>NC_042633.1:26634370-29340775 GCF_901001135.1 Rhinatrema bivittatum | reverse complement strand
GGCATCCAATATTTGGAAGGACCCAAAGACTTAAGCCGGAGGCTTTGACACTAAGCACTGTCCCCACTTTTTCCATGAACTCTGATTATGCCACGTGTTCCGGGGGTGATGTATAGTGGCATAGCAGAGAATAGGGTAGAAGCCCATCCTGCAAATGTTAAGGGTTTACTAGCCCAGGACCCCAAGAATGATGAGGGCAAATCAAGGCTGTATCAGCTGCCTCAGAGGGGAAAAGAAAACCCCCCCACAATGAACCAGCCTTGAGCAATCTGATTCCACTGC
Source organism: Rhinatrema bivittatum (assembly GCF_901001135.1). NCBI lineage: Eukaryota > Metazoa > Chordata > Amphibia > Gymnophiona > Rhinatrematidae > Rhinatrema > Rhinatrema bivittatum. The sequence goes on along the minus strand of NC_042633.1, from coordinate 29,340,493 downwards.
CATTGAGTGGGAAAATGAAGAACCACATAACCAGGATTTCGATGACATTCTGAAGTATCACTGCAGCAATGGTGGTGAAGAGCCACTGGATTATGCACTCAGTCTCCTTAAACATAAAGGTAAAGAAATGTCACTAGAACTGTAATCTAATCAAGCGATTTAACGTTGTTTCTGACTTGGCATAAGTGATGGAACATGCTCTTCAGGGACAAGGATAGGTTCCCACACCTCAGTAGAAGGTGTCCTCTTTTTATTATTTATTTGTAGAGGCAAGTAACAGTATTGAGCATACTGGAGCTGGAGTCTCTAATGGAGCAGTGTGACAATGTGGTTGTTGAAGCAAGTATCAGGAGGATTGAAGTTATTGACTTCAAAAGGGTAAGAATGCTTGTTTTGTGTGTTGTGCACTGCTCTGCTTTTGGTGCACACTTAGCAAACACTTGCTGCATGCATAATGAACGCTTCTGCCAGCTCACGATGCTTACCATTTGCATAGAGTGCATCGGGGTTCCCTCACATTGTAGGTCCCCCTGCCTCGAGTGCATTGATGCTTCCTGGGCATACAGTGGCATCAGTGCACCAAGAATGCCAACATGCTTTACGGCAATGAGTGTTTCTTCGCTGTAGGACAATTCTATCCCTTGAAACTGTGGCTTTGATTTGGGCCAATAGGAGAGGCCTTGAGAAGTTCCTGCTCAACTCATGTCCCAGTGAGGTAGTGGATGCTGCACTATGGGAGAAGGAGCTACTGGGGCTTCTCAGAGGCTTACACAGTTCCTCTATGCCCTGGAGCGTTGAGAACACAGGACATCTGTCCACAGGCATAACAGTTTGCCTGGGCATGGAAGAGAGCAAAGAGAAGATAATCTTTGGTAAAGGAAAACACCTTACCCCAGATGCAGTTCTTGTCTTCTTATCCCCATTTTGAGAAGGCAAAAGCCCCAGTCTTTTTGTATTTGTAGCAGCAAAAGCTGTAGGTGCTGCAGTGCAACAAGGCAACTAAAACTAGAAAACTGAAGAAAACAAAGAAAAAAAAGTTTTAAGAAATTTGAAAAGAATAGCTGGAGAGCAGAAGAGACTGTTCATGCTGTGCACAGGGGGGGGGGGGGAAAGAAAAAAAAAAAAAAAAAAAACAGACTAGGCAGCTACTGAGGCAACAACTGCGTGGGACTTCCTACCAATGCTCAGTAGAGCTCAAACGTCTATTAGCTTGGAGAGTAGAGTCCATTTGATACCGCTGAATGACATCACCCACAGATCACGGCTAATTCAGCCTTCTTACAGACAGGAAAAAAAAAAACACTCACAAATTGATTTGGTTTCAATTTTAGAAAGCAGAGGGCCCTGAAAAGGTCACCCAGGGAAAACTACCAGCCACTTCCACACCAAACAGAGAAAACACAAAACCAAAAAGCCAGCACAGTCTAGGATACCAAAGGGAAGCCAGCCCCTGGCATTGGTTGCTATTCCTTTGCAGGAGAGCACCAGCAATACAAGTTTCTTTTCAAGCTTAGTATTTTTTTTTTTTTTTTTTAATCACGCTAAATTAGGGGGATATGCAGGTGGTTTTTTTGTTTCATTTTGTTTTCCACTTTGTTAGTTTCAAAGAAACCCCACAAACAAAAATGGAGAAATTACTTACCTGATAATTTCGTTTTCCTTACTGTAGACAGAAGGACTCAGGACCAATGGCTTATATGCTCCCTTGCAAGCAGATGGAGCCGGTTAGGTTTCAAAGCTGACATCACTGTGCACATACTACTGAACAACTTGATTAAAATTCAAATAAAACTTCATTAACTCAACCAAAAATAAGCACTGAATGCCAGCAAGATTATAGATGCCCTGATCTAGGGATTGGATGATGGTTTACCCGTAATCTTAGAATTAAGATTCATCTTATGGGTGTCCTTGGGCAGGATGCAGAGTCCACCTGTCTACACTAAGGAAAACGAAATTATCAGGTAAGTAATTTCTCCATTTCCTAGCGTATAGCCAGATGGACTCAGGACCAATGGGATGTACAAAAGCTACTCCCGAACAGGGTGGGAGGCTGCCCGCAGTCCAGTTAGCACCGCCCTTGCAAAGGCTGCATCCTCTCAGGCCTGAACGTCCAGGCAATAGAACCTGGAGAAGGTGTGCAGGGTAGACCATGTCACTGCTCCGCAGATGTCGACGGGAGAGAGAGTAGCTTAGCTTCTGCCCAGGATACTGCCTGGGCCCTAGTGGAATAAGCTTTATCCTGAAAGGGTACTGGTTTCTCTGCCTCCACATAAGCTCCTGTGATCACCTCCTTGATCCAGCGAGCTATGGTAGCCCCTGAAGCTGCCTCGCCTTGCTTCCTTCCACCACGAAGAACAAACAAGCGGTCTGTCTTGCGCACCAGTTCCGAGATTTCCAGATACCGCACTAAAAGCCTACTGACATTTAGATGGCGGAGGAGGCAGTAGTCTTCCGTGTCCTTGAATTCATCTAGGGGTCGGTAAAGAAATGGACTGATTCAAGTGAAACTCCAAGACTACCTTAGGCAAGAAGGAAGGGACAGCGCGAAGCTGTAAGGCTCCTGGAGTTATCTGGAGGAATGGTTCCAGACACAACAATGCCTGTAGTTCAGAGATGTGACGAGCCGAGCATATTGCCACCAAGAACACTGTCTTCAGTGTTAAAGGCGCAGGGATAGACTGTGCAGCGGCCAGAAGGAAGACCCTGCTAAAAAAATCCAACACTAGATTAAGATTCCACAGGGGCACCGGCCAACATAGGGGCTGTCTAAGGTGTTTAACCCCTTTTAGGAAACGGGCCAAGTCCGGGTGCACCGACAGGCAGGTTCCGTTCACCTTGCTTCTGAAACAGGAGAGATGCGACCTGGACCTTCAAGGAGTTGAGGGACAACCCTTTATTCAGACTGTCCTGTAAAAATGCTAGAACCATAGGGATTTTGGTTGTCCGAGGAGCAACCCCGAGTTCCTCGCACCAGGCCTCAAATATTCTCCAGATCTGCACATACGCTAAGGATGTTGAGAACCTCCATGCACGGAGCAAGGTAGAGACTACTGCTGCCGAATATCCACACTTCAGCAGGCGAGCCCTCTCAAGGGCCAGACTGTAAAACAAAACCAAGACGGGTTCTCGTGAAGGATTGGACCTTGTTGGAGCAGGTCCCTATGCGGAAGGAGGCATAGGGGGGTCTCCCCCAGAAGCCTCCACATGTCTGCACACCACGAGCATCTGGGTCAATCCGGAGCCACTAGAAGAATCAGTCCCCTGTGGCACTTGATCTTGCGAATGACCTTGCCCAGGAGGAGCCCTGGAGGAAAGGCGTACAAGCAGGTCCTCCTCTGGCTAGGCCTGAACAAGGGCATCAATCCCCAGGGATTGGTAATCTCTTATGTGACTGAAGAATCAGGAGAACTTCGCATTGTGAGATGAAGCCAGCAGCTCGATGGACCGGAGGCCCCAGCGATCCACCAGCATCTGAAAGGCTCTGGACGACAACGTCCATTCTGCTGGATGCAGACTCTCTCTGCTTAGAAACTCTGCTCAGATGTTTTTTCCTGCGATGTGGGAGACAGATCATCCGTAGGCTCAATTCAGTCCACTCCATAAAAGGGTCTATTCTCCAGGACACTTGCTGGCTCTTGGTTCCTCCCTGGCGGCTGATGTAGGCTACTATTGTTGAGTTGTCAGATATCACACGGACCACCTGACCCTGAAGCCTGTGGCTGAACTGCAGACAAGCTAATCTGAGTGCCTGGGCTTCCAGGCGGTTTATGTTCCAGCATGCCTCTTCCTTGGCCAACACCCCTGGATCGCCAGTTCCTGACGGTTAGCTTCCCACCCCCAGAGGCTTGCGTCTGTCATGAGAACTAGCCATTCCAGTGGGGACAGACTTATACCCTTGCTCAGGTGGGCTTCCTGCAACCACCACTGAAGCCGGGCACATACTTCCATTGGTAGTTGAAGGCGAATTGAGTAGTCCTGGGACAATGGATTCCAACATGACAACAGTGAGCATTGGAGGGGACGCATGTTTGCCCTCACCCATGGAACTATTTCCAGGGTTGATGTCATCAGCCCGAGGACCTGAAGATAGCGCCACATCCTGAGGCATATGGTGTTCATCAACCGGTGCACTCAACATGTCATCTTCCTTATCGAGGGTGGAAGGGAGACCTTGTCCTTGTCCTTGGTGTCAAAACAGACCCCAGATACTCTAGCGACTGGGAGGGCTTGAGACTGCTCTTGTCCATGTTCACGACCCAACCAAGCTCCTGAAGCAGGGCCATCACCCTGCAGGTCACCTGGAGGCTCTCTTCTAACGACTTCACCCGGATCAACCAGTCTAAGTATGGGTGCACCAGAATTCCCTCTTTCCTCAGTACAACTGCCACCACCACCATAATTTTGGAAAATGTTCTGGGGGTGGTAGCCAGGCCAAAGAGCAATGCCCAGAACTGATAATGACTACCTAGCATCGCAAAGCGTAGGAAACACTGGTGGTCTGACTGGAATGTGAAGATAGGCCTCCGAGAGGTTAAGAACTCCGCTGGTTGTACGGCCATGACGACAGAGTGTAGAGTTTCCTTGCGGAAATGAACTACCCGTAGATGAAGGTTGACACTCTTGAGGTCCAGGATAGGGCAAAAGGAACCCTCCTTCTTGGGTACGATGAAATAGTGTCCCATATTTTCCTGGAGCTCAGGCACTGGAATTATAGCCCTTAAATTGAGGAGCCTTGTCAAGGTAGATTCCACTGCCAGCCTCTTGTGCTGGGAGTGGCACTGAGCCATCATGAATATGTCCCGTGGAATGCTCCAGCGTGTATCCTTCTCGTATGATGTTCAGTACCCAATTGTCTGATGTGATCTTGACCCACCACTGGTAGAAGAGGGATAGTCGACCCCCTAGCTCCTCATCCCGTGGATGGTTCAGCAAAACTTCATTGTTCAGGCTAAACCTGAACCCAAACCAGCCCCCTCTTTGTTTGTTGACTCCAAAAGGACTGAGACCTTCCCGGGGACCAAGATGTCTGAAATGACGAGTTCCAATAGGGCCGAAAGCGCTGGGAGCCCCTGGCCTGACCCCTCATAGGCAAGGGGCACTGTGACCTCCTTCTCTTATTTTCTGGTAGCCGGGGCACTGGTAAAGGTAAATTTTCCTCTAAAGAGTACTGAAATCCCGCTATACCACCAATGCTGGTGTAGGGAAGGCACGTCCACATCTGCTAGGAGAATGAGAGATACCGGAGGGGTGAGGCCACTGCAGGGGTATATCTAGGGTCATGACAGCTTTGAAACCAGACTGACTGTCCATCTGCTAGCAGGGGAGCACATAACTCATTGGTCCTGAGTCCATCTGGCTATACGCTAGGAAAAGAAAATTTTAACACAAAGAAAAAACCCAAAATGACACACCCCAAAGAGAAAAAACCCTCAGAGGCCTAGATTCTGATGCCCCCACCCCTATGAATATTACTACCATGTTTTTCTTCCTTCATAAATAGGAGCAATTCCCTGTTACGGCTGCCCCACCAGTGATGTGCTTTGAAATGGCAACGGCCGACTGAAGCAGGCACCATGGTTAATTTTTTCTGTACAAAATGGCATCAACCTGGATCTAAGCCTATCATCGGTGAGGCAGGAGCAACTGCTTGGCAAAGAAAAAAAAAGTATGCTAAGAGGGTTCATGGGGGTGGCAGGGAGAGTTGGTCAGAGAGCCCAGGAAGTTTGCTTTTGTCAGCAGCACCAAACATTTTAAAACAAAGCTAATGAAATTGACTCCCCCCCCCCCCCCATTTCATTTTAAAAACAGAAAATAAACAGGAAATTGTTAAAATTGTTTCAAACGAATGCACATTCCGACACTGAGCTGGTGTAGCTATTAGTCATGCAGACATTTTCCTGACATCCTCAGTTAAATTAAACACACAAAATATACATATATATAGCTGCTGGTTAGGAGAAGGACACTGGCTTTAAAAGAAAGCTGTAACCCCTCTGCGAGAGGTGCAGTGTAACACAGAATGTGAAACTATGCAGCCTCTGCTCATTTCCCCTTCCTACCAAAATACCACAATTCCTATGTGATCTCCAGGCTGTCCCTTCACTCCCCCACCACCTCCATGTACCATGCACCCTTTCAATGGCAAAATATTCCCCAGTGTTTGAGGTTCTATGATGATCTCTTGCTCTAGAATTTCTTTTACATTGATAAAGAATTATTTTTGTGCGCTATTTATACCTCCGAGGTATTTGAATCTCTTTATCGTAACACCCCCCTCCCGGTCTAAATATTTAGATTCCTTATGTCTTATTTCATAGAGGTTTTGGTGCTTCTTCTCTGGACCACCTCCAATATATATCCCATCAGAAGTACAGCCTTATGCAGTGCTTCAAAAGTATCCAGTGAAAATGAATACTCCCCACCAAGTAAAACTACTTCAGAAAATTATACAGCTCTTCCCCTGGAGTTCCCTAGCACTCCTGGTTTATAGATATCACCAAGGACATCACAGGCACTGCTGTTGGTCTACGTTTGTGAATGTGATGCCACCATTGACATCATAGTCAACCTAGACTAGCTGGATGCAGTGGATGTCACCACAGTAACACTGTTCTGCTCATGGCTACTCCCAGCAGCACAGGGGATAGACAGGGAAGCATGTTACCAATCTTTAGCAGCTCTGTGTGTAATAACTACAGGAGAGTGTCATTGCTGGTTGGGAGCATACTTGTGAGACACTGCACAGTACAGTCCCCAAAATGAGACAAACAACGCATGACAGATATATTTACAAGCACAGAGCTTGATCTATGAGGAGCAAACCCCTGACACATACACAGAACTACATATAGAGGAATATTACACATTACAGGAAATACATTCTGTTTTCATTTTATACCTCATGTCCGTTTCAGGCCCCACCTCCCTGAAAAAGCTGGAACACATTGAAAGACGCAGCGGGGGGAGGGAAAATGTCCATAACGCCTTTCTGGTTGCGAGGGTCCTCTATAAATTAGGAAGCTAGGGAAAGAAAAAACCATGTAGACACACCCACACCCACACACACGCAGCCCTACAGCCAAGCTGTCCATGCCACTGCCATGAGGAAAGGGGTAATGCGGGAAAGCTGCCCCTCCACCTCTCTGCTCTTCAGCTGCAAGCATCACTGCAATTCTAGTCCCTTCTGCTGACTTTATATTTGGCAGGCTATATACTCCCTATGGATCAGGGTGGGGGGAGGGGGGTATATATTTCCTAAAGAGTATTTGCCAACCCTGGCCTTTCAGTACATTAAAAACCAGTTGGGTTTTCAGGGTACCCACAATGAATATGTACGAGATCGATTTACTTACTTATGGAAATCCAGACTATGCCAACCTACCTCCCGTGTACACAATGAAAGCCAGACCAGCTAGGTGTATCTTCAGGAGAGGTTAGGAAACCATGGGGGTGTGCTGCTGTCATCCTGTGGTCACTGCTTGCATGGCAGGCATATATTCCCTGTGAATGGGGTGGTGCAGTGCCGACAGCATGTATTGGAAGGAGTGTATATTCCCTACCCACGTGGGTAGTGGATGTATGGCAGCTGTATATCCCTATGGACCTGGTGGTCACTGCATATAGTGCAAGGGGTAGAGGCTTTCTATGGATTATGGAGTAGGGGGCGCTAACACTTTCTGGTCACTGCCTTTGCTCCAGAACAACAAGTATAGATCCCATCACTTCTTTCCTTGACAGAATCTTTTTTTTACCCTTAAATCCTATGATTTTCTCCTAAACACCAGGCAGGCAAGAAGGCCAAAACAATGGCAGAAGCTCCAGAATGCAGTGGGGGGGGAGGGGGGGGGAGGGGGCAGACACCTTTCAATCTTCCAACTGTCCTCCAGAAGTAGTAGGTAAGCCACACCACGGTGCCTGGAAAGAGGAGTAGGGATGGTAAAAGCTGTGCAGACTCGAGTCCCTGTCCGGGGAGGACGAGGTCAGTGGCAAAGAATGGTTAGGGTCTCAGTGGACCAGACCCAGAAGAGGGGGTAGATCTTCTCACGGAAGGGTTGACTGAAAGTGTAGATGTGCGCCATGGTATCAGCATTGTAGAATGACAGCTGGCCACCCTCATAGTCCAGATATACCCCAATCTTCCTGGGGTTCAGCTTGGGTGACAGGAAGGTCCGCTCAGGGAAGGTGAGGGCCTGGTAACGGTCCTCAAAGAGACCCCTAATCAGGCGGACAGCCCAGATTCCTTCCTTGGGGGTCAGGCTGATGAGGCCTTTCTTGCTGACCGATTCCCGAGCAGCCCCCACTACCCAGTGGCCCCCGTCACCCACTTCCACCTCCCAGTAGTGGCGGCCAGAAGAGAAGCCCTCAAAACCTAGGACACAGGGGTCCGTGTCAAAGCGCTCTGGGTTGTCTGGAAGGTCCTGTTTCCCCTCACCACGTTTCACACTGCGCCGATCATCTGACAGGATCAGACCTGGGTTAGCAGTCCTGGGGTCTAGGGTCACTTCAGCTACAGAGAGAGAAAGGGCAAAGAGAGAGAGAGTTATTATTGAAATCGAGAGGAAGGTGCCCATATGAGACTGGATGGTGTTAAGAATTTAAGAGTGCACCTTTCATCTATTCCACACCCCTTTATACTACATGCCCCTGCCTTGCATTCTCCACAAGCTGCACCTCCTCCCTCACCTCTGAATTTCTTCATCAGGATGTTGGGACTGATGTGCTCAGGGAAGCTGCAGATACTTTTCTCCAGCTCTGGGGACACTGGGTTCGGCCTTTGCATTGGCACTGCTTCATATCTAGGAGAGTGGCAGACACAGAACACGTTATTACACCGAGAACTGCTCCTGTAATGGGCATGGGCCCAAACTGCAGGTAAAGGTCCTTCAAACAGCAGTGCCCACAAACCTCAATAAAACTGGGAGGCATGCTGTTGAACTCAGAGTGGAAAAAGTGGTAAAAACAAAAAAGTGATATATGAGTGGAATGTCCTCCTAGGTGGGTGGTGGCGACTATAACAATTTAAGAGGGCATAGATTTTTGGTTACTACAATTAGAGAGCAGAAAGTACAGCCTCACGACACACATTTAGGAGTGCGTAGTATCATATCGGCATGTATGGCAAAGAAGTTAATATAAAATGTTAGAAGTCCTAGGAGGTAACCAGGTACCTGTGTGGCTGGGGTGTCTGACAAGCTGTGATGGTCGGCTGGCAGGCTGCATGTTCTGTAAGAACCGGAAGTCCTAGTGGTAACATAGGTGCTCCGATAGCTGGGTCTGCCTGACATGCGATACAGGACAACTAGGACGCTCACCAGTAATGGTAGCTAGTTAGATTATACTGCGATGATTGAATTCAACTAGCCACTGGGTCTATCTGGCAGGCTGCAAACTTCTGTAATCAAATGGAAGTTGTAGCAAAAAAAGAGGCACTCTCGAAGCAAGTTTGCCCAGCCGACTATGCAGGGGACCTAAGAGACCAGATATTTCAGCAATAGCTGTACTAGTATTGCTGGCTATGTAGATTACAGCACCTTGTGGTTACACATAGGCAAGACGAATGACAGAGGGAACTAAGAGGGGATCCTGTATGTGCTTCCACCCAAAATGATGGCATACGAAGGAGAAATCCAAACAAATGAACATGGTAGAAACAAACAAAAAAAAAATCATCAACTTGGGTCTCTGCAAAAAGCACTCGAAAAAAAATACAAAAGGCAACCATCCAGCAAGCCAAAAAAAAAAAAAAGCTACATTTCCAAAAACTAGAACTGCCCATGAACCACCCCGTAAACTTATTGACTTTGTATAGAAACTCTCCAAACTCCTTCTCCCAACATAGGGTCACACAACTGAAGACTGTCAAATGCTTAACTAAAAAAAAATAGATGAGCTATTTGTTCTTCCTTTCATTGCTGGGACCAACCATCCCATGAATGCAATGATCACACAGGCAAATTCCATTCAGCTCCCTCCAGTCTTGAGCCCATTGCCTAACTTCAGGACAATCATTGCACTGGAAGTGGAAAAGATCATCCAGTGAATCAGCCAGTTCATGAGCCCGTTAGAGCCAACTGACTCAAGATTCATCTGTAACATGAAACACGATCTAGCCTTCAGGCTAACCAATGCCATCCTAACCCAAGATTCACTACCCAGCTCACTCAAAAAAAAGATATGTTATCAAACCCATCCTAAAGAAACCTGTTGCTGATCCTAAAATAAAAACAACTATCACCCAGTCTCTTGCCTCCCCTTTCTATCCAATATGGTGGAAAAAGTAGTTCACCTGCAACTCTTAGATTTCCTATAGTACACCACTATCAATCTTGCTTCAGGAAAGGCCATGGTACACAATCAGTCCTATTGGCCATCATAAACAGTATTTACCTCCATGCAGATCAAGGTGGCAAGACCCTCATTGTCCTACTTGATCTCTCAGTCACCTTTGATACAGTTGATTACCATCTCCTGATCCAGTGCCTGAAGGGCATCAGCATGGAGAACACTGCTCTAAAATGGTTTGAGCCACTCCTTACCAACAGAACGCAATCTGTTACATGGGCCAACAAACCGTCCTCCCCCATTCTCAGTCCTCTCCGAAACTTTTCAACATTTACATGCTTTCTGTGACCTCATTCAGTCTTTCATTATCAAGTGCAATCTATTTGCAGATGACATCCAACCCTGCATCAGAATGGGATCTGACCAAACTTTATCCATTGCCAATCTCAATAACTGACTTACAGATGTAGTCCAATGGCTTAGCAAACAGACTAAATCCATCTAAAAATTGAAACTCCTCTGGCTCAGCTGCCAAGGTCACACTCTACAATAGATTCCCTCAATAGCAAGTACCACCTTACATTCTAACGAGTCAGTACGAAGACTAGAGGTTCAATGAGACCAAACCCTCACAATGGAACCCCACATCTCGAAAATGGTAAGGTCCTCCTTCATGCATCTGCGTCAGACCTTGATAAACACAACCTTGCTACTGCAATCCAGGTGTTCATCACCAGCCGAATTGATTACTGCAATTCCACGTACAATGGCATCTCCTGATACAGTGTGAAGCACCTCCACCTCCTACAAAGCACTGCCACAAGAATTTTGGTAGATAATAAAACTATTGATATCAAGACTATTCCACATCAACTTCACTGGCTCCCAGTAGGAAGTAGGATGAAATGTAAATCTCTGCTTGGTCTTCAAATGCTAGAACAAACAGGCCCCTGTACACCTCTTTCTACTTCTCACCCTGAAGGGAACTCCAGCCTGCTCTTCTTTCCTCTCCTCTGTTAACCACCTCCAGACTGTCCGGCATGAAAAAAAAAACTTTGCGCTTTCAACTACTCTGCACCAAACATTTGGACCAAAACACTACTAACCTTGCACCTGCAGCCGTGCTACCTTAAGTTCAGGGAAAAAAAAGAAAGCTAAGGCGTGGCTTTTCAGCCAGGTCTTCCCCTATGACCTGTACCTCTGGCCTGGCTTCCTGAATTCCCAACAAGGGACTGTGTTCTACCCAACAGGGACACAGCTGGGTCTTGAAATTATTCACAAATAGGTTTTCCTATGCTGGATCCCAATGCTACATTAATCGCAAAATTTGATACAACTGTAAGCTGTTCTAATGCCTCTGCTCATTGTAATTTATTGTAATCCACCTTGGGACCAACTTTGGGAAATGGCAGAATATCAAACAAACATTCATAAACAGTCTTTTTCTGCCATCAATTACAATATTTTTATTATAAAGGCATCACACTGATGTGTATAAAGCATGAATACTGCACGGACAGCTAAAGAGAAAATCTTCAAGAGAACCCTATACAGGCATCACACTTATATAAAAAGCATGAACAGAGCACAGACAGCTGAAGACCAGATTTTCCTCAAAGCCATGAGGGCATGACACACTGATACAAGCAGCAATCCAGTACAGAGATCCTCAGAGCCTCATGCAGGCATAGCACGGACAAATCTAATGGCAGCAATGTAGCAGAGTCAGCTGACAAGCAGATTTTCATCTCTGAGTGGAATCAGAGGAGAGACCTATGACGACATGATGTTATCAGGCAGTGCAGTCTCTCAAAGTTAGTAGAGCTTTTGGCTCTACTAGGCATGTGCAGGAGTTCCCGCACGATCACATGTTCCAGAATGTCTTCAGTCTGTATCAAAGCTTAGTTGACTGTCGAATTGAAGTCTAGGGAGGAGGGTGGGTGTCGCATGGCTAATTCATCCCATCATCTACAGAAACACACTCTTTACAGTAAGCACACTTGATTTTGACCATCAATAAGCAAGCTGAATTAGCCATGCTCAGTGGGGGGTCCCAAGCTAAGGGTTGCCGTGTAGCGTCTTTTCCTCTTTTTTTCTTTTGCAACCCAGACTCCTGCGTGGGCAGCAGACTACATTTTTACTGCTTGATTCAGTATCACTCATCCTACCAAGCTGTCTGAGGCTACTAATTCATCAAGCAGTAGTGAGATGTGCAGGTAAGGACGGAGGACCAGGTGGAGGCTCTGCATATATCCTCTATGGCCACATTTTTGAGATGTGCAGTTGAAGGTGTTGCACGCACTCGGGTCCTTACTGGGTTTGTGAGGCGCGGAGAATATTGAATGAAATATCCTGCTGCTTCCATGTTCATAATATTCGGCAGATACAAGGCTTGCAGTGGACCGATCCAGCCATTGCCAGATTTGGAGGGCTTCCCTGCAAAGGTCCCATGAACCAGTGCCTCCCTGTTTTTTCATATTGAACATGGTGACTTGGTTGTCCATATGGATCATGATGGCCTTTCCCTGCAGCATATGTCCGAATGCTAATCAGGGCATGTCGCATTGCTCTTAGATCTAGTAAGTTTATTTATAATGTTCTCTCCTGAAGGGACCTTGTGTTTTGTAGTGGTGTAGGCATGTGCCCCATCCCGCAGAGGAGGCATCTGTTGTAAGACTTACTTGGTGTTGAACTGGATGAAGTAGAGCACCCATCTCTGGTATGCCCAGTCGCAGCCACCGGAGAACATCCCTCATCATCTGGTCTGTGATATACATTTTGGTCGATAAGGGTTGAAGAAACTGATACCACTGGCTCGAGGTCCCACTGCAGTCAATGCATATGAAGGCAAGTGAGGGGGACAACATGAATTGCAGCCGCCATGTGACCCAACACTATTAGTATGTGGCGTGCTGTCATTGACTTCAGCTGCAGAAGCTGACACGCCAGCATGCTCTGTTGCAGGGTAGGAAGACTCTTGAATGAATGGAGTCTATTTGAGCTCCTATAAAATTGAAAGTGTTGAGCTGGGTGCAGAATGGATTTTTCATAGTTTGAGGAATACCAGCAATTCTAGGCAATGAATAGTTGCTTCGGCATCCGAGAGGAGCGCATTTTTGTCTGGCATTACAATTAACCAGTGATCAAGGTATGGTAATAACCATATCCCCGACCATTGTAGATGGGCTACAGCCACCATTAGGCATTTCATGAAGACCCCTGGAGAGTCCAAGAACGGGAGAACCTTATGGTAGTGCTGCTTCCCCACCTTAAAGCAGAGGAAGCACCAACAGGAGGGGTGGATAGGGATATGTGCATATACATCCTTGAGGTTGAAATAGCACATCCAGTTGTTCAGTTGGATGAACGGCAATATAGTGCTGAGAGAAGACATTTTGAGTTTTTCCCGATGCAGATGTTTGTTCAAGGTTCTGAAGTCCAAGACTGGGCAGAGATCTCCGGACTTCTTGGGAAGGAGAAAATATTGGGAATAATACCCCTTGTTGCACTGGGGCAGGCGTTTTTCTGTATTCATTTTTGCACCTCCTGAGACAAAAAAAGGGGAAATGGACTGGATCTGTGGAGGAAGGACCAGATGGGGCAGCCGCAGCTGATGGAAGAACTTCGGATGGTAGCCCTCTCGAATGATCTTCACCACCCACTGGTCCATTAGTTATCTGGGTCCAGGCGTGTAGAAACTGCTGGATTCTGCCCCCTTGTACATATGGCTATGGCGACTGGCAAGTCAATAACTCTGCGGTGGTTTAGTGGCAGGTTGTGGCTGTGCCTGTCTATGGTTGGAACAGTCTATATTGTCTACATGGGTAGAAACTCCTGTTCACATTCTGCTGCTTTCCTGTGGTCAAGGACTATACGGCCACATTCTGTTCCTTTATCTGGGAGACCATTTCAGTTGCTCGCCAAACAAATTATCCCCTAAACATTGGAGGTCTGCAAGTTTCTCATGCACATCCTCTTATTCCACTGGCCTGGAGCCAAGCCATTTGCCGGATTCCTATTGAGGCTGCTGGTATTCGTACCATGGTGTCAAAAGCCTCGGAGACAGAACGAAGGAGGCGGTGGAGGCCCTTCTTTAAGTCGTAGAGCGGTTGGGGCGTAATCTGGTCACCCGAGTGCTTTTGTGGGGGAATCGCCAATGTGAAGAAATGTTGAGGAGATCAAAAAAAAAAAAGAAGAGACCGGATCAGCGGGTCCATGCATAGTGCGGACAAAGACTGAGGAGATTCTGGGACATGCGACTGCACAAGAACTCCCACACATGCTCAGTAGAGTCAAGAGCTCTAACTTTGAGAGACAGCTCTGTCTAGTACCACCTAATGATGTCACCCACTGAGCAGGGCTAATTCAGCCTGCTTACCAATGGAAAAAATATGGCATAAAAAAATAAAGGAGGCCCAAGAATAAGCACAAAAGAAAACGTAAGACATAGATTGATAACCCAAGAAGCCTTGGTGAAACTGGCACTGTCTCTTCATCTAGGGAACAGAGCAGCGACTGATTGGAGGAGGCAGAATGCAGCAAGGTCTCCATTATGTACTGCTGAAAAGTTCACAAGTAAATTTGTAAACTTTTTACATTTTCTAGGGAGCACATCATCTTACGGGCTGTTAATACCCAATCTGAAGGTCCGAGAAGGTTGGTGGAAGAAAAAAAAAATACACTTACATTTAATTGTTTTAGGGAGTTCCCATGCTTTTTTCAAAACGTTGGCACAGATATTCTAAATTGTTAAGTTCATTTGACTGGGTGTATCCAGGCAATTAAAACCTTTTGCTGCAGTCAATAAAACAGCCAACAGTCTATGCTGGAGACAGAGTTATACTGACAGGCTGTGGGTGGCATCCTGGTATATATAGGGGAAGCCTGACAAGTTTGGCTCTGTCTCCATCTGCTGGTGTGGAGGCACAACCCAGGAGTCTGGACTGATCCGGTACGTACAGGGCAACAGTCTATCAGTCAGATAAACACTGTAAATGCTTCATTTTACTTAAGGGCAGGCCCAAGCTAGTATCGAGGAGACATGCAAACAGCAGCAAAGTCATCTGGATTATTTGACACATGCTCTGTGTAAACTAATTAAGGGTTACTGCCCCCCCCCCCCCCATTGGCAAAATTTCTCTTTTAAACTGATATGCACAAGTGTTTCAGAATAAACCCAGGACCCTAGATACATGGACTGAAAATCAGGGCTGGGATCTAGTGTTATATGCCTTCTCAACTAGCCAGTGATTTTTTTTTTTTTTAACCCTAATATGCCAACATATTTAATCCAGTCACTGCAGCAACAGTCCTCAGCCAGGGGCCATGCATCAAAGTTCCTTCCCAAACTCTAACACCATAAGCATTAAATCTAGCCGCTAAGTGTTGCCACCATGTGATGACCGACACCACCCTTCCCCTCAAACCCTGTGAACGCTGCCTCTGTATCATCCCCCGACCCAGCTAACCTGGGGACTAAATGACCCGAGTGGAAAATGAGCCCCCGTTTCTCTGCATGGCAGGGCTCCGTTCTGGCCAAATCAGAGCATGGCCTGGAGTAATCTACTTCCTCTGACTGGTGAAGTAAATCAAAGTTGTGGAACTGATTTATTTATTTATTTATTTATTTATTTTTTAAACATGGCCAGCGGTACAGTTCTTTTTCTAGTTGCATCCTATGGGCTGAGGAGGAGAAAAGTTTGTAGGCAGTATCACAGGAGGTGGTTGATGGGATGGCTCTCTGGTCCTCTTTCAGCCTACCAGTATAAGATTGTAAGGGACTGAAGAAACAGCAAGGAAGGCTGTCTAACAAAGCCGTGAGGGCAACAAAACAGGATTAGCAGCCAGATGTCCAAACAGGATTTCTTTATTGAGCAGCAACACATACATGCCCGTATATGTTTTCCAAGGTCTGTTTAATAATCAGCTGTTGTAGAGTCTTAATTAAGACCGGGATATTTATTAATCAAAACATGACACAAGTTGAGCCCCTGATGTAGCTGAAAGAGGGCGAAACTCGGCCAGAGTCGGGCTTGTTTACATATTCGTGTTGCTGCTCAATAAAGAAATCCTGTTTGGACATCTGGCTGCTAATCCTGTTAAGATTGTAAGGGTACACTGGGGCAGAAGTCAGAGAAAGCACCAGATTGGGACAGCCCCGGTCCTTAGCAGGAGCGAAACAAGCAAAGAAAACTTCTCTAAATTGTAAAAAAGGAAAAATATTACAAAAAACATTCATTAGAAGACTAGGAGGAGGAAAAATACATTTCTTGGTGTCAAACAGTTCCCCTCCTGCACCTCTTAGGCTCCTATGGGGGCTATGGTTCCATTAGCCTTCATCCGCAGCTACCCGGGGGTCCCCCTCTCCCATCTCAGCCAGTCCCGAGTGTGAGATACGGACCACAGCACAAGTGCGCTCTACAGTCAGGCTGCACTGCACGACAGCTAAGGCTCCTTCCTTCTCAAGTAGCAGGAGATGGGGGCAGCAGACAGGCCAAGAAAGATTTTAACAGCATCTAGGAAGCTTGCATCCCCGTGAAAGGAAAGACAGGGACACCTCTTCAAGTACAATATGAATTAAACTCTTCCTACCTGGTCAAGGTGTTCCTTGCATCCTGCAGAAGGGAGGAAAAAGAAGGCAAAAGCGATCAGATACTAAAATTATTCTTCAAGTACTGTGCATGTGCAACTCTAAGAGAATCGGCCAAGGCCAGGAAAGTAAAAGCCCCCCCCCCCCAATCTCATCTGCCCAGTTTATCAGTTAAAATGCTAATTTTTTTTATACATCCAGGCTGTGTGTGCGTGTGTATGGTGAGGGGTGGGATTTGCAGCAGTCACAATCCATTAGAATTGGCAAACTGCCCACGGACATCAGCTACAGGGCAAACACATCCTGAGCTCTGCAGTCTATTGTCAGTGTATAGGAAAATACATAAAAAAAAAAATATAAACACCCCAAATGTTGATATGATTTGGTTTCTAAATGTGCTTCAAGTTACCAGAGTCTCTGCCTTTGAAAATGACAGCACAGTATCTCCCAAGGATTCAGCAGACTGGGACTGTGAGTTGGACAAGGTAGACACAGAGATTGTTCTGGTGGTACTTTTGTGCATTATATTCCGTCTCTGGACACAATTTTCCCTTTCAGAGAAAGTTTTGGGGTGCGAAAGCCTAAGGCAAAAAAATACAGTTGCTCCAAAACTTCTGCCAGCAAACTAACTGCACACACTATGCATTTTTTGGGCCCATTGTTTAAATTGGGCCTTTGTTCCAATGCCTTTCTATCCCTGAAGACAGTTGGTTTCAGCTGAAACACATCGGGGGTTTTGAAAAACAAAGATACTTCTATATACTGTGGACAAGAATCGAGTAGGCAGAGTTTTTCCTGCTGTTCTTATGGGTCACCAGTACCTGGAGCAAGTCAGAGAGGAAAATTGGTTCTTACCTGCTAAATTTTGTTCCTGTAGTATCACAAATTTGATTAGCTCACTCACTGTATTTCTTTCTAGATCATTTATAAATATATGGAAAAGTACCGGGCCAAGTACAGACTTCAATCAGCACAAAAAGGTACCAATGCGCTTGTCGACAGAGGTCCTCCGATTTCACATAAATGAGCCAGGCATCCAGACACGGATGCACCAACACACCCTCCATACCCCCATCACCCTTGGTGAAGGTACGTGGAGCTTTCACCAGCTGAAAGGAAGGGCTCGAAACCGAAACTGTTCCCTTAGGACCATGAACCTGCTAAATCTCTGGTGCTCCGGCCTGATCGACCTCTGTCAAGCTGAGAGATGCCGAGAACTCTCCCTTGTGTACTGCCGCTATGACAAAACTTAGAGCTGGACCTCAAAGTCTCCATGCAGAAACAGAGAACCGTAAAGAGACACATTGATCTTCTTTAAATCCAATATCGGCCAAAATATCCCTTCTTTTTTTCCAAGAACCACAAAATGGATGGAAGATAAGAAAATTGGTTCTCCCTCTTTTTAAAAAACTTGCCTCCAGGTCAGCAAGACATTGCTGTGAAAAAAGAAAAATAATCTGAGCAGAGTCCGATGCGGCTCTCAGATGTAATTTCTCCCTCTTCTAGAGGTGACAGTCAATTCCCTGAGGTCTCATGATCCACATCCTCTTGAACATTACCAGGAACAGCCTCCCTGCGGCATTTGCCGCCATGACTGACAAATGGAAGGCCCGAGCACGCGATCCCTACATTGCAGGTTTTGCCTTCGCTGGTCGCCCCTGCAGAAAGGTCTGCAGGCCCTGCAAACATTCCACACAGGTGGGTGGATCTATACCAGTACCCATAGGCCCAACCTTGCTCTCTCCAACCTCTCTCTCTCAGGGAAGCTTCCATCGGGAACAAGGGAGGAGGAAAACAGACCACAGCCTCACCTCCCGAGACGTCCCAACATGGGCAAATGCTGTAGTAGTCAAATCGCTTTGAGCATATAAACAGCGCTGACACAAACGGAGAGAGAGTGCGGACTGAATTGCTCTCAGATGGCAAGGCGCTTGGACCCTGGCGCCTAGCTCTCCTGAACTTCGGCTTTAGGCGGCCTCCTGTGCACACACAAATGCCACCCACTGTACAAGCGCTCCCCTCCAGGACACGCGCAAATTTGTGCTGAAGACTAGGTCGCAGTCGTACATGCACAAGTACCTGCACAAATATGATCACCAGTCTAGGTCACTGCCTCATGTGCCCAAGTACCTAAGCAAATACGCACTCTAGGTTGCGGACATACTCGCTCAAATCTAGGCTGCAGTCTTACGTGTACAGGTCCCTGTGCATGCAATAGCCAAGTGGCGAGAATGCAAGTGGGAAAAGAACTGCTGCCATGGCTAAGCAAAGCCTGTTTGCACCTTCAGCGCGTTTAGGCCCCCAGATCCATTTAATATCGGCACTGAAAAATCACCGAAGGCCTGAAGAGCTTCTCAACAGCTCTGGCCTCTTGACTGTCCGAGAATCCCTGGAGACGAAGGCCGAGAGCCAGCATCTCCCGCTAAACAAGCTTTGCGCATAAGCAAATTAGAACTCGCAGAAGAACTCTACCCAAACCAGAGACTCCTTCTCGGTACAAGTGCCTCTCTGCACCTCCACGGGACAGGGGAACTGCCGTCAGTAGTTGAGGGGATTCCCCTGCCTCTTCCACCGATGCTGCTAGAGAATTGAAAATGGCCATCGTTCCCGCACGAACTGGGAAAGCCTCAGCGCTAGACCCTGTCACCTGCGATGCTCGTTCTACCAACATGACCGTGCTCGATGCAGACCGCTCCCCCCCGACGCTTTTGCCGCACATGCCTGCTGTCCTTCCCCGCACCCATGGCACCACTAGCACCTCAAAAGGCAAGCAGGGAAACAGTCCAACAGAAGCTGCTGAAAAATCCCATCACTAAGCTCCTGATGCTGCACAGATTCCTCTAACTAGTTTTGTTCTCTATACTCTGAAAACAAATAAAGATCCATAGAGCCAGTGCTTTCCTTTGGTGCAGAGGTTCTGGTTCCAGGAGCACAGGCCGCATGGCAGATGAGAAAAGAGCCAGACCACCGGTTATAATCGGTCTCCACTCCTTTCACCAAACTTTAGCAACCCCGCTCAGGACAAGCCATATAAAAGGGATACTTCCCCACTCTACTGGGCTTGCAGTGCAGAACTGCCAGCAGGTTCCACCACTGTCTCATGGGGGATGAGGATCTGGACCACCAGATGTCAACCCCACCGATCTCTGGATTGAACTGTCAGAAGGGACACCAACCCCCTGCTCCTCTGCCAATAACCAGGGGGGATGGCCCGACCAGGACCTCACAACCCCTTGGAGGATCTAGAAATGTTGTTTTTTAATCTTTCTCTCTCTCCAGACGGCAGCTTTTATACTATCTACCATGTGCTGGAGGACAGAGAAATAGTGAGGGACTGCAGGTGGCACAGTGGGTTATATACAGTGTCAGTGAAACTCTCTGTCTCCATCTCCTGGCACGGAAGTAAAACCCAGGACCCAGGACTGATCTGTGTATGTACAGAGAACACATTTGTAAAATTCACTCCAACATTTGCCTTATAGTTTGTTACCTTTTATTAAAAGAAAACTGCATCCACTATGCTCAATACAAAATTCCAGATGTGGGTAGTGCAGTTAAAAAAGGGTTGGATAAGTTCGTGGAGGAGAAGTCCATTAACTGCTATTAATCAAGTTGACTTAGGGAATGGCTTCTGCTATTACTAGCATCAGTAGCATGGGATATATTTAGTGTTTGGGTACTTGCCCCAGGTACTTGTGACCTGGCTTAGCCATTGTTGGAAACAGGCTGCTGGGCTTGATGGGCCCTTGGTCTGACCCGGTATGGCAATTTCTTATGCTCTCAAAATAATTGCAGAGCAATTCATATGGGTGTTTTTTTTTCTAATTTAGACAGAGTGATGTTTTCCCGTCATCTTTAATATACATATACCTAACCTGAAAATTTGGTAGCTGTTGGTTGGATAATTGGGGAATTAAAGGGTATTTTCCCTTATTTTTGGCTAGATCCATACATTTTAATGGGACAATATGATTTTGGTTTGAGCTGTTACCTTCATATACCCATCTTGAAAACATGATTGCTGCTGAATAGTTGATGAGATAGTGTGCACAGAGACAGACAAAGCAAATATGCAAGTGATTTTTAGGTAAAAAAAGAAAAGGCCTTAAAATTAATAAATTCCTTTCAACTGTAATTTTTCCTTTTATGACATCATTAAACTGTCATTCGCTCCTTTTGGCAGCTCTAGGGGGGTTAGCCATGCTCAGAACACTGCATTTCAAAGACATACTGCATCTTGATGTGCACAATGTCACAAAGAATGGCCAAAATGAGCCAATTGGCTACTAGGTCGTGTTTGTGTGGCAAGCAGTTTCTGAATAAGATTGCTCTTGGGACAGAGAGAACAGGGTAAATATTTGACATCTGTTTGTGTCTGAATCTAAGCCTGCATGGGAGAGCACCTCTTACAGGGGTTGAAGTCAAGTTTTCAGGACAGCCACATTAGATACAAAACAAGTGTAATCCCTCTGGGGATAGGGAGACATACAATAGCTAAATATAACCCACTCTGAAATGCCTGAAAGGTGGAATATAAATCAGATAAATAGAATTAAGATACATCTGCATGCAATGGAGGCAGTGCATACAAATGTATCACATGCATATTAATTGCAGATCTCCTGAAAACCAGACTGGCTAAGGGACTACCCAAGAACCAGGTTGAAAACCCCGTATGGGCAACAAGTCTTCCCATGCTGTCTCCTTCCTCACCTTCAGCAGTTCTTGGGTGGGCTGCTGGCAGCGGGTCTCGATCTCGGTGACCAGCTTCCTCAGGGACGTGACCTTGCTGGAGAGCTTGCTGACTGTCTCCTTCAGCTTCTTCAGCATGGCCTTCTCTTCCTCGCCCAGCCGGGTGAGCAGCAGCCGCTGTTCCTCATTCAGGAACTGGTGCAGCAGCTCAAACTCACACACGATCCTCTGCCGCCTTCTCTCCACTTCTTTCTGTAATGGCAAGAGACACGGCTATCATACTTCGCCTTGCCCTGGTTGTAATGGGAGGAGGGAAGTAGAACCTGATTGGAGGCAGGGGTGGACAGGGCAGATGGTGTTTGGGTGCCTGTTCACATACTGACTGCAGGGTAAAGATTCCCAGTATGAATCCAAGAACAGAACCAGGGTCTATCTGCAGACCTGTGTAGACAAAGGAAGTGCAAACCCAGGCCCACACTGGGCTTTGATGAAGATCTGCTCTTCGGCTGTCCGTGCTATATGCATGCTTTACTTGAATCAGTGAAATATCTGCCTGGGAGGGTGGTGCCAGGGGGTGGGGGGGAGAAAGCAGTTCTGATGAGTGTGGCTGTGCTGATCACCTTGTTTTATTCAAATTCCTAACAGCAGGGATGGCTAAGCAGGAGAAACTTAAAAAAATAAATAAAAAACACCCCAGAAAAGTCTCACACCAGGGAATGGCACAGAAAAAAAATCCTAATGCTGTTCTGTGTGTTTCCCATTATTGTAATTCGCTCAGATTTTACTTAATTGGAAAGTGGGATTTTTCTCTTGGGAATAACCTACCTTCAACTCCCGGGTTGCCTTTTCCTCGTTCGATTTCACTTTTAAGATATCCTCCATCTGTTTCTTCAGGGGATTCAGGCAACTCTGCAGGCGCTCCTAGAACAAGAAACAAAAGGTGAAGGAACCAAATACAGAATCAGGGACAGATGGGACTGGAAAGGATTTCATGGAATCATTTAGTCCAACCCGCAAGATCCTATGTATCTAAACTACCTGCTCTTAGAAATTGCCAGAAAAAGTCCATCACCTTCTTGGGGAACTTGTTCCAGCATTTAAAGTAACTAACCTCAGGAGTTAGACATTTCTTCCAAAATGTCTAACCTCAAACTCCCTGTTGTGATTTAAGGCCATTATGGTGGAGATGGTTCTCCTTATGCGTTTTATTATCCTGTATTTTCCCTAGCTTTAAACTCCAAAGCTCTCCCAACTTTTGAATCACAATCAATTTATTTAAAGAACATTTATATGCCACCAAGCTGAATGTCTTGCTCTGGGCAGATTACACTAGTTAGCATAAAATCTAATACCTTAAAATAGACAACTCAACCACAGCTATGGGTTACATCCCACTGCAGGAGGGGGACCTCTCAGCAGCCTGCCACTTACAATAGTAGAAGCAAACCTGCCTGTCCCCAAGGGAGAGAGGATATATCCCACTCTCAGGAGAGGTTTGGAGTTTAGCATTAGAGGCAGGAGAGCAGCCTGGGGAAATTCATATATTTGTGGAGAAAATTCAAATTCCAGTTAGAAAGTTACTTTCACCCTAAGCATTCTAACAATCATTTAGAAGCTGTTGAGAGGTTATCATTAAAACATCTCCGCAGTTATTTCAAAATCATTCTGAAAAGCTGGGGGTGCCTGTGGGCAAGCCTCTGCTTTGTGTCTCCCAGCTCAGGTCTGTGCACTTTACTGGTTAGAAACTACTTTTCTCTTTGAAATCACTGCAGAGCAGCTGCAGCATGCAAAGCCCAGGTTGTGCATTGTTGTGCAACTCCAGCAGGTGGACAGGTCAGTCACCTAACGGTGCCACACAGTCACCTAACAGCAGCAACAAATGGAAGCACACAGGCCAGGCTTTGAATGTCAGGTAAAGAGCAGCATTTTAACTAGTGAGATGCAAATCAGGTGCTGCTCCAAGTATGAAGAGTTCTTTACAAGTGTCCTTGGAAATAACAGCAGCATTTGGAAGACACCACTCGATACCCTGTAACAGCTAGACAAGCAGGTATAAAGAAACAGTCCTCAAGTGGCGACAACAGCATGTGTGTGATGCTTAACAGCCAAGTAATATCACATGACTAGCCACAGAGAGCTTCAAGAGGACATGGAAAGGCTTCACACTCTAACATGGTAAAACTGGCAACAAGAAATCTCAAGAGAAAGATTGCAAACACACACCCCCACCCCCTCAAATCTCCTCCAGAGTACACATACTTGGCAACTTAAATCTAACCTCACCTACAGTTGTGGTATAGGCTCTGAATGATTTCAGTAGTCCCTCCTCTGGGCTGTTTGTACCCATGGCCTCCAGACCTGGATATAATACATACAACTAATTCTTTATATTAAAATAAAACCTGTGCATCTGTATGCAACACCAACAACAGGACAGCTCTGACTTAATAGTATTGGTCCTGAATTATACTCAGCCCTAAGAAGTGGTTAAATATGCAGACTAATTTTTAACTCTACACTTCCTTCCCCTAAAAGTAAGAAGATATAGGCGTTATAGAAGAACCTTTTACAAGAAAACAAATTAATAAATGACACTGCTGTCTCTTATTGTTTAAGAGCATGCCACATGCAGGTTTGGCTGCAAGTTCTGTGAAATAAGCCAAACCTGCAAGCAACAACCTTCCTATATTATAAACCTCCTATGAATTTTAAGTGCTCAACAACATGGGGCATCTCTTTTCATTAATAAAAAAAAAATGCCATGGGTGAAAAACACTGACATCGCAGAAAAAGTCTTAACCTCCAATTTGCTATATGCCAATCAGAGACTGGGAGATAGGGGAACAGAGAAGGGTAAGAATGTCAGTCAAATGAGAGAGCTCATTAGCTGGCATGTGCACCCTTCGCCTACCAGTGCTTCATAGTTTCTGTAGAACAAGTTTCGTTTGCCTGGGAGGAAACTGTTCAGAGAACATCAAGAGAGGTTGTGTTTGTTTTCTCCCACATTGATGCCAAAATCCCCCCCCTTGATGTTAGTTACCCTGTATTCTTTAGCCGCCTCTTCTGTGGTGACCACCCCGTGGCCCAGGTGGTCTGGCTCTTCCCTGCACCGCAGACAGACAGCAGTAGAGTCCTCCCGACAGTAGAAGCGCAGCGGGCGGTGGTGGGCACAACACAGAGGGCCCGTCCAGTCCCCATCCCCTTCCCCATCCCCAGCAGCCCCGGCTTCTCCCGGACTCTCCCCAGATGCTCCCGAGGTCCCAGCTTGCAATTGCTTCACAATCTCCACGATGTTGGCCAACTGCTTGTTAGGCCGGAAGTTTCGGCGGCGGAAGAGCTTACGGCATTGCGGGCAGGGGAAGATCACCCCGCCGCCACCCCCTCCACCACCTCCACTGTCCCCAGCCCGCATCTCCCAGTGCTTGGTGATACAGGCCCGGCAGTAATTGTGGCCACAAGCGATAGAGACCGGGTCGGTGAAGTAGTCCAAGCAGATAGCGCAGATAGCTTCATTCTGGAGGTTGCGCACGGTGGTGGCAGAGGCAGACATTTGTGATAGTCGTCTTTGTCTTCTTCAGGCACAGGATGACAAATCCTTTTGAGGTGGCAGAGGATAAAGTAATGACCAGTTATCCCTTTAAAAGAATTGTAGAAGGAACAATTACAGCATTTTAAGAAGCGTCAGGAACATCAGGTCTTTAAGAGTTAATCACGTCAGACCACCAGTTCTTTTACAATCTTCTGTGGAGTCAACACTACCAATTAAGATACGTCAATGGCGCCAAACCCTCAGGTCTTTAAATGCCTGAAGTGACGTCACGCCATCACCTCTTAAAGCAGGCTCACGATCGTTAGGCCCAGCTCTTGGAGCTCCGGTGACGTTAGGACTCTCCCCTCCGTTTACGGGAAAAAGAAAAGTGACAGCCTCGTCAGTGACGTCAAAAGGGCGGCCAGCAAGAAAAGAGATAGCAGCGAAACCCCGCAGAAGTAGCGTCCGGCTCTGAAATTACAACAGAAAGGAAGGAGGGGGGTTCGAGGGAAAAGACCCGAGCCGGAGATAAAGAAAACCCCAGAAACCGGAACGTGTCACCAGCGGAAGTATCCGCCCGCGACCTCGCCTCCGCCTTTTCCTCTTCCGCGCGCTAGCTAGCGAGGACCACTGAAGCGCGAGCCAAGCCACGCGACCCCCTTCGCGCGTGCGCAGCTCCGGCCGCAGGACACGCCGGTAGATGCGCTGCCTAATGAAGCCTCACTCTGGAAAATAAGACCCCCAGACCTTCCCCCGCCCTCCACCCATGGGCAAGGAAAGGATTGGCTGATTTGACTGGAAGAGGCGTGTCCATGCTGTGGGGAATAGAGAAGGTGAACAAATTGTTTAGCGGCAGAATTACCCCAGAGCATTCTGGGAATTGTAGTT
This sequence comes from Rhinatrema bivittatum, assembly GCF_901001135.1. Classification (NCBI taxonomy): domain Eukaryota; kingdom Metazoa; phylum Chordata; class Amphibia; order Gymnophiona; family Rhinatrematidae; genus Rhinatrema; species Rhinatrema bivittatum. The sequence continues at coordinate 29,314,511 of NC_042633.1, read as the reverse complement.
CGTGTTGCCTTTTTCCAGCGGGAGGGGAGGCAACCCTTCAATCCCAGCATGCTGTAGTGGGAAGCGTAAAACCAGGCCTAGCTGCGTCGGCTAGTGGTACAGTCTTCATAGCACGTGTGTGGTAAATGGGAGGGGGTAGAAAAATAGCTGAGTTATTTTTTTTTGTGTCGAATCATAAATGGTAGCTGATAAACATAAAGTGTCTTAAAGCGTTTTGTTTAGATATTCTTTACGATAAGTGCTGAAGGAATGCCTTATACATCTGAGCACCTGTGCTTAAGGGAAGAGTTAGGCGGGTAAGTTTACTGGCAAGGACATATGGAAACTGACCCAGATCAAGAACAGCAGGAGGAGCCGGCTGACCGGCAGAGTTGCCAATGCCCCGCCTGCCGACGACAAACACTTATCCTTGCCTCTTTATACGGCCGTGGGGCAAGAGGGGATCAGCTTCCACTAGGCAGGGACAACGAGTGCTACAAAAGGAGGTGGGGGAGCATAACAGGAGACCAACAGGGTTGGTGGGGAGAAAGATGACACTGAAAGGGAAAAAGCGTGAGGGAGTGGTTGGGAGGGGGAGAGAGGACTGCAGCTGGATGTGGTGCATTTTAAAAGCTAGGACTTTTTATATTTGTGCTACTCTACGCTATCATCCTCCAGTAGTCCTCGGGACTCCCAACCCCATCATCCAAACTCAACCGCCAAGAATGCCCCCTTTCTCACTAACCTCACCTTTAGTGGGCCTCCGACCCTAGCCCTTCTCCATCTGTATCCCTCCCAGTGGTTCTCAATTCATTCAGTGCAACAATTGTGGCGCTTATGTCTTATGACATCATTTGGAGAATCAAGGATTGCCCATTTTGCCTACAGTTGTCTGTCATGAAAAAGGAGCTGACTCGTCTGAGAGAGGAATTTTGCAGTTTTCAGTTAACCTCCCCTTCTTTGCATCATCCAGGATCTCTTGCCCAACTTCCTCAGAGGATTCAGAAACCCAAGAGAAAAAGGGTTTACAGCGGGCTGTGGTAGAATAAGACGTGACAAGGGAGACACCCAATTTCCCCAACTTTGCAGCAACCAGTGTATCAACCCCCACTGACACAGATGTCGGACATCCAGGATTCAGAAACCCAGGAATAATTGGATAACAGCGAGCTTTGGCTGAATGACACCTGTGATGAAAAGACACCCACTCTCCCCACTGTTAACCTTACAGTTTTCTGCATTGGAAAATAAGCCCCAGTAAAAGAATAAGAAGTAATGTCTGAAAGAAAAGATGACACTCAATGCACCCAGAAACTCTTCAATGTGTTCAAATGTCATAAAAGAAAGCTTCTGCTGGGGGACTCACTCATCAGAGGAACCAATTTGGGAACTCATTTTGATGGGGACACAACAGTCAAATGCCTTCCAGGATCCTCAGCTAGTAGAAATGCAAACCAGGTAGTCAAAGCCATTATATAATACAGTAGGAACTCTGATATCAATGATATCCATCTGGGGACCATCAAGTCTCAGAAATTAACGCCTGCCCAAGCGATATTAAGTCGGAGGCACCAAAAATAAAAAAAAAAATACCAAAAAAATTTTTATTTTTTTTTAAATCTACCCGCCGGTCAGTGGGTTAGAAAAATGGATGTTCGGTTTTGCCAGCGTCTGTTTTCTAACCCATGGCTGTCAGCGAGTTAAAAAAACGATGCCGGTAAAATTAAGCATCAGTTGTCGGACCCGTTGAAAGCTGCCTCTTCTGCTAATAAGGAGGCGCTAGGGATGCGCTATTGTCCCTAGCGCCTCCTTATTAGTGCCGGGCCTCATTTAAATACAGAATCACGTGCGCAGGAGAGTGCACACTCAACTCAGAACGCTAGTTCTCCCACACGTTTTATTGAATCGGCCTGTTTATCTTTCCACTATTCGAAGTTGGCTACATTCCAATAAACTTCCAATTATTATAAAGAAGTGAGAAATCATTATTCTTTCACGCTTCCCTCTCAAGAGTCCTGATTCTCTCCTTTTTGAAAAGTTCAGACATTTTCACAAAAATTATCTTGCGCACCTTTTTTTATTGTCACATCTGCTCTATTTAAACATGGCCTTCTGAGTCCCATTCTTCAGCCATGCATGCTGTATTCAAACTCCAAATATCTCACATCTATAGGGGCCCTCTGTAAATCCCTGAATCTATGGTTCTGCCTGTGAGACCCCTTTTCCTCAAATCTCATAAAGAGACCGTTTTCCTAGAATGATTAGTGTGTTCTTTATTGTCAGGAACTTGCACATATTTACAGAATTAAAAGCAAGACAACAAGAGGAGACACAGAAAAGCAAGGCAAACAAATCCACCAAAAACCGTTGTCCCCTTTGGTCCCTGTAACACAATCACAAACATACTATCTGCTTATTCTAAGTTTGCACACATGATAAGTTAGATTAGCTGAAGCCATCTCTGGTGGCATGATTATATCGATTGGAAATTGTTATAATTAATTCACAATTATTTAGTCTATGGTGCAAAAGATGCAAGCTATGCCCAAGTCCAGAAGAGTTTTCAGTAAATAATTTGTTGGTGCTGTTTCGCTTAAGATCATCAGAATGGCCTTTTAATTTAAACCCCATATTCATGACTAAAATAGAATAGGTGATCGGGAAAATTAGATTAATCAGAAGAAGACTGGCTATAACAACGGTCATCTGCATCTTCAGACCATAAATATAAAGAATTCAATATTTCACAATAGCATGGCAGCAAATAAGAACTCTTAATGATACTCATAAGAAACTTTCCAACGCATCTTTCCAGCTGTCAGGATGGCCGAGTGGTCTAAGGCGCCAGACTCAAGAGTACACTCTTCCAGCCTTGGGTGTTCTGGTCTCCGAATGGAGGCGTGGGTTCAAATCCCACTTCTGACAACAACTTTTTGTTATAAGTTTGAATGGTTATATTTCAATTACAATTTGGTTTTATTTATTTTTTTAATTTTGAAAACATCTATTTCTATTTTTAAATAATAAGAATAATTAGGGGAGAACAGTAAAAAGAAATAAGTTCGTACTGTTTTGTAACCATATTTTCTCTATCTGGATAGATTTACGCAGGATTCACAGTCATTTCAAAAACAAAAGTACTTCAGAGTAATAGGGAAATTTATTATAATGTATCAATTCATTGAAAACAATGCAACAACTTAGCAGTATAGAAATACACGTTATAAAAGTTTCTATTTTAAAACCATATAGCTATTTTAATAAGAAAAATGTCAGTGTGTGTACGAAACAAATTTTCACTTCAAACTGGTAAAGAAACAGAAATGTGAAAAATTATTTAATCTTTTGACTTTTAACATACAGATCATATAAAAGCAAAAACACAATAGGTTTGGAAGTTTGAGTAACACCCTGGCTTCTAGATCCCCGTAGCTAAATAATCACCATAAACTTTAAAATCATGATCAATAGTAAATGAAGCAGAGAAAGCAAAAACGATCCGGACCTGGTTAAAGGCTCTCTAAGAGTCATTTCCTGAGCCAGGGGGGTGGGAGTCAGAGATGTTTCCAGGCTCCTGATTGGTTATCTGTTACATCAATCGGAAAGCGTCAGCGAGCTCGTGAGGCACTGCCTTGCTCTTGAAAACTATTTTCTCCTGTGTATTTCATTGTTTAACATTAAATACCCTTTAGAAATTCTCAGGTGCATACTATGGATTTAACATTCTCACTGGCAAAGTGGTTCTAACCAGAAAGTATTCTCTAATTTGCATTACTGCGGGTCACAAAAGCTCAAGCGTCTTACTCAGTTTATAGGCGTGGAGACGTTTCTCAAGCCCTTTACTAAAAAGAAGGCTATGATTTTAAAGTTGGAGGGGGTGAAAAAGAAAGTCACAGTGTTTCTGCCCGGTTTTGAACCGGGGACCTTTCGCGTGTTAGGCGAACGTGATAACCACTACACTACAGAAACTTGCCTTTCAGTTACAAACAACCGGTATCTAGAAAAAGGTTATTTGTTTTGGAGGAGAAGAAAAGAGCAGCTGTCAGAAGTGGGATTCGAACCCACGCCTCCATAGGAGACTGCGACCTGAACGCAGCGCCTTAGACCGCTCGGCCATCCTGACCTCTTGCCCATGTACTTGTGGGAGGCACTGAAGTGGACACATCCGGTGAGTTTTCTGTAAAAATGATGCCAAGAAGGGCGGGGCTCTCACTTTGGCAGACCTTGGGCAAGCTTGGCATAGATGTGATGGAAAGGGGGGGGGCTGCTATGCTGCGCAGAGTGGATAAAATGCTTTGGTCTTTATCTACTATCCTTTACCGTTACTATCTCAAACCTCACTAATTCCTTTTGTATTTCTTCCTGAGTTGTCCCAGTGAGCAGATATATTCACCTTTCCAAAGAAGCCACATGTTGAATCAAGACTTTCTTATATTACAAAGGCTCGGACTATATCCCATGTCTTGACACACTCGATATAGCTAACCCTCTACTAAACATTTATAGCCAGCTCAGGCCCTGCTTTGGCCACCCGCGAGAGCCCACAGAAGTTCCATAACAGTGCACAACCTTTCCCGAAAGACCATCAAAAACGAAAAAAGTGCCTTGAAATAAAAATCTTAAGAGAGGACCCAGGGGGGGGGGGGAACCTGGGAGGCGACCCTGCGATGTCTAAGGAAGGAAAGAGGAGTTGTTTGCCAGTAAGCATTGGTGGTTCAGTGGTAGAATTCTCGCCTGCCACGCGGGAGGCCCGGGTTCGATTCCCGGCCAATGCAGCACCAAACATTTTGCTGATAACAGCAGAGGTTTCCCTATTTATATATTTGGATTTATGTTCAACCCTGAAAACGAAGAGGGCAGGGGAGATACAGCCGGCGCGCTCGCTTTCTTGTTGCTCTTCTCCATCTCCACTGGCCACTCATCGCCAGCCCTTTTCAGATCCCTCACTACTCCCTCGGCGGAGAAGGTCCCTGTTCAAGAAAGAAGGCAGAAAAAACACGGTGTATGGTAGTGCTGAACTAAGGAGAGTGAACGAGAGGAGGCACGTGTCTGTCAAATAGCGGCCGAAACCGGCAGCGTGAGCCCTGGACCAGTGATTCCCTTCTGGCGCTGCCCCAAAGATCTTAAAGTGAGAAAGCTGCCCATTTTCTTTACAGACGACGAAGCAGTGAAAGGATTCTGGCATTCTTAGTATTCTTTTGCAGATGTTGGGAGACAGAGTTAGTTTGCTGAGGCTTCTTTTCTATGATTGGTTTAAGGATAATGGCCTCCAGTGCAAGCAAAACTTTTTAAGAACGTTTTTCTCAGTCTGAGAATGAATATCAATCCCCAATGCTGAGAAAGAACAGTTACTGAGAAGTTTTTACAACGTAGCCCGGCTAGCTCAGTCGGTAGAGCATGAGACTCTTAATCTCAGGGTCGTGGGTTCGAGCCCCACGTTGGGCGAGTCAGACTTTTGTTCCGTATAGGGCTCTCACCAGGATTAGTTATTAAAATTTCCACTACTTATTATTGCTGTTTCATCTACTTCTTCATAGAAAAACAAAGGAAATGCAAATTCTTAAGGGAGAGCGGGAGTAGATGAAACAGCAATAATAAGTAGTGGAAATTTTAATAACTAATCCTGGTGAGAGTGCTATACGGAACAAAAGTCTGCCTCGCCCAACGTGGGGCTCGAACCCACGACCCTGAGATTAAGAGTCTCATGCTCTACCGACTGAGCTAGCCGGGCTACGTTGTAAAAACTTCTCAGTAACTGTTCTTTCTCAGCATTGGGGATTGATATTCATTCTCAGACTGAGAAAAACGTTCTTAAAAAGTTTTGCTTGCACTGGAGGCCATTATCCTTAAACCAATCATAGAAAAGAAGCCTCAGCAAACTAACTCTGTCTCCCAACATCTGCAAAAGAATACTAAGAATGCCAGAATCCTTTCACTGCTTCGTCGTCTGTAAAGAAAATGGGCAGCTTTCTCACTTTAAGATCTTTGGGGCAGCGCCAGAAGGGAATCACTGGTCTAGGGCTCACGCTGCCGGTTTCGGCTGCTATTTGACAGACACGTGCCTCCTCTCGTTCACTCTCCTTAGTTCAGCACTACCATACACCGTGTTTTTTCTGCCTTCTTTCTTGAACAGGGACCTTCTCCGCCGAGGGAGTAGGGAGGGATCTGAAAAGGGCTGGCGATGAGTGGCCAGTGGAGATGGAGAAGAGCAACAAGAAAGCGAGCGCGCCGGCTGTATCTCCCCTGCCCTCTTCGTTTTCAGGGTTGAACATAAATCCAAATATATAAATAGGGAAACCTCTGCTGTTATCAGCAAAATGTTTGGTGCTGCATTGGCCGGGAATCGAACCCGGGCCTCCCGCGTGGCAGGCGAGAATTCTACCACTGAACCACCAATGCTTACTGGCAAACAACTCCTCTTTCCTTCCTTAGACATCGCAGGGTCGCCTCCCAGGTTTCCCCCCCCCCCCCCTCCCTGGGTCCTCTCTTAAGATTTTTATTTCAAGGCACTTTTTTCGTTTTTGATGGTCTTTCGGGAAAGGTTGTGCACTGTTATGGAACTTCTGTGGGCTCTCGCGGGTGGCCAAAGCAGGGCCTGAGCTGGCTATAAATGTTTAGTAGAGGGTTAGCTATATCGAGTGTGTCAAGACATGGGATATAGTCCGAGCCTTTGTAATATAAGAAAGTCTTGATTCAACATGTGGCTTCTTTGGAAAGGTGAATATATCTGCTCACTGGGACAACTCAGGAAGAAATACAAAAGGAATTAGTGAGGTTTGAGATAGTAACGGTAAAGGATAGTAGATAAAGACCAAAGCATTTTATCCACTCTGCGCAGCATAGCAGCCCCCCCCTTTCCATCACATCTATGCCAAGCTTGCCCAAGGTCTGCCAAAGTGAGAGCCCCGCCCTTCTTGGCATCATTTTTACAGAAAACTCACCGGATGTGTCCACTTCAGTGCCTCCCACAAGTACATGGGCAAGAGGTCAGGATGGCCGAGCGGTCTAAGGCGCTGCGTTCAGGTCGCAGTCTCCTATGGAGGCGTGGGTTCGAATCCCACTTCTGACAGCTGCTCTTTTCTTCGCCTCCAAAACAAATAACCTTTTTCTAGATACCGGTTGTTTGTAACTGAAAGGCAAGTTTCTGTAGTGTAGTGGTTATCACGTTCGCCTAACACGCGAAAGGTCCCCGGTTCAAAACCGGGCAGAAACACTGTGACTTTCTTTTTCACCCCCTCCAACTTTAAAATCATAGCCTTCTTTTTAGTAAAGGGCTTGAGAAACGTCTCCACGCCTATAAACTGAGTAAGACGCTTGAGCTTTTGTGACCCGCAGTAATGCAAATTAGAGAATACTTTCTGATTAGAACCACTTTGCCAGTGAGAATGTTAAATCCATAGTATGCACCTGAGAATTTCTAAAGGGTATTTAATGTTAAACAATGAAATACACAGGAGAAAATAGTTTTCAAGAGCAAGGCAGTGCCTCACGAGCTCGCTGACGCTTTCCGATTGATGTAACAGATAACCAATCAGGAGCCTGGAAACATCTCTGACTCCCACCCCCCTGGCTCAGGAAATGACTCTTAGAGAGCCTTTAACCAGGTCCGGATCGTTTTTGCTTTCTCTGCTTCATTTACTATTGATCACGATTTTAAAGTTTATGGTGATTATTTAGCTACGGGGATCTAGAAGCCAGGGTGTTACTCAAACTTCCAAACCTATTGTGTTTTTGCTTTTATATGACCTGTATGTTAAAAGTCAAAAGATTAAATAATTTTTCGCATTTCTGTTTCTTTACCAGTTTGAAGTGAAAATCTGTTTCGTACACACACTGACATTTTTCTTATTAAAATAGCTATATGGTTTTAAAATAGAAACTTTTATAACGTGTATTTCTATACTGCTAAGTTGTTGCATTGTTTTCAATGAATTGATACATTATAATAAATTTCCCTATTACTCTGAAGTACTTTTGTTTTTGAAATGACTGTGAATCCTGCGTAAATCTATCCAGATAGAGAAAATATGGTTACAAAACAGTACGAACTTATTTCTTTTTACTGTTCTCCCCTAATTATTCTTATTATTTAAAAATAGAAATAGATGTTTTCAAAATTAAAAAAATAAATAAAACCAAATTGTAATTGAAATATAACCATTCAAACTTATAACAAAAAGTTGTTGTCAGAAGTGGGATTTGAACCCACGCCTCCATTCGGAGACCAGAACACCCAAGGCTGGAAGAGTGTACTCTTGAGTCTGGCGCCTTAGACCACTCGGCCATCCTGACAGCTGGAAAGATGCGTTGGAAAGTTTCTTATGAGCATCATTAAGAGTTCTTATTTGCTGCTTGCTATTGTGAAATATTGAATTCTTTATATTTACGGTCTGAAGATGCAGATGACCGTTGTTATAGCCAGTCTTCTTCTGATTAATCTAATTTTCACCCTTTATTCTAGGGGGAGCTAGACATGCTTCTGCAGCAGTCCAATTGGACCAGCACTGGGTGTATCTCAAATTGACACCAGTCTATGAGGTACTCCAAGAAGGCACACATTGACTTGTCCAACAACCTTCTTAGCATCTGTGCTGCAGAAATGCTGTTAGTCAGGCCCATGATCTTGACCATGTTCCAGTGTCCCTGCCTAGTAATCTTGCTCCCGTCTTGTTCTCCCAATCCAGTGTTCCTGTTTTGCTAGGCAGTTCTGGTGTTCCTACTCCACACTTCTCTTGGCTCCTATCCAGTCCAAGCTCTGAAGAAAACAAAAGGCCTGACGGGTTAAATCTATAGAACATTGATTCAGAGAGCTGCAGCAAGATTTTGTATCTCCAGCAAAGTGCAGGGGTGTTACCAACTGGGGCTTCTTAAGCAGATGGTCAATGGCTGCAAGAAGTGTAGGAGCAGGAGGCGGCACACGCCGTTACTGTGATCGAGAGGTCCCAGAAAGGGGGTTTTGTACAAGCGTATTAACTTGCTCCTGCAGGCTTAACACGCATTGGTTCAACTCCCCAGAAGCTTACCCTGAGCTGCAAAACATGCAGCCAACTCAGAGGGGGCCATGTTGGCCAGAGCTTGATGCGACAGTTGTCATCTGTAGGTTACTCCAAGAAAAAGCAGCTTAATGGCTGGAGAGGCAAAACTAGGCCGATGACAGTGAAAGCAGGAAATCTGGGTGTCTTCCACTTAAGCTGATCACCTTGCCCTCTGGTTGGGCCTTCAGGTGCTGGTGGCCAGTGAGGCATGAGAAATGGAGGTAGTCCCCCATCTCAGCAAGCAGTATGAAGGTTGGAATTAAAGGGAGGAACTGGCACACACCAGAAAGCTAGAAAGAACAGGCAAGAATGCTGAAGGTAGAATTTAGAGATAGAGAAGTCTTCTGGATACAGGAATTGAGCCAGAGTAAGAGAACTGGATGGTAGGACCAAGCTATATCAACTGACTGATGAAACTACCAGACTATAAATACAAGGATATGCAGAAGATTGGGGGGGGGGGGGGGGGGGGGGGGAGAGAGAGGATAGGGCAGATAGTTCAAGCAGCTCATAGCATTTGGCAACAGATTCACAGGAGAGTATGGAGGGCCATTTAGGAGAAACAACGTTTTCTTGTAGGCGTGTATCTGGACAGGAGTTGTGAGAGATACTCAGGGCCAAACTGTTTACACACCTGAAGACAAAGCAAAGAGTTTTGAATTGTATCATCTATTCAAGCAGGAGCCAGTGTAGTTGACTTAAGATTGGCCTTATGTGATTTGTTGCTTTGGCCCCTACCAGATTTCTTACTTTGTAAGAGATGGAGATGTTTGGCATTAAATGTTATAGTTTAAATTAAAAAATAATAAAAAAAAAGAACCAAATACAAATATTGACTTTGCACACTCCTAATATCTGACTGTTGAGACACTGCTCAGATTATTGTTATTTTGCTGTAATTGTTATGTTTTGTTTTTTTTTACTGAAATTTTAAATCATTTACAACAAATGAAGTAAAAAGAAGAAATCATGCCACTGCCAGTAACAGCGAGTGAAAAATAATACAAAAAACTTATTTCAATGTTTCTTGTGATCTGCTGATTATGCTGAAACTTTCTAATCCAGCCAGGGCATGTGTTTTGTGGAGGCAGTTCTGAAATTTTACTAAATGAAATCCTCCCCTTTGATGCTGGAGAGTGATCAAGAGAGAGCACAATCACCAAGATCCGTCCCGCCCCACCTCCAATCAAATGATAAAAGAAACAAACTGGGCACATAAGTGTCAAAACTTGACTAGATTTTATAAAGAAAAATAGTTTTACATAATTCAATAATAAAATATATTCACATTTATGAAACCGTGCCCCACCCCCACAGTTTGCCACAACATTGGAGGGAACCCATCTGCTGCCCCAGTCAACGTGCTTAAAGCACATGTTTTCTTCCCAATGCAATCTGGCACAGAAATGAGTTTGACAGCCTTGCTCTAATCCCACCCATGTCTCGCCTCCCTCCACAGCTTTCAACCCATTACTGTCACTCTCCCTGTGTGTCAGTTCTCGCTTCAAAGCCAAAGTCTTATGGCCCACAATGTCGGCCATGCCTCACTCCATCTCTGTCGCTCTCCGGGCAGCATAGGGATCCCTCACGGGCTCCATAAACTCATTTCTGTCACTCGCACTGTGGCACCGAGTCCCCTCCTCCCATTTACAGGTTCTGAGCCCATCTCTATCCCTCTCCCTGTAGCACTGAGACCCCACCATAAAGTCACTATGTCTAAGCACATGGCAACTCCTCCTCACCTTCACAGGTTTTTAATGCCATCTCAGTCATTGATCCTGGATCCTTGAGATCTTGAATACTATTGCATTGCGTTAAAATTATTCTGAAGCACGTTTTCTCATCTTTCATTATTGATGCAGCACATTTTGATCACGTAATTAGGCCAAGCCTGGAAAATTACATCATCTGTTAAAACCAATAAATCTGAGCATCATAGCTCCCAATTAAGAGCTCTCACTCCCAGTCTGGGACTGGCCGGATTCTCAGAGCTCTAGTATTTAAACCATCTGCATTGTGGAATGGATTGAAATAGGGCCGGAGTTTCTCCGAGAAGGTGGCAGTGAATGTGTAGAGATGACATTTATGATCTGCACTGTAAAAGGAGACCTTTCCTGCCTCATAGTCCAGGAAAATCCCCACGACTTGGGGTTTCACGCTCAGGGCCAGCTTACTGCGGGGAAAAGTTACAGCCTCATATTCATCTCCATTCTTCACCCCTATCACCCAGTACCCTTCTAAATCCCATACCACCACTTCCGTAGCCCAGGATTCATCCTCAGAGGATGCGATCATCTTCCCCTTCCTCCTCACAGAATCTTTACAAACCCCAAATTCCCAATGCGGCTTGTCTCCCACCTCCACCTCCCAGTAATGTCGCCCCGAGCTGAAGCCCTCACGCCCCAGCACACAGGAATTTGGCTCAAATCTCTCAGGATTACTGGGCCACTCGTGGCAGGTGTCTCCATGTCTGACACTTTTCCCATCCTCAGACAGTTCGAGATAAGGATTTGCAGTTTCAGGATCAAGGGTTACATCCACTGCAGGGAGAAAGATAAATTAATGACGACAAATAAAAAACAGGCACTTCCACTGGCTCCTCACACATCCACCTGTCATTCAGTAGCTCAATGAGGAGCTGTACTATTGCTTATTTACTGAGAGACTCAGAAAATGTAGCAAGCCAATTGGTCACCAAGCTCTGTAATTCAGTCTACTGGTCTCACTTTATTCATTCATTCATTCAACAATAGTAAATACATAAAACAAAGATTCTGATTGGCTTACTCATTCACAAGCTGTATAAAACAAGTGCTCTGATTGGCCTCCATTATCTCCCAGTGATTTCATGCTTTTTAGAAGCATCAACTATGGTTGGAGGGAGTACTTACCCTCTTTAGGGAAATCTGTAACTGTATGAACTGATCATGTATTTATTTTCAATTTCAAATATTACCTCTTATCTATAACAGCATTCTTCTATAAGTTCCTCTCATCCAGGACATATAGGCTCCCAAGACCTGACATGTTTTCTACATTTGTTGGCTCTCACTTGAATGGAGAGATAATCTCAGACTAGCACTCAAAGGCATGAAAAGCTTTTACCAGATGACAAACCTTAAGTGCTATTACATAAGAACATGCCATACTGGGTCAGACCAAGGGTCCATCAAGCCCAGCATCCTGTTTTCAACAGAGGCCAAACCACGCCACATGAACCTGGCAAGTACCCAAAAACTAAGTCTATTCCATGTTACCGTTGCTAGTAATAGCGGTGGCTATTCCCTAAGTAAACTTGATTAATAGCCATTAATGGACTTCTCCTCCAAGAACTTATCCAATCCTTTTTTAAACACAGCTATACTAACTGCACTAACCACATCCTCTGGCAACACTGGGTTATCATAGGGTGCAGGTGGCACACTGGGTTATCTTAGGGTGACTTGAACTTTTTTCTCTGAGTCCACCTGCTGGAAGGGAGAGACAACCCAGCAGTCTGGACTGATCCTGGTATGTACAGGGAAGTGCTATTTGTAGATGATGTCATCCTCTATATTTAGGTCCCAAATCAGTCCCTACCAAGTCGAAATGAATTGATCTCTGCATTCAGTGTGATATCAGGTTAGAGAGTTAATTTGGGGGGACGACAGGGGGGGGGGGGGGGGGGGGACACGGGACGACTCAATTGCTGGATTTAGGTTCCAGTGGACTCTCGGATCTCTCACACACTTGGGAATTCAGGTTCCAAATGTATTGGACAAGCTGTATTCTCCCTATTATCCCAGCTTTGCTAAAAATGTTAACCAAGATCTGAGAAGATGGTACCTTATGCCAAAATCTTAGTTTAGCAGAATCTCCACTGTTAGATGAACATAGTACCAAGGGTGCTGTTTGGAATGGAGATGTTGCCACTTAAAAATCATCGGGGTTTGAGTTTGGATGGAAGAGGGGACAAAAGCAAGAGCTCACAAGAAAACTGTGGTGGGTGGAAAGCTCCAGGTGTCTGCCTGCAAAGATATCCTTCACCTCTCTTGGAGGTATGCCATATAAAGCTCAGAAGAGCATCCCTGTGGCGGCTCCTTTTCTGGTGGGTGCTGTGTATGCTTGGCAGATTTTTACATCCAAAAGGGGAAATCCCCCCTTAACTCCTCGGTGGCATAGTCCACACTTTCCAAGCCATTTTCAGTGGCAATATAGCCATAAAATTACCAGTGTGGGTCGGTTGTTCAAAGATGGAAAGCTTCCCTCAACCCTACCAGCTCCGAAAAGAAAAAGGAAGCTTGCAGTAGAGTCAGTGTCATATTTTATCATCTTCAACAATGTGGCCTTCCTTAATAAGGAAAGCAATAAAGCTAAATTTTAGTCGAAGACTGCCAACCCTTTGAGAATTTAATTAAACAAACAGCCGTGCAACAAAAGTCTCATCTCAAGAGTCTACTGGGTTATCATGGAAGAGGAGGAAGATCCAATAGGGAAATTTAAGGATCTATGGGCTAAAGTGGTGAGGAGAGAAAGTGAGGAAGAGGGGGACCTATGGAAAATGGATGCAAAGTCCACTCTCACTGGTCTTCTACCCCCGATTAGGCTGCAAGACTGGGATTACCTGACCAAAGGTCAGAAGGGGTAGGAAGTAGTTCAGCGGACAGACGTGCTGGAACACAGCTGCCACTGAATGCTGGCGCTAGTCCCTACTCATGCACAAAGGATGAGACTGCCAGAGAACAAGCAAATCATACGAACAAGAAACATTCCCACCTTTTTCTCTTACCACACACACACTGGGGTAGATATTCCAAGCGTGTTATTTAGCTGGATAAGTGGGACTTATGTGGCTAAATAGCAGCTGCTGAATATGTTCACTGCCTGCCGCTTAAGCCGTATAAGTCCCTCAAATGGCTCAACGTTGCCATGCACAAAAGGTGGGTGTGGACCGGGCCAGATTGGGGTTGGAGTAGGTTAACTGCGTAACTTATACGGCCAACTGCCAATACTCGGAGTCGGCCGCCTAAGTTTAAAGTGTAAGTTTAGATCCGCCATAGAGCAGGTCTAAACTTAGCCGGATAGACTTATCTGGCTTAAGTGTGCGTATTCAGTGGCTTCGCCGTGCCTCTGAATATACATTGTAACTCAGCCGGATTAGTTCTAACGGGCTAAATTACTTACACTAAATATCATCCCATTGTCTCTCCCAGGCTGTACTAAGACAATACACTGAGGACTGAAGAAAGTCACAGCGGAGAGGTGAGATTGGCTCAGATTGGTGTTTTTTACCTGCATAGCTACAGCATCTTCTCCACTCTGAAATCAAACCACCAACAAAAGAAAGAGACAGTAAGAGCTCTGATAATTACAGACATAACTAGAGGATGCAAAATCTTTTACAAAGGGGATATACTTCTAAAAACCTTACCAAGTTCTTTGGAGATAGCGTCTATATAAAAAAAAAAAAATAGAAATGGATAAAGTCAGCACTGAAATTTTCTAAAAATATTTATCACTTTAATACCCATCTGACCTATCGACTCATGGTAATAATTCATAACACAGTGAGGTAGGCGCAGGACATTAAATCTGCTATGAGTGATGCCTCCTTTTTATTGATTTCAAATCTAAAGAACACGGATTTCTATTTCACAAACTCCAGAGGAATCCTGCGGAGAAATCAATTTCCATGGGCTGAATTTCACCTCAGCCAGCAGTAATCTGTTTATTTTGCAATTGAAAATCACTTGATATTTGATTATATTTTGCCCTTTTCAAACAGAGATGTGATGGCAGAAGACGACCAAATGACTTGTTCAGACTGCCCATTCGCCCAAGCAATTGAGCTTTACAATTCCGGTCCCTCCCGTAGAGATCCCCTGTGTTTATCCAATGCTTTCTGGAATTCACATCTTAGTTTTGTCTCCATCACTGGGAGGCCGTTCCATTCATTCACTACCTTCTCTGTAAAGAAATATTTCCTAAGATTACTCCTGAGTCTATCCCCTTTCACCCTCATCCCATGACCCCTTGTTCTAGAGCCTCCTTTCCACTGGAAGAGGTGCCCCCTCCTGTGCATGGAAACCTTTGAGATATTTGAATGTCTTTCTCTCTCTTACAGGAAAATTGGTTCCACGGATGAGTTCAGACAAGTGGGTTTATGCACCCCTACCAGCAGATGGAGGCAGAGACCAAAACTTTGAGGCACTGCTACATAACTGAAAGTGCCACCTGCAGTCCCTCAGTATTGACCTGTACCCAAGCCAAGATGTCTACCTTAAACCCCAATACATTTTGGACGAACAAAGACTTAAAAGTTGGAGCCCCCTGCAAACTAGGCCCCCTTGAATTAACACAAAACACATGTACCAAACTACATACACTGCTTAATAATCTGAGTATATCATATGCCAGCTCCGCCATATCCAGAAGCCTTGACAGAAGGGGCCGGGTCTCTGGACTGATCCGTAGTACTTCAGGAACGAAAATTAGCAGGTAAGAGCCTATTTTCCTTTCCTGTTCATACCCCGGATCAGTCCAGACAAGTGAGATGTACCCAAGCCCCTCTATTCTGGGCGGGACCCCGAAAGACCCGCTCGCAAGACTCTTCCCCCAAAGGTTGCCTCCTCTGGGGACCAAACGTCCAAGCGATAATGTTTGGTAAAAGTGTGAAGAGAAGACCATGTCGCCGCACGACAAATCTCCTGCGGAGAAAGCTGTTGATGCTCCGCCCACGAGGTCGCCTGTGCCCTAACAGAATGCGCTCTCAACCCCTCCGGCACCGATCGGCCCTTACAGATGTAAGCTGAAGCTATCGTCCCTTTCAGCCATCGTGCAATAGTGCCCTTTGAAAGCCTTATTTCCCTTCTTAGCGCCACTGCACAGGACAAAAAGACGATCAGATCTCCGAAAGGCATTCGTCACCTTGAGATATCGCAAAAGAATACCACGCACATCCAATAAGTGAAGCTCCCTAGACATCGGAGTAATGGCTGTCAAACTCTGAAAAGCCGGAAGCTCGACCACCTGATTAAGGTGAAAAGAGGACATCACCTTTGGCAAAAGGAAGGAACCGGGCGTAAAGAAACCCCATCGTCCGAAACACACAGGACACGTGACAATGCCTGCAGCTCCGATATACGCCTAACCGAACAGATGGCCACCAGGAAAACAGTCTTCAGGGTTAAATCCTTCAACGATGCCCTCCGCATTAGCTCAAAGGGAGGGCTGCACAGTACCTGAAGAACCAAATTCAGATTCCATGCTGGGCAGATCTTCCACACCAGAGGAAGCAGATGCTTTGCCCCTTTTAGGAAACGAGCCACATCTGGATAAGCCGCCAGCTGTCTCTCCTGAATCCTACCACACAGGGAACCCAAAGCTGCTACCTGGACCCGGAGGGAATGATAGGCCAACCCCTTAGCCAAGCCGCTCTGCAAGAAGGCCAAGATCTACAGGACGTCCACCTTTAAAGGCTGTACCCTGCTCCGCAAACACCAGGATTCGAAAACTCTCCACACCCAGACATGAGCCATTGAAGTGGAAGGTCTCCTCGCCTGGAGCAAAGCTGCAACCACCGGCTCCGAATATCCCTTCAAATGGAGCCGCCTTCTCTGAAAAGCCAGGCCACTAGAGAGAAGCGATCGTCCCGGACTGAAAATAGGGGTCCCTGCTGTAGCAACCCTGACAGATGAGCCAAGTGAACAGGGCCATCCACCGCCAGACACAGAAGGTCCGCAAACCATGGCCAATTCGGCCACTCCTGTGCCACCAGAATCACTCTGCCCGGATGAAGATCGATGTGCCGCAGCACTCTACCTATGAGTGTCCATGGAGGAGACATGTACAGCAAGGATGAACCACAGCGTGAATGCCCTCCGATCCAACCACCCGTCTGCGACTAAAAAACCGATCTGATCCAGCAGGGTCTTTTCCCACCAGAGAAAGGGTGGGAGGAGAGTCTCGGGGCTCCAAATCGGCAGACTGCACATCAGCATGTGCTGCTAAAATGGTTGCCTGCTCCTCTGACACCCCCCCCCCCCCCAGGGCCTCCAATGATATCCCAGCCCCCTGCACCTTCTTTCTACCCCCGGGGGTCCCGCTGAGGTCCCTCCCCCCCCCCCCCCGAGGCACATTCGCAACAAAACAAGGCCGCATTGAGGTGAGCTCGCCTCAGCTCGCAGCCGCGATAAAAGTTTGCTGCGCGGGAGCCGGCATGTCTGAGCAGTCAGGCCTGCACATGCGGTCAGATCGTTCCTGCCGCTGTCCGGTGCTGAAATTCAGCACTCACCCGGCCCAGACAAAGGCAGGCAATTCGACCCGCTCCCTCCTGCCTACCTCCCGGCAGGAAACCAACCTTTACCCGCTCCTCGCTGCTTCTGCCGCTCTCCCTGCTTCAATTTTTTTTTTTAAGCAACTTGAAGTGACAGGCCAATAGAAAAGGGGAAAGCCCAGAGGGGGAGAGGGAATCAGGACCCCTGGCTATCTACCCCCCACCCCCCCATTAAGAAGGGCAGAGTCCAGACAGGGATCACCAACCCTCTGATTACCCCGCTCCACCCAAGGGATGGCCCACTAACACCTCGAGGAGCTGAATCCTCATCTAAATCTTTTTCTTCTAAGAATTCTAGACTGCAGGTTCACACCTCTTACCATCTGCTGGAGGCAGAGAAATACTGAGGGACTGCAGGTGGCTCTCTCAGTTATGTAGCAGTGCCTCCAAGTTTTGTTCTCTGCTTCCATCTGCTGGTAGGGATGCATAAAACCACTTGTCTGGACTGATCAGGGTATGGACAGGAAATTACTTTTCCTCTAGGGTATACATGTTTTGCTCTTTAAGTCTATCCTCCTATGCTTTAGAACTAACACCCCTGACCATTTTAGTAGCCGCCCTCTGCACAGACTCCATCCTGTTTCTATCCTTTTGAAGGTGCGGTCTCCAGAATTGTACACAGTGATCCAAGTGAGGTCGTAACAGGGACCTATACAGGGGCAATATCACCTCCCCTTTTCTGCTGACCAGTCCTCTCCTTGGGCAACCAAATATCTTTCTAGGTTTTGCCTTAATTTTATCCACCTGTTTGGACACCTTAAGAACAACAGATATGGTCACCCCCCGGATCAAACTCTTCTGTTGTTCTTAGAACTGCACCCCAATACTCTCCCTCGGGCTTTTGCAGCCTGGATGCATAATTCTGCCTTTTTTAGCATTAAATCTTCGCTTCCAGACCCTAGATCTCTCATCATGCTTTCCACACCTTCTTGGCAGTCTACCCTGTTTCAGATTTTGGTATCATCAGCAAAATGATAAACCTTTCCTAACAATCCTTCTACTAGGTTGCTCATGAAAATGTTGAAAAGAACTGGTCCCGGGACAGATCCCTGAGGCACACCACTAGTAATGACCCCCTCTCCTCAGAGTAAACTCCATTTACCACCACCCTTTGTCTCTTCCCATTCAGCCAGTTTCTAACTTAGTCGGTCACTCTAGGAGTCATACCAAGTGCGCACAATTTATTTATAGGGCTCCTGTACAGAACCATGTCAAGGGCCTTGCTGAATCCAAAGAACACTAAATCTTGCGCTCTCCCTTGATCCAACTCTGGTCACCCAAAAAAATTGATCAGATTCGCCTGACAAAAGCATGCTGCATTGGATTTTGCAATCTATTGTTTTCCTCTGTTTTAGCAGAGATTCCATTAATTTGCTTTATATAGAGATCAGGCTAAGCAGCCTATAGTTCCTCCTTACTTCCACTTTCATGACTAGGAACCACATCTGCCCATCTCCAGTCCTCCGGAACGACTCCGTTAAAAAGGTCACCAGCGGAGATGCCAGAACTTCTTGAAAATCCTTTAGTACCCTTGGATGCATCCAATCCAGCCCCATTGCCTTCTCTACAGACAGGCAGATATTCAAACAATGGGCCTCATTTACTAAGCAGTTTCCCCATAGACAAGCCTTAGTAAATCAGGCCTAATATCCAGCTAGCCAAGTTACCCAAAAAAACTTAGCCGGGATATTCAGGGGGGTGAGGCTGTGCTGCTGAATACACTCGGATAACTTCCAAGTTAGCTGGATAAGTTATCCGGCTAACTTTATACTTGCTCAATAGCAGGTCTAAAGTTAACCAAATAAGTCTTAATATTGCTACTTATCCAGCTAAATTAGCCAGATTAAGTAGCTCCTCCCAATTATGTACCTGTCCCGCCCATTACTCAACCAGATAAGTAGTTATCCGGCTAAGTAGGGTCCGCTGAACACAAGTGGATATTCAAATGCCAACATTTAGCCGGATAAGTGGTCAACTCCTCACAAACACACTTTCTGAAAATCGATTGATGTTTAACTCAGGTTTGCCTCCCTCAGGGCTCTCTCTCCAATAGGCCGATACAATAAACCATGCAGCCCACAATTTCTTAACTCACAGGTTATTTTTTAAATTCTTTTATTTATTTTTTTATTTTTTTTAAAAAACTCCTGATGCAGTAAGCTAACATTATGCTAATGCACTGGGACTTAAAATGTGTGGATACCCAGATAAAATGGACTTTCAGCAGAGGGGTGGGGGAGGAAGGGCGTAGCCGACTTTCCTACAACTCCGGGGAAAGGTTGCAGCTCCTGCAGCCGGGGCTCTGTGAGCTCTCCCGCGCTCGCCTCCAGCCAGTCAGGGGGCCAGAGGACCTCTTAAAGGGACAGCAGCCTCACTGGCAGATCTCAGCTCTGAACTCCGGCCGCTGCAACTCCATTCCCTCAGCGCATTCTCTGCACTGGGAGGCAAGAACTAATGCCCTCGTCAGCATGGGATTTCCCATGCGAGCGCGCGCTAAGACCAACTCACAGATTTGCCTGCAGGTTTTATGGGCGTAAAGCTCCCTCCTGCACGGGCAGCAAGGTTTACGCTCGCAAACTGCGCGTTCCCAGTCCCAGGAAAACCGCGCGTTCGGCTGAGCGCACCTTTCTGCAGCGTAGGTTAGTTGGGTGTGTATTCTTGGCAGGAATGATTCTCATTCCTGCGATGGAGTACATGTTGGGTATAATCTCAGTCGTCCAAATGTACAGCTAATACTTCTCTGGACACTTGCATTCTGCCAGAGAAAGCCTCCTTCTGCAGTTCAGTGGGTTGTAGACAACACAGCGAGGTGTACGGGAAACTTCTTCATAACCAGGTTGGTGGCACCCAACACAATTGGGACTGTTTCTATATATTTTCATCCCATCTTCTGCATCTTTTGGGGGTAGAGGATCTCTTTTTCCATATGTTAAATAACCATACCATTGTGTTTTTCCCCCTTTACAATACCCGGTTTTCTCTGATCAAGCTTTTTAAATCAGTTGGAATGGGAACGTCCCAGTGGACCACAGCGTCTTCATGCTCTACAATTCCTTTTAGGCTCATGATCCCCATGTTTTTCTGGCACAGTAAAGGTTACAGTGCTTATGCAGGTGGCCCTGTGGATAAGCCCCGCTACCTTCTTGTGCCTTTCTGTATGCAGGCCTTCTGACATCGGCACATCACACCCAGCAATGGATGCCCTGCTACAGAATCAGCATGGGTCTAATTTACCAGGTTTCTGCTATGCTGGCTGTGAACCGTAGTCCCCTGTCCTGTGCTATAATTACCCAGCTCATCTTTTGATTTTTTTTGTAAAGCCAGGTACCCTGTGCTCTCCAGCGGGCTCAGCTCAGGCAGGTGTAATAATACCCTCGTGGCACTGCTGATCCTGGTGCTTATGACCGCCAGGCCACAGTGTAAAAGCTTCACTCTCCACTGAGCTGGAAAGAGAGAGACTGGATTTAGTCTCCTCCCAGATGGATTCTTTACTTCCTGTGATATTCTTTACTGGATCTACATTCAGTTTCCTCAAAATATGAGAAAGCAAGAGCTCCTTCAGTGGCATCCATAAGTGGAATTACAATGCTGCGATGGAATCCAGGCTAAACCATGCTGCTAGGCCTAAAATCGTCAGCATGGTTTAGCCTGGATTCCATCGCTGCTTTCTAATTGTTCTTCAATCAGAAAAGGACAATTTGTAAGCCATTTATAAATTAGAGCTGCTAGGGATAGAGGGCAACCCTTAAGAACTGGAAATCTTGTAGACATAGGAAATAAGAAAATTATTTACCAATATCTGCTGACATCTTTCCTGCAAGAAAAACAAACAAGGAAAAATAAGTTAAGGTTCATCTCGTGTGTGGTTTTTGCCCTGTAGTCAAGTTAAGAAGAGTAAAAAAAAAAAAAAAAAATTACATTTTTTTTCCTATCATTTCATTGGTTGTAATCATCTTCATTTCTTGATTTATTCATGTGTACTTTAAGTCTACTCATACAACATTCTGATTACATTAAGAACACAGAAAAGCCAAAGAGCACCACGCTATGGCTACTGCATCGACCATAACCCGGCATTCCCACTGGGCTCAGACATCACGATTAATGAACTCATGGATCAACGGCATTCTTGCAAGGTTAGCAATTAATGGCTAAGCAAGGAAGAATAATCACGGGCCCTGGCGAGAGGTGCACAAGTTGAGAAGCAGGAGGTGATGGAAAGTCCCCGGTCATTAATAATGTGATTGGCCAGACTCTACATTCTAAATGGGTTTTTTTTTCTATTTGCAATTATAATGTGTCTACTAATCTAAAGTGCTGAGCCTTTCTAATTAGATGTTAGTTGTCGCTATTAGTGTCTCCAAATGTGTATTTCTAAACTACCTACCCACGTCCCAAGCCGTGTTCAGCCAAATCAATACAACTGCTGCTGCCCAAAATTGGGATTATCTTCCCCCCTCCGGGCAGCGCTCACCTTGTACCATTCGCAACCAACGGCTCAATTTTAGAACACAGGACACGCAGTCTTCCACGAGCGAGCATGCGCAGACACCGGTGCCGCACCCACCTACACGGAAGCGGGTATAAAATGCCCAGCCATTTTTGGAAAATATGCCCGTAAATGGTCTGCCCTGCCCCAACTCTGCTCTCAGGAATGTGCAGGAAATCGGTTCCACGTGTGCTTTTCCCACGCACTGCCCCAGTGGAGGTCTTTTTCTAAAGGCGTGTGAAATGGCACGTTACATGCATATATGCGCTTTTGAAACTTCAGTCCCAAATCTTCAAGCAGCAGCAGCCGTATTCCCCAAGAGACTCCAGCAGTAACACCCATCCAAGTTATGCTCGATGCAGTACGTGAACCCCATGGAGCAACAAACCAAGTTCGGAATTTCAGATTTATAATTTATCTCAAGGAAAAGTCAAAACAATGAACATGGATTCCTGGAGAGAGGAAGGGGGAAAAAAAAAAAAATCAACCACTACAACTTATTATACTTTGACAGGAAAACACACCTGGGGCCCAATATTCCATAAACTGCTATGACGGTAATTAATAAGCAATAGTAGCGTGTGATCTAATGTTTGGGTACTTGTAGCCTGGATTGGCCACTGTTGGAAACAGGATGCTGGGCTTGATGGACCCTTGGTCTGACCCAGTATGGCATGTCTTATTCGGATAACTTAGAAGGGATAGTCAGCTGCCCGGCTATCCTGCTGAATATAACCAGATAAGCTCTAGTTATCCAGAGAAGTTATGTTCGGATAACTTTAAACCTGCTACTGAGCAGCTCTAACTTATTTGGTTAACTTAACCAGATAAGTCTGAATATAGACACTTATCCAGTCAAGATAACCAGATAGGTAGTGCCACCCTGATCCGTCCATTCCCTGCTCATTGACTATCCAGATTATCTACATAGCCGGATAACTGGCCCTCACTGAGCATAGCCAGATATTCAGCGGCTGACACTTATCCAGATAAATCAGACTTATCCGGCTAAGCAGCATTTGAATATTGGGCCCCTGAAGTTTCACTTTCACTGTCTCACATACAAGGATAAAAATCTACCTCAGCAGTTCCCACTCAGGACAGAGCACTAAGCTGCAAAAAAAAGAGGCAGGTCTGATATCAGTATTACATGACACCAAGCAGAGAGTTGCCTGTCAAAATAGCAGGAGGCAGGAACTATTTTCTTTACTGCTATTTACCTGACCTAGTAAATAAAAAATGCTAGCACTTGCTTTTTCAAACTTCTGCTTTCCTACAGATATGTAAATTAGATCAGGAGTCAGCATTGTGTTTTGGATAAAAGTGTTCATAAAATCTGCAGGATTTCCTAAAGAGATGTTACTGTGCTCCTCCCTGTCTATAGAGGAGGTAGTAAAGTCAGCCCCTTCCCTGTGGAGAAGAAATTGTCTACAGAATCAAAGAAATAGCCAGCCCCCAATGCAGGCTGGAGGAGCCTCTGATAAGATCTGTAGTGTCAGTAAGAATGTATAATTGCTTGAAACGAATGGGTAAAATGCAACAAATGAAACCAATTGTGTTTCTTTTGTGGCCCCCATGAAACAAATGGATGGGTTCATGAATTTAAACAAAAATTTGTCTCATTCGTTTAGTTCTCTCTTTCAAGTATACGGCCCATTGAAAAGGGTTGCTGTGGGAGTGGTAACTATAGCAAATCAACCAATGCCTGTGTGAGGTAGCAGTCAGGCCAGAGCCAAAGTGGGAGAAGTAGGCAAGTAAACAGAACTAAGAACCAACCAAGGTGAAACTTTTTTTTTTTTTTTTACTAGCCTATGGCTAGCATATCGATCAAGTGATGCTGACATCTTCCCACTGAAAGGTCTGGGCAAAAGCGTGTCTTTTCAGAAGCTATCACCATGCTGCTAACTCTGCTTGCTAAGTTGGCACTGTGCTTTTTAAGCACTGACGTGAACTCAGTCTGTCAACTTGACTGAGTGTGTGTGAAACTCAGTCAGCATTACAATGGTGATCATGAGTTGAACAGTAGCAATTAAGTATATTGTGACATGAAAAACCCCAGTAGCCACTGCGAGCAAAGGGGAGATGAAGGAATGGCAAGCACAGGACTGGGGGATCTTGCTGCTATACCCTAGACTTTATAACTTGCTCCAACCAAAGAACTACGTCAACCTAGTTAGAAGTAGAACACCGAGCACAATGTGGCTTTGCTGGAGTTTAATTTAATTTTAACTTTGAAAAAATACTGCATGCTTTTTCTTGTGGATACATTCCGACTAATAAGCTGCTTCTGCTGACCCTACCATTCTCTCAAACTAATCGTCCTCTCATCACCATCATTTATCAGGAAAATTACTGAAGACTCTATACTTCAGCAGCTTACAAATTGCCTTGATTCAAACACCACGCCAGATCACTATCAATTTGGCTTCCGTAAATATAATCATAGTACAGAAATTCTGTTATCTAGCTTTCATACCATCAGACAAGGCTTTGATCTAGGGACTTTGTTTGTACTCATTCTACTTGATGTATCAGCAGCTTTCGATACCATAAATCATGATATACTTTTATCTAGCCCACTCTCTTGGGATTGTTGGTTCTGTGTTTTCTTGGGTTTCTTCATTCCTCACTAATCGGACACAGCAAGTCAAGGTTGGATCAGAAACGTCATCCTGCTTCTTGCTTACTCTGGTGTACCAAGACTCTGCACTATCAACGGCACTTCTTAACATCTACCTCACACTTTTATATCGACTTTTATCTAACCTTGGAGTACACTACAAGCTATATGCTGACGACATTCAATTTTTCTTTCCCTTCAGAGATTTGTGGACCAAAACTGAAGAATTCATTATACACTACCTGCCATCTAGAACTGGCTCATGGCTAACAAACTCACTTTAAATATCTCCAAAACTGAAATTTTGCTGCCATCTCCCTGTCCTTCATCATCCACCCCAACTCAAATTACCTTTATGAACAAAGTAATCCCACTCTCAGATATTGCTTGCAACCTCAGCATCCTTTTAGACCCCTCACTTGCAATGCAGCAACATATTAAATCTCTGACACAATCTTCCTTTTTTTAAACCCCGATTTTTAAGCACTTTTAAGCCATTACTTGACCTGGATGACTTTCGTACAGTTTTACAATCATTGCTCTTTTCCAGCCTTGACTACTGCAATTCATTTTTCCTTGGTCTCCCAGGTTACACACTCCAAATCATCCAAAACTGCTAGCTGTGGACTGGAGTATCCCTACTGCTCAATCTGCAAGAAGCAGAGAGATCATGGATGCCTTCAAGGAGCTCTGCTCAAACAAATGGTGAGGGAACCCATGAGGGAGGGTGCGATACTCGATCTAGTGCTCACTAATGGGGATAAGATCTCTAATGTCTGGGTAGGGGTTCACCTGAGCAACAGTGATCAGATAGTTTAGTTCGATATAGCAGGCAATACAGAGAGAAGTCACATGAAGATCCAAGGGGTTAATAAATGTGGATAATGATGAGCCAGTAGATGTAGTCTATTTGGATTGTCAGAAGATGTTTGCAAAGTCTCCCATGAGAGGCTTCTAAGAAAACTAAAAAGTCATGGGATTGGAGGCAATGTCCTTTCGTGGATTACAAACTGGTTAAAAGAAAGAGTAGGATTAAATGGTCTGTTTTCACAGTAAAGGTAAACAGTGGCATGGCCTCAGGGATCTGTACCTTTTAATATATTTATAAATGATCTGGAAAGGGGTACGAGTGAGGTGATCAAATTTGCGGATGACACTAAGTTATGCAGAGTAGTTAAATCTCAAGTGGATTGAGATAAAATGCAGGAGGACCTTGCAAGGCTGGAAGATTGAGCATCCAAATGGCAGATTAAATTTAATGTGGACAAGTGCGAGATGATGAACATAGGGAAAAATAACCCATGCTATAGTTACACGATGTTAGGTTCCATGCTAGAAGCTACCGCCCAGGAAAGAGATCTGGGCATCACAGTGAACAAGACATTGAAATCATCGGCTCAGTGTGCTGCAGCAGTCAAAAAAGCAAACAGAATGTTAGGAATTATTAGGAAGGGAATGGTGAATAAAATGGAAAATATCATAATGACTCTGTATCGCTCCATGGTGAGACCGCACCTTGAATACGGTGTACAATTCTGGTCTCCGCATCCCAAAAAGATATAGTTGCGATGGAGAAGGTACAGAGAAGGGCAACTAAAATCATAAAGGGAATGGAACAGCTCCCCTATGAGGAAAGGCTAAAGAAGTTACAACCGTTCAGCTTGGAGAAGAGGCTGCTGAGGGGGGATATGATTGAGGCCTTTAAAATAATGAGTAGAACAGAAAGGGTAAATATAAATTGGTTATTCTTAAAAATAAATAAATAAAATACAAGGACTTGGGGACACTCCATGAAGTTAGTAAGTAGCATGTTAAAAAAAAAAAAATGGAGAAAATATATTTTCTCTCAACTCTGGAACTCATTACTGGAGGATGTGGTAAAGGCAGTTAGCATAGTTGGGTTTTAAAAAAAGGTCTGGAAGGAAAGTCCATAAACAGTTATTAACCACGATAAATTGGGGAAAGCCACTGCCTATCCCTGGGATCTATCTGCTATTCCTCATCATCCCCCAGACGGATAGGATTTTCTCCCCTACCAGCAGAAGGAAACAGAGAATAGAAGATGTAATGGAACTGCCTATTTAAAGCACTGTGCTAGCAGCAGTCAGTATTCTCTCTGTGTCCAGCAGATGGTAGACACGGAAGTCTGAGGGACAAATTGCCGGTCATTTTAGGGCTATCCTCCTTGTGAAGGAGGGATGGGGGAAGCGAGGGAAGGGTGTGTCTGTGACCAACAGCTTGGCTTGCTCCCAGCTGGTGGGGGTTTAAAAGCCAGTGATACTGCTTCTATAGTGAACTATGACCATTATTTCTCCTCTGGGCTGTTTAAGGTTAAAAAAACAAAAAACACACACCACAAGAACAGCGGAAGGGTAGTGGCTCATGGGCAGAAGAAAGAAGGTGTTGAGGGCTTCACCGGTTAAGCGTTGGTATCTCCCGCAATGCAAAGGGTCAGCGATTCTGTCTGGGCTTCGGGTAGGGAGAGAGAACATGGCACTTATGTTTTGGCCTTTCAGCTGCATGGCTTCTTTTAAAATGACGGCTCCCGTGGAAGGCAGGGAGAAAAGTCCAGCCTGCGGGGGTAGGCATGGGGCAATTACAGTTTCAGGCCTCTGCTACGCCTGCACCAGGAGTGGGGAGGACCATCTGGGGAACTCCCTCCCCAGGGACAAAGAAAAGCAATCAGACAGAATTAGACTGCACAGACTGAGCTGACCTCCACTAGGGGAAGTCAGGAAACATGCAGGGCAGCCATTTTATCTGTCTCCTGGTGCTGAGAAGCAGAGCCACTGGTACTCACCCCCATAGGGGGTGTAACAGCTCCATGGCACAAGGCTGGGTAAGCCTGGGTTAAGAATTTGATGAAGGAAATCCCCATGGAGGGCTTCTTATAGTAAATCTTTTATTCTCCATCAGCTGGTAGGGGAGAAAAACCTGTGTGTCTGGACTGGTCTGGTAGGACTCAAGGAAAGAAAATTAGCAGGTAAGAAATCCTTTGGGATCCTGCCAGGTACCTGTGACCTGGACTGGCCACTGTTGTAAAGAGGATACGGGGCTTGATGGACCCTTGGTCTGACACAGTATGGCATTCCTTATGTTTTAATGATGCGATGGTGAAAATCCCGGTACTGCCTTAGCCTGTCCCTGATAGCATGGAGTCAGTTGGTCACCCCCACATCCAATCAAGGTGCGTGTTACCTTCCAGGTTATGCTTCAACTTTTTTCTTAAATGAAATAGGCAAATATAAACTGAATGAAGCTGTCAAACACCAGCTAAATGCTTTCTTTAAATTTCACAGCTCTCAATTTCTTCATTGACCTTGAACCCCTCCATCAAGAAGGTCAAACATGGCAGAGAACCTCTCATCCAGGGGTTTCAGTTGTGCACCTCCTGTTTCTTTAAGGTACTGTGGAAATACTCACAGCACCTGAACATAACCCACTTTGAAGTGCCGAAAAGTGGAAGATAAATCAAATAAATCAGCAAGTCTCGAGGCACCGCCATGGATGAAGTGGCTACTTTACCTCTTTCTAGCTTTTCCTTCCTTGAATGGTAAGTAATCAACACAACCAGCAAGCCACACGGGATGACCATGCACAGCAGAATGATGGCAAGAGAGATCAGCCACCGGGACACGCGCAGGAAAAAGGCATCTGAAAGGGAAATTAAACCAGCTGATGTGTACTTCATATGCATAAGTTTTGTCAGAAATATTTACATGGCAATATACTTTTACCACAACATGAGCATTTAAAGATTTGCACAGAATATTGCTAGGCAAAGCCAAAAACCAATCTGAGAAACGGAAATCAATGAGCTCCTCATTCGTAGAAGTAACATTTGCTACTTCTCCGAGCTACTAATAAAAATGATGGCATGACCGCAGCAATAGAAGGTGGATGTGCTATTACAGATGGACAATTCCAGCCCTAGAAGGCTACAGACAGACCCGGCTCTTAGAATATTCACAATAAATGTTCCTGAAATGCATTTCCTATGTGGCCACCCTCAGGCAGAAAGGAATACAAATTCAGATTGAGTGTGTTCTATCAGACATATGGAGGTCAATAGCCAAAAGCCATTTGGATGGATAACTCCCAACATAGCCGTCTAAATGGCTAATGCGGCAAATTCAGCTGCTTATCCAGCTAAATTACAGCTGGATAACTACTTACCCAGCTATAATTTAGCCGGATAGAAAAGGGCCATTTCAAGGGCGCTCTGCCGAGGGGCTGAGATATCTGGCCAACTGAGCCGAATAGCGGGTATATCCACCTAGGTTAGCCGGATAGCTGTAGACCTGCTTCAGAGCAGGTCTAAAATTATGCAGCCTAGTGTGGCCAGATAACGCGCCTATTTACCTTTTTCATCTCAGCCAGGAGCGCGGGACCGTTCTTGTCCCATGCCCAGCGGTCAAATTTAAGCTTCCAGCACGGTCTCTGTCAGAGCAGCGCTGGAGGCGGATATCTTTTCATCCGGGAAGGATACGATCTGGAATTTTGCAGCATTCCTCAAGACATGTTCATATCACCTTGCCACTCCCAGCACAAAAAGCTGGCAGTGGAATCCACGTTGATAAGGCTCCTCAGTTTGAGGGCTATAACCCCGGTACCTATAACCCAAGTAATTACGGGGCATTATTCCATCTATATCATTGTACCTAAGGAGGGGTCATTCCGACCCATCTTGGATCTCAAGCGCATCAATCGTCATCTGCGGATAATTCACTTCTGCTCTCTTCCAACAACTTTGCCCGGATCAGCCGGTCGTCTAATTAAGGGTGCACCAGGATCCCTTCTTGCCTCAGTGCCACTGCCATGACCACCATAATTTTGGAGAATGTTCTGGGGGTGGTTGCCAGACCAAAGGGCAGCATCTGGAACTGGTAATGGCAGCCCAGAACCAGAAAGCGTAGGAAACGCTGGGTGTCTTGAAAGACTGGGATATGAAGTAGGCCTCCGAGAGGTTAAGAACTCTTCGGGTTGTAACGGCCATTATGATGGAGCTAAGAGTTTCCATGTGGAAGTGAATTATCCGCAGATGACGATTGACACGCTTGAGATCCAAGATGGGTCGGAATGACCCCTCCCTTCTTGGGTACGATGAAATAGATGGAATAATTCCCCATATATACTTGGGGTGTAGGCACCGGGGTTATAGCCCTCGGACAGAGAAGCCTTATCAACGTGATTCCACTGCCAGTTTTTTGTGCTGGGAGTGGTAATATTACATCATGAACATGTCCTGAGGGATGCTGTGAAATTCCAGAGCGTATCCTTCTCGGATGATGTCCAGTACCTATTTGTCCGACGTAATCTCAACAAACCACTGAAAGAGGAGGGATAATCGGCCCCTCATCTCCTCGTCCCAAGGATGGGTCAGCCAAACTTCATTGGGAATTTCGGGTTGACCCTGAGCCCGAACCCGTTCCTCTTTTTGGTTGTCGGGGACCGGGACCTTCCTGAGGGCCGAGATGTCTGAAATGACGAGTTTCTGTAGGAATGGAAGCGCTGGGAGCCTCTGGCCCGACCCCTCATGGGAGAGGGGCGCTGCAACCTCTTTTTCTTATCTTCTGGTAGCAGAGGCACTGGAGATTCACCCCACTTACTGGCTAGTTTTTCCAATTCGCTACCGAATAGGAGGGATCCCTTAAAAGGCATCTTTGTGAGGTTCACCTTAGAGGTCGCATTCCCTGACCAATTTCATAGCCATAACTGTCTTCTGGTCGCCACCACTGAGGCTACTCCTCTGGCCGAGGTGCATACCAGGTTCGAGCTTGCATCCGCTAGGAAGGCAACGGCAGGCTCGATCGTCTCCTTGGTATGCGCCCTTGAGCTATCTGCCTCTCTCAAGAGAAACAGACACGAATGAGCCACCAGGGCACAACAGAAAGCGATCTGCAGTGTCATTTCTGTTGCGTTAAAGTGCCTGCTTAGGGATGGATTCAAACCGCCTATCATGAGCATTCTTCAAGGGCGCTCCTCCCTCTACTGGGATAGTTGTTCGCTTCGAGTTGGCGCAGAACAGGGTGTCCATTTTCGGGAAACGCAGTCATTCTTTGGCCGCCGGGTCCAAAGGGTATAAGGCCTCCATGGCCCGATCACCTTTAAAACTGGCTTCCAAGGCATCCCATTCCAGGTCAATCAATTCCTGGATAGCTTCCAGCATCGGGAAATAGCAAGAGGCTTTCTGGAGAGACACCAGGATGGGATTCCTCTGAGGATCAGACATAGGGTACGTGCCAGGAACTCCCAGGGTCTGGGAGACCAGGGCCGGTAATTCATTTTTGTGGAAAAATTGAAGCATGGTCAAGTATTACTCCAGGCCTGGAGGAATTTCCTCATCCTCCAATGAATCCGCATCCCCTTAGTCGTCCATGGTGTCTGGGTCCCTGTTGGGGATACCCTTAGTGAGGCGAGCCATGTCCCGAGGCATGTCGATAGGGCTTGGAGGGAAAGGCCTTTCTAGCTGGGACTCTGGCCGGGCAGGGGCAGTAGCCAACAGCACTTGAACAAAGGCTTGTAGGCCCTGAAAGAATTCCAACTAAGAGAAGGCTGCCAGGTCCATATTTAGCCCAGGAGGAACTGGAGTAGGTGCCACTGAACTGCCCTCTCCCGCGGGGAGGGCCGCCCCGGAATTGCTCAGGTCCGGGTGCTGCTAGATAAGGTTGTGGCTGACCCATCCTCCAACTGGGAGGGGCCGGGCTTGGAAAGGTTCTGAGAGTCCAGCCCTCCCTGGGCTTCCTTACATTGCTGACACAGGAAGGATTCCAGGTCAGGCTGCGCAGCCCTAATATGGCAGCACAAAGGGAGTGTCGTTTGAACTTCTTTGCTGCCGGGGCCATAATACTCTAACTTGTGCATTCAGCCGGATAGTGCCTCTCGAGCATGCACAGGCCAGTCTTGGCGGGCGTAAATCTGAGCGGCCAGTTGTGCGTGTAGTTATGCGCACAGGAATGCGCGGGTTAGGTGCACAAGGGCCGGCCCGCACCACCAGATAATGGGGGAAAATGGCGGCGCAACAAAACCGTGCACAAGATGGCGCTGCCGTGATCTGCTGCATGGAATGCACACAGAGTCTGAAGCAGGGCCTAGTACATCGGGGGGCTGCTCAACCCATTCGGAAACCCCTTTCCTTCGCCCTATCGGGGTCAGGAATGACGTCGGTACGGCGCAGCAAGCAAGATCAGAGGAAAGACTTACCGAAGCCCTTCCACGTCTCTGGATAGGAGAAGTTCTTCTCTAGTTACCAGGCTCAGCGCTTACTGGCTGCGGGGGCAAAGGGCTTAGCTCATCACCGCCACGCTCGGCTTCCTGCACCCGCTGCCTTTCAACTGCTTCAGCAGCAAAGTCCACGACGGGAATCGCCTACCGGACCAAGGGATCTTGGAAATCGCCTCAGGTATTCTCAACCGGGGGAGGGACCTTTAGGTATCACCGCAGACGAGCGGGACTCGATATTCTCCAATATAAAAGTAGAAATTTGAAGGTAAAATTTCCTCATCTAAAGAGTACTGTGTTCCTGAAAGGAGACACAATCCACATCTGCTAGGAGACTGAGAGATACTGAGGGGCTGAGGTCACTACAGGGGTGTATCTAGGGTGACGTCAGCTTTGAAATCTGACTCAGTCTCCATCTGCTGGCAGGAGAGCACATAACCCACTGGTCCTGAGTCCATCTGGCTACAAGCTAGGAAATTCTACATGAGATGGAATTGCATAGAGAGAATGAGGAACGAAAGGGGATAAGCAATGATCTTTTCTGATGACTCTAGTGCCTCCGATGAATGTTTTTAAAAAGAAATGTCAGGATCCGCTTGAAATATCGTCCTCAGCGAACGTGTCAGGTATTTTTTTTTCTTGTTTCGGAGGCGCATCCTTTCTTCCATTATGGAAAACAAGTTCCTACTGGATAAACTGGAAGGAGCAGCATGGGTACCCACGGTCCTTCGCTTGGAAAGAGAAAGTCCAAATTCTAAATAGAAACTTGAAGAAAGCAGGAGGAAAGAGAGAAACTTAACTGAGCCTGAAGGAACACACACTGTTCATTTTGGATGCAATTCTAGATTTGCTGAAGATAGAAGGAATCTCTCAATCACATTCACACTTTCTATTACCGAGGCTGCTCCCTGTGAGCATTAACTGACCTGAGAATGAAATGGAGGATTCTCGCTCTTGGTTCAGGACGGTGTTTCTCATGTGACAGGAAACCTTCCTGTACTGATTCGTTCTCATAAGCAGGGAAGTCCTGATGTTGACCAGACCATTTTGCTGTTTTGTTTCTGTTTCGGATAACGATGTCAGATTCTGCCCATCTTCTTGTTTCCAGCTCACGTCTGGCTCCGGATACCATCCTGTAGACTCGCACACAACCCTTATTCCTCTGTCCTGATGGTCATTCACAGAGATGGACAGAGCAGTGCCCACACCTGACGGAAAATAAAACAAATCTGTCAGAGTGGTAGCTTTTAGTTTTCTCAGAGCGATAGGAACGTTGATCTTTATATCAGATGCTAGAAAAATGCTCTTCAAATCTTTTCTTCTGGGTTCCATGCTGCAGCCACAGGACAGTCTCAGCTCTACTAGCCAATAAAGAGGCCGAGCCCCAGCACTCCATGAAGTTAGCAAGTAGCTCATTTAAAACAAAATGAAGAAAATTCTTTCACTCAGCGCATAGTTAAGCTCTGGAATTCATTGCCAGAGGATGTGGTTACAACAGTTAGTGAAGTTGGGTTTAAAAAAAGATTTGGATTAAGTTCCTATAGGAAAAATCTATAAACTGCTATTATGGTAATTAATAAGCAATAGTAGCTTGTAATTTATCTAATGTTTGGGTACTTGCTGGGTACTTATGACTTGGATTGGCCACTGTTGGAAACAGATACTGGGCTTGATGGACCCTTGGTCTGACCCAGTATGGCATATATGTTCTTAGAAGGTGGTAGGCCATGGGTGAGCACAGCCTTAGTAAACTGACTTGGTTCCAGAGCCATGCAGGCTCCAAATGGTGTGTACCTGCTGTAGTCTGTGGAAAACTCAAGTGCACTGCAGAACAATTTTCTCTGTTCCGCCTTGCCCCGGAAGAAACCGCAAAGGAGTCTCCAATCTCAAGGTACTATGGCTACTTAAAAATGTAATTTATTAATTTAAGTTATTTTGGTTTCTATTGTGTGTTATTGGATAAATCATTTTAAAACCCCCTAAGCTTGAAGAAAAATAAAACAGAATGAGGAGCTGGGCCTTAAAACAGCCAGCACTGGCCCTGGCAGTCCCGCCCTGACGACATGCATGGATTACGCACCAGCCAGTGCTGCAGCCTCTATCGAGTACGAACTGAGCTAGCAGGCAGCGGCAAAGGAGCAAATGGGAGCAGAGTTAGGGTGGGGTCTGGGACTCTAACTGGGACCGACCGCAGGCAGGTGTCCTTCTGCGAGTCCTGCCACGAGCATGTAATGCCAGATTTATTTTTTTAAATGGGAAGGCAGACAGGCCTGAAAAGTGTGTCCAGATCTGGCTCTTGGGCTGTAGTATGGGGACTCCTGGAAGTCCATATTCAGACACAGTCCAGACAGCAGCAAAGTTAGACAGAAACTTATCCGGCTCAGTTTGGTATATTCAATAGGGCAACCGCACCATCCCTCCCCGTCAGTACCTCACACCAGGCTTCAGTCATCCCTCTCCTATGCCCATCCAGCAAGTCATCATCACAGTAATCCACCAGCCTCAATTCCCCTTCTCTCATCAGAGTGGGTGGAAAATTCCCAAGCTCAATTCCCTTCCTCTGGATCCCTTAATCTCTCTCTCTCTCTCAACTTCAGCAGTCTCTTGCCCCAAACAAATTCCCACGTGTGTGTGAGAGATTGTGTTTGTGTATGGTTGTGCGTGGGTGTTAAAAAATAAAAAACCAAAAACCAAAAACCCCATACAACAGATGATTTTCACAGAGGGAAGCTTCTTCCGGGAATTTGAAGAGAAGCAGATCTGGGCTCTCAGCCGCTGACTGCGAGCATACTGGTTGCCCAATTACTTGGTGACTGGTTAAAAGAATACACTGGTGAGGCTTTTATGACATCAGAACATTTTTATGAAGAGAGCATGACAGATAAATACTGACTTTTAGAATACAGGATTACACATTCATTAGGGAGACGTAATTATTACCCCTGCATGCTTCAGACTTCAAAAAACATTCACATCCTCCTGAAAATCCTGCAAGTGAAATGAAACGGAGTTTTGCAGTCCTAATGTGACATCCTTCCAAAGACCCTTTTCCTTAAACCAACTCCACCTGAGCCAAAGGATTTGGTCTAATAGGTGATCAGCGTCTACCAAAAACCATTCAGTATGGAGACTTTGAGCATGCAGACTTATAGAGCCAGTTGGTTGGTTTTCTTTCATTTACACAAAGCAGAGATCCATGATACCACATGATGGGCTTTTATCCAAAAGGCAAGGATAAATTGATCACAGTACTGACTTAACCCTTCAGACAAATAGGCTAGGACCCTAAGGTCTATGGAAAATTGAAAATTCTGTCAAGACTCAAACCAGGCTGAAATAGGACATTCCTGATCTGAAGCAGTCCAACAAGAAAGAAAGGAAGTGCAGCATGATGAGAGGAGAGTAAGCCGTGCTTGGAATAGATTCCCCTGGCAAGGTAACAGCAGCAGCAGCTGCTGAAGAGAAGTCTTCTCCTTGATCACATAGGGGAAAGCGTTTGTTTTGGGTGAAACGAATAGCACCCGTTCTCGATACCCAGCTAAGCTTGGCAGAGAACAGACTGCAGTGTCCCATTCGGTGGGAGCCTTCCCCCTTGGGTTCTGCTGTGCGGCTTGGCACACTAGTGCCGGTTTGACTGTGTGCCAAGTCTGAAAGAGAAAGCAGGCATAGACTTTCATTTTGAAGAACTCACCATGGGTAAAAAGGGACTTTGGCAGCAGCTTTTTGTACAGGTAACTTTTTTTGTTGTTGTTTTCATGGAAAACATGCTGAACATGCAATCTAGCTCCTCTCCCGACCTAAGAACACGCCCCATCAATGCCTCTGCTAAAGGTGGAAAAAAGCATGCACGTTGGTGAACCGTGCATATATACTTTTAGTCAGGCTGAGGGAGGGAAATCTTCAGATGCAGGCGAATTGCTAATTTAACACTGTAAACAGGCTTTGCAAGTCTCCTGGCTTGAGTATATTTTACCAAATCTATTACTGCACCCAAAATTCACCATCCACACGAATGGCCTGATTCTCTAAGATTTTTCCACATGGACACAGAATGGAAGAGAAGCCTAGAGAATTGGACCCCAAGTCTCTATTGCTGCGATACCCATGGGTCCTGCAGCATAGAGATGGTACGTCTTTCAGTCAGTGCGATAATGAATACAGAACAGATGGAACACGAGAGGAGAATTAGCTCTTCCCCCTTACCTGCCACTTTGAGCTCCAATTTTGCTTCTTCATAGTCAAGATCCAAACGAAAGAAACACGTGTACATGCCACCATCATGCAACCCAACCTGGTGTATTTTCAGTGAAACATTCCCACTGGAGATGTGATGTCTGATCAGCTCAGTCCTGCCTCGGTATCCTAGGAGCTGCTGTCTGTTCTGATCCATCCCATTTTCGTACAGGTGCACGACAGAATCGAAGCCGGTTCGGAACCACCTCACCTGCATGCGCTCGGCGCTGAGGCCTGGGGAGAGGTGGCAGGGTAACACGGCATCTTCACCCAGAACGGCAACCACAGGGTAATCAGGGCCGATGACTTTAAACTTTTCTGCTAATTATTGTGGAACAGAACACAGAGAATATCAAATTAGCAATACTGACTGCTGGGAAAGTTAAAGAGTATCATACAGGTCCACACTAACTATAAAAGGTGTTCAGATCGAGCCAAAAAAGTAGCATTTACAACATTTCTTTGCCTATACAAAATAGGCCAATATTTATAATTTGAATCTCAACTGCGTGAATCATGGCAGGACTCTCTGTATAGGAAGAACGCTTCCCAGAGAGAGAGAGAGAATGAAACAGACAGCTCAGTCAGTTAACGAATCCGCAGCTTTAATTTGTTCTCTCTCTTACTTTAGCTATTGCAGCCAAAAATCCAACTGAATGTCTAGGACACAAAGCTTCTTTTTCTACATGTAGTTGGATTATTTTACTCCCGTGCTGTTTATAGGAATGACTTGGGATGTTTTGGAGTGTAACGGAGCAAAACATCTGCCCATTTAGAAGCAAATCAGACAGGCCGATGCAATAAGGTGTGTCCAGCCTAGAGCACGGGTGTACTTGCGGGTGGGCGTGTGTTTCGGGCGCACAATAACAGTGCCCAATGTAACAGATTACCCATATTTGAAATACGCACCCTAACCAAAGTGTACTGGATAGTGCCCATCGCATTTAAATGCCATGAAAATGAAGACATTCGGTATTACCGCCCAGTGCAGGAAAGCGTGCCCAAAGGCTGGGCATCCAATGCACATTTTAACTCGCAGCTCTGGAGGTGGCGTAAATTTAACTCCAGCTCTGGAGGTGAAGTAAAGTTAACTCTCAGGCAAGGGCTCATGAGAAGCATTAAAAAAACAGGGCCTTCTGTGTTGCTATAAATGTGTCGTCCCCTCCTTAGCATCACCCTGACTCTCTATTTTTCTCCACCAGAAACAGTAAATTCAATGTACCTTAAATCGATGAAAAACAAGAACACTTTTCTTATGACCGCACAATTTAGCAACGGGTGCCTGGTATAACATTTCAACATTAAAAATCAGCAAAGTCTATGGACCTCGGCAAAATAACCAAAAATGAAGCAGGTTCAAAACAGACGCTCGTATTGCGCAATGGGCGCCCGATTTAATAAGCTCCTTTGAGCGTGCAGTTCTCCCTTTTTTAACGCTGCCCCGATTTCACTCTCGTTTAGATACGCATCAGGTGCCCAGGAGATTTGGCTCGAGCGTATTAGGAAAACAGGCATAAGAACATAAGAACAGGCCATACTGGGTCAGACCAAGGGTCCATCAAGCCCAGCATCCTGTTTCCAACAGTGGCCAATCCAGGCCATAAGAACCTGGCAAGTACCCAAAAACTAAGTCTATCCCATGTTACCGTTGCTAGTAATAGCAGTGGCTATTTTCTAAGTCAACTTAATTAATAGCAGGTAATGGACTTCTCCTCCAAGAACTTATCCAATCCTTTTTTAAACACAGCTACACTAACCACATCCTCTGGCAACAAATTCCAGAGTTTAATTGTGCGTTGTGTGAAAAAGAACTTTCTCCGATTAGTTTTAAATGTGCCATATGCTAACTTCATGGAGTGCCCCCTAGTCTATTATCCGAAAGAGTAAATAACCGATTCACATTTAACCGTTCTATACCTCTCATGATTTTAAACACCTCTATCATATCCCCCCTCAGCCGTCTCTTCTCCAAGATGAACAGTCCTAACCTCTTTAGCCTTTCCTCATAGGGGAGCTGTTCCATTCCCCTTATCATTTTGGTCGCCCTTCTCTGTACCTTCTCAATAAGTGCTCATCTTATTGCATTGGCCTGAGAGAGGGGGGGGGAGGGTGGTTGGCGACAAATAGCACTGTAAACGGAAGCTCAGAAGAGGAAGAAGGAATGTCAAGGCTGCTGAGGGATGGAAATTGTCAGAGAGCTTGGATTCCAGCCAACAGGGAGCAGACAGGGGAGAAGGTGCAGACAGCCCGCCAGAAAAGCTGAGGCTACAGGACAGGAGGCAGGACGTGGAGGCACTGCTGGCAGGAGGTCATTGGGCAACACAGTTCCAATGGGACAGAGGAGGGAGAGCCAGGTGAAGCTATTTAGGATGTGGCTTAGAGCAGGGTGTCACGAGGCCCTCAGAAGGGAGGCAACCAAAGTGCCCCTGCTGAGAAGCAGAGCAGGCTGACTTTGCCGCTAAAGAGCTCTGCTCCAAGGCTCCTGTTGCCTGATCCCATGCCAAGGAAAGGAAGACTGCAGCCCCCAGAAGCCCAAGTTAGCAAGGAGAGGACGACGCTGCGACCTTCAAGAGCTGTTGCGCCACACGACCAGACGCAACAGCAAGCAGGGGAATGTCCCCGGGAAGCATTTCTGGCCACTGTCACATGTGCACACTGTGTGTTAGCTTCTGAATACGCTGTAGCCCACCTTAGATTTCTCACCCACCCCTGATTCCCCTAACTAAACTGGGGAGAGGACCAGGTGCAAGAGGACAGGAGGCAGGACACTCGGGAAGGGGCCACGGAGGAAGGCGCTCAGGATGGAACGCACTTAGGAAGAGGCTGTGAGGGGGACGGACCAGAGAAGTGGCCATAGTTGAAGCAGGGCAGGAAGGCCAGAAGCAGATAAGAGGCCGCAGGGAGAAAAAGAGTAGGAGGGAGAAGGTGGGGAGCTGCACTCATGAAGGGCAGGAGGGAGGGCACAGTTTGTCAGCAGCAGCCATTCCTCCATACATTACCAAGGATTCTGGAGCGCACATTACTGTTATTCCATTAATCAGCTCTCCAGATGGCATTTAACTGCGTGTCAAAATTAGACCCACGTGGGGGCCCATGACATTTTTTGGAGGCTGAAAGAGAGGGGGAGCCAGGAGAAAAGCTGGCGAAGGCAGCTGACGCAGAGGAGCGGCCAGAAGGACACCATGCAGACGACGGCGACTCCAAGCAGCACAGGGCTAAGCAGAGCAATTCTGGCGTGGGGTGAATGTCCGATTCCTTGTGGAAACATATGACCTGGCTGGAAGTTCAATTGTTTCTTCTATCGGGGAATGGCATGCACCTAAAAGGAATATTTGGGTTTTCTGTATTGTGGGGGTACCTCCAACTCGAATGTATTCTCGGTAAGAAAAATTAGCCAAGCCCCACATTTTACTCTCAGGGCAGGCGTTAATATCCCTTTTTCCAGGTTGCTCAGAATTGAAGTCGGAGGAGCCAAAAATTTAAAAATAAATAAACAAACAACTCTGCCCGCCGGTCAGCGGGTTTGAAAAGCAGATGCCCAATTTTACCGGAAACTGACGCCAGTAACAAAGCGTCGGTTGTCGGATCCTCTTGACAGCCACCTCTACCGCCAATAAGGAGGCGCTAGGGACGGGCTATTGCCCCGAGCGCCTCCTTGTTAGCGTGACGCCCCCCCCCTCCCCTCATTTCAACACAGAATCGCGCGCCCAGGAGGGGAGGCTGGGCTCTCCCGCCTTCTTTACTGTATTGGGCTGAGGGACTTTTACGCACAGATAGGGGAAGGGTCTGGGCGGGGTTAGCACTTAGCTGCATAATTTGTATTTTAAAAAGAACGAGCACACATTTTAGAGGAAAAATACCTGCTGAAGGTGTGGGTCTGTGCGCTTACTTTTACCCCTAAGTGATATTTAACACCTTCTCCTGTTGTCTACCACGCCAACAATTTCTAATCCGGTCCACCGCCTTGGTACCGCTCTTTGACTGCGCAGGGAAGCGACCACCAGCAACACTCGCCCCCTCCCCGCCGGCCCTCCCTCCCCCCGTGAAGGCCCAGGTTCACGTGACGGAGCAAGAGCGCTTACCTGCATTTCCAATCTGGAAGAGATGAGACATCAGCACCACGATAAGCCCAGGAAGAGCGGAGAGAGGGGATTCCAGCAGATACATCATTGGTCAGGTAACCTATAAAAAACAAACCAAAACCCCATCTTGAAGAGGACCATAAAAGTTGGTGAGAGTCAGGATCTGGTAAGTGGTCTGACCGAGGGGAGCTGTGCATTGGCGAAGGATGAAAGCGCATTTGCCACGCTGTTCCTGTGAGGTCTGAGAACTGGTAAGCTCACACACAACCCTCAGAGAAGAGAGCCCCACCACTCTAAGCCGAGGGCTCCAGGGCACACAGCGGTTGCTTTGCCCTGGGTTCCGCACCCTTCCAAGTTCAGCTCTGCTGCAGGGCTCAGCAGGCTCCCCTGGTCCTCTCCGTGGTGGCCCTTGTTCTGAAACATTTGGCGATCCCTGTGGTAGAGCATGTGGACAATGGAGGGGGTCAGAAGCAGCAGGAGAGGTTCTTTAGGATTGCAAAAGTTCGGGGGAATTACCATAGGTCCATGGGAGTGGGGGGGGGGGGGGGGCGCACTTAGGTGGTTGGAGGAGAGTGGAGGTAAATGGAAATGTGCAGCTTCATGGGATGAGGCGAGTGACGCAATGCGGAGACAGGATGGGAGGACCACAGAGGAATTTGAATTAGTGGAGGTTTCTTTTAGGAGGTACCAAGAATACTTCCTGCTTAGGGCCCCAATGGGATAGCACAGGGCCTGCTGCGTTTAGAGAAAAGAGCCCTGCAAGGGTACAACTCGCTAGTATGATAGCCAAAAAGTGCCCATGCTGCCAAGGTTATATCCCAGCGGCAAGTAACACAGCATGACCATCGGTAGCTTACTCAAAACAGTGTCATCTTTCCCCTTTGTATCCCAACCTCTCGGAAACAAAAGACCTTCCCACCCATCTCTAATCACAGGGCCCTGAACATCCATCTGGCCTCGGAGAGCCCTGGAGGTCTCCCCAGAGTGTCAACTACTGCCACTAACTAGACTGTGCGAGCTCCTGCCTTTGGGCTCAGGCTGAAGCCTGCCAGCCAGATCCACCCGCCACAGGTTTGCCTGGTAACTTTTCAAATCATTAAGGCAGCCCCCAACACTCCTCGAATCATGTGAGCCAGGCAGATTAAATATTTACTACTAGCATGTTTCCACTATCTGGTCACTCCGCCCCCCCTCCCCCCCAGCTAAGGATCCACTGTGCTTCTTAAAGTCTGCTGATGCTTTTTGCCTTCACTATCTGCTCCAGGAGGGCACTTCATTCACCCACTCCCTTTTATGAAAAAAACAAAAAACAAAACCCAATTCTGACGTTGCTCCGGACTCTACTCTCTTGGAGCCTCTTATGACTCCTTAAAAGTAACTAACCTGACACTGAAAAAAGGGTTGTTAATTCCTTTGCATTATTAATATCTTTCAAGTATTTGAATGAATTTGTCATGTCTTCTCTGACTCTTCTTACTTCTAGGGCTTACACAGAGCCATAAATCACACAGCATATGGCTTCTGTTGTAGACCTTGCAACCACTGCAGTAGCCATAACCTGAACCAACTCCACCTATGTCCTTCTGGAGGAACAGCTCCAGGAATGGACACAATGGCTCCTGGTGGGATCTCACCCACAACCTGGGCCCCTCCCAGTGCACCTGTGTGCCCCTCTGGATCTGTCAATCATCTTGTTACTCTGTATTCCTGGCTTGACATCTTTGGTCATCAATCCTCTAAGGCAGTGATGGCGAACTCCAGTCCTCGAGGGCCCCCAACAGGCTGGGTTGTCAGGATCTCCCCAATGAATATGCATGAGATAGTGGAGGCAGTGTATGCAAATCTCTCTCATGCATATTCAGTGGGGAGATCCTGAAAACCTGGCCCCTTGGTGGCCCTCGAGGATTGGAGTTCGCCATCACTTATCCTAAGGTTTCTTTCAGTGTGTGTGTCACCAGAATTCATATTTCTGCAGAACTGCAGGGCTGTCACACCAGTCACTGCTCCAGCTGGGGCATAGCACCCTGTTGCAGATCTAAGCAATACCCACCCCCCCCCCCCCCCCAAAAAAAAAAAAGGAAAATTGTTTGGAAGGCAGACTTATCTCCTCCCCACTCCCTGTGGGCTTACTCACGTAGCGTTAGGGTCTCCTGTTACTAGTTATTAAAAAAATTAATACCCATTTAAAAAAAAAAAAAAAAAACACACAAAAAAAAAACATATGCACAGTGTACATGTTTTACAGCCAGTACAGCACAGACAGCTGAAGGGATACCATGAGTCTGAAGGCTAAGCAGATTAAACAGATAAACACCAAAACATATCTAGCTAGTCAAAATGTGTAGAGAAATACAAGAAATTAGCGACCCACAGCCAGAACCCACCTCTTTCTCTCCTCCATCAGCCAAGCCCTATCTCCCCTCCTTGTGTCGTCCCCTTCCCGTAACTCTTGCTATCCCTTTATGTCAAGCCGCAATGCTTGGCAGTGAGAAGCAGCTGGGCAACAGGGCCTAAGAAAGGAGGAGGAGAAAATAAAAAAAAAAGTTGGAAGCCCGTCAGCTGATAAGAACTCGTGGAAGCTGACAGTCAGTCAGCACAGAACCACAAATATGTAATCCTGGATCCAGTCCAAACTATGTTTACAAACCTTGAAAATAAGCCAAGAACATAAAAGATATGCCACACTGGGTCAATCCAAGGATCCATCAAGCCCAGGATCCTGTGGCCAACCAAGTCACAAGTACCAGGCAAGTACCCAAACATTAAATGAATGTATCCCAAGCTAATAAGCTTTATTAATAGCAGTTTATGGGCTTCTGCTCTAGGAACTTATCCAAACCTTTTTGAAACCCGTTATATGATTACCGTAATCACATCCTCTGGCAATGAATTCCAGAGCTTAATCAAGAATTGAGTGAAAAAGAGTTTTCTCTAATTTGTTTTAAATGAGCTACTTGCTAACTTCATGGAGTGCACCCTAGTCCTTCTATTATCCGAAAGATTAAATAACTGATTCACGTTTACCCGTTCAAGTCCTTTCATGATTTTGTAGACGTCTATCACATCCTCCCCTCTGCTGTCTCTTCTCCAAGCTGAACAGCACTAAGCTCTTTAGCTTTTCCTCATAGGGGAGTCATTCCATCTCCTTTAATCATTTTTGTCGCCCTTCTCTGTACTTTCAGTAATGCAAGCATCAGGGTAACTTGCTCGATAGGACGGTTACTACCCTCAAACGTTAAGCCTTATACTTCACTTTGATACAGCTCCAACACTGCTCTCTGCATCAATGGCGGGGGTGGAAGGAAATTAGAATAAAAAAGCTACCAATAAGGGCCCTGAACTCAGCGGAGTAACAGATACGTATGAGAAAATAAGTGTGAAACCTTGCTGGGCAGACTGGATGGGCCTATTGGTCTTCTTCTGCCGTCATTTCTATGTTTCTATATCTTTTTTGCACGGCATCCAGAACGGCACTAAGTATTCAAGGTGTATTCTCAGCATGGAGCGATAAAAAGCATTATGACATACACCATTCCATTCCTAATAATTCCTAACATTGCTTTTTGGACTGCCACAGCACACTGAGCAGACGATTTTAATGTATTATCCACTATGACTGCTAGATCTTTTTCCTGGATGGAGCTCCTAAAATAGAACCTAACATCATTGTAGCTACAGCAAGGGTTATTTCTCTCTATATGCATCACCTTAAACTTATCCATATTAAATTTCATCTGCCAAATGGATGCTCAATCTTTGTCTCACAAGGTCCTCCTGTTGATCACAATCTACTTGTGATTTAAAGTGCTCTGAATAATTGTGCCATCTGCAAATTTGATTACCTTACTCATCATATTCCTTTCCAGATCATTTATAAATACATTAAAAAGCACCAGTCCAAGAACAGATCTGAGGCACTCCACTGTTTACACCTTTTTCCACTGTGAAAAATGACCATTTAATCCTGCTCTGTTTGTCTTTTAACCAGTTTGAAATGCACGAAAGGACAACGCCTATCACATGACTTCTTTGGTTTTCTTAAAAGACTCATGAGGAACTTTGTCAAATGCCTCCTGAAACCCCAAATCTACAGATTCACCATACACTAAAAAAAGACTGAATAGATCAGCTAGGATTACATGAAAATAGAATACTTGCCTTCCTAAAAGGGTAAAGAAGTTTCAGGCATTTCACCTGCTACCAACTTGCAAGAAGAGTTTGTCAGACTCCAAAGAGACTCATGACAGAGGAAGGAAGGAAGGAAGCAAGCGAGACTGTTGCTGCCTACCAAAGTGGAAATTTACATCATGTGCAAAAAAAAAAAAAAAAAATTTTTTTTTACAATTTCCTCAAACTGCACAATACCAGTCTGCCCCAGCTTGCACCATTAACGCCATCAAGGCGACAGCTACAACTGTGCAAAACGTCCACGGATCCAAAGACTGCTGCTGCTACCCAGTGCAAACAAATGCAGGCGTTTTTGTGTTTAAGGCCCAAAATTTCCAGGGTTTTCAAAATAAGAATACAGAAAAGGGCTTTTCCTTAAAATATCCCAGAAGAGATGCACAGGTGCCTATTCTAATCCGAAGCAAAACGTCCAGAGCTGTCACTGAAGTGCTCCTAATG
The DNA here is from genome assembly GCF_901001135.1 of Rhinatrema bivittatum. Taxonomy (NCBI): domain Eukaryota; kingdom Metazoa; phylum Chordata; class Amphibia; order Gymnophiona; family Rhinatrematidae; genus Rhinatrema; species Rhinatrema bivittatum. The sequence goes on along the minus strand of NC_042633.1, from coordinate 29,269,912 downwards.
CTGTTCCAATATCCCACCACTGACCAATGTTTCAGCCCTGCCTGCATAAGGAGAAAAGGCCATCCACTAACACCGAACATTATAAAAAAGATCGATTACAGGACTGGTTAAATCCCGACTTTCCCCTGCATTCATAGTTAACCTGCACAGGATTGTCAAGTCTCCAGATTGGTAGGCAGCAGTTCACCCCAGGCCGCCAGCTCGATAGACCGGATGGGGCAGATTGATAGACACACACACGCGCTCCTCCAGTGGCTTACATGCGCAATCAGTAAGGGCCTGCACAACCCTAACCGACCGCCCGCCCCTCAGATACTATTGTGGGCGGAGTTACCCTCCCTTCCTGGGGGGACCAGCTGCTTTCCTATTGGCTGCCGGGGGTCCTCGCCCCCGCCTGACGCCTAGCCTCTCTCACAGACGATTGGTAGGAGGGTGTGAGTATCTCATCAGCGGGAAAAGAAAAAAAAAAGTCAAATGTTAAAGCTGCGAAGAAAGCGTTCCTGCCGCGTTCCCAATTCTAACCTCTCTCGACTTACAAACATTCCCCAGAATCAGCAAATCGGCATCACCGAGCTGGACTGCCCGCCTGCACTGGACGTCCGTGTAAGGAAAAATACAAAACAATCCCTAGTCGCACTTGAGATCCCAACCACCGATCGGGCTGCCCCTCTCGTGGGTAGATCACCGCAATCGATCTGGCAACTCGCCTTAGCTCTCGGCCCCATATCCTTAAGAACACAAGAAGTTGCCATCGCGGGTCAGATGCAGGATCCATTGTACCCAGCATCCGTTTCCAACAGTGGCTAATCCAAAGGTCAAGTACCTTTCACGTACCCAAACAGTAAATACAGCCCATGCTACTAATGCCAGTAATAGCAATGGCTATTCCTTACGTTAACTTGATTAGTGGCAGTTTATGGACTTTTTAAATTAACTTCCCTAACCGCTTTAAAAATAAACAGTGTGCAGTAGGGTCCCCCTTGCAGTCTGCAAGAAAGGCCTGATGGTGGCCCACCCCAGCTGATCGCCTACGGATGATTTAAAGAAGACCTTTTGATCAGCAGCACTATTTCAAACAGCATGCCGAAATTAAGATATTTGTAAACATTGCGATAGAAAAGTAAAGCACAGCTAGGTGGAGAGCTTGAGCGTTCTGTGAGACAAGACATATAAACCTCCTCCTCCATCCTACTTCCACACTGGTTTCAAGAGCCACCTCTCCCCTGCAGAAAATAGTGCTCAAGTAAGGACACACAACTTGGATTTCAAAAGCAGATTTTACACACTTTTTTTTTAACTATTCTAGACACAGATCAAATATGTCCTGAAGCTCCACTCAAAGGAGCAAACATTTATTTGTCAATATAGCACACAGCCATCGGAATGTTTCAGACTTGCTCTTTGTGCGGCTGAGTGAACAGGGGGACAAATCAGTCACATCAATGCATGATAACAGCGCTGATGTAAACACCACAACCCAAGCTATATCAGCTACAATAACCAGGTCCATTTAGGGATCTGGTGACACTGCAGCAAATCGGAGATGGGACGCGCAAAACAGAGATACACCATCACGCACAGTAATAGATTTCAATTTATTTTCCAATACATTCATTCAGGTCTTTTACACATATTATAGAAAAAGAGATACAAGATTAAAATGTCAAAATACAAAACAAGTGCAAATTCCTTACGCTTTAAAACAGCACAGGCATTAAAGGCTAAAGATGCTAGATGGCCAGATTAGGTTTAGATCCATAGTTTGAGCTACCTTTGCTTGAATAAAGCCCTTCTCGCTGCTGCTGAAGAGAGCCATTTTGAGCTACAAACTACAGCAAGCAGTGATGTCACTTCCTACTTCCCTTTCCTCTAGCATAAAATGGCTGCTCCCAGCAGCAGTGCCTACAAATCTCCATTTTCTTCCTTGAATAAAGCCTCCTACCTGCTGCTGGAGGCAGCCATTTTGTGCTAAAATCTAACACAGTCAGGGCTGGCGCTTCCCTCTTCTCTAACATAAAATGGCCGCTCCCAGCAGCCGAGCCTAAAATTATCCACCATTTTATTCTTTGAATAAAGCTTTCCTGCTGCTGGAGGCAGCCATTTTGTGCTAAAATTTAATGCAGTCAGGGATGTCGCTTCCCCTTTCTCTACCACAAAATGGCCGCTCCCAGGAGCAGTGCGTTCAACTTTCCACCATTTTATTCCTTGAATAAAGCCTACCTGCTGCTGCAGGCAACCATTTTGTGCTACAATCTACAGCAAACAGGGCTGGCACTTCCCTCTTCTCTAGCATAAAATGGCCGCTCTCAGCAGCAGTCCGTTCAACTTTCCACCATTTTATTCCTTGAATAAAGCCTCCTACCTGCTGCTGCAGGCAACCATTTTGTGCTACAACCTATAGCACTCAGGGCTGGCGCTTCCCTCTTCTCTAGCATAAAATGGCCGCTCCCAGCAGCCGAGCCTAAAATTATCCACCATTTTTTTCTTTGAATAAAGCTTTCCTGCTGCTGGAGGCAGCCATTTTGTGCTAAAATCTAACGCAGTCAGGGCTGTCGCTTCCCCTTTCTCTACCACAAAATGGCCGCTCCCAGCAGCAGTCCGTTCAACTTTCCACCATTTTATTCCTTGAATAAAGCCTACCTGCTGCTGCAGGCAACCATTTTGTGCTACAATCTACAGCAAACAGGGCTGGCGCTTCCCTCTTCTCTAGCATAAAATGGCCGCTCCCAGCAGCAGTCCGTTCAACTTTCCACCATTTTATTCCTTGAATAAAGCCTCCTACCTGCTGCTGCAGGCAACCATTTTGTGCTACAACCTATAGCACTCAGGGCTGGCGCTTCCCTCTTCTCTAGCATAAAATGGCCGCTCCCAGCAGCCGAGCCTAAAATTATCCACCATTTTTTTCCTTGAATAAAGCCTCCTTCCTGCTGCTGAAGGCAGCCATTTTGTGCTACAATCTACAGCTGTCAGAGCTGTAGCCTCCCCTTTCTCTACAACAAAATGGCTGCGCCCAGCAGCAGCGCGTTCAACTTTCCACCATTTTATTACTTATTTATTTATTTATTTAATGTCTTTTTTATACCGATAACCGTTCACACATCGTATCGGTTTACAGTTAAACAGGAACCATTGGGCAGAACCCTTACATATAACATTGCAAACAGGTTAACTTTTGGGCAGGGCCCTTACATAAAATTGAGAACAGCAAAATCACTATATAAAACCTCCTTCCTGCTGCTGAAGGCAGCCATTTTGTGCTACCAACTACAACAGTCAGTGATGCCCTTCCCGCTTCCCTTTTCTCTTGCATAAAATGGCCGCTCCAGCAGCAGAGCCCAGCATGCTCCACCATTTTATTTCTTGAATAAAGCCTCCTACCTGCTGCTGCAGGCAGCCATTTTGTGCTACAATTTACAGCAGTGAGGGCTGGCGCTTCCCTCTTCTCTAGCATAAAATGGCTGCTCCCAGCAGCCGAGCCTAAAATTATCCACCATTTTTTTCCTTGAATAAAGCCTCCTTCCTGCTGCTGAAGGCAGCCATTTTGTGCTACAATCTACAGCTGTCAGAGCTGTAGCCTCTCTTTTCTCTAGCATAAAATGGCTGCTCCCAGCAGCCAAGCCTACAATTCTCCACAATTTTGTTCCTTGAATAAAGCCTCCTTCCTGCTGCTGAAGGCAGCCATTTTGTGCTACAATCTACAGCTGTCAGAGCTGTAGCCTCCCTTTCCTCTAGCATAAAATGGCCGCTCCCAGCAGCCCCTAGAACTTGTACGATTTTAGGCTCTAAAGGATATTGTAAATCAGTACTAGTATTAAACCTTGTGGCATTTTCCTCCTACCTTGTCCGTTCTAAACGGCAGGGATTCCAAGTCTCAGCACACGCTATTATTATTAAGTTGTATTAAGACCTGCCATAGATGGTTGTATTTCCAGTTCTCATCTCTTTTCCTCATGCATTTTATTTTTAAACACTTGTCTTGTGCCCTGAGTAATGAGCCCCGAACTATCTTAACTGTCTAGTTTCTCTTCTTGCCCTTTTTAGATAAACAAAGGGAAGGTATGTCTCTATCCTGTCCTAACAGCACAGGGAAACATTGAAACCAATTTTAAAAGTCCAAACCGCATTCTCACAACTTGCAAAAGCCATTAGACAAAAAGGAATTAGAAAAAAATACAAAAAGAAAATTTTATACACAAAAGTAAAAAAAAAAAAATAATAATAATCTGCAAACGGGATAAACACCTGACAGGGGCAAAACAAACCTGCTTTTTCTGGTTGAAAGGATTTTACAAAGAAAAACAGCTTGAAATTCTCCATTTCTGTACCTGCTGATTCTAATGTGGTTTCTTCCTCTTATTTCATTAAAACAGTAACTTCTCCACCTCCCCCACTACCTTACAAATGGAGAAACAAAGGGGTGTTGTGCTAAAGGCACTATCAGAAAAAGTGGGTTAAAGAGTCAGAGCAAATAATTACCATCCTTCCCAAGACCCTCATTCTAATCAACTCCTCCAGACTCATTGTGTGTGACCTTCAGCAGACACTTAACCTCTCCCCTCCTGATCTTGAACCATGTTTGCAAGCTAAGAACATGCCATACTGGGTCAGACCAAGGGTCCATCAAGCCCAGCATCCTGTTTCCAATCCAACATCCAGTGGCCAATCCAGGCTACAAGTACCTGGGAAGTACCCAAAAACTAAGTATATCCCGTGCTACTGATGCTAGTAATAGCAGTGGCTATTTTCTAAGTCAACATGTTTAATAGCAGGAAATGGACTTCTCCTCCAAAAACTTATCCAAACCTTTTTTAAACACAGCTACACTAACTGTACTAACCACATCCCCTGGCAACAAATTCCAGAGTTTAATTGTGCACTGAGTGAAAAAGAACTTTCTCCGATTACTTTTAAATGTGCTACATGCTAAGTAGTTGCAAGGGGAATTTACGCAGTGGCCGAAAGGTGAGGCCCGCCAAAAATCAACAGCAGGTTACGGTCCCAAAGTGACACTGGCAGACACAAAGAAAGACCTAGATGTTCGCCTCTCATCCAGTTATTTCTCCATTTTTCAAGAGAGGACAAAAGTCTACCATTAATATGACCTCCATAACATGCCATCGCTGCAAGGTTTTTAGGACCAGACCCTTAATTAATCCTTCCCACAGAAACTCCAGAATTAGGGTATTGCAACTTGAGAGAGTGACAATCTCTCACCCATGTGAGTAATTAAGAACCATGCACACTAGTTAGTGTTAAACTGATGGCAGACGGAGAGAAACGCGAGAGCTGTCACTGGTTCAGAAGGAGTCTCCGTAAAGTGCTCTTGCTCCTCGCTGAAGGTCAGGAGGCCGGAAATCGCCATCCAAGCCTTGAGCACGTGAAACGTGATCTTTCAGTAACGCAGGAGACCCATGTTCTCCAGTGTGGAGAAATTTTATTCATGAGTCGACACAGGGAGCTCACTTAACCTCAGCTACGATAGGGAACAGAGGAGCGAAGGTCCTGGCATATAGCAAGTACTAAAATGAAAATAAAGAGACGATAATCTGGGACTATTCATCTTATTCAAGGGAATCCTAGCTGGTATAGCAGTTACAACCAGCTCAGTTTATGGTCATCGGCATAATAAACCTAACCATAATCTTGCAAAGTAGTGCTTTAGCTTCCTATGCCTTCGTTCAACATTGCAGGGCATGCAAGGATTCCCGGTATAAAACGTTTCTTCTAGCTTTTAGCCCCCAAACTTCTATTTTCAGCAAAAGACCAGAGATTCCCTGGGTTTAAACGTCTACATAGATGAAGTTGCACAGAGAATAAGGAGTGAAGGCATAAGCAATGATCTTTTTTGATAACTCCGATGAATGTTTTTAAAAAGAAATGTCAGGATCCCCTTGAAATATTGTCCTTGGTGAACGTATCAGGTATTTTTTTTTCTTGTTTCGGAGGCAAATCCTTTCTTCTATTATGGAAAACAAGTTCCTACTGGATAAACTGGAAGGAGCAGCATGGGTACCCACGGTCCTTTGTTTGGAAAGAGAAAGTCCAAATTCTAAATAGGAACTTGAAAGAAAGCAGGAGGAAAGAGAGAAACTTAACTGAGCCTGAAGGAACACACACTCTGTTCATTTTGGATGCAATTCTAGATTTGCTGAAGATAGACGGAATCTCTCAATCACATTCACACTTTCTATGCCAGAGGCTGCTCCCTGTGAGCATTAACTGACCTGAGAAGGAAATGGACGATTCTCACCCTTGGTTCAGGACGGTGTTTCTCATGTGATAGGAAACCTTGGTGTACTGATTCATCTTTATAAGCAGGGAAGTTCTGAGGTTGAACAGACCATTTCGCTGTTTTGTTTCTGTTTTGGATAACATTGTCAGACTCTGCCCATCTTCTCACCTCCAGCTCACGTCTGGCTCCGGATACCATCCTGTAGCCTCGCACACAACCCTTATTCCTCTGTCCTGATGGTCATTCACAGAGATGGACAGAGTAGTACCCACACCTGAAGGAAAATAAAACAAATCTGTCAGAGTGGTAGCTTTTAGTTTTCTCAGAGTGATAAGAACGTCGATCTTTATATCAGATTCTAGAAAAATGCTCTTCATATAATGACAGAATTTGAAAATTCAAAAACATCCTGGACTATAAGCGTGCAGTCCCTTCCCTAGACAGGTTGGAGAGTTGCACAAAATTTCTACAGGAATGCGTGTATGTGTTTCTATTTCTCCTTCCCTCAACCCCACTCAGTTATACGGCCATTCTCCTTTCCACCACTTCCACAGTTCACCCACATCAAGTTGTCATCATCTCCTTCAGATCCTCCCATTAAGCCTACCTTGGCCTCTTCTACACTCAAATTCTACATTTAGGCCCTCAGGTCCCCCAGTCAATTTCCTTCTAATCACAGGAATGGAAAGGCAGCAAACCACCCTCCCTTCCCTCCCGCAGCCTCAGGAAGCCCCCTCAATCTATGAATCAGCAGCCCCCAGCCTCCCTTCCATGTAAATGTGTTGGTGTTTGTCGTGAGTGCGCATTTGGCTGTCTTCCTACTTATGTCTGGGTGTGTTTGGGATCACCCGAAGAATCATCCTCCCAGAGTTCCTACCTTACGAATCCGCCCTCCCCACCCACGGGCTGATACAGTAAAACTCGAAGGAAAGCGTCCCTGGCGCCTTTTTGACAGGAGCGGCGGCTGTCAGCGGGTTTGACAGCAGACGCTCAATTTTGCCGTCGTAGGTTCTCAAGCCGGCTGAAAGCCACAGGTTCGGAATCCAGACGCCGGCAAAATTGAGCGTCCTATTTTCAACCCTCAGGCCTATTTCAATTTTTTTTTTCTACTTTTTTTTTTTTTTTTTAAACTTTCAGTACCTCCGACTTAATATCGCCAAGATATTAAGTCGGAGGGTGCACAGAAAAGCAGTTTTTACTGCTTTTCTGTGCACTTTCCCGGTGCCGGCAGAAATTAGCGCCTACCTTTGAAGGGTAGGCGCTAATTTCTTAAAGTAAAATGTGCGGCTTGGCTGCACATTTTACTTACTGAATCGCGTGGGAATACCTAATAGGGCCATCAACATTTGCATGTTGCGGGCGTTATTAGGTTCAGAGGGTTGGACGTGCGTTTTCGCCAGAGCGCACTGTACTGTATCAGCCTGCCAGAGAGCTCCTTCTGAAGAACTGCACACCGTTCTTGCCCCCTTCCCTGCCTTGTAACTCTGGAAGGAGAGGGCTTCAGGTTATTCTATATGGGGTAGGGACTGGGGGCACCACCACCTCATGCCAACTCACCCCACTTTTTCAGCTGGAGTAACAAGCACAAATTTGCAAAACTGTGCTTTGCTTTTGCATCCAACTCTGAAAAGGAAAGTGCACACAGATTTTCCCTCTTTGAAAATTGCCCATGGGGGGGGGGGGGGGGGGGGGAGTAGGAGTACCCACAGGGATTGCACCAGCTTTTTCTGCAGACACTTGAGTGGGAAAAAAATGATGCAAAAGCTAGATACGTTTTTTCCCTCCCTGCTCAAGTTCAGCCTCGGTTCAATGCAGGGAGATGAACCCATACTGTGGCACACTCGCATACTTTTAACCACACACGGGTTGACCAATTTTAAAAAATCTCTCTTACTTGGCTAAAAGGATTTTGAAAACTGCCATTTTTGTAGGATATAGTACATGTTAGGCAGAACTCAAGATTTTGCTAGGCAAGACAGGTTTTCAGGATTTGAAAATGTCGGCTGCATGCAGTTACCGCTCTGGGATTAGAAAGAGCTGCCCCCCAAGAGTTCTTAAAGGGCTCTATGGAACATTTAAATAATTGAAAAGACTGAATTTTGATGAGCGGGATCTGGCCCCTTGAAGATCTGAAATGCAACTGAAGAGGGCAATAAAGGGGCATTTTTCTCAGAACTGGTTAACACAACCACCGACCTCTCCCTCTTCTTCATTATCTGCCGTCCAGGGGAAGTGGGGGAGCTGGAATGTGGTGCACTCTCGCCCACTCAGACTTCTCCATATGCTCATTTCCTCATTTCTCTCCTCTTTACTCACACTAACTTCTCCTTGCTTCTCACTCGCACTCCCTTCCCTCACTTACTTAATCTGCGGCCACCCAGGGCCTGACAACACAAACAGCAGAATGCCCTCCTGTCATCTTTTGATCCTTTCCTTGCATGTACCACATGCCACACCTGCTCCAGCAGTCAGACTCCCTTCATGTTGCCCTTCTTTTCGCCATCTTTTCCAGCCTGCTTTCCGTCTAGAGGTAGGAGGAGCAAACTGCTTGTAGTTGCACAATACCAGTCTGTCCCAGCTGCCACCATTAAAGCCATCAAGGCGACAGCTACAACTGTGCAAAACGTCCACGGATCCAAAGACTGCTGCTGCTACCCAGTGCAAACAAATGCAGGCATTTTTGTGTTTAAGGCCCAAAATAACCAGAGTTTTTTGGGGGGTGGGGAGGGAAGACAACAGAAAAGGGCTTTTCCTTAAAATATCCCAGAAGAGATGCACAGGTGCCTACTCTAATCCGAAGCAAAACGTCCAGAGCTGTCACTGAAGTGCTCCTAATGCTGTTCCAATATCCCACCACTGACCAATGTTTCAGCCCTGCCTGCATAAGGAGAAAAGGCCATCCACTAACACCGAACATTATAAAAAAGATCGATTACAGGACTGGTTAAATCCCGACTTTCCCCTGCATTCATAGTTAACCTGCACAGGATTGTCAAGTCTCCAGATTGGTAGGGAGCAGTTCACCCCAGGCCGCCAGCTCGATAGACCGGATGGGGCAGATTGATAGACACACACACGCGCTCCTCCAGTGGCTTACATGCGCAATCAGTAAGGGCCTCCACAACCCTAACCGACCGCCCGCCCCTCAGATACTATTGTGGGCGGAGTTACCCTCCCTTCCTGGGGGGACCAGCTGCTTTCCTATTGGCTGCCGGGGGTCCTCGCCCCCGCCTGACGCCTAGCCTCTCTCACACACGATTGGTAGGAGGGTGTGAGTATCTCATCAGCGGGAAAAGAAACAAAAAAGTCAAATGTTAAAGCTGCGAAGAAAGCGTTCCTGCCGCGTTTGCAATTCTAACCTCTCTCGACTTCCAAACATTCCCCAGAATCAGCAAATCGGCATCACCGAGCTGGACTGCCCGCCTGCACTGGACGTCCGTGTAAGGAAAAATACAAAACAATCCCTAGTCACTCTTGAGATCCCAACCACCGATCGGGCTGCCCCTCTCGTGGGTAGATCACCGCAATCGATCTGGCAACTCGCCTTAGCTCTCGGCCCCCATATCCTTAAGAACACAAGAAGTTGCAATCGCGGGTCAGATGCAGGATCCATTATACCCAGCATCCGTTTCCAACAGTGGCTAATCCAAAGCTCAAGTACCTTTCACGTACCCAAACAGTAAATACAGCCCATGCTACTAATGCCAGTAATAGCAATGGCTATTCCTTACGTTAACTTGATTAGTGGCAGTTTATGGACTTTTTAAATTAACTTCCCTAACCGCTTTAAAAATAAACAGTGTGCAGTAGGGTCCCCCTTGCAGTCTGCAAGAAAGGCCTGATGGTGGCCCACCCCCGCTGATCGCCTACGGATGATTTAAAGAAGACCTTTTGATCAGCAGCACTATTTCAAACAGCATGCCGAAATTAAGATATTTGTAAACATTGCGATAGAAAAGTAAAGCACAGCTAGGTGGAGAGCTTGAGCGTTCTGTGAGACAAGACATATAAACCTCCTCCTCCATCCTACTTCCACACTGGTTTCAAGAGCCACCTCTCCGCTGCAGAAAATAGTGCTCAAGTAAGGACACACAACTTGGATTTCAAAAGCAGATTTTACATACATTTTTTAACTATTCTAGACCCAGATCAAATATGTCCTGAAGCTCCACTCAAAGGAGCAAACATTTATTTGTTAATATAGCACACAGCCATCGGAATGTTTCAGACTTGCTCTTTGTGCGGCTGAGTGAACAGGGGGACAAATCAGTCACATCAATGCATGATAACAGCGCTGATGTAAACAACACAACCCAAGCTATATCAGCTACAATAACCAGGTCCATTTAGGGATCTGGTGACACTGCAGCAAATCGGAGATGGGACGCGTAAAACAGAGATACACCATCACGCACAGTAATAGATTTCAATTTATTTATTCAGGTCTTTTACACATATTATAGAAAAAGAGATACAAGATTAAAATGTCAAAATACAAAACAAGTGCAAATTCCTTACGCTTTAAAACAGCACAGGCATTAAAGGCTAAAGATGCTAGATGGCCAGATTAGGTTTAGATCCATAGTTGGAGCTACCTTTGCTTGAATAAAGCCTTCTCGCTGCTGCTGAAGAGAGCCATTCTGTGCTACAAACTACAGCAGGCAGTGATGTCACTTCCTACTTCCCTTTCCTCTAGCATAAAATGGCTGCTCCCTGGAACAAATCTCCATTTTATTCCTTGAATAAAGCCTCCTACCTGCTGCTGGAGGCAGCCATTTTGTGTTACAATCTACAGGAGTCAGGGCTGGGCTTCCCTTTTCTCTAGCATAAAATGGCCGCTCCCAGCAGCCGAGCCTAAAATTATCCACCATTTTATTCTTTGAATAAAGCTTTCCTGCTGCTGAAGGCAGCCATGTTGTGGTACAATCTACACCAGTCCATGCTGTCCCTTCCCTTTACTCTAGCAAAAAAAATGACTGCTCCCAGCAGTCGTGCGTACAACCTTCTACCATTTCGTTCCTTGAATAAAGCCTCCTTCCTGCTGCTGAAGGCAGCCATTTTGTGCTACAATCTACGGCTGAAAGGGAAGCGACAGCACTGACATCTAGCATAAAATGGCTACTCCCATCAGCCGAGCCTACCTTTCTCCATTTTATTCCTTGACTAAGGTCTCCTTCCTGCTGTTGAAGGCAGCCATATTGTGCTAGTCTAGGGCTGTCAGTGTTGTCACTTCCTTTTCCTAAGGCATAAAATGGCTGCTCCCAGCAGCCAAGCCTACCTTTCTCCATTTTATTCCTTGAATAAAATCATCTTCCTGCTGCTAGAGGCAGCCATTTTGTAGTACAATCTACGGCTGTCAGTGCTATAGCCTCCCTTTCCACTCGCATGAAATGGCTACTCCCAGCAGCTGAGCCTACCTTTCTCCATTTTATTCCTTGAATAAAACCTCCTTCCTGCGGCTGAAGGCAGCCATGTTGTGGCACAATCTACGGTTGTCAAATGTCGCTTCCCTTTCCTCTAGCATAAAACGGCTGCTCCCGGAGCCTACAATTCTCCACCATTTTATTAATTGAATAAAGCCTCCTTCCTGCTGCTGAAGGCAGCCATGTTGTGGCACAATCTACGGCTGTCAGATTTCGCTTCCCTTTCTTCTAACATAAAATGGCCGCTCCCAGCAGCGGAGCCTAAAATAATCCATTTTATTCTTTGAATAAAGGCTTCCTGCTGCTGCAGGCAGCCATTTTGTGCTACACACGCGGGCTGTCAGTGATGTCACTTCCCTTTCTTCTAACATAAAATGGCTGCTCCCAGCAGCCGAGCCTACCTTTCTCCATTTTATTCCTTGAATAAAGCCTGCTGCTGAAGACAGCCATTTTGTGGTATAATCTTCGGCTGTCAGATGTCGCTTCCCTTTCCTCTAGCATAAAATGCCTGCTCCCAGCAGCAGAGCCCATCTTTCTCCACTTTATTCCTTGACTAACGTCTCCTTCCTGCTGCTGGAGGCAGCCATTTTGTGCTACAATCTACGGCTGTCAGAGCAGTCGCTTCTCTTTCCTCTAGCATAAAATGGCTGCTCCCAGCCACCGAGCCTGACTTTCCCAATTTTATTTCTTGAATAAAGCCTCCTTCCTGCTGCTGAAAGCAGCCATTTTGTGGTACAATCTACGGTTGTCAAATGTCGCTTCCCTTTCCTCTAGCATAAAATGGCTGCTCCCAGCAGCCAAGCCTACCTTTCTCCATTTTATTCCTTGACTAACGTCTCCTTCCTGCTGCTGGAGGCAGCCATTTTATGCTACAATCTACGACTTCCAGAGCTGTCGCTTCTCTTTCCTCTAGCATAAAATGGCTGCTCCCAGCAGCCGAGCCTACCTTTCTCCATTTTATTCCTTCACTAACGTCTCCTTCCAGCTGCCGGAGGCAGCCATTTTGTGGTACAATCTACGGCTGTCAGAGCTGTAGCCTTCCTTTCCTCTAGCATAAAATGGCTGCTCCCAGCAGCCGACCCTACCTTTCTCCATTTTATTCCTTGACTAACGTCTCCTACCAGTGCTGGAGGCAGCCATTTTGTGCTACAATCTACGGCTGTCAGTGCTGTCGCTTCCCTTTCCTCTAGCATAAAATGGCTGCTCCCAGCAGCCGAGCCTAAAATTCTCCATTTTATTAATTGAATAAAGCCTCCTTCCTGCTGCTGGAGGCAGCCATTTTGTGCTACAATCTACGGCTGTCAGAGCTGTAGCCTCCATTTCCTCTAGCTTAAAATGGCTGCTCCCAGCAGCAGACCCTACCTTTCTCCATTTTATTCCTTGACTAACGTCTCCTTCCAGCTGCTGGAGGCAGCCATTTTGTGCTACAATCTACGGCTGTCAGTGCTGTCGCTTCCCTTTCCTCCAGCATAAAATGGCTGCTCCCAGCAGCCGAGCCTACAATTCTCCACTATATTCTTCCTTGCATAGAGCGCCCTTGCTGCGGCTGAAGGCAGCCATTTTGTGCTACAATCTACAGCAGTCCGTGCTGTCGCTTCCCTTTAGCATAAAATGGCTGCTCGCAACAGCAGCCCGTACAATTTTCCATGATTTTAGTCTCTCAAGGATATTGTAAATCAGTACCAGCATTAAACCTTTTGGCATTTTCCTCCTACCTTGTCAGTTCTAAACGGCAGGGATTTCAAGTCTCAGCATACGCTATTATTATTAAGTTGTATTACAACCATCTATGACAGGTCTTATTTCCAGTTCTCATCTCTTTTCCTCATGCATTTTATTTTTAAACACTTGTCTTGTGCCCTGAACTATCTTAACTGTCTGTTTATCTAAAAAGGGCAAGAAGAGAAACTAAAGGGAAGGTATGTCTCTATCCTGTCTTAACAGCACAGGGAAACATTGAAACCAATTTTAAAAGTCGAAACAGTATTCTCACAACTCGCAAAAGCCATTAGACAAAAAGCAATTAGAAACAAATACAAAGAAAATTTTATACACAAAAGTAAAAAATAATAATGATCTGCAAACGGGATAAACACCTGACAGGGGCAATACAAACCTGCTTTTTGCAGGTTGAAAGGATTTTTCAAAGAAAAACAGCTTGAAATTCTCCATTTCTGTACCTGCTGATTCTAATGTGGTTTCTTCCTCTAATGCTTTTATCAGAGCACTAACATCACTAGAGAATGATTACTTTCCTCCTCCCTCTCTACTGGGCATCAACTTTAGAAAGAACACATCCTGAGCTTTTAATGTCATTGTCCCTCTGCAGTAACCTATGACATACAAAGAGACAGCTCGCCAGATTCATGAGTTGAAGAGTACACAACCACACCGGCGTTACCCAGCATTCAGTAACTATTCTCCAGGGGGCAGCACTGTATCCTAAAAACAGAGTACATCCTAGGACACAGGGAACAGAATATGGAACCATCCTAGAGCTTCAGGTCTGTCCCCACAGCACCCACACAAAAGAAAGGATAGATCTTCTCTGTGAAGGAGTCATTGAAAGTGAAGAGAGTCTCCATGCTGTCTGCATTGTAGAAGGAGACTCTTCCTTGCTCATAGTTTAGGAACACTCCCACGGTGTTGGGAGTCTCACTCAAAGCTAGAGGGGTGTCTGGGGACATGAAGGCCCAGTATTCATCACGATACGGACCCAGGAGTCCAATAGCCCAGATCCCCACAGACGGCTTGATTTTAAACACTCCTTTCCACCTCCCAGATTCCCTGGCAGCCCCCCCAGTCCAGTATACACCGCCTCCACCTCCCAGTAGCACACCCCAAAGGAGAACCTCTGGCGTGCCAAAGCACAGGGTTTGCCATTAAAACGCTCAGGGCTATCAGAAAAGAAGAGAGCATCTTCCATGTATTTTATGATTTTCTTGTCTCGAGACAGGATCAGCTGAACATGTGCTGTCAGGGGATCCACTGTTAAAGGCACTACAGAGAAAGAGGAGAAAGAGGAAAGGTTTAGGAAGAGGACTGCTCATGCTGCTAAAGAGTCAATAGGGTCTCAATCAGGATACATGATCAGATTGTTCCTCTCAAGAGCTCAACGTGTTGGAGGAAGCATTCTTCCGACTACTGTACCAACTGCCCCTTCCCCACCATTACGGAAAATCTTTCCTTAAATAAAATGCTGTCAGTGTGCCTTGGAAGAGAAACCTTTAAAATGATAGAGGCCCACCGAGACATAGTCTATACCAGTAATGCCCCTGCAAACACAAGCTGCTTGTTGATAACCAGAAAAAACAGCAAGCCTGCTCCCACTGGGAATTTCAAGACCCACCCAGGCAGCTATCTTGGAATGGGCCTGGAGGCCTAACAGAAGACAATTTCAGTGTGAGGGATTTCTCTCAAGAATGGAGGATAGGGCCTATTCAGCCAGCACAGAGGACTTCGTCTCGAGGACTGTAATTACTCGCCTTTTTCTGCCCATCTCCTTTAACCTTAGTAGCATTTTATCCAGTCCTTGGAAGTGACCATCCATCCGCACTTGGCCTTGTTTTCATTCTGAGGAGATGCAGGCTCTGGATGCTGGAATGTCACATAATTGCTCCTGTGGAAGAGGGAGGATGACAATTAATCTATCAATAAAACACAGACGCCCTGGATCTACATTCTGGAATTTTTCAGTTAAAGGGAATTTCAGCTCATCTGAGAGGAATTTTAATTTCAACGGGTCAGACTGCATCAGAACCAGATCTTCGAAAATCTGTGCTGCTCAACATGGAGCATCAGACTGGAGAACAAGACGGAGGAAAATCAGAATAGGTCCACACCATTGCCACTTGTGATATTAAATAGGGTCAGCAGCTCTCCAGGCCTTCAAGGGCAGGCTGAGCCTGCTTTTGTATTACGATGGCATGTATGGACTCATACATCTCATTTCTCTGAGAATAAGCACAAATCTTCAAGGCCCAGCATGCAATGCGGCAAAAACAGGTCTGGCTCAGCGTAATTCTGATGACCAGGAGTCATCTAATCATAAACTACAGAGCCTAAAGGCAAAAATCCCATCCTTCAAGTTTCAGTGGGCTCAGGTTGTTTATAAGATGTTCATTTCTAGGTCGATGCCACTTTGTGGCTGACTAAAGTATTTCACTGTTTCTACTTCCTTTTGTCTGTTTTTCTACATACAAAACCTGGTGTCTGATGTATCTGACCCTGCATCTGAAGATGAGTGTTTCTACAGTGCAGTGGGCTCAGGAGCTGTAAGCAGAAGGCAAGGTTTGTAGCAATATTAACTAGTTTAGGACTACACGCGGTCCACCTTTGAAAACTGAAGCATGAGTGCGCTCCAGCATCATGGCAACCGCTAACAGTATTCCGTCCCTCCCCCCACCAAGGCACCAAGAGTAGGGATGCAAAGCAGCAACTTGGAAAATTTCAGGGCACAATTTAAAAGGCTACTCTCTAGGCACGGGCTTAAATGAGAAGTCAGCCGAAGTGGGGGCAGCTACAGCGAGGGTGATGAGGACTGAATGCGCCATTTGCGCGTAAGCACAATTTGAGCCTTACAGAGGAGCAGAGAAAGGATACAAAAGCCATCCTTGATGCATTAGAAGCCTATTTCAAGCCTGATATATATATATTTTATATATATATATATATATGAAAGATTCATGTTTGGCTGCTGGAAACAAGAGGAGGGGGGAAATCCATTGATAACTTTAGCACAAATTTGAGAAAAAGCAGCGACATGGGAGCATGACTCACTGAATAATCAGGTTCCTTCATTTTTGGGTTCAGCAGATTTTCACCCATAAATTCCTGGATTTTTCCAAAGGTGAGCATCAGTTTAAACTGATGTCCACTCCAATTTTCTGTCAACTGAAGAGTGCGCCTCAGCACTTTCCGTCACTGCAGATAGAACAGCGTGCTGCATTTCAGCTCCTGCTTCCGCCAGAAAGTTATGGTGTTTCAAATCCTGCACCCCCAAGGAACCAAAATCAGGTACCTCTATGCCCTAGCCAAAGCGCCGGTTCTTCTGTCCAGTACCACCAATGCAACGTGACATTTGAAGATGGAAGGCATCCATCACTTCCAATGCTTTCTCCAGGGTGAGCCCTGGGTGTTGCCAAACCCAAATCCGCAAGGGTTGGTCCAGCATGTCCAGGAACTGCTCTAAGAGGACATGGTTGGCTACTTTGAAGCTTTTCACCTTTGGCTGTAGTCACTTCCATCCAATTACCACCACCTTGGACCCTTGAGCCGAGAAATGTCCTACCTGAGATAAGATTTCCGAAGCTCTCGTCATCGGGCAGCGGATCTCAGTTCCAGACCGGGTTAGAGGTCACCAGCAGACAGGCGGATCCAGATAACAGTCCAGGGTTGAGGCAGGCGGCTAGCGTCGGAATCCAGTAAGCAATCCAAGGGTCGAGACAGGCAGCAAACAGACGAATCCAGGAAACAGTCCGTTCTCGACACAAGCGGCGAACAGCAGAATCCAGTAAGCAATCCAAGGGTCGAGACAGGCAGCAAACAGACGAATCCAGGAAACAATCCATGGTCGAGACAGGCGGCGAAAGGCAGAATCTGGCAAATAATACAAGGGTCGAGGCCAAGAGACAGTCCAGGAGGAGAGGAGCAGGACAGGAACCAGGGACTAGGAGCAAACAACGCAGCCAGCAGCTTCAGGACACCTGTTGCAGAGGCAAGGCTGGAGAGCAAGAACAGAGTTCAAATACTCCCTGCTGGATGACGTCAGCGAGGAACCGCGGGAACTTTTCCCACCACGGTTCCGTTAAGGCCCAACGTGGGGCACGCGCTTTTGCTGCAGTCGGCCTTGGAGGACTGGCGGCGTTCCTGACGCCCGGAGGCATCGTGGCGGCATCTTCCTGCCACCGCGAAAGAGGCCGGCCGCGCGTAACACCGGTGTACTTTAGGTGATGAAAAAGGCTCCATGGCCTTTCCCTCGGCTGTAGGATGCTATGCGGGAATGAATGCAGACATGTTTCCGTAGTGTACCCTGCCCTTGCCAGGATGGCGGTTTTAACTTCCGAATAACTGGCTCTTCCAGCAGGGTTGGCACCCTGAAAAGTTGCTTGGCTTCTGCCTGTAAGCAGATTCGCCAAGTAGGTGGTGCAGGTGGTCTTCCCGTCTTTTATTTTAAATACTGGAGGCAATGGGGTTGTCCGGGTTGTGTTGACTTACACTGCTGGGGTTAGCTGGTTAAACTGTTATACAGAAACCTGAACCTCTCTCTGAGTTGCTGCTTCCCTTCAGTGAAGGTCTACACTAATCGCTCCATGTCTCAACACCACAGAGGCTTCTCTTACAGCAGTTCCTTGCCTTATTCAAAACAAAATCCTAGCTGACTAATTTCCCTCTATTCAGACACAGCTATTCTCTCCTTGGCCTTCTGTAGTTTAACACTCCAGGCTACCACTGTAGCCAGGTCCCAAGAAAATTGTCTTTTCTCTGTTTGGGTTCCCTAGCCTGTGATGCTGCTTAAAATTTCATAAAGCAATCAAAACTTGGTTTTTCCACTCGACGTTCATTATTAGCAATGCATGGCTTTTGCAGTATTTTCTTCTCGTACCAGCCATTGTTTGCCTCATTCTGCCTTCTGATTGTGTCATTTTAGAAAGTGAAATTATTTCTTACTTGATAATTTAGTTTCCTCTAAGGAAGGCAGGCTAATTCACACTGGCTGGTTATGCACGCCTACCAGCAGATGGAGACAACTGATTCGCTGATGTCACTGACGTATAGCCCTGCCCCCTCATCAGCTGACCAGCCTCTCTAGAAAAGCAAACTGTAGACAACCGCACAAACTCCAAAATTAGGGGATTGCCACTCGAGAGGGTGACAATCTCTCACCCCGCACAGACTGTCAAAATGTCTCCAAACCATGGTATAAGTCAGAGAATCAGAAAACTTCCTAGCTCGGAGCAGTGTGGACACCACTGCCAGAAAATAACCACATCTCAGCAGGTGGGCCCTCTTAAGGCCAAAACTGTTAAATTAAAATAAAATAAAGAAAGTCGGGGTTGATTCTATTTTATTTTTAATGCAGTTTAACATAATTGCAAGAAATCATCTTGTATGAAATATGGGTAATGTTACAGTTACATATAAAGTATAAGAAAAATCAAAATTTTCAGAAATAAATGATCGCATAAACCCACGTATTACAAAGAAGCAAAGTATTTGAGCGTTTATATACTGAAATAATAAAAGAAAGCCATTAAACATAAAGCCCCGCCTCTATTTCACAGCTGGTATACTAGGTGGTCTCCATTAACACCCTTCACTGTTCTGGTTCTTGGTATAAGTCAGAGAATCAGAAAACTTCCTAGCTTGGAGCAGGGAGGACACCACTGCCAAAAAATAAACCACACCTCAGCAGGTGGGCCCTCTTAAGGACAAAACTGTAAGACAGAATCAACCCAGACTTTCATGCATGATCAGCCCGTTGTAGAAGCTCCTTTTTGAGCATCAGCCACATAGGACTGCCTATCAGTCAACATTGGAGGTCCGCGTACCACAGTTTCCATGGCCACCATAAGTACGGTTTCAGGATGACTCGCCATCCTTCATATTACCCTGCTGATCATCTGCTAAGAAGGGAATATATACAGAATCTCGCTCTGTGCTCATTGTTGACCAATAGCATCAGTTCCCAATGTCCTCGGGTCCTTTCCATCACTGCAGAACCGTTGCACTATCGTGCTGTTGCAACTCGCCAACAGATCAAGATACTATGAGCCGAAAGACAGTCTTGCCAGCTCTCGCTCTCCTGAGTCTAACGTATGTCTATTGAGGAATTGGCCCTCACATTGTCTGTCCCTGCAATATGAGAGTCCTGTCAGCCGATCACCAAACTGTAGGCAAGCCAAGCAAACTCCACAAGCTTCCAATCGATTGATGGTCCACTGTTGTTCCTCAACATTCCACCAACTTTGCGCTATCAACTCTTGGCAGCGAGACCCCCAACCCAGGAGGCTCGAATCCATTGTAAGCACCAACCATTCTGGAGTCTCTAAAGGTTATCCTTCTCAACCGTCACTACAACTTTGCGCTCACTTCCAGCAGCAAGGATAGCCTCACAATATACGCCCGTGACTGCAGATTCCACCACAACAGCAGAATCTGCTGAAGCGGCAGTATATGCCCTCTTGCCCACGATTCCACTTTCAACGTTGTTGCCATTGACTCCAAAACCTGTAAATAATTCCACACCGTTGAACAAGTGGCCAATCTCAAGGATTGAACCAGATTCTCCAACTTTCTGACACATTGATCTGGCATAATCACCCTGCCTTTCAACACATCAAGTCTCACGCCGAGGAATTCCAGGGTCTGTGTTGGCTGTAGATTGCTTTTGGCTAAGTCCAGCTCTTGAATAAGCGGATCACCTTGCGAGACGCCAACTGACCTTCTTCCACACTCTTGGCCCGAATTAACCAAGCGTCCACATATGGATGGACCAGAATACCCTCCTTGTGCAGAGTCATCACTACTACCACCATGATCTTGGAGAAGGTTCTGGGCGCCGTAGCCAGGCCAAAATGGCAAAGCTAGAAACTGATAATGCTGTCCTAGAACGGGAAAACATAGAAACCACTGAAGTTCCTGTCGTATGTGGATACATAGATATGCTTCCTCCAGATCGCGAGATGTGAGAAATTCCCCCCTTTGCATCATCACAGTGACAGAGCTTAAGGTTTCCATTCTGAAGTGAGTCACACGCAAATGTCAGTTCACTCCTTTCAGATCCAGGATGGATCGAAATGAGCTCCCTTTCTCCTTGGGTATGACAAGACAGAAAGAATATCACTACATATTTTCCTGCGGTTTGGGAACGGGAATTACAGCCCTGAGCTCTATCAGCCTTTGTAACGTGCTCTCCAGTCACTCTCTTCACTACCAATTTGCATGGAGTGACCATTCAAGATCCAGCAGTCAACCATGATTTGGGTCCACTTTTGATAAATGTGAGATAGCCGCCTATCTCCGGAATCCATAGGTGGACCCCCACACCTTCATTGTGAGGTCAGAGATGCTCCAAAGGACTGTGATCTTCCGCAGGGATGCGTCCTCTTACTTGTCAATCCCCTATAAAGGCAATAAACAATGGGAATCCCTGAAGCAGCCTCTCGTCCCAAAACAGCACAAAGTTGTAGGGGCAGCTTACTTGCAGGATCAAGAATCCTTTTATCAACCAGGTCGTTCTCAGAGATCTTCTCTTTGGGGGGGCGGGGGGCATTTTTGGTTGCACCCTCTTTAAAAGTTGCATGTTTAGGTAACTCACAGGCTGCAGCCTTTAGCTGTATTGGACTAGTCCTGTAGCATCAT
Organism: Rhinatrema bivittatum; assembly: GCF_901001135.1. NCBI lineage: Eukaryota > Metazoa > Chordata > Amphibia > Gymnophiona > Rhinatrematidae > Rhinatrema > Rhinatrema bivittatum. The sequence continues at coordinate 29,248,894 of NC_042633.1, read as the reverse complement.
TTGCCAGCAGAGTTAAGGTCAGTGAATGATTAGCCAATAGGAAGCAGAAAAAAAAAAAATTCCATTTTTTTTTCACTAAACCCCACTCAGTTATACGGCCATTCTCCTTTCCACCACTCCCACAATTCACCCACATCAAGTTCTCATCATCTCCTTCAGATCCTCCCATTAAGCCTACTTTGGCCTCTTTTACACTCAAATTCTCCATTTAGCCCCTAAGGTCCCCCAGTCAGTTTCCTTCTAATCACAGGAATGGAGAGGCAGCACCCGGCCTCCCTTCCCTCCCGCAGCCTCAGAAGGCCCCCTCGATCTATCAATCAGCAGCCCCCAGCCTCCGTTCCATGTAAACGTGTTGGCGTTTGTCTTGAGTGCGCATTTGGCTGTCTTCCTATTTACGTCTGGGTGTTTGGAATCACCTGAGGAATCATCCTCCCAGAGTTCCTACCTTAAGAATCAGCCCTCCCCACCCAGAGAGCTCCTTCCCCCCTTCCCTGCCTTGCAACTCTGGAAGGAGAGGGCTTCAGGTTATTCTATATGGGGTAGGGGCTGGGGGCACCACCACCTAATGCCCCCACTCTCCTCACTTCTTCAGCTGGAGTAACAGGGGCAAATTTGCAAAACTGTGCTTTGTTTTTGGATCCAGCTCTGAAAAGGACAGTGCACAGACTTTCCCCCTTTGAAAATTGCTCATGGGGGGGGGGGGGGGAAATACCCACAGGGATTGCACCAGCTTTTTCTGCACATGCTTGATGAGAGGGGAAAAAAACCACGCAAAAGCCAGATACGTTTTTTACCTCCCTGCTCTAATTCACCCTCTGCTCAATGCAGCGAGATATACCCATACTGTGGCAGTCGCATATTTTTAAACCACACACATGGGCTGACAGATTTTCAAAAATCCCTCTTCCATGGCTAAATGGATTTTGAAAACTGCCATTTTTGTAAGATGGTACGTGACAGGCAGAACTCAAGCTTTTGTGAGGCAGGGCAGGTTTTGAGGATTTGAAGATGTCAGCTGCATGCAAAATGTTACTCTTCTAGATTAGAAAGAGGTCCGTCTGTCCCCAAGGGTCCTCAAAGGGCTGCATGGAACATGTCAAATCATTGAAAAGGCTGACTTTTCATGAGCGGGGTCTGAAATGTAACTGAAGAGGGTAATAAAGGGGCATTTTCCTCAGAACTGGGTAGCACAACCACCGATCTCTCCTCTTTTTCATTACCTACACCCCAGGAGAAGTGGGGGACCTGGAATGTAACTCACTGTCTCCCACTCAGACTCCTCCATATGCTCTTGCTCTCTCTTTTCTCTCCTCTTTTTCCTTTCCCACACATTCCCTCCCCTCACTTACCTCCCCCGGCCCCATTCAGTACTCTTCCTCTGGGGCCACCCAGGGCCTGCCCACGCAAGCAGCAGAATGCCCTCCTGTCATCTTTTGATCCTTTCCTTGCATGTACCACATGCCAAACCTGCTCCGCTCGAAGCCATCCTTCACCAGGAAAGCAGTCAGACTCCTTCATGTTGCCCTTCTTCTCGCCATCTTCTCCAGCCTGCTTTCCGTCTAGAGGTGGGAGGAGCAAACTGCTTGTAGTAGCACAATACCAGTCTGTCCCAGCTGCCACCATTAAAGCCATCAAGGCGACAGCTACAACCGTGCAAAACGTCCACGGATCCAACGACTGCTGCTGCTACCCAGTGCAAACAAATGCAGGCGTTTTTGTGTTTAAGGCCAAAAATTTCCAGGGTTTTCCAAAAAATAAAAAAAGAATACAGCAAAGTGCTTTTCCTTAAAATATCCCAGAAGAGATGCACAGGTGCCTACTCTAATCCGAAGCAAAACGTCCAGAGCTGTCACTGAAGTGCTCCTAATGCTGTTCCAATATCCCACCACTGACCAATGTTTCAGCCCTGCCTGCATAAGGAGAAAAGGCCATCCACTAACACCGAACATTATAAAAAAGATCGATTACAGGACTGGTTAAATCCCGACTTTCCCCTGCATTCATAGTTAACCTGCACAGGATTGTCAAGTCTCCAGATTGGTAGGGAGCAGTTCACCCCAGGCCGCCAGCTCGATAGACCGGATGGGGCAGATTGATAGACACACACACGCGCTCCTCCAGTGGCTTACATGCGCAATCAGTAAGGGCCTGCACAACCCTAACCGACCGCCCGCCCCTCAGATACTATTGTGGGCGGAGTTACCCTCCCTTCCTGGGGGGACCAGCTGCTTTCCTATTGGCTGCCGGGGGTCCTCGCCCCCGCCTGACGCCTAGCCTCTCTCACAGACGATTGGTAGGAGGGTGTGAGTATCTCATCAGCGGGAAAAGAAACAAAAAAGTCAAATGTTAAAGCTGCGAAGAAAGCGTTCCTGCCGCGTTCGCAATTCTAACCTCTCTCGACTTCCAAACATTCCCCAGAATCAGCAAATCGGCATCACCGAGCTGGACTGCCCGCCTGCACTGGACGTCCGTCTAAGGAAAAATACAAAACAATCCCTAGTCACTCGTGAGATCCCAACCACCGATCGGGCTGACCCTCTCGTGGGTAGATCACCGCAATCGATCTGGCAACTCGCGGGTCAGATGCAGGATCCATTATACCCAGCATCCGTTTCCAACAGTGGCTAATCCAAAGCTCAAGTACCTTTTCACGTACCCAAACAGTAAATACAGCCCATGCTACTAATGCCAGTAATAGCAGTGGCTATTCCTTACGTTAACTTGATTAGTGGCAGTTTTTGGACTTTTTAAATTAACTTCCCTAACCGCTTTAAAAATAAACAGGGTGCAGTAGGCTCCCCCTTGCAGTCTGCAAGAAAGGCCTGATGGTGGCCCACCCCCGCTGATCGCCTACGGATGATTTAAAGAAGACCGTTTGATCAGCAGCACTATTTCAAACAGCATGCCGAAATTAAGATATTTGTAAACATTGCGATAGAAAAGTAAAGCACAGCTAGGTGGAGAGCTTGAGCGTTCTGTGAGACAAGACATATAAACCTCCTCCTCCATCCTACTTCCACACTGGTTTCAAGAGCCACCTCTCCCCTGCAGAAAATAGTGCTCAAGTAAGGACACACAACTTGGATTTCAAAAGCAGATTTTACATACATTTTTTAACTATTCTAGACCCAGATCAAATATGTCCTGAAGCTCCACTCAAAGGAGCAAACATTTATTTGTCAATATAGCACACAGCCATCGGAATGTTTCAGACTTGCTCTTTGTGCGGCTGAGTGAACAGGGGGACAAATCAGTCACATCAATGCATGATAACAGCGCTGATGTAAACAACACAACCCAAGCTATATCAGCTACAATAACCAGGTCCATTTAGGGATCTGGTGACACTGCAGCAAATCGGAGATGGGACGCGCAAAACAGAGATACACCATCACGCACAGTAATAGATTTCAATTTATTTATTCAGGTCTTTTACACATATTATAGAAAAAGAGATACAAGATTAAAATGTCAAAATACAAAACAAGGGCAAATTCCTTACGCTTTAAAACAGCACATGCATTAAAGGCTAAAGATGCTAGATGGCCAGATTAGGTTTAGTTCCATAGTTTGAGCTACCGTTGCTTAAATAAAGCCCTTCTCGCTGCTGCTAAAGAGAGCCATTTTGTGCTACCAACTACAGCAGGCAGTGATGTCACTTCCTACTTCCCTTTCCTCTAGCATAAAATGGCTGCTCCCAGGAGCAGCGCCTACAAATCTCCATTTTATTCCTTGAATAAAGCCTCCTACCTGCTGCTGGAGAGAGCCATTTTGTGTTACAATCTACAGGAGTCAGGGCTGGCGCTTCCCTTTTCTCTAGCATAAAATGGCCGCTCCCAGCACCCGAGCCTAAAATTATCCATTTTATTCTTTAAATAAAGCCTTGCTGCTGCAGGCAGCCATTTTGTGCTACACGCTAGGGCTGTCAGTGATGTCACTTCCTTTTCCTCTAGCATAAAATGGCTGCTCCCAGCAACCGAGCCTATAATTCTCCATTTTATTCCTTGGATAAAGTGTCCTTGTTGCTAGTCTAGGGCTGTCAGTGATGTCACTTCCTTTTCCTCTAGCATAAAATGGCTGCTCCCAGGAGCAGCGCCTACAAATCTCCATTTTATTCCTTGAATAAAGCCTCCTACCTGCTGCTGGAGAGAGCCATTTTGTGTTACAATCTACAGGAGTCAGGGCTGGCGCTTCCCTTTTCTCTAGCATAAAATGGCGGCTCCCAGCACCCGAGCCTAAAATTATCCATTTTATTCTTTAAATAAAGCCTTGCTGCTGCAGGCAGCCATTTTGTGCTACACGCTAGGGCTGTCAGTGATGTCACTTCCTTTTCCTCTAGCATAAAATGGCTGCTCCCAGCAACCGAGCCTATAATTCTCCATTTTATTCTTTGGATAAAGTGTCCTTGTTGCTAGTCTAGGGCTGTCAGTGATGTCACTTCCTTTTCCTCTAGCATAAAATGGCTGCTCCCATAAACCGAGCCTACAATTCTCCATTTTATTCCTTGGATAAGGTGTCCTTGCTGCTGCTGCTGAAGGCAGCCATTTTGTGCTAGTCTAGGGCTGTCAATGATGTCACTTCCTTTTCCTAAGGCATAAAATGGCTGCTCCCAGCAGCCAAGCCTACCTTTCTCCATTTTATTCCTTGAATAAAATGTCCTTCCTGCTGCTGGAGGCAGCCATTTTGTAGTACAACCTACGGCGATCAGTGCTGTAGCCTACCTTTCCTCTAGCATAAAATGGCTGCTCCCAGCAGCAGAGCCTACAATTCTCCATTTTATTAATTGACTAAAGCCTCCTTCCTGCTGCTGGAGGCAGCCATTTTGTGGTACAATCTACGGCTGTCAGATGTCGCTTCCCTTTCCTCTAGCATAAAATGGCTGCTCCCAGCAGCAGAGCCTACCTTTCTCCATTTTATTCCTTGACTAAGGTTTCCTTCCTGCAGCTGGAGGCAGCCATTTTGTGCTACAATCTACGGCTGTCAGAGCTGTCGCTTCTCTTTCCTCGAGCATAAAATGGCTGCTCCCAGCAGCCGAGCCTGACTTTCTCAATTTTATTCCTTGAATAAAGCCTCCTTCCAGCTGCTGGAGGCAGCCATTTTGTGCTACAATCTAGGGCTGTCAGAGCTGTCGCTTCCCTTTTCTCTGGCATAAAATGGCTGCTCCCAGCAGCCGAGCCTACAATTCTCCATTTTATTCCTTGAATAAAGCCTTCTTCCAGCTGCTGGAGGCAGCCATTTTGTGCTACAATCTACGGCTGTCAGTGCTGTCGCTTCCCTTTCCTCTAGCATAAAATGGCTGCTCCCAGCAGCCGAGCCTGACTTTCTCAATTTTATTCCTTGAATAAAGCCTCCTTCCAGCTGCTGGAGGCAGCCATTTTGTGCTACAATCTAGGGCTGTCAGAGCTGTCGCTTCCCTTTTCTCTGGCATAAAATGGCTGCTCCCAGCAGCCGAGCCTACAATTCTCCATTTTATTCCTTGAATAAAGCCTTCTTCCAGCTGCTGGAGGCAGCCATTTTGTGGTACAATCTACGGCTGTCAGAGCTGTAGCCTCCCTTTCCTCCAACATAAAATGGCTGCTCCCAGCAACCGAGCCTACAATTCTCCACTATATTCTTCCTTGCATAGAGCGCCCTTGCTGCGGCTGAAGGCAGCCATTTTGGGCTACAATCTACAGCAGTCTGTGCTGTCGCTTCCCTTTCCTTTAGCATAAAATGGCTGCTCGCAACAGTAGCCCGTACAATTTTCCATGATTTTAGTCTCTCAAGGATATTGTAAATCAGTACCAGCATTAAACCTTTTGGCATTTTCCTCCTACCTTGTCCGTTCTAAACGGCAGGGATTTCAAGTCTCAGTATACGCTATTCTTATTAAGTTGTATTACAACCATCTATGACAGGTCTTATTTCCAGTTCTCATCTCTTTAACTCATGCATTTTATTTTTAAACAACTGTCTAATGCCCTGAACTATCTTAACTGTCTGTTTATCTAAAAAGGGCAAGAAGAGAAACTAAAGGGAAGGTATGTCTCTATCCTGTCTTAACAGCACAGGGAAACATTGAAATCAATTTTAAAAGTCGAAACAGCATTCTCACAACTCGCAAAAGCCATTAGACAAAAAGGAATTAGAAACAAATACAAAGAAAATTTTATACACAAAAGTAAAAAAATAATAATGTTCTGCAAACGGGATAAATACCTGACAGGGGCAAAACAAACCTGCTTTTTGCTGGTTGAAAGGATTTTACAAAGAAAAACAGCTTGAAATTCTCCATTTCTGTACCTGCTGATTCTAATGTGGTTTCTGCCTCTAATGCTTTTATCAGAGCACTAACATCACTAGAGAATGATTACTTTCCTCCTCCCTCTCTACTGGGCATCAACTTTAGAAAGAACACATCCTGAGCTTTTAATGTCATTGTCCCTCTGCAGTAACCTATGACATACAAAGAGACAGCTCGCCAGATTCATGAGTTGAAGAGTACACAACCACACCGGCGTTACCCAGCATTCAGTAACTATTCTCCAGGGGGCAGCACTGTAATCTAAAAACAGAGTACATCCTAGGACACAGGGAACAGAATATGGAACCATCCTAGAGCTTCAGGTCTGTCCCCACAGCACCCACACAAAAGAAAGGATAGATCTTCTCTGTGAAGGAGTCATTGAAAGTGAAGAGAGTCTCCATGCTGTCTGCATTGTAGAAGGAGACTCGTCCTTGCTCATAGTTTAGGAACACTCCCACGGTGTTGGGAGTCTCACTCAAAGCTAGAGGGGTGTCTGGGGACGTGAAGGCCCAGTATTCATCACGATACAGACCCAGGAGTCCAATAGCCCAGAACCCCACAGACGGCTTGATTTTAAACACTCCTTTCCACCTCCCAGATTCCCTGGCAGCCCCCCCAGTCCAGTATACACCGCCTCCACCTCCCAGTAGCGCACCCCAAAGGAGAACCTCTGGCGTGCCAAAGCACAGGGTTTGCCATTAAAACGCTCAGGGCTATCAGAAAAGAAGAGAGCATCCACCATGTATTTTATGATTTTCTTGTCCCGAGACAGGATCAGCTGAACATGTGCTGTCAGGGGATCCACTGTTAAAGGCACTACAGAGAAAGAGGAGAAAGAGGAAAGGTTTAGGAAGAGGACTGCTCATGCTGCTAAAGAGTCAATAGGGTCTCAATCAGGATACATGATCAGATTGTTCCTCTCAAGAGCTCAACGTGTTGGAGGAAGCATTCTTCCGACTACTGTACCAACTGCTCCTTCCCCACCATTACAGAAAATCTTTCCTTAAATAAAATGCTGTCAGTGTGCCTTGGAAGAGAAACCTTTAAGATGATAGAGGCTCACCGAGACATAGTCTATACCAGTAATGCCCCCGCAAACACAAGCTGCTTGTTGATAACCAGAAAAAACAGCAAGCCTGCTCCCACTGGGAATTTCAAGATCCACCCAGGCAGCTATCTTGGAATGGGCCTGGAGGCCTAACAGAAGACAATTTCAGTGTGAGGGATTTCTCTCAAGAATGGAGGATAGGGCCTATTCAGCCAGCACAGAGGACTCCGTCTCGAGGACTGTAATTACTCGCCTTTTTCTGCCCATCTCCTTTAACTTAGTAGCATTTTATCAAGTCCTTGGAAGTGACCATCCATCCGCACTTGGCCTTGTTTTCATTCTGAGGAGATGCAGGCTCTGGATGCTGGAATGTCACATAATTGCTCCTGTGGAAGAGGGAGGATGACAATTAATCTATCAATAAAACACAGATGCCCTGGATCTACATTTTGGAATTTTTCAGTTAAAACAGGGAATTTCAGCTCAGCTGAGAGGAATTTTAATTTCAACGGGTCAGACTGCATCAGAACCAGATCTTCGAAAATCTCTGCTTGTGCAGAGTCATCACTACTACAACCATGATCTTGGATACGTAGATATGCTTCCTCCAGGTCGCGAGATGTGAGAAATTCCCCCCTTTGCATCGCCACAATGACAGAGCTTAAGATTTCCATTCTGAAGTGAGTCACACGCAAATGTCAGTTCACTCCTTTCAGATCCAGGATGGGTCGAAATGAGCTCTCTTTCTCCTTGGGTATGACAAAACAGAAAGAATATCATTACATATGTTCCTGCGGTTTAGGGACGGGAATTACAACCCTGAGCTCTATCAGCCTTTGTAACATGCTCTCCAGTCACTCTCTTCACTACCAATTTGCATGGAGTGACCATTCAAGATCCAGCAGTCAACCATGATTTGGGTCCACTTTTGATAAATGTGAGATAGCCGCCTATCTCCAGAATCCGTAGGTGGATCCCACACCTTCATTGCGAGGTCCAAGATGCTCCAAAGGACCGTGATCTTCCGCAGGGATGCATCCTCTTACTTGTCAATCCCCTGTAAAGGCAATAAACAATGGGAATCCCTGGAGCAGCCTCTCGTCCCAAAATAGCACAAAGCTGCTTTAGTCTTGGAATCACCTCATCAATTCACCATCTTCTCCAACTCATTTCCCAACCGGAGAGAACCCTTATAGGGTAAATCGCATAGTCCGACAGCACTCCAACCGCTCGATTCCGCAGCCCGCCGAGGAGCCGGTCAAGGGAGAACAAAGTTCGGGCGTCCCATCTTTGCATGGGGAGGGGCAGCCTACTTGCAGGATCAAGAATCCTTTTATCAACCAGGTCATTCTCAGAGATCTTCTCTTTAGGGGTGGGGGGCGGCATTTCTGGTTGCACACTCTTTAAAAGTTGCATGTTTAGGTAACTCACAGGCTGCAGCCTTTAGCTGTATTGGACCAGTCCTGTGGCATCATTTGCCAGCAGAGTTAAGGTCAGTGAATGATTAGCCAATAGGAAGAAGAAAAAAAAGTTTCCATTTCTCTTTCCCTCGACCCCACTCAGTTATACGGCCATTTTCCTTTCCACCACTTCCACAGTTCACCCACATCAAGTTCTCATCATCTCCTTCCGATCCTCCCATTCAGCCTACTTTGGCCTCTTTTACACTCAAATTCTCCATTTAGCCCCTCAGGCCCCCAGTCAGTTTCCTTCTAATCACAGGAATGGAGAGGCAGCACACCGGCCTCCCTTCCCTCCCGCAGCCTCAGAAGGCCCCCTCGATCTATCAATCAGCAGCCCCCAGCCTCCCTTCCATGTAAACGTGTTGACGTTTGTCTTGAGTGCGCATTTGGCTGTCTTCCTATTTACGTCTGGGTGTTTGGAATCACCTGAGGAATCATCCTCCCAGAGTTCCTACCTTAAAAAATCAGCCCTCCCCACCCAGAGAGAGCTCCTTCTGAAGAACTGCACCCTGTTCTTGCCCCCTTCCCTGCCTTGTAACTCTGGAAGGAGAGGGCTTCAGGTTATTCTATATGGGGTAGGAGCTGGGGGCACCACCACCTCGTGCCCCCACTCTCCCCACTTCTTCAGCTGGAGTAAACAGGGGCAAATTTGCAAAACTGTGCTTTGTTTTTGGATCCAGCTCTGAAAAGGAAAGTGCACACAGACTTTCCCCCTTTGAAAATTGCCCATGAGGGGGGGGGGGGGAGTACCCACAGGGATTGCACCAGCTTTTTCTGCACACGCTTGATGCGAGGGGAAAAAATCACGCAAAAGCCAGATACGTTTTTTACCTCCCTGCTCTAATTCAGCCTCTGCTCAATGCAGCGAGATCTACCCATACTGTGGCACAGTCGCATACTTTTAAACCACACACATGGGCTGACCGATTTTCAAAAATCCCTCTTCCATGGCTAAATGGATTTTGAAAACTGCCATTTTTGTAAGATGGTACGTGACAGGCAGAACTCAAGCTTTTGTCAGGCAAGGCAGGATTTGAAAATGTCAGCTGCATGCAAAATGTTACTCTTCTAGATTAGAAAGGGGTCCGTCCGTCCCCAAGGGTCCTCAAAGGGCTGCATGGAACATGTGAAATCATTGAAAAGGCTGACTTTTCATGAGCGGGGTCTGAAATGTAACTGAAGAGGGTAATAAAGGGGCATTTTTCTCAGAACTGGGTAGCACAACCACCGATCTCTCCTATTCTTCATTACCTACACCCCAGGAGAAGTGGGGGACCTGGAATGTAACTCACTGTCTCCCACTCAGACTCCTCCATATGCTCTTGCTCTCTCTTTTCTCTCCTCTTTTTCCTTTCCCACACATTCCCTCCCCTCACTTACCTCCCCCGGCCCCATTCAGTACTCTTCCTCTGGGGCCACCCAGGGCCTGCCCACGCAAGCAGCAGAATGCCCTCCTGTCATCTTTTGATCCTTTCCTTGCATGTACCACATGCCACACCTGCTCTGCTCCAAGCCATCCTTCACCAGGAAAGCAGTCAGACTCCTTCATGTTGCCCTTCTTTTCGCCATCTTCTCCAGCTAGAGGTGGGAGGAGAAAACTGCTTGTAGTTGCACAATACCAGTCTGTCCCAGCTGCCACCATTAAAGCCATCAAGGCGACAGCTACAACTGTGCAAAACGTCCACGGATCCAAAGACTGCTGCTGCTACCCAGTGCAAACAAATGCAGGCGTTTTTCAGTTTAAGGCCAAACATTTCCAGGGTTTTCCAAAAAAGAATACAGAAAAGGGCTTTTCCTTAGAATATCCCAGAAGAGATGCACAGGTGCCTATTCTAAGCCGAAGCAAAACGTCCAGAGCTGTCACTGAAGTGCTCCTAATGCTGTTCCAATATCCCACCACTGACCAATGTTTCATCCCTGCCTGCATAAGAAGAAAAGGCCATCCACTAACACCGAACATTATAAAAAAGATCGATTACAGGACTGGTTAAATCCCGACTTTCCCCTGCATTCATAGTTAACCTGCACAGGATTGTCAAGTCTCCAGATTGGTAGGGAGCAGTTCACCCCAGGCCGCCAGCTCGATAGACCGGATGGGGCAGATTGATAGACACACACACGCGCTCCTCCAGTGGCTTACATGCGCAATCAGTAAGGGCCTCCACAACCCTAACCGACCGCCCGCCCCTCAGATACTATTGTGGGCGGAGTTACCCTCCCTTCCTGGGGGGACCAGCTGCTTTCCTATTGGCTGCCGGGGGTCCTCGCCCCCGCCTGACGCCTAACCTCTCTCACACACGATTGGTAGCAGGGTGTGAGTATCTCATCAGCGGGAAAAGAAAAAAAAAAGTCAAATGTTAAAGTTGCGAAGAAAGCGTTCCTGCCGCGTTCGCAATTCTAACCTCTCTCGACTTACAAACATTCCCCAGAATCAGCAAATCGGCACCACCGAGCTGGACTGCCCGCCTGCACTGGACGTCCGAGTAAAGAAAAATACAAAACAATCCCTAGTCGCACTTGAGATCCCAACCACCGATCGGGGCTGCCCCTCTCGTGGGTAGATCACCGCAATCGATCTGGCAACTCGCCTTAGCTCTTGGCCCCATATCCTTAAGAACACAAGAAGTTGCCATCCAGAGTCAGATGCAGGATCCATTATACCCAGCATCCGTTTCCAACAGTGGCTAATCCAAAGGTCAAGTACCTTTCACGTACCCAAACAGTAAATACAGCCCATGCTACTAATGCCAGTAATAGCAATGGCTATTCCTTACGTTAACTTGATTAGTGGCAGTTTATGGACTTTTTAAATTAACTTCCCTAACCGCTTTAAAAATAAACAGGGTGCAGTAGGGTCCCCCTTGCAGTCTGCAAGAAAGGCCTGATGGTGGCCCACCACAGCTGATCGCCTACGGATGATTTAAAGAAGACCGTTTGATCAGCAGCACTATTTCAAACAGCATGCCGAAATTAAGATATTTGTAAACATTGCGATAGAAAAGTAAAGCACAGCTAGGTGGAGAGCTTGAGCGTTCTGTGAGACAAGACATATAAACCTCCTCCTCCATCCTACTTCCACACTGGTTTCAAGAGCCACCTCTCCCCTGCAGAAAATAGTGCTCAAGTAAGGACACACACCTTGGATTTCAAAAGCAGATTCTACATACATTTTTTAACTATTCTAGACCCAGATCAACTATGTCCTGAAGCTCCACTCAAAGGAGCAAATATTTATTTGTTAATATAGCACACAGCCATCGGAATGTTTCAGACTTGCTCTTTGTGCGGCTGAGTGAACAGGGGGACAAATCAGTCACATCAATGCATGATAACAGCGCTGATGTAAACAACACAACCCAAGCTATATCAGCTACAATAACCAGGTCCATTTAGGGATCTGGTGACACTGCAGCAAATAGGGACGCGCAAAACAGAGATACACCATCACGCACAGTAATAGATTTCAATTTATTTATTCAGGTCTTTTACACATATTATAGAAAAAGAGATACAAGATTAAAATGTCAAAATACAAACCAAGTGCAAATTCCTTACGCTTTAAAACAGCACAGGCATTAAAGGCTAAATATGCTAGATGGCCAGATTAGGTTTAGATCCAAAGTTTGAGCTACCTTTGCTTGAATAAAGCCTTCTCGCTGCTGCTGCTGAAGAGAGCCATTTTGTGCTACAAACTACAGCAGGCAGTGATGTCACTTCCTACTTCCCTTTCCTCTAGCATAAAATGGCTGCTCCCAGGAGCAGCGCCTACAAATCTCCATTTTATATCTTGAATAAAGCCTCCTACCCCCTGCTGGAGGCAGCCATTTTGTGTTGCAATCTACAGGAGTCAGGGCTGGCGCTTCCCTTTAATCTAGCATAAAATGGCTGCTCCCAGCAGCCGAGCCTAAAATTATCCATTTTATTCTTTGAATAAAGTTTCCTGCTGCTGAAGGCAGCCATGTTGTGGTACAATCTACACCAGTCCGTGCTGTCCCTTCCCTTTACTCTAGCAAAAAAGACGTGGTGCGCATAACCTTCTACCATTTCGATCCTTGAATAAAGCCTCCTTCCTGCTGCTGAAGGCAGCCATTTTGTCCTACTATCTACGGCTGTCAGTGCTGTCGCTTCCCTTTCCTGTAGCATAAAATGGCTGCTCCCAGAGCCTACAATTCTCTACCATTTTATTAATTGAATAAAGCCTCCTTCCTGCTGCTGAAGGCGCAGCCATGTTGGGGTACAATCTACGGCTGTCAGATGTCACTTCCTTTTCCTCTAGCATAAAATGGCTGCTCCCAGCAGCCGAGCCTACCTTTCTCCATTTTATTCCTCGACTAACGTCTCCTTTCAGCTGCTGGAGGCAGCCATGTTGTGGTACAATCTACGGCTGTCAGATGTCACTTCCCTTTCCTCTAGCATAAAATGGCTGCTCCCAGCAGCCGAGCCTACCTTTCTCCATTTTATTCCTTGACTAACGTCTCCTTCAGAGCTGCTGGAGGCAGCCATTTTGTGGTACAATCTACGGCTGTCAGTGTTGTTGCTTCCCTTTCTTCTAGCATAAAATGGCTGCTCCCAGCAGCTGAGCCTACAATTCTCCATTTTATTCCTTAGATAAAGCGTCTTTACTGCTGCTGAAGGCAGCCATTTTGTGCTAGTCTAGGGCTATCAGTGAAGTCACTCCCTTTTCCTCTAGCATAAAATGGCTGCTCCCAGCAGCCGAGCCTACCTTTCTCCATTTTATTTCTTGAATAAAATCTCCTTCCTGCTGCTGGAGGCAGCCATTTTGTAGTACAATCTACGGCGGTCAGTGCTGTAGCCTCCCTTTCCTCTAGCATAAAATGGCTGCTCCCAGCAGCCGAGCCTACCTTTCTCCATTATATTCCTTGACTAAGGTCTCCTTCCAGCTGCTGGAGGCAGCCATTTTGTGGTACAATCTACGGCTGTCAGTACTGTCGCTTCCCTTTCCTCTAGCATAAAATGGCTGCTCCTAGCAGCCGAGCCTACAATTCTCCCTTTTATTCCTTGACTAACGTCTCCTTCCTGCTGCTGGAGGCAGCCATTTTGTAGTACAATCTACGGCGGTCAGTGCTGTAGCCTCCCTTTCCTCTAGCATAAAATGGCTGCTCCCAGCAGCCGAGCCTACAATTCTTTTTATTCCTTGGATAAAGCGTCCTTGTTGCTGCTGAAGGCAGCCATTTTGTGCTAGTCTAGGGCTGTCAGTGATGTCACTTCCTTTTCCTCTAGCATAAAATGGCTGCTCCCAGCAGCTGACCCTACCTTTCTCCATTTTATTCCTTGACTAACGTCTCCTTCAGAGCTGCTGGAGGCAGCCATTTTGTGGTACAATCTACGGCTGGCAGTGCTGTTGCTTCCCTTTCCTCTAGCATAAAATGGCTGCTCCCAGCAGCCGAGCCTACAATTCTCCATTTTATTCCTTAGATAAAGCGTCTTTACTGCTGCTGAAGGCAGCCATTTTGTGCTAGTCTAGGGCTATCAGTGAAGTCACTTCCTTTTCCTCTAGCATAAAATGGCTGCTCCCAGCAGCCAAGCCTACCTTTCTCCATTTTATTCCTTGACTAACGACTCCTTCCTGCTGCTGGAAGCAACCATTTTGTAGTACAATCTACGGCGGTCAGTGCTGTAGCCTCTCTTTCCTCTAGCATAAAATGGCTGCTCCCAGCAGCCGAGCCTACAATTCTCCATTTTATTCCTTGACTAACGTCTCCTTCCTGATGCTGGAAGCAGCCATTTTGTAGTACAATCTACGGCGGTCAGTGCTGTAGCCTCTCTTTCCTCTAGCATAAAATGGCTGCTCCCAGCAGCTGAGCCTAACTTTCTCAATTTTATTCCTTGAATAAAGGCTCCTTCCTGCTGCTGAAGGCAGCCATTTTGTGGTACGATCTATGTTTATCAGATGTCGCTTCCCTTTCCTCTAGCATAAAATGGGCGCTCTTAGCAGCCGAGTCTAAAATTATCCATTTTATTCTTTGAATAAAGCTTTCCTGCTGCTGCCGGCAGCCATATTGTGCTAGATTAGGGCTGTCAGTGAAGTCACTTCCTTTTCCTCTAGCATAAAATGGCTGCTCCCAGCAGCCAAGCCTACTTTTCTCCATTTTAATCCTTGAATAAAGCCTCCTTCCTGCTGCTGGAGGCAGCCATTTTGTGGTACAATCTACGGCTGTCAGATGTCGCTTCCCTTTCCTCTAGCATAAAATGGCTGCCCCCAGCAGCCGAGCCTACCTTTCTCCATTATATTCCTTGACTAAGGTCTCCTTCCAGCTGCTGGAGGCAGCCATTTTGTAGTACAATCTACGGCGGTCAGTGCTGTAGCCTCCCTTTCCTCTAGCATAAAATGGCTGCTCCCAGCAGCCGAGCCTAACTTTCTCAATTTTATTCCTTGAATAAAGGCTCCTTCCTGCTGCTGAAGGCAGCCATTTTGTGCTACAATCTACAGCAGACCGTGCTGTCGCTTCCCTTTCCTTTAGCATAAAATGGCTGCTCGCAACAGCAGCCCGTACAATTTTCCATGGTTTTAGTCTCTCAAGGATATTGTAAATCAGTACCAGCATTAAACCTTTTGGCATTTTCCTCCTATCTTGTCCGTTCTAAACGGCAGGGATTTCAAGTCTTAGCATACGCTATTATTATTAAGTTGTATTACAACCATCTATGACAGGGCTTATTTCCAGTTCCCATCTCTTTTCCTCATGCATTTTATTTTTTAACACTTGTCTTGTGCCCTGAGTAATGAGCCCCGAACTATCTTAACTGTCTAGTTCCTCTTCTTGCCCTTTTTAGATAAACAAAGGAAAGGCATGTCTCTATCCTGAACTAACAGCACAGGGAAACATTGAAACCAATTTTAAAAGTCGAAACCGCATTCTCACAACTCGCAAAAGCCATTAGACAAAAAGGAATTAGAAAAAAATAGAAAAACTTTTTATACACAAAACTAAAAAAATAATAATCTGCAAACGGGATAAACACCAGACTGGGGCAAAACAAACCTGCTTTTTGCTGGTTGAAAGGATTTTACAAAGAAAAACAGCTTGAAATTCTCCATTTCTGTACCTGCTGATTCTAATGTGGTTTCTTCCTCTTATTTCATTAAAACAGTAACTTCTCCACCTCCCCCACTACCTTACAAATGGAAAAACAAAGGGGTGTTGTGCTAAAGGCACCATCAGAAAAAGTGGGTTAAAGAGTCAGAGCAAAGAATTACCATCCTTCCCTCCCACCAAAGACCCTAATTCTAATCAACTCCTCCAGACTCATTGTGTGTGACCTTCAGCAGACACTTAACCTCTCCGCTCCTGATCTTGAACCATGGTGGCAAAATCACTCTGATGCCTATGTACTAAAGGTTTTCTCCACTTTTGTCTCTAAGGGAAAAATCCTTTGAGCTCTCAATTCCCCTGACCCTCTGTGACCTTTGGCAAAATCACTTAATCTCTATACCCAACCCTCTGTGTGTGGCCTTCAGCAAAGTCGCTAATCCATCCTCCCACATGGACACACTATCCCTGCATGTGACCTTCAGCAAAATTACTTAGCTGGTTACGCAGAACATGCTTTTACATACTTGTAACAACAGAACACAAAGGTCAGGTGGTGTTCCTCTAATGCTTTTATCACTGGAAAATGATTACTTTCCTCCTCCCTCTCTACTGGGCATCAACTTTAGAAAGAACACATCCTGAGCTTTTAATGTCATTGTCCCTCTGCAGTAACCTATGACATACAAAGAGACAGCTCGCCAGATTCATGAGTTGAAGAGTACACAACCACACCGGCGTTACCCAGCATTCAGTAACTATTCTCCAGGGGGCAGCACTGTATCCTAAAAACAGAGTACATCCTAGGACACAGGGAACAGAATATGGAACCATCCTAGAGCTTCAGGTCTGTCCCCACAGCACCCACACAAAAGAAAGGATAGATCTTCTCTGTGAAGGAGTCATTGAAAGTGAAGAGAGTCTCCATGCTGTCTGCATTGTAGAAGGAGACTCGTCCTTGCTCATAGTTTAGGAACACTCCCACGGTGTTGGGAGTCTCACTCAAAGCTAGAGGGGTGTCTGGGGACGTGAAGGCCCAGTATTCATCACGATACAGACCCAGGAGTCCAATAGCCCAGATCCCCACACACGGTTTGATTTTAAACACTCCTTTCCACCTCCCAGATTCCCTGGCAGCCCCCCCAGATTCCCTGGCAGCCCCCCCAGTCCAGTATACACCGCCTCCACCTCCCAGTAGCGCACCCCAAAGGAGAACCTCTGGCGTGCCAAAGCACAGGGTTTGCCATTAAAACGCTCAGGGTTATCAGAAAAGAAGAGAGCATCCACCATGTATTTTATGATTTTGTCTCGAGACAGGATCAGCTGAACATGTGCTGTCAGGGGATCCACTGTTAAAGGCACTACAAAGAAAGAGGAAAGGTTTAGGAAGAGGACTGCTCATGCTGCTAAAGAGTCAATAGGGTCTCAATCAGGATACATGATCAGATTGTTCCTCTCAAGAGCTCAACGTGTTGGAGGAAGCATTCTTCCGACTACTGTACCAACTGCTCCTTCCCCACCATTACAGAAAATCTTTCCTTAAATAAAATGCTGTCAGTGTGCCTTGGAAGAGAAACCTTTAAGATGATAGAGGCCCACCGAGACATAGTCTATACCAGTAATGCCCCTGCAAACACAAGCTGCTTGTTGATAACCAGAAAAAACAGCAAGCCTGCTCCCACTGGGAATTTCAAGACCCACCCAGGCAGCTATCTTGGAATGGGCCTGGAGGCCTAACAGAAGACAATTTCAGTGTGAGGGATTTCTCTCAAGAATGGAGGATAGGGCCTATTCAGCGAGCACAGAGTACTTCGTCTCGAGGACTGTAATTACTCGCCTTTTTCTGCCCATCTCCTTTAACCTTAGTAGCCTTTTATCCAGTCCTTGGAAGTGACCATCCAACCGCACTTGGCCTTGTATTCATTCTGACGAGATGTAGCTCTGGATGCTGGAATGTCACATAATTGCTCCTGTGGAAGAGGGAGGATGACAATTAATCTATCAATAAAACACAGACGCCCTGGATCTACATTTTGGAATTTTTCAGTTAAAAAAGGGAATTTCAGCTCAGCTGAGAGGAATTTTAATTTCAACGGGTCAGACTGCATCAGAACCAGATCTTCGAAAATCTCTGCTTGTGCAGAGTCATCACTACTACAACCATGATCTTGGATACGTAGATATGCTTCCTCCAGGTCGCGAGATGTGAGAAATTCCCCCCTTTGCATCGCCACAATGACAGAGCTTAAGATTTCCATTCTGAAGTGAGTCACACGCAAATGTCAGTTCACTCCTTTCAGATCCAGGATGGGTCGAAATGAGCGCTCTTTCTCCTTGGGTATGACAAAACAGAAAGAATATCATTACATATGTTCCTGCGGTTTAGGGACGGGAATTACAACCCTGAGCTCTATCAGCCTTTGTAACATGCTCTCCAGTCACTCTCTTCACTACCAATTTGCATGGAGTGACCATTCAAGATCCAGCAGTCAACCATGATTTGGGTCCACTTTTGATAAATGTGAGATAGCCGCCTATCTCCGGAATCCGTAGGTGGATCCCACACCTTCATTGCGAGGTCCAAGATGCTCCAAAGGACTGTGATCTTCCGCAGGGATGCGTCCTCTTACTTGTCAATCCCCTGAAAAGGCAATAAACAATGGGAATCCCTGGAGCAACCTCTCGTCCCAAAATAGCACAAAGCTGCTTTAGTCTTGGAATCACCTCATCAATTCACCATCTTCTCCAACTCATTTCCCAACCGGAGAGAACCCTTATAGGGTAAATCGCATTGTCCGACAGCACGCCAACCGCTCGATTCCGCAGCCCGCGGAGGAGCCGGTCAAGGGAGAACAAAGTTCTGGCGTCCCATCTTTGCATGGGGAGGGGCAGCCTACTTGCAGGATCAAGAATCCTTTTATCAACCAGGTCGTTCTCAGAGATCTTCTCTTTGGGGGTGGGGGGCGGCATTTCTGGTTGCAACCTCTTTAAAAGTTGCATGTTTAGGTAACTCACAGGCTGCAGCCTTTAGCTGTATTGGACCAGTCCTGTGGCATCATTTGCCAGCAGAGTTAAGGTCAGTGAATGATTAGCCAATAGGAAGAAGAAAAAAGTTTCCATTTCTCTTTCCCTCGACCCCACTCAATTATACGGCCATTCTCCTTTCCACCACTCCCACAATTCACCCACATCAAGTTCTCATCATCTCCTCCCATTAAGCCTACTTTGGCCTCTTTTACACTCAAATTCTCCATTTAGCCCCTCAGGCCCCCAGTCAGTTTCCTTCTAATCACAGGAATGGAGAGGCAGCACCCGGCCTCCCTTCCCTCCCGCAGCCTCAGAAGGCCCCCTCGATGTATCAATCAGCAGCCCCCAGCCTCCGTTCCATGTAAACGTGTTGGCATTTGTCTTGAGTGCGCATTTGGCTGTCTTCCTATTTACGTCTGGGTGTTTGGAATCACCTGAGGAATCATCCTCCCAGAGTTCCTACCTTAAGAATCAGTCCTCCCCACCCAGAGAGCTCCTTCTGAAGAACTGCACCCCGTTCTTGCCCCCTTCCCTGCCTTGTAACTCTGGAAGGAGTGGGCTTCAGGTTATTCTATATGGGGTAGGAGCTGGGGGCACCACCACCTCATGCCCCCACTCTCCCCACTTCTTCAGCTGGAGTAAACAGGGGCAAATTTGCAAAACTGTGCTTTGTTTTTGGATCCAGCTCTGAAAAGGACAGTGCACAGACTTTCCCCCTTTGAAAATTGCCCAGGGGGGGGGGGGGAAGTACCCACAGGGATTGCACCAGCTTTTACTGCACACGCTTGATGCGAGGGGAAAAAAACCACGCAAAAGCCAGATATGTTTTTTACCTCCCTGCTCTAATTCAGCCTCTGCTCAATGCAGCGAGATCTACCCATACTGTGGCACAGTCGCATACTTTTAAACCACACACATGGGCTGACCGATTTTCAAAAATCCCTCTTCCATGGCTAAATGGATTTTGAAAACTGCCATTTTTGTAAGATGGTACGTGACAGGCAGAACTCAAGCTTTTGTCAGGCAGGGCAGGATTTGAAAATGTCAGCTGCATGCAAAATGTTACTCTTCTAGATTAGAAAGGGGTCCGTCCGTCCCCAAGGGTCCTCAAAGGGCTGCATGGAACATGTCAAATCATTGAAAAGGCTGAATTTTCATGAGCGGGGTCTGAAATACAACTGAAGAGGGTAATAAAGGGGCATTTTTCTCAGAACTGGGTAGCACAACCACCGATCTCTCCTCTTCTTCATTACCTACACCCCAGGAGAAGTGGGGGACCTGGAATGTAACGCACTGTCTCCCACTCAGACTCCTCCATATGCTCTTGCTCTCTCTTTTCTCTCTTCTCTTTCCTTTCCCACACATTCCCTCCCCTCTCCCCATTCAGTACTCTTCCTCTGCGGCCTGCCCACACAAGCAGCAGAATGCCCTCCTGTCATCTATTGATCCTTTCCTTGCATGCACCACATGCCACACCTGCTCCGCTCCCAGCCATCCTTCACCAGGAAAGCAGTCAGACTCCTTCATGTTGCCCTTCTTCTCGCCATCTTCTCCAGCCTGCTTTCCGTTTGGAGGTGGGAGGAGCAAACTGCTTGTAGTTGCACAATACCAGTCTGTCCCAGCTGCCACCATTAAAGCCATCAAGGCGACAGCTACAACTGTGCAAAACGTCCACGGATCCAAAGACTGCTGCTGCTACCCAGTGCAAACAAATGCAGGCGTTTTTCAGTTTAAGGCCAAAAATTTCCAGGGTTTTCCAAAAAAGAATACAGAAAAGGGCTTTTCCTTAGAATATCCCAGAAGAGATGCACAGGTGCCTATTCTAAGCCGAAGCAAAACGTCCAGAGCTGTCACTGAAGTGTTCCTAATGCTGTTCCAATATCCCACCACTGACCAATGTTTCAGCCCTGCCTGCATAAGGAGAAAAGGCCATCCACTAACACCGAACATTATAAAAAAGATCGATTACAGGACTGGTTAAATCCCGACTTTCCCCTGCATTCATAGTTAACCTGCACAGGATTGTCAAGTCTCCAGATTGGTAGGGAGCAGTTCACCCCAGGCCGCCAGCTCGATAGACCGGATGGGGCAGATTGATAGACACACACACGCGCTCCTCCAGTGGCTTACATGCGCAATCAGTAAGGGCCTGCACAACCCTAACCGACCCGCCCGCCCCTCAGATACTATTGTGGGCGGAGTTACCCTCCCTTCCTGGGGGGACCAGCTGCTTTCCTATTGGCTGCCGGGGGTCCTCGCCCCCGCCTGACGCCTAGCCTCTCTCACAGACGATTGGTAGGAGGGTGTGAGTATCTCATCAGCGGGAAAAGAAACAAAAAAGTCAAATGTTAAAGCTGCGAACAAAGCGTTCCTGCCGCGTTCGCAATTCTAACCTCTCTCGACTTCCAAACATTCCCCAGAATCAGCAAATCGGCATCACCGAGCTGGACTGCCCGCCTGCACTGGACGTCCGTGTAAGGAAAAATACAAAACAATCCCTAGTCACTCGTGAGATCCCAACCACCGATCGGGCTGCCCCTCTCGTGGGTAGATCACCGCAATCGATCTGGCAACTCGCCTTAGCTCTCGGCCCCCATATCCTTAAGAACACAAGAAGTTGCCATCGCGGGTCAGATGCAGGATCCATTATACCCAGCATCCCGTTTCCAACAGTGGCTAATCCAAAGCTCAAGTACCTTTCACGTACCCAAACAGTAAATACAGCCCATGCTACTAATGCCAGTAATAGCAGTGGCTATTCCTTACGTTAACTTGATTAGTGGCAGTTTATGGACTTTTTAAATTAACTTCCCTAACCGCTTTAAAAATAAACAGTGTGCAGTAGGGTCCCCCTTGCAGTCTGCAAGAAAGGCCTGATGGTGGCCCACCCCCGCTGATCGCCTACGGATGATTTAAAGAAGACCTTTTGATCAGCAGCACTATTTCAAACAGCATGCCGAAATTAAGATATTTGTAAACATTGCGATAGAAAAGTAAAGCACAGCTAGGTGGAGAGCTTGAGCGTTCTGTGAGACAAGACATATAAACCTCCTCCTCCATCCTACTTCCACACTGGTTTCAAGAGCCACCTCTCCCCTGCAGAAAATAGTGCTCAAGTAAGAACACACACCTTGGATTTCAAAAGCAGATTCTACATCCATTTTTTAACTATTCTAGACCCAGATCAACTATGTCCTGAAGCTCCACTCAAAGGAGCAAACATTTATTTGTCAATATAGCACACAGCCATCGGAATGTTTCAGACTTGCTCTTTGTGCGGCTGAGTGAACAGGGGGACAAATCAATCACATCAATGCATGATAACAGCGCTGATGTAAACAACACAACCCAAGCTATATCAGCTACAATAACCAGGTCCATTTAGGGATCTGGTGACACTGCAGCAAATCGGAGATGGGACGCGCAAAACAGAGATACACCATCACGCACAGTAATAGATTTCAATTTATTTTCCAATACATTCATTCAGGTCTTTTACACATATTATAGAAAAAGAGATACAAGATTAAAATGTCAAAATACAAAACAAGTGCAAATTCCTTACGCTTTAAAACAGCACAGGCATTAAAGGAGAAAGATGCTAGATGGCCAGATTAGGTTTAGATCCATAGTTTGAGCTACCTTTGCTTGAATAAAGCCCTTCTCGCTGCTGCTGAAGAGAGCCATTTTGTGCTACAAACTACAGCAGGCAGTGATGTCACTTCCTACTTCCCTTTCCTCTAGCATAAAATGGCTGCTCCCAGGAGCAGCGCCTACAAATCTCCATTTTATTCCTTGAATAAAGCCTCCTACCTGCTGCTGGAGGCAGCCATTTTGTGCTACATTCTACAGGAGTCAGGGCTGGCGCGTCCCTGTCCTCTAAAATAAAATGGCCGCTCCCAGCAGCCGAGCCTAAAATTATCCACTATTTTATTCTTTGAATAAAGCTTTCCTGCTGCTGAAGGCAGCCACTTTGTGCTACAATCTACGGCAGTCAGATTTCGCTTCCCTTTCCTGTAGCATTAAATGGCTGCTCCCAGAGCCTACAATTCTCCACCATTTTATTAATTGAATAAAGCCTCCTTCCTGCTGCTGAAGGCAGCCATGTTGTGGTACAATCTACGGCTGTCAGATTTCGCTTCCCTTTCCTCTAGCATAAAATAGCTGCTCCCAGCAGCCGAGCCTAAAATTATCCATTTTATTCTTTCAATAAAGCCATCCTGCTACAAGAAGCCATTTTGTGCTACACGCTAGGGCTGTCAGTGATGTCACTTCCTTTTCCTCTAGCATAAAATGGCTGCTTCCAGCAGCTAAGCCTACAATTCTCCATTTTATTCCTTGGATAAAGTGTCCTTGCTGCTGCTGAAGGCAGCCATTTTGTGCTAGTCTAGGGCTGTCAGTGATGTCACTTCCTTTTCCTCTGGCATAAAATGGCTGCTCCCAGCAGCGGAGCCTACCTTTCTCCATTCTATTCCTTCACTAACGTCTCCTTTCAGCTGCTGGAGGCAGCCATTTTGTGCTACAATCTACGGCTGTCAGTTCTGTCGCTTCTCTTTCTTCTAGCATAAAATGGCTGCTCCCAGCAGCCGAGCCTAAAATTATCCACCATTTTATTATTTGAATAAAGCTTTCCTGCTGCTGAAGGCAGCCATTTTGTGCTACACGCCAGGGCTGTCAGTGATGTTACTTCCCTTTCCTCTTTTGTAAAATTTGTAAAAATCCTCTTTTGTAAAATTTGTAAAAATCTTTCCTCTTTTTCTTCTTTCCTTTTGTACTACAATCTACGGCTGTCGGAGCTGTCGCTTCTCTTTTCTCTAGCATAAAATGGCTGCTCCCAACAGCAGAGCCTACAATTCTCCATTTTTTTCCTTGCTCCTGCTGAAGGTAGCCATTTTGTGCTAGTCTAGGGCTGTCAGTGATGTCATTTCCTTTTCCTAAGGTATAAAATGGCTGCTCCCAGCAGCCAAGCCTCCCTTTCTCCATTTTATTCTT
The DNA here is from genome assembly GCF_901001135.1 of Rhinatrema bivittatum. Lineage (NCBI taxonomy): Eukaryota > Metazoa > Chordata > Amphibia > Gymnophiona > Rhinatrematidae > Rhinatrema > Rhinatrema bivittatum. The sequence goes on along the minus strand of NC_042633.1, from coordinate 29,225,026 downwards.
TGAATAAAATCTCCTTCCTGCTGCTGGAGGCAGCCATTTTGTAGTACAATCTACGGCTGTCAGTGCTGTAGCCTCACTTTCCTCTAGCATAAAATGGCTGCTCCCAGCAGCCAAGCCTACAATTCTCCATTTTATTCCTTGACTAACGTCTCCTTTCAGCTGCTGGAGGCAGCCATTTTGTGGTACAATCTACAGCTGTCAGTGCTGTCGCTTCCCTTTCATCTAGCATAAAATGGCTGCTCCCAGCAGCCAAGCCTACAATTCTCCATTTTATTCCTTGACGAACGTCTCCTTTCAGCTGCTGGAGGCAGCCATTTTGTGGTACAATCTACGGCTATCAGTGCTGTCACTTCCCTTTCCTCTAGCATAAAACGGCTGCTCCCAGAGCCTACAATTCTCCACCATTTTATTAATTGAATAAAGCCTCCTTCCTGCTGCTGAAGGCAGCCATGTTGTGGCACAATCTACGGCTGTCAGATGTCACTTCCCTTTCCTCTAATATAAAATGGCCGCTCCCAGCAGCGGTGCCTAAAATAATCCATTTTATTCTTTGAATAAAGCCTTCCTGCTGCTGCAGGCAGCCATTTTGTGCTACACACAGGGCTGTCAGTAATGTCACTTCCCTTTCCTCGAGCATGAAATGGCTGCTCCCGGCAGCCGAGCCTACCTTTCTCCATTTTATCCCTTGAATAAAGCCTGCTGCTGAAGGCAGCCATTTTGTGGTACAATCTACGGCTGTCAGATGTCGCTTCCTTTTCCTCTAGCATAAAATGGCTGCTCCCAGCAGCCGAGCCTACAATTCTCCATTTTATTAATTGAATAAAGCCTCCTTCCTGCTGCTGGAGGCAGCCATTTTGTGCTACAGTCTACGGCTGTCAGAGCTGTAGCCTCCCTTTCCTCCAACATAAAATGGCTGCTCCCAGCAGCCGAGCCTACAATTCTCCACTATATTCTTCCTTGCATAGAGCGCCCTTGCTGCGCCTGAAGGCAGCCATTTTGTGCTACAATCTACAGCAGTCCGTGCTGTCGCTTCCCTTTCCTTTAGCATAAAATGGCTGCTCGCAACAGCAGCCCATACAATTTTCCATGATTTTAGTCTCTCAAGGATATTGTAAATCAGTACCAGCATTAAACCTTTTGGCATTTTCCTCCTATCTTGTCCGTTCTAAACGGCAGGGATTTCAAGTCTCAGTATACGCTATTCTTATTAAGTTGTATTACAACCATCTATGACAGGTCTTATTTCCAGTTCTCATCTCTTTTCCTCATGCATTTTATTTTTAAATACTTGTCTTGTGCCCTGAGTAATGAGCCCCGAACTATCTTAACTGTCTAGTTTCTCTTCTTGCCCTTTTTAGATAAACAAAGGGAAGGTATGTCTCTAGCCTGCCTTAACAGCACAGGGAAACATTGAAACCAATTTTAAAAGTTGAAACAGCATTCTCACACCTCGCAAAAGCCATTAGACAAAAAGGAATTAGAAAAAAATACAAAGAAAATGTTATACACAAAAGTAAAAAAAATAATGATCTGCAAACGGGATAAACACCTGACAGGGGCAAAACAAACCTGCTTTTTGCTGGTTGAAAGGATTTTACAAAGAAAAACAGCTTGAAATTCTCCATTTCTGTACCTGCTGATTCTAATTTGGTTTCTTCCTCTAATGCTTTTATCAGAGCACTAACATCACTAGAGAATGATTACTTTCCTCCTCCCTCTCTACTGGGCATCAACTTTAGAAAGAACACATCCTGAGCTTTTAATGATATTGTCCCTCTGCAGTAACCTATGACATACAAAGAGACAGCTCGCCAGATTCATGAGTTGAAGAGTACACAACCACACCGGCGTTACCCAGCATTCAGTAACTATTCTCCAGAGGGCAGCACTGTATCCTAAAAACAGAGTACATCCTAGGACACAGGGAACAGAATATGGAACCATCCTAGAGCTTCAGTTCTGTCCCCACAGCACCCACACAAAAGAAAGGATAGATCTTCTCTGTGAAGGAGTCATTGAAAGTGAAGAGAGTCTCCATGCTGTCTGCATTGTAGAAGGAGACTCGTCCTTGCTCATAGTTTAGGAACACTCCCACGGTTTTGGGAGTCTCACTCAAAGCTAGAGGGGTGTCTGGGGACGTGAACGCCCAAGTATTCATCACGATACGGACCCAGGAGCCCAATAGCCCAGATCCCCACACACAGTTTGATTTTAAACACTCCTTTCCACCTCCCAGATTCCCTGGCAGCCCCCCCAGTCCAGTATACACCGCCTCCACCTCCCAGTAGCGCACCCCAAAGGAGAACCTCTGGCGTGCCAAAGCACAGGGTTTGCCATTAAAACGCTCAGGGTTATCAGAAAAGAAGAGAGCATCCACCATGTATTTTATGATTTTCTTGTCTCGAGACAGGATCAGCTGAACATGTGCTGTCAGGGGATCCACTGTTAAAGGCACTACAGAGAAAGAGGAGAAAGAGGAAAGGTTTAGGAAGAGGACTGCTCATGCTGCTAAAGCATCAATAGGGTCTCAATCAGGATACATGATCAGATTGTTCCTCTCAAGAGCTCAACGTGTTGGAGGAAGCATTCTTCCGACTACTGTACCAACTGCTCCTTCCCCACCATTACAGAAAATCTTTCCTTAAATAAAATGCTGTCAGTGTGCCTTGGAAGAGAAACCTTTAAAATGATAGAGGCTCACCGAGACATAGTCTATACCAGTAATGCCCCTGCAAACACAAGCTGCTTGTTGATAACCAGAAAAAACAGCAAGCCTGCTCCCACTGGGAATTTCAAGACCCACCCAGGCAGCTATCTTGGAATGGGCCTGGAGGCCTAACAGAAGACAATTTCAGTGTGAGGGATTTCTCTCAAGAATGGAGGATAGGGCCTAATCAGCCAGCACAGAGGACTCCGTCTTGAGGACTGTAATTACTCGCCTTTTTCTGCCCATCTCCTTTAACTTAGTAGCATTTTATCCAGTCCTTGGAAGTGACCATCCATCCGCACTTGGCCTTGTTTTCATTCTGAGGAGACGCAGGCTCTGGATGCTGGAATGTCACATAATTGCTCCTGTGGAAGAGGGAGGATGACAATTAATCTATCAATAAAACACAGACGCCCTGGATCTACATTTTGGAATTTTTCAGTTAAAACAGGGAATTTCAGCTCAGCTGAGAGGAATTTTAATTTCAACGGGTCAGACTGCATCAGAACCAGATCTTCGTAAATCTGTGCTGCTCAACATGGAGCATCAGACTGGAGAACAAGACGGAGGAAAATCAGAATAGGTCCACACCATTGCCACTTGTGATATTAAATAGGGTCAGCAGCTCTCCAGGCCTTCAAGGGCAGCCTGAGCCTGCTTTTGTATTACGATGGCATCTATGGACTCATAAATCTCATTTCTCTGAGAATAAGCACAAATCTTCAAGGCCCAGCATGCAATGCGGCAAAACCAGGTCTGGCTCAGCGTAATTCTGATGACCAGGAGTCACCTAATCATAAACTACAGAGCCTAAAGGCAAAAATCCCATCCTTCAAGTTTCAGTGGGCTCAGGTTGTTTACAAGATGTTCATTTCTAGGTCGATGCCACTTTGTGGCTGACTAAAGTATTTCACTGTTTCTACTTCCTCTTTTGTCTGTTTTTCTACATACAAAACCTGGTGTCTGATGTATCTGACCCTGCATCTGAAGATGAGTGTTTCTACAGTGCAATAGGCTCAGGAGCTGTGAGCAGAAGGCAAGGTTTGTAGCAATATTAACTAGTTTAGGACTACACGCGTCCACCTTTGAAAACTGAAGCATGAGTGCACTTCGGCATCATGGCAAACGCTAACAGAATTCCGTCCCTCCCCCCACCAAGGTACCAAGAGTAGGAATGCAAAGCAGCAACTTGGAAAATTTCAGGGCACAATTTAAAAGGCTACTCTCTAGGCACGGGCTTAAATGAGAAGTCAGCCGAAGTGGGGGCAGCTACAGCGAGGGTGATGAGGACTGAATGCGCCATTTGCGCGTAAGCACAATTTGAGCCTTACAGAGGAACAGAGAAAGGATACAAAAGCCATCCTTGATGCATTAGAAGCCTATTTCAAGCCTGAAAATTTTATTTTTTTTTAATATGTATAAAAGATTAATGTTTGGCTGCTGGAAACAAGAGGAGGGGGAAATCCATTGATAACTTTAGCACAAATTTGAGAAAAAGCAGCGACATGGGAGCATGACTCACTGAATAATCAGGTTCCTTCATTTTTGGGTTCAGCAGATTTTCACCCATAAATTCCTGGATTTTTCCAAAGGTGAACATCAGTTTAAACTGATGTCCACTCCAATTTTCTGTCAACTGAAGCACTTTCCGTCACTGCAGATAGAACAGCGTGCTGCATTTCAGCTCCTGCTTCCGCCAGAAAGATATGGTGTTTCAAATCCTGCACCCCCAAGGAACCAAAATCAGGTACCTCTATGCCCTAGCCAAAGCACCGGTTCTTCTGTCCAGTACCACCAATGCAACGTGACATTTGAAGATGGAAGGCATCCATCACTTCCAATGCTTTCTCCAGGGTGAGCCCTGGGTGCTGCCAAACCCAAATCCGCAAGGGTTGGTCCAGCATGTCCAGGAACTGCTCTAAGAGGACATGGTTGGCTACTTTGAAACTTTTCACCTTTGGCTGTAATCACTTCCATCCAATTATTACCACCGTGGACCCTTGAGCCAAGAAATGTCCTACCTGAGATAAGATTTCCGAAGCTCTCGTCATCGGGCAGCGGATCTCAGTTCCAGACCGGGTTAGAGGTCACCAGCAGACAGGCGGATCCAGATAACAGTCCAGGGTTGAGGCAGGCGGCTAGCGTCGGAATCCAGTAAGCAATCCAAGGGTCGAGACAGGCAGCAAACAGACGAATCCAGGAAACAGTCCGTGCTCGAGACAAGCGGCGAACAGCAGAATCCAGTCAACAATCCAAGGGTCAAGACAGGCAGCAAACAGGCGAATCCAGGAAACAATCCATGGTCGAGACAGGCGGCGAAAGGCAGAATCTGGCAAACAATCCAAGGGTCGAGGCCAGAGTTCAAATACTCCCTGCTGGATGACGTCAGCGAGGAACCGCGGGAACGTTTCCCACTACGGTTCCGTTAAGGCCCGACGTGGGGCACGCGCCTTTGCTGCAGTTGGCCTTGGAGGACTGGCGACGTTCCCGTCGCCCCGAGGAATCGTGGCGGCATCTTCCTGCCACCGCGAGAGAGGCCGGCCGCGCGTAACACCGGTGTACTTTAGGTAATGAAAAAAGGCTCCATGGATTTTCCTCGGCTGTAGGATGCTACGCGGGAATGAATGCAGACATGTTTCCGTTGTGTACCCTGCCCTTGCCAGGATGGCGGTTTTAACTTCCGAATAACTGGCTCTTCCATCGGGGTTGGCACCCTGAAAAGTTGCGTGGCTTCTGCCTGTAAGCAGATTCGCCAAGTAGGAGGTGCAGGTGGTCTTCCCGTCTTTTATTTTAAATACTGGAGGCAATGGGGTTGTCCGGGTTGTGTTGACTTACACTGCTGGGGTTAGCTGGTTAAACTGTTATACAGAAAACCTGAACCTCTCTCTGAGTTGCTGCTTCCCTTCAGTGAAGGTCTACACTAATCGCTCCATGTTAGTTAAGTCTCAATACCACAGAGGCTTCTCTTACAGCACTTTCTTGCCGTATTCAAAACAAAATCCAAGCTGACTGACTGACTAATTTCCCTCTATTCAGGCACAGCTATTCTCTCCTTGGCCTTCTGTAGTTTAAAACTCCAGGCTGCCACTGTAGCCAGGTCCCAAGAAAATTTGTCTTTTCTCTGTTTGGGTTCCCTAGCCTGTGATGCTGCTTAAAATTTCATAAAGCAATCAAAACTTGGTTTTTTCCACTCGACGTTCATTATTAGCAATGCATGGCTTTTGCAGTATTTTCTTCTCGTACCAGCCATTGTTTGCCTCAATGTGCCTTCTGTTTGTGTCATTTTAGAAGGTGAAATTATTTCTTACTTGATAATTTAGTTTCCTCTAAGGAAGGCAGGCTAATTCACACTGGCGGGTTATGCACTCCTACCAGCAGATGGAGACAACTGATTCGCTGATGTCACTGACGTATAGCCCTGCCCCCTCATCAGCTGACCAGCCTCTCTAGAAAAGCAAACTGTGGACAACTGAATATACTTGACCCATGACTAACCGCCGACATCTCGTTACTTCCAAAAAACTCAGTAGTACCGAATTCAGGAAAAAAATATTAACTACAACTGATTATATAGACTGGTTCTTCACTTACCAGTCCTTCAAACGATTCAGAACATAAAACCATATGCATCATGCCCGACTGAAAGGACGAACTGAAAATAAAAGCACAAGTAGGCAAGCCCAGGGTGGGGATAGTGGATTGGCCTGCCTTCCTTAGAGGAAAAGAATGATCAGGTGATTTCACCTTCCTCTGCACTCAGGCAGGCCAATCCACACCAGTGGGATGTACCAAAGCTATTCCCGAAACAGATGGGAAGCTGCCTGCGCTCCCATCAACACCGCACGCGCGAAAGCCGCATCCTCCTGAGCAAGGTGTTTAGGACCAGACCCTTAATTAATCCTTCCCGCACAAACTCCAAAATTAGGGTATTGCCACTCGAGAGGGTGACAATCTCTCACCCCGCACAGACTGTCAAAAAGTCTCCAAACCATGGTATAAGTCAGAGAATCAGAAAACTTCCTAGCTCGGAGCAGTGAGGACACCACTGCCAGAAAATAACCACACCTCAGCAGGTGAGCCCTCTTAAGGCCAAAAACTGTTAAATAAAAATAAAATAAAGAAAGTCTGGGTTGATTCTATTTTATTTTTAATGCAGTTTAACATAATTACAAGAAATCATCTTGTATGAAATATGGGTAATGTTACAGTTACATATAAAGTATAAGAAAAATCAAAATTTTCAGAAATAAATGATCGCATAAACCCACGTATTACAAAGGTAAAGAGGGGAGAAGCAAAGTATTTGAGCGTTTATATACTGAAATAATAAAAGTAAGCCATTGAACATAAAGCCCCGCCTCTATTTCACAGCCGGTATACTAGGTGGTCTCCATCAACACCCTTCACTGTTCTGGTTCTTGGTATAAGTCAGAGAATCAGAAAACTTCCTAGCTCGGAGCAGTGAGGACACCACTGCCAGAATATAACCACACCTCAGCAGGTGGGCCCTCTTAAGGACAAAACTGTAAGACAGAATCAACCCAGACTTTCATGCATGATCAGCCCGTTGTAGAAGCTCCTTTTTGAGCATCAGCCACATAGGACTGCCTATCAGTCAACATTGGAGGTCCGCGTACCAGTTTCCATGGCCACCATAGGTACGGTTTCAGGATGACTCGCCATCCTTCATATTACCCTGCTGATCATCTGCTAAGAAGGGAATATATACAGAATCTCGCTCTGTGCTCATTGTTGAACAATAGCATCAGTTCCCAATGTCCTCAGGTCTTTTCCATCACTGCAGAACCATTGCACTATCGTGCTGTTGCAACTCGCCAACAGATCAAGATACTATGAGCCGAAAGACAGTCTTGCCAGCTCTCGCTCTCCTGAGTCTAACGTATGTCTATTGAGGAATTGGCCCTCACATTGTCTGTCCCTGCAATATGAGAGTCTGATAGTGTATGTAGATGTTACTCAGCCCATTCCAAGAGAGCATCTATTTCCACCATCACCTGGTGACTCTTCGTTCCACCCCGATGGTTTACTTAGGGCGACTGTCAAGGCATTGTCTGACGTTATTCTTACCGCCCATCTTACCGCTCATCCTGTCAGCCGATCACCAAACTGTAGGCAAGCCAAGCAAACTGCACAAGCTTCCAATCAATTGATGGTCCACTGTCGTTCATCAACATTCCACCAACTTTGCGCTATCAACTCTTGGCAGCGAGACCCGCAACCCAGGAGGCTCGAATCCATTGTAAGCACCAACCATTCTGGAGTCTCTAAAGGTTACCCTTCTCAACCGTCACTACAACTTTGCGCTCACTTCCAGCGGCAAGGATAGCCTCACAATATACGCCCGTGACTGCAGATTCCACCGCAACAGCAGAACCTGCTGAAGCGGCAGTATATGCGCTCTTGCCCAGGATTCCACTTTCAACGTTGTTGCCATTGACCCCAAGACCTGTAAATAACTCCACACCGTTGAACAAGTGGCCAATCTCAAGGATTGAATCCAGATTCTCCAACTTTCTGACACGTTGATCTGGCATAATCACTCCTGCCTTTCAACACATCAAGTCTCACGACGAGGAATTCCAGTGTCTGTGTTGGCTGTAGATTGCTTTTGGCTAAGTCCCGCTCTTGAAGGATGCGGATTCACCTTGCGAGACGCCAACTGACCTTCTTCCGCACTCTTGGCCCCGAATTAACCAAGCGTCCACATATGGATGGACCAGAATACCCTCCTTGTGCAGAGTCATCACTACCACCACCATGATCTTGGAGAAGGTTCTGGGCGCCGTAACCAGCCAAAATGGCAAAGCTAGAAACTGATAACGCTGTCCTAGAATGGCAAAACATAGAAACCACTGAAGTTCTCGTCGTATGAGGATTCGTAGATATGCTTCCTCCAGATCGCGAGATGTGAGAAATTCCCCCCTTTCCATCGTCACAATGACAGAGCTTAAGATTTCCAATCTGAAGTGAGTCACACACAAATCTCAGTTCACTCCTTTCAGATCCAGGATGGATCGAAATGAGCTCCCTTTCTCCTTGGGTATGACAAAACAGAAAGAATATCACTACATATTTTCCTGCGGTTTGGGAACGGGAATTACAGCCCTGAGCTCTATCAGCCTTTGTAACGTGCTCTCCAGTCACTCTCTTCACTACCAATTTGCATGGAGTGACCAGTCAAGATCTAGCAGTCAACCATGATTTGGGTCCACTTTTGATAAATGTGAGATAGCCGCCTATCTCCGGAATCCATAGGTGGACCCCCATACCTTCATTGTGAGGTCAGAGATGCTCCAAGGACTGTGATCTTCCGCAGGGATGCGTCCTCTTACTTGTCAATCCCCTATAAAGGCAATAAACAATGGGAATCCCTGAAGCAGCCTCTCGTACCAAAACAGCACAAAGCTGTTGGGGCAGCCTACTTGCAGGATCAAGATCCTTTTATCAACCAGGTCATTCTCAGAGATCTTCTCTTTGGGGGTGGGGGGGCGGCATTTCTGGTTGCACCCTCTTTAAAGTTGCAGTTTAGGTAACTCACAGGCTGCAGCCCTTAGCTGTATTGGACCAGTCCTGTGGCATCATTTGCCAGCAGAGTTAAGGTCAGTGAATGATAGCCAATAGGAAGAAGAAAAAAATGCTTTCCATTTCTCTTCCCTCGAACCCACTCAGTTATAGGGCCATTCTCCTTTCCACCATTCCACACAAGTTCACCCACATCAAGTTCTCATCATCTCCTTGAGATCCTCCCATTAAGCCTACTTTGGCCTCTTTTACACTCAAATTTCTCCATTTCGCCCCTCAGGTCCCCTCAGTCAGTTTCCTTCTAATCACAGGAATGGAGAGGCAGCACTCGGCCTCCCTTCCCTCCCGCAGCCTCAGAAGGACCCCTCGATCTATCAATCAGCAGCCCACAGCCTCCCTTCCATGTAAACGTGTTGGCATTTGTCGTGAGTGCGCATTTGGCTGTCTTCCTATTTACGTCTGGGTGTTTGGAATCACCTGAGGAATCATCCTCCCAGAGTTCCTACCTTAAGAATCAGCCCTCCCCACCCAGAGAGCTCCTTCTGAAGAACTGCACCCCAGTTCTTGCCCCCTTCCCTGCCTTGTAACCGGAGAGAGGGCTTCAGGTTATTCTATATGGGGTAGGGGCTGGGGCACCACCACCTCATGCCCCCACTCTCCTCACTTCTTCAGCTGGAGTAACAGGGGCAAATTTGCAAAACTGTGCTTGTTTTTGGATCCAGCTCTGAAAAGGACAGTGCACACAGACTTTCCCCCTTTGAAAATTGCCCATGGGGGAGGGGGGGAGGAGGGGAGGGAGTACCCACAGGGATTGCACCAGCTTTTCTCTGCACAGCGCTTAATGCGAGGGGAAAAAAAACCACGCAAAAGCCAGATACGATTTTTACCTCCCTGCTCTAATTCAGCCTCTGCTCAATGCAGCGAGATATACCCATCCTGTGGCACAGTCGCATACTTTTTAAACCACACACATGGGGTGACCGATTTTCAAAAATCCCTCTTCCCTGGCTAAATGGATTTTGAAAACTGCCATTTTTGTAAGATGGTACGTGACAGGCAGAACTCAAGCTTTTGTCAGGCAGGGCAGGTTTTGAGGATTTGAAGATGTCAGCTGCATGCAAAATGTTACTCTTCTAGATTAGAAAGGGGTCCGTCTGTCCCCAAGGGTCCTCAAAGGGCTGCATGGAACATGTCAAATCATTGAAAAGGCTGACTTTTCATGAGCGGGGTCTGAAATGTAACTGAAGAGGGTAATAAAGGGGCATTTTTCTAAGAACTGGGTAGCACAACCACCGATCTCTCCTCTTCTTCATTACCTACACCCCAGGAGAAGTGGGGGACCTGGAATGTAACGCACTGTCTCCCACTCAGACTCCTCCATATGCTCTTGCTCTGTCTTTTCTCTCTTCTCTTTCCTTTCCCACACATCTCCCTCCCCTCGCCCCATTCAGTACTCTTCCTCTGCGGCCACCCAGGGCCTGCCACGCAAGCAGCAGAATGCCCCTCCTGTCATCTTTTGATCCTTTCCTTGCATGCACCACATGCCACACCTGCTCCACTCCCAGCCATACTTTACCAGGAAGCAGTCAGACTCCTTCATGTTGCCCTTCTTCTCGCCATCTTCTCCAGCCTGCTTTCCGTCTAAAGGTGGGAGGAGCAAACTGCTTGTAGTTGCACAATACCAGTCTGTCCCAGCTATCACCATTAAAGCCATCAAGGCGACAGCTACAACTGTGCAAAACGTCCACGGATCCAAAGACTGCTGCTGCTACCCAGTGCAAACCAATGCAGGCGTTTTTGTGTTTAAGGCCAAAAATATCCAGGGTTTTCCAAAAAAAAAAAAAAAAATACAGAAAAGGGCTTTTCCTTAAAATATCCCAGAAGAGATGCACAGGTGCCTATTCTAATCCGAAGCAAAACGTCCAGAGCTGTCACTGAAGTGCTCCTAATGCTGTTCCAATATCCCACCACTGACCAATGTTTCAGCCCTGCCTGCATAAGAAGAAAAGGCCATCCACTAACACCGAACATTATAAAAAAGATCGATTACAGGACTGGTTAAATCCCGACTTTCCCCTGCATTCATAGTTAACCTGCACAGGATTGTCAAGTCTCCAGATTGGTAGGGAGCAGTTCACCCCAGGCCGCCAGCTCGATAGACCGGATGGGGCAGATTGATAGACACACACACGCGCTCCTCCAGTGGCTTACATGCGCAATCAGTAAGGGCCTGCACAACCCTAACCGACCCGCCCGCCCCTCAGATACTATTGTGGGCGGAGTTACCCTCCCTTCCTGGGGGACCAGCTGCTTTCCTATTGGCTGCCGGGGTCCTCGCCCCCGCCTGACGCCTAACCTCTCTCACACACGATTGGTAGCAGGGTGTGAGTATCTCATCAGCGGGAAAAGAAACAAAAAGAGTCAAATGTTAAAGCTGCGAAGAAAGCGTTCCTGCCGCGTTCGCAATTCTAACCTCTCTCGACTTCCAAACATTCCCCAGAATCAGCAAATCGGCATCACCGAGCTGGACTGCCCGCCTGCACTGGACGTCCGTGTAAGGAAAAATACAAAACAATCCCTAGTCGCACTTGAGATCCCAACCACCGATCGGGCTGCCCCTCTCGTGGGTAGATCACCGCAATCGATCTGGCAACTCGCCTTAGCTCTCGGCCCCCATATCCTTAAGAACACAAGAAGTTGCCATCGCGGGTCAGATGCAGGATCCATGTACCCAGCATCCGTTTCCAACAGTGGCTAATCCAAAGGTCAAGTACCTTTCACGTACCCAAACAGTAAATACAGCCCATGCTACTAATGCCAGTAATAGCAATGGCTATTCCTTACGTTAACTTGATTAGTGGCAGTTTATGGACTTTTTAAATTAACTTCCCTAACCGCTTTCAAAATAAACAGGGTGCAGTAGGGTCCCCCTTGCAGTCTGCAAGAAAGGCCTGATGGTGTCCCACCCCAGCTGATCGCCTACGGATGATTTAAAGAAGACCGTTGATCAGCAGCACTATTTCAAACAGCATGCCGAAATTAAGATATTTGTAAACATTGCGATAGAAAAGTAAAGCACAGCTAGGTGGAGAGCTTGAGCGTTCTGTGAGACAAGACATATAAACCTCCTCCTCCATCCTACTTCCACACTGGTTTCAAGAGCCACCCTGCAGAAAATAGTGCTCAAGTAAGGACACACAACTTGGATTTCAAAAGCAGATTTTACATACATTTTTTAACTATTCTAGACACAGGTCAAATATGTCCTGAACCTCCACTCAAAAGGAGCAAACATTTATTTGTTAATATAGCACACAGCCATCGGAATGTTTCAGACTTGCTCTTTGTGCGGCTGAGGAAACAGGGGGACAAATCAGTCACATCACTGCATGATAACAGCGCTGATGTAAACAACACAACCCAAGCTATATCAGCTACAATAACCAGGTCCATTTAGGGATCTGGTGACCTGCAGGCAAATCGAGATGGACGCGCAAAACAGATATACACCATCAACGCACAGTAATATATTTCAATTTATTCATTCAGGTCTTTTACACATATTATAGAAAAAGTGATACAAGATTAAATGTCAAAATATACAAAACAAGGCAAATTCCTTACATTTAAAACAGCACAGCATTAAAGGCTAAAGATCTAGATGCCAGATTAGGTTTAGATCCATAGTTTGAGCTACCTTTGCTTGAAATAAAGGCCTTCTCGCTGCTGCTGAGAGAGAGCCATTTTGTGCTAGAAACTACGCGGCAGTGATGTCACTTCCTACTTCCCTTTCCTCTAGCATAAAATGGGCTGCACCCAGGAGCAGCGCCTACAAATCTCCAGTTATTCCTTTGATAAAGCCGTCCTTACTGCTGCTGAACGGCAGCCATTTTGTGCTACACCTAGGGCTGTAAGTGATGGTCACTCTACTCTTCCTTCCTCTATCATAAAATGGCCGCTCCCAGCAGCCGAGCCTAAAATTATCCATTTTATTCTTTGAATAAAGCTTTCCTGCTGCTGGAGGCAGCCATTTGTGTACAATCTACGGCGTCAGTGTGTCGCTTCCCTTTCCTCTAGCATAAAATGGCTGCTCCCAGCAGCCGAGCCTACTTTCTCCATTTATTCCTTGAATAAAGCTCCTTCCTGCTGCTGAAGGCAGCCATTTTGTGTACAATCTACGGCTGTCAGATGTCGCTTCCTTTCCTCTAGCATAAAATGGCTGCTCCCAGCAGCCGAGCCTACCTTTCTCCATTTTATTCCTTGACTAACGTCTCCTTTCTGCTGCTGGAGGCAGCCATTAGCATAAAATGCTGCTCCCAGCAGCCGAGCCTATAATTCTACACCATTTTATTCCTTGACTAACGTCTCCTTTTAGCTGCTTGAGGCAGCCATGTTGTGGTACAATCTACGGCTGTCAGATGTCGCTTACCTTTCCTCTAGCATAAAATGGCTGCTCCCAGCAGCCGAGCCTATAATTCTCCACCATTTTATTTCTTGAATAAAGCCTCCTCCTTCCTGCTGCTGGAGGCAGCCATTTTGTGCTACAATCTACGGCTGTCAGTGCTGTCGCTTCCCTTTCCTCTAGCATAAAATGGCTGCTCCCAGCAGCCGAGCCTTCAATTCTTCATTTTATTCCTTCACTAACGTCTCCTTCCTGCTGCTGGAAGCAGCCATTTTGTAGTACAATCTACGGCTGTCATGTCGCTTCCCTTTCCTCTAGCATAAAATGGCTGCTCCCAGCAGCCGAGTCTACCTTTCTCCATTTTATTCCTTCACTAAATCTCTTTCTGCTGCTGGAGGCAGCCATTAGCATAAGGCTGCTCCCAGCAGCCAAGCCTACCTTTCTCCATTTTATTCCTTGACTAACGTCTCCTTGCTGCTGCTGGAAGCAGCCATTTTGTAGTACAATCTACGGCTGTCAGATGTCGCTTCGCTTTCCTCTAGCATAAAATGGCTGCTCCCAGCAGCTGAGCCTACCTTTCTCCATTTTATTCCTTCACTAACGTCTCCTTCCTGCTGCTGGAAGCAGCCATTTTGTAGTACAATCTACGGCTGTCAGATGTCGCTTCCCTTTCCTCTAGCATAAAATGGCTGCTCCCAGCAGCGAGTCTACCTTTCTCCATTTTATTCCTTTGAATAAAATCTCCTTCCTGCTGCTGGAGGCAGCCATGTTGTAGTACAATCTACTGCGGTCAGTGCTGTAGCCTCCCTTTCCTTTAACATAAAATGGCTGCTCCCAGCAGCCGAGCCTACAATTCTCCACCATTTTATTCCTTGAATAAAGCCTCCTTCCTGCTGCTGGAGGCAGCCATTTTGTGCTACAATCTGCGGCTGTCAGTGCTGTCGCTTCCCTTTCCTCTAGCATAAAATGGCTGCTCCAGCAGCCGAGCCTACAATTCTTCATTTTATTCCTTGACTAACGTCTCCTTTCAGCTGCTGGAGGCAGCCATGTTGTGGTACAATCTACGGCTGTCAGATGTCGCTTCCCTTTCCTCTAGCATAAAATGGCTGCTCCCAGCAGCCGAGCCTACAATTCTCCATTTTATTCCTTGGATAAAGCCTCCGTGCTGCTGCTGAAGGCAGCCATTTTGTGCTAATCTAGGCCTGTCAGTGATGTCACTTCCTTTTCCTCTAACATAAAATGGCTGCTCCCAGCAGCCGAGCCTACAATTCTCCATTTTATTCCTTGGATAAGCCTCCGTGCAGCTACTGAAGGCAGCCATTTGTGCTAATCTAGGCCTGTCAGTGATGTCACTTCCTTTTCCTCTAGCATAAAATGGCTGCTCCCAGCAGCCGAGCCTACCTTTCTCCATTTTATTCCTTGACTAACATCTCCTTCCAGGTGCTGGGGGCAGCCATTTTGTGGTACAATCTACGGCTGTCAGATGTCGCTTCCCTTTCCTCTAGCATAAAATGGCTGCTCCCAGCAGCTGAGCCTACCTTTCTTCCATTTTATTCCTTCACTAACGTCTCCTTCCTGCTGCTGGAAGCAGCTCATTTTGTAGGACAATCTACGGCTGTCAGATGTCGCTTCCTTTCCTCTAGCATAAAATGGCTGCTCCCAGCAGCCGAGTCTACCTTTCTCCATTTTATTCCTTCACTAAAATCTCCTTTCTGCTGCTGGAGGCAGCCATTAGCATAAAATGGCTGCTCCCAGCAGCCAAGCCTACCTTTTCGCCATTTATCCTTGACTAACGTCTCCTTAGCTGCTGCTGGAAGCAGCCATTTTGAGTACAATCTACGGCTGTCCAGATGTCGCTTCGGGCTTTCCTCTAGCATAAAATGGCTAGCTCCCAGCAGCTGACCGATCCTTTCTTCCATTTTATCCCTTCACGAACGTCCTCCTTCCTGCGGCTGGAAGCAGCCATTTTGTAGTAACAATCTACGGCTGTCTAGATGTCGCTTCCCTTTCCTCTAGCATAAAATGGCTGCTCCCAGCAGCCGAGTCCTACCTTTCTCCATTTTATATGTCCTTGAATAAAATCTCCTTCCGGCTGCTGGAGGCAGCCATGTTGTAGTACAATCTACTGCGGTCAGTGCTGTAGCCTCCGTTCCTTTAACATAAAATGGCTGCTCCAGCGAGCCGAGCCTAACAATTCTCCACACATTTTATTCGCTGTGAATAAAGCCTCCTTCCTGCTGCTGGAGGCAGCCATTTTGTGCTACAATCTGCGGCTGTCAGTGCTGTCGCTTCCCTTTCCTCTAGCATAAAATGGCTGCTCCCAGCAGCCGAGGCTACAATTCTTCATTTTATTCCTTGACTAACGTCTCCTTTCAGCTGCTGGAGGCAGCCATGTTGTGGTACAATCTACGGCTGTCAGATGTCGCTTCCCCTTCCTCTAGCATAAAATGGCTGCTCCCAGCAGCCGAGCCTACAATTCTCCATTTTATTCCTTGGATAAAGCCTCCGTGCTGCTGCTGAAGGCAGCCATTTTGTGCTAATCTAGGCCTGTCAGTGATGTCACTTCCTTTTCCTCTAACATAAAATGGCTGCTCCCAGCAGCCGAGCTACAATTCTCCATTTTATTCCTTGGCTAACGCCT
This sequence comes from Rhinatrema bivittatum, assembly GCF_901001135.1. Classification (NCBI taxonomy): domain Eukaryota; kingdom Metazoa; phylum Chordata; class Amphibia; order Gymnophiona; family Rhinatrematidae; genus Rhinatrema; species Rhinatrema bivittatum. The sequence continues at coordinate 29,208,733 of NC_042633.1, read as the reverse complement.
CCGTCCTGCTGCTGAATGCAGCCATTTCTGCTAATCTAGGCCTGTCAGTGATGTCACTTCCTTTTCCTCTAGCATAAAATGGCTGCTCCAGCAGCCAAGCCTACCTTTCTCTCATTTATTCCTTGACAACGTCTCCGTCCTGCTGCTGGAAGCAGCCATTTTGTAGTACAATCTACGGCTGTCAGATGTCGCTTCCCTTTCCTCTAGCATAAAATGGCTGCTCCCAGCAGCCGAGCCTACCTTTCTCCATTTTATTCCTTGACTAACGTCTCCTTCCTGCTGCTGGAAGCAGCCATTTTGTAGTACAATCTACGGCTGTCAGATGTCGCTTCCCTTTCCTCTAGCATAAAATGGCTGCTCCCAGCAGCCGAGCCTACCTTTCTCCATTTTATTCCTTGACTAACGTCTCCTTTCTGCTGCTGGAGGCAGCCATTAGCATAAAATGGCTGCTCCAGCAGCCGAGCCTACAACTTTCCACTATATTCTTTCTTGCATAGAGTGCCCTTGCCTGCGGCTGAAGGCAGCCATTTTGTGCTTACAATCTACAGCAGTCCGTGCTGTCGCTTCCCTTTCCTTTAGCATAAAATGGCTGCTCGCAACAGCAGCCCGTACAATTTTCCATGATTTTAGTCTCTCAAGGATATTGTAAATCAGTACCAGCATTAAACCTTTTGGCATTTTCCTCCCTACCTTGTCCGTTCTACAGGGCAGGGATTTCAAGTCTCAGCATACACTATTCTTATTAAGTTGTATTACAACCATCTATGACAGGTCTTATTTCCAGTTCTCATCTCTTTTCCTCATGCATTTTATTTTTAAAACACTTGTCTTGTGCCCTGAGTAATGAGCCCCGAACTATCTTCACTGTCTCGTTTCTCTCTTGCCCTTTTTAGATAAACAAAGGGAAGGTATGTCTCTATCCTGTCCTAACAGCACAGGGAAACATTGAAACCAATTTTAAAAGTTGAAACCGCATTCTCACAACTCGCAAAAGCATTAGACAAAAAGGAATTAGAAAAGGTACAAAGAAAAAATTTATACACAAAAGTAAAAAAATAATCTGCAAACGGGATAAACACCTGACAGGGGCAAAACAAACCTGCTTTTTGCTGGTTGAAAGGATTTTACAAAGAAAAACAGCTTAATTTCTCCATTTCTGTACCTGCTGATTCTAATGTGTTTCTTCCTCTTATTTCATTAAAACAGTAACTTCTCCACCTCCCCCCACTACCTTACAAATGGAGAAACAAAGGGGTGTTGTGCTAAAGGCACCATCAGAAAAAGTGGATTAAAGAGTCAGAGCAAAAGAATTACCATCCTTCCCTCCTTCCAAAAGACCCTCATTCTAATCAACTCCTCCAAACTCATTGTGTGTGTCCCTTCAGCAGACACTTAACCTCTCCCTCCTGATCTAGAACCATGGTGGCAAAATCACTCTGATGCCTATGTACTAAAGGTTTTCTCCCCTTTGTCCCTAAGGGAAAAATCCTTTTGAGCTCTCAATTCCCCCCGACCCTCTGTGACCTTGGCAAAATCACTTAATCTCTTTACCCAACCCTCTCTGTGTGGCCTTCAGCAAAGTCGCTAATCCATCCTCCCACATGGACACACTATCCCTGTATGTGACCTTCAGCAAAATTACTTAGCCAACTCTTCCTTCCACTCCTCTGATCTTCAGCAAAATTACTTATACTCCCCGTGCTTGTAATTAAGGGGTTTTTTTTGGGTCAGCGCAGGCAAGCTTCCTCTTGCAGCACTCTTCATATAACATTAAGGAATACATTTTACAAGCGCCGCTATCACTAAAAGGCCCATATACGCGTGCTAATCCCTCCTCCCGCAGGCACAACTATCCCTGTGAACAAATAAATAGTCTCGTTGTGCAGAGAAAATCCTCTTGAGGTATACTTGTAACAACAGAACACAAAGGTCAGGTGGTGTTCCGCTAATGCTTTTATCAGAGAACTAACATCACTGGAGAATGATTACTTTTCCTCTTCCCTCTCTACTGGGCATCAACTTTAGAAAGAACACATCCTGAGCTTTTAATGTCATTGTCCCTCTGCAGTAACCTATGACATACAAAGAGACAGCTCGCCAGATTCATGAGTTGAAGAGTACACAACCACACCGGCGTTACCCAGCATTCAGTAACTATTCTCCAGAGGGCAGCACTGTAATCTAAAAACAGAGTACATCCTAGGACACAGGGAACAGAATATGGAACCATCCTAGAGCTTCAGTTCTGTCCCCACAGCACCCACACAAAAGAAAGGATAGATCTTCTCTGTGAAGAAGAGAGCATCCACCATGTATTTTATGATTTTCTTGTCCCGAGACAGGATCAGCTGAACATGTGCTGTCAGGGGAACCACTGTTAAAGGCACTACAGAGAAAGAGGAAAGGTTTAGGAAGAGGACTGCTCATGCTGCTAAAGAGTCAATAGGGTCTCAATCAGGATACATGATTAGATTGTTCCTCTCAAGAGCTCAACGTGTTGGAGGAAGCATTCTTCCGACTACTGTACCAACTGCTCCTTCCCCACCATTACAGAAAATCTTTCCTTAAATAAAATGCTGTCCGTGTGCCTTGGAAGAGAAACCTTTAAATGATAGAGGCCCACCGAGACATAGTCTATACCAGTAATGCCCCTGCAAACACAAGCTGCTTGTTGATAACCAGAAAAAACAGCAAGCCTGCTCCCACTGGGAATTTCAAGACCTAGGACACAGAACAGAATATGGAACCATCCTAGAGCTTCAGTTCTGTCCCCACGGCACCCACACAAAAGAAAGGATAGATCTTCTCTGTGAAGGAGTCATTGAAAGTGAAGAGAGTCTCCATGCTGTCTGCATTGTAGAAGGAGACTCGTCCTTGCTCATAGTTTAGGAACACTCCCACGGTGTTGGGAGTCTCACGCAAAGCTAGAGGGGTGTCTGGGGACGTGAAGGCCCAGTATTCATCATGATACGGACCCAGGAGTCCAATAGCCCAGATCCCCACACACGGTTTGATTTTAAACACTCCTTTCCACCTCCCAGATTCCCTGGCAGCCCCCCCCAGTCCAGTATACACCGCCTCCCACCTCCCAGTTAGCGCACCCCAAAGGAGAACCTCTGGCGTGCCAAAGCACAGGGTTTGCCATTAAAACGCTCAGGGCTATCAGAAAAGAAGGCACTACAGAGAAAGAGGAGAGGTTAGGAAGAGGACTGCTCATGCTGCTAAAGAGTCAATAGGGTCTCAATCAGGATACATGATCAGATTGTTCCTCTCAAGAGCTCAACGTGTTGGAGGAAGCATTCTTCCGACTACTGTACCAACTGCCCCTTCCCCACCATTACGGAAAATCTTTCCTTAAATAAAATGCTGTCAGTGTGCCTTGGAAGAGAAACCTTTAAAATGATAGAGGCCCACCGAGACATAGTCTATACCAGTAATGCCCCTGCAAACACAAGCTGCTTGTTGATAACCAGAAAAACAGCAAGCCTGCTCCCACTGGGAATTTCAAGACCCACCCAGGCAGCTATCTTGGAATGGGCCTGGAGGCCTAACAGAAGACAATTTCAGTGTGAGGGATTTCTCTCAAGAATGGAGGATAGGGCCTATTCAGCCAGCACAGAGGACTCCGTCTTGAGGACTGTAATTACTCGCCTTTTTCTGCCCATCTCCTTTAACTTAGTAGCATTTTATCCAGTCCTTGGAAGTGACCATCCATCTGCACTTGGCCTTGTTTTCATTCTGAGGAGACGCAGGCTCTGGATGCTGGAATGTCACATAATTGCTCCTGTGGAAGAGGGAGGATGACAATTAATCTTTCAATAAAACACAGAAGCCCTGGATCTACATTTTGGAATTTTTCAGTTAAAACAGGGAATTTCAGCTCAGCTGAGAGGAATTTTAATTTCAACGGGTCAGACTGCATCAGAACCAGATCTTCGAAAATCTGTGCTGCTCAACATGGAGCATCAGACTGGAGAACAAGACGGAGGAAAATCAGAATAGGTCCACACCATTGCCACTTGTGATATTAAATAGGGTCAGCAGCTCTCCAGGCCTTCAAGGACAGGCTGAGCCTGCTTTTGTATTATGATGGCATGTATGGACTCTTACATCTCATTTCTCTGAGAATAAGCACAAATCTTCAAGGCCCAGCATGCAATGCGGCAAAACCAGGTCTGGCTCAGCGTAATTCTGATGACCAGGAGTCACCTAATCATAAACTAGAGAGCCTAAAGGCAAAAATCCCATCCTTCAAGTTTCAGTGGGCTCAGGTTGTTTATAAGATGTTCATTTCTAGGTCGATGCCACTTTGTGGCTGACTAAAGTATTTCACTGTTTCTACTTCCTTTGTCTGTTTTCTACATACAAAACCTGGTGTCTGATGTATCTGACGATGAGTGTTTCTACAGTGCAGTGGGCTCAGGAGCTGTGAGCAGAAGGCAAGGTTTGTAGCAATATTAACTAGTTTAGGACTACACGCGTCCACCTTTGAAAACTGAAGCATGAGTGCGCTTCGGCATCATGGCAACTGCTAACAGTATTCCGTCCCTCCCCCCACCAAGGTACCAAGAGTAGGAATGCAAAGCAGCAACTTGGAAAATTTCAGGGCACAATTTAAAAGGCTACTCTCTAGGCACGGGCTTAAATGAGAAGTCAGCCGAAGTGGGGGCAGCTACACCAAGGGTGATGAGGACTGAATGCGCCATTTGCGCGTAAGCACAATTTGAGCCTTACAGAGGAACAGAGAAAGGATACAAAAGCCATCCTTGATGCATTAGAAGCCTATTTCAAGCCTGATATATATATATATATATATATATGAAAGATTCATGTTTGGCTGCTGTAAACAAGAGGAGGGGGGAAATCCATTAATAACTTTAGCACAAATTTGAGAAAAAGCAGCGAAATGGGAGCATGACTCACTGAATAATCAGGTTCCTTCATTTTTGGGTTCAGCAGATTTTCACCCCTAAATTCCTGGATTTTTCCAAAGGTGAACATCAGTTTAAACTGATGTCCACTCCAATTTTCTGTCAACTGAAGAGTGCGCCTCAGCACTTTCCGTCACTGCAGATAGAACAGCGTGCTGCATTTCAGCTCCTGCTCCCGCCAGAAAGATATGGTGTTTCAAATCCTGCACCCCCAAGGAACAAAATCAGGTACCTCTATGCCCTAGCCAAAGCGCCGGTTGTTCTGTCCAGTTCCACCAATGCAACGTGACATTTGAAGATGGAAGGCATCCATCACTTCCAATGCTTTCTCCAGGGTGAGTCCTGGGTGTTCCCAAATCCGCAAGGGTTGGTCCAGCATGTCCAGGAACTGCTCTAAGAGGACATGGTTGGCTACTTTGAAGCTTTTCACCTTTGGCTATAATCACTTCCATCCAATTATTACCACCGTGGACCCTTGAGCCGAGAAATGTCCTACCTGAGATAAGACTTCCGAAGCTCTCGTCATCGGGCGGCGGATCTCAGTTCCAGACTGGGTTAGGGGTCAGCAGCAGACAGGCGGATCCAGATAACAGTCCAGGGTTGAGGCAGGCGGCTAGCATCGGAATCCAGTAAGCAATCCAAGGGTCGAGACAGGCAGCAAACAGGCGAATCCAGGAAACAATCCGTGCTCGAGACAAGCGGCGAACAGCAGAATCCAGTCAACAATCCATGGTCGAGACAGGCGGCGAAAGGCAGAATCTGGCAAATAATCCAAGGGTCGAGGCCAAGAGACAGTCCAGGAGGAGAGGAGCAGGACAGGAACCAGGGACTAGGAGCAAACAACGCAGCCAGCAGCTTCAGGACACCTGTTGCAGAGGCAAGGCTGGAGAGCAAGAACAGAGTTCAAATACTCCCTGCTGGATGACGTCAGCGAAGAACCGCGGGAACTTTTCCCACCACGGTTCCGTTAAGGCCCGACGTGGGGCACGCGCCTTTGCTGCAGTCGGCCTTGGAGGACTGGCAGCGTTCCTGTCGCCCCGAGGAATCGTGGCGGCATCTTCCTGCCACCGCGAGAGGCTGGCCGCGCGTAACACCGGTGTACTTTAGGTGATGAAAAAGGCTCCATGGACTTTCCCTCGGCTGTAGGATGCTACGCGGGAATGAATGTAGACATGTTTCCGTTGTGTACCCTGCCCTAGCCCGGATGGCGGTTTTAACTTCCGAATAACTGGCTCTTCCAGCGGGGTTGGCACCCTGAAAAGTTGCTTGGCTTCTGCCTGTAATCAGATTCACCAAGTAGGTGGTGCAGGTGGTCTTCCCGTCTTTTATTTTAAATACTGGAGGCAATGGGGTTGTGTGAGTTGTGTTGACTTACACTGCTTGGGCTAGCTGGTTAAACTGTTATACAGAAACTTGAACCTCTCTCTGAGTTGCTGCTTCCCTTCAGTGAAGGTCTACACTAATCGCTCCATGTTAGTTAAGTCTCAACACCACAGAGGCTTCTCTTACAGCACTTTCTTGCCGTATTCAAAACAAAATCCTAGCTCTGACTGACTAGTTTCCCTCTATTCAGGCACAGCTATTCTCTCCTTGGCCTTCTGTAGTTTAACACTCCAGGCTACCACTGTAGCCAGGTCCCAAGAAAATTGTCTTTTCTCTGTTTGGGTTCCCTAGCCTGTGATGCTGCTTAAAATTTCATAAAGCAATCAAAACTTGGTTTTTCCACTCGAAGTTCATTATTAGCAATGCATGGCTTTTGTAGTATTTTCTTCTTGTACCGGCCATTGTTTGCCTCATTGTGCCTTCTGTTTGTGTCATTTTAGAAGGTGAAATTATTTCTTACTTGATAATTTAGTTTCCTCTAACGAAGGCAGGCTAATTCACATTGGCGGGTTATGCACTCCTACCAGCAGATGGAGACAACTGATTCGCTGATGTCACTGACTTATAGCCCTGCCCCCTCATCAGCTGACCAGCCTCTCTAGAAAAGCAAACTGTAGACAACTGAATATACTTCACCCATGACTAACCGACCAACTCAGTAGTACCGAATTCAGGAAAAAAATATTAACTACAACTGATTATATAGACTGGTTCTTCACTTACCAGTCCTTCAAACGATTCAGAACAAAAAACCATATGCATCATGCCCGAATCAAAGGACGAACTGAAAATAAAAGCGCAAGTAGGCAGCCCAGGGCGGGATAGTGGATTGGCCTGCCTTCCTTAGAGGAAAAGAAATGATCAGGTGATTTCACCTTCCTCTGCACTCAGGCAGGCCAATCCACACCAGTGGGATGTACCAAAGCTATTCCCGAAACAGATGGGAAGCTGCCTGTGCTCCCATCAACACCGCACGCGCAAAAGCCGCGTCCTCCTGAGCAAGGTGTTTAGGACCAGACCCTTAATTAATCCTTCCAGCACAAACTCCAAAATTAGGGGATTGCCACTCGAGAGGGTGACAATCTCTCACCCCGCACAGACTGTCAAAAAGTCTCCAAACCATGGTATAAGTCAGAGAATCAGAAAACTTCCTAGCTCGGAGCAGTGAGGACACCACTGCCAGAAAATAACCACACCTCAGCAGGTGGGCCCTCTTAAGGCCAAAACTGTAAGACAGAATCAACCCAGGCTTTCATGCATGATCAGCCCGTTGTAGAAGCTCCTTTTTGAGCAGCAGCCACATAGGACTGCCTATCAGTCAACATTGGAGGTCCGCGTACCACAGTTTCCATGGCCACCATAAGTACGATTTCAGGATGACTCGCCATCCTTCATATTACCCTGCTGATCATCTGCTAAGAAGGGAATATATACAGAATCTCGCTCTGTGCTCATTGTTCCCAATGTCCTCGGGTCCTTTCCATCACTGCAGAACCGTTGCACTATCGTGCTGTTGCAACTCGCCAACAGATCAAGATACTATGAGCCGAAAGACAGTCTGCCAGCTCTCGCTCTCCTGAGTCTAAGGTTTGTCTATTGAGGAATTGGCCATCACATTGTCTGTCCCTGCAATGTGAGAGTCTGATAGTGTCTGTAGATGTTGCTCTGCCCATTCCAAGAGAGCATCTATTTCCACAGTCACCTGATGACTATTCGTTCCACCCCGATGGTTTACTTAGGGCGACTGTCAAGGCATTGTCTGACGTTATTCTTACCGCCCGTCCTGTCAGCCGATCACCAAACTGCAGGCAAGCCAAGCAAACTGCACAAGCTTCCAATCGATTGATGGTCCACTGTCGTTCCTCAACATTCCACCAACATTGCCCTATCAACTCTTGGCAGCGAGACCCCCAACCCAGGAGGCTCGAATCCATTGTAAGCACCAACCATTCTGGAGTCTCTAAAGGTTACCTTTCTCATGAGGTGTTCCCTTTGCAACCATCACTACAACTTTGCGCCCACTTCCAGCGGCAAAGATAGCCTCACAATATACGCCCGTGACTGCAGATTTCACCGTAACAGCAGAATCTGCTGATGCGGCAGTATATGCGCTCTTGCCCAGGATTCCACTTTCAACGTTGTTGCCATTGACCCCAAAGACCTGTAAATAACTCCACACCGTTGAACAAGTGGCCAATCTCAAGGAATGAACCAGATTCTCCAACTTTCTGACACGTTGATCTGGCATAATCACCCTGCCTTTCAACCACATCACTTCTCACGCCGAGGAATTCCATGGTCTGTGTGGCTGTAGATTGCTTTTGGCTAAGTCCAGCTCTTGAAGGAAGCGAATCACCTTGCGAGACGCCAACTGACCTTCTTCCGCACTCTTGGCCCAAATTAACCAAGCGTCCACATATGGATGGACCAGAATACCTTCCTTGTGCAGAGCATCACTACTACCACCATGATCTTGGAGAAGGTTCTGGGCACCGTAGCCAGGCCAAAATGGCAAAGCTAGAAACTGATAATGCTGTCCTAGAACTGCAAAACATAGAAACCACTGAAGTGAGATTAAGAAATTCCCCCCTTTGCATCGCCACAATGACAGAGCTTAAGATTTCCATTCTGAAGTGAGTCCACGCAAATGTCAGTTCACTCCTTGCAGATCCAGGATGGGTCGAAATGAGCTCTCTTTCTCCTTGGGTATGACAAAACAGAAAGAATATCACTACATATTTTCCTGCAGTTTGGGAACGGGAATTACAGCCCTGAGCTCTATCAGCCTTTGTAACGTGCTCTCCAGTCACTCTCTTCACTACCAATTTGCATGGAGTGACCATTCAAGATCCAGCAGTCAACCATGATTTAGGTCCCCTTTTGATAAATGTGAGATAGCCGCCTATCTCCGGAATCCGTAGGTAGACCCCCACACCTTCATTGCGAGGTCCGAGATGCTCCAAAGGACCGTGATCTTCCGCAGGGATGCGTCCTCTTACTTGTCAATCCCCTGTAAAGGCAATAAACAATGGGAATCCCTGGAGCAACCTCTCGTCCCAAAACAGCACAACGCTGCTTTAGTCTTGGAATCACCTCATCAATTCACAATCTTCTCCAACTCATTTCCCAACCGGAGAGAACCCTTAAAGGGTATATCGCATTGTCCGACAGCACGCAAACCGCTCGATTCTGCAGCCCGCAGTGGAGCCGGTCAAGGGAGAACAAAGTTCTAGCGTCCCATCTTTGCATAGGGATGGGCAGCCTACTTGCAGGATCAAGAATCCTTTTATCAACCAAGTCATTCTCAGAGATCTTCTCTTTGGGGGTGGGGGGCGGCATTTCTGGTTGCACCCTCTTTAAAAGTTGCATGTTTAGGTAACTCACAGGCTGCTGCCCTTAGCTGTATTGGACCAGTCCTGTAGCATCATTTGCCAGCAGAGTTAAAGGTCAATGAATGATTAGCCAATAGGAAGAAGAAAAAAGTTTCCATTTCTCTTTCCCGTGACCCCACTCAGCCATTCTCCTTTCCACCACTTCCACAGTTTACCCACATCAAGTTCTCATCATCTCCTTCAGATCCTCCCATTAAGCCTACTTTGGCCTCTTTTACACTCAAATTCTCCATTTAGCCCCTCAGGTCCCCCAGTCAGTTTCCTTCTAATCACAGGAATGGAGAGGCAGCACCCGGCCTCCCTTCCCTCCCGCAGCCTCAGAAGGCCCCCTCGATCTATCAATCAGCAGCCCCCAGCCTCCGTTCCATGTAAACGTGTTGGCGTTTGTCTTGAGTGCGCATTTGGCTGTCTTCCTATTTACGTCTGGGTGTTTGGAATCACCTGAGGAATCATCCTCCCAGAGTTCATACCTTAAGAATCAGCCCTCCCCACCCAGAGAGAGCTCCTTCTGAAGAACTGCACCCCGTTCTTGCCCCCTTCCCTGCCTTGTAACTCTGGAAGGAGAGGGCTTCAGGTTATTCTATATGGGGTATGGGCTGGGGGCACCACCACCTCATGCCCCCACTCTCCCCACTTCTTCAGCTGGAGTAACAGGGACAAATTTGCAAAACAAAAAACTGTGCTTTGTTTTTGGATTCAGCTCTGAAAATGACAGTACACACAGACTTTCCCTCTTTGAAAATTGCCCATTGGGGGGGGGGGGGGGGGGGGAGGTACCCACAGGGATTGCACCAGCTTTTTCTGCACACGCTTGATGCGTGGGGGAAAAAACCACGCAAAAGCCATATACGTTTTTTCCCTCCCTGCTCTAATTCAGCTTCCGCTCAATGCAGGGAGATGTACCCATACTGTGGCACAGTCGCATACTTTTAAACCACACACATGGGCTGACCGATTTTCAAAAATCTCTCTTCCATGGCTAAAACGATTTGAAAAATGCCATTTTTGTAAGATGGCACGTGACAGGCAGAACTCAAGCTTTTGTCAGGCTGGGCAGGTTTTGAGGATTTGAAAACGTCAGCTGCATGCAAAATGACTCCTCCATATGCTCTTGCTCTCTCCTCTTTCCCTTCCCACACATTCCTTCCCCTCCTCTTACCTCCCCTGGCCCCATTCAGTACTCTTCCTCTGCGGCCACCCAGGGCCTGCCCACGCAAGCAGCAGAATGCCCTCCTGTCATCTTTTGATCCTTTCCTTGCATGCACCACATGCCACACCTGCGCCGCTCCCAGCCATCCTTCACCAGGAAAGCAGTCAGACTCCCTTCATGTTGCCCTTCTTCTCGCCATCTTCTCCAGCCTGCTTTCCGTCTAGAGGTGGGAGGAGCAAACTGCTTGTAGTTGCACAATACCAGTCTGTCCCAGCTGCCACCATTAAAGCCATCAAGGCGACAGCTACAACTGTGCAAAACGTCCACGGATCCAAAGACTGCTGCTGCTGCTACCCAGTGCAAACAAATGCAGGCGTTTTTCAGTTTAAGGCCAAAAATTTCCAGGGTTTTCCAAAAAAGAATACAGGCAAGGGCTTTTCCTTAAAATATCTCAATAGAGATGCACGGGTGCCTATTCTAATCCGAAGCAAAACGTCCAGAGCTGTCACTGAAGTGCTCCTAATGCTGTTCCAATATCCCACCACTGACCAATGTTTCAGCCCTGCCTGCATAAGGAGAAAAGACCATCCACTAACACCGAACATTATAAAAAAAGATCGATTACAGGACTGGTTAAATCCCGACTTTCCCCTGCATTCATAGTTAACCTGCACAGGATTGTCAAGTCTCCAGATTGGTAGGGAGCAGTTCACCCCAGGCCGCCAGCTCGATAGACCGGATGGGGCAGATTGATAGACACACACGCGCGCTCCTCCAGTGGCTTACATGCGCAATCAGTAAGGGCCTGCACAACCCTAACCGACCGCCCGCCCCTCAGATACTATTGTGGGCGGAGTTACCCTCCCTTCCTGGGGGGACCAGCTGCTTTCCTATTGGCTGCCGAAGGTCCTCGCCCCCGCCTGACGCCTAGTCTCTCTCACACACGATTGGTAGGAGGGTGTGAGTATCTCAAAAGCGGGAAAAGAAAAAAAAAAAAAAAAAGAGTCAAATGTTAAAGCTGCGAAGAAAGCGTTCCTGCCGCGTTCGCAAATCTAACCTCTCTCGACTTCCAAAAATTCCCCAGAATCAGCAAATCGGCACCACCGAGCTGGACTGCCCGCCTGCACTGGACATCCGTGTAAGGAAAAATACAAAACAATCCCTAGTCGCTCTTGAGATCCCAACCACCGATCGGGCTGCCCCTCTCGTGGGTAGATCACCGCAATCGATCTGGCAACTCGCCTTAGCTCTCGGCCCCCATATCCTTAAGAACACAGGTCGATACAGTAAAGTGTGCTCCGTCGGAGCGCACCGTCAGCCTGCCCTGGACGCGTGTTTTCCCTTACCCCTTATTCAGTAAGGGGAGGAAAACAAGCGGCCCACCCGCGGCACCTAATAGAGCCCTCAACATGCAAATGCATGTTGAGGGCCCTATTAGGTATGCGTGCGCGATTCAGTAAGTAAAATGTGCAGCCAAGCCGCACATTTTACTCTAAGAAATTAGCGCCGCCCAAAGGTCGGCGCTAATTTCTTCCGGCGCCAGGAAAGTGCACAGAAAAGCAGTAAAAACTGCTTTTCTGTGCACCCTCCGACTTAATATCATAGCGATATTAAGTCGGAGGTCCGCAAAAGTAAAAAAAAAAAAAAAAAATTTAATTCGGCCCGCGGCTGTCGGGCCGAAAACCGGACGCTCAATTTTGCCGGCGTCCGGTTTCCGAGCCCGTGGCTGTCAGCGGGCTCGAGAACCGACGCCGGCAAAATTGAGCGTCGGCTGTCAAACCCACTGACAGCCGCCGTTCTAGGCCAAAAGGAGGCGCTAGGGACGCGCTAGTGTCCCTAGCGCCTCCTTTTCCTCGTTTGCACCGCGTCACATCATTTGCATACTGGATCGCTCGCACTGCGCGGTTTTACAGTATCTCAGCGGGAAAAGAAAAAAAAAAGTCAAATGTTAAAGCTGCGAAGAAAGCGTTCCTGCCGCGTTCGCAATTCTAACCTCTCTCGACTTACAAACATTCCCCAGAATCAGCAAATCGGCATCACCGAGCTGGACTGCCCGCCTGCACTGGACGTCCGTCTAAGGAAAAAAGACAAAACAATCCCTAGTCGCACTTGAGATCCCAACCACCGATCGGGGCTGCCCCTCTCGTGGGTAGATCACCGTAATCGATCTGGCAACTCGCCTTAGCTCTCGGCCCCATATCCTTAAGAACACAAGAAGTTGCCATCCAGAGTCAGATGCAGGATCCATTATACCCAGCATCCCGTTTCCAACAGTGGCTAATCCAAAGCTCAAGTACCTTTCACGTACCCAAACAGTAAATACAGCCCATGCTACTAATGCCAGTAATAGCAATGGCTATTCCTTAACTTGATTAGTGGCAGTTTATGGACTTTTTAAATTAACTTCCCTAACCGCTTTAAAAATAAACAGGGTGCAGTAGGGTCCCCCTTGCAGTCTGCAAGAAAGGCCTGATGGTGGCCCACCCCAGCTGATCGCCTACGGATGATTTAAAGAAGACCTTTTGATCAGCAGCACTATTTCAAACAGCATGCCGAAATTAAGATATTTGTAAACATTGCGATAGAAAAGTAAAGCACAGCTAGGTGGAGAGCTTGAGCGTTCTGTGAGACAAGACATATAAACCTCCTCCTCCATCCTTCTTCCACACTGGTTTCAAGAGCCACCTCTCCCCTGCAGAAAATAGTGCTCAAGTAAGGACACACACCTTGGATTTCAAAAGCAGTTTAACTATTCTAGACCCAGATCAAATATGTCCTGAAGCTCCACTCAAAGGAGCAAACATTTATTTGTTAATATAGCACACAGCCATCGGAATGTTTCAGACTTGCTCTTTGTGCGGCTGAGTGAACAGGGGGACAAATCAGTCACATCACTGCATGATAACAGCGCTGATGTAAACAACACAACCCAAGCTATATCAGCTACAATAACCAGGTCCATTTAGGGATCTGGTGACACTGCAGCAAATCGGAGATGGGACGCGCAAAACAGAGATACACCATCACGCACAGTAATAGATTTCAATTTATTTTCCAATACATTCATTCAGGTCTTTTACACATATTATAGAAAAAGAGATACAAGATTAAAATGTCAAAATACAAAACAAGTGCAAATTTCTTACGCTTTAAAACAGCACAGGCATTAAAGGCTAAAGATGCTAGATGGCCAGATTAGGTTTAGATCCATAGTTTGAGCTACCTTTGCTTGAATAAAGCCTTCTCGCTGCTGCTGAAGAGAGCCATTTTGTGCTACAAACTACAGCAGGCAGTGATGTCACTTCCTACTTCCCTTTCCTCTAGCATAAAATGGCTGCTCCCAGCAGCAGCGCCTACAAATCTCCATTTGTAGGCGCTGCCATTTTGTGCTACAATCTACAGGAGTCAGGGCTGGCGCTTCCCTTTTCTCTAGCATAAAATGGCCGCTCCCAGCAGCCGAGCCTAAAATTATCCACCATTTTATTCTTTGAATAAAGCTTTCCTGCTGCTGCAGGCAGCCATTTTGTGCTACACTCCAGGGCTGTCAGTGATGTCACTTCCCTTTCCTCTAGCATAAAATGGCTGCTCCCTGCAGCCGAGCCTACAATTCTCCATTTTATTCCTTGGATAAAGTGTCTTTCCTGCTGAAGGCAGCCATTTTGTGCTACAATCTACGCTGTTAGTGCTGCCGCTTCCATTTCCTCTAGCAAAAAAAAAAAAAGACTGCTCCCAGCAGTCGTGTGTACAACTTTCTACCATTTCGTTCCTTGAATAAAGCGTCCTTCCTGCTGCTGCAGGCAGCCATTTTGTGCTACACTCCAGGGCTGTCAGTGATGTTGCTTCCCTTTTCTCTAGCATAAAATGGCTGCTCCCAGCAGCACCGCCTACAATTCTCCACCATTTTCTTCCTTCAATAAAGCCTCCTTGCTGCTGCTGAAGGCAGCCATTTTGTGCTAGTCTACAGCAGTCAATGCTGTTGCTTCCCTTTAGCATAAAATGGCTGCTCTCAGTAGCCGAGCCTATAATTCTCCACCATTTTCTTCCTTCAATAAAGCCTCCTTGCTGCTGCTGAAGGCAGCCATTTTGTGCTAGTCTACAGCAGTCAATGCTGTTGCTTCCCTATTCTCTAGCATAAAATGGCTGCTCCCAGTAGCCGAGCCTATAATTTTCCACCATTTTGTTCCTTGATAAGGCCTCCTTGCTGCTGCTGAAAGCTGCCATTTTGAGCTACAATCTACAGCAGTCAGTGCTGTCGCATCCCTATTCTCTAGTATAAAATGGCTGCTCCCAGCACCCCAGCCTACGATTACCCACCATTTTCTTCCTTCAATAAAGCCTCCTTGCTGCTGCTGCTGCTGGCGGCAGCCATTTTGTGCTAGTCTACAGCAGTCAATGCTGTTGCTTCCCTATTCTCTAGCATAAAATGGCTGCTCCCAGTAGCCGAGCCTACAATTTTCCACCATTTTGTTCCTTGATAAAGCCTCCTTGCTGCTGCTGAAAGCAGCCATTTTGTGGTACAATCTACAGCAGTCAGTGCAGTAGCCACCCTTACCTCTAGCATAAAATGGCTGCTCCCAGCAGCCGAGCCTACAATTTTCCACCATTTTATTCCTTGAATAAAACAACCTTCCTGCTGCTGAAGACAGCCATTTTATGGTACAATCTACAGCAGTCCTTGCTGTTGCTTCCCTTTAGCATAAAATGGCTGCTCGCAACCGCAGCCCCTACAAGTTTCCACGATTTTAATCTCTTAAGGATATTGTAAATCTGTACCAGCATTTAACCTTTCGGCATTTTCCTCCTACCTTGTCCGTTCTAAACGGCAGGGATTTCAAGTCTCAGCAAACACTAATATTATAAAGTTGTATTACAACCATCTGTCAGGTCTTATTTCCAGTTCTCATATCTTTTCCTCATGCATTTTATTTTTAAACACTTGTCTTGTGCCCTGAGTAATAAGCCCTGAACTATCTTAACTGTCTAGTTTCTCTTCTTGCCCTTTTTAGATAAACAAAGGGAAGGTATGTTTCCATTCTGTCCTAACAGCGCAAGGAAACATTGAAACCAATTTTAAAAGTCCAAACAGCATTCTAACAACTAGCAAAAGCCATTAGACAAAAAGCAATTTGAAAAAAAAATACAATAAAGAAAACTTTATACACAAAAGTAAAAAAATAATAATAATCTGCAAACGGGATAAACACCTGACAGGGGCAAAACAAACCTGCTTTTTCTGGTTGAAAGGATTTTACAAAGAAAAACAGCTTGAAATTCTCTATTTCTGTACCTGCTGATTCTAATGTGGTTTCTTCCTCTTATTTCATTAAAACAGTAACTTCTCCACCTCCCCCACTACCTTACAAATGGAGAAACAAAGGGGTGTTGTGCTAAAGGCACCATCAGAAAAAGTGGGTTAAAGAGTCAGAGCAAAGAATTACCATCCTTCCCTCCTTCCAAAGACCCTCATTCTAATCAACTCCTCCAGACTCATTGTGTGTGACCTTCAGCAGACACTTAACCTCTCCCCTCCTGATCTAGAACCATGGTGGTCTTCAGCAAAATCACACGGATGCCTATGTACTAAAGGTTTTCTCCCCTCTTGTCACTAAGGGAAAAATCCTTTGAGCTCTCAATTCCCCTGACCCTCTGTGACCTTTGGCAAAATCATTTAATCTCTTTACCCAACCCTCTCTGTGCGGCCTTCAGCAAAGTCGCTAATCCATCTTCCCACATGGACACACTATCCCTGTATGTGACCTTCAGCAAAATTACTTAGCCAACTCTTCCTTCCACTCCTCTGATCTTCAGCAAAATCACTTATACTCCCCGTGCTTGTAATGGAGTAATTACTTACCTGATAATTTCTTTTTTCTTAGTGTAGACAGATGGACTCAGGACCAATGGGTATAGTGTACTCCTAATAGCCGTTGGAGACGGATCAGATTTCAATCTGACTTCAGCCCTAGTACATATACCCCTGCAGGAAGTGCAGCTCTTCATTATTCTCCTCGAAAAGCATTGTGGATATATTTGACTGACTAACTGAATAACTTGATTAATTTGAACTGGTCGAATTGGCTATAGCTTGAGACCGCCAGTGCCCTCAACCGAGAAGCGTCGAGACCCAGTAGGATGGGTGTCCTAGATGAAGGAAGGCATGGCTTACCCTTGAATCACTCGCTCCCGGGGATGTCCCCCGAGAATTCCATGAGTAACGGCAGCTGTGGGTAGGATGCTGAGTCCATCTGTCTACTCTAAGGAAAACAAAGTTATCAGCTATGTAATTTCTCCATTTCCTAGGGTGTAGCAGATGGACTCAGGACCAATGGGATGTATAAAAGCTACTCCCGAACCTGGTGAGAGGCTGTCCGTGACCCACTTAGTACTGCCCTTGCAAATGCTGTGTCCTCCCGAGCCTGAACATCCAGGCGGTTAAACCTGTAGAAGGTGTGGATGGAGGACCATGTCGCCGCCCTGCAGATCTCGGCGGGTGACAGCATCTTGGTTGCCGCCCAGGACAATGCCTGGGCTCTAGCAGAATGAGCTAGAGCCCAGGCATTGTAAAGGCAGTGGCTCGCCTGCTTCCACGGAGGCCGCCTTGATGACTTCTTTGATCCAGTGGGCTATGGTTGCTCGCGAGGCAGCTTCCCCCTGCTTCTTCCTGCTGTGAAGGACAAATAGATGGTCCGTCTTTTGTACGGATTCCGACCTTTCCCGGTATCGGACTAGAAGCCTGCCGACGTTGAGATGTCTTAGACTTCTAACCTCTTCCGAATTCTTATGCTCAACTGGTGATGGTAGCGAGATGGTTTGGTTGAGACGGAAGTGAGACACCACTTTGGGGAGGAACGATGGAACTGTGCGTAACTGGATGGTTCCCGGGGTGAGTCTGAGGAACGGCTCCCGGCAGGACAGTGCTTGTAGCTCAGATATACGATGAGCCGAACAGACTGCCAGCAGGAAGGCTGTCTTCAACGTTAATAGTCGGAGAGACAGACCGTGGAGAGGTCTGAAGGAGGTTCCTGCTAGGAAATCTAGGACCAGGTTGAGGTTCCAAAGAGGCACTGGCCACTTCAGGGGTGGTAGGATGTGCTTGACTCCTTTCAGGAAGCGGGAGACATCCGGGTGAGAGGCTATGCTGCCGCTCTCGCTCTTGGTTCCGTAGCATGATAAGGCCGCCACCTGTACCTTGATGGAGTTGAGGGACAATCCCTTCTGTAGTCCATTCTGTAGGAATTCCAAAATCGCAGGTATGATGTCATGGTCCTCGCACCAGGATTCGAATACTCTCCAAATCCTTATGTATGTTAGGGATGTGGAAAACTTGTGTGCTCGGAGTAGGGTGACAATTACTGCGCCAGAGTATCCTCTCCTCCTTAGGCGAGTCCTCTCAATGGCCAGACTGTAAGAGAATCGAGCTGCATCCTCGTGTTGGCTCGGTCCCTGTTGGGGCAGGTCTCTGTGTGGAGGTAGCAGCAGGGGGTTCCCTGCCAACAGTCTTCGCATTTCTGCGTACCATGGTCTTCTTGGCCAGTCCGGGGCCACTAGAAGTACTGGCCCCACACTGTGGTGTTCTATCTTGTGGATGATCGTGACCAATAGGGGCCATGGCGGGAAGGCGTATAACAGAGTCTCCTGTGGCCAGGTCTGTACCAGGGCATAGATTCCCTAGGAAAGAGGTTCCCGCCTGCGGCTGAAGAAACTGGGTACCTGGGCGTTGGACCGGCTTGCCAGGAGGTCCATGGTTGGTGTTCCCCAACGGTTTACTATCAATTGGAATGCTGTGGTTGAGAGTTTCCATTCTCCTGGATCTAGACTCTCTCTGCTGAGGTAGTCCGCTGCGACACTGTCTTTCCCGGCAATGTGGACGGCCAAATCTCTTGAAGATTCACTTCCGCCCATGACATTAGGGGGTCTATTTCCAGAGACACCTGTTGGCTTCTGGTTCCTCCCTGACGGTTGATGTAAGCCACTGTTGTGGCGTTGTCAGACATTACTCTGACCGCTTTGCCTCGGAGTCTGTGACCGAACCTTAGGCAGGCTATTCTGACTGCCCTGGCTTCTAGGCGATTAATAATCCATCCTGACTCTTCTTTGTTCCATTGCCCTTGGGCAGTTAGCTCTTGGCAGTGTGCTCCCCATCCTCATAGGTTGGCATCCGTGGTGCGTAGGATCCAGGTTGGGGAGGATAGTCTCGTTCCCTGGCTCAGATGGGTTTCTTGTGGCCACCATCATGGTTGGGCCTGAACTTTGTCCGGCAGCTGAAGCCGTACGGTGTAGTTCTGGGACATTGGATTCCATCGTGATAGTAGTGAGCGGTGTAGGGGTCTCATGTGAGCCCGTGCCCATGGGACTACTTCCAGTGTAGATGCCATGAGGCAGAGAACTTGTAGGTAATCCCATGCTGTGGGGAGAAGTTTGCTCAACAGGGTTCGTAACTGGGTCATCAGTTTTGATCTCTTTGTCGGTGTCAGGATGACCTTGTCTTGTTTGGTGTTGAACCGGACTCCCAGGTATTCTAGAGATTGGGAAGGCTGCAGGCAGCTCGTTTGTGTTGACCACTCACCCGAGGCTCTCCAGTAGAGTTTTGACTCTGTTGGTTGCCTGGTGGCTTTCCTCTGGGGATTTCGCTATGATCAGCCAATTGTCTAGATAAGGGTGCATGCGGATTCCTTCCTTCCTCTGTGTTGCTGCCACCACTGTGATCTTGGTGAACGTCCAGGGTGCAGTGGCTAACCCGAAAGGTAGTGCCCGGAACTGGTAGTGACGGTCCAGGACTGAGAAGCGTAGAAAACGCTGATGCTCTTGATGGATCGGAATGTGTAGGTAGGCTTCAGACAGATCCAGGGAGGTAAGGAACTCTCCCGGTTGTATCGCCCTTATTACCGAGCGTAGGGTTTCCATGTGGAAGCGAGGAATCTTCAGGTAACGGTTGACCGCCTTGAGGTCCAGGATAGGTATGAACGTTCCTTCCTTCTTGGGAACGATAAACTAGATGGAATGGCCAGTATTTATTTGTTGTGGAGGCACCGGTGTTATAGCCTCTAAGGCTAGTAATCTGGTCAGCGTAGCTTCCACTGCCATTCTCTTGGAAGGGTCGCGGCAGGGAGATTCCACAAACTTGTCCGGAGGGAGTAGGTGGAAATCCAGGTAATATCCCTCTCCAATGATGGATAGGACCCACTTGTCCGAAGTTATCTCGACCCATCTTTGGTAGAATAGGGCCAGTCTGCACCCTATGGCTTCTTCCGTTGGATGGGTCGGCTGATCTTCATTGTGGGGTGCGGCTGGGGCCTAGGCCCGAACTGGCTCCCCTTTTATTGTGCTTGTTCCGAAAGAACTGGCCCCAGCCTGTGGGGCGGGCCGCTTGATATGAGCTTCTATATGGGTTGAAGCGCTGTGATCCTCTGTCCCTGGAGGTCCCGGAGAAGGATCGCTCGTTTCTCTTATTCCTGTCCTCCGGTAGCCGCGGCAGTGGGGACTCGCCCCACTTGTTGGCTAGTTTCTCTAGTTCGCTTCCTAACAGGAGTGTTCCCTTGAAAGGCATCCTTGTGAGTCTCGTTTTGGAGGATGCGTCAGCTGACCAGTTTCGAAGCCAGATTTGTCTTCTGGCTGCCATGGCGGATGAGACTCCTCTAGTTGCTGTGAGTACCAGATCCGAAGCGGCGACCGTGAGGAATAATACGGCTGGTTCCAGGGCTTCCCCAGGAGTGTTGTTCCTGGTCTGTGCTAAGCAGGTGCGTGTCACCACTGCACAGCATGCCGCGATCTGTAAAGACATAGCGGAGACGTCAAGGGACTGCTTGAGGATAGATTCCAGACGTCTGTCTTGAGCATCCTTGAGTTCTGCTCCTCCCTCCACTGGGATAGTAGTGAGCTTCGAGACTGTGCAGACCATGGCATCCACTTTAGGACATGCCAGGAGATCTTTGGCGGCAGGGTCCAAAGGGTACATGGCTGCCAGAGCCCTGCCCCCTTTGAACGTGGTTTCTGGGGCCTCCCATTCCAGGTCAATTAGTTGCTGGACGGCTTATAATAGTGGGAAATGGCGAGAGGTCTGACGAAGTCCCTCCAAAAGTGGTTTCAGCTTAGGTTTCTGCGAGGCACTTGTGCCCGGGATGGCAAGCTCTTTTAAGATGTGCGTGACCAGGTCTGGAAGTTCGTCCTTAGTGAAGAAGAGTCTCATGGTTCGATGGGTTTCTGTCCCCGGAGGGAGTTCCCCGTCCTCCAGGGGTTCTGACTCCTCATCTGAGATGTCTGTGTCCCCGAAGGTGGGGCTTCTGGGCGGTGGGATCACTTCCCTATGGATAGAGGGTCCTGGCATATTGAGGTCCTCTGGTGGTGCCTGTGACCGCATTGTAGGAGGCACCGGTTGCACATGGACCAAGGCATGCAGACCTTTGAAAAATTCCACCCAGGCGATAGAAGCTGGGTCTAGACTAGGGGGCGCCATGTGATGCTAGGTCTGGCGTACCACTCGAGAGGCTGGGGTCCGGTACCGGCTGGGGAGGGCCATCAGTTGGGTCCCCTAGGGCATCTTCACACTATATACACAGTGCCGTGGCCTCCTCATGCTGTGCCGCTCTAATGTGGCAAGCTGGGCAAAGGCCCTGAGCTTATTTTCGGGTGCAGCCATGGTTTGTGCGCTCCGGTGTGCGTCGAAGATGCATGTGTAGGTTTGGTGCTCGCGCTGTTGTGCGCACGGGTCGAAGTTATGCGCCCAGCACAGTGAACGCATGGCTATGCGCGCGACGTGCGCACAAGGTATTTGTCCGCACGGATCGAGACAGCGGACAGGGCGGCGAACAGGAACAAAATGGTGACGGCGACCACCTCGGAGGGTCTCCACGTGGGAGGACCTTCGGATCTGACCGGAGTCTAGCCCTGCTAGGGGTGATCAACCTGGTGGCACTAGTCCCGGCTGGCGACCTGTGCATCTTCTCGAGCTTCAGGGACCGGAGACTTTTAAATAGATTTCTAACTTATCTTGTCCCAGCACTTCCCAGTTTCGTTCTGGGTGGTCTCCAGCTGCAGGGGGAGAGGGAAAATACATTCACCGCTGCGCTCGAGGTTGCACCCGCTGCCTCTCAGCCTCACCCGATGTCGGGGGTTAGGTCCCCACCGAGGTTCGGCTGCCGGACCGAGGCTCGCCTCCGAGGGATCGCGGAAATCACCTTGGAATCTCGACTGGGGGAGGGACCCAACGGTGTCACCGCAGGAGAGTGGGGATAGTCTGTAGAGGTAAGATTTCTTCTTAATTTGGATTTCTTTGGTAAAAATTACTCTAACTCTGTGAGCGCGTGCAGGTAGTCCCTAACTGCTATGGAGACGGAAAATACTGAAGAGCTCCACTTCCTGCAGCGGTATAAGTACTAGGGGCTGACATCAGATTGAAATCTGATCCGTCTCCAACTGCTATCAGGAGCACACTATACCCATTGGTCCTGAGTCCATCTGCTACACGCTATGAAATTAAGGGTTTTTTTGGGTCAGCGCAGCCAAGCTCCCTCTTGCAGCACTCTTCATATAACATTAAGGAATACATTTTACAAGCGCCGCTATCACTAAAAGGCCCATATACGCGTGCTAATCCCTCCTCCCGCAGGCACAACTATCCCTGTGAACAAATAAATAGTCTCGTTGTGCAGAGAAAATCCTCTTGAGGTATAGCCCTGTCTGTGCTTGGCATGACAGCACGTTCATCTAGCTCTTGACTAAACTAATAGGTCTAGCTTCTCATTCTGCCTTTTTAAAAAAAAGGGGAGAAGGAATGGCTCAGAGAACCTAATTCCCCAGGGAAGTACTCTTCAGCTCAAGCTTTGTTCAGTTTGCTGGTTACGCAGAACTTGCTTTTACATACTTGTAACAATAGAACACAAAGGTCAGGTGGTGTTCCTCTAATGCTTTTATCAGAGAACTAACATCACTGGAGAATGATTACTTTCCTCCTGCCTCTCTACTGGGCATCAACTTTAGAAAGAACACATCCTGAGCTTTTAATGTCATTGTCCCTCTGCAGTAACCTATGACATACAAAGAGACAGCTCGCCAGATTCATGAGTTGAAGAGTACACAACCACACCGGCGTTACCCAGCATTCAGTAACTATTCTCCAGGGGGCAGCACTGTAATCTAAAAACAGAGTACATCCTAGGACACAGGGAACAGAATATGGAACCATCCTAGAGCTTCAGTTCTGTCCCCACGGCACCCACACAAAAGAAAGGATAGATCTTCTCTGTGAAGGAGTCATTGAAAGTGAAGAGAGTCTCCATGCTGTCTGCATTGTAGAAGGAGACTCGTCCTTGCTCATAGTTTAGGAACACTCCCACGGTGTTGGGAGTCTCACTCAAAGCTAGAGGGGTGTCTGGGGACGTGAAGGCCCAGTATTCATCACGATACAGACCCAGGAGTCCAATAGCCCAGATCCCCACAGACGGCTTGATTTTAAACACTCCTTTCCGCCTCACAGATTCCCTGGCAGCCCCCACAGTCCAGTATACACCGCCTCCCACCTCCACTTCCCAGTAGCGCACCCCAAAGGAGAACCCCTGGCGTGCCAAAGCACAGGGTTTGCCATTAAAACGCTCAGGGCTATCAGAAAAGAAGAGAGCATCTTCCATGTATTTTATGGTTTTCTTGTCTCGAGACAGGATCAGCTGAACATGTGCTGTCAGGGGATCCACTGTTAAAGGCACTACAGAGAAAGAGGAGAAAGAGGAAAGGTTTAGGAAGAGGACTGCTCATGCTGCTAAAGAGTCAATAGGGTCTCAATCAGGATACATGATCAGATTGTTCCTCTCAAGAGCTCAACGTGTTGGAGGAAGCATTCTTCCGACTACTGTACCAACTGCCCCTTCCCCACCATTACAGAAAATCTTTCCTTAAATAAAATGCTGTCAGTGTGCCTTGGAAGAGAAACCTTTAAAATGATAAAGAGTCAATAGGGTCTCAATCAGGATACATGATTAGATTGTTCCTCTCAAGAGCTCAACGTGTTGGAGGAAGCATTCTTCCGACTACTGTACCAACTGCCCCTTCCCCACCATTACGGAAAATCTTTCCTTAAATAAAATGCTGTCAGTGTGCCTTGGAAGAGAAACCTTTAAAATGATAGAAGCCCACCGAGACATAGTCTATACCAGTAATGCCCCTGCAAACACAAGCTGCTTGTTGATAACCAGAAAAAACAGCAAGCCTGCTCCCACTGGGAATTTCAAGACCCACCCAGGCAGCTATCTTGGAATGGGCCTGGAGGCCTAACAGAAGACAATTTCAGTGTGAGGGATTTCTCTCAAGAATGGAGGATAGGGCCTATTCAGCCAGCACAGAGGACTCCGTCTCGAGGACTGTAATTACTCGCCTTTTTCTGCCCATCTCCTTTTACCTTTGTAGCTTTTTATCCAGTCCTTGGAAGTGACCATCCATCCGCACTTGGCCTTGTTTTCATTCTGAGGAGATGCAGGCTCTGGATGCTGGAATGTCACATAATTGCTCCTGTGGAAGAGGGAGGATGACAATTAATCTATCAATAAAACACAGACGCCCTGGATCTACATTCTGGAATTTTTCAGTTAAAAAAGGGAATTTCAGCTCAGCTGAGAGGAATTTTAATTTCAACGGGTCAGACTGCATCAGAACCAGATCTTCGAAAATCTGTGCTGCTCAACATGGAGCATCAGACGGAGGAAAATCAGAATAAGGTCCACACCATTGCCACTTGCGATATGAAATAGGGTCAGCAGGTCTCCAGGCCTTCAAGGACAGGCTGAGCCTGCTTTTGTATTACGATGGCATCTATGGACTCATACATCTCATTTCTCTGAGAATAAGCACAAATCTTCAAGACCCAGCATGCAATGCGGCAAAACCAGCTCTGGCTCAGCCTAATTCTTTTTTTTTTTTTTAATTTGTAGCTTTTATTGGCATAACAAAAACAAACATCGGCATACCAAGTACATAATACCATGGAACCATAATTGAACAAGAAATGCTGTTGTACCTGATGACAAAGAGCCATTTCACGCAAATATACCCCCTTGAAATCCTCCCCCCCCCCCCCCTCCCATAAAGATAGCCAGCGTATATCAACTATCATCAAAACACCTGGTGAGCAAGATACCTGCGATCAAGCAGCAAGAGCGCAGAGTCATGTATAGTAAAAAAGAAACTCTGTGGCAAATCAACATCCCCCGAATGATAGAAAGTCCCCTGAAAATCCACGATCCCGGGCCAGTTACAAAAACACCAATTGACACCAGTCCTGTACTCAGTCAATATAAGTCACTTCTTCCCACTAGAAATTCGAAGCCATTGTTCATATCGTCCCCAGATCTTATGAAAGTGTTGGGTCGATTTATTGCGAAATGCTGTTATCTTCCCCAAGGTGTGCGAATGGAGGACCAATGCTTGAACTGTGGCTACCGTTGGGACTCCAGGATCCTTCCAACAACGCGCTATAGCGCACCTGGTCGCAGTAACCACATATTTAATAAAATAGTTATGAAATTTGGACCTGTCTCGGAGTTCATCATTTAATAGAGCTTGTGCAGGGGTAAGCTGTATTTTTCCATTCAAAATTGTAGATATCCAGGTTGAAATCAATGTCCACAACTGTTGTATTTTGGAGCATTGCCACCAGAGATGAAAAAAAGTACCTCTTTCCTGGCAAAGTTTCCAGCAAAGCCCCTGTGTATGTGGCGCATAGCGTTGAATGATACTTGGTGTTATATACCATCTATAGTATAACTTGTACCCATTTTCAATGTGCTGAGCTGAGATAAATCCTTTCCGAAGAAGGGTAAAGATCCGCAGCCAATCCTCCTTTGTCCAATCACATTGTAAGTCCGACTGCCAGGCTTGTATATGAGATGCAGACTGATCAAAGTCGTCACTTAAGAGTCCGTACATATTAGAAATATGTTTGGTAACCAAATGTGCTTTTCTACACATGCTCTCAAACGAGGAAATACCCTGTACAAGGTCACCTGCAATTCGATGACTAGTATAAAAGTGACGAACTTGGAGGTAGCGGAAAAGATCCGCTGGCCCCAGCTGATATTGGCGGCAGAGGGTGGGAAATGGCAAGAGACCCCCAGGGGACCAAATATGCGACCACTGGAAGACACCCTTGTCAATCCAGGGCTTAAACGCCTGTGGATTGCCAGCTGGCCGAAATTCCCTGTGATAGAACAAGTGCGTACTATGGAAGAAACCCCGGGAGCCCACCAAGGTTTTCCTCCACCGGTCCCAGACGGTCAGGGTAGCTTGGACGGTCTCAGGGAGTGTCAATCTGGGGCACCTGGAGGCCTGGCTCTGCCACAACAGGGCGGACAGTGGAAAAGTACCCAGCAGAGCCTGCTCCAAGCGCACCCAGGGCTTGCTCTGTTTGCTATCATGCCACTCTATGGCCGCCTTCAAATGAGCCGCCCCATGATACCGTGCAATATTAGGCATACCCACCCCGCCTCTATACCGAGGCAGAAACAATGTCTTCATAGCTATCCTTGGCCTTTTCCCTTGCCATAAATACTTATTGAATCTCTTTTGCCATTTATCCAAGAGCTTAACAGGGAGGACAATGGGTAAAGTTTGCAACAAGTACATAAGCCGGGGCATGATATTCATCTTAAGGACTGCTAATCTCCCCAACCAAGAAATGTGGTATCTATCCCACTCCTCCAGGTCCTTATATATTTTTCCCAAGAGCGGAGTATAATTTAAGTGAAAGAGATCATTCTCCACGCCGAGATAGACCCCTAGATATTTTAACTTTCGATTGGCCCACTTAAAGGGGAACTCCCTGGCAATTTGGGCTACTAAGTCTGGTGATACAGTGACATTTAACAACTCTGACTTGTCCCAGTTAAGCGAAAACCCCGAGACCCTGCTAAAGGCAGCTAGTTCTTCAGAAACCGCCCGCAACGATCGACTTGGGTCAGTTAGAGTAAACAAAATGTCGTCTGCAAAGAGAGACATTTTTGAGGAAAAGTCTTCCACGCTCGCTCCAGAAATTAAGGGATTGCTCCGAATCCGATGCGCAAAGGGCTCCAGGAAGAGCGCGAACAGCAACGGAGACAGCGGGCACCCCTGCCTGGTACCTCTTCCCACTGGAAACGGAGAGGAATATCCCCCGTTAATTTTTAAACAGGCAGTAGGTGCTTCATATAATTTGTGAATCCAGGTAATAAACTTGTCTCCCAAATTAAATAAGCGCAGAGTATGGAACAAAAAAGGCCAATGAACATAGTCAAAAGCCTTTTCGGCGTCTATGGCTAAAAGCAGTAGGGGTACGTGTTGTGAGCGAGCCCAACCCATAATGTCAACCGTTTTGCGGACGTTATCCGACGCCATGCGGCCAGGGATAAAGCCAGATTGGTCGGCGTGTATCAATCCTGGCAAAGAAACATTAAGTCTGTGGGCTAAAATTTTTGCTAGAATTTTCATGTCTAAGTTAATTAACGAGATGGGGCGATAAGAGCCACATACCGTGGGATCTCGACCTGGTTTCGCCAACAGTGTCACCCCCGCCATATTATCGTCCGAAGAGAACGAGGCCGACCCCTGGAGAGAATTATACAAGGAAACCAATGGGGGCACTAGAAACACCATAAATTTCTTGTAAAAAGAGGCGGTATAGCCATCGAGCCCTGGGGACTTGCCTATTTTCATGGATTTGATAGCCCAAGTCACTTCCGCAGCGGTAACATCCCTGGTGAGAAATAATTGAGCCTCGGGAGTAACCTGCGGGAGATCGATATGTTGAAAGTAATTTTCCAGCTCAGCCTGATCGATGTTGGTCTGTGGCGCATAAAGAGTCATATAGTAACGTAGAAAGCGGAGCCGAATATCAGCATTAGAGGTTAACAGTAGACCGCTTTCTGCCTTTAATTTAACAATATTAGTCTGGGCTTGACGGACCCGTAGTTTACGGGCCAACTGTCTACCCGCCTTGTTACCCCCTTCATAATATTGTTGCTGACTGCAAGTTAACTTATGCGCTATTTGGGCCGCTTCCAGATCCGCCAGATGCTTGCGGAGCTGATCTATTTGCAATAAGAGATCAGTCTCCCCGGTAGCGGAATGCACCCGCCCCAGCCGCTGTAAGGTCAGTAAAGTATTAACCTTGTCTTGCTGTTTGCATCTCTTTATATAGGCCCCTCTGGCAATAAGCTGCCCTCTGATCACCGCCTTCAAACAATCCCATAGAGTTATGGGAGAAATATCAGGGTTGTCGTTAAACTGTAGGTATTCCTGAATATCCCCGGACAACCGAGTACAGAAGTCCTCATCATCTAGGAGACTGTCATTAAGTCTCCAATACTTGCGTCCTTTATCGTACCCAGAGAAGTGAAAGTCCATAATCACAGGACCGTGATCAGACCATGTAATGGGACCCAAAGAAGGGGCTAGAACCTGATTACAGCAACCCTTATCCACCAACAGGAAATCAATGCGAGAGTAGGATTTATGCACCCTAGAAAAGAAGGTATAGTTCCTGGATTTGGGGTGCCATACCCGCCAGACATCGATCAGGCCGTGGTGGCTCAGAAAGCGGCGAAATGCTTGCCGGTCTGGTTGCCTCGTCTGAGAGGTCTGATGGGAATTATCCAGACGAGGGTCGAGCGTCACATTAAAGTCCCCACCCAGAATTATATGGCCCTCAGCCCATAAATCAATAATCTGGGAGAGGCCGTCCAGGTAGGCGCTCTGTCCCACATTAGGGGCATAGGAGCTAATCAAGGTATATTTATCCCCTCCAATAGCGATAACCAATAATAAATACCTGCCTTCTGGGTCTGTCCGGCATACCAATTCTTCATATATCAGATCTTTATGCACAAGGATTCCCACTCCCAAATACTTATGAGCTAGCGGCCGAGCAGCCCAATACTGTCTAGGGAAACTAGGGTGTTTGAGCAAGTACTCATATCTCCTTTTTAAATGGGTTTCTTGCACAAAGGCAATCATGGTATGATGGAGATTTAAATCCGCAAAGAGGGAGTGCCGCTTTAAAGGTGTATTCAATCCCTTTACATTAAGGGACATAATGTTAAAAGGTGTCATGGGGATGAATAGTTAAAAACTACTATCCCAAGGAACAGTGCCACCCGTCCCAGCCACTTAAAGAGTCTGACTCGTCTGCGCGCCCCTAAGGGCCAGGTGTTCACTAAAAAATGAAAGCTATAAAAATAGCTATCCCCTAGCTTCCCCTCCCGCTTTCCCACCACCCCCACAGCTTGTACCCTGTCCCAGGGCCATGCTGTCTGATTAAGGGAGGAGGCCATCATCCCAGCAATAGTCCCCCCTCAGTGACATCTTAAACAGTTAAAATAACATTGTCTGACAACAGAGCTCCTCTAACATAGGAACTATTGATCTTGAGGCCAGTAGGCCATGCCAGTAAAACAAACAGTAACCTGATTTAAACAGTACTGAATACAAACAGTGAGATAATCAGCAAAAGCCCTCGCCTTTGCCATAGGCCCAAGGGCAATGGCAGAGCCTGGGCATTAACCCAGATGAGAAACCGATGAAAACAATCAGCCCCTCAAAGAATTCCAGACCTCTCTCAGAGCAACGGCTCAGCGCTGCGCCTGGGAATCAGGTTGTCGTCGCAGTCTTTTATCGCCTCGAGTCACGCGTTGCCATCGTGGAGGCCCCTCCTGCCGAACGGGTGGTTTTGGTAAGGCAGGTAGACCCAGAATCTCTGGGAAACCGGCATCCCGCAGAATATTGGAGGCCTCCGCCGGCGTTTTCGCCCGGTATACTTCTCCTTTCAAGGTAAAATTGAGCCCAAAGGGAAACATCCACCTGTAGCGCATGTTTTCTTTTCAGAGAAAATCAGTAACAGGCTTAAAATCCCTCCTTTTCTTGATCGTTGTGGGCGATAAGTCCATAAAAACCATGACCTCATGGCCCTCCCACTTCCAGCTAGGTTGCTGCCAAGCTATATTTGCGATTCTGTCCTTAACAGCAAATTCGTGATAGCATGCTAGTATATCTTTGGGCAGGTTATTAACCCGAGGTCCAAAAACTCTATGGGCTCTTGCTATTTTTACCTCTGCTGCAGAAGCCTGTGAAGGAGAGCCCGCACCAGAGGATAGAAGCATGGCGCTGATCTGGGCCACTATGGCGGTACAGTCGGCATACTCCGGCCCCTCGGGGACGCCTCTAAAGCGGAGATTCTGTCGCCTAGACCTATTTTCTAGGTCTTCCATCTTGTCCTGCATTCGTTCTATTTCCTCCTGCATGCTGTGTATTTTTTCGTGCTGCTCCTTGAGATCCGCTGTATTAGCTTCCGCTCGGGTTTCAACCTCAAAGAGGCGGCGGCCATGTTCAGCCATATCCCCCTTGAGCTCTTCTATGGAGGACATGATGACCTCAGTTTTCGCCGCGATTTCGGATTTTATTTCGTCGACCCAGCCCTTCATCACCGCTTTCGTGGGGATCTCATTGTCGTCGGTAGGGTCGCCCGCGGCCATCTCCCCGTGATCCGCTACCTCGTTTCCCGCCCCCGCCATGTTGTCACCTGGGGGCTCACCTTCCAGAGGCAGTTTGCTGTACGAAAACTTTTTTAAATCCACCGGTTTCCGCCGATGAGACATCTGCCAACAAACTCTAAGTTATGAGGAAGCGTTAGGCCACGTATCGCTGATCAGAGCGCCCGATGTCAGAGGATTAAGCTGATGTCGAGGGAGAGACACAAATTCAGTCCGCCATCTGCTGGGATGACGTCACTTCCTCTGGCTCAGCCTAATTCTGATGACCAGGAGTCACCTAATCTTAAACTACAGAGCCTAAAGGCAAAATTCCCATCCTTCAAGTTTCAGTGGGCTCAGGTTGTTTACAGATGTTCATTTCTAGGTCGATGCCACTTTGTGGCTGACTAAAGTATTTCACTGTTTCTACTTCCTTTTGTCTGTTTTTCTACATACAAAACCTGGTGTCTGATGTATATGACCCTGCATCTGAAGATGAGTGTTTCTACAGTGCAGTGGGCTCAGGAGCTGTGAGCAGAAGGCAAGGTTTGTAGCAATATTAACTAGTTTAGGACTACACGCGTCCACCTTTGAAAACTGAAGCATGAGTGCGCTTCGGCATCATGGCAACCGCTAACAGTATTCCGTCCCTCCCCCCACCAAGGCACCAACAGTAGGGATGCAAAGCAGCAACTTGGAAAATTTCAGGGCACAATTTAAAAGGCTACTCTCTAGGCACGGGCTTAAATGAGAAGTCAGCCGAAGTGTGGCAGCTACACCGAGGGTGATGAGGACTGAATGCGCCATTTGCGCGTAAGCACAATTTGAGCCTTACAGAGGAATAGAGAAAGGATACAAAAGCCATCCTTGATGCATTAGAAGCCTATTTCAAGCCTTTTTTTTATATATATATTTATATGAAAGGAGGGGGGAAATCCATTGATAACTTTAGCACACATTTGAGAGAAAGCAGTGACATGGGAGCATGCCTCACTGAATAATCAGGTTCCTTCATTTTTGGATTAAGCAAATTTTCTCCAATAAATTTCTGGATTTTTCCAAAGGTGAGCAGTTTAAACTGATGTCCACTCCAATTTTCTGTCAACTGAAGAGTGCGCCTTCAGCACTGACCTATAGCCCTGCCCCCTCATCAGCTGACCAGCCTCTCTAGAAAAGCAAACTGTGGACAACTGAAAATACTTCAACTATGACTAACAGCCAACAACTCTTAACTTCCAATCAACTCGGAAGTACTGAATTCAGTAAAAAAAAAAAAATATATGAACCACATGTAGACTGGTTCTTCACTTACCAGTCCTTCAAATGACTCAGAACAAAAAAACATCTGCATCATCCCTGAAAGAAAGGACAAACTAAAAATAAAACCACAAGTAGGCAGCCCAGGGCAGAATTGTGGATTGGCCTGCCTTCCTTAGAGGAAAAAAAATTATCAGATGATTTTACCTCTCTCTGCACTCAGGCAGGCCAATTCACACCGGTGGGATATACCAAAGCTACTCCCGAATCAGATGGGAAACTGCCTGCGTTCCCATTAACACCACACGCGCAAAAGCTACATCCTCCTGAGCACTAACATCCAAGCATTAATGCCATGAAGGGAATATATGCAGAATCTCACTCCGTGGTCACTGTTGAACAATAGCATAAATTCCGAATGTCCTCGGTCCTTTCTGTGACTGAAGATACAGCGGACATCACTGAGATACTATGAGCTGAAAGGCATAGTCTGCCAGCTCTCACTCTCCTGGGTCTAAGGTATGTCTACTGAACAATTGGCCCTCACATTGTCTGTCCCTGAAGAGTGAGAGTCTGATAGTGTCTGTAGATGTTGCTCTGCCCATTCCAAGAGAGCATCTATTTCCACCGTCACCTGGTAACTCTTCGTTCCACCCCAATCCCAATGGTTTACATAGGCGACTGTCGAGGCATTGTCTGACATTACTCTTACCGCTCGTCTTGTCAGCCGATCACCAAAAACTATACGCAAGCCAAGCAAACTGCACAAGCTTCCAATCAATTGATGGTCCACTGTCGTTCCTCAACATTCCACCAACTATGCGCTATCAACTCTTGGCAGCGAGACCCCCAACCCAGGAGGCTCGCATCCATTGTAAGCACCAACCATTCTGGAGTCTTTAAAGGTTACCCTTCTCATGAGGTGTTCCTTTTGCAACCATCACTACAACTTCGTGCTCACTTCCAGCGGCAAGGATAGCCTCACAATATACGCCCGTGACTGCAGATTCCACCGCAACAGCAAAACCTGCTGAAGCGGCCGCATATGCACTCTTGCCCAGGATTCCACTTCCAACTTTATTGCCATAGACCCCAAGACTTGTAAATAACTCCACACCGTTGAACAAATGGGCAATCTCAAGGATTGAACCAGAGTCTCCAAGTTTCTGACACGTTGATCTGGCATAATCACCCTGCCTTTCAACACATCAAGTCTCACGCCGAGGAATTCCAGGGTCTGTGTTGGCTGTAGATTGCTTTTGGCTAAGTCCAGCTCTTGAAGGAAGCGGATCACCTTGCGAGACGCCAACTGACCTTCTTCCGCATTCTTGGCCCGAATTAACCAGTCGTCCAGATATGGATGGACCAGAATACCCTCCTTGTGCAGAGACACCACTACTACCACCATGATCTTGGAGAAGGTTCTGGGCGCCATAGCCAGGCCAAAATGGCAAAGCTAGAAACTGATAATGCTGTCCTAGAACGGCAAAACATAGAAACCACTGAAGTTCCTGTCGTATGGGGATATGTAGATATGCTTCCGTCAGATCGCAAGATGTGAGAAACGCCCCTCTTTGCATCACCACAATGACAGAGCATAAGATTTCCATTCTGAAGTGAGTCACACGCAAATGCCAGTTGACTCATTTCAGATCCAGGATGGGTCGGAAAGGAGCTCTCTTCCTCCATGGGTATGACAAAATAAATAGAATATTACTACGTATTTTCCTGCAGTTGGGAACTGGAATTACAGCCCTGAGCTCTGTAAGCCTCTGTAACCTGCTCTCCACAGTCACTCTCTTCACTAGCAAGTTGCATAGAGTGACCATTCAAGACCCACCAGTCCATGATTTGGGTTCACCTTTGATAAAGGCGAGATAGTCGCCTAACTACCTCCAGAACCTGTAAGTGGAACCCCGCACCTTCATTGCGAGGTCTGCGATACCCCGGCACTGGAGTCCTTATTCAGCTTCTTCAACCGAAGGACTGATCTTCCAAAGGGACGCGTCCTCTTGTCAATCCCCTGTAAGGGCAATAAACAACGGGAATCCCTGGAGCAGCCTCTTGTCCCAAAACGGCACGAAGCTGCTCTTGTCTTGGAATCACCTCATCGATTCACCATCTTCAACTCATTTCTCAACAAGACAGTCCTCTTCCTAAACCTTTCCTCTTTCTCTGTAGTGTCTTTAACAGTGGATCCCCTGACAGCACATGTTCAGCTGATCCTATCTCGAGACAAGAAAACCATAAAATACATGGAGGATGCTCTCTTCTTTTCTGATAACCCTGAGCGTTTTAATGGCAAACCCCGTGCTTTGGCACGCCAGGGGTTCTCCTTTGGGGTGCGCTACTGGGAGGTGGAGGTGGGAGGCGGTGTATACTGGACTGTGGGGGCTGCCAGGGAATCTGTGAGGCAGAAAGGAGTGTTTAAAATCAAGCCGTCTGTGGGGATCTGGGCTATTGGACTCCCTTTCTAATAATTCAGGCTGAGAACCAATAAACCCGGCAACTTGTCCCATGAAAAAAGACTTGAACAAGTTAATGTAAACCGGTTATTTACTTTATCTGATAATAGGACGACTACGGGGCACTCCATGAAGTTAGCAGGTAGCTCATTTAAAACATATCTAAGAAAATTCTCTTCACTCAGCGCATAGTTAAGCTCTGGAATTTATTGCCAGAGGGTATGGTTACAGGAGTTAGTGTAACAGGGTTTATAAAAGGTTTGGATAGGTTCCTAGAAGAAAAATCCATAAACTGCTATGAATTAATAAATAGTAGCGTGTGATCTATCTAACGAATGGGTACTTGCCAGGTACATGTGACTTGGATTGGCCACTGTGGGAAACAGGATACTGGGCTTAAACGGACCCTTGGTCTGACCCAGTGTGGCATATCTTATGTTCCATGTGGCTCCAAATCAGGTGGGATTTCCCATTCTTCCCAAGTTGAGGAAGACAGACCTTCCTCTTTATGGTGCTTGAGTGAGGCAGCCTGGGACACTTCCCTTCCTTACAGGGCTGCTTAGCCTCCGCTGGGCACCCTCTCAAAAAGGTTCGCAAACCTTGGAAAAATTCCACCCAAGAGAAGGAAGCTGAATCCAACCCTGGGGGCTAAGCAAGGTGCTTCCCCCAAGGAATGTCCCTCCTATAAGGAATGGGGGGAGCAGCGGGGGCATGTTAACTGGCCAGAATATCACCTCCTGTGCTCCCCTCCACTGAGTACTCAATGGCAGTAAAGTCCTTGGAGGGCAATTCTCCTTGAGCCTCCATGCAACGCTGGCATAGGCGGAGAGAGAACAACAGCTTGACTGCCCTCATTTATTTTATCTTTATTTAAATTCTTTTAACATACCGATGCTCAAGACCAGGTCTTATCGTACCGGTTTACAGTAAACTAGGGGGAACCAGTTAACAGAGCAGACAAAAACAAAAGTTACATTATAACAGGGAATGTAGAACTAGGCTGTTAGAGAAAAAAATAGGTTAAACAAATTCTAAAAGTTAAGTTAAACAAATTCTAACTGGTGAGGCTTGCCCTCATATGGCAAGCCTCAGTCTTTTTAGCCCCTAACACCATTATCAGTCTCAAAATGGCTACCCCCCCTGACCGTGCGGCTTCCTGCATGCTGCTAAATAACACTGCCAAATGCTTCACCAGGGTGTGAGAAACCTAACTGTGTGTACTTGAGTGTGTGGAAAAAACCCAGCCATAGCCTAAGCGCCTGTCGGCCCCATGCAATGGAAAGTCAGGGATGGCAACACAGGAGCTCTGGAATGCGTTTGACAACCGAACTAAAGCCAGAAGCACCACCAGCATGCTGCTCTCACGTAGTTTGATCGGAGGTGCCAGAGGGGGTTTGCACCTAGAGGGAAAAACAGCTCAAGAGGAAAGGGGAGGCCCCTTTTATTCACCCACACACACACACTTTTTTTTTTTTTTTAAACCTGAGCTCAGACCTCTACCAGTTGAAGTCATGACCAGGCAAGTTGTTTTCTTGGAGCCTAAACCTGGCAAAGCACAGAGGCTCAATCACTCAACTGAGGGAGAATACCAGACTGATTTTACCTCAGGAGCTCAAATCCACTTAAAAAAAAACAAAAACACAAAAAACAGGTAATCCCCACTAGGGAAATGCATGTCCACCATCTGCTGGAGATGGAGAACACTGGCAGGCTAATGTTGAGGCAGGGCTATATGTCAGTGACATCAGTGAATCAGTTGTCCCCATCTGCTGGTAGGAGTGCATAACCTGCTGGTGTGGCTTGGCCTGCCTAAGTGCAGAGGAATGGTTGATTGTTTTTAACTGTATCTATATTTAATTTCATTTGTAAACTGCCTGGTTAAACCTGCTTTTACAGGCAGTATATTTAAATTCAATTCAATGCATAGAATCAGGTTTTAAACAGGAAACGTTCTCTCTTTTTCTTCTTTTCTGGTGTAAGTCTCTGCCTATGCAGATGCTTTAAAGCAAAGATCCCATTGTTTACACCCTAAGTGACACCGTGAGCAGTCTCTGGCCAGCGAGAAGACCAATTCAGTCTGGACTCTGGCTATTCTTCCGTAAAACTATTTTTATAGGTAAAAATAAACCACAAAAATGGCTTACTCCAGCAGTGCATGCAGCCTTAGAACAAGTAGCTTTAGCACAGTTCCTGCTTTCTTCTACTCTTTATTTTATTTAAGAGTTTTTATATACCGTCATTAAGTTATTTACCATCATAACGGTTTACAATAAGGCACCTATATCAAAGAAAGTGTAGATCCTAATTTACATGGATGGTGCCATTGTGGTTCGGTAAACAATAATTAAGAATATGGGTTGTGCTCAGGAAATTACCTTGTCTAGAACCCTGGCATCTTATCCCTCTCCCCAGGGGAAATGCCCTCCAACCAAGGTTCTCTTGTGGCTGTCTTAATGCACACACTCCTCTACTGGGGCAGGGGTTCATGTGCACATGGAGCGGCAGTTACTACCCTTATCAGAAGACATGGCGGGGGTAACTGCACAGAGCGGCAGTTACTACTGTAAGAAACTTGCTGGGCAGGCTGGATGGACCATTTGGCCTTTATTTGCCATCAATTTCTATGTTTCCTGAACTCCTTATTGGCTCGACTTCTGTTTTGCTTCGTCTCTCTGTCTGTGTTCTCTTGCCATTTCCTTTTGATCCCTTCTCTAAAGGAATGCCTGGGACAGTTTTTTTCTAGCAGAGGTTTTCAGTTGGAAGAAGGCTCTTGGCATGCTAACTGCTTGTTCCTGTTCTCTTTTGGGCTCTGAGAAACATCGTTCACCTCTTCTTTACTATTAACCCACAGCTATTATCAGTTTAAAAAACAAAAAAACCAAACACCCCTTATTACAGCTGTATGAGCCTCAACCTATTCAGCTACTCTTGGGACCTTCTCATCTACTGTGAGTATTGTTCTTCATTCCAATCAAGAACAGAGTTCAACTGATACCTACGGCTGGGCAGAGGTTTAGCTGACTGTCTAGCAGTTGAAGCCAAACATCGAATACCAAGGGCAGTACAACTAAAAAGATGATAGCATGAAAAAAAAGAAAAAAAAACCCACATACATATCTGTGCACAAGACAGAGGTGGCACCCACTAGGTCTGTTCTTCCTAGTCCCCCTCTCCACAACAAACATGAGAGTAGAGGACCCAGACAGATAATGCCCGATACAGAACAAACCTCAGCCTCTAAATACTGTGACTTTAGGGAAAGGATTCTAACAATGTAAAAACTTGCTCAAAGAGTAGGGAACCTCTTACAGGTGCTGCTCTTCAGGCAGTCATTAAGTGTGCAGACATGTCACAGCCCTCCAATCACATGCTGCAAGCCTAAACTCTCAGAATGCTGCTCCCGCCATGGTGAAGCATCGCAGGGAGAACAGTGTAGCACAGGCAGTGGTACCTAAAGTCACACCCAAATGCACTGAAGTCTGTGGAGAATGCCAGGATAGAAGGTCCTGTTCCAAGATATGCCCAGCTACAATATAGCCCAAGGGACAGCCCGAGAGATCAGTAAGGATGTACGTTATCATGGATGATCAAAGCAACCGGTCCCTGGCGAGGTCAGCGTTCGACCTGTTTAACAGACTACTCCCCATACATGCTCAAAACATGGGCAGGAATGACAGAGACAACAGGGAGTGCAATCAACTACTGAACAACAGGAGAGAAACTCCTACATCACAAATTGCATGACGACATCCTCCTTGCAGGCTGCAGTGACTCAGATGAGGAAGCACAGCACAACCATAAGCTCTTGATCCTAATGAATGGATGCAGGCAGGTGATGCTAAGGCTTAGTGTGAAGAAACTGCAATTCCAGATGAAGGAAGTCTGCCTTCCAGGGGCACATCCAATCCACAGGCCCGAAAGCAGATCCAGATTAAGGTTACAGCCATACAGGATAAGCCACAGCCCACAGAGGTAAAATCCGTGCAGCGTTTCATTGATTTAGCTAGCAAAATTCATGCCTCGTCTGTCAGAGGTATATAAGTCTCCAAGGCGGCTTTTGGATAAGGATGCCATTTGCCACTGGCTTCCAAAGCAGGGCAAGGCAGTGCAGGAAATAAAGCACCTGGGTGCAGATGCACCTGTATGGAAGCGGTCTCTGCTTCTAGGGCACACACCCCAGGCGAGCAGAATTTTGCACAAATCAAAGAGGAATGTCTAAGCCTGGTCTTTACCTGCTAACATGGCAATGATCTAATGATAGCAGAAACAGACCAGGAGCCACTGAGAGTAATCTTCAAGAAGCCCCCTATTGTGTGCTCCCAAGCATCTTCAAAAGCATGCGACTCCCACTGCAGCATTACAAACTGAGACGTGAATCAATGACACACTTAGAGCTATACCAAATAGGATCTGCAGTCCAGGGCCCGAACATCTTAAGGTTTCTTGGATGCAATAGGACCAAATGGATATTGCACAAATCAATCAAGCAAGCAGATTACCCAAATATCACTAACCAGAGACTGCACTGGATTGTACAGCGAGCTGGAGAAAATGAGACCTTGCAGGCACTGAAGTCTGTTGGCCAGAAAAGGAGGAGCGAGTACCAGCTATCATTAGGGAACACTGGCTAGTCAAGGGTAAAAATCAGCAAAAAGTAGTCCCTGTACGATGCTAAGGTGAATAAGACAGACTTGCCTCTTGCGTCACAGCCCAAGCCAAGCTTTGACCTATGTGCTAGGGATCTGCCCGAGTTGCTTATTAGTGAGCCAATCCACATGGACCCGTTATCAGGGAACTGAAAAGGCCGGGTACCTGCATACAAAAAGGCTGCACCCCACTCGTATCTGGTGGACACTGAAAGAACTCCATTGCCGTAATCACGTGGCTCTGGGAGTGGCTGAGCAGCCAGCTTCACAAGGCTGCTGTGGGACAGCGCACACACAGCTCAACTGACGGGTCGAGCAGGCCCTCCTGCGCGGGGCCATGCCCAAGCATGGAGAGCAGAGGAGCTGTAGGGAAGAGCACTGATGGGAACCTCGGGCACGCAGGCACACCTGTGAGAAAGTCTGGGGCCAGCATCCCCGACGCCAAGCAGCCAAATGGGCATCTGCTGGAAGAGGAGTTAAACAGGGCTCAGGAGATGATTTAAAAAAAAAAAACACAAACAAACAACACAAGGAGCAAAAATACAGAAAAGGTCAGAGAAATGCATAGATTAATTTTGCATGCTACCTCAGCTATGTCAAATTTCCTCTCATAAAGAGCCCTGTGCATATGTTTTACAAAAGCTTTGGCCAGCTAGAATTGGAAAACCAGGAGCAGGACAGCATGTCCCTAAATCCCAAACACAGATTAACAGGAAGTGTAAGAAACCAACTTAGTCCATACCTGCTCAGCGTCGTGTTCACATCCTGAAAGCAGAGAAACAGAAAAACCACCAGTTTATTCGTGTGCTTTATACAAAATGCCATTGACAATTATACAGACCATACATTTCTTAAATTACATGTTTACTTTAACAAAAAATTCCACAATGCCATGCTTCGGTTGTCCATGCTGTGTTCCTGCATGGGGGGCTCTGATAACGATCAGAAGAGGAGTGCGCACCAGTTGTTTTGCCTATTAGCTGTGTTAAAAGATTCTCCGCAAGCAGAGCAGGCACAGGGTTCAAATGGCTAACAGACTTCCCCATCCCACACCTGTCTCTCAGAATGGAGGCCCCGAAATCCCCAGCACAAGACATCACACATGCCCAACATCTGCCAAGGTCCACCAAGCTCAAGGGCCATGTGTCTAAGCTCTGCCCATGTTCACCCTCCAATTCTGCCAACAAACGTGGCAACTCATGCTTCTGGGAACGTGTTGGGCACCTAAGCAGAGGACTTTGCATCTCTGGATTCCCAATTTAGTCCTGTCACTGCAGCCCACACCCTTAACAGGAATAAATTACCTTCAGGAACTCCTTTGCCGGCTGATGACTCTTCTCCTCAATTTCCGTGATCAGCTGGGTCAAGGACCGGATTTTCTTGGCCAGCTTTTCGACGTTAGCCAGCCCCATCAGCGCAATCCTCCCCTCCATCTCCTCCAGCCTGGTGAAGACAGCACGCTCCGTGTCGCCCAGCATTTGGCGCAGCTGTGCCAGCTCCGTCGCACATGTCTGTTTCTCCGCCCTCACCTTCTCCTTTTTCAAAAGCACACAAACGAACAAGTTAAGCAGTGGAACCACGCAGAGAAATATGTAGAGCACGCGCAGGGGGTCCACTGGCTGGCAGAAACCCCCCCCCCCCCCCCCCGGGTCCTCTCACATAATGTGTCATAAAAGAGACTTCACTTACGCTGTACCCTGCGTGGACCCTGACCTAAGACTGTCCCCGTGTAGCCTCCGGGAGCAGCATCACACTCACCGTCAGTGCCGAAATTTTCTTCTCTTCGCTGCTCTTTGCTTCCTGGGCTTTGGCCAGCTCTTTCCTCAGAGGTCCCAGCCGGCTCTGCAGTTTCTCCTTCAGAAGAGACAGATGGATTAACGCAGCTGCACAATAATAAACCTGAAAGCCACAAACCACTACAATGGCACTCTACACGTATTTGTTTGCTGGCTTGTGTGAAGCTTCAATCATATGGGGAGCTAGTTTGGATTCTGAACACCGAAGAGCACGTGGATATGAGGGATCATTTCTTTTTCACGTGGCGGAGTAAGAGGTACTGGGGAGGCTGCTGTTAAGGAGAGAGGAAATTTTGACATAAACTGAGCTGGTATTTGATCCTACATTATTTTTTTACTGGGTTTTGTGGAAGGCTGGAGTGTTCCAAGGTCTTCTGAAGATGCTCCTGGTGGCCCAAACCATATCGGCCAATGCCAGGAAAACAAAAATCTACTACTACTACTACTTATTTCTAAAGCGCTACTAGATATGCTCAGCGCTGTGCAGATACACGAGAGTGTCCCTGCTCAAGGGAGCTTACTATCTAGTCAAGAGAAACAAGAGCCTATGGGAAGTGCAGCCTTTAAAAGGCTCCTGACATGCCAACTCAGGAAGTCTACTCCAGGCATGCACGGCAAGGTGGAAAGCGTGGAGTCGGGAGTGCAGCGGAGGAGAGGGGCACAAATAAAGAGGTGAGCTAGAGAAGCTTGAACTATATGCGGAAGCAGCTAGGGATCAAATGGAGCGAATTGAGAAGAGGAGCTGTATAGTCAAAGCAATGTCAACATTGTGCAGCTGATTTCTGAATAGACTTCAATGGGGAAACAGTCCAGATCGTTCATAGTGGGTTCTCCAAAACAAGAGAACCAATGCGCTAGAAGAAAAATCGCCAAGCTGTTAAAAGGGGAATATGCAAAATTTAAGAGACTGTGATCATCTTTCAATGAAGTGATTCGGAGGAAGGTGTAAGAGACAGAGATTCATGGAGCCAGCAGGGCAATTAAACTCGGGGGTCTATGTAATAAGCTGAACATTCAAGCTGCATTCTTAAATTCAGTGTACAGTTTAGCGCATATTCTAAATAAAACTCCCAATTTTTCAGCGCACAAAATATCGGTGTTCAGAATCCGAACTAGCTCCCCATATGATTGAAGCTTCTGTGCACACAGCATGTTTTCTATGCATAAAATCCCAAACTACAGAGCCCGGCATCAGAATTCCAGCTTCCACCCACAGACTAACATTAGCCTGGAAACTATCTGCTTCGGACTAGGCGTTTGTTTCCAGCACCTAGTTCTGCATTGGAGGGGTAATAGCTAATGCCATCATCGGCATGAGATTTGCATGAGTGGGCATTAACCTTTCTGCACGCAAAACTCCTTGCTGCATTGGCAAAAAGTTTGCACACAACTACAGGTTAAACTGTGTGTTCAGCATTAGCAATTAGGGATGCAAAGGCATTTGAAATGATTTAAAAATTAACCATATTTCTTACATAGTGCAAAACAAAAGTGAAATTTTTTGGGGAGGGGAGGTTGTTTTGTTTTGAAATGGCACACGTTATTGATTTTCTCTTTCGGCTTTCAGAAATGTGCATCTCTTCTATCCTTGCAATACAAAAGGAAATGTATTTCTCTTTCTCCAGTGGACTGCACTACATGTAATCTGACTTCTTAAGGTTTCTGTTTTCAGAACTCTCTGCAGGCCTAGAGGGGAGGGATGGGTGCCAACTGGTTCCATCTGGCTTGCACTTCTTTGAGGCTCCCTTCCCTTGCGGCTCAACAATTCTCCTCCCATCCATCAATTGGTAAGATACTTCCCAGGCTTCTCCTATCTTCAGATGGAGCCATGTTACCTATGAAGGATGTAACAGCTCTTGTTTTGCCGCCTCCGCCCCCCCCCCCCGTTGCATCTAGAGACTTGCAGGCCTGATTATCCAAAAAAAGTAACTACAAGTACCCACATGAAATGGGGAAGTAAACCCAGGGCCGCCTGAACCTTTCCAACTTGATCCATAAACAAGGAGCCCCTGAATGAACCTGATCCTTAAAGAGGAAAGAGAAGACTTCAGGCCCGGTCCTGGTTTGTTTGACTTATGAGGAAGCAACCCATAGCCCTCCAGTGCATTTTGGGATCAGCCCTGTGGGTACCAGTGTACACCAGAAGAGAGGTAGAAAGCTCTGGAGTACTATGGAAAAAAACTTTTTTTGCACCAATGCTTCTCCAAGGTCCCCCCATGTCATATCTCTTGATTTTACTCCCAGGTTTCCTTTCTTTCCCATCCCCATATATTTTTCGTGTTTTTAATGGTTTGCCAGCCCACAAAATGTTGCATGTACCACAAATCACAGGGAAAATACGCATATAATATACAAAATGTGTGCAGTTGGGACTATCGCCGTACCCCTTACCTTATACTCCTGCGTGACCTCGTCTGCGGGCAGCACATGGTGGTGCCGGTGACTCCACGACTCACGACAAATGGCGCAGACCCTGGTCTGGTCCTCCTCGCAGTACAGCTTCAGTGCCTCGCCGTGCCTGGCGCACAGCTCTGCCCCCCGGGCCTCTACCTCCTGGCGCTCGGCCCCGATCCGACGGGAGATTTCCACCACGCTCGCCAGCTGCCGGTTGGGCCGCAGCTTCTTCCACTTGGAAATCTTGCGGCACTGGGGACAGGAGAAGTTGGTGTAGAGGCCCCGCCAGGCCTCGGAGATGCAGGGGCGGCAGAAGCTGTGGCCGCACTCCACAGACACCGGGTCACGGAAATACTCCAGGCAGATGGAGCAGGTGGCCTCGTCTTGGAGATCGGTCACTGGGTCCGAGGCTGCCATTGGGGAGACGCCGGCAAAACAGGCTGAAAATACCGGGGCAGGCTCTGGCAAAGCGCAGGAAGTTTTGCTCGCAGGCACCTTAGACCTTTCCCCAGCTCTTAACTTTCCATTCAGTAGCAGCCCATGGCTGCCTAGGGGACGGGCGAATGCCTTGCAAACCTCAGCTACCGCAGTCCAGAAAGGAAAATCTCCTCTTTTGCCTTCCGCTGACAAGGACAGAGCCAGGACAGTAGAACTTTGCAAAGCTGACCGCCAAAATGGCCCAGGATAAGAGAAGGCATTTACTTCCAGGGACAACACAGACTCAGGAACAGAAAAAAATATATAATATAATTATTGCAATTAAACACAGGCAGCATTATATTATTAAAAAAAGCGAAGGGAGTCAGGGACAGCAACGCGGCCAAGTTGGGCTATTCTATTTCCTGTCCGATTGTCCGGCCCGAGCCGTCCCAGAACGATGACTGACGGGCAGCAGCCAATCAGAG
Source organism: Rhinatrema bivittatum (assembly GCF_901001135.1). NCBI lineage: Eukaryota > Metazoa > Chordata > Amphibia > Gymnophiona > Rhinatrematidae > Rhinatrema > Rhinatrema bivittatum. The sequence continues at coordinate 29,164,933 of NC_042633.1, read as the reverse complement.
GCGGCAACATCAGCAAAGCGCGACTCTGGCTGCAGCTTGCAGGGAGGGTTGCTAATATAGCAGTTTTGTTGTAAAAGAAGAAAAAATGAAATTTAATTGTTATTACTGTTAAATGTATTTGACAAAGGTAACTTTTTTCCCTGCATCTCTTGTTTTAATGTAAACCGGTATGATTTGTATATTATACAAGAATGTCGGTATATAAAAATTAAAAATAAATAAATAAAAAAATACATTTCAGTGAATTTAAAGCATCCAATGTACCCAAAGTTTGGAAGATGGCCAATGTAACCCCTATATTTAGAAAGGGAGCCAGGGGTGATCCGGGAAACTATATACCCGGGAAAAATCGTGGAAACTGTTATAAAGAATAAAATCACAAAACATTTAGATAGGCATGGTTTAATGGGACTCAGCCAGCATGGATTTACCCAAGGGAAGTCTTGCCTCACAAATCTCCTACATTTTTTTGAAGGCAGCGAATAAACATGTGGACAAAGTTGAACCCATAGATGTGGTGTATTTGTATTTTCAGAAGGTGTTCGACAAAGTCCCGCATGAGAGGCTTCTAAGAAAGCTAAAAAGTCATGGGATAGGAGGCGATGTCCTTTTGTGGATTGCAAACTGGTTAAAAGACAGGAAACAGAGAGTAGGATTAAATGATCAGTTTTCACAGTGGAAAAAGGTAAACAGTGGAATGCCTCAGGGATTTGTACTTGGACCAGTGCTTTTTAATCATACCCATAAGGGAGCTCAGACTGACGTGCCGCGAATGCGTAGTAGAGAGCGGCTGTGACAGACGGGCCGCTCATGCGCGGAAGGGAGAGTTCTGACTGACAGGCTGATTTGACGCCCCAAGGCAGAGCGATCGGGCTGACAACAGCCTGAGCCCGTCCCTCCGCCGCCGGGGAAGGGGGGAGGGAGCGGGGACGGCCGGACCATCACGCAAAGGGACAGCCGTGAGATGCCTCGCGAGATCCACCTCGGCTGCCGCTGCAGCTTCTGCCACTGCCGCCGCCGCCTCCGGCCCTTCGTGGTGCTGGGGGGGGGGAGGGAGATCGGACCGACAACAGCCTGAGCCCATCCCTCTGCCACCAGGGAAGGGGGGAGGGAGTTTGGACGGCCGGAGCACAGCAAATCTCACCCATTTTAACAGGCATTATGGCTAATATATTTATAAATGATCTGGAAAGGGGTTCGATGAGTGAGGATGACACAAAATTATGCAGAGTAGTTAAATCTCATGTGGATTGTGATAAATTGCAGGAGGACCTTGCGAGACTGGAAGATTGGGCTCCCAAATGGCAGATCAAATTTAATGAGGACAAGTGCAAGGCGATGCATATAGGGAAAAATAACCTTTGCTGTAGTTACACAATGTTAGGTTCTATTTTAGGAGTTACCACCCAGGAAAGAGATCTAGGCGTCATAGTGGATAATACATTGAAATCGTCAACTCAGTGAACTGTGACGATCAAAAAAGCAAACAGAATGTTAGGAATTATTAAGAAGGGAATGGCAAATAAAGGAATGGATGTCATAATGTCTCTGTACTGCTCCATGGTGAGACTGCACCTTGAATACTGTGTGCAATTCTGGTCGCCACATCTCAAAAAAGATAGTTGCACTGGAGAAAGTGCAGAGAAGTGGCATGAACAGCTGCACTGTGAGGTAAGGCTAAGGAAGTTAGGGCTGTTCAGTTTGGAGAAGAGATGCTGAGGGGGGATAAGATAGAGGTCTACAAAATCATGAACGGTCTTGAACAAGTTAATATAAATAGGTGATTTACTCTCTCAGATAATACAAGGACAAGGGAGCACTCCATGAAGTTAGCAAGTAGCTCATTTAAAACAAATCAAAGAAAATTCTTTTTCACTCAGCACATAGTTAACCTTGGGAATTCATTGCCAGAGGATGTGGTTACAGCAGTTAGTGTAGCTGGGTTTAAAAAAGGTTTGGCTAAGTTCCTAGAGGAAAAATCCATAAACTGTTATTAATTATTAAGCAACAGTAGCTTGAGATTTATTTAATATTTGGGTACATGCCAGGTACTTGTGACATGGATTGGCCATTGCTGGAAACAGGATACTGGGCTTGCAATTCTTATGTTCTTATCTGGCGACTGTTTGAACCCGATGGAGATTCTAGAACTGTGAATACGACAGGGAGCTAATGTAGCTATTTTTGGACAATTTGCCTACAGATCTAGCGTCTTTCTCCCTACTCTAAAATTTCCATCGGGCTCCCTACTTATGGAGCAAATCTGGAAGCAGAGAAATACAAGAGAGTGAGACCTCCTCTGGCTAGAGTGCGGCAAGAGAGTATAAGAGAGTGAGGCCTCTAGCCAGAATGGGGCAGGAAAGTACAAGAGAATGAGGCCTCCTCTGGCTAGAGTGCTGCAAGAGAGTGAGATCGCTTCTGGCTAGAATGGAGCAGAGAGTGCAAGGAAGTGAGATCTCCTTTGGCTAGAGTGCTGCAGGAGAGTGCAAAAGAGTGAGACCTCTGACTAGAATGGGGCAGAATGAAGTCAGTAAGTGTCCTTCAGAGCCGGGAGGAGAAGATGCAAAGGTGGCTTCAGGCTGGGTAAGGGCTGACAACAAGTGCAAGAACTTTATATGATGATGCCCTGGGTTAGCCAGTCCAGAGGCGGGGATACTCACTAATGGGCCAATAAAGTCACCTGTGCATTAAGAGCCTATGCCCTGAATTCCAGCGTACAGGTTTAACGCACAGGTAACATTTTGTTAACTCCCAATGCAGTAAGCTAATACAGCGGGAGTTAAAATGTGTGTATACCAAGTTAAAATGTGCGTTCAGCACAGTTTGAATGCACTTTTTTTACTTGGGTTGGGCGAAAGGAAGAAAACATATGGGAGCATATCTTGTGTTGTGCTCCTGGCTGACTTTCTGGCCACAGTTAGGCTTAAAAAATAAACGCACTGTCGAGCCACTGACGCCTGTCCATGGGGCTACGGGGGGAGCCCTGGCAGCAAATCTAGCATTAGAAACTTTACTTCACCTCTGACCAGGAGTAAAGTTTCTAGTGTTCAGAAAATGTGCGCTCAGCCAGCGCACCTCTCTGCGTTGGGAGGGAATGTTTAATAACCTCATTTGCATAGAATTTCCATGTGAGGGTGCTGACGCACATTTTTAAACACATTAGGCCGGATCTCAAGACCCTGGCGCGCATAAATCCCAGGGTTTACGCGCGTGGCCGGGCCAATTTTCAAACCGGCCCGGCCACGCGCGTAAACCCCAGTACGCATGTAAGTGCCGGGGCCTTAAAAGGGGGCGGTCTGGGGGGGAGCAGCTCGAGATAGCGCCATTCCTCGATGTCCCGGCGCGCGCAAGTTACTTCAGGTCGGGAGCAATATGTCACATACAGGCTCTCATAGGCTCACATAATGAGTCTGTGAGGGCGAGAGAGTATCTGTGAGAGCATAGGCATGTATATGACAGGGGGAGCGTGTGGGAGAATGTGTTATTTTGTGTGTGTGTGTGTGTGTGTGTGTGTGAGAGAGAAGATAAAGTTTGTGTGGCCCTCCCTCCCCCAATCCATGACAATCTCAGGGTGACTGGAAATGAAAAGATCCCAGATATGGAAAGCAAGAGTTTTTAAACTTATAATTATTGGGTGGTGTTTGATGCTTCTGCTGTTTTGAAATATTTTATTGGTGTTTTGGGAAATTTATACCACGTTTGTTTTGTTTTTTTTAATTATTGGATGTTTGTTGGCTGTTTTAACATTTCTTTTTTTATTAGTATGATTTTAGTATTATGAATGTTCTATGTCTTGATTTTATTGCTTCATGTTTTGACAGGAATGATGATGTTTCTGGTTTTCCATTGTTGCACTGCATAGCACAGTTGGGCTTGTGGTTTCCAGTTCAGTTATTCTTGGCGCATTTCTATTTATACTTTATGGCCTTTCTCTTTTGTTTTGGTGAGGGTCTGTCTTGTGTAACTCATTCTTGCTGTGAAAATGATGGTACTTTTCATCACTGGCTTTTACAGCATTATGGTCATCTCTTCTTCGTTTCTATTTTAACAAAGGTTTACTCTTTATTAATGTCACCTGCATGCAGTTTTGAATGTTATTGCTGAAAATATTTTTTCATACACATTTTATTTTTACTGCTGTTAGTAGATATGAGGCGATTATTTTAAACAAGGGATGGACTTATCTAATGTTCCCTTTTAAGGACTGGGTTGCTGTGAGCATAAAATTGATGGGCTTTTTGCATCAAGGAAAGTAGTGCTCACAGGGTAGCGTAACCAAACATTGTTGCTCACATGTAAACCAACCTTAAAGAGAACACTGGGCATTGGGGAGAAAGTGATTGGGATTGGATCTTGAGGGGGTTAGGTTTAGAGAGAAACAGAGTGCTGTTAGGGTCAGCCCTTGGGAAGGAAAGGTAGTGCTGTTCAATTTAGTTAAAAGTACATTTCCTGGCATTTTCAGTCACATGACCAGTGAGCAGCGGGTATGAATATATGTGACATTGTAAAATGTGGTTCAGTGCGCTACAAGGATCAAGCAGACTTGAAAGTGGGCCCTGATATAAAAAGGTTGAGAAGCTCTGCTCTAGGGGAGAGGGGCTTGAGGGAGCGAGATTGCTGTACACCGGGGAAGGAAGGTGGGGAGAGTGGGTGACACGTGGGGGGGGTGGGGGTGAGACTGAATCCCCTGCTATAAATGTCACCGCATGCCACTACTCCTTCCCAAGTGCCTTCTCTCTGCCCTGCATTCCCCCCAACCACAGTGCTCTGTTTGCCTGCCCTCTCCTTCCTGTGGTCTCTTCAGCACTTCCCGAGGGCTGGGCTCCCCATGGACCCTTCATCCTTCCCCCATGGCCATACTTTTCTTCCTTACCAGCACATGCAGCAGTGGCCAGAAATGCTCCTCAGGTTCATGCAGAGCAGTGGCTGGTGAAGATGCGGTCAGCAGCACGCTACAACTCCTCCTCTTGGCACGGCTTCAGGCTGTAGCACTATATGGCAGATCTCCTCAGAGGTGAGGTCGGTCTGCACTTCGGTTGTCTTCCTTCTGGCACACCCCCTATAATGGTCTTGTAGACCCCAAAGGTCCATGGATCTCAGGTTGTGAACCTCTGTGATAATATATGCATTTTAATCTATGTTGGCTGATTTTATGATTGTATCACTTTGGTGCAGTGGCACTAGAAATGTGCATCATAAAATATTAAATTACAAGAGGTTGATTGTGCTCCCCTTCATGGTCCTTGCAGTCACGTCCATACGTGAGATAGGTGGTATCGCAGACTGCAACTTTTTAACTCGTGTAAGATACAATGGACCTGCAATTTCCAGATTGGTCACACGAGGGAGCTACCCCGCCAAACCGCAGATTCAAGCCTGGAGACTGTATCTGGCTAATTGCAAGGCTCAAGTCACCCAGCATTTAAGGAAGGCAGTAGATTATCAGTGGCAGAGCCGAGGATTAGAGCTCAAGCACAGGTAGATAAGGTGACTCCTTCCAAGGTCACACATAGGGAATCAGGGGCAAAAGAGACTCAAATTGATTCCTCCTGGATCGTACCCCAATCAATAAACCCCTTTCTTCATCCAATAGACAACCAGTCCTTCCATCCCTGAGGTGGCTGCATGTCTGTTTCAAATGCAATTGCAAAGCACTTTAGGTTTTGCTTTTCATGAAAGGTGCTTTAGAAATCCCATATTATGACATTACGTAAGCCGGTGGGCAGCAGCAGTATCTCATCTCATCTCGTGCCGGCTGAGGAAAGAACATTGCCCAGGCACTGAATGGTAATCCCCACGCCAAATCATTTCAAGATCAAGCAGAGAGTAAAACGAGAAATAAAAAAAAAAGAATGAAAAAAAAACCTGATGTGAACCTTATCTGCCCCAGGTGGGAAAACTCAGTCACAGGAAGCTAAACGGCTCCACCAGGGATAAATTCTGCCGAGGACTGAGACCCGCCTGGCCTAGCCTCCCTCCCACATGGGCACCTATATTTGATGAATGCTCGGCACAGTTATACTCTGGGTGGCTGGGGGGGACGACCGCGGTTGACTGCCAGGCTCAATCCAATAAGGGAAGTAGCTGCTGCGGCTGAGGAGAGCGGCCGGGCCGGAAGGGGGCCCTCCTCTCCTCACCGCTTCCAAGGCGGCCGGCTCTAACATGGTAATGGCGTAAATGATGGCCCAGCATGTGTTCAGGGTTGGTCACTGCCGCCCCGTGCAGGATACCCCCCCCCCCCCCCCGTACTGTAAAGTTACCCCAGTGCTTTATTTCCCTCTTGGTCAGGGCCAGGGGCCTTAGCTCTCTGACTCGAGTGTCAGCCATTTGCCTCCCCCCCCCCCCATGGCTCAGAAGCTCCAGGAGACCCCTCTGTGTGGGCCAGCTCAGGACGGCTAGCCGTCCCCTTTCCACCTGTGAACTTGGCAGTTACTGCTGCCTGTTGTTTGTGGACAAAGTGTGCTGGGGGGGGGGGACCAGGACCGCTTCAGCCGGCTGCGTGAGAGGGAAGAGGGAGTTAGCGTGAGGCTTGCACAGAGGCACACCTGGGAGAGAGGAGACAGACAGGAGGACACTGAGCAGAGTGGGAGGAGCCAGGTTCCAAGCAAAAGTTTAAAAAAAACAACCCCAAACTTGAATTGCTTCATTCTTTCTTTTTTTATTTAAAATTATGTATGGTTAGATTGCACCTGAAGGGGGGGAAGGGGGTCACTGCCCGAATTCATCTGTGCTTGAATGGGTGTATGAGACAGCAATATTCCATTGAGCGTTGTGTCAAGAAGTTTCCAGAAACCGTTTTGGGACAGATCAAAGGCTTTTAAGACATGATGGGATGGGAATGGGGGTAGTTAGGTACCCAAAGAATGTGTATGGGGGAATAGCATGGCCTAAAATGGGACAGTAGGGTACCCAAAGATTGCAGGTGCAGACAACATAGTATCCAAAGGGTGTGGTGGGGGGAGTGGCATGGCCTATGGGCACAGATGGGAGGAGCTGAATGTTGAAAACCCAGACCGATTTCCCAGAATGTCTTCCTAAGCTTCTCCCTGCCCATACACGAGCACATTCTCCCTTTCCCCCCACCCTACCCCAACAAACTCCGTGCTCTTCCTGAGTGTAGGCTGATGAGCTGCCTGGCTGTCTCTCTTAACCAGAACTCTTTCCCCGGGCCCTCCTGCCTCTCCTGGTCCTCATGTTTGCCCCAGGCTGCGTCAGATGGTCACCCCTATGGGTGGAGTAGAGAGAGGCATACACTGGAGACCGGTCAGAGGCAGAGATCCCGGGAGAAGGGGACTGCAGGAGCTAAGGGTAGGGTCACATCCATGGCTCCTAGCAGCATGGCTTGCAGGAAACCTGGTGATGGATGGGCATGAGGCAGAGCACGCTATGCTTCTACATGCACACCACCTCCAGCTCCTCCTCCTCCTCAGTCTCCTCATCTTCCTCCTCAGTCTCCTCATCCTCCTCAGTCTCCTCCTCAGATCCTTCCTCAGTCTCCTCTTCTTCAGTCTCCTCTTTATCTACTGCCTTTCCTCTCTCGTCTTCTTCACTCTCTTCCGGGATGTAACAGAGGGTCCTGGACCCCTGAAACCTGCGTGGGTTTCCTGTAGTGTTCCCTGCAAATTGGGAGCACTCGCCTATCTGCTTCATGGTCAGGAAGACATCGCTTGATGCCAGCAAGGGACACTCCTCTGGGTCCTGATAGAGCTTTGCAGCTAAAGGAGACAAAAAAGACAATTGGTTGCCAAATTTAAATGAGGCATAGAGTCATCTTTTGCCAATGATCTGGCTCAATCAGTCAGTTGGTTAAATCCTGGGTGCCTCAGAATTAGCAGAAGAATACTTTTAAAACTATTTTGAGGAGCCATTTTAAAGATGGCCACCTGCATGCTTTCAGGTGTGTAGCCACACCTCTTCCTGCCACATCATGGAATGTTTCCTATTGGCAGAGCAGCCAGAGTTGAAGGGAGTGGTCTGTCGAGATATTACAGATCCACTGGGGTAGAAATTAAAGAAAGGAGCAATACAAACATTCTCTCAGACCTCTGCATAAAAACCTCATTAAAACTAAAAAAAATTAAACAGAAAGAAAATATAGGACTCCAACTCTTGTGAGGTGAGGTCTTTAACAGGTATTTTATTAGTCTGTTTCTAGGGGGCGCCGCAGCTTCAAAGAAGCATGGCACTGCAGGCTCAGAACGTAGTGCTGCAGTGGCAGATCTGAAGGGCATCAGTAGGTGATGGCTCCTCGTAGATGGATGGAGAACCTTTGGCGCTTTGAATGCAGCAGTGATCAAGGAGTAAATAAAGACAGCATTGGATTTATTATTAATATTACATCCTTGTTTGCCCAGTAACCTCTATGGCCGGCACGTCTCACCTGCCCATTGCTCTTTGGAGCAGTCCCTGTCCTCTTTCGCCGACCTGGGTTTACAGATGTCACCTCTGTCTCCATCTCCTAGGTCCTCAATGCTAATGGAAAAACAGAGATTATGAAGGTAGATTGAGGCCAACCAGCCCATCCCATCGCTGCCCCATAATCTCACTCTCCTGAAGTGCCACCTACATGATCTCCAGCTTTACCCTTTGCTTTCCCAACACACAGGCTGATACAGTACAGTGCGCTCCGGTGGAGCGCACTGTTAACCCGCGTCTGGACGCACGTTTTCGACGCGCTAGCTTTACCCCTTATTCAGTAAGGGGTAATAGCGCGTCGAAAACGCGCGGCAAACCACCCCCCCCCCCTGAAACTAATAGCGCCCGCAACATGCAAATATATTTATTTATTTATTTGTTTTTATATACCGACATTAAACATGTGTATCACCGGTTTACATGATAACTTTTGTGATAATGCGACGGCGGTTATATTATCTTTACATTGTAACATTGTAAAAAACACAACTACGTATTGATTTAACAGTTATAACATTATAAACATTGATTAACAAACGTTAATAAGTTTCTTAACATTGTCATTAACATAGCTAAATGTTATTGTTGATGTATGTTGTTTGTTCAAGATGTTATGAGATCTCTTGATGGTTTATGAGATCTCTTGGAGGGAATAGGGTTGGATCTGAGTAGTGTGGGTTAATTGTTGTTGGGATAGGCAAATGCATGTTGATGGCCCTATTAGTTATTCCCGCACAATTCAGTAAGTAAAATGTGCAGCCAAGCCGCACATTTTACTTTCAGAAATTAGCGCCTACCCAAAGGTAGGCGTTAATTTCTGCCGGCACTGGAAAAGTGCACAGAAAAGCAGTAAAAACTGCTTTTCTGTGCACCCTCCGACTTAATATCATGGCGATATTAAGTCGGAGGTCCCAAAAGTAAAAAATAATTAAAAATACAAAAAAAAAAATTTTAAATCAGCCCACGGCTCGCGGGTTGAAAACCGGACGCTCAATTTTGCTGGCGTCCGGTTTCCAAACCCGTGGCTGTCAGCGGGTTTGAGAACTGACGCCGGCAAAATTGAGTGTCGGCTGTCAAACCCACTGACTTCCGCCGCTCCTGTCAAAAAAGAGGCGCTAGGGACGCGCTAGTGTCCCTAGTGTCTCTTTTTATCACAGGCCCTCATTTGAATACTGAATCGCGCGCACAGGAGAGTGTCTTTTACTGTATCAGCCTGTGAGAGAGGTAAATCCCAGTGATTTAGAACAGAAAGCATGCCTTCTCTTCACATTGTGAGATCTCACAAATCTTGCCTAACAAATGTAATAACCCCACCATAGAGCAAAAATCATTCCAATCTACATAAGAACGTAAGGATTGCCCTGCTGGGTCAGACAAAGGTCCATCAAGCCCAACATCTGTCTCTGACAGTGGCCAGTCCAGGTCACAAGTACCTGGCAGATTCCATAGAGTAGATCAAATTCCTCTTACTCCCTTCCCAGGGAAAGCAATCTTTAGTCTACCTGGCTAATAATGTGTCATGGACGTTTCCCCCAGGAACTTGTCCAAACCAATTTTAAACCCTGCTATGCTAAAAGCCTTGACCACGTCCTCCGGCAATGGATTCCACGGCTTGATAGTGCACTAACTACGTTCTACTATTTGTTTTAAATCTGCTGGTTGCTAGTTTTATGAAGCGACCCTTGCTTTAGTATTATTTGAAAGTGTAAATAACCATCCTTTATTCACCCATTTCACCCCACTCATGGTTTTATAAACGTCTCTCATGTCCCCTCTCATTTGTCTCTTTACCAAGCTGAAGAGCCCTAGCCGGCCTCGCTTCTCATCACAGGAGAGATGTCCATCCCCTGTATCATTGTTATCTCCCTCCTCTGCACCTTTTCTGTGTCCGCTATCTCTTGAGATGGAGCAACCACGACTGCACACAGCACTCAAGGTGCAGTCGCACCAACGCTCGATATAATATTTTCCTTTGTATTCTCCATTCCTTTCTGGATCACCCCTAACATTCTATTCGCTTTTTTGACCGCTGCTGTGCACTGAGCAGAGGACCTCAATGTATTGTCCACAAGGACTCCAAGGTCCTTTTCCTGGGTAGTGACTCCCAATTCAGAACCCAGCAGCATATACGCGTAGTCGAGATTATATTTTCCCCATGTGCATGACTTTGTACTTTTCCACATTCAGTTGCATCTGCCATTCAGTTGCCCAGCCTTGCACTGTGCCAGGGTTTACCCCTCACTTCCCATCTTGAAGATTCTCTGGCGCTATCTCAGGCCTTACCCCATACTCCCCCATTAAAGATTCTCTGTGTCCATCCCAGGGTTTTCCCCTCACTCCACCCCAGCTAAGGTTCTTCTGTGCCTCTAACAGGTTTGATCCCTTTGCTCCTCCATCACTGAGGACCCTGTGTCCGTCCCAGACTTTAGCCCTCACTCCTCCCACCATATAGGAATCTCTGTTCCTATGCCAGGCATTATCACTCATTCCCTCTCTAGTGAGGATCCTTTAGGCCTATCCCCGATTACCTGTCATTCCCACTCCACTTAGGATCCTCTCTGCCTGTCCCAGGCTTTAACCCTCACTTCCTTGTTAAGGATCCTCTGTACTTTATCTCTCTCTCTCCCACTGCTAAAGATCATCTATGCCTGTCAAAGGTTTAACTCTTTACCCTCTCACTAAGCATCCTCTGTGCATATCTCTGGCTTTACTCCGTTCTCCCTCACCCCCCAAGGATCCTCTGTATCCAAGCCTGGATTTGGGCCGAGGCAATGTAGGCAAGTGCCCCTGGTGCCAAAGTTTGATAGGCGCCAGAGCCCCACTACTGCCAAGCCGCCCTCTGGGCCCTGCTGCCAGTGACCTCTTCTGCAGCAGACGGCAGCAGGAGCAGCAACCACCTGAGCAAAATTCTGCATGGGGCTTGAGAGCAGGCCCTGCAGCAGCCCCATACTTTCCAGAGTAAGAGAAAACCTGGGCCGAGGGGGGGGGGGGGGGGGGGGGAAGGAGCCCGGCCACCGCAGGGTCTGTGACATGCGCCAGCTCACAGGCCCTGTTCTCGCTTTTGTTGAAGTGGTCCCCCGATGATCTCTAGAGATGAGGGGGGTTTGTGAAATGGCCCCCAAGAGGAGAGGGGATGAGCTGGGCAGGGGTCGTCTAGAAGGCTGCCTCCTGCCCCCTCCCTCCCCGCTGATGATTTCTGGGTGGAGGAGCAGGGACTCCCCTCCTGCCATACCCTTCTAACATTCTGGGTGGGATCCCACCAAACCAGTGTCTGGGGGTGCCCTGACTATATCGCTGGCTCACCCAACCCGACATTCTTTGTGCTTAGGCTTTACCTCTTACTGCCTCCTGCTAAGGATCCCGTGCCTGACACAGGCTTTATTCTTCATTCCTTCACCACTGAGGATCCTCTGAGCCCATCCCAGGCTTTACCCCTCTCTATCCCACTGCAGAGGATCCTCTGCACTCATCCCAGGCTTTACCCCTTACTATCCCACCACCGAGGATCCTCTGAGCCCATCCCAGGCTTTACCCCTCACTATCCCACTGCAGAGGATCCTCTGCACTCATCCCAGGCTTTACCCCTTACTATCCCACCACTGAGGATCCTCTGCTCATCCCAGACTTTACCCCTTACTATCCCACCACTGAGGATCCTCTGTGCCCATCCCAGGTTTTACCCCTCACTCCTTCACCACCGAGGATCCTCTGTGCCCATCCCAGGCTTTACCCCTTACTATCCCACCACTGAGGATCCTCTGAGCCCATCCCAGGCTTTACCCCTCTCTATCCCACTGCAGAGGATCCTCTGCACTCATCCCAGGCTTTACCCCTTACTATCCCACCACCGAGGATTCTCTGCACTCATCCCAGGCTTTACCCCTTACTATCCCACCACCGAGGATCCTCTGTGCCCATCCCAGGTTTTACCCCTCACTCCTTCACCACCGAGGATCCTCTGTGCCCATCCAGGCTTTACCCCTCTCTATCCCACTGCAGAGGATCCTCTGCACTCATCCCAGGCTTTACCCCTTACTATCCCACCACCGAGGATCCTCTGCACTCATCCCAGGCTTTACCCCTCTCTATCCCACTGCAGAGGATCCTCTGCACTCATCCCAGGCTTTACCCCTCTCTATCCCACTGCAGAGGATCCTCTGCACTCATCCCAGGCTTTACCCCTTACTATCCCACCACCGAGGATCCTCTGTGCCCATCCCAGGTTTTACCCCTCACTCCTTCACCACTGAGGATCCTCTGCACTCATCCCAGGCTTTACCCCTCACTATCCCACCACTGAGGATCCTCTGCTCATCCCAGACTTTACCCCTTACTATCCCACCACTGAGATCCTCTGTGCCATCCAGCCCCCTCACTCCTTCACCACTGAGGATCCTCTGCACTCATCCCAGGCTTTACCCCTCACTCCTTCACCACTCAGGATCCTCTGCCCATCCCAGACTTTACCCCTCACTATCCCACCACTGAGGATCCTCTATGCTTATCCCCGGCTTTACCCCTCTCTAAGTCACCACTGAGGATCCTCTGTGCCCATTCCAGGCTTCACCTCTCATTATCCCACTGCTGAGGATCCTCTGTACTTCTTTGTCATTCAGCTTGTCATCCCCAATGAGCTTATCCTTAAAGTATGGATGGGGTTTGAGACTTGCTAATGGTCATGTCCTGAGTGCCTGGACAAGGTTCAATGATTTTCTACAGGTCACATAGTAAGTGATTAGTGAGTGGATCAAGGGGGTAAGGATAAATGGTCTCCAGATTGGTAACTCCTTACCCTCTCCTTTTATCAAAATAGGATGCAAAGCAGCCTGATCTGCTGAAGGTAAGTCCTCTCATTGCCCTCTTCCTCCTCGAAAGCCAGTTCCCCATTGCCACTCCTCCTCTGTCCCCAGAACTCTTTCCCTTCCGTCAGAGCTAAACCGGTGGGGGAAGATCAGCCCCTTTGTAGGTCTGGAGACCCTTTCACGGTGCACAAATCATTCCTTGAAGCTCTGAAGGGTGACTCTCAGCAGCAGCATCTCCAGGCAGCTGTGTGACATCATAAAACAGCCCAGATGACAACACGGTGCCACCGGAATCCTACATCATCCAGGGATTCCAGTAATGATGTCACAGTTCTGAAAACAGTGGTTTCTGATTGGTTCAGATTGGCTATGATGTGACAAAGAACATCTCATACCCCCTTACTTGGAACAATCGGTGCTTGCGTGAGGTCATTTGGTCAGCAGCTCTGGAGATGGCCACATTTTGGCAACGGGGGAAAAGGACGAGACCATTATTCCTGTGGCAGCACACTGCAGAACAATTTCAGTGTGTGGACAAGGCTGCCAACTCATGAAAATGTTTTGTACTGACAGGAGCACCCTGAATACTATACAGAATATTGTGTGACACAGATTGTTGTTTAAAAATCCCCCCGAAGCAGCCGGACTGGCGAAACACGGGTCCGTGTCGGGGACTGCTGTCAAACATCACATTTAATTGTCAGGAGCCACCGTATTGAAATAAAAAAACTCTTATATGAAAATCTTTGACCAAGAGAAGTTTATGTGCACTTTTGGCGTTTATAACTTACAGTGTAGAGTGCACCTACGCTCCGGAGTTTACCTTGTACTGACAGTTTGCCAGATTTTAATTGCCAACCTGGCTTTTTTTTTTTTTTACTGAAACACGTTTTATCATTTGCATTTTGTGCACAGCTGGACATTCTAATCGGAGATTCACACTTTTATGCGCCAGCTCCCGAGAAGTGCAGCCTTGCAGACCCCGAGCCCATAGAACCAGGGACATAGGCCCGTGGCTGACACCATTCTTGTTGACATAATATTATTTTTACAGACGTCATTATTTTCTTCTCTACAGAACCAAGAAGCAAACCCTGCCAGCAGCTCAAAGCAGGCCACAGCAGGGACAGAAATGTGCTGCCTGCATTGCTAGGGGTGCTGGGTTCAAATCTCCAGGCCTTCCACCAGTGCAGTCTGCAGAGACTCTGGCTCGGGACAGGGATACAGTGCTTGTGGGAACTGGAGGACTCAGTCAGGGATGGATATAAGGATACAGAGCTTGTCACCTTCAGGGCACCGGAGGGAGGCCTGCTTTTATTCCAGACCTGTACTTAGGGTGTTAAAAGTTTGGGGCATGGCCCTGCAAAGGCTGAAGCCTGCAACCTCCTGTCCTGCCTCCCTTCCTCTCAGAGCCTGGTGATCCCTTATCCTCCCCCCCCCCCCCCCCCCCCCCCGATTCTCCTGCCAATCCTGTGAGAGGATTGGCTGGATGGCATGTGGATATGTGAGTGAGGGGTGAATGATGGTGGTGGTGGTGGGGGGGGGATTGTGCGTGTGTGAGAGAGAAGGGATTGGCACCGGGGGGGGGGGGGCATATAGGATTTGGGAGGGATGAGAGAGAAGGAGGTTAATGAAGGAGTGGAAACGCAAGGGACAGCAAGACCAAAACAGGTGCAGCGAGGCCTCCTCAGATCTTGGAAGCTCCCCCTCCAAACCCCTTCTCCCACCCCCAATCCCAAATCCTCTTACCCCTATTGTCAGAGCCTCTCTTCTTCTCGCACTCAATCCCAGAACCTCCTTCCCTCTCCCTCCTCTTTCCTACTAGAACCCTGACTCTCCCCATCTCCTCTCCCATCCCCATTTCTCTCTCCTCCTCTCTCCCGCACCTCTTCCCTTTCCTAGTTCTCTCACCCACTCCTCTGCCTCCTCCCCATTCCTGGTCTTCCTCCCTTCCTCTCTCCATCCCTGGTTCTCTCCCCTCTCCTCCTCTCTCCACTGCAAAGCTTTCCTCCCTGTGCTGATAACACATGAGATCCTTTTCCTCCACCCAATACACCAAAATAAATTAATTAAATAATTAAAATCTCTACCCTACTCCTTTCTCACCTACCTAATTTTTCCTTCTCCCAGCTTTATATTAAAACTTCATTCCATTTATTTATAGACCTATAAGTTCAGCAATATATCAATGTACCATTATTTATTTTTTACGTTTTCTCTTTTGTTATTCCACTGTTTCCCCCCCCGGTTAATAAGTTTATTGTAAAGCACTGTTGCAAATGTTCGTTTTATTTAGCACAGTTGCAATATTTCTGTTAATTGTAAACCGATGTGAAGTTACTAAACAAATGTCGGTATATAAAAACTGCAAATAAATAAAGAAATAAATAAATTATACAGACACAAAAGCAAGGCGGAAAGCGACTTTATTTTCCCCATTCTGGGGAAGGAGCAACCTATTCCAACATTTCCAACAATTGCCACAATTCCAACCTAGTCCCGCTACCCTTTAAAAAGGAGACAGAGCAGCTTTTAAACTAGAGGATGGGGAAAGGCTGCCAGTCCCTCAGAATGCATGTTCCAAATGTAGTGCCCGCTCCAGGAGGAGCTCAGAATCGAAGTTGGTACCTGAGGCAATGGAAGGTGAAGGGAGCTGCCCAAGGTCAGAAGCAGTGGGGATTTGAGCCTGGGCTTCCCGGATTCATAGGCGACTCCGATGTGAGTGAGAGGGTATTGGGGTGTGAGGAGATCGAGGGGAGGAGAGAAAGAAGGGCTAGAGGGTGTGCTTGGGGAGGAGAAGGCTGAGGCTTCCTTCCTTCTTCATCCCCTCCCAATTTTCCCTCCTTCTCCACCACCCTCAGCCCTCTCCTCCTCCTCCTAACAATAGCCACTCTTTCAAGTACACTTAAAGCAAACAAAGCCTGTGAGGGAGTCAGTTGGACTGCCAGATGACTGAGAGGCAAAAGGAACGCTCAGGGTGGACAAGGAGATAGCAGCAAAACGGAATACATTCTTTTTGCCTCTGTCTTTACTGAGGAGGCTGTTGGGAACGTACCCACACCAGAAACAGTTTTTGATGGTGGTGGTTCTGAGCAACTGTGAGAACAGAGGATGTAACAGATCAGACTGACACATTCAAGAGTAACAAATCACCAGGATGGGATTGTACCCACCTCAGAGTCCTGGAAGAGCTCAAAGTGTGACATTGCAAATCTGTTACATTGTCTTTTAAAGCAGCCACAATTCTCGAGGACTGGAGGGTGGTCAACGTGATGCCGATTTTTAAAAAAAGGCTCCAGGTCTGAGCCGGAAAATTACAGAACAGTGAGCCTGTTGTCAGTGCCAGGCAAAATGGTAGAAGCTGTTGATAGGGAACCTGCAGGGAACAAGCTATTCAGACCTGTGGGCCTAGAAGTGCTTTCAAATGAAAAAATAATGCTATTCTGAAACAAACAGAATCACTGGCCATGTAGAAAGACCTGGCTTAATGGGGAAGAGTCAGCATGGTTTTAGATTTTTTGAGCATGCAGATAAAGGTGAGATGGATGATATAGCAGATCTGGACTTGCAGAAGGCATTTGACAAAGTGCCTCATGAAAGGCTCCTTAGGAAACTAAAATGTCATGGGATTTAAAGCAAACAAACTGGTTAAAATAGTGCCAAATGGTCGGCTTTCCAAGTTAATGGAGTGCCCAGGGATTGCATCTTGGACCTGTGCTGTTTCACATAGTCATGAATGACCTGGAGACGGGAAAACGTGAGATCATCAGATTTGCAGATGACATAACAATATTCAAAGTTGTTTAAAACAGCAGCGAAATGTGAGGAGCTGTAGAAAGACCTTGTGAGACTAGGAGTCTGGGCTTCTAAATGGCAGAGGAATTTCAATGTGGGAAAAGTGCAAAGCGATGCACGTAGGGAAAAATAATCCCAACTACGCATACACGATGCTGGGCTCTGTGCTGGGAGTCAACAGCAAGGAAGAGGGCCTTGGAGGCCTTGTGGACCATATATTGAAATCCTCGGCTCAGTGCATGGCGGCAGTAAAAAAAAAAAAAAAAAAGCAAAGAGAATGTTAGGGATGATCCCAAAGGGAATGGAGACTAAAACAGAAAATATCATATGGCCTCCGGGTCGATCCATGGTGCAATCACACCCTGAGTATTATTATGCAGTTCTAATCATCCTATCTCAAAAACCTAGAACTAGAAAAGGTGCAGAGGAGGGTAACAAAAATGATACAGAGGATGGACGGCTCCCCTATGATAAGCGGTTAGGTCTCTTCGGCTTGGAAAAGTGATAGTTGAGAGGGGACATGAGAGAAATTTATAAACTGATGAGGGGGTGGAATGGGTAAAAAGGACAGTTATTTACCCTTTTAAATTATGCTGAGGTGAATATTGAGAAGCCAGCCGGCTAAGTAACGTAGCTGGATAACACTTACCCAGCTAAGTTACAAGAATATTCAGCGGCACGGTTATGCCACTGAATATCCGCAGAGATTAGCAGAAAAGGGTTATCTTATTTATTTATTTATTTATTTTTATATGCCGACATTCGATTTGACATATCACATCGGTTTACAGTGAAACAAGAGGTGCTGGAAACGACAGAGTCTCCTTTTGTTATTACAGATAAACATGGAATTAACTTTAGATGAACTGAACAAGTTAACAGGAAACTGGGAAAGTTAACAGAGGTAACATGGAAATAACTTTAGTTGAACTAAACACGTTAACAAGTTGTATGGTGTAAGCGGGCGCTTAACCGAGGTTAACAAGGAGTGAGGTCGTTTATCATTGCAAGAATTGTCGTAGGGTTTCAGGAGGGAGTGGTCATAGACTTTTGTGGGTAGGCAATAAGATCTAATTCACTGGGTCTGTGGTTGGTCTGGCTAAGCCTAGACATGCCCAATAGCCAGATAAGTGACTTATCCGACCATCTAGCGGCCGCTGAACGTGAGCGGATATTTAGCAGCCGCTAGATAGCCGGATAAGTCCTACATCTCCGGCTCTCTGCCGGTTGAATATCGGGCCCGCTAAAACAAGGGGGCCCTCCATGAAACTAACAACCAGCTGATTTAAAACAAATCATAGAAAGTATTTTTTCACCCAACACGCAACCAAGCTGTGGAGTTTTTTGCCAGGGGACTTGGTCAAGGTGCCTAGCACGGCGGAATTTACAAGTTCCTGGAGGGAAAGTCCATGAACTATTATTGGCTAAGTAGACGAAGGAAAGCCTTTGCTGTCCCTGGAATAAGCACAAAGAATAGCTACAGCATTTTAGAATCCGTGCCGCAATTTTCCCAAGTCTGGCTGCAGAGCCCACCCCTGAATTGCCGCAGGAAGCTGGGAGCCGTGCCTTAGACCTGCTGTTCGCTGTTTGAGGGGGATGGACAATGGCACCAACCCTGCCTAAGGGCAGCAAAATCCTAAAGCCATCAGTGGACAATGACACCAACCCTGCCTAAGGGCAGCAAAATCCTAAAGCCATCAGTGACTGGAGGGCACAGGGACACGGAGTTTGTTCCCTCTAGTGATCGTATTAGAGTGCATCTTCCTCCTGATGACAGAGACTGGGCTAGCCCCTGCAGGAAATGCCCTTAAGGTGAGATTGTCTTGGTGAAGGGAGAGAGAACAGGGCGCGTTTCCCAGTAGCATTACGTCACGAGGCTCTTTTGAAAGCTGTCCTGTATACAGTAATGCTGTGTGGAATCCAGTTTTCAGAGGCTGGGCCTGACAGCCAGGGGACAAGGAATGTGGCTGATGTGTCTTTTCTGAGCTAGCAGCAACCCAGCCTCCGTTTCAAAGGGCAGAGGAAGTATCTCCTCCGGCTCTGTAACTTCTCAATCTTAGTCTTCTGCAAGGGGAGAGCGAGAGAGAGAGTGCATGGAGCGGCTGACTGTCCTCACGCTGGTAGCTCTTCTGGCCATCTCACTGGGTAAAGACTGAATCTGGATTCCTATTCTGACTCTCCTTCTGGTCGTGGTGACCCAATGGCTCTATGTCATCCTGGACACGCTGACCCAGGCTTGTCTTTACTTCCCCCTTGCATGTCTGGACTTTGGGGTCCCCAGAAGGTTCATAGATGCACTGGGAGTGGCTCAGCCTGGCCTTGATGACGAGGAGCCATCGGATAACTCTGCTTCTGGTGGCTGATAGCTTTCTTGTCGCTTCTTTTTGTTTGCGTCTGTGGGGCACTTGCAGGGGCTGGATTTCATCAGTCTATAGGGGAAAAGAATTGGTGCATAATAGAGGGTCATTTCATGTCCTCATTTATTTAATTTATATTCTGTCTTTCAGCATTTCAGAGCGGATTACATTCACACCAGGCAGAGTCCTGGTTTTACCCCTCTGCTACTTGCATCCATGGCAGTGCTTCCTCCACCCTCTCCTGGAGGCACACTTAGCTGGTCTGGTTTTCAGGATATCCATGATGTCTGTGCATGAGAGAGATTTGCATACATCAGGTCTCCAATGTACAGTGTATAGATTTATCTCGTACTTCTTATTCATTGTGGCAAGTCTGAAAACCCGACCGTCTAGGTGTGCCTCCAGGAGAGGGCTGGGGACCCGCTGATCTATAGGATGTGCATGAAAAGCTGGAAATTACAAGCCAGTGAGGCAAAGGCAGGTCTGGCTCAGCCTGTGTCAGGTGACGTACATCCCAAATCCAAGTCTGGCTCTCTGGGTAACCACAATGAATGTTTATGAACTAGATCTGCCTACGTTTAGTCTAGGAGTCAGGTTCATTAGCATACTTGTCCTCTCTCTCTCTCTCCTCTTATGTTCATCACGTTCTCTTCCTTCTGATGTGTTTCTCCCATTCCCTTCTCACGTTTTTACCCCTTTCCGCTCTCTCTCTTCCTTCCCTGGTCGCTCTCTAATGCCTTCCCCGGCTCCCTGTCGCTCCCCCTCCCTCCTCTTGCCACATCAAGCCCTCTTTTCTGTTTCTCCAGCCCCATTCCTCCCAGTGAAAGAGAAGCCAGGAAGAAAATCAGCAAGTGAAAGGTGAGAAGGAACTAGAGGGGTAGCCTAGAGAACCAGGGAAGGCCAGGGTTCAGATCTCCCTTCTCTGCTGCTGCTCCTTGTGGCCTTGGGCAAGTCTTTCCCCCTCCATGGCCTCCGATATTGAGCAATTATCCCACAGACACAGAAAGCCTTTATTAACGAGTTCCCTTGTATGGTTAGGGCAGGGACCTACCAACTGCCCCTGGACTTTGTAACTCTCCTTGAGCTCGGATTTGGAAAGGCAAGTACTTAATTACATCTAAAATCTAAATCCAAGTGAAGTCAAATAATGGCGGGTGAGAAGAGTCGAGAGATAGAAGGACTGAGGGGCAGGAGCAGTGTAAACCTCTCTCCCTCCCTGGTGTTTCAGGAGCCCAGCAGATGTTGCTATCATGTAAAAAGGACCCAGGCACTCCCCCCTTAGTTATTCTGAGACTTGAGTTACTTGTGGTGCTGGCTCAACTGATGGTGTGAGAAGTGGCTGAAGCTCAGTTTTCTCTCTTGAGTAAGTGAGCAGAGAGAGGGAGGGAGTAAACTCTGGTAGTGGGTAGAATGGGGATTCGGTATTAGGGAAATCCCTGTTGGTAGCAGAGAGGGAGGCCAAGAGAAGGTAGGCGGCATCTGTCCTGTTTGGGTCTGCCCCCCCTTCAAGGCATGGGGGTTCATGGGCCAATGACACTGGAATTTCTGCCGGCCCATGAGCCCCCTGTTCCTGGAGGTGACTCAGACAGCATGCGCTGCTCTGCAGCAGCACCAGGAGCGCTGGGGGGTTGGCACAGGCAATGCGAGGAGGGGGCCAGAAGCCCTAGCAGCCAGCGCATGCTATAAGAGGAGGGTGTCAGGACACTGGAAGAGGGGTTCAGGAGCACTAGTGGTCGGAACAGGCCACGGGGGGGGGGAGGGGGGTTTGACCAGGAACAGTAGCAGCTGATATGGCCTGCAAAAGAGGAAGACCAGGAAACTAGAGGCTGACATGGCAGCAAAATGAGGAGCAGGCCAAGAGCAACAGGCCTTGCAGTACGGTAAGAAGAATGAAACCCTTGGAGGAAGGAGAGGGGGAAACAGGGCCCTCCTCCAGCCTGACTTTATGCCACAATTTGCCCGAACCCTGGATTTGTTTGCTGATTTTCACTCCCACCCACCCTATTTTCTGTTTTGGGGGAATGCGGGGAAGTCTTTCTTATTATTCCCAATTATCCCCAGTGTAAGGGCAATGTGTCCCTTTACAAAGCTGCTTTTGGCTGAGTGCAGTTAGATAGTATGGACCAAAGCACCCCCAAGGGAGGTTGCTCCAATGGCTCACTCCTGTCCTGAGTTCTGGAAGTTAGAGTTAGTCATCAGATGGCAAGGGAGCAGTTTTTCCGCTCTCCCTGCTGAATTGTTGCAGGAGGGACATGTTCAGTGTTGAATTTGTATTGCGTCCTGAGAGGGGGGACAAGCTCAGAGGAACGAGCAGGTGGGCTTTCTCTCAGGTTAATTTCTGAGACAACAACTGACGAGAAGTGACTGCAACTGTCTGTTTTGGGATTAAATGGTCAGTTTTCTCAGTGGAGAGAGGTAAACAGTGGAGTGCCTCAGGGGTCTGTACTTGGACTGGTGCTTTTTAATAGATTTACAACACAGAGCAACACCTCTCCACAATAACAAAAACAAAACAGAGGGAAAAACAAAAAGAAATCAAAAAATCTATTTAACCAAAAATATATGTTATTCAAATATATAATCAACTACTAGCCACTTCTAGGGAACTCTTTGATGTGTGCTAATGTGCGGTAGCCATATACATGTAATAACCACTATGTGGTTATACCTTTCTATGGCTACCGTCTTTATTCCCAAAATAACTTTTTACTATATTTTTCTCAAACATCTTTATTTAACAGCAATTGGGTGGGCTTTGGCCCATATTACAGAGGCAGATAAGTACTGAACTTGAGAAGCGCGTACATCATATGGGAGTCGGGTTGACCGTCAGGGAGAGTGAAAAATTAAAAACAAGTAAAGATGTTTGAGAAAAATATATAAAAAAGTTTTTTGGAGAATAAAGATGGTAGCCATAGAAAGGTATAACCACATAGTGGTTATTACATATTTGGCTACCGCACATTACCACACATCAAAGAGTTCCCTAGAAGTGGCTAGTAGTTGATAATATTTTAAGACGGGGAACCGAGGTTTGGTTGTTGGTAATTCAAATATATAAAGCAGGAAGAGACGGTATCAGAAAAAAATAGTGCGACAAATGTAATCTGCTGTCTCTCGCCCGCAATGGGCCTCAGGCAGTATCAGTATTATTTGCACCCCAAATTCAAATCACTAACCATCAAACTTCCACAAGCCAAAATCCTCAAAATAACTTACTTTTATTATTGCCTAAGTACTCACGACTATACGCATACATTTTGACTCAAAAAATAAAATCACAAGAACATTTTCTCAAACAAGCTCAAATAGTTGCAAAAGAGAATAACACCAAGCACTTAGCTTTTTTTTAATGGACAATGCTCCACTTGTTAACTACTTCAGAACCAACTCATCTGCAAAAGTAATGAGTAAGCAATAAAAGAAACCCCTAGGAAGGCAGTATTTGCCAAAACATGGTCCATTACAGGTTGGTTTTGAAGCTTTCAGTTGAGTTCACAGTCCCCCGACATGGACTGTTTTTCGTAGACTGCGTCGGGAGGGTCCAGTTTACAAGCAAGAGAACAACAGTGAACATGGACATTAAAAGGCAAATACTATGTTTTCCACTCCTCTTGTTTGTTCACAGTAAATGATCATGTGACCTTCCACTTGCTTGCGCTTTTCAGAAAATTTGTTATTTAACTCTGGCTACCGGAGGGGTCTCAATGAGCTTTTATGAACTGTTCAAGTCTGTTGTAAATTATTTTTAATGTCCATGTTCACTGTTCTTTTGCTTGAGATTGGTCCCTCCCGACGCAGTCTACAAAACACAGTCCGTGTCAGGGGATCGTGAACTCAACTGAACGCTTACTGCTTTGATCTTGATGAAGCTATTAAATGTCTCATCTGTGAACAGCTTAAAATTGTTTGGACATTGAAGTTCTTTGCCAAATCTCGTTGTGTTCTCCTATTAGACTGGTGATTTGGCTTTTCGCCTTTTCTGTTATGTTTCTTTCTGTATAACATCACTAAAATCCATCTTTCCTTTCAAAATGATAACCCAGAACCCTGATCCACTCCCTCATCGCCTTCTACTGCAGTGTCCTCCTCACCATCTTTTTCCCCTACAGTCTATTCAAAATTTCAGTTGCATGACTTATCTTCCTGCAGCCTCATTAGGCTCATGGTACCCTTTTTCTCACATATTAGCTCCCTAACTGTTTCACATTCAGTTCAAACTACTTCTTCTCACCTACATGTATGTCTTAACGTGAAAAATTGTTGATTTTTTGTATTTGGGGCTTTTTAAAATGTTATATAGTTTAAATATTGTTTAAAAACAATGTGAATTGTTTGCAATAAATGATTGACTTTTATTGCACAATCAGAGGTGTGAATCTTTATCCCCGATTATGAAAATTGGCCCCATAATTGCTGCAGAATTTTGAAAACTCTACCACAGGAACCCGGGTACTCTGTCTGTCACCTGTGTTTCGTATGGTGATCTATTGTGTTCTGCTTCTGCCAACTAAGAGATGAACCATAGGGCTTGGTAACATCTGTCACCTGTGTTTTCTACAGGGAATGCCCTAGTGTTGCTACGCTACCAGGTCGTAGTGGACAATAACCCTGGAAGACTGCCTTGCCACCCGGTCAAGATGCTGTGTTCGGACAATGAGACCTGCGCTTCCTATATATTGTCTAGTAAGTACTCACCCCAGGGCCACAGAAAAGGGGAAGCACCTGCTTGCCATCTCCGCACCCCCCGAGCAAGTCTCCAGGTGCTTCAGTTCCATTGTCACTGAATCTCTCCACCACTCTATCTTCCCGTGCCTCGGTTCTAATCCCCAGCTCTGCCTCTGGCTCTGAATCAAGTTAGGATGCAGGGTGACTCACCCCTGAGTGATGTCATGAATAACAGTAATCCTCCCCTTCACGGGCCTTCTGTAGCTGGCATGAGCATCCCACAAAACATCCCCCCTGGACGTGGCTGCATCTCAGCTTCTTAAATCATCATTTAGGTATCTCAGGCTTTTCCAGCTTAGAGCTCGAAGTGTGTGACAGCAGGTCAACATTTACATCCTTAATACCACAAGTAAATGAAGGCAAAGTATTTATAAGAGTCCCTGAAAGTTATTATCATTGCGGTCCTCTTAATAACAAGTAAGCCAATACCTTTGTTTATTTATTTATTTATTTATTTATTTATTTATAAAACTTTTAATATACCGACATTCATAGGGCACATCATGCCGGTTTACAAATAACTGAAGCAGGTAGAAAATACAATGAACAAGGGTGGGGGAGAAGGGGAGCAGGCAAGAAAAAGGTGAGAGGTGGGCAGGGGAAGAGCAGCAAGAAAGAATAGGGCAGAAGGAGAGAGAGGAACAATCAACTTGATAAATATAATAAGAGGAACATAGTTGTAACTGTTTTTAAGATTATAAGTTAAGGCGAAGTACTCATTTACAATAGATCAGTTGTATGATTAATTGTTTAGGGGGGGGGAGAGGGAGGCGGGTGTGGGGGAAGAGGTGGGGGGGGAGATTAAGGGGTAGGGGGAGTGGGCTAAGGGGGTAAGGGGTGGTTGGGGGTGGAAGGGAGGGAGACGGCAAAGGAGGGGATAGGGGGTGGGCTAGGTTTGATTGGCTTCTGGGTAGGCTTGCCTGAACAGCCAGGTCTTAATGCCTTTTTTGAAGGACTGTAAGGAGGGCTCAAGTCGAAGGTAATGGGGAAGTGAGTTCCAAAGGTGTGCCTTATAAATCAGAATTGTGTTATAAAGGAGTTGCTTCAGGGGAAACCTGACTGCAAGTGTCTTACAACCAAGGGTGATGGTGCAGGGCTGAGGCCTGGCAGCCAGGATGGGCCTGGAGAAAACCTGCCATCTTGGTAGGCAGGTTGTGACACCTTTTATTGGCAAGGGCTACCAATGTCATCCCCAAAAAGGCTGGTCCAGTACTGACTTTCCCCCATCGCAGGCATGGGTTGGTAGAAGGACAAGTCCCAGCATCTAATGGGATGCAAAACCAGGACAGGATCAGCCTGTTTGGTTTGACCTGGGGTGGGGTGGCAACCCTATAATTGGACAAAGATAAGAATTATCCACAGATGTCATTGTGAACACACTGGGCCCCTTCTTCAGATGTGAGAAATCCAGGGTTATGAAGAAGAAAGGCATCCATGTAAAAAAAGGTGCACTTGTGGATACCTTACGGTGCTCAGACTGCAGAGATGACCTTGACCTTTTCAAGTCCATTCCCAGATAATTCTAGGTCAGCAGGGAAAGGCTGAGCTGGTCCTGATTTTATCTCCCCTCCTCCCCTTTGCACCTCTAGGACCTGTAGTTCCTCTTTCTATAAGAAAAACAGAAAACTACGACTTCCAGCATGCAATGGGGAAAACAGGGACTGTCTCAGCTTGTCTCTAACGACTTGGGACAGATGCCAAAAATCCCTAATGGGACCACCACAAGAACCCTAGTCTCCCTCCCTGACCAGATTGTCCTTTACCGATGCCATCACTTTCTCGAGACTATGAGTAGATGTCATCGGAGGTGTGATGGGCGATGCCAGGGGGCACTGCACTGGGGAAGAGAGTAGCACGTGTAAACAAATTCTCTGTTTCTTTAAGGTAATCAATCCACAATCCTTGCCCGGGGCTGCCTGGATATGTCCCGATGCATGAGCAGAACCTACATGATGGTGAGGGATGGAAACTACTCAGTGCAGGCATCCTGCTGTGACACAGAGTTGTGCAACACCGCGGCCAGTGGTCTCCAAGTTTCCCTCCTTACTGCCCTAGCGCTGATGTTACTCTGGATAATCCATTAGAGGACGGAATGCATCAGCACCATCTTGTCGACGCCTGACCTCTGCAACCTCCCACCTGCATGATCCAGATTAACAGAAGCAAAGACCCAGACTCAATTCTTTAGGCCACTGAGCTGGAATCAGTTTTCCAAATCATGTATTTTGTCTTTTTCTGCTTGATGGATGATGGATATTTTGTTTTCCTATTCCCAATGATGTCGCATTTCCCTACCACAGGATAGGCCTTGACCTCAGATGCGTGTGTTTGGCAGTGCCATATTGTACCTATGGACTTTGCAGGTCTGAACCAGCTCCTTAAAGCCCGCATCAATGTTCTGGCACTTGAAACTACCGCTAGCAATATTGCATATATATTTATACAGCTCAGCTGGCCAACATAATAGGCTAAAAACGTTTTAAAGTTTTCCAGCTTTTCTTATTTTGCTTTTTAATGGTGACATCACATGTTCTACTTTACTCCAAGCCTTCTCATCCCCTGACGTTGATGATGCCCCGCTAATGTTGGATCCTGCCTTTCCCACGGGTAGACTAAGAGCCCTGGAGAGCCACGAAGGTGGAGCTGAGGACAGGGCAGGACACCATGACCCCCAGGCGACCTTTGTTCCATTCGCCACTCAGGATCTGCTGGCAGGGCATAGGTTTGTAAATTTCACCGCCACCGGGAGGGGGGAGGCAGCATGGAGGGAGTCATGGTCCTTGCATAAGGGGGTGACAGCCGGGGACTAGCTTGAGAGCCTGTGATTGCAGGGTTCTGGAAGGGGGCCTAGTGCACAGACCCAGGACCATCACTACAATGATTTGGCTAATAGGTTGGGTCTGGGAGGGAATGTAAAATAGGGAGGAATGAAGGACCAAGGTGCCAGACCCCAGCCCTGGTTCTGATTTGAGCTAGGAGGAAACTGCTTGGTAAAAAAAAAAAAAAAAAAAGATTGTAAGCTTTTTTTTGGTCCAGAGGCCTTGTGAGCACTTCATGCAATAGCCGATAAGAAAAATAAACGTGACGGGGTAGCGACGTTGTCTCTAAATAGTCCTAGATTTACATACAATATACCCGTAGTCACAATTTAAATACTTTATTCCATATATTCATTTAAAAACATACATAAAACATCCTACATTCCATACACTCACTCATTCATTCAACTAAACACCATGTTATAAACACACTTTTTCTTAAAACATCACTTTAACAATGTTACAATAGACAATACAATGTAAACATAGCCCTTCAACTACAATGTATCACCTTATTGTTTCACATCTGTGCAATTTTTATACCCTATTCTCAATGTATTTATTAACCCCTTCTCCAGTATATTTTATTACACTGAATTATACTCTTTTCGATTCAAGAGTTGAATCGAAAAGAGTATAATTCAGTGTAATAAAATATACTGGAGAAGGGGTTAATAAATACATTGAGAATAATAGGGTATAAAAATTGCACAGATGTGAAACAATAAGGTGATACATTGTAGTTGAAGGGATATGTTTATATTGCTGTATTAAGGTGATACATTGTAGTTGAAGGGCTATGTTTACATTGTATTGTCTATTGTAACATTGTTAAAGTGATGTTTTAAGAAAAAGTGTGTTTATAACATGGTGTTTAGTTGAATGAATGAGTGAGTGTATGGAATGTAGGATGTTTTATGTATGTTTTTAAATGAATATATGGAATAAAGTATTTAAATTGTGACTACAGGTATATTGTATGTAAATCTACTATATAGAATACCTGTATTGAACCCAGTACAGGGAGTTATTCTTTCTAAATAGTCCTAGCCTGACTGTGGGGGGTTTGCATTTTTCGGGATTCTCCCATTCCTTTTTGTCTTTCCCCTTTCCAACATGGGCTCAGCGAGCCTGCACATTCTCTCCTGAGCATGCTAAAAGGGGGAGCCCTTTTAGGTAGGAGGAGGGGATTTTGGGAGGCTTAAAGCCTTACCATGGAAGTCCTCTTCACCCACGAGCTCTCCAACAAAGCACAGACAGCAGCTAAAACGGCTGCGCCTGCTTCATTGTGCAGGAGCATGAGACCTGATAGAGACCCAATCGGCACACCCTGAAGCAAGGGGTTATCCAAACACAGAGTCGTGTTGGGGCATGGACAAGAGAGAGGCTGAGTTTGGAACCGTGCTACAAATCCGAGGTCATGCATGCAATTTTTAACGGCCACAAACTCATAGATAAAACCAACCCTCAGGTGGAGGACATCAACGCACGGAAAGGGTGTGTGCAGGCTGCAGACAAATTTGTCTTAACGCCTGTGATGCATTTATTGTTGCTATTCAAAAGACAGGCGGTCTTATCGGTGTAAGGGCTGAGAGAATGCAATTCACTTAGAATAACAGCACTGCTGCTCCTCCTGTCTGTCACGGGCCGTGTTCCGCAGAAAAGAGACCACAAGGATCTTCAAGCCAGGGCCACAATGCATCTTCAAAAGATAACGTAGAACAAACTAGTGGGAGACCTAGGTTATCAATGGGGAGATGTTGCAGTAGCAAGTGTATGCCATCCTAGACAAGTAGCTCCTGACCATTTATTGATCCTCAGTTGGGGTGCAAGCTTTTACTGCCACTGCAAAAAGAGTTGAGCGCATGACACCGTATGTTTACTTTTGCCCTGGCATGGAAATCCCATGCTAATGAAGGCATTGGCTATCACTCCCGAAGCAGAGAGGCGCGCTGGCTTGCCTCATGTTCTATTAGCCCTGGAAACTTTGTGTAGTCTGAGGTGGCGTCAAGTTTCTAGGGCTCATGGTCAATCTATGGGCGGGAGCTGGCGTTCAGGTGCTGGGACCTGTAATTGGGATTTGATGTGCAGAATAATGCAGAAAGCATTTCTTTTGCACATAAACCACCATATTTTATCCACGAAAAACACGATTTGTTTCGTGGTGCGCCCATTTTCTGGTTTGTGCGCATTTTCGTAATACCGTTAGCTTACTGCATCCAGAGTTTTAAAAAAAAACAAACCTATGTTCTGAATGTCAAGGCACAGTTTTAAGACTCGGCTTTTGACTGTAAGCCCTCTGGGGGACAGTGCAAATAACCAGTGTACCTGATTGCTCTTATCTTCTAATGTAATTGGCCTTCAGCTACCCAGATACAGCAGGAGCTAAATAAACCAACAGAGAAGGAGCACTTATCACTTTGCCAAACTTGGCCTCGCTGCTGACAAGGACCTGTAGAACAAACAAGTTACAATAAGAAGTGAATTACTGTATATTGTGAAGTTAATTTATTGAACAGCTCAGCAGGTGTCTTCTGCCTTGAGCATCCTGTAGTTCAAAAAGCGACCTTCAGTTAATGGAGGAGACTAGCTCACAGAGTCAGCATGCTGGATCGTGAAAGGATTGTTCTGCAAAGAAAGGCAAGTCTTCAAAATCTATACCCAGTCTTACTGTATTTATGAAAGCTGTAGTATCTTGGGTGCAAACGTATCTATTTTTTTCCGAGCATATTCAACTTTCAGCTCATCCTCCAGAAGAGTTCCTGCAAAATAAAGATGCTTTTGTTTGAAAGTGGGTGCATTTATTGCAGCCTTTAGAGCGTCCGACTGTCTTTTGTGCAACTCTTACAAACCACTGCATGAGCTCAGCCTGCCTGGGGCACCAGCTTAATAAGGTGTGCAGGGCTGTGCGTACGCTTTTACCTGTGAAACCTGCCCACGCTTTTTGGCCGCGCAGACCTTACTCCCCAGGCAGCAAGGAGCTGTGTGCACAAAGAAACGTGCACCCCCTCCAAGGGTGGAATGGTGCGCACAGATCAGCACGCCTGCATTTAAATCCCATGTCATTGGCTACTACTTCAAGATGCAGAACACGCGCAGGCTTAACTCCCGCTTTCTTAACGCTGGAAATGTAATGCCTGGTTGGAGCTGGAGTAAAGTCACTCGGGCTAATGTTGGTCTCTGGGTCTGAACCCAAAGTTAGAGGTGTGGGTTGGTCCTGTGCTTAGAATCAGGCCGATGCTTATATCGTGCGCTGAGCCGAGCGCACAGGCTAAGGAGCTCTTGGATGTGCGTTTTGGACCCGCTGGGCTACCACCTGATGCAAGAAGGGGATTAGCACGTCCAAAACATGCATCCAAACCAGCGCATAGCTAGTAGCGCTGATCACATGTAGATGAGGCTATTAGCTGTTATCTCGATGCAAAAAAAAAACCCCAAACCCACCGTGCGCCCGATGTGCAAGTTTTAACATGGAAAACGTAATGCCAGTCCCTCCCTTTCTTAGCCAAAATCATTGACAGCTCATCTAGACGAACACTCCTTGCTGGACCAATAGCACAGAAATGCTCTTACCTTCTAGCCCTGACATAATTCACTGTGGTTCTGATGCAGGTGCATCGTACGTAGCCATCTTTTTTTAGATCTTTCCGCCGCCTTTGATACGGTTAACCACGAAATATTGCTTTCCAGTCTCTCTAACCTGGGCATATCTGGAACAGTTCACTCCTGGTTCAAATAGATCTCAACAGGTTTACATACATCACCCCAGTTCATCTCAAGTCCCTTTAAAGAGAGGAGTCCCACAGGGCTTCTCCCTCTCAGCTGCCATATTCAATATATACCTTACTCCTATTTGCCAACTTCTCTCCATTCTTGGAGTATCTTATTGCCTGCATGCTGACGATATTCAATTCTATTTCCCCACTTGGCATGACTGGAAATCTACCCTACAATCCATTGTCTTTCCTCAGTCAAAACCTGGTTATCCCATAACAAACTCAGTTTAAACTTATCAAAAACTGAAATAATGATCTTTGGACATCCTCAATTTGATAATATCCCCAAATTCATTTCTTTTGATAACAAACCCATCAATATTTCTAAGCAGGTTCGCAACCTTGGCATCACACTGGACCCCAAATTAAATATGCAAACACATATTAAGTCCACAGTTAAATCGTCATTTTATAAACTCCGTCTCCTGAAGTACATCAAGCCGCTAATCGATCCTACCGCCTTTCGCAAGGTGCTTCAATCCCTACTACTCACAGGACTGGACTACTGTAACTCCCTCTGCTTAGGTTTACCTCAATCTTCATTACATCCACTTCAGTTAGAAGAGAATGCAGCAGCTTGCCTATTATCAAACCAGAGATTATATGACCATATTTCTCCAGTTCTTTTTAACTTACACTGGCTACCCATTAAATGGCGCATCCAATACAAAACCTTGACCATACTACATAATATCATTCATA
The DNA here is from genome assembly GCF_901001135.1 of Rhinatrema bivittatum. Taxonomy (NCBI): domain Eukaryota; kingdom Metazoa; phylum Chordata; class Amphibia; order Gymnophiona; family Rhinatrematidae; genus Rhinatrema; species Rhinatrema bivittatum. Next base: position 29,133,539 of record NC_042633.1, on the reverse strand, counting down.
ATAACAAAAATTAATGATTATCTGCATCTTTTCACCTCTACATTCCTTCCTGAAATCTCAGATCAAAAAATCAACTTCTCCTACAAATTCCTCCCCAAAATCTACTCAACTAGTCATTACCCCAAACGTGCTTTCTCTATCGCAGGGCCCGATCCTATGGAACACGATGCCGCCAAGTCTCAGACTTTTAAGCAATATAAAGGATTTTAAAAAAGCTTTCAAACACTATCTTTTTAAGCAAGCATTTCCAGACCTATGTGAGACATAAACTTCCATGCCTTTTACTCATTCCTGTATTCTTTTATCTATTTTACTAGTATATTACTTTTATTTCTGTCTACTTTTAAGTTTATTTAATTTTAAGATTATTTGTTATGTTATTTATTGCTTTAATGTGCGTCTATACATCAATTATGAGTGTATTGTTGTAACCCACTCTGAACTTGGAGTGCGCGGGTAATAAATACTTTTAAATAAATAAGTAAATAAATAAATACATTCATCCACAGTAATACTTAATAGTACTGAGAAGGCCTTGGTATGGAGACTTGATGAAGTTGCTGAGAGGGATTCTGCTATATTGTCATGGGGTGCCTGGCTAGAGCTAGGATATGCCCCCACAGGTGTGGTACAGACTGCAGGGCTGGACAAAGGGCTGGTCTTCTGCCCAGACAGCTGCCTCCCCCACAGGTTGAGCCCTTGGGTTCTAAAAGCCAGTAGGGCTTGGCTGGAGTTGAATAAACTGGATGAGGCAGGACAACGTGGGACAGGCTGGACAAGGCAGGGCAGGCACAAGATTTAAAGAGACTTCTATATCGATATTAGTGGAGACATCATATCGGTTTACAGCGAACTATAGAAAGGAAATGACAATAAACAGGGCATGGGGGAGTGGATACAACGAACCAAAGGAAAGCAGGACAGAAAAGGAACAGGAAAGAACAGGAAAGATGGAAGAAACAGGAAGAAACAGGAAGAAAGAAAGAAACAGGAACAGAAAGATGGAAGAAACAGGAAGATGGAACTGATATCAGGCACAGGCTGGATGTTGTGGGCAGAGATAGACTGGAAGCAGAGGTCTGGGTATTGAAACAGGCAAGGAGCTGAGGACTGGATACTGGAACAGTCTGGAAAAGACTGGACAGGATACTAAGTAGGGACTAGGACTGGACACAGACACAGGCTTGGACAGGACTGTGGGCAGGGACTAGGACTGGAAACAGACACAGGCTTGGGCAAGAAACTGAGCAGAGACTGGGACTGGATAGAGACTGGGGCAAGGCAAGGTAATAGCAAGGTAAGGAATAGATACTAGGAACTGGACTGGGCAGAGCAAGGGAAAATCAGGACAACACCGGACAGAGACTAGACAAGACAACACAGAAGAAAGAACACTGAGGCTCGAAGGCAGCAATACAGAAGGCCCATGGGCCGCTAAGCATAAGACCCAGAGGTCACTACGTGAGGAGAGGCCTGAGAAAGCCACAGAGCAAGATTTGAGGTAAGAATAGGCTCAGAGGCCACAAGGCAAGGTTAGGCCTGAGTAGGCCACAGAGCAAGGTGCAAGATAGGAGCAGGCTTGGAGGCCACAAGGTAAGGTAAGGCCTGAGTAGGCCACAGAGCAAGGTGCAAGGTAGGAGCAGGCCCGGAGCCACAAAGCAAGGAGAGGCCTAGTTAGGCTGCAAGACAAGGAGCAAGGTAACAGAAGACCCAGAGGCCACAAGACATGGAGATTGATAAGAGGGGCCAGGTCAGAGAGCAAAGGTGACTTCATGAAGAGGCATCTACAATAGGTTCTGGCAAGGCAGGGTTAAATGGAAATGGAGCTTTGGTGTGGCATGAGCAGCGAGGAGGAGCTTGGCAAGGCTGGAGGTAAGGCTGCACAACAGGCTGAACCAGGGCACAGAGAGCCAGTGAAACAGGCAAAACTGTGACATATAGTTTCCCAGGGAACAGGACCTCCTCCTGTAAAGGCTGGTCCTGATGGAGGACCCAGCTCCATTCTTTGTTACACATTGGCCCCTGAAAGGGTACACTTGTATAACAGGGGTTACTCCTCAGCTATAGTTTCAACCATGTTAAAAGCTTAAAAGCCCTCAACATCCTTGGCATACATCAGAATCTGGAGATTGAGGAATTCTGAAGTAAGCAAGGAATCTCCCCATGGAAGACAGGCATATCACAGTTCTTACAGTTGGGCCTACCTAAGAGTTTGGCCCTTAATTCCCTAAAGATTCAGGTAATTGCAATTGCATGCTATAGGGCTGAGTCAAAGGCATCCAGGTGCAGCACACCCAGATGTTGTGTGGTTTCCGAGAGGGGTGAAGCGGGTATTGCCCGCCATTTACACCCTTAGTCCCTCAGTTCAAGCCACCCTTTGAGCCAGTAAAACAGGCCTTCATAAAGGACTTGTTCCTGAAGACTATCTTTCTAGTAGCGATCAGCTTGACAAGGCGCATCTCAGAGATGCAGGCCTTCTCATGTAGAAACTCTTACTTGGCCTTTTCCACAGATGCCATGATATTTTGGCCAGTACCATCTTTTCTACCAGAAGTGGCATTGGTCTTTCATATTAACCAGTCTGTTTCTCTACCAGTCTTTAATACCAGAGAAGATAAGGAAAAAGATGAATGTCAACACTGGCTAGATGTACACCGTTTACTGTTGAAGTACCTGAAGGAGACAAAACATAGAAACATAGAAATGACGGCAGAAGAAGACCAAACGGCCCATCAAGTCTGCCCAGCAAGCTTTCGCACTTATTCTTTTTTTCTCATACTTATCTGTTACTCTTGGCCCTTATTAGTAACTTTTTGGTTCTAGTTACCTTCCACCCCCGCCACTGATGTAGAGAGCAGTGCTGGTGGTCACTAGAAAGGGGAAGCAGCATCTAAAGCCAGCTTAACCAGGTGGATCAACAAGTCAATAGACTTGGCATACTTGCTCTTGGTTAGGGAGGCCCTAGCAGTTCTGCGAGCCCACTCGATGAGGGTGCAAGCAGCATCATGGGCCAAAGCATCCTAAATATCAGGGATGTGCAGCCTTGAAAAATTTGTTTTGGTTCATTGATTTGCTTCAGGGCTACTTCAATTTGTTTTATTAGTTTCAACCTCCCAAAAATGTATTTGTAAATTTGTTTCATTCATTTTTCATTTTATAGTGAAGTCAATAGGGGAAGGACTGTAAAATGAAAAGCGGGCCTGGGACCCAACCTACTACTACTTAACATTTCTATAGCAGAACTCGACGTATGCAGCATTGTACAAACAACAACGTACTAGAGACATTCCCTACTCAATAGAGCTTACAATCTAATCAAGACAAACATACAGGTCAACAGACAATTGTTAGAATTAGTTAGAGGCTGAAGGAGAAACAACAGGCTTAAGATTTAAAAGCTCAGACCGGGTCCAACACCAAGACCCAGGCCTAGACCTGAGGCCGGGTCTCAGTCACCAAGGGCCAGGTCTGAATCAGGAGCATGGCCAATGCTTGGGCCTGAACCTAGTCCCAAGGCCTAGACCAGTGTCCAGTATACAACAAAAGACCTCCATCTGCTCTGGAGGAAGCCATTGTAGTAACATCACTGCAGCACATTTTCCAGGCGGAGGACATCATTTTGTGTTGACAGATGAAGAAAGAGAAGGATGGAAGGCCTACTCCCGGGCCTCCAGGCCTAGGCCCAGACCTTGGAGACCGGCTTTGGCCAGACCCCAGCATCGGGCCTGGGCCTAGGCAACTGTACCAGGCCACGGCTGGGCCCAGGCCTCAATTTAAAAACCTGGTCTCGGCCAGGCCCCAGCATCGAGCCTAGGCCAGGCTCAGGCCTCAACATTTGGGACCTGACCTCAGTTAGGCCCTGGTATCAGACGGGTCAATGGCCTAGGCTTCAGTCCTAAGCCTGGGCCTCAGATATGGGACTTGGATTCGGCCGGACCCCAGTATCAGATATGGGGCTTGGCAGTAGGTCCTGACCTTGGAATGAATCTTGGGGATAGGATTAGGCCGAGGCCTGGTTCTTCTGGAAGCCAGTTTTCTTTTTTTACTTTTTCTTGCATGAATATGAAAATACCCAAAAATGTTTGGGTATTTTCATTTGAGGCTAATTTTTGGTTTTCATCAGTCGTATGAATAGAAAATAGCCTCATTCTTTGCATTTTTGCAATTCATTTGAAATGAATGCACATCCCTACTCAATATCTAATGATGAAACCTGCAGGGACATTACATCTTCTTTTCTGCACTCCTTCACAAAATATTACAGGTTGGATGTTCAGGCAAAGGCGGACTCAACCTTAAGTGTGGGAGTCCTAATAACAGCCTCCTGCCCAGCAAGGGGATGCTTAGGTAACTCCCATACATAATGACTGTTCTAGCAGGATGATAAGGAAGGCTAAATTAGTCTTACCTGATATATTATTTTAATGTTGAGTCCTTCTAAACCAAATCTTGCCCATGAAGACAAGGGCAATGAGCATAAATGGGATAATGTTAGGTAGCCCAAAAACACCCTCGTTATTCTGCTATTTCTACCTTTCCCTTGTCTTATCTCTTGACTCACTCAGAGTGGTCTTTGGTAGGGGTGTGCAGGGGTAAAAAATTTGTTTCGTTTTTGTTTTTGGGAGGTTTTACCACCACAAATTTTGTTTCATCTAATGTTTGTTTCTTTTGTTTAAAAAAATGAATCAAACATTAAAAAAAAGAGCAAAAAGGAAAACAAAAAAGGAAACGGAGCCTCCCAAGGTCTCCCGTCCCCACCACCTATCCCTCCCACTCATAAAAATGCTGGGGCAGGATCCCCCCTGGCCCCCACATCCAGTCTAGTGGGGATCTGCTGGCGAGGCCTATGCCCAGGCCCAAACCTCTGCCTTTCATAAGCTGAGGCCGTGGTAGGTTGCCGTGAACTCAGCCTATGCAAGGCCGAGGCTTGAAGACCTGGTCCTGACACCACGGCCTAGGCCCAATGCCGGGGCCTAAGCTGGATGCAGTGGTCTTGGCTTCAGCCTCAGCCAGGAAACAACTCAGCCTAGGATAAAGCCTAGGCTCAGGCTCAACACCTGGGCCTGAGCCTAGACCCAGGCCTGATGACAGAGCATAGCCCAGAGACCAGGTCCTCATGCCTGGGCCTTGGCCTAGACCTCAGCCCGGGCCCAGGCCCAACGCAGGGGAACAGTCCAGAGGCTGGATCCCAATGCCTGGGCCTCAGTCTAGGTCGGAACATGGACCCAGGTCTGATGCCGGTGCCTGGTCCTGAGGCCAAATCCCTATGTCTGAGCATCGGGCCAGGCCCAGGCCCGAAGCCAGGGTCCATCACAGAGGCTGAGTCCCAATGCCTGGGCCTAAGCTGGAGCCCGGGCCCAGGCCCGATGCCAGGGCTCAGTCTGGAAGCTGGGTACCCATTCTTGAGCCTCAGCCCAGGCCCAGGCCTGAAATCAGGGCTTGGTCTGGAGAATATTTGTAAGTTTTAATTCTTTAATGTCTGATTTTATGGTTATGTATGTTATGTTCATCGCCTAGGCCTTTTTGTGTTAGGCGATTCACAAATGTTAATAAATGTAAATGTAAATAGATCCTGATGACTGAGCCTCGGCCCAGGCCCAGGATCAATGCCGGGGACCAGTCTGGAGGCTGGGTCCCAATGCCTGGACCAGAAGAGAGGTCCTGACTCCTGGGCCTCAGCCTAAGCTAGAGTCCAGGGCCCAACCCAGAATCCGAGTCCCAACACCTGGGCCTCAGTCAAGGTTGGAGCCCGAGCCCAGGCCCAACACCGATGCCAGGTCCCAGCCTGGAGGCCGAGTCCTGATGCCTGGGCCTTGGTCCAGGCCCATGCCAATAGATCCTCTTCTTGTCTTCTTTCTTTGGCAAATGACTGCATTCTCTGTGGATACGCTAAGTTAATTCCAGCACATCCTCCTCAGTGGAGGATGCCATTTTACTGTATGTTGATGGCCTGGGTCTGCTCTGGGCTCTAGCCTTGGCCTCTTCCCAGGTGTTGGGTCCCGGCCTCCGGACTGGGCCCTGGCATTGGGCCTGGGCCTGGGCTCTGGCCTAGGTTGAGACCCAGGCATTGGGACCTGGCCTGGCTGCAGATTTGGATACCCGACAGATCAGGTAAGTCATTTTTTGGGAGGGCCTGGGCCTTTCCTTCTTTCTCAGCCAAGACAGAGCTAGAGAGAGACAAACAGATACAGACGACTGGAGAGACAAAAATACACAGATACACATATAGGGGACAGAAGAAAAGACACAGAGAATGGAGAGAGAAACACATACACAGACGGATGACAAGAGACAGGTTTGGGAATTGGGCATCTCTTTGCATTTTGCACTGTTCAGGAGGAAATGCAGGTCTGTTTCTCTTTCTCTGGTGTTGCGTTGCATACGGAAATTGGCTTTTTGGGATGCCAGTTCAGTTTTGTCTGCACATTTTGGTTTCTGATTTTGTGATCCCTTATTCTGTATTTATTTTATTTATTTTTATTTATTTTTCTATACCGAGATTCGATTCGAAATATCACACCGGTTTACATACAACAGGATGTCAAAGGGCGAGCCTTATGGTGACATGATACAGTATAACAAATTAACCGAGTACATATAAAGAAAAATTTGCTTTACATAATAACTTTACTAACAGTAAATAAGTTCTGAGTTTAAACTTGCTAAGTACAGAGGCAGAGGGGGGGCGGGGGGGGGGGGAGTTGGCAGTTCCAGGGAAGGGGGACAGGGAGCCGGGAGTTAGTTTTCTGGAGGGAATGCTTTTCTAAAGAGCCAAGTTTTGAGACTCTTTCTGAAGGAAGGCGTAGAGGGGTCAGTTCTGAGAGGAGCCGGGAGGTTGTTCCAGATGTGGGGGCCTGCTACTGATGCAGCGCGTTCTCTTGTGGAGACTTGATGAACCTCCTTAATGGAGGGCGTTGTAAGCAAACCTGTGTTGGATGAGCGGAGGTTCCTTGTCGGGATGCAGAGGTGCAGTGGTTCTTGGAGCCATCTGGCCTTGTCATTGTGGATTGCTTTGTGGATGAGCATAAGGATCTTATATTGAGATCTGAATGGGACAGGCAGCCAGTGGAGTTGTTTGAGTAGGGGCGTGATGTGATCTGTTTTTCTGCTGTTAGTGATCTTGCGGCTGCGTTCTGGAGGGGCTTGAGGGTGGCAGCGGGCAGGCCTGTTAGGAGGGAGTTGCAGTAATCTAACTTGGCAAAGAGGAGGGATTGTAGCACTGTCCGGTAATCTGGAGGATGTAGCAGGGGTTGGAGTTTTTTAAGGATTTGTAGTTTGTAGAATCCTTCTTTTATCAGAGTGCTGATAGGATATTTAAAATTTAATTCCTTGTCCAAGGTGACTCCGAGATCTCCAACTGTTGTGAGTAGTTTGTATTTGAGCGGTGATGTAGGGTCAGTGGGGGGAGTTGAAGTTTTGCTCGAAAGGTAAAGAATTTCCGTTTTGTTCTGGTTGAGCGTGAGTGCCATTTGGGTGAGGATACATTTTATATCAGTAAGGTATGTTTCCCATCGGCTTAGTGTGTTATTGATGCTATCTCTGATGGGAAGCAGAATCTGTACATCATCGGCATATAGGAAATAGGAAAGGCCTGCTTTGTCCAAATAGTTGCATAATGGCAGCATATAAACATTGAAGAGGGTGGGGGATAGGGATGAGCCTTGTGGGACGCCCTGTGATAGGGGTATTAGGTCTGATGTTGTACTATTGTAGGTTACCTTAAAGGATCTGTTGGACAGGAATGATTGAAACCATTGGAGAATGGTGCCATTGAGACCAATTTCTCGTAGTCTGTGGATTAGGATCTCATGGTTGACCCTGCCAAATGCGGCAGAAATTTGGTGAGATTCTGCATGTGTGACTGATGTAAGGAATTCTGTTAGCATGTAGCTTCTGTTTAATCATCTATAACAGTCTAGCTTGTACTGGTGGTTACCCAAAAGGAGGTGTATTGGTCTTCTAGGACCAAGTGTAATGTTGCCTTTTCACTCCTGGCACTTAGTGCTGCTCCGCTATGGCAGGTTTGCTATCAGATGGAAAGAGACAGAGCTGTGCTAGGGGAGTCTCCCCATCATGTCACTTCCCTGTGAACACAGACTGATGTACATTTGCACTTGTCAGCCGCACCCTTCCCCGCCTCACCCGGAGTCCCCTGAGGGGCAGTGGCAGAGTCCTTGGACAAGGGTGGGACCCCTCCTTGCTCAGCTCCCTCAGGGTGTATCCCAGGACCCAGCTCAGCACTGCCGCCTCTCCGGTTCTACCAGTTGTGGGCGGGCAAGGAGTGTCTCTCGAGCCTTTACCTGAAACCACAGCAAGCAGCCAGTCACTGGGGCTCGCTCTCTGTTTCTAGCTCATATATACTGTGTATAGATCTGCACTCCTTTTCCATGCTGTCTCTCTTCTTTGCTCTGACTCTCTGCTTCTCTTTGTCTCTCTCCACCGTCCATCCAACTGTCTGTCATGAGTGAGACGGAAGGAAAGAGACAGAGAGATTTCAGGGGTGACAAAAGAAGTCCCTGTAATCTGCTGTTTACATGTTTCAGAGCCTTAGGGGTTTAGAAGGACCAGGGCACGTGAAGAGCTATTTTGGGTCTGGGTCTGGGAGTGTCAGCTGAGCCCTGTCCCTGGTAATGACTCACAAGGATTCGCCAAATAAAAGTCATCAAATAGTGTTTAAGAAAACAAAAAACACAGACTGGAAACTGTAGCCAGGGAGTACCTGGTCAGTGTGTCACATGCTCAGATTTCAGCACCACATAAAGCTGCTCAGTCTTGGAGTGTGAGTCAAATCCAGGGCAATACTGGGTTACTGTTGCCCTTGGGTTATATTTTGTTAAATTTAGGATTGTCATCTGTAGATTTCTCTGATTGAACAGAGGAGGAAGATGAAGTGAAAAGGGATCCAGGGATGTCCTCAAAGAGTTCATATACAACAGGATCTGAGATACGTAAATCCCCAGCTCTCTCACTGATACTGACACTCTGTGTGTAACCCTATCTCCCTGTGCCTCAGTTCTAATCCCCGGCTCTGTCGCTGACAATCTGTGTGTGGCCTTGTGGTGTATCACTTTATCTCCCTGTGCCTCAGTTCTAATCCCCGGCTCTGTCACTGACAATCTGTGTGTGGCCTTGTGGTGTCTCACTTTATCTCCCTGTGCCTCAGTTCTAATCCCCGGCTCTGTCACTGACAATCTGTGTGTGGCCTTGTGGTGTATCACTTTATCTCCCTGTGCCTCAGTTCTAATCCCCGGCTCTGTCACTGACAATCTGTGTGTGGCCTTGTGGTGTCTCACTTTATCTCTCTGTGACTCAGTCCTAAACCTCGGCTCTGTCACATGCAGTGTGCGACCTCAGGCTGAGATAATTTATTCCTCTGAGCCTCACCTCTAATCCCCAGCTCTGTCACAGACTCTGGGTGGGACCTTGGGCGAGTCCCTTTATTTATATATTTCCAAATATTTGAGATGTCCTCAAAGCAGACTGCAATCAAATTAAAGCAAACTAACACTAGCAATGAAGGGTCGTGTGCTATCAGCATTGAATCGATGTCCAGCAGGCCTAGCGGACTGGCGCTTTCTCCTTCGCTAAGGAACAGTCTTGGCTAGGGGAAGGCCTAGTTGAGCAGCCATACCTTTGTTTTTTTCCCCTGGGCCTCACTGCTAATCCCCAGCTCTGTCAGTGACTCTCTCTGTGTGATCTCTGGGGTGAGTCACTCTGTTTCCAAACCCCTGGATAAAAGAATTCAGAGAATGGTTGTTTCTACCCTCCTGCCAACGGCAGCTTTGTGGATGTTGTCAGCTTCCTGAGTAAGAGCTGGTTAAGGGGTTGAAGGCAAGCCGTTTGGTTTAATGTGAGTGATCAGCTCTAGCTGAAATGTGAGAGGACTCAATTCCCCCCCTCCCGATCAATACTACCACAAGGGTTTTTTTTAGAAAGACTATCATAAGCTCTGGGTGTGGTGGAATGCTACCTCATAACATGCTGCTTTTATTACAATTCATACAGGCTCTGCAGCAGTTCCCAGGAACAAATAAACAGAGAACCGCGATGACAGAAAAAGACCGTACGGCCTATCTAGTCTGCCCATCCAACCCAACTGCTCAGAGCTACCATCCCCACCACTCCCTCAGAGATCTCCCGTGCTTATCCCATGTTTTTCTGCAATTCAGATCCTGGTTTTGCCTCCATGACTGGGAGGCCCTTCCATGTATCCACAATCCCTCATCCCATGACCCCTCATTCCAGGGCCTCCTTCCATTGAAAGAGGCTCCCCTCCTATGCTTTGATACCTTGGAGGTATTCAAAAGCCTTGATCATATCCTCCCCAGATTGAACAGAGAGTAGAGGGAATGATTAGCAGAAAGACGCCTGAGGTCTCACTGAGGGGGCAGCGTCACAAGCTGGGATGGGACCCTGATAAAATGAAACCATGTATGCAGACAGGCACACTGACCAACATGGACACACAGGACTGTCGCCAGACATAACAGCACCACAGGCAGTCTGGGGGGGCACCCTCGTCACCCTCTGATCGTGCAACCTGGGTGAGGGAGTCCCTTTCCAAAGACACTGCCATCTCAGCTAATGCCAGCAACTAAACTGGTGTATACCTCCTTCAATGTATTGATAACCCCCCCCCCTCCCCCACCGCCAGCCTGGCCACCCAACTTGCCCTTTCTTTGTGTCAGCCCCGAGGAGACATTCACACACAGCAGCTAGTCTATCACAGCCTTGATCAGTGCGTTTCTCATGGCATCTATGAGGTAGACTGGAATAGTGCACTCTTAGGTGGACACTGAGGCCAAAGCTTTAACCAGAGGAGCAGTTGGAGGGACAGCAAAAGCCTAGGCGTGGGAACGGGGTGGACCACCTGGGCCCTGGCCCACCCGGCGTTTTGACCGCACTGGCCCAGAAGTGCTGCTGGTGGCGCCACGCGGCTCTCTGCCAGTCTGAGCCACAGAGATGCCTGTATTCTCGCACTGTTTCATGAAACGAGCCCAAGAATACAGGCACCTGAGTGGTTCCCGCTTACAGAAAGACCCATGGTGCCAGCTGCAGCACATCCTGGATGGGGCAGGAGAGACTGCAGGGTAAAGGACTGGCTTGCTGGGTTAGGGGAAGCAGGATGGCGAAGGAGACAGAGCCTGGAGGGGCTGAGAGAGGGGATGGGGATGTGAGAGGAGGCAGGAATAGGGACACCTACCTCTCTCCTCCCATCTCAATGTCTCCTTCATCCCAGAAACCTCTTTTCCTTCCTCGTCCCCATCCCAATTTCTCCCTCATCTGCTCTCCCCTCCTCCTCCTCCTCCTCCTTGGCCCTGTCCTTTTCTTTCCTCCTTTCCCCATCCCTGGTCCTCTCTCTCAATCTCTGCTCTTGTCCCCCTCTTCTCCGATCCTCTATCCCTCTGCTCTCCCACTCTCTCCATTCCTGGTACTATGATGAGGATGGGGTGAGAAAGACAGAGAGGGAGGAGAGGAGGAGGAGCTATTGGGCACAAGGGAAAGAAGGTACTATGTCTGGGCCTTGTGGTATTGTAGGTGAGTGCTATGTAACAATGACAGGAGCTCTACAGCCCCAACACAACACCCTGCAGTGACCCAGCAATGACAATGGGGACTTGTCTTAAGCACAGGCGGGAATGCAGTTCTGTTTCTAGTTTTCCAGAATCTGGCTTCTTGGGGTTTCCATTTCATTTTTTGTCTGCATATTTGTATTTTGTGGTCAACCATTCAGCTTTTGGTGAAGGTCTGCCTGTATTCTGCAAGTTACCGAGCTGAGCCGGTAGCAGTCTTGTTCACCAACTGGAGGTGTAGTGGTGTTCTAGGGTCTGGGGTAGTATTTGCAGTGTTGTCTTTTTGTAGGTGGCATTGCTGCTGTTGGAGTCCTGTGAGTTAGTGCTGCAGTATATGGCAAGTTTGCTACATATGTGCCAAGTGCTTTTGTTTTGTTTTTAATCTGCAGGATTTTGTATTATTTCACAATGTGCCTGGAGGTGGAGGAAGCTTGTATTACTGCTACTGAAATGACAGCAGAGCTAGAATTTTGTTATTTTATATGGTGAGGTGTTCTGCTCTGCCCCCATTGTTAGAGGTATGTGTGTGTGTGTGGTGGGGGGCGGAGGAGGGAAGGTTGCGGCTCTGGGTATATTTTTACAGAACTCGGGGGGGGGGGGGGGGGTTCGTCTTGTGCATTCAGGGCTCTGATTTCTAAAAGCATTTCCTGCATGTAAATGGGTTTCTTGAAAATTGCCCCCAGGGCGGGGCATGGAAAAGTATGCACATAGGGGCTTTTGCATGCACTTTAAAGAGGCATTCTGGGAGGCGGAGCTGGGGTGGGGAAAACATGCATACTTTTGATTTCCAAACGTATGCGAGTAAATATGTGCATGCATGTTTACGCCTGCTCTGTACTCTTTATGATTTACACAAAGAATGTATGTAAGAACGGATGACAAAAAGTAAGAAATGGATGGTGGGAGCTCGGTTGGTTTGCTTGGCACTGCTGCCAGCTAAAAAGGCATTCCACTGCTCTTGACCGAACAGCTGCATCCCCCTTCCCTCCCCAGCCGAGCTGTGAGGTCTTCCTTAGCCCTGGAGTGAGGACTCTGCCACTACCACTCAACAAATCCCTCTGTCTTTTTGGAGTCTCTCCATCTTTCCCCAACCCAAGTGGCTGCAGGGGGGCCATGTTGTCAGGAGACTCACATGGGAATGAAGCTCGGCCCGCAAAGGCAGCACTATATGGCAGGGCCGGCTGAAGATGCTGCAAGCAGCACAAACACAAGGAGCTTGCAAGTCAAGTCCCCGGAATTGGTCCTTAGTACAAGCTCCTAATGCGGAAGATAAAGGATGAGAGTTGGTATCTTAATCAGTGTCCCTGGACAAGCTGGGGAGGATGATGGCTCGCACTGTCAGCATCTTGGTAGGATGTGTTTCCCAGTTATGCAAGTTTCCTGCTCATACTTACCTTACTAGCTTGATGTTCAGGATCTGCTGCTGGAAGATTACTCTCTTAAATTAGAGGAGTGTGGCTCACACATTTTTGTGCTTTAAACATCAGATTCTGTGCTGGTTAAAAAAAATGTTTTACTCTGAAGTAAACTGGAATCTCTGGAGATTAGTTGCAGGTATAAGAAAACACTTTATTAATTTTCCTAAAATTAATTTGGTTTTGCATGAACAGGTGAATTTTCAAAGGAGTTAAGCACGTAAATATAGCATACTATTGTAGCAATTTTCAAAAGCCCACTTACACAGCTAAAGTGCATTTTACATGTGTAAAATGCAGTTTTAAGCATGCAAATGCTTTTGAAAATCAGACCCTATATGTTAAAGAATTATTTGCTTGAAAACGTAAACATTTCCCTCTGATGCTATGCCACTTGCCTGTAAGGTCTATCAGTTCCCTCTATGAAACCCCAGGGTTCCAGAGATATTGATTCCTCTGGACAGGCTGGGTGCTCCTGTGTTTTCTGGAAGTCTCTCAGGAGGAGCCAGAAGATGATGAGGAACATTAGATGCATCCCTTGCTCTGGAGCTCAACAGAGACCGAATGAGGAAGTTACATTTCAAGAACTGGAGCGCCCTCTTTTATGGACAAAAAACTTTTTGTGTAGATTTTGAAAGATCTGCAAATACATTCAGTCAGAAAACCTTTTCTAGGGTTCTTCTACGAGCAGGCTTTAAATATGGGCGCAGACTTTCTTCTCAAGTTTCCTTGTAAATCCATTACTAATTCTGAGGGCAACAATTCTGAGTGTTTGGGGGGATTGTTGAATCATGATCAGTTAAAGAGATTTGCTATCGAACATAATCCTTCTAAGTAGCCTCAGGGGTGGTAATGGTAGCCATACCATACTGTGTTGTGTTTCTTTTTGAAAGCTAAATTCAATATGAATATTAATGACTACAGATGTTCAGTCTTTACTATCTGTTTGGAATTCCCATGCCTCCACCTCAAGTTTTGGACTTGGTGCCACATCATGGAAAATTGTTTTTCCCATTTTGATGCAGAATGGGATTTAAAGTAATGATTGATTGCTGTGCATGATGTTTTCCTCAAAGTAGTCAGAGAATATCTGATAATGGAGCAAAATAAAAAATAAAATACTTATTACAAAAAGAAGAGCAGATTATTCCTTCATGGACATCAGTCGGCATGTACCTGTTATTCTAATCTTTATTTCCTCTGCAGTTCTTCTTCTCACCTCTTCACTAATATTTACCTTCTTGCGATGTGTTATAAAGTCTTTTCATGAAGCAATCGTGCAATGATTTCACTTCACAGAGAGTTATTAATTAGTTTTACTCATCTGTAAAAAGCCAGGAAGAAAGACGTTTGACCAAAACACCACACCCACCTACATCGAAACCACTACTGATTGCTGAAAAAGTGTGATGGATGCTCTGAAAGGGAAGAGGAGTCTGCAAGGGCCGGGTCCACCCCATGGCACTCTCCAGCACTAGAGCCATGTATGAGGGTCCCATGTTCCCTGCAGCCCTCCCCTCCCCCAGCACTGCAGTCCTATGTGAAGGTCTCACACTCACTGCAGTACTCCCCAGTACTTCATTCCTGTGGGAGGGTCCCACGCTCCCCCAGTACAGCAGATGCATTTGAGAGTCCTGCATTTTCTGCAGTGCTCCCCATACTACTGTCCTATGGGATGGTCCCGCACTCCCTTCAGCACACCCTAGTACAAAAGCTCTGTATGAGCGTCTCACATTCCCTGCAGTATTCCCCATTTGTACAGTTGTGTGTGAAGATTTTATTTATTTCGTTTACTTGGATTTATTATTGCCTTTTTTAATACAAAATTCACTCAAAGTGGATTAGAGATGCAGCAGATGAGCACAGGCCATTTGCAGCTCGTCATTATATAGTGCAAAGAATTTACATAGCAGCAATTAAACAGTTCAACTTTACAGTCAAATGGTGCTTAACAATACTACAGCCCTATGTGAGAGTCCCACACTCCCTGCAACACCCGTTCCCCCAGAAAGTAGTCATAGATGAAGCTTTTCCATTCCTTGCAGTACTCCCCAGTATTGCAGTCCTAGGCGAGGATCCCTGCAGCATCCCCACCCCCACCCCATCCCAGAACAGTAGCTGCATGTCAGGTTCTTACACGCTCTGCAGTGCTCCACAGCGCCACAGCTGTATGTGATGGTCCCACATTCCTGGCAGTGCGCCCAAGTACTGAAGCCATTCCTGAGTCCCACCCCAGAATTAACCCAGCCCCAGCTGGCAGGCGAGGGGAGCTGATAGACCAGGATCGGAGCCAGCACTTCTGTAACATGCTTCTCCTGCCCCTGGCATCTCTCCTACCCGTGCAATTTGAACTTGATGGTGCTCCATAGAAATATGTGGTGTACCATGCACAGATCAAACAGCTGATCTAAAACTAAGCCACATGGCAGGAGACAAGTTAGAAAAGTACCAGGCCCGCCCTTGAGCTTCTGGATCTGCTCTCCTGCAGCTGGGGCTTGGTTACCACTGGGGAGAGGGAAAGCAATGAGATGGGACTCAGGAATGGGGAGAGGGAAGGTGAAGTAAGGTGGGACTTGGGCATTTGAGGGGTGGTGGAGACTGAAGGATAAGGGAAGAAAGGTGAGATGAGGTGGTTGGAGGGAGAACTTGGGGATTGGATGGGCTGGAAGAGAAGAAACTTGGGAATGTGAAAGGCAACCTATGCTTCCCAAATCTAGGCTGTTTGCTCCACTGTTAGGATCCCTAGCCAAGCCAATTTGAAACTGAGGCAAGGAGAGGAGTATCAGTGTGCTGAAGCTGGAGACTGGAACTGGACCCAGAACTCAGAATAAAATCTGGAACCTGAGGCTTGAGAATGAAGTTTGAGCTGGAAGTTGGAACTAGCACTCAGATCAGGAACCTGGAGTCTGCAACTTAGCACAAGGACTGGAGTGGAAACCCTAGCAGGAGCCAGAGCTGGAAACTTGAAGCAGCGACTGGAATGGAAACTCCAAGTAGGGATTGGGACTCGAACTGGAGACTTGGACTGCAGCTTGAAAGTTTGCCACTGGAAACCAAAGCTGGACTAGTGGACTCACTGGTGCAGGAAACCAGAGCTGGAGCTTGGCAAAGGAACTGGGACTGCAGCTTGAAGCAAGGGCTGGTACCTTCAAGTAAGTAGCAAATCTTCTTCATGGAAGGAGAGAGTTCACCTTGCTAGAGAGCTTGGGAAGCCTCCTATTTGTGGTAAACAACATCCTGTTTCCAGTAACCCTTTTTATCAGACTTTGGCCAATCTTGTCCCCTGGAGGAAGTAGCTATCTTATTTCTTCTTGGCCTCTTATGGCTCCTAGCCCTGCTTACTTTCAGTTCCTTGGCTAGCTCTAACACTACGGCTCTGGCCCTTCATCTCCTTGCTGTTGCCAGTTCAGACCTTGCTGGCATCTTTCCCTAACATCACCACCCCTCCCAAGGGAAACCTCCAGGTGTCCTGGGCCTAGTTTCAGGATGTATCATCTACAGAAGGCTCCGACATAGGCGTATTGAAGTCCCTCTGGTTCCCATGAACATTCTCTCTGGCCCACAGCCTTTCCAATCGATGAGATATTGTAGTTTGTTCCTTATTCTCCAAGAGTCCAGAATAGATTTAACCAGGTATTCTTCATGATGAGCTGGACTGGGGGAGGTGGCACCTGGTATGCTCTGTAAAGGGGTCCTCTATGAATGGATTCAATGAAGATATATGGAAGACAGGATGGATTCTTAAAAAACGGGGTAGCTCTGGCTTGAGGGTGATGTGGTTGATTTGGAGGATGATGGAACATGGTCCCAGGAATTGATGGTTCAATTTCCTACTGGGTCATTTAGACTTTAGGTTTATTTAGGACAACCACACTTTCTGGCTTACAGCATATGTAGGCCTCAGCTTCTTTTCCGATTGGCCTGTCATTTGTGGGCCATCTTTGAGGTGTCTAGTTTGTTTCAGGAGCTCCTCCTGGATCTGCTGCAATTTCTGGACACCAATTGAAGCCATGAAGACTGAGGAATCATGGTTTACTGATAGATAATACTTGTAGTGAAGCCCATAGTTTGCAAAAAAAAAAAAAAAAAGATCTGTTGAGTGGAGGAGTACTTGGCATTATTGAATGAAAACTCAACATATGGTAGGAGTTCCAACCAGTCATCCTGATGATAATGGAGGGAGCCCCGCAAGTATTGCTCCAGCACTTGATTAAATTATTCCATTTGCCCATCTGTCTGAGAATATCAGGCCATAGATGTACAGGGCTGGATATCTAATAATTGGCACGTGGTTCTCCAGAAGAGAGACATGAACTGTGATCTGTGGTCCAAAATTTTGTAATCGGGAAAACTATGGAGACTAAAGACATACTGAAACAAGACTCATGCTATATCCTTAGCAGTAGCTAACTGAATAAAGGGCATGAAATGGGACATCTTGGAAAACAGGTCAACTACCACTACTATTACAGTTTTGCCTCATAAAAGTGTAAGGTCTGTGATGTAATCTATCTCATAGTGGCCCAGGTTCATGGAGACATGACAGTGGCTTGCAGAAGACCTGTGGGTTTTGCATGGAGCACCTTACTACAGGTACACAGGTCACAGGAATGAAGGTATTGGGTTACATGGCACACTCATCTTATCCCACCAGAAGCTTTGGGAGAGAAGATGAAGGATTTTGGTTCTTCCTGGATGTTCTGCCATACAGGAGTCATAATTCAAGCAGAGGGCTTCAAGCTGAGCTGTCCCAGGTGGTACATATACTTGGTTTTGGTAGTAAAAATAATCCCCTATTTTCTTGAATTAGTGATGGTCCTGGGGAATGGTACTTTTTAAGTTCAGTCTGGACTGCAAGATCTTGGGTGCTAAGAAATTTGGGGTCAAGGTGTTCCAACACGTGGGATCTAGGATTGCTGGGGGCTCAGCGTCCATCATGAGTATATCATAAGTAATGCCTGCGAGAATAGTGGACCCTTGGGCCGCGGTGTGATTGACACTGCCTAGAAAATAAGCCCACTAGATCTGCACTGGCAGTTGGCGGAGAAGCCCTGTGACGGGACCTGCTGGAGCTTCGTCTATACGAGCTGCCTTCCCTGCAGGTTGAGCCCTTGGGTTCTGGCAGCCTGCAGGTCTTAGGTGGGTCCCTATGGTAGTCCAGAGATGAGAGTCCAAACCCAAGCAAGAGTCGGGGCAGGCAACAGTGAATAGTGAGCCAGGAGTTGGGGCAGGTAGCAGAGAGCAAGGTTAACCAGACCAGAGGTCAGGGCAGGCAGTCGACAATGCAGGGTCAGTTCCAAAGCAGATGGTCAGGTCCAGGTGGCCAACAAGGGAAGTCAGAGTCCAGGAAATCAAGCCGAGGGAAACAAAACAAGAAATGGATTAAGACACTTAAGACAAGGCAAGGTACAGGCAAGGCAAAGGCATGGGCAAGTCAGGGCAGGAACAGCACACCAAGAAGCAGGAGCAAACACAGGAATTAGCAACATGCACTGGGACACAAGGCGGCAAGGAAAGAGAATCTGAAAGGCCCTTAAGTAGGTCCCAAAAATCTGTTCTCTTCAAGCAACTGTGAATAAACAATGAATATGTTAAAATTAATTCTTTGTTAAGTTTCTTCGATTGAGCTCTGTAAGACAAGGTTCCATGAATGTAACCAGCGCTATACCACCTACTTCTGTGGTCTGTACCTATTACTGTATACCGCTCATCATCTCCACTCCTCATTAGTTTTTGGTGATTCAGGACATCACAAAAGATGTCATTGATGCTTTTTCCCTTATGTCTACATGTCAGTACCCCAAACTGTAGAAGTCAGGGCCCTTGGTTGTTTGAATCCAATTCCTCTTTTCTCTCCTGCCATCTAAGTGGGGAGCAATGTTGAGGTTGCATTAAAAGCCTCACGATTTATTGGTTAAGGGGAGTCATCTCCATGCCTTCTGCTAAGGGTAGTAACTGCCACACCAGCAAGTTACCCCCATGCACGCTTTCTTCGTTTCCTTTAGGACTTGGCCATAGAAGCAGTCCTGGGCTTTTCCCCTTATGTCTGTGTAACAGTATCCCACACCGTAGATGTCAGGGCCCTCGGTTGTCGTCTGAATCCAATTCCTCTTTCCCCCCCTGCCATCTAAGCGGGGAGCAATGTTGCAGTTACCTTAAAAGTATGAAGGCATAGTGGTTAAGAGAATCTGGAGAAAGGTTCTTCTAAAGGGTGACCTCACCAGTCAGGGTATCACTACTCTGTAAAGAAGAAAGATGGCAGTCTCCAGCTATGTATGGACTACCCAACCCTGAATTGAATCACTGCCCAGAACCTATAGCTGCTGCTTTGATTCTAGAGCTACTTGATCGAGTCTGAACTGCCCATATCTTTTCCAAATTGGACTTCGAGGGTTATAACTTAGTATAAATCTGAGCAGGAGATGAATGGAAAGCTGCCTTCTGCCCTTGATATGAGCAGAAAATTTGAGATTTGTGTCATGTCTTTTGGCCTTACTAATGCACCTAGCACCTTTGTTGTGAGGGGGCAAAGGGACAGGTTGGTACAATATCTATAAGAATAAAAAGCTACTTGCATTGCCACAGAGATCATTCCTGGCCTCTTAACTTCTTCTCAACCCTAACCCTCTCCTGCTGAGGGTTCCAGGGCTGCATCTGCTACACTTGAAAGATAGTTTAGACACAAAATAGCTAAAAGTTGAAAAAAGGTTAGTCACAGCTCAAGAATGCTGAACATGTGCTAACAGGATTCTCTCCCCTTCACCTGAACTGCAACTGCTCAGCAAAAAATGATGTGTTTTTTACTCTGAGCTCTCCAGAAGTTGTTAATATTACTTTGAATTTGCATATGCTGAATTATCTGAAACAGAACAAGGAAGAGAACCACTTGGAGTGTTCTTTGTTGCCTGCCCTGTGTGCTATTGTGAGATAGAACGGAGTGAAAAACCTGGGGATGGTCTTATTCCCTGCACCGAGTGATACTGTGAGATAGAGGGAAGTGAAACGTGAAACTCCTGGGGATGGTCTCTATTCCCTGCACCGTGTGATATTGTGAGATAGAAGGAAGTGAAACGTGAAATACCTGGGGATGGTCTTTATTTCCTGCACCGTGTGATATCGTGAGATAGAAGGGAGTGAAACACCTGGGGATGGTCTCTATTCCCTGCACCGTGTGATATCGTGAGATAGAAGGGAGTGAAACACCTGGGGATGGTCTCTATTCTCTGAACCATGTGATATCGTGAAATAGAAGGGAGTGAAACACCTGGGGAAGGTCTTTATTCCCTGCACCATGTGATATCGAGAGATAGAAGGGAGTGAAACATCTGGGGAAGGTCTTTATTCTCTACACCATGTGATATCGTGAGATAGAAGGGAGTGAAACATGAAACACCTGGGGATGGTCTCTGTTCCCTGCACCGTGTGATATTGTGAGATAGAAGACTGTGAAACGTGAAACACCTGGGGATGGTCTCTATTCCCTGCACTGTGTGATATTGTGAGATAGAAGGAAGTGAAACACCTGGGGAAGGTCTTTATTCCCCGTACCGTGTGATATTATGAGATAGAAGAAAGTGAAACACCTGGGGATGGTCTCTATTCCCTGCACTGTGTGATATTGTGAGATAGAAGGAAGTGAAACACCTGGGGAAGGTCTTTATTCCCTGCACCGTGTGATATCATGAGATAGAAGGGAGTGAAACACCTGGGGATGGTCTTTATTTCCTGGACCGTGTGATATCATGAGATAGAAGGGAGTGAAACACCTGGGGATGGTCTCTATTCTCTACACCATGTGATATCGTGAGATAGAAGGGAGTGAAACACCTGGGGATGGTCTTTATTTCCTGCACTGTGTGTGAGTTAGTGAGGTACAATGGATAGACATGAAGGGACAGAAATGACTGGCGATGCCTCCATGGTGCATGCTCTCCCTCCTCAAGTTTAGGCACACTGTCCCGGTCCTCCAGCTACTAGAAGGAAGGTGCAGCCTGTAGAAGCTTCTACTGCAGTTCTGACCTCCAAGCACTAGAGGCAAGGCGGGGCCTGTCAGAGCCTCATGGCCCTTCTCAGCCACAGTCCTGGGGCAGGGCACCTCAGTACTAAATCGTATGGCCGCAGAGTTGGCTGGGTTGAAAGAAGGCCCAAAGTGCATTTCCTCCAGCCTTCTGCTGCTTGCCTAATCGCTCTCTCCACGTGATAACCCAGGGGAAGATGAAAGAAGCACAGGCTGTGCTTCCGCAGCCAACTCCACAGTGCTGTGACAATGGGAAGACTCTCCATCCCGACCAACAAGTCTTTGGCCTACCGTGTGTCCCCCAAGAGTCGCCATGCCACCGTCTGCTCCCTTTTGGCCCCCATAAGCCTCGTCATCCAAAGTTGTGGTTCTGCGTTCAACCTAGCGGGCAGATGTTGGCTCAGGCGGTGAGGTGACCAGGTGACAGCCAAGTGCCTGCTGGCTGAGATCAGACTGTATCTATTCATACCTGCATGCTGCAGTGTGTTGGGGGAGGGGAGCAGTGTTCGGTGGGGGGGGGTTGGAGGCTCTGACTTTCCGTGACTGCGTAAAGGACCCAGAGGTCCTGGCTGCCCGAATAATCTTCTGTTATCACACTTCCTACCTTTCCTCATTCACTCTTTGTTTGCAATTCTTTTTTTTCTTTATTTAAATCTACATAAATTAAAAAATGAATGGAAAATTTGAAAAAAAAAAAAAAACAACAACCCAAAACCAAAACAAAAGAAGCCCAGGCTTCCCTCCCTGCCAATCCTCCCCCCCCCCCCCCCCCCCTTACAACAAAACAGCAGCCTCAGGGCCAGCGCTGCCACTTTGGCAAGGGATGTGGTAGGGGCTACCGAGGATCACCCCAGCCCCCTTTAGACTTTGGCCATTTCCGTGGAATTCGGGGTGCGGGGAACGAGCGCGGGGGGAGTGGGGAAGGGGGATCCTTGAACCTTTACAGGAGAAAGGAACAGGAAGGGGGCAGCCTGGGCTCCTGGGGGCTGATGGCTGGCGAGAAGGGGGAAATAAAAGAAACGAGCTCCCTCTCTCTCCCTGGAATGTCAGGAAGGTGCATCCCTAGCTCGGACCTCCCCCCCATGTTGCATTCTTTCACTGGGCTTGCCATTCTCCTGCTTTTTGATAAAGGATCAGCTCCACCCAGGAGGCAAAGAGCTTTTGGGTGGAGCCCCTCAGCACCCATGCTGTGAGCTGGGGGGGGGGGGGTGTCCGCTTCCTGGCCTCCTCAGGCCCCGGGGCTATTACTGAGCACTGCCAGACATGCAGGGGCATCTGCTCCCCCTTTCTTCCCTCAGACCATAAAAGGGGCTCCAAGCTTTGGCTCGGGCTCCGCATCTTTTCCCTCATTTTCTGCTCATGTCTCCATTCCTTCATTTCCTTTCTGTCTCTGGTGTCCTCCATTGTCTTCTCTTCTCTTTCTTTGTCTTTCCTTCTCTTTCTATCCCCTTCTCCTCTTCCTGTTCTCCCTGCCTGCTCTCCTTTGCCTGTTCCCCCCTCCTTTCTCCTTCAAGCTCTCCTCCATTTCTTATCCTTTTCTTCCTATATTATCTCCCTGGATTCCTTCTCTCCCCCTCCCTCCTCAGTCCTGAGTCCCCTCTCTCATCCTTCCCCCCCCCCCCCCCCACCCTTGAGTCCTCTCCATCTCCATCCCTGATCCCCTACTATCCCTGATCTTCTTTTCTCCACCCTTTCTGCGTCCTCTCACCCTTATCCTCCCCCACACCCTCAGTCATCTTCCTCTATCCCTGGTCCCCTCTCTCCCTCAAGGTAGATATTTTCTCTCCTCTTGCTCACCCCCTTCTCTCCCTCCTCCTCTCCACCTTGTTCTCTCCCAAATCCTGCTGTCTCCACCCTTTCTCACCCCTCTCCCTCCATCCTCCTCCTCTCCCCCACTGTCACCTCTCTCCGTGTGCCAGTCCTGCTCCCTCTCTTGAACATCCCACCCAATTTGGCAATAAGGCACATATACATACACAGTGCCAGTCCCTTCTCTCTCATACATACAACCCCTCCCCCCCCCCCCCATTCCCCTCCTAACTTCCCCAAAGCATGCCTGGGGGGAGAAGGGCGGTAGCAGGAAGCAGAGAGCTGTTTTCTGTTGAGCGAGATTCAGCTCAGCTTGGAGTGAGTTTCCTCATTCCGAAGGTCATCAAATCTTCACAAGAGACCACTGTTCTGTTCGTACGTCTCACGTTGAATGTCAAAGTGGCCCCTAACCCCCTACACTCTTACCTAAACCTCACCTCCAGTTACTGGGTGGGCCTACCATAGGGATACAAATACCTATATCTGGGGAGATGACATTATGGCCAGTCTCTCTCTCATAATGTTATTGCACTAACTTAGCTCTTCACATAGGCAATTAGCACCAATTGCAATAAACTGAACATTTGCATAAACCACACCCCTTTTGCTATCACATGCAGTGCTTACCGCATTTTGATATATCTAGGCCTAAGTTTGTGCCTGAGGCAATGGAGTTCTCTAGCAGTCACAGCCAATGTCAGATCTCACAGCTCCCCCCCCTTAAGTAAGAGACCTCTCTAAAAGCTGAACAGTCCCCAGTTATACATTTGTCTAAAAGTCACAGGGTCCCTCACGCTGGCAGAAACTCATCCCTCCCTAGCCTAAGGATGCGAAAGCAAACTTGCATTTGCCAATAGACACACTAAGGCTTCTGCCTAGGATGGCAAACATATGGGGCAGTAAAGCAGCTGGGGTGAATCTCACTCAGCACAGAGCAGCCCTCTGCTTCCTGATCCCAGGTAGCAGCCTGGAGCAGACAGAGCAGAGCAAAGTAGAGCCACTCTGCTCCATAATCCAGCCCCTCCCCTCCTGTCACTCAGGGACAGGAGGGGAGGGGGGTGAGCCTGGCCCAGACATAAAGGAGGGCTGTGGAAGGAGAGGGGGGGACATGTGTCTGGGTAGGAGAGAGAATGGGTGGGGGCCAGTGTTCTTGTATGTGAGAAGGCATTGGCACTGGGTGAATTTGTGTGTAGGTAGGCCAGACTGAGTATGAGAGAGGGAACGGGGACTATAAGGGGGAGCACTGTAAGCCCACCGATCGGAATACCCTGTTAAAATTCACAAGTGACCATCCACGGCCCCTTCGGAGTAATATACCTACTGGGCAATGTTTACAACGGCGTAGATTATGGTTTTCTACATCTGATTTCACTGTACAAGCACAGGCCATGCTTTCCCGGTTTATTTCTAGGGGGTACTCACCGCAATTTATTTTAAAAAGCCTCGCAACTGGTTATTTTTACCAACTACCTCTCAGCCATGTGACAGAATGATGTGTGCATTCTCTTTTCCCAGTCGCATCGGGGAGATCTGTTCCATTCTTAATAAACATTGGCAAGAGCTGTTGCCCTTATCCTGCCTTTTCTGGACGACCCAGGTTCGCCTTCGAAAGGGGGAAGAACCTCCGAGACATATTGGAGTCTTCTCTTCTTGGTTGCCCCCGAACATTTGCGGATAGCTGGATGGGCCCACTCTCCCTGTGGACACAGTTTGGCTTGCCCGCTATACCCAGTACTGTGTCATGGTTTCTACATCCGAACACCGGTAAAAAGTAGGAGCTCAACCCCAATTCTCACTGGGATACCATGGGAGCCATTTAATATCATTTTCTGTCCATGTCCCCTTATATACATCGGAAAAACTTCTCGTCTGCTAGAACACGAATCTTTCAACATTGTTCCTGCCTATGTAACCACTGGTGGGGAAATGGGTCGCTCCATTACTGAGCTGCGCTTTTTTTGGCCTTGGAAGTTGGATCCCCTCTGCCCCGTGGTAGCGATTTTTCTTTGTACCTAACCCGTCGTGAACAATGATGGGTTTATGAAATGCGTACACTTATCTCGAACGGCCTTAATAAAGAAAGCGAATATAGGCCGTCTTCCTGCGGTTTACTAGATCTGGTGATGTCACACTTTCTGCTCCGCCCCTTTCTCACCATTGGTTATCTCTTTTGGTGCGCATTTCTGTTTGCCTCAGTCGTTTCGTGGCACTTTGCTTTAACGCTGCTTTCCAGGGCCTGAAGGCTCATTCACTTATTGAAATAGCATGTACATTATCACTTTGCAAGATGTCCTCGATGTTTGCCATGCTTTGGTCTGTGTATTTAGACTGATTTCATCTTGTACACAGTGCACCTGTTGCTTGTATTGTAGATTTGTAAATTTACCTGGTTTAAGCCATCCCTCCCGATGCAGCCTTGGCGAAACACGGTCCCGTGTCAGGGGACAGAGTTGTATCTATAACCAGTGTTTGGATGTGGAATATTATAGCCAGTATGTGTGTATACAGCAGTGCTGCTGGAGTAAGGCCTTCTGGTCTCTCTCTAAACCTGCAACTAACTTTACACAGCAGACCGATTGCTGCTTTTCGCAACACACGCTCTCCTCTGACATTATTTATCTAGCGTGTTTCTGCGCATCTTTCCATTTGCTTTGGGATGTTAACTGGATAATTTTAGCCATGGCACTAACTGCACCCAGCTAAAGTTATAACTCAGAACTTGACCAGCTCTATTAGGTGTACAGCCAATTAAGCCAAAAAGCAAGCCCTACCCCCCCCCGATCCCCCAAAAGAATGAAAAACATGGGGGCATGGTGCTCAAATCTGCTCCCCCCCCCTCAAAAAAGCAAAATCAACCACCACCACAGGCCACAGCAGCCCGATGAGTCCCCTCACGAGAGTATAATTTAAAAATAAAATGACTCTAATCCCCCTCAAAAACACTGGTACCCCTAATCCCACCCTCCCTCAATCCTCAGGCCATGCTGGCAGCCTGTGCTGCCCTCCCACTGGCATCCTCCCTTGCTCTAACAATGGGGCCGATGCAAAGAAATGCACCCCCCAGGCACCTCTCCCGGGGGCGCCATGCAATATTTAAATTAGGGGTCGCGCTGTCAAGGAGGGGCTACGGTGGATTGCGCGCCCCTAGCACCTCCTTGACAGCGTGCGCCCGGGAGAGGTCCGCTGTCCGCAGCCGTCCGCCGATTAAGAAATGGACGCTGAATTTATCGGCATCCATTTTCCTAATTGGCACACAGCCACAGGTTCGGGAAACGGACGCTGGTTAGCTGAGCGTCCGTTTCCCGAACCTGTCCGCCCGCACTTTTTGTAAAACTTTTTTTTTTTTTTAATCTTTCGTTCCTCCGACTTAATATCACAACGATATTAAATAGGAGGATGTACAGAAAAGCAGCATTTTCTGCTTTTCTGTACAACTTTTGGGGGTGCTCAGAAATGAATGACTGCTCTAGGCAGGTGTTAATTTCTGGGTGCAAAACTGTGCATTTTGGACGCACTTTTTTTTTTTTTTTTTAATTTCAGGTGAGTAACAGCCTCATCAACATGCGTTTGCATGTGATGTGCGCTATTAGTTTCGCCGCACGTTGGATGCGCGTTGTGGAGGCGCTAATATTGCATAAGGGTATTAGGTAGCACCTACACAACCCGCGTCCAACTGCGGCTTAAACAGTGCGCGCTGTATTGCATCGGCCCCAATATTAGTAGCATGCACTAAGTGGGAGCCCCCCTGCAGAAATTCCCCCTTCCCCCTCCACACCACCTATTTTTCTTATCTGCTTAAGGTTTAGCTGGGTAACGACTCACCTGGTCAGTGGGGGTCATGGTCAGGACAAAGGTGGGGTTTAGCTAAGGCCTAGATTTAGTTGGACAAATCTTTTTGAATATCAACCTGTTTGTTTTTACGATGTAATATAAAAGCTGGCAATGCTTGCCGATATGCTTCAGAATTGCCCTAATTCGTGGCACAGAAAACTACCCATGAGCTCTGTAGGGTTTTGCCTTAGACCCTCTGCTCCATGTCGTCTAACCCTACAGGGGGAGAGGGCACCAGAACGCCAATAGCACCTAAGGTGTGGCCAAAGAAGAGCGAAATCTGCTACTGTGGGAAAGAGCTGTGCAACTCACTACCTCCTTAATCCCCTTCTGCCTCCCTCGCCCCTCCCCCCAGGACACCTCTCCCTTCTTTGACTTTGTCAACACAGGCACAAATGTCAAGAAAGAGGAAAGTCTGAGGGGCCTTACCTTGTGAACTGACACCACCAGTGATGTCAGCAAAGAATATAAAGGAAGAGCCCAGAGGCTAACCCTGTACCTAGACACCGCAGCCTGTGAGAAGCACCTGTGTGCTCTGCTTTGGCCAGACAAGAAAAATGAAGGCATTTCTTCTAGCAGGGCTGCTGACCCTTTGCTGCTTCGTAACAGGTGAGTTTTCATAAACCTCTTAAACTCTTTGAGAAAAACAGCAGCACAGACACAGTGAGAAATGCACTGAGCGGTGCTTGTGATGGAATAATCCACTATTCTATTCTACAGCACAGAGGCCATGAGAACCATGCCAAGCTGTGCTGTAACAGAATACCCAATTAATCTATTTCACAGCACAGAGGCTGTGAGAAACATGCCGCTCAGTGCCTGTAATAGCAGAATCCATCATTGAGTCTGGGGGGTCTCTCGTCTCTGTCTGTGTTGTATTTCCACCTTGGGTGTGTCAGGATGCTGCTTGCTCATTCCCTGGGGTCACTCTTTCCTTGCTCAATGCTGTATGTTTACTTTGGGTGTTTCAGAAGGTTACTGCCCCTTCTCCCGGTGTCTCTTTTTATGCTCTTTTCAGACCGAGGGTGATTCCAAGATTTATTTATTTATTGTTTTTGTTATACCGAGTTTCATGATAGGCATCACATCAACCCGGTTTACAAATAACAAGGAGTGTAAAGCATAACGTAACGTAAAAAACAATATTTTCAATAAGAACCTTGAACTTTAAATACAGTGAATCAGAAAAAGGGAGAGGGAAAGTTACAAAAAACAAGGAAAATAAACTTGGGATGGAAGGGGAGAAATTGAACAGCACAATATTTACATTTCAGCCTAATGATACATTAGAAAGATGCTTTTTTTCTTTTTTTTTTAATTGATAAGTATTTGATAGTCTGTGTATTCCTGAAGGCAAGCCCCGGGCAGATTTCATTATATAAAAATTAAAGCTGTATCCCAATGTCCTTAGCTTGATAAAAAGAATTTATGGGAAGCTAAAACCCAGAGGACCCAAAGAAGCTTCTGCTCTAGCAAGGTTTGGGGTAACTGCTAGCCCTGCCTATTCTCCAGTGCTCTCAAGGTAGTGAAAACAGTGTGATGAGGCGGTGGCCCGAGCCAGAGGGATGCTGGGATGCACAGGAAGAGGCATAATCAGTAGAGGAAAGGAGATGGTGACCCCTCTGTGCCAGGCATTGGGGAGACCTCCGTTAGACTATTGGGTCCAGTTCTGGAAGCAGTCCAGAGAGAGAGAGAGAGGCAATCAAAATGGCACAAGGGCAACACCAAACGTCATACGAGAAGGATCTAACTGTACGTGTCCGAGAAGAAAGGGGAGAGATAGGGTGGGCATGACAGGTATCAGCCAGGCACGAGATGCAAACCCTTTTTCGAAGGCGAGCATGCTCTAGAGCAAGAGGTCACGGTATGAAGCTCCCAGGAGAGAAACTCAGGAGCAACATCGGAAAAAGGGGGGTTAGCGAGACGGAACGGCCTCCTGGGGAAGGAGGTGGAGTAACAACAAACAAACAGTAACAGAAAGCCCGGGAGAAACCCAAAGGGGTTCCCAAGCAGCAAAGAAGCGAGGGGGAAGCCAGAGATGGGCACCACCCTTGGAATTAAACTGGACAGAGACTGGGCGGCTCTTATTGTCTTTATGGAGAGGCGCGGCCCCCTTCTCCTGCCTTCACTGCCAATCGGGAAAGCGGAATAGAAATCCCCGAGAATCCCCGAGGGCCCCCCCCTGGCCCCAGCACTCCTTTCCTCCATGTTCTTCAGCGCACAACGTGACCTCCCCCCAGGGTGGTCTCAAAGCGTTTCTCCAGCCCCTGGAGTTAGTGGTAAGGTCTGGGTACCATTGGGCAGGGGGGGGGGGGGGCGCCATCAAACCTCCCCGGTCACCCAATCAGGCCCATGCAGTCCTGATTTTGCCCCACAGCAGGCACGGCCGGTGCAGCTCTGATTTTCATTTGGTGGAGAAGAAATCAACAAGTACCTGCATGAATGGGTCTGGCTCAGCCTGTTTGGGTCGACCTGGGGGATGAGATGGCAACCCCACTTTTAGTCCAGGTGTCCTGAATTTGGGACGGCGATGCAGGCCCCCTGCACGGACAGCCCCCACCAGGCATCACACGCATGCACACACAAAAGGATGCGTACAGCACGGACAGCTGACAAGGGGACTCGGGGATGGAGGGTTAATAAGAAGGCAGAGCCCTGCTAAGGCAAAGTGTTTTGAGCAGTGCCGGTCTTTGGGTAGGACGAGTTGGGCGGTCGTCCCGAAAGGAAGGGTGCAGCTGGCATCCCCCAGCAGCAGGACAATATTTCCAGATGCCCACGCCAACCCCTGCACGAATCCCTCCAGTACAGGAGTGGAGAAGGCACCGACAGGTCCAGCAACCACCGCAGCTGCGCTGGCCGGGCTCCAGCTAGCTGAATGCCTTGCCCCTGTCTTGAGCCCGGCCCACCCATTACATTTCTGTTACTGGCGTAAATGAACAGGAGAGGTCAGGTCCGCATGGCGGGAGCCGGGCCTGCCTGCACTGAGCTGCTACTTCTGGCCAGCGCCTCCTGCCGTCCCTGTTCGCACTTCTAGCTGTGCCACTGCCCTCCTCACCTGGCCGCATACCGGGTGAGGCACCATGGCCCACGACTTAACTAGACACGCTGCCTGCCCCCCGAACTGGAAACAGCGGCAGCAGACCATGCTGGGGTCAGGACAAGGGAGATGAAGGGTAAGTGTGAGGGGAGGAAGAGGGACGGTGTGGGTGGAGGGAGAGGGCACCCTGGCAGGCAGGACATGCCTGGATCTTCTCAGGAGCCGTGGGCAAGAGACTGGATTTCCAGACACAAAAGTAAACATCGCAGGCCATTTCCTCTCACTCCAATAGGACTGAGGTCAGGGTGGGGGGTGGGGGGAGATGTTATAATCCGTGGAGTGAGAGAGGTATGCCGAGGGAGGGTCCTCCAAATAGCATCTCTTCCTGTTAATCCAGGCCTTGGCTCTAATCCCCGGCTCTGGCACTGACTGAGTCAAATTATTATGCATAGGGGGGAGCTCCATATCAAATCCACCCCTAAGCCTCCCTCTGCCCCCCCCCCCCCCCCACTCATCCCATGCCTTAGTTGAGAGCAGACTTGATTTACTTATCCCTTTCTCCCTGCCCTTTCTTGCGGAGAATCAGGAGGAAGACCCTTTCTCCTGGGACAAGCTTCCCCAGAAGGGTCCTTTCTGTAGAAAAGCCCAGTTCAAGTGTCATCATCTCCTGTACAAAAGAGAGACAAGGGGCAGCGGCACAGAGAAAGGACAAAGCAAAGGGAGACTGCGGCAGAAAGTTAGAAACGAGCCTCACTGAGCAAGACAAAGCAAGAGAGCCAGAAGGAAACAATGGAGGGAGGGGGACAGGTAGAAAGACAGAGAGACATCCAGAGAACTATCAAGAGCCAGATACACATAGAGAAGTGTAAGGGGAGACAAGCACACAGAAGTGTCATGACACACACACAGTAACACACACACACACAGTAACACACACAGAGTAACACACACACAGTAACACACACACACACACACACACACAGTAACACACACACACACAGTAACACACACACACACGGACACTCCCAGATTCTTCTTTCTGGCCCTGTCCCTAAGACATGCTGGGAGGGGATAATTACAGCAATCTCTAAACAGGGCCATACCACTGACCTCAGACAGCTCTAAAGGGCTCTGTGTCAACAGCAATGTAAGCTAAGGCTCCTCACCCAGTCCCCAAAGAATGCAGCCAAAGGCATCCTCCCCAACCACACCAGTTTAAAAAAAACATGCAAAACGCACCCCCTTGGGGAAAACATTTCCATGCTTTATTAACTTCCAAACAGCTTTTCATTCTATCTTGCACCCCAGCAGCGACCTTGCCCCTATTGCGAACTGGACTCGGGAAAGGAGAGGCCTATGATTGTAATTAAATCCATGTATTCAGCTGTCAGCTGAAAGGTAATGCCAAACTACCTGCAGCCCGAAGCACAGCATGCAGACTGGGATGTAGCCTGAACCCTGCCTGCCTTAACATCTACATCCACGATCTTCCCATGGGGCTGGAGAGATGCTCAGCCCCCAGGGCTGAAATAAACACAAGTAAGAGATCCAATACCAGCTTATGCCGAAGATCTCCTCAGTTTATCCCCTACCCCAGAAGGTCTGCACGATAAGCTCAACCTATTGGAGACCTACTGCAAATCATGAGCCCTGCAGGTGAATGTGGAAGAGTCAGGAAAAGCCAATAATTATCCAACTCAAAACTCGTTTTCCTAAATAACCAAGTCTATGTCTACTTTGGACTGATCAGCTGGGAGCTTTAAATTAGCTATAAAGACAGGTCACTGGCTGAGTTGCAAATTTAACCGGATAAACTTACCCAGCTAACTCCGAAGGGATATTATTTAGTGGTGCAGCCGCACTACTGAGTGCAGCTGGCTATTCTAAAGTTAGGCGGATAAGTTTATTCGGATAAGTTTCCAACAGTGGCCCACAAAGGTCACAAGTGCCTGGCAAGATCCCAAAAGATTGATAGATTCCGTGCTGCTTATCCCAGGGAGAAGTGGATTTCTGCAACTCCATCTCAATAATGGTTTATGCACTTTTCCTCCAGGAACTTGTCCAAACCTTTTTTAAATGCAGCTGCACTAATGAATTCCAGAGTTTAATTATGCATTGATAAAAAAAATATATATTTTCTCCAATTTGTCTTAAATGTATCACCTAGTAACTTCATGTCCCTTAGTCTTTGTACTTTGTTTTTGAAAGAGGAAACAACCAATTCACATTTACCCAGCTACCAAATCGGGTAAAAAAAACCCAGGTAGTTGTGATTGAAAGCTAATGGTGCCAAGCCCAGCACTGGTTCCAACTGACCTGGCAAGAGGAGGTGAAAGGGGGAACTACTGGATCAAAAAAGAAACAGTTCTCTTATGTGGGAGTAATCATTCACCTAAAACTAGACAGAACAGGACCGAAACCCAATAAAAACATCTGCAGCTCCAGTTCTATAATAGACGTAGAGCAGAACTAGGATGCTTCCTGTTAGAGCTCATATTCCGGTGTCAGCCTCAGTGGCTACAGCACAAACTCCCTGGTAGTGCCTGGTAGTAGAGGGAGTTTGTGCTGTAGCCACTGAGGTTGACCCTATGATCCCATCCCACCCCACTCCATGCTGGCACTCCATAGGTATTACAACAAAATCCGCGCTGAGATGTGATCCCATGCCCCCATCCACATAAAAATGAATCCAGTCCAAGGCCCAATTCTCAACCCTGCCCTCCCCCCTACACAAACACCACCTTGCCCACCTCTCTCCCAGCACATCCTCAACACACACCCCCTAGCTGAGCAAGCAGAAGGAACTTTTGCCTGCTCGGGTCCCAGAGGGTTATTTTAATAAAGCTTATTGAGTGCTGGGAGGGGATCACTGGCTTGGGTTTTATTATTTAAAAAAAAGACTTAGCACTCATATTCAGCTCAAACTGGGCACTTTAAGCTGAAGAGAATCCAGCCGCATGAAATCTAGTCAATCTTTGACTGGCTAGATTTATCCTAATACTCAGCACCACTTTTACCTGAATAATTGCAGCCGAGTATCCGGTTAGAGATAATTACATAACATTACCCGCTTATCTTACCTGCTTCGCAAGTTTTCAAATATTTACCTCAAAAAGAGTTGTAAGGAGCAAAAGAGAGAGACGCACAGAAAGGTGTAAGGGAGATGGAATTTCTGGTTTTCACATATTTTTATATCACTTCCAGGGGGCAGTCAGGACCCAACCCATCTCCAGTCACTCACTGACCTTGACTGGGATTGGTGCTATTCTACTGCCAAGAGTCTACCATGACAAAACCTGTCCTCCCTGCTCCTGGAGAGGCACCCACCAAAAAAGCTTCATCCTATCCCATGCATGTCTGAGGGCTTCATGACATGAGCCTCGTTCCCACCCTATGCAACCCTCAAACATTCCAAAAACTGACCACCATGGAGAGGTAAACCCAAGCCAATGCAACCATTGGCATAGCTGCAACCAGGCCACTGCTACCTGGTCTCCAATGGGCTATGGTAGAGAATTCAAGGTCAAAGTCAGAAGGAGAAAGGAGTTGAACTGGGAAGGGGCAAGGGACAGTGAGCTTCCGCTGCCCGGCATGGAGACGGGTGCCACAATACCCATCAGAAACCAGCTCATATTGATAAACCGGTTTGACCAAGTTGTCATATGTGCTTAGTTTTCAGTCAAATGGTTGCAAATATTCTTCAAATGGAAAGAGGAAAGGAAAGAACAGAGTTTAGGGGAAGCCAGTGTCTTTCATAATCTACTCCAGAATTCTGGACTCCTACCACACTTCAGTAAAGTATGCTCAATCTAGAATGCTCCTATATAAAGCTAGCTGTAAAGAGGGAGCTATTATATCACACAGGTCTACCCAGAGTGGCTAATTCAGTTTTTTTCTCCATTGCATGCATGGGATATAATCCTATTCTCTTAGGAAATTGGAACTATAAGTCCATGCATGCAACCAGGCCTGGTTCCATGTCTCAGCTGGGACGTAGCCCAGGCGGAGATATTGCTACACAGGAGAGGGAAAGAGATGGGTATATAGACAGATTAAAGAGAGACTCTACAGGATAGATGGACACAGATGTGCAGACAGATGTGGTACACTGTTGGAAACAGTGTGCTGAGATGACCTATTTATGACAATCTGTATCTTTGGCAGTGGAAGGACTACAGTGCAACGTCTGTGGATTTAAGTTTCCCTTTCTTGGATGCTTGAATGGGAAAAACAATTGCAATACTGGAAACTCATGTCAAACTATCAAAGCTTCATTGGGTAAGGATCTTTCTCTCATCCGTCTCTCTTCCTAGCCCCCTGCCTCTTGCTGCTTCCCAAGTGTTATACCGTATTCAGGCCTGGGTGTGCACATTGCATTCTGGGACTTGTAGTTTCCTGTTTCTCTTAGAGAAATTGAAGCACAAGTCACATAGATACAAGTGAGGGTAAAACTAGGACTGGCTGAGACTGCCATGATGACCTGGCATCAACTGATAATTGTCAGTGATGGAACTAGGGACATTTCTGAATGTCAGACAAAATATAGTCAACCACAGTTGATACAACTATGAGCAGAGATAATTAGCCATGGTTCATTCAATAAGATAAATCATGTATGCTCCAGAATTAGTAGCACTAGATGGACTATCCAATATGGAGATTCCCTTTGACCCAGTGTCCCAGTCTGGTGCTAGGTTACATTCTTCCCTCTGAGCCAGTACTGACCCAATACCCAACATGGTGTTAGGGGAGATTATTTCTGCTAAGCCATTACTGACCCACAGTTCAAGCATGGTGTTGGGAACACACTTCCCTCTGACCTAGTACTGATCCAATGTACGGTGCTTTTACTCTTTGCTTTAAGATCTGACCTTTTCTCTTTGTCCCTCCATACAGGAGATTTGTATTTCTTGAAAATGAACTGTTCAGACCCTACTCTGACTCAGTGCAATAGCACACAGACAGCGGATAGTATATTTGGCTTTACTTATACCACAACCTGCTGCAATACAGACCTGTGCAATTCGGCATCCATCCTGCAACTCTCACTCCCGGCTGGCCTCTTCACCATGATCATCCTGCTTCTTAAACTCTATTAGGAATCAGAGCCAAGGCGATGGATTCAGAGTTAGATGGCCACCTTCCCTAATGTGTATCCCTCCCCTCCACCATCAACACCCTCTCTACCCCCTGCACCTGTCCTCTCCACTGTCAACTCCTTTCCTCCATCTCCTTTACCTTTCCCCTGCACCATCAATAACTTCTTACTGTTTACCACCTATAACTCTTCCCTCTATAGCCTAGAATTCCTTTACTCCCATAACCAAGGAATTCTTTCCCATATCACCTATAATTCAAACCCCTACCTAGAACCTCACCCTGTCACCTACAACTCCCTCCTTCCACTACACATCAATGCTCTCCTCCCCACTCCACACGCCCCAGAACTCCCTCCTCAACACTCAGAACTTCCTCAGCTCCTCCACCTCAAACCCCTCCCATTCCTAACTCTGCCCTTCCCTTCACCACACCAGTCTCCTTGGAGTGATGTCTTGTGCCATGTCTCAGGCTTCAATTGTATGTATTCTTTATGTATATAGCCTG
Source organism: Rhinatrema bivittatum (assembly GCF_901001135.1). Classification (NCBI taxonomy): domain Eukaryota; kingdom Metazoa; phylum Chordata; class Amphibia; order Gymnophiona; family Rhinatrematidae; genus Rhinatrema; species Rhinatrema bivittatum. Next base: position 29,098,253 of record NC_042633.1, on the reverse strand, counting down.
CAAAATTTGCATGGGAAAATGTTTGCAAATTTCTCAGAGGGTGTTTAAGTTTCATGAGTCATATGCTTACCAGCCTGTACTAACCCCTGTAAATTCCCTATCGGTTAATCTTCTGATCAGTATAGAAGGTTTGTGGACTCTGATTCTCCTAGCATTAATCATGGTGTCTGACCCTGCATGTGATAAGCCATTGGCTAGATGACCAGCACAGGGGCCATCCCCACACTTTTGGATGGCGGCAGTGCCTGAGGCTGACTACATTGAGACCCATGGAACGGAATTGCTTTCTACCTCGCCTCATAGGTCATGTGACCGAAAAGATGAGTTTGTTGATCTCCAACCAGCAGGATTCATTACTGCCTGCACTGTACCATGTCCAGCTTCTATGCCGATAATCTTTTCAGGCAAAGATGTAAATAAAATGAAAAAATGCTAGAATAGACTATGCATGGACTATTGTGATGTGTGTGCAATCCCTTTATTATATATGTATTTATTTCCAATCAACTGCTCATGGTGCAATACAGCAATAGAATCGATTAAACGTTATAAAACAAATATAAAGCAATTAACATAAACAACATCTCAAACCACACTGCATCAAGACATTGAACATAAAATAAATAAATATAACAAAACAGTATATCTTTAATAACCCTTCAGGTGGACTATGCCCCTTATTCAGAAACTCATGCTTAGGGTGGCAAATGTGTGCAATCCCTTTAATAACCTGCACTTAGACTACACCTCTTGCTAAGAAACTCACACTCACTGGCAGGAGTGTACAATCTCTTTAATTATCCTGAGCTCAGCAGGGCTGGTGCAAGTGGGTGTGCAAATGGTGCATCTGCACAGAATGGCAGCTTCTGGTGGGAGGTGGTGGTGCATAAAGCAACAGAAATTACAGTAAAACAAGTCCTGACAGTCACACGACCTCTAAGAATCATCAGCGCTTCTGGGAGTGAATTTTCAAAGGAGTTATGCGCATAGGAACAAATTGCAAAATGAACAGGAGTTAGAAAAGCACGCTAAATGAAAAAATGCGCTAAAACGTGAGGGAACCTGAAAAATCCACACTAATGCAGAAAGATGCTTTAAAAAGGGCTTTAAAACAGCAGTAAAGAGGTACGAGCGAACCTGAAAAATCCACACTAATGCAGAAAGATGCTTTAAAAAGGGCTTTAAAACAGCAGTAAAGAGGTAAGTGCTTGAAATTGGAAAGTGTGCGACCAAAATGAACTTGCATACAAGATTGGCATTGGGTATCCTGACTTGGGAACAACCTCACGTGCAAGGCTATTTGGGAACGGCATGCCAAATGAAATCAAAGGGAGAGCTCTCTAGAGAGGGCACCTACAGCTGAACAGTAGGCACTTTGGTGCTGGGCATCCCTAATGGCTGTAGCTGCCCATTCCAGAGGGCTTACCCTTTGATTTCAATTGGCATGCCATGCCCAAATGGCCTTAGACACATGATGGTAGAAAAAGACCGTACGGCCCATCCCGTCTGTCCATCCATCCAATTAATTTAGCATTATAATTCCCATCACTTCCTTAGGGATCCCCTGTATTTATCCCATGCTTTCTTGAATTCAGATACTGTTTTTATCTCCACTGGGAGGCCGTTCCACACATCCACCACCCTCTCTGTAAAGAAATATTTCCTAAGATGACTCCTGAGTCTGCCCCCTTTCACCCTTATCCCATGACCCCTCCTCGTTCTAGAGCCTCCTTTCCATTTAAAAAGGCTCAGCTCCTGTGCATGGAAACCTTTGAGATAGTTGAATGTCTCTATCATATCTCCCCTATCTCCCCTCTCCTCTAGAGTATACATGTTTAGATCTTTATATCTATCCCCATATGCTTTAGAACAAAGACCACTGACCATTTTAGTAGCCCCCTCTGCACCGACTCCATCCTGTTTCTATCCTTCTGAAGGTGCGGTCTCCAGCATTGTATTCAGTGAGGACTCACCAGGGCCCTATACAGGGGCAGTGTCACCTCCCTCTTCTGCTGACCCTTCCTCTCCCTATGCAGCCAAGCATCTTTCTGGCCTTGCATACGAGACTGTCCCCATGAGACTGTGCCCAAGAAAGGATGCCCAGTGTCAGTTTATGTTTTGTTAAGCTAGCTGTAGGTGCACATCCCAGAGAGCTTATGCTTTCATTTTACTTGCCATTCCTTGCCCAAATGGCATTGGATGCAAGAGTTTGCTCTCTGGAGTGGGCACTTCCAGCCAGCTGAACAAAGTACAAGCTCCCTGAGATGGGAATCTACAGTTAAATAGTACGCCAAAGTCGGCACGCACAGTGCCGGTGTATTGTTCAGCTATAGGTGCCTGCCCAAAGAGCTTACATTGGAAATTAAACTCCTAGATCCGAGGTGGTGCAGACTCACATTTCTGGTAGCCAAAGTTATTCTATTACTGAGCCTTGTCGGGTATAAGCATCTAGACAGTACCACACTGGGCACAGCAATAGTAAAACATGGTCACCAGAAACGTGAGTTACATTTTACTCCTGCTCTGATCCAGGAGTTAAATTTCCAACATTAAGAAAATGTGCTTTCAGCTGTTGGCCCTTACCGCACCTCCCTGCATTGCTGGGGAATAGCTAATGCCTTCTTTACATGGGATTTGCATGCACCCATGCTAATCTTAGTGTGGGTTTTTACTCCTGGTTTAATGTGCATTTTTAGGAGTTAAAACCCCTGTTAAATACAGAGTTAAATCACACCAGGAAAACGCATGCTAAAACAGGAGTAAAAACTTGCACCTTACTACATCAGCCTTTTTCTCTTCACCTTTACCATGTACACAAATACACACAAAGCAAGAAATCCCATAGTACCTGAATGTAATCTGCTTTGAAATGCCTAAAGGCATAAGTCAAATAAATAAATATTATTGTTCAGCATGGTGGTTTTTTTTGTTGTGTGTTTTAGACTATTGCTTTAAAGGTGGTTTTGCTTGCTTTATGTATACACCTGTGACAAGAATGGGGTTGATGGCTGTCTGCACCATTCCCGGGGCTTAGGGAGCAAGGCTACGCTTCTCCTGGGAAAGGAGAATAAAGAAAAGTTAGATCCACCGATTCATGGATTTGCTGCCATATTATGTGAAACCAAATGTCTATCAAGCCCAGCATCCTGTCTCGAACAGCGGCCATTCCAAGTCACAAGACCCTGGCAGGATCCCATGGGCTAGGTGATAAGCAGTGGCTTTCCCAAGGCTACATGGCTAATAATAGCTTATGGACTTTTCCAACAAAAAACAGAAGAGCTGTACACAAGTAAAGCTTAAACCAGTGCAGTAATTTTTACATCTGGCATCTGAGTAAAGATTAATCTCTTTATCCCTTGTCTGCAATGGGCTTCAGGCAATTCAGATACATCGCATAGTTAACGTCATATACCAGATTAGCTTTGAGTTATTATATCATTTGAAAAAAGTGTAAAAACATATAAACAATCATGAGCAATTAATTTGCAAACTGCAAATAATGGTCAAGGTTCAACTTCCTGAAGGCAAATGCTGATCTTCTGTTCTTTGTTGTGATATTAATATATAGAGGTGATCAAATTTGAATTAATGACTGGAAGGGGGACAGTAAGTAAATCCACGGCTCTAGCGCTAAACTTTCAAAAGGGAAACTTTGATAACATGAGGAAAATAGTAAAAAACAAAAAACCTGAAAGGTGCAGCTACAAAGGTTAAGAGCGTGCAACAGGCGTGGACAAAATACCATCTTAGAAGCTCAGTCCAGATGTATTCCATGCATTAAGAAAGGTGGAAGGAAGGTCAAACGATTGCCGGCATAGCTAAAAAGTGAAGTGAAAGAGGCTATTTTAGCCAAAAGATCTTAATTCAAAAACTGGAAGCAGGATCCATCAGAAGAAAACAGGATAAAGCATAAGCATTGGCAAGTTAAATGTAAGACATTGGTAAGACAGGCTAAGAGAACATTTGAAAAGAAATTGGCCGTAGAGGCAAAAACTCATAATAAAAGCTTTTTAACATATATCCGAAGCAGAAAGCCTGCGAGGAAGTTGATTGGACTGTTAGATGATCGAGGGGTTAAAGGGGCTCTTAGGGAAGATAAGGCCATCACAGAAAGACTAAACAAATTCTTTGCTTCAGTGTTTACTGAAGAGGATGTTGGGGAGATACCCATTTGAGACGGTTTTCATGGATGACGATTCAGATGAACTGAACCAAATTATGGTGATCCTGGAAGATGTGGTAGGCCAAATTGACAAATTCAAGAGTAGTAAATCACCTAGACCGGATGGTATATACCCCAGGGTTCTGAAAACTAAAAAAACAAAATTTCAGACCTATTTCAATTAATTTGTAACCTATTATTAAAATCATCTGTTGTACCTGAAAACTAGAAAGTGGCCAATGTATCCCAGTATTTAAAAAGGGCTCCAGGGGTGATCCGGGAAACTATAGACCAGTGAGCCTGACCTCAGTGCTTCAGGGATCTGTACTGGGACCTATGCTTTTCAATATATTTAGAAATGATCTGGAAAGGAATACGAAGAGTGAGGTAATCAAATTTGCAGATGATACAAAATTATTCAGAGTAGTTAATTCACAAGTAGATTGTGATAAATTGAAGGAAGACCTTGTGAGACTGGAAAATTGGGCATCCAAATGGCAGATGAAATTTAATGTGGATAAGTGCAAGGTGATGCATATATGGAAAAATATCCCATGCTATAGTTACACAATGTTAGGTTTCATATTAAGAGCTACCACCCAAGAAAGAGATCTAGGCGTCAGTGGATAACACATTGAAATCGTTGGCTCAGTGTGCTGTGGCAGTCAAAAAATCAAACAGAATGTTGGGAATTATTAGAAAGTGAATGGTGAATAAAACGGAAAATGTCATAATGCCTCTATATCGCTCCATGGTGAGACCGCACCTTGAATACTGTGTACAATTCTGGTCTCTGCATCTCAAAAAAGAAATAAGAACATAAGAACATGCCATACTGGGTCAGACCAAGGGTCCATCAAGCCCAGCATCCTGTTTCCAATAGTGGCCAATCCAGGCCATAAGAACCTGGCAAGTACCCAAAAACTAAGTCTATTCCATGTTACCGTTGCTAGTAATAGCAGTGGCTATTTTCTAAGTCAACTTAATTAATAGCAGGTAATGGACTTCTCCTCCAAGAACTTATCCAATCCTTTTTTAAACACAGCTATACTAACTGCACTAACCACATCCTCTAGCAACAAATTCCAGAGTTTAATTGTGCGTTGAGTAAAAAAGAACTTTCTCCGATTAGTTTTAAATGTGCCACATACTAACTTTATGGAGTGCCCCCTAGTCTTTCTATTATCCGAAAGAGTAAATAACTGATTCACATCTACCCGTTCTAGACCTCTCATGATTTTAAACACCTCTATCATATCCCCCCTCAGCCGTCTCTTCTCCAAGCTGAAAAGTCCTAACCTCTTTAGTCTTTCCTCATAGGGGAGCTGTTCCATTCCCCTTATCATTTTGGTAGCCCTTCTCTGTACCTTCTCCATCGCAATTATATCTTTTTTGAGATGCGGCGACCAGAATTGTACACAGTATTCAAGGTGCGGTCTCACCATGGAGCGATACAAAGGCATTATGACATTTTCCGTTTTATTCACCATTCCCTTTCTAATAATTCCCAACATTCTGTTTGATTTTTTGACTGCTGCAGCACACTGAGCCGATGATTTCAATGTGTTATCCACTATGACCCCTAGATCTCTTTCTTGGGTTGTAGCACCTAATATGGAACCTAACATTGTATAACTATAGCATGGGTTATTTTTCCCTATATGCATCACCTTGCACTTATCCACATTAAATTTAATCTGCCATTTGGATGCCCAATTTTCCAGTCTCACAAGGTCTTCCTGCAATTTATCACAATCTGCTTGTGATTTAACTACTCTGAACAATTTTGTATCATCTGCAAATTTGATTATCTCACTCGTCGTATTTCTTTCCAGATCATTTATAAATATATTGAAAAGTACGGGTCCCAGTACAGATCCCTGAGGCACTCCACTGTCCACTCCCTTCCACTGAGAAAATTGCCCATTTAATCCTACTCTCTGTTTCCTGACTTTTAGCCAGTTTGCAATCCACAATATAGTTGCGATGGAGAAGGTACAGAGAAGGGCGACCAAAATGATAAAGGGGATGGAACCATCAGAAGAGAGGAGTGGGGTGTTGCCGGGAGGCAGGGTGTGGCCAGATACCTTGCACCGGCCCCCCCTGCACTCTGGCCACACCCCTGCTCAGAAAGTGATGCTCAGCAGCAGTGCACTGTCCTTAGGCTTTCACCCGGATTAAATGGTGTGACACAAAGCAGCCCCCCCCCCAATGCAGCTGAAATCCTGCGCAGGTTCCACAGCAGGCCTACTTTTAGCCGCAGGAAAAGGAGGTCTTCCTGTGGGCGTGTTTTCGGTTTGCCAATGGGCACGCTCTGTATTGCCCAATCACCACCCACACACATTTATTTATTTAGATTTAGATTCTGCTTTTCGCACTTTTTTCGGCGCTTCAAAGTGGATTACACTCAGGTACTGCAGGTATTTCTCTATCCCCAGAGGGCTTACAGTCTAAGTCTGTACATATCCTCTGCTGCCTGTACAAACAGCAGGCACAGAGCGCACAGAGGTGTTTAGCGCACATACGGGCCGATGCAATATATTAACATGCGCCGATTCCCCTCTCCTGGGCGCCCCATTTAATATTTAAATGGGTTGCTGCGAGGCTCCAGGGAAAACTGTGCGTCCCTAGCACTTCCTCAGCATTGGGCGCCCAGGAGAGAGGTGGCTCTCAGTGGGTTAGGGAAACGGACGCTCGTTAATTGAGCCTCCCTTTTCCTAACCTGACCACCGGCAGATTTTTTTTTTTACGCTCTCCTTTTTCGATTCCTCCAACTTATTATCGCCATGATATTAAGTCGGAGGAACTACAGACAAGCAGTATCTTCTGCTTTTCTGTAAACTTTTGGGACTTCTCAAGAATTAACGCCTGCTCTGGGGCCGGCATTTTTTTTTAGAGTGTAAAAGTGTGTGCACTGGGTGCACTTTTTTTTTTTTTTTTTTGCATCAGGGGTAATGGTTGGCTAATAGCCTCAACGACCTGAATTTACATATGATGAGCACTATTAGCTCCATGCTCAATTGGACACACGTTTTGGATGCACCAATCCCCGTTTTGCATTGGGGGTTATGGACGGGCGTCCAATCGTGTGTTGAGCCGGGCGCTGGCTGAAGTGCCCGGTATTGCATCGGACTGATAGTTTTGCACTTGCTAGTTCTCAAAGAGAAACAGCACGGGTAGTTTGTCTTTGCAAACATATGTTAAAAGTAGCTTGCAATGACAGTGGGCTAAAATTGCCGCTGAATGACCCTGTGATCAGGCCACACTTCTATCAACAGAACAAAAAGAACCAGACCACAGGCAAGGAAGGTAAAGAATCTTTGTTACCCCTTCCACCAACAAAGCAGTGCTAGATGCAATCTTATTCCATAAGAGACATCCGACGCAGCAGCTATTCTTAATTAGCACCTAAGAACCAAAACAGACCAGATGTCATCTCTATCATAAGAGACATCTCACAGTGCCTATTAAAAAGCACATATGAACCAACCAGCATAAAAGAAATGGCCTCTTTTATGCCATAAGACTGTTTCCCAACCTTCTCCTGGAGGCACACCTAACTAGGTGGGTTTTCAGGATTTCCCTAATGAATATCCATGAGATAGATTTGCATACACTGGAGAGCCAAGGTAGGCAAATCTGTCTCCTGCATATTCATTGTGACAAGCCTGGAAACCTGACTGGGTAGGGGTGCCTCCAGGAGAAGGTTGGGAAACACTGCCGTAAGAGACACACAGCTGACAGCTTTCTGGGGAAAAGACCAGGGTGTGTCTAACTCCGAGGATGACGCACTCCTCAGCCAAACCTTGAGCCTCCTCGCTGTGGACACACCTAAGGCTGTACAGGTGAGTCACACGTTCCAGAAAACACCGAGAAGCCATGGAGGTGTGTTATTCAGGTCACCTGCCGTAATGTCACATGTTAATTCTTTCCAAGGAGCATGAGAGCTATGTTAGATCTAACAGAGTTGAAACTAGCCTTTGAATGGAAGGAGGTTTAAACTAGTTCTGGCATAAAAAAATGTTTACATGCAAAACATGGAAGTGGAGGGTACCGATTTGACAAACAATAATCAAAAATAAGAGTGAGGTGGAAAAAGTTTCAAACAAAAATTATAGTCCACTAATTGAGAATCATAATCTTTTATTCAAAATAAAGCAGTCCATATAGGGCGTACAGATTCAAAAGGTTGTGCATCCCTAGACATGTCTGGGTTTAAAATAAAAGCTGCTTCGGAAGAGACAAGGAACTGTGAATATAAAACCAGGAAATTGAACAATCATCCCAACATCGGAAACAGCTTGCTCTCACAAAACATTTGTTTGCAAGACATTTTTTCCAACAAGTAAAAGGCAAAGTGATGGGGGCCACTATGGCCCTGGACATCGTGTGTCTACATGTTTTAAATTTTGAATCCAGTTGCTTGTAGCACTCCCCCTTTTGCCCATACAATTTATCCTGGTTTTATGGACGATATATTTTTGGTCTCTCTGGGCTCTGAAATCCAGTTCTTTATGTTTTGACTGGCTCAACATCCAGGATCCCGATTTATGGTTTGTCTATAACATGCATAGAACTCAAATCTCATTCCTGGACGTACTGGTCAAGGGTCCTTAGTAACGTCTATTGCAAAACCCACCTGACTTTTGTACAATAGTCATCATTCACATACTTTTAAGGAACAATATTTATTTATTTTTATCATTCCACTTCTCAGCAAATGACATTCAGGTACTGTAGGTTATTTCTCTATCCCCAGAGGGCTTACAATCTAAGTTTTGTACCTGAGGCAATGGAGGGTAAAGTGACTTGCCCAAGGTCACAAGGAGCGACAGCAGGACTCGAACGCTGGTCTCCTGGTTCATAGTCCACTGCTCTAACCACTAGGTTGGTCAGTGTTTGAGAGCTTACCACCTTTGGGCCACTCGCACTGATTATATTGAGCAATATGCCACAATAGCCTGTCAGTTCCTTGACAGATGTTACTCTCATATTGTGAAAACGTCTTTCAAGCGAGCTCCTTTTGCCAAACATGATCTGTTTTTCTTCCCTCTGGCACCCACTGAATCAAACACCCTCACCTGCATGCTACCTTTTTCGGGAGTAGTCGGGCCGATTTGTGTGATTAATAGACAACATTAGGATATCGTGTTCCTTCACTCTCTTTTCTCTTCTCCGCCTCGCTTTGCATTTCAGAGAGGTCGCAACCTATGGGATCTCTTTGGACTGTTAATACCCTGCACAGTGGGCATAAACCATGTGGCAGTTGCTGGGTGCGCATTTTATCACTGTGGCTCAAGGATTTCTGTCACCCCGTTACTCCTAAGATTTTTCATCTGATGCACAGCAATGGGAGTAATTTATGTGGTGTCCTGCCCCTGCTCTTTGTTGTATGTAGAGAAAACCATAGGGAAGGTTCGGATGTGCTTCCTCGAGCATTGTTGCCGTCTTCGCCGTCTGCAAGAAGAGGCCCCTCTTGTATCACACTGGCTATCAGTTGGCCACTCTGTGACTGACCTCCATTTATTTTTGTTATTGACCTGGTGTCCCGCCAGACACAAGGTGGTAACTTTGATAGTTTATTGCTGCACTGGATTTTCACTCTAGATTCCCTGCGACCTCAAGGAGTCTGACTGGTCCCCTTTGCTCTATTATCTTTATATTTTTCTCATACAGTTTGTTTCACTATTCCTTTAGGTTTTTCTAGTGCTCTCCAGTGTATCCACTTTTTACCTGCCAGTAGTAATTGGCAAAATGAAAAGCTTTCCTACTAACCTCTCTGTGGTATCATTTCTGAAAATATTGAACAGAATCAGCCTCAGGACTGAGGCGCTCCACTGATGGCCTCTCCTTCTTTGGAATTAACTCCATTTACCTTCTGCCATCCATCCTTCAGCCAGTTCCTCATCCGGACAACCACCCCAGGGTTACAAAGACCTTCAATTTATTTACGAATGTAAACATTACGGCAGAAAGACACCGAGCTGGCCTATCTAGTTTGCCCCATCCACACCAACTACTGAGCTTTACAATCTCCTTCACAGAACCTCTGTGCTTATCCTTTCTTGGATTCAGGCACTGTCCTTCTCTCCACCAGCTCCACAAGAAATCTGTTTCATGCTGCACCTTTCTCTCTCATCTAATGACCCCACATTCTAGAGCCTCCTTTCTGTTGAAAGATGCCCACCTCATGACTATCATATCTTCCCAGCCAGCCTTTCCTCTAGGGTATACGTTTAGATCTCTAAGTCTGTCTCCATGTGCTTTAGAATTACAACCACTGACCATTATAATTAGCCACGCTCTGGACTGACTCCATCCTGTTTCTATCCTTTTGAAGGTGCGGTCTCCAGAATTGCATGCAGTTTTCCAAATCAGATCTTACCAGGGCAATACACCTCCTTTTTTCTGCTGGCCATTCCTCTCTCTAGGTAGCCAAGCATCTTTCTGGATTTTCCATTATCCACCTGTTTTGTCACCATAAAGTCATCAGATTCAGTTACCCTGAGATCCCTCTCTTTTGAACTTCATCCCCTATACTGTACCGTACCCTTCAGTCTTTGCACCTCAAATGCATGTCTCTGCATGTTTTAGCATGATATCTTATCTTTCAGACCCTAGACCATTACTTGAGCTTCACTAGATCCCTTCTCATGTTTTCCATACCTTCCTGGCTGTCTACCTTGTTGCTGATTTTGGTATCATCTGCAAAAAAGACAAACCTTTCCTAACAATGTCACTTATGAAAAGTTTGAAAAGAATTGGTCCAAGGATCAATGCTTGTGGCGCACTACTAGTAACATCTCTCGCCTTGGAGTCAACTCCATTTGCCACTACCCTTTATCTCCTCCCCCTCAACCAGTTTCTAACCCAGTCAGTCACTTTAGGCCCCATAGCAAGGATGCTCAATTTGTTTATAAGTCGCCTAAGCAGAACCATGTCAAAGGCCTTACTGAAATCCATGTACACTACATCTAATGCTCTCTCCTGATCCAACTCCCTGGTCACCCAATCAAAGAAATTGATCTGATTTGTCTGACAAAACCTACCTTTGGTAAAACCATGACGACAGAAAAAAGACATACAGCCTCTCGTCTGCTCATCCCACCAACTAGTTCAGCTTTATAATCCCTACCACTCCTTCAGAGATCCCTTGAATTCATATACCATTCTTGTCTCCACTAGCTTCATGGGGAGGCTGTACCATGCATCCTACGGTGAACTCATCACTCAGCGTTACAGCGAATTTGGTGTCACTTCATGGGGTTTTCGGCGGTTGAATAGAGAAGTCCGGGGGGCTAAGTGTAACATCCCGCACCACCAAAGCAGCCGACACCAGCTATGGGATTGCACGCTGATCCGAAGGATAAGCAGTAACAGAGGGAAAAACCCTTGTCCTTCCTTTACGCTTAGGAGGCATTCTGAGGCAAAAAGTATGAGGAAACAAGAGAGCCGCCATCTTAACTCCACTCTTGACTGAGGAGTAATTGAAGGCAGTATTTCTTTACAGAGAGGGTGCTGGATGCATGGAGCAGCCTCCCAGTGGAGGTGGTAGAGACAAGGACAGTATTTGAATTCAAGAAAGCATGGGCCACACGCAAGGGATCTCTGAAAGAGTGGTGGGGATTGTACAGCTGAGCAGTTGTATGGATGGGCAGACTACATAAGCCATATGGACTTCTTCTGCTATCATATTTGTATATAAACTGGATGGAGTCATTCCAGAGGTAACTACTATAATATGGCAACAGACGTAAATATCTAAACATATGTATCCTAGAGGGAAAGAGAGAGATGATAATCATTTAAATACCTCTAAGGTTTCCATGCACAGGCAGTGAGCCTCTTTCAACAGAAAGAAGGCTCTATAGTGAGGGGTCATGGATGAGGGTGAAAGGGGGTAGACTCAGAAGTCATCTAAGGAAATGTTTTTTTACAGAAAGGGTGGTGGATGCATAGAAACATATAGAAACATAGAAATGTCGGCAGAAGAAGACCAAATGGCCCATCCAGTCTGCCCAGCAAGCCTTCATACTTATTTTTTTTCTCATACTTAGCCCTTATTAGTAACTTTTTGGTTCTAGTTACCTTCCACCCCCGCCATTGCTGTAGAGAGCAGTGCTGAAGATGCATCAAAGTGAAGTATCTAGCTTAATTGGTTAGGGGTAGTAACTGCTGCAATAAGCAAGCTACTCCCACACTTATTTGTTTACCTAGCCTGTGCAATTCAGTCCTTGTTGGTTGTGGTCTGAATATAAATCCTCTTTTCTTTATAGGTGGAAATCAAGACAATATCAGACTTCAAGAAAATATGGGAGACGTACAGAGGATCTCTGAGGGACAGGAAGGGCTTATAAAGCCAAGCAGGGAATGTGGATGGGCAGTCTGGATGGTTTTTCTCTGCCATCATGTTCTATATTTACAGTATATGTGTGTTTATGTAAGCGAGAGAGAGAGGCATACACTGCTGCCAACTGTGTTGTACCTGTTCTCTGGTGGAGCAGTTTCTGTGTGTGTGTGTGTGTGTGTGTAAGGGTGGCTTTCACCATGGACAGCATCTTCAGCCTTCCCTTGCAGGATAATTTTCACGTTGCATGTCTAAGCCTGATAATTGAATCGTTTACCTTGTCCTATGAGGAGCTGAGCCCAAGGATGCTGGCTGCACAATGTTTTATTGTAAGAAAATTATAGGTTTTAATGTTTCTATGCTCACACTGGTCAGAAGGGCCCTCCCTAGGTGCTGCTGGTATATAAAGCTGGATCCCTGGTGAGTGGCAGGGCAGAGCTGGCACAGTGGTTGGAGGAAGGGGGCTGCTGATAGATCTTGAGGGGATAGGAGGCTTTCACCAAGGAGTTTCATTCTATCATCGATTGACTTAAAGGGTATAGGAGAATCATGAAGACCTTCATTCTTGCAGCTTTCTTAGTCATCCTGTGCATCAGCCTAGGTAAGCAGTAATATACTCCTGTAGCTCTCTTGCCATTCATTCACTTGCTTACTAACATGATCCATCTATTTGTGTTTGTCTGTCTGTCTACCTAACAATATCTATCCCTCTGTCTGTCTAGATGGCTTTCCATCTATCCATCCTTCTGTTTATGGGGAAATATTTCAAAGCTACTCGCAAAAGTGGGATCTGAGACCTTCTGAGAAGCAATTAGATGCCCCGTCAATTTGGGGGTGCAAACCAGATCAAGTGTCTAATGGCCAAGAGGCAGAGCCATGTACCAGCACCGCTCTGATAATATTTGACACCTAGGAGCGCTATGAGTTGCAGCGCCCATCAATTTCAGCGTCCTAGGTCAATGCTTTAGATCGGTGCCTAATCCTATCCTGAGATGGGGAGCGAGGGCGGGGGAGGTGAAGGAGCCTCAATTCTCCAGATCTGGGTGGTTTTCACTCAGCAGGAGCTGGGCATTGCTTACCTGTCAGGATTTACACTGTGCCTGTCTCGCTGCCGGTGGAATTCCTTGTGCAAGGCAAGCCCCTAAGTTATGGTACCTGACCCACTAACTCTCCCAAGTGTGTAATTCAAGACGGGGAAAGTGAAAATGTCTTCCTCGAGGGGACCATTCCCACATGGGCTTGTCTTGTGCACACCGTGACAGAACAGAGCCTCACTCATAAGCCAGGGTGTGTTGGGTAGGATCGCAGCTTCTCCTCTGTGGGTGCCTCTCTGGGTCCCTAGTTCTCTGCCACAGAGCGCCGGGTGTGCATGTATGTTTATGAGCGTCTGCGTGTATCTGTATGAGCCTGGCTAGCAGTGGGTATCTTTGTCAGCAGGTAAGTGTATGTCTGGGGGTATCTGTGTGACGCTTTGAGTATCCGCATGTGTGTGTGGATCGCCAAGTCTATCGTTCTCTATCTGTGAGTGTGTGCATCTGTCAGTGGGTCTCTGTGTACACGGATCTGCGTGTCTCTTGATATCAGTGGGTTTCTTTGTGAATCAGCATGCGTGGGTGTGTGTGTGTGCATCTGTCAGTGGGTCTCTGTGTACACGGATCTGCGTGTCTCTTGATATCAGTGGGTTTCTTTGTGAATCAGCATGCGTGTGTGTGTGTGTATCTGTCAGTGGGTCTCTGTGTACACGGATCTGCGTGTCTCTTGATATCAGTGGGTTTCTTTGTGAATCAGCATGCGTGGGTGTGTGTGTGTGCATCTGTCAGTGGGTCTCTGTGTACACGGATCTGCGTGTCTCTTGATATCAGTGGGTTTCTTTGTGAATCAGCATGCGTGGGTGTGTGTGTGTGTGCATCTGTTAGTGGGTCTCTGTGTACACGGATCTGCGTGTCTCTTGATATCAGTGGGTTTCTTTGTGAATCAGCATGCGTGTGTGTGTGTGTATCTGTCAGTGGGTCTCTGTGTACACGGATCTGCGTGTCTCTTGATATCAGTGGGTTTCTTTGTGAATCAGCATGCGTGGGTGTGTGTGTGTGCATCTGTCAGTGGGTCTCTGTGTACACGGATCTGCGTGTCTCTTGATATCAGTGGGTTTCTTTGTGAATCAGCATGCGTGGGTGTGTGTGTGTGCATCTGTCAGTGGGTCTCTGTGTACACGGATCTGCGTGTCTCTTGATATCAGTGGGTTTCTTTGTGAATCAGCATGCGTGGGTGTGGGTGTGTGCATCTGTCAGTGGGTCTCTGTGTACACGGATCTGCGTGTCTCTTGATATCAGTGGGTTTCTTTGTGAATCAGCATGCGTGGGTGTGTGTGTGTGCATCTGTCAGTGGGTCTCTGTGTACACGGATCTGCGTGTCTCTTGATATCAGTGGGTTTCTTTCTGAATCAGCATGCGTGGGTGTGTATGTGTGCATCTGTCAGTGGGTCTCTGTGTACACGGATCTGCGTGTCTCTTGATATCAGTGGGTTTCTTTGTGAATCAGCATGCGTGGGTGTGTGTGTGTGCATCTGTCAGTGGGTCTCTGTGTACACGGATCTGCGTGTCTCTTGATATCAGTGGGTTTCTTTGTGAATCAGCATGCGTGGGTGTGTGTGTGTGCATCTGTCAGTGGGTCTCTGTGTACACGGATCTGCGTGTCTCTTGATATCAGTGGGTTTCTTTGTGAATCAGCATGCGTGGGTGTGTGTGTGTGCATCTGTCAGTGGGTCTCTGTGTACACGGATCTGCGTGTCTCTTGATATCAGTGGGTTTCTTTGTGAATCAGCATGCGTGGGTGTGTTTGTGCATCTATTTGTCTCTCAGTATCTGTGGGCATCTATTTATCTTCGGGTATTTGTATAGGCAGGGGTCTAACTTAAATGAAATAAACATCAAAGCAAAGAGAAAACACAAAAGGAAAAAGGGGAAGCAGCGTCCCAACCACACTCTCTCCCCACACACACATTCCCCATGCCCATCTCACTGCATCCATGAGGTCAGAGAAGTCCTAAATGGGGCCAGGAGGGATCCCCAGTTGCTCCTGCCCCCATCGGGTCTCATTCAAAAATGGCGGCGCCCATCCCTGTTTGTACAACCCTGGAACAAGACAGTGCCAGTTTCAGACCGGGACCCTGTCAGGCAGCAGCGACTGAGGAAGATGGGTACAAGGAGGGTGGGAACCTGGGGAATGCCCGGGGGGGGGAGGGGGAGTCATTCTTTTTGTTGCTACGGTGCTTTGGGTGGGGAAGGGCTGTTTTGGCAGCCTTTGGCAAAATGAAAGAGTTTTTCATTGCATATGTTCATGTCATTTCAAAACAAATGCGCACCCTTACTAGGTGTGTGTAGGAGTGTCGCTACATCACTGGGTGTCAAAATGCCAAACCCAGGAGCCGGGACACCTACAAACCCATGCAAGCAACTCCAAGCCTTAACCCTTTAGCAGCAGACAACCTGATGCAGTGCAAGAGGTGTCTGCTGGACTCCCTGAACGCTCCCCTGTCTCTGGTGGCAGCTCTGAGGGCTCAATAAGATTCTGTGCATCACCTTTCATTTATTTTTCAATTTCCCAATAAGCACAGCACTGTCCCCTTTTACTGAAAATTCGTCTCTCTCCATGTTTACCTTTCTATCTGCAGAGCCTCTCCCCCCTCTTCTCTTTTGCACCCTCCCTCCTGGAATATGTCCTTCCCCCTGCCTCCATCTTCCGTCCCACAGTCTCCCTTCCCTTTCCAGTCTGTTCTCCCTCCTGTCTCTCTTCCTTACCTGCCAGCACTGCTGGGAGGGAAGAGAAGCTGGGAGGTGGCTGCACTCGTGCCAGGCTGGGAGGGAGACCGTCTCACTAGGACTGGCAGCAGCAGGAGAGGAGGGAGGGCGCTGTCCCACAGCTTCGGCTCCTCTCTCTCTCTCTCTTTCTCTACCCATATCCAAAACACTGCTAAAAGGGGCCGCTTCTTTCTCTCTAGCATCCCCCAAACCCATCCCTTCCTTTCTGAACACACTACGCTCTCCTCTCCTCCTGCACCCTGCTCGCTCGCTGTTTTCAGGCGCCTCTGACTCACCTACATAAGCCTTCACTCTGCAGCCTCTCACTAGCTTTCCTCTCCTCTCTCTCCCTACACGAATTCCACTATTCAGGCAGGGTCACTCCTAGCCGTGCCCTTCTCCTCTGCTGCCAACTCTCAGCTCCATGCGTTCCACCTGCTGATGCGCCTTCTCCAGTTGATGCAGCTTGCTCCCTTCTTGCCTTATTTAAATCCTGTATAAAACCCACCTGTTTGAGGCTGCTTTGAAATCTTAAGCCCTGTCTATTCTGCTTACAGCCTTATTGATTTTAATCATAAACTGTTATTAAGCAGGTAGACTTGGGGAAAGCCAGCACTGATCCCTGGGTGGTAGTAGCATGGGATCTGTCTACTGTTTGATTGTTTGCCAGGTACTTGGGACCTGGCTTGGCCATTGTTGGAAACAGGGTACTGGGCTTGATGGACCCTTGGTCTGACCCGGTCTGGCAGTTTTCATATTAATACATTAACTTCCCAAAATCTCTTTTGTCCTATATGTTTGCCTTGATTAGGTTGTAAGCTCTAATGAGAAGGGACTCATGTATTTTTGTACAGTGTTGTATATGTTGAGTAGCACTATAGAAGTGATAAGTAATATTACTAGTAGCATTAGTAGTGAAGGCATGGAGGAAGTTGCACTAGCCATACAGGTGGCACAGAGACTACTTCTACAAACAGGCCTCGCTGCCATACTTTGAGGGATACTGACATGTGTGTCTATCTTGGTGTATAGTATATACTGTGTGTCTTTGCTCTTCCAGGGGACAGCCTGATGTGCTATCACTGTGAGCTGTGCGTAAACCTGCCATTTTTGAACCACACCACACCCTGCAGCAGGGATCAACAATGTGTGACCTCCAAGGCCAACAGCGGTGAGTGAGGGCTGAGGGAAAGGGGAACTAGGAGAAGGGCCTGAGATCACAGAGGACCATGGTCGAGGGAAGGCAGTAGGGAGGGCTGAGAGAGCACGGAGCAAAATGGAGAAAACATGGAGAGGTCCCTTGGATTTGAAATCTCCCTGCCCCCCTCCACCCGCTGACCAGCTAACTTGTAGCCATGGAAGTCATGACCTGGCCAAAACGTAGCCGGATAAAAAAAAGCTGCAGTGTGGATGCGTTCCAGTGGTGGGAGTTAAACGTAGCCGGGGAGTACTGCTATTCAGCGCTATCCGGACACGGCTGGTCATGCTGGAGAGCAGGTCTAACTGGCTATTTGCTGTAAGAGCCAGGAGGATGCAAGCTTCTGTCCTCCTGGCTAGACCTGGGCTACTTATTGGGAGGGGGGGGGGAGGTTGTTTCAGAAATGGTTTTGACTTCGGGAGGCGGAAGGGCGGTGTTGTGGCCCATCATCCCCTCTTCGGGTGGGAAGGAGGGGGATGCGGGTAAGGGGAGCAGTGGGGTCAGCAGTTATACAGCCTTGGGGATGCTGGGGTGGGGGTGGGGGGCTCGCGGCTCCTCCCCCCGACCTAACATTTTTACGTTGCAGGGGGAGGGAAGAGCTTCGCCTTCTCCCGCGGGGCTAAACGGAAACTTTCGGGGAGTTGGGGGGAGGGCTGGTGGCCCTCATTTGTAAGCAGAGGGGAAGGGGTGATAGGGCCACATTTTTTTCTTTGCTGGGGGATGGGAGGCTGCTGCTGGCCTGGCTGTTTTGGGTTTTTTTTTGTTCAAATATTAAGTAAACCAGTGACCTTGAAGTGCGTCCCTTTATGATCTGCCCCCTCCCCATGCCTCAAGTACCTCTTCACACTGCAAGCCCTTCCGGATGGGGCCTTGCTGTGCTCTAGTGGAATATAATATATTAATGCATCGCATGGTAAAGCTCTCTGCCCTTGCCCTTACCATGTCCTTCTCTCCGATCACAGATACGCTGATAAAGCGCGGCTGCCTGGACTCTGAGAAATGTGGCACCTCAGAGGTCATCGCTCTGTCTTCTTATTACCACTCCTGCTGTGACACCGACCTGTGCAACTCAGGCTACCTTCCCCAGCTCTCCCTGCTGGCTGGCTTGGCCATGGCCGGCCTGTGGCTCCTGACGCTGCTTTAGGACCTGCCTGGCCTCCTGTCTCTGCCTTTTGAGTCTAAAACTACTGTCAATAGCTACTAAATGCATACCCTGTATCTATGTGTTTGTATTTCTGGACTTATGGAGAAGAACACGGAGTAAGAATGACAGAGCATAGGGAGGCGCATCTTTTAAATAATCTGCCGGGCTTTGTATGGATAAGGCAGGATTATCCAACCTTTGTATGTAAAGGATCAAAATACGTGGTGGCTGATGAGCAATTTTCAGAAAGATATTAATTAAAATAACCCCAAATCTGCATCTTTTTGCATATTAAAGAGTGTTCACTTTATATTACATTGTAAAAATAAAGTTGTTTTTCAACTTTGCTTGCCTATCTGTATAATTTATGCTGTTGGGGTTTTTTTTGGGGGGTGGGGAAAAAGATTTAAAATATTAGCACAGGTAGGGGATTAAGGATGAGGAAAGAAGGTGAGAGGACCAAGGATGGAGAGAGGGAGGACCAAGGTCGAGGAGAGCATAGGGTGAGCAGATGAGAGATGAAGAAGATGGTTGATGAGAGGGAAGCTCCAGGATCTGATGGTTTCCCCTCCCCTCCCAGTCAGCTCCATTCCCCCAGCCTGCAAGCCAGTTCCCCCCAACCAACCTGCCTGTCCTCCCCGCAGCAATCCCACCTGCACTCCAACTGGCTATTCTCTCCCCCCAAGCCAGTCTGTCCACATCAGGGAGGGGGAGGAGAAGGAGTGGTGGGGCTGTCTTGAGTGACAATTGAGAGGTTAAGAAGTGTTTTTGTGATCTCCCTATTTTGGGCCTTCAAGCCTGAAACCTGAGAGTGACAGTACCCTTATCAGCACCCTCAAAGGTCTAGAAGGGAGTGTGGGAAGATGATATTTTGTGAGCTTTTTTTTTCTTTTATAAAACTTGTGCCTCTCCTAAAAAGCTGTTTCCCCTACCTTGGAAGGCCAGGAGGTTCCTGAAAACCTTTTTGCCCAGATCAAGGGGGCTACAGTGACCTGAAAGGTGCAGGGAGAGATGTGGAGCATTTTTTCACGGTTTGCGTTTTTCTACCTTGGTTTTGGGAAGGAAGCTTTAAGCCACCCTTCCTTATCCTAAGGCTTGGGAAGGTTTAAGAACCATCTTTCCAATGTGAGGCCTTTCCTCCAGGGAGGTCTACTACATCAGTTTTGAAGAGGAGAGCCAGACAAAGGAATCATAACATCTGGAGATCCCCAAAGGAGTCTCTTCCCCGGGACACTGGCAGGTTGTTAAAGATCTGAAGTGCATCTGAACCTCAGGTACTGTGGGGAACGGAATCCTTCCACAGTTAGGATATCTCAAACCCCCGGGGACTCTTATCTTTCCAATCCCTGGAGGGTAAGCCATTCTTAGGGCCCAGCACTGAGGCTCACTTCACAGAGAGAGCGAGAGAGAGAGAGAGACATCAAACCTGTACTCCAAGAGAACGGTTTAAATCCGGATATAA
This sequence comes from Rhinatrema bivittatum, assembly GCF_901001135.1. Taxonomy (NCBI): domain Eukaryota; kingdom Metazoa; phylum Chordata; class Amphibia; order Gymnophiona; family Rhinatrematidae; genus Rhinatrema; species Rhinatrema bivittatum. The sequence goes on along the minus strand of NC_042633.1, from coordinate 29,078,143 downwards.
CTGGAAACCACTTTCTTTATGCAACTTGAACTAAATCACAATAAACTTTTAATTTGGAACCCCAGTGAGTCCAGCCTGTTCTTTGACAGTGTACCTGCTCCAAAGAGCCACTAGTAACACACAGGGAAGGGATTCCACCTACACGCTTTGGGCCTTGAAGGATATCCTTCTCCCCGGAGATCACAAAACTACAGCTCAGGGCAAAAGGACTGGTGACTGTACAATTTGGGATTTAGCCCTGGGATTTTTAAGGTCCCAGCAAGATTCATGTATCTATTACCATATGGTGGCAGCATAATATACAGTCATTTTATAGGAATATAGCATTAGAAGGCTGTGAAAACAGAACACTGTGAATAGATAGTTTTTGGGACCGGTTTTGTTCAATATCCATCGGGCCGATACAGTAAAGCGCGGCCGCGGTTACCCTGTTTCTAACCCGCTTTGGACGCACAATTTGGACGCGTAAGGCGAACCCGCGATTCAGTATCCAGTTTTACGCGTCTTTTACTGCTGACATTTACTATGGTTGTTACTACACATGATGGTAGTAACAACCATGGCTGGTGGGGCCAAACCCTGAGGCACAGGGGAGCTCCATCACTGCCACGGGAAATTTATTTATTTATTTATTTACAGATTTAAAAAAAAAAAAAGTATATCGCCGCACACATTTGATAGTGCTCATGGCAGGATACAAAGCAGCAAACATACATCATCATAAAACATTTAAAACAAAATTGACATACATTAACATGGAACTTCACAATCCTTCACAATGTAATTCTGCCTGAAGATGCACAATAAGCCCTAAATACTAAGTACTAGCAATTGATTTCATCCTTAAGGATCCAGTTCAAATGCCTGCTTGAAAAAAAATGTTTTAAGGATGAGGTTATAGACCATATTTACCCAGGAAGAGTACTCCAATATATTGGGCTTGCATTGTTGTAGGTTCATTGTTGCAACAGAAAAGTCTCGACTAAGAGTTTCATCAAGATGGGCCAATCTGGGGAGAGGGCACATCTAGTAAACATTGCCGGGCAGATCTCAAAGAATGTCACAGATTGTAGATGTGTAGTATTGAATTAGTCCATGGGACAGAAACATTATTTCATGGCAAAATTTCATTCTTCATTGGATCGAGAGCCAACGGAGTGAAAGAAGTACTGGCGTAATGCGATCATGCATCCGAGCCCCAATTAGCATCCGAGCGGCAGCATTCTATCCCATCTTGTAAAGCTCTCAGGGAATTTGCTGGGAGACTGATGTAGAGTGCATCGCACTAATCAAAAAAAAAAAAAAAGAAAATAAACGCGACAAGGCCCGCCCACAGTACAACATACAGCCTATCAGAGCTAGCCAAGTCCGCCCCCGAAAGCCAGCCAGCCACTCAACAGACGGCTGCAAGGCAGCCAATCGGCTAAGGACCAGCCACCCTTTAAATCTGATAGACCTCCCAGACGCCGCGCGTCGAACGCCGCGCGTCGAAGGAGCGCGTCAAAGGGGCTGGCCCCTTTGTGCGCCCCTTCGTGTAGACCCGAGGGAAGACCACCACAGACAGACCGGGTCAACTTCATCCCAGCTCCAACCCACTTACAAAACCAATCATGGCGATCTCATCCATCCCCATCATCCACAACTTCAAAAGACCCTCAGCAAAAAAACAAGCCTTACAACACTCTTTACAAAAAAGACTCATCCCTATCGTCATCTCACCTTTAAACCAACTACTGGGCCTCTCACTGTTCACCTTATCACTGCTGAACGCACAGTCTTTGACTAAGAAAACTCATCTGCTCCATGACTATCTGCTGGAAACAAACACAGACTTATTCGCAATCACAGAAACCTGGTTAAAACCAGAAGACATCGCTACAATCAACCAACTCCCCACTCACTCGTACAACATATTCTCTATCCCCAGACTCAAAAAACGAGGAGGAGGTCTTCTTCTTGCAGCAAAAAAAACATTAGGAATGTCACTACAAACATCAATATCTTCACATTCTCTAGAATTTGCCGTATTTAAATCCTCTCACCTTCAAATCGGGCTTACATACGCCACCCCAGGATACCTTGAAACCGATCCATCACCTTTGATTGAAATTATAGTAAAGCACATCAACGCCGACACACCAGCGATACTCTTGGGGGACTTCAACCTCCATGTGGATGTATCTCCCCTTTCTCACAGTTGTGAAACCTTCCTAAACACACTAAACTTCATGGGTTTCAAACAAATAATTAAGGAACCCACCCACAAAGCTGGTCATACGCTGGACCTCATTTTCATTAACCAGGAACTTACTCCTTCCTCCCACCCTACATGCCTTCCAGTTCCTTGGTCAGACCATAAGCTGATTAACACCGCACTAAAGATAAAGCTTCCTACCCCCCTTGAAAAGCAGAATAACACAATCCAATTCAAGAAAATGTGCAGCCAGGAAATTCTCAGCAACAGCCTATCAGATGAACTTAACCAACTGGACCTCACGAACGCGGACTCAGCCATATCGTCCTGGAACAACATTACCAAAAAAGTGGCCGATACTACATGCCCAACTATCACCAAAGCCCATCAAGCAAACAAGGACAACAGAAAACCTTGGTACACCCCAAAACTAAAATCCATAAAACAGGATCTCAGAAAAAAAGAACAACATTGGCGCAAAAACCCAACATATGCCAACATCACGGCATTCAAAACCACGATGCACCATTACAGAATATCCATCCTCCAAGCAAAAAGAGACTTTTACTCCCAAAAAATCCACCACTTCATTTTCGACCCGAGAGCGCTTTTTTCCTTGGTCTCATCCCTCACTAAACCCCCATCGACATCCATACCAGACGATAAAGCAGCAAGCAAAGCAGAAGAACTGGCAACCTACTTCAAAAACAAGATCCCAAACCTACTAACGCAATCCAATAATAATAATAATATTAATTATACTACACCAGTAATACCTCGAGCTGCTGTCCCATCACAAAAGGCTAGCCTTAGGGAATTCGAACCGACCTCATCCTTAGAGGTCGAAAATATCCTAAAAAAGCTCAAACCTTCTTCACACCCTCAGGATACCATACCCACCAATCTCCTCATCTCTTGTGCTGAAACCATTTCCAAACCCATCGCACAAATCATCAATTGCTCCTTCTCTCAAGGGCTTGTACCCGACCCACTAAAAATGGCAATCATAAAACCACTAATAAAAAAACCTAATCTTTCTCCAGAAAACCCGGCTAATTTTCGTCCAATAGCTAATCTACCGTTCATCGCAAAAATCTTGGAACGAGTTGCAAATAAACAACTAACAGAATACCTAAATGACCACAACATTCTTTCCCCATCGCAGTTCGGCTTCCGCCAATCTCGAAGCACTGAAACTCTACTAATCTCACTAACGGACTCTATTTTACTGAATCTTGAAAACAGACATCCCTGTCTCCTCATCCTCCTAGATCTAACAGCAGCATTTGACACGGTCAATCATAACACATTAATAGATCGTCTGTCAGACATAGGTATTAGAGATGAGGCCCTCAACTGGTTCAAATCATTCCTACAGAACAGACAGTATAAGGTCAAGGTCAACAAAGAAGAATCTCAACCAGTCACCTGCAACTTAGGAGTCCCACAAGGATCGTCACTCTCTCCAACATTATTCAATATTTACCTCCTACCACTCTGCCAGCTCCTCATCAACCTAAATCTCATCCACTACTTATACGCAGACGATGTTCAGATACTGATTCCAATTACGGAATCTCTCCAAAAAACTCTGGACTTCTGGAACTCTTTCCAACAAGCCATCAACAACTTACTCACTAGCCTCAACCTGATCCTTAATCAAAACAAAACAGAATATCTCCTCATCTCCCAAAATGGAACCAACACACTTCCAAGTACCATCATGTCTACCCAATTAACAATGACCCCACAAGTCAGAAATCTAGGAATTATACTGGACAATCAAATGAATTACAGATCACTCATAAATAACATCGTAAAGGACGGATTCTTCAAATTACAAGTCCTAAAAAGACTGAGACCTCTCCTACATTTTAAAGACTTCCGATTAGTTCTACAAGCAATCATTCTCACGAAAATAGACTACTGCAACTCACTTCTACTGGGTCTACCTGCAAACGCCATAAAACCGCTACAGATGCTGCAAAACGCTGCAGCGAGGATCTTAACCAAGTCCAACAAAAGAGACCACATCTCACCCATCTTAAAAAGCCTACACTGGCTTCCCGTCAAATTCAGAATACTTTTCAAAGTGCTCTCAGTAACCCACAAGGCACTACACAACCTGGCACCACTCGAGCTCAAATTCCCTCTCCAACTCCACACCTCTACCAGACCAGTGAGACAAGCCTACAAAAACAACCTTCAAATCCCACCGATGAAGTCAGCATTAAGCAAAAGAGCTTTCTCCACAGCAGGTCCTAAAATCTGGAACACTCTCCCGTCAGATCTCAGATCAGTGCAATGCTCCACTACATTTAAAAAACGACTCAAGACTTGGTTATTCAACCAAGCTTTCCCTTAACATCAACTTGCGGAATATCCCTGCCAATGATCCCCTCCATGGGAACACGCTAGAGAACTATATAGACCTCTAGAAATCACATATTCTTTGGCAGTCTAATTATCTAACAACATTATAATACCACCTGTTTAGCTAGTCTACATTAGGCACCGTACCTTTTAATTATGTTATTAACCCCATATATCTTAACCCAAGTTAATTCGACCTGTTCATTGTAAGACATTTACTTGTCATTGTTATTGTTGAGAATGTAAACCGAATTGATCAATAATTCTGTTATTGGAAAGTCGGTATAGAAAAATGCTAAATAAATAAATAAATAAATAATCAATGCCCGAGAGTACCTGGGACTGAAGGTCGAGGGGAAAATCCTGAGGATCCAATAAGGGGTTCGATCTCCGAAGCACATGCAATATTTCATCTGCTCACGCGCAGACAAATTCCGGTGTAAGATGATACAGTACCAAGATTCCGCACCTCAGGGCCCGCACGCTTGAAAACTGAAGGGGCATCGGATAAACGACTACTTCAGTCTACTTTAAGCACGTTATGCAATATCTTTCGAACAGATGGATACGAATTCAAATGTTTCGGACCAGATATTCTAAATAGCTCATAAAAGGAACTGAAGGTTGTTAGCATAGAGTTTCTAGTTTACGCCCTACTAGCAAGATTTTTACTGAGCGGAGACAGGTAAATGTTAAAGAGGGTGGCTGGTGGGGCCAAACCCTGAGGCACACCTGAATTAATGGTACACCAGCTGTAGAAGCAATTGCAGTTGTCATTTGCTGAGTTTGACCCATTAGGTAGGAGAAAAGCTGACTCAGCACTGTTCCAGATAGCCCAGCATCAAATAGATAAGAGGCTATGATGATCTAGAGAGCCAAAAGCACTATTACATATTTTGTTCCCTTGTCAAATCCCCGCCTGATAGCGGCAAAACTAGACAGCAGAAGAGTTTCCCTACTAAAAAGGTTTCTGAACCCAAACCGATATTGATTGAAAATGAGCTTATCATACAAAACATTGGTGAGTTGGGTAACCCTTTTTATGATGGACATCTTAGGTTCCAAAGGGCCCAGAAAAGAATTTGTATCTGGTGCTGTCTTCACTAACAACTGTCCCCTCCTGCTTGTTTCCCCAAGGGAGGGTCCTTTCTGTGGGGGTGAAGGCAGAGCTTCATGGCCCAGGCGGTGGTAGAAACCCTGCTTAAAGGTGGGACGACTCTGTCACTTTGCCGATGTTCTGTGATGCTGTGCAGCAGGGACAAACAGGCTGGACACAGTTCTGGGTGTTCAAATGAAAAGTTATTGCCTGCTGCAAATGTTAAATCAATGTCCAATCATGTATAAAGGTGTGAGTTACAGCTGCAGGGTAGTCTATGTCTGTGTAGGTGTTCCTGAGTCCAGGTTCCATGGGTGTTGAGCTTACCACTCTTGTACTGAGTGCATAAGATGACCAAGGAAATCCTATCTGGGAGGGGATCCCCTTCAGCATACAAACATCCTACCTGAGTCCAAGGTTTACTCCCAGTGTGCACCCTGTTCCTCAGGATGGAAATCCCTTTGTGAGTCTCCCTTGTCTTTCTCCTTCATCCTGATGGCTGTGACCTCTCTGGAGGAAAGGCCTAATGTTAGAGGTCACAGCCATCAGGATGGATCAGGGTGAGGAGGGGTGGAGCAAAACCTCCTCACAACTAAAAAAGGAAAAAACCACTGAAAAGCCCAAAAATCTCCTCTGGAGTGAATGCTGTCACTGCAGCCCCTGTATTCCTCAGACGAGTGCTCACAGGTCTTCAGTTACCTGGCCTCCAGATCCGAGGAAAGGCCATCACCTACAAGTTCTCACCTCCAGTCAAAGCCATCAAAATAGTTAAAAATCTCAACAAAGTCTCTCTGTTAACCTAGGGGCAGCCCCACTCTGGCAGACAGTACCTGGCAGGGACATCCCTTAAGCTAAACTTTATCAAGTGAAGGGGATGGGCCTCACTCTGAAGGGGAAAACCCAAAGAGCTCCTTACTCCTCAAGAGCTAACTCAAAAGACCACATCTAACCTACTCGTAGCCCACACTTCTAGAAAGGGGTCCAACCAAATCAGACAACCTCTGGGGGAGGTGCTGATAGTATGGTATCTCCCTCTAGTTATATAAATCCTAATGTAGGGATCTAGGGCCATCTAGTGGGTTGCCAGGGGTCCCCACATAAGATTTAGTACTACTGTTTCAATGACCTTGGAAAGAAACGGCAAAGAGGAAATTGGCGGGTAATTCCCAAGACTTGAGGAGTCTGCAGACGCTCTTCTCAACAAAGGGCGGACAGACATTTGCTTTAACATGGCCAGAAAGATGTTGTGACAGGAGGACATACTGATGTATTTGCAGGGGAGATGTTGTCACTGCCGCAGTCACAGAGAGATGCTGTCACCGGGAGACTCCATCTCTGTCATAGGAAGAGAATGGGGCAAACCACTTGCTACTGCACCCATGTGGTGGCTGCAGTCATAGGCTCCAGCATGCTCAAGGGCAGGCTACATCATAGATCTGTTTGGCATTTTGAGTTAGCAGTTATAGAAGAAGGAGCTAGTTTGTTTGAGTTGGGTTCAGGGATGATGCAAGGGTATTAGGCGCCCTGGGCAGCCTTCAGCCTTACACCCCCCCCTTCCTACACTTACCTACTGGGATAGCTCCTGCACTATCCAGCTGTTGGAGAGAAAGGATCCACTGGCATCCCTAGACCTCGTCCTATGGGCTCCACCAGTGGCCCTGGATCTGTTCCCTCAAATTTGCCAACCCTGTCCCCGCCAATGTGTGGCAACTCTAGGCAATTGCCTAGCTTTCCTAATGGAAAAACTGGCCCTCGTTTAGTTTTCCCCTGTTCTGGATGTGCTGGGCCTCATCGCTCAGGTTTTGCACCAAATCGGAAGGGGACAGTTATCTCGCTGGTACACAACCTGTCTAGGGAGGGTGTCTAAGGTTTTGAAATGGAGATTTTTGGCTTTCCTTTATGGAAGTTTTTCCTGGCAGGGGACATTGGGGAAATCCCTTGCCATGAGAGGCCCAGGAGTAGAGAAGACTCTGCTGACTCTATCTCCCAACCCATGGCTGGACAGCGGTGACTCGATTCAGGAGAACGCCAGTTTTCTATTTTGTGATGATTTAACCTTTTTTGGTTTGGGAGGAGGTTTTTGCCACCACTCAACTTGCCAAGTAGTGAAGAAGAAAGGAGTCTTCCTCACTGGAATGGAGGATGAATTTACCATCTGCAAAGGAGACCCCCACTGGAGTCTTCATCCTGGAAAAACAAAAGTTGGGAGATTTGGATTGTCATGAGAATTGTATTTCTAGGCGAGGGAATTCTGCCACACCTAGTAGACCCCTGACCACTTGGGATTCCCACTTTTCCATTCCCTGGAGGGTGAGAGATTCCTGGGTTCCCCACTACTGAGGGAGACGTCGGGTGAAGAACCCAAGAACACGTGTGTATAATGCCAAATATCTATTGCTGAAGATCTGCAGCAGTAAACATTTGTTGTGGAACACCCAGACTGTCCTGCCTATTTATTTGGTGCTCGCATCCACCATAAACACACAGGCATAGATCACCCAGAGAGAGAGCGAGAAAGGTACCACCTGCACCTTGGAGGTGTATCCTCCACCACCCCATTTCAGAAGAATTCAATCCCTGGGACTGTGGGACATTGAGTAGACAGTGCCCTGGGACCCTGTGTGACCCCTGCCTTCCTGGCTACTCTTATCACAAGCAAGTCTTCATCACTGTCACAGGGTGACGCTGCTGTCATTGTTGCAGGGAAGTGTGCAGTACACTGGACAGTGAGGGGTCTGCAGGAAAGATTTCTTACCTGTGGAATCTCAGGATCAGGAAAGTGAGCCCATTCCCAGGAATTTCCCTCCCTGTCTTTCAGGAATAACATAGTCATCCCCAATGCACCAGAACCTGGCACAACCAGACCAGCAAGTTCTGAACAGATTTCCGGGCTGTGTCCCAAATCTGAGATTTATTTCCTCATGTTTCTACTGCATCTATAATCTGTTTGTCCCAATTAATCAAGCAATCAAGGCCTAGTGACAACCTAAGAGTCCTTGGGTAACTCTCCTGTCCTCCGTCATCCTACGTGGGCAGTTGGTCCTCCTATCTGTCCCACTGGGCGTCTCAGAGAGAGAGAGGAGTCACTCTGCGGTCACACCAGATACACTGAGCTGAGAACTCCTGGCACTGACGGTTGTCGGAATGATGCACAGAATTCTCCTCTCCATCCTTGTGGTTGGGTTCTGCTCTGCCCTCGGTATGTTTTTACATTTCTCCTATTGCTTTCCTTTACTAAACAGCTCCACTTCTTTCTCTGTCCTCAGGTGAATTGTTTGATCTACCTGTGCCTCAGTTCTAATCCCCGGCTCTGTTACAGATTCTGTGTGTGACCTCAGGGTGAATCCCTTTATCCCTCAGTGACTCAGTTCTAAGCCCTGGCTCTGTCACTGACTCTGTGTGTGATTTCAGGGTGTGCCTCTTTATCTCTTTGTGTGACCTTGGATTGAGCCCTTTTATTTCTTGTGCCTGAGTTCTAAACCCCAGTTCTGTCACTGACTGTGGTCGACCTCAGGGTGAGTTCCTTTATCCCCCTCTTCCACACATCTAATCTTCTGCTTGGGTGAAGCGAGCACTGCAGGCCAAAGTCCTTTGCTTTCTCCCTGGACTGGGGCATGCAGAGGACAGGAAGTGGCAGGAAGCAGGATTAAGAAGTGACTGGCACAGTCTTCCTCCAGATAACCCCCTGAATCCTGACAACTCCCTGGACTGGGACACTGACAACTCAACTTGGGAGCTTTATAATGCGGCCTAGCCCACCCTGCTCCTTCTATAACCATTCCCTGGGAAGGGAACCTAGGAAACATTGCATCTCTCATCTTAAAACTGACCTTAATATTAGATTGTATTAGATATTCTATATGATAATAAGGCTATTTAGTATTCCTCTATCTTTTGGGGACTGGGATGGTGTCCTCGGTCTGGCTCCTCACCTTAACGTACATCCTGCCTTTTCACTGTCCTCTCAATTTTGATATTTTTTCTTCTTCTTCTTTTCTGGCCTTGTTTCTCTTAGTTGGCCCCTGGCTGCTTTGCTCTTGCCCCCTGCTATTAGTTTCTGATTTCTTGATGTCACTGCTCACAGAATCACCCGCTGTGTTCATTTCTTATGAAACATCCTAAAAAATGAAAGTACATGACATTGTACATGACATATTTTACTGCACTGCACTGAATTGGGGTTTGAATCACAATCCTCCAGTAAAGGCTCAGGTGGCTAGTGCTGTGCCCTGCTATTTCGAAGGTGACCGGTTCAGTCGCCGAGTCAGCTCCCTGGGCTGTTGGGGGCTGGGGATGCTGCAGAAGCAGCGTTCATAGCCCTCATGGGGGGGGGGGGGGGAGGAGAATGTCATGGTCATTGCTCAAAGGTGACACCTGTTGGCCATGTTCTGGGGGTCCATTACTGTGGAGGGAGTGCTGCTGCATGGCCTCCTGGCCCTGGACTGCCACTGCAATGACCAGACTAGGTAAGCAGGGGGTAGGAATGGGATATAGCATAGGGAAGAAGTCCTTGGGGAGTTGTGAATGGAAGCGGGTGGTGTCAGTTCACAGCTCTGGTTCCGAATGAGCAGGGATGGCCTTTGGGTAGGGTGAGCTGGGCAGTATGGATGCCATATGATGATGGGCGCCCCATTGCCCATTGGGCTGGTCAGTCAATGGGCTGGGCAGCTGTGGTAATCACAGTAACAGCCTCCCCAAAGCCTGGTGGATCGGGTATGCCTCCATGAGGCTGGCAGGAGGAGCAGCGTTTGATAGCAAATGCTGGACCAGTTATACAGTATGAGCTATGAAATTCTGGGATCTCATGGCTTAAACCATGAGACTGGCCCTGTGTGGCAGAGGAGGCTGATGTGGTATTGAGTGCCACTCCTGCTGGTTGTGAGGGGGGGGGGGGCCAAAAAAGAGCTGGGGATAGAGCTGTTGGGGGTGGGAGAGAGGGAGACTGTACTTGGGAAGGTGAGGACAAGGAGAGAGAGAAATTGTACCTGAGGTAATGGGGGCAGAGGGAGGGAGGGAGGGAGGCAAAGAGAGAGAGAAGATCGCAAATAGAGAGGACTGGACCTGGTGGAACAGAGAGGGAGAGAGGACCATATTTGAGTGGAGGGAAGACTGAGAGTGTACATGATGTCAGGGATGAGCATAGAAAGAGAGAGAAGACATGGAGAGTGGAGAGAGCTGGAGAGGAGATTAGGAATGAGATGATGAAGAGGGAGAGAAGACCCTAGAAGGCAGAAGAAAAGGACTGGATCTTTGGAGAAAATAAGTAGCAGAGAGGGAGTTTGAACTGGGAAGGGAAAGAGAGAAGCAGAAGAAAGTAGATGAGGGCTGGGGATGGGGTGAGTACACAGGGAAAAAATGGAGGACTAGGTAAAAGCAGAGAGGGAAACTGGAGACTGGGGAAGGAGTGAGAAAAGTGGAAATGAGGAGAAGAGACAGAGTGGGGAAGAAGAGCTAGGAAGAGGGTGAAATTGGGAGATGGAAAGCTGGTAGGTAGGCAAGGGAGATTGTGAGGACTTGAAAGGACAATGGGCATAAGAGACTACTGAGGAAATTAGAAAGTCAAGGGATGGGAGGCAATGTCCTGTTGCAGATTGAGAACTGGTTAAAAGACAGAAAACAGAGAGTGGGGATAAATGGTCAATTTTCTCAATGGAGAAAGGTGAAAAGCGAAGCGCCCCAGGGAGCTGTACTGGGACCATTGCTTTTTAACATATTTATAAATGACCTAGAGAGGGGAACGACAAGTGAGGTGATCAAATATGTTGAGGATACAAAATTTTTCAAAGTTGTTAAATCCCAAGAGGATTGTGAGAAATTGCAAGCGGACCTTGCGAGACTGGGCATGCAAATGGCAAATGACATTTAATGTGGGCAAATGCAAAGTGAGTCACTTTGGGAAGAGCTATCCAAATTATTGGTACACAATGCAAGGCTCCACCTTAGGCGTCACGATCCAGGAAAAGGATCTTCTGCTCAGTGTGCAGCAGCCAAGAAAGTAAATAGAATGCTAAGGATTATTAAAGTTTGACAGAGGGATTCTTATTTCTACTTTCTTAACAATATTTATTTTATTTTTAATGAGTAGATTTTAGTTATTTTGTTTTTATTTTATTTTTATTGAAATTTTATTGTATTTATTCTGTTTCTAACCGTTGTATAATGATTTCTATTATGGAAACTGTAAAGATAGAATCTTGTGTTCTGTGTAACGGTATATAAGAATTGCATAAATAAATAAAATAAATAAATAAATATTAGGAAAGGAATGGAGAATAAAACAAAGAATATCATAATGCCTCTGTATCACTCAATTGTGGGATCACACCTTGAGTACTGTGTGCAATTCTGGTCACCGCATCTCAAAAAAGATACAGCAGAATTAGAAAAGGAACAGAGGAGGGTAACCAAAATGATAAAGGGAATTGAATGATTCCCCTATGAGGAAAGGCTAAAGAAGTTAGGACTCTTCAGTTTGGAGAAGAGACGGCTGAGGGGAAATATGATAGAGGTCTATAAAATGAGTGGTGTGGAATGGGTTAATGCAACTTGGTTGTTTACTCTTTCAAAAAGTACAAAGTCTAGGGGACATTCAATGAAGTTACTAGGTGATATATTTAAGATAAATAGGAGAAAATATTTTTTACTCATGCATAATTAAACTCTGGAATTTATTGCCAGAGGATATGGTGAAAGCTGTTAGTGTAGCTGGGTTTAAAAAAGGTTTAGACAAGTTCCTGGAAGAAAAGTCCATAAACCATCATTACGATGGACTTGGGAAAATCCATTGCTTATCCCTGGGGTAAGCAACTTGGAATCCTGCCAGGTACTTGTGACTTGGTTTGGCCACTTCTGGAAACAGGATCCTGGGCTTGATGGACTTTTGGTCTGACCGAGTATGGCAATGTTCTTGTAAGAGATGGAGAGGTGAGGAAGGGTGCAAAATATTAAACAAGGTAAAGAGATGAGTGTAGGAGAGCTGAAAGGAGAATGGTTGGAGAGAGAGTCAGCTTGAGAATGGTGGGGACCTGTGATTGAACTGGAAGGTGGATACTGCCGGGTCAAACAAAAAACTTAGGGAAATTCTCTGGTAATAGAAGACTCTCCTCCAGAAAGATCATCTAAAACTTCCCACAGTACAAGGCTCCTCTCCCAACAGATTACTTCAGGTTTCTTTTTTAATTTTTTTGTCTTCTGGGGCACAGGATTTAAAGTTACACATTGTCAGAGAACTGATACATTCTTTCCTTCTCCCACCCGGTCCATGCAGGGATCTCGCTTTCGGGCCTAGCGCTGACGTGTCATGACTGCAGCTACACCTGTACAGCTATGAAGACCTCCATCAGGGAGCAGAAGTGCGAGGCAGGACATCTCTGCGGTGTGTCTACGGTCATGGAAGGTATGGCCAGGAGATGGACCCTGTGCAATTCACAGACACAGCATCGTGGGCATAGGTGAAGGCAGCAAGCTGGTGATTGAGAAAGCTGGCCAGGGAGATAAAGTCACTTCCCCTCAGGTTGCACAGCCTGGGGCACGGGGAGATAAAGAGAGTTACCCTGAGGCCATAAACATAGTCAGTTAGGGAGACAGAGATTAGAACTGACACAAAAAGATTTAGCAAGTCACACACCCTATAAGAGTCAGTGACAGAGCTGGGGATTAGAACACAGGCACAGATAAAGGGATTCTCCCTAAGATTTTACCCACAGAGTCAATGATAGCACTGGGAATTAGAACTGAGGCCAGGGAGAGAAAGGGACTCGTCGCAGGGCGACACACAGAGCCAGCAACAGAGCCAGGGATTAGGACTAAGGCACCACTCACACCCTCCTCGGCTTCCCTGCTCTTTTCAAAACTTTGCCCTCAACCCAAAGTTACACTGAGATTCGAGGGGGAAAAAAAACAATTTCTTTTTTCCCTTCTGCCCGGGGGCTGTGCCTGCCAGGGGGGCCGTCGTGGTCTGACACTGCTCTGCTTTGGCTTTCCAGGTGACATTCACATGCAGAGGCAGGGCTGTCTGCAAGCTGAGAAGTGCAACAGCACAACCGAGGACAGAATCATGAGCGTCAAGTACAACGTCAGCCATGAGTGCTGCACCACACACTTCTGCAACACGCTCTAAGCGCGCGACGGCCTGTGCTGCTGAGACACAATGTAGAAGCCTTCCGCGACGACCCCCTCTGCTCCATAAAGGATCTGGGAGGCAGCAGCCGGGGACTGTTATCACACCCTGCAGAGAAGAAAGACCATCCCTGGGTTACTCTATCCCTAGTATTATACCGTATCACATGATGCAGGGAAGAAAAACCATCCCTGGATGTTTCTATCCCTTCTAGCTCAGTGTATCACATGAGGCAGGGAATAAAGACCATTCCTATTGTTGTATCTGTTTATTTGTTATATGAATTGGATTACATGCCTTACAGAACAAATCCTCAAGGCAAGGAACAAACAAATTGTATAAAATAAACAATAAAAACAACATGTTGCTTATATACATCATAAAATAAAATAAAAGTACATATTACTGTTATAGGATGAGGCGGTTTCTGGCTTCAGGAAGGCAGGCCTGAGCACAGAAAAGCAGCTTTCAACAGAAAAGCATTTTTATTCTTCACACAAACAGACAGACAACAAACGCCTGCTTACCTCAGCAGCGCTGCATCAAAAGTCAAACATTTCAAAGTGCAGGGCTCTGGCAGAGTTCCTGGAGCTTCCTCCCACCCTTCGGGGCCTGTTTGCACCTTCCTGAATGTGGCAAGCTGTAGTACAGGTGGTTTTAGCTTGGTAAACAGTCTTTCTTAACATCAAAATGGTGTGCAGAAAAGCATAAAAATACAACCAATCAAATACAAGAAAACAAATATTCACCTTTCTAAAGAAAGATATATATATCACTTTCTCATAGGGGAATTACGGACCTCGACAAGGAACCGGACAGAGTTCTGCAGGACCAGGGGCTACCCCCCCCCCAATATAAGACAGGGCAAGGTACAGGAAACAAGGGGTCCATATTAAAACGCTCCTTGGTCAGATAAGTTGGATTTGTCCAGCTAAGTGTGGCTGCTAAGTAATTAGCTGGATATTCAATGTGCAGGCAATGGGCATAACAAGGCGATGCTACTTATTCGGCTAACTTAACTGGATTCGTAGTGATATTCAGACTTATCTGCTTAAGTTAACCGGTTAAGCTAGACGTGCCCCATAGCAGGTCTAAAGTTAGCTGGATAATCTTATCCAGCTAACTTTAATATTTATCCGGGTATATTCGGCCGCTGACTATCCCCTGAAAGTTAGCCGGATAAGTATTACGTAGCTGGCTCTATTTAAATAGTGGCCCCAAGGTGTCTAAGGGAAACGCAGGACCGGGGACAAGAAAGGCAAGTTGCTCTAGGTGAAACAAATGTAGCCAGCTTGGCAGGATAGACCCCAGAGCAGCGAGAAAGGTTATCGAAATGTCATTTCGCAGGGAGACCAGCAAACCCAGGGACTTATGGGACTCTGAGGGTGGGGGTGCCTGAGAGAAGAGGGAGGGGGTGAGGACTCTGATCTCACTGGAGATAATAGAGACGATACCGTTTGGTTAGAAATAGAGGAAAGGGAAGGAGCCGTTCCCCAAGCAGGAGAGACAAGCTGCAGCCATGGATAGGAGAAGACAAAATGGAAGTAGAATGACCCGAGGAGCCAGAGCTGAGAGGAATGGGCACCAATTAAGGGCAGTGTATTTTTGGAACTGTGTATTTTTTTTTTAATCAATTCCCTAAGCATTTGTTGGCAGTTAGAACATAAGAACAGTCGGCTCTAGTCCATATACCCCTAAAATCACCACTAGACCCCGGCCTGCCTGTTCCATCCATTCTGCTTCACTGCAAATTTACTCCCAGCCTCACTCATGAGGAAATTAGCCACAATTTGACCTGCTTTCTGTGTCAGACCCAACCTGTGACCTTTCAGAGAAGGAACCTCTCACAACCCCTGCTGGGAAGATCAGAAACCCCATGCAGGCCTCTACCAACCAACAAAAATTCAGGAAGATTGTCCTGCACACATTTAACAAACAAGAACTCTATTCTTGCCTCAACTGGCTGCCAATGTAGATCTAGCAAAATTGGGGTGATGTGATCAGATTTTCACACACCAGTAAATGCTGCCGACTTGCCCCTCACAGCCCCTAATACAGGGAACTGCAATAATCAATCCTTCTAGAGACACAGGTATGCACCGCTTCTTTGGTGAGCACAAATAATGCAATTGCTTAAATTCTAACAGGACGTCTGCTTCTTTTTAAGACTTGAGGGGATCCGGGGGTAGGCATAGACCACCAGGAAGTTTTCTTTTAGAAGGGGAGTCCAGGGAGAAGGGGGGATTTATGTGGGCAACGGGGGTCCTACTACCTTGGGCAGGGTCTTTGGTTGGGGCAAGGGGGAATTGTAAGGCAAAGGGGAGGGGTTTGTGAAGGGTGCGGGGCATCACCACGGGTTTTACATTCAAACTTTTTAACAATTGTGGGGGCCCACGCTTCCTCTACAGGTGACAGGGAGTTAGGCAGGAGTCTACCAAGACCGCCGGGGGGGGGGGGGGGAAATATTGTAGGAACAACCCCTGCAATATTTTGCCTCTTTCACATAAAAGATTGTAGCCTATTAAATGGCCTCCCCATAGATAGAACTCTATCCCGATGACTAATCCATAAAGTCGCAGTCTTTTCTGGATTAAGCATATGCCCCAGCCAGTTTGTTACTTGAGTCAGGCCAACCACTCAGCTTTCCTATCTCATCTACAACAGGTGCAAGAATCTGTACATTGTCTGTGAAAGTCATGAGAGTTCAATCAGGTATATAAGACTGAATAAGAGCAGAGACAATATTGACCCCTGAGGAACTCCACAGGCAGCTGGAAGTGCTCCTGAGGGTTTCCTTCTCCATTTCACTCGATAATATCCATCCTCTAAAAATAAGACAAACCATTTGCATACACTTCCTCCAGGGCCTATCCTCCAAAGTTGCTACAGGAACTACTAGTGATTCAGCACATTACCCACTGCCATTAAATCAAGAAGGAGCAACAACATGTCACCCCCGGCATCTACTTGCCTCCTGATCTTAGTTTCTAAATTTAGCAAAATAGTCCTAGTTCCCCTACCACACCAGAACTCTGACTACTCAGGGCTGGATTTAGGCATAGGTAACACAGGCAGTTGCCTAGGGTGCCAAATTCTGAAGAGGCTCACAACCTGCAGCTCTTTGATTTCCAGGGGCAAAATCCCCCTCCGCTGATCCTCTGCCTACAGGTGTCATACTCTGAAATCCGGCCCTGTGACGGCTTCACGTGAAAATCATTATGACCATCCAAAATCAGCAGTATTTGAGAATAGCAAAGCTTCTCAATTATCTTGCTTAAGAAGGAAAGATTGCACACCACATGATAATGCTCAGACTTTAAAGGGTCCAAACGTCCCTTCTTGAGTACCAACCTAGCTAGTGCCTCCTTCCTTGATGAAATAGAGAGTATGCAATCATAAGCAGATGGTCAAAGCCCTCTCTTCCTAACCACTTAATTATCCTCAAGGGAGCTGCATGTAACTCACAGGTGTTTTCTCTACGTCTATGTGACCTATCTAAACCAACCAAATTTAACCAATACTACTTTCTCCACTTCCCAGCTAACAATCATTTGAATTTCATTTCCAAATTCTTCCTTCCCTAACATCTCCAAATTTACTAAACTTGGAAGATCTCCAAGTTTCCAATCCATCCTCCTCATCAATCCTCAATCTATCCATTCCACCATATCACACAGTGCAGGAAATAAAGGCCGACCCCAGTGTTTCTATCCAATCTGTGTCACCATATTACATGGTGCAGGGAATAAATACCATTCCCAGATGTTATATGATATATGAAGGATCTCCCACTCAAAGAAATGAGACTGATAAAATCCAGAAAGAGTTCCATTGGATCTCAATGGAACCGGCATCAATCTATCAGACCTTCTGTAAATGCCTAAATACCATGATTCAACAGGATAACAGCCAACATCTATCTGCCCAAGTTTCCCACTATGAGGATAAGGGTTATAGTCAAGACCATAGAGTCAATCACCCAATATTAGAGTTGCCAACAGGCTCCAGGTTTTCAGGTTGATCCCATCCTGGTTTTACCTCACTGCCTGCAGGGACTTGTAGTTCCATATGAAAAGTAAAACTACAAGTCCCTGCAGGCAATGGGGTAAAACCAAGACTGGATCAGCCTGTCCTAAAGGTCTACAGCTAGTTGGCAACCTTATTCATAATCACACAACATATTGCTGAGAACATTTCTAGGCTCCACTATTCCTTCACTCTTTGCAAAAACTTGAAATGAAGATCTCTTGAGTACAACTTAAGCGTCCTGATTCTGTCCCCCTAGATGTTACTAAAATCACTAAACTTAATCTGCTAAGTGGTTTCCCGGTTCAGGCACATTGTTTGAACTTATTTGCTGACCACAACTTGACTGTATCCTGTTCCTTGATTGTACCATGTTGAAAGGTTGTGTAACGCCTCTTACTGCCAGACACTTCAAGCATGGCCTCCCGTGCTGCATCGTAAGTTCTGGTGAAGCCCGCCTGCACTTCCTATTTATATATTTATTTAAACTTCTAATCCTCTGATCCGCAAATCTCAAGGGAGTACAAAAAACATAAAAAAAAAAAAAATTGGACCAACAATAACTTAATATTAAGCTGCACCAGCAATTAAGGAGTAAAAGCTACCGGAAACCTGAAAGGTAGGAGGTGTATGGGAATCACATCAGCCAGGGAAGGCCAGGGTAAACAAACAAGACTTTAGCAGCTTTCTAAAACGAAGCAGGTCCTTTTCTGCTCTGATTTCCAGCGGGAGACTATTCCACAGGACTGGGCCCGCAATAGGAAAAATGCGCTTGCGAACCTCCGATAGCCATGCTTGTTTGACAGAGGGGATTTCTAGTAAATGCTGGGAGGTAGAGCGGAGACTACGGGCCAACTGGTATATATGAATAGAGGAAGGTGAGCAAGGAGAAGCTAACCCATGAAGGGCCTTAAAGATCCAGGTGAGAGTTTTGAATTGTGCGCCATATGATGGGCAACCAATGCGACTCAGTGAGAAATGGAGAAATATGGCTATGTAGAGAGGCGCCACGGATTAAACGAGCCGCAGAATTTTGGATTAGTTGAAGCCCTTTTATAGGCCAGGCAGCCAGCACTTTTATAGGCCAGGCCAGACCAGGCAGCCAGCCCTTTTATAGGCCAGGCAGCCAGCACTGTGGCTGCTGACTGATGATGTCATCTCTGCTCAGCATATTTGGGAACTCTCCGGATTTGACTTGGAGACTCCGGAATTCTAATGGAATTGTCGGGTCTCTGGGACAACACCTATAATCCTGGTGCTCTGCTACTGCTGCGCTAGTAAAGCAGCCAGACTAAAAGGTGTCTGATTTTCCTACACAGGCCAATTGGATACCTCCTTCCTTTTCCCTGTCCTGTGACCAATCAGAAGCCTCCTTTCTTCTTCCTGCCCCCACAGACCAATGGTATGCCTCCTCTTTTCTTGACTGCACTGTCAGGAATAAGGGAGGAGGCTTTCGATTGGAAGCCGATGGCAGAAGCAACAGCAGCAGAAGATGATGATGATGATGTTAATGATGATGATGATGAAGACGATGCTATTAGCTGGAAAAAGGAGTCCTCCTATCAACCTCAGATGACCTTAGGAGGAGGTTGCTGCCACTGGTTGGTTTGGGGTGGAGAGAGATAGCGAGTGACTGTGAGGGGGCATGTGTATGTGTGTGTGTGTGTGTGTGTGAGAATGAGAGGAATGTGAGTGAGCATGTGTCTGAAATAAGCATGTATGTGTGAGTGTGAACATGCGAGTATATTAGAGTGTGTGTGTGTGTGTATGAAAGAAGAGAAAGTTTGTCCAAATACCAACCTACCTACCTCCTTGTGCCCTCCTCTCTGCCTCTACTAATAGATGAAAATCTCAGGGTGACTGTAAATTAAAAGTTTCCAGGTATGTTGCTTGGCACAACCACTCAGCGCCTCAGTGTAATGTATATGGGTGGGGGGGTGAGCCCTTAGTGCTGTGGCGTAGTTGACGCAGCCGCACTTCGAAGCCAGCAGCACACCTAACACCAAAGAAACATCGGCCCTTGACGCCATCGATGCAGTTGACACATCACTCATCGGTGCATTAACTCCAGGCACTAGCCACACAGATCAGCTCCTGGTGCCGCTAATGCATCTGCACCTGGCACTGTTGATGCTTCAGCTCCGGGCACCATTGAGGCATGCAGCATTGATAACCTTGCGGCTTCACTCATCAGTGTTGTCAGCTCATCCAGCTAAGGAGCACATGATGCACTGAGCCCTGTGGCACAGGAATTATCGAGCCTCAATGCAACTGATGCTCCCTCCTTCAGTGCTGCAATTCTCAATGCACCGGGCTGCGTTAATTCCGATGCAACTATTTACAACCATGGTCAGTAATTACAGTTACGGTATTTTCCCAACACAACCAGCCATTCCCAACTGTGGTCCATGACAACAGTGACAGAATTGTCACAGTCATGCAAAGCCATGGTTAATGGCTACGGTCACAATAAGGTCACATCATTGTTAGCTATTCCCAGCCATGGTCATCTGTGTTGTTTTCCCAAGAGAACTCAGCTCTCTGTTACCAGGGATGAACACACCACCCTGGAGTTGCAAGGAACAGTGAGTCACGCTGTGTTTTTCTTGCTGAGTTTCCAGTTTCTGTGGCTTTGAGATTTCACATAATGGGGAGGAAGAAGGTAAGAAATTTGTGAAAGGTATCTCACAGCCGGAAGCAAACTGTGGTGGTGAAACAAAGCCAAGAACTAAAGGTCAAAAGAAGTGACCCTGTGTTATGGAGACCAGCCTAGAAAGATCAAAAACAGAATGAGTCTCTTAACCTGCCTATTTTGTTGCTGTATGAAATAGTATGGATGCTCAACTATTCTATTCTACAGCACAGCAACCGTTATAAATGTGTCGATTGGTGCCTGTATAGAACGTGAAAAGCTGGGTCACCCCAAGTCCATCTCCCTGACAGTGGCAGTCTGGGTCACAAGTAACTGTCAGATCCCAAATAGTTGATGTGTTTCTTATATCTCACGCCCAGGGATAAGTGCAGCTTTCCCAGGGCTATCTGGCTAATAACTGATAACAGACTTTTACTTCAGGAACTTGACCAATCCTCTTTTGAACCCTACTATGTTAGTTGCCTTGACCAAGACAGCAGGTTCCATAGCTTGATAGTGCAGTGCGTGAAAAAATATTTCCTGCGATTGGTTTTAAATCTGCTGGTTGCTAGTTTCATGGCGCATCCCCTAGTCACAGTGTTATTTGCAAGGGTAAATAACCCTTCTTTTATGTACCCATTCCAGCCTACTCAGAATTTTATCTCTCTCAATCATATCCCTTCTCAAGTCATCTCATGTCCAAGCTTAAGAGCCCTAATCTGTTTAGCCTTTCTCCATCAGGGAGCTTTTCCATCACTTTTATCATTTTCATTGTTCTTCTCTGTACCTTCTCTATGTTCACTATGTCTTTGAGATGGTGCAATCAGAAATGCACACAATACTCAAAGTATGGTCACCCCATGAATCTATACAAAGGCGTTATGATAGCCTCAGTTTTTTTCTCTCTTCCTTTCCAGATAATTCTTAGCATTTTATTTGCCATTCTGACTGCCACTGCACACTGAGCTGAAACTTTCAAGGTATTGTCCACAAGGACTCTGAGGTCCTTTTCCTGGGTGGTGACTTGTAACACAGAGTTGGGATTGTTTTTCCCTACGTGCATCACTTTGCACTTGCCCACATTAAATTGCATCTGCCATTCAGATGTCCAGTCTCACAATCTCACAAGGGCCTTCTGTAGTTGCTCACAATCTGCTGCTGTTCCAACGACTCAAAACAATTTTGTTCCATCTGCGAATTTGGTCCCCTTACTCGTTGTTCCTTTTTCCAGATCATTTATGAAGATGCTAATTAGCACAGGTCCCAGTACAGATCCCTGGGGCACTCACTAAGGACCTTTCTCCATTTGGAAAACTGATCATTTAGTCCTAACCTCTGTTTCCTGTCTTTTATCCAGTTACCAATCCATGCTAGGACACTGCCTCTGATCCCATGACTTCCCAATTTCCTGAGGAGTCTCTCCTGAGGGACTTTGTCCAATGTCTTCTGAAAATCCAAATACACTGTATCAACCAGCTCACCTTTATCCTCATATTTATTTACAACTTCAAAGAGCCCTAATAAACTGGTAAGGCAAGAATTCCCTTTGCAAAAACCATGTTGACTCTCCCCTATTAAACTATGTATAGCAATGTGGTCAATAATTTTGTTTTTAAGAATAGCTTCTACCATTTTGCCTGGCACCGACATCTGGCTCAGCGGGCTATAGTTTCCTGTAATATCCCAGGAACCCTTTTTAAAAACTGGCCACCCTCCAGTCTAAAGGTATTGCGGCTGCTTGAAATGATTGGTTGCAAATTGTCAGAAACAGGTTTTCAATTCCATGTTTGAGTGCCTTCAGAATTCTGGGGTGGATTCTCCAACTTCACCTTCATAATGGTTTATGGACTTTTCTTCCAGGAACTTGTTCAAACATTTTCTGAACCCAGCTACAGGAACAACTTTTATCACATCCTCGGGCAACAAATTCCAGAGTTTAATTATGCATTGAGTATAAAATATCTTCTCCTAGTTGTCTTAAACTATATCACCTAGTAACTTTGCTGAATGTCCCTAGATGTTCTACTTTTTGAAAGGGTAAACAACTGATTTGTGTTTACCCGTTCCAATCCACTCATTATTTTATAGGTCTCTATCATATCTCCCCTCAGCCGTCTCTTCTCCCAGCTGAAGAGTCCTAACCTCTTTAGTCTTTCCTCATAGGGGAGATGTTCCATCCTCTTTATCATTTTGGTCGCCCTCCTCTGTACCTTTTCTAATTCCACTATATCTTTTTTTGAGATGTGGCGACCAGAAAGGCACACAATACTCAAGATGAGGTCACACCATGGAGCGATACAGATGCATTATGATATTCTCTGTTTTATTCTCCATTCCTTTCCTAATGATCCCTAGCATTCTTTTTGCTTTCTTGGCCACGACTGCACACTAAGCAGAAGATTTCAACATATTATCCATGATGACACCTAGATCCTTTTCCTAGGTGGTAACTCCCAATGTGGAACTTTGCATGATATAGGTATAATTTGAGTTGCTTTTCACTACGTGTATCACTTTGCATCTGTCATTTGGATGTCCAGTAAGAACATATGAAATTGCCATACTGGGTCAGATTGAGGGTCCATCAAACCCAGCATCCTGTTTCCAACAGTGGCCAATCCAGGTTACAAGCACATGGCAAGTACCCAAACACTAAGTAGATCCCATGCTACTAATGACAGTAATAACAGTGGCTATTCCTTAAGTCAACTTGATTAATAGCAGTTAATGGACTTCTCCTCCAAGAAATTATCCAAACCTTTTTTAAACCAAGCTACACTAGCTGCCCTAATTACATCCTCTGGCAACAAATTCCAGAGCTTAATCATGTGTTGAGTGAAAAAGAATGTTCTCCAATTTGTTTTAAATGTGCTAATTGCTAACTTCATGGAGTGTCCCCTGATTCACATTTACTCCTTCAAGTCCTCTCATGATTTTGTAGACCTCTATCATATCTCCCCTCAGCCGTCTTTTCTCCAAGTTGAACAGCCCTAACCTCTTTAGCCTTTCCTCATAGGGGAGCCATGCCATCCCCTTTGTCATTTTGGTCACCCTTCTCTATACCATTTCTAGTGCAGCTATATCTTTTTTGAGATTCAGCAACCAGAATTGCATACAGTATTCAAGGTGATACAGAGGCATTATGACATTCTCTGTTTTATACGCATTCCCTTCCTAATAATTCCTAACATTCTGTTTGCTTTTTTGACTGCCGCAGCACACTGAGCTGAGGATTTCAATGTATTATTCACTATGACGTCTAGATCTCTTTCCTAAGATAGAACCTAACATTATGTAACTACAGCAAGGGTTATTTTTCCCTATATGCAACACCTCGCACTTGTCCACATTAAATTTCATCTGCCATTTGGATGCCCAATCTTCCAGTCTCGCAAGGTCCTCCTGCAATTTATCACAATCTGCTCGAGATTTAACTACTCTGCATAATTTTGTGACATTTGCAAATTTTATCACCTCTCTAGTCGTATCCCTTTCCAGATCATTTATAAATATATTGAAAAGCACCAGTCCAAGTACGGATCCCTGAGGCACTCCACCGTTTGCCTTTTTCCACTGAGAAAACTGACCATTTACTCCTGCTCTCTGTCTTTTAACCAGTTTGCAATCCACAAAAGGACATTGCCTCCTATCCCATGACTTTTTAGTTTTCTTAGAAGCCTCTCATGTGGGATTTTGTTGAACGCTTTCTGAAAATCCAAATACACTACATCTACCGGTTCACCTTTATCCACATGTTTATTAACCCCTTCAAAAACTGTAGGAGATTTGTGAGGCAAGACTTCCTTTGGATAAATCTATCCTGGCTGTGTCCCATCAAACCATGTCTATCTAAATGTTTTGTGATTTTATTCTTTATAACAGTTTCCACAATTTTTCCAGGCACTGAAGTCAGGCTCACTGGTCTATAGTTTCCCAGGACCGGTCTATAGTCTCCTAGTCTCACAAGGTCCTCCTGTAATTTCTCACTATCCTCTTGTAATTTAACAACTTTGAATAATTTTGTACCTCAGCAAATTTAATAACTTCACTCTTTATTCTCATCTCTGGATCATTTATGAAGATGTTAAAAAACAACAGATCCCTGGGGCACTCCCCTATTCCCCTTTCTCCATTGGGAAAATTGACCATTTAGCCCTACTCTACGTTGTCTATCTTCTAACCAATTCTCAATCCACAACAGCACATTGCCTCTATCCCATGACTTTTTAATTTCCTCAGGAGTCTCTCATGACGGACTTTGTCAAATGCCTTCTGAAAACACAAATACACTATATCACAGACCCACATACCCCAAGGCCAACTCGCCTTATGAATTATGTAATACATTTGGAAACTATTTTCACTCTAAAATTCAAACCACAGTCAACTCCTTTCCTACAACAACTTATATCAGTTAGGATTCAGACCACATCACAGTACCAAAACACTTGACTCTGGTACTTCATATATTTCAATTTTTCTAGACTTATCTGCCACCTTTGACACTATCAAGCATGAGATAGAAGCGAGAGCCCCTTGGGGCTCGCCCCCCCGCCTCACCGGGTAAGTGAAAAAACGATAAGAGTAGTGGTATTTCACCGGCGGCCCGAGGGGCCTCCCACTTATCCTACACCTCTCATGTCTCTTCACAGTGCCAGACTAGAGTCAAGCTCAACAGGGTCTTCTTTCCCCGCTGATTCCGCCAAGCCCGTTCCCTTGGCTGTGGTTTCGCTAGATAATAGGTAGGGACAGTGGGAATCTCGTTCATCCATTCATGCGCGTCACTAATTAGATGACGAGGCATTTGGCTACCTTAAGAGAGTCATAGTTACTCCCGCCGTTTACCCGTGCTTCATTGAATTTCTTGGCCTGTCTGGAACAGTCATCTCCTGGTTTAAATCTTACCTACTAAACCGGACTCAACAAATACCCATAAATTCTGCCAGTTCATCACGGTTTACATTGAATACTGGAGTCCCGCAAGGTTCAGCACTCTTTGCCGACAAAGGTAAGGGGGGGGGTTAGATAGGGCCGGGGGGGTGGGTTAGGTAGGGGAAGGGAGGGGAAGGTGGGGGGAGGGCGAAGAACAGTTCCCTCCGAGGCCGCTCCGAAATTGGAGCGGCCTCGGAGGGAACAGGCAGGCCGCGCTGGGCTCGGCGCGCGCAGGTTGCACAAATGTGCACCCCCTTGCGCGCGCCGACCCCGGATTTTACAAGATACGCGCGGCTACGCGCGTATCTTATAAAATCTGGGGTACTTTTGTTCGTGCCGGTGGTGCGAACAAAAGTACCGGCACGCGTATTGTTTTAAAATCCGCCCCTAATTGTGAGAAATTGAAGAAGGACCTTGTGAGAGAGGAGGAGCCTGGGCATCTGAATGGCAAATGACGTTTTATGCGGAGAAGTGCAAAATGAGGCACACAGGGGAAACTACTGGGGGTCAATGTGGACAGTGTGTGGCGGCGGACAATAAACAAAGAGAACGTTCGGGATGATTTGGAAAGGAGCGGAAAACAAAACTGAATATCCTAACGCCTGGTGCGGCTGCGTCTCAGAAATGAAAAGGTACAGTGAAGGACAACAAAAAGGAAGAAGAAGAGAAGACATACAGGGGATATTATAGAGTTGTCTAAAATTATGTGAGGTATGGAAGAGGTTAATAGGGGATTATTATTTACCCTACCAACTACTTTTAGGGCGTGTCCCCTAGTCCTCGTAATTAACAGGCAGCAGATTTAAAACCAATCAGAGAGAGTATTTTTTTCAATCAATGCACAATTAAATTGTGGTATTTATTGCAGAGGATGTGGTCAAAGCTAATAGCATAATTGGGTCTGAAAAATGGTTTGACCCAGTTTCTGGAGGCCAGGTCCATTAGCACTTATTAGATGGGCAGGCATGGAATCACCACTTCCTACATGTGGGAATCAACAACAGGAAGGTGATCTTCCGGCTACTTCCAATTGACCTAGATTGGCCACTGTCACTCAGTGGACCGTTGTTCCATCTCAGCAGGGTACTTCTTATGCTTTTCTGAGCGAGAAACATGCCGCTCGGTGTCTGTGATGAAGTAATCAGCTATTTTATTCTATGGCTCCGGGCAGAAATACACAGAGTCAGTGACAGAGCCCGAGATTAGAACTGAATCACAGGGAGACAAAACGATTGACCGGGGACAGGTAGTGTTTCCTGGATCACTCTTCTCTACATTTGTAACTACCTTACTGTCCCTTATGGCACCATCTTTGGAAAGGACCATCTGATGTAGATTATGAGATAGGAGACCTTCCAAGTGATTCAAAAAGGCTTGAGACTCAATTTTGCAGGGCAGATATGGTCTGGAGATAAGATATTGGGTGGGACGGGAACAAGGACAGTGGGTTTGGTGGTTTTTGTGATTGGTTTTGTTGCAATTTTATGAGTGTTTTATGGCAAACCGCTTTTATTGTTTTTACTGGTCATGTGGTACACAAATCCGACAAACAAACAAATATTTCCTCACTTTTTCCTGCATCCTGTTGCAACAGAGCACCACAAGGGCAGCCAACATCACTGACAGACAGACAGACAGACAGACCGATGTGCTCTTCCTCGATGATGAAACCATCCCTGCATTCAGCTTGCTGTCCGCTTCCTTGGGCGTTTCTGCAAACATGTCCAGTGACACCTAGCGCCATCCCCCCCCCTCAGCAGAGAACCTGGTATAAAGATCAGCTGCATGGGGACACAGGGTCAGTCCCAGCACTTTCCAGAGCCCTGGGTGGAAGCCTGCACTCCGCTGGGATTTGCCCGTCCGTTGGAAGAACGACAGACACTCAGGAAGATGCATACAATCCTCTGCGTGGCTCTCACTGGCTTGCTGTGTCTCAGCCTGGGTGGGTGAATATTCTGACTTGATTTTTAAATAACTAGGTAGTGTCCTCAGATCTGTCCCCTTCACGAGCCTAAAGAAATAGTTTGGCTATTAGATCTCCTTTTCAGCCTTCAGTCTTCTCAGCTGCTCCTGTATCTCGGGTTATTGCCCCTGCTTTTCTGCCCCCTCTCTTCCTCCCCTCAGCTCCTCCTGTATCTCGCTGTCAGATACCTAAAAGACTCCGTACCCAGGACCATAGGACTTGGGCCTAATTGGTCGCCTGCCTCAGATTTTGAAAATTAAATTCAACAATTACAATCATTTCACCCCCTTCCCGAAAGCGAGCCTGTAAAAAGCCAGGGCACTAGTGTTCCCCAGCTTCTGCTGGCCTTCTGGGGACAATTTAAGAACTGGGCACCAGTCACACTGGAAGAGCCAAGGGGATCCCCTGTCCTGGCTGATTCTGCCACTTTCTTCTCAAGGGGCCCTCACCAGCTCCGATCCACTCCATGAGGTAACTCCTTGATGTCTTCACAAAATTCTTTGGCCCTCCATTACCTCTCTTCATATAACCAAAAAATACTTTTTACATAGAACCTGCAGTAACTTAACATGGAGTGGGGTTTCTTTGGCATTAGCCTCGGTCTTTTTCCTGATTTTCTCATCTGTCTTCTAACTCCTTTTCTAGGCTTTCCTTTCCATTTTACTTTTTTCTCTCTCTCCCCCGTCTTCATTACTTCCTCCCTCCCAACATCTGTTTTTCCTTCCTTTCTCTCTTCTCTGCTCTAAATCTCTGCCATACATGAGCATTGCTTCACGCTCTCTATCCTCTGACACATGGATCTCATCCCTCCTTCCTCACTCTTATCATTCTCCTACTCCTTGTCCCAACACTCCTCCTTTCCACTGCTTTTCTCCCCCTCATTGGGTTGCTCCTGCTATCTGGCTCCCTCCTCTCCCAACAGCCACTCTCCATCATTCCCACACTGACTTTCTCCACCATTTCATTTCACTCACCTCCTCTCCCCCAGTCTGTCTCCCTCACCCCATCATCCCCGCTCTGACTTCTTTACCCCCCCCCCCCCGTTATCTCTTCTCATGCTTCCCCCATCATCCTCCCTCTGATTCATTCTCTTCCCCCTAGACATTCCCTTGCACCCTCTGTGGCTCTCACACACAAGCCCCCACCCCACCCCACCACCCTTTTTATGCTCTCTCTCTTAAACCCTTCCTCATCCCAATCGCGGGATCGGTCTCTCTCTCTCTCACTCCCTCCACCTCCATCACATCTCTGGCTCGCTCTTACATCCTCCTACCCCCAATACACCTCTAGCTCCCTCCCCCCATAACCATCCCTGCACTCTCTCACGCACACTTATTACCACCTCTCCTCCACCTTCAAACCCACTCCACCTCTGCCTCTCTTCAAACCCCATCACCAACTCTGGCTTTCTTTCACATAACTATATAGAAAAAAGGGCTTATATCCCTATATTATGTAGAGTAGAACATACAACTGTCAGGATATGACTTTTTTCCATGAGAAAAGAGTTTTGAATATTAAGGGCCTGATTTTAAAAAGCATTTACTCAAGCAAAACTGGTTTTTGCTCGAGTAAATACACTTTACTCAAGTAAGTGGGCTTTTCAAAATTGCTACAATATATGCCATTGAATTGTCCATAGGATTTACTCAAGTAAGTGCACTTTACTCGAGTAAATAGCTTTTGAAAATTGCTACGATAGTATGTCACATTTACATGCGTAACTCCTTTGAAAATTACCCCCTTAATGCTATGTTAAAAAGTAAATAAAAGTAAAAGTAAATAAAAATAAAGATTTTTTTTCCAAAACTGACACGAACAATTCACACTCCACCTTATGTTTATGACACCCCAATAAATTATAGCGAACACTATTTTCCCCCCACTAAAAGCCACTTCCTCGAGATGACATTCGCATTGATTTCTACCTGGGTCTTCCCTGGTTGAACATCAGTAGAACCTGTTTCCCTTTATTTCCATATTAATATCATAGAGAGTGCACAATTTTCACCTTTCATATTACCATGACCATTAATTCATCCTATTACCGCGGTTCAGCTTTTACGTAAGTCCTTTTCACCTTTGTAGTCATATTAATATCCACATCTTAGGAAATACATAATTCCTATACACTATCATCAGCTTATCCTATATAACTGTTCAGTTTCTCCCTGTGCCTTATATTTATCCTACAACCACATCACAAACATTTGATCATATTCCCACTCATAAGGCACATGACAATAGATCCTTCTGATAAGACCGGGCAGTTGGCCACACTCCATATATCCTATCATACACCTGCGCAGCCCTCCAGCATGGCTATGTTTCGCCTCATTGGGCTTCTTCGTGCAGGCTCATTGGCCCGCAGGTCTGGGTGCCACTGTCACCTTGCCGAGTTTGTCTTACTCTGCTGCTCGTCGTGCTCTCCGTGATGCTCCCGAGCTCTCAGACACAGCCTGCCTTGGGCTTTCAGTTACTGTAGCCACAATCCTCTCTGTCCCACGCCCGTGCTCGCCTCAGTAGCTTCTTCTTCCAACAACTGCTGCTCATGCTTGCTGTGACTTTCCCAGACATAACCGCAGGGCTCTCAAGCACTCACATCCCTCTGGCTTGGCATCTGCTGCCTCCAAACAGCTCTCGATCTGTTCTTCCAGCATAGGGAGCAAATGTGACATTGGGCTGTCATAAATGTGTTCAGAAACAAATTGTTTAATGCTGTGTTAAAAAGTAAATAAAACTGAAAATTCAAAACTCTTTTCTCATGAAAAAAGTAATTTCCCTAACAGTTAGTTGTATGTATTTGCCTTTCTTCTATATAATTTGCAACTTTGATTTGTGGGCATCATTATGGCAAAATATGGGTGGGAAAAATCCCTTCCGTTTCTCGCTCATAAACCTGGCTCTCTCTTCTACTCCTTTACCAGCAGCTCCTTTGTTCCCCCCACAAGATTTCATGCACCCCCATACCCTGCTTCTCTCATCACTTCAGGCAGGATGAGTTTGCGTTGCTGAATTCAGGGAGATGGGGGAGGATACTGCATTCACCTCCCCTTCTCATGCTGCCCCCAGCATTCAACCCCCTCCTCATCTCCTCTCATATTATCCCTTCTCATACCACCAGCATTCACCACCTCTTCACCTCACCCTCTTTCAGCATTTACCTCTTCTCCCTGCCCATCAATTGCTTACAGCTCCCTGTGCCGCCTGCCTCCTTCCTCATCCCCACTCCCTCGTTGCCCTGGAGTGTGATGGCTGAGTCCTGGGATCTCAGGCAGTGGCGGTGGCTGTGGCTGTGTCTGTATCTGGTCCAGCCCCTCCCCTCCTGCTGAAAAAAGGGTCAGGGTGGGAGGGAATGAGACTACAGCAGAAGAAAAAAACCAATTGCTCTGCTCCCTTGTCCAGCTCCTCTGCTCCTGTTTCTCCCCACAGGCTGCTTGCAGTGTCTGCTCAGTCTCACCCCCTTCCCTTCCTGTGGGGAGAGGAAGGGAAGGGGTTGGAGTATGGAGCAGACACTGCAGGGAAGAAAATAATTGCTCTGCTCCCTTTTCCAGTCTTTCCCTTCTTGTTCCCCTCCTGCCCTGCCCCCTCCTCTTAGCAGTTCCTTTATCTCTGTGATTTACCTACTTTCAGAGGGCAATTTTCAAAGCCAATTATATAGGGAAAAAGCTTTTTAGATGAATAAATCAATCTTCTGAAAATTGCCCACCCTCAGTGTGGGCTAGAAGCTCACGCATTGTATTAGCCACATTAAGAGGAGGCATTGCTGAGGGCAGGTTTAGGTCAGGGGAGGAAAAATATGTACATAAGGTTGCGTTTTCAAATCTGTGCACAAAACCTTCTGTGAAAAAGATACCCACAGAAAAAAGCAGGGGCCGTGACAAAGTTTCAAAGAGAAAGTACACGTATCATGAGACAGCAGGGACTGTGCTGGAGGACTGAGTATCCTTGAGACACATCCTATCATGAGACAGCAGGGACTGTGCTGGAGGACTGAGTATCCTTGAGACACATCCTATCATGACATAGCAGGGACTGTGCAGGAGGACTGAGTATCCTTGAGACACATCCTATCATGAGACAGCAGGGACTGTGCAGGGGGACTGAGTATCCCTGTGACACATCCTATCATGAGACAGCAGGGACTGTGCAGGGGGACTGAGTATCCCTGTGACACATCCTATCATGAGACAGCAGGGACTGTGCAGGAGGACTGGGTTGGGCTGAGCGTCCCTGTAACACACTCTTCAGTGAAACATCAGGAACTGTGTGGGAGAACTGTGTGTCCTGGTAACACTCTGCCATGGAGACAGCAGGGACGGTGCAGAAGGGCGGAGAATCCCTGTAACACAGTAGGTGTAGTACAGAAGGAATACTCCGTGAGGAAGTATTTCTTCACGGAGAGGGTGGTGGATGCCTGGAATGCCCTTCCGGAGGAAGTGGTGAAGACCAGAACTGTGAAAGACTTCAAAGGGGCATGGGATAAACACTGCGGATCCATAAAGTCAAGAGGCCACCAATGAAGAGTGGGTGACTCGCCAGAATGATGGCTATTGACACAATACCCTTACTAAATAAACATACACATGCTTACTGTGACTCCTACATCACTCTAAGCTTCAACAGCAAGAGGTAATGGAAAAAAGGATTTGCACTCATAAAGAGGGGAGTAGCTGGCTTGTTACGGCGGTTACTACCCCAAACCAAATATGCCTGATACTTCACTTTCAATGCATATACAGCATAGCTCTCTGCTTCAATGACAGGAGAGAAGAATAACTGATACTTCACACATCCAGCAGAGCTCTCTGCTACAACGGCAAAGGAGAAGAAAAAGGGTTCGCACTCAAAATGCGGGGAGTAGCTGGCTTGTTACGGCAGTTACTACCCCAAACCAAATGTGCCTGATACTTCACTTTCCATGCATATCCAGCATGGTTCTCTCCTGCATCGGCATGGGAGAAAGACTGATACATCACGCATTTCCAGCATAGCTCTCTGCTTCAAGGGCAGGGGGAAAAAAAAAAAAAAAAACAAAAAACTGATGCTTCACGCATATCCTGCATAGCTTCAACGACAGGGGTGAAGAAAAAAAAAGGATTCGCAATCACAAAGCGAGGAGTAGCTGGCTTGTTACGGCGGTTACTACCCCAACCAAATGTGCCTGATACTTCACTTTCAATGCATATCCAGCATGGCTCTCTGCTTCTACAGCAGGGGAGAAGAAAAAAAAAAAAAAAAAAAAAAAAAAAACCAACAAGAGCTGTACAACATAGTCTAGGTAAAACAAATAAGCATGGGTGTAGCTTGCTTATCGCGGCGGTTACTGCCCCTACTACCCCTAACTAATCAAGCTAGATATTTCACTTGCATGCAGCTCCATCACTGCTCTCTACATTAATGGTGGGGGTGGAAGGGGAATAGAACAAGGAGCTAAGAGTAACAGATAAGAATGAGAGAAAAAATGTGTGAGGCTTGCTGGGCAGACTGGATGGGCCATTCGGTCTTCTTCTGCCGTCATTTCTATGTTTCTATGTTTCTATGAATTTCTTTTGGTTGCTGGACATCGATCCTAATGAAATGCTGTCTCTTCTCCCTGTTTTCCATCCACAGCTAGTGCCCTGGAGTGCAATGTCTGCAGCCTGCAGCTGGAACCCATCCCTACCTGTTTCTTTCAAAGCAAGACCAGGAACTGCAGTGAGGGAGAAACCTGCGGCACCATGACCTACCTGATGGACTCCACTGAGCTGAGCTGTAAGTGACCCGCTGAGGAGCAGCCCAGGATGTGTCCTCTTTCCCCTGCCTTAGTTATTTAATGAAATGTCTTTTGTATCTGATATTTTATAGATGGCAATTTTGAAACCCTGTGTGTGTGTGTGTGGGGGGGGGGGGGGGGGAGGGGGAGGAAGAGAGCTAACTTTCAAAGGGAAACTGCCTGTGGAAATTCGGGGCTGCTGCTCGCAGCGCCGTTGAAAAGTACCTCGAAACAGGTGCAAAGTGCAACCTAGAGGTCCGCACGCGGATTTCAAAATGAACCCCCATTCCCCCCCCAAACTTCCGTGCGCTTTCAGGTGACCATCTCAAGCAGCTCCTCCCCCAGCGCCGCTCACTCTTGGCTCGGCGAAAACGTATGCGAGCGGTGCGCGGGAGGGGCAGGGTATTTACCCGCAGAAAAATGTTAAATTATTATCATTGTTGCTGTTTTCAGAGTGCTCTGAAAACTCCTCCTGTTCACATCATTAGGGATCTGTGTGACCTGGGAGTGCCGCTGCACTGATCATCATCAGAACCCCCACTCCCACACGCACCCATTGCAGGCATCACACCAATACACGTCAAGGAGGAATAAAGTTCCACTACAAGCCAGGGTGGCTAATATGAGGGCACCTGTTGTGGGGAAGCTTGTGTCCTCTTCTCTTCTACTCTTCTGGTGCTTCCAGGTTAGCACACCCAAGAGGTGGCTGCATGCCAGCATCTGCAGTATTACACTATAAAGCTCTTTTGGATGAAAGTCACTATAACAATCAAAATTATTGCTGTATTTTCTGACTGTATGTATATGACACCATGGGTTTGTTTTTTTTCTGCTCTCCCTCCCCAACCCCCATGAAGGGGTGATCAAGGGCATCCGAAGGCTTGACTGCGTGAGCAACTCGACCTGCAACCAAATCTTGAACGACACATTGCTGAACCAACAGTACAACACCACGTGCTGTGATGAGAACGCCTGCAACACCGGAGCCGGCGTACTAGCCAGGGCCTCGCTCATCGCTGGCATGGCACTTCTGAGTGTCTGGCTGCTCCAGCTGCTGTGAGTGCCAAGGGATCAGGCTGATCCAGCCCTAGTATTGCCCCATTGCCCTCATGGAGGTGTAGTTCTGACTTTTTTTCCCCATTGATTGCCTTAAGAATACTAGAACCACATGGGACAAATCAGGTCTGGATCAGCCTGTTCGGCTGACCTGGGGTGAGGTGCCACCACTAGTCTCTGCTGGGGATTAGTACGTGTGAGCTTCTGACCTAGATACAGCAGAATAGGCTCCTCCCCACCAAGCAGAGTGGGTGGAAAAATTCTCTGCTGTTGTTCTTACCTCTTGCCATTAGAGGGCGCATATCATCTGGTCCCTCTTTGGGCGCCAAATTAAGAAGAATTTATTCTGAACATCACCTTGAAATCTGATTACTTTGTACCTCTCCTCTTTGGTAGCTGTCACTGCTTTTGTTTTTTGTTGTTCATGGGAAACCCTCCTGCTGAGCCCAAAACAAACGTAAAACCTTGCATTTCTTGCTCATCCCTAATCTGAAAAATATCCTAAACGGCTTTTATTATTTATAAAAATTAATTTTTGCAAAGACTTTCCCCCCACCTCCCCCCAACGCGCTTTGTGCTTCCAAACCTTTAAGCTTCCGAGTCCGGAAGAGATCTGCCCACTCCCACCTCCCCATAGGAAACCAGCTCCACAACGCTGCCATCTCGCGGGCCCGCCTGGGCTAAGCGGAATCGGCGCGCACACGCGCACGTTTGAGGTCACCGTGACGCCACCCCAATCAGGGCAGCTCCAGGAGCTTCATGGAAGCAACTCAACAAACACATCGGCAGCCATATGCTTTCGATTATGTGGGACACAAATCACCAGGGCCTCTCTGCTTGATTCTGGTCATTTCACAATATCCAAGTGAAACCTTTTCACAAAGGGCCCTCGATGGCAGAAGGAAGCAGGGAGGGAAGGAGAAGAGCAAAAAATGGAGTAAGACCTGTGACAGCACAGGGGACGGTACACATGGGTGGGACTAGATGCACCAGCAGACCTTTTCTGCTGACATCGTCTGTGTTTCTATTAAATACTAATAGCCATTTTCCTGCTGGGACAGACAGATTTGTATTTATATATGCATGGTGTGTATTTTCTGAGCTGTGATTATAAGATGAATTGTAATAATATTTTTCTAAATAAAACTCACTGTTCTATTCACTGGGCATCTGTATGCTTTTTTTCTGCACTTTCCATAAAAATAAATAAGCCCCCTTCCTCCATCTGGGTTTGTTACCATAAGGACAGGTCTACGGACCAACCAGAGTTAGGCAGATGGGAGAGGCAGGGTGAGGGCCCCTGATCGCACCTGCCCAAATCCTCCCTTCTCAGGGTGGGCGCCTCCTTTCCCTAAGTCCTGCTGCTGGCCCCACAGTAGCAGCAGCAGCAACCGGAGAAATTCAGCATGGGACCTCCCGGAGCCACCTCTAGCACTTCTGGTTATCATGGAAACCCGTGTGAGGGGAAGGCCATTGAAGGGCCTGCCTATCTCCCCCTCTCTCTTCGGACCCATTCATGCATCTCCAAAAGATGACATGGGGCAGGAACCATCCCCAGTCACTCCTGCCCGTCAGGCCCCATTTTCAAAATGGCACCATCTGGCCCTAAGACCAGCACCATTTTGTTGTACCACCGAATGACATAGAGAAAGGTGCCAGCCTGAAAGCCTACTGGTGCCATTTTGAAAACAGGATTGCTCTTGCCCTATTTCAACTTCCTATGACCCATGGGTGGGGTAAGATGGGTCCAGGGAAGATGGGGGGGGGAGATTCATATTTTATTTTATTTTTTTGATTTTCAAAGGGTTATTTATTAAAGTTTTCAGGCAGAACAGATTAAACACATCAAGCCAACATGCCAACAAATAACATCTAATACAGTGGTGCATGGTGGACACATTTGCATGTATAAACTTCCCTTTTTCCCCCGTCTCTCCTGCCCCATTTCCCCCCCCCCCATCTCTCTCCCAGACCCCCGCCCCCTCCCTGTGATAATAGATATAAATCCTTCAAGATACAAGATTATGCAACTTATAAATACAAAAGAGCACAACAAAAGGATGCATAAATATTGTTCTCGTCCATTAGCAGTGATTGTTGTTGCTTTATGCGATGAAAGGGTCACCACTAGAAGATCGTCCTCTCTGACGTTAACTCTTAAATCTTTACTCCAGAGATCAGCCAATACCCTTAAGCCCGGATAAGGCACAGATGTTTGTAGCAGTTTATATAATGTCACTAAAGATTGCTTCCTTAATCTAAATGTAAGCAAGAGCCGTTGAAATGGTCCTTCTCTTTCATTGAGACTAAGTGTAGCAGCATATTTTGTCATATAGCTCGCTAATTGCAAGTAGCTCAGAAAATCTTGCGGTTTCTAGCCGACTTTCTCTTGACAGCATTTAAATGACTATATTTTCTTAGTTTGTGCGTCTATGAGATCTGCAAAATTCTCTATCCCCTGCTGAGTCAAATGCTGATAAAAGAATCCAGTTTGACCGGGAGAAAATCGTGGATTCCCGCACATAGGCAATATGAGAGAAGAATGCCATGGAAGCACCAGTCTGTTACGCATAGCGCGCCATCCATATCTGGCATGAGGAATTATAACATCGTTCTGCAAGCTTGTTGGGATTTCTTTAATATTGGCGCAAGGTATATACTTTACATCCATTTTCTGCACCATCCATCGATCTAACACTAGGTCAGAAAAACAGTTACTTCCACTTACCCAATCCCCTACTGAACGTAGGGCACATGCCATATTGTATAGTGATATATTAGGAAATCCCCATCCTCCCCTGGCTACAGGAATCATTAATTTCTTTAAGGCAATCTGCGCTTTGCGGGTACAGCAAAGAAAGGTGGTGCTTATACTATGTATTGTTCTAGTTTCTCCCAGTGTAAGTGCTATGGGTAGGGTTTGCAAAACATATAGAAGCTTTGGGAGGAGAACCATCTTAAACATGGCAATCCGACCCATTAAGGAAAGAGGCAGATTCATCCAGCCCAATGTCGCTTTTCTTATTTTCTCTATTATGGGAGGAATATTTAATGCATACCAGCTACCTGGGTCTCCCGCAATATGAACACCTAGATATTTTATAGAGTGATCCACCCACCGAAGAGGGATGTCAGGCCAAATAAGTTTTAGATGGCCCACAATATCCACTACTTCGGATTTGTCTAGGTTTAATTTTAACCCTAAGAAAGATCCATATTCCGCAAATGTCTTTAAAATTTTGGGGAGAAAAGTTCTCGCCTGTGGGACAAAAAGTAGTATATCATCTGCGAAAAGAAAAGTGTTGGGCAGTTGTTGTCCTTTCAAAACTGTGGCCTGTGCCAGACATTCTTCCAGGACGTGTATCAAAGGTTCCAATGAAAGTATAAACAACATTGGTGACATTGGACACCCCTGTCGAGTTCCTCTTGTTAAAGAGAATGGGGCAGATAGACATCCATTTACCATGACTCTGGCACCTGGATTGGAATAAAGAACCTGTATGGCCTGAAAATAAAATCCCATAAAGCCCATCTTACCTAGGGTGTATCTAAGAAATGCCCAGGATACCCGATCAAAAGCCTTTTCGGCATCGAATCCCACTAATACAGGATCGAGAAATTGTTTATTTTGGCATAAATGTAATAAGTGGGCTAACCTCCGAATGTTTATACTTGAGCACCTGCCTTTTAAAAAGCCGGCTTGGCCTGCCGATACTAAATTAGGTAGAATATCCCCCAGTCTATTTGCTAACACTTTAGCAGAGATTCTGATATCTACGTTTAATAATGATATTGATCTATATGCTGTCGGCGAATCTGGGGCTCGACCAGGTTTTGGGAGCACTATGATAGTGGCCATTTGAAGCGACTCAGGCATTGTTCCCTGTTGTACCATAATATTGAATAGGGCAGACATAGTGCCACAGATCAAGGTTGAGAGTCTTTTAGAAGAAAGGTGTAAGGCCATCGGGGCCTGGCGCCTTAAAGGGTTGTAAACTTTGAATTACTTTTTGAATTTCCCCTTCTCTGATAGGAATATTCAGTTGGGTCACTTGCTCATCAGTGAGCGTGGACAAGCGTATGTTTTGCATAAATCTTTCCCACTCTACCAAATCCTCACTGTCAGTGCTATAAAGCGCTTGATAGTACTTTTGAAATATATCAGTTATACTTTTCGCTGTGGTAGCCCAATTTCCATCTGCATCTTTAAGCTGTGCTACATGAGTGGCTTTCCGCTCTCCCTTGATAAGAGTCGCTAACATACGTCCTACTTTGTTCCCATATAGATAAAGGCAATGTCTCAAGGAGAACAACGAGGATGTCGTCCTTCTATGCAATGTCTCATTTAATTCGGTACAAATGATATTAAATGCTTGTCGGGTACCTGGAGTATCATGGTGGATGGTACTGTTTTTTAATTGGTTATATCTAGTCATAAGATCTATTATTTGTTTATCCAGTTCCTTCTTACGTTTAATGGAATATTCAATAATATGGCCTTGTATTACAACTTTGGCTGTTTCCCAAAACAAAATCGGATTATCCTGATGTTGATCATTAAAGGACACGTACTCCTTCCATTTAGAGGCTATAAATTCTCTAAAATTCTTATCTTGGGTTAGCCATACAGGCATTTTCCAAGTTGCTGGGTCTCTATAACCTCCTCTCTTGCCGATGGTACACAAGATTGGGCTGTGATCTGAAATTTCTAGTGGCTCAATATTCGCCTTGTGAAGTTTAGGAAACAAGGATGCAGAGATTAAAAGATAATCAATACGTGATCTAGCATCTGATACCCTTGCTTGATGCGTAAATTCTTTACTCCCTGGGTTCAGTATCCTCCACGAATCAATGAGCTGTAAGGAGTCGCATAAGAATGGAATGCCCTTGTTTTGTCCCAAGATCCTCCCTGGTGTGCTAGAGGAGCGATCTAATAATGGATCAGCCACGCAGTTGAAGTCCCCTCCCATCACTATAGGTGCCCGACTTAGAGACATTAACTTTGATGTCACAGCCACACACGGCAGACCACGTGACTGGAGCGATCGGCCCACCGGGGGATGCCCGATCCCCCGATAGGCCAAGCCGCCCCTGCTAGTACCTTGTCTAAAAGGAGCATATGTGCTCTATGTAGGGCATAATACCAATTTGCCTCTCGGTAGTGCTGTGTGTTTTTTGGAGTTGTAATCATCATTAGTGCTATCTGCTTAAATCTGGAAGTTGCATAACGCTGTGAGAAAGTCTCGTCCCACCCTTTCTGCTGTGAACCTTCCACAGCATCCCTCCCCCCTTCCCCCTTCCCCCTGCCCTCTCCCTTTCACTCTATTTCCCGTTCCCGAAATCCAGTGTACAAAGGGCCCATTACCCTTCATCAGAGATCCTTATGTGAGCGCTAGGGTGCCCCTCCCCCTATACATATATATTTATTTTTATTTATTTTATTTATTAAGGCTTTTATATACCGAATTTCTTGATACAAATCAAATCAATTCGGTTTACAATGAACTAACTAACTTCCTTGCCGCGCTAAAGATTGTCAACTGGAGCATAATTCATAACAGAATGATAACAATAGCAATGATTTGTACCTGGCAAAAAAAAAAAACAGCTCAATAATTTCTATCCCAACAGAACTTACAAACTGAACCAAACAGCCAAGCTTGCAGCTATAATAGATATTAGATCCAACTGAATGTGAAGATTGACATCTGTGTGCATTAATTGAGCGCCTGAGCAAAAAGATGGACTGATTTGTTGACGACTGCTATCCATATTGTGGAGTGCGCCGTCCCCTGACGCAAGTCACAGAAATCATGTGGGGTGCCAGCGAGATAGTTTGCCCACATTTTTCAGCCTCTGTGGGAGTATCAAAAAATTTGCTGCCTGACTCCAAACCAAACTTTCAATCTCGCCGGGTAGATGATAGCAAATCTGATGTTCCGATTGCTCAAAGCGGTGCCGACCGACGCAAAGGCCCTCCAACGCTGCGCTACATTGGCAGAGAAATCCTGAAATATTAACGTTTTTTTGCCTTCGTGAAAGAGCTCCTTCTTTTTCTGGTACGCCTGCAGGAGCCGGGCCTTATGTGCATAATTTAGGATTTAGCGACCACAACTCGTGGAGTATTGCGTTCGGCGTTTTTAATCCCAATCCTGTGTGCTCTTTCTCCTTTTAGGAGACCCACCAGCTCAGGAAGGTCTAATTCAGTAGGGAGCCATTTTTCAATTAGAGCCATGAGGTTGGTATCTGGAATACTTTCAGCGAACGTCACAAAAACGCAAATTTGCACGCCGCAACCTGTTTTCCAGGTCTTCAATTTTAGACTCTTGGGTTGATTTTTTTTTTTTTTCTAAAATTGCCATTTTTGCCTGGAGGCTGGTTTGTATCCTCTTCTACCACGTGGATTCTCCTCTCCATCACTTCCATGCGCGTATTGTAGTCGGTAAGTGGGTTACGCACCTCAGTGAGCTGAGAGGAGATTTCATCGAAGCGTGGGTTTAATGCTGCTGCTACCGCCGCTGTAATCGCCGCCGAATCAGTTATATGTTTTCCCCCTTCTGGGCTGGTTGGCACGGCTGCGGCCATTTTAGCTTCGGGTCTGCACGCTCTGTCTTTATCTTTCTGCGGCGGGCGGCAGGACATTCCGCTCCCCCTCGCAGTTTTCTGGGTTGTTTCGCCGCCAAAATCGCTGCGAAGGGGAGAGTCCCAGGGGAGAGGCACCCGGAGCGCGAGGAGTGTGCGTCCTCACCACTTCCCGCGTCACGTGATGTCCTCGAGATTCATATTTTTATTTCAGTGGCACTGTTGGGGGTTCTTTGGCGGTGAGGGGGAGGGGTTAACTCGGCCCCTTCATTTCCTCTTGCAGGGGTGGTTCCCCGCTTTGGTGTTTCAGTTGTTTCAAGTCAATGAAACAAGGTAAACCTCAAACAAAACAAGAAACACATTTAAAACCATCAACTGAAACGAGACAATGCATGCAGGTTGCTGGCGTGTAACTCCCAGTTTACACAGCTGCTTTCAAAATAAAAACACGTGTATATTTCTTGGCACATCCTGGTGCAGCAGAATAACAAAGCTCGGGCTGCACTCTCGCTGGACCACAGGGATAGGCACTGTCTAGAGGCTCTATGGGTACAGCCAGCATTAGTCACAGACAGAACACATCCTGAGCTCTGCATTCCACTGCCACTCTGCAGTACCTAGGTGCAGAAAAATAAAGTTCCGCGCCATGGAGACTCTGGAAGTAGCATCTCATCTCTCCCTCACCTCTCTACCCCTTTCAGCCGGAGAGTACTGGCTCTCAAACCCATTCCTTGGGGACCCACAGCTGTCTGGTTTTTTTTAATATCCATGAGAAATATTTTCATGCACTCATTGGTTGCAAATAAATATATATCTACAGTGTATATGAATATCTCATGCGTATTCGTCATGGACCTGCTGAAAATTAGAACGGATAGTGGGTCCTGGGGAGTGGGGTTTGAGAACCACTGAACTAGAGGAATGTACCACTTAGAAAAGGATGTCTACACCCCAGAGGCATCCAGATGCACATTAAAGCTTCTTAGCAGCTTACTGAAGAAGGTTCCAAGGGACGGCGTTCCCTTGTCCCACCATGCTGCTTTTGGTGTTTTCCATCACACCTAATGCTCTGAATAATCTGTTGATAGTAATCAAGTCTTTTCAGCTGCCTGTGCTTCCAGTCACTGCCTCTGACCAATGGAAGAGGCCTCCCAGCTGCCTGGGCTCCCTTCCACGGTCTCTAACCACTACAAGAGGCCTCCCAGCTGCCTGGGCTCCCTTCCACGGTCTCTAACCACTACAAGAGGCCTCCCAACTGCCTGGGCTCCTTTCCAAGGTCTCTAACCACTACAAGAGGCCTCCCAGCTGCCTGCGCTCCCTTCCAAGGTCTCTAACACTACAAGAGGCCTCCCATCTGCTTGGGCTCCCTTCCATGGTCTCTAACCACTACAAGAGGCCTCCCAGCTGCCTGGCCTCCCTTCCACGGTCTCTAACCACTACAAGAGACCTCCCAGCTGCCTGGCCTCCCTTCCACGATCTCTAACCACTACAAGAGGCCTCCCAGCTGCCTGGCCTCCCTTCCACGATCTCTAACCACTACAAGAGGCCTCCCAGCTGCCTGGCCTCCCTTCCATGGTCTCTAACCACTACAAGAGGCCTACCAGCTGCCTGGCCTCCCTTCCACGGTCTCTAACCACTACAAAAAGCCTCACAGCTGCCTGGGCTCCCTACCACAGCCCCTGACCCACAGACAACGTCTCCCTGCCAGTGCCTGATTTAGACTCCAGCTACCTAAGCCAGTGGTTCCTCAATGCCCAGCCAGCTGGGTTTTCAGGATATCCACAATGAATATGCACGAGGTATATTTGCACATTATGGAGACTCAGTATATGCAAATCTCTTTTATGCATACTCATTGCGGATATCCTGAAAACCCTGGGTGTGTCCCAAGAACCGGCTTGAGAACCACGGACCTAAGCTACAGTGTAAAGGCCTCAGACTATGAGGGGCCTCTAAATACAAAATACATCTTATTAAATTCCACCTTTTACACTTGTTTTTGGCAATGCTATGGGGACCCTTAACCTACCCTAGGGCAGTGATATTCATTTCCATCCTCGAGGGCCGTGAACGGCTCAGCTTTTCAGGATCCCCTTAACGGATACGCAAGGGAAGCTGTGTGCATGCAAATTTATTTCATGCATATTCATGAAGAGTATCCTGAAAAGCAAACATTTGCATCCCCGGAGGACTAGAATGGCAACTGTTAGTGAATCTCAATGTGGGATATCATCTTTAGGCAGACAATATCCAGTTTGTGGGGCCAATTTTATTGTCTCTGACTGAAGCATTTAAGAAGATTACAGATTGTTACATTTTAGTTAGGAACTGGATGTTAGAGAACAGATTCTTTTTGAAGGTTAAAAAAACCTGAAATTCTCCATTTAGCTAGATTCCCTTGGGATGATATTCCTAACTCGCTTACTCTTGAGGGGATGGAAATTTCAACTGTTAGGCAGGCTCGTAATTGGGGGGTGAGTTAATGAATTCTTCACACTTTAGCTCCTTGTTAAAGCTGCCGCTTCCTATCTACTGTAGATCTAGATCTAAAGACCATTATTCATTTGTTGGTGATGTCTACTTTAGCTTATTGCAATGCACTTTATATTGGGTCTCTAGCCAGACACACAGAGCTCCAGTTTTACAGGATTTGCATTGGCTACTGATCCGTAAGAGAGTACTATTCACGGTGCTACGTCTGGGGCTTTATATAATCTTGCCCCAAAGGGTTTTAATTCGGTGCTCAAGATTTATCAACCAGCACATCCTTTATGAGCAGCCTCCCAGTCGAGTTTATCGGACGTTCCTTCTACAAAGCAAATTAGACTTGCTGCGCTCTGGGAGTGTCCATTTTGTGTGGCCGGACCAGAGTTGTCCAACGCGTTTACCGGAAGGGATGAGATTCGGGAAACTTTTAAAAGCACATCTTGGGGTTTCAAGGCATGGGCAGGCTCCTTGCGGCTAGGTTGGCCTCTTGTCTAGAAGTCCTTTTTGAGCTATATTATGTATTGCTTATGGTTTTATTATGACTAGCACGCTGTAGACTGCCTGGTAATGTTGATAGAGCAGGTTATCACTTATTGAAATAAATAA
Organism: Rhinatrema bivittatum; assembly: GCF_901001135.1. Classification (NCBI taxonomy): domain Eukaryota; kingdom Metazoa; phylum Chordata; class Amphibia; order Gymnophiona; family Rhinatrematidae; genus Rhinatrema; species Rhinatrema bivittatum. The sequence goes on along the minus strand of NC_042633.1, from coordinate 29,034,322 downwards.
GGGCTTCAGCATGTCTCATGCTGGCCCGGTTCCCCACCTCCTGTGCTCCATCCCACTGCCTCGGCTTCAGACAGCAGCATGTGCTTCTTGAGATTTCTCCAGGAAATTTGGGGAAATAAGAAAGCATCCCGGCTCTGATGGAGTAGAGAGCTGGCTGTGCTCCTGCTCTTACTATTACTGGTGAAACAGGTTTGCCTGCTCCTTTGCCAATATTATAATAATATTTATTTTGACTCGCAGTTAAAATGATGCTCTGGGGACTGGCCCAGTGTCTCACGTGCATTGCTATGTGGAAGGTCCCCAGTTTGATCCCCAGTTGGGTCTTCGGCTCCTGGATTGACTGGGGATGCTGTGGAAGAGAGCAGCATTTTTTCCCCATGTGTGCCTCATTCTGCCATGGAGGTTCCCAACCTTCATCGTGGGCCACTACTACCTTCATCATCATCACATTCTCTTTTCTTCTCTTCCCTTCCCTCTCCCCCCATCCCCGGCATCATCGTCTTCCCTTTCTCCCCACCCCATCACCAGCATCATCACCTTCCCTGTTCTCCAACCTCTTTCCCTTTACCCCCTGCTGTCATCACCTTCCTCTCCCTTCCCCCACCCCCAGGCATCATCATCACCTTCTCTTTCCAATATCCTGGCATCATTGCTTTCTCTTCCCTTCCCTCTCTCCCACCATCACCTTCCCTCTCCCTCCACTCCTCTTTCTGCATCTCTTGGCATCATAAACCTTCCCTACCACCACCCTTCCCTCCCTAATCCCCAAGCCTCATCATGACCTTCTCTTCCCTTCCATTTCCCCCTACATTCATCATCATCTTCTTCTTTCTTTTCCTCTCACCCCTCTACCCCCTGGAATCATCACCTTCCCTTTCCTCTCCCCCCACATCTCAGCACCATCACCTTCTCTTCTCTTCCTTCTCCCCCATCCCCTGGCATCATCATTACCTTCTCTCTTCCTCCACCCTTTCTCTGCATCCCTTAGCATAATCATCACCTTCTCCTCTCTTCCATTTCCCCCATCATCACCTTCTCTTCTCTTAACTATCCCCCACCTCCCAGCACCATTGAAATATAACTCTGACTAGGGTCACTAAGCAGTGCGGTAGAAGTTTCTGGAGAGCTCCAGCTGTCCAGGTTCATTGAGGAGTTTGCTCAGAGGGTTCCTGTTCTCTAGAAGGTTATCCAGAGGATAGAGAGTTCGAGTATTGCAGAGCTCATGCAGTTTACAGGGTGGTGCACTTTGTAATTGCCCTTCCTGTTAAGGAGACGAAAAGGGGGATTAAGAAGTGGTGTTTGCAGGGAATGAGGTACTGGTGGTGAGCTAAGGTAGAAGTAATAGGAGGTACATGCCCTCTAACGGGAGATGGGTATTTGATGGAAGGTTATTTAAGATGCTGTTCCAGGCATCTTAAGGGGAGAGAGTTGGAGTCTGATTTGGGAGTGTAAGGGCTCCTGATGTTGCGAGTATGGGTGGCACTTGGGAGCAGATGAGAGCAAGAGCCCTTGGGCCACGGCACAATCCTGGGACAAGGCTCCAAGGTATGCACTGTGGGTAGGCGAGCGCATCCGACACAGACTGAACAGAAGTTTGGAGACTTGGAACACTCAAACCTCCGCTGAACCTGCACGCACAGGAGTGAGACCTAGCAACGCAATGCTGGTATCTGGGGTAGCCCTCCAGCCACTCCGAAAGCTCTTTTGCACTTGCTGCTAGGGAACGGCTTGAGCATCTGGATGGAGGTCGAAGACAATAGATAACTCTGGTGATGAGGACATGACAAAGGCACTGAAGACTTGGAACTTAGACGAGGACTCAGGTTCAGGGTTCAGATTCAGGTTCAGGAGGAGTGCTGCGCCGCAGCGCACCCTACACAGCCCATGGGCTGGTTGCGGACCATGATGCTGGCACCCCTGAAAGAAGGCGAAGAAGAAGACCTGAAAGGTGGGACTTGGAGACGAAGACTGGAACATCAGGAATTTGTGAGGACTTGACATCAGGAACAGAAGACACAGGGACCATTGAGAGACCAGGAACATGGAACAAAGAAACAGAGGAGCTCCCACAAAGACCATGAAGACCAAGAACTCTGACAACTCCTGGAGCAAGAGCTGGACCAGGAACTCCAGGGGTGAAGCAATTCCTTGCAAAGGCAACCAGGAAGTGATTGGGGAGCCCTTTTATAGAGCTGCAAGCATGACGTGATCAGGAAGGGCCGCGGGGCTATTCCCACTGCGAGCCCTTTAAATGTTCAAGAGAGGCACGTATGTGCCTAGGAGATGCTGGGCAGGAGCGGCATGTCCCGCAGGCAGTATCGCAACACCTGAGAGATAATTCTTAGGGTTTGAAGAAGCTGAAAGGTTCCTAAGCCATCCAGGAGGAGGACTCTGAAGTGAAAGGGGCACCATCCTTGCAAGGGAAACTCCAGGAAAGAAGTTGACCCGTGCTGCCCCGGAGACCTTGAGGCTAAGTGGGATTTTTGTGGGATTGAAGATGAAGGATTATGCTAATCTTGTTTGAGTTTCTTTTTTGGACTGCATCCTGCATTTCACTGAAGATTTCTCCTGTGTAGAATTGTTTACCTTGAACTTTCAATAAATGTCTATATTTTGGACCAACCATTATTGTGGACACTGGACTCTGCTATAGTTTGGTAAGTCTTCCCTTGGGCCTCCCAGAGAATGAGCTGGTCCCCACCGGCGATCCCTGGAGGACCCTGATTGCTCCTGGAGCTAGAGCAGTGCAGCCTCCAAAGGTGACTCCAAGGAAAAGGAGGGGGGGGGGGGGTGTCACAGGAGAGATACAGAGAAGCAGTGACGGATTTAAGATTTTGCTGCCTCTAAGCACTGACGGTTCAGTTGTGCACCCCCCCCCCCCTCCCCTCCCCCAGGTGGACAAACAGGGAGTAGGTCGAAGGCACAATCCGAGAGTTTACTGCTGTGGCCCAGGGATAGCTTTTGTAGACTGTCCCCACTGCAAAATTGTCATAATCTAGTCCAGGAATATACCTAAAATCACATTCTTTAAGTTTTGTTACCGCTAAACATTTTGGGCCCAATACAGAAGCCTCAGGGCTGGCAGGTACATCCTGCATACAAGAGAATTAATTATGCATCAGAAAAAATTCAGCTTAACCCGCACAATCCAACTATTTCCAATAAGTAAGTTTAGTTTATTAACTTAATCGCCATTTCTTACATTACTAAAACAAAGCAATGGACAAGTAATGTCTAAAGCATCAATGTGACACAGTAACATCCTGTTAGTCCCCAACTGATACTTGGAGTGTCTTCCAAGCTGCTTATGTTTCCTCCAGTAAACATTGCGCGGTTAGATGAGATACAAGAAAGGACCTTTTCAATTGCTGGTCGTAAAACATGGAATAGTCTTCCAGAGAGTCTAAGACTAACTGGTTGTACTAAATCATTTCTAAAGATGCCTAAAACTCATCTTTTTAAATTAGCATTTCACCGCTTGGAGATTTAGTACACACAAATGTCATTTTATCTTCCATTTTATTATGTTCATTTTATTTCTGTTTTTATTTCTTTCTTTAATTATTTTAGAATATCAATCCATGCAATGTATTTGTTTTTTACATTCTGTACTGTTTCAACAGATTTTATGTATGTATTGTTGTAAACTGCTTTTAACCTTGCCTACGTGGTTTATAAATTTGTTAATTAATGAAGATGATTTGAGATAAGCAAGATGTAGCTCTCCATCTGCCCATTTTTTTTGGCAGGGACCAGAGCCTACATCGTCCTATATGGAAGAGTGGGTTGAGGTGGGCATACAATTCATTTTAAATAGCAGAATACACCAGTGGACAAAGGTCCCATACTATAAGGAATGTTCTGTTCTGTCCCAGATTTATCTACCATCTTGTCACCAACACAGATTTCAGTGTCGGAGTAAGATTTATCTATTATGCCATCAATTCAATTGACCCTCTTACAGGCTCAGATTCCAATTTTTAAGTTTCTTTAGTTTAGTTTATTGTCTTAATAGGCTGCCTTTCCATCCTAAATCAAAGCAATTAACAAATATAACATAAAAATCAAACTCACACAAAAATTTCACATAATAAAATATTAATACATGATATAATAAATCATCCACTTTGGCTGAAATTATTTTCCACACCACAGAAACTTGATTTTCCAAATCTTTTTATAGTTCTCTGTGGTCAAGTTGAATTCCTTCTGAACCAGAGGTCCCTGTCTTCAAAACATTTCGCCATTTGTTTTTGCAAAATATGAATGAATCATGTGACTAAACAGGAAGTGATTGCTTTGGATTCTCTTATACCAGCTGATAAAAGGTGGAGCAATAGTAGTTGTTCACTGGGGTGAATACATTAGGGACATACATCTCCAACTGTAGGACTCCACATATCAGAAATTGTTGGAAGATCACACTTCTAGGTTTCAAATCATGATAAGATCTATATTAGAGAATAGTGAAGCTCAGTGATTTATCATCAAAAGGCGAGCGAGCTCTTCTTAATGTGACGTATCCTAAGACTCCAGTAATTTACACCTTGCCTAAGATACTTCAGTCTCCCTGGTGGATTTTTTATCTGGCAACGAACCTATCCTGTAACCATTATCAGTTTTTGTAGACAAATAATTGAAACCCTTTGTCCTTAAATTACCATCGTACATTAGAGACTCTGTTGATTTAATTTCCACTATAGAAGGCATTAATCAAGGCTATTAATCAAGTTTTCTTAGGGAATAGCCACTGCTATTACCATAATTGCATCAGTAGCATGGGATCTTCTTGGTGTTTGGGTAATTGCCAGGTTCTTGTGGCCTGGTTTGGCCTCTGTTCAAAACAGGATGCTGGGCTTGGTCTGACCCAGCATGGCAATTTCTTATGTTCTTAAGGTACTTTATGCACAGGTAACATGGCTATATGCACCTGGAAATTATTTGTAATCAGGCCAGCAGCATCCAATACAATGGAAACGATTTCTGGATCTTTCTGCCACATTTTCTAAGGTTCTGATTGCATCATTTGATATTTGAGGATCTTCTCTCTTGCCATATGACCCACAGAATAGTCGCTTGGTTCTGATGCTGACAGCAATGCTTTCCTTGTGCTTTTCTCCTTGACCATAATATCTGGCTTTCTTGCTTCAAGCTATTTAGTTGTTTGAATGGGAAAGTCCCAGGGGATCATTCTGTACAATTCTTCCAGGGCTTTTCCAGTACATTAGGTCACAGTATGAGGCTGTAAGGGGACAGACTCAAGAGCAACATTGGAAAACATTTCTTCAAGGAAAGGGTGGTGGGTGCAGGGAACGGACTCCTGGGGAGCATTCAGGAAAGCCTGGGATAAGCACAAAGGATCCCAAGTGGAAAAGTAGTGAGGAGAAAGCCGGAAATCAACTGAGGTCGGTGGCCCTGCACCAAGGCAACTGGTCCTCATCTGCTGCAGATTCTGTGCTGCAGCAGACCCTTAACTTACTGATTTCGTTGTGTGTGAGGATGGGGGGAGCAGAGAAGGTAGAGATAGGATTACATCTTTCCCAAGTTATTCCATTAACCACAAGACCACACCTCTTCCCAATATAGAACGCGGAATGATGGCTGGTTCCTGGCCTTCCTCTAACACAAACACAAAAGCACAAAAGAGCCTCCTTTGATAAGGCTGCTTCTCCTTGGCAGGCCCGAACCCCCAAGCCCCAGCCCTGGCCCTCGTCCAGCGCCACGGTTCCACTTCGCTTCCTTCTCTTTTATTGTTGTTTCGCCGACCACACCTTGAAACTTTGGTCAGGGAGAGAAGGACCGCTGTTGAACTTGCAGGAGGGATATATATGTCCCCATCAGTTCCTGGGTTCCCAGAATCCGGTGACAGGGGAGGTGGCAGGAGCAGCAGCGTGCGTACCTGGGAAGAGCCGCACATCAGACTCCGACTCTGGTTCATCCGGAATTCCAGTCTCCCGGCACTGTGCACGGAGATAGACAGGGGTGGAAAGCTAAAGAGCAGAAGCAAATAACGGAAGGGAAAAATGAAGGCACTCCTAGTCCTCGTGCTTTCAGCTTGGCTGTGCTCTGATCTAGGTAAGAAGGGTTGGGGGAGTGTTTTAAACTGTGAATTAGTTATTACATTTTAAAATCTGCTGCACAGAACAGGTACAGCGCAGGCAGGCCACATTGCAAGCTTCACACACACATGCACACACACGGTACAGCACAATCAGCAGCAGTGCAAGCTTCCCTCGCTTTCACAACCACATTGCCTCACCACAGAACAGGTACAACACAGAGAGCAGCACCTTCCCTCACTTTGTCACACCCTAAAGAATAAGGCTGCTACCTCATCCAAGATGAAGTGAACAGGCTGCTGCATTCCTGGTTTTGCCCCATTGCATGCAGGGAGGTATAGTTTTGATTGTCCTGTTGATTTATGTAGGAAATAAGCCTGATACTTCACTTTCAATGCATATACAGCAAAGTTCTCTGATTCAACGGCAGGGGAGAAGAAAAGAGGGTTCGCACTCACAAAGCGGGGAGTAGCTGGCTTGTTACGGCGGTTACTACCCCAAACCAAATGTGCCTGATACTTCACTTTCGATGCACAGCCAGCATGGCTCTCTGCTTCAACGGCATGGGAGAAAGACTGATACATCACACATATCCAGCATAGCTCCCTGCTTCAACGGCAGGGGAGAAGAAAAACAACCAATAAGGGCTAATAACATAGTCTGGGTAAAACAAATAAGCATGGGTGCAGCTTGCTTATTGCGGCGGCTACTACCCCTAACGAATCAAGCTAGATAATTCACTTGGATGCAGCTCCATCACTGCTTTCTACATTAAAGGTGGGGGTGGAAGGGAAATAGAACCAAGTGCTAAGAGAAACAGATAAGTATGAGAGAAAAAAGTGTGTGAAGCTTGCTGGGCAGACTGGATGGGCCATTTGGTCTTCTTCTGCCGTCATTTCTATGTTTCTATGTTTTCTATGTTTCTATGAAATAATCAGAACTACAATACTATGTATAGTGCAGCCTTGATGCAAAATAGCCAGCAATACTCCTTAATTGTTTTATACTTGTTCAGTTTTTCTTCTTGTTAATATAGTGTTTTGATGCTGGATCTTGCAATTTATGCTATTAAGAATGTTGAGCTTTTGAATTGTACGTTTTAACTATGTTAAACCACCTTCAGCTGCCTGATTCTATGGCAGGGGTGGCCATCTCCAGTTTGCAAGCGTCACAAACAGGTCTGGTTTTCAGGATATCCACAATGAATATGCATAAAGTAGATTTGCATGCACTGCCTCCATTGTATGCAAATCTCTCTCATGCATATTCATTGTGAGTATCCTGAAAACCAGACCTGTTTGTGACTCTCGAGGACAAGAGCCGACCAACCCTGTTCTATGGACAGGCAGTTTATACATTAAAATAAATAAATTACTTGCAAACACCAGGCCCAGATGTAGGTAAAGGTCAACAGTCTTTGGGGCCAATGAAAAAAAAGTGCGCTGAAAGCGGGCGCTGAGTGTTCAGCGCCCGCTTTCCTAATGCGCCCCCAGGCACCTCTCCTGGGGGTGCCATGCAGTATTTAAATTAGGGGTCGCACCATCAAGGAGTCGCTAGGGTCGACTGTGCGCCCCTAGCAGCTCCTTGACAGCGGGCACCCGGGAGAGGTCAGCTCTCTGCCGGTTAAGAAAACGGATGCTGACTTTATCGGCGTCCATTTTCCTACTCGGCGCGCAGCCACAGGTTCGGAAAACGGACACTGGTTAGCTGAGCATCCGCTTCCCCAAACCTGACCACTGGCACTTTAAAAAAATATATTTTTTTAAATCTTTTGTTCCTCCGACTTAATATCACCACGATATTATGTCAGAGGATGTACAGAAAAGCAGTATTGGATGCACTTTTTTTTTTTTTTTTGCATTTGGGGTGAATAATTAATAGCCTCATTGACATGCATTTGCATGTGATGAGTGCTATCAGTTTCACGGCGCGTTGTGGGGGTGCTAATCCCCTTTCAGCATAAGGGGCTGTGGACGGGCCTCCACAACACACATCCAACTGCAGGTTAAACAATGCGCTCGGCTGAGTGCCCCTTTATTGGCTGCAGTCTGGTCAGAAGATACAGCAAACTTTCTATTACCAAAATACACCACTGAACTTTGTGCAGAAAAACACAGTGCAGAGGGGTCCCCAAATCCATTCCTTGAGGCGCTGCAAACCAGTTTCATTTTCAGGATTCACGCCATGAATATGCATGGGAGAGATCTGCATACAATGAGGGCAAGACATGCAAATCTCTCTTGCATATTCATTGGGGAAATCGTGACCAGTTTGTGGTCCTCAAGAAGTAGATTTGGGAACATCTAGAGGTCCATATTCAAAAGCATTTAGCCGGATATCTCAGAAGTTATCCATCTAAATGAAGATTTAGGAACTTATCCAGCTAGAATTTTGTCGTCTAAATTAGTGGAGTTCCAGGGGGCATAACTGGGAGGAAGTGAGTTAGCTGGCTAAGTTATCCGGTTATTGGTGCCACCAGTGCAGCATTCCCGGCAGGCTCCCTGGTCCAGCACAGAAGCAGGAATGTAGCAGGCAGGCTCCCTGGTCCAGCACAGAAGCAGGAGTGTAGCAGGCAGGCTCCCTGGTCCAGCACAGAAGCAGGAGTGTAGCACGACAGAGCGCAGGAGCCTCAGCAAGGAGAGAGGAGAAGCCTGGAGTCACCACTAGTAAGGAGGAAAGCCACTGCAATGTGGGGGGGGGGGGGGGGAGAGAAAGGGACATGTTAGGGGATGGGAGGAGAGCTGGGGGATGCTGCTGAGTGGGTGAGTGGGAAAATCTGCTTAATATTGTTTTATTGTCCTGGCTTCTCGCCACCAAATAAACTCCCATATCCAGCCAGAAAAACAATCAGTCACCTTTTTCCACTGATTTTCTCCTGTTTTTTTTTGTTCTTGTCATAAACCATGATAAATTTCTGGGAAAAATAAAAAACAGAAAACCCAAAAATGAAGGTCCCTGTGGATATGGTAACCTTAGGAAGCATGGAAAGGGGTGGCCATGCAGACAGCCGGAGGGGATGGAAGTCACAGCAGGAAGTAGTATTATTCAAGACTACTGTGGGATTTTCAGCAGCTGAAGCCGTGTGGGGAGCGTGTACTCTGGTCCAGAACGCATTGAGAAGAGGCACAAGGACTAGAATGTGTTACTATAGGAATTCCGGGAGCAGGAAGGTGCATAATCTAGAACAGGGAGGGCCTCAGCCCAGTCCTCAGGACATACCTAGCCAGTCAGGTTTTCAGGAGACAGATTTCTATGCACTGCCTCCATTGTAGGCAAATCTATCTCATGTGTATTCAGTTCATTGTGGATCTCTTGAAAACCTGACTGGCTAGGTGTGCCACAAAGACAGGGTTGAGAACCCCTGATCTAGAATTACACAGAGCAGAATGTGCTGGGATGGAAGATAAGCCAGAACTATTTAGTAGGCTTCAATAAAGTACAGGGAGGGACAATTTTCCATAGGAAAATAATCCAAGAAGAAGGGGTCGTGCTATGAAGGGCAGCTCAGAGGAAATGTAACGAAATACTCCTTTACTGAAAGGGTAGTGGATGCCTGGAACAACGGACCTGCGGAGGTGCTATAAACCAAATCGGAGACAGAATTCAAACATGCTTTATACAGATATAAGAAACAGTGGTAGGAGCGGCGTTGAGAGGGCAGGTAAAAGACCTGGGGGGGCAGGATAGGTTTAAGTATGGAAACCTGTATGATCTAGAATAGTACATGACCTTGGAGGGAGGATGACTAAACTACCTGAGATAAGGAAAGATATCCTGAAGGCGGTCAAGCTTGTATGGCTGACAACTGGGAGATATCATTAGCAGCATAGACCAGAATAACCAGATAGATTGGGTGAGTCAATAAGCCCTTACCTTCCTATGTTATGTTACTAAGTAACTATAGGTACCAGAATGCATTTGAGATGGAGATGAGGAACCAGACAGGACTATAGTCCAGAACTACCTATAGCCTGGAATGTATTAAGGTTGCAGAGGGAGAACCAGGAAGGTATGCAATCCAAGAGTGCACGAGCCAGAACACATTGTTGTGTAGTCTGGACAAACAGGACTGAGTTGTCATCTCCTGCCCATGGCCTGAAGCTACTGGAGCCAGAGCTGCCATGTGATCTGGTTTTCTAGAAGGGAAAGTCTTGGCCAGTCCGGGTTTATGACTTTACATCTCCAGGGCATTGTGCAATTCCTAGTCCCTGCTTTTTCAACGTGTAAAGCAGCATGGCAGGTGCCAGGCTGCAGTTGGAGGGGGATTTGAAGGAGAAACCAGGACTGGCCTACAGTCTTCCTTCAGAAATCAAAAGTTTAGATATCTCTGGTCAAATTGTATGAGTCAAATCAATCAGTCTCTTACTGAACAAAGTTACATTAATAGCGGAGCAACGCACAGTGGCTACCAACCCATGTAGCAGCCATGAAGGAGGGAGGTAGAAATAATTGAAAGCTGTCCAAAAAATGTAAACAGTTCAAAATGAAAAAGCTTAATAAGGATCATCTAAAAAAAGTTTCATCAAGAGGCTAATCACTTTACATTGATCAGAGGTGTTCTAGCAGTAGATGCAGCCAACACCTAACAAGAGCCGTGTTTGGCAGTGAGAGCTGTCTCAAGTGAGAAAGAAGGAATATCTGCAAAGTCAAAGGGAGGACATCATTCAAAACATATTGGCAAAATACAAATAATCTGAGGACAGTTAAAAACAGCCAGGCCAAAGGAAGCACAGATACATCAGCCTCCAGATACTAGCACACTGAAGACCAAGGGTTAAATAGTTAATGTTGAAAGAAAAAGGTGTCAAATAGTAACAGCCAACGAGAAGACGCAGAGAGAGCCATTCCCGGAAAATCTGTCAAACCATTGTACATTCCACACGGAAAAGTGAATTAAACCCAAGACATTCTGTCAATCCCCTGGTTTAGACAAGAGGGAGTAAAAGGGTTAAGATGGACTATCCAATGTTGTTCCCAATGAATCAAAAATAGCGGAGAGTTGCCATCTAGGGTCCGTGGATGAGCAACCCTCAATAACACGAAAACTGAGGTCAGAAACCAAGCGTTGCTTCTCCAGCCAGTGTGAGACTAAAGGAGGGGGCAGGTCTTAGTTATTTATTTTCAATATTTCTGTGCTGCTCACAGAAACAACATAGCTCATTGGTTAAAACAATTGCAACATTGATTGACAACCATTAATGCTATAACCTTAGGCAGCATCAAATAAAGTCTCAGCCTTTTCCTGAACTGGAAATAGTCTGTACATTGACGAATATCTTCAGGAAGCTCATTCCATTTCACTGGCCCAATGACCAAAAACGCATGTGAGCGGGTTGTTTGCAGCCAAGCATTTTTCAACGAGGGTACCTTAGGTCATTTTTTACCCGATCAATGCAACTTTTCCAGAGGGGAACAGAAACAAATAAGCTGGATTGCCTTGTATAAAGGCCGTAAATACCAGGCCTAAAACTGAATTCTATATCTGACAGATATAGAATACAGTTCTATGACAGATATGTGATGCCAATGTAGTATTCTCAACATGGGGGGGGGGATTTAACATGATCCTGAATAGAACCCCCTGTAACCAGCCGAGCTGCTGCATTCTGTAATAGCTGGAGTACGCCGGCTGGCAGCTTAACAAACCCATATATAAGGAGTTACAATAATCAACTGAAGACAAAACGAAGGCTTGAATTACTGTCTGAAAATGTCCCCAAGTTGAAAAATAACTGGTTGGCTACTAACCAAGAAGAAATTACATCTAATGATCAAGAAATACATGAGAAAACTTCCCACTCCCTCCCACGCATCGGAAAACAAAGCTAAATGTCATCAGCATGAAATCTAAAATCTAACCCTAGTTCTTCCATAATTATACATAATGGCTGCTGATATATAAAGAGGCGACCCGGGCGTGTCCCGAGGTCGCCGAAAGTAACACAGGGTCGGGTGGGAGGCAAGGCAGCCAGAAGCGGGGGGGGGGGGGGGGGTGAGTAGGAGAGAAGGGAACGAGAGACCAATGGCAGCTGGCGATTTAAAAAACCGCGCTGCCATTGGACGGAGGGGGTTAAGAAAAGAATAGGGCTAGCGGGTAGCGGTTAGTGGGGCATTCGGCAGCGAGTAAGGTGGAAGCGAAGTTTGCTTCCCTTTGCTTACTAGCGCAGAATCCTCGGTTAAGGTCCGGAGGTACCATAGCTGTTTGAGGCTTGGTCCTCTCGGGAATGCGGCGCGCGAAGTCCAAGCTGCCGAGCAGGCCTCCGGCGGGATCGCGATCCAACCCGCCGGCGAGGTCGCGTTCGGCTCGAGGCGCGGTAGTCGCAGGGATTGCTGGCTCCACAAGTGTGAGTACGGCGGCGGCTCCGGGTCCTTCGTGTCCCTCCCTCCCGGTCCCGCCCCCCCCCATCGTCTCCCTCATCCCCTACCTGTCTGACTCCGGCGAAAGTGGGCCGGAAGCTGAGGCTGAGCCTTGCCCTGGCTCTCTTCCTCGCGTTCCGCTGTGCTCTACGCTGCCCCCTCCTTCGGGCCTGGCCGGGACGGTGCACACTTTCACCTTTTTGGGCCGCCCCCTGCACGACGCGATCGGCCGGGGCCCCGAGCCCGCCCCTTTCCCGCCAGTCCTGGATGCTCCGGTTCATGCCCCCCTGGCATCGGATGCTACGGCGCGCCCTTTTCGCCCACGAGCCCCTGCCCCCTCCCGCGACCCGCGGCCTCCCAGTCCCCAGGGCCCTGCCGTTTCGCGTGGTCGCGGACCAACCCGCCTCCCTGTGTCCAGTGGCGGCCTCCTCACTAGCCCCCCCTCGAGATCCTCGCGGCGCCGTGCGGCGCCAAATGTCGGCGTTCCCGCCGGCAGAAGGCGAGGTTCTTCAGGGTCTGCCAGAGCCAGGCCCAGCCGGTCCCGCGAGGGCCCAGACCACGTTCAGCCTTCCCTTCACGGATACCCCTGCCCGCGAGTGGCCCCATGTGCCCCTTTGCTGCCTGCTGCTTTTAGTACAGCGCAGGAGGCTGATGTTGTGTCCGCTTTCCTTGAGAGGATGGCCAGGGCCGGTTACGGGTTCGTCCCGGTTGCTGGGGCCCCCCAACCTGACAGCCGGGCTTTCGGAACATGGCACACCGGTCCCGCCCCCCCGCCCTCGAGCGGGCTAATTTTTCCTCTCGACGCGGCAGCGAGTGAATCAGAGCTCCTGCGGCCTGGTACACGTCGAGCGGACTGCGGGTTTCCAGCCCCCCCGGATGAGGAGCGCCCGGGTCCGTCCCACCTTGAGGCCTGGCGCACCCCCGCGGCGGCGGCTTCCCTGGTACCCGATGGAGGCGCCCTCGGCGGAGATCCATGGCCTGGTCCAAGCGGAGCACCCCCTGGAGAGTGGCGTGGCGATGCGGCCCGGGACGTGGTGCCTGCCGGTAAGTCTGTTAAAATATTGGGGGTTTCCGGAGGCGGGGTTACGGGTAAGAGGCCTCGGCATACCTCGCGTTCCTCATCTTCATCCTCGGCCTCCAGCTCCAGCGGGAGTATGACGCGCCCGAGGTTACCCGTCACCGAGGGGCCGCAATGTGATGTTGGCCACCCGGCCTTAGCATCCTTGACCGAATTATGGGAGGAAGTGCCTCGGCGGCTAGTTAAACGCATCCGAAAGCGGAAATTTGTTAATATTTTTAAATTGCTCGAGGGCCGCCGGGGGGGGAAGAAAGGATCCAAGAAAAACAAGAAACGTACTAGACGGCGCAGCGCCGGACCCCGGATCGCCAAAAACATTGTCAACTGGGTGCGTGGTTTCTTGCGGCTAGCCAGCGTGGTTAGTCATTTTGACGCTTCCCAGTATGGCTCCCTACTATCTTACGCGGATAGTATACTTGGTGCCTTCAGGGACTATGATGGTTGGGCATGGCTCAACTACGATGAGAAGTTTCGCGACAAAATGGCGGGGAATCGGTTCATGTCTTGGGGGTCCCAGGACATTCACTTATGGCTCACGCAAATGACCAACAAAGGGGTGCAGGCCCACAGGAGTGGCCTCCGAGCGGGTGGAGTTGGTGCTCCGGCGCTTACCGACCCCGCTGGTACCGCTGCAGCGCAGTCCTTTCGGACCGGGGCCGGTCGTAAAAGCGATCCCGGCGTTAAAAGTTCGGGAGGTGGAACCGACGTCTGCTGGAGGTTCAATAAGCTTACATGCCTCTTCCCAGAATGTAAATTTCGGCATGCGTGTGCCACATGTGGTGGATCGCATTCCGCCCTGCGATGCACCCAGGGCCAGAGTGCTGGGGCCGCTAAAGGAGCCAAGTGATTGGTCCGTTCTTAGGAAAGCCGAGTCTCCCATTATTCTGGCGGAGCTGTTTACCTCCTTACATCAATACCCGGATCGAAAGGCGGCTCGGCTACTCTTAGATGGTTTTCGTTTCGGATTTCTCATTCCTTATGTTGGTCCGGGTTCTGGGGGGAGGGCGAGGAATTCCCGTTCGGCTACCCAGTTGGCTTCTGTGGTGCGTGCCAAGTTGGCGGATGAACTCGCCTTGGGACGAATAGCTGGCCCATTTTTGCGTCAGCCTTTCGAGACGATGCATCTGTCGCCACTGGCAGTTATACCCAAGAAGGCCCCGGGTAAATTTCGTCTCATTCTTAACCTGTCGGCCCCGGACGGTTCTTCCGTGAATGATTTTATCCCTCCGGAGGCCTGCGCCGTCACCTATGCCTCCTTTGATGATGCGGTCGCCTTGATTCGCGAGGCGGGTCCGGGGGCTCTTTTGGCGAAGGCGGACATTGAATCCGCTTTTCGCTTGCTCCCCATTCACCCACGCAGTTTTCCGCTGCTCGGCTTTTACTTTGATGGTCACTACTTTGTGGATCGATGCCTGCCCATGGGTTGTGCAGTTTCCTGTGCCTTTTTTGAGGCCTTCAGCACGTTTGTTCATTGGGCTACGAATACGCATAATCAGTGCGCGGCTTCGGTCCACTATTTAGATGACTTTCTTTTTGTTGGCCCGGGGAATGACAACACGTGTCGTCGCCAATTGGATGGTTTCCTTTGTACAGCCGAGCGTTTGGGGATTCCAATAGCACATGACAAAACGGAAGGTCCGGTAACCAGGTTGACATTCCTCGGTATTGAGTTGGATTCCATGGCCATGGCCTGCCGGTTACCGGTTGATAAATTAGTCCAGCTTCAGGGGTTGATTGCGGTGGTTAAAGGGGCGACTAAGGTCACGTTAAAGCAGTTACAAGCCTTAATCGGCTCTCTTAATTTTGCCTGCAGGGTCATACCTATCGGTCGTGCGTTTATTCGCCGCCTCTCCGCTCGGACGGCGGGGGTCCGGGCTGGTCATCATTTTATACGCGTTACCAAGGCGGTCCGGGATGAGTTGATGATTTGGGATGAGTTCCTTGCATCCTTCAATGGGGTCTGCATTATGCAGGCTCCGGAGGTGTCTAATGAGGACCTGGCCCTGTTTTCGGACGCGGCGGGGGCGTCTGGTCTGGGTCTTTATTTCCAAGGTAAATGGTGCGCAGAACGTTGGCCTGAGAGCTGGGTGACTGCCGGCACGGTCAAGAATGTTACCTTTTTGGAACTCTTCCCAATCCTGGTAGCCCTGACGTTGTGGGGTGAGGATTTAGCTAACAAACGCGTGGTGTGGTGGTGCGACAATTTAGGGGTCGTTCACGTGGTCAATAAGCTGGCGGCCAAGTGCCCGCGGGTTTCGGCCTTAGTGCGGGAACTAGTGATGTTATGCCTCCGCTGGAATGTTGCAGTGAAAGCGCGCCACGTGCCTGGCACCCTGAATATCATTGCTGACGCTCTCTCTCGTTTTAAGTGGGACGTCTTTCGAGCGGCGGCTCCACACGCTTGCCGCACTGGGGACCGGGTGCCGGCCTGCCTTTGGAACCTTGGCACTCCATGACGTCGGACCTTCTCCAGCGCTCTGTGGCTCCAGCTACGTGGAAGGCCTACCTCTCCGGCGACCGACATGTGACTCGTTTTTTGTTTTCTTCCGGGTGGACAGGGGGGGAAGTGCGTGCGGCTCAGATCGTTCGTTTCATCCTGTGGGCCAAACGGGCGGGGTTTTCTGTAGCCTCTGTCCGGAGCCAGCTGGCAGGATTTGCCTTTTTCCACAAGCTGGCGGGGTTCGGTAGCCCGTTGCGTAGTTTTTTGGTGCGCAAGCTATTGGCCGGTTGGGGTAGGGGGGCGGGTCGCCCGAGGGATCGGCGTAGGCCCATCCGCTTTCCCGACCTGCTTCAAATTGCTGCAGCTTTGCCCGGGATCTGTCATTCGGAGTTTGAATTCGTTCTGTTCCGGTCGGCTTTCGCGTTGGCTTTCTTTGGGGCGTTTCGGCTGGGGGAGCTCGTCGCCCCGTCCAAAAGGGACGGGGGTACGGCGGGTCTTTTAGTGGCTGACGTCTGTTTGTACGAGCAGAGCGTCACGCTTCGTCTTCGGCGCTCCAAGACAGATCAGCGGGGCACCGGAGCGTGGGTTTCGTTACCGCGAGCCTCCCATGACCTCGTCTGTCCGGTTAGAACAGCGCTACGGTACGTGGCTTTGCGGCCTGCGATCGGACGGCATTTTTTCGTACACGCGGATGGGACGCCGCTCACGCGCTTTCAGTTCGCGGCTGTACTTTGGAAAGTCGTGACCTTTTTAGGGTGGGACGCGAGACGTTATACATCGCATTCTTTTCGTATCGGTGCTGCCACGGAGGCGGCTGAAACGGGGTGGGCGCCGGCCCGCATTCAAGCTTTGGGTAGGTGGAAATCGAATGTGTTCCGGGGTTACGTCCGGAGGGGCAGAGGGGGGGAGGCGGTGGGCGGGAGGCTGGGGGCAGGAGTCGGCGGCCCGGAGGGCTAATACTTGTCTTTCTCTTTCAGACCCGCTCGGGCTCGAGACCGCGGCGTCACGAAGAGACTGTGCTTGGATCGTGGGCCACTCTTTTATATCTCGGGCTCACCGTCGCGCCCGGAGGCGACCCTACGGGGAGCATCTGAACGTGGATGCACGGCAGGAGGGCGTGGTGCGCTGGCTGGGAAAAGGGGGCATGAAATGGGATGGCTTATGCGGCTTCCTGCAAGGCAATGTAGAGGTATTTGGTTTCCCAAGATTCCTGGTTATTCATTTGGGCGGGAATGACATTGGCCACCTCACTTGTCGTGAGTTTATCAAAATTATCCGTAAAGATCTGGCGTTTCTCCTGAACCGCTTGCCCAACACGAAATTGGGGTGGTCTGACATCATCATTCGCCTACGCCACCGGGAGGAGCCCATGTGGCGCTCTGGTGTCAAAAAACTGAACCGCCAAATCGGCAAATGGTTGGTGCGGGAAGGCGGGTTTTGGATACGTCATGATTGGTCGTGGGAGGTCTTGGAGGGGTATTTCCTAGGCGATGGAGTTCACCTTTCTGACGTTGGCCTAGACCTCTTCAACAATGCCTTGGAAGAAGCCCTTCATTTGCAGCTCCTAGTTTAGCCGCAGTGGGGGAACAAGGGCATTTAATTTGCCTTGTTGGTGGCGGTAACCCGAGCCCTATGTGATTGTGTATTAATTGTAATTGGGAAGGGAACGTTGGAGGGGAGCGCAATGCTCGTGCAGTTTGGGGCCGCTGCACGAGAAGGCCTAAAGAGCAAGAAGGGGCCGATGCTCAGGCCGCAACTTACCCTCGCCGATGACGTGGCGGGGTAAGTGAAAGGAGGGGGGGCTCCAAGATGCTTACCATTGGGCCGCGATGGTAGGTGAAGATTGGCATGCGGCAGAGGAGGTGGAGGTGTGGGAGTTTAATTTTGGACCAATGTTAAGTGTGGCTCGGGTTAGGTTTTAATAAACTGCGGCCTTATTTGTTATTCCAATCAGTTGTTGAGTTCAATTTGTTGGTAATTGTGTGAGATGTTGAGGGCGTGCCTGAACGACTGGTCCCGAGTACTTGTGTTAAAAGAGGCGACCCGGGCGTGTCCCGAGGTCGCCGAAAGTAACACAGGGTCGGGTGGGAGGCAAGGCAGCCAGAAGCGGGGGGGGGGGGGGGGGTGAGTAGGAGAGAAGGGAACGAGAGACCAATGGCAGCTGGCGATTTAAAAAACCGCGCTGCCATTGGACGGAGGGGGTTAAGAAAAGAATAGGGCTAGCGGGTAGCGGTTAGTGGGGCATTCGGCAGCGAGTAAGGTGGAAGCGAAGTTTGCTTCCCTCCCTCCCGCCCTTCAGTCGTTCGGTGCTCTTTTGCTTTGTTGCTGGACTGTCGCAGTAGGCGGTAACCCGAGCCCTATGTGATTGTGTATTAATTGTAATTGGGAAGGGAACGTTGGAGGGGAGCGCAATGCTCGTGCAGTTTGGGGCCGCTGCACGAGAAGGCCTAAAGAGCAAGAAGGGGCCGATGCTCAGGCCGCAACTTACCCTCGCCGATGACGTGGCGGGGTAAGTGAAAGGAGGGGGGGCTCCAAGATGCTTACCATTGGGCCGCGATGGTAGGTGAAGATTGGCATGCGGCAGAGGAGGTGGAGGTGTGGGAGTTTAATTTTGGACCAATGTTAAGTGTGGCTCGGGTTAGGTTTTAATAAACTGCGGCCTTATTTGTTATTCCAATCAGTTGTTGAGTTCAATTTGTTGGTAATTGTGTGAGATGTTGAGGGCGTGCCTGAACGACTGGTCCCGAGTACTTGTGTTAGTTAAATAGTGTGGGGGACAAGAGAGAGCCTTGAGGCACTCCCTCCTGGAAGTCACTCCACTCTGGTTGGCCATTGGATGAAAGAAAAGAATGAAACCATTCCCAAGCAAACTATCATGATTTACCGCGTCAGTTGTAGAGGTGAGATCTAATAGAATTACAAGCATCCCCCACCTCCGTCCAATTCCCTTCAAAGATATCATTCAATGGCAGGAGTAGTGTTAAAACCACACTGAAATTCATGGAAAACCTTATACTCTCTTTGGGACTATGTGGTCATTTTTATGTGGCTCTTGATTGACAGATTGTCTCTTACTGCTCTATTTACTACCTTTTCTTCCTGGTATATGTACTGTTTCATACTGCAAATTCCTCCCTCTGAGGGGTCAGTTCCCAAGCCTTTAACAAAAAGACTACAATTCTCCCAGTTCTTAAAAAGGGGAGTTTGCCAGTTGACAACCCTGCTAGTTATAGGCCTGTCTCTAACTTGGGTTGAATTTCAAAGGTTTTGGAGCAGGCAGTGTTGACTCGGCTGGATAAACTTTCTTCATTTTTTAAAAAAACTTTTATGTAACAAATGGCACACAACACACACCAGGAATGTAAGTGATAGTGTACAGATGTTTCCCCACTGTGTCACCAAATACTTCCTTCAGAATCCAGAAAGGACATTCATTCAATGATGAGTAAGAAGACCTTAGTTTCGACATAGTATATGTAATCTCAGCCGTGGAAACATAATCCAAAGTGTCCCAGACATTTTCCTGAGAAATTACCTGAGAACCAACCTTGACTTGAATCCCCCTAATCCCCTCGTAGCAATCAAATTTGCACCTTATCTTTACAATGCTGCATACAATTCTGACAGTCCAAAGGGTCTGGAGTGGGTAGGAAAATTGGTGATTATTTTGTCATAGAATACACATCACTCATTTATAAGCATAGAAGTTTTACTTATAAGCCTGAGAATAAGCAATAAAAGCTATTATGGTTTTGAAGTGTTGAAGTGGATTCTTGGGCACTGCGGTGATGGCCACTCCTATGGGGAGGAGCCCCGTGAGGAACCGCAGTACTGGGCTACGCTCTATACATGCAGACACAGAGAATTTGTATTTAGTATCCAGCTTGATGGTGCTGCCTGGGTTGGACAGCAGTGAAGGTAACTCAGTAGAAGCAGTCCAGGGGTCCTCGGTAGAGGAGACCAGTCCCACACTTAGGTAGCTGAAAGGCAGCGTGGGGTAGTAGAGGCAGAACCCGGATGTAGACTCCAAGCGCTGAAGCTAATAAGCTATTCTCAACCCATATTTGACCTAATGTAGTTAAACCCAGTTTTCTCCAACTCCCCACCACATCTGAGAGGTTACCTGGCGGGAAATCATTATGTAGAAGAAATGAAGTCCTAGACCAGGAATTCTTATCCCCAACTAGCCACTTCCTGAATTTAGACCAGACAGCCATGGTTACTCTGGTGTAAGGAGATAATTGACCCCACCTCTCCTGGGGACATCTGGGAACCCACAAATGACCAGCTAAAGAAGGGAACCCCGGAATAACGGTTTCAATGTCTATCCGACTTTTCTGTTTATGCTCATAATGCCATTCCAACACTGCCCGCAATTGAGCGGCAGCATAATAACCCAGCTTTGGGACACTCAGCCCTCCCTGGGCCTTGGATTGGAAAAGAATGGTCTTAGGCAGCTAGGTGGTCTTTTCCTTCAGATGAAGCCAAGAAGTCTCTTCTCCCAACTCCATAATATTATATCTGGCACTTGTATGGGCAAGGTCTGAACAGAACCTGGGAAGCACATTCATCTTTTTAGTGTGCATTATGCCTAGCCATGATAAACCCAGTCTTTCCCACTTAGCCAGGTCACTAAATATTTCTAATGCTAGGGTCTTATAATTTATGTCAAAGAGATGAGCTTCATTCGGACCAAGGCATACCCCGAGATACTTTACACCCTCTTTAGCACAACGAAAAGGTAAATAGGCCCGCAGGTTTTGAGCCCCTTCCAGGCTGAGATTGATATTCAAGTCCTCGGATTTATCGTCATTGACCTTAAGTCCTGAGACACTTTCAAACCCCCTTAATTCTCCTAGGGTACTCATTAAAGAGATATGAGGGTCAGACAATGTGAATACTAAGTCATCTGCAAACATCGTCAGTTTATAGCTATGCGACCCAATTGAAACTCCCCTAAGACAGGTTCAACCCAATTTTAATAGCCAGTGGCTTCAAAGAGAGTGCAAATAAGAGAGGGGACAGTGGGCAGCCCTGCTTCGTACCTCTTTCTACTGAGAATAACTCAGAGTATCCTCCATTAATCTGGATGCTAGCTTGTGGACAATGATATAAAGCTTGAACCCAATTCGTAAAATACTCTCCCAGACCCTTTCTTTGTAACACCTTAAACAAAAACAGCCAATATACTCTATAAATGCCTTTTCGGCATCTATTGCTAACAGTACGAAAGGGATATTCTGCTGTGTAGCCCACCACATTCAATTTACAACCGGACATTGTCAGCAGCTAACCTGCCAGGTACAAAGCCAGATTGATCTCCATGGATTAATAAGGGGGCTACTTTTGCCAGAATCTTAAGATCTAAATTGATTAAGGAGATGGGCCTATATGACCCACAAAGGGTGGGATCATGTCTGTCCTTTGCTAAAACTGTGATACCTGCCACATTTGCTCCCCGAGCCAACTCCCCCCTTTCCTTTAAGAAATGAAACATTTCAACTAAAGGATCCAGGATAACTGATCGAAAATTTGGAAGGTGGCCCATCGAGCCCAAGTGCTTTGCCAGATTTGAGGTCACAGATCACCATAAACACCTCTGGCCTCGATTTTTCTGTTCAATAAATCCCTGGCTGACTCTGCAAGCCCTGGGAGAGGGCTATCCTTAAGAAAAGCATCAGTATCAATGTCCTTGATATTCTGATCTGCTGCATAAAGGTCTGCATAGAATTGAACAAAGCATTGGGATATCCAGTTGCTATCATATATATATATATCCCTTCCTTGGGTTTTATTTTCAAAATTTGATTTTGCATAGCCCAGGTCTTTAATCTCCTCACCAAAAGGTTCCCTGCCTTAACCCCAAATTCAAAATATTTGTGTTTGACTCTATTCATACGCATTGCTATCTCGGCTAGGTCTAACTTTCATAACTCTTGCTTTGCTGTCTCCAGTAGGGGCCAAAACAGACTTCTCTTGCTGCCTCTTATGTCGGAGTTCTAGCTTGGATATTTTTTTGCAATAACCCTAACCTCAGTCGTTCCCTTTCTTTTTTCAGGTATGATGCCCGAGAAATAAATTTACCTCTCAACCCAGATTTCAAACATTCCCAGACAATTGCAGGTGTGACCTCACCATTTCTATTAATGTCAAGATATTCCGGAATATATCAGACATTAACTCGGTAATGAAAGAGTTTTCTGATAACAAGTCCACGTTCAGTCTCCAGTACTTGGTCCCAACCCTATCTCTGCCCACCTTCAACTCCACCCAAACTGGTGCATGGTCGGTCCAAGTTATGGAGCCTATACCTGTGCCAAGTGTTCGTCCCACCAGAAACTTATCCAGCAAGAAAAAATCTCTTCTAGAGTCCGTGGAATCTGCTTTAGAATAGAAGGAAAAATCTTTCTCTGTGGGATTCTGCAGTTGCCAAATGTCTATCAAACTCCAATCTGATATCAGGGCTTTCAGCTTACTTCTCTGGGATTTACATGTCCCACTTACCCCTCCAGAATGATCCAGAAATGGATAACTAGTTAAATTGATGTCCCCACCGATTAGAAGGTGAACTTCTGCCCACCCTGAAAGAGTATTAGACAAGGAAGAGAAGAAGTCCCCTTGAAAAAACATTCAGGGCATATATATTAACAAAGGTAAAAAGTTCTCCCAGAATATTAGCTTTTAAAATCAAAAACCTCCCATTGGTGTCTCTAGTCACTGCCTTCCTATCCACTGCCAGTTTGGAAAACAGAATCCCCATGCCACCATATTTATTATCCATCATAGCAGATGCAAAATATTGAATAGGAATGTTTTGCTTGAACAATTTTAAATCTATTGGTCCACATACACGTTCTTGATCAACAATATGAAAAAAAAAGTATTCCTTGAGACCGGCAAACATAGCTTAAAAGACATCCATATCTCAAAAAGGATAAAGACAGGACAGAGGCGATCCAGAAAAGGGCGACCAAAATGGTGTGGGGGTTCCATCAGAAGACATACGAGGGGAGGATGAAGGATCTGACTACGTATGCCCTGGCGGAGAGGAGGTGCAGGGGAGATAGGATACAGACCTACAGATACCTGAAAGGTTTTAATGATGCACGGACTTTGAACCTTTTCCATTGGAAAGGAAACAGTAGAACTAGGGATCATGAAATGAAACTCCAGGGGGGCTGACTCAGAACCAACGTCAGGAAATATTTCTTCATGGAGAGGATGGTGGAGGCCTGGAATGCCCTTCCGGAAGAGGGGGTGAGAATGAAAACAGTAAACAAATGTAAAAGGGCATGGGATAAACACTGTGGATCCTTAAAGACTAGAGGTTGGAAATGAAGGAAAGGGTACATGGAGATAACCTGCACAGAGTGGTGGTTACTACCATAAGAAACTTGCTGGGCAGATTGGAATAACCTTTTGGTCTTTTTCTGATGTCATTACTATGTTTCTATATTACTAAGATGACTCCTGAATGTACCCCAATTCACCCTCATTTCATGACTCTTCGTTCAAGAGCCTCCTGTGCATGGAAACCTTTGGGATATCTGAATCTCTCTATCATATCTCCCCTATCTCCCCTCGGGTGTACAGGTTTAGATCTATAAGTCTATCCCCATGTGCTTTAGAAGGAAGACCACTGACCATTTTAGTAGCCCCCTCTGCACCGACTCCATCCTGTTCCTATCCTTCTGAAGGTGCGATCTCAGGATTGTACTCTATATTCCAAGTGAGGTCTCACCACGGACCTGTACAGGGACAATATCACCTCCCTTTTCTGCTGACCATTCCTCTTCCTATGCAGCCAAGCAGCTTTCTGACTTTTACCATCGCTTTATCCACCTGTTTGGCCACCTTAAGATCATCAGATACAATTACCCCCAAATCCCACTCTTCTTTCGTGCTTAGAAGAATTTCACCTCCAATACTGTGCCTCTCTTGGGTTTTTGCATCCTATATGCATTAATCTGCATTTTTTAGCATTAAATCTTAGCTGCTAGGCTCTAGACCATTCCTCGAGCTTTGCTAGATCCCTCTGTGTTTTCCATACCTTCCAGGCTGTCCACCCCTGTTTCAGTATTTGTTCATCTGTGAAATTGTTGTCTTCACCTAATTAGTCAATCAACTTTTTGGGCCTTATTAAATTAAAAAAAAAAAAGTAATTATGAATAAACTTGAAGGGTGGTCAAACTTTTGCACATGCTATATCCACTGTTGTACTTTTTCAGTCTGTTAAACTCAAATAGAAATTTTGCATTAAAAACTTCAGAAAGATGTTGTGGTTAACTTTGTACCACACAGAGGATGTGTCAGCAGCTTCTGTTCACTTAGAGATTCATTGAAACATACAGTTTGACCAGTTGTACCTCAACTCTTGCATACAACTGTATACTGGAGCTGTCCTAGGCACTCCAAGCACTCCCAAGTCATCTGGCACAGGTTGAACTAGGCCTGGTTTTATCCTCACTGCATCTATGGGCTTGGTAATTCCTGTTTTTCTTAGGGAAATCAGAGCTGCAAGTCCCAGGATGCACTGAGGGTAAAACCAGAAGTGGCTCGACCTGTGCCTGGAATCTTCTTCCAGTAACAAACATCCAGTAACCAACATGGGAGGCACAAAGCCAGAACAATAATTAAAGATGTTTTCAGGCCTCTGGGTTTCTGTTTGAGGTCAACGCCCTGATAATTAAGCTGTTTATTTTCTCACTGGCAGTGTCCTGGGTAAGTATCTCATGTTAGTCCCAGCAAAAATACAGAAACACACTCCCACCCACACACGCGAAAACACCAGCAGCCAGGGCTAGGCCGAGCCCTGGAGAATTCATTTCCAGAATGGTGGAGGGACCAAATGGCTCTAGGTTGGCACGGACAGGACGAATCAGGGAGAGTCTAGGTGCCAAGCCAGTAGGGGGAGGAGAGGCACCATAACACCCCCCTCTCACAACCGCAATGGGGGCTCAACAGTTCCAACATAAAACCTACTCCCCTACATACACACTCGAATGGGCAATGATGGGGGCTCGGTGGCCCTAACATTCGCCCTCTCTCATCCTACTTTCCCTCGCCCTCTTTCCCTCCCCCCATCCCTCGGCCCTCTGTCTCTCACCTCCCTCCTCCCAGAAGGCAGGCTGAATCCCCTCTTTTCCCCAGGGGCCCAAGCAGCAGTCCACTTCCCCACCCTGGTGGCAGTCCCTCTACATCGCTCGTAAGATTATTGCTCCCTTCCAGGACAGGGTTTGTTATCTTCTTTTCATTTTACCATCGAGGGCAGATAAACATACAAAGATTCCTCACTTAGTTGAGACCCAGCACCCACCCCTTCCCATGGCTAACCACAACACTTTGTAATCACCTAAATATAAACTACTCCAGGCTCGCTACATCTTTCTCTTTCCCAGCTCCATCTTAGAAAGAGCAAACTAAACAACAAATGCCCCAGAATTTATACCTCCCCAGGGCCCATCTTCACCAGTCACCTAAACCCACACTCTTAAAGGGGTCAACACACTGCCCCCTGCATCTCAATATGAAAATATCATACAGCCCTTCCCCACCACAAACGCCATCCTGTGGTCATTCAGGGGTATTACATATGCAAACAGTAGAAACTTCCTCTGCAGACTCTAAGTCTGCCGGAGAGTCACAGTTGAAAGTTAATTGTTTAGTTTCTGGGCTCAATGGCGGCCACTTTGGACATTTTCCCCAGTGAGTAGGTGCACTTGCGGCCTCTTTGTCGCACATTGCTCTCGCGGTGTTTCTCTTGTCCCTGAGGGTGAGAGTCCAATTGCAATGGTGACTTCAAGTGGATTATCTCAGGGAGAGATTTCCCTGGAGGCACGGGGCTGCTTGGTTCTCATATCTGATGCAAACTGTCTGAGTTATAGGACTCACTGTCAGGAGTCCATTTGGCATGTTTGTGCTTCTGAGTGGCTGGAAGCTCTTCTGGTCACGGTACTGTCGGATAATGTATAGACAGTGGTCTACATCAGTCATCTAGGTGACACAGAAACCTTTCAACTCCTATTAGCGAGTCAGAGTCATCTGATATTGCTAAAGTACTGCGATTCTTCAGTTGGCAGTCCGAGAATACAAATAATGGTGCTCTCGTCAGGTGTGGCCGCAAAGTAGGATATTATAAACCTTTCCGCCAGGAACATAGGCAGATTGCTAGCCAGACCAAAGCTGGTCACTAAGATTGGCCCTGCATGCTGTGTTTGCTGATCTGCAGAGGCTGCTAGTGGGCAGTTCTATCAGTTGCTTTAGGGACTTGCGCTAATTCAGGTTCTGGGTTGATTTTGTTTTATAGTTTGGCCCTTGAGAGAGTTTGGTTGCTGAAGTGTGGTATTCTTCTGCAGTGATTTCCACTTTGCTCCAGGCCACAAAGTATTTTATCTCTCTGCCTTCTTTTAGAGTTGGATATTTTCCAGGCCTGGTGTGAGGAGTGAGGTCCTCAACCTCTCACAAAAAAATTCCTTACTCTAGGAATTTTTGCTGGAAGATTTGCTTACAGGCTTGGTCTTTACACCCTGAAGGTGCAAGTAGCAATTTGCTTGTTCTAGCAGGCGTGTATTAGGTGGTCCATTACCTTCTTATCCAGAGGTGTCCTGGTTCTTGACAGGAGTGAAGAATTTTCAGCCTCCCATGCCACACGGGAGCCTTGACTGTTTTTGGTGAGTTCCACCTTTCATCCACTGTGTGGACGTTACTTGCAGCTACTTGCCTTGAAGTAATTTTGTCTCGTGTCAATCTGTTCAGCATGTCTGTTTTCTGCTATGAGCCATCTTTGTGCCTGCCTCGGGGGCGGTACAGCTTGAGGCTATGCCTTCCTTCTTGCCACAAGTTCTTTCGGAACTTTCACTTGACTCTCTACTCCCCTGTCCATGCTGGAGGGATTCGTGAGGCGAGTGGGTCTTGTTTTTTGCATGCATTGGATGTCAAGTGGCATTGGATGAGATACTTGATGATTTCTGAATCTTTCAGGTAGTTGGATCGGTTGTTTTTGCTTCATGGTGGAGGCAAACAAGGGCATACGCCAACATGGGCAGCTATAGCCCGGATGCTGAGATTTCCTTTTCTAGGTAAGTTAGAGTGCATTCGGCGGTATCGTGTGCGGAGAGTTGGTTATTCTCTCCTGACAAGATTTCCCAAGCAATGACGAGATCTTCCTTGCAGCACATTCCCAAGCATTACTGCTTGAATGTTTGGGCTCCAAAGGGCGCAGACTTTGTGCATGCAGTGTTGGTTGGAGCGTGGGCAGCCTCCCGCTCTGTTCGGGAGTAGCTTTGGTACATCCCCCTGGTGTGGATTAGCCTGCCTGAATACAGAGGAAGGAGAAATTACTACGTACCTGATAATTTCCTTTCCTCTAAGGAGGGCAGACTAATCCACAACCCCCTTCAGCTGCCATCTTGCTTTCAGCTCGTCCCTTCTTGCAGGCGATGCAGGCCGTTATTCTGTTCATTCTTTGAAGGACTGGTAAGTGACATGACCTGCCCCTGAGATTACTACATGTTAATGCTTTTGTCTGAACTCTGTGTTCCTGATTAGGTGAAAACATGACTGGTTCATTGTTAATAATCATGTTCTTGTTTAACCAGTTTGTCCACAGTTTGGTCTTTCCAGAAAATACTGGTGGGCTGATGTCGGGGCAGGACTATATGTCCATAACATCAGCATTTGCTCCATCTCCATCTGCTGGTAGAGGTGCATAATCCACTGGTGTGGTTTACCCTGCCCTCCTTAGGAAATTATCAGGCAAGTAGTATTTTCTCCATGTTAGATAAAACTTTAAACGATGAGAATCCCAAGGTCTCCCCCACCCAAAATATCTTGTCTGACTAGAGGTGAAAAAAATACATAAAGTTTGGAGGTCTAAGCACATACATATATATAGTGAAGCACATTAACTATGATAGAATATTCATTATTATTTAACAGTTCTGTATCTTTGACAATAGGGTGGGTTGGAAAAACTGCACCAAGGCTATGAGATACCCTTGACTGGAGAATACATGCAACCCCATCCCAGTCATCCTGTTACCCCCTGGGTCCTTGTGAGTCTTTAGGATCAAGAAGGGGCCCCATGGATGATGGGGAGGGGGATAAGTCCGGAAGCATATTGCCACGGTAAGTCAGGGATCCTAAAACTGCCTCCGCGATCCTTTTACTCCACTTTTTTCAATTTTAATAATCTATATTCCATGAGTCAGCTATATGCATTGTGGATTCCAATTCATATACACATCAAATTAAGATGACCTTACATTAAAATAAACACTTAGCTTTCATTCCCCATCTGCTTGCACAAATGAAAATGTTTTAATCCTTTTCTGGAATTGTAATTAATCTTGTTTGAGCATGGAACTTTAAACATGTGTTTTCTCCTATCACTTCACTTTTTACAAATAGTAAAGATCCTCTGGGTTTATCCAATGCCCTCTTGAGAAAATCAGAACCCCTTAATAGGACCACAAGTCCCAGCATTTAACAGGGCAAAAGCAGGCCCTACACCATCTGATAATCCAAGGTTCCTGTTTTTGTTTAGCGTAGCCAGCTCATTCCAGGACAGCCAAGCAGGTTAATCCAGTCCTGCTTTTGCCCTGCTACATGCATGGAGTGTAATTTATTTGTTTATTCACTGATAACTTGTATACATTAACAGCTCAGAATAAAATACAAGCTAATAGGAACCTGTAATATGCATGAGGATTACTACTCTTATGCCCAGACTTTTATGGTCTGGGTACTGATATGCAGACATAAGCAAAGCACGTCAAGCAGCATTGTCTGAATATTTCAAGAAGGCTCCTCACCCAGTAAAAATGTTGCTTTGTTAATATATAAAGCTTGGGGGTAACCTGCAGGGAGCGGCAGTTACTACCCTTAACAGAAATATGGGGTAACCTGCACGGAGCGGCAGTTCCTGCCCTTAACAGAAATATGGGGTAACCTGCACGGAGCGGCAGTTTCTACCATAAAAAGCTTGTTTGGTCTTTTTCTGCTATCAGTACTGTGTTACTATATTACTAATGTGTTACAATTTATTTATTTATTTATTTATTTATTTATTTTGAACTTTTATATACCGACATTCATGTGGCAAGATACATATCATATCGGTTTACAGTGGAACACAATATTGCAACAAGCATTACATAGAACCGGGGATACATAGAACTGGGAGAAACAATGAATAAAACTGGGGGTAGAATTAGCGGCTGTTAACCAAAGAGACACTTAGAGAACGAAGCATCAGTTAAGCAAGAAACTATACATCAACAGCAGAGAAATTTAAAATAAATATACGTAGGGATAAAATAAATAAAGGTGCAATAAAAGCCTGTGAAGGGAGTCATAGTAAAAACAATCAGTTATGGTATCTGAGGATTGGAGGGTGGTCAGCATAACACCCATTTTTAAAAGGGCTCCAGGGGTGATCTGGGAAACTAGGCCAGTGAGCAGGACGTCGGTACAGGGCTAAAAGGTAGAAGCTATTTTGAAGAACAAAATTACCAACCATGTGGATAGACTCAGACTTAACAAAGAGAAGTCTTGCCTTGCAAATCTGTTAGATTGTTTTTGAAGGGGTTAACAAAGGGCACGTTGGTTGATATAGTCTATCTGGATTTTCGGAAGACCTTCACGAGAGACTCCTCAGGGAATTTGAAAAGTCATGCAATGGACAGCAACGTCCTGTTGTGGCTTGGTAACTGGCTAAAGGGCAGGAAGTAGAATACGGCTGAATGGTCATTTCCCTCAGTGGAGCACGGGAAATATTGTTGTTTTTTATATATATTTATAAATGATCTGAAAGAGGGAGTGATGAGTGCGTTGATCAAATTCTCAGATGACATAAAATTATTCAAAGCTGATAGATTATGAGCTGACTAAGGAATTGCCAGAGGACCTTGCGAGCCTGGGGGATTGGGTGTCTAATCAGCAGATGAAATTTAATGAGGACAAATGCAAAGCGAAGAATAATCTTAACTATGGAGTACATGATACTGGGCTGTGTATTAAGCATCAGCACAAAGGAAAAGGATCTTGGAATCATCGTGGGCAATATTTTGAAGTCTTTGGCCCAATGTGCATCGGCGATCAAAAAAGCAAACAGACTATTAGGCATTACTAGGAAATGAATGGAAAACAAAACAGAGAGTACACTAATCTATGGTGCAAGTATTGTGTGCAGTTCTGGTCATCCCCACCTCAAACAAAGTACAGTGAAACTAGAAAATTAACAGAGAAGGGCGACCAAAATGATAAAGGGGATGGAACAGCTCCCCTATGAGGAAAGGCTGAAGAGGTTAGGGCTCGTCAGCCTGAAGAAGAGAGGGCTGAGGGGGGATATGATAGAGGTTTACAAATTCCTGAGTGGGGTAGAACAGGGAAACAAGGAATGGCTATTTTTCCTTTCAAATAGTACTAGAACTAGGGGACACTCCATGAAGACGATAGGTAGCACATTTAACACAAACTGTTCACTCAGTGCACAATTAAAGTGTGGAATTTGTTGCTAGAGGATGTGGGAAAGCAGTTGGATTCAAAAAGGATTTGGACAAGTTCCTGGAGGAAAAGTCCATAAACTAATATTAGCCATCTAGATTTGGGAAAGTGACTGCTTATCTTGATTTATGACTAAGAAGGAATGTCTTTGGGATCCTCCAATTCTCATTCTGTGCCCACTTTTAGAACCATTAAGTTGTGTGTGTAATTGTTTCTACTCAGTTTCTTGGTGAAATAACTGCCCTGCAGTCTCAGATACTGTCAAGTGGCAATGGATTGTAAAGTTCAACCTGTGTTCTGGTGAGCTCAGCGTAAGGGGTGGAGGAAGGCTGAAACTTTTCATGTTGTTTCTGTCTCGTCTTTTTGCTAATGGATTTGGGTGTATCGTGGCATGTTTTGTTTTTCTTCGCAGGTGAAGGGCAGACAGACACGATTGATTGCTACCGGTGTCTATTCAAAATTGACTCCTACTGCATGTTCACAAGCAGCTCCATGGCCTCCTGCATCAAGGCGGACAATTACTGCGGCACAATCAAAATTCTAATAGGTTTGTACATAAGAGGCTGGTACAGTATGGGGAGCCATGCAGAGCAGTCTTCTTATTGGTCGCCTTAACTCGGGGGGGGGGGGGGGGGGAGCCATTGGTTGCCCAATCAAGGAAGAAGACAATGGCTATGCTGTTGAGTCTCAGGGCTGTGGAGGCACTGCAAGCTCAGGAGGGAGGACGTTGCCAGAACGTTGTGACCTCATTGGAAGCAGGGCCTCGGCTTAGCCATGCAGCTCCTTTCAGTGGGCCTGGGAGAGGAGCTGCCTTCCTCTGTGGCAGGCTTGCTGGAAAAAAAATACTTCCCCAAAATATCTCTTCACCAAATATCCTTTCACATACTCTACTAAAACTACAATAAAGCCAAAAGTAATCTTTTCCATACAGTTCCCAACAAAGGGTTCTCTGTTTTTCCTGATAAAGGCTTCTTCAGGGGGATACTAAATAATCAAAAAAAGTGGCACTTCTCTCAATGGTGAGACCGCACCTTGAATACTGTGTGCAATTCTGGTCGCCGCATCTCCAAAGAGATATGGCTGCATTGGAGAACGTGCAGAGAAGGGCAACCAAAATGATAAAGGGGATGGAACAGCTCCCCTATGAGGAAAGGCTGAAGAGGTTAGGGCTGTTCAGCTTGGAGAAGAAACGGCTGAGGGGGGATATGATACAGGTCTTTAAGATCATGAGAGGTCTTGAACGAGTAGATGTGAATCGGTTATTTACACTTTCAATAATAGAAGGACTAGGGGGCACTCCATGAAGTTAGCAAGTAGCACATTTAAAACAAACTGGAGAAAATTCTTTTTCACTCAACGCACAATTAAGCTCTGGAATTCATTGCCAGAGGATGTGGTGTGACCAGATGCTACATTCCTTTAATCTACTCTACATTGCTACACTCCTTAGTATGGATCCCAGTGGGACCCTGCACCCTAAATACAGAATCCCCGAGGTTCTTCCTTCTATGCTCCTTCCTACTATGTCATATTTCAGATGTTATCTGAAGTAATTTTAAAACCATTTTCACTATTAAAATGAAGGCTACACACCATCAGGAAGTATAGGAGTTCAGCAATCGGGGCCTCCCCAGAGGAAAGGTGGAATCCAGGGGCTGGAGAAGAGGCAGGGGAGAAGCAGAAACACTGGAACTGGACAGTAAGATAGGGAGGTTTATCAAGCAAAAACACAATCACCAGGCAAGAAGTCAGGAACATGGGTTACAGAGGAAATCAGGCATCACATAGCCAGCACTTCCACAAAACAAATGCCAACACATTATTGGACCTGCAAAGGTGTGGCAGGCCTTGCTCTTTATATACAGCCCTGTTTGGGACACACCTAGTGCTGGTCCAATAGGGAGCCTGGGGGGGCCGTGTCTGACACTCCAGACTGAAAATGCCTGCTTAGCCAGGTGCCCCCATGGTGCTGTGGCAGGTCTGTGGGCTGGAATCCCTAGGGTTCTGGGTTTGAGCCCCGATGAACATTATCCTGGGTCAACAAAAAGCCATTCCTTAGGCTGGGGAAATCATTTACATGCATATTTTCAACCGCATGGGCGTCAATGTTCACGTGAACAGTGCAAAATGTTGCGTGCATGCGGCAGTCCTTCAAATATTCAAAGTGGACTCCAGCATGCATTAAGGCCCGGATTTTCAAAAGCCTACGGATTTATGCACATAGGTGGGCTTACGTGCGCCGGGCCCATTTTAAAAAGGCCCGGCCATGCACGTGGGTAAGTCCTGGGGCTTCGGGAAAGGGGCAGGGAGGGGGCGGTCCGGGGGCCGGAGCGGGGTCAGAGGCTGCCGGTGCACGCAAAAGATAAGACAAAGGTCGGGGGGGGGGGGGGTGGAGTCTAGGTTAGGGCTAGGGGGCAGGTAGGTTAGGGGAAGGGAGGTTAGTTTAGGGGGTTGGGAACGGGGGAAAGCCGCGGGCATCAGCGTGCGCAAGTTGCACTAATGTGCACCCCCTTGTGCGCGCCGACTCCCGATGTCATAACATGCCCGCACCGGCGCGGCACGTTATAAAATCGGGTGTCCATGTGCGCGCACCGGCGCGGCACTTTATAAAATCGGGTGTCCATGTGCGCGCACCGGCGCGGCACGTTATAAAATCGGGTGTCCATGTGCCCGCGCCGGCGCGGCACGTTATAAAATTGGGTGTCCATGTGCCCGCGCCGGCGCGGCACGTTATAAAATCGGGTGTCCATGTGTGCGCGCCGGGTAGCGCATGCACATGGACGAGCTCACTTAGGTTTTAAAATCTACCCCTAAGCCTGCTTTAAAAATTCAGGCTGAAGTCCGCGGGCACAGCCCTAAGCGCTGTGTTATCAAATGGGGCTCTCCAAGTACAGATGTTACCCCTGCTTGCTTAAAATACTGGATTCTTTTCTTCCTGGGCCGTTACCAGGTGTACTTCATACTCAAATGTCACCCCAAGATCTATATTGTGAACGTATGTACTTCTGTTGCTGACCCTCAGCGCTCCGATGTTCACATTAACCTGCTGTAGCACAGCATGACCTCTGCACATTGGAAAAGTGTGCAACAGATATGCAAGGCATGTGCCTGGCTCTCCCGTCTGATGAATCTATCACAGAATCGATATTCATTTGATTGCTTTTTATTTCATCACATTATACGCTGCCCTTCCAAACCTGAGCTCAAGGCAATGTATGGTGGACAAGGCTTTTCATAAGGCTGGCTCCTAAGCTCTCGGAGGAAGGGACACCATGGCCATGGGGAGTTATCTCAGCCATGCCAGAGGAAAGCACAAAACCTGATGTCCTAACTGTTTCCTCTCTCTCTTTTGCTCTTCTCCCTCTCAGGCAACTACACAGCTTTTACCATTAACAACTGCATCCCGCAAGGGGAGTGCAACCGTGTCACCACCGGCCCGTCTCAGATGAAATTCCTCACCTATAACACGACCTGCTGCACCACGAACCTGTGCAACTCTGGACTAGGGCTGAAGCTCTCCCTGCTGACCGGACTGGGGGTGCTGAGCCTCTGGCCGCTGGCATAACGAGATGAGGAAATCGGGAAGAGCCAGGGGAGTGGAGAGAGGGCTACGGGGATGGTCTCCAGTATTTAATTTGTACTAAAGGGATTCGGGGGGGGGGGGGGGGGGGGTCAGGGTATCACAGAACTCAGTCTGGGAATATTTTATGGCTTTTTAGAATTTGCCTTCAAGCACTGCCAAAAGTCTCTACTGCAAAGCTTGCGTAACCCTTTTTGAAACTGGCATGTTCTAGTCACCCTGGGGGTCGATATTCAGAGGCTCAGCATCTGGCTACAGGATATATCTACTAAGCCGCGATAAGTATTTGTCATGCACTAAACACTTAGCATGGCAATATCATGTGATATTTTCCCCTAAATAGCACACGTATGTTAATGATCTGCTTTGCATGCAAAGCAGATCATTCATACCTAATTTTATGTAAATAAAATTGCAGGGCTTGCCTCAAAACGCAGGCCGCATTATTTTCTGAAAAGTTAAGCTACAACTCAGGAGTTGTAGCTCACGTTTCTCGGAGGCATCAGGATGCTAACGCGCATCCAGCAGCCTCTGGGATACTTCTTAAAGGGCCATACTGGCCCTAAACACCCTCTCTCCCACCACATGCCAGACTCTGCGAGGGTCCTGAGAGACCCCACCACCTCTAGAAGCAGCCCTGAAGTGAAAAAAGTAAAAAAAAAAAAAAAAGTAAAAATCATGCAGCGATGCCCTACTTTCTCTACCCAAACCCCCCATTCCAAACTGCCCCCTGTAAAAGGCTGTCAACCCCCTACCCACCCTCACTGCCCATATCTGGTAGTCTAGTGGGGCCTGGAGTGCCCCCTAAGGCTTCAGGCCTGCCAATTGCTAAATCCAAAATGGTGCTGCCCGGCCTTTGTCCCATCACATGATAGCAGCAACGGTCAGGTGGCGCCATTTTGGAAAATAGTGGCAGCTGGCCTGGAGCCTAAGGGAAGCTCTGGGCCCCACTAGACTATCAGGTATGGTTGGGGGGGAGGGGTTGGATAGGGGGGGGGGGACATCGCCCTGCAACTTTTACTTTTATGTTTTACTATTTTTACTTCAGGGTCTCTCAAGGCCCTCAGGGAGTCTGGCACTTGGTGGTGGAGGTGACCTTAGGCATGGCATGGCCTGTTAAGAAGATGGTGGCCCCAGGCAAAGGCGGTCACCATCGCACGATTTGAGCTCATTTTCACTGCAATATGTTTTCCTGTGGAATTTTCCACAGGAAAACATATCAGGGGGAAGACCCCCTAGTATTTTTACATGGAAGGGAAACATTACAGTGGGCCGCAGACAAATACCACAACTTAGTAAGCAGCCCCCTAAGTCAGCTGGATAAACTTATTCGGCTAACTTATCCCAGATAAGCAGTAGCGCAAGCATGCCACTGAACGTATGCAGTTATCGGAAAGTTAGCCGCATAAGTTTATCTGGCTACTTTTAGGCCTGCCTTCAGGCAATCCTACAGTTGGCCAGCTATTTTAGCTGGATAAGTGGTAGCACCCCTCAAACACTTCTGGGTTATCGGGCTAAGTTTTAGCTGGCCAGCTACTTAACTGGATAACTCGAGAGGCCTTCAGCATGGCAGAATTTTCAAATCCCACCATTTATCTGTCCGAGTCCGAACAAAGCAGGACAAATGGCATTGAATATCGACCTCCCTGTGCTTAAGACAGTAATGGTTTGGCCAGGTGTATTCTGTGATGTACCTCTAGGTGGGCAGGGGAGTTGCTCTTGGCTGGATGTGTATGGCAACAGCTGTTTCCAATGATGATATTAGGGAGGAACCAGCTCCCTGAAGAGCAGAGAGGATTATGACACCCAGAATCTGATGGAGCATCTCTGCTGGAAGGTTTGGTGGCATCCTCTGCAGCGAATGTCCTGGGCTTTCTGCATTGCACCAGTGGGCACTGATTAACTCCTCGAGAGCAATGATGTTTAAAAGTCAATTCAACTACCGGAGCTGAATTGGTGTCTGTCAATCGTTACCATTCCGTTCAAAAATGTCATTTGTAAACAAATCCTCAAAGATCATGCTCTCTTCACTGTAAATGTAAAATTGTTTAAAATAAAGCGAGATTGTTGGATGCTCACTATGAATGTCAGTGCCTCTCACTGAGCTGCACCGCTGTGGACAGTGAGAAAAAAGTCAAAGAAAAGAAAGCATCGGGGTCACTTCTATATCTGCAGATCCTCAATTAATTCAAAACATTCTGAACCCCATTTACAATTGTACAGCAGCCAGCCCTGCGACTGACTGTTCATTCTTTTGGCTTTGCTAATTCAGTAAGGTCAAAACCACAAAACATATTTGCTAAATCCACCTTGATCTTTGTTTCCGATTTCAGTTTTTAAACCTCTCATCTTCCCCTTCCCCAAAGCAAAATTTTGTGCCAGAAGATTTTGAGTGCTCTTCCTTTCCAGTCACTCTCACCCATCCTATGAATCTTTGAATGATATGCATATATGTATATAAATTATATATATATAAATTATGCTTAGCCCACCAGATTATATGCATATATGTATATAAATTATATATATATATATATATATATATATATATATATATATATATATTATGCTTAGCCCACCAGATGGTTTCTGTTGGGAATATATAGACATATATATATATATATGTTTTGGTGTGGTGTTTTGAGCACTTTATCTATAAACCCCAACTCATGGGAGAAGAGCACTAATGACAGATTATAAAAAAAATAATTGAAAAAACCTTTATTAATTACTAACGTAATTAAAAACATCAGGCTCCAAATAGTACATACCAAAATTGTTTAATATACATACATGCATTAGACAAAGCTTATACAGGCAAGAAATAGTGGATCATGAGCAAACTGTAACTTAACAAAAAGATTTTTTGACATTCACTGAAAAACCCTTAAATATGTAGATCAATAATAGTACCTGCTCTATCCATTAAATACAATGTGCTGGTAAAGACTATGAGCCTGGGTAAATACAATGTTGCTGTTTGCAGCATGAAAGAGAACAATGTTGCTATTTGAAAAGTGACACAATTGTTTCTTAACTGGCAACAATGTATACAAGTGTGTAGACCAGACAAAACACACAACTAATTAGACATCCATGCCAAGGTGCTCAATCACTCAATTACCTCACGGTGCACATAGACATACACATAGACATACACGGTTCACAAAACATGTTCCAAATAATAACAGCTTCAAAATATTAGATTACAGAATTCAGTAAAAGCTGCACCCATTACCCCCCCCAAAAATGTTTAACCTAAGGACTAGCAAAGCAGCTCATGTGCTGACATTGCCAAGCTCTCATATGGCACTGCCTAACAAAAAGTAAAAAAAAAAAAAATGGTACTTAAAGAAAACAGGCTAGCTTCAAAGACAGCATCACCAAATGTTGGAATTGAAAATCCACCCTGGACTTATATACATATATGCATATATATTGGGAGCAGAGAGGTGCATCACTTTCATACCCACCCCATCACCCTCATATCTCTCCCGTTGAAGATCAGAGTAGGGTTGCCAGCCTCAGCCAGAATCATCCCAAAGAGGCTGCTTCAGTCTTGTGTTTGCCCCACAGCCCTCATGGAGTTATAGACCTGATTTCAGGTCATGGGACAAAACTAGAACTAGACCAGCCTGTTTGGGCTGACCTGGATAAGGCTGGCAACTCTAGGTCTGCGAATCACCTTGACGTGTACAGTAAAAACCAGCAAGGGGGGAGACCAAATGATTTAAAATAGGGTGAGGACTACTGGTTTGATTCATGAATTAGGACCTCTGCCACTGATGCTCTCTGTAACCTTGGACAAGTCACTTTATCTGGCCGTTCCTCTGATACCCAGCTAGACTATAAGCTCTCTGGGGCAGGGCCTCCCTCTACTGAATATAACTGCTACTCTGACTCTGAGAAATACCCAAGGTAAGCGATGGTCATAGCAGCCAAAATACTTACAGCAAAAGAATCAAAATGGGTTTCTCCTAACTGGAAAAGCAAAAAAGAGGAAATTATAAAGGTATCATAAAAAGGAATAGAAATAACAGGGGATGGTTACCTTACACGAAAGTAAAATACCTACCAACTCTTTTTTAATATTAACACACAATGATTTAATTGACCAATCAATTTGTCCTATGCACAGTAATTAATTCAGAAAACAGACAAACCCCAAATTAATACAAAACCACATGTACAAGAATGGTCAAAGTAGATACAAAAACCTTAAAAATAAATACACATACACACATTTCAATTACATCAAAAGGGGAAACAGCTCAAAATAACCAACATTCATTAAAGAGTTTTTTGGGGGAAAAAAAATCACATTTAAAAATATTAAACTATTTATCTGAAATACCCACCCTCACCCAGTTGAAGAGAGCTCTACATCATCTGTGCGCTATAGCATTTCATATTGAGAAAATTGATCTTTTAAGCGAAAATCTTTTTTGAAAATCTGGGATCTGTATCCACAGAACTCGGAGCTTTTCTTGCCTCTTTTTGTGGATTCTTCCAAACTCTGGCTTCTTTCTTCTTTGATCCCCACTCATTTCTCTGCCTATGTTTGGGGGTTTTGGGTGGGCTATAAGTTGCGGCTGATTAAATGGAATCATTGCCCGGCCCGTGCCTGAGGGTGTGCAGAACCAGCACCCTCTTCACATCTCCTTGTCGTTGCTACGCCTTTGAATGCGTTCAACTCTAACAAAAGGATCTGAAACAGAAAAGTATGAAACTAGTCAAGTGGAAGAATTCTCATTTAAAAATGATTTTTAGAAAGACCTTTCCACGGGACCCTTCCTCCCTTCAGTCCCTTCTCTAGCACCTGGGCAAAACTCCTCCTCGTGCCCATTCTCTGTACAAAATGAGCAAACCAGATGATATCTGGACCCTCCCTACTTGTATGCGCAGGTACCTTGGGGACTTCTTCTCCCCTACCCACCTTCTAGTGGGTCCTTTCTGGTCTTTCTCACCCCAAATCAAGCAGTAGGGACCATCTTCTAAAATGTCATGCCTTTTCTCTTTTCGTTGTGGTATATTTATGGCTTCTCTTTTTACAAAACTGCTCATCTACGCCTCAGGTTCTACAGCTCTGGGCTTATCCCACCTTCTATGTATCTCTTCTTCTTAAGGACAATGCTCCCCAACATGGCTGCTCTGGCCACAAGTAAAGTAACCTGCAACCTAGTACTCCCTGGCCACCCAGGCTCCTGCCTCAGTCTTGGCAAAAGGACAGGCTCCTGTGGCATGCCCTGTTGCTTCCCACATTGCACCCCCAGGGTCACTATTACCATGGCTTCGCCCTGCCCCACTCAGGGGTCGATGCAATAAGATTGTGCTCGTGTTGGGTGTCCGTTTTTCTAACGCACGTGCAGCCACGTCTCTGCGTGCCCCGATGCAATATGTAAACGAGAGGCAGTGTAAAAAAGGGCCCCCTATGGGAGAATAGGCGTCTGGCACTCAAAAGAGGCTATTGCATCGGGCGCCCACAACCGCAACGAGCATTCAATATGAGCGTCCGTTTTGACCGAGCTTGCTTTAGTTATTTTGCTGAGGTTCTTTGTTTGCAAGCTGCTGTTTATTATGTCGGGCGTCCATTGCTACGGGCGTCTAAAGAAACATGCGCTTCTTTTTTTTATCAAATCAATATATATTTATTATTCGCCATCGCAAGCAGTAAATGCAAGAGCCGGAATGATGCTAAGGAGGACGACACATTTCTCACAACACAGAGGACCATATTTTGTAATCTTTCTCATGAGCCCTTGACTGCGAGTGGACTTTACTCCACCTCTGGGGCTGGAGTTAAATTCGCCCTCCACCCCCATTAAAAAGTGTGTGTTAGGTGCCCCTGCATCGAGCGGTAATAGCTAACATCCTCATCTATATGAAATCTGCATGCGTTGGGCGCTATCTGGTGCACGTGTGTTAGGGTGCGCGTTTTGGATGCGCTAATCTCCCTGCTGCATTGGGCACTAGTCTTGCACGCCTGACCGTGTGTAAACCCCATTCACTTTGCTGGGCGCAGTTTATCGCAACGCCCCCAGAATCTTTCATGCGTGGTCCTGACTCTTTCAGGGGCTTGGGCTCTGGGCTCCATGTCCCCTTCTGGCAACAGCCCCTGCGTCACCCCCTTAGTTTGTTTCCTTTTGACTAAAGCAGGTTGATAGTCTATTTTTAAACCAGGCATCATCCCTTAAGCAAACGTAGCTTCACCTTCTACCCCGGCAGAGAGTACGCCCTCCCCCCCACTCACGCCCCTTGCATACAGGGAATATCCTTTTAATTTTCTTTATCACAAACACTGCACGTCACATTTTTTTTAAATCAGCTCACATATGTCCCTGAAAACCCAAGTAGTTTGTTTTAACAGAGGACCCATCAACCCGCGCTGGCCATAAATGTCCCCTTTCAGAAAAGGAGCGGTGTCCATTTCAGTTGGTTCTCGGTGTGGCTGCGCAGTGCGGTCTGGGGTTCTGGTCCAGCCGCCCAGGTTTGCTTTCCAGTCTGCAGCACTGCCTTCCGTGCAGACTGTAGCCTAAGGGAAAGTGTAAAGAGAATCCTGCCACACCCTCTGTCTAAACACCTGGAGTCTTGCCAGAGCTGCTCCACTACCTTACTGCACTTCTGTCTCCTTTCAATGCCCAACTGCTTATCCTAGGTTCAGTCTCCTGGGGGGGATTTCATCCTTCAGAGCAGGGACACCCCTTAAGCACAGCTTGGTGACACCAACCCTTCAGTAATCCCCAGGGAAGTACACCACTCCCAATAAGGGGAGGAGAACAAGGACTAAGACATACACATAAAAAAAAAAAAACTTTTTTAAAAACCCTTTTGACCAACAGTACAGAAAAGAAAAGTAAAATTCCTCATCTCCAGGCTCTGGCATTTCTTAGGTACTGTTATCAACAGCAAGCCACATGTGAAGGGTAGCGGGTGTGTGAGCTCTTGGTGCTTGCGGCCTAGTTGATGCAGCCTCGTGGGCAAACCCACGAGGCCTACGCTGACCACTGGTGAACACGCCCTGTAGTGGGACAGACTGGAGCTTCACCTTTACCAGCCACCTCCTCCGCAGGTTGAGCCCTTGGGTTCTGGCAGGAGGGTCCCTAGGGCGGTGAAGAGAGCATGACGGAATCAGGGCAGGCAGCATAAATTGTTACCTCTAGTATAAGCAGTTCTTAAATATTGACAGGAAAAAGAAATAAGCAGACCTATAACCTTCCAATGTTTCTGTAAGATGTTAACAACACCTTGAGTATTGTGCAGTTGTGGTCGCCTCCGTCTCAACAAAGACACAGCAGATGGTTCCCTTATGAGCAGAGGCAAGGCAGGTAAGGGCTCTTCAGCTTGGAAAACATATGGCGGAGAGAGGACACAATAGAAGTTTATAAAATCATGAGTGAGGCGGACTGCTGCAGCACACTGAGCTGACGATTTCAATGTGTTATCCACGATGACGCCTAGATCTCTTTCTTGGGTGGTAGCACCTAATATGGAACCTAACATCATGTAACTACAGCATGAGTTATTTTTCCCTATATGCATCACCTTGCACTTATTCACATTAAATTTCATCTGCCATTTGGATGCCCAATCTTCCAGTCTTGCAAGGGCCTCCTGTAATGTATCACAATCTGCTTGTGGTTTAACTACCCTGAATAATTTTGTATCATCTGCAAATTATTAAATTTGCAGATGACATAAAATTATTAAATTTGCGGATGACATAAAATTATTCAGTCAAAAAAGCAAGCAGAATGTTAGGAATTATTAGAAAGGGAATGGTGAATAAAACGGAAAATATCATAATGCCTCTGTATCGCTCCATGGTGAGACCACACCTTGAATACTGTGTACAATTCTGGTCGCCACATCTCAAAAAAGATATAATTGCGATGGAGAAGGTACAGAGAAGGGCGACCAAAATGATAAAGGGGATGGAACAGCTCCCCTATGAGGAAAGGCTGAAGAGGTTAGGGCTGTTCAGTTTGGAGAAGAGATGGTTGCGGGGGGATATGATAGAGGTCTTTAAAATTATGAAAAGACTTGAACAAGTTAAGGTAAATTGGTTATTTACTCTCTCAGATAATAGAAGGACTAGGGGGTCACTCCATGAAGTTAGCAAGTAGCACATTTAAAACTAATCAAAGAAAATTCTTTTTCACTCAATAAATAATTAAGCTCTGGAATTCATTGCCAGAGGATGTGGTTATGGCAGTTAGTGTAACTGGGTTTAAAATAGGTTTGGATAAGTTCCTAGAGCAGAAGTCTATAAATTGCTATTAATCAATAAAGAATAGTAGTTTGAGATCTATTTAATGTTTGGGTACTTGCCAGGTACTTGTGACTTGGTTTGGCCACTGTTGGACACAGGATACTGGGCTTGATGGACTCTTGATCTGACCCAGTATGTTCTTATGTTCATAGCAGAGCAGAGTTTAATAGAGGTTGGGACAAGTTCCTGCAGGAAAAGTCTTTAAAACATTATTAGCTGGATAGATTAGGGAAAGCTATTGCGACCACTGGGATTGGGTGACAAGAAGTAGATGTTTTTGGAATCTGCAGGGTATTTGTGGCCCGAAGTGGCCACTGTCGGAGACAGGATGCTGGGCTCAATGGACCTTGGTCTGATCCAGCAGGGCATTTCTTCCATTCTCATGTTTTTGTGTTCTTATGTTATGAGAGTCTAAGGTAGGGGACAGCAGACTCAGGAGTAATATCAGAAAATATTTAATCATGCCTGGAATGGTCTCGCGGGGGAGGTGGTGGAGACAAAAAACAGTAACAGAATTCAAGAAAAGTGGAGATAAACACAGGTAGTAAAAAATGTGAGGGAAAAGCCAGAGATTAACGGACATCTGGGGCATTGCATAATGAATATCCAGACACGGCAGCCCTGTGCACGGTGCTGATGAATAACACTGCGTCCATGCAGAATGAGGTCTCTCCCCTGCAGCGGTTCCTGTTAGGTCCTGCCAAGATTTCCAGGGGCTCCGAATGGAATCACAGCCAGCAACAAATGCCGCTGGGATCTCTAATGAGAAGATGGACTTCTCATTCCCTCTGAACTGCCTGGTGGCTTGGATCCTGCCACTGCTTTTGCGCCTGTAAATAAAGAGACCTCGTGAAACCACCACAAAAGTTAAAAGTTATTTCCACCAGAGAAATGAGAGACTAATAGCCGGCCATCTGTTTGGGAAATCCTTAAGTCTGAGCCTTAGGGCGGAGCCCTGCCTATCCCCCAAGTGCTTTTAGTCAACCCCAACCAGTGAGTGATCCACCCAGGGCTGCACCATCTGAACCCAGTAACCCAGGCAGGGATTGGAACCCCTCCCCTCAGACAGGGGTTGCCCATGATTTTTCATAGGCTAATCACGCAAGCGGTTTTTGTACAGAATATTAGGGGGCCCCTGGCCAAACCTGTTGGAATGAACAATTCTTAGATCCCAGATGAAGGGGCTGCAGCCGCCGTGGCTTCATTCATTCATTCAGAGGACACAGAGGATGTCCTGAGCTTAAGGAGATTTGAAGCAGAGTGTTTATGGCACGTCGGCTTGGTTTTGTCTACGTCTATGTCAGGTAATCCTGGCTGGATATGGCTCAGCTTGCTTGCCTCTAACACTTGGTGAGGTCATTAAAAATGGCAGAACAAACACTTTCCTGACTGTTATTTTGAGACACTGGAAATGCATCTGACGGAATTCTAGATAGAATGGGAGAAGCAAATAACCAGGATGTTTTT
This sequence comes from Rhinatrema bivittatum, assembly GCF_901001135.1. Taxonomy (NCBI): domain Eukaryota; kingdom Metazoa; phylum Chordata; class Amphibia; order Gymnophiona; family Rhinatrematidae; genus Rhinatrema; species Rhinatrema bivittatum. The sequence goes on along the minus strand of NC_042633.1, from coordinate 28,990,567 downwards.
CTGCTAAAAACAATTGCATGTCATATTAATAATGGTCTTAAGGCATGTAACAAAGCCTATGATACTGATTGCCTGGATGTGCCAATTCTTGTTTCAAAGACCAAGAGACACAAATCTGGCTCTTCTGCTGCGGTCCTGGTGGCATGGTGCACGGGAAGACTTACAGAGCACGTCTTCTAAGAAGGCAGGGCTCACACTCAGTCCCAGGGCTAAGTCCTCACACAGTAGACCTCCAGGGCCCAAGGTGCAGGAGTGAACTTTTACAGTGGATGCTACAATAAACTGGATGGGCAAAGGTCCCCAAATAAACATTTTATCAGTGTTTCCTCCATCAGTAAAGAGGCATCACAGAAGAGTCAGCAACACTGAAAGTGGCCATCATGATTAAAGAAGTGTGGGGGCTTTCTTTTTAATTTAGCCTATTTTTAGAAACAGATTTATTTTAATATTACTGATGATTTGTTTTATTATGACTGTCTATTTCATTATTATGTTTATCTGTTATTTTTATGATTAAGATATCTGTTTTGGTTATTTTATAATGGTCTGTTTTTAATTTTTTTATGACCATGTATGCTTCCCTGTTCATCGCCTAGGCCTTTTGTGTTACGTGATCCATACATTTTAATGTATGTAAATGTAAACACAGTATCACCTGCAGGTTTTTAACCTGTCGCCAATTTCTCTGATCAAGCTGCCAGCCATCACCCAATCATTAAAGCAGCCACATTAAAAAAAAATGAGAGAGAGAGAGAGAGAGAAAAAATGCCATCTGTCCTTCAGTGCATTAGCAATTTTGTTTTTCTTGAAGAACAACCCTTAGAGTGGTGCGCTCAGTCCAAAATCAAAGACTGGAAACGGATGCAAGTTACCAACATTTTAGGATGGAAGCCACAGAAACATACTTATGTAAGCAACAAAGCTTTTCCCCTCCATTTTTTTCAAGGTCCTAACCATATAGGGTTTGGATGTTGGTTTGTTTTTTGTTTTTTTTTTTTTGCTAAAGTTCCCTGCCATGACTGGTCCTGCTGACATGCATTTTCCACATCAGTTTGCCTGCTGCTGTGGGCGCTCAGCCCTCTCTCCCTGTGAGCCTCCCTCCTGATGCCCCCTGAAAACAAGGTGGAGTTGATTCTGGGAGGCTTCCCGGCAATCCAATAGGGAAGAGCCAGTCCTCCCTGAATGCTGGGTATATAGCAGCTTGGAGGGCTGCAATCTTTTTGCATCAGGTATCAGAAGTGTTCCCTGGATTAAGAAGCAGAGCAAGGCTGCCCCACCGGTTAACTCTGTCTGGGAAAAGAACAGCTGAAAGGAAGCCATGAGCAAGCTTATTCTGTTGGCTTTGGTCCCTCTCCTGTGTGTTAATTTTGGTAAGAAAATCAACCAGAAATGTTTGCCAAATATGTCTTGTTTCCTTCACAGCAACCATAAGTTACAAGGAATACCCAAGCCAGGAGAAAATCTTACAAAACCTGACAGCTTTCTGAATCTAGTTGAAAAGAAGGTTGTGCAGGGTATTTTTTCCCAGGAGAGCAGGGTGTGCCTCTTGGATTGTAAACTGTTTGGTTTTCTCTCTGGGAAGATCACTTCTTTTCTTCAAAGTTTGTGAAGCTGTGGCTGGAGCTCCAGGCTCCTAAAGGAATAAGTAACAGATCTAAGCATTTGGTGCCTAGAGGAGGAGGTTCCACCTACACAAACAGATGAGCTATGGATTTAAATGCTGAGGAAATAATTTCCCCCCTATAATTCAGGGTTTTCCTATTGATCCAGAATATTCCTTGGATACTTATATTAAAGTGAGCTCCTGCTACTGCTGGTTGTATTCTGTGGTTTCTTTTTTTTTTTTTTTTAACAAACTTATTTCATGGCTTTGGATTAAAAGAGGCACTTACTAATTCATGGCCACAGCTGTCTGTGCTGTAGTCATGCTTAATGACGCCTGCATGAGGCTCTGAAGATCTGCTCTGAAGATCTGCTCTTCATCTGTCTGTGCTGTAGTCATGCTTAATGACGCCCGCATGAGGCTCTGAAGATCTGCTCTTCATCTGTCTGTGCTGTAGTCATGCTTAATGACGCCCGCATGAGGCTCTGAAGATCTGCTCTTCATCTGTCTGTGCTGTAGTCATGCTTAATGACGCCCGCATGAGGCTCTGAAGATCTGCTCTTCATCTGTCTGTGCTGTAGTCATGCTTAATGACGCCCGCATGAGGCTCTGAAGATCTGCTCTTCAGCTGTCTGGCTGTAGTCATGCTTAATGATGTCTGCATGGGGCTCTGAGCTTTACATCCTTTTTACTCCGCTTCATAACAGCAAGCATAGCTAAACAGGGGCACCTATCAAAGCATTTCATAGCCCCTTCCCCTCAGGGAAAAAATATTGGGCATCTTATGGCTTTGCTGCTGTTGCAGTACAACTGAATTGTGTATTTTTTCTGGTGAGTATTGTCATGCGTGTGTTTCAGAAGCTGTAATGTTTCGTAGGGGACTTGAATCTGTTGCATGGGGTTAGAAGGGCTGCATGAGAGGGTCCAAGAACTAAAAATCATTGTGAAACCCTGGCATCAGGGGATTAGGAGAGGGCTAGTGACTGGACTAGGCTGTAAAAGAAATAGCTGAGAGATGATTTCAAGACTCCCCATTGCCACTGATGCTGTGACCATGGGGGTAAGGAAGAGGTAACACTTGGAAGTGAATACAGGAGGAGAAGGGGGTTTCCTCCAAAATCCAGAGCCAGAGGGCCACCATGAAAGCAGCCTTTTTTTGTCTAGTCCTCGCGCAGCAGGAACTCCCTCTAGGGCAGGTGTCCCTGGGCATGGTGTGCATAGCTCTGGCCACGGGTGAGTCACACTATTTGCTTCTCTCCGTGCTAAGCCCCAGTTCTGCCATGGAGTCTGTGTCACATCTCAGGCTGAGTCACCTTATCCTGTGTCATTTCTAATCCCCGGCTCTGTCACTAACACTACATTGGCTTAAAGCACTCTGTCTTGATAACCAGACACCCGGCTAAAAGCAAGGTATTTGGGGTGGGGAAAATGTTTTGGCTTTTACATTACAACTTGCGAAGTACAAACAAACTGCTGGTTCCCCGGTTGGGTCTCAAACTCAAGCTGCCGTAGCCCTGCCTCCCTCCGCCCTGCTGAACTTGATGTTTCTGAGATCCCCCTACATATAGGGTCTCCATGGACTGTAAGGACTCTGAATAACGCTGCTCCTGTCCCTTTATAAAGCTATTTCTGGGTGACCACGTAGCCAGGGTCCCAAAGTGCTTCATGGTTGATGGGGAGGCAGATGCGAGGATGGCTTAGAGCGTGAATGACTGCGAGGTGTTAAAGTGGCTCCCGACTGTTACAGCCGCTGCCTATTCTGAACCATCCTAGCCCCCGCTGCTTTTTGTCCAGGAGCTTCCAAAACCTGTCTTGGTGAGGATGTTCTAGTCTGTGGGGACAAGGTGACTGAGGAGGTTCCTGTCAGGGACAGGATGGGCCAGTTCTCTTCCCCTTGTTGCATTTGTGGCTCTGTAAATGCCGTTGCTCTTAGAGCAGAGGATTAGGCAACTCCCAGCCTGGAGTGCCACAAAGGTTTCAGGGTAGCCACACTGAATATGCATGAGAATTATTTTCGTAGGCCAATCCGTCCCTGTTTGAGGCCCATCGGGCATCCCCTGGTGCGCTGATGCGGTTGGTCATGTATTTCTTCGGCTATGCAATGTCTCCACACTGGGTGCAGAGAGAATGGCCCAAAGGAGAAGGTACTGTGGGCCACCGGTGGAGCCCAGGTTGGCAGTGGCTGACACTGTGGGCCGCTACCGGAGGCCAGGCCAGAGGCGGCTGAAGAGGTGCTGCTGGGACCCCGGCCTACCGGGCTGAAGAACGAGGAGCAGCTCCACGTGAGGCAGCTTGTGTATGTGCTTGCACCATTCTTCCCTTGCTAATCCATTCCAATCTCAGTATTAAGTTCCCAGGTATGGAAAGCAAACACCCAATTTTATTTTTATCTACTCTTTTGAAATATTTTATTGGTGTTTGGGGAAACTTGTTTTGAAGTATTTGTTCTTTGTATTAGTATCTATTGATTTGGTTTTACCTTATTTTATTCAATATTTTATGAGCAGTAGTCACTTTTTTTTTCTGTTGTTGCTCTCCATACAGAATCCGGCTTGTTGCATTTTTCCAGTTTAGTTTGACTGCACATTTCTTTTTATTTCTTATGTTCTCTTCATACTGCATTTGAGTCGCTTGTGTTCTGCATATGTGACTGAGGTGAGGTATTTTGTTACTGGGCAGTTTCTTTGCAGGGATCTTCAGAAGCCTGGCTTGTTCTGTTTACCTAATAGATGCATTGGGTTTTGCAGTGTTGCCTTTTCATAGGTAGGGTTGTTACTGTTTCAGGGCTGGCAGTTAGTGATGTTTTGGTATTTGAGGTTTTGCTGTCTTTGCAATTTAACTTATGGCTTTCTGAGGGCAAACCTATTCCCAACATCTACAACAACAGACCTAAGATCATGAGTTCCAGTTGTCTTGTTTACATGCACTGCTGTGGCACCAGTCAGAAAACCCTGCAAAAAAGTAATTCTAATACACATGTCGTGATATTGTCCATTTTCATGTAAAACCTTAATATAAATGCATAACTTAACTGCGTGTGGAGAGGATGGGGCTGTGGGGGTGTTCTGGCATTGCCTTGATTGCCCAGTGCCCTTGCACCAGTCTAGCTCTGGCTCCAGGGGGGGAAGCAGGATTCCATCTGGAGCTGGGCTGCTCTGAGCCGGGCTCTCTCCAGCCTCACTCTTGGTTGCCCAGTACCCTTGCACCAGTCTAGCTCTGGCTCCAGGGGGGGAAGCAGGATTCCATCTGGAGCTGGGCTGCTCTGAGCCGGGCTCTCTCCAGCCTCACTCTTCGTTGCCCAGTACCCTTGCACCAGTCTAGCTCTGGCTCCAGGGGGGGGAAGCAGGATTCCATCTGGAGCTGGGCTGCTCTGAGCCGGGCTCTCTCCAGCCTCACTCTTCGTTGCCCAGTACCCTTGCACCAGTCTAGCTCTGGCTCCAGGGGGGAAGCAGGATTCCATCTGGAGCTGGGCTGCTCTGAGCCGGGCTCTCTCCAGCCTCACTCTTGCTTGCCCAGTACCCTTGCACCAGTCTAGCTCTGGCTCCGGGGGGGGAAGCAGGATTCCATCTGGAGCTGGGCTGCTCTGAGCTGGGCTCTCTCCAGCCTCACTCTTCGTTGCCCAGTACCCTTGCACCAGTCTAGCTCTGGCTCCAGGGGGGAAGCAGGATTCCATCTGGAGCTGGGCTGCTCTGAGCCGGGCTCTCTCCAGCCTCACTCTTGCTTGCCCAGTACCCTTGCACCAGTCTAGCTCTGGCTCCAGGGGGGGAAGCAGGATTCCATCTGGAGCTGGGCTGCTCTGAGCCGGGCTCTCTCCAGCCTCACTCTTCGTTGCCCAGTACCCTTGCACCAGTCTAGCTCTGGCTCCAGGGGGGGAAGCAGGATTCCATCTGGAGCTGGGCTGCTCTGAGCCGGGCTCTCTCCAGCCTCACTCTTGCTTGCCCAGTACCCTTGCACCAGTCTAGCTCTGGCTCCAGGGGGGGAAGCAGGATTCCATCTGGAGCTGGGCTGCTCTGAGCCGGGCTCTCTCCAGCCTCACTCTGGGCCAGGGTTTAATTGTCTTTTCCTTAAGCCCTGGAGGGAGCTGGCACAATGGATCACTTCTGGTTTCCCCCCTTCCCTGGAATAGGTCAGCAGAGCCTTCAGGAACCATAAAAGCAGCATTCTGTGTGGCACACGGTCTATGAATGTGCTGGCCTGGGGCCCTGGCAAGCGGAGGCAAGTTACTGTCATAGAAAGGGAGGGGTGAGCCAGAAAGCGGTGCCTGTGCAGCGTTAGTGAATCTTCTGTCAGGTGGCATGCTTCAACAGCTCCCAAAACCACAGCCTACCCTTGAGGTACATCATGTGACCTGGAGCCTGGCAGAGCTGAGACAAAATCTCACATTTTGTTTTTCCTAATCTACTAACTACAGTACACCTTAGACCAGGGGTGTGCAAACTGAGCTGCAATCCCCCTTCCATCCATTCAATCTGTTGGGGGCCCCCACAAATTTGGTTACATCTCTTATATATCCTAGTCTGCTGTTTTAAAGTTGCTTGCCAACCAACCAAATGTTGAACCAGTAGATTTGGGGCATAAGTCCTGTGTGCCCATGGCTAGCAACACCTCTGGCCTTAATCTCTAAGAAATAAGAACATCATAACTATGCTGGGTTAGACCAAGGTGTAGCAGGCCTAGCATCCTGTCTCTGACTGTGGCCAGTCCAGGTTACAAATACCTGGCAGATCCCATAAAGACCTAATTCCTGTTACTCACTCCCAGGGATAGCAATAGCTTTCTTTAGTCTGCCTGGCTAATGTTATCAACCTTTCCTCCGGGAACTTGTCCAAACCTCATTATGCTAGAAGCCTTGACCACATCCTCTGGCAACAGATGCCACAGCTTGATTGTGTGCTGAGTGAAAGTGCTTCCTATGACTGTCCATGTCATGGCGTGTCCCCTTGTTAATACTATTTGAGGGGGTAAGTAAGCATCCTTTACCTGTTCCACCTCTCTCATGACTTTATAAACTTCTATCCTATTTCTTTTCCAAGCTGAAGGGCCTAACCTGCATAGCCTCTCATCATAGGAAAGCTAGTCCATCCCCTTTGTCACTTGCCACCCACCTTTGCATCACTTTTTTGAGATGAGGTGACCAGGACCACACACAGTACTCAAGGTGCGGTCACACCATGGCTCAATAGAGGCAACATATTCTCTTGCTTTCTCCATTCTAACATTCTATTTGCTTTTATTGATCGTCGCTGTGGACTGAACTGAGGATTTCAAGGTGTTGTCCACAAAGATTCCCAAGGTTCTGTTCCTGGGTTGTAACGCCCAATACAGAACCCAGCCTCTTGTACCCGTAGTTGTGCATCACTTTGCACTTTTCCACATTAACTTTCATCTGCCTTTTCAGGCTCCTCGTCTCAGCTTGCAATCTGCTTCTGTTTTAATTACTTTGAACAACTTTTGTGGCATCTGCAGATTTGATCACCTCACTTTGTTGCCTTTTCCAGGTCGCTTATGAATGTGTTACAGAACAGGTCCCAGTACCGATCCCCCATGATGATTTCCCAATGACCTTCCTTCGTTTGGAAAACTGACCATTTAGTCCCACCCTTCTGTCTCACTGCAGTAGCATAAATGCTCAGTAACCAGAAACTCCCAACAAAACCCTGCAAAATTGAATTCCTCTGAAAGTCAAAGGTCATCCCCCTACAATCTCTACCACCTTGCATCCTAAGGAGTTGGCGCAAAGCCTAGCCATTCAACTTGATCGAAACCACCTTTTTCAAAGGTGGGAAAGCCCTCCTTTATGAATCTATGCCAGGCTTGCTTTACTTTTGCACCAGGTGCCAGCTTGTCTAATGCATCTTTACTCTATCACTTCTACTTTCCTGCTCTTGCAATTGATCCCCTGATTCTACTATAGACACCAACTCTTATCTCGCATCCTTCCTCCCTTTCTTGATCCAGTTATGAATGTAAGTGTCCTTGTGACTAATGTTGTATTATAACTGTAAGCTTTTCAAATTTGACTGTAATCCACCTGGAGGTCATTCTTGGCAAAAGGCAGAATATCAAATGTTCATAAATAAAATAACCAGTTACCCCACAATAGGACACTGCCCCCTCGCCTTGCATCTCAAAGCCTACGTACATGAAGTGGGAGCAGGGATGGGCTGAGCAGGCCTGGTTTTGCCCCATTGCATCTCTGGAGTTGAAGCTAGAAATCAGTGTCCAATAGCAGGCAGCACCAAGCCCTTCCCTGACCCAGTGACACTGGAGACTAACCAGGAGGTTCATGGCTACACTGAGGTCCTGGGTGATGGCTGTGGCAGTGTACGGCCAGGACAGTCTCATTAGATCACAAGTGTGCTTCTATACATGACCGCAGAGCTGGTGGCCCATCTAGTCTGCCCATCCACCCAATTCTTTTGAGGCTTCTCATTGGACTACCACAAAATAGCATGTAAGGTTCCTCCATACATAACATACATAGTATTGTCGGCAGAAAGACCAAATGGTCCATCCAGTCTGCCCAGCAAGGCTTCCCATGGCAGCAACTGCCATGCCATGCAGGTTACCCCCATGCCATATGTTAAGGGTAGTAATATTACAAGCAAAACCAAGCAACTGTCAAACCCATAACAAAATTACTGCCACAGCAGCCTTCCTGATAATTCAGACCGTGCTGCTTGAACGTTACATAAATGAATTGCTGGGCATTGTTAAGCAGTTCCCCTGTCATAGGCTAACATTTTTGCTCTGCTTGGCTTGCAGATGCTTCCTAAGCTACCAGGCACCATGAGCAATGATTCAACAGTTGGCAAAGGCCTCATGTGTGTCTATTTTTAAGCTGTCTTCAGCGAGGAGACACGCCTGGCTATGGCAGCTGTGTAATTTTCCATCCTTGGGCCGTGGAATCTCTGTGGTTATTGCTAACAGGCAAGTGAGGGCAGTCACAAGGCACATCTGAGCTGACCACAAACTTCAGGAGTGGTTGGAGAAGTGAGGGAAGAAAATCAGCCTCCTAATCTTTAAAATATATGCTGCTATATTTCCAAATGCCCTTTCTAGGGGCTTCCTGGCTCCTAATCCAATTTTTTTTTGGGGGGGAGGGGGTTGGGGGGAAGGCTTGTCTCCATCCTTAGGAGCTTTTGGTATCTGGTCATTCCTGAGATGGCATCTCTTGTAGGGAGGCAGTGTGCTATGTGCACAAACTTCCTCTTTCCCACCCCCTCCATCCTGACTCACCTCATATGCACACACTCTCACACACACTCTCACCTAAACACATGAACTCTCACACACACTCTCACCTAAACACATGAACTCTCACACACACTCTCACCTAAACACATGAACTCTCACACACATACTTCTCTCCCTCCTTATGTCCAGACCCAACCTATTCAGCTGCTTACACGGCTTCCTTCCCGCCCAGGCAGGCCCATGACTTGGCCAGCACCTGGACATTTCCCATGTTTCTTTGGAGACCCATAATTGATGCAAAATGTGTTCATATTGGTTAGCCCTTACCAGGCCATCAGGAAGGCCACCACCATGGCTATCATTACATGCAAGCTCCTCCATGACTGCTCTTGTGCAGCCTGGCCACAATGCCATGTTATTAGAGGGAAGAATAGGACATGTGCTTCCCTCTCCCACGGCCGCCTGGGATACAACTTAGCCAGGCAATGGTGCAGGGCTCGTGTATGCATTGTTTGCATTGTCTCTTTGGGCATGATTTTTGGAAGAGGCACTAAAAAAACCAAAGTAATGAAATACTGGAGCTGCCTGGTGTCACCCAAGGATTTCCCAGGTGTCTGTTTATTGCCCCTGCCTGCTTGTCTCGAGCTTTTCCCCTGCTCTTCCGCTCTCCCCTCAGACGTTCTTGTATCTGTTTGTTTGTGGCCCCCAGCTTTGCCTCCCCTGTCTTGCCAGTTTTAGGGTCTTATTACCTTGCATATTTCTCGCTTGCCTCTGATCCCATACAAGGGTGGATTTGACACATTTCTCTATAGGCAGGTTAAGAGGAGCAGTGGAAAGCTTTTTTTTTTCCCCCTTTACAGCCATGTACATGGCTTTCCTGCCATAACTCCTGAAGCTTCCACTTTCTGTCATTCACCGAGGGCCTAACCAAGGCCCTGGAATCCTCCCCCTTGCCCTGAGAAACCCACAGGAGACCATAATCCTAGCAGACTGAGCAGAGGCCTTCTGGTCAGACAATGGGGAATGGAGGCCTCCGTTTCAGGGTGGAGCCAGCTGTACAGACAAGGAATTTGGCACCAACAGTAGCTGAGAGGAAACTTGGCCTTGGCAGCTTAAGCCTGAAAGTCACTTTGCAGACGTTATCCATGCTGTATTCACACTACATGTGTAACACCCCTGTGCCGCATGACCTTGGGAGAGTGTTCCTGGATCCAGGAGCCCCTCTCAGGCAGACCCTGCCAGGGCCGTGGGTGCCGCTACGTGGGGAGGAAAGTGTTAGCTCCTTCACACCAGGAAATCTGAAACAGAAGGGACTGTAAACAGGACTGGTAATCTTTACAAGCATGCATGAGTCTTATTAGACTACATAACATTTCTAGGAGCCATCAAACAGCATAATTGACCCCTCTGTAATGGGAAGCTACAAATGACCTGTTTGTAAGCTAAATTTCTAATGTGAAACCTGCTTTGAAAATTTTCATAGTCAAGACAACAAATCCATATTCAGCTATCAGTCCCCACATGGTATCACCGTATAGAAAAGAGAACCTCATGCATTCTGTTTGAGCCAATAGTTACCCTCCCCCTGTACCCTGTCTCACCCATGTGAAGGACAACTGAGCCAGTGGGTACTGCCAGTAATGGGGCAGGGGATCCCTGACATCCCGACAGCTGCTGCAGCTTCCTCTGTTCTATTGCTGGCTCCTCACCCTCTTGGGGGACCAAATTCTGCCGCTGGGGTCTTTTCCCCTCCTGACCACATCCTTCTGGGGGGACCCAGCGTTTCTTCCTTGCTGGGAAGGGTTTCCAGCCAGCTCGGCTCATTCAGTGATTCTAGTTCTTAGTGACTGCATCTTGGCTAAGTTCATGTCCCACTAGTCTGGCTTTGTGCAGTTCAGAGATACTGCCTCTCAAGCAGGATTAGAGGAACAGAGCACAAGCGCTTCCATCCTACCTGGCTTTTCTCTAAAAAATCAAGCGGTCCATATTCAGCCAGCAGCAAATTAGCTGCTGGATTAAGTTTTATCTGGCTAACTTTAGGACAGGTTTTGGGATTACCAGATTTAGCCAGATAACTTATCCAGCTAACTGAATATCGGCGTTAGCAAGCTAATTCAGCTCCTCTAAGAACATAAGAAATTGCCATGCTGGGTCAGACCAAGGGTCCATCAAGCCCAGCATCCTGTTTCCAACAGTGGCCAATCCAGGCCACAAGAACCTGGCAAGTACCTGTTGCGCCTGTCGGTCGCACACGGCTGCGACCTCTGTTGCTCACCACTCTTTTCCCTACACCAGAGATTGTTGGAAGAATGGCGGCCTCTTTCTGCAAACGCCGCCTTCCTCGGCGTCCCCGGGATGGCGTGGGCGATCCCGTCCTCCATCTTGAAGTGGGGATTACCTAGGGCGCGCACCAGGCCCTCTCTTATGCACGTCATGGCGCGAACCTCGGGGGCGTCCCCTCCGCATGACGTCACCCACCAGTGTGTTTAAGCTATCTGGCCTATGCTTCCTACGAGTTAGCAAGGACTTCCTTCCTGCTGAATTCCACTCCACTTGGAGATGCTTCGCTATCCGAACCTGAACTGTTCCTGTACTCTGGGACTTGAACGCTTGAGGTACTCGCTCCTCGGGGGGCCTTGTCGTGTTTTGGCTATCCTCTCCTCTGAGGGCCTTTCAGCCCGGAGAATTCATCTACTCTTGTTTGGGTCTCCGCCTCGATTCAGCCTTGTGAGTATGTTGCACGCTTTACCACCATCTTGCTGACGGAACCTCCAGTATACCCCGTGCCTCGAGCCACTACCGTGCTCGCCTCAGCAAATCATCGTCTACGCTTCAGAGTGAGTACTTTCATCTCTTCAGCTCAGCTGCCCTCCTGTGCTTCTCTTCCTACGTCGGTGTTGATTCTCGGCGTACCCCGTGCTGCGGGCCACTACTGGGGATATCATCACTGAGTCTCTCTAGTACTCTGGACTATGTCTACCTTTCCCACTCTGTAGGTATCTCTACATTCCTGTATAATGAAGTCTCATTGCTTCTATGTCTGTCTCAGCTGAGGCCACGCCTATCGTGGTAAGTCCCCACAGGGCTCCTCCCTGTGGGTGGAGACAGCTCTCCTATGATGCAGGGTTCACTGCCATGCCAGATAATAACAGTACCAAGAAGATCCCATCTCTTAGTTATGCCCCCCAGACACCCCTGGCTTATCTGGCCAAATTTTCACTGGATAAAGTTATCTGGCTAGAATTTAGTGCCCAAATATTCATTTAGCCAGCATTTGAGAGATCCAGCTAAATGCTTCTGAATATGGACCTCCATATGCCCAGTTACCTTGCAAGGGTGCTCCTGGATCTGACACCATCCGGCCAGGAGTCCCCTCTCAGTCCTTGTGTGCTTGGCACTTGGTGCTTCCATGGAACTGAACTTAAAGAATAGGACAGAAAATGTCATAATGCCTCTGTATCGCTCCATGGTGAGACCGCACTTGGAATACTGTGTACAATTCTGGTCGCCGCATCTCAAAAAATGGTAAAGGGGATGGAACAGCTCCCCTATGAGGAAAGGCTGAAGAGGTCAGGACTGTTCAGCTTGGAGAAGAGATGGCTGAGGGGGGATATGATAGAGGTGTTTAAAATCATGAGAGGTCTAGAACGGGTAGATGTGAATCGATTATTTACTCATTCGGATAGTAGAAAGACTAGGGGGCACTCCATGAAGTTAGCATGGGGCACATTTAAGACTAATCGGAGAAAGTTCTTTTTCACTCAACGCACAATTAAACTCTGGAATTTGTTGCCAGAGGATGTGGTTAGTGCAGTTAGTATAGCTGTGTTTAAAAAAGGATTGGATAAGTTCTTGGAGGAGAAGTCCATTACCTGCTATTAAGTTCACTTAGAGAACAGCCACTGCCATTAGCAATGGTTACATGGAATAGACTTAGTTTTTGGGTACTTGCCAGGTTCTTATGGCCTGGATTGGCCACTGTTGGAAACAGGATGCTGGGCTTGATGGACCCTTGGTCTGACCCAGTATGGCATTTTCTTATGTTCTTAAGAGGGCAATTGTCAATGGTTTTCCTGCAAGTAAAATATATATTTTTTTAACTGTGGAAATGTCTGAGAATGCCCCCACCCTGCATGCAGGCAAAAAGTATCTACACAGCTCCATAGGTGCCTATTCTTACCCACACTGTAGGAGAGGCATTCCTGAGGTGGGCTTAGGTCAGGGGAGAAAACTACTTGCACAGTTTTTGATCAGAAAAAGATGTATTCCCAGAAAAAGCAGGCACAAGTCTCTCTGGGTGCTCTCCCCCCACCTCTGCTTTTGGGCATTTATCAAAGCAAAAAGTACACAGCATGCTTTGTCCTTCTTGAAAAACTGGTGCAAAGACCAGGGATCTAAATAGGGGTGGGTGGTTTAAACACAAATCCCCAGAAAGCCGGGGGCAGTTTCTGGCTGCTTGTGTGAGCTTTTGTGAGCAGGTCCCTGCCTGTCTGCACCCAGCACTGAAGGGAAAATGTTCCGGGCCTGGGGGGGGAGGAGGTGTTCAGCGTCTCAGGACAAAGGAGACTCATTTGGAAATTGCATGACAAAATGAAGCAGGTAACGTGCCGTGTAACCTTTCTGGAGGCCTTAAACAATCTTGCTTTTATTTTAAGATTCTTCTGCTCACCCTGAATAGACTTCACTGCTACCAGGCCAAACGTCATTAAGAATGTCACCCAATGGGTGGCTGCAGTGAATCGGGCAGACCCTGCACCTTCCCTTTTGGGGGGAGGGGTGCTCTGGGATACCTCCAGAAGGTTTGAAGAAGAGGTGGGATTTACAGGGAAGGAAAGTAAAGAGCTCTGCGGGCTTTTCCAACATTGCTCCCATAGGTTTAAGGTATTCTAGGAGACGGGGTGGAAGAGGATAAAATGGACTGCCCATATCCTCCATTGTGCAAAATGATGGCAAAGCCTGCTCAGGTCTAGAGCCCCAGGAAGGGGCCCTGGAACCAGTCAGAGACTGCAGGACTCCTGGAGCCTCCTACCGCTCTGATGCGATCACTTTTCTTTGTCTCTGGCAGGAGAAGGAAACGAGCAGCGGAAGTGCGTGAAATGCAAATTCCAGCTGGGGAAAATCCCATGCTACACCCAGACGACAACCTGTAACCCTGGCGAGGTCTGTGCCACCATCACAGGCACAGCTAGTAAGTAGCACGACCCGGACCCGATTTTAGGCGCAGGTAGCACAGGCACGTGCCTGAAGCACCAGATTCTGAGGTGCCCGAGAAACGTGCACGCCCCCACCCCCTGCTCTTCTCTGCTTGCAAAGGGAGGAAGGAAACCCTTTGCCCGACGTCCTCTACCTAAATCTGGCCCTGAGCATAACATCTTGTTCATTGCTGCTTGCTCTTCTGCTCCCATTAGGAGCCATCATACACTGCCTCGCTCCTTCCTTCATCAGGAAACCATTGTGGACTGTCCCTAGTATCTTCCTAGTTTCCTCCCGTTTACCAATGGAATTCTGCAGCACCTCCCCTGGCTGAGAGACGAGATGTATCTCTTTGGCATCTATTCAAAAGACCACTACTGAGCTTCCGAATCCTGAGCCATTATTACTCTGCAGTAACACTGTTTAAAAAGCTCCTCTTGGTGATGTCATTAACTACTTGTTTTTTTTAATTCTCTTTCCAGTAGGAAAATTTAATCTCATCACCAGGAGGGACTGCATCGAAGGTAGTAAATGCACTGTGAATGACACTACCAGCTTTGAGTCTCTCTCCTATGTCACCTCAACTGTCTGCTGTGATGAAGACTTCTGCAATTCTGGAGTGGGAGCGATCAGAATCTCTCTGCTCGCAGGCCTGGCTGTACTCTTGTGCATGTTTCTGGTCCAGCTCCTGTAGTTGCTCTCCCCCACCCACCCCAGATATAAAATAAGACCTTTTTTGCTGTTGGTAGGGAGTGGATATCTTGTGCCACTACCCAAAATGGCTGCCGTCAGCATTGGGAAGATTAACATGGGTCTAACTGTCCTCATGTCACCTGCCTGGACAAATTAAAATGCTAAAATTAAAGAAATAAGTTGCTGACTTCAAGAACATATCCTTCAGCTAAAAGGGAGCTCTAGGATTATCTGTATCTTTGCTAACTTTCTTGACTGGTTGGGCATGCTTCAGCAACTTAATGGCAGTAAACGTTTAGTAGCTAGGCCTCTTGTCTGTCTATAGGGAAAAAGGTTTAGTAAATAGTTCCCTAAGGGCCTCTTTTTAAAAAAGTATTTACATGCTTAAAATTGGATTTGACACATGTAAATGGGCTTTTAAAAATGGCTACACTCTCTGCAGTTGACTTGTCCATAGGCTATTCACATGTAAGTACACTTTATGCACATAAATGGCTTTTACAATTACTACAATAGTAAATTACCTTTACATGTGTAACTCCTTTGTAAAATGACCTCTGAAGTGCAGTCTGGCTGCTGTATTAGGCCAGAGCTCAAAAATGTTAATCCATGCCTTAAACGTCTAGCACTCATCCATGGCCTTGACCTACAGGGAACCTCATGTGGCCTGAAACACAGCCAAATGTACAATCTTGAAGCTATCTTTCAAACTCCTGTGCCATAGCCGTGGCCTTGGAAGGGGAAATCTCTAACTTTAACACACAGTCCTTGTGTCTTGTTTTTCCTACAGAGGGTAGGCTGTGAGTCGGTGAAGGAGACCCCTAAGAGCTCCTGGAGAGTCATGTGGCGGTAGCGCCTCCCTCACTGTCAGTGTGGATTCTTTAAATGGGACCTTTTAGTTGAGATGTAATCCCCTGTGCTACTGTCTCAGCGCTTCCAAGTTATGAGAATGCTATAGAGATTTGAGCTTGTCTGTATATTTTCCCAAATATATTGTGAGGTTCATCTTACGGTTTGGTTTTAGCTTCTTTAATCTGAAATAAAACTGCTCCTGTAGCACCTGTTCTGGATCGATGTCTCGTCGGCGCTGATGATGGTATACTGACAAATATAGAAGATTTACAATATCAATCTTTTTTAAAATATATTTATAAATGATCTAGAATGGGATATGACAAGTGAGGTAATCAAATTTGCAGATGACACAACTATTCAAAGTAATTAAATTGCAGGTGGATTGTGAAAGTGCAAGAGGACCTCTGTGACTGGCAGATTGCCCTTTGGATGCCCAGATGAAATGTAACGTGGACAAATGTAAGGTGATGCATATAGAGAAAAATGAACCCATGCTGTAGTTAACAATGGTAGGCTCCACATTGGGAGCTACCACCCCCAAAAAGGCTCTGGGCATCAACGTGGAGAATGCATTGAAATCAGCTGTGTGCTGCGGCAGTCAAAACAGCAAGCACTGTTAGGAGTTATGAGGAAGGGAATGGTTAATAAAACGGAAAATGTCATAATGCCTCTGTATCACTCCATGGTAAGACCGCACCTTGAATACGGTGTACATTTCTGGTCGCCGCATCTCAAAAAAGATATAATTGCGATGGAGAAGGTACAGAGAAGGGCAACCAAAATGATAAAGGGAATGGAACAGCTCCCCTATGAGGAAAGACTAAAGAGGTTAGGACTTTTCAGCTTGGAGAAGAGACGGCTGAGGGGGGGATATGATAGAGGTGTTTAAGATCATGAGAGGTCTAGAATGGGTAAATGTGAATTGGTTATTTACTGAAATAATAGGACTGGGGGGCACACAAAGTTAGCAAGTAGCACAATCGGCCCGATAGTCTGGATAAACAGATAAGCATGGGTGTAGCTTGCTTATTGCAGTGGTTATTACCCCTAACTAATTAAGCTTGATATTTCACGTAGATGCAGTTCCAGCACTGCTCTCTACATTAATGGTGGGGGTGGAAGGGAAATAGAATAAAAAAGGTTACTAAGAGCCAAGAGAAACAGATAAGTATGTGAGAGAAAAAAAAAGTGCGAAAGCTTGCTGGGCAGACTGGATGGGCCGTTTGGTCTTCTTCTGCCGTCATTTCTATGTTTCTATTTTTCATTCCATGCACAATTAAACTCTGGAATTCATTGTCAGAGGATGTGGTTAGGGCAGCTAGTGTAGCTGGATTTAAAAAAAGGTTTGGATAAGTTCCTGGAGGAGATTTCCATTACCTGCTATTAATCAAGTTGACTTCATGCCAGTAAGAGCAGTGGCTATTTCTTAGTTGTATAGGATCTACTTCATGTTTAGGTACTTTCCAGCTACTTGTAACCTGGATTAAAAACAGGACGCTGGGCTTGATGGATCCTTGGTCTGGTCCAGTATGGCCGCAATTGATGTTCTTAATCATAGGCCCTGAGGGTATTGTCATACCCTGAGCCATTCCTGTGAAGGAGCAAGGGCTGTTTCTTTGTCACACAGGACTTCCTAAATGGGGTCACAAAGCCTTCAGGGGCCGCCATAAGTGTCTCAAATGGCAGCACTTGGCAGGTGCCAGCAGCCGTAGTAGCGGAAGGCAGAATGGGAGCGGAGGCAGCAAGCACAGGCAGGGCCTGCAGTGTCCCCAGCCTCACACACATTTCTGTGCTGGGGCAGGAGGGCGAGGGCTGCTGTGGGAGCTGGCGAGGGCTCCCACAGCAGCCCTCATCCTGACTTTCATCACTAAAGGTCGGGAACTCTCCAGAATTGAGGATGCCCGGCTCCCTGGGCCCACTTCGGAAATCTCCATGTACAGCAAGGAAAGGGCCGTGTCCCGCGCAGGCAGAAAAGAAGTGGGACACCCCCCCCCCCCCCCCACACTCGTACTGGCTGCACAAGTGTGGAAGCAGCAGCCCTGGTGCGTTGGGCAGGAAGGAGGAGCATGGGCGCGTGCCACTCCTGCCGAACAGGCCGTGAGGCGGAGTGCGCCCTGCAGGGAGAATTTGTGAGCGGGCATGAGATGAAAGGAGGAAGGGGGGGAGGGGTGAGTGAGCATGAGGGGGATAGAGGGGGGGGGGGGGGAGAAGGAGCATGGGTGCATATTGCCCTGCCCTGCTCATCCATGCAATCTCAGGGTGCGTCTCCGTCACAGGTCGCCAGGTCTGCAGTGCTGCTGCCACTTACAGATCCCTGCCCGGGCCCAGGCATGGAGGGAGGGGAGAGCTGCGTGTGCATAGGCTGGTGCAGCCGGCTTCTCTCCTTACCCAACCCTAAACATTGTTATCAGCCTGTCCTCTCATCCCAGCAGGTATCAACCACCTCCTGCCCGGAGCCCAAAGGCAAATCTTGCTGACCCTGGCCCGGGGAAGGTTGGAAGCAAGGGATCAGCTGCTGGAGAGGTTTAAGGGTGGGAGTAGCTGGAGAAGGATTGGCGGAGGAGGGTGAGGAAGGGGGAATGACAGAGGATCAAGAGGGGGCTATGGGAGAGGACTGAAGGAGGGGAGGTAAGGTTAGGAAGTGGGAGTAAGGGGATGGGAATGGGGTGAGGGGTTCAAATGCACTTATAAGAAGGGCTTAGAGGTGAGAGGATCAGCTGGGGGTGGGGGAGGGCTGCGGAGGGAGGTTGCACCCCTGCAGGGGGTCTGGTGACCTTTCATGTCCTCAAATGGTTGGTTTGCTAAAGTTTGGGGAGGCCCTGCTGTAAGCCAGGCTCCTATGAATGAGGGGTAGGTCTCTGGCTGGTGCAGTGTTCGGTTGGAAAAAAAAAACGAGTGCAAAGCAAACAAGCTGAGGGAAGGAGCGACTCAGTGACTACCCCCACCTGCCATGCGCCTGATCCGCACTCCCTCTCAGGGACTCTGTGGTCGCCCCCACACGCGCTCTCATCTCGGCCTGGGCCCGCAAGCTCCAGCACCTTGCCCAAGATCAGGCCATGGGGATCTACACTGAAGCACAGGGAGGGGGATGCGTGACAGGGGGGGGGGGCAAAACTGAGGCCCATAGAGGCATTGGAAAACGACTCGCCCCCCCAGCATCCCACACAGTTTGTGGGGCAAGCCTCCTCCCTCTTACTCACTAGGCCACCCACCCTCCACCTTCTCCTCTCTGACTAAGCTGCCATGCGAAAGCAGTTCCTAGTGAGAAAATAAAACAAGGGATGTTACACAGAGAAAAGCAGATAGCTGCAGCCAAGTCAAAGTCTTAATCCTCTATAGACGGGGATGGGCTTAACAATTGCCCTTTAATCTAAAAACAATAAATAAATAAAAGACAAAATCATGCGTTAGGAATGCAGAAACCCAAGGGCCAAACACCGTTTGGGAGGTGAAGAACTAGCAGCCACCGACCAGGGAAGAGGCCTGGGGTCACCTCTGATGTTTCCACGGTTTATTCTGCTTTGCTTTTTAGTGCTGTCTAGGATTGTTACTTGATGTTTACATATTATTCGGGAAAGCGGGCTAGAAGCTGATTAGCAGGGGGGAAGCCAACAGTGTAGTTCTGGAGCACATAAAAAGGTGCGAGAGTCCGTTTAAGGAGCACAGGGCCTGTCTGTCGGGGAAGGGTTCTTGGCTGAGCAGGACATAGCCCCAGGGGGAAGGGTGGAGATTTCTTTGATCTGAACTGCTCAGGAAAGCAAGCCTGGCTGACCCTCCAACTTTCACCCCCAGAAACTCCCACAACTGTAGAAAGACAGGTTCTCATGCCAAGATACGGTCCAAACAAACCAACCTTTATTTGTGGGGTTGCCAGCAGTCAAGCTACACCACTACGAGAGGTTCTTAAAAGGCCCTGATTGGATCAGGAGTTGGGAACATCCAATTTCCAGAGAGTATTTCTCACTCAAACCTTGGCTAACACAGCTATTGACCCCTTTTCCTTCCAGATGTAATTGCATTCATCCTCACAGAACCAATCTCTCTTACCCCTTGCACAGATGTTCCCAGATTCTCCCACTCACGCCTCCATGGAATAGGTCCTCCACAGCAGTGGGATCCCTGTGCCCTTCCTCCTCCTCCACTGACCCAGGTTGGGTCACCTGGCTATTTCCCCCAGCAAGAGAAACGCCGCCATGACGCCTGCAAAGCCCTTTTCTGTAGGAGGGGCACTGTGGGCTACCCACTCCTTGGGTGGTCTCCACCGAGCCCCGCACACAAAACTACGTAGTCTCTAGTACAACTGCCCAAACGGGGGGTTGGGACCCCAACTGGAGTCACAAAACCTACAGCTGGGGCCACAAGTGGGGGCCTGCGTGCCAGCGTGTGCTCCCAGGCCCCGCAGCAGCCCCCGCCTTCGCATGACTCAGTGGCCCTCGTAGGTGAGACCCCCCCCTAGTGCTATGGTCCAGAGTACGTCTGGGCATTCTCTAGGAGTTCAGAGTCCATCTTTGCCTTGTAGTCTTAGAGAGAGGAAGAAGCCATTACAGTGAGGAGAAATCCAGAGCCAGGATATAGTATGAAGTAGATGACACGCATGCAGCTCCTCGTTTCTAGGGAAATGAATGAAATCTCCCTTCTCCTGGATCCTCTCCCAGAGGTGTGAGTAAAGGACTCTTTTTCCCTAGCAGGGGCACAGAGGGAAGCAGCAGTTTCACCCCAAGCAATTAGTTGGGGCAAAGAAGATTTCTGCAGGTTTAAAAGGGAGTGTCAGCTCACGGGGATGAGGACAGAGACTCAGTCCAACATTGGAAATACCCTGAGGATTCCTTGGGAGAAAGGAGAGGCTGGCCTAGTCTGTGCCAAGGAATATGTTATGGAATTTAGAGGTTTTAGTTTTACTGATCAACACAGCTTATTGTGAAAATGTGTTCACTGACTCTCCGATGTGGAATGCAGCCTGAACGTATATTTTCCATGTAATTAAAATCAGCTCAGTGGGGAACCACAGCAGAAGCACAGTCTGACGTTTTGCTGTAGGCTGACAAAGGAGGACTGGGCCTCCTTTACAGTCAGTTAATGCTGTCACCTATGCCAACCACTTGAGAAAAGAGCCCCAAGGCTGTGTCCCCTCACTTTTGCCTCAGGCTCCCATCCAAAGCAGTAGAGTCGTGTGCCATCTGAGTCAGCCTCTTAAAGGTGCAGGAGTTAGAGGGCCTGGAGGCACTGAATCACTGCCAGGCCATGATCCCCTGCACCTTGAATGAGGCTAACTTGAAAGGGAAACATCACTTGGGCTACACCTGGAAAGGTTTGAGGACCTCAAAGTCTTTGCTTTTGGCAGGTAATTATTTACCCCCCTCCTCTCAGCCCCTTCAAAGTTCACGACTGCCTGGGCTTGATGGAAGCCTATTTAAATAAATGCTTTTCAGCAGCCTGAGAGATTACACATGTATAATGTACTTGCCTTAACCACAGAGAGAGAATGAGAAATGCAGAGACAGACCAGGGAGAGACTGAAGAAACAGGAGATACAGAGTGTTGCAAGAAATTAAAAGGATTTTGTAGCTACTGCCATGAAGACCCACATAGGATGGGGTGGAGGGCTGGCCACAGTGCCCATCCATATTAACCTTGGGCCCATTCACCCCTGTCCACCACCGTGTCCAAAAAAAAAAAGTTCTTGACATTGTTTCTGAGTCTACCTCCTTGGAGCATCACATTATGACCTCTAGTTTTATCATTTCCTTTCTACTGAAAAAAGTTTGCTTCTTGTTTATAAAAACCTGTCAGGTATTTAAATGTCTGTATCACATCCCCCCCCCCCCCCCATCTCTCATCTCTTGTAGGGTCCTTCAGCCTCCTCTCACATGGCTGCCTTTCTCTAAACTGCCTCTAGCATCCTTATTTCCTTTCTGAAATACAGTCTTCAGAACTGCACTGAAGTACAAGAAGGAAGTATTTTCCATAGAATGAAAAGCTTACAGACAAGTGATTGGCATATAACGCTGGAGGCTCAAAAGGAATGTAAGAAAATATTTTTTTTATTGAGAAGCGGTTGGACACCTGGACCAGACTTCCAACAAAGGTGGTAGAAGAGAAAACAGTGGCCCAATTCGAGCATACATAGGACAAACAAAAAGGGAGCTTAAGGCAGGAGCCTTGTCAGCCATGGGCACACAAGGCGTCCTTTGTCGCATTCAAATAATCTTCAAATTTGTCTAATGCTCTCCTAAGTCCCTGAAGCAGACAACTTACGTCGAACCACGGTCGATGTTGGCCAGTCGGGGCGACTCACGTAGGAGGTTCACACTAGCAAGATGGACAATGGTCCACTAGAGCTATCAAGATAAGTACAGCATTGCTTTTCGATTGTGACATGAGTGAGTTGGGTTGACCAACAAGGAGAATGCACATCGAGAAGCATCACATAAGCCAGTGCCAAAGCACTATTATTGAAGTATAGGATTAAAACATTTAAAAAATAATCAAAAAAACTCTTGAAACTCTTGCATTAGCTAAAATGTTATAACCATTACGACGTTATTATACTCATAAGTGCTACCACACATTAGAACACATTATATGTATTCCCTGTTGTAGTAGTTGATGCCCAGCACTCTCAGATCCCTTCTGCAATTGAAGAACCATGGTACCTTTGCATTGTTGGAGCTCGCCAGTAAATCCAGATATGGTGACCCCAGCACATCACTAAGAGTTGATAGGCCTTGTCTGCAAACTCCCATGCTCCTGGGTCCAAGACCTGCCTGCTGAAGAAGTCGGACCTTACATTGTCCTTTCTGGCTATGTGGGAGGTAGATATCTCCTGGAGATGTTGTTCTGCCCACACCATGCGCACATCTACCTCCACCGACACCTGTTGGCTTTGGGTTCCACCTTGTTGATTGATTTAGGCCATTGTCATGGCATTGTGCAACATGCCAGTTGAACTGCACGCGCTTCCAACCGATGGATGGTCCACTGCCAATCCTCGACATTCTACATTCTACTGACCTTGCGCCACCAACTCTTGACAGTGAGCACCCCAGTCCAGAAGGCCTGCATCTGTCATGAGCGCTAACCAGTCCAGTGTCTCCAAGGAAACCCCCTTCCTGAGATGATCTGCTTGTAACCACCACTGCAACTGGACGCTTACCTCCAATGGTAAGTGAAGTCTCACTGTGTACTCCTGCAACTGCAGACTCCACCGGGAGAGCAACGCGTGCTGAAGGGGCTTCCCTGTGGCATTTGCCTGCAGTGGCTGACAAGCGGGAGACCCGAGCACGCGATCCCTTCTTAGTAGGTTGTTTCGCCTCCACTTGGTGCCCCTGCAGAAAAGCCTGCAGGCCCTGGAAAAATTCCACCCAGGAGGATGGATCTATACCGGAGCTCATAGGCCTAACCTTGCTCTCTCCAACTTCTCTCTCAGAGATGCCTCTGCCATCGGGAACAAGGGGGGAGGGGAACTGTCCGCTGTGTCGTTTCTCACCCCACTCCCCTCCAGAGCCACCGTAGGCTGAGGGGATGTCCCAAAGTTGGCAAAATCTGTAGTAGCCAAATCTCTTTCAGCATCTAAATGGCACTGACACAGGCATAGAGAGAGTGATGGCTGGATTGCCCTCGTATGGCATGCCTCACAGATAGCAAGGTGCTTAAACCCTTCTTCCTCCCAATCTCTGGATATGGCTCTCGCTCACCTGCCCCCACTCTATTTATTATTTAAAATGACTTATTTCCACCTATCATAAAATCAATCCCACCTCTTACCTGCCCCCACCCCATCACACTTATGGCTCTCTCTCACACACTCAGCATCACCACCTCTGGCTCTCTTTCCCACAGACCCTCCCCCTGCAGCTCTCTCTTCCACACAAGTACCACCATTTTTTTTTGCACCCCTTCCCTATGGATTGTGTTCCTGCCCTCCCTCACACACATCCCCTGCTCCCACATGAGTCTCATGCACCCCCATACCCTGGTTCTCGCATCACTTCAGGCAGGCCGAGTTGGAATTGCTGATCCCAGGGATATGGGGAGGATACCGCATTCATCTCCCCTTCTCATGCCTCCCCAGCATTCAGCCTCCTTTTCACCTGTCTCAGCTTTTATCCTCTCTCATCACCCAGCTTTCAGCATTTCCCTCCTTTCTCTCCCCAACAATCAGTGAAAGCTCCCTAATTGTGCTCTCTCTAGAATGCCTCTTTCTTCCTCCCCGCTCTGCGCTCAGCCGAATCCTGAGTCCTTGGATCACAGGCTGTGGCTGAAACTGTATCTGGTCCAGTCCTCTCTTCCTGTTGAAACAAGGGGACAGGGTGGGACAGAATAAGCCTACAGCACAGGAGACAGCGGAACTGAAAACCAATTGCTCTGCTCCCTTATCCAGCCCCTCTGCTCCTGTTTCTCCCCACAGGCTGCTTGCAGTGTCTGCGCAGTCTCACCCCCTCCCCTTCCGGTGGGGAGAGGAAGGGAAGGGGTTGGAGTATGGAGCAGACACTGCAGGGAAGTAAATAATTGCTCTGCTCCCTTTTCCAGTTCTCCCCCCTTTCCTGTTCACTGCAAAAAGGTAACTAGAATTGCTGTTTCAGTTTCAGGCTCTAGCCAATAGATTTGGGGCATGCATGCGCCCTGTGTGACCATGACTAGTAACACCCCTGATAGGATCGTTCTTAAGGGAGCTGATCATGGTTATTGAATTTAATTATCAAAATATTTCTGAATCTTTTAAGTACCTACCGTAGTACGCCTCAGCTTTAGTAGCAGGGGCAGGGAGGGAGAAGACCCCAGATCGAGTAGGATCTGTCTCAGTGCAATAGGCAAGTACTGATGGGCAGAATGGCAGACATCTTCTACTTCTGTCCTTACAATCGGGCCGATTCAGTAAAGTCCGCGGGAGAGCCGGACACTCAATTTTGCCGGCGTCCGTTCTCGAGCCCGCTGACAGCCACGGGCTTGGAAACCGGACGCCGGCAAAATTGAGCGTCCGGTTTTCGACCCGACAGCCGCAGGCCAACTTCAAATTTTTTATTTTTTTTTTACTTTTTTTACCCTTTGGGACCTCCGACTTAATATTGCCATGATATTAAGTCGGAAAGTAAAATGTGTGGCTTGGCTGCACATTTTACTTTCTGTATCCCGCGCACATACCTAATAGGGCCATCAACATGCATTTGCATGTTGAGGGCGCTATTAGGTTCGGCGGGTTGGATGCGCGTTTTCGGCCCCTTACTGAATAAGGGGTAAGGGAAAACGCGCGTCCAATGGCGGGTTCTGTATCGGCCCGAATGTAATCTGGAGTACCAATTTCAAAACTGAAGCTGCAGGAACTTTTGATCCCTCAATGCATTGGGAACATAAGTTTAAAAATACCTCCAGGGTCCGAGGTGCATGCCAGCAGCTCCGTTTGAAGACAGCGGGCTGATGGTGCATTGGCTCACTGCGATCTGACGGCCCTTATTTGTTCTTGATGCAAGAGTGCCCTCTTCTGGCTACTTATGTTCTTACCTGTTCTATCTTACAGGCTGATGTGATATTGAGCGCTCAGGTCAGCGTGCTGCTTAGCACACGGTTGGATGCGCATTCTGGACACGCTAGACTTATGCCCGATGCAGTACAAGGATCAGTGCATGTGCATCCAAAATGCGTATCCAGTTGAGCGCGTAGCTAATAGCACTCATCACATGTAAATTCCATGTAGATGAGGCTATCAGCTATTACTCTGCGATGCCAAAAATTGCCGCACAGCCAAGCGCCTGTTTTAACGTCTGCCCAGGAGGCTCGAGGCTCAGGAAAAAAAAACAAAAAACCCTGCTTTCTGTGATTCCTCCTATTAGTATCGTCACGATACAGTAGGAGGAATCACAGAAAACAGCATCCCCAAGTTCTGGCCTGATTGAAGGAGTGAATAAATTAATATTAAGTGTTGGGCTTAACACTTGTCAGGCTGTTCTGATGGGTCTAGCGCTTCTAGAATGCGCATCTGCCTGTAAGAGAGAATATCGCATCAGCCTGTAAGAGAGAACAGGTAAGGACATAAGCAGCCACAAGAGGGCACTCTTGCATCAAGAATAAATAAGGGCCGTCAGGTCGCAGTGAGCCTGCTGTTTTCAAACGGAGCTGCTGGCATGCACCTCATACCCTGGAGGTATTTTTAAAGTGACAGTGTCAGTGAAAAGAACCAATCAGGAACTGCGGGGGGGGAGTCGGAAGGGAGCTCTGGCCAGGCTGTTGTGGGCGCACAGCAACATCTCCTGGGCGCCCGATGCAGAGCTAGGGATGCACAAATTACCCATCGCGCATTCCTTTTAGCGCGGCAGCTCATTTGCCTATTGCATCGCGTGCCCGGGAGAGATGGATGCACGCACGTGTTTTACGCAGTCATATTGGAGCAGCCCGCTGGTGTGCACGTGTGAAGAATTGTGGTTTCTGTGTTAGTCCACTTGGAGACATGGCATGTATGGTCAATAAACAGCTTGGAGGTGATACCTTTTGAGTGGACTAATGTAATAATCTGTGACAAGTTTTCAAGAGTTATCCTTTCTTCATCAGGTTGGTAAAGAAACAGCACAGTTACATTGGGTTTAAACAGGACAGTCATCTACGTCTTAGGCTGCCTGCGTGTGTCATTACAATTCAATAAAGAAAAGAGGGGAGAATGCCAGAGGTGAGACAGTTTTGAAAGGGCCTATATCTGATTATGGGTGAGAAAGCCCATCTCCTTATTAAGTCCTTTTGTGTTTACCTTCATGTCAAATGGTTTCCAGTCTCGTGTACTCCTAAAGTTCCCTTTGTGCACCCTGACTGTGAGACCATTAAGGTTTGAGAAGGGCTCACATACAGGCCGATTCAGTAAAAGTCGCGGGAGAGCGGGCAAGTGCCTGCTCTCCCGGCGCACGCACAGGCCACTCTCTTGTGCGCGCGATTCAGTATTTAAATGAGGGCCCGCGGTAAAAAGAGGCGCTAGGGACACTAGCGCATCCCTAGCGCCTCTTTTTTGACAGGAGCAGCGGCTGTCAGCAAGTTTGACAGCCGACGCTCAATGTTGCCGGCATCCGGTTTCCGAACCCGTGGCTGTCAGCGGGTTTGAGAACCCGGACGCCGGCAAAATTGAGCGTCCGGTTTTTGAGCCTCGGGCCGATTAAATTTTTTAAATTATATTTTACTTTGGGACTTCCGACTTAATATTGCCATGATATTAAGTCGGAGGGTGCACAGAAAAGCAGTTTTCACTGCTTTTCTGTGCACTTTCCCGGTGCCGGCAGAAATTAACGCCTACCTTTGGGTAGGTGCTAACTTCTGAAAGTAAAATGTGCGGCTTAGCTGCACATTTTACTTAATGAATTGCGCGGGAATGACTAATAGCGCCCGCAACATGCATTTGCATGTTGCGGGCGCTATTAGTTTCAGGGGGGGGGGGGTTGGACGCGCATTTTCGACGCATTATTACCCCTTACTGAATAAGGGGTAAAGCTAGCGTGTCGAAAACATGCGTCCAAACGCGGGTTAACAGTACACTCTGCCGGAGCGCACTGTACTGTATCGGCCTGCTACTGAGCTGTCATTCTGGCTTTCTCCATTCTGTTTCCTGTTATGTCTATAAGGATTGCTTCCCATCCTTCATGTTTGACTCCTTTCACCGATGCAGCATCCTTCTTCGCAGTTTTTGCCTTGGGTCATGTAGGCAATATTCAGAGAGCAGCCATGAATCTCAATCTCTTACTCTGTCTGCATGCCTTTCCCATGTGGGTAGCAATGGGATCCTGTGGTTATGTGCTGGTGCAACTTGCATGGTGCTGTCTTTCAGGGTTTGGTGTCATTTTCTTCTATAATTATTATAGAAATGTTTATTCCACTTAATTACTGGCGCTTCTGTTCTGGGTGGATTACAGTATGATGCAAAATACCCATATAAGAAACCAAACAACATATCAATAACACATGAATAAAACAAAACACAGAAATATAATAATTCCATATGAGTTTCTGTTTGGTGCTTGTTCCTTAAGTTTTATTTCAGATTAGGTGGCTGTCGGAAAGCCGGGCCAGGCAATATTTTTTCAGTAATTCATCCTCCAGTAGTAGTGGTTGTAGCTCTATTATAATTTTCCTTAGATTTTCTTTTAGTTCCAGATTGTATGTTAGTACTATTAGGAGAAGGTTGGACAGGATGAGCAGGCTGGATAAGCTGGGTAGACTGGAGCAAGGCTGGACAGAGGCACTGGCTGGAAGCTTAGACACAAAATACAGGTAGAGTTATCCAGGCTTGAACTGTGGACAGCAACAGACTGGAGCAGGGTTGGATTGGTTACTGTGGCTGGACACAGAACAAGGACTGGGGCTGAGGGCAGATAGCAACAAGGCAAAGTACTGAGCTTGGAAAGGGAGAGACATAGGCAAGGCAGTATACTGAACAGGGAGTGGAACTAGATACAGGCTGGGGCAAGACAAGGCACTGACAAGATAGGAGTGATTACCAGAAACAGGACTGGGCTGGGCACAGCAAGACCAAACAAAGACAGGACAGGACCAGACAAGGTCAAGGCAAGACAACACAGAATAAGGAACATAGAAGTTCAAACACGTAGACTTCACTCTCCTCTCGTTTGATGTTTTATGAGGAATTGTAATGATTCTGGTTTTTCCATTGTTGCACTGCATACAGTCTGGCTTGTTGCGGTTTACAGTTCAGTTTTTGTCTGCATTACTACTTTATGATCACTTGATTCTGCATTTGGTGAGGATCTGTTTGTATTTTGCATGTGTGAACAGAGTTGACGTAATCTGCTAGTATATAAATTCTGTGCAAGGATCTAAAGCAGCTTGGCTTTTTTTGTTTTCCTAATAGTAGATGTACTGGCATTTTAGGGATTGCTGTAGAAACGTTAGTATTGCCTTTTCATAAATATGGTTGTTAGTGTTTGATTGCTGGCAGTTATTGCAATTTTAGTATGGGAGATTTACTGTACTGAAATTGTAATTAATTTTACTCGTGGGCTTTTGAGGGCCAAGCCCATACCCAACACACATTACAATAGACCTAATACTAATTCCAGGGGTCTTTTGTACTTTCTTTGCAGGGTTTTACAGCACTGCATGTAAATATAATATGCATGTTGTAAATATCTTTAACTCCGAAGACTGTACATGTAAAAACTATTATTATAAATCTTTCCCGCCGTCCCAAAAGCAGCCCAACGAAATGAGGCGCGCGAGGCTCCGCCGCTGAACGGCATGACGTCATTCTACCACATCTCCGCCCCTCTCCTCACGCTCAGCTTGAGTCCTGTGCCTCAGCGCCAGAGGGTCTTGTAAGCGGTCGCGCGCGCCGTCAGTAGTCACGTGCCGCGCGGGCTCGCGCCGTCAGGCACAGCGAGGCAACCCACGGAGGCGTGCGGTGTGCGCGCCGGGGTTAGTGCGGGGCGATGGCGGGGGCACTACTGCACCGCCTGGCGCTCTGCGTGCTCGGTCCTCGCCTGTACCGGGTGTACCGGGACCCTTCCCCGCCGCCCCTGTCTCTTCCTTCTCCTGCGCCGCAAGCCACTGGACCCCAGCCTTCTCCTGTTGAGCCCACCGCCGCTTCCTGGGTAAGAGTGACGTCAGCGGGTACCCAGAATCCATAGCGTGAAGGGGTGATAACGGGATCTAAACAGGTCACCATGAGGGCAAAGGAGCGAGGAAGGGGGATGGGAGGGGTGACAACTACTGATAGTTGTTGATTTGTTTTCCTTCACTGTTTCGTGCTTGCAGCTCACGGGAGTGGTTTGGTATTAGGTAATGTTCATAATTAAAACATAGAGCTAACACTAAAGATGGGGATCACATTATAGGACCAAGAGCAGAAGACGTGCTCTGATAAAAAGTGGCGGGATAGCACCCAAGAGATAGAAGGAGGCAGCACTACAGTAATGACAGGCATGGGATGGGGATTACAGTACACAAGTTAGTACCGTAACTGAAGACCGGTGGGGCTGTAAGGTGATAACACGCTATAATAATAATAACAGGAGATGGGGCTTTAATACTACAGTAAGGTGGGAGGAAAACAACCCATAGCAAGGCTTCCAAAACTGTGGGTTGGGACAAGTGCCTCAGATGGCGTCAGCAATGGGGGTCACAGGCCCTGCAGTGGTCTCACTGTCATATGAGTTGCTGTGGTAACTGAAAGCCCTGCACTGACTTTCGTTGCTAATGCTCTTGCTGCTTGCAGATCACATTCAGGCTTAGGACCAGTCATGAAGCATAGGGAGGACTGAGTGTGTCCGGGGCCAGTGGAGATTGCCCTGGCTCCCCTCACCCACCACTTAACCTACCCAAGACAAAAATGTTGTCCCTGCCATCAACCTGCCCTCTCCTCTTGGCTTGGATTGGCCACTGTTGGAAACAGGATGCTGGGCTTGATGGACCCTTGGTCTGACCCAGTATGGCATGTTCTTATGTTCTTAAGGAAACTTTACCACTGACCCTGGCCAGAGGGATGTTTAGAGAAAGGGCTGTTTGAAGGGAGGAATCAGATGCAGGAAGGGTTTGAGGGCTAGGTTAGTTACAGGCCGATACAGTAAAGTGCGGCCGCGGTTACCCTGCTTCTAACCGCTTTCTACTCACAATTTGGCCGCGTTAGTCCAACCCACGATTCACTATCCCTTTTAACCCATCCTTACCGCTTCTTTAAATCAACGGGAAACCCTTTCCGCCCGCAGCATGTATATGAGATGTAAACAATCGGATTAGCTATTCCCTCCCATACAGTAACGTGCGCCCCGATTATCGCTTTTTTAACCTGCAGTTTTGCCGCGTGTTTAACCTGTTAATTTACTGCCTACCCTTACCCCTGCGTTAGTGTGGAGTGTCAGGTCAGAGAGACGAAATTTCACGGGCAAACAACCCCCTCACCTCCCGGGACAAGATCCAGGATCGGGCAAACTTTCCCCCAGCCCCCGCTCACCTGCCCTGGTCGCGTCCATGGTGCCGGTCTCCCGTGCGGGCACGCTGACAGCTCCGGAGCAGGAAGGAAGGACCTGTTGTTTCCAAGCATAACCTAAACTCTTGCCTGCCCAACCTAAAATCCAACGCGCCGGAAAAGCCACTCTTCAGATCGCGACTAATCCCATCCCCTAGCCCCCGCTCACCTGCCCTGGCTGCGTCCATGGGTGCCGGTCTCCGGGGCAGCCCCAGTCCTCTCTCCCATCCTCCCGGGGGCAGCCGGCGGCAAGAGCGAGAGCAGCCCGGGGCGGATCGCGAGGTGGCTTCCGGTAGCCCCCGCCGGCGAGGGTGCATGAACGCACGCCGTGACCTGAGCGCCTGGCTGGATGTCAGAGGGTGAGGGTGAGAGGGTGAGAGCAGAGAATTATTGGATGGGGTCAGCACCCCTACTAATCTTGTTTTGATTGTCCTCTGGGTCATGTGAATTTTCAAATGTTAGTCACATTAGCTAAAGGTTTGGGAAGCCCTGCCTTATAGTAATAACACAGGAGATGGGACTTCGAGTGGTAGTCATATTAATCTGTAGTAGCAAAAACAACCCAGAGGCAGTGGCACCACACTTTGTGTAAGATAACACATTACAATAGCAGGAGATAACATGTAACAGCAGATGGTAATGATAAATGGAGACAGTACGGGATACGAA
The DNA here is from genome assembly GCF_901001135.1 of Rhinatrema bivittatum. Lineage (NCBI taxonomy): Eukaryota > Metazoa > Chordata > Amphibia > Gymnophiona > Rhinatrematidae > Rhinatrema > Rhinatrema bivittatum. The sequence goes on along the minus strand of NC_042633.1, from coordinate 28,959,407 downwards.
GCAGTGAAAGGTCCCAGAGTGCCTTCCCATGGTGGTGACTTGCTCCAGGAATCAGTGTTTTCTCGCTCTCATCTTCAGGAGTCGTTCTACCAGCCTCGGAGCCTGGAGAAATACACGGACAGTATCCTGGCCTGGGTAAGTACACAGACAGTCTCTTGCCTGGGTAGGTCTCCGGCTGGCACCTTTCCCTTCCTCCCAAGCCAGAGATAGCCATCTCTCTGTTCCCTTTTAGTAGAGAGAGATTTGAGTTACAGTATAGGTAGGGGATTTTGTATTTATTTATTTATTTAAGGCTTTTCTTTACCGACATTTGTCAGGGACATCATGCCAGTTTACATTGAAACAAGGGAGCACAACATAGAGAGAGATCAGTTACAAAATCAGGGAGCAGCAAACTGGGAGATGCAAACGTAATATGCATAAAAGAAAGGAATAGAGGCATAAGTAAGATATCATCTGTATAGTGCTATTTGACATACACAGCATTGTACAAATACACATGAAAGAGCCCCAGCGCCATACAACTTCCAAATTAATCAAGACAAACATACAGAACAAGAGAGTCTTCAGGAATTTCATTTATTAAGAAAATGGTTAAAACCAGCAAGGCTGTGAGCAGGAGAATCGGGAGTTAAACTTTAAAAGCAGCCTTAAAAAGGGGGTTTTCCGTAGAATGTGCAGAGAAAGACTATATGGCCCATCACACCTGCTCAGCTTTAGAGTCCCTTCCTTTCCCTCCGAGATCCTCTGTGCTTTTAGACTGGATTTGAATCAAGCCATAGAGGAAGTGTGACATACCAAGCATAGGGTGCAGCCAGCTGGAAGGCCTGGAGTTAGGAGTTGGTGATGGAGGAGGAGAAGGACTTCGAGAAGGGAGACGTGCCCGATGAGCGGAGTTCACGAGGAGGGGTGTAGAAAGAGGTAGTGAGGGGCTGCAGAATGAAGGCTGTTACGCTTGAGTTAAAGGAGCTTGAATTCTATACTGTATGTGGAAATGAATAGAAAGCCAGTGTTGTGGAAAGATAAGTCATGCAGCTGATAGATTATAATGGAGACAGATGGTTCACTGAGCGACCTGTGAGGAGCCAGTTGCAGTAGTCTAAGCGGGAGGTGAGAGAGTATTCTTATGTTCTTAAAGGTTCTGGAAGTGTGTTCAGAAAGGAAGAGGTGGATTTTGGTGATGGTAGAGAAAAAAAAAACACATTTTAGCAATGATTAGATATATGTGGAGAAGGGAGTTTAAGATGACCCAAAGTTATGGGCTGAGGGGACTGGAAGAAGACAAGTGTTATCTACAGAAATAGGAAGAGGGGACATGAGTTTATGGAACAAGACAAGGAGTTATGTCTTGACCACTTTGAGATTAAGGTGGCGGTGGAACATCCAGGCAGCAGGGTCAGAAAAGCAGGCTGAGATATGGGACTGGATTGCTGATAAAATAGTTCTGGTGTGTAGAGGTGGAGCTGGGAGTCGTCAGGATAAAGATGGTACTGAAAGCCATGGAAGGAAATGGGAGCACCAAGAGAATGAGTACAGAGAGAGAAGAGAAGAGAACAAGCCCAGAAGAGAGCCCTGAGACACACCAGTTGATAGTGGGATAGTGGTAGAGGAGGATCCACCAGAGGATCCACTGAAAGTGTGATGGGACAGGACAGAGTATCAAGGAGTAGGTGTTGATTAACAGTGTCAAAAGGAGCAGATAGGTCAAGGAGGATAAGGCTTGAATAAAGGCCTTTGGCTTTAGCCGTCAACAGAGGCTTTGGCAAGGGTTGTTTCTGTGGATCGTAGAAGGCAAAAACCAGATGGCTGGAGATGAAAGAAAGTTAGGACAGTGAAGGTGAACAGCACATTCAAGTAATTTGGGTACAAAAGGAGGGAGGGAGATACGATGATAAAAGTGTAGGTATGGTCCAGTCAGGTGTTACCCGGTTCCAGATGTGCTGAAGCGCACGGAGGGGATAACATGACAGAGTTGGGGATTAGAACTGAGGCACAGAGAGATAAAGTGGCTTGCCCTAAGGTCTCACATACACCATGACAGAGCAGTAGTGAGATGGTAAACAAGACTGTCGCCACTACAGGGAGTCCCTGCAGCTCTTACCTGCTACTGACTTTCTCTCTGCCCCCCCCTGGGAAGAAAAGATTCTACTTGTTTGCAGAGAGCTTTGAGACAGAGGATCTCTTTCTGTACTGAACCCTAGAGACAGCTGCTGTTGTGTACTCAGGGATATCTCTCTTAGTGTCCTTGTCACGAAACAGTGACAAGATGTGCAGCAAAATTCACAGATTCATAGGAGCTATGGAGTGAACGCTTTTGCCATGGCTCCCGTGAGCAGCATCTCATTTCATAGGGGCCTTATAGCTGGGATCTGAACCGGTGGCCTAGAGGCGAAAGGCTCTGTAATGCTATGCCCATTTCCCTGAGGTGTCCAGGCCCCATGATGGAGCACTGACGTCCCAGCTTGTGAATCACTGCTGGGAATCTGTGGTCACACCCTGACGCTGCCCTCCCTCTCCCAATCTCAGGCTTGCGTTCACCAGAGACCTGCCCTACCTCTAGGCTAGTATTCAAGCCATTGCACTTGCTTAGCAGCTGTGTGAGATGCCTAGGGTTAGGGCACCTGTAACATTTCATGCACTGCAGGAGGGCCACTTCCTCTTTGCTGGCTCACAGTGCCACCTGTTTTCTTACTGTCTCCTTCCTGAAATTTTTTGGATTGAGGTCCTAAAATGTATAAAATTACTCCCAAACATTAATATACCCTTCCATCTTATCTTTCTTTTCATCGCTGTCTCATGAAGCCTCACTCCGTCTAGTTCTCACCTTGGGTCCCCAGATTGGATCTGCATGCTACACCTCTGCCTGCCCTCTCACGTCTCTGAACAATCTCTGTCTCTTTGTCTTGCAGGTTTCGGTCCTGTGGTCCATCTCCTATTACACCTCCCCTCTGGCTGCCTTCTACCTCTACAGAAAAGGTACAATCCCTCTCACTCACCAGCATGGTCCGACCACGAGCGAGCAAGCTAACATAAGAATGTAGGGTCTTAACCGTACAGCTACCCCTGAACTGCCCTGCAGAAGGAACCGGTGCTTGAAGATACTCAGTCCGTCCCACACAGGTCCATCTTCTGGGCATGCTTTTGTACACATTCACAGAATCGGAGGTCATGGTTATCCAACTGAAATAAAGATTTCTTCCTCTGTGCCTCTGACTGCTGATTTTGCAGTCTATGCATCTGTCTGCCTACCGAACCACACCACTTCTTGTACCAGCAGCAAAAGACATCAAGAAGGAAGAATTTAAGGCTCCCCTTGCTTCGCAGTTTGAGGCATTCCTGCTTTTACTCTGAGTTGAATTTGGCAAGCTTTGTGTTTTTAAGCAAGGCCGCCTTATTTGTTCAGATGTGGACTAATTAAGCTCATGGTCAAAGCAGGAATGAATACAACTGCCACACAGCTGGGGTCTTAAAAGACTTCTTGGCTATTTTTCTCAATTTCCTTATTTAAAAGTCCCCTGTCAGTGTTCCCTCAGCGCTTATTACCCACCCTTCCTACGTTCAGAGCGGGGTGCAATAAGAGAAATCTATAGCCAGGCGAGAGGGAGGCAAAATCTTAGGGAGGAGTCATAGGAGAGGGGAGTACGAGACTAGGGATCATTTCCTGCAGGGGACCGGTTGAGGGTAGTCCGTTGTCATCTTGGCTAGGACAATTTTTAGGGCTTTCTTGAAGAGATTTTTTTTCTCGTAGACATCCTACTGCCTTTGGTAGGCTGTTCCATAGGAGTGGCCCAGCAGAGAAGAATGTGCGTTCTCTGGTTTCCCTGTGATGTTTGTGTTTTGTAGGCGGAGCATCTGGTTAGACTATCTGAGCTGTCGGGCAGAGGTTTGGATTTTTATTGTAAAGGAAAGCCATGGGGAGTTGGTTATGAATCGAGGAGTGGATGATCATAGCCAGCTTATATTGTATTCGGTAGGAGATAGGGAGCCAGTGAAGAGAGATGTGGTCTCGCATGGGAGTGCTAGTAAGGAGCCTTGCTGCTGAGTTTTGTATGATCTGTAATGGACGGGTAGGCCTGTTAGAGAGTTACAGTAGTCTATCCCTGAGAATAGTAGGGATTAAAGGACGGACTTGATCTTGATCAGTTGCACTGTGAAAAGGAAGCGTGGAACAGTCTCCCACAAGCCCAGCATCCTGGCTCTGACAGTGACCAGTCTAGGTTACAAGTACCCTGCAGATCCCAAATAATTGAGCTATTTCACTCCCAGGGATAAGCGCTGGCTTTCTCGAGCCTACCTGGTTAATAACTGTTATCTACTTTTTCTTTCAGGAGCTTTTCCAACCCTCTTTTGAACCCCACTATGTTAGTTGCCTTGACCACATCCTCTGCAACAGATTCCATAGCCTGATTGTGCACTGAGTGAACAAATACTTCCTACGATTTGTTTTAAATTTGCCGGTTCCTAGTTTCATGGAGTCTTCCCTAGTCCTAGTGTTGTTTCAAAGGGTAAATAACCATTCCCTATTTACCCATTCCACCCTACTCATGATCTTATAAATCTCAATCATATCCCCTCTGTCATCTTTTCTGCAAGCTAAGAGCCTTAATCTTTCTCCATAAAGGAGCTTTTCTATCCCCTTTATTATTTTTGTTGCTCTTCCATATTCAGAAGCATTTTGTCAGCTAACTCAGAAGTTAACTGACTAAATAAATATTTGGGCACTTAGCTGGCTAGAACAGCATTCCAGGGGCATAACTGGGAGGAATTGAGATAGCTGGCCAAGTTAACTGATTGATTCCGATATTCAGAGTTAGCCAGATAACTTAGCTGGCTAAGTTTGGGCGGCTCGTAGACTTGTCCAAACATTAGCCGGCTAGATTTAAGATAGTGGCTGCATTATTGAATATGCCTGTAAAGTTAGCCAGATAAGTTTATCTGGCTAACTGCTCTCCAGATTGTGTCTGAATATGGACCGCCAAGTCTTTTTTTTGAGCTGGGATGAACAGAACTGCACACAATATTCAAGATGCAGTCGCACTATGGATCTATACAAAGGCGTTATGATAGCCTCAGTTTTTTTCTCTCTTCCTTTCCAGATAATTCTTAGCATTTTATTTGCCATTCTGACTGCCACTGCACACTGAGCTGAAACTTTCAAGGTATTGTCCACAAGGACTCCGAGGTCCTTGCCCTGGGCGGTGACTCCTAACACAGAATCCAGCATCGAGTACCTGGAGTTGGGATTACTACATGCATTACTTTGCACTTGTCCACATTAAATTGCATCTGCCATTCAGATGTCCAGTCTCACAATCAGTTGCTGTTTTAACGACTCAAAACAATTTTGTGTCTACAAATTTGGTCCCCGTACTCGTTCCTTTCTCCAGATCGTGTATGAATATGCTAAATAGCACAGGTCCCATTACAGTACCCTGGGGCGCTCCACTAATAACCTTTAGCCATTTAGAAAACTGACCATTTAGTCTTATTCTCTGTTTCCTGTCTTTTATCCAGTTACCAATCCACAATAGGACACTGCCTCTTATCCCATGACCTTCCCATTTCAGAGGAATATCCCGATAAGGGCTTTGTCATATATGTTTTGAAAATCCAAATACACTGTATCAATTGGATCACGTTTTTCCATGTTTGTTTACACCTTCAAATAATTCTAGTAAATTGGTAAGGCAAAGCATCCCTTTGCAAAAACCGTGTTGACTCTCCCTCATTAAACCATGTCTGACCACATGGTCAGTAATTTTATTGTAAGAATAGCTTCTGCCATTTTGCCCAGCACTGATATCAGGCTCACCGGGCTATAGTTTCCTGGATCATCTCTGGAGCCTTTTTAAAAACTGGCATCACATTGGCCACCCTCCAGTGTTCAGCTACTATGGCTGTTTTAAATGATAGGTTACAAATCCTTCGGGTGGAGTGAATACCACCCGATCCAAGTGATTTGTTATTTGTCGATCTGATTTATTACATCCTCCAGTTTTACAGTGATTTTGTTTAGTCACTCAGAATCATCACCATCAAAAAAACCTTTCTGGTGTGCGTATGACTCCCGATCCTCTTCAGTAAAGCCAGAGGCAAAGAACTGATTTAGTTTTTTGCGGTTTCACAAAAGGATCACATAGGATCCTCAGTGGTGGGGAAGTGAGGGGTAAGGCTTAGGACAGGTTGGGATAAACCTAGAGATCAAGTATGGTCAGCTGTATTGGTGGAGGGAGGGGAAATGCGGTAGAAACTGGGTCTGAACATTATCTCTATCTGTTATCATATTCTATCTTTCCAGGTTACCTGAGTGTTCCCCGGCTGGTTCTCTTCTCCCAGTACACGGCAACGTTCCTGCTGCTACTAGCTGGGGTGGCCTGCTTACGAGGTAAGACACCATCCCTGCTCCCCCTCGCCTTTTTTCTGCTGAAGACTAAAATGTCCCACTGTGTGACGTTCCATAATGTCCACATGACTATCAAGAAACGTGAGACCCTCTCTGGTCCTCTTGTCTGAGAAAGGGTCATTTATGTCTGAAATAGAGCATAATAGACAATAAGGTCTGTCTCATTCTACATCCTGTCTCTAAAAGTGAGGGCTCCAAGGGAATGTATAGACATAGGGCAAATGTGGCATTGCCCTTTCCCTATCAGACCCTTTTTAGCTTCTTGCCACCATGATTTGGGGATGCACTGAGCCTGGGGTGAAGACCCTGACTGATCTCCCAGAAACTCTTCTAATCCTTCTTTGAACCCAATTGCAGTCTTTGCCTCCACAGTGCCCTGTGTCAGTGAATCCCACAGGATAACTCTGTGTTGTGTTTGCCTTAACCCTGTCACCTAAGTGTCATTGGTTGCCTTCTGGATCATATATATGGTTATAAGTAATCATAGACAGGCTGGCTCCCAGCGCATGCTGGGTCTTGAAGTTCCTGCTTTTTTCTCTGAACAAGCAGCACAATACAGCCACACAAGATGGGTGATGTCATCCAACAGCTCCGAGTCAGCAGTGTTCATTCTCATAGCTCAGAAAGTTTAATAGCACCTACTGAGCATGTGCAGGAGTTTCTATGCTGCCATTGCTGTGCGCCCTTCCTTCAGTCTATTTTTGTCTGCTACACAAATTTCGTTCTCTCTCTCTCTCATCATTGCATTTATATGTGAAACAGAGCAAATGCGATAAGATTCTTAAAAAAATGTCTTTGATTAAATCATCTTCAGACAAAAAAGGCAAAAGCCCTTTCAAATCTTGTCAAAATTGCAGACACAAGATGGCAATTGTGGATCTACACGACCTGATCCTAAAATGCCTCGGACTGGATCGTAAAGTACAAATTGTGGCTCCTGTGGCAGAATGTCCCCGCAGGCCCTGGCTTTTAGAGACTTCAGACTCACATATGAGCTTTCAAACTCAACAGTGAGGTAGATCAAAATATCGTAGTTTTAAAAAAAAAAAAAGAGTCCAGGTTTTTCTTCAAATACCTCATCAGAGTCCTGCACAGAGGAAACCGCGCCAAATCATCTAAGGTCACAGTGCTCAGCATCAAGACATGGTGCACATTTTGTAGCACTGAAGCACCATGACGCAGAAATGACAACGCCAAAATATGACGCACAACCACTGGTGCCAAACAATCATGACACTGAGAAATCGGTGCAGAAGTGTCCACGTCGAAACATTGAAGCAACAGTGGCATCTAGCGTGACAATCCATTAGGAAGCAATCTACAATCAGCACCAATTTTGGAGGCTGAGGGGCTGCCTGTAGCAAGTTTAAAAAAACAAAACCTAAAATAAAGAACCCATTTTGCCCTTTCCAACTTTACCAGCATGTCATTCGTTTGTACCAAAGCTCTGGACAGATTTTTATAAAAACACACAGAAAGGAAAAACCAAAGATGGAACCATCATTCCAGGAAAAGTTGAGAGAAGCACTCCAAGCAAATCTTCCTTCGTCCTATTTTGAAAAATGAGGAAAACCAATGTCTGATTCTGTGTCATGCATTGAAATATTATCTAACGATTTGCAGAGCCAGTCACCTGACCTGTCTCCAGGTCAGGTGACTGGCTCCAGAACCTGTCTCCAGAACCACATAGAGCTTCTACTTCACCTGAATATACAAAGTATCCAGCATTCCTTCAAAAAATGACAAGCAATACCAGTTAGTCTGTAAGAGGATAATACACATACAACAGAACTCCAAGGTGTTCATTCAACCCCCAAGGCAGTGCCTATGCATAACGCTTCGTTGGAAAACCAAACTAAAATATGAAAATGAAATCAGCAATGAAGAGAGCTAAAAAGACTAAGGATTATTCTAACAACCCTAAAAAAAAAGATCCAAGAATGTTAGATACAGTAAACAGTGGAGTGCTTCAGTACTTGGACTGGTGCTTTTTTAATGTATATATAAATGAGCTGGAAAGGGGTGCAACGAGTGAGGTGATCAGATTTGCAGATGACACAAAATTATGCAGAGTAGTTAAATCACAAGCGGATTGTGATACATTACAGGAGGACCTTGTGAGACTGGAAGATTGGGCATCCAAATGGCAGATGAAATTTAATGTGGATAAGTGCAAGGTGTTGCATATAGGGAAAAATAACCCTTGCTGTAGTTACACGATGTTAGGTTCCATATTAGGAGCTTCCACCCAAGGAGATCCAGACGTGATAGTGGATAACACATTGAAATCGTCGGCTCAGTGTGCTGTGGTGGTCAAAAAAGCAAACAATATTAGGAATTATTAGGAAGGGAATGGCGAATAAAACAGTGGATGTCATAATGCCTCTGTATTGCTCCATGGTGAGATTCTGGTCGCTGCATCTAAAAAAAGATATAATTGCACTTGAGAAAGTACAAAGAAGGGCAACCAAAATGACAAAGGGATGGAACAGCTCCCCTATGAGGAAAGGCTAAAGAGGTTAGGGCTGTTCAGCTTGGAGAAGAGACGGCTGAGAGGGGATGTGATAGAGGTGTTTAAAATCATGAGAGGTCTAGAACAGGTAAATGTGAATCAGTTATTTACTCTCTGACAATAAAAGGACTAGGGGGGCACTCCATGAAGTTAGCAAGTAGCTCATTTAAAACAAATTGGAGAAAATTCTTTCACTCAATGCATAATTAAGCTCTGGAATTCATTGCCAGAGGATGTGATTACTGCAGTTAGTATAACTGGGTTTTAAAAATGTTTGGATAAGTTCCTAGAGTAAAGATCCATAAACTATTAATTAATGAGCAATAGTAGCTTGAGATCTATTTAATGTTTAGGTACTTGCCAGGTACTTGACTTGGATTGGCCACTGTTGGATACAGGATGCTGGGCTTGATGGATCCTTTGGTCTGACCCAGTATGGCATGTCCTTATATTTATGTTCTTATGATCATGGACCTCTTTGCATCACCATTCAGTCACAAGGTACCTTGTTGTTGTTGTTGTTCCACAAGACAATACAGCGAGGTGATAGTGATAGATGCATTCCTAATGCCATGGAAGGAAGGCCTGCTGTATGCTTTTCCACCAATCCCTCTAATAGCAAAAATGATCTTAAAATCAAGGAGAGATAAGGGAAAGATTGTTCTACTAGCACGACACTGGCCATGTCAAAGTTGGTTCCCTTGGCTACGCAGACTAACAAAAGCACTGCCAATCAGATTTGCCATGGTTTCCAACCCTACTGAGCCAGTTCCAAAGATCATTCTTGCATCCCAATCTCTCAGCACTAGTATTAATGGTTTGGATATTGAAGAATTGATTCAAAGACTTCACCTTCCACAGAACATGAAAGAAATCCTATTGGCAGCAAGAAAAGCAGAGAATCTTCTAACTGTACACGGAAGAGATTTATGCATTGGTTTCATGTACAACAAACAGACCCCTTTCAGCTGTTCTGTCTCGAGTTTACTTAATTATCTGCTGCAACTAGTTAATACAGGGTTGAAGCCTAACTCTGTAAGAGTACAGCTGCGTGCCGCCGCGGCATCTATCCTAAATTCAGCTGTGCAACGTATCTTTCGCCAGAGTCACTGCATTGGCTCCCTATCTGCTCTCCCCTACAAATGCCTTCATTCTACAGCACTTCCTTACCTCGCTTATCTCTCTCTACAGCCCGCCTCATTCACTCTGCTCATCAGACAAGCCCCTATCCTCTACCCTACGCTAATTCCTGACGCCGAGTGCTTGGAAAGGTCTTCCTGAACTGCTGCGGCATGCGCCGCCTCTTGCTGTGTTTAAATCCACCTGTTTGAGGCTGCTTTTAAATTGTAACCAAATTGTCTGCTTTTAGCCTCATTAACTTTTTTCTTTTCGTTTTTAATCATTGTTTACTTTATGAAATGCCCCAAGTCTCTTGTCTGTTTGTCTTGTTAGATTGTAAGCGCCATGGAGCAGGGACTGTCGTTTGTGTGTGTTTGCACAGCGCTGCGTATGTCGTGTAGCGCTATAGAAATGTTATGTAGTAGTAGAAGTAAGAGGTTAACAGTCTCACTAGAACCATTGATATCAAACATTTCTAAAAGGGCCTCATAATTTAAAACCACTAATAAAGGCACTCACCCTCAATGGGATTTGAATAGAGTACTACAGCAGTTAATGAGAGCACCATATGACCCTAGGACTACAGCAGAAATAAGATTTGTTTCACAGAAAATACGTCTTTTAATTGCATTAACTTCAGCCTGAAGAGTAAGTGACCTACAAGCTCTGGTTATGTACTCTTCATATACTCAGATATTAAAAAAATAGTCGTGCTAAGTACTCTACCGAGAAAGGTATCGCAGGTTCATCTAAACCAAACTATAACCTCGCCTACTTTTTCCCCAAAACTGCATCCAGTGCCATCAGAGCAGGCATCACATATGATAGGATAGTAGTGCTCTTCTAGAATCTATCTAGACAGGACTAACTCATTGCAACTATTTATATCCTCTGATATGGATAAAAAAGGGACCTCCATTAAAAAGCAAACTTTTATCCAGATGGCTGACTTGGCATCTATCCCGTTGTTAGACAGCAGTAGACTGCAAAATGTTACAAGTGATAAAGGCTCATCAAGTGAGAGCAGGAGCCGAAACGAAAGCACAAGTTACTTCGGCTTCGGTCCGAGATATTTACAAAGGAGCTACGTGGTCAACAATACACATGTTTACCAAGGAATCTTGCACAGACAGCATCTATGGCCAATCTGTGCTCCGGAACATTTTCAGATAGATTTACAACTTCCTGCTAATTGATGACGAGTCGCAGTAACGCATCAGTGATGCAAATATTCAATTGCAGCCCTCAGCTGGGGAGTCCCATCTTATGTGGCTGTATTGTGCTACTTGTCCATGGAGAAAGCAAAGTTGCTTACCTGTAACAGATGTTCCCCCATGGACGGCAGAAACAGAGCCACACAATCCCTCCCGGGAAGTTGAAGTTAGCTAGGAAATGGACTGAGGGAAGGGGATATGGCGACGCAGCCCGAGAACCCCCGTGCAAGCTGCGAAAGTGCTATTTAAAACTTTCTGAGCTATGAGAGAGAGCTCCTGACTCGGTGCCGTCAGATGACGTCACCCATCTTGTCTGGCTGTTTGTTCTGCTTTCCGCGGAGAACACCTGTTGCAGGTAAGCAACTCTGCTTTCTTAGAGACATTAGAACTACAGGTCCTGGGTGCATGGGGGGGGGGGGGGTGAAACTGTCTGATGATGTGGAACCCATCTTGCTTTAATCTGTGCCTCCTGTGATTACCCTGCCCGCCTGTGTGCTGTCACAATCAGTGTAGTCTCACTGTGGTATCTCACCCTAGCCACGTTTGTGATCAGAATGTCTTCCCCACTGTACAGAGCAATCAGAAAATGTATGACCCAAAGAGAGACAAAGGTTTATATATTTTTTTGGTATTGATAGAGTGAGATTTTGTTGCCATTTTTTTTTTTTTTGTTGTTGCGAAGCAATCAGAAACCATGAGCATGTGAGATTGCAGTGACACTGTGCTGCTCATGGCCACTCCCAGGGGAGAGGATTAAAGATTTTGACAGGCATCGGAAGTATTAAGAGTACACAGAAGGTCAGGTTGTCACTTAAGGTCAGATGTGAAGTTCAACTACACTAACTATTCAGAAGTAGTAAAGTCGATTTCAGTTGTTTATTTCCTGGTTGCCAGTCTTACATCTTATGGGTCATGGACCTCTCCCAACTGTAATATGGAAGTGAGGAGCAAAGAATTGCTAGGCAGACACCTTCCTCCAGAACTCATTTACTGGTACCAGACAGTCTCCGATTTGTCCACAATGTGACCCTCATTTCCACTCTCAATCTCTCTCTCTCTCTGTCCCACCTCCCCACTCAAGGTCTAGGCAGATGGACAAACCCCCAGTACGTTCAGTTCATCAGCATTTTAGAAGAAACCAAAAGAAACAGTTCTGCAGAGAATAAGGTGTGTACATCCCATTTACAGATAGCACACCCGCTCCCCTCACTGTCTCCCATTCACGAGATACACCGTTTCACTTTATATTAAGGATAAAATGCCCACCCTCTCACGCTTTCTCTGTGCAGAAGTTATATCTTAGCACTTTATATTAGGAATCAAACTCTCGCACCCACACCAGCTACACCGTATCACTTTATATTAAGGATAAAACGCTCGCTCCCCTTGCTGCCTCCCATGTAAGTTAGGGTCCCACAAAGCAGACCGGAAGACGGTCTGTCAAAGCCAGAAGGCAAGACAGACCAGTCGCCTTAGCATGAAGATATTTTATTGGTATATATATTTAAAATTCAAACAGAGCCCAACTCTGGCCGAGTTTCGCACAGTGGCTGTGTGAGGGGCACAGGCTTTCTTGAATTATTTTACTCTTGTTGGGCCTAATCCAGCTCTTTATCTCCATTACCTCCTCTGAGAGTCCATTCCATGCATCTTAAACCTTTTCTAATAACTCTTCAGATAGAAGTTGAATCAAACGGGTTAACAATCTAGATTCTTAAGTCTAGATGCGCATTACCTCCAGAATTGGGCTCTGTTTGAATTTTAAATATATGTGCAAATAAATATCTTCAAGCTGAGGCGACTGGTCTGTCTTGCTTCTGTTTTGTTTTGTTTTTCCCCATATACGTTATACCCAGGGCCAGCTCTAGGGTAAAAGGTGCTCTGAGTGAAAATTATCAATGGCACCCTTCTCTCCTCTGTACATTCTGCCTTCTATCCATTCTCTTCACTCTCTCTCTTTCCATGCATTCTCTCCTTCTTCCTTCTTAATCCATTCTATCCCTCCAAGCATTCCCTTCTCCCTCCCATCATTCTCTCTCTTCCCCAGATATTCTCTCCTCCCTCCAGGCATACTCGTAGGGCCTGATTTTCTAAAGTATTTACATGCTTTAAAACTGGGTTTTACATATGTAAAAGCACTTTACCCGTGTAAGTAGACTTTTGAAAATTGCTACAATATATACCATTGAATTGTCAGTAGGTTTTACCTGCATTAAGTGACTTAATGCGAGTAAATGTTTTTTTGAAAATTGCTATGATAGTATGTTACATTTACATGCGTAACTCCTTTGAAAATTCACCTATTAATGGTACAGAGTGTATAAATTCTGGAGTCACCTTAGTTAAATGAACACAAACGATTCTCTATCGGGCACTTTGGAAATAGTACAAAACCAAATAAAAACAAATTTCAAACCTGTATAGCAAACTTACCATATCAAAAAAGCACTAATTCCCAGGAGGAACAGCAAAAATCCTGTCTATGAAAGGCAGCACTGCAAATATGACATTGGGTCCTAGAACACCAATACACTTCCTACTGGGAAAACAGAATAAATCAGACTGCTACAGATCCCTACATTGAAACCAAACACTGGTAAAACATCTCACCTCCGTCACTCATGCAGAATACAGACAGACCTTCATCTAATATAGTATTAAGGATCACAAAATAGAAATATGAAACAAAAACACAACTGGAAACACCAAGAAGCCAGACTCTAAATGCAGTGTAACACTAGAGAGAGAGAAATGCAGAGATGCACATTTCCCAAAGCTGAGCTATTCCAGTCACTAAACTTAAAATGCTTTCTACCTTTGTTGGCTGGGCATTTCATTTTTTTCTAATCAGTTTGGTCCTAGTCTTTTTATTTTATTTTTTTCTGCTTTCAGTGCCTTCCTCTTCTCCATTTTCCTTTTCTACAGTCTCCTTTACATTTTCATTTCTTTTCTGTTTTCTTTACTTCTTCCCCTACATGTCTCGGATGTTGATCTTTTCCTTTCATCTCATTTCTCTGCCTTTCTATTCCCTCAAAGCTAGATTTCATCCTCGCCTTCTCCCTCTCCAATTCTTACTGCCCTCACTTTTTACCTCTCTAACTCTCTCTTTCATTACCTCCTCTCAACTCTCCACCCCCCTCACTGATCTCTAGATACCTGGTTCCATTGTCCTCACCCAACTACTCCCTCCTTTCTGATTCACTCATTCCCCACCATCCCCAAGTTGACTCTCTCTCTCTCCAGCCATCCCCTTTCCAGGCTTCCTGTTTCTCCTTGCCATTTCTCCCCATCATTATTTTGCCCGCTCCCTCGCATCTCTTCACCCTATCTGTCTCTCTTACCCCCATTGTCCTTCTCAGTCCTCACAATCTCCCTATTTTTACCTACCAGCTTCTATCTCCCAATCTCATCCCTCTTTCCTAGTCTTTCTTTGTCCCCTCACCTCATCTGTATTTCTCCCATTCTCATTCGTTCTGTGTCCTATTTCCCCTTTGTTTTTCACCTACAGTCTAGTCCCTCATTTCCACCCTCTGTACTCTTCCCATCCCAGCCCTCATCTACTTTTGTCTGCCTTTCATCCCTTCATCAAGTCAAACTCCTTCCCTGTCACTCATCCTCTTTGCTGGTTCCAGTCCCTTTCCTCTCCCATCTCAGATTCTGTCTCCGTCTTCATTCTCTCATCTCCAATACTCTCTCCAGTTTCCTCCATCTCCCTCCATCCCCATGTCCCTTCTCTCTCCCTTTGCTTCCCTTCCTCCCCAGATTTAGTCTGATCTCACTCCATGATCCCTTTCACACTCTAAATCTTCCTTCCACCTAAATGTGGTCCTCTCACCCTCTCTGTTCTACCAGTCCTGGTCTCCCTCCCTCTAGTTGTGGTCCTTTCTTTTCCATCCTGTCCCTCTATCCTAGATCCTCTCTCCCAATTCATGCACCCATACCAAGCCTTGTCTCCCTCTCCCTGTTCCCCACCACCCTATATATAGGTCTCTCTCTCCTTGTCCTCCCTTCATCATCCCACCACCCCAGATATAGTCTCTTTCCCTGCCACTATCTCCCCCCCCATTACCCCATGCAAATTAGGTCTCCTGCTCCATGCCCTTTATTCCAAGTATTTTCCATTTTCCCCCTTCCCCCATGGCTCTATTTTCAGTTTTTTGGGTCCCTTATGGATTCCATGAGAGAGGCCAGTCTCACAGTTTGAACTGATGTGCTATATTAAGCACCGCTCCTCCTGCCAGCCACATGCATAGCAGGGGGGGGCCATAGAGGAATACCCAACCCAACAGGCTTTGTGAAGGCTTAGCCTCCTCAAGCCTTATCTTATACTGGGTTCCTGATTACCGCTGCTTCCCAGCCCCCCAGCTGACAGTCTCACTGGGCAATGCTGGGAGTGCCTGAGGTGCCCCTTGTCTTATGGCGCTCCAGGCAGTAGCTTGCGCTATCCAAAGGCCGGCCCTGGTTACCCCAGTCACTTTATATTAAGGATAAAATGTACATCCCCTTGCAGTCTCCTGTACATGAGTTACACCCTATCGCTTTATATTAAAGATAAAAGCCCACCCCCTCGCTGTCACCCATAAACAAGTTACATCCCTATTACTTTATATTAAGGATAAACCACCCGTCCCCTCACTGCCCCCCATTCATGAATTACACCCTGTCACTTTATATTAAAGATAAAATGCCTGTCCTCTCGCTGTCTCCAGTACATGAGTTATGTCATATCACTTTATGTTCATGATGATCTTTATTGGTGAATTGTTTCTTCCCCCATTACAGAGGAAGTTGTCTCGTTATAATTTTGACTTTAAGAGTTGGCCTGTTGACTTCCGATGGGATGAGACAAGCAGTAGGTGAGTGATAACATGAGAGAGACAAGGGCAGATGGGATAAAGAGGGGCAATAGCCATATACAGAAACTGCTGAGGAGAGAGAGAGAGGGGCAGGAGGAGGAAAGCAGGAGAAATAGTTAAAGGAACCATTGAGGGGGGAGAGGGGGCAGGACGGACAAGAAGCAGAAACTGCTGAAAAGAGAGAGAGAGAGGGGGGCAGAAATAGGAAAGCAGGGTAAATAAACATGAGCCCAGTATTCAGAAAGAACTTAGCTGGATAAGATGGACTTATAAGTCCTTCACTAGGTTCTGAAGGATTGTCAATCAAAATGAAACCACTCCTAACCGACACAGAAAAGGGGCAACAAAACAAAATCCTGAGAATGGGGCAGCCACTGAGACAGAAGGGAGGATTGGAATGGTCTCGTGTGAGACCTGACTCATGGAACTAGATCCAAAGTGGTCACCATGAAAACCCAGCAGCTGAGATAATCCCAAGCTTATGGGGCTCCCAAGGCTGAACTTGGAGAACAGTTTGGGTTACTCCACCATAAGGAATACCTAACCTATCTTGCAATCAAACCAAGCTTCCTGGTATTCCAAGAACTAAGTAAGAAGAAGTTTCCCCTTTGCAAAATTGCCCACACAGCACAGGCTTTCTAAAAACTCAAACAATTCTATGGAACACTTGAAGGCCGTTGTGATAAGACTTGACCCTGATCAGCCAAGCGTCTAGATAAGGAAGAACCATAATGCCCTCTCACTTCAGAGAGGCTGCAACAAGCTGCCATCACTCTGGAAAAAGTTTGTGAAGCCATGGCCAGAGAAGCTGTGAGCTGAAAATCATCCAGCTGAAGCTAAGATACCTTTGATATGTCCTAATGGGAATGTGAAAATAAGCTGCCGAAAAGACCAGGGATGAAAGAAACTCATCTTGCTGCACCATCACTAGAATGGAACAACAAAAGATTCCATCCTGAAGTGAAGAATCCAGAGACCGATGAATACACTCTTATCAAGAAGAAGCCAGTAGATCTCGTGTTTGGTTTTTTAACTTTGGAATAACAACCACAACCCTGGCCTGAGCGAGGAACCAGAGACTCAGCCTGCAACAGCTGGAGCCTTGAGAGAGTATCCTGAATATCAACCTCTGGTGGTTGAGACACAGAGATACTATGAAAGTGTCGGGAATTGGCATAGCGAGTTCCAGAGTATAACCGAAGTGGATGACATGCCAACCGGAGAGGTACCAAGGAGTGAATCTGCCATGCTTCATTGTGAAGAGCTAGTTGAGTCAGGCTGGTCCTTCTTGAATCTGAAGTGATAAGAAAACGACTGCTTTCTAGGCCAATCAGAAGTCCAAAACTTGACAGCAGCACTTGTCGGCTCCATAGAAGGACCGATTTCTGTCTTCAGAGAGCTTCTGTGGCTGTGGATGTCCAAGACTTTTAACTAGTTGCTCCAAATCTCCTCCAAATAATAGTTTTCCCTCAAAGGGAAGCTTGCCCCCAACAAGACTTAGACCACAAATCCGTTGCCCAGTCATGGAGCCAGAGAAGTTGTCCAGCCGCTATGGATGAAGCCACCAACCTAAAAGAGATTCTGAGGAGATCACAAGGGACAGCAGCTGATTCATTCATTGCTTCTTTAGTTTCCAGACGCTGCTAAATCCATGGTAGGAGCATCCATGCTACCAAACTTCCACAAATAGAACTTTGAACAGAAAGGCCTGGGAAAGTAAATGTGCTTTAATGGCAGCTCCATCTTCTATTCTTAGGGCCTATTACAAAGTTTCGCCTTCTGCAGGGAAGTGATTCTAGTTACTGCTGAGACCAGAGTGCCTACTTGAGGCAATGGAAATAAATACTGGACTGCTTCTTGGGATACAATTTTTCACTCCCTTGAGACTGCTCTTAAGGGGAATCCCCTTCAGAAAGTACCATCTCCTTTGAGAGAAGAGGAAAGACCTTAGAAGACTTTGAAAGCCTCTTAATAGGATCCCAGTCATGAGTCCCCTGAACTTTGAAAACAGCAATTCCGAGGTTCTAGAGACAAAATCACTAAGCACTTCGGTTTACATACAACTATTGAAATGACTGACTTGAGTCTTACAGAGAACAGGAAATTCAGAACTTGGATATTATACATTTATGTGATATATATAATATAATACATATGTGAAATATAGATGCAGAAGGGACCAACCAGAGGAACTATAATAATTATTATAACCCTGGTATATGCAAAGCACAAAATTAGAACCTATGCTGGACCAGCTTTGCACAGAAACATATTTCCATGCCTAGCTGCCTAAATGAACAGGAGTTCTCTCTCACTCAAGCCAGTTTGTTCCCACTTTGGTTAGAAGCGAAGGAAGCAGGATGCCATTTTCAGGTAGTGGTTGATTGCTGTTGGTGCTGTTGCTGTCTGATGCCACTGTACTGTGTGTTGCTTTCACACACTATCACAGTCCTTTGTTATACAGGCGGCACATTGTCCGAAGCTGGAGTTTTTCCTCTGATCTTTCCAAATAGCTTTAGAAATTCTTTGATCCATGCTTGGCTGAGCTGTGTCAGCAGCTGGTTATCTCCTTCAGGAAATGGGGGAGAGCTGTCTTTGCAGGCATATATGGGAGACCATCTCTCTTGCTCAGGAATACACTGTCCTTGAGTTAGTCATGCAGCTCGTTAGTATGTTGGAGGAAATATCTTTTTGCAGGTGGTTATTAAATCTCCACTTTCCATGCCAAATACCCTTGAAGCTGCTGGGCATAATGTTGTCCCTTTGAGGGAAGAGATAACTGTCATGAGCTCATCCAAAAGTCTTCCTGAATAGTGGCTCAAAACAGGGAACAGGCTGACAATCCTTAACATAACCTAACTAAGCCTCGCTGTCTAGGCCTCATGCCAAATGCTCATGAATGACTATCCCAGCTCTGTGCTAACTTCACATTGCCCCAATCTCATCCCTGTGAAAAAGACAAACAGCTGTGTCATCCACCTTTTCCCAAGGGCACCTCTCTCTCTTCCAAGGAAGCATATCTAGCTTTCCTAGAGTATCTTCTCAGTAAAGAAGGGAGCCTTTGAAGGATTTTTCTTTTTAGGCACTTAATCCCTGGCTGAGGCTTGTAGTGAAGCCTTAGATTTGCAGATGTCCCCCTCCCACCAAGCTTCTGAATCGCACAGAGACCTGGTGCAGAAATCTCAAACATTCACGAGAAAAAGCACCTGGAGAGTGCACACACTGAGAGGCGGATTTAATTTAACTCCTACAGGGGCCAGCACTTGGGAATCCCCAAAAGAGCCAAACCCCACTGAATCATTCTTGTGGAGCTTGGAGGGCCAGGAGAGTCACCAAGTTGAATCCAAAATGGCAGCCAAAACCAGTGATTCCAAGGTCTCTCCCATCCTACACTTTGCAGCATGGCTTAATATTTTAAGTCCTTCTGGGCTCTACCAAGTCCCCTCTGGGACAGAGAACTCTCACCGTGGGCTTGCTGCACTGGGCGTATCAGGTGTCAGGCCCTTAACTACTGCTGTGGCCGAACTCTATGAAAAAAGGGGAAACAGGCCTAGTGAAAATCTTGCTGCATCACCAGTATATCCTACCATCTGCTGCAGCAGAGAATACGGAGTTTGTTCCTTTGCTGCGCCAAGGAAAACCATTCTCTGTCTCCATCTGCTGGTTGGAGGAAATAACCTACTCGTCTTGACTGGACTGGTATAGCAGGATGAAATGGAAACACAAATTTAATATTCTCTTCATCCAGTCAAACTAGTCCATACCAACAGGTTATGCATGCCGATCAACAGACTCACTGACGTCATTCCTTATATACATCTGTGCTGACACCAGCCTACCAGTATTCTCGCTCTCCAGCAGATGGTGGACACACATCCCATGCTTGTAGGCTGAAGTGGAATAGACCATTGGAGCTCCTGAGGTGATAGACTATCTCTCCCTCCCTCAGTCCACTGGATCAGTGCCAATTACTGTTATAATCTGGCAGAAGGGAAGTTCAGAGCTGCTCCCCCCCCTCTTTGAGCTGTGCAGCGCTGGCAGGAGGGGGGCCTTCCAGAAAGGTAAGGCGCTCTCCTTCTCCCCCTCCCCCCATGCCCATTGTTCTCTGCCTTCCTAAGGGTGAGCTTCTCCTGTTTGCCTCTCTTCTGTTTTCCCCTCAGCTCCCTTTGGCTTTAAGATGGAGGTTGTGCTGGGAGCAATAAAATGGAAAAAAATACAAAAACAAAACTGTGCACGGGAGCGTTCCAGAGGTCCTTTTCAGCGGTGGCAGTCTACGGTATTGGGGTGTTGGAGCTTGGAGGACCTGTGTTTTTGAAGTTAGTCACTGACTCCCCAGCAGAGCAGGGAGCTGGGCAGCTGACTGCATGGTTTTTGTGCACTGTGGGAAACGAGGCAGAATGGCGTAGCAGCTCAGAGCAGGAGAAGAGCCGCTCTTTGCACAGCCTGTAACCTCAGGTTCGGTGCAGGCTAGGGACAGCATCAGGATGTGCAGGGCGTGTTCTGCAGCCTGTGTTGGGGAGGGGGGGGAGGATGGCTACACATAATTTTATGACTTCAGGGGGTCCGGATCAGCGGACCATGTTAAGTGGGGGATCCCTAGTGTCCCTGGAGGCTGCAGTGGTCATTTTGCAGCCGCAGGGTCCTGAGCAAGAGACAACCCCTCCCTTGAGCCCAAAGAGGCAGCAATGCCAGGAGGCCTTAACCCCAAGGGCTAGCACAGCAGTGGCTGCTTCCCCCTTGCTGGACATATCCACTTTGCCCTGGTGGAATTTTTTAAGGACCTGCAGAGTTTTTCGTAGGGCAGGCTGTAGTGTGAACTGCTCCAGCTCAGCCAGTCCCTTCAGCCCTCTTACACCCACAAAGGAGGAAGTGGGCCAGTGCGGCAGTGGAAAAGATCATGCCTGAGGAGGATCTCTTGGGTTCAGAGCATTCCCTGAACAATTATGCAAAGTTTCCTCTGGATAACGATGACGACGGCTTGGAAGAAGGGGAGGACTATGCTGCGGCCTTTTCATAGGGATGAATTGACATCCCTGATTTCTTAGTCCCTGCCTACTACCCTTAACAGAATCATGGGGGAAACCTGCATGGCGCGGCGTTTCTACCATAAGATTACTGGGCAGGCTGGATGGACCATTTGGTCGTCGTCTACTGTCATTACTACCGTATGTTACTAAATGTTAGATTGTGGAGGACAAAAAGGATGATTCCGCTGCTCCCAAGGAGTTACCCCATCATGGTCAGTTTATGGAAATTGTTGCATTTTTTTCCCATTGCACCAGGCAGTGCAGGATTGATTGATCTGGAATGGGGAACCCCAGAGGCTAACGTTAAGGGGGGGAGGGGTTCGCTCCCATGCCATGATGTATCCACTGGACCCTCAAGTGAACGAAAAGTACCGCTTTCCCTGAGTTAGATGCCTTGGTGTGCTCGCTGACTAAGAGAAACACTATTCCGATCGAGGGTGGTACTGCTCTCAAGGATGCCCGGTATTGAAAGATAGAGGCCTTTGAGGCTGTCGGCCTAGCTCTGCAGATCTCTGCCTGCTTTTGTATTGTGGCAAGGTCTGGGTTGTGTCTTGTGCAAGAGTAGTTGAGGAGGATTCCCCATCAAAAGTAGCAGGGGGCTACTTTTCTGGCTGATGCCGGGTACAACTTGCTTCGCCAGAGGGGTAGTCTCCACAGTGGTAGCTCGGTGGCGGCTTTGGATGCACCATTGATCAGTGAGTGCTATTTCTAAGCTCAACTTGATAAAGTTACCCTTTAAGGAGCGGCTTAGAGAAGATAGGCAAGGCATGGGGGGACTGGAAGGCACTGAGACTCCGTGAGGATAGGACTAAGATTTCATTTCAAACTTTCTCCTCTCATGGTCACTTTCAAGACTTCAGGAGGATCTGCCAAGGACACAGTTCATCAGGGCAGCAGATGTGGGTGTATTCCAGGATCCAGGCCTTTCGTCCCAATGAGGGAGGGAAGGACGGTTCCATGGGGCCTGGTTCCTCTAGAGCAGCACACTGAGTGCTTGGTAGCCCCTCCTCCAGTCCTGGAGATCAGTGGTCGTCTGTCTCTTTTATCAGAAGTGGCCCCAAATTACAATGCAACAGTGGGTCCTAGATGTTGTGCAAAATGGTTATGCCCTGGAATTCGTGCGTCCCAACCCTTTTATGGTTTCCCCGTGTCATTCTGCATGGAAAAGTGAGGCAGTGGAGTTTACTCTCCACAGACTTTTCAACTTGAAGGCCTTCATTCCGGTGCCGAAAGGATAGGAAGGACAAGGGCAGTATTCCATTTACTTTGTGGTCCCAAAGAAAAATATTTTGGGTTTTGTTTTTGCTCCATTCTGGACCTGAAGTGGTTAACGACTTCCTGAGGATAACTCACTTCTGGATGGAAACCTTGCAGTTGGTGATTCTGGTGGTGCAGAAGGATTTCTGATGTCCTCAGACTTGACAAAGGCATATTTGCACATTCCAATCCGGAAGGATCATCTGCATTTTCTTCAATTTGCAGTGTTGGGATGGTATTTTCAGTTTCAGGCTCTGCCCTTTAGGTTGGCAACTGCCCCAAGATAATCTGATTGTGGCAATGCAGCGCCAGTATCCTGGTGCAACCTTATCTGGACGGTTGGCTGATAAGAGCCAGAACCTATTGAGAGCATCACAGCTTCACAGCACATGATCCAACTGTTGCAGGACTTGATTGTCAATTTTCCTAAGAGTAATTTTCAGCCGTCTCAGAACCTCGTTGTTCAGGGGGCTTAGTTTGATATGCAGGTAAGCTGTGTGTGCCTATCGGAGCAGCAAGTGCAAACGTTGTGTAACTAGATCCAGAAATTGGGGACAACCAGGAATCCAACCATATGGTCCTATGTGCAGACTCTTGGACCTAGTGCCATGGACAAGAGCGCACAGGTGTCCTCTTCAGAGGGCCTTGCTTTTCAGATGCAGTCCCCAGTCCCAAGACTACTCGGTGAGGTTGCTGCTGTCAGAGTTGGCCAAGCAGAGCTCACAGTGGATAGACCATAGACAGACAGGAGAGTGGATTTAGTACCGCCAGTCTGGATCATCATGATGACAGATACAAGCCTGTTGGGTTGGGGGGCACAGTGTCAGGAGCAGGTGGGTCAGGGACAGTGGATCTCCAAGGAGGTGTGCCTGGTCCATCAACAGTCTGGAGGCCAGGGCGATTCAGCTTGCGCTCCTCAAGTTTGTGCCTCGGTTAGTAGACCACATGGTCAGAGGTGGCCCCAAATTGCAATGCAACAGTGGGTCCTAGATATTATGCAAATGATGTCTTAATAATGCCACAGTAGTAGTGTACATAAATCATCAAGGTGGAACCAGAATTCCTCAGGTGTTGTCTGAGATGGATCTACTTCTCCCTTAGGCGGAACTGAACTTGTGAGCCTTGTCAGCGTCTCCCATAGTGGGCACAGACAATGTACAGGCAGACTACCTCAGTCGCAGTATATTAGATCCACTGGAGTGGAGTCTGTCATCAAGGACTTTCGCTCTGATTGTTGACAGGTGGGGACTGCCGGTATTGGATCTGATGACGACCAGCAGCGATGCCAAGGCGCTCAGGTTTTTTCTTTGATGCAGGAGTGGCTGACTGAGGGCAGGTTATATTTGTTTTCTCCTTCACCTATGATAGGCAGAGTGCTTCAAAAGATTGTAGTTATTTTAGTGGTTCTGAATTGGTCTCTGTGGCTGTGGTACATGGATCTCTGGCACCTACTATGCAACAGTCCTCTTTGACGCCTGTCTCAAGAGCATTGCTGGCTCCGGATCCAGTGGCTCACGAGGATCCGGATCAATTCTATCTTTCAGTTTGGCCCTTTAGAAGTCGCGTTTGGTAATGAAAGGTTATTCTTTGGTAGTGGTGGCAACACTCCTGAGGGCTAGGAATTTCTCCGTTTCCTTTGTTTATGTATGGATTTGGAGAATTTTTGAGGAGTGGTGTTCAGGTTTGGGCACTTGTTGGTTCTGGTGATTCTGGATTTTCTGCAGGAAAGCCTTTCTAAGAGCATGGCTCTTAATTCCTTAAAAGTCCAGGTGATGGTTCTGTCTTGCTATAGAGGTCGGATTCAAGGTAGGCCCCTATTTTCTCATCTGATGTCTCATTCTTTGAGCACATTAGACCTCTGCTATAGGTTCTGGTTCCGCTTTGGGATCTGATCTTGGTTCTTTTGTACTTAGCAGGGTCAGAGTTCTCCCCTTTTTGGGATATTTCCTTATGGCTGCTTATCATGAAGATGGTCTTTCTTGTTGATTACATAGGATAGGCTTCAAATTCGAACAATAACTTCCTTTCTGCCAAAGGTGGTGTTGGACTTTCACCCAAATCAGTCCTTATTTTCCTTTAACAGTCAAGTGGATGCTGAGGATTTCACAGTTCTTCGCCTTTTGGATGTGAGGAGACAACTGTTGAGATACCTCAAGTTTACCAATGTTTTTGAGAGTTCAAATCATGGTTTTGTGCTCTCTGGTGGGATGCACAAATGTGAGGCAGCCTCTAGGGCTATGGTAGCATGCTGGATTAAAGAAGTGATTACAGCAGCTTATGTGGTTTCTGGTACTGCTCATTCCATGAGAGCGCAGGCAGAGTTGCAGTTGATGTCTCCTTGGAGATTTGTAAAGCAGTAACTTGGTCTTCCTTGCAGGCCTTCGGTAGACACTGCCGTCTGGATGTCAGGGTTCAAGAGGGGGCCTCCTTTGCCTCAGAGGTGTTGCATGGGGCTTGGGTAGCATCCCGCCTTAGTAGAGAGTAGCTTGGGTACATCCTGTTAGTATGGACTGGACTGACTGGATGAAGAGGAAGGTGAAATTACGACTTACCTGATAAATTTCCTTTCCATTAATACAGTCAAATCAGTCCATGATCCTTCTTGTGCTGCTGGTATATTTTTTTTCTCGGTCTTCATGTCTTCTAGTCTTTGCAGATGCTGTGAATGCCGGTGTTAGTGAAGTTGATGGGCGTCTTCAGCTAATTTCCTTCGGTGTGGTGAGTATTTATTTTTAGTTATTGTTGACAGCTCTTCCTCTATTGTTGCTTCCTTGTTCTGGAAGTCCACGGGATATAATAAAAAAAATAAACAAAAAGGGAGCCTGTTGATCTCTTTCTCCATCTGCTGGTTGGTGTGCAGAGCCTGTTGCTCTGGATTGGTCTGACTGTATTAAAGGAAAGGAAATGTATCAGGTAAGTAGTAATTTCAGGGTGTAATAAATAAAGCAGGGACAATAATGCAGGTTCAGGAACTGCTGAGGGGAAAAAGGGGGCAGGAGAGGCAATAACCAGATATAGGAGTTGCTGAGAAGAGCGGACATAGTTGGTTTTCAAGGTTGTGAGGATATATCTGTGCTATGACTCCACAAGCCAGCCTTAGGCAGTGACACGGCTGCTCTCCCCTATGTCACACGGCTGTTTTGGGTCATTGCTGCACGTGCAATGCTAATATTCCTTCTTTCGTCGTCTTTCCCCCCAGCAAGGAGCGGCAGGGGGCCCGGTCTTTTGCGGGAGTCTCGCTACTGAAGCCTGAACCGCGCCCAAGAGGAGCAGCAGATGGAATCCTACATCGCATGCAAAAGCTTCCCTGCCAGATCATCAGGTGCGTGCACTCTCTCTCCCTTGTAAGCAGAGAAGCGTGGGCATGGTGGCTCCCCAGTGAAGAAACCCTGATGAGAGCCAAATGAAGGCTGTGCATGATATTGTCTTGACGTGAGCCTGATTGGGAAAAGCATGAGGAGAGATTCTGATGAGAGACAGATGGGGGCAGAATGACTTTTAGATGAGAGCCAAATAGGTAGGAGCAAGAAAGGGGCTTCTCCCTGTATTGTTGATGGCTGGTCTTTGCTGGGTCCTATGACCCTTGCCCTTCTCTTGCAGTTACTTACTGGCGCACTCCTTCGGGCGTCGGATGGTGTACCCTGGCTCTGTCTACCTGCTGCAGAAGGTGGTGATGCCCATGCTGTTGCAAGGCCAGGCCCGGCTGGTGGAGGAGGTGAGCCAGGGGCAAGGGGGAGACAGACTCTTCTCTGCTTTGAGCCCCACATTGTGACAAACCTCCCATGGGCCAGTACTTCCCTTGCCTTTAGACGTTGGGTGTGTTAGTGGGCTGGGAATGGCTAGCAATAGCCTCTGGCCTGGTGGGCGCACATGGACCTCAGTAGTCACTTTCCTTCTCTTGCTTATCTCCCACTTCACGGCGATGTGTCTGCAGTATAACGGGAAGCGGGCAAAGCTGGTGGCCTGTGATGGGAACGAGATCGACACCATGTTCGTGGACCGGCGGAAAGAGCGCACGGAGAGAGGAAAGAAGCTGGTGAGCTGTGACACTTTGCCTCTTTTCTTCTGGATTGCTGTCTCCTTTTTTTGTCCCCATACCTGTTGTTTTACCAAAAATTTGGCATTCAGAACATAGAAAGGACCTTAGAAACAAGAACAAAGGGAAGAATATCTGGTAAAGCTGAAAAGTCAGGATGGCAAAAGTATATATGGAAAATAAAATAGCCAAAAGGTATATCTGCAAAACAAGAAAGACCAAAGGTGAAATTGTAGACTGAGAGCAGGAGAAAAAAGCTGAAATGCTAAATAAATACTTCTGTTTAATGTTTGCTCCAGAAAAGAGTAGAAATGGATCATTATTGGTTGGAAGTTACCATATGGGAGTGGGGTAGATACCACACCATTTACAAAGAGACGGTTTGGAAGGAACTAGCAAAACCAAAGGTGGACAAAATCCACTGGAAAAGATACAGAAGAGGGCGACCAAAATGATAAAGGGGATAGAATGGCTCACATATGAGGAAAAGCTAAAGAGGTTAGAGCTGTTCAGCTTGGCGAAGAGACGGCTGAGGGAGGGATATGACAGGTCTATAAAATCATGAGTGGATTAGAATGAGTAAATGTGAATTGGTTATTTACTCGTTCAAGAATTACAAAGACTAGGGGGCACTCCGTGAAGTTAGCTAGTAGCACCTTTAAAAGAAATGGGAGAACATTTTTTTTTACTCAACACACAATTAAGCTCTGGAATTCATTGCCAGAGGATATGGTGAAAGCTGTTCGTGTAGCTGGGTTTAAAAATGTTTGGACAAGTTCCTGGAGGAGAACTGTTGTTGACCAGGTGGACTTGGGGAAAGCCGCTACTTCTTACTGAGCGTTAGCTATATGGGATCTGTTTACTGCTTGGGATCTTGCAAGGTTCTTGTGGCCTGGTTTGGCCTCTGTTGGAAACAGGATGCTGGGCTTGATGGACCCTTGGTCTGATCCAGTATGGCAATTCTTCTGTTCTTAAAGATGATTAGTAGAGTGCTTTGGGGATCAGTCCTAGGGCTGCTTCTGCTCAACATATTTGTGAAGTGCAATGCAGAGGGGTTAGAAGGAATAGTTTGCATTTTTGGAGATCACACAAAGATCTGCCAGCAGGATGATCACCCCTGAGGGAGCAGACAGAATAAGAAGTGATCTAAAAATGCTTGAGAAGTGGTCAAAATGCTTGGCAGTTAAGATTCAGAGTCATGCATTTGGAGTGCAGAAATATGAGTTGGAAGGTGAAGAGATGATGTGCAGTGAACAAGAGCGTTATCTTGGAGTGATAGTGTTGAGTATGCTCTCAAGGTAATATCTCTAATGTCCAGGTGGGGGCCCACCTCAGCACCAGTGATCATCCAACGGTTTGGTTTGATAGCGCAAATAGGATATGGAGAGGTCACACGAAGACCCGAGTTTTAAATTTCAAAAATACAGACCTTGTGGAAATGGGGACGTACCTGGAGGTAGAACTAGACGCCTGGGAGAAAATGGGTGCAGTGGAACAACAGTGGGCCAAACTAAAAGGAGCAATTACAAAGGCAACAAATCTAAATGTTAGAAACGTAAACAAAAGCAAGAGAAATAAGGAACCGATCTGGTTCTCAAAGGAGGTGGCTGACAAAGACAAAAAGAGCAGCGTTCAAGAAATATAAAGGATCCCAAAGGGAGGAACACAGGGAAGAATATCTGGAGAAACTGAGGGAGAGGAAGAAAATAATCAAGAAAGCGAAAAGTCAGGCAGAAGAAAGGATTGCCAAAGAGGTAAAGCGCGGTGACCAACATTTTTCAGATACATCAGAGAAAGGAGAAAGGTCCGAAGTGATAAGGTGACAATGATCAATGTGCGGAGATAGATGAAGAAATGGCCGAAATATTAAACAAATACTTCAGTTCAGTGTTCACTAAAGAGGACCCTGGAGAAGGACCCTCGCTAGTTAATGAGACTGTGGATGGGAGTGGAGTAGACAAATCCATTTACAGAAGAGACTGTATGGGAGGAGCTAGGAAACCTGAAAGTGGACAAGGATGAGATTCATCCCAGCTCAGAGATGTGCTGGAGGGGCCGCTGCATTACCTGATCAATAGATCCCTGGAAACGGGAGTGGTACCGAGTGATTGGAGAAGAGTGGTGGTGGTCCCGCTTCACAAGAGTGGGAGCAGAGAGGAGGCCGTAGGTTAGCCTCACCTCGGTGGTGGGAAAAGTAATGGAGTCGCTGCTGAAGTAAAAGATAGTGAACTATCTAAAATCTGGTGGGTTGCTGGACCTGAGGCAGCATGGATTCACCAGGGGGAAGGTCCTGTCAGACAAATCTGATTGATTTTTTGATTGGGTGACTAGAGAATTGGATCAGGAAGAGTGCTCAATGTGATTTACTTGGATTTTAGTAAAGCTTCTGATACGGTCCCACATAGGAGACTCGTGAACAAAATGAGAAGCTTGGGAGTGGGTGCCAAGGTAGTGGTGTGGATTGTAAACTGATTGACTGACAGGAGACAGCGAGTAATGGTAAATGGGACCTACTCTGAAGAAAGAACGGTGTTAAGTGGAGTGCCACAGGGATCAGTGTTGGGACCAGTTCTGCTCAATATCTTTGTGAGCGACATTGCGGAAGGGATAGAAGGTAAAGTTTATTTGTGGATGATACCAAGATCTGCAACAGTGTGGACATGCCGGAAGGAGTAGAGAGAATGAAAAGTGATTTAAGAAAACTTGAAGAGTGGTTGAAGACTTGGCAGCTGGGATTCAATGCCACGAAATGTAGAGTCGTGCATCTGGGATGCAGCAATCCAAAAGAGATGTATGTGATGGGGGGGAAAGACTAATATGCACGGAGCGGGAGAGGGACTTTGGGGTGATAGTGTCTGATGATCTGAAGGCGGTGAAGCAGTGTGACAAGGTGATAGCTAAAGCCAGAAGAATGCTGGGCTGCAGAGGGAGAGGAATCACCAGTAAGAAAAAGGAGGTGGTGATCCCCTTGTACAGGTCCTTGGTGAGGCCTCACCTGGAGTACTGCGTTCAGTACTGGAGCCCGTATCTCAAAAGGGATAGAGTCAGGATGGGAGGCGGTCCAGAGAAGGGCGACCAAAAGGGTGTGGGGTCAGCATTGGAAGAGCTCCTCATGAGGCTGAAGGATCCTGAATGTGAGAGGAGGTGCGGGGGAGATTTTATTTATTTATTTTATTTTTCTATACCGACATTCGATCTGAGATATCACACCGGTTTACATTCAGGTACTGTAGGTATTTTCCCTATCCCCAGAGAGCTTACAATCTAAGTTTTGTACCTGAGGCAATGGAGGGTAAAGTGACTTGCCCAAGGTCACAAGGAGCGACAGTCAGGACTCGAGCCCTGGTCTCCAGGTTCGTAGCCCAGTGCTTTAACCTCTAGGCTATTCCTCCTCCCTATGAGATATGATGCAGACCTTCAGATACCTGATTTTAATTATGCATAATTGTCAAACCTTTTCCATTGGAAAGAAATCACTAGATTTGAAAAGAAAAGAAACTCCAGGGAGGAAGACTCAGAGCCAATGTCAGGAAATATTTCTTCACGGAGAGGGTGGTGAATACCTGGAATGTGGTGAAGATGAAAACAGCGAAGGAATTCAAAGCGGCATGGGATAAACACTGTGGATCCCTAAAGGCTAGAGGTTGAAAATAATGAAAAGAGTGCATGGGGGTAACTGGGGATAACTTGCTGGTGTAGCAGTTGCTACCCTTAACAGATAAACCTTGATACTGTTAATGCAACTCCATCAGTGCTCTCTGCTTCTATGGCAGAGGGAAAAGGGGAATTGGATTGAGACAGCAACCAGTGAGTGAGGACCCCGACTTTTACGGTTTGGGGAATAAATAAACATGGGGGTAACTTGCTGATGTGGTGCTTACTACCCTTATCACTAAGCCTGATACTTTTGATACGGCTCCATCATTGCTCTCTGCTTCCATGGCAATGGTTAAGGGAAATTGGATTCAAACAGCATCCGAGGGCCCTGACTTTTACGGTCTGGGAATCTGATAAGCACGAGGGTAACCTGCACAGTGCAGCAGATACTGGCATAAGATTGCTGGGCAGACTGGGTGGACCATTTGGTTCCTTTCTGCCGTCATTTCTGTGTTGAAGGTAGTGAAATAGCATGATACGGTGTGGCCAGAGCCAGGCAGATACTTGCGTGCATAGGGAAAGGCATAATGAGTATATATAGGAGGTGATAATGCCACTGATCAGGTCATTGGTGGGTTCAGTTCTGGATGGCTATATCTAAAAAGGGATAGAGAAAGGCTAGAGGCAGTTCAGAGAGGCAACCAAACGTTGTATGAGAACAGACATACGGACCTAAATGTGTACATCCCGGAGGAAAGGAGAGACGGGGGTGTGACAGGCATTTAAATCCCTGAAAAGTAGTATTGGTAAGGGAAATTGTAAAATTAGGGCTCATGATGTGAAGTTCCAAGGCAGGAAATATTTCTTCACAGAAACAGTGGGGGATGCCTGGAATGCCCTTCTGGAGGGAGATGGTGGTGGAGGCCTAAATGGGATAAGCACAGAGAATCCATAGTAGTGTACTGGGGGCACCTGCATGGAGCAGCAGTTACAATCCAAAACAGCAGTAGTATTCTTGCATCTGATAGGATGTTGGCCAGGGTTGAGAGATCAAGTGGATGACCCAAGGCGGGAGTTGGGTTGCATTTGGGAGTTTATATACTCCTGTATCTAGACTGGATGGGCCAGTTTGGTCTTTATCTGCCGTGCTTCACTCTGTCTCTCTCTACCTGTGGATTACTGTAACTTCACGCATTCTCTGTTTCTTCTTCTCCCTGTAGGTAATCTGCTGTGAAGGAAATGCGGGCTTTTATGAAATTGGCTGTATAGCCACACCTCTAGAGGGTACCCTCACTCTCTGTTTTTGGAGATGGGAAGGATTTTGGGCATGGGCTGAAGGGTATTAGTAAGATCTCCTCCTCTCACCCCTCTCTCCTCTGTTTCGTCTTGCAGCGGGATATTCCATCCTGGGCTGGAACCACCCCGGCTTTGCTGGCAGCACGGTGAGTCCCAAGAAGCAACCAAATAATGAATAATACTGTCGTTCCAGCAGCACTTACTAGTCACGTTGAAAAAGAAAAGCCGCCTTTTCACCAGTTAATCTTCCTGGGGGGGGGGGGGGGTGAGAGAAGGAGGGATAGTGTCAGAAGCTGGGTGGCAGGTGAGCAGGTTATGG
Source organism: Rhinatrema bivittatum (assembly GCF_901001135.1). NCBI lineage: Eukaryota > Metazoa > Chordata > Amphibia > Gymnophiona > Rhinatrematidae > Rhinatrema > Rhinatrema bivittatum. Next base: position 28,927,771 of record NC_042633.1, on the reverse strand, counting down.
GCTTGATCTTGCCCCCATGGCATCTATGGAAGTTGGCCAGCTCTCAGGACCCAGCTATTCGCTGTTTTACATGGTGTTCATAAGGGCGAGGCACTGGCCCGAGCAGCCACCCCAGCCTTTCTAAAGCAAATGCAATGACATGAATTCACTTGTTCTTGCTAGGATAGTGAATGCAGGGCAGTTTTGAACAATCCGCGTGGAGCCCAGACGCTTTTAGCCTGCATGCGGTGCAGCTGGAACACCCCCCCCGCCCCCCCGCGGAGTTTCCCTTTGGAAAACTTAACAGCCATGGAGCGCAGGCACTGAAAGCGTCCGGGTACTTTGCACCTCCTATCTGTGCAGGCTGCAGCCCAGGAGCAAAGTGGTGCCCGTACGTTTGCAAATCGAATGCATGCATGTCGTCTTGATCCCCGAGCCTAAAAACCCCCCACAGGAACATCAGGTATGAGTGTGCTGGAAGGCTGTGCTTCCTGCTGGCGGGGCGTTTTCCCACTAGCCAGTTCGCCCAGGCAAATCGCTCTTTACCCATGCAAATAGCTTTGAAAATATCCCTCCCAAAATATCTGAAAGGACTTGGCACAGGCAGACATGGCGTACCCCATCGCTTTTAAAACGAAGAGGATGTTTCGCTCTTGTGTTTGGCTGTCGGCGCCTGAAAGCTCTTGACCCATGCACGCTGGAGGTTCCTTTCTGCTGAGGGAAAGCTGCAGAGAAGCTGCTCCTTCTGTTTCCCAAAGCCCCATCTTCAGAGCCAAGTCCTGGCATCCGCTGCGGGGGAGGTAAAACCAGGGTCGGCTCCCTGATGACCTGGAGCTGCCAAGGGATTCTAAATAGGCTGAAAACTTGTCGTTTGCTCTGTATTTCTGCAGGGGGAGCTTTGCACACTTTGAGGCCGATGCAGTCGAGTGCGCGTAAAAAACAGGCGGCCAAACCGGCTGTCCAGTTTTTTTTATACCACACGCACATTCCCCTCTCTTGGTGCTTGATGCTATAGGCAACCGAGCCGCGGTGCTAAAAAGGAGGGGCTAGGGAGAAATTGTGCACAGCAGCGCATCCGTGGCCTTGAGCGCCCAGGAGATGTGGCTGTGCGCAGGGTAGGGAAATGGAGCATCTGTTTTCCTATCCTGACAGTCATCAAGACTCTTCATGTTGCTGCTTTCTGTGGTTCCTCCTACTTCGTATTGTGATGATATTAAGCCTGAGGAACTACAGAAAAGCTGTATTTTCTGTTTGGGTTTTGGGGCGCCTCAGGACAATGCCAACTCCAGGGTTAAAATGTGCATGTTGAGCACTTTTTTTTTACGTAGGGGTACTAGCTAATAGCCTCATCAACCGAGCATTTCCATGTCATGAGCGCTATTAGCTACACACTGGCTTGGATGCGCTGATCCCCTTATTTCATCAGGGGTTATGGACGCCAGTTAACCTGTGCACTAGCCTGAGCGCGCGGTGTTGCATCGGCCTGTTTGAGCACTTGACAGGTGGGGGAGTAGGGGTTGATCTATGTATTTTTACAGGCGTATCAGTGCATTTCTCTTCTCTGCTCCCAGGGCGTGCCTAATCCCCAGAACGAGGCCAATGCCATGGATGTGGTCATACAGTACGCACTGCACCACCTGGGGTTCAAGATAGAGGACGTGGTAATATATGCCTGGTCCATTGGAGGCTTCACAGGTCCGTCTAGCATGTGCTGGGGATGGGAGGAAGATGGTACAAAAGGGCGGGGAAGTGGTTAATCCTATGTATCTCATCACAAGCCATGTGACTTAAGAAAAGAGAGGCTGTCTCATTAAAAAGAGGGAGGGGAGGACTAGAGAAGGCTAAGTCTGAGGGGAGTGGCAGTTTTCTTACTAAGAGCCTGATGTAACAAGGTATGCAATAAAACTGGGTGCTGAAGTCCACATAGGGTTTTTTTTAACCTGTATGGAAGACAAAATTTAACTCCTGATACGTTAAGCAAATGGTATGCCAATGCATCAGGAGTTAAAAATGCACAAACCTGAGTTCCCTGTACGTACCCGGATCAGTCCTTTTGCATAGGATGAGCACACATTTTACCTCGGGGTGGAGAGGGAAGAGCTTATGCACACAAACAAGTACTGGTCACCATGCAGACCTGACCATGGCGATGCCCTCCAGCCATCCAAGCCCTCAGGCCTTCATGGCAGGGCAAGGCCAACTGCCAGCAGAGCCCCTGCCCAGGGAGAGAACAAGATCCAGCCTCCCCCTGCAAGCCAGCCTGCTTGTGCCAGTTGGTTGGCTGGTTTGCTGCCTTCTGGGTTTTTGACTTTCTGTAAACCTGAGTTGACTGCCGAGAGGATTACAGGATGCAGTAAACAGACACGTCACTTTCTGGCCTGGGCGGAATTGGAGGGTTTGGAAGTGGCAGATTCAACCAGGATCACAGGGGCCAGATCACCATCATTTTAAAAATATTTAAGGAAGATTTATGCACACAAATAAACTTTCCTCTTCATCCAGGCAGTCCAGTCCAGATGAATGGATTATGTCCACTGACCAGCAGATGGAGACAGAGTTCAACAGGCTCACTGATGTCACCCTTTACGTGACAGCCACATGCCAGTATTTTCTGTCTCCAGCAGCTGGTAGGCAAGCTTCCTTTGCTGTGGACTGCAGCCTGGTAGGCTGAACAAGAAAGTGGATTTAGTCTCCTGCAGCGAAGGAAATTCTCCCTATCTCAGTTGAGTGGAGCCCTTGCACGGATTTCAGCTAACTTAAAAAAAATAATAATTATGACATAATTATTTGAAAAAGTAATAAAATATAAATTAAAAAAAAAATAATAATTTTCTGAGAAGGGCTGTTCCTGAAGAGAAAGCTGTGCACTCCTCCCTCGGTAGAGCAGGTAGGGACAAGGCGCTTCCAGGAGGATCTGGGCTTTTTGGACCCTTTTCCCCTTATGCCTTTTCCTTCCTTTGTCCCCTCCACTCTTCCTCTCTGCTGTTCCCATTTGTCTGGACTGGTCTGGCTGATTGAAGAGGAAGGATAAATGTTATTACCTGATAATTTCCTTTCCTTTATTCCAGTCAGACCAGTCCAGAACCCTCCCTGTCCTGCCAAATTTCAGTTTCTTCTTTCTTAATTCTGAACCGCTGTAAGATATGTTCTACTCCTGAGTGGGTGAGCAAGTTCTATGCTTTATGTTCACGCATTCAGAAAAAGACTAAAGACATGGTTTTTTAGGCAAGCCTTTCCTGATCACAACTGACTCTCCTAACTTTCTCACCAGACAGACAACAACAACATCAACTTGTAAATTTCCTGTCAACACCATGTAAATAATTCCTCTCGTTGTTACTGCCTAAATCATTGCTTCTACTCTTCTTCTTCTCCCAGTTCCAATTTCCCTTGTTTTATTGTAACTTACTTTTCTACCCCTCAACACCTGTTTTTCGTTCAAAGTTATCACTCCCCTTGTTTTATGTAAACCAGCATGATGTGATTTTATCATGAATGCCGGTATAAAAAAGCCCTAAATAAATAAAATAAATAAATTCTGTTAACTTTTGTGCTTCCTTATTCTTCTGGAAGGCCATTGCTTAACGTTTAACAGTATTGGAATGCAAATTCTGGTTAAGGAATTAGTTTGTGTTCAGTTTGTCCACAGTTAGCTGTTACAGATAATACTGGCAGGCTGACTTCAGCACGGGTGCCGATTAAAAAAAAAAAAACCAAAACAAAACAGGGCTTCCCAAATCTGTCCTGGGGATCCCACAGCCAGTCAGGTTTTCAGGATAGCCAAAATGAATATGCTTGAAATATCTTTGAATATACTGAGTTTCTCTGATATGCAAATTTATCTCATGCATAGTCATTGTAGATATCCTGAAAACCTGACTGGGTGTGAGGTCCCCAGGACAGGTTTGGGGAAGCCCTGCTATAAAGGGTAACATCAGTCAGCCTATTGATCTGTCTCCATCTGCTGGCCGGTGGGCATGACCCATTCGTTTCGACTGATCTGACTGGATTAAAGTAAAGGAAATTATCAGATAAGAACTAATTTCTCCTTTATGCACATAAAACCAGAGTACTGGTCTCAGCACCACAAAATCCCAAACAGCCCCAACACTAGCACTGGATAGTTTACTCCACCGCAGAACAGGAGCAAAATTTCCAGCATAAAGAACACATGAGTTAAGCCTGCACACCTCTCTGCCCTGGGAAATAGCTAATTCCCTCATTACCATTAAATTTACATCAGAGGGCACTTAACTGTATGCACAATTTTTGTGCGCAAAACTTGATGCATTGGAAGTAAAACGTGCGTATTAAAACACGTGGCCACAACTTTAGGTAAAACTACGCTCTGCTGAGTGCAGCTTATACCAGCCTGTAAGAAGTAGGGAGCAAGAGAGGGATAGAAAGGGCTGGGTCTGTGGGAGGACTCTCTCTTTAATGAGAGGGATAGAGAGGGCTGGGCCTGTGGGAGGAGTCTCATTATTAAGAGGGATAGAGAGGGCTGGGCCTGTGGGAAGAGTCTCATTATTAAGAGGGATAGAGAGGGCTGGGCCTGTGGGAAGAGTCTCATTATTAAGAGGGATAGAGAGGGCTGGGCCTGTGGGAGGACTCTCTCTTTAATGAGAGGGATAGAGAGGGCTGGGCCTGTGGGAAGAGTCTCATTATTAAGAGGGATAGAGAGGGCTGGGCCTGTGGGAGGACTCTCTCTTTAATGAGAGGGATAGAGAGGGCTGGGCCTGTGGGAAGAGTCTCATTATTAAGAGGGATAGAGAGGGCTGGGCCTGTGGGAGGACTCTCTTTAATGAGAGGGATAGAGAGGGCTGGGCCTGTGGGAGGAGTCTCATTATTAAGAGGGATAGAGAGGGCTGGGCCTGTGGGAGGACTCTCTCTTTAATGAGAGGGATAGAGAGGGCTGGGCCTGTGGGAGGAGTCTCATTATTAAGAGGGATAGAGAGGGCTGGGCCTGTGGGAGGAGTCTCAGTGAGTGATTGGAGGTTGATAGCCTCAGGCCCTGTCTTTATCACACTGACTGTCTAGGTCTGTATTACAGGTACTTGGGCTGCCATGTCATACCCAGAAATCAGTGCACTTGTGCTGGATGCTTCCTTTGATGACCTTGTGCCCCTGGCTCTGAAGGTCATGCCTGAGAGTTGGCGTAAGATGTCCTTATTCAGACTTAATGACGTTTTTGTTTTATTTGTATTGTTGGTGTATACTTGGGAAGAGCTGGGTGCCTTGTGTGTGTGTCTTTGTGTGTGTGTGTTTGTGTTGAATTTGGGGCTTAGTGGCCCTCCACCCTATCCTGTGCTTTTCCTGGTCCTGTCTGAATTTTTACACACTTCATCCTTTTGTAAATGGTTTCGCTCTGCCTCCTCCTTTTATTGCAGGGGGCCTGGTGACCAGGACAGTACGGTACTACTTGAATCTAAATAACGCTGAGCAGCTATGCAGGTGAGTCTCCTGGCTACATTTCTCTGACCATATTCAGGTAGCATCACAGCTAACTTTTCTATTCAAGCTTTAATCAAATACTACTAACCACTTATTAAGAGCACAAGAACTGCCATTCAGGTCTGAGTAAGGGATCATTAAACCCAGTATTCTGTCTCCAACAGTGGCCAATCCAGGTCGCATGTACCTAGCAGGATCTCAAATAGCAGACCAGTCCGGATGAGTTGCACACCAATTAGCAGATTGCTTGTATTTATTTGATAAACTTATATTCCACTTTTCAGGTGCTTCAAAATGGATTACATGCAGGTACTGTAGGTATTTCCCTCGCAATCACACAGGGTCATTCATCAAAAATGCGATATAGCTTTCACGCACTTGATAATGTGTTAATGCCATAACATGATTATCGCATGGTGCGAATGCACATTTTTTGAAGGGGCGGGATTGGGGAGGGGTTTGGGTGAGATAAAGTAAAATGAGGGGCCAGGTCACACTGTGTGATAGCATAACGCATACTGTCGCACAGTTGTAACACTGGAAATAACTACACCTTTTTTTCTGGCGTTAAGCTGTGCGATATGCCCGAAACGGCCGTAACACAATTTGCGATAAATATTGCAAATTGTATTTCAGCCGTTTCTGGACTTGGAGAGGAGTGGAGTAGAGAGAGAGCGCGAGGGCCAGCTAATAACTTGAGGTGAGGTGTTGGTGGTGGTTTAGGGTTTAGGAGCCAGGTTTACATGCAGAGTGAGACGTACGAACTGCTCAGTACACCTCTGTGAAGATTTCACATCATTTGGAGTGAGGAAAGTCTCACAAAGATGAGATTTGTACAATGTTCTCTCGCCCTAGCTTGATGGTACCCTGTTATAGAGTCCATCAAGCTAGGGCGAGAGAACATTGTACAAATCTCATCTTTGTGAGACTTTCCTCACTCCAAATGATGTGAAATCTTCACAGAGGTGTACTGAGCAGTTCGTACGTCTCACTCTGCATGTAAACCTGGCTCCTAAACCACCACCAACACCTCACCTTGAGTTATTAGCTGGCCCTCCTATAGAGATAGAAATAGTTGACTACTATGAAGGCTTTATAAATAGTCTGTCTCTCTCACTCTCTCTCGTGCTCATTACTACCCTGATTGATGCAAATCAAATAATGCTGCTTGTCGAGCTGTGTTATTTGAATTGAAATGAGCTACAACTCAGGAGTTGTAGCTCATTTCCCACTGGTGCATGGGAATGTTAACCCACGGCCTAGCCTTAAAGGGGCTGCTTGGCCCCAAGAACGTCCTCCTCCCAAAAGTAGTGTCTGCATAGATCCCCCGTCCCACTATGCTGCCTCCCTTGCAGCTGACCTGTTGTAAAAATGAAAATAATAAACTTTTATTTTATGATGGCGCAAGCCCAACCCCACCAACCCTGCCCCCCCTACATTTAGAAAACTTGGCCCCCAGAGGCTGGGACTCCCAGACCCCACCTTTTATGAAACAAATGGCCCTGGTGGTTCAGCGGACTGCCCCACCCCCCTCCTTTACACAACAAAAGATCCCTGGTGCTCTAATGGACCCCTGAGCCCCACCCTACCCCACTCTTCAGATTCCCCCCCCCCCCAACCACTTGTTAAAGATGCATTGGTGGTCCAGGCCCAGGCGGCAGCCATTTTCCAAAATAGCACTGGCCAGCCTTTGGTGGCTTGGTGAATCCCTCGGTATTTCTCTCTCAAGGAAAAATATTGCATCTTAGTGAATGAGGCTCTTAGCTTGTTACAAATAATACTAGCAGGCTCAGTTCAGCATGGAGGGGTAACGTCGATGAACCCGTCTGCTGGTGGGTGGGCGTAGCCCATTCATCTGGACTGGTCTGACTGAATTCAAGGAAAGAAAATGATTAGGTAAGAATACATTTCTCCTTGAAATGTATTCAACCCTGTCATATATCACACAGCAATTTATTTACAGTGTATTACATCACGTTACAACGTGTATGTGAATTATTTTGCTGTTTTTTTCTCTCTTCACTTCTAGATACCAGGGCCCTGTGCTGCTTATTAGAAGGACCAAGGATGAGATTATTACCACAACGTAAGTCTTGCCTTGTGTATCCTGTCCATTTCAAGTGTATCATGACATGTTTAATTTCTGAAGGCTTTACACTAGTTTTGGTGATGTGTGCATCTTTTAATATGACCTCACCTTTGTAGAATCTACAGTCCCATTCTTTAACTCATGCTCTGTTCATGCTTTATGCATATCACTGTGACACCTGCATGGGGCTCTGAGGAAAATCTACTCTTCAGCTCTCTGTGCTTTATGTATATCTGTGTCATACCTGTGTGTGCTCAGAATAAAACATCTGTTACATTACCTTAGCACTAACCCTAACATCCACTGAGGCTTAACCCTGTGGACCCTTGAAGAGTCCTGCCAAGCACTGCTCAGGATCTGCCTGCACCTGTGCACGTGCTCCTACAGTACCAACCTCTCGCCCACTAGCTGAGTTACCACTTGCCTCTGGGCAAATACCTTACCCTGCAAGCAATCCCCTGGTGGTTTTTAGGGACACTGAGATCCCACAAGCCCAGGCTTAACACGGTTCTCAGAAACGCACCCACAGGCTTAATAGCAAAAATATTGGGATCAACAATCAGTCAAGAGACAGAGCTAACAACAAAATGTTATTAACAGAACAGTGAACTGAAAAAAAAAAAGGATTTTGTTGTGCATAGAGCCAACAGGTAAAATAACAAGGATTCATACAGTTAACATTATCTAGACGAGTTTTATTATAATGAGCTAGTGTGTAGGGAGCTTCAGGGTAGGCAGTCTTCACAGGGATGTGTATTGCTAGAACATGACTTTGGCAGAGATTTGCTTTCAGTTTTTGTGGGTTCTAGGGTTGTCCCCACTAGAGCTGGTACTGTAAAACCAATGATAACCTAAGCCACTGGCTTCCTAATTAGGCATAATACAGAGTTGCACCATTACACCTTCTTGTGGAAACTTGAGGTGTATGCATTCCAAGTCTCAATTTGGGATAGCAGCAAGCTAACTAGTACTGGCTGCTATAGACTACAGAGCACAGCAGACGTTAGGCTGCCACTTGGCCTGCTAGTTCAAGGCTTGCAAGGAAAAGGTCTTTCTGGGAAAAGAAAAGGTTTCCGTATAAAATAAGAAATCTCAGCAGGCACAAAGATTGTTATTTCTCCACAAAATCTATTTCTTATACTTAACAAATATCCAGATCATTGCTAGTTCATATTTTTTGCCCACCTCTTTCCTGATACTCATTCAGCTACTGCAAAGAGAACCTGTATAGCAAAGCTTTAGATTCTGCTCTCACGGTAGCAGAAGCTGGTCAAGCCATTGGGAGATCATGATCTTAGGATGTCATCAAGTAGGACCGGCCTGGGTTTTTCTCTGCGCAGATCTTCTGCTTCCTGGGTCAGCTGGGACTGACAGTGCTGTGGAGGCAGCATGGCAGCATTCAGAGCCCCTGGAGGAAGAGAGGGAGTTCCAGTCATTGAGCAGTAGTGACACCTAGTGGCCAGATTAGGGCCCATGATTGCAAGGTTCCACAAGGAGCCCTGGTGCATGGCCCCTGCTGAGGGCTGATGCTGTGATGGGGGGGGGGTATAAAATAGGTAGGAAAAAAATCCCCATGTAATTGCGAATGAAGGCTCATGACTCCAGATCCCAGCCCTGCTTCCGAATGAAGCTAATTGGACCTAAAAAAGGGATCCCATCAGATTAATAGCTGGGTGCTATTTAGAGAGCTGAAGCAGTCCAAGGTTGTAAGCTTATTATACCCCTTATCTCCCCTCTGCCCCAACCCTCTTCTCTTTGTTAGAGTTCCTGAGGATGTCATGTCGAATCGAGGGAACAATCTACTCCTGCGTCTCCTGCAGCACAGGTGAGTCCTGGGCTTCCCACCTCCGCTGGAAGGAAGCGCTCCATCACTCTGAGAACCCCAAAGTTCTCAGCTCGGGTCCTCCAGGCTTGGCTTTTGTGCTGGCCATAGTAAACATTCATCAGTTATGTGTCCAGTTTCCTTCCTGTTACTGTGCACCCTTGTCTCTCTCCACCCTTACCCCAGGTACCCAAAGGTCATGACAGAGGAGGTGCTGGGAGTGGTGTGGGAGTGGCTGGGGGCAGCCAGCCCTGTTCAGGAGGGTAAGCAGTATTTTCTTTAAGTTTTTTTTTTTGTTTTTTTTTTTTTTTTTAGATCACTAGGGGTCAAGAACAACTCTGTCCTAGCAAAGAAGGTGAAAGGAAGACTGTGGAGGCTCAGCTTAGGTGGTTCTGTGGCATTGCACTGGCAGGGTTGTGGAGCAGGCTAGACGGAGCTCGTGATTTTCCCTTTCGCATTTTCTTAGAGTGGCAGAAACAGGCTTAGAAGGTTGCAATACTGCAAGCAACCTATGCCCTCGGAAGCAGAGGCAGGAGAAGAGGTGCCAAGGATGAAAGAGAGAGCAAATAAAGGAAGCATGACCAATGATGCTGCAGGCCATAAGAATTTCTGGGTTGATACCAGTAGGCTACAATTCCTCAGAAATCAACCGGATTGGTGCTGACATGTTGGTGGTACTCGGGAGCTACCCAGCATGGTCGCAGGGACCTGGCAAGCTGGATCTTTGAGCAACAGCAACACTAGTTTTGGTAGCTGCTTAGATTATTGTGGAGTTTCTTGGTAAGACATGAGGGCACTGGGTTTGGATTACGTACAGGATCTTGTTTGCTTATCTACCCAGGATGGTAGAGAACCAAGGAGGAGGAAAAGGAGCGATATCCTACAAGCAGTCATGCTTCTGCAACTGGGATACATCTTTGCAGTACAGACAGGACTAACTGGGCAAACTGGATAGGCCAATTGGTCTTTTCTTCTATGTTACTCTGTGTCTCAGGAATTGGATGACTCAGTAGGCAAAGTTCCTGGTTGTGTCTCAGATCCCTGCTCCATCACTCACTTTCTGTGTGTGACCTCAGGACAAGCCATTTTATCTCCCTGTGCCTCACAGATACAACATACTAGCATCTTGGGGTCTTCTTTGACCTCTAACATTTTTAAATTTGATAAGAGCCAGATGTATTGGCATGTTCTGTCCTTGTTACCGGTAATTAAGACTGTGGTACGCAGAAGCGGCTGTGGCCACCACTTCCTGATCCAACTCCTCTTTTCCCTCTTTCACTCCTGCAGCTTCTATATACAGCCAGTACGAGGTGGACGATGACTGGTGTTTGTCTGTCTTGCAGTCCTATAGAGCCGAGCATTCCGGAGTCTTCCCCTACAGTGTTGGTAAGTGTGCAGAAGACATGTCTCCTTTACACAGCGAACAGGCTAACAACCTGAACAGGAAGCAGGTCTCCTTTACACAGCATCACAGTCCAAGCCGGTGGCAGGTCTCCTTTACACAGTATACAGCATCACAGTCCAAGCCGGTGGCAGGTCTCCTTTACACAGCAAACAGGTTAACAACCTGAGCAGGAGGCAGGTCTCCTTTACACAGCATCACAGTCCAAGCCGGTGGCAGGTCTCCTTTACACAGCATCACAGTCCAAGCCGGTGGCAGGTCTCCTTTACACAGCATCACAGTCCAAGCCGGTGGCAGGTCTCCTTTACACAGCATCACAGTCCAAGCCGGTGGCAAGTCTCCTTTACACAGCAAACAGGTTAACAACCTGAGCAGGAAGCAGGTCTCCTTTACACAGCATCACAGTCCAAGCCAGTGGCAGGTCTCCTTTACACAGCATCACAGTCCAAGCCGGTGGCAGGTCTCCTTTACACAGTGCCCAGTATAACAACCTGCATAGAACCGCTAGGTCAGGTAGACTCTGATTTCTGACTTGTCTCTGTGCAGGGGAAGATATGACCCCAGAAGGGAAAAGGCAGCTTGCTCTCTTTCTGGTAAGTGCTCCAATGCTGCAAGGGCTCTTCTTTTAAGAACTACATGCTCCAGCAGAAACTGAAGAATTTATAACATGTAACCTTCAATATATGTAGAAAAGAAAGTGAGAGAGATCTGTGTTCTGCCTTCTGCTGGTGAAAAGTCAATGATGAAAACTGATGTCCATGCGTGTCTGTGTTCTGTGACCTCCCCCTCTCTCTCTGACTTCCTTCAGGTGATACCTGTGTACGTGTCTCTGCTTTGTCACTTCCAGCTCAGATCTGCACTTGATAATTAAAGTGGATAGAGATTAAGAATACTAAAACAATCACCATTTGACTGAAGTTTGGTTACAGTTGTTTGCATATTTAACTCAATAGTGGACTTTTAGTTATGAGGTCTGTGAAACCTGTGATGCAATTGTTAGGGCTACTGTGGGGTTTTTTTTTTTCCTTCTCTTTACTATATTGTAGAATGTGGTACTAAATTTCTGTTGTAGCTTGGATGGAGATTTCATAAAAGCACTTTTAAGAAATATTTTACGTATATTAAACTGCAGAGTGACTATAGAGTGCAAAGCTGGTGTCACAGAACAATTGGCTGACTTTGCTAGAAAGTAACTAGTTTTGTTTGACAGGATCAGCTACAGGAAGAAACACATCCTGGGCTTCACAATCCATTCTCATCCTTCAATATTGACCAATATTAGAATCATAACTGAAACACATCAATTCTCAGGAAATATGCAAAAGGACTTAAGCATATTATTTAATTATAGTTTCCTGAACATACCCAGTCCAGACAAGTGGGTTTATGCATCCTTCCCAGCAGATGGAGGCAGAGAACAAAACCTTTGAGGCACTGCTACATAACCGAGAGCGCCGCCTGCAGTCCCTCAGGATTTCTCTGTCTCCAGCAGATGGTGGAGGTGCAAACCTGAAGTTCTGACTGATTGTTGAGACTTTGAGATTTGGCAATTTGACTCAGCTTCCCGAGGTGCTAGGTTGCTTTATGGGCCATTCCTCAGGTTGAGCCGGGCGAACAAGGGGTTGGATACTACTGGCTGTTGTGGCCTGCGACCTCCGGGGATCTTGATAGCCAAGGGGACTGGCTTTACTCTTGGTGTCCCGAAGCCACCTCCTGTCTGCTGCTGGCTCTGTTCAGGGAAGAATCCCTTTTTTACTTTTCAGTTTGTTGGGGGGAAAAAAAAAAGCCAAAGCAAGTAGAGGGAGCCAGGAGAATCGGCCTGTGGCGCAGTGCTGGGGCAGTCGACCAGTGGGAGCTGCTGGGGTAGTGAGGAGGGCTGTGTGTGAATTTAGTCTTTTCCCCAGTGGGAGAAGGTTTGGTGTGTGCCGCGCTTTTCATGCGGCAGTCGGGCCACTGACTTTTTTCCCATGCGCTGTCTGTGCCAGCGTGGTCGCGCGTCTTTGTGCAGCGAGGTGCGGCCTACCTCGCGGCGGTGCACTAGGGCCTCATGACAATGGAAAAACCGCACATGGAGGCTTGTAAAGCCTGCGGGCTCTAGTCGACCCGCTTGAATTCCCACTCCCTCTGCACAGGTTGTGCTTTCGTAGGAGGGGAGGGATCTTCCGGTAAGGCTTCAAAGGCCAGGAAGGTTTCCTGATCAGTGGTCTCCGCTTCTTCTGCTCCCACAGGGGATCGCAGTCAGGGGACCCCTGCCGGCTGGGAATCCGGTCACTCCTCTCCCCCTCTCCTGCGGGGCTGGAGCCTGAGAAGGGTCAGGAGGAGGGAGTGGATTCCTTGATCAGGGGATTGAATGCCCTTGGGGGGGGTTTCCCCTGAATTTGTCCTGCGATGCCCGAAGCTTTCTTGGCTAGGAAGAGTGCAGGCGAGAGGAGATCCAGAGACAGAAGACCAGGGCCGTCCAAGAGACCCAGCCTGGTTTCAGCAGGTTCTGGGTACGGGCCCAGGCACCTGGGGTTGTGTGGTGCATGTGCAGAGGGTGATCCCAGGGAGCTTGGTGACTCGGACGAGATGCAGGAGGATGCTGCGCCTCCACAGAGAGCGGACCCAGATTGGGGGCCAGACCCCGGATCCGGATATAAGTAAGAATGGTTCGGAAATTATTGAGGGGGCCCAGAACAGAGGGGGATGACCCTCGGGTAGTCCATATGTTTAAAAAGGAGGAACTTCGGCCCCTCATTCCTCAGGTGTTGGAAGAATTGGGGGTGAAGCTAACTCAGGAAAAGTCGCATAATGAGAGCGTCAATCTGGTTCTGGATGGGCTGTGGAGTCCGCCTAGTGCCTTCCCCATACCTAAAAAGATTCATAAGCTGTTTAGCCGGGAGTGGGATTTCCCGGAATCAGGCTTGAAGGTTGATAGGGCGATGGCTAAGCTTTATCCATTGCTGGAGGGGCATTTGGACCGTCTCAAGACCCTTAAAGTGGATGCAGCAGTCTCTGCGGTAACTAAGAAGACTACGATTCCAGTAATGGGGTCCAGGACTGCAAGTTGGAAATCCAATTAAAGCGCATGTTTAAGGTGTCCTCCTTAAGTCTGTGAGCCGCGGTGTGTGCTAGCATAATGCAGTGGGCTTGCTTGTGCTGGATTTAGCAGCCTCAGGAGCAGGCCTCATCTAGCGTGCTCACCCCATTCAGGCAGCTCGCCTGGAAGCTGGGCTGGCTTATGTGGCGGATGCTTTGTGTGATTTGGTGTGTACATCGGCCAAGAGCATGGTCTCAGTGGTGGCTGCATGCAGACTTCTGTGGTTGCGCAATTGGTCGGTGGATATGTGGTCCAAGACGCAGTTATGTAATTTTCCTTTTAAGAGGAAGCTGCTTTTCGGGGAGGAGCTGGCTCAGCTAATGAAGTCCCTGGGGGAAGTAAGTTGCTGGAAGATAAGGGTAATGAGGTCTTTCCACCCCAATCCCGTCTTCGGGAGTCAAGGAGATTTCGGTCCAGAAGAGAGTCTTCTACCTTGGGTTCCAAGCAATCATCAGTTCGTTAGACATTTCAGGGTTGCAGCAGGTTCTCCAGAAGTGGGGTCCAGTTAGGGGACCAGAGGAAGTAAGGCCCCCCCAATGAAGCCAGGCTCGCACACTCCTTGCTGGAAACTGTAGGGGGCAGGTTGTCCCGTTTTTACGAGGAGTGGGCCAAAATTACTTCAGACTGGTGGGTTCTGGAGGTTGTAAGAAACGGTTATGCCTTAGAATTTTCGCGTCCACTCAGTGAAACCTTTCTGGAGTCTCACTGCTCTTCTAGAAGCAAACGGGAGGTGGTAGAGGGGACACTACAAAGGTTGATAAATTTAGAGGCCATAATTCCGGTGCTGCTGAGCGAGTAGGGGCAGGGAAGGTACTTTGTGGTGCCAAAAAAGGGCATCTTCCCATCCCATCTTGGATTTGCAAAAGATGAAACGAGAAGTACTTTTCTTGAACATGCCCATTAAAATCCATTATGCTCTCATCTACTTCCTTTCAGGTACCTAAGTGTCCCAGCATTCTCAGACCCCTTAATAGCTTTGTGGAGGTCATGAGGATTTTTTGCACTGCGTTAGCATGGTCACAATTGGTCTGCCTGCTCAATGCGTTTCTAGTAATGCCAAGCTTGTCCAAGGCGAGTTCTAAGACAGTTTTTCTTTCAACAGAAGAAAGTCACTGAATTTGAGCAGTATTCCATTATTAATGTAAAATACCATACTTCAATTATAAAATGGTAAAAAGCGAAGAAGTCCGCAGGAGTTGGCACATCTTTTGTGGTAAATTTTGCAGCTGTAGAAGGGGCCCTTAATTAGAATGTGTAACTCAGCTTTCTTCTTTGTACTTTTTTGCTATCAAACCTAAATATATTTATATCTACTCCAAGATCTTTGCTTCCCAGTAAGCTACAAGACCGAAAAAATGTATGGTTGCTTTGAATTTGTGAAACTGGGTCGGTCTAGGGGAATTGACAGTCTGTGACCCCTGAGTGTCAAATGAAGTTTGTGCTTTCTCTTTTTTTCCCCAGGCACAGAAGCACTTGAGAAACTTTGATACCACCCATTGCACTCCATTACCCTCCAGTGAGTTTCATATGCCCTGGAGCTTGTAACCAAACTCTCTCCTCGAGGAGACAACGCAGACTGAGGGAAACCGAGGAAAGAGTACCCCCAAGCACTGGAAAACTCTCTTCCCTTTTTTTTTTTTATTTTTTAATTTTTGTTGCTGCTGTTGGCAGTTGATTCTGCCCTGTCTACATCCAATTCCAAGGCCCGTCTTCACGGGCTGCCTGCAGAGACTGTAAAATCCTCGGTGTCTGGGGAGGATGGAGCCACGTGTGGTGATGACATGCTTGCCTAGTGGAGCCATCTGTGCTAGCATGGCATCGCAAGACTCGAAAACCAGCCAGGGTTTCGGAGAGAGGCAGGAGAGGTCCTTTGATTCCTGTAAGAGGGTGTCCTGCAAAGTCGCAGTGGAGTGCCTCACAGGGAAAAGAAAATAAAGACAAAATGCTTGCTCTTTGTACACTGATTTTTGCCCCTATTTTTTAACATAACCCTATGCAGGCAGTTCTAACGCACATACTTTATGCAGATTTTCCAAAAACGGAATTATTCACGTTATGTCTCTTTGAAACAGCAAGTGCAAAGTAAGTGCACTGAAAAGCATCCACGTAGGCCGGGCCGGTGGCTCTAATAGCGCTGCAGACGGCTGTTCAGTAGTTCCTCGAGTCACGTTTTCTGCTGCCCCGGACAGCTGGGGCTGCTGTGGGAACATTGTTCCTAGCCCCTGGGTGGGGGGTGAAGGAATCGAGGTCCTCGCTCAAGGATGACGCCTGCAAACCAGATTTCGGGTCCATGTTTGGAAGAACCCCCTGATATGACACCCCCCCCCCCCAACCCAACGTCATCTCTGCAACGATCGGATTAGGTATGATGGTGGGACGGGAAGGGAGTATCAAATAAGGGAAAAATCTCCAGGCAGGTGCACGGTGCCAGGATCCCAGTCCTGGTTGTGACTGAGCTGGAAGCTCAAAGAAGCAGGAAGAAACTGCTGCATCACCAAAAACAAGAAGCATTGACCTACTTTGCACTTATTTGTGCAGGCGGCATTTGGACATATACTGTTCCTGCCCCACACCTGAATGTCCACAGGGGTGCCTCTTTACAATGTGGCTAAAAGTACATGCACTGTGAAACTTTTAACTGCATTTGAGCAGGGTAGGTTAGAGTTGGGGCATTTTACCAGGGAAATACAAATGTGGGCAAATGTTTAGGCACCCCTGGTAACATTGTATGTGTCAGTGAATTTCTACATGAACAGAAGCTGCTGACACAGCCTCTACATGGCACAAAGAACTCCTGAGGTTTGGAAGAAAACTTCCCTTGTCCAGTTTATTTGCTGACAGTTTCATCTGTAAGATACATATTGGTTCTTTGTTGAGTCCATTTCTATCTTGCAAAAAATTGGACAAGCGAAGTTTTTCTTCCAGACCTCTGATATTTGATTACATGCATGGTTTGGCTTTCCCACTGATTTCCACTGCTTGTACAAAGTTAAACACGACATCTTTCTGAAATGTTTAATGCAAAATTACTATTCATTTTCTGATTTTAACAGATTGAAAATAATAAAAACTAGAACATGGTATATGCAAAGTTTGGACACCCTTCCAGTTGATTCATTATTTTGTTTTTTCTATAAAGTTGGTAATAAGGTCCAAAATGTTGAATGACTCATTAGGCCTTCAATCGGGTGAAGAAACCCATGATTTAACAAATAATCTGACTCTTGATTGTTCTTTCTACTTTCAGCAATCATGGGTTCCTCTAAGCAGCAGTTTCAGCATTTGAAAATGAAAATCATTCACTCTTACAAAACAAGGGAAGGCTATAAAAAGCTTTCTAAATGCTTCTAGCTAGCAAATTCAACTGTCAGAAACATTGTTAAGAAATGGACATTACATGCAACTGTTGAGGTCAGGGCAAGATCTAGAAGACCAAGAAAAATCTCTGATAGAAGTACCTGAAAACTGGTAAGATTTGTAAAGCAAAACCCCCACAGATCACTGCAAATGACCTGCTGAAAAGTTTGGTTGCCATCGGCATAGTTGTCCACAGGCCCACAGTACAGCTTTGCTTACCCAACTACGTTCTGCATGGGAGAGTTTTCAGAAGAAACCCTTTTCTATGACCTCATCACAAGAGTCATTGCGTAAAGTAGACAAAACAAAACGTTGATAAGCCTGAATCTTTTTGGAACAAAATGTTTGTACGGAGGAAACTAAAACCAAACTGCATAACAACATATTATATATTTGGAGAAAAATGGTGAAGCATTTGAAGAAAAGAACACCTTGCCAGCTGTTAAGCATGGGGGTGGATCTATTGTGCTATGGGGTTGTGTGGAAGCCAGCAGTACAGAAAATATTGTGCACATAGAAGGAAGAATGGATTCAACAAAATATCAACATAGCCTAGAAACTGGCCCCCAGTCAGTGAAGACATTGAAGCTGAAAAGAGGTTGGATATTTCAGCAAGACAACAATCCAAAGCAGAGCTCAAAATCAAGCATGAAGTACTTACAAGGAAAGAAAGAGGAAGGTTTTGGAATGACCTTCACAGTCCCCAGGCTTGAATATTCTTGAAAATCTGAAAGCTCAAACATGCAGTGCTTGCTAGGAGGCTTCAGAACGTTTTTGAGCTAGAAGGAGTTCTACAAGGAAGAGTGGAAATCCCAAAAGCAGGAGTAGCAAGGCGCTTAGGTGGCTACAGGAAATGTTTGGAAGCTGTTATTTCAGCCATAGGCGCTGTTCCAAAGTATTGATTTGAGAGGGTGCACAAACGTTTGCACATTGCATATTCACGGTTTTTTTTTTTTAAGAAAATGCAAATAAACATGTGGGGCCCCATTGGGATCCCTACTAAGGTGTGTGGCCTTTGTAAAAGGGCTCTGCATTCAGAGGAGAGAGGAGCATACCATCTATGCCAGGGGTGGCCAACTCCAGTCCTCGAGAGCCACAAACAGGCCAGGTTTTCAGGATATTTCCAATATGTATATGAGAGATTTGTATACAATGAAAAGGGAGTGCATGCAAATCTCTCTCATGCATATTCATTGTGGCTATCCTGAAAACCTGGCCTGTTGTGGCTCTTGAGGACTGGAGTTAGCCACCCCTGATCTATGCCACAGCACCCCCATGTGAGGTTGCTGCAATGGTTGTTTCCTGTGTCTATATAAGACAGAGACCCCCCCTAGAGGAACTGGATTTTGGTGTTGGAAGTTTAAAGGAGAGGCGTGGGTTTTGTTTTTTTTTCCAGTTTCCTTTTCGTGGACATAAATAGTGATTGGATCAGCACAAGTTAAAAACTTGAGTAAGAACGCCAGTCATCGAAGCTTCAACCCCTTTTTCCTGGAGAAATCCTAGGCCAGGTTCAGTGAGACATGGATTTGTGGAGATTTCCCTTTTGAGATGATGAAGATTCTTTATTTGGTATCTTCAGTTCGAAAGGAAGTTTTTCCATCCCTTCCTTTCACCTTTTTTTTTTTATTGTTCGGGAACTTATTTCCCAGCTGTCTCTCTTTTTTCAGCCCAAAAGTCTTGGAGAAGGTGAGGAAACTCATCGAGTATCCAGCAGGAGAGAGGAGATGGGAGTGCTTGCTCAGTCTGTTCCAATCTGGTATACACCAGAGAGTGAAGGAGGCACGTAACTGGTACAAAAGAGAAACAGGAGTGGAAGCAAAGAAAAGGATGCAGCTAGAGCTTACAGCATTAGTCCGATACTATTTCCAAGGGAGTGTCCATTACACAGTCCCTAAATATCATTCAGAATAGCTGGCAGAGGCCCTGTGTTCAGAAAGGAATAAGGGCACCACACCATTGCTGATTGAAGTGTTTATTTTTAGATTGTGGCTTTATCAAGGGAAACGTATTTCTGTGTCAGATTCCTGTTATTTCCCAAGTGCTTCAGTAAAGACTTTGCACTGGAACACCAGTCAAGTGTCCCTCTGGTTCTTTTAAATCTAATGTCTTGGGCCTTGGAGGATGTCCTCCCCTTCAACAAAGACTCCACTGTATGGGGCTTGAATTGCGACAGTGTATGTGAATTAGCCCCTATATTTTTTGTGACCGACCCTGGAAATCTTAAAGTATGCCCTGACTTCAAGGTTACAAATAGTAATTATGCATTAAAATTAGCAAAAAGATCTCATGTTGAACTTTGTAGCATGTAGAGGTTGTGTCATCTGTTCACTTAGAGATTCATTGAAACATACAATGTGACCAGGGAGGTCTAAACTTTTTCAGATTTCCCTCAGAAAGTCACTAGAACTCCGTGCGACCCCTTATAGTTTATAAGAGGGAGGGAGTGGGACATGATTTGACTTTCTTAGTGTCAAAATGTGTCAGCATCCTTGGGCAACTATCGCAGAATGCCATGAGGCTGTTTCTGTTCAACAAATAGAATTGGCTGGCGGGAGAAGCTTGGCCATGACTTATACAGATGAAAACTTAGTGACATGTGTTTTCATGCTCCCAATGATGGGGGGCCTTTTCATTTCCTTTTATAGGAGGGTCCCCACAGAATCACAGGAACTTTAAGGGAGCCCAGAGGATTCTCACAGCCACCCACTAAAAATAAAAAAAAACATTAAAAAGTCTAGGGCACCGCTGAGCAGGAGTGATTTAAAAAATGATGAAGAAGCTGGTCCAGCTTTCATCCTGCACTTAATTAGCTGCATTCAAACTTGAAGGAAAAGCAGGAAATGCTCAAACTGCTATGGAGAAGTTTTCAAAACCTCCCCTGGTTCCTGAGGCAAGAAAAAAGGCTTTCTCCATTTCATCTTGCTACATCAATCTAGACAAATGGGTTATGGCCCCCTAGCAGCAGATGGAGGCAGAGCACATTGTGATATGTGGTGCAGCCCAGAGGAAAAACCAGTATTCTCTGCCTCCAGCAGATGGCTTAGGTGCAGCAGGATCTTTCTCTACTCCTGCTTCCCATTTTCTTTGGGAATTTTAGCAATGGCAGTGGTCAAAGGCCAGGCACCTGATTCACCCAGGTTAGCAAACCCGCTGTGAGAGCTCCCAGTCCCAGAAGGGACTTGGTAGAGCCCAATGGTTGGGTGTTATCATGGGGGGAAAAACTAAAATAAAAAAGAAGAAAAAGGATTCTAGGACTGAAGAGAGAATCCTCTGCACACTACCTCTCCTGGGCCCCTCCAAACCCTTCATTTCTAAGATGGTCACTGTTGCCTTGAGTACAACCGTAGAATGTGAGCCCTCTGGGGACAGGGACAATACCTACCCTACCCGGATGTAACTTGCCTTCAGCTGCAATGAAAAGACATGAGCTTAATCCACTAAAATAAAATAAATGTTCTTGCTAAAGAGGATGCAGCCTTTGGAGCTGGCATTCCCAAAGTGGCCCTTACTTCCTCCCTTACAAAATAAATGGGGGTTTGGGTACTTCCCACTTGTCTGGACTGGTGTAGCAGGATGAAATGGAAGGAGACATGTTATGACCTGTTAATTTTCTTTCCAGCTACACCAGTCTGACCCTCTTGGGCCATAATAAGAGACAGATAATGTTGTTGTCTGTTGACGATCTTTTACAGTATTTATTTGACAGAGGAATAGCTTTTCTTATCAGCCTTTATCTGCTGTTTCCTATGTACCCTTCTGATATGTTTTGTTCCTGTTTTCCTCAGGGTTCAGACAGGTAGTGTTCTCTCAAAGGATCTTCTCTCTCACTTTTTCCATGTTTATGCTTTGTCATAGGAATAGCTTTTTTTCTCTGCGCTGCACCACCCCTAAGTGGTGACAATGATGGTCTCAGAGAAGACTGTGTGCTCTGCCTCCATCTTCTGTCTGGACTGGTGTAGCAGAGTTTATGGAAAGAAAATGAACATGTAATACAATTTCTCCTTACTATCCCTCAGTTGAGTTTCTGCTTATCTTCCTAGTATCCCTGCAGTATATCCCAAAATAATGTTCTACTCCCCTTTCAGTTCTTCAGTTGTCTTATATTCACAGTCCCCCTGACAAGGTGCTCCACAAATTTTGAAAATGCACTTTTGGCCTTGTAGGATCGTGGTGGCAGGATTCCATTGGGGTGGGGAGGGATGACCACCCCAAAGGCAGAATTCATCAGGAGCAGGAGACTGAGAAACACGTACTGTACATGTGATCTCGTGGGCACCTTTACTGCCATGGCACGGGTTGGGAAATCTGTTGGTGTTTGTTGATTGATTGTAGAGTACAAATAAGACGATAAACTGTCCTGTACAAGGGAGAGACATTTTATAAATGGTCACGCTCTACAGTAGGCAACTGGGCTGTACCCTTAGAGTGTGGACAGGAATAACTGGCAGACTGACTGAGCTGGTCTACCATAGAAACTTAATAACAGAACAAGACCGTATGGCCCATCCAGTTTGCCCATCCATCCAATTAATTTAGCACCACTTCCTTAGGGATCCCCTGTGCTTGTCCCATGCTTTCTTGAATTCAGATTCTGTCTTTTGTCTGCATCACCTCCACTTGGAGGCCGTTCCATGCATCCACCATCCTCTCTGAAAAGAAATATTTCCTAAGATTACTCCTGAGGCTACCCCCTTTCAACCTCATTGCATGACCCCTCTTCATTCTAGAGCCTCCTTTCTATTGAAAAAGGCTCAGCTCCTGTGCATGGAAACCTTAGAGATATTTGAATGTCTCTATCATATCTCCCCTATCCTCCAGAGTGTACAAGTTTAGATCTTTAAATATATCCCCATATGCTTTAAAATGAAGACCACTGACCATTTTAATAGCCGCCCTCTGGACCGACTCCATTCTGTTTCTATCCTTCTGAAGGTGCGGCCTCCAGAATTGTACTCAGTATTCCAAGTGAGGTCTCACCAGGGACCTGTACAGGGGCAATGTCACCTCCCCTTTTCTGCTGACCATTCCTCCCCCTATGCAGCCAAGCAGCTTTCTGGCTTTTACCATTGCTTTATCCACCTCTTTGGTCACACACCACGTTACTGTGGGAAGATATGGAGGATACTTTTTTTTTGGCATACTGTCAAAAATCATGGCTATGTCCTGTTGTATGTTGAAACCTCCAGTGATGGTTGAGTCCATGACTAAATCAACCCTTGGGCAGGGTGAGCATGCCATATGTGTGCATGTCTGCACTGTGGCTCTCGTCAGGTGATGCCTGGGTGTGCATCCCCCCTTCTGTTCCTCCCTGTTCAGAGCTGCTTTTTATTGCAAACGAGACCTGAATGACAAACCGCGGGATGTAGTCTTTCCATAACCCCTTTGCTCTCTTTTGTTGCAAATTAAGAGTGCAAGATGAGGGTATTGCATTTATAAGGTGAAGAAACATCTCAGGGATGATTTTGGCACCATCTGGTCCTGTATAATGTAACTTTCCATGTTTGTTTGTTTTCTCACTGTGCTCCTTGGATTAGGCAGAGGGGGATTCTCAGATTGGAGCACATCCATGGACCAGAAATATGGCCTCTTTAATCCCACAACTTGTCACACACTAAGGAAAAAAGGCAGTAGAGCAAGTCTTAGCAAGTACCCAGCCCGTGAGCCGCCGTTACCGGCAAAGTAGAGAGGCGGTAAGGCTAAAGGAGGGCATTCACATTTAGGCAACAGCGAAGCAGGCTCCTGCGCATGGCTAAGCTTATGGTCCCTGTCTGTGCCTCTGTATCGTGCAGCGCCCCCAGCAGTTCCTGTATCTCTGATTAGGGGCCCGGCCCCTCTCTCCCTCTCGCCACCTCATCCTCCCTGGAGCCCTGCTGCAGGCAAGGTCCTTTTCTGTTTATTTGCCCAGTAAATCT
Source organism: Rhinatrema bivittatum (assembly GCF_901001135.1). Taxonomy (NCBI): domain Eukaryota; kingdom Metazoa; phylum Chordata; class Amphibia; order Gymnophiona; family Rhinatrematidae; genus Rhinatrema; species Rhinatrema bivittatum. The sequence continues at coordinate 28,904,680 of NC_042633.1, read as the reverse complement.
CAGCCACATGAAGCAGATAAGAAATGCCCTACTGCCAGAGAGGACTCCATAATAGAACCCTGCATGGATGAGAAACCCCAGCAAGTATCTTGAGAAAAATCTTTTAACTAGAGAAGGACTTTGAGTGAAAGCTACTGACACCATTGATAAAGAAGATGATGTGCATTGAATAGGTTTCTGTGATATCTTAATTGCAAAAAAAAGAAAAAGTTGATAATTAAGAAAATAAAGTTTGTTTTTAATTAAACCTGTGCTGTACCTGTCCTGTGGGTGTGTGTGTGTGAGTGAAGGAAGCTTGCGTGGCCCGTGCAGTTTGTGACTCCATCTGGAAGATACATGAGCCTCACCCTCTTACAAACTAATGTAGTGGCTTATGGCAGATAAACAGTTTGGGTCCCTTTCATGATCAGGCTGGGGACAGGGGCGAGATGAAATACCGCACAGAGGGGAGGAGTAGCCGGTAGCTCAGTGGGATGCAGGGTTAAGAAGCTGCTGCTCCTACTAATGGCTCTTGTGACCATGGCCGTGTGACTTCACTCTCCATTGAATCAGGCAGAAACTTGAGGTTTGATATACTAAGCCCCCCCCCCCCCCCTAGATCCAAAATGGGGAAAAGCTTTAGTGAGCGAGTCCCTTAGATTGTTAGGGCACCTACCAACTGTGCCTCTATTCATAATTCTCCTTGAGCTCAGATTTGGAAAGGTAAGTAATTTTAAATTTAAAAAAAGCCTGAAGGCAGCGAACCCTCTCTATGCTTGTTTAAGCTGTTATATTGCTTTATAAGCATGTGAGCACCGAATGCGTAAGCAATAGAGAGAGAAGGTAGATTGCATGCAAACAGATAAGCGGGGAACATAGGAGTAAGAACGTGGGTGCATTGGGGATAAATGCATATATTTAATGAAATGCCAGTGGTGGCAGAGAGAGTAGAATTATTTGCATCAGATTTTTGCAAAGGAGCCTATTTTTTCCCCCCTCCAGTCCTGCAGTGTCATGAAGGAAGCTCTTGAACCAGTCCGAGCCCCAGGCTATGCCCACTGTTTGCTGCAACAGCGTGGAGTCCATTGACCACCCCTCTGTGTCCTCAGTTTATAGCTCTGTTCCATGCCATTCACCTTGCTTCTGCCTGAAACTGGCCAAAGCCTTCCTGAGGTTCAGCCATGCCACACCCACCGCACTGCCATGGGTGCTAAGGCACGTTTTCTATTTAGTTTTCAAAATGGAACAAAAAGAAAAAAAACCCAAAATGTTGTTGGCATTCCTTTCATGTGAGAAATAAAAGCTCATGTAAAAAAAAAAAAATAATAATGACTACTCTGTTGCTGATCTGGGCCTGCCTGAGCTCTGGGTCTCTCTGACCTCGCCAAACTGTGGTTGGGGTCCAGGAATTCTCTGGGTCCCTCTGACACTCCCCAACAAAGTTGCCAGCTCCCAGGACTTCCCCAGCCCAGACCCAGGAGCTCCCTGAGGCCGTCTGACCATCTCCACAAATTGTTGCTGGGGCCTGGGACCTCACTGAACCCCTCTGCCCCCCCCCCCCCCCCCTGCTGGGACTGCCCTGACCTCCATGGGTGTCCTGATTAGTGAAAAGGCAGGATGGATGCCCACTTGGCTCCTGCCCCTCTGATGTCCTTTTAAAGACGGCACTGACTGGCCTTGAGACCAGTGCCATAGTGACATCAAACTGATGCTGCTCTCGGCCGGCACCATTTTGCTCTGTTTCCTGCCTTTTTTTTTTTTTCTCCAAATGATTTTGCTGCTTTGTAATGAAAACGTTTTTCTTTAAACTGACATTTCTCTGTTTGTTACAGCAGGGGCTAGTGCCCGCTGCACTCTTAGCCAAGTATGAAGCAATGTATTGATGAAAATATATAAGTATATATAGGATTGTTTTCCATTTTACATTATCGGCTAGTTTTGAAGTGACTTGGGACTATAAATTTAGCTGCCATCTGAAGTCGGGAGAAATCCTGTGATGGGAGTCTTCCTTTTGCTACTGCTTCTCTCTAGGCCACCCAGACTCTGCACCTGGCTGCTGGGATTGATCCTTGGCAGCAGTAACTGGGAGGGGGGACGGGACCATGTGGTCTTTTCTTTATCACCACCTCCTATATTATAAGGGTACCTGAGCCAACGAGGGCGGAAGTGCCTTGGCCAAGCTCACAAGAAGCTTTAGTGGGATTCGGACCCCCATGTTGCTAGTTCTTAGTTTGCTGCTCTGGCCAGTAGGCTACTCCTCCACGTACTGGCCCTCTCTCATGACAGGAATGAACATCGCTCATAAGCCAGGAGTACATTGGCTATGATTAGGGACCTTCATTTTCAGCTTCTATTGTTGTTTTCCCAGGAAATTTAGCAGGGTTTATTATGAGAAGAACAAAATCAGGAGAAAATCAGTTGGAAAAAATGGCTCATTACTATTGCGGGTAAATCTCGGAGTTTATTTTGGTGGACAGAAGCCACGGCAATGAGCCATTAAGCAGATTCTCCCACCCATCACGTAGCAGCATCCCCATCTCCTGCCTAGCATGTCCCCCTCTGGCTCCAGGCTTCTCTCCCCTAGGGCAGCAGCACTGCACGTCTGCTTTTGTGCCGCGCCAGGGAGCCTGCCGGGAAGTGCTTCTGGTGGACAGGGCCTGCTTCAAAGGCACGATGAGGAGGCAGGACTTGAAACACGGCGTGGGCCGCACTGGAGGGTGGGACTTGAAACACAGCATGCACGGTAGAGGCCTTGAGACTCTGCATCGGCAACTCTGGAGCTGCTCTTTAATTAGTCTAACATTAGGGTGAACATCGGTTTAAACCCACTGTCACCTTTGGAAAAATCTGGAAATTTATGGGTGAAAAATCGGTTTTAAACTGAAAATGAAGGAGCCTAGCTATGCTCTCAGGTGATTGCTGGTGCTCTGCTTAATACTTGCATTGTGGCACGGAGCGCCGCCTTGTGGTGTTCATGGAATGTAACAAGTAACGGCAACATACCAAGGTGTGCTTGGAAATGTGGGGTTTTCTTCAACCAGACAGCTGGTGCCCAAGGCAACTGGGACTAGTTCTACTCGCTCCCTCTCAGAATTTGTCTCCATTTATCGGCATCATTCCCCCTTCTTCAGGAAATGATCAGCAGTTTAGGATTTCTGTCTTCACCAATCCCACTCTCTCCTCCCTTTTATCTTTCCTGTTTCCCCTTTGGATTTTTTTGGCGCTCTCTTGTGATCACCCGAACAATTTTCTCTCCCTGCCTCCTTTCATTCTTCCTGCTAATTCTGCCTGTGTTTTGTAATCGTTTCAATGCTCTTTGCTCTGCCGTTTCTGTGGCCTCTTCCATGCTGTTGGAAGCTGAGAGCCGGCCCTCGCCACCCAGCTGCCTCCACTCACTCCTGCCTGATTGGGAGTTGGTTATAGCTGAGAGGGCCCAAGCCTTCTTCCTCTGCTGACCTGCATGAAGGGTTCCAGTCCTGTCTGCCTGTAGGTGGCACCGCCATGGACCAGGTACCTCAGCTCTTCAGACTTGTGTCCTCCATTGACTCCCCGGAGCCAAGACATATCAACCATTTCCATTCAGGCTTCTTTTCTCTTCTTCCCTCCCCCATTTAGTCTTTCTGTCATTGCATCAATGACTGCTGTGACCCTCATCCCTGTGGTGGCAGGGGAGGGCCAAGCACCTGGTTCCAGGTCTAGAGGAATGCGCAAAGGTTGACCCTCAAAACAGGGGCTTCTGCACCTCTCGTTTCCATGCGGAGCCTCTCTCCTCTGGAGTCATGTGATGTGAGAAGGGTTGCCAACTGGCTCCAGGTCTGCAGGACTAGCTGATCCGGTCCTAGTTTACCTCACTGCCTGCCTGGACTTGTAGTCCTGCTTTGCATGAGGAAATCAATAGGGACCCATCAGAACTTGAAGCAAAGGGTAAAACCAGGTCTGGATCGACCTGTCCTGAAAATCTGGGGCCATTGGGTCTAGGTGAAGGGCAGCACTTCTACAAGAAAAGGATGAAAGAGTGAAACAGATGGTGGTAACTCTCTGCAACCCTCCTCTTCATTCCCCCGTAGTGAGAAGGAAAACCATGACCCAGACAAGCTTGCAGTGATAGTAGACTGGGGTTTTCCAGGAGAGTCATGGGACAGACTCCTTGGATTCCCCACAACACATTTTGGGATGGATTTCTAAACAAACTAGTGTCCATGTGGCCTTAATGTTTCCACCTCACCCCAGGTCAATCAAATGGGCTGATCCAGGCCAGGTGTCACCCCATTTCATGCATGGAAATGTAGTTCTGATCTTTCCCATTAATGTCTCTGAAAAGAAAAAGTGCAACTACACCTCCCATGCATCAGCTTGTTTGGTTCACCTGGGTTGCCAAGGCTCCAAGTAATTCCCAGAAGCTGAGCCTATCCTGCTTTTATCTGCAGGGACTTTTTGGACTTGGTGCTCCAGTTTCTCTTAGAAAAACTACACATCCCAGTAGGCAATGGGTAAAGCGAGCAGGGGCTCTCAACCCAGGCCTTGGGGTACACATAGCCAGTCAGGTGTTCGGGATATCCATGGTGAATATGCGTGAGAGAGACTTGCACTGCCTCCACCGGATGCACGAACATTTCTCTCATGCAGATCGATTGAGGATCTCCTGAAAGCCCCAGAACTGGAGCATGCTGGTCCCCCTGCTCCAAAACCGATTTGTCTTAGCCGACTCCGGGTCACCAGCAGCGGCTGAGTCCAGCATTGCTTTGGTTTTGTCCCAGCTACAGTGACAAGAAGGAAGTTGGAAGTTGTCTGACATGAACTAGCTTCCAAAGGGGAGCTTTTGCTGATCCTAGGCCCCGAGGAACAGCACGGATTCCATCTTTGATGGGCTTGGCTTGCGGTATCTGTGAACAAAAAGTGAAAATGAGAAACGTCTTCCCTTTATTTTTCTCAGGTTCTAATATTTTTCTAGCATCTTCTTTGACTGTATGTTAGTGATTTTAAACAGAGCTCTCCTTTCTGCCCATTTCCCGGTTTAAAAAAAATAGCAGTGCCTCTTTCACACTGTAAGTTACTGTGGGATGGAAAGCTGTGCCTGTGTGCACCGATTTGAGCAGTCACTGACTTATGGCAGCTAAGTGAACACATCCTGCGCTTTGGATGCTGTTTTCTCTCTGCAGTAATTGGGATTCTACTGATACATGTCTTGGGGTGCCTTTTCTCCTCTGCAGGAGGTTTCCGTTCACACAGTCACCCTCAGTGGAGATGAAGCAGGCTGGGAATCGGAGGTCTCTGATGATGAGGTAACAAAGTTGCCTCCTTGGGATGGGTTATGAGATTAATTCCTGCAGATAGGAGCCCGGCCTTCAATTGTTTCCGAGATATTGCAGGTCCAAGTGAGGTGGGACGGGGGGTGCTGTGTCCCTTAATTTTACCCCTTCCTGCTCTACTCTGTGTCCCTTTACTCCCAACCTGGAGAGAGCTCAGGGGCCGGAAGTAGCGAGGCAGGCTCTGGCAAAATGCAGAGGGCGCAGGGGCCAAAATTGCCAGGGTGGACTCTGAGCTAAGGGAAACGTTTTGCTCCTCCTTCAGGTCTCCACTAAGAGAGAGAAACATTACCGGCTGGGAGAGGATAACCTGGATGACACCCTGGAATATGAATTCCCTGCCCCGCTCAGTCCCTTTGCTGAAGGAGGGGTAGGAGAAGACCAAATGGCCCCCCACGCAACTTCAGATGAGGGTCCTGGACCCTGAAGGAGGGGTAGGAGAAGATGAAATCGCCCCCCATGCAGCTTCAGATGAGGAGCCCGTGGCCATGCTGGAGCCAGCTGTGGGCTAAACTGAGCATGTCCAAAGTTTTATTTTCTATATAAAGTTTATTTAGTGTATCTTATGTCTCTTTTTTTTTTTTAATTCTCTACCTGGACACAATTTCACCCTGATAATGGGCGGGTGGTGGAGGCAGGAGGAAAGAGGCCATATGTGATGGGTCTCTGATAAGGGCCAGAGGGAGTGGGGTCAGGAGAGAGGCTATGTGTGAGAGTGCCCCGAAGGAGAGCTGGATACTACCATGTTACTACCCTGTGCCAGCAATCGTAAGAGAATGGCCAACAGCTCCCTGATGGGAGCTGGATGAGATTCGGCAGGAACTTCCTGCAAAGTTTATTTCTGCTCGGGGAGTGTTATCGGCGCTGGAGGCCTGCCTCTCACATCCTCCCCCTGACTCAGCACGGCAGAGAGCAGAGGGAAGGATCGCCGCTGGGCTGCCTGCCCCTCCTGAGCAGCAGTTGCACCATGCTGCCTGCCCTTCTGCCCCTGCTCATCACCGCTACGGCCTTGGACCGCGGGCCACCCGATGGTAAGGAGCACGCTGGCCACTTCTCTGCATGCTTCTGAGCTGCTTGGTTGCCTGGGAGCGTGGCGGGAGTTGGATAGTGGGTTAGCTTTCCCAAGCAAGGGGAGGAATGGGTTCAAGTCCTGCCTCTAACACGTCCTGTGACCTTGGGTAAGTCACTGTATCTTCCAATGCCTCCTGCATCTAATTACGTTGTAAGCTCTCTGGGGAAGGGACTCCTGGTATCTGTGTGTAATTCAGCATAAGGCGCTATATAACATTGTAATATTAAAGCATTGGGCTTGGCCAATCTTGCACCCAAAAAATCCAGTACACGCTATGTGCTCCTCAGTGATGACCCCCATCCTTCTGCAGTGTACCCTCTGATTCCCCTCCAGACAGCCAAAGCTGAGAGGCTAATTCTGTCTGGCAAACCCTATCCTGCACTAACCCTACATGACGACTCCTGTGGCACATCCTGCACTGAGGCTGGCTTTCCTTCCACCATGGCCCACGACTCCTCCGGTCATGTATCCTACCCTGCCCTGATCCGAATTGACTCCCCGCGTGGCATACCCTAGACTGACCCTGACGTATGCTTCTTCCTCCTCCTCCTCTCAGCAGCTGTGGAGATCTGGCGTCCTGCTCTGGGGAGGACTGTCCCCCTCCACTGTTTAGTCAGTGGTCCAGTCCTAAGATGGGAGTGGAAGCCGAAATACCCCACCTGTGCCGGCATCGGTGCCAGGCATGTCACGGTGATGGGCCCCGCCGGGTTCACCTCTCAGCTACGTTTCCGGAACCGCCTCCACGGCGGCGTTGGCAGCCACCACCTGAGGCTTCAGGGGGTGCTGATGGGGGATTCGGGGACGTACACCTGCGTGGCAGCCAGCGGGAAGAAATGGACCACTGACCTGCAAGTCAAGGAAGGTCAGTGACCTCTCGCTCCTCGGGACTCACCTAGCCAGGTGGGGTTTCAGGAGACCCATGATCAATTTGTCTCTGGCATATTTATTCTGGATATCCTGAAATCTGGACTGGCTAGGTGTGTTCCTAGGTCTGGGTTGAAAATGAGTGCCTCAGGCTTCCCAAATGCGTCCTAGGTTTTCAGCATATCCACAACAAAATATGCATGAGATAAATTTGCATTTACTGTCTCATGCATGTTCATTGTGGCTATCCGGGAAGCTCTGCCTTAAAGCAGAAGTAGGTAACTCCTGTCCTCCAGTCCCACAGACAAGTCTGATTTTCAGAATATCCACAATGGAGGCAGTGCATGCAAATCTTCTACTCCTTGTGCACATCCTGAAAACCCAACCTGTTTGCGGCACTTGAGGACTGGAGTTGCCTACACCTGCACTGTTCCCTACAGCAGTGGTTCTCCAACCTGTCCTGGGTACCCCCAGCCAATTGGGTTTGCAGAATATCTGCTATGAATCTGGAGGCAATACATGCAAATCTGTCTCATGCATATTCAGTGGGGATACTCAGAAAGCCCGACTGACTGGAGGTCCCCCAGGACGGGTTTGGGATCCACTGCTCCAGTTCAGGGCCGGGGAGAGACAGGGACTAAGGGAGCTGTGAGCTACCCCACAGCCAGGGCTCGTGCACCGATCCCTACAGTACCTCCTGCTGGGAGAGGTTGGGACTGCAAGAGTTGTGAGCACTCCTGCACCATTCCCTACAGCGCCTCCTACTCCTCTGCTCTCTATCTCAGGCTGTTTCAATAATATCAACCTCAGTGTCATCGAAAGTGGACCTGCGGCATCGATTCTGTACTGTAAACTCTGTAACCCGGAGAGGCCAGAAACCTCTTTCACCTGGACAGTGAATGGCATTCCCCTTGCGCAGCTGCAGGAGGGCCTGCGGATGAGGACAGGGGCTATTGTGAGCGTGCCCCTCAGCAGCAAGAGCCTCCTGGGAGCCTGGCGCTGTACGTCCACGGAAAACCCGGCCTGGTATTCCGAGCACTGCCTGGAACCGGCCTCGCCTGATTACGATCCAGAGGAGAGCATGGAGACTGGCGAAGAGAGAGGTAAGAACATGATGGGCCTTTCCTCTGTCCGAGCGACTGGGAGGGGGCAGGGTGACCCTGTGCTGTTGTCTCGTCTGTCCCTATGCCCTTCCAGTTTCTCTAAGAAAAATTCAGTAGATGCAATGGGGGGAAAAAAACAACCACATGCAGGTTCACTTTGTCTCCAATGGCTGAGCCTCCTAGGCTTGCATTGTGAGCCCCAGGATCCTACTTCTTCCTTTTGAATGTAGTCCTGCCCGATTCTCTCAACTCAGTTGCATTTTCTTCCCTTCTCTCTGTAGAGCCAGAAGCTGGTCCTGCGTCTGCAACTCTCAGCCTGTTCCAGCTCATCCTTGTGGCCCTGGCAGCCCTGGCCTTCTTAGCCTTGGCCATCCTCTGCATCTGTTCCCTCTGGAGGAGATTACGGGACAGGTAATGACAGAGCCAGGAGACAAGAAAGCTTTCGAACCTGTCCTGGGTTTAGCCAAGGGGGGGTATGGTCAAGCCAACTTCCATTGTGAGCGGGTTGGTCCCTCTGTGAAAAACGTGGATGGTTCAATTCGCTTTGATAGTGGGCGTTGTAGAAGTCTCCAGGAAAGCTGGACATTCTTTTGTGAAACTTTATTTATATGGCATTTACAACTATACACAGCAGCAGCTTGCAAGCACACCACAGGCAATCTCATTTATGCAATGGCAATCAAAAAGCAACCTAAGGGAGAATAATGTAGTGGAACTCCTATTAAATTAGTCCACAAAACAGTGGAGAGCCAAGAATGGTTAGGAGTAAAAACAGAAGACCGTATTTAGATGTAAGCCCTGTCCCAAGCTGGACCTAGGAACAGGGGCTCCCTGAGAAGGTGATGGGCCAAGGCTGGACCCAGGCCTCCCAGATCCTTCCTGCACGGGGGTGTGTGTGTGTGTGTGTGTGTGACACTTTAGGTTTTTCAAGGCCTACATCCTGGTCCAGTCAATCAGAACCCCCCCCCCCCCCACACTGTCCACCAAGGTGGCTGTTCAAAAAAGTAAATACTTCACTGGTGTCTGATGGTAGGCAAACAAAACCTAAGCAGTACATCCAATGTCCACTGCTCTTTTTCTTTGGGTTCTGTAGTTTCCTCTTGCTACTTTCAGACTTTCCAGGTTAATTGAGCCATGGCTAAGAGAACATAAGACCTGCCGTATTGGGTCAGACAAAGGGTCCATCAAGCCCAGTATCCTGTGTCCAACAGTGGCCAAGTACCTGGCAAATACCCAAACGTTAGATCACAAGCAATGGTTACATGGAATAGACTTAGTTTTTGGGTACTTGCCAGGTTCTTATGGCCTGGATTGGCCACTGTTGGAAACAGGATGCTGGGCTTGATGGACCCTTGGTCTGACCCAGTATGGCATTTTCTTATGTTCTTATGTTCTTATTAATTACCATAATAGCACTTTATGGATTTTTCCTCTAGGAACTTATCCAAACCTCTTTTAAACCCAGTAACACTAACTGCTCTAACCACATCCTCTGGCAATGAATTCCAAAGCTTAACTATGTGCTGAGTGAAAAAGAATTTTCTTTGATTTGTTTTAAATGAGCTACTTGCTAACTTAATAGGACCAGGGGGCTCTCCATAATCTGAGAGAGTAAATAACCAATTTAAATTAACTTGTTCAAGTCCTTTCATGATTTTGTAGACATCTATCATATCCCCCCTCAGCCGTCTCTTCTCTAAGCTGAACAGCCCTAACTTCTTTAGCCTTTCCTCATAGGGGAGCCGTTCCATGCCCTTTATCATTTTGGTCGCCCTTCTCTGCACTTTCTCCTTATTGAGATGCGGCGACCAGAATTGTACGCAGTATTCAAGGTACAGTCTCACCATGGAGCGATACAGAGGCATTATGACATCCTCCGTTATATTTGCCATTCCCTTCCTAATAATGCCTAACACTATTATATTTTCTTTTTTGACCGCCACAGCACACTGAGCAGACTATTTCAATGTATTATCCACTATGACTCCTAAATCTCTCTCTTTCTTTCTTGGGTGGTAGCTCCTAATATGGAACCTAACATTGTGTAACTACAGAAAGGGTTATTTTTCCCTATATGCAACACCTTGCAGTTGTCCACGTTAAATTTGATCTGCCATTTGGGAGCCCAATCTTCCAGTCTCACAAGGTCCTCCTGCAATTCATCACAATCTGCTTGAGATTTAACTACTCTGCATAATTTTGTGTCATCCGCAAATTTGATTACTTCACTCATCGTATCCCTTTCCAGATCATTTATAAATATATTGAAAAGTACAGATCCCTTAGGCACTCCACTGTTTACCTTTTTTTCCAGTGTGAAAATTGACCATTTAATCCTACTGTTTACTCTTTTTTAACCAACTTGCAAACCACAGAAGGACATCGCCTCCTATCCCATGACTTTTTAGTTTTCTTAGAAGTCTCTCATGCAGGACTTTCTCGAACGCCTTCTTAAAATGCAAATACACCCCATCTACTGGTTCACCTTTGTCCACATGTTTGTTTATACCTTCAAAAAAATTGGGGCAGTCGGTGGATTTGCCAACCTTTAAGACAGTGGATGCACTGGAGAGGTATAGGGAGCTTCAACAAGTCAGATCCCTTGTTCATTCAATTGGTCCTCAGTTTGATTTTAGTGGCAAGAACTCTTGAGAGGCTTTCCTTCTGGCCCTTGTCTCTAAATGACTGATGGATCACCTTGCTTCTGTCAAGTTCCAGTGACCCGGGGCAGTTCTGTCCTCACCATGCACTTCCCATCTGCTCAGAATAACAAATTCACTTCTTTGGACAGGTTTTGATCCAGAAACCAAACAACCCAAGCTGCCTATGGCCTCGACCAATAGCAAAAGCCTCCTCTCGGAGTTGTGCAACTGAACTTGCCAATGAGACACAAACGACCTTTACAACAAACCCATGCATCCTGATCCACAGGAGCAACTCCAAGGCTGCTGCCAGGGGTCTCAGCCCCTGTAAATAATACCAGGCCCTGGGAGATGTTGGCAATAGACTCTAAACCTGAGAGGTGAGGTTGGCCAACCTTCCCCTTCTGTGGGTCAAACAGGGCCCCAAGATATTCCAAGGACTGAGTAGGAGTGAGGTGCACCAGCTTGCTCTTTGCAAAGTTTATCACCCAGATGAGGTAGATGTCTGGTTCGCCTTAATTTACTTTTCCTGAATCACCATTACTTTGGAAACTATCCTTGGGCCATAGCCAAAGCAAACGAGTGCTCAAAACTGAACATGGCCTGAGGAGCCTCTAATGATCTAACTAGGGGAATGTGTGAGTGTGCCTCTTTGAGATCGCGGGAGGCAAGAAACTCTCCGAGCCTCACCGCCACGATCATTGACAGTAGGGTTTCCACGTAGAAGTGGGGAACTAGAAGAGCCTGAGATCCAGAATATGGCAGCTGATGCCCTCTTTGTTGGGAACCATTACATGGCTGGTATATCTTTCATGTACCCACTTGTCGCTGGGCACCAGAACCACTGGTGCCCAGGGTAGACCTTACCACCCATCTCTTTGCTGGTGAATGAGAGGGGAAAAGCAAAAGGGCGTCCACATGAAGTCTTAGACCACTATCAGTTTGGGTTTCATTCTGACCATAGCATAGAGATTATATTAACGTGAAGCCTCGATACTTATGCGAGAGGCTTTGATAGCAAACAGAGATGTCTTAGTATTTTTGGACATATCATCCGCATTTAATATCCACAATCATGAAACACTTTTGGTATAACTGGCTGATTGATGATGTCTTAAAATGATGATGTCTTAAAATGATTTAGTTCCCATCTTACAGCCTGGTGGCAGCAGGTTAGGATCAGATAAGCATCCTCTAAATGGTTTTTGCTAGGGTCAGGGATCTGCTCTGCTGTGTTACTATCTAGCTGAGCCCGTGCTGCTGATTTGGATATTCTGTACTATCTGGCTGCAGCCGCTATACAATTTTCAGGCCCTGTTACAGCACCTGCCCCTGTTGCACTGGAAAAGGTTACTGAGTTTGGTGTAGCCATTAAACAGGGATTATTTGCAAACGCACTGCTGCTGCTGAAGGTCGGGAAGCTGAAACTGCTGGTTTCTGCCAAGATTCCCACATTTGGATAGCCAGCCATTTCTGCAACGTGGGGAAGGCATGAGCCCAATCTCCACGCAAGTTAAGTATTGGGGTGTGATTTGTGGCTTCCTGCCCACAGGTGAAAGGTGCAGTGCTGGGTGTGTACTTTAACTTCCACGTGCTGTGATAGCTAAAGCTGATTTTAGACCAGGTTCAGAGGCATTAGTGCGCGCCGGACCGCAGGGTTGGAATGCGGTAGATGGGCTGCCAGCCTCTGTTTTGAAACCCACTGCCAGGAGTGCAAAATGCAGCCACAGGCGAGGCCTCTGTTGCACGCTTAGGAGAACACATCTCTCCAATGCTTAGGATAAGGCATTGGTTGGCAGGTTAAATTTTAACCTTACTTTTGAAGTCACTTAATGCACAAAGCTTCTGTCAGTCTTATGTTCAGCACAAAGCATGTATACACCTCTGGGCCTTTTATGATCGCAGAGACATCCCCTCCTTGAGAACAGCAGACTTCTACAAGACAGGGGACTAGTTTCAGTTGCAGGCGCTGGAGCTCTTTATCAGCTGAACTTTGTTTGAGCTCCCATAGGAGGATGCTAAAAATCACGAAATGGTTGTAGAATACAAGTACGGCCGAAGAACTGCAGGTCCTATACACTGGCACTGCAGTAGGCACCAGTGTGGTTGGGTTATAAGAACATAAGAAAATGCCATACTGGGTCAGACCAAGGGTGGCCAATCCAGGCCATAAGAACCTGGCAAGTACCCAAAAACTAAGTCTATTCCATGTAACCGTTGCTAATGGCAGTGGCTATTCTCTAAGTGAACTTAATAGCAGGTAGTGGACTTCTCCTCCAAGAACTTATCCAATCCTTTTTTAAACACAGCTATACTAACTGCACTAACCACATCCTCTGGCAACAAATTCCAGAGTTTAATTGTGCGTTGAGTAAAAAAGAACTTTCTCCGATTAGTTTTAAATGTGCTCCATGCTAACTTCATGGAATGGCTCCTAGTCTTTCTACTATCCGAAAGAGTAAATAACTGATTCACATCTACCCGTTCTAGACCTTTCATGATTTTAAACATCTCTATCATATCCCCCCTCAGCCGTCTCTTCTCCAAGCTGAACAGCCCTAACCTCTTCAGCCTTTCCTCATAGGGGAGCTGTTCCATCCCCTTTATCATTTTGGTCACCCTTCTCTGTACCTTCTCCATCACAATTATATCTTTTTTGAGATGCGGTGACCAGAATTGTGTTTATCCTTTTCATTTTTCTTCTTTTTATGAGCATTTTATTGTACCTTGCCTAGTAATTCCAGCTGGAGTGGGTAATAATAAATTTTAAATAAACATTTCTAACAAGTCACTGTCTCTTACACTAGGTCAGGCTCATTTCCTGTAAAAGTTGGACAGCACTCCCTCTCGAATGAAGCAGAGGGAGACCCCTGCATCTCATGGTGGCCCTCCCCACACCTATCGTCCCCTTTTCTCCTCCTTGAAAGGACTTGGATCTGCTCCTGCAATAACCCCACAACCCTCTCCCTGGCCAATGCCATCTCATCACCTTAAACTTAGGTCCATTAAGTTCACCATGTGAGAACTATCCCCCAGGCCTATCTTCTGGCAACCTTTAGGGCTTTCTCTTTCCCAAATCCTTCACCAGCTTATCAAGGTCTTCCCTGAGCAGAAGCTTCCCACAACATGGCAATTTACTCACCCCCCATCGTAGACGGCGCATCTGCTGCCCAGCTCCGAAGCCACAGCAAACACCTAACACAGCCCCAGACATACCTCTTGCCAGTCTGAATAAGGATACACAGGGCATCTGCTACAAAGGCCACCTTGGCCTCCAATCTCTCAGCCTTCTAGTCCATCACACCATCCCCCATGGACCTCCTCTGAATCTGCTGGGCCCAATGTGGGCAGGTTCTGAACATATACCACTACTGATAGTGGCCCATGGTACTAGCATGGAAATTTCAAAAGACTAAGGGGGACCTCGCATCTCCTATCCTGTGAGTCCTTCCACTGGAATCCTGGGCCTTCTGCATCACCACGAGCTTCTCCAATTCTTCATTGGCCAGTGGCTAGTCTGGCCAGCATATCCCACTCCACCCAAATCATTCTATGCAAAGAAAAGGCCTTGGCTGGTCGCTGGCAACCTTCCAGGATCAACTCTCCTGCCTCCACCCTATCCTTTGCTAGGGCCTGCATAATCATAGATGGGAGTTCCTCTTTCTCAAACAGTCAAACCCCCAACAAATCATCACCATCATCCTCCCTCAGGATCACTGTCCCCCTGGCCTAAAAAGCAAGGAATCTGTGCCTGAAGTGCAGGATCCTGCAGTCTATTCCTAACCTAGCTCCCATCTTGATTTCTTAGCCAGAGGACTCCTTGGAGGGACACATGGGTGAACAGGCAAAAAGTCCAATTCATTATGAGGGCAAGCTTGTTGGCAGGGGGAGAAGGCCCGGCTGTAGGTTGTCTGAATACCCCCCTCCCTTTATGCTTTCTCATGGTCTAGAGTCACAGGGAAAAGGCAAGGGGAAGCTATCATCCACTTAGCTGCTCTCTTATTAAAAATCCCACAGTTCCCATCATCACTGGCTCCCCTCTGCCAGCGATGCCTGACACCAAATTCAAGCCCTGCTTAGCAGAGACCCCCCTCTCCATCCACCCTACCTTCCATGGGGCATCTCCCCTCTAACCGTTCCACCCTGACTTTCAGCTCCTCCAGGGCAGGCACAGGAGAGGCCCTGCTGCCATTGACGGCCTGTGGTGGCCCCACAGGCTCCATTGCCAGGGCAACCACGGCTGTGGCCAGACTGCACTCCCATGGAGCTCCTCTGCTCTCTTTGGCCACTGACCACTGCTGAACTGTGGTGGAGACTGCTTCATGACCCTCTCAAGATAGGTGAGAGCTCTTGGCGCTCCTCCATGCTTCTTTTTAAAGAAACCTTATCACCTCTTCTACAGAAGAAGTCCCTTCCAGGCAGCAGGGAGACAGGCACAGCTCTTGCTCTTTTTAAATTGGGAGGGGGAGCTGAAGAGAGCCAGATTTCTTTGATTAACAGACCTCCCCCTCCCCAACCAGCCAGGGCCACGGACAGCTCCCTGCTGAACTGGAGGCCAGGCCCAAAACAATGCTCTAAGCCTTTTTAGGCTACATAGTCTTGCATGTGTACCATCTCCAGCAGACAGAGAATAGTGAAGAGCTGCAGCTGGCCTGGGTCCTTAAGCTAGGGTGAGCTCAGCAAACCGCTTGCTCTGTCTCCCTCTGCTGGTAGGGGAACAAAACCCATTGAACTGGACTGGTCTCCTGGGATAAGGAAGCATTGTTGTTGCACAATGACTGGGGCTCCCTTCCTCCTGTGCCGAGAGTGAACAGGAACATGCTCGGCCTTGGCTTTCCCCATGGCTACATACAGCACGGCCCCTGAACCAGCCTCAATCATTGTTAAACTCAAACAGGCTGCCACAATACTGTGCATCCAGGTTAATGAGCAGTTGGTCTGGCATTGTGGATGCGCTAGACTAACTCCTGCTGTAATAAGGGGGGTGGGGGGAGAAATCAGCACCTCCCAAACACACAGCCAAGCCCCGGTGTAGCTAACAGCACTCAGCACATGTAAATGAGGCAAGAAAGAAAAAAAACCAAACCACTGTGTAGACCGCACAATTTTTAACACCGGCCCTGGAGCTGGCTGAGCAGCAAGGGCTCACCTAAAAAACACTGGGTTGCTGTTGTATCTCCTCCTTAGTGGGAGGATACTAAGTACAAAATGCAGCATCCTGAAAAAAGGTCTGGGCACACACTCCATATGCACCAAGTCCTGTAGATCATGCTGGTGAGTTAGGACAAAATGGACACTCACAGTGCACATCCCGCCACACATCAGACACCCAATTTATCCCTAGTGCAGCAGCTCCTTTGTTACATCCAGCACAGGAAGATGGGTGCACATGGGGGGGGTGACCACACAACAGGTGCCCAGTTTGGGTGCATGAGGTTACATCAGCCCCAAAGGAGGAAGTTTGGGGAGTAGGGGAGGCATAGCAATTTATTCTCCCCCCCCAAAGTTAGGGGCCTGTCCATCCATATGCAAGCCAGAAAGTTCAGAGGACCCTTTTACAGGGGGGGGGGGGGGGGTGGGGGAATAGGAACGAGGAGGTAGTAGCCACCTTTTGGGGTGCAAGCAGGAGCTACAATTATTGCTAAGAAGCCACGAATGTCAAACAAGTTTAGTTGAGGAGGCTGTTCAGGGAGAACTGAAGGGGTTTCTAGACTGAGCAGCTGCTGGGAGGTCGATGAGGCTTGGAGCCTGGCCTCTGTCACCCCAGCATGAAGGTCCAGCATGGCTTGAGATAGTGCCAGAGAGCATGGCACTTTCAGCCTCAGATTGTACCCTGTGCCAGCTTGTGTCTTTCTTTTTCAGGCAGCAGGAGCCCTGTGAAGATGCTCTGGAAGGGATACTAGGTGAGCAGAAAGGCATGGGGCAATGGGAGGACATAGTGAGCTTCAGGGCAGTGCACCACCACTCCATAAAGAGCAAGCCCTTTGGGCAGGGAATCTGCAAGTGATGGGAAAAGGGGTCCAGTTGCACTATAGTGCTAGTGGCTCCCTGCCTTTACACTTTCTAAAGGTCCCTATGTCCTACAGCCAAAGCTCAGGGTGTGTGGGAGGGAGGTGACTGTTCTATTCCTGCCACAAACCTGAAGATGGTTACAGGGCTGGTGTGTGTTTGTGCTCCTATTCCAGGGGAGGAGCAGGAGCCACCATCTGTGGGCTGTAAGCAGCAAGGCCGAGCAGCAGTGAGCAGGACCCCCTCAGAAGCGGTAAGGGGGGGGGGTTTGTTTGAGAAGCCTCGGTGTGGCTGCCCAGCTTGCGTTTTTTGTTCCAGATGTTCTAACGGCCTTGCCTTTCCTCCCACAGGATGTTGATGGGGTGCATTATGTGGAGCTGGAACAGCTGCCCCCCTCCCGGCAGGCTCCTCAACCCCCCAGTCTGGTGCCCTCCCCCACTGTTTATGCCACCATTGTTTGACAGATGAGGAGTCAGCATGGAGAATTGCTTCCTGCCCCAGTGGCCCCTGCCCTCCCACTTAAGGCTCCAATGATCTGTTAAAAAAAAAAAAAAAGCAAGCCGGAGAACCATTGTAGGCATGGAAGATGCCCAGTAAAAGAAGTTTCCTTGTTTTGTAGTTGTTCTGCCTCTTTGAAACGGGGGGGGAAGAGAAAACAGACGCAGGTCCTCTGTGAGGACTAGGTTGGGTATTCAGTACAGTGGAAGAGCTGTTGCCTCTACCCATATGGTAAATGCTAGCTGAGCCTATGCTGCAGGTTTGCTTGGACCATTAGACTGACCTAGAGGAGCCTTTTAACACCTGAATAAAACCAGAACCCAGTAATGCCTTCTGCTTCTCGCAACAGACCAGCCAAACAACGTGTGTGTACTTCTGTATTTATTTTTTTTTTATGAAAGTATTGCCAATAACCTAAACAGGTACAAAACCAAACCAGTCACCCTTATACCCCTCCTGCCTTCAGCACAGCATGGGAGGAGGTGCCAAAGTGAGCCCCCCGGCCCTCAGCTGCATAGTCCGGACTGCATGGGCTGGGGAGGGACACAGCGTAGTTGAGAAGCCTGCGACACCTTCATATGACTACAGCTTCTTATTGATCAAGAGGCAGCAGGAAGACAGGGCCCCACCCAGCTTTGCCACTTCGGTGCAGGCAGCTGGGATCAGGGTGTAGTCTGTCAGTTTCTGGAATGTCTGCAAGACAAAAAAAAATAAGCTGTAAACCGATTCCCACACCAAAAGATACATGTTGCTCCAGTTTTATGGGCTGTGTGTAGGGAGACCTCTGGTCCAGTTGCTTCCTAGACCTACCCATTAATCCAGGAAGTGGGTTGGAGGAGGAGACTACACATCCAAGGAGAAAGCAATCCCTCGCCTGCTTGGCTGAAGACCCTGCACTCTCCCCAGATGGTCCCTTCTCTGCAAACAAGCCCATGCAGTTTGCATGTTGCTATGCACCTACCAAAGACCAGCAAGAACGCGGAAGGTAGTCCTGAAGCCAGTAGGGTGGCTTGCAAAGATCTGGTGCCACTCAAAAGGCCTGCGCTACAAAATGTAGCCTCTCGCAGCAAACACCAGGTTCAGAATAAATAAAACCCCCCACACTTCTCCAGCAAGTATGCCAAGACTCTGAAACAGACCAGGGACAATTCTAGGAAGCCCTGTCAGCCAGTCTGACTTCAGGCTAGGCTGGCTCTTGAGGACCAGAGCCAGCCAACAGGCCTCATCTTTGGGATATCCACAATGGCTATGCACGAGGCATTTGCACATCTGTTCAGCTAATCCTCCAAGGTAAGGCCTGTTTGTCCTCAAGAGTCAGAGTTAAACCATACCTGTCCTGTCAAATCCCTTTGGCTACACCTAAGCACATCCAGGAGTATCAGACCCAGAGAGACACTAACTCGGGACCATAAAGAACCTGACCTACAATGCTAAGCTCAGCTTCTTATAGATTGTATCTATCACTTACTGAGCCCCTCTACCCCTTACCATGGGAAGGTAGAGACCACCCAAAGCTTTTAACTCCCCATAGTCTGCTACTGACCCATCTAGAGGAAAAACACCAGTGGCCAGTCAGCTAGCTTAACTAGACATCCATTTCTTGTCCAGTCAGAATCCCATGCTCGCTACAGCACAGAAAGTGCACTGCTAGCTCACCTAGGACAAGGGCAGAGAGACTCCCTTATAGCCCTCCCAGAACCACATCCTAATCTCTTGGCTGGAGCATGAGATTACAACAGTTCTACTCCCTCCTGAAGGGCAGGACCCCCAAGGGTGCAGGTGGTCAAGGAACTAAATACAGGGTAGCACAGGGCCTTCATCCTTCCTGGGTCACGTTACAAGACACCAGTTCTACGCAGGCAGCATGCAGAGATTGCATGCATGCCCCCACCCCCTGTAAGAGCTTAGCCCAAGGTCCACAACTATTCAGAGGTCAGGGCATTATTCCTTCAGATTTTGAAACACTTGAAATATGAGACTAGCTAAGGGAGGACCTGGCAACAGTGATGCATACATAGGTTATGACAAGCATTTATTCCTGCAGCTTGCTCTATGCAGGGCTGCAGGCTTCAGCTAGTCAGAAAAAAAAAACCTGCTATGGAAGCAAGAAATACCCAACAAGTACTCTGTGGCCAATCACTATGCCATTGTAACTAATTATATGCACACTGCAAAAAAAAATAAAATTGATGTAATTGTGTGGCAATGATCAATGGCTGTTCTCTGCTGACCCAAGTATAGTAAGAGCATCTTCTTCTGAAGGACACTCAGTATTGTCACCCTACAGCCCATGACTGCTCTCAATGGTGACCAGCTGGCTCCTGACCACCCCCCCCCCCCCCCCCCGTCCCATACCTGGGCACTCTCGGGAAACTCCTCTGCGCTGCGGTGGATCAGGAAGCTGCTCTTCGGGCCAACCTTCACATAGATGCAGTTTGCGGCTGCATCGTCTGGCACCGTCAGGGTCTCGTAGTGGTGGTCCGTCAGCTGCTCCATGGTCTGAGGTGTGAAACAGGAGTGAGACAATGCAGACCCCAAAAGGCTTAAAGCACAGAGCAGAAGCAGCAGCCATTGGGTGGCTCAAGCTCACAACCAAGACTGGGATGTGGTTGTCTGCCGTGCAGACACTGCTTGAACTGACCAGTGGCATTGGTTGTAAAGTCTTCAGTTTACAAGCTCTTAAATCTATCCAAAAAAGACTTACTAACTTGCAGAAAGAGACTTCACTCCTTTGGTCAATATACCCCCTTGTATTTGCAACATTCACCATGAGGACTCCAGACTGAACTCATGACAAGATTCCAGGAACTGACTATGAGGCTGTTCCCTCCCCCCCCACAGCTGATTAGTTTGAGACTGTTCAAATTTGATAAAGTTTACCCCCAGAGATTATAAACACTGGAAGTGTGCAGGCATCTCTGATACACAAGAGGACTGAAGATCAAGTCCTCAGGGTGCATGCCCCCCTGTTTAATAGAGGGAGGAAGTGATCCAGCCAAGAATCCACCAAGCCCATATTCTGGAGGATCTTGTTAGAATGAGAACAAAAAAATAGTCTAGCACTGCCAGCTACTGCTTCTTGCTCTCTCCTCCCCTGCCCGAGCCACATGCTGATACCTTCATAGCTCTCCGGGCTGCCTCGCTGCTGCCGATGACAATGGTGTCCGGGCCAGCCATGCTGCAAAAGCTCTTCAGGTGTGCATTGCCAGACACTGGCACAATGGAGACAGCAAAATCCTGCCAGACGAGAAAGCATTTTAGAAGCAGCTCATAGCTTTAAGACGTCCTGCATGCAAGCACTCCAAGTAGCTTCAGACCCGTTGCACGAGTGCGAGCTTCAGTATGCTATCAGGTCCGAAGGAGCCCTAGTGCACTGCAAGGGCTGGGTTATGTGAATGCTCAGTGCCAGAGCCAAGGCCTGGCTGTGAAAGATATATTATATATTTCTGTACTCCATCCTGGAGTGTTGTGGTTGCATAGGATGGTAGAGTTAGAGAGCCCTTTGAAACCAGGTATAGACAAATCTTAGGAATACAGTGAGCAATACAAAGAGCTAAGCACCTATTCCTTCCCCCTACCCCCAGGAGGGAAGCAGAGTAGCTGTTCACAGGGCATCGGCCCTAGCACAAAACATGCTAATTGTCCATGCTATTAGCCATTCTGTACTGCAGTTTTAGAGTTATGGTTGCTAGGGCTGTATTTTCTTCCCTGTTAAGCACAGTTCTGCATTATGTATTGCTTTGGCAACACATGCAAGTTATGCCAAGAGGTTTCCTAATTAAATCTGAGAATCTTTCAGCCACTGGTGTTCTTCCCATGCTAGACCTGGGACAGGAGCTACAGCAAGTAAAGGCCTAGTGAGCAGTCACTTTATGGGCTGCATTCCCAATGGGTGCAATCTTAGGAAGGACAGATTAAGCCAAGGGGGGGAGGGGGGGAGTTACCCCTATTTACTTCCTCCCTGGTCTGTATTAAGAGTTGTGCTCACTAGGAATTGCAGGTTACATTAACACAAGTATTTAATGCACTGATTTACAATATCCTAATGGGGCTGACTGGATCCAGGCTCTCATTCCAGTTAGTGCTTCAGATCTGATCTGGAGAACCAGGTAGAAACAGGACTGAGGGTTTCCTGCTGGATGCCAAGTTAACATGCCATTTCTATTCTGGTCCAGCAGATGGCAGCAGCAGCAAAGCAAAATTCTTGTTTTTCAGCAGATGGCACAGACAAGGGGGCACCAGGGTCTCACTTCTTTCCCATTCTGTCAGTCTGGCACCTTAAACCAGTACTAAAAATACATCACAAGATACAGCAGCTACCCACAGAACAGGTGCTGGGGCGGCAGCTGAAGTCGTGCTGTGTTCTTGCAGCACAGAGAGAGAAGAGTCAGAAGCACCAGGTTCCCTTGGTGAATGTTCTGGATGGAGATCATGCAGGGTGGCAAGCTGCGCCCACGAGACACCAGTACACAGGGGAGTGGGAACCTGCTGAGGTCTTGGAGAAGTCCAAGCAGACAGTTTGTGCTAGGGTGCACAGTGGCAGCAGCGAGGTGCCTTGGCAGAGTTGTGTGAGCGAGGGGGCCTTTTAGGACTGAGTGCCAGGGGTGCCGTTTCTCCACATAGAGTGCTCTGTTCCCAGGTGATGCTAGGATAATCACAAGCCCTCATGCCACGAACTGCTGATGCTGCGATTAGCAAAGGAAAAAAAAAAAAAAAAACCAAAACCCTATCATGCGGCTTTTCCATGCAGAGTCATTACGCTAATCCATTTTCCAGAATGCTCTTGGGCTTTCTTCTTTCCAGCTGCCTTATTCTGCTGTGCTGAGCTCTCAAGGGATGAGTCATGGGAAGAGAGCCACCCCCCTCCCCCCCTTAGGTGTGTGTGACTGGAAAAAAGAGAAAGCAAGTTAGGAGGACCAGTTTACCCAGCCCGGCTGCTCCCCCCACATCTGGGGAGAGGACGATGGGGGGGGGGGGACGACTGTGCATCCTCAGTCTCTCTGGTGCCAGGAGATGCCTTACAACATCTGTTTGACACCACCCAAACATTGTCTTAGGGTGGTGTCCCCCCCACATATTTCCAGCCTGGTAACCAATCGGCAGGTCGGTCAGAGCCCTTCCCCCCCACAATAGTCAGTAGCAATGCTACAATTTGACACATCCTAGGCTTTGGGGGGTCATTGCCACTCTGCATTATCTGGGTAGAGTAGCTTTTAGCCAGTCAACCACAGCTGATTTCTGGGTAGAGACTGCACCTCTGGAGCTTTTACATTTTAACATACATTAGTTCTCAGGATGTACAAAGTGAAGCCGTCACTTCTAAGTGTTGTACATAGCAAAACATTAGCTGGTCCTAAGCCCTGAAGTGAAAGGGTACCTGCAAAACAGCGATGTTCAACCTGCTGTAGTTCGTGCCCTTTTAAAGAAAGGTTTTCAAAAGACCCTCTTTATGGCCTGCACCCAACTCAAAAGCGATTAAAATGTTAACGCACCCGGAAGGAGTCTGCCACCATCTCTGCCCCTCTGTGGTTAGTCCACTTTGAGATCCCAACAAAGAACTCCCGGCCTGCAGCAGACAGGGGAAAGCACATGAGAAAGAAAAAGAAAAGAAAAAAAGTTAGTGCAACACTCGTGAGCATTCAGGGCTCTGATCTGCAGGGGAGCTGGAGATCAGTGCTATGAAGTCAAACCAGTTTGACAGTCATTGGACTATACACACCATAGCTGGCATCTAAGGTGTCCCACCACCCCGATATGTAAACACTGCAACGTCATGCATGCAGAGCACAGCAGGGTCTGCTAAAGCTCTTAAAAAAAAATTAATTCATACAGCAAGGGTCCAACAGAGTCAGCAACTGGCTCCAGATTTGAGACTGCTTGATCCAGTCCTGTCTTTATCCCATTGCATTCACTCAGGAAACCAGATGCCATAAGGGAGTCAAACCAGGACAGGATCAACCTGGCTTAAAGTCTAAAGCCAGTTGGCAATCCTAGTCCCAATGCCCCTTCCCACCCTACAAGCAATGACAGAGCCACGTACCAGTGAAGAACACATCGCTCCCGTCCAGCGTGGCTTCCTCATCTGTTAGCTGTGTCACCCGCAGCCGGAGCTCCTCCAGGACACTCTTCACCCCATCAACCTGTCACAGGGCAGAAGAGGCATTGCTGTTTGAGAGGCGCTAGGTGTAATAGCCACACACAGTTTTGGGGAAGCTTAGGTTCACAGCCACCTCCCCCAGTTAATGGGAGGAGGGTGTCACTGGCTGCCCTTCTATGAAGTGGGCCAGCCAGGAGTGAAGCATTTTAGCTCCATTCCTTATCTAATATCATGCTTAGCATCCTGTTTGCTTCTGGCCACTGCTGTATACGGAGCTAAGGCTATGCATTTTCCACAGGGACTCCCAAGCTTTTTCCTGGGTGGCGATTCCTAGGAAGGGACCCAGCATCGTGTACCTGTAGTTAAGGAGCAGTCTCTGCCTGTGCATCAGCTCTGCATTTCTTCACATGCAGTTTCACGGGGCCTGGGCTTCCATCAGGCCATGAAGGCAGTTGCCTAGAGCTCGGAGACTTTTTTGGGGGTGGAGGGTGGGCAGCACTGTGCTGGAACTGCACAACTGATAATTCACCTAGGGCACCAGATACTCTTCCATTGGTCCCATCCTCACAATCACAGTGGTCATCTGCAAAGTTTGATCACCTCACTTGTTGCTCCCTTTTCCAGATCCTCCCGACTATGAAACAATCATGGGAGCACTCCCTCATTTAATCGATCCTATTTCCTGTCTTAACCTGTTTAATCCTGGGATAAAAGTTGTCCTAGTGGATTAGTTTCCAAAGTCTCAAAAGACTGTCAAATGCATCACAGCAACTTGCCTTAAAATCTTTATCCTAAAAACTGCTTTGCTAAAGCCATACTAACTGTCCCCCATTAAGCCAGGTCTATATAGGGCGAGCAAGCGTTTGTAATAGCTTCTACCATGCACATCAGGCTCACTGGATCACTCTGGAGCCCTTAAAGACAGCATCATGTTGGCCACCCTCCAGCTCTGTATCCGACTGGCCACAGACAGGAGAGGGCCCATGAGCAGGGATCAGCCTGTGCTGTCACTTCCACTGACTTACAAGTGAAAGATCAAAAGGGTAGTCTGCTAGCGTGCATGGGGATTTTTGTCTAGTTCCCTGCCTTAAATAGGCCAAAGTGTACTCAACTTAAAAATGTCAAGATACCAAGAAGCTGCATGAGGTGGGATGAAGCCAGAGCCACACAGAAGCACTAGTTCTGCTTCCAGGCAGTGACCCAGTAGGAGAGATCTTTATACAGTTAACCCTCAGCCACCCTCTTCCCCTCCCGGCTGCACCCTGCCAGATTGAAAGCCCTCTCCTGGCATTGCAACAGCTACCAGTCTGGAAAGCTGCCAACTCTGCCCATCCCCTGCCCGGAAAAAGCAGCTTTTCCAGGTTCAGTGAGGAAATTGATCAAACCCCCTCTCCAGACCCTTTCCTACAATAGGGCAAGTCACCCATGCAATTTGCAACTTATCCCACCATTATTATATTCAGCTATTTGCATGAGTAACTGCCCTCCCCTTCCTCCACAAACCCAATTGTCTTAAATGAGCAGGAAAAAAAAATCTGTGAATTCAAGAGAGGAGGAGTCAGCAGCCATAGCATCTCATCACCAGGCCAGAAAGATCTGACCAGGATGGTACAGACCCAAACACAGCCCTGAGGCTACACTTTCTGCAACATCTACCCCTTTTTGTAGTTCATTTCTTACCCCTCCAATTGTTCTGTATGTTACTCTGCAGACAAAAACTTGTGCCATCAAGGGTCTGGTATAGCAGGGCAGTGGTGCAGGGAAAGAGCGAGCTGCACTGGCAGAGCTGTGTGGGGCGTTCGGTGCCGAGCGGCAGGAGGGCGAGGCCTGCACTGAAGCCTGCAGCTGATCCACCCCGTGTCAGCAGATACGAGAAGGCACTCACTTCCTGCTACTCCCAGGCCCTGGGGACAAGGGAGACATATGACTGGCATGGCCACGATCAACACAGCTCTCCCCAACTGCTTTGTAGGACAGAAGTCACCCTTCCTCTCCAGGGTCCTCCACTCATTTCTCACCAGGATATTGGCGAGGACAAAGTTGCAGCAACTATTCCCCCCTCCCCCAGGGGACCCAAGAGAGGCTGGCTCGAAGGATGCACTGTTTGAGGCAGCCTTTGAAGAGGTCACTGCTGGAGGTGCGGCAGGAGACCACCAGCTTTGTTCTGCTTTAAAAGCCACACAGGAGTGCAGTGCACCCCCTCCCCCTTCATAAGACAGAGGAAGGAGTTTGGACGCCTTCCCACAGGGAGGCAGCTGCCACACGCGCCCTGCTCTCCCCTATCAGCTCGTGGCACGAGAGAGATTAGAAGAAAGCGACACGACTGGATTCGCTTTACCGCTCCACACCCGTGCCAAGTCATCCCCACAGCACTTACTAGAAGTGAGGGGAGGCACCAAGACGCCCAGGACCCCTCTGCAGACGCCTCAGATGACCTTGCACGTCTGGTCAGAGTAATGCACTGAAGGATTAGATCAAATAGGTAGGAAGTGGTAATAAGTCCAAGGCGATGGTAAGTACAGCATCAGGGACACATCTGGGGGATGCAGTACAGAGCCCAACAAGCACCAGGACACAGCTGACAGACTTGGCTTTAAAAATGAACAATGAATGTGGAAAAAAGTTGTTTCCACAGACAAGTAGTTGAAGACCGTGCTCTGTAGCAGCCTGGGACTATTGCAGGTTTTCCTTCAACTCAAAGCCCCAAAGGGGGGAGAAAAATCAGATAAAAAGCCTGGCGGTGCAATTTACGTTTGGTAGGGGAGGGGCAGCAGGAGATTTCCTGAATGGAGGACCTCATCCCTCCCCCAGCATAGGAGGGACTTAGGAAGCCATGCGGCTTCTGCCAAGACACCAACGGCAGCTGAAAAAGCCTACAAAATGCCACCTGTTCTACAGACGGGCAAGCAATGCCGATTAGCTGCCTTCTGTAAGGCTGTAAAACTAGACCCTTGCACATGTCTTACCTTATAGAACAGGGCCCCTGCATCCCATCCCACGAGCCAGCAGGGACCGTGGCACCAGTGCCAGGGTGCTTTAACCTGCAGAGGGGACTTCCATGGCAGACAACACATCTGGAAGTTTGTTGCTCCATGTCAGGCAACGAAAAGCTGGCACTAGAAGTCAAGGCCACACCCCTCACACATGGCAGCCAGCAAAAAAAAAAAAAAGGACAGCCAAACAAGCACTGTGCAGTCTGGAGTCACAGCTCTCGACAATACGGGGGACTGCTTGGGCAACCTTGAAGGAAGAGTTATGGCCTAGCACAGCAAGAAAGCAACATTTTGTTCAGATCCATGCAGCAGACATGAAGCCTGATAATGCCCTTGACCAATGGAAACCGTATTCAGTACCTGGGCAGTCACAGGAAACTCACAGCCCAGAAATGTTGTATATTGGCATTAAGCATGGATAGTGCTGTCATTAGGCAGACTGGGTAGTCACCTCTAGTTCCAGAATTTGGGAGAGGGAGGAGACCTCCAAATCTTGTCAGTGTGAGGTATAGAGGGGGTGCTGGAGCTACCATTAATAGGAAAGGAGGTGACTTGCAGGACTGAAGATTCACCTAAGGCATCAAATACTCTTGCACACATCCAAAGAGAAGCCATTCAGCATGAAGTTGTGCATAATATAGCAGAACACGAGAGCAAACTGGAAAAGTGCTCGAATTAACTCATTAACCAGTGCAGAAGCAGGGCATGGCATGCTGCAAGCAGCCGTTCCCACAAGTACAGCTTTTGGCTCTGGGGTTGCTAAGTTTGACAGACTTATGCCATGCTCTTGGTAGTCAATGGTTCTCTATTACATATTCATTGTCCTGCTTGTCTGGTGTTTGACAAGCTTGAAAGAGCTCTAACCAGCTGAGCACAGCATACTGCACCCACCTTTTTCTAGTACCAAGATCCCCCAGCTCTCACACACACTCCTGCACCACAGCACCCACCCCAGAAGCTGGACTAGAGGTTAAGGACATTAAGACGTACCACACTGGGTCCAGCATCCTGACTCCAATAGGAGTCAATCCAGGTTATTAGAAGCACCCAGCAAGGGAGCCAGTACTTCCAGGGGTAAGCAGTGTGCACCTGGTTAGTTGTGAAAGCTGTCTGAGCCCCTTCTAAGCACAGCTATGCCAGATGCCTAGGTTAAGCGACTAAGGTCATGCCAGAAGGAAAAAGACTAGTGTGCTACTCACGATCACACAGACGTATAGCACCAGGAAGAAGCCAGCGGCCCACCTTGTGTCTCACCCCTCACCTCCTTCCTGCGTGCTGGTGACCAGGGTCGTGTGATCAGCGCCGTGTCCCCGTGCACCACTGCCACGTCCTCCACTAGTGGCCCAGCAGGCAGCCCCTCCTCCGCCGGCACCTCCACCACCTGCAGGCCCAGCTTCTGCCGCAGGATGCCCGCCAGCACCCCGTACTGCCGTTGAGCCTTGGCCAACTCTACTGGCTCCACCCCTTCTCTGGCAAAGAATCCGGCATTGTGCCAAAAGACGATGGGACAGCCCTCACCACAGCATGGGTGTATTTGCCCAGGGGACCCATGCTAGCCATTTCCAACAGGTTTACCGGTCACAAGCAACTCCTTAGCTGGACCAAAAAAAAAAAAAAACCAAACTCAAGTCCTCCTGCTTTAAGCAACAGCTGGAAACATCTGTTCTTCTCAGGCTCAAGTCTCTACAGCTTCCGATGCTCTGCAAAGTGGGATCTGGGGGGGGGGAGAAAAAAAAAAAAGTCAAGAGTATAAGATTAAACAGTTAGCTCATCCCAAAAAGCTGTTCTCACCCCCTCCTCCCTGCAAAAATGAGAACCATCCCAACTGCTTCCAGTTTCCTAATGGCAAAAAAAAAAGCCACTGCCTCTTTTAGAGAGCATACAAAGAAGGGTGGGAGAGGCCACGATTAGAATAGCAACTTCAGGCCAAAATCTAGAAAGGCGCCTTTTCCTTCCAAGGCCCCGCGAACTCCCTTTGCAGGGGATGGCAGAGCAGCAAAGTTGAAGCAAGTTCCTGTGCTCGAGCTCGCCGGGCCGGGCCTGCCCGCAGTCTCCCCTCCCTCCCCCGGTTTCCTCTAGGCAGGAGGATCTTTTGTATGTCAAAGGGCGGGGGGAGAAGCCACAACCCTGCAGGAGACCCAACCTGCGCCCTCCTTCCTCTCCCTGCAGAGGGAGGAGAGACAAGCAGGCCCCCTCCTCCTCTCTAATCCAAACAAAGCGATCTGCCAGGGGGGGCCGATCCCGCGATCAGCGAAGGAGCCCGGCGGAGCCCTGCCCGGAGGCGCTCGCCAGCCGGCGGCTTGGCCCCAGCCCCGCCCTCGGCTGGAGGGGACCGGATCCTCTTTGGAGTGCATCCTGCACGCCCAGGGCGAGCGATCGGGAGGGGGAGGAGGGCGTGGTGGTGCGGCCTCTAGAAGAGGAGGGAGGGCAAGGCTGCTGCTCCCTCCGGCCTCAGACTGCGCGCCCAGCAAAACCCCAAGTCGCCTGGGAGCTCTCCCGGCAGCTTCCCCCGCTCTCGCACTAAGTTGGTGCCAAATCCCGTCCACGTTTCAGAAGTCTTCACCCACCGAGCGAGGAGGTCGCGGTCCGAGCTCCTCCGCCCGCGGCCCCAACTATTTAAGCAGGAGGGAGGCAGCGCCTGCAATTAGCACCTTCCAGGTCCCGGCGAATTGGCGCCGGCGCCTTACTCTGTTCATTTCCGCTTCATGCCCCCAGCTCGGTGAAAGGCCCCACTTTTTAGGCGGTGTCTTTGCAACTCCCTGCAAGACTTTTCCTTCCTTGCATCCCCTCTGGATCCTCCCCGGGATCTCTCCAAAACACGAAATATGTCCGACTCGGCTTGATTTTCTTTCCAGCTGGGTTAAAATTTCAAGGCCGAGAACAAAAATAAATGCAAACAACTTTGCTTGCAAAAAAATAAAAATAAAAGCCGATCTGAATGCCTCATCCGTCTGCAAAAGGAAATAAAAGCGATTTTTTGGTCTGGGCACGTGGGTGGCACTGCTGTCGCTTGCATTTTATTTTTCCAGTGCATGTGCATTATTTTTTTTTATTATTCTTCTTCTTTGGTTACCTTCCAGTCTTCCTGCCCTCTCCTGAAATCTTGCAGCCCGGGCTGCCGCTTTTAATCTCCGCTGGCCTCGCAGATGCCGGCTCTGGCCTTGGCAAACTTGCCGGGCATCTTCTCGCCTTCTCCAGGGTCCGTCCGAGCCCTTCGGCTTTCCGCAACCGCTTCGGATGGGTCAGCGAGATCCCCCTCCTCCTCCTCTTTTCTTCCGCGGAATTTTGGCCGGAAAATCGGTTGCCTCGTCTTGCCCGCCGGGATCCCGGGGCTGCGGGTCCTGGAGAGTTGGCGAGCACAATCCCGCTTCCTTTTTTGGGGGGGGGGGGGGGGCGCAGCGCAAACCTTGTCTGCAGCAATGGGCGCGCACATCAGAAGCAGCCGAGGCTTCCCTTGTTCACTTCATTGTGCAAGTCCCAGGCATTAAAAATGGCTTATGGGAGGAGCCCTCACCCTTTAACCCTCTCTGAGCTTTCGGCTCTGAAAACATCACTGAAGGCTCTTGTGTCAGGAGCCTGGCAACATGCAGAGGGCGGGGGGGGGGGGGGGGGGGGTGTTTAAAAGTACAGGAGGAGGGTGCAACAGAGAAGGCAGGGACTGAAAATACTGGAGGAGACTCCAGCCAAATACAAAGAGCGATGGGGCTGACCCTAGGGGTCCCGGTACCAATCGGCCTGGGCATTATCATCATCGGTATTTTTTTTGTTTTTTTATCAGAAAGCTTTGGGGATAAGTGCACGGAGCGGCCTTAGGAGAAACATGGGGGTAACCTGCACGGTGCGGCAGATACCACCATAAGAAGCCCACTGGGCAGACTGGACCAACTGGTCCTTTGCTGCCATCATGTCTATGCTACTGTTTTCCCCTACGCCTGGCAGGAAGAGAGAGCGCTGCTTCTTACCTGCGGCAGACTCCTCCTCTGCTGAGCCCTGAGCTGGTGGGGGCCACAAAGTGATGGGGGCCACAGGTAGAGCAGAGCTGCAGTCCTGCTGGGAGATGCAGTCGGTGGTGCTCTGGGTTAGCAACATACTGGCCCCGTGTCAAAGGACAGACTTGCTTGCTGCAGCTGCAAATTGCTGAGGCCTCGAAAATGCAGGGCTTGGGCTGGTCATCCTGCTTGCCCTCCTCTCCCCTCTCCCCCTCCCCACCCTCCCACAGGACAGCCCTGACTGTAGGAAACTTTAAACAAAACGCAGAGCGCATAGGGGCTGAAAATACCAGGGGAGACTCTGGCAAAATGGAGGCCTAATATACCGAAGGAGACCTCAGCAAAATGCTGAGAGCATGGGTGTAACCCCCACCTTAGGACACGTCCCCATTTCATGAGGGTCCATCACCCGAATTTAGATGCCACAGGGCCCAGTTGTTGCAAAAGGGGGAACGGATCCACAAATCGAGGTGCAAACTTCAGAGATGGCATCTTCAATTCTAGATTTTTAGTGCTGAGCCAAACTTAAGCTTCCTGGGCGGTTGAGGTGCGGAGCGGCATTTCTTGTCAGCATAGTTTTTAAAAGGCTCAGCCACTTGCTCTAGAAGACTTCTGCTACAGTTCCTGTCCCATCAGATTAGCTGCTGAGCGAGAGTCGGAGACCGGAACAGGTCTGAGCGTACGGGGATGGCGTCCGACATTAACGTAGAATGGTGATGACCCTGTGGAACTGTTCACATGGTTATTATGTGAGAATAGGAGGAGACAAAATCCTAAATCCGTGACTGTGCACGCCCCTAGAAATGTTTTCTGATGTTGCTCCTGAGTCTGCCCCCTGGAGCCACATACCTTGACCTTGATTTATATTCCACTTTTCAGCGCTTCAAAGTGGTTTACATTCAGGTACTGTGGGTATTTCCGTGTCCCCAGAGGGCTTACAATCTAAGTTTGTACTTGAGGCAATGGAGGGTAAAGTGACTTGCCCAAGGTCACAAGGAGCGGTGGCAGGATTTGAACCCTGGTTCCCAGCTCGCTGCTCTGGGCTCTACTCTTTCCTCTGAAAACGGGTTGTTTCATGTGCATTATTTATACCTCGGAGGTGCTGGGATCTCTCTCCCTTGTCCTCCAGGCTGTACAGATTTCCTTTCTCAGGACCTTGTTCCATTTTAGTAGCATTTCTCTGGACTCTCTCCAGCCTATGTAGACTCGTTCGGAGGTCGGATCTCTCGCCACTAACCTGTACAGAGACATCCTCACCTTCTGGGGTCTGCTGGTTATGCCTCTCCTCTGTGCACCCCAGCCCCAGAGCTTTCCAAACTTTTCATGTTGGTGACACACTTTTTAGACAAACATAATTTCGGGACACAGTAATTCAGTCTACTAGTAAACCAGAGGTTAAAGGTTAAACGAACGAAACATATTTCAACAATTTATGTATGTTTCCTTAAATATATACATAAATAGGTTGTGTCGTGAAACATGTTATCTCATGAAAACCTTAAATTTATATTAAAAATATATATTCCAAGATTCATGTTATTGTTATAATTTATGAGAAACAATAATAAAACAAATTGTCTGTCCCCCACACACTCATCTCTCTCCTCCCCCCAGCACATGTCTGGCCCCCACACACTCATATCTCTCCCCCTCAAGCACATGTCTGTCCCCCCAGCATGTTTGCCCCCCACTCACTCATATCTCTCCCCCCAGCACATGTCTGTCCCCCAGCACGTTTGCCCCCCACTCACTCATCTCTCTCCCCCCAGCACATGTCTGGCCCCCACACTCATGTACCTCGTCTTTTTGATTGTTGCCAGTTAAGTGCTTCACTCCCTTCCATGATCACCAGACACTGCTGCTTGCAGTCAGTACTCCTCATGGCCAGGCCTCATCGGCAGCAGCAGCCAATGCAAGGATGGCTGGGCTCGTTCCACCCACCAAGCCCCCCCAAAAAACGCGATTGACAGCAAAAATCACCCAATAATAAGCAACCCATAAACTGAAAAAAAAAAAGTGAATCTCTAGAAAAAAAAAAGCCCAAACTCTCATCAGAGTTGACCGGGCTTGCGCGACACCTGCACACTGCAGGCGACACACTAACGTATCCCCACACACAGTTTGGAAAGCTCTGCTCTAGGCTAACCGGCAACCTGGGTGAAAATCTGAAAGTGGCACCCCCTAGTGAAAAATACCAGCTTCACTCATGCCTCCACCCGTCCATCTCTTATTGTCCATCTCTGCCCCCTTTCCCTCCCCCAGCAACACCGTCAAGAGCTGTCCTCTCCTTGTCCTTCACCTTCTGGCCCAGCCCCACTGACAGACGAGCAGCACTGGGGACCCCACCACGTCTGAATGCCTCTTCCTGCTGCCAGCATCTCTCTCTCTCTCCTGCATAGCTGTGGAAGGCATTCAGACGCGCTGGGCCCCTACCGCAGCTCTCTTGTTGGCGGGGATGGCACCAGTAGCAGGAGTTTGGCCCCAGGGGTTGCGGGGGGGAACGGGCGGTGCTTGGCAGCGTCTCTTCTTTCCCACTCCAGGGCGGAGAGGGTGGCCAGCAGCCACCCGGGGCCTAGCAGGACTGCAGCTCGTCTTTGGCCCAGCGGTCAGATTGGGAAGGGGTGCTGGTACCCCCCCCCCCTAGTGCATGGAGCCCGGTGCAGCCACACGGGTCACACACCTCAGAAGCCGGCCCTTGACCCTGGTCTTCGCCTTGTTATCACCCTGTTTCACTGCCTTGAGATCATCAGGCACGATCACACCAAAGTCTCCCTTCTGGTGGGTGCTCATCGGTCTCCCACCCCCCAGTCATGTAGTGCTCTGCTGGGGCTTTGAACCCCAAAATGCATGGAATTTTAAAAGGCAAGCCCTCAACCACTCTAGCTTTCTTAGATCACTTCCACTCCTTCAGGGGCATCCATTCTGCGGCAAATCTTTCCCCCCCTAACCGGCCCAGAGCTGCTCTGCCACCTTGTGGTCCCCCCATGAAGTGACATTCCAGGGTGAAATAGTTGAATGCCCCTGCGTGTTGGCCTTTACTTCTGCGTGGTCCAGGGCGACATCACATCCTGTGCGTGTCTCTGAGGGAGACGTGTCCCCTTGTACCCACGCGGCTGAGGAGCCGCGTGGGTACGAGCCGTGTGGGTACGAGCAGTGAGGGGGTAAAGCCTGTCCCAGGCTTTACCCCCTCACTCCCTCACTGCTAAGAATGCACGTTGGGAAAAAAAAAAAAAAAGCAAGCAGCAGGCGCTGGCTGGAGTCCACGCTGGAAAGTGACAGGGACCGGTGCAGTGGGCGGCAGCAGCCAAAGAAGCCAAGCAGGTGTTAAGGTAGTCGATGACAAGCCCGACCCTAGGATCGTGCCTCTGTACAGAGCTGTGACGGAACCGCCCCCCGGGGGTACTGCGCACCCTTCAGAAAGGATGTGGTGGCGCTCGGGAAGGTGCGGAGAAGGACATCCCCTCATACCAAGGAAGGCCCAAAACACTTGCAGGCCGATGCAATGCGTGGAAAACGGGCGCCCGGCCATCTCTCCTGGATGCCTGCGTTGATACTGAAATGAGGCGGGTCACGCTAAAAAGGAGGCGCTAGGGAAAATTGGGCGCCCGGCAGGGAAACGGAGGCTCGGTTTTCTCCCGCCACCGGCACAATATACACGCACACGATACACGGCCTGGAAATGTTCTTTTTCAAGATTTATTTTATTTTATTTTTTTACCAGGATCTGCGTTCGGTGGCTTTTCCTACCAGGATCCTGAGGAATCACAGAAAGCAGGATTTTTAAATATGTTTTGCCAATGAGCCCTTGGGTGCGGTGTACCCTTGTGCCAGCCCTGGGCTGGCGTAAAATTTGCCGCGTTGCAATGGGCGTATTGGCCGTGCGGGGAATTTTTGGAATCACGGGGATTAGCTGATAGCCGCACCTACATGTACTTTACATGGGATGAGCACTGTTAGCTTCGCGGTGGTTTGCGCGCGCCAATCGCCATATTGCATCGGGGCTGATGGACACTCGCGCCAATCGCATATAAAGCCGTGCGCTCGGCTGAGCGCACTATGTTACATCGGCAGGTTGGAGCTTTTCAGCTTGGAGAAAAGGAAGACTGAGACATGATAGAGGCCTCGAAAATCATGACTGGAAAAGAAGAGACCACAAGCGGATCGGTGTTTACACTGTCCAAAAGTACTGGGATACGGGGCATTCAGTGAAACGGCGTGCTAGCGCTTTCAAGACAAACGTAAAATAAAAAACCCCTAAGTATTTCTTTAGTCAACGGGCAGCTGAACTCTGGAATTTGCCACCGCCAAATGTAGTCACAGCAAACAGCATAGCTGGGGTCAAGAGGGATCTGGATGCATTCCTGCAAGATAAGGACACACATATTAGAGATTGGGTGGAGGCCAAGTGGCTTCACACTGTTAAAGATCTACAGAAAGCACTTAGATGAGACCTGTTCTTCATCTGGTGGAGACAGGATGCTGGGCTAGATGGACCGTACGTCTGATCGAGCTTGGCCATTCCTATCTTCATATGTCCTTATCCTCTGTGCCCAGCCCAGGCTTTACCCCTCACACCTCCACCACTGAGGATCCTCTGTGCCCTTCCCAGGCTTTACCCCTCACTCCCCCACACCTGAGGATCCTCTGTGCCTATCCCAGGCTTTACCCCTCACTCCCCCACAGCTAAGGATCTTCTGTGCCCTTCCCAGACTTTACCCCTCACTCCCCCACCGCTGAGGATCCTCTGTGCCCATCCCAGGCTTTACCCCCCACAGCTAAGGATCCTCTGTGCTTATCCCAGGCTTTACCTCTCACTGCCCACAACTAAGGATCCTCTG
This sequence comes from Rhinatrema bivittatum, assembly GCF_901001135.1. Taxonomy (NCBI): domain Eukaryota; kingdom Metazoa; phylum Chordata; class Amphibia; order Gymnophiona; family Rhinatrematidae; genus Rhinatrema; species Rhinatrema bivittatum. The sequence continues at coordinate 28,869,290 of NC_042633.1, read as the reverse complement.
TGCTTATCCCAGGCTTTACCCCTCACTCCCCCACAGCTAAGTATCCTCTGTGCTTATCCCAGGCTTTACCCCTCACAGCTAAGGATCCTCTGTGCTTATCCCAGGCTTTACCCCTCACTCCCCCACAGCTAAGGATCCTCTGTGCTTATCCCAGGCTTTACCTCTCACTGCCCACAACTAAGGATCCTCTGTGCTTATCCCAGGCTTTACCCCTCACTCCCCCACAGCTAAGGATCCTCTGTGCTTATCCCAGGCTTTACCTCTCACTCCCCCACAGCTAAGGATCCTCTGTGCTTATCCCAGGCTTTACCTCTCACTCCCCCACAGCTAAAGATCCTCTGGGCTTATCCCAGGCTTTACCCCTCACTCCCCCACAGCTAAAGATCCTCTGTGCTTATCCCAGGCTTTACCCCTCACTCCCCCACAGCTAAGGATCCTCTGTGCTTATCCCAGGCTTTACCCCTCACTCCCCCACAGCTAAGGATCCTCTGTGCTTATCCCAGGCTTTACCCCTCACTCCCCCACAGCTAAAGATCCTCTGTGCTTATCCCAGGCTTTACCCCTCACTCCCCCACAGCTAAGGATCCTCTGTGCTTATCCCAGGCTTTACCCCTCAGTCCCCCACAGCTAAGGATCCTCTGTGCTTATCCCAGGCTTTACCCCTCACTCCCCCACAGCTAAGGATCCTCTGTGCTTATCCAAGGCTTTATCCCTCACTTCCCCACAGCTAAGGATCCTCTGTGCTTATCCCAGGCTTTACCCCTCACTCCCCCACACCTGAGGATCCTCTGTGCTTATCCCAGGCTTTACCCCTCACTCCCCCACAGCTAAAGATCCTCTGTGCTTATCTCAGGCTTTACCTCTCACTCCCTCACAGCTAAGGATCCTCTGTGCTTATCCAAGGCTTTATCCCTCACTCCCCCACAGCTAAGGATCCTCTGTGCTTATCCCAGGCTTTACCCCTCACTCCCCCACACTTGAGGATCCTCTGTGCTTATCCCAGGCTTTACCCCTCACTCCCCCACAGCTAAGGATCCTCTGTGCTTATCCCAGGCTTTACCCCTCACTCCCTCACAGCTAAGGATCCTCTGTGCTTATCCCAGGCTTTACCCCTCACTCCCCCACCACTGAGGATCCTCTGTGCCTATCCCAGGCTTTACCCCTCACTCCTCCACCTCTGAGGATCCTCTGTGCCCAGTCCAGGGTTTACCCCTCACTCCCCCACAGCTAAGGATCCTCTGTGCCCAGCCCAGGCTTTACCCTCACTCCCCCACCCCTGAGGATCCTCTGTGCTTATCCCAGGCTTTACCCCTCGTTCACACGGTACTGAGAATCTTTTTTTGCCTATGCCAGGTTTTCTTGAATTTTGTCATTTTTGATCCAAGTATTCCCCACCCTTTCAGTGAAGAATGATTTGCTCTTACTCTTAAGTCTACCCATTTTGAGACTCCCATAAGGATCCCTTGTTCTAGAAAGTGACTGGTTCCAAGGTGACAGATAATCGGAGGCACAGCCAGGAATCAGTAGTGAGACGTGGGCATTAGGTTCACATCAGAACACAGCATGAGACTTTGAATCCATGTCCACTCTGCAGTAACTGATTAGCATGGGCAGTAGAAGTACAAGCTCCCCCCCCAAACAGATATAGCACAGGCCACAGTAATCCAAGCTTCGCCCCCTCTCTCTCACGAGCACAGGCCGCAGCAAGACAGGCCTCGCACAAACTCGCAGTCGTATTGTTCCAACCCTTTGGCTGGGGCCTGCTGGATTTTCTTCCATGTTTATCGGGACTGCCCTGAGCTGTGACCTTCTGGATGTTTCTAACAGGCTTCAGGCTCGGGAAGTGAGTGTTCATTTCTCAGGGAAGGATGAGATGGCACAGGCTGTGAGATAACCCTGGCTAATGCCCACAGGAGCGGTTCACATTCCAGATAAGAAAGGAGTGGGAACTCCCCCCCTAGTTGGGTTATTGTTGTAAAAATGATGCTGGCTTGCCCTCCCGCCGCCCTTACTGTACCTGTTCGGTGGGGAGGGCAGTGCCTGGGTTTGCCTGCCTGACTGAGGCTTGCACTGAATTCTGCTTCCTTTGGAAGGGGTACAGATCCCTTAAAATGCCTTCTTTTGTAAGAAGGGGATGGATTCCATGTCCCACCATCACTTCATGTTATCTCCTGTAACAGGGAGCATTGTGGTCGGATGTCACAGTGAGGCCGCCTCCGGCCTGGGGCTGTATTTTTAGTGAAAGGAGACTGAGGGTGGAGGCGAGGAAGGTTTATAAAGAGGCAGCAGCCTGAGCCACAGGGAGACGCCGGCCCTTCAGCTACTCTGCACCCACTTCCAGGGCCTGGACGGGAAGCAGGAGGAAGGGCGAGGGCTATTGCGGGAGTGGGGAAAGTTTCTGTGCCGCAGAGGGAGAGGTAGACAGGTGAGAGAGTGACAGAGGCACAGAAGGGGAAAAAAAAAGTGAATTACAGAAAGACAGGGAAAAGAGTATCGGGAGGTGAGAGAATAAAGGAAGGAGGGAGGGAGGGACGCAGTGTGTGGAGTGAGCGAATCGCCGGCACCAGCATGCATCTGGCCCTGAAGTTCGTGATCATTGCTGCATGGATCCAAATCCCCAGCAAGGTATGCACCTTCCAAGCCCTAAGGCCCAAGTCTGGCTCTGATCTCAGGGCGCTCTGCGGGGCCCCAAGTCTAGGGTTGCCAACTGGCTCCAGATTTTTCAGGACAGGCTGATCCAGTCCTGGTTATACCCCAGCTAAACTAAAATTCAGCATTAACCGGGTTATGTTGATTTTTAGTTTAGATTGGTCTTTTGTCTTGGTTCTCCTCAAAGGGATCCAAGGTTTATATGTATTGCTCTGGCACCACCACCAGGGGGCATCAGACTGTGGCCGATCTAAAATAGGCCTGGTTATACCCCACTGCATGCAGGGACTTCTAGTCTCGCTTTTCTAAGGAGCAACAATAGAGAAGTCAGAACTATAAGGCCCAGCATGCAATGGGATAAATCCAGGACTGGATCAACCTTTCCTGAAAAGCTGGAGTCATTTGGCAACCCTACCCAAGTCTGGTTCTGATCTCAAAGACCCCTGAGGGGCCCTATAATGTTGCTTTTAGGGGGCCATTAGTACAAGAACCACAGATGGGGGTTTGCTGAGTGCGTTGTGGGAATGTACTCGGTGGATTTGCATTAGCAAATTGTCCTGTATGTTTGTCTTGATTAGATTGTAAGCTCTACTGAGTAGGGACTGCCTCATGTGGTTTTTTTTGTACAGCACCACGTTGCTCGAGTAGCGCTATAGAAATAAGTAGTAGTATTTATGCTTCTGTCCTTCTCCCCAGCGATGTACATTTAGCCTGAACTATTAAACTAATCTGAGCTATGACTGAGTTGCTAATATCTTGCTTCCAGGGCATGGCTCACGTAACTCTGCCTTTTCTCTCCCCCTCGCCCCTCTCTGATTTCTCGCTCTCCTCTGCAGGTCCGGGCGACATGCCCCCTGGGTTGCTCCTGCCCCCCCAGCCTGCCCTGCCCCCCTGGGGTGCCGTCCTTGCCAGATGGCTGTGGCTGTGGCTGCCGGGTGTGTGCCGCCCAGCTGGGCGAGAACTGCAGTGAGCTGTCCCCCTGCGACTCCAGCAGGGGACTGTTCTGTGATCTTGGCAACAACCTTGAGAGTCCAAAAGGCATCTGCAGGGGTAAGATACTGAAATCTTCTGCAGGGGAAGTGATTACCCCCCCCCCGTGGCTCTTCCTTTCTGTTACCACTCACCCACAAGATAATGCTGCGCGGAAGGCCCCGTCTTCCTGTTATTAATTGGACTTAAACATGTACAACAGGATCTTACATTCCTATGTTGTTTTAGAACAGTGACAAGGGACAAATGACGTTGTGTTCCCCTGCTTCTGGATGTCTCTCAAACTGTTTCTGTCTGTGATTATTACCAACTTAAGTTTCTTGATCCTTTCATGCTATAACTCTGGGGGCGGCCATCTTGGGAGGAGAGAGGCATAAATGACATTACCGACACGCCAGTTTCTGATTGGCTCCTGTACCCCTGTGTGTGAGATGGCATTTTCAGCTCTTCCCGGGACATCATGGCTGTTGCTTTCTAGAAGCATCATGTCAATGATATGGTTGAGCAAACTCTGAGTGAGCATTAAGTATGGGCCTTGTTTATTTAGTATGCATTACAATGAAAATATAGTTAAAATAATATGTAAACATTAAATTAGTAGAGCTATATCATTCATTGTATTTCTCTGCCCAGTAGATTAGACCTCACTGACATTGCATCTATCTCCAGCCAATCTGACAGCATAAAAGCACTGAGAGTTTCTATTTAAAGTGGAGGAGTGACTTAGTTGTTAGAGCAGCAGACTGAGAGCCAGGATTCAAATCCTGCTGCTTCACCCTCTGTTGTCTCCTGTATCAATGCAGAGTCCTATTTACTGAGCATTTTCCCCCTAGATTCAAAATGGGAGAAGACCTTTATTCAATAACCGCCTTAGATTGTAAACACGCTGGGGACAGGGAAACGCCTACAGCACTTGAATGTAACTCACTCTGCGCTACCAAGGAAGAGACATTATCGCAATAGCGTTCAGTTGAAAACCCAAAGCAGTGACGTTGAGAGTTGATGTGACTTTTTTGTACAGAAGATGTGGGTTTGTGCACACTGTGATCCAAAGTTGATTCCTGAGTTGCCTGTTTGCAGCTGTTCTAGATGGAGACTCACTGTCCCAGTGCCTTTACTGTGTCATCCACTGACCTGAAAGTAGCTATGACCTCAGTCATGCTGATTGGTCAGAGACGGGCTCTGAGCTCATCGCATTCCAATTCCAGAGCAGGAGCTTTACGGTTCCGGAGGGGAAGAAAGACATTCTTGCCAGGCTTCCTTTGAGTTGTTAAAAGGCTTGCCTATGTTATCAGAGCAACCATTAATTTAAAATAAACGTTCAGAAAGTCTCACATAAAAAAAGAGAAACTTATTTAATTTTTATTATGCATTTCACAAATACTGACAGCAATTACAGCATGTCAAAGAAAGGGTACAAATAATATTACAAAGTAATTCAACAACCTGAACTGCTCTTGATTAATTTAAGGCAAAAGATAAAATTTCCTTACAATAATTTTCCAAAAGAGTGCAGTCTGGAATCTAAGTAAGCCCCTGTTATAAAGAAAAAAAGGGGGAGATCCAACAATGTTATACATGAGCAAAAATAAAGCATTTATATTCAACATCAAGCAGTCATGCTGTGCTTACTATAAATTCCCTTAACAGATCTCAGCAAGGTCTATAAGTTCCTTTTAATGTTTGCTCTGATGAAGGCTTGCTTATGGCAGCAAAAATCAAATAATCCTATAAAGATAGGACTGGAAGAGACTTCTGGAGGTTAAGGTTATCTAGAATCAGAGAGAGATAGGGCAGAGAGCGACTTAAAGAAGTCTTCTAGAACCATTGCAAAACATGACTGGAAGTGCCCACATTTAGAATAGGGCTTCCCACAGCCAGTCCAATTTTCAGGATATCCACAGCGAACATGCATAAGATAAATCTGCATCTGTTGGAGACACTGTGTATAAAAATATATCTCATGCATGTTCGCTGTGGTTATCCTGTGGGAGCCCCAGGACAGATTGGGGAAGCCTTGCTTGAGAATTGTAGAATATAGAGTTGGAAGGAACCTTAAGAGGTAATCTAGAGTTACAGAAGAAACGAGTAAGATGGGACCTCACGAGGTCTAGATTCATAGGATAGGGCTGGAGGAGACCAGAAGAAGTCATCTACAATGGTATAAGAATAGAGATGGATGGGGAACTTCATGAGGTCATTCAGAATCGGGGCTGGAAAGAGCCTATCGGTCATCCCTAGGTCACACTGGAGCTAGCGTACACACAAAGATGTGATACTTGAGCCCATCTCTCTTTCTCTCCCCTGGGCAGCAGCTGAGGAGGGGCGGTCTTGCTTCATCAGTGGCACAGTGTACAGGCACCAGGAAAGGTTCCAGCTTGGGTGCGAGGCTGCCTGCCACTGTGAGGATGGCTCCGTGGCCTGCATGCCCCTCTGCCCCCTGGTGAAGCCGCTGAAACTGCCCGGCTGCAAGGACATGCAGTTAGTGAAAGGTAAGGAGGAGGTGAAGTGTGGGACAGAATCTCTGGCATCACATAGAAGCATCCCCCAAAAAACTGTGCAGAAAATGCTATTAAAGGATTGTTTATTTGATCCCCTGAAAGACTTTCAGATGCTTTATTACCAAACTGCCACACATAACACAGCATTTGCCTCACATTTATGTAAATCATAACATAAGAAATTGCCATGCTGGGTCAGACCAAGGGTCCATCAAACCCAGTATCCTGTTTCCAACAGTGGCCAATCCAAGTCACAAGTACCTGGCAGGATCCCAAAAGCTCCATTGATTCCATGCTGCTTATCCCAGGGATGAGCAGTGGATTTCCCGAAGTCCACCTTAATGGTTTATGGATTTTTCCTTCAGGAACTTATCCAAACCTTTTTTAAACACAGATACAGCAATAGCTTTCACCATATCCTCTGGCAAAGAATTCCAGAGCTTAATTATGCTGTGACGCGTTGCACCGTCTGCAAGCATCTGTTCCTGGAATCAAATCCCTGGTCAAGCGTCTCTGGACACTCCACAATTCCAGATAACAGTTTATTAGCATTTATCCAGTAAGTCCTCAGGTGGGATTTGAACCCTGTTCCACCTGGCTAGAAGGCAGATGCCTTCTCTACTGAGCCACCACTCAGTTCCTGAAGTTTGGTATAAAAGGTCAGCTTTAACCAATATTTACTAACTTTTTTATACCGGCATTCGTAGGACACATGTCAGATTACAAATAACTGAGAAAGGAAAGGAAGTTACAATGAACAGGGGAGGGGTTAACTGGATGATATACAAGAGGAGAGGAGAGTCAAACAGGCAGCATTACAAAATGAACTAATATACAAAGTTAAGGGGCATGTGCACCTGAGACACTTAGCATATGAAACTTATTTACAGTAAGACAGGCAGGTGCACGTAAGAACAATTAGAATCTGATGTAGGGGGGTGGGAACCAGGTGCAAATGGTGAAAGTTTTCAGGGAGAAATTGAATAGTGGGGGGGGCATGGGATGGTAAATTGAAATCAGGGAGAAAGGAAATAGGCTAGGTTGGGATTGAGGTGGTTCAGGAGGACATTGGTTAGGATTGGGTGGAGGTGGGGTAGGCTTGTTTAAAGAGCCATGTCTTGATTCCTTTTTTGAAATGGCTCAGGGACGGTTCTAAGCGGAGTTTGACGGGTAGGGAATTCCAGAGGGTGGGGCCTGCAATGGAAAAGGCTCTATCCCTGGTGGCAGTAAGGTGCCCACTTTTAAGTGAGGGGGTTTGGAGAGTGCCAGCAAGGGAGTTTCTAGTGGGGCAATTAGCTTGACAGAATTGTGGTAAGTCTTCAAGCCAGGGTGAATTGTTGTTGTATAATGTGTTGTGGAGGATGGTGAGTGTTTTATATTGGGAGCAGAGGGTGATGGGGAGCCAATGGAGATCTTGGAGTATGGGAGTGATATGGTCAGTTTTTCTGGTGTTTGTTAAGATTCTTGCCATGGCATTTTGAAGGGGTTTAATGGTAGAGGAAGGGAGGCCTAAGAGAAGAGAGTTGCAGTAGTCAAGTTTGGTTAGTATGGTGGTTTGCATAACCATGCAGAAGTCATGGGCATAGAGAAGGGGCTTCAGTTTGAGGATTTGTAATTTGTAGAAGAATATTTGTTCAATATTCAAGGTTCCAGAGTCTGGCCCTGTTGGGCCTAACTGCCACCACCCACCATATCCTTCGGGTCAGGTATTTCTCTCCCCAAGGATACAACCACCCGCTGGCAGTTCTCGCAGCAAACATGTCTATTTTGTAAGTCCAGACCAACAAAGTCCCCTTGCTCACCTGCCTTGTGATGGGGCTGGTCATCCACCACACGGTCAGGATGTCTGGTATCAAAGCATCCTTACAGCAGCCTGGTAGTCCAACCTTCCTCCCTCAGTCCCCGGCTGGAGACTGAGACTGCTCTCCTGATGTGGCCTTTTTATCCTCCCTAGACTCCTCCTCCACATGTAGCTGGTTGGCTCTGTACAGCCCCTCCTCATTTGTCACCTCCCCTTGGACCCAGGGATTGGGCTCAGCAGCTCCACCCTCCATCTCCCACACCTGCGGCTCCTCTGCACTTACAGCCTCTGGTGGGAGGAACCAAGGGACGTCTTCAGCTGGGAGTTGCCTTATTTCCCTTCCCCCTTTCTCCTGCATCTTTAGTTCCTGGGCTTTTAGATGCCGTTTCTGTTTTGGGATATAGACCCCATCACATATGCATTGGGTAAAAAAATATTTTCTCTTATTAGTTTTAAGTGTAACTAGTACCTTCCTTGTATGTCCCTTGGTCTTCGTACTTTTTGAGAGGGTAAACAACCGATTAGCATTTCCTCGTTCCACTCCCCTCCTGATTTTGTAGACCTCTATCAGATCCGCCCTCAGCCGTCTCTTCCCCAGGGTGAACATGAACAGCCCTAACCTCTTTAGCCTTGCCTCACAGGGGAGCCTGTGGAAGGCGTGACAGGAAAACCTGGCATGGAACCAGTGAACCCACCACTGAAACAGGTGGCAGAAGAAAAGCCCGAGTTTCAAGGAGAAGCACAGGATAGTGCGGGAAAGGAGAATGGAACTCGGGTGATTGAACCTCTAATGACCAGAACTGCTATGCAAGAGAGCTTTCCAGCCGGCCCTGACGGAGGTAGTGTAGCAGGGCCTTTTGGAAGCAGCACAGACTAGCCAGAGAGAGAGGCGCAGGGTTGCCAGAGAGAAGCACTACAGAGAAACCAGAGGGGCATTTCATTGTCTGTTAGTTCATTCTGGCCAGCAATACACCCCCATGCCTATTTCATTCCCTGTTTCAGCTGGAATTTCTATCCGTAAAGATTCAACATTGCATTTTGTTTCCTGCCTAACTTTTACCGGTTGACTCATTGCCCTCTTTAACATACAGTGCCACCTCTGCAGCAATGTGCTCCATCCTATCATTGCCTGTAATAGAATTGTTACCAGTCCAGAGACTAATAAGAGATACGCTAGCCAGCCATGGTCAGTAACCACAGTACCAGTATTGTGGTCAGCCATTCCCAGTCATGGTCAATGACCCCATGGTCCTGCAGACCCCCATGTCAGGTCTTCCCCGCCCCATTCAGTAAGCAGACATCACGGTATTGTCACACTATGGTAACCCACAGTCACAGTATTGTCACAGCACAGTCAGCCAGTCCTAGCCACAGTCCCTGTACTCACACAACATGGTCAGTGACACAGTTGCACTGCTGGGCTTGTTCCAGTCCTGGCTTTCCATGACCCATTATAAAAGCCTTCTGGGTTTTGTGGACTTCCTACCAAACCCGTTCATGTGCCTTTGCCCTCTTCCCTCCAGTGCCGGGGCAGTGCTGCAGGGAATGGCAATGTGTGAAGTCCAACAGCATTGAGGACTGGCTGGTGGCTGAAGACAAGACAGACTGGCGAAGTGGCACCGGCAACAGGGAAAGAGGGAGCAGCCCCTCCTGGCACACCCGGGGGAAGGCCCAGATCAAGCGCAGGAAAATAAAGGGGCAACTACAAGGAGTTGCAAAGAAACGTGATCCAGGTAGGATCCAGGAGGGAGGACGGCGGAGCAGTGCCAGACCGATGGGGAGGGTCTCCAGATTGGAAAGAGCAGGAGGCAGAGCGTAATTGGTGGGGGAATGGTCTGGTCCAGGGGCTCCCACTACTTCTTTTCCACCTTAAGAGGCAGGGCAGCAGGGGTGCTGGGCTCTAGGCCCTCCCCTTCAGGCAGCCTGCAGGGAAGAGGAGGAGGCAGAGCAGCCAGTCCTGCTCCCTCTGCAGAGGAGAGGGAGGGCCATGGGATCCCCACCCAGGAAGTGGCCACTCAGTAAGGCTTCAGCCTTGACCATGCTGCTTGGTTTCTACCCAGGGTTTAGGACTTGACATTTCGGGCCGAGTGACGCAGAGCGGGCATCCTGCCACCTTCGCTCTGGGACCCAATGAGGTGGAATAGAGCTGGTGTGTAAAGCTGGTGGTGCCACCCCCGCAGCAACGCCACGAGAAGCATGTGCGCATTTTAGGAACGGGTTGAGGGAGGGCGAGTTCTCCCCCACTCCCTGCTCCCCAGGTCCATTTCCTTTTTGTCTACAAATTAAGCTTGGCAGGAGGTAGCACAGGGCAGGGATGAAATCCATTGGCAGAGCTGTCAGTAGGGGGGGGGGGGGGTCCCCCAAGCCTGGAATAGCAGGACAGGAGCAAGGTGCAGTGGCAAAAGTGCATGTTTTGGGGGGGAGAGGAAGGTCTCAGTACTGAGCACTGGCTTTACAGCTACTGCTCTCATCAGGTCCAGGACCAGGGTGTGGAGTTCACTTTGACGTTGTTACCATTGACACAAAAGGCCTGGGAGTGGGGTCCCTTTCTCCGATGCACCCACGTAAGGGCTTATGGTAACCTCCAGGAGCACCCTTGGGTGCTTACTCTGTCTAATAGGCAGAGGGGTCAGACTTCATCTGAGATGTTCTGCACCCCCTTAGGTGAAGTGAGAATCTAGTCCAGCCTGACCTTATGGTACAGGCCTGGGGGCTTCAGGGAGGAGTTGGGAGTCCCACCTGCCTCAGGTGATTGTGTATCTTGCTTTCCCTTCCCTGCAGAGATCAAGGGGGGCCATGCCTGCCTGGTGAATGGCAGTGAATACCAGCACGGAGAGAGGTTCCAGGTTGGATGCCAGGGCATATGTCACTGCCACGATGGGAACGTTATCTGCAGCCCCATGTGCCCACCCGTAGTTCCTGCTCCGGTGCTGGGCTGCAAGGTCTTGGAAAAGGTGGAAGGTAAGGAGGGCAGCCCCCTACCTAATTGTATCTGACTCGCGGCTTTGCTTCTCCCCAAAGCAGGCCAGGGTGTTGCCTGGCACCACTCCGTATCCCCTTCCCCAGTCCGCCATGCCTCCGTGCTGCTGACCAGCTTGATCTGAAGGGCAGGGCCCAGAGCTGCTTTTGTCATACCAAGGATAGCCCTTCCCAGCATTGCCCCATTAGTAGGAGAGGCAGTGCCCATGCTTAGAGTATTATCACCTCTTCATCCATTCATCCATTCATTTGATAAAGCCATTTACTGCTATTACTTCTCTCCTCCATCATTTTTTCTTTGCCTCTTTCACCAGTGCCAGGTCAGTGCTGCAAAGAGTGGCAGTGCACAGAGTATCACCGCCCCGAGGAGCCCCAGCCAAATGCCAGCCTCTACCAGCTCCTCCACGACGCTCCCAGCCAAGCAGTTCTGGTAAAGAGCAGGAAAGCACTGGCACAGCAAGCAAGACAGACGGCATTTGGTAAGGGCAAGGGAGCCAAGAGGAGCATTAAAGGTAAGACAGACAAGTGGGCGCCGTGGGAGAGCTCCCCTCACCCCATCTTCTTCAGGAGGGCCTGCGTCAATATGACCCCCTTCCCTTGACCAACCAACTCATGGACTGGACACAACTAGGGAGGGGGGGGGGCAGTGTGCCATGGTTCCTAGTGAACACTGACCTCAGTCACTCATCTTGTTAAGTGGCACCCACCATGAGCAGGGTTGGATGATCAATGATTCTGGTCAGTAGTACTGGCCATAGCGATGCTCAATGAGCAAGGGGAGGGGAGCCATGTTACAGGCAAGGTTCACCCCTCTTAGAATCAGGTGGTGCTGTAACAGACAGGCCGCTGCAGTACAGTGCACTTAGTATAGTGCATCCAACCCCATGGCAACTAACTCCGCCTGCAATGGGATTAGCACATCCTGACCACCCCGTAGCTAATCATGCTCATGCCATGGGCCTGGCAGCGGCCCATGCCCTTCTGACGTCCAGTACAAGGCTGGACGTTGCTACCTTTTCTAAAAGTCTCTCACCATACTACCTGAACCCTATACTTTTCCAACCACTGTTGATGCCTCACGACCTTTTCACTAACATCTAAGTTTGTTAGGAGAATGGGTGGTAGTTTCATAGATTTTATAAGGCACGCGCCATGTTACCTCCTTTAATCTAACCTAACTACCTACCCTCTATTTTTTATTTGAACAAATCTTTTAAAATTTCAAGTTTGGCACCAACATTTGACCATTACTTATAGCTTGTGCCTTATTTTTCCTTTTTACATATTTGTAAATGATCGGGGCTTTTCAGCACAGTCCCCGCTGGTAATGTTACAATGTTCAATGAACATTGTAACCATCGTGGATTTTCAAAGCGAAAGCTAAGTAAACATTTTAAAAGCTAAAACTTAAGCAATTGTTTAGGCTACACTGACCAGTTAAGGGTGTACACACGTAAAAAAAAAAAAAAAAGGAAAAATAAGGCACAAGTTATAAGTAATGGTCAAACTTTGGTGCCAAACTTGAAATTTTAAAAGATTTGTTCAAATAAAAAATGGAGGTTGGAGGGTAGTTCATGATTAAATTAAAAGAGGTAACATGGAGCGTGCCTTATAAAATCTATGAAACTACCACCCATTCTCATAAACAGATTTAGATGTTGGTAAAGAGGTCAAGTAAGGCAACAACATTGGTTGGAAAGGTGTATTGTTCAGGTAGTATTGGGAGAGATTAAGTTTAACCTGGATGTATCATCTCTATAAATATATAGTATTAACCTTTTCCACCACCCTCTAACTCGTACCAGGTCTCTTACCACTGCAGGATGGGGCTTCTAGCTCAATCGAAACCAGGGCAGGAAGCTGGTACTGTAGAGTTCTGCCCAATCACCTCCCCTTACCCAGGCCCGGCCCTATGGCAAAAGGCTCCTACTGGACAGAAATCTGGCCTAGAGGTGCTGCTGTGTAGTGAGCACCGGTCCCTCCACTGCACCAGCCGACCGGGGGAAAGACTCCAGGTTCCACCCCACAGCCAGCAGGGTGGCTTCTCGGCTACATTATGATTAAGCACACTGCTACCATGGCTGACCAACCTCTTCTCCATCCTAGCTCAGAAGAGAGCAGGTGATGTGAACGGCTGTGCAAAGGAACCCACGGAGTGGTCCCATTGTTCTAAAACCTGTGGCCAGGGGACCTCCACGCGGCTGGTCTGGCAGGACGGAAGCTGCACCCCCCTCTCTGAGAGACGCCTCTGCCTGGTGCGGCCCTGTGGTGACTTTCTACAAACGGGGAACTACACCGTGAGTGACTGCTGCTGAAGGGGAGAGAGAGAGGGGCCTGGGCCTAATGACAGCACAGCCAGGGTTGGTAGAGGGCATAAGAGATCATGGCCACCCTCACCTTTTCAAAAGAGGTTAGGCAAAAAGGCCAAGTTAAAAAATAAAAATGGCATTCAAAAACTATAAAGGATCTATAAGAGAGCAGGGGCCTGAATAGCTGGTAGAAAGCAGAAAAGTCAAAACCAGAAGACAGCAGAGAGTAAAGCAAGGGGACAAGACTTTGTTTACAATGTAGGGCAGTATAGAGAGGTAGGACTTTTGAGTCCTCTTGCTCGTGATTACAGCCATGGTAAATACTCTAAACATGACAGCCAAGGGCTGGTAAGACATTGCTTGATAACGGGGCAGAGGGCACGTGTACGGAACTAGCCTAACAGCAGACAAAGCTTCAGGCGCAGAGGGCATACATAGAGAGCAAATGACGTTCTGGTAGAGCGTGTGGACAGGACAAGGCCAGATGTGGTCCCTCACTGCAGCGTGGATTTCCACGAAGCTGCACTACACTGGTTGCTGCCACCCTCTGCTGATGGAGCAGGATGAAATGGAAGTTTGCCTTTTTTGCAGAATACATCTTTAATCTGCACCAGTGTCGACACCCTGCCCAAAATAGACAAAATAAGTGGCTGATTGCAAAAAAAAAATAAAAAAAAATCTTAACAGCCAAGCACTTAAAGTACAGTACCATCCATTTGAGATGAGGAAAGTCAAGGCTGCAGTACACAGCTGGAAGTCAAACAGATGTGCACTGACCAGGAGTGAGACCTCAGGGCAATCATCTTTTGAGGAGCTCAAGGTTATGAAATGGTGGGATAAGGCATGGACCAGGAGACAGAGGGATAGCATAGTACATAGGGAGGCATATCAGCTCCATAGAGGGTATGGGCAAGTTATCACTGAGAAGATTTCAAGAGGAGCTGGAGGCAAGCCAGAGAAAGGCTGCTAAGATGGTGCAGGGGCTATAGCTAAACCCCTCTAAAAATATTCAAATAAAACAAATAGCCTAGATATCCGGGTATATATAACCTTAGCTCAGGCCAGGGTCTGGTAACAGGCAGGCTGTTTGTAACCAGAGCTCTGCTGCCTCCCTCCAGATCAGGAAGAAGGGACCCAAATGTACCAGACTCCTGCAGGCTGATCAGCCCCGCTTCTGGCTGTTTAAAGACTGCAGGAGCAAGCGGGCCCTGCTGCCCAACTTCTGCGGCTCCTGCACGGACGGCCGCCGCTGTCTTCCCTCCAAGACCCGGACCCTGCCCCTGCGGTTTTACTGCGACCGGGGGGCCTCACTCACCCGCAACGTGATGTGGATCCAGAACTGCAGCTGTGAGGGGAAGAGAAAGGAGGCAGTGGAAAGAGGGCCAGAGGAGCCCCGAGATCAAGAGAACGGCCTGCAAGAGAGCATGTAAAGTTGGGAGAAGCTTATGCATGAAACTACGGAACAGGAGGAGATGTAGACACCTAGCGACATAGGCCGCAGCCACTACAAGCACATGACACAGATGCTAAACACATGAAATACGAGGATGGCACCTGCATTCCAAAATGCTTTTATAGAGCCATGCAAGGTACACACAAATATACAGGCCTTGTAATTACACACAAACCACAATCAACCCCGGTATTCACGTCATCACCACAGCTGCAGGTAGACCTCCCAAAATGTAGGAACAGGGAAAGGTTACCTTCAAATACTGTCTACACATTGGTATATTAAAAAGTGTATAGTGGTACTGCTAAACACTATACACGCATGCACCTACTCACACATGCTCCTTTCTTCATGCACATATACCTGAAGGCTATTCTATAGGGTATATACAACCTTGCTTGTATCAAATCAATATTAGTTTTGAAAAGTAGTCGAGAGGGGAACTAGCAGTCCTTTTAAAAATTGAGACGTGCACAGCTCTTGTCGCACAGTTACCTGCACTTTCATCGTGTGCGAGTGCATCTTTGTGCACAGCGTTCCTACTTCACCTCCGTTCAGGGAACAGCTGTGTCTGGGGCTCTGCTCTGAGAGAAGCCACTCAGCAGCCAAAGTTGCTGAACTTATTTCAAAATGGAGCTAGGGGGAAGCAGGAGCTGCGGGGGAACTGCCCGTTATGACCCCGCTAATGCAGCCCTTCAGGAAACATTATGGAGAGCCAGCAAGGCCCACAAGTCTCCCAAGCAGTGACCCCCACCCCAAACCCTGTCTGTCTAATACCCAGACAGGCTCTGGCCCTCTCACTACCTGCCCCAGCGATTCACTCTGATCGTGCTGTCCCCCCCCCTAAAAATCAAACTCACCCACAGGCACCCTGTCCCCTCTAAAGTGTAATCACACTCAGTCCTTATTTAAGCAGAGGTACACAACACCCAAAAAATTAGTATTGCCCACTGTACATTGACAGCTATTCCTGGCAGGAGAAGGGGAGTCTGGTATTAATGAAAAAAAATAACACATTCATGTTAGATCTTGTCTAGAGGATGTTAAAGAGGCTGCAAGTTCCTGTGTATCAGACACAAGCAGGGGCTTAAGAGACATCCAGAAGTGGGACACTGATGGTCCCAGCACAGAGGTGACAAATAGGTCCCACTGGAATGTCTTAAAGCAGTCGGAACTACAACGCCAGCAGCAGGGAGGGCAATGGAAGTTGTGTAAACCAGGACTGAAGTCAGCTAGGGCGCCTGGGATATTGCTGTCTGTCCCTACAGAAGCCTTAGCTGGCACCATTTCTCTCCCCCTCCAATATTCAGCAGGCAAAGAAGTTGTTTCTACCTGTAGCATACTCCAGGCTGTAAGAGACCCTCATTATCCCTGCAACTCATCATGGGCAGATACACCCGTGCAGTCAAATAAATATCATGATTGCTGCAAGGAAACTGTACTTTGTAAGTGGTTTTTTTTTTTTTTTTATTTCAAAAGGCCCATGTTACCAATACCTCATAAAAAAAGAGAAAATGCCACAGAACATCATTCCATTAAGGAGAAACATCCAGATGCATCTCTGACCTGTAGGGACACACTTTAAGTGGAATTTTTTATAATGCAATTAACCTAATACATTTCTGTCTTGAGACAAGCAAACAAGATCTCAGTGAAAGCTGATGGGAGTTTTAGCGCCTGAATGCCCATTGCCAAAAAAAATGTATGACATTAGTCTGACCAAAAAACAATCCGAAGCCTTGAAACTTTTGTTCTCCTGTAAAGAGGCAATGCAGTAATGTAACCCATGCACACCTGCATTCTATACAATGGCCACAAGATGGGGCTCTTGCTTTACAAATGTTTTTCACCCCTCTCCTTAAAAGAGCAGGCTTACATTTAGTCTCGCCCACACCCTCCCCTTAACTAATTTGCTTTTTAAGGCCATCTGTCAAACAACAAATGGCTTCTAACACTGTCCTCACTTGCACTTCTCAGACTCGCTCACCCCAGTTCTGCACAGCTAAGTTGGTCAGAGAAGGTATGAGCATGCAGCATGGTTGTGGGATTTCAGTCATAGTACTGGGGTTGGGTTTGCAGTTGAAGCATCTGTTTCAGTTTGGCTGTGGGTGGCTCTGGATTTATTAAAACCCACCTGCATGCCTAGACCCGGGCTTCTAACTTCCTCTAAGCAGCAGGAACTTCAGGGCCCAGTCTGCACTTAAGGGAGAGGAAAATAAACTGGGCTGGTACAAGCCAGGGCCAGCGAGCCATCTGTATGGCTCTAGCTTGGGGGGGGGGGGGGGGGGGGGGTAAGGCAACTGCAGTCAGTGCCTGCTCTTCAGGACATCCCCATGCATACTCTGAAAAGCTAACCTGGTTTGCAGGGGCTTCATGCCCCCATTGGTCAAATATTCCTATCTGTTAATTGTGCCCAGCAATGTAGAACCCATGGGGGGAGGGGAGAGAGACGATCACCAGCAGCCAAGGACCTGGGGGCTCTCCCCTGCACTTAGGCTGGGGGCTGCATTTTCAAGGTTGGTCCTAACAGTTTATGGGGGGGGGGGGGGGATTTCTCCAGAATTCCCACCTCCACAGTTCAAGATGGGCCTTTTCAGTCCAGCATGTGAACAGATAAAGCATTCCAAAGAGAGAAAAACTTGTTTAAAAGTTTTTTAAAAAAGGGAGGTGGGGGAAGCAGAAAAAAAAAAAAAAAAAAGGGGGACAAAAATCCTGCCTCCCTCTGGACCAGATTCCTATAGCTCTGTGGAATGGACATGAACAGCAGCAACAAACTCCTGCCACCAGCTTCTTGTACAAAAAAATATTACATCTACGTTTTACAGACAACAAACAACCTCACAGCTGCTGTGCTTTGGCCACATCCTGCCTAAACCACCCCCCAGGAGGAAGGCAGGTGGCCACCCCTGAATCTGTGGCCACAGGTGGCCAGGGATTCTTTGGGTGAGCCTGTCTGCCCCTCCCCCCCGGATCCTGGTGTGTGGGGGTGGCAGGCATCACTTCAGCGCTTTGGCCACCAGCTCATAGGCGATCTCGATCTCCTGCGTGGCAGGGCAGGTGCTGGAGAACTCCTCCCGCCCGTAAGCGTTCTTCAGGTAACGGTGGATGCCGGTGAACTCGGCAGGGATCTTAAAGCCGCGATACTTCTCGCACACCACCTGGAGAGGCAGAGAGAGAGAGAGAGAGAGAGAATGATCTTCAGCACCCACCTTCCTACTTATCACTTCTACAGTGCTACCGAGCGTCAGCATAACGGGCACCGCCCCCCATCTCGACTTGCAAACACTACCTCCCCCCCCCCCCCTCCCCTAGTGGTAGTGTACACAGGGTAAAAATAATCCTAGGGGTTCACCATGCTAGATTCCACATTTAGGAGTAACCACGAGGGCACTGGACCATAAGTTGAAATCCTCAGCTCTGAGTATGAAGGCAATTAAAAAAAAAAAAGTCTATCTAGAGAACATACAAAGAAGGGCAACCAAAGTGTCAGGGCTCTGCTTTGAGAAGCAGGACAGAGGAGACATAAGTGGGGGGAACAGTTATTGACTCTTTCCAAATGACTATTAGAACTAGGGAGATGCTGCATGAAATTAGCAGATTTAACACAAGTATCAGTCAACGCCCAAGAAAGCTATGGAATTTGCTGCCGGAGAAGGTGATCACGGCTAGTAGTAAGGCAGAGCTTAACAAAAGGTTTGGATGAGATTCTGGAGGACAGATCCATCCTTAACCACTGCTACGCCAGACAGCCCTGTGTGTCCCCCACCTTCAACGTCTGGGAGGGACCAACACGGCACGGAATTTGCTTTCCTATTGGGATCCGTTGGGTACCTCCCAAGTGACCCAGCCTGGCACCTCTCCTGTTCTGACTCACCTGCACAATGTGGAGTTTGGGCAGGAGGTTGCAGTCCGCCAGGGTCAGTTCGTCCCCATCCAGGAATTTGCGCTGCGATGTCGTCTCATCCTCCGCGCTGTTCTCATCGATCTCATCCGGCAAGGGGGTGCACAGGTAGTTATCAAGATCCCCTAAGGCCTTCAGAAGCCCCTTCTCCATGTCTGCAGAGAGAAATGCAGGTCAGAGAGCAAAGAGAAGAAGAAGTGGGGTTTCACCCAGGAGAGGGAGAAGGTAACTGGGGTGAGAAAGCCAACCCAGCCTAAGAGATGTGGTAGCCCATCAAAAGGAAGTTTAGCATCCATTTCTCCTCAGCTCCCACCTCCATCTCGGTTTCCTAGTTAAAGGCAAACTCACTCTGGTTTAACTCTGGCCGATTGTTCTTGATGAACGCTGAAAACCTGGCAAAAACATCCAGGCCTGCTGTGTTAGACTCTGGATTCTTAGCTGCAAGTTTAGGATATCTGGGTGTGACATGGATTGGAAAGCAAAGAGAAACTTTTTAGGTGAATTGCTGTGATGATTTTCCACTATTCAGATCCCCACGCACAGCTCTGCCACTACACCTCCCTCCTGCCAGTCCAGTCCCGAGATCCTCCCCCTCTCCACACACACAGCTCTGCCACTACACCTCCCTCCTGCCAGTCCCGAGATCCTCCCCCTCTCCACACACACAGCTCTGCCACTACACCTCCCTCCTGCCAGTCCCGAGATCCTCCCCCTCTCCACACACACAGCTCTGCCACTACACCTCCCTCCTGCCAGTCCCGAGATCCTCCCCCTCTCCACACACACAGCTCTGCCACTACACCTCCCTCCTGCCAGTCCAGTCCCGAGATCCTCCCCCTCTCCACACACACAGCTCTGCCACTACACCTCCCTCCTGCCAGTCCCGAGATCCTCCCCCTCTCCCCACACCCAGCTCTGCCACTACACCTCCCTCCTGCCAGTCCCGAGATCCTCCCCCTCTCCACACACACAGCTCTGCCACTACACCTCCCTCCTGCCAGTCCAGTCCCGAGATCCTCCCCCTCTCCACACACACAGCTCTGCCACTACACCTCCCTCCTGCCAGTCCAGTCCCGAGATCCTCCCCCTCTCCACACACACAGCTCTGCCACTACACCTCCCTCCTGCCAGTCCAGTCCCGAGATCCTCCCCCTCTCCACACACACAGCTCTGCCACTACACCTCCCTCCTGCCAGTCCAGTCCCGAGATCCTCCCCCTCTCCACACACACAGCTCTGCCACTACACCTCCCTCCTGCCAGTCCCGAGATCCTCCCCCTCTCCACACACACAGCTCTGCCACTACACCTCCCTCCTACCAGTCCCGAGATCCTCCCCCTCTCCACACACACAGCTCTGCCACTACACCTCCCTCCTGCCAGTCCAGTCCCGAGATCCTCCCCCTCTCCACACACACAGTTCTGCCACTACACCTCCCTCCTGCCAGTCCAGTCCCGAGATCCTCCCCCTCTCCACACACACAGCTCTGCCACTACACCTCCCTCCTGCCAGTCCCGAGATCCTCCCCCTCTCCACACACACAGCTCTGCCACTACACCTCCCTCCTACCAGTCCCGAGATCCTCCCCCTCTCCACACACACAGCTCTGCCACTACACCTCCCTCCTGCCAGTCCAGTCCCGAGATCCTCCCCCTCTCCACACACACAGCTCTGCCACTACACCTCCCTCCTGCCAGTCCAGTCCCGAGATCCTCCCCCTCTCCACACACACAGCTCTGCCACTACACCTCCCTCCTGCCAGTCCCGAGATCCTCCCCCTCTCCACACACACAGCTCTGCCACTACACCTCCCTCCTTCCCGGAGATGTGTTAGGCTCACGCTCACTTTGGGGGGCACAGTGTCTCCTCCAGGAACTCTTCAATCTTGTTTGTGTCTGTCTGCACCTCCCCACCGTAGACTAGGAAGGGAGGCTGTGCTCCAGGGGCAATATCCTTCAGTATCTCGAGCTTCCTGCAACATGAGCAAGCGACAGGAAAGGGAAAAAAAAAAAAATAGATGAGGATCTCAGCAGATATTTGAAAGGTCATCAGTGTACAGAGCTCTGTACAGCAACAGCCCACGTGTACATAGAGCTCCTCTGTAAGCTTCTGACAGGGTGTGCGTTTAGTATTCCTCAGTAACACGGTCAGGTTTTAGAGAAACGAATACTACAGAGGACGGCACGCTCGCTCACCTCTTTGTGTCCACCGTGGTGACATTAAAGGTCACCCCCTTTAGCCAGAGCATCATGAAGCAGCGCTGAGAGAAGGGGCAGTTCCCGATGCTCTGCCCGTCGCTGCCAGCCTAGGAGAGATGAAGATTGGCAGAGGTTATGTGCTTGAAGCTGGCTGCTCCCCGATCAGAGTGGGGGGGAGGGGGTAACATCCCCTTTCAACCGTGGCGTCACTCGCTCGCGCCCCTGCAGCCGACATCACAAGCCATTGCAGCAGGCAGTGAGGTCACCATGGCCGTGTGTTACCAGAAAAGAAAACACTTTCCAGCGACTGCTTGTGTGTGTTGGGGTGGAAACAGCATTTTAAACAATCAGGCCCTGTGTAAGAGCAGCGCTGGTGAGGAAGAAAGGACCCCCCAAGAACGTGCCATACTGGGTCAGAGCAAGGGTCCATCAAGCCCAGCATCCTGTCTCCAACAGTGGCCAATCCAGGATACAAGTACCTGGGAAGTACCCAAACATTAAATAGATCCCATGCTACTGATGCCAGCAATAGCAGTGGCTGTTCCCGATGGATTAATAGCAGTTTATGGACTTCTCTCCAGGAAGGCATCGCCTAGCCTGGCTGTCATTGGCCTCTTATCTCACTATCACTGCCAGTGCTTTTGCCATCACCCTACATCCCCTGCCCAGAATGCAATTGGATGGCTGTGGGCACAAGGGCCATGCCTAGCCAGTCCTGGGTTTCTACCCATCTCTTAAGTCTACTTTATCAGAGAAGCAGGACTAGTAAAGCCCCCTGGGGTCAGGGGAATACCTACAGCACCCGAATGCAATCCACCGTGAAGCGGCTGACTGTCACAGAAGGTGAAATGTAAGTCAGAAATTAAAAAAACAAACAAAACCCCCCCCCCCACATGTCACGCATACAAACTAGGGCTGGATCCATCTGTGCCTGCTGTCCTGGAGGCTATGGCCTTACCACCTCATTGCACCCTACCAACAGCAGAGGGATTGCCCCTCCTTCCCCACACGCCGTTTCCATGAGGAGACCCGTAGACCAGTCCGTTTGACACATTCCATGACTCTCCTTGCAGAATTTGTAGTCCCTGCTCATGACATCAGCACTACAAGGACCAGAACCCCCCACTAAAAGCAGGATAGGCCCCAGCGTCCGCCTCCAGAAGCAAGTGCTCTGGCATGGCCCGAAAGATCTTTAGCAGGGAAAAACCACTCCCAGCGGGGATCTCAGACCTCATAATGCAGTAGCAAGAAAAGTAAAGAGCAATATGGAGGGAGGCAAGCAGGTATTTAATAAACATGTGGATAAAGGTGAACGGGTAGATGTAGGGTATTTGGATTTTCAGAAGGCGTTTGTTAAAGTCCCTCATGAGAGGCTTCTAAGAAAACTAAAAAGTCATGGGATAGGTGGCGATGTCCTTTCGTGGATTACAAACTGGTTAAAAGGCAGGAAACAGAGAGTAGGATTAAATGGACAATTTTCTCAGTGGAAGGGAGTGGGCAGTGGAGTGCCTCAGGGATCTGTATTGGGACCGGTGCTTTTCGATATATTTATAAATGATCTGGAAAGAGATACGACGAGTGAGAATCAAATTTGCAGATGATACAAAATTATTCAGAGTAGTTAAATCTCAAGCAGATTGTGATAAATTGCAGGAAGAAGACCTTGTGAGACTGGAAGATTGGGCATCCAAATGGCAGATGAAATTTAATGTGGACAAGTGCAAGGTGATGCATATAGTGAAAAATAACCCTTGCTGTAGTTACACGATGTTAGGTTCCATATTAGGAGCTACCACCCAGGAAAAAGATCTAGGTGTCATAGTGGATAACACATTGAAATCGTCGGCTCAGTGTGCTGCAGCAGTCAAAAAAGCAAACAGAATGTTAGGAATTATTAGGAAGGGAATGGTGAATAAAATGGAGAGAAAGCCCCATGTCATCTCCACAGCTTACAGAGACTGGGGGGGCAGCCTGGGATGGAGCCAAACTCGCACGCAGAGCCTGAATTCAGTTCTCCCCCCACTGCCAGGATGTTGAGGTAGGGAAGGGGCCTGGCAGCGAGGGTTTTAGCCTTAATATAAAGCGATAGGGCATAGCTTGTGTATGGGTGATGGCCAGGGAACGGGGGTGTTTTACTCCAAAATACAAAACAGCGATCACTATATAAAACATGCACATGAAGTTGTGCCTGGGATCCTGGCAAGAGTCTTCAGCCAGAACAATCCGTCCCGTCTCAGAGGGTGGGGCAGGCAAGAGGCAGCAGCCGAACAAGATCTCTTTCCTGTAACTGAGAAAGCAAGGAGATTTGAAAATAAAATAAAAGAGGAAGTGCTGCACTTGGGAATCGTAGGCTTTCGATGCGAGATCTGTGCGACACGAGGACCCAGCGCCGGAGGTGCTGGTGGCACAGCGTGATTCAGAAGCAGGAAGCCAGGCAGGATGTGCTGTTTCCGGCCTGCTCTCTCGGCCCGAGTTTGCAACAGCGCTGACAGACTGCGAGCAGAAGCAGAGCAGGTGAAGGGAACGTCACCTGCTCCCCTTGCACTCAGGATCTGGCACCCAGCCACCCACAAAACAAATATGAATAGAGCGAGAGAGAGAGACACCCCCCCCTCCCACCACAGCAGTGTGGGTGCCGAGAGGGTCCCCCGGTCTAGGCTGGGTGCAGATCGGGGGGGGGGGGGGGGGAGGGAGATGATGTGGTTGGAGGAGACAAGTGAGGCCTGTGTGCAGCGTTCAGCCTGCTCCAGCCAGCTCCCGCCCCCAGCTGTGCCCCAGTGCCAAGCAAAACACACAGGTCCTCCCCTCCCAGGAGTGCAGGCGGCTTCAAGAAGTTACTCCCAAGGCTGATGCAGGAATCTGCACGTTGAACTGGATCTCAGTGCACATTTTTAATGCACGGATATTAAAAAAAAAAAAAAAAAGTCTCACTGCAGCAAGCTAATGCTATGCTAATACCTTTGGAGTTCAAAGCAGTGTGCTGACTGCACCATGTGTACAGCAGAGGCCTAACACTTTGGTTCACGAAGGAGGGGGCCTCCCGTCAACCATGTACTGCCGATTGCCACTTAGCTGGATAAGTTCCAGCTATCTGGCCAGCCACAACACCTTTTTATTTTAGCCTGTCCCACTTCCATTTTCACACCTGGCACAGTGCCGCTGGAAACTTTACTCCACCCTCGGACCAGGAGCAGAGTTTCCAGCGTTAAAATACGAAAGAATAAAAAGAAAAAAGAAAAAAAAAAAAAAAAAGAGTTAGGACCAGCGCACCTCCCTGCATGGGGGGGCGCTGCTTGATGCCCTCATCTGCATGGCATTTCCATGCGAGGGAGCCAAGCAGGATGCACGGTTTTACGTGCACACAGAATTCCTTGCTGCAGAAAGCGCACGGTCCAGAGCAGTTGTGCGTCGGGCTGAACACACCTTTCTGCAGCAGCCTCTCAAGGAGGAGGTTAGCAACGTGGAGCCAAAGTACTAGAACCTGGTACAAAAAGGCTCTCTCTCTGTAGGAAGCCCTGCGTTCTACAGAGGTGGTGGGGGAGGGTTTGATGGGAGGTGGCTCTCGGTGCTAGTGGACCAGAACGGCCGCAGAGGTGCACGGGGTGGGGGATTCTGTACTGGAATAGCAGCGTGGAATAGACTTAGTTTTTGGGTACCTGCCAGGTTCTTATGGCCTGGATTGGCCCCTGTTGGAAACAGGATGCTGGGCTTGATGGACCCTTGGTCTGACCCAGTATGGCAGGTTCTTATGTAGGAGCAAGGTGCATTGGGCAAAGCTTGTGCCAGACTCCGTGCTGGAACAGCAGAGGCAATGGGGGGGTGCTGCAGGGCAGAACTGGTTTGGTTACAGATTAACTCTCCTCTAGGCAGTCCCTTCTCTCTAAATTCACCTTTTCACAGAAGTTCACATTCCTGGACTTGCTGTAAAATGAACTGGCTACAGAGCCGAGCAAACAGAGGCAGTGCCTGGCCTTCGAGATCACAGGGACTACTTGCAGTCTCTTCTCCTGCCTTACAAACTTAACGTTTCTGATCCTGCCCAAAGCACGAGGGAAAGAAAGATCTAGACTGGAGGAGCAAGTGTTAACATGAAAGACCTTCCAAAAACAGACAAAAAGAGCAAAGGCAGAGGTTAAGTGACTGGCTATAGGTCACCGAGATGGTGGGATATGTGGGATCAAAATTCATGTCTGCAAAATGCACTGCACTGATAACCGTAAAGTGGAGCCCACTCAAAAGATCAGCCACTACTACGATAATATTGTAAAACAAAAAAAGGAGCACAGACCACAGATAGGCCCAGGGAGCTCCCTGCGTGCACACCTCACTCCAGAAAATCATTTCTTCCACTCCGTGGCCAAATGATACGGCCACTAAGCAAAATGGCTGCACCACACCCCTAGGGCAAACAGTGACATCAGGTTACACCTTCTGGGAATGGGAAAAACAAAATGATCACAAAAGCTGCCTGGCTGCAGTCATGACCTTCAGCACACGAGTACAGTCCCAACTACAAGGCTATAATCTTAAAATAAGAACTGGCCCCCCTGATGCCCTAAGACACCAACTGAGTAGAGTTTTCAGCAAGGCCTGGTGGGGAAAAAAAACAGAACACATACCACACCCACCACCACCACCACAGACAGCACTGCTTAAAGTTTCTCTTGTTTGCTTATTACTTCCAGAGAATTTCTGTGCACACAACTCAGCAGGCCAGAGCCGTGTATGGCCCTGGGGAAACGCCAGGGGCAGATCCAGTTAGCAACTTGAGAACTCCACAGCCTCAGACAGGGGAACTCTCTCAAGAGCAGGGGTGGGAAAGCAAGAACAAACAGAGCCACAGGTACATCCCAACACACATTTACTCTTATTGAGAAAGACAAGAAGCCCAATGCTTAGCAGTTTGAACCATACCAGGTTGTATTCAGTGCTTAAATCAGAAGCCCAGGAGTCCTTTAGCTACATTTCTGCAAATAAAGGCTTAAGTTATTGCTTGAGCAAGCTGTGACTGTTAAAGAGGATATAGATAGATCGATCTATCTCCTCTATTGCCATCAATATTTTCCGAGGGTGAGGGGTGTACCCCCACCACCAGCTGTGCACACACCTCTGGCAATGCAGCTCACTCCTGCTCTGCAGCATCCCTGCTATTCCAGCACCACATAGCTTTGCCCAACACTATCCCTTCCTACAGGATTTAGGAGAGGAATACAAAGCTTTCTGTACCAAGTTCCAGCATAGTTTCATATGTCCGCTGTTCTCCCCTCCATCCCCAAGAAAGAGACACCCAAAGCACACTGCTTGTGCTCCCCCACGCCAGAGATTTCGTGTCTGTACCTTTGCAGATGTGCGACTGAGGAGGGGGCCCAAGCAATGAGCAGGGAGGGCATCTTTCCCCCCCTCCCATTACAGTGGGAACCTTCAATTATCGCAGGCTGGCATCAGCCACGCAGAAAGCCAGCCAAGTCCCATAGTACATTCGCACAAGTTCCCGATAACGCAACATGTCAGACGGGTAGGAGCGCATGGCCAGGGGCCTCCTCAGCCTAGCGCTAGCCCCAGCTGCCTCAGGGTGCGGACCGCACATGGAACTTCCGAGGGCGGGGGAAGGCGCTGCACCCCAGGGAGAAGCAGAGTCTTTCGGGAAATCCCACGTTTTGCCCGAGAAAGAGGTAGGAAGTCAAGGCACCCAAACCCTTCCACCTTGGATTTGGGTGTCGCCCTCCTCAAAACCTAAGAACCTGCTTTTAGGCGCCTACGCTGACCTCCCCATCCCCTTTGCACGGCGGCTTCCCAGCTACGAGCACGTGTTTTGTAAGCTGGCCAGCATTTAAGCGTCCCGTAAGCAAAGTTTCTAATTGTAGTGACTGAGCAGACAATGGAACGGGAGCAATCGGATCTCCCGGCAAAGGTAGCGCAAAGCTGGTTTGGGTTTGTTTTGTTTTTTTTTTTTAGGGCGGGCCACGCGGGCCGGAGAGATGAGGGCGCTATCGGCTTACACTGGTACTTGTGAGGTTGCAGCCCGGCCCCCGCTCTAAATCCCATTTACTGGGTCACTTAACCT
This sequence comes from Rhinatrema bivittatum, assembly GCF_901001135.1. Taxonomy (NCBI): domain Eukaryota; kingdom Metazoa; phylum Chordata; class Amphibia; order Gymnophiona; family Rhinatrematidae; genus Rhinatrema; species Rhinatrema bivittatum. The sequence continues at coordinate 28,842,446 of NC_042633.1, read as the reverse complement.
CTCGGGGAAACTTCCGTTAAGGAGTCCCTTAACCTAAGATCGGGTTGACTGTAGGAGATGGGAACGGCAGTAAAACCCCCCCCCCGCGTTATAGGCGAGAGATTATAATCAGAGCCCAAGAAGAAGAAGAGTTCTTGCAACATCCATGGCCCCGGGCCTTAAGCAAATTATCCGGGACTGAAAGCAAAGGGGTGGGCAGGTATCCCAGCCCTCAAGCAGTGACAGATCAGAGAAGTCCAGGGGCCAATGATACATGAAGCGGGGGGGGGGGGGCGCGATAACCTAACTAAAGCCAGGAGGAGGCTGGGCGCTTCCGCTCTTTGTAGGAGTCCAGGAGTTTGTCTTCCATCAATCAATCAGCTTCCTGCTCACTTCTGGTCCCTTCAGCCACTGCCACCCACACTTTCAACACAAAACCCCCCCCCCCAACAAGAAGAGGCAAACTCCCGGTTTAGGAGCTGGAAAGAGTTTTTTTTTACCAGACAGGTCGCCCCCCCTGGAAGTAAAGAAGTAGTTTCGCCCCGAGGGGGAGCGCAGAAAGTAGCGTTCGCCTGCCACACACGGGGGCGTCGCTCACCTTCACGAAGAGCTCCACAGGAAGCTGCTCCTCCGCCATGGTGGGGGAGGGGGACGAGGAGCCGCACGCCAGCACCTCCCAGACCCCAGAAGCTGTCGGTGCCGACCCGCTCCGCAAGGACAGACGCGCTCCCGCTTGCAAAACTCCCTTCTGGGCGAGCGGAAAGGGCGCTCGCTGGGCTCTGCGCGAAAAAGAAACCCCACCCAGGAAACAGGCACGGCCTCCGCGAGCTGCGATCCTGGGGCCGAGCCAAAGAGCAGGCGCTCGGGGCTGTGGCCACTCTTCGGCCGGCCCACCCCTTCCCTTTTAACGCCGCCCCGGGCTCCGCACGAACCGTTCGCGCTAGGAAAGTGAAGCGCCACCCGTTTAGCCCGAGCCCTTGCTACCGGCCACCCCTTTATGATCTTATTCACAGTTCTCCTCCCCCTTTTTTTTTTTTTTTTTAGCGTGATCGAGTTTATAGCTTAGACGTCGGGGGTGGGGTTGCAAAGGCAAGGTGCACGCCTTTTCTCCTGGCCCCACCCGTTTCTCTTTTTTTCTGAGACACTTGGTAGCTTTCCCGTCCCCGTCCAACCTTTTCGGGGCCTGATCATTTGGCCTTGGGTTCCCCAGGTAACATCTATAGAGGCAAAAGGAAAGGACTACGAAGGAGAGGTGAGAGAGAACCCAGACAATTCCTGGACCCCCGAGCTGCTCCGTATTGTCCCTGATCAGCTTACACTTCTGGCCCGGGGGCAGGACATGACAAGTTTGTGCTGCTCTATTTCCTCTTTCTCGCTGACTTACACCGAGCTTTTCCGGATCATTCTTTTGCGGGACGTCTTTGATTTTTCTCTCCGGCTTTTTTTCCACAATACAGAAGCAGTGACAGATCTTCTGCTGCCCCTACGCACTAAGGGTACAGGGGCCGGGCCACTCCCAGCCCGATACACTTCGGAAGGTTTCTCCCTCCTCAAGCAGACCCCTCTGTCCTCTGGGACTTGCAATCTCATTCCCCCCTCCAACTGATTCAATCCCCCCCCCTCCCAGCTCCAGTGCAGTGCAGCTGTAATCACAGAGACAAAGAATTGGAGGGCCACCAGAGGAAGGGGGTGGCAATCAAATCGGATGGAAGGGCAGCAGGGGGCAGGATCTTTGCCGCCCTCAGAATTTCACCTCCCTAGGGCACAGGCCTAACATGCCTGGTAGGACTCGTGTACAAATCCAGGAGGGAAATGCATTTCCTTTCTTTCTCCTCTGCAGTTGCACTGCACGCAGAGTTTGGCCTCCTGGGGGTTTCTGCACTTTTCTATCTCTAATTTATGGTCCCCAAGTTCAGGTTTAAGATTTTGGTGCCCCCAGACCGGTCCGGAAGCAGAGGTTGGAGAACTGGGAGAAAGAGGATCGAGGCCAGAGTACCTCAGCAGCGAAGCAGGAGAGAGCAGGCTTCACTTTGGTCCGGTTTTGGTGCCTAGTCCTAAATCCAAGCCTAGTGAGCCCTTATTCTGTATTTGGTGAGGGTCTGTGTTCTGTGTGTGATTGAGGTGAGCTATTCTGTTAGCACGTAGCTTCTGTGGAGAGATCTAGCATAGTCTGGTTTATTCTGTTTACCAATCCTCATCTCCCAACAGTTTTTTCTATAGTTCTGGGTTAATGATAGACACAAACTTCACTCCTGTAGCGGAGAACTTGAATAATATGGTTAGGGCAGTTAGTGTAGCTGGGTTTAAAAAAGGATTGGATAAGTTCTTGGAGGAGAAGTCCATTACCTGCTATTAAGTTCACTTAGAGAATAGCCACTGCCATTAGCAATGGTTACATGGAATAGACTTAGTTTTTGGGTACTTGCCAGGTTCTTATGGCCTGGATTGGCCACTGTTGGAAACAGGATGCTGGGCTTGATGGACCCTTGGTCTGACCCAGTATGGCATTTTCTTATGAAATATTAAGATAGTAAATGAGAGCAGAAAAAAAAGACTGAAATTGCTCATCCAGTCTACCCAGCAGCAACCCATCCATCCCGGGTAGATGTGCACACAAATTTCCACTTGGAATCTGATCTTCATTCCTCCTTCCCCCATCTCCCTCGCCCAACCTCTCAAGTTGGACTACTGCCTTTCTGGGTAGTAACTACCATTAGGTGCAGGTTACCCCCCTCACCTTCTGTTTGGGGTTATAACTGCTGCTCTGTGCAGGTTACCCCCTCACCTGTGTAGGGTTTATTTATTTATTTATTTATTTGCAGTTTTTATATATCGACATTTGTTTAGTAACCTCACATCGGTTCACAGATAACAAAAACATTGCAGGTGTGCGAACTAGAACATATGCAACAGTGCTTTACAATAAACATTTACAATAATCAATAAATTAATTGTAACTGCTGCTCTGTGCATGTTACCCCCTCACCTTCTGGCAAACCTACTAGGCCCATGCCAACAGCTGGTGAACACGCCCTTACTGGAACAGGAGCTGGGACTTCACCTATACCAGCCCCGTTCCCCACAGGTGGAGCCCTTGGGTTCCAGGGGCTGGCAGGGCTTAGGCGAGAAATCCGTAAGGAGCGGTCGGACGAAGTCAAGATATGGGCCAAGGTCAGGGCTGGCAGCGAGCTGATGGTGTCCAGGCCAAGGTTATGGCAGGTAGCGAGCAAGCAGTATCCGGGTCCAGGCCAAGGTTATGGCAGGCAGCGAGCAAGCAGTATCCGGGTCCAGGCCAAGGTTATGGCAGGTAGCGAGCAAGCAGTATCCGGGTCCAGGCCAAGGTTATGGCAGGTAGCGAGCAAGCAGTATCCGGGTCCAGGCCAAGGTTATGGCAGGTAGCGAGCAAGCAGTATCCGGGTCCAGGCCAAGGTTATGGCAGGTAGCGAGCAAGCAGTATCCGGGTCCAGGCCAAGGTTATGGCAGGTAGCGAGCAAGCAGTATCCGGGTCCAGGCCAAGGTTATGGCAGGTAGCGAGCAAGCAGTATCCGGGTCCAGGCCAAGGTTATGGCAGGTAGCGAGCAAGCAGTATCCGGGTCCAGGCCAAGGTTATGGCAGGTAGCGAGCAAGCAGTATCCGGGTCCAGGCCAAGGTTATGGCAGGTAGCGAGCAAGCAGTATCCGGGTCCAGGCCAAGGTTATGGCAGGCAGCGAGCAAGCAGTATCCGGGTCCAGGCCAAGGTTATGGCAGGTAGCGAGCAAGCAGTATCCGGGTCCAGGCCAAGGTTATGGCAGGTAGCGAGCAAGCAGTATCCGGGTCCAGGCCAAGGTTATGGCAGGTAGCGAGCAAGCAGTATCCGGGTCCAGGCCAAGGTTATGGCAGGTAGCGAGCAAGCAGTATCCGGGTCCAGGCCAAGGTTATGGCAGGTAGCGAGCAAGCAGTATCCGGGTCCAGGCCAAGGTTATGGCAGGTAGCGAGCAAGCAGTAGGTCCAGGCCAAGGTTATGGCAGGTAGCGAGCAAGCAGTATCCGGGTCCAGGCCAAGGTTATGGCAGGTAGCGAGCAAGCAGTATCCGGGTCCAGGCCAAGGTTATGGCAGGTAGCGAGCAAGCAGTATCCGGGTCCAGGCCAAGGTCGCAGCAGGAAGCAATCAGTCTGTAGCCAAGTCCTGGCAGGGGTCAGGACAGGCGGCAATCCAGAATAGTCAGTATTCATAGCACATCACAGTACACACACACATCACCCTAATCAATATGTGTGTATTTAATTTTAATTTTTCGTTCACCACCAAAGGATAAGATACAATTATTAATCCATTCTTGTATTTAAAACTGATACAGATAGGAATGGACATGCTTTATCACACTCACCAAATAATATTTATTATATAACTATGTTACCGTAACTTGATGGCACCTGTTTAATTGATATAATTTAATACACTTAGCAACATTAATTTATGCGCCTTATTGTAAACCGTTGTGACGGTATCTATCTTAACGACGGTATAGAAAAGAATTTTAAATTAAATTAAACCAGAGGTTAGAACCAGGAAACAAGCCAATTCAGACAAGACACGGAGGACCATGACAAAGCAGGGAAAGGCATGAGGAGGCCAGGCAGAGAGGACAAGCAGGGCAGGCCCAAGAACAAGAAGACGAAGCAAACGGAAGGCTGCAGGAGGACCTGCTGCTGCGGCACCCGTGCCAGCCAGAAAAGCCAAACCAGGGCCTTCACCAGCAGTGCAGCTGTGCGTGCTCGCATTCGCCTGCGGGGAGGCGCAGGACAGGAAGGTGGCTTGTCATATCCCGGGGATCGTGGGGCCGTCCCGCCGCCGGCCACACGTTGCAACCCCTGGAGATCAGAAATCAGCAAGGGGAGTCCCCTTGAATTTGGCCTCAATCTGGCCCTGCCTCCCCCCCTCTACTTTCTTCTGTGCTTCTTCTCCTCTGCTCTCCGCCCCTCCCACTATTTCCTCCTGGGCTCCTCTTGTACTCTCCTCTTGTTCCTGTTTTCCCCTTCTGTTCAGGGCCAGCTTTTCCATTTGGCAGGTGGAGCACCAGGATCTTCCTTATGCCTGAGCTGACAGGGCTTTGCCATGATTCTCTTAACTAGTGCCCCAAATCTCGGGAGGCAGAGAACAGCCCTCTGCTTTCTGTCCTAGCCCCTCCCCTCCCAAAGCAGTGTGGACAGGAGGAAAGGGGCTAAGGCAAGCATGGACAGAGCAGAAGAAGGAAGAACCACTCTGCTGCCTAACCCAGCCCCTCCCCTTTCCTGTTGTGCAGGGAACAGGAGGGGAAGAGGTGAGGCTGGAGCAAACAGAGCAGATTCAGATAACTTTATTGGCATGAAAATGTGGCCAAGTGGAGCCAAAGTAATACATAAAGTGACTAAAAGGGAAACAATGATAAAACAGTGATAATAACAGTAAGATAAAAACTACAGGACAATACAAATTTCCTGGTTTTTGTCCGTATTGTCCCTGCCAGATTACGTTTCTGGCAGGATACATATTTTACTGCTAAAGCTGCTGCGTCTCCTGGTGTTTTTCCTGTTTGTTCTTTTGTGGGAAGTCTGTCATTTCTCCCTTAGCTTTGGGAACTGAGCATCTCGGATCGGTTTAAATTTTGAAGAGTACAGGAGGACCTGCATTTCGGATTTTATTCTCTCCGGTGTTGCATTGCATAGGGCAGGGAGAGGAACCTCCGGCCCGACGTGCCACAAGCAGGCCAGGTTTTCAGGATATCTACAATGAATATGCATGAGAGAGATTTGCATACAATGGAGGCAGGGCATGCAAATCTCTTGCATGCATTTTTGTAGCTCCTGTCCCCGATGAGCTCTTGGGCACGGGAGTCAGTCGGGGAGGGGTCACGGACCTTCCCGGGGAAAAGGCCATCTTTTCAAGGCCCTTCGGGTCTGTCTCTCGCTCCCTTCTGTGCATCCGTCAGTTACATTCACAATCATTCTTCGCTCCAGTTCTGTTGATCAGAATAAAAGATTTTACTGCGACTGGTGACAGGCAGATGAAACGCAGCCCACAACAGCATAGCAGATGGTAGTGCACGCCAGTCACACACGTTCCAAAGTTAGTACAAACCAGAGACAGGCTCTCTTCACTCCCTCCATTTTTCTTCCCTCCTAGGGACGGGTACCTTCCGGGTGATGCTGATCTTCGCGGTTCTTTTCTCGCATGATTTGCTTGATCCGCCTGCAGTCTGCGGCTGATCCCAGGCAGCCTGTTCTCCCCGGTACATTCATCCAAGCTGCCGCCGAATCCCCTTGTCTCTTGCGTCTCCAGGTGTCCTCTGCAAGGAGCTCCGCCTGCTGCCTCGGCCCTGTGCTAAGCCTGCCCGTCTCCTGGATCCTCTAGCTGCATCACGCGAGTGTAGCCTTTATATGCACACTCCTATCCCCCCTGATGGGGAGGGGTACGTTACCTCAATTCACTGACCTCCCACATAGGAGCGGGCTCTGGATGGAGACCTCTGACTCACACTGCTGGCAAGCACATCTGCTGAGGCCACTGCTGCTGCCATGCCATCTAGTATGGGGCCAAATTGGGCCCCCTGTCACATATTCATTGTGGATATCCTGGAAACCAGATCGGTTTGTGCCACTCTAGGTCCGAAGTTGTCTACCTCTGGCATAGAGGGTCTGGTGTCCTGGGCTTTCCAGTTCACTATTTGTTTGCATATTTCTATTTATAATTTGTTGTCATTTTTTTCTGTATTTGGTGAGGGTTTTTCTCTGTGATCTATGTGTGACCGACGTGAGGTATTCTGCTAATATGCAGTTCCACTTTCCCAATAGGAGGTATTGCTAAGTAATACGTTTGGATTTTAGCCCACCTTTCCACATAATGGTCAAGGCAGCGGACAGCATTTTTAGAATTCAGGTACAGGATGTCCCTTCCCCCCAAACAGCTTACAGTCTGGGTACTGAGGCATTAGGAGATAAAGCAACTCGCTCAAGTTCACAAGAAGTGGCAGTGGAGTAAGCGGGATCTGAAGTTTGGTTTCCCTAGTTCGTGGCCCATTGCTCTAACCACTAGGCCACTCTTTTTCTCTGCTGGGAAGAACAGTAATGCTGCTCTAGGGCCCAGAGCAATATTTGCAGTGTTGCTTGTACATAAATCGTGTTGTTGCTGTTTGGGTTCTGGGAGTTAGTGCTGTTTTGGTATGGCAGGCTTGCTGTACAGGTTCTGAGTGACTTTTGTGCAGGGTTTTGTGTTACTTCACAAAGTGCCTGGCAATGAAGAGGGTCTGTGTCACCCTTACTGAGGTAAGAATAGGATTTGAAATGTGTTTGTATGGTGAATAGTAAGGGGAAGCATCCTCGTTCAGCCAGCCGGGCCAGGCAATCATTTCAGAGATTATCCCCAGCCGGTGCAGTATGGATTTAACTTTTCAATTTCTATTTATACGTTTTATGTATTTCTTGTTTTTATTTTGCAGTCTGCCCGTAAAATCACAGAAGACACATTCATCAGACATTGTAACACAATGTTTGAAGCATATTTGTATTGTGCATCCATCTACAAAACAAAGTTTAATAATTCAAGTTTGAAAACTGCTCATTTTGGTGCAAAGTCCCCGAGTACTTTTATCCACTTTTTACTCCTGTTGCTTCCTCCTGCACCTTTTCTGTCCTCTCGCTCCCCCTTTCATCTCGTTTCATTGATAGGTGAGCCCAAAGCTGTGCACATCATATAAAAATGACAATTTACGGTGTTCTGGGAGAAGGGGCATGATTTGCAGTTTCCGGCAGGTTCTTTTGCAGACCTGCTGTGTTTTTTTTTTTCTGTTAGGGATATTTCCTTCGGTGAATCCCTCCCCGCCCATTGGGTCACCAGACCAACCCCGTTTACTTCTTGGTAACCGTATTCTTTGCTCCTCTGCCACTCTGTCAAACTCCTCTCTCCCACGGTTTCTGGCCTGTCTCTTGCTCTGTGTCTCTGTCAGGGATACTTTCCCGCTGTCTCTGGCTATCATTTATCATTTGTAAAGCGCTACCAGAAATACGCAGTGCTGAACAGATACAGATATCCCTTCTCCGAGGAGCTTACAAGCTAGTCAGGACGTCTGTCTGTCTCCCTCCTGAAACAGAACTAGAAAAAGGTTGTTATTTCAACGGATTGTGATTTGACTTCCTGCAGGGCTGGTAGCTATGTTTCTCTCCTCTTAACCCAGCCTATTTAAGGACTCTTTTTTTTTTTTTATTAGACTGGACCAGGGGTGGGGGGTGGGATCAGCAGCGATGCCAGGTGCTGCCCTGCAAGGGCTTGTGATTCCTGAGCCCGGCTGGAGCGGGGGATGCTGCGGAGACGGCGCTCACACATCTCTTAGGGTCGTGGGGGGTGGGGAGTCCCACCCCATTACTCATTGATGATATCAACTGGCAGCCAAAGGAATAAACTCCCAGGCTTTAAAAAAAAACGCTTTCTTTCCAGTGCCGAGAGATGCCAGCACATCCTGGGGAATATTCAGTCCTGTCCAAAAAAGGAAAGAGAGAACCACTGCCTGGACTCCACCCAGCTCTCTTCCCCTCCAAAAATGACGCAATTCCTTGGGTTTGGAACAGTGGGCTCTGCTTGAATGTAGTTTTGATTAAGGTTAGGTCCTGTTATCCAAAGGAAGCTCGGTGCTGGTGAAAGGGATAAGGACAGCACGGGCTGAGACATCAGAGCACATACAGCATAGGCAGCTGCACTGCAAGTAGATCCATCCTTGGGGGGACTGCCCAATGTCTGACATCCCTCGGGAGGGTCGGAGGGTCTGCATGATGGAAAGAGCAGTTCCTCTCCCCCCCCCCCCCTGCCCCTTAATATCCGAGGGGAGAGGACCCTCCCTTGCTCTTACATCGCTCCCATTGAATCTCTCTGGGCCCCACCTAGGATCAGCCCTAAATGCAAACATGGGCAGTAATAGTGCAAGCTTCCTTCACACACACATACTCCCCTGCCAACAGGTACAGCACACGCAGCAGCAGGGTGGCCACCTGACCTCAGGGCAGCTGAACAGGCCAGGCTGGTCCGGGTTTTGCTGTATTGCACGCATGGAGATGTCTTTCTGATCTTCCCTGTGCAAGCAATGAGGCAAAACCAGGACTGGATTGCTGTTCAGTTGACCTGGGGTGAAGTGTCAACCCTAGTGTCACTGCAAGCTTCCCTCACATGCACAAACCTGCCCTGTGCCCCACAGCTATAAAATGACAGCCACAGGGTAGGTACCAACACCAGGCAAGCTTTGAAAACCTCCCGATTCAAGTTCTTGGAAACGCTGGAAGAAAGTGACCTTACTTTGCCCCGAAAAGTATGTGCCTTTTGGGGACAGAGCCTGTTAGTGAAGAACTAACCCGCCCCAGGGCTGCCATCTTTAGGGTATGATACTACTTTAGCACCACTGGTGTTTTACGGAGCGAAAGTGAAAGGGGCTCCCCCTTTCCATGTTGCCCTGGCACTGGTCCAGGTAGGAGGAGGGAGTGGAAGAAGTGACAGCTCCCTGAGTCAGGGTGTAATAAATGGAAGCTTTGTAAATAGTAAGGGAACTCCCTAGCTGTCAGTAGAGACATGTCGATAGCTTGGAGTCTGTTCTGACTTCATCGCCACCTCTTAGGGCTGGCAGCTTCCTGGCATTGCTGCTGCTGGGAATGGCCATTTTTTTGTTGGAGCAGAAGCTAAAGCAAATCAGTGCAGAGGTCTTGATACTAGATTTACTGGGGAGCAATGGCCTATACATGTCCCTTTTAGGGGGATGGAGAGTCGAGCCTCCTGCAGACAGAACAGAGAGCAGCCCGAGCTCAGCTAGAATACTCTTGGCTGCCATCTAGTGGCTGGAGCTATCATTTACATGCAACCATAAATACATGTCAGTGAGGGGCGGGGGAGGCTCTGCTGCTGTTCAAGATTTGGCAGCTTCCAGCATGGAGCTCTTCGAGGTATATCACTTGGGTCCACAAGTTATTGGGCCCAGCCTTAAAGGCACTTTAACCTGACCATGGAATCCTAGCATGAGCGGGCCACTTTAAACAGCGTGCATTCTGGGATGCGCAGTTCTCCGGCGACTACAAAACTGTAAGGGCTAATACCGTAAAGTATTGCATAATGTGGTAAAAATGAAAAGAGAAACTATATACAAATATAATAGGTAATAACAGTAAAATAAAATTACAAAGTGCAGAAGAGAGATGACAGTCAAATCCTGGGTCCTGGTGCTGCTTGCTCCTTCTTGGTGAGATTACGTGTCCGGCCTGTGCTCTAGTTACCGTGGCCTCCACGATTATTCAGTTTGTCCTACGGGAAGTCTTTCATCTTCTGGTTCAGCTTTGGGATCTTCCATCTTTGGATGTTGCACAGTACAAGAGGAAATGCAGCTCTGTCTATCTTTTCTCCCTGGTTGCACTGCATGCACAGTTTGGCTTCTTGGGCTTTCCAGATCAGTGTTTGTCTGTTTCTATTTCTAATTGGTGGTTACTATTCTGTATTTGCTGAGGGTCTACCTGTGCTCTCTGTGTGCGACCCAGATGAGATAGTTTTAGTGCAGAAGCTGGAAAACTAGGGCCCACTGCAGGATTGCCAACTGTGAGAGAAAAAGCACCCCTTCCCCATGAGAACCTTCCCATAGTCCTCCTCTGTCCTACCAATTCTTGCCTCATTCCCTCATCTCCTCCTCTAGCTCCCAGTATTCACCGTCTCCTTGTCACCACATCCTCCCACTTCCCCCAACTTTCATGTGCTTCCTGTGACTCGTCACCCCTCCTCCCCGTCCTCGTTACACAGTAACACAGTAATGGCGGCAGAAAAGCGCCAAATGGTCCACCCAGCAAGCTCACCCTCACCTATACTCAACCCCTCCTTGAGACTTATCTCCTCACTCAGTCTTCACCGTTTTCCCAACCTTCACCCTCCGCATTCGTTCTCTTCTCACCAAATAAACACACCCGCTGCTTGTATGCTCCTGGTCAGTGGGGATTTTCTTGCCAGGTTGCCAACCTGGAACCTTTTGTCACTGACCTGGAACCGTTTTGAACTTGCTTCCTTTTCCCCATTGCAGCTAGAGTGGGAAGTGAAGGCCGTCCCTGGCCCTGAGCTGGGACCTGTTTTTTTTTTGTTTTAGAAAATGACCACTGCTGCCAGTTTTTAACTTTTACCAGCAGTTGGCCTGGCCAGAAAAAAAAAAATTGGCCAGGGCAGCTGAATACAGGCCAATTGGGCAATTCTATCCATTGGCCACATCATGGCAGGAAGTTTCGATTTGGCCCACAGCAGCAAGTCAGGTTCTAGCACATGGTGGCAAGAACATGTCACTTTTGGCAAGAAATGATGTCATCATTGGCCTGTTAGGCCCTCAGTTACTCTCCCCACCCAGATTGGGCCCTTAATGAGGCTCTCTGGCCCAGGTTTCTGTGCAGGGATCTACAGCAATCTGACTTGTGTTTGTCCTCGAGGAGTACTATTGTTTTAGGACAGGAGTGGGCAAATTTTGTGGCCTGACATTCACACTGGGGGCCTGGTCTGGGGAGGGAGGGGGGGGGAGCAATGAGGGTCTGAAGAATGGGGGGGATGAAATCCCCTGGAGGTTTGGCAAGATGTTGAGGAAGGGAAGTCCCTTTGGCGATCCAATAAGCCTTACCTGCCTGCCCACCATAGAAACATAGAAGTGACAGCAGAAGAAGACCAAACGGCCCATCCAGTCTGCCCAGCAAGCCTTCACACCTATTTGTTTTCATACTTATCTGTTACTCTCACCGCTGAGGTCAGGGCCCTTATTGGTAACTTTTTGGTTCCAATTCCCTTCCACCCCCACCATCGATGCAGACAGCAGTGCTGGAGCTGCATCTAAGTGAAGTATCTAGCTAATTGGTTTGGGGTAGTAACTGCCGTAATAATCAAGCTACTCCCATTTGTTTACCCTGCCTGTGCAATTCAGCCATTGTTGGTTGTCTGAATAAAAATCCTCTTTACTTAATTCCCTCTGTTGCTGAAGCAGTGAGCTGCGCTGGATACTTATTCCAAGTCAAGTATCAGGCTTAATTGATTCGGGGTAGTAGCCACCGTAACAAGCCAGCTACTCCCCTGCTTTTTTGTTTACCCAGACTATGTAATTCATTCCTTGTTGGTTGATGCTGAATATAAATCATCTTTTCTTCATTTTCCCTGCCGTTGAAGGAGAGAGCTATGCTGGATGTGCATTGAAAGTGAAGTATCAGGCTTGTTTGGTTTGGGGTAGTAACCGCCGTAACAAGCAAGCTACTCCCCTGCTTTTTTGTGGATGCAAATCCTTTTTTCCACATTTCCTCTTGCCGTTGAAGCATAGAGCAATATTGGAGTCGCATTAACTGTGTGTATGTTTATTGAATAAGGATATTAATCTCCAGGTTAGTAGCTGTCATTCCCGCAAGCCACCCCCATGCCTCTTCTCTTCATTCACATCCTCTAGACTTTATGGATCCACAGTGTTTATCTCATGCCCCTTTGAAATCCTTCACAGTTTTGGTCTTCACCACTTCCTCCAGAAGGGCATTCCAGGCATCCACCACCCTCTCCGTGAAGAAATACTTCCTGACATTGGTTCTGAGTCTTCCTCCCTGGAGTTTTAAATCGTGACCCCTGGTTCTGCTGATTTTTTTGCAACGGAAAAGGTTTGTCATTGTCTTTGGATCATTAAAACCTTTCAAGTATCTGAAAGTCTGTATCATATCACCTCTGCTCCTCCTTTCCTCCAGGGTGTACATATTCAGATTCTTCCATCTCTCCTCATAAGTCATTCTATGAAGACCTTCCATTAGCCTGCCAGTGCAGTCACTTCTGGCCACACGGCTTCTGCTTTCACAGCCGTGGGCTGGGACCTGACTCACCACTGCGGGCCATAGTTTGCCTGCCTGTGCTCTAGGGCCTGCGATAATATTTGCAGTTGTTGTATTTGAATCCTGGTAGGATTTTTACATGTTATTTATTTAAAATATTTGTTACCTGCTCTACCAGGGTTTAGGGTGGGGTACAAGGGAAACATCTGATTTTACAAATAACCAGGTAGCACAAACAGAACATGGAGACATTAAAACTTCTCTAAGCTGACCTTGTACAGGCGCCGCCTGTGTTTCCTGCAGGGTTTTGTGTTACTTTGTGGAGGGAGATGGTGTAGCTGTTACTGTGATGACACCAGAAATTGAATATTTTCTTTTCTATGGGGAGTAGTAATGCTCATGGGTAAGTCCCTATTCTCTCTGACAGACACAGACATCACCGGCAGGAATGGGGAGTCAACAGAACAGATGTTCCCACAAATGGATCATGTTTTACTGCCAGAAAATGAGCTTTTCAGTAACCCAGCTTGAAGGGCCACTTGAAATAACCCAGGGAACTTAGTAACGAGTGCAGCGATCTCCCCCTGGAAGCGAAAGGCCTCCTCCCCATTTGGTTATCCCTGTAGTGGGTTTTGAAGGAGAGGACAGAAAAAAAATTCCCTTTTGCCTGGCCATACTGTAGGTCTGTGTTGTACATCTGGCAGGGACCGAGGACTTGAGAAATGAAGCCTATATCTGCAGCAAGCTGTGTGCTAAGGTCTGACCAGGCAAAAGGCCACTGTACATGTATCATAAGATCTTTTTTTTTTTCACAATTTTCTTTCCTGCGGTTTTTTTTTTTGTTTTTCCTTTCAGAGGCTCCAAGGAACTTCAGTTTTCAGGCCTAAGATACAGTCAACTCCAAACACTGTGGCAGCCAACTGCCTCACAACCTTTGTGCCAATTTTTGTTTGCCCGTCTCTGTATATTGTTGAGACTTTATATCTGGTGTATACATATATATATTTATCATCTCAACAAGTATCATCTTTTTGTATGCTTGGCAACTATGGTCACCATATAATTCTAAAATTGTGATGTGGATGCTGGTTGGGTGTGAATAGCTGTTCTGCACATTTCTGGGAGATACAAAACCAGAAAAAGAGAAGGAAACATGCAGAAGACTGATCTGGGACAGAGTAAAAATCCTGACCCAGCCTCACACACACTGGTTGCCAGTAATGAAAGAATATCCTCTCCTCCTGTACTAAAATAACATCACGGGTTTCTCAGCCATGATTTTCTGTGCGGCAGGAAAATTCAGGTTTGGGGCTCTACTAGTGAGATTGGGGTGAAACACAAGAACTTCTTGTGAGAAGAGTAACCAAAATGGCGGCGTGCCTAATCTTCCACTGTAGCCACACATTCCCACGCTGAGCAGAGAAAGAAACCTGTGTTTCAGGCAGCACAGAGGCCTGCCTTGTCCGGAGAGAGACGTATAGGCTCCTATTTCAGCCATGCCTTGATGTTTCTCTTTCTGCCTTTTGAGTTCTCATAGGCCTTTCATTGTGCGCTGTGGAGAGAGAATTGCAGTTTTATCATTTTGCTCTCCTTAGCAAACTGAGGCCTGGATTTACTAAACTGCAGTTTTGGTTTGGTTTTTTTTTTTTTAACTGTGGAAGGGGCCCAATATCATGGGGAGGGGGGTTTCCTGTGATATTTTGCCCCTCCCTGACAAAATACTGTGGCAGTATCACCGCACTCTTTTGTCGCGCGGGAAAAAAATTCAGCGACTCAAAAGAACGCAGCTGGTGCCTACTAAACGTACAATGGTGGCACCCAACTCATGAGCCGCTATCACTTTAAAGGGCCATGGGGCCTGACATGCCCTGCCCGCCCCCCCCCCCCCCCACCAAAATAGTTAAAAAAGCCTCCGGGAGGTCTTATTAGAGCCAGCCACCCCAGGGCCAACATTCGAGGCGGCCCCACAAAAACAGTTTTAAAATAAACATGATTTCAACTACCTCCCTGTTCCAAAACACCCCTCCCCTTTTATCTAATCCCCCTACTCCATGGTCACCCTTTTCAATAATAGTAAACCCAAGTAGGCACCCCCCAAATAACCCTGGTGGCCTTAGTTGCCTCCACCCCAGACCCCTCTGAACCCCCACTTTTTAAAAAAAACTCATTGGTATCAGTGGAAGACACAGGGTGCCTCCCTGCCCTGGGCCCGATCGGCCTTTTTATCTCTACCACTGCAGATAAAGACCCAAATGGTCTATGCAGCCTGCCCAGCAAGTTGTTTGGGTGGTAACTGCCGCTGCTTGCGGATTATCCCTGCCTACCATTAAGGGCAGTAACTACTGATGCATGCAGATTACCTCTCCTGTGCCTGTTACTGCCCTTTGCAGGTTATCCCCATGCCTTCTGTTAAGGGTAGAAACTATCGCTCCATGCAGATTACCCACATTCAGAAATGCTACACCTAAAGAGGCCAATGCAAGACCGTGCGCTAGCTGCTGCGTACAGCTTAACAGGCGATTGGATGCGAATTTTAGACGCACGTCCATAACCCCCAATCCAATATGGGGATCAGAACGTCCAAAATGCATGTCCGTGTAGCTAAGAGCACTCATCGTATGCAAATTCATGTAGATGAGGCTATTCGCTAATCCCCGCCATCCAATATATTTTCAGCGCTGCCAATGCGCCCTTGCATTGTGGAAAATGTTACGCCAGCCCAGGGCTAGGAAAGGAATGCCACACTCAATGGCACATTGAATGAAAAGAACAATCCTACTGTGATTCTTCCTAATAGTATTGTCGCAATACTAAGTAGGAGGAACCACATAAAGCAGTATTTAGTTAAAAAAAAGAATTCTGGATGTCCAATACACAGGGTCCAGGTAGACCGTGGAGATTGTGTGTGTCTATGCCAGTAGCGGGAGAAAGCGTCAAGTTTTTTCTCTGTCTCCATCTGCTGGAGGGGAGGCATAACCCACAGTCTGGACTGATCCGGGTACATACAGGGAACAGAGACGTTCGTAGATTGAGATTCTGTTTTCCCAACCAGCTTGACAATGCCGAGGAGGTGCTAGGGATGCACAGTTTTCCCTAGCACCTCCTTTTCAGCGTAACCCCCCCCCCCCTCATTTAAATATTGAACCGCACCCCTAGGAGAGGGGGCTGGGGCGCGTGCTAGGAAAACCAAGTGCTCAACACAGAGCGCCCGTTCTCTGCGCACAATTATTGCATCAGCCCTAAAGTTAGCAATAGGTTACCCCTTTTCTTCATGTTCATCCTGCAGCCATTAGGGATCCTCGTTTGAATTCCATTACTGTTCCTGGGAGCGCATGCCATGTATCCATCACCCTTTCCACAAAGTAATATTTCCCGCGTCTGCCTCCTTGGAGTTTCTTATCATGACCCCGAGTTGTACAGTTTCCCTTCCATCGGAAAAGGTTGGCTTTTTGTTCATCATTTAAACTTTGAGGGTATTTAAAAGTCTGTATCATATCTCCCCTGTCTCCTTTCATCCAGGGTGGCCATATTTAGGAAGTCCTTTGCTGCAGACCCCACACCTTTCTGGGCTTCTTCCATCCTGTCTCTATCCTTTATGAGATACGATCTCCAGAGCTGGACACAGTACTTCAGGTGAAGCCTCACCCAAAGACCTGGATATGGACATTATCACCTCCTTTTTCTTCCTGGTTCTTCCTCTCCCTATGCAGCCCAGCATTCTTCTGGCCTTAGCCACTGCCTTGTCACATTGCTTCGCCGTCTTCAGCCCATCAAACACTATCACCCTCTCTCCCGGTGTGTGCACATCAGTCTTTCACCATCCATCATGTACAAAACTCCTTTGGCTTATTGCATCCCAAATGCATTACTTTGCACTTCTTGGCAATGAATCCCAGCTGCCAAACCTTCGACCACTCTTTCAGCTTTCTTAAATCGTTTCTCATCTTGTTTACTCCTTTAGGGGTGTCCACTCTGTTCCAGATCTCAGTGTCATCTGCAACTAGACAACCTTTACCTCCTATTTTATTTATTTATTTATTTAGTAACTTTTATATACCGACGAACGTTGGGAACATCTCGTCGGTTTACATATAACAGAACTGAGCAACAGGGTTTACAATTTTTGCGTAATTAGATAATTAAATAAGGAACATTCAGAGCATACAAATAACAGATTAGATTATATAAGTAAAATTATAAAAGTGTGATACATGAAAGAGGTTATCTAAACGGGGGTGGGGGGGTGGGGAGGGGGAGATTCTGATATATAGGGGTGGGGAGGGGGAGATTCTGATATATAGGAGGGTATCCACAATTAAAGGAGGTATATATACACGTGATTGGGAACAAATTTTTTATATATAAGTTTTTTATATACAATATGTAGTCCTGATAAATTCACTTTATGGGGGGTGAGGGGGAAGAGGTAGTTTAGAGTAGAGGGAGGGGGTGAAAAGGAGGTGGAAAATAGGTGGGGGGAGAGGGAGGGGGAGAGGTTAGGAGTTGTAGGGGGGTGGGGTTAGAGTGGTTGTGTGAATATAAGGGGTAGAAGTAATTGAGGAGCTAGGATTGGAGACCCAGGTCTGCGGGGGGGGGTGAGAGTGTATGTGTGTATATTAGGTATAAGAGTGTTTGAAGAACCAGGTCTTCAGGTTTTGCCTGAATATTTTTGGGCAAGTTTCTTGGCGGATGGAGGTAGGTAGCTTGTTCCAAAGAAGCGGGCCTGCTAGGGATAGGGCTCTTTCGTTTGTGGTGCGGAGTTTAGTAAGCTAATCCCTCTCCGATGTCACTCACAAAGATAGTGAGCAGAACCGGTCCCAGAACCAACTCCTGAGGCACTCCACTTATCAGCTCTTCAGAGTAGGTTCCATTGACCATCACATGCTGTGTGGTCTGTCAGTCTACCAATTTGTAATCCACTCTACCTCTTTGGGACCCACTCCCAGGCTTCTCATTTTATTCAGGAGCCTCCTAGGTGGGACTGTTTCAAAAGCTGTGCGGAAATCCAAGTAAACCACATTGAGTGCTGTCCCTTGATCTAATTCTCTAGTCACCCATTCATAAAAATCTACCCGTTTTCTTTGACACAGCTTTCCTCTGGACTGTAGATAGCTCACTCATTATCCTTTCCTTCAGCAGAATTTCCATTCATTTTCCCGTAGTTTCCAGCCTCCTCCCTGCTATCACTTTTGGGGAGAGGAACTTCACATCCCAAAATAAAGAGAAGAAAATAGCAAAAGCTATTACTAAGAAAGGACTTTGTGCCTTTTTTTAACACAGGCACTGAATTAAAGGAAACCTTTGGGACATCAGGCCCCCTTATTAATTATTAACCGCTCCTCCTTTTAAATCTTATTCAGGCCTTTATTTTGTCTCTCTACTTCACATCTCTGCCCTGGGGCACTGGAACAAAAGAATGCAAAGGGTTTGTAAGTAAGCGCTCAACCTTGTCTTGGAGCAGTTCCATATCTTTGGAGGCACTTAGAAGGGGATAGAAGAAATGTTTAAGAGACCATACTGCCAAATTCTAAGAAAATGCCAGAAGAGGTCAGAGCAAAAACAGATTGCAGGGGCTAACAGTGCCAAAGAAGACAGGGGCTGGTGGCAGCACTGGTAAAATGCAGGGGAAAAAAAAACGGTGGGAGGTGGCAAATGCTGAAGGATTCTCTGGCACAAAAAAAACAAACCCACAGAGAATCCGGGATGTAAGGGGAATGAAACTACCCGAGGAACCTCCAGCAAATTGCAGAAAATGCGAGGGGTGCTAAAA
Source organism: Rhinatrema bivittatum (assembly GCF_901001135.1). Classification (NCBI taxonomy): domain Eukaryota; kingdom Metazoa; phylum Chordata; class Amphibia; order Gymnophiona; family Rhinatrematidae; genus Rhinatrema; species Rhinatrema bivittatum. The sequence goes on along the minus strand of NC_042633.1, from coordinate 28,823,894 downwards.
ATACTGGAGGAGACTCTGGCAAAATGCAGAGAGCTGCAGGGGCTGAAGATACCAGCATGCAAATGGTGACCATCTCTAGTGAAAAGAAGCAGCATTCATGGGCATCATTTGCATCATGAAATCTCAGGACAGGAAAAGAAATCTGTACCTAAAAATAACTCCCTGAGGTAATAACTGAGAATAGCTGGAGGCAACGCCCAAAGCTTAGCCAGACAGTCTTTCTAACAAATGAACCTTTACCTGTCATTATTGGGTGAATATTGGCACCTTAGGTGATGCCTTTGTGCCTGGCTTTATTCTGCAACTCCCAGTTCACACCTGCCTCATGTTTAGAGGCTACACATCACTTTACTTACACTTTCAACTACTGCAGAGAGAAGACAGATGGCCAAGCTCAGGCTGTGTTCTCCCTGTAGCCTACATCCTGAACCCCAAAGTTAGTCTGCACGTCTGCCTGCCAATGGCTGTTATAGGGAAAACACCCAGAGCTTTCTATACCAGTCCCAGAAAGTGAGTGTGGGAAAGAGAAACAAACCCGGCACACACTCAGGCATTTCTTAAAGGGAGTCGCAGAGAGTCATAAAGCAGTGACACACACACACAGGCATCACCAGAAGGGAAAGAGACATACACCGACAAAAGAGGAGTTAAAGATAAACCAAACATGTCCTGCCCATTAATAACTTACCAACTAGCAGACATTATCCCATCAAAAAGTAATCATTTCTGGGGTTGGTATGTGCTCTGTGAGCATGTCCCAGCCTCAGGGACCGTCTGTATCTCCTACCCTCACCACTGCCCCTTCCAGTAATCCAGATACTGTAGGAAGGCTTTCTGGCTATTCCTGGTTTTTTACAATATTTTCTAGTGTATTTCTGGTTCCTGTTTCTCCAGTTTTTGAAAGAGGTAATACATGTATAAGAAGACACCAGGAGAAAGATATCAGAAAAACCAGGCCTATGTGGGGGCGGTGTGTTTTGTGTGTGCAAGGGACACTTACACTGCTGCTGCCTTGGCTGTACCTGTTCTGTAGTGGGAGAAAGAGAAAAGCTTGCACTGCATGTTCAGTTTTTATTTCTGTGTGGCTTGAAAGTTATCGAAGGGTAACGTGACGTTGTTTTGGCAGTGTAGCTTGATGCTGACAGCGCTCGCCGGGCTCCGTGGACCGAAGAGGTGAAGGATTTGAAACCGCACCCTGCTCTCGGAGGTGCAGGCAGGCAGGCCATGCCCAGCCCTAACAGTGCCATTACTACCCTGTGTAGTTATCGAGGGAGAAGGTATCGTTTGTGCATGATGTCATCCACGAGCCATACTGGAAACGGATTTCAAGCTGCTCCGATTGCCGGAATGAGTCACTGTTGCCATACCAGCAGTGGCTGTTATCATGCCACCAGTGCCATCTCACCTTCGTGAATTGAGCCGCCTGACTCTTAGCAGTGGTAGAAGCATTGAAGTAATCAGTCACAGTCATTGTAGTCTCTCCATTGGCTGTTGCCATATCAATGAGGTTGCCAGTGGTGCAGCTGAGGGATTCAGAGGATTTTTAAATTGACTTTCTGAGAGAGTACGGGGGGGGGGGGGGGGGGGGGGGGGGTTGGCATGGTAGGTCCTCCTCCACCCTCTACTAGCCACTGCTCCTCCCATTTAGGGCTGTCACCTTGGCAAAGCTGAGCAATGTGACTAAGGCAGAGCTTCAGGGCTGTATCACTTCTTAGCTCCAGTGCCCAGCTGACATCAGGAGTCTGGATGAGGAACCCCTGGCCCCTGTTGTCTCCAATAGGGATTTCTGTCTTTTCCCCATTTAAGGGAAGGAGGGGGAAACAAGTGGAAAAGGCAGGGATGGTACTTCCATTAGGCAAACTAGGCAGTCGCCTAGAGCGTCAAAATTTGGGAGGGGGCAGCAAAATCCCACCAGCATGAGACCCAGAGGGGGGAAAGCCAATACTGCCAAAAAAGAGAGTGCTCTGCTGGAGTTGCCATCAGTGGGTACATTGAGGATGGGGGGGTGCATGACCAAAGGTTTGCCTAGGGCGCCAAATACCTTGCACTGGCCCTGGGAACAAGGATATGGGGGCTTAATTTTGGAGGAGTTTCTGACATGAAAGCAAGCTGCAGGGATTGTCTGAGACCCTACTAATCTGACAGGAAGCAGCGGTTTCCTGAGGAGGCAGATCATGGTGGTGGGGATGGCAGTGCAGATTCCTTCAGGGCTGAATTAGGAGTGCTGTTGCCTCTTTTTCTCTATTGGCAAGAGCTGAGGTCAAGAAAGCAAGCTTGCCAGAGTTCTAGCCCTTGGCTGTCACTGACAATATATTTATTTATGGTTCTGTTGTATTTATTTATTTAAAATATTTGTTACTCATGTTCTCCAGGGTTCGGGTGGGGTACAATGCAACATAGAAAATAGATCAATCCATACAACTAAAAATAAGGACAAAAGCATAACAGACAATATATGTTATGCATATTTATGTATCGATGGTTTACATTTTCCTGCCTGAGTATAAAATCACTGAATTCCTGCTACTGCCCAAATCCGCTGATACCACGCCTTCTCAGCCTTTCCCCCCCCCCAAAGTGACGACACGCATGTTGTTGGAATGAACCATTATAGAGGGAGTTATATTTATAGTCAAGACAAAATTTTTTTTTTTTTTTTTTGCTATGCCTATGTGCCCATGTCCACCGGGTTCATAAGGCTTGGAATAATCTTATCTGAGTTTCTGAGTTCTGACCTGCATTGTCGCGCCTCAAGGAAAAGAGTGCAATTAATTAACCCTCCCCTTTCAAATGAACTCGACCGGCAGAGGTGCGAGCACAGGGAAGTTCCTCGCGCCCCCCCCCACCCCGTCTTTCTTACTATAACACGTTATACCTGTGGGCGGCCGTTGGAGGGCGGGGCACAGGTTCTTGAGTCAGCGCGCGCATGCAAGCGCACACGCAAAGCATCGCATTCACCTGCGCCCTTCAAGCGCCCAAGCCGCCGACATCTTGCAGAGCGAGGGAAGTGGGGAACGAGGTGGTGAGGAGGAGGGGCAAACGACTCGAGAGGAGGAAGAAGGAGCCATTCAGCTGGGTGAGGGGGGAGGCTAAAAACATGTGGGAGGGGCTAAGTGAATATAGGGAGGGCTAAAGGCGTGTTTGAGAGACCAAGGGCTTCTTGGGGAGGAGCTAAATATAATGGGCGGGGCTGAAAGGGGTGAGATCCCTTGCACTATAGGCTAGGGAGGGGTTAGGGGGGAGATCGTGACCCCTATAGGCAAGGGCCTAGGAGAGACTTCTGTTAGCTGGACTGGAATTTAATCCATTCTGTTGAGTTAGGGCTGTGTATTCAGAGGATGTTGGTGACCTGCTCCCTTTTCCCCCGTCTATCAAGGCTTTCCTGCTAAAATGAGTTTCCACCCTGGCCGGATTTAGCCTTGCTACATCCTGACCAGCATTGTGCAGGATTGTGGCTACTCACTTACACTCCTATCCCAAACCTAGATCTCACCTCTTTGGTGCAGGGGAATTAAAGCTATTGTCTTGCACTTGAGGATTTTCAGCTGGCTCCATCCCTGCTGTGTTACAGCAGTGTTATAACAATAATGCTGCATTAATAATAAAACCATTGATTATTATAAATGCGGGTAGAAACAGTCTCTTTTTTTTTTTGGAAGGGGGATGAGGATGGGTTTTGGTAGGTGGGTTGCTTAACTTGAACTATAGTTTTAACCACCGCTATGATGATATTTGTTATTCACAGGCAAAGCGGCTGAAATGGCCTTTGCTAGCAGCAGCAGCAGCAATGGTGGTGGTGGGATGAGCAGCCGAACCACTCTCGCACTCCCTGCTCATACCAGTCAAGAAAACGAGCAAGAGGAGTCCACGGTGCACCATCTTTTTTTTTCTTTTTTGTAGTCTTCCTTGTACATGCACACCTGAACTGGTTTCTGACTAGAGACTTTTGGGAATTCATGGGTTTTTTTTGAACTTACATCCCACTTGTAGTGACTAGGATTGTCACCTGGCCGTATGCACGGTCTTGTAGTTCTGATAGTTCCAGGCAAATCAATGGGACAGTCAAAACTACAAGTTCTTGTATGCAATAGGGTTAAACCAGGAAAGGCCTGGTGGCCTGATTCCCAGTTCAGGTTTTCCGTTCCCCAGATCAGCTGGGGATAGCGTCTCAGTCCTTGTGTAATGGCAGCACCTATTGGTCGGATTTGGGAGCCATGATTGCAGGGGTCCAGAAAGAGCCCTGATACATGGTCCCTGCTCGAGGAATGTCACTGCAGTGGGGAAAGGATATAAAATAAGGGGAAAATCCCTGGGTAGTTGCTAAAGAAGGTTCATGGCTCCAGACCTCAGCCCTAGTTCTGAATGAGTGGAATGCCCAAAGGACAGGAGGAAACATCTGGGTTCCAAAAAATGTTTTTTTTTAATTATCCTACTAGAATGATAAAAAAGGAATGGCAAAGTAGATAATATTATTTTTTTATTTTTTTTTTAATCTTAATACTGGCTCACATCCTCAAATTTATAACCAAAACAAATTTTCACAACAACTTGAGGAAAACTGCAAACAAGCAGATTATATGTTTGACAACAACCATTCAAAGAATTGTTCAAAAAGACAACAACCAGCAGAGAGTGGTATCAGAAGATTGTATAGTGCTTCCAGTCTCATGGGCTCTTGCCCTTACAGGGCAATTTTATGGGGTTGTAGCCCTTACAGGGCTACAACCCCATAAAATTAATCAGACAAGCCATCAGTGAGTTGGTAAATGACGTGACTAAACAGTGTTCATACAAGAGAGGGGTTGTAGCCCTGTAAGGGCAAGAGCCCATGAGACTGGAAGCACTATACAATCTTCTGATACCACTCTCTGCTGGTTGTTGTCTTTTTGAACAATTCTTTGAATGGTTGTTGTCAAACATATAATCTGCTTGTTTGCAGTTTTCCTCAAGTTGTTGTGAAAATTTGTTTTGAAAGTAGATAATATGAAATTTTAGCAGTCCTAGCAGAATGCAGGCAACTTCACAGCTAGGGTAGTCTGGCAGGCTGGATAGGCCACTAGTCTTTTTCTGTCATCTATTATGTTACTAATCGGCATTACGTGTAGCAGAATATATCAGGCTGGAGAGGAAGAACTCAGAAAATCCAGGTCTTCTGCTTGCTCTTTTTAGAGCAGAGTTGATAATAATAGTGTTCACTAACTGTAACCTGCTATATTCACAGTTACAATGTAAATGATAATTTTGTTTTGGCTTGGTAGCTCCTGTTCCTGTGGGCTTCTTGGAACAGACCTATCTTTAGCTAAGGCTCCATGAACCTTCATTCACAACTGCTATACTTTTTTTTTCTTTTTTCTCCCTCTTGTTATACCCTCCTCCCAACTGAGCGTAGCCATCCCAGCAACAGTCCTTTGCCAGGGGCTCCCTGTGGAACAAGGCTAACATGAATCCCAAGTTTGGTCTCCAGGTGTTGCTGTTGAGCCAATAGCTAAGACTCCCTCCCCCTCTCCAAGGGCTGTGACTGCTGCCTCTGTAGCATCTCCAGCCTGGCAAACAGAAACCTGGCCCAGGAATCAAACACTACTTCTGCATCAAAGTGAACTGAGCTATTGGGCCAGCCATGCAAGCATTAGTATTTGCTAGCTGTAAACGTCAGTGTCTGCAGTTTGTAATGTGAACAGTAAAAGTGCTTCATAACTGTTTATTGCAGTATTTTACAGTTATATTGTAAATGGTAATATCAGCATTTACTTGCAGTAAACTATAATTTCTAATTACAAAGATTTAAGGAACCAAATTAAAGAAAAAAAAATATATATATATATTTATTTATTTATCGAGTTATATATACCGTTGTTCAGTTTCGCCATCACAACGGTTTACAAAGATTTGATGTAACAAATTTGCTGACGTATCTTTAGGTTGTTAGTCTAAAAAGTATAATGCAGATACATTTAAGTAATAACATTTGGTTTTTTAACACATTGTAGGTAGTTTAGATAATATCGAATGATATTTTCAAACATTTCCAAAAAAGGTTTCCTGTGGTTGTTTATCTAGAATGCTTCTTTAAGTAACAGTCTGACAGTTTTTTAAACATGAATTGGAAGTCCAACTATTCATCTTAATTGTTAGCTTAGTTATCTTAAGTGAGCTTGGCTGTTTTAAATTTGCTTTTTAATCCTGATTTGATTTTTAGACTTTTGTATTTTGTTTTTACTATTTTTGTTGTTTCCTGTAATTTGACATATTGTTTTGTATGTTATCTATTATGTGTGTTGAGTTTGTCTGCCCAGAACAAGATTTATTGCATGTTTTGGTCTATAAGCATTTTTAAATAGATAAATAGTAACATTCCCTGTACGTACCCGGATCAGTCCAGTCTCCAGCAGATGGAGACCGAGAAAAGCCTCGCTGCCACTGCTTGATAAGCCCTGGTGGCCCCTGCAGTAGACCAGTATTTCTCTGTTTCCAGCAGATGGCAGGTGCATAAACCTGCAGTCTTTTTTTGCCTTCTTTGAATTTTTTCAGGTGAGCCTTCCTCCCAGGGGGTTGGTTCCCTTGGGAACCATTCCCTGTTCGGTTGAGGTGAACCAGCTGAGATCCAAATTGTTCCGTGGGGTGGAAATCTGGTGGTCCAGATCCCTCCCCTCATGAGGTCGGTCTTGCGGCTTTCAGCCCCCTTTTTCGTCTTCAGGGGTTTCTCTCATTGTTGACTTGTAGCTGATCTGAGCTGGACAGCTCCTTTCAGATTTAGGAGAGGAATGTCCCCTGCTATTTTTGTTATTTTTGGTTTTTAGTAAAGTAAAAAAAAAAAAAAGACACGTCTGAGTGGTAAGGCTCTGGGGTGACCCCCCCCCCCCCCCCCATTGGTCGGGCTGTTTTTTTTGTTGTTGTTGTTTTTTAGTTTACCTTTCTTTCTCTTCTTGTCTCGGGAAAATGCTTCACGGCTCAGCTTGCCATGCGTGTGGTGCGGTCCCAGCGCATCTTAGTCGGGCTGGCCTTTGTTCTGCGTGCGTTTCGGGGGGGGGGGAAGGGCCCTCCCTCCTCCCGGAGGTCAAAAAACATCAGCGCTTACATAAGCGCGTGGCTGCCGCGGTCGAGATGGTTTATCATGCGGCTGCTGGCTCCGGGTCTGCCGGCTCCCTTGTGGCGGGAGCGGCGGCCATTTGGATGCCGGATTCACGCGCGCCGCCATGTTGGGAGGGGGATCTTCCTCCGCGGCTCTCCCCAGTCCACTGAGTCCCCTAGAGGAGCAGGGGCTCTCCGGAGGTGTTAATCGGCAGGTCCCTTTGTCTCAGGGGCCTGGGGGAGAGCAGGTTCCGGTCTTGCCTCCGGGTTCGCGCCCCTTCTCCCCTGACTGTATTCTCCTGCTTCATCAAGCCTATCTGGCGCAGCAGGAAGGTCTGGGATGCCCATAGTTGCCCCTGTCACCTCAGGGTCTGTGCCTTCAGCCTCTGGGTGCCACGTCAGGGTCTACTCGGTCGCGTGACTTCAGGGCCCGCGTTTGCCCAGCCGGTGGGGGGGGAGGACTTAGAGGTCCCGGTCCTTCTGGGGGGGGGGGGGGGGCAGCGACAGCGTCGGCAGCACATGATCAGGGGTTCCTGGACTGAGATCAGGGAGATGACATGGGGACCCCTTCGATTTCAAAGGGTGATGACCCCAAAATTCTCCATTTGTTCCGGAGGAAGGAGTTGGAGCCTCTGCTCCCTGAAGTTCTCGAGGAGCTGGGGTTGAAAACTCCTCAGGAGGTTCTGGAGATGGATGAGGCAGATCCTATCCTAGATAGCCTTAGGGCTCCTCCTTCCGCTTTTCCTTATCATAGGTCTGAGCGGCAATTGGTAGAGCGTGAGTGGGATTCCCCAGACTCCGGGTTGAGCGTGGGTAGAGCAATGTAGAAATTCTACCCCTTGCCGGAGCAAACCTTTGGAGCTTTTTGTGCTTCCGCAGGTTGATGCAGCAGTTTCTGCGGTCACTAAGAAGACCCCTATTCTGGTTGCGGGAGCTGCGGCCCTTAAGGATGTTCAGGATCGGAAGTTGGAGCTTCATCTCAAAAGGATCTTTGAGGGGGCGGCCTTGGGACTGCATGCCGCCATTTGCTCCAGCTTTATGCAAAGGGCATCTCTGCGCTGCGTTCAGAGTTTTCAGGACCGGCAAACGCAACCTGGGACTGACACGTCTAATGCAGATCGCATGGAGGCGTTGGTCGCATACGTAGCTGATGCTCTCTATGATTTGGTGCGTTCGCTATCTCGAATTATGAGTTCCGCTGTAGCAGCCCGACGTTTGTTGTGGCTCCGTCGTTGGTCCGCGGATGTGTCTTCTAAGGCCCAGTTAGGTTCTTTGCCCTTCAAGGGTCGTCTGTTGTTTGGGGAGCAGTTGGAGCAGCTGATAAAGCAGTTGAGCGAAACGAAGGTACACAACTTGCCGGAGGACAAGCCTCGGAATCGTCAGCTTTTCAGTCCAGGTCACATTTTAGGGACGGCAGGCGATCTCGTCCTTCTAGAGGTCCTGTGGTGTCGCAGTCGCAGAAACCTTTTCAACCTTGAAGCACGAATTGGGGTCAGTCCTTTCGGGTGGCTGGAGGCCTTTCAGGGCTCCCACGGGTGGGGGAGCTGCTGGGGTCAAGTCTTTCCAATGAAGCGAAACCGGTTCACTCCGCCGTTCCCTATATAGGGGGCCATCTAGCAGGGTTTTATGGGGAGTAGACCAAGGTTACGCAAGATCAGTGGGTCCTCTCTGTGATAAGAGACGGTTACACGTTAGAGTTTGCACGTCCCGTTCGCGACCTGTTCTTAGTCTCCCCCTGCAGGTTTTTTGGCGAAACGTCTTGCAGTTCGGGAGACTTTGTGCAGGTTGCACGAGTTGGGGGCGGTGATCCCACTTCCTCCGCACGAGCGGGGCAGGGGTCGTTACTCCATCTACTTTGTGGTGCCGAAAAAAGAGGGTGCTTTTCGCCCCATTCTGGACCTCAAGTCAGTCAATGCGTCCTTAAAGATACCACAGTTTCTCATGGAGACTTTATGTTCAGTGATTTCGGCGGTGCGCTCTCGGGAGTTTCTGGCTCCCCTGGATCTGAGGGAGGTGTATCTATATATCCCCGTCTGTCTGGATCATCAGCGTCCGTCCGGATCATCAGCGTCCGTCCGGATCAGTCCAGAACCCGCCCGGGTTGAAGGGGGAGAGTCTTCCACTCAGCTATAATCCTTTCAGAATACTTCTGTTCTTAGTTTGCTCATACATTACAAGTTTTTTATCAAGTTTTTGGCACATAATGTTTTTGGCTTGGGTACAGATTAATACTGATCTACTGCAGGTGGCACCAGGGCTTATCAAGCAGTGTCAGCGAGGCTTTTCTCTGTCTCCATCTACTGGCAGGGATGAATAAACCCAGGAGACTGGACTGATCTGTTGGTACTACAGGAATGAAACTTAGCAGGTAAGAACCAATTTTCCTTCAGTGTTTACTAGCTGTAAACTGAAATGTTTACAGGTTTTTAGAATATAAATGGTAATGTTTATTAACTGTAAACTGTAGCTGCAGTTTTTTCCCCCAGAAGGTCGGTGATAATGTTTACAATTTGCATTTGCTGTTTCAATTGTAAAAGCAGTTTTACCCAATAAACAGTTAGTCTTTTTGTCCATCCCACCAGACCTACATGAGTGTGCTATGGCATTCTGGCCAGCTGGGCCTCGCCTACTACATCACCAGTGAGTGCGCAATCTACTTCATGCCCGAAGTCCCGGATGGGGACGACCTGAAACTGCTGCAGAAAGGTAACATCTCACAGTCCTTGTATCCTTCCAGAGGAGGGGGGTATACTTGCTTTTCCTGTACGTGCCCAGTTCAATCAAGACTCCTGGGTTTTGCCTCCCCTCCAGCAGATGGAGACAGAGAAAGTTTTATTTACACTGCCACATAACACGAGGTGCCACCTGCAGTCCCTCTGTATTTCTCTGTCTCCAGCAGATGGTGGAGGTGCAAAGCCTGTAGTCTGAGACTGAGAATAATTAAAAAAAAAGAAAAAGTTAAGTTTCTTGGAGATTGCCTCCCAGGGGTTGTTAGGTCCTAGTGGGGCCATCCCCCCTGGTTTTGAGGAAGCACTGCTTCTTATTTGGGCCAGGTGGGAATGCCATGCATGGATTGGGTGGCATCGAGACGATGCCAATGTGGTGCGGTTTTACAGTTGCAGGTGAGAACATAGAGCAGAAGGAATCGATGCTCTGGTGCTTCTGTGGCCATTAGGGATTCTTCTTTCCATCTTTCCCCCATGACTATTGGTGGGAAAGTACTAAGACGTAAGGAGAACACCCAGGCAAAGTGATTCTAATGGCTCCAGAGTGGCCACGTCAGCCACCTAGTAAACTTAATGGTAGATGGATCGTTTAAGGTTTGGTCACCTTTCGAGGCTGTTACGTCAGGGTACAAAATTTTGGATCCGGCAGATCATTTCTGTGTTGCAGCTTGGCTTTTGAGAGGAAATGCTTGAGATGAAAGAGATATTCCAAAGACATCATTTCCACGTTGCTCCATTGGTGTGTCGATTGAGGCGTGCAGCCTACTTGGACTTCAGTTTCCTAGTTTTGGATCTTTCTGCAGAAAGGCCTAGTGAATGCCTGGCTTATAATTCCCTTCGGGTGTAGGTAGCGGTTCTAGGCTGTCTTCGGGGACGTGATATGGTTTTGATTCGTTATTTTCGTGGGGCGAAACACTGTGGCCGGCAGTGTGGAAGGTGTGTCCCTCTTGGAATCTTAATTTGGTTCTGAGGGTGTTGGTGTGGGATTCCATTCGAGCCGTTGTGGAAGACGACTCTAGAGGATTTAACCCTGAAAGTGGGTGGTTTTTTTTTTTTGGTGACGTTTTGTTTGGCCAGAAGAATTTCAGAGTTTCAGGCATTGTCTTGTAGAGATCCCTTTCTGCAGTTTACGGAGAGTGGAATGTCGTTCTGAACAGTGCCCCCATTTCTGCCAAATGGTGGTTTCAGCTTTTCAGCTTGGTCTAACAGTGGAATTCTTGCTTTTCCTAATTTGGCTTCATCAGAGCCACACTCGAAGTATCTCAAGGTGACTAATAATTTCTGGAGATAGGATCATCTTTTTGTGCTATGAAGTGGTCCTAGGAAGGAATGAAATGCCTCCAGGGCTACCGTTATGCGCTGGCAGAAGGACGCGATTGGCTTGGCATACATTTGTAAAGGTTGTTTGGTACCAGAGGGTCTAAGGGCTCACTTGACTCAGGCAGGCGACCTCATGGGCCAAGTGTCAGCTGGTCTTGCCTCAAGAATTCTGTTGGGCGGTGCCTTGGAAGTCTTTACACACTTTTGCTAAACGTTACCGTTTGGATATGCAAGATCCAGACTTCACGGGTTTTTGGAGAGTGCGTATTCCGAGCAGGGCTATCACGTTCCTGCCCAAAATAGGGGAGCTTGGGTACATCCAAAAGTTTGGACTGATCTGGGTATGAACAGGAAAGGAAAATTTGATTCTTACCTGCTAATTTTCGTTCCTGGAATACCATCGATCAATCCTGAACCCCGCTTATTCAATAAAGCCCGCTCGTCATGGCAATATGAAAATGATGAGGAGTGAGTTGTTTGGTTAAATCAAGTTCTACTTAGTGTTGTTGGAACGAATTTTCCATAGAGGCTCCGCCTTCCTCTCGCTCATTGAGGGGGGTTGCGAGTCTCAGTTATTATAATTATTCTCATTTTGGCTTGGGTACAGGTCATACTGAGGGACTTCAGGTGGCATTCTAGGTTAAATAGCAGTGAAGTTTTTCTTCTCTGTCTCCATCTGCTGGAAGGGAGGCAAAGCCCAGGAGTCTGGACTGTTCCCTGTACGTACCAGGATCAGTCCAGACAGCTGGGTTGTGCCTCCCCTCCAGCAGATGGAGTCAGAGAGAAAACTGAAGACACCCCCTAGATATACGGGTGTGCCACCTGCGATCCTTCAGTATTTTCTCTGACTCTAGCAGATTGAGAGGCATAACCTGCGGTCCTGTCCTGGTCAGGTTGTTTGTGCTCTGGAACGGATGCCAGCCTGTATGGCTGGGGAGCAGTGTGCCAGTCTCGAGCGGTTCAGGGGACATGGTCTGCCCTCCAGTCCACCTGGTCCATCAATCGTTTGGAGACCAGGGCGGTACGTCTGGCCTTACGTCTCCTCCTACCGATTGTACGCCACCGTGGTCGCGTTGTCTAAATCGACAAGGCGGCACAAAAAGCCGGGCAGTGGCGATAGAGGCGGCGTTGTTGATGGCCTGGGCGGAACGTCATTTATCACGCATCGCGGCCACCCACATCGCAGGGGTAGACAACGTGCAGGCAGACTACCTCAGTCGGCAGCATCTAGATCCCGGAGAGTGGGAGCTGTCGGCGGAAGCAATGAACCTCATCGTTCAGCGTTGGGGGGTTCCGCGATTGGATTTGATGGCGACTCGGCTAAATGCGAAAGCGGCGCGTTTCTTCAGTCGCAGGCGGGACCACGGATCGGAGGGCGTAGATGCCTTAGCACTTCCGTGGCCTCGTCGTATACTCCTTTATGTGTTTCCTCCGTGGCCCCTAGTAGGGAAGGTGTTAAGGCGCATAGAGTCCCATCAAGGTCTGGTTATTCTAGTAGCTCCGGAGTGGCCACGTCGCCCGTGGTTCGCGGATCTCGTCAATCTAGCAGTGGACGGTCCACTGCGTCTGGGCCATCTTCCAAATCTCCTCCGTCAGGGTCTGGTATTTTTTGATCTGGCGGATCGCTTTTGTCTGGCGGCTTGGCTTATGAGCGGCGGCAGCTAAGGAAGAAAGGTTATCCGGACGCGGTGGTTTCCACTCTTCTGCGGGCGCGCAGATCTTCTACTACGCTTGCTTACGCTAGGGTTTGGAAAGTTTTTCACACCTGGTGTGGTACTCTAGGTATTGCGCCCCGGCGTACCTCTGTGGGGCATATTCTTACGTTCCTTCAGGACGGTCTGAAGAAAGGTTTGGCATACAATTCGCTTAGGGTTCAAGTGGCAGCACTGGGGTGCTTGAGAGGTAAGGTCGAGGGGTTCTCTCTTGCATGTCATCCTGATGTTGCTCGTTTCTTGCGAGGCGTTAGGAACTTGCGTCCTCCGGTGAGGGCTCCCTGTCCTACCTGGAGCTTGAACCTGGTTCTCTGTGGTCTGTGTTCGGCTCCCTTTGAGCCTATTAAGTCGGCTTCGCTGAAGGACCTAACTTTCAAGACGGTTTTTCTGGTGGCCATTTCGTCAGCTCGTCGGGTTTCGGAACTGCAAGCTCTTTCGTGCAGGGAACCATTCTTGCGGATTTCGTCGTCGGGAGTCTCCTTACGCACCGTTCCATCCTTCTTGCCAAAGGTGGTTTCGGCGTTTCATGTTAATCAAACAGTGGAATTGCCTTCCTTTTCGGAGGAGGAGCTGCAGTCTTCTCAAGGTCGAGAATTGAGGCGTTTGGACGTCCGTCGGGTTCTCCTGCGGTACTTGGAGATTACTAATGAGTTTCGCAGGTCCGATCATCTATTTGTGTTGTGGAATGGTCCCAAGAAGGGGCTTCAGGCTTCAAAGACTACTATCGCTCGCTGGTTGAAGGGCGCGATTGAGTCAACGTATATTGCCTGTGGTAAGCCTGTTCCTGAGGGACTTAAGGCTCATTCGTTGCGTTCTCAGGCGACTTTGTGGGCAGAGAATCAGTTGGTGTCTTGCCAAGAGATATGCAGGGCGGCCACTTGGAAATCTCGGCATACGTTTGCCAGGCATTATCGCTTGGACGTTCACGGTCCGCCTGCGGAGTCCTTTGGGAGCAGCGTCATTCGAGCGGGACTCTCGGGGTCCCACCCCAGATAAGGCGGCTTGGGTACATCCCAGCTGTCTGGACTGATCCTGGTACGTACAGGGAAAGGAAAATTAGGTTCTTACCTTTGCTAATTTTCGTTCCTGTCGTACCAAGGATCAGTCCAGACGCCCGCCCATGGTGTCTGGGAGTCCGCTCGTATTTCGATTTCTCGATGACTGATTCTTTTTCAAGCTAATTTTTCAAGCGACTTGCCAAGGTTCGGCGGTAAGTTGTCATTGTTTTGTGGTGTTCTACACAGTTTAGGTTGTCATGGCTGTTGTCATGCTTGTTCCTTGTTATTCCTCAGGGAAGTTTTTGCTTGTTCTGGTCAATGAGTTCTAAAATATATCGTTAAAATTTGACCGTGGCTACAGTGGTCCTGTCGTTTTTTCTGCTTTGATATCACATATACTGAAGGATCGCAGGTGGCACACCCGTATATCTAGGGGGTGTCTTCAGTTTTCTCTCTGACTCCATCTGCTGGAGGGGAGGCACAACCCAGCTGTCTGGACTGATCCTTGGTACTACAGGAACGAAAATTAGCAAAGGTAAGAACCTAATTTTCCTATCTGTGGTATTCTAGGAACAAAAATTAGCAGGTAGGAACCAATTTTCCTTTCCTTTTTGTCTACGCAGGCCAGTCCACATAAGTATGTTATGCAATCTTGCCAACAGAAGGAGTCGGAGATCACAGACTCATATACAGTATATAGTCCTGTACCTACATCAGCCTGCCAGTATTCTCCTTCTCCAGCAGATGGCAGATATGCATATCTTCTGTGGACATAGATAGGCCTATCAGGTGTGGGACAGGTGACAGGAGGCACGACTCAGGGCTATAGGCGACTCCTGGGCCGGCAGCATCGGCAAATCTTCTTGGGGAAATTAGATTCAAGCCAGCTGATTTCTGCATACCATGCCGATGCTTCTTGCGGTGCGCTTTAGTTTTCAGTGGCATAGATGTACACATGCACTTACTGTGCAGCTGAGAGCGGCATGGGCACCATTTTGAATTTGCAGCATTGCTTGTGTAGGTCATGTCGCAGGGCGGTAAATGTGGGAAGAGGCTTCCTATTTGCATAGCTTGCCTTATGTGGCCAATTCAGCCCTCCCTTTTACTTAGTATGTGCCAGAGGTGTTGGGAGACTCGAGGGGAAATTGCCTACAGCTGAGTTTACTTCTACAGGAGCCTCTTTCTCTGGAATAGAGAGGCCAGCAGAAGGGGACACCCAAGAAAGAGGGGGAGGCTCGGCAATCCTCTAGAGAGAGGGAAGAGCTCTCCCTCCATTCCTGATGCCTATTTCCACTGGGCCTGAGAGCTCAGGGTCTGAGATTGCTTTGTCCAATCCTATGATGCCAGGAATGGATCCTGCTTCATTCTCTTGAGTGGAATTTTTTAAAGGTCTGCAGACTTTTTGCAGAGCTCAGGAAGAAAGGAATCCATGGTCAAGAGAAAAAAGTCCAGCTGAAGTCACCCTCCCTGAGGGCCAACAAATGCTCAAGACCACCCTCTCCCCTCTTCAAGGCAGGACAAGCACAGGAGGGAGGGATTGGGTTGGAAGAAGAGGAGGATCACGCTGTCTCTGAGAACTCTTCAGGTGACTCTGCTTCTTCTCCGGGTGACTTAGGAGAACTAGTTTTGGAGGAAGGAGAGACACCACCGGGCATGGAGCCACACAGAACTATTCTGCATTTATTCCACCGTGATGAGTTGCTAGACTTGTCTCAAATGCTGAAGGTTCTGGGAATGCAGGCAGCTGAGCCTGACATGTCAAAGATGCAGAAGAAAGACCTCCTTATGGTTAGTATATGGAAGGCATCCTGTTTCTTTCCTCTTCATGAAGGGGTTCAGGAGCTGATTGAGTGCGCCAGAGGTGAATTTTAAGAGGGGCGGGAATTTACCCTCTGGACCCTAAGGCAAGAGAGAAACTTAGTTTCTGCAAGTGGCTTGCGTTTTTGTGCTTGCATCACCAAGATGAACCACGATTCTGGTGGAAGGTGGAGCGGCTATGAAGGATGCTCAGGATAGAAAGGTTTTTTTTTTTTAAATTCTTTATTTATGCATGTTTCAATACATTTTCAAGAAACAATCTTGATCAGAAAAGGGAAGACGAGTAAAGAAAAATGTTCAAATCATGACAAAGATAGTGAACACCCTATTACAGGCTCCAAATTTTCTACATTTTTGGCTTATGTCAGTGTCTGGAGAATTTTTTTGAGAACTGGTTGTAAGGAGTGCTCGTGTTATCCCCTTAAGGCAGGGGTGCCGTTTAATCTTAGGACATTTTGCAGGAAGGTTTGATTGATTAAAGGTTGGCTCTTAATACACTCAAAGTACAGGTAGTTGCTTTGCCTGTTATAAAGGGCATATTCAGGGTAAACCTCTCTCTTCACATTGGAAACCAGTAAAGGTTCGGGATAATGAAAATCTGGGTAAGTAATGGATTTTTTTTTTCTTGCTGCTGTTAATGGATTTCTTTTCTTGAGCCCAGTGCTTTTGATCTCCTGAAAGAAAGAAAAATAAATAAATAAAAGGTTTTGGGTTCAGGAAATGTTGGTTCTTGCAGTTTAAGTGTTGTATAGTTGTCCACAGTTGGCTTTTCCAGGAATACTGGCAGGCTGATGTCTGTTCAGGAATATATTCTTATGTTCTTATCATTACTGTTATTAAGTTCACTTAGAGAATAGCCACTGCCATTAGCAATGGTTACATGGAATAGACTTAGTTTTTGGGTACTTGCCAGGTTCTTGTGGCCTGGATTGGCCACTGTTGGAAACAGGATGCTGGGCTTGATGGACCCTTGGTCTGACCCAGTATGGCATTTTCTTATGTATATATATGAGTGACGTCAGCAAGTCACTCATATATATATATATAGTCTGTCTCCATCTGCTGGCAGTAAAAATGTTGCTAGCAGTAAATCTTTTATGGGTTATCGTAAGGTTTGGGAATAACTGCACGGTCCGGCAAATACTACCATAAGAAGCTTGCTGGACAGACTGGATAGACCGTTTGGTCCTTGTCTGCCGTTATTCCTATGTTACTATGGATTGCATAATCCACTTGTGTGGACTGGCCTGCCTATCCTAAAGGAAAGGAAATTATCAGGTAAGAAGTAATTTCGCCTTTTTTTTTTTTTTTTTTTTTCCTGGCAGTTTCTTCCTGCTCCTTCCGGCTGAATCAGAACCATGGGTGGAATCTGGCACCATAAGCCTTCATTCACAACTATTCTCCTGTTTTATATCCACCACCCTAACATACCTTATCTGATCAATGCAACCACAGAGCCCTGCAGTCATGACCACTAGGTGTCACCCATAAGCAATTGACAAACAGCCAAGCTTTCGTCCTGTGCTCTAGTCATCAAGCCCCACACGTAAATGTGTCTTTTGGCACTATTTTTATATTTTTCATATCACTCATAACAGGCCATCAATAAAGATAATAAAACAGTCTACATATGCTTGTTGAGATTAGCTACCCATGTAGATTGGTATGGCTCCATTATGAACTTGTGCTGCAAGGGGTTTGCCCTGATACAGATTTTATTTTCAAAACACAGCCCCTGTGTTAGGAATGCTTTTAGTGAAGTCCTGGTGTGTGTTCAGAGTGTTTCTGGTTAAATCTTCTTGCCAGAATCAATGAATCCTATCAGGTCTGTGCACTGCTGGTGTATCTCTAATGTTGCATGCTACAGGATTCCGCACTTTTACACTATTTGAGGATGTTTTATGAATGTTTCTGTTCAGCAACAAAAGTTTTATCTGTATTGTTGGACCGTTTTATGTGCAAAATAAGAAATGCAAAAAGACTAACGTGTAGAGCCCGATGTTTAAAGCACTGGGTGCAAGCCTGGGTGGTTTTGTCCATTGTGTGATCATCTCCTTCATTTGAGAGCTCCTTGAACATTTTGTCTTTCATTCTATTGATGAAACTTCAACAGAGCTTCCGGATCTCCCCACTTTTAAATTGTATGTGGAAAGGTGGCAAGTTTTTAGGAGTTCTTTAATGAGTCCTTGCCTCTCGACCTCTAATAATGGATGCTATGTAAGAGTACAATCTACTTATTTTTCTTTCTGCACCACACATTAATTGCTATGTTTTCTCATCACATGCACCACTTACACTCTGGATAAGTGCTGATTCTCCTCTTTTTGCCCCATATCTCAACAGTCATAGAGGAAGTGCAGCCCAGGTGCATCATCACCAGTGCCAAGCAGGACCAGAACCTGGCGACCTTTCTGAAACAGGCAGGTGAGTGGCCAGAAATTCCTTCATTTCTTTTTCTAACTTCCTGGGAATGGCGCTTCTCTAACTCTAGTCCTTGCGAATCACATCTTTTCCTTTCCCCAAGCCAAATGTGTCTGCTTTTCAGGGAGACCATGATTTGCAAATCAAGCTGATTCTTAGACCAATTATATACAACTATAGCATGAAAATATTCAACGTGGATACCTTGGAAACCGAGACCTGTTGGAAGGGTAGAGGGGTTCTCAGAGACTGACACTAGTGTCACAATCCCATGCTGCCCTCAAACAGCACCCCAGAGAAGCCAAAACCTGCTAGCATCATGGGTCCTTGTGCATCTCTCTTTATAATGGAAGTGAATGATACTTGGCCATATGATTCGGAAATCATGCACGAGGCCCTCTGGGTCACACTGAAATGCCGAGTAATGGGGTAGATTTGAAGAGACAAATATTTGTTTCCCTTAGTTGAAGCATATGGAAAGCAGAGCAGGTTGTCGGCCAGTACGGGATGTCTGACTGTCAGATTGGAAATGTATGTGGGGGTGCTTGGTCACATGTGCAAATGCCTCGGGCGGTAATGTACAGGCCATCCAAGTTCAAGGCAGCATCTCTAAACAATTGTCTACATTTAACTTGTTTAAACGCTTGACTTGTTTTCTGTGTTATGTCAAAGCAGCTCTTAAGTGACTCCTCACTCTGTTCTCACCTCCCGCAGGATCTGTCGAAGGCAGTAGTAGAGAGGATGGCAAGCCAGAAGTGGTACTGTTCTCTAATACAGACTTTGGTATGGGACCTTGCTCTGAAAGCAGACCAGCTTCATTCCTGTAGGTCTGTGCAGAAATAGTGGGTTGTGCACGCCTACCAGCAGATGGAGAGGAGAAAACTGACTCGCTGATATCACTGACCTATAGCCCTGCCCTGAAATCAGCCTGCCAGTATTCTCTGTCTCTAGCAGATGGTGGACATGCAGCTCCCTAGTGGAGATTGCTAGTGTTTAAAAAAAAAAAAAAAAAAAAAAAATTAGAAGGAAGCTGTTGAGCTCCTGAGGTGACATCTGAATGGTCTCTCCCTCAGGTGAGCAGTTCAAGGCTTGATGCCTGGCCAGGCTTAGGCTTTTGCCCTTTCTCTTTCCCCCTGTAGCCAGTGACCTGATCATGCTCTCAGCCAGGGAAGGGCTGAGCTCAGGTAAAAAAGAGAAAGGAGGGAAGTGTTAAGCTCCCCCCCCCCCCCCCCCCCATCCTTTTTTTTTTCATTACAGGGTCATGGCTCCCTTGGTGTTTACTACCCTTCCCCTTCGCCTCTGGGGAGTTAGTGGAGGAGGCATGGGTTGGTGGGTAGAGCAGCTTTCGCTCGGCCCCGCATCACACGCTCAGTCAGTCAGTCACGTGGTAGGACGCGACTGGTTGTTTTTTTTCCTGTCGTGCTCAGGCGCATGCTCGTGTACACACGGTACAGCAGTGGCTTAACGTAGGCACGTGAGTGCAAGCCCGTGGCCTAGATTTAGATACGTAATTGCGCAGGTAGGCCCATGCACACGTTGGTGTACGTGTAGGAGACTGTATGGAAAGAGAGTGACCTTTTTGGCGAAGGATAATGGCGCCGGGGACAAAAAAGTCTAAGCACCTTGCATTTGCGCGGCTTGCCATATAAGAGCAAATCAGCTGTCTCTCTTACTTCGCCGTGCCAGTGCTGTCTGGAGGCTCAAGGTGATTTGACTCCCAAGGATTTTGCTGCCGTTGGGGCATCCCCTCCACTGATGGAGGACTCTATGGGAGGAGGCGCAGAGGCGATATGAGGGACATCCACGGGGAAGGATCAGAGGAGTGCCATGTTCGGTCCTATGAGCCCTGGTACAGATTTCATCCTCCTTCTCCTGGGTGTTTTTCCAGGGTTTATAGGCCTTTCTGAAAGGGCGTCTAGCGGAGGTGAAGCAGCCCTGTAAGAAGGAAGGCTCGTCATAGGGCTTTGCACTTGGTGTCCAAGTCGGGCAAGCGCCGTAGAGAGGCTTGCCCCTGGGGGAAATAGAGGAGGATGAGGATCATGGCCCGTTGGATGATTCCGGTGGAGATTCAGATTTCACACCTCTGGAAGAAGGGGAAATTCTGCCTGACTTAGAACCACATAGGATTCTACTCTGCTTATTTCATAAAGACGAGTTGCCAGGTCTGTTGACTTAGACCCTGAAAACACTTGGAGTAGATGGGGGTGACACTACGGGATCACAAAAGAAAGATCCTATCTTGGTTACCTTGTGCAAGGCATCCTGTTTCTTTCCCCTCCTGGAACCAATTCAAGAGTTAATTGACCTTGAGTGGAACACCCCAGAAGCAAGCTTTAAAGTAGGGCGTTGTTTGGTGGGCCTATATCTCTTGGATCCAAAGGCAAGGGAGCAGTTGCAATTCCCAAAGGTTGATGCCTTGGTATGTGCTGTTCCTGAACATACCCAGATCAGTCCAGTCAAGTGGGTTTATTCATCCCTACCAGCCGATGGAGGCAGAGGACAAAACTTTGGGCACTGCTACTTATCCGAGAGGGCCACCTTCAGTCCCTAAGTATTTCTCTGCCTCCAGCAGATGGTAGAGGTGTTAATCTGCAGTCCTGACTGATCTGGTATTTGGAAGATTGCTGCTTCCTGAGGTGCCAGGTTCCTGTGGAGGGCCATCCCTCGGGTTGAGCCGGGCGAACAGGGGTTAGATACCCCTAGTAATTTTTAGCCCTCGACCCCGGGACCACTGACAGAAAGGGGACTGGTTCCCTCAATAGGGCCCGAAAGTCCCCCCCCCCTCCTGCCCGTTGGGATTAAGGGAAATATCCCCCTTTGGGGTTCTTTTCCTTTGATTCTTGGTTCCTGTGGTTCCTTTAAAAAATAAAAAGTCTAAGAGGATCAGCAGCGACGGCAGCCCAGATTTAGTGTCTGGGCAGCCTGTCAGGCGGCCTGGTCGGTGGGATCGTCGGGGGTCGGCCTCGGAGGATTCAGGCTGTGCAGGGAGGGGAGGCTCGACTTCTGCCGCAATAGGAGTGTGCCTCCAGACATGGGAAAGTGACTCTTACACTGCTCCCATTGCAGTAGCGACCGCGTTTCCCGCTGCGTCAGTACTTCTCCTTCGTGCCAGCGGGAACTTTTCATAGCAGTGCGCCCTCTCTCTCCTGCTCCGGCAGTGACTGCATGGTGAGTCAACCCCCCCCCCCCCCCCCCCCCCCCCCCCCCCCCCCCCCCGCGACATCAGTGGACAGTGTTTTTTTCAGGCCCGATGACGGACAAGGCCGCTGGTGGAAGCCTGCCAGGCCTGCGGAGTCTGGTCTGAATATCTTAATCCCCTCCCCCTTTGCACGGTTTGTGCTGTGGGGGGGAGTGTGCTTCTGCCAAGCCGTCAAAATCGCCGTCTGCCTCGCAGTCAGTGAGGGCGGCGGGGGGCCACAGGGACGCGGTCCGTCTCTTGTGGAAGGGGTCGGGCATGGGGGCTCAATCCCGGGGCTCCAGGGACTCCCCCCTCCTCCTCTATCCCCCGCGGTTCAGCAGCATGCGGAGGGGCCGCTTGGGTTGGGCCCCAGCAGCCTGGAAGGGCCCTTGGGGCTTTTTGCCTGAATTCGTCCTCTTACTTCACGAGGCTTTCCTGGCTTGCGAAGCAGGAAAGAGGCGTTTTAAGGACAGCCCAGCAGACTCCACTAAAAGACCGAGGGTGATCCCTACGAGTTCCGCGGAATCGTGGGAACAGCCTCAAGGGTCCTGCCCTGCGCGCCTGGACTCCGACCCCAGGGATTCTGAGGATTCCGATGACCCTCAGGGTGAGGGTGGTTTGTCTCCGGCGGCAGATCTGGATGCAGACCCAGATAGGGGGCATCCCCAGGACTCGGATGACCCTAAGGGTGATCAGGGGGCCTTTGAGGGGCCCGAGGCAGAGGGTGATGACCCGCGGGTGGTCAACCTTTTCAAGAGGGTGGAGTTGCTTTCCCTCATTCCCCAAGTCCTGGAGGAATTGGGGGTTAAGCTGTCTCTGGAGGAGTCTGATAACGAGGGGGTTAATCCAGTGTTGGATGGCCTACGGAGACCTCCCAGCACCTTTCCCATTCCTAAGAAGTTCGAGAAGCTGATCTGCCGAGAATGGAGCTCCACGGACTCAGGCTTAAAAGTGGGGAGGGCAATGGCGAAGCTTTATCCTTTGCTGCAGGATCATTTGGATACTCTCAAAACCCTAAAGGTGGATGCCGCCATGTTGGCTGTCACCAAGAAGACCACGATTCCAGTTGCTGGGGTGATTGCTCTGAAGGACGTTCAGGATCATAAACTGTAAGTACAGCTCAAGTGGGTTTTTGAGGTGTCTGCTCTCAGGCTCCGAGCTGCGGTCTGTGCCAGCCTGATGCAGCATGCCTGTTTGCTCTGAGGCTTCTGGCTCCAACATAATTTTCTGCAGGGACGCTGTCCCCAGTTCAGGTGGCCCGCCTTGAGGAGGGTGTCACTTATGTGGCCAATGCCTTATATGACCTCGTGCGGACCACAGCACGAAGCATGGTTTCGGTGGAGGCAGCAAGACGGCTGTTGTGGCTGCACAATTGGTCGGCGGATCTTTCGACCAAGTCACAGTTATGTAACCTTCCCTTTAAGGGCAAGCTTTCGTTCAGGGAGGACCTCGACCAGCTTATGAAATCCTTGGGGGAGACCAAAGGCAACAGACTACTGGAGGATAAGAAGTCAACGCGGAAGCCTTTCTCCTTTCAACCCCGGTTTCAAGAGCCGAGACAATTCCGCTCTGGAGGAACTGCTGGATCCTCAACGATGCGGCAGTCCTCAAGTAGACAGTCCTTTCGAGGTTCCAGAAAGTCTTCTAGAGGCGAGTCCGCTCAAGGAGCAAGATCACCTCCGACCAGTGGGTGCTAGAGGTCGTCAGGAAAGGTTACGCCTTAAGAGTTTTCTCATCCTCTCAGGTCTGTCTTTCTGGAGTCACGCTGTCTTTCCCAAAGCAAGTGGGTGGCAATCAAGGAGACCCTCCAAAGATTATTAAGTCTGGAAGCTGTAGTCCCGGTTCCAGTTTTCGAACAAGGACAGGGAAGGTACTCCATTTATTTTGTGGTTCCAAAGAAAGAGGGCACCTTTCGACCCATCTTGGACCTCCAAAAGGTCAACCGGAGTTTGAAGGTACCACGCTTCCGGATGGAGACATTGTGTACCGTGATTGCAGCGGTCTAAAAAGGAGAGTTTTTGGCGTCTCTGGATCTCACTGAGGCCTATCTGCACATCCCCATTTGACAGGACCGCCAGAAGTTTCTCCAGTTCAAGGTGCTGGGTCAGCTTTTTCAGTTTCGTGCCCTTCTCTTCGGCCTTGCCACGGCTCCTCGAACCTTCACAAAAGTGATGGTGGTCGTTGCGGCTGCTGTGAGAAAGGATGGAGTTTTGGTGCACCCCTGTCTGGACGACTGGCTCATCAGGAGTGCTCTCATTCTGTACTCCATGTGAGTTCTCTACTGGAATCACTGGGCTGCATCATCAATCTGCCAAAGAGTCACCTGGTGCCTTCTCAGTTCCTGGAGTACTTGGGGGCCCGATTCAACTCACAGCAAGGAAGAGTGTTTCTCACTGCTGACAGGGTGGTCAAGATCCAGGCTCAGATAGTTTGTTTGCTTCGCCTCCCTATTCCTAAATTCTGGGATTATTTGCAGGTCCTGGGATCAATGGCTTCGATGTTGGAACTGGTGCTTTGGGTGTTCGCTCATATGCGCCCCCTGCAGAAGATGTTGTTGTCCCGCTGGTGCCCTCTGTCAGAACAGTATTTTCTTCCACTGCTCCTTTCAAAGGAACCCAGGTCCAGTCTAGCATGGTGGATGACAAGGAGCAATCTGGAGAAGGGAATGCCCCTCGAAGTCCCGGATTGGGTGGTAGTGACCACGGATGCCAGTCTCTGGGGCTGGGGTGCGGTGTGCCTGGGCAGGTCGGCCCAGGGCCTCTGGTCAGTATTGGAACAATCGTAATCTATCAATCGGTTGGAGACACGAGCGGTGCGCAAAGCCCTTCAGGTGTTTCTTCCCTTGGTCCTCAGTCGAATAGTGAGAGTGTTTTCAGAAAATGCGATGACAGTGGCATACATGAACCACCAGGGGGGAACCAAGAGTTCCACTGTGGCTTGAGAAGCTCAGCTCTTGTTCATGTGGGCAGAACTCCATCTCGAGGGTATTGCAGCCTCTCACGTTGCAGGAGTGGACAACGTCCAAGCAGACTATCTCAGATGGAGCAGTTGGACCCGGAGGAGTGGGAACTGTCCCCGGAAGCCTGGAATCATATTTGTGTCCGTTGGGGGACCCCTCAACTGGACCTCATGACAGGTTCTTCAGTCGCCGGAGGGAGACCGGAGCGGTGGGCCTCGATGCTCTAGTGTGCCCGTGGCCGTCAGGAATCCTCCTCTATGTTTTCCCTCCATGGCTCCTCGTAGCTCGAGTGCTCAGACGAATAGAGGCTTATCCAGGTTTGGTGGTTCTAGTAACGCTGGAATGGCCACGACACCCGTGGTTCGCCGATCTGCTACATCTAGCTGTGGACGAGCTTCTGCGTCTGGCTCACTTACAGGGACTGCTGCGTCAAAGTCCCATATTTTCGGATCAGGTGGATTGCTTCTGTCTCGCGGCTTGGCTTTTGAGAGGCAGCATTTGCGTCTGAAGGGGTATTTGGAACCAGTTATTGCTACCCTTCTTCAGGCTAGACAGCTGGCTACTTCCCTTGCGTATTTCAGAGTGTGGAAGATTTTAGAAACCTGGTGTGTGGCAGCAGGATTTGGATCCGCTTATGGTTTCCGTTCCGCACATTTTGTCCTTTTTGCAACAGGGTTTGTCCAAGGGATTGGCTTATAGAGCTCGCTTAGAGTCCAGGTTTCGGCCCTGGGTTGTCTCAGAGGGAAGGTGCAGGGCAACTCCCCTATGAGGAAAGACTAAAGAGGTTAGGACTTTTCAGCTTGGAGAAGAGACGACTGAGGGGGAATATGATAGAGGTGTTTAAAATCATGAGAGGTCTAGAACGGGTAGATGTGAATCGGTTATTTACTCTTTCGGATAATAGAAAGACTAGGGGGCACTCCATGAAGTTAGCATGGGGCACATTTAAAACTAATTGGAGAAAGTTCTTTTTTTACTCAACGCACAATTAAACTCTGGAATTTGTTGCCAGAGGATGTGGTTAGTGCAGTTAGTATAGCTGTGTTTAAAAAAGGATTGGATAAGTTCTTGGAGGAGAAGTCCATTACCTGCTATTAAGTTCACTTAGAGAATAGCCACTGCCATTAGCAATGGTAACATGGAATAGACTTAGTTTTTGGGTACTTGCCAGGTTCTTATGGCCTGGATTGGCCACTGTTGGAAACAGGATGCTGGGCTTGATGGACCCTTGGTCTGACCCAGTATGGCATTTTCTTATGTTCTTAAGTCTTTGGCCTCCCATCCTGACGTTGTGCGTTTTCTGCGGGGTGTTAAACATCTGCGTCCCCTCCTCTCCGGAATGTGTGTCTGGAGTGGAATCTCAATTTAGTGTTGCGAGCTCTCTGTGAGGATCCCTTTGATCCTTTGGGTCGAGCATCTTTAAAGGTCCTTACCTTGAAGATTGTCTTTTTTGTAGCCATTTGCTCGGCTAGACTGATCTTGGAATTGCAAGCCCTTTCTTGCCGCAATCCTTTCCTGTGGATCTCGGTCGACAAGGTTTCTTTACGTATAGTCCTTCCTAAGGTGGTTTCTGCTTTTCATGTGAATCAGATGGTGGAGTTACTGGGATTTCCGGACTGGTCTCGTGATCCCTCCATGGGTAGGAATCTCCATCTTTTGGATGTGCGGTGTGCCCTATTGCGTTACTTGAAGGTCACCAATTCTTTCCGATGATCTGATCAGTCCAGAGTCCTGCCCAGTTGAGGAAAGGGATAATTGTGGAGTCCGTTTGTTCTGTTTTAGTGTGAATACTCTGAAGAATGGCACAGGGTTTTGTGTGGGCGTGCTTATCTGTTCCAGGTTTCCTCTTCCCTCTGCTCGTTCAGGGGATGTTAGTTGGTTATTGTATTGGTATTTGTTTCTGTTTTGGCTTGGGTACAGATCAATACTGAGGGACTGCAGGTAGCACCTCGTGTTAAGTGGCAGTTTCAGTAAAACTTTCTTTGTCTCCATCTGCTGGAGGGGAGGCAAAACCCAGGAGTCTGGACTGATCAGTGGTACTATAGGAGCAAAAATTAGCAGGTAAGAACCAATTTTCCTATTCAGACACACAGGAATTTACCTACCTGAGACTATGGCAGGGCTTACCCTACAAGCATACATACACAACACACAGTTTATCCCTTATAGGAGCTCACTGCAGCCTCCCTGTTCAGAGAGATCTACAGCTTATCCTATATAGAAGCTCACTGTAATTCTCACCCCACCGCAGGTATGGTGGTTCTAAAACACACACACACACACACACTGAAACTATTTGGTTCTAGGCGAATAATGGTTTATCATGAGTATATACTGATCAGATAAAATAAATGGCAAATAAGCTAATAATCACTGATTGGCTGATTGCATATATAAGCAAGAATAGGCAAAGTATACATTCCTTACAGTGTTCAATTAGGGCCCAAGAAATTGGCTGGCTGAGCCACTTCTGGAAGTTTGTTGCTTGAATAATCTGATTTCTGATAGTTCTGATCATTTTTATACAGTTCTGTGATGTATCCAAAATAGTTGCAATTCAGGAGCGGGAGAAGCATTCCCTCCCTCAGCCTAATCACAACTTTCAGGTTTTACGAGGTCAGTGACTTTATTCCCCTCTCTTCAGGTTTCACAAGGTCAGTGATCTTTTTATTATTTCTGTAAATAGTAGCAAAGGGATCTCATGACTGCAGGATCAGTGTCGGTGACCTTTTTATTATCTCTCTAAATATTAGCAAATATCACTGCAGGGTCATGCCTCTGTATATTCTGGCTGTGTGTGGCTCAGAGTTC
Source organism: Rhinatrema bivittatum (assembly GCF_901001135.1). NCBI lineage: Eukaryota > Metazoa > Chordata > Amphibia > Gymnophiona > Rhinatrematidae > Rhinatrema > Rhinatrema bivittatum. The sequence continues at coordinate 28,796,883 of NC_042633.1, read as the reverse complement.
ATCAGTTTGGGCTAAATGATCTCATTACACATTTTGTGGGCCCAGAGATGGCAGTTATATAGGAAGGAGGGACATGAAAATGGGGAGAATCCTACTTCCTGTGTGATTACAAATGTATTAGAAGCATAACTATTTTTGTACCTTCTGCTCGGCAGGACTTGAAGTGTGCAAGCAGCGCGTGCTGTCTGGGTACTTCCCCTTTATCCCAACTCACATGACAGAGACAGAGCGGATTCTTTACCTCTCCTCTGTGCTTCCATTTGACAGCCCTGTCATGGTAAGTACCGTGGGATGCTTCTCTGGCTGTTGCAGCTTAGACAGACTAATGACGAGGGAATGGTCAGCTGGTCTCCATTGGCACGCACGCAGGCAGGCTCTGGCTCTGCTTTTCACCAGGGAGACAGTGGAGAGAGATGGAGTAGGTGGGAGCTGAAGCTGAGATTTTGCCAAGTAAAGATGAGGATTTTTCCCTCTTCGAAATACTGATCCTCTGACTGAGTGCCACAGGGACGACAGTCACCTCTGGTGTCCGGTTGGCATATGGGTGTTGCTCTTGTGTTTTTGAGGACGGCACTGTGAATGCCTGCACTATAACACTCTTAGATCCTGCCGGGCTTCAGCTTCTGCATTTCTGCTGGAAACCTTTCCTACCTTCCTCTGCATCATCTGATTCCTGCTTTAGATAAATTCACTAGGATAGTTTATACCCCTGTCCCTTTGCTTCTCTACAACTGCTGCTCCATTTTCGTCCATGTTAACCCCCTGCTTGTTCTTCTCTCCACCCCTCATCCCCACACACCTCCAGATCAGAGCTCTGGGGGGCCTCCTGAAGTTTCTGGATCGCAGGCGGATTGGTGTGGAATTGGAAGACCCAACTATGGGGGTTCCCATTTTGGCCTTCAAGAAGTATGTCCTGTGAGTCTATTTTTTTTTCCAGTGCAGTGAGTGGACAGAGGGTACCTTTTCAGGTTTCACATACAACCTTGTTGACCTCTTTCTGAAGCTATTGTCCTGCATTCCATCTCTGTGTAGCGACCAAGAAGAATGCGGTCGGTGTATAGTCAAAGAACTTTATTCTCACAGTATATCTGGCCGAGTTTCGCTCTATGGATAGAGCTGCCTCAGGGGCTACTATAATTAAAACATACATAAATGTAAGCATAAAACATTAAAAAACAAATGGGTTGACATCACGATATAACATAAATAATAAAAATAAATATGAATAAATACAAGACACGCATTCTTCTTGGTCGCTACACAGCTATATTGGATCGGCTTCCGGTTTGTTTTTTGCTTCCATCTCTGTACAGCGGACGTTAAGGAAAAGTGACCATAGAGTTCCAGGTCATCAAGGACAGGCTGAATCAGGCTATCCCCAGTGCATGCTGGGACTTGTAACTTCTGCTTCTGACAGAGACCTGGAATTATAAATCCCATAGATGGGAGGAGGAAAAGAGGTAAAACTAGGACTGGCACAGTCTGACTTTGATGACCTGGAAACCTTAGGTCAGGAGGTGGTGGTGGATGGAAGTCTGCACCTCGGCATTGTTCCACCTTTGATTTTAAGGCTGGTTGTGCGTTAAGAGGGCAATTTTCATAACTGCTTGGATAGATGCAAAGTCCGCAGGTACTTGTACTTGCAGGCTTTACACCAGTTCTCAAAGAGAAAGTATGATTATATTTTCCCTTTGAAAATGGCCCTGGGAAAAAATAGCTGAAAGATTTGTTCCTCTTATTTTCTGTGGGTACTTTTCCCTTGAAAAGGACAGGGTCCATATTCAGATACAGCCAGCTAACCTTAGGGCAGCTCTTTGGCCTGACCAGACTAACTCAGCTCCTCTCAGTTACACCCCCAGTACACCCCTAATTTATCCGGCTAAATTCTAGTTTCCTAACTTATTAGCTGGCTAACATCTGAATTAGCTGAATAAATGTTTTTGAATATGGATTTCAACATGCGTAGATTTGTATAATCCATCCTCCAACCTAAATATACCCCTAGGGCTGCTTGCTTATTACCATGTTAAAAGTATGTGTGTTATTGATCACACACACACACTTACACTTACTTGTGTTAGCCAGGTAATGTTCAGACAGCTAGTATACTCAGGTAACAGGCTCCTCTAGCCGCCCTCTGGCTAAAGTAATTCAATCAGTTCTTTCACTCCTCCACGTCAAAATTAGGAGAAAAATCATTTTTAAATGTATTTGTTTAAATAATTTTGGAAGATCCACTTTAAATATGGCCATGTCCCTTCCTCCTGCATCATGAAATATTGAGCTTCCTATTGACTGAGCTATGAGAGATGAGAGGAGGAATCTGTCAGAATATCCTAGTTACACCAGGTTAGAAATCAGAGAAGGAAGTGGGGCAGTCTCCCAGAGCTCAGTGGGAACTGAATAGAGACAGTGACATCTAAGCAAATACATGAAACCATCTTCTGTGGAGTGAGGAAAGAGATTTTAACAGCTTTTTTGGGAATTATGTCCAGTAGTGCTGTTTTAATTCCCTTTTCCTCTTCATCCAGCTAGACCAGTACAGATGCATGGGACATGCCCCTCAGCTAGACAGAGAACAAATGTTTGCTGACATCACCCCTTATAAGTAAACTTTTGTTCTCTGTCTACTGGCTAGGGAGCATAACCCATTCGTCTAGACTGGTCTGGCTGGACTCAAGAAAAGGAAATTAACAGGTAAGAGTACATTTCTCTGTGTCAGTGCACGCTCATGGCCGATTAAAACTGATCAGTTCTTTAGACTTCTCAGATGATGTTACTTATATAAAACTGCCCCACATCCAGGTGATTGTCCTCGTCATTACTTTGCCTTTATACGCCAGAATGCTTTTTTTTTTTTTTTTTTTATTACAAAGGAGGTATAAGTAATGTTAAATCACCTTGTATGTCTGTATTTTTGTTAAGGACTGATATTGTGCAGATGGACCAGGACACTTACTGGTAAGACTAAATGTCTATATACCCTGAAAACTCACCACTATTAAGAGAGGATCACCACATCAAGAAATTAACAATATTAACGAATTAGCTATAAATAAGAAACTTGTCATATCAGAAAATTAGTATAACAGTGAACTTGGCAAATTACTTTACTATATTGTAAGCTGCTTAGGATTTTGGAATTAATGGGATATAAATGTTTAAAATAAATAAAAAAAAATATATCCATGCAACTACTATTGTCAGGAAAGGCAGCTTATTAGCAAGAACTCCAGATGTGTGTGCAGTTGTTGCATTTGTCTTGAGACGTCTGGCACTATCTCCTGCTGACTTCACTTTTTTCTAGCGTCCTACAGATATTTAAGAGTGAGGTGCATCCCTCTGTGTACAAGCTGGCCACAGGGCTGAAGGAGGGACTTAGCCTATACGGTGAGTGTTGGTCGCTTTTCTGCAGAGAGTACTGATAGAGAAATGTAGAATATGGCAACAAGTGAAAACTTCCAAACACCACCCCCCCCGTGTCTGTGTCCCATATTTTCTTCCTTTTATAGTACCATAGACCTTACATGTGTTACAACGTGCAGGAAACTTTTAAATCCGAGGCATGAATACTTCAGGTGCGTATTAATGATGACTAGTCTCAGACTGTGTTACTTTCTTAGCAGATTATTTGTGTTTGTCATCCCCCTGTTTAAATAGCTTTTGATTGTTTTGTTCATATTGGCTTGTATGTTTTTTTATTACAGTTATTTTCTGTATTTTTTCTGTTTTTTAATCCACTTAGCCCACTATTTTTTATGTTTCCCGTCTTATACTGTGGATAAGGTGGCTAACAAATCCCAGCTTTACTTCTCTCCCAACTCAGAGGATCCTCTGTGCCTGTACCAGGCTTTACCCCTTTTTCCCCACCACTGAAGTTCCTCTGTGCCTGTGCCAAACTTTACCTCTCACTACCTCACTGCAGAAGATTACTGGACCCACCTGCTGGTGATTGGGAAGGGCCCGATATAACAGGGGATGAGTTTCATGGTGGGCATCCGGAGTCGAATATAATGGGTGCTAAGCCAGACCTTGTCCCTTGGCTTCAATGTGTGCATCCGTGGCCTTTTTGGCTCTCTCTGCCGCCTTCTGGAGCATCTCCTCAGTGCGGACCCAGAGTTCCTGGAACTCCCGAGCTGTCAACTGAGCCGCAGGTGAGGGGACAGTCAATAGAATCGGTAACCCTTTTTTTGAAGAGGTTAATAAACATGTGGATAAAGGTGAACCAGTAGATGAAGTTTATTTGGATTTTCAGAAAGCGGTTGACAAAGTCCCTCATGAGAGGCTTCTAAGAAAACTAAAAAGTCATGGGATAGGAGGCGATGTCCTTTCGTGGATTACAAACTGGTTAAAAGACAGAAAACAGAGAGTAGGATTAAATGGTCAATTTTCTCAGTGGAAAAGGATAAACAGTGGAGTGGCTCAGGGATCTGTACTTGGATCGGTGCTTTTCAATATTTTTATAAATGATCTGGAAAGGAATATGATGAGTGAGGTTATCAAATTTGTGGATGATACAAAATTATTCAGAGTAGTTAAATCACAAGCGGATTGTGATACGTTAGTCCTACCTCGGTTCCCTTCCTTTTAAAGGAAAGTTGTTGTTCGGTAAGGAATTGGAGGACATGATACAATCCCTAGGAGAGAACAAGGTTCATAAGCTTCCAGAGGATAGGCCCCGTTCCAGGGGATCGTTTTCAGCTCGGGCTCGGTTCCGTGGTAGTCGGAAACCCAGGCCGGTGCGGTCGTCGGGGTCCTCTTTTCGTTCCTGCTCCAACAGACATAGTCGTGGAATCAGTCCTTTCGTGGCAGACGCTTTGGCAGACCCGGTAACCCCCTGGCGATGGCGGGGACTAAGGCCTCACAATGAAATATGGCCGTCCATCCCTCGGTATCCATCATCCACCAAGTATCAAGTGTGGGAGCCAGACTGTTGCTCTTTTTCGAGGCATGGACCAAGTTAATGTCAGACCAGTGGGTCCTCACCGTCATAAGTCAAGGCTACGCTTTAGATTTTATACGGCTCCCTTGGGACCAGTTCCTGATCTCTCCCTGTGTGTACCGGGAGAAACGGGAAGCGGTCAGAGGAACGCTCCAGCGCCTTCTGGATTTATTTATTTATTTATTTATTTAAATACTTTTCTATACCGAAGATCATGTACAAGTACATATCGGTTCGGTTTACAGTGAACCAACAGTTGGAAATTACATCAAACAATAAGAACATAATTTAACTAAACCTTGTACAGCCAACAATAAGAACATAATTAACAAAATTGTACTAGAGTAGAACTGTAGTTGAACAAGCATAACGAGTGGAATATAGGGAGCTATATTTGTGAGCTATTACACCGGTCCCATCGGCGGAAAGGCGCAAGGGATGTTACTCCATTTACTTCATAGTTCCAAAAAAGGAAGGAACTTTCCGACCAATCTTAGATCTCAAAAAGGTCAACCGATATCTTCGGGTACCGCATTTCCAGATGGAGACGCTCCGGTCGGTCATCACCTCCATGTGTCAGGGGGAGTTTCTAGCGTCTCTGGATCTCACGGAAGCGTATCTCCAAATCGGTATTTGGTCGTATCATCAAAGATTCCTCAGATTCTGCATTCTGGGCAGACACTACCAGTTCCGAGCGTTGCCATTCGGCCTCGCCACCGCCCCCAGGACGTTCACCAAGGTGATGGTGGTGGTTGCGGCGCAACTCCGAAGAGAAGGTCTGCTGGTGCATCCCTACCTGGACAGTTGGCTGATTCGTGTGAAGTCCGAGGCTCAGTGTCAAGCCGCTATCCGCAGGGTTCTACAGCTCTTGCACTCCCTCGGCTGGGTGGTCAACCTTGCCAAGAGTCGGCTGGTGCCCTCGCAGTCTCTGGAATTTCTGGGAGCTCTTTTCTACACGATGCTGGGGAGAGTGTTCCTCACCACAGAACAGATAGTCAAGCTACAGGGACAGGTGAGAGACCTATTGTCCATGCGAGTGCCCAGGGTGAGAGATTACTTGAGGGTCTTGGGGTCCATGACGTCCACCCTGGAATTGGTACCCTGGGCCTTCGCTCATATGCGTCCTTTACAATCAGCGTTGCTGTCCTGCTGGAAGCCGGTGTTGGAACAGTTCCATCTTCCGCTTCCACTTACGGATTCAGCGAGAGCCAGTCTCGACTAGTGGCTTGTCTCAGACCACCTGGAGCGAGGCGTTCCTTTAGTAATGCCCGAATGGACGATTGTTACTATGGATGCCAGTCTCTCCGCCTGGGGAGCGGTGTGCCTGGGAAAGTTGGTGCAGGGGCAGTGGTCCCGAGAAGTCGCAGTGGTCTATCAACTGGTTGGAAACCAGAGCGGTAGCTCTGGCGTTGGAGGCCTTCCTTCCGCTCCTGCGAGGGAAATTGGTCTGAGTCTTGTCCACCAATGCAACCACAGTGGCATATATCAATCGCCAAGGAGGAACCAGGAGTCGTCCGGTGGCGACGGAGGCGCAACAGTTGATGGACTGGGCGGAACGGCATCTCGTCAGCATCGCGGCTTCTCACATTGCCGGAGTAGACTGTTCAAGCGGACTTCCTCAGTCACCACCATCTTGATCCCGGAGAGTGTAAGTTGTCTGACGAGGCTTTTCAGCTAATCTGCGAGTGATGGGGCACACCACGTATGGATCTGATGGCTACGTTCCAAAATGCCAAGGCCCCACGGTTCTACAGTCTGCGCAGGGAGACGGGGGCCAAGGGAGTCGATGCCCTGGTACTTCCCTGGCCGCCAAACATCTTACTGTACGTCTTTCCTCCCTGGCCACTGATCGGAAAGGTGATCAGGAGAATAGGGCTCCATCCGGTGGAAGTGATCCTCGTGGCTCCGGAATGGCCGAGGCGTCCTTGGTTTGCGGATCTACTCAACCTGTCAATAGCGGACCCTCTGTGGTTTCGGGAGTCCGCGGTGCTGCTGCGTCAAGGCCCCGTCTATTTGGAAGAGGCGGATCGCTTTTGTCTTGCGGCATGGCTTTTGAAAGGCAATGGTTGAAAAATAAAGGTTACTCGGATGCAGTCATAGCCACATTGTTGAGGTCGAGAAAGCCATCTACTTCCCTGGCTTATGTCAGGGTCTGGAAAGTTTTTGACGCTTGGTGTTCGGGTCGTGAGATGGACCCCACCAGGGCGTCAGTGTCAGATATTCTAGGTTTTCTACAAGTCGGTCTGTCGAAAGGTCTGTCCTGTAGTTCCCTAAGGGCGCAGGTTGCGGCGCTTGGCCTCCGTCATCCGTGTCCTTCCTGGAACCTCAATCTCGTGCTTTCGTCGTTGTGTGAGGCACCCTTTGAGCCTATCAAGCGAGCGACGCTAAAGGATCTTACGCTGAAAGTGGTATTTTTAGTGGCGATTTCCTCAGCACGCCGGGTGTCCGAATTACAGGCGTTATCGTGCAGGGAACCCTTTTTGCGATTTTCTGATTCAGGGGTGTCCTTGCGAACGGTTCCTTCCTTTCTTCCGAAGGTGGTGTCATTGTTTCATTTGGATCAATCCATCGAGTTTCCAGCCTTCTCTGGTCTGGATCGTTCGGATCCGGTAGCTAAGGATTTGCGGAAGCTGGATGTCCGCAGGGCTCTGATTCGATATCTGGAGGTTACCAATTCTTTTCGGGTTGTGGAATGGGCCACGAAAAGGCAGTATGGCCTCCAAGACTACGATAGCTTGTTGGCTGAAAGAGGCTATCGGTTCAACATATCTATTGCATGGTAAGACGGTACCGGTGGGGCTTTACGCTCATTCTACACATTCTCAGGCCGCTTCCTGGGCGGAATGTCACCGAGTTTCACCACAGGAAATATGCAGGGCGGCCACTTGGAAGTCTTTGCATACTTTCGCCAGGCATTACAGATTGGATGTGCGTGCTCCAGATGCTGGGGGATTTGGAGAAGGAGTGCTCCGAGCGGGCCTCTCTGGATCCCACCCTCAGTAAGTTGGCTCTGGTACATACCAGGAGTCTGGACTGATCCGGGTACATACAGGGAAAAGAAAATTAGTTTCTTACCTGATAATTTTCGTTAAGGTAGTACCACGGATCAGTCCAGAGTCCCGCCCTATACTTGTGTACTCTTAAGTAATGGAGAGTCCGCTCGTATAATATATTCTGGTCAGGTTATTTACCATTCATTCTTGTTTGTTCCTTTGGTTCTGAGAGTTCGGTTCCTACTTGCGGGTTGATTATGAGCTTTAGGTTAGTTAACGGTTGAATAGATTTTTTATTCCATTCTGCTTTGACATTACGTAAGACTGAGGGACTGTGGGTGGCACCCTAGTATATATGGCAGGGTTGTTTGAAAAAACTTCTCTGTCTCCATCTGCTGGAGGGGAGGCAAAACCCAGGAGTCTGGACTGATCCGTGGTACTACAGGAACGAAAATTATCAGGTAAGAAACTAATTTTCCTGTACTTTCTCTTTGAAAATTAGTGCAAAATCTGCAGATAAAAAGTACCCATGGAATTTGTCTCGATGCAGACAAATTGAAAATGCCCTGTTTCCCCCTTCAACCTCATATTTGTGAGTCCTTGGTCTAAAATGTCCTTTTCATTGAGAAAGGTTTGCTTTTAAGGTATCTGAATACTTCTGTCCTCTCCCTACTCTTGACTTCCTCTTTCACAGAGTGCCTTTGTAGCTTTCAATGACATCAATAAGATCAGTTGGATTCAGTCAAGCTTCAGAGTCTGAACAGGCTAAGAAGAGAATGTCTGTTAGCAGTAGTGCTGGTAGTAGTAGTAGTAGTGGCGGAATACCATTCTAGTGGTCTCTGCTCATTGCATAACCCTATATTGGATAAAAATATAAAAAGAGAAATTGTGGTGGTATAAAGATGTCTACCTTCTATTTAGGAATTATGAACCGTTGCAAGTCTAAGTGGGGAGAGAAACTGATGAGGTGAGCTGATTAGTAATTTCCTTCATGTTCAGTTGTGCCTCATACATGTGTACACTCACACATGCATGGGCACACGTGCCTCAGCACCAAATCTGGCTTTGTACTACCATTGGGGTGCTCCTCTGACATGTTCCAATCACTGGCTTTCATGTCATTACTCTTCCAAGTATCTACTTGTCTCGAGTACTGCAGCGCCAGCCTAGCTGAGGAAGAGCAAGTTGACATATCTCCTCAACTAATAGCTAATGACGGGCCCAGGGAGTGCTTTAAGCAAGCCATAACCCATACCAGGGAGTATTTTAAAGAGCTTTTATGTTTTTCCTGGATACTTTTGATCTTGTGCCTCCATAAGCCCTGGGATCAATAGATTTTACTTTTAAAAAATGAAAACATTGATCTTGAATCCTCTCATGCTATGTATTCAGCTGATGTAACCAAGCATTATTAAAAGTGCCCTACTATTTTTGGGTTCCTGGTGATGAGTTTCACTACTCTGATGTCCAAGCATGATCACATTATTACAATATGTTAACTGCCTTTTCCATTTCATCTTGCTACACCAGTCCAGTCAAGTGGGTTATGGTCCCCTACCAGTGGATAGTAGCAGAGAATACAGTTTTCCTTGGTAACGTCATCACCACTACTTAGAAGTGGTGTAGCCCAGGAACAACCCAGTATTCTCTTCCTCCAGCAGATAGTAGGACATACTGGTGGTGCAGCACCATTTTCACTAACATAGTAAATGACAGCAGATAAAGACCAAGCGGTCCATCCAGTCTGCCCAGCAAGTTACATAGTAGCATTTATTTATTTATGTGTTGCTTTTATAAACTGTCAATCTATGAGGACAATTTTAGCGATGTACAAAGTTATAACAATAAAACATTACAGTTGCAATATAAAATAATAAAAAATTAAAGAATAAAAACAAATAAGAGGCATACAAAGTAAAAAGCATATAAAATAAAAATAAGACAACTAAAAGCATACAATCTGTACTTGATGTGCTGCAATATGAGCAATGAGTACCGCAGATTGAAATATCCTTGTCCCCATGTTATCAAGAAACCAAGGATCCTTCCTGGGTAGAGCTGAATTGCGAGATCTGGAGCGCTTAGCACAAAGAAGAGTGGTTTCCACGATAATGGAATTTGAAGTAATTTGAGATCATGAATGGCCCAGACAAGGTTGAACTTTATGCTTAGTGTCAACCGATTTGGAGACCGCAGAACCAGTGTAAGGAGTAGACCAGATCTTCTGTTGGGCATCCAGCAATTCATCATGTACGGGGACCACACAAGCCCAGTTAGGAGGCTGAAGGAGTTCGAAAACTCCTTTGTACGTTTTCAGTGGAGCATCATTGCCAAGAAGGTTAAATCTGTTGGCTGAAGCAAGCTTTGTCAGAAAAAATGAATAGGCTTAATCATCCAGTGGAGCAAAGCCTCCAATAATGTCTGGAGAGGCCAGAGAAGATGGGGCCTGATGAGGTTCATGGGGCCTGATGAGGGAGCTCAGAGATGTGCTGGCGGGTCCACTGTGTGACCTGTTCAATAGATCCCTAGAAACGGGAGTGGTGCCGAGTGATTGGAGAAGAGCAGTGGTGATCCCGCTTCACAAGAGTGGAAACAGAGAAGAGGCTGGTAACTACAGACCGGTTAGCCTCACCTCGGTGGTGGGAAAAGTAATGGAGTCGCTGTTAAAAGAAGGAATAGTGAACTATCTACAGTCAGAAGAATTGCTGGACCAGAGGCAGCATGGATTCATCAGGAGAAGATCCTGTCAGACAAATCTGATAGACTTTTTTGACTGGGTAACCAAGGAATTGGATCAAGGAAGAGTACTCGATGTCATCTACTTGGACTTCAGCAAAGCTTTTGATACGGTTCCTCACAGGAGACTGGTGAATAAAATAAGAAGCTTAGGAGTGAGTGCCAAGGTAGTGGCCTGGATTGCAAACTGGTTGACGAACAGAAGACAATGTGTGATGGTAAATGGAACTTACTCTGAAGAGAGAGCGGTGTTGAGTGGAGTGCCACAAGGGTCTGTGTTGGGACCGGTCCTGTTCAATATCTTTGTCAGCAACATTGCGGACGGGATAGAAGGTAAGGTTTGTCTTATTGCAGATGACACTAAGATCTGCAACAGAGTGGACACGACGGAAGGAGTGGAGAGAATGAGATGGGATTTAAGGAAACTGGAAGAGTGGTCGAAGATATGGCAGCTGAGATTCAATGCCAAGAAGTGCAGAGTCATGCATATGGGGTGTGGAAATCCGAAAGAACTGTATTCAATGGGGGGGAGAAGGGCTGATGTGCACAGGGCAGGAGAGAGACCTTGGGGTGATAGTGTCTAATGATCTGAAGTCGGTGAAACAATGTGACAAGGTGATAGCTAAAGCCAGAAGAATGCTGGGCTGCATAGAGAGAGGAATATCGAGTAAGAAAAGGGAAGTGATTATCCCCTTGTACAGGTCCTTGGTGAGGCCTCACCTAGAGTACTGTGTTCAGTTCTGGAGACCGTATGTCCGAAGGGACAGAGACAGGATGGAGGCGGTCTAGAGAAGGGTGACCAAAAAGGTGGAGGGTCTTCATCAAATGACTTATGAGAAGAGATTGAAGAATCTAAATATGTACACCCTGGAGGAAAGGAGGAGCAGGGGTGATATGATACAGACTTTCAGATACTTGAAAGGTTTTAATGATCCAAAGACAACGACAAACCTTTTCCTTTGCAAAAAAAATCAGCAGAACCAGGGGTCACGATTTAAAACTCCTCCAGGGAGGAAGACTCAGAACCAATGTCAGGAAGTATTTCTTCACGGAGAGGGTGGTGGATGCCTGGAACGCCCTTCCGGAGGAAGTGGTGAAGACCAAAACTGTGAAGGATTTCAAAGGGGCGTGGGATAAATACTGTGGATCCATAAAGTCTAGAGGATGTGAATGAAGAGAAGAGGCATGGGGGTGGCTTGTGGGAATGACGGCTACTACCTGGAGATGAATATCCTTATTCAGTAAAAATACACACGGGTAATGCGACTCCAACATTGCTCTATGCTTCAGCAAGAGGAAATGTGGGAAAAAGGATTTGCATCCACATAAAAGCAGGGGAGTAGCTTGCTTGTTACGGTGGTTACTACCCCAAACCAAAAATGCCTGATACTTCACTTTCAATGCATATCCAGCATAGCTCTCTGCTTCAAAGGCAGGGGAAATGAAGAAAAGATGTTTTATATTCAGACATCTACCAACAAGGACTGAATTACACAGGCTGGGTAAAACAAATAAGCATGGGTATAGCTTGCTTGTTACAGCGGTTACTACCCCAAATCAAGCCTGATACTTCACTTAGAATACATATCCAGCGCAGCTCACTGCTTCAACGGCAGGGGGAATGAAGAAAAGAAGATTTATATTCAAACAACCAACAAGGATTGAATTGCAGAGGCTGGATAAACAAGCGTGGGAGTAGCTTGCTTATTACGGCGGTTACTACTCCAAACCAATTAGCTGGATACTTCACTTAGATGCAGCTCCAGCACTGCTATCTATAATGGCGGGGGTGGAAGGGAAATAGAACAAAAAAAATTATTTAAAGGGACAAGAGTAACAGAAAAGTATGAAAAAAAAAAAAGTGTGAAAGCTTGCTGGGCAGACTGGATGGACCGTTTGGTCGTCTTCTGCTGTCATTTCTATGTTTCTATGTAAGAGAAATCTGGGGAAGAAGGAACTGGAGAATAAGCTGGCGAATATATCAAATCCAGCGAGTCTAGGGACCTTGATCATGGCCGAGGTCATGATTGAGGACAAGGAAGAGATTTGTGTCCCGTCAGGAGTAGGCACTCACTGGTAGAGGAAAAGGAGTTGGAGTCGACACTGGCGTAAAATGCACTGGAGACAAGTGTGGGGATGGAGAGGACGGAGCCGAGAGAGGCTTTGGCATGTCCTTGAAGAAAGCCTTGAGAAAAGCATGCCAATGGTCATGTATGGCAGGGTCCGACAGGTCCAGCGGCATATCCAAACAGACCGGACTAGACTCAGAAGAAGAATCGGACAGTTGACAATGTGGTTTGAACCAGTCTTGGATAGATTCCAAAACAAGCTCAATAGAAAACATTGGCTTGAACTCTGGAAGAACCAGATGAGAAGATTTCTGTGAAGTAACCTGGGAGTGCACCAAAGAGCAGGGGATGGCATGTTTATGTACTTTAGATGGCGCTGTAGCTGTTGTTGGCGTGGTATGAGTAGGTACCCTGTGTTGGTCCACTGACTTCTCCACCTTGGACAGCGTTGAGTCCTTCGGCACCTTGGTCAGTGCAGTCTTTTGGCACCTTGGACAGCATGGGTACTTTCGTTGGTGTATACGGCACAGACTCTTTTGGTGCTTTAGATGGTGCAGAGCTTGGAGACTTAGATGGCGTCGAGCATGAAAATGTCGCAGAGTGTGCTGACTTTGGCCGCATGGTGTCCCTCAGCGCCTTGACGTGCTTGTAGCCCATTCATACCAGGTGGGGCATTCCCCAGCTGGATTTGGTGGCGTTGAGACAGCATGCCAAAGTGCACCACTTTTTCAGTCACAGGCAAGAGAGCAAAGCAGAGGGAATCAATGTTCTGGTTCTCCCATGGTTGCCAGGGATTCTGTTATACATCTTCCTTCCGTGGCCCCTGATAGGAAGTGTGTTAAAACATAGCAAGATTCACCGGGAGAGGGTGATTCTCATGGCTCTAGAATGGCCACATCAGCCATGGTTTGCGAATCTGGTAAATCTTGCGGTGGATGGCCCTCTAGGGCTCTGGCATCTTCAGAAGTTTCTTCATCAGGGACCAGTCTTCTTGGATCAAGTGGATCACTTTTGTCTCGCAGCTTGGATTTTGAAAGGAATAATTTGAGACTGACGGGATATTCAAAAGAAGCCATTACCACCTTACTACAGGCTAGAAGATCTTCCACCTCCTTGGCTTATGTCAGGGTGTGGAGAATGAGACATGGTGTCTCAAGGAGGGAATTGAGCCTACTCGAGCTTCAGTGTCTCATATTTTGACCTTTTTGCAGAATGGCCTAGTGAAGGGACTTGCATTTAATTCTCTTAGAGTTCAAGTAACGGCCTTAGGCTGTTTCTGAGGTAAGGTGCATGGTGTGTCCCTGGCTTCGCATCTGCATGTGGTCCATTTTCTTTATGGGGTGAAGCATTTGTAACAACAAGTAAGAAGAGTGTGTCCCTCATGGAACCTTAATTTAGTGCTATAAGTGTTCTGTGGTGCTCCATTTGAGCCGTTAGGCATCATTAAAGGATCTTACCCTGAAGGTGGTCTTTCTTGTGGCGATTTGCTCATCCAGAAGGATTTCGGAACTTCAGGCCTTGACTTCTAGGAATCCTTTCCTTCATTTTTCAGAGGAAGGTCATTGCGAATGGTGCCTTCCTTTTTACCAAAGGTACATAAGAACTTAAGATATGCCATATTTGGTCAAACCAAGGGTCCATCAAGCCCAGTATCCTGTGTCCAACTGTAGCCAATCCAAGTCGCAAGTACCCAAACATAAAATAGATCCCATGCTACTAATGCCATCAACAAGCAGTGGCTATTCCCTATTGATTAATAACAGTTTATGGACTTCCCCTCCAGAACTTATCCAAACCTTTTTTAAACCTAGCTACACAAGCTGCCTTAACCACATCCTCTGGCAATGAATTCCAGAGCTTAATTATGCTTAATTGTGTCTATTTTTCACCTCAGTCAGACAGTGGAGCTGCCCGTTTTTTTAAATTTGGATTTGGCAACTCCACATGTACGGGAGCTTCATTTGTTGAATGTCCATTGAGCCTTGTTGCATTATCTCATGTTTACCAAAGGTTTTCAGAGATCTGACAACCTCTTTGTTCTGTGGGGTGGCGTGAAGAAAGGGGGTAAGGCTTCCAAAGCTACCATCACGTGGTGGCTGAACGAGGCAATTGTGACTGTGTATATTTGCAAAAGTTGGCCAATTATCGAGGGACTGCATACTCATTCTACTTGGGTGCAGGCAGCCTCCTGGGCAGAGTTGGGTTTCCCTGCAGGAGAACTGTAGGGCGGCAACTTGGTCTTCATTGTACACTTTCACAAGAGATTATGGTCTGGATATTTGGGCACTGGAAATGGCTGGTTTTGGAGTGTGCTAAGAGTGAGTCTTTCAGGTTCCCTCCCAGTTTAGAGAAGCTTGGATATATCCCATGCATCTGGAGTATGAACAGTAAAGGAAAATGGGTTATCTGCTAATTTTCATCCCTGGAATACCACAGATCAGTCCAGAGCCCACTTCACACTGGAAAGACTGCTTTCCTTTCTGTATGTAAACAGTGGAGAATTGGTTACTTGTTGGGGAAGATTTAATCCCCTTAGTTGGAGAAAGGGCTCTAGTTTGGGGGGCTCCACTTTCCTCCTGCTTGGTTTAGGTGGGGAGGGTGGGGAGATGAAGTTAGTTTTTTATTTTAATCTCATCTTGGCTTGGGTACAGGCATACTGAGGGACTGCAAGTGGCATTGCTATCTTATGTAACAATGTTAGTAAAGCTTTTCTTCTCTGTCTCCATCTGCTGGTAGGGAT
This sequence comes from Rhinatrema bivittatum, assembly GCF_901001135.1. Classification (NCBI taxonomy): domain Eukaryota; kingdom Metazoa; phylum Chordata; class Amphibia; order Gymnophiona; family Rhinatrematidae; genus Rhinatrema; species Rhinatrema bivittatum. Next base: position 28,781,403 of record NC_042633.1, on the reverse strand, counting down.
GAAAAACCCATGCATCTGGACTGATCTGTGGTATTCCAGGAACGAAAATTATCAGACAAGAACCAATTTTCCTATATTATATCAAAGGCCGCATGATGTCCGAGATTATTCATGCTCCGTCTTCTTCCAGGTCAGAAGGAATTGCTATTGTGCCGGTGAATATTGATAAGGCAGCTACTTGGTAAATCTAAGCATTACAGGTTGGATTGGAGAATGTAGCCTTTGGGACTGGTGTTCTCAATGTGGCCTTTGCTTCCTCCCTCCAGAGCTGGTTGGGCTTTGGTATTTTCTAATTGTCTCGACTGGACTGGTATAGTAGGATTCATGGAAAGAAAATTAACAGGTGGTAATTTCTCCTTTGAAAAAGGATTCACCCAAGATGATGCACAATAGATAAACTAGGATGGTACAACAGGTTAAAATGGCACAATTGTAAATAGTGCAAAACTAGCACCTATATCTAGGTATTAACAAAGCTCCATGGAAAAAAAGAGACTGAAGCGGGACCCTGCATGGTTTAGGGCATGCCTGGCATGCTCAGTGTGCACAATCAAAGTTTTCCGTGCCGAGCTCCATCCAATGATGTCACCCATGTATCCTGCTTGTCCTAGGAGAAATGATTTTTCATTTTGGAGAATGTTTGTTTTTTGACTGTGATACCTGACAGTAGTGGGCCTGACTAATATAAGGTTCAGTCCCTCTGAGCTGTGCACCCATGCACCTCTTCAACTCTTGCCCTCTTTTGTGCATTGTGTGGCTCATGGATTTCCTTCTTGTGTCACCCTCTCTATGGCAGGCTGTGGTTCATGCGGCCCACCCAGGATCTGAAAGTACTGAATGCACGTCTGGATGTCATCCAGTTCTTCATGCTGGCCCGGAACCAGGAGGCGGTGCAGACCCTACAGGACTGTCTGAGGAACATCAAGAACATACCTGTAAAGGAAGTATATGATCATCTGTGCGTGGTGACACTATCTCTTTTGCACTGCTCTCACTGTGATATTGCCAATGTTGCCATTCTGTCACTGGTGATGCAGGCCACTTCACTCTTTTTTCTACACGGTGACGTAGCACACTTCACTATTTGCTCTTGCCAATAAAATTAGCCTCCTAGTGCTTCTCTCCCTGGTGACAATGTCAACTTCACCCTTCTCTCTCGAGTGGCTCTGTCCCACTTGATCTTTTCACTGGTGATGTAGTCCTCCTATCCCTGATCTCACTAGTGACACTTCCCTCTTTGCCTAGCTCTTCTGGGGATGCTGCCCTCCTCTCCCTTCTCACTGGTGACACCATCCCTTTCACCTTTCTTTGATTGGTGAAATCCCTACCTTCTTTTCTGATTGGAGCTGTGTGTCCTCTTGCAGCTGATACTGAAGCGGATGGCTCTTTCCTACACCAAGGTCAATGACTGGCAGGCGCTGTACAAGGTACAACTTTTCCATAGATATGAGTACCTATAGGACATCCTTATTTTCCAAGTCTTCACCAGCTTTTCAACAGAAAAAAAAACAATTTAGTAAAATAACCCTCCCAGAAAACTAGGAGTAGGAAATGCATAGATTAGTGATGCCACAGAGAGAGGCATGTAGACCTGCTTTATGGGTTTGAAATACCCTAAAATGCTTCAGTAATAAGGGCATCATTCTATGGCAGTGGTTCTCAACCCTGTCCTGGGGACCCCCAGCCAGTCGGCTTTTCAGGATATCCGAGGTGAATATGCATGAGAGAAAATTTGCATGCATATTCGTTATGGATATTCTGAAAACCCAACTGGCTGGGGTGTCCCTAGGACAGGGTTGGGAACCACTCTTCCATGGCGTGACCTGAAGCTCATTGGTACTGTGTCTCTTCTCACTTTCTCTGCAGACAGTATATAGCTCGCTGTGTATCCGGGACACCTGCCGCTCCCTGCCACAGTCCATTGACCTCTTCGCCAGGATCTCCTGGGTCTTCACTGATGACCTCCACTACATTGCCAGCCTCATCAGCAAAGTGGTGCGTCTCCTTTACAGTGGCTGCCTCAGCCACAATGCTTTCCATCACCCCAGCAAGATGTAACCAAGGTCACATGCAGAATAAATTTGTGGACTCCTAAACAATTTTAAATAAAATAAATACATTAGTGGCAGAGTTGGGATTAGAACCCACTCTCGGTGCAGCACAGAATTGCTGAATTGGATATCACCACTGTGAAGAAAAATAGCAATACTAGCCAAGGCTTACACATAAGCCACACACTCGCATATACACACACTTCCTCTTCATTCAGCCAGACCAAGCCAGTCATATGGGTTATGCCCTCCAGCCAGCAAATGGAGACAGACTAATAGGTTCGCTGATGCCACCTCCTTATACATCCATGCAGACCTCAGCCTGCACTATTCTCTGACTCCAGCGGGCGATAGGCAAGCATATCCTGTGCTGTGAGATGAGGCACGATTTGGCTGGTTAAAGAAGAATTTGAGAAATTTTGTAAGGGCAGCTCCTGAAGTGAAAGTCTAATACTTCCTCCCTCAGTTGAGCATAGCCCTGGGCCAGGAGCCTTCCAGTTTTGTTTGTTTTTGCTGGTTTAGGTACAGACTCTTCTATAGGTAGCCTTCCCCTTTCTCTCCCCCCTTATCTCTTCTGATCCCTTTTTGGGATCTCTTCTTCACCTCACAAAAAAAAAAAAAAAAAGTTATAGTTTTCCTTTGCCGCCTCCAGTGGGCACATTATAGCTTAAAAAAAGAGAAGAGTTTGAAGAACAGGAGTGGTTAGTAATGATACTCAGGAAGGAGAGCACCAGGTGAATTGAGCACCTCTTTCACTTCTTTGGGTTACAGCGGTGAAGGTTTTGGTTTGGAGCGGCAATACAAAAGCCATATCTTCTTTGGAGCTCAGGAAGAGAACCACACTCTGTGTCAGTTATGCATCCGTAGCATGCTGGGGAAAGGTTCATCGTGCAATGGGTGTGTGGAGGAGAAGAGGGGACTGAGTAGCATGGAGATTCAGCTGTTCTGGTGGGAGGGAGGGTCCACATCAGCGGGCCAGCCATTCTCTCTGTTCCTGCCGGCAGGATGGCTGCCTATATGGGAATGGCAGCCATGTTTGAACTGCGGCAAAAGAATAAGTAGCTAGGACTTCTTTCCCTCAGTCCTGCAGTGCAGGAAGCAGATCTAAATTCAGCAGACCATGTGTGGGCAGTGAGCAGCTTTCTCCATGAATTTTGAGCCACCTTCCTCTGCCTGGGCATGTTTCAAAGAAATTAGGAAACAAAAACATATCTTCACCAAGTTTTTTGATATGGGGCAAAGTTCTGACCCAGGGTTCTCTTTAGTAGTCCCTCCTCCCCAGGGAACTCTAGGAAGGTCAAGGAGATAGAGGATTAGGAAAGAGGAGGAAGAAGAGGTGGATGATGCCACGTCATCCAGGTCAGAGGACTCTCCTCCTTCCTCACTTCTACTTTTCTTAAAACCTTAAGGTCTACAAGTGACAAATTTGAAAGCACGGACTTTCTCCCTTCTCAATCCACCTTTACTTCTTTTCTCATTCTCTTGCTCTGGATTCCCAGGGAGGGGTTTCTGCAGGAGAGAAACCCAGTCCTGCACTCTGCCCTATAGAAAATGGCCTGATGCAAATACTTCACAAACTCTGTGGGAACAGAAGCCCAGGGAAAGGAAATAACATCTCCACCTAAAGAAATGGGAACTGCTCCTCTTGGAACTCCACCTGGAGGAGCTGTAGACCAGACCACTGTAACGTCTGAGACCACCAGAACCAGCATAGGAGGCCCCTGCTCTGAGGTACTCCCTTATCATGGTTCCAATATGGCCACAGTTCCCACCGCAACAGAAAGCACACCTATTTCCATTAATTTGTAACCTATCATTAAAATCATCCGATGTACCTGAAGATTGGAAGATGGAGAATGTAACCCCGATATTTAAAAAAGGATCCAGAGGTGATCCGGGAAACTATAGCCCAGTGAGCCTGATTTCAGTGCTGGGAAAATCATGGAAACTGTTATAAAGAATAAAATCACAAAACATTTAGATAGACATGGTTTGATGGGATACAGCCAGCATGGATTTACCAAAGGGGAAGTCTTGCCTCACAAATCTCCTACAATTTATTTGAAGGGGTAAAAAAACATGTGGAGAAAGGTGAACTGGTAGATGTGGTGTATTTGGATTTTCAGAAGGCATTTGACAAAGTTCCGCATGAGAGTCTTCTAAGAAAACTAAAAAGTAATGGGATAGGAGGTGATGTCCTTTTGTGGATTGCAAGCTGGTTAAAAGACAGGAAACAGAGTAGGATTAAATGGTCTGTTTTCACAGTGGAAAAAGGTAAACTGTGGAGTGCCTCAGGGATCTGTACTTGGACCGGTGCTTTTCAATATATTTATAAATGATCTGGAAAGGAATATGATGAGTGAGGTGATCAAATTTGTGGATAACACAAAATTATGCAGTTTAAATCTCAAGCGGATTGTGATGAATTGCAAGAGGACCTTGTGAGACTGGAAGATTGGGCTTCCAAATGGCAGATGAAATTTAATGTGGACAAGTGCAAAGTGATGCATATAGGGAAAAATAACCCTTGCTGTAGTTACACAATGTTAGCTTCTAGCTTAGGAGTTGTCACCCAGGAAAGAGATCTAGGCATCATAGTGGATAACACATTGAAATTGTCAGCTCAGTGTGCTGTAGCGATCAAAAAAGCAAACAAAATGCTAGGAATTATTAGGAAGGGAATGGCGAATAAAACAGTGGATGTCATAATGCCTCTGTATCGCTCGATGCTGAGACCGCATCTTGAATACTGTGCAATTCTGGTCACCGCATCTCAAAAAAGATATAGTTGCAATGGAGAAAGTGCAGAGAAGGGCGACCAAAATAAGGGGCATGGAACAGCTGCCCTATGAGGAAAGACTAAAGAAGATAGGGCTGTTCAGTGGAGAAGAGACGACTGAGGGGGGATATGATAGAGATCTACAAAATTATAAAAGGACTTGAACAAGTTAATGTAAATCGATTATTTACTCTCTCTGCCAAACCTATTATTACATCTGTTAAAGTTTAGGATGAACAGCTCATATGATTATTTCAGCAGAAGAATGGTAAGTTTTTTTTTTATGCTGATGTAAATAATTTTTTTTCTTCTCTTTCTGACTCCTTGGAAGCCCCCTGGTTGTGGGGTAGGGGAGAATTTTTACGAGTTATGTTCTTAGCTTGTTAGAGATAATACTGGCAGGCTGAAGTCCGTATGGGAGCCTATAAGGGATGATGTCAGTGAACTGTTGTGATAGAATACTGAACGACGGTATATAAAAACCAATAAATAAATAAATAACCTGTTTGTCTCTGTCTCCATCTACTGGTTGGTGGGCATAACCCATATGTCTGGACTGGTGCAGCTGGATTCAACGAAAGGACATTATCAGGTAAGAACAAATTTCTCCATACACACACTCAGATCTACAAAGACACACACACACTCTGATATATGCAGACAGACAGACCCAACACTCAGACATATATATATATTCAGATACACAAACACGCACACATTCTCAGATATAGACACAAAACAACACACACAGACATACTAGGATGCAGACACAACATATACAAATGCACACACATACACTATCATATGCATACGGACAGACACACACAGATGTTTCACTTTCTTGCACACTCTTTCTTCACCTGCAGGTAGATTTTGAGGAAAGCCTGTCAGAGAATCGCTTTGTTGTGAAACCTAACGTGGACCCGGCCATCGATGAAAGTAAGACACCTCCATCAGAACAGGGCCACATTTGGTGCCCATAGGTATCAAATTTGTGTATACCCTCATCCCTTACTCTGGCAGCTATAGAGCACCCCCTCTGGCACCGGTGGTTCTGGCACAGCATTCCCTCCACATTTCCGCCTTATCCAGCAGTATCTTCCCTCCTGCTCTCCTCCGACTCCATTCCCAGATTCCCATCTCTCTGTCAAACTGCACATGTACTTTTGTCTGCATTAAAAAAGGAGAGGGTTTAGGTCAGAGATAGGAAAGCATGTGCACCGAGGCATGGGCTAGGCAGGGTTAAATACTGGGGTCTGGACATAGGGCAGATAGTCAAGGAAGGCTGGGCCAGCCAGGGGAGAGTGCTTGTGGAGGGCCTCTGGTGGTAAGGAGGCTGCATAGCAGCCAGAATCGTAACACACTAAGGTTCGTCATCCAAAGTCCCATCTCAGCCCGTCACCTCAATTGGACTTCATAGGAACCCTGCTAGATACAGATCTGGCCAAGGCCTTCCTGCCCAATCAAAAGGCCATCACTTTGACCATTGCGGCAGAGATTCATCAGAGCCAGCAGATGTCAGCCGGGCACATGTTGAGGTGGTTGGGCCATATTTATTTATTTTATTTATTTATTTAAATGTTTTTTTTTCTACCGAAGTATAGCTAGATGCCTTCACTCCAGTTTACAGATATAACAACTTAGTACATTTTGTCAACAATATATACAAAACATTTTTACAACAGTTGAACCAAATAGGGTATAGTTGGGGTCAACCAGGTGATAATCAGCACATTTAAAGAAATTATGTACATAAAACAGCTTAGAGTGGGCTAATTTATATAATTTGAAATGAGTTATCGTTGACGGGGAGAAATATGTTATTAATGATGGGGAAAATATATTTTTAAAGGGAAGAAGAGTATATTAAGGTTCGGTTTATCTATGAGAAGCTGATTTTAAAAGTCTGCGGATAATATGTAGTATAATTATTGTCGTTGAACAATCAAGCTTAAATGTTCAGTGTAATAGTCTTCGGAATTGTTCTAGCATAACCGAAATTGGTTATGTGTTAATATGTGAATTTAACCGATACCGTCTTTGAAGGTTTGACTGAAGATCCATGTTTTGAGTTCCTTTTTAAATGATTTGATGTTGCTTTGTGAGCTCAGGTAATCTGGTAGTGAGTTCCATAATTTTGGGCCTGCAATGGAAATGGCTCTGTTTCTTGTGTTGGATAGCTTAGCTGATGGAAGTGATGGTATGACTAGGTGAAGTTTACTTGCGGTTCTTGTTGTGCGTTGTGCTCTGTGTATCTTTATGATGTTATTGAATGCATTGTTGTCTGCTTTGTATATTGATTTATTTGCATATGGCCACAGCTATCTATGTCACTCCCTTGGCATGATTACACATACGCAAGTCCCAATGGACTTTGAGGTCGCAGTGGCACCAGGCCACTCAGAACCTCCAGGATTGCATCAAAGTCACTTCGCCCCTCCGGGACTCTTTGTCCTGGTGGCAGGTACTTTCAAATCTGGAATGGGAGATCTCATTCCAAAGTCCTCCTACCCAAATTGTCCTAACCACGGATGCATCTACCTTGGGATGGGGAGCTCATGTAGATGGGCTCAGCACCCAGGGTCTCTGGTCTGCCCAGGAAAGCTGTTGCCAAATCAGTTTCCTGCAGCTCCAGGCAAACCGGTACACGCAATGGACTTTCAGAGATATCTAGCCAACAGAGTTATCCTGATCCAAACCGACAACCAGGTGGCGATGTGGTATGTCAACAAGTGGGGAGACTAAATTTTTAAAAAAGTAAGTACAGGAGGTACAGGGTTGTACCTCCTGTGTCAGGAAGCAGTTCAGATCTGGTCATGGGCCTTGTCCCATAGGATGGTGCTCAGGGCCATGTACCTGGCCAGGATGGAGAACGTGTTAGCGGGCAGACTGATTCGTGCCTTCGTTCCCCATGAGTGGTCCCCAGATATTTTGCCTCTGTGGAGCACGGATGTGGCTCTCTTCACATCCCCTTGCAACAGAAAGGTGTCTTGATTCTACTCCCTGTACAGAACAGATGGCAAACCAGCCTCGGACACCCTTTCCTGATATTGGGGTAAAGGTCTTCTGTCCGTGTTTCCTCTGATTCCCTTAGTGGCGAAGACTTACTTGAAGCTTTGCAAGGACAAGGACACTATGATCCTCATAGCCCCTTATTGGTCGAGACAGGTCTGGTTTCCACTCGTACGGAAGCTGTCCATCCAAAAACCGATCAGTCTTCAGACTTCCCCAGACCTCATCATGCAAGATCAAGGCAGGCTGAGACATCCCAACCTCCAGGCCCTGTCACTCGCAGCCTGGATTTTGAGAGGTTAGTCCTGCAACCACTTGATCTTTCAGATGCGTTTCAAGTCCTGGTGGCTTCTAGAAAGCCTTCCACTAGAAAGTCCTGTGGACTGAAGTGGAGGAGGTTTTCAGTGTGGTGAGAGCAGAAGGCCCTAGATCTTTTTCTCCTGCCCCACACAAAAACTAATTGATTACCTTGTACACCTATCGGAAGCTTGCTTGAAAACCAACTCCGTTAGAGTTCATCTGAGTGCAATTGGCACATATCACCATGGTGTAGATGATATGCCCATCTCTGTACAGCCTATAGTTGTATGTTTCATGCAGGGCCTGCTTCAATTGAAGCCTCCCGCTGTGTCTTGAGACCTCAACGTGGTGTTAGCTCAGCTGATGAAAGCTCCTTTTGAGCCGCTGTGCACCTGTGACCTGAAGTACCTGATCTGGAAGGTCATATTTTTGGTGGCGGTCACCTCAGCGCACAGGTTCAGCAAGTTTCAGGCCTTAGTGACTTATTCACCGTACACTAAGTTTTATCATGACAGAGTGGTCTTGCCTAAGGTGGTGACAGACTTCCTTCTTAACCAATCCATCATCTGTCAACATTCTTTCCCAGGCCCCATTCGCACCAAGGCAAACGAGCCCTGCATAGTTTGGACTGCAAGCGAGCCTTAGCCTTCTGTCTGGAGCGGACAGAAGCCCATAGACAAATCCACCCAACTTTTTGTTACTTTTGATAGGAACAGATTGGGCATTGCCAGACACTATCGAATTGGCTAGCAGGTTGCATCTCCTTCTGTTATGCTCAAGCAGGATTGCATCTTGGGGGTCATGTCAAGGTTCATTCTGTCCGTGTCATGGCAGCGTCTGTAGCCAACTTGCGAGCAGTTCCCGTGGAGTTCTGCAAGGCTGCAATGTGGAGTTCTCGCCACATATTTGCATCTCGCTATTGCTTGGATAGGGATGGCTGATGCGATAGTAGGTTTTGCCAGTCTGTCCTTTAGAATCTGTTTGAGGTGTAGAACCCAAGTCTCTTCCACCTAGGGCCTGTTGTTTGGGTTCAGGCTGTCTCCCCCTCTGTTACCAACAGCACCATTGTTATAGTGCCCGGTGGCACCTGGTTTGAGTGACTGTTGGTCCCCTTTTATGTTGGGGAGCAGCCTGTAGCTAGGGCTTCACCCCTGTATGAGGACTACGATTCTGCTCTTCCTCGGAGAAAGCAGAGTTGCTTACCTGTAACATGTGTTCTCAGAGGACATCAAGAGGTTAGTCCTCAATGAAACCCGCCCGCCACCCCGCAGAGTTGGGTTTCTCCTATTTTTGATTTATATATAATTCTAGTTTTAAGACTGAAGAGGGACCCCGTGTGGACTTGGCATGCCCAGTGTGCCAAGTCAAAGTTCTAGAAACATTGACATAAGTTTTACATGTCAGGCTTCATCTGATGTCACTCGTGTGAGGATTAACATCCTGCTGTCCTCTGAGAACACTGCTTGCAGGTAAGCAACTCTTCTTTCCCCATTTGGCTTATCTGTCTGGTGACCCTGTCCTAATATATCTCCCTGCTGTCTTGCAGAGAAGCGGAAGCTGATGGGCCTCTCGGACTTCCTGACCGATGTGGCCCGCAAGGAACTGGAGACCCTGGACAGCCGCATTCCATCCTGCTGTGTGATCTACATCCCGCTGGTGAGCGAACTGGGGGCAGGGGAGGACCACAGTATTCCTCACTTTCCCTACTGCACACACATACGCGTTTGCATTATTTATTAACAGTGGGGTACAGTAAACGACCAGTCATGGTTTTACCCTAGCTTTGGCAAAGTGAACTCGGGACTTCTTACCTGCATATTACTAATGATAATAAGATTACAGTAAGGACTTTAGCTCTTATTTCTGTAATAAAAGTAGAACTACAAGTGCATAGATGTAGGTGGAGGTAAACCAGGACTGGCTCAGAATCTGTGGGTAGTATATGATTTCCTGCCCACAGCCCAGCTTGCTTGATAGATTCCCAGTCTCTGGTTGAGGCCACACTGCTTTTAACGTCTTCTGTTGCTGTCTTAGATTGGATTCTTACTCTCCATCCCACGCCTGCCCTCCATGCTGGAGAAGGGCGACTTTGAGATAGATGGGCTGGACTTCATGGTGAGTCCTTTTATTTCTGCTGCATGGTGTTCCTCTTTTCTACATCCTTCCTGATACTCAGGGCCCACATGGGACTCTTCAACATACCTTTGGTGTTAACCCAAAGCCTTAGGATCCACTTGGGACTCTTCTTCTGCAGTCAGGCAAGCCAGTCCCCACAAGTGGGTTGTGCACGTCTACCAGCAGATGGAGACAGAGTAAAAGCTGATGTCATGGACATATAGCCCTGCCCTGACATCAGCCCACCAGTATTCTCCGTCTCCAGCAAATTGCTTACATACATGTCCCTTCTGGGGATTGCTTGTGGTAAAAAAAAAAAATAATAATAATAATGAGAAAAAAGAGAAGATGGATTTTCGGAAACTGCTTGAGTTCCTGAGGTGACACAAGTGGGTCCCTCCCTCAGTTGAGCATTTGCAGTCCAGGAGCCTGCCCCAGGCGTGGACTTAAAAAGATAAGCAGTTGGAGCCAGAGGGAGGGCTCGGCAGTGATGGCTTGTTCCCTCTTCCCCCATAGCCGGAGAACAGTTCATGTGCTCAGCGAGGGAAGGTTGAGCTCAGATATGCAAAAGAAGAAGAACGTTTAGGGAGGTTTTTAGTTTTCTTTTTCCTTCCTAACTGGGTCTCCTTCCCTTGGCACTTGGTGTGCATCGTGCTTCCCCCTTCCCTCTCAGTTCTCTGTGTTTATTGTCGAGCAGAGGCAGCGTGGGCTTGGCAGGTTGAGCAGCCCTTGGCTAGGGCCCCATTCGAAAGGCTCAGTTTCTTTAGCCACGGCGGTGTTTTTTCCCTTGTGCTGGCGTGTGAGCACGCTGTGCGGCGGTGCACAGATGTAAGCCCGCACGTGTGTGTGTACTTGGGCATGTAAGGCTGGGGCCTATATTTAGGCATATTCTTGAGCGCAGGGGTTTTGTGTGCATAGGTTATGTATGCACAGGCACTTGTGCGCATACCATGTGTATCTTCTTGGGCACATGCTATCTGAGCGCATACTGTTTCTGAGCACATCCTGTTGGGAGCGCATATTATTTGGGCGTATAATACCACAGAATCATATTGCGCATGTATTCCTTTAATTTTGGAATTTCTGCCGGAAGCTTGCTTAAAGGTTTGGCCCTTAACACCCTGAAAATTCAAGTAGCAACTCGCTTGTTATAGGGGACGAGTCAATGGCGGACCATTGTCTTCTCATCCATATTAAACGGTTCACAACCTTTGTCCACTGCGTAGTCTTTCCTTGCGGCTACTTACCTTGAAGGCAGTTTTTTCTTGTGGCAATCTGTTCAGCACGTTTGATTTCTGAGCTATACGATGTTCTTGCCGTGGGCTGTTTCGGTGCGTGACTTCCTTTCTTTTGCCAATAGTGATTTCAGGAGTTTCAATTGGATCACTCCTTTTCCCTGCCCATTACTGGACAGGGATAGTGCTGTGCTGGCTGATGTCGGTACAGTGCTATATATACAGTGACATCAGTGAGTCTGTTTGTCTCCGTCTCCATCTGCTGGTTGGAGTGCGTAACCCACTTGTATGGACTGGCCTGCCTGTCCTAGAGGAAGGGAAATTATCAGGTAAGAAGTAATTTCAGCTCGCTGCAGTTTGAGTCCTGAGAGTTATTGCTGTTATGGAATGGTATGGTGTCCTTTTTTTTTGTAGAATTTGTGTTACTTCACAAAGTGTTTGGCAGTGGGGAAAGTTTGTTTTGTTATCACTGAGATGACACCAGAATTTGAATATATATTTTTTTGCATGTCCTAGTTCTGTTCTGCACCCATTGGAAATCTTAAGTTCTTATGATTATTATGATTATTGCTGTTTTATTGTAGTTATATCATGAGTATTCATAAAAGAGTACTTTTTTTTATTATGTGATTGGATCTAATGTTTCTGTTAAATGTTCTTTGTTTACTTTTTACATGATATTATGTAATTTATAAGTTGCAATAAATATAACATAAATTTAATCCAGATTAATAAGGCATTTTTAATGTTGGTAAGTGCTTGAAATAATAGAATTAAAATATTTAAAAATGTCACTCATGATGCATGACGGCTATTGCAGACTTTTTAGAAATCCATTGTATGGTGCATGCTAAGGCATTATTTATCGATAACAGTACAACTAGTAGATCCTAGACCTGTATGCCTACTGTCCACCCATGTTAACCTTGGGCCCACCCAAAAATTCAGTTCTGGCTATGCCATTGGTTTGGAGGCTCAGTATTCAAACATAGTCGTTTAAGTAAGTTAGCTGGATAAGACTTGTCTGGCTAACTTACAAAGGATATTCAGCAGCATCTCGTTCTTGGGGTTGCTCCCACTTCTTAAAAAAAAAAAAAAAAAAAAAAAGACGCAGACTGTAAAGGAACAGGATAAATCATCAGAAGTCCAAAGTCTTAGAGCATATATGAGTGAGATTCATCACCAGCTTCAAGACCCTTCTTGCTACAAAAGTTTATGTGCAGATCCAACTAAACCTTTACAGAATGCCATCAAGAAAATAACAAGTGCTCTACAAGCTGGGTATTTATCCTGGCTTGAGTTTTGATTTTTGAACCCTAAACATCCATGTATACCTACAATTTATACTTTGCCTAAGATCTATAAGGACATGAGTAACACCCCCCCCTAGCAACCTATTATTTCCGCTAATGACTCAGTTCTTGAAAGGTTGTCCATTTATGTTGATTTTTTTTCTTAAAACCATTTGTCTTTGAAATTAAGTCCTATATTAAGGACACTACTCATTTTGTGAACATTTTAGATACTTTTGATGAGAACTGTTTGGGTTTGTATTTAGTCACAATGGATGTCAAATCACTATATGCCAGTATTCCCAAGGACGAAGCACTCAAGTTTTAGCAAAATTCTTAAGCAGTCGAGCATGTCCCCATTCTGTACCAATTCATTGTTTTACTTCAGCTGGCTACATTGTTCTTGACAAAAATTCTTATTATTTTTGAAGGCAAATTTTACCAGCAGATCTCCGGTACTGCGATGGGAGCTATTATGGCCCCCTCATTGGCCAACCTTTTTATGTCTGATTTTGAGGACTGCTGGATTTCACATTCTCCTTTTAGTGACCAAATTAAATTGTGGAAGAGGTACATTGACGATGTGTTTGTTTTGGAATAGTTCAATAGAGGATTTACATGCTTTCCATTGATGGATTAACTCTAGCGATCAACACATACAATTCTCTATGAGTTTTGATCATTAATGAATCTCTTTTTTAGATCTCAGAATTGTTAAAATGTCAGATGGGTTCTATTGTCACCACTGTATTTTCAAAGCCCATGGATCACAATATCTTTCTTCATTTCACAAGTTTTTACTCACCACAGTCGAAACAAAGTTTACCTTTTTCTCAGTTCTTGTGTATCAGGAGAAATTGTATAAATATTAAAGAATTCAAAGATCAGTCTAGCAAGCTTTCTGCAAAGTTGCTCAAGCATGGATACTTCTGCATAAAGAGGGTGTATAAAAGAGCGCTTTTTTCAAACAAGAACATAAGAACATGCCATACTGGGTCAGACCAAGGGTCCATCAAGCCCAGCATCCTGTTTCCAACAGAGGCCAAACCAGGCCACAAGAACTTGGCAAGTACCCAAAAACTAAGTCTATTCCATGTTACTGTTGCTAGTAATAGCAGTGGCTATTCTCTAAGTGAACTTAATAGCAGGTAATGGACTTCTCCTCCAAGAACGTATCCAATCCTTTTCTAAACACAGCTCCACTAACTGCACTAACCACATCCTCTGGCAACAAATTCCAGAGTTTAATTGTGCGTTGAGTGAAAAAGAACTTTCTCTGATTAGTTTTAAATGTGCCCCATGCTACCTTTATGGAGTGCCCCTAGTCTTTCTATTATCCGAAAGTGTAAATAACCGATTCACATCTACCCGTTCTAGACCTCTCATGATTTTAAACACCTCTATCATATCCCCCCTCAGCCGTCTCTTCTCCAAGCTGAAAAGTCCTAACCTCTTTAGTCTTTCCTCATAGGGGAGCTGTTCCATCCCCTTTATCATTTTGGTCGCCCTTCTCTGTACCTTCTCCATCGCAACTATATCTTTTTTTCAGATGAGGCTTGAATCTGGCCATAGAATGGAATTACTGTTATCTGGTAAGCCAAATTCGTCTTGTACACAGGAAGTCCTTACTTTTGTGGCCTACTATTCGATGTTGATTCTCAACATCAGTAAAATCATTCAGTGACATCTGCCTGCATTAGGACTACATCCCTGTTTTAAGGACAAAAAGATCCATTTTGCCTATACCAGATCTAGAAACTTAAAATTGTTTCACTCACTTTATTACCTTTATTTTCTGCCTTTGCAAGATGTTACATAGGGAAAACCAAAAGAACATTCAGAAGACGTATCTTGGAACATAAAAGCTGTTTGAAAACCAACAAGTTGGAGGTACCACTGCTTTCCCATTTTATGGATAAACAACATGATTTTTCATCTTTCAAATGTTTCATCATTAATCAAGAGAAGCATTCGTGGCGATGATCGGGACCGTTCACTAACTCAACTTGAGCAAAGATGGATTGTCATACTCCAATCTGTGAAGCCCCTAGGCTTGAATCTGGCCACAGAATGGGCTGCTTTTTCGGATATAGAATATATAGTGTTACAATTACATTAACCATGCATGTTATTTTAGCATTAACGTGCATGTCCCGTGTAGGCTAAAACATGCTCTGTGCATGCTTGGGCATTTTTGCATCTAAAGCTCAATTAAGAGCAAATTCTAAATGTGGTGTTTCATCTAAGTTTGCAGTGCTGTTTTCTAGCATTTTATGTTTCATAACTCGCACACTTTCTTTTGTGCCTCGATTTCACCCTGAGGCAGTGAAAGTGAAACGCTGGTCAATGTCAGTTGTTGGGCAGGTTGCCCTTTTGATTTAACTTTGAATGACCCGTTTAAATGCGGCAGTTGGATAACTTGTTTTTCGATCCTATAAGAAGTAACCTGTTCATTTATGTGAGAAAAAAAAAAGGAAAAAGTTTCTGCTTAAGTTAAGTTGTTTTCATATAGAAAATTCTTCAAAAAAATTTTTAAAAGCCTAAAAAATTAGCATGTGAACTGTTTTAGTCTAAACAATAAAGGAAGGTTGGAAGTTTTTTGACCAATGCTTACATCGGTATTTATATATTTATTTGCGTTTATAGCTGCTAATGCATTAGCATTCCTTAACGAGTTTCAGTAATGGCATACAAATACATCTGAGGTCTTTTTCTCATTACTTTACACTTCTAGTTGTAATTGTTCCATGCACTGTTTTCTGAATTTTTTGGTAAAGAAATGTTTTGGTGTGAGCTGGTCTTTCTTCCATTCATTCTCAAAACATTATTGACTGAATGTCCAAACTAGAGCTTCCTTTGGTTCAGAAGTATTGAGAGTTGGTTTTGGCGGGTTTTTCTGCCCACCCGAGGGTTAGTTGATTACATCTCATGCGTCTGAGTTGGTCTGGTTGAAGAAATGTATTCTTTCCTGATAATTTCCTTTCTTAAGTCTAGCCAGACCAGTCCAGGACCCTCCCTATTCTGCCAAACGTTTCTTACAGCTGTGTTTATTTGACGAAATAGAGCTTACGGTATGTTTCCAATGGGAAGTGGTAAGCACCGAGTCTATAGTTGTATAAGGTGGGTTGTTTTTTTCTCTCCTAATTGTTCTTTCTCAAAGCCCCCTGCCTTAGGGAGGTGGGGGGTGGGAGTTATTCTTAGTTTGTTACAGAAGTTACTGGCAGGCTGAGGTCAGATGGGTGCCTGTAAGGGGTGAAATTATCAGGTAAGAATAAATTTCTCCTTTAGCAATGAAAGAGGATGTTTGTGACCAGCTCCCACAAAAGTCTCTCGGTGGGTAAATATCCATGCGCTTAGCTCTAGTGCAGTTAACATTTTATCTAGATATATGGATATTTATTTATTTTAATTAGTTTTTGTTATCTGATTTTGCTTTATTTTCATCTTTTAGTGTCCATTCTCTTCTGAATTTCATATTGTCTTTTTTTTTTTACCCTCAAATTCATGGCTATATTTTTTCTTTAGGTTAACCCAAAACAAAAACAATTTTTTTGTTTAATGACCTCATACCAGGCTTAATAGTGCAAATTCTTCACAGTCATTCGCCATTATGTGCGGGATAGCATGTATTGGTTGTTACGGTTGTGGACCCTTGGGCCGGCTGAAACAGTGGATGGTAAACTGCGGAGGCCCACAGCGAGTGTCTCAGCCGGAAGGCGGCACTGAAGAGACTCGGAAGAGGCTTCACCACTGGAAGTCGCGGTCCCCCCAGGAGGAGCCCGTAGAGACCCGGACCTCTTGGACTTAGGTGGGATCCTATGCGACCAAGGGTCCGGAAGGCGGCCAAAGAGATGGATGAAGGACGGCTGGGCCCAGGTAGCTGAAGAGTCTTCACCCTCAGAAGCCCGTGGCTCCCCCGGGAGGAGCCCATGAGAGCCCGAGCTGCTGGGACTTAGGAGAATCCTCTGGGCCAGCGAGTACTGGATACCTGAGATGATGGAAGAAGCCGAAGTCGGAGTCCAAGAGCGAAGCCGGGTCAGAAGCCAGAAGTCCGATATCCAAACCAAAGCCAGGGACGTAAGCCGAAGACAGAGTCGTGGGACGGAGTCGGGTCAAAGCCAGAAGTCCGAGAACAAACCAAACCAGGAGCGGAAGCCGGAGACGTGGTCAGGAGACTAAGCAGGGTCAGAAGCCAGGAGTCAAGAGTCAGCAGAGGCAAACCGAAGTCCAAAGCAGCAACTAAAGACACAGAAGACTGTGGAACCTCTTTGCAAGGCCTTGAACTGCTGCAGCTGCTGGGTTTAAATGGCCCGGCAGCGTCTGACATCATCAGGGACTGTTCCTGTGTTTTCCCGCACTGGCCCCTTTAAGAGGGAACCCTAGCGTGTGTGCGCCTAGGGGGCGGGGCCAGCCAGGAATCAGCGCCGGCGTCTCCCCTGCAGGGAGAACGCCGCGGAGGGCCACGTCTTCGGCCTTGGAGGCCAGGGGAAGGCATCTTTGCGGCCGGGCCGGCCGCGTGGTAAGTGGAGGTCCCGGGGCACGGCCCGGGACCGTAACATTGGTTGCTTTTCACCACGCTATATTTAATCATCGGTCGATTAAAGTTTTTTTCATTCTCATCATATCTAAAATATAGGTGATTGTAATATATGCACCATTTATGTGAATAAAGTCATTTTGTGAACTTGTTGCATTGTCCCTTTTTTTCATTGCATTATTTTGCATAGTTATATACAGTTTTCCAGCTACATAGCTTTATCATGGAGAAACACTTTTTTGACCCATTGTCTAGAGGTATTGACAAGCTGCCCGACACGGTCCGTGTTTTGGCTGAACACCTTCCTCATAGGGCCATCTATGAAAAAACAAATACACATGATTTTATCTATAACAGTAAACCAAAAATTATTATTTTGCACGGTAATCGAGGTACTAAAGATTGACTAAGTTCAGCGTCTCTTAACTCCGTCATCCGGTAGTGTGTTTCTTCCACCGGAGAGGGGACGTGTGAGCGCCATTTTTAAAGGGCTCTTGGCCAATGTAAGGACTCCACGTAAAATGATGATATTGACGTCAGATAATCCACATGAATACGGTAGCTAATAATCACAGGATGGTATACCATTCAATAGCTGCATTTAACCCGTCCGGGTGTACACAGCTAAGTAGCTGGAAAACTGTATATAACTATGCAAAATAATGCAATGAAAAAAAGGGACAATGCAACAAGTTCACAAAATGACTTTATTCACATAAATGGTACATATATACCATCTCCACTATCGTTTACCTTGTTGAATTAATAACCTGTCCTTTCTCTTCCTTCTCTGCCAAGTTCTTATCACCCTGTTATATGTAACTGCCTTTTCCGCACCATTGTTTTAGTTTAAGTTTACTATGCACCCCTGTTTTATGTGAACCAGCATGATGTGACTGCGGTCTCGAATGCCGGTATATAAAAATCCGAAATAAATAAATAAATAAATATATTACAATCACCTATATTTTAGATATGATGAGCATGAAAAAACTTTAATGATCGATGATTAAATATAGCGTGTTGAAAGCAACCAATACATGCTATCCCGCACATAATGGCGAATGATTGCAGAATTTGCACTATTAAGCCTGGTATGAGTTCATTAAACAAAAAAATTGTTTTTGTTTTGGGTTAATATTATTGGTAAATAGAGGTACTTTAGTCTTTCATTTTCACCTATTGTTTTCACGACAAATACCTCGCTTAGAATTTTGTGAGAAGAGCATTCACGAGTATATTTTTTCTTTGCCATCAGTTCCTGTCAGAGGAGAGGCTGCACTATAGAAGTGGCAGGACCAAGGAGCTCGATGCCATGCTGGGAGACTTGCACTGTGAGATCAGAGGTAAGAACTTTTATCCATAGACAGAGTGATTAGATACTAGAAAAAGAGATGATAGATGGATTAGTAGAAGCTATAAAAGATAAACTAGATTTATGGATGGTGGGGTGGTTAGATAGATAGATGAGTGAATGAATAGATGTAACTTATTTTTAAAATTAGTGTGGTTCACATGTGATAAAGGCAAAATGGGCAGAGGAAATGGTGTGGGTTGTAGGAAGTGCCCTAGTGGTTAGGGCAATGGGCTGAGAACTAGGGAAACCCAGTGTCATGGTCTAGCAGGCTGGAATCGGGGATCATTCACACACAATTGACACAGGGCTGCAGGCAGGACTGAAGATGGTCTTCTTCCTATACTAGCCACCTCCCCTGCATGTTGGGCCTTGGGTTCTGGCGGCTGGCAGGACTTAACTGAAAGCACGGCTGATGCTTGAACATGGCATAGACTGGGAGCAGGAACATGATACAGGCTGAGAGATGGATATAGGCAGGGCTGGAGACAAGGACTGGGATCAAGGGCAGGCTTGGACCGGAAGACAGGGGCAAGGCCTGGAAAACAGATGTAGCAAGCTACTATAAACCAGGTTCCTGCCCCCATGAGCTTATCTTGTGTTGAAGCCTTACAATGTGGACCGAGCTGCATCTGGATCTGAGTGATGAATTTTGGACCTGTCAAAAAAGGGTTTTCAACCCTGCAGAGACTGCAAGCTGCTGCAGCCAAGGTGAAAGAATATAAAAATGTCAAAAACCCCTGTGTGCTCTCCTGTGAATGACAAATGTTCTGCAAGAACCAGCATCCAGCACTCACAGTGTTAACAAGTTGGGATAAGGTCTGTACTATTTATCCTGCCTTGAGAACAGCACTACGTAGCCAGCAGAGGAAGAAATCAAAGGAATGCTGGGAGATCTTTTAAGGAAGAAAAGGTGCAAATTGTCTGGCTCTGTTTGTGTATGGGGGGCAGGGACAGCAAGGAGTTGGAGCCAGGAAGAGAGGAGTGCATCTGGCAGCCCTGCAATCAGTTCTTCTCCTGAAAAGCTAATTATCGAGAGGGAAAGAAAGAAGTCTATGCTCTGAGGAAATAGAGAGACAAACAGCTGTTCTTGCTTCTTAGCCGAGCTACATGTAAAATTCCATAAAGGGACGGAGGAACCAGGAGCTGAGAGACTTCCTTTCCAGAGAAATTCAGGCCCAGGAGACATGGATAGTTCACCCTCCTAAGAGACCGAGTTAAGTAATCTAAACTTTGCACAGAGTATTTTAGCAGAGAAGGGAGAAGGTTTATTTCCTTGCCTTTTGTCACAAATTCAGAATCTCATCTTAACTGCTTCAGCCTATCAGCTGAAGTCAAGCATAAACCCTTGTTGGCATGTACAGGCACATGAGATAGGGGAAAGAGAAGCTGATGGACCGTGGTCTTTCTGTAAGAGACTAAAATCAGGCCGGCTTTTTGTTTAGTACCAAGTAAACCATTTGGGGAAGCCAAAGGCTTTTCCACTGCCTAAGAAGGTGAAGAAACTGGTGAACCAGGAATGGGATTTTCTGGAAACTGGTCTCCAGTTGGCTAGGGCAATGACAAAGTTATACCCTTTAACGGAGGATGCTTTGCAACTACTAGTATTGCCTAAGGTGGATGCTGCAGTGTCTCTGGTCACCAAGAAGATGACCATTCTGGTGACGGGATTGGTTGTGTTAAAGGATGCTCAAGACCACAAGCTGGAAATTCAGCTGAAGAGGATGTTTGAGGTCTTGGCTTTGAGCCTACGAGTGGTGATCTGTGGTAGTCTCATGAAAAGTCCTGTTTGCACTGGGTGCAGAAGTCTCAGGAGAAGACCTTAGCCAATTCTAGCGATGCTAGGCAGGCAGCCCAGGTGGAGGCCGGGGTTGCATATATGGCTGACACATTGTATGATTTGATCTGGACTTCGGCCAGGAGTATGGTCGTGGTGGTCTCAGCGCACCAACTTCTGTGGTTACCGAATTGGTTGGCGGATATGTGGTCCAAGACTAAGCTCTGTAATCTTCCTTTAAAGAAAAGTTTTTGTTTGGAGAGGACCCTGGAGCAGTTGATGAAGATTTTGGGATAGTCAAATGGAAACAAGCTGCCGGAGGACAAGAAGACCAGCAGGGAGGCTTTCCAGACTTCGCCCTTTTTTGGGATACGAGATGGTTTTGTCCCAACAAGAGCTCTTTGAAATTTTTGCTGAAGCAGGGATCAGTCCTTTCGGGGTTCCCAGAGACCTCCAAGAGAGAGCTCCAGTCAAGGCACCAGAAGTGGTAAGCCATCGCAATGAAGCCAGGCTGGTCCACTCTCTCAGGGAAGTGGTCAGGGGATGCCTAACACGATTTTACAAGGAGTGTACCACTTTGGAGCAATGGGTGCTAAAGGTGATAAGAGACAGCTATGCCTTAGAATTTTCTTACCCCATCAAGGAAGTCTTCGTAGTGTCACATTGCATGTCCTGCGGCAAGTAGGAAGCGATTCTGGATACATTGTGTTGCCTTCAGCAGTTAGGTACGATTGTTCTGGTGCCATCAATGGAGCAGGGTTGAAGGAGGTACTCAATTTACTTTGTGGTTCCCAAAAAGGAGGGGACTTTTCGACCCATCCTTGACCTGCAGAAGGTGAATGCGGCGCTGCAAGTACCCTGATTTTGTATGGAGACATTATGGACAATAATAGCAGCGGTCCGTTGAGGGGAGTTCTTGGCTTCATTGGCATTTATGGAGGCTTATTTGCATGTACCTATATGCGTGAATCATCAGAAATGTATTCATTTCATGGTGCTGGGTCAATATTTCCAGTTTCAGGCCCTTCCATTCAGACTAGCGACAGCACTACGCACTTTCACGAAGATGATGGATGTGGTGGTGGCGGCGCTTTGAAGGGAAAGGGTCCTAGTTCATCCTTACCTGGACAACTGGGTTGTCCAAGCAAAGTCAGAGGAGGAAAATCGTCAGTTGGTTCAGAGGGTGTTGGAGATGTGGTGAACCTAGGAAAGAGTCACCTGGTTCCGACACAGACATTGGAATACTTGGGAGCGAGTTTCGACACCAGATGGGCAAAGTGTTTCTGATATTTTATACTTGTTGATGTATTGTGTTTTTTTTTTTTATTTTAGTGTAGAATGTATGTGTTTATATTGTATTGTTTTATGAATGTTTTATTGTGATCCGTGTCGAACTGATCTCTGGGGTCAGCGGAATATAAGTATTTTAAAATAAATAAATAAAATAAGGATTCTGGTCTGGCTTCTGTGAATGCTGGTGCCCAGGCCTGGGATTATCTTCAAGTGCTGGGTTCTATGGCATCTCCGCTGAATTTGGTGCCATGGTCCTTTGCCCATATGCGTCTGCTCCAGAGGGCACTTCTACCCCGTTGGAACCCGTTGTCTGAGGAGTTTCATCGGCCCTTACTGCTGCAGGGGGATCTCCAGATCCAGTCTCTCATGGTGGCTCTCTCTGCCCAATTTGGAGAAGGGTGTGGATCTGGAGGTTCTGGACTGGGTCACGATGACCTCGGTTGCCAGTCTCAGAGGTTGGAGGGCGGTCTGCCAAGGGCAGACGGCACAAGGACTGTGGTCACCAGTAGAAGCATCCTGGTCTATTAATCATTTAGAAACTAGGGCTGTGCGCAGTGCATTGGTGGAGTTCCTTCCGCAAGTTCAGAGTTGAATGGTCAGAGCGTTCTTGGACAGTGCAACAACAGTGGCATATATCAATTGGCAGGGTGGGATGAAGAGTCAAAGTGTAGCTCTGGAGGCTCAGGAATTGTTTGTTTGAGCAGAACAATATCTGGAGGGGATTGTGGCATCTCATGTGGCCAGAGTGGACAACATACAAGCGGACTTTCTCAACAGACAGCAGTTGGATCCGGGGGAATGGGAGCTGTTGGCAGAGGCTTTGGATCTCATTCGAGCCAGGTGGGGCAGCCCCCAGCAGGATTTAATGGCGACCTGAGGCAACGCCAAGCAGCATGGTTCTTCAGTTGCATAAGAGAGGTAGGGGCCGACGGGATCGACGTTCTGGTTCTTTTGTGATCAACGGGAATTCTGCTTTACTTGTTTCCTCCATGGTCTCTCATATGTCGAGTGTTGTGGCACATAGAGCGACATTCATGCACGGTTCTGGTAGTGCCAGAGTGGCCGCGGCATCCGTGGTTCGCAGATCTGATTCATTTCGCTGTGGACGGGTCCATCTGGTTGGCTTATCTGCAAGGTCTGCTCAGGCAAGAGCCTGTCTCTTCAGATCGGGTTGATCGCTTTTGTCTTGTGGCTTGGCTTTTGAGAGGAAACTATTAAAATCCAAAGGGTACTCGGAGTTGGTTGAGGCTACATTGCTACAGACAAGGAGGCCAGCCACTTCGCTGGCTTATGTCAGAGTGTGGAGAGTGTTTGAGTCCTGGTGTATAGAGGAGGACCTGGACCCATTGTGAGTGGATATTCCGTACATCTTGGCCTGTTTGCAGCAGGGCTTGTCAAAGGGTTTGGCCTACACTTCACTTCAGGTACAGGTAGTGGCTTTGGGTTGTCTTTGGGAGAAGTTACAGGGAAGACCTTTGGCTTCCCATCTGGATATCATACATTTTCTCAAGGGGGCCAAGCGTTTGTGACTGCCAATGAGAAGAATGTGTCCCTTGTGGAAAATTAACTTGGTATTGCTACGTTTTTGTGGGCATCCGTTTGAACCTTTATGGAGGGCATCGCTGAAAGACCTCACCTTGAAAGCGATGTTTCTGGTAGCGATTTCTGGATTTTGGAACTTCAGGCCCTATCCTGAAGGGAACCGTTCCTGTGGATTTCAGAGGATGGTGTGACTTTGCGTACTGAACCCTCATGTTTGCCGAAGATGATTTTTCTTTTCTACCTCAACCAGACTGTGGACTATCGGCATTTTTGAATTTGTCTACAGAGCAAGTGCATGCGAGGGAGCTTCACTTGTTGGATGTGCGGCGGACCTTGATGCATTATCTTAAGGTCACTAACAATTTCCGATGATCAGATCATCTGTTTGATTACTTGGGGGCACAAAAAAAGGAGCCAAAGTATATAAAGCCACTATTGCTCGATGGTTAAAGGAGACTATTTTTTCGGCCTATCTCTGTAAAGGCCGGAAGGTTCCGGAGGAGTTGCAGGCGCATTCTACTAGAATGCAAGCGGTCTTGGGCGGAGTGTTAGTTGGAATTGCCTCAAGAGATCTGTAGAGCGGCGACATGGTCTTCACTTCACATTTTCACCAGGCATTACCGCTTAGATGTGCAGGCGCCAGAGGAGGCAAGCTTCAGTGAGGATGTCCTGATCGCGGGTCTTTCAGGGGCCTGCTCAGTGTAGGGGAGCCTGGGTATATCCCACTTGTCTGGACTGGTCTGGGGTATGAACAGAAAAGGAAAATTGATTCTTACCTGCTAATTTTCATTCTTGAAATACCACATATCAGTCCAGAGACCTGTCCCCTGGTTCTAAAAGACTGACATGGTTGTGATAAGTGTTTAGGCAGAGCTTATTATATGTATATGTCCTACGAATGTCGGTATATTAAAAGTTCATAAATAAATAAATAAATAAATAGTATATAGTTGGAGCTTTTAGAACGGTTAGGTTTTCAGTTCCTTGTTGAATGTGAGGGCTCTACTTCAGGGGGCTCCAACTATGATCAGCCTGGTAGGAGACATTGTTCATTGAATTTGAGTTTGTGGCTCTACTTGGCTTGGGTACAGGTCAATACTGAATGACTGCAGGTGGCACTCTCTGTTATGTAGCAGTGCCTGAAAAGTTTTTATTCTCTGCCTCCATCTGCTGGTAGGGTTACAAAACTCACTTGTCTGGACTAATCTGTGGTATTTCAAGAACGAAAATTAGCAGGTAAGAACCAATTTTCCTTTATATTTCTATTTTGTGAGCATAAAACTTGCTGCATTGGCAGTAAGGTTTACGCTCACAAAATGTGTGTTCAAGAGCAGGTAAACCTATGCGTTCAGGTGAGCACACCTTTCTGCATCGGCCTGTTA
The DNA here is from genome assembly GCF_901001135.1 of Rhinatrema bivittatum. Lineage (NCBI taxonomy): Eukaryota > Metazoa > Chordata > Amphibia > Gymnophiona > Rhinatrematidae > Rhinatrema > Rhinatrema bivittatum. Next base: position 28,756,734 of record NC_042633.1, on the reverse strand, counting down.
GATCATAAACCCTATGGGGAAGGGAATTATCATACCTGAACACTTATCACCATTGTACAGTTTTGTGTACAACCAGTAGGGCTATAAAAATGATAAGTATTATAGGTTTAAGTCTCACAGCCCATAAGGGAGGGGAGGGGTTTCCCACAAACCCAGTGCCACAGGTTTGTGAGCAAGGAAAGTAAATTATTTCTGCAACAAGCCATTGCGTATTTATGTATTCCATGGCTGGCCCTTCTGTATCCTGTGTTGTGCATCTCGTCGTGTAGACCATGAGGCCCTGATTATGCACCAGTTGCAGACCAAGGTCCTGGAGAAATCGCAGGTGCTGAGTGAGGTGACGGAGTATGTGGCACAGCTGGATGTTCTGCTGGCACTGGCGGTCGCAGCCCGGGAGAGCAATTATAGCAGACCTAGCTTCTCCCAGTGCAGAGGCATTCGTATCAAGGATGGCAGGTGAGAGCAAGCTCCTCGAGTCCGAACTGGTCTGTGGTAAGTCATGCTTTACTGCAGCTTTTGCTTTGAAAATTGGGGCAAAGAAGCAGTCCTGGATTTGTCAATAGGCACCCATTATGCTTGGACCTAGGGCAGCAAACATTCAGAGGCAGCAGGCTGGTCAAGATTTGCTGCATTCCAGTTCTGCTAAATTTCATTCAGCAGAGAGCAGCACTCTGCTACCCTGTAACAGCAGGGAAGTGGATAGGTGGGTGAAAGTGCCTAGGGTTGGCAAAATTCTAAATCTGTCCCTGCAAAGAAGTCCACGAGTAAAAAGTATGTGTGGACTTTGTCCCAGTGCAGACAGTTTGAAAATTGTCCCCATAATGTTTGGGAAACGTTTTTTCATGAAAATGTGATTTGTCGACCTCTGTGGATCTCTGTTAATTGAGTAGTTGTTATTGTCTGTACTCAACCATTTAGTGTTATTTGTACCATTTAGTGTTGTTTGTAAATTATTCCTATAAGCTAATAAGAAATCTATTATTACTTTTACCTGGCATCAAGGTGTTTTAGTATTATTAAGGTAAGACTTGTCAGATACTTATATAAAAAGTGAGTGATCAGTCTGGACCTGAACTTGTTCTCTGTTCCTCTTCATAAAAATCAAAAGTATAACAAATAAAGAATGGACACATTTTAATATTGGCATCATGAGGGAGTTCAGAGGCTGAAAATTGGCCTCCACAAGACCCGTTTACTGTTGACGTGCAAATGGGAAATACAGTTTGGATTTCATTATGTTCTGTGAGGTCCATATTCAGTCACCATTCGGATAGCAGTTAGTCGGATAAACGTATCCAGCTAACTTTGGAGGGATATTCAATAGTACAGCCGCACTGATGAATATAGCCAGCTAACTTGGCCCGACTAAGACTCGGCTGGCTAAATTAGTTGGTTAACTTTGAATATCAGAGTAAGCTGGATAACTTAGCTGGCAAACTCAGCTCCTCCCAGTTACGCCCCTGGAATGCCCTTAACTTTCTAGCCAGCTAAATTCTAGCTGACTAACTTATTAGCTGGCTAAAATATAGCATATTCTTTTAGTTGAATAACTTCTGAGTTATCCATCTAAATGCTTCTGAATATGAACTTCTGTTTCATAAGAGAGGCCGATTTTCAAAGGGTTCAGGCTCCTAACTTTGGGAAGTAGGGCTCCTACATTGACCCCTTTGAAAATGTACTGAATGCCTAATTTCTTATCATCCTACTGCACCAGTTCAGATGGGTTGTTTTTCGCAGATGGAGATAGAGGACATACCTTTTTCTGTGCTATTACTGGCTGTTACCATTTTGCAGTTCCAGCCAAAAGCCAGTATTTTTATGTGAAAAACAATAGAAGAAAAAGCTAAGAATGATTCAAACTCTTAAACATATTCTTTATTTGAAACACATAAAGGATCCTCCAAAGAAATGAGCCTTCCAAACTTTTCTTGGATTAATGATCCCCAGCCTAAGCCTTCTAAACTTGCGCAAGTCTGTTGGCCACCGTAGAGACCTTCCTGGTGGGACTTGGTCCTGTTAAGCAATTGCCGAGGTCTGGACAAACCGTAATTCATTCCTTTTGTAAGAAAGCTGCCACCTCTGCCATTCCCTTGAAAAGATTCTTAGAGCCCTGAAGAGACTAAAATGGGAGTGCCCTGAACTGAAAGGGCTTTTTCAGGATGCAAAAAATGGAGAACCCTATGATAATCTTCCCAGATAGGAATATAGAAGTAAGCCTCAGAAAGATTCCAAGAAGAGAGAAACGTGTAGTGCCACACAGTCACTAATATGGAATGGGAAATGTGAAGACTGCTGATTAGCACTGTCACAAAATAAATGGAGTACTGACCCGTGCCCCTGTACTTCACATGGAATTGGAACCACTGCTTGCAAGTGCAGAAGCTACTCAAGAGCAGTAAGAACAGCTGGCTTACATGGGCTCTGGAGGAAGTATCTGCTGCCCCTGCCGTAGCCGCAACCGGCGAGGCTACACAACTAGATTCCAATAACGCCATGCAAGACAGCTTCCAGGAAAGCAGCACTGCACTGCAGCCAAGCCCCCTCCGGCCCTTCAGAGAGCTGCTGTTCCCAGCGCAAGCTCCTGAGCTCTGTATACATCACAGATGGTGATCTGCACCAGGAAAGATGTGGATGACTAAAATCTTTCTCTCCTGGTGATCTTTCAGGGCTGTGCCACCTATTATTGGAATAGCTGTTTTGCAAGCACTCGCCAAAACCAGTGCAATCTGCCAGAGCATCTGAAAAAAGGCATTGTGTGGCATCCAGTGACAGCGAATACTGGCTTTTTGCTGGCGCTGCCCCATGGTAACGACCAGTGATGATGTCACAGAAAAGGCGTGTCCTCTGGCCGCATCTGCTAGTACGGGGAGAAAACCCATGTGTTCTGGACTTAGGTTCCTAAATTTGAGCCTAAGATGGTTATGATTTCACAATAGGGCCTTAACATGTAAGTGAGAGAGAGAGACTGTATAGAAATCAATGTCACTCTATTTAATGCACTATAAGAGGGGCCACTTTTAACTCTGTGTGGGGTTTGTGAGGGTGGGGTAGGTTTGGGGGGCGGTTACATACACAGTGGTACAAACAGCAAAATTTACATCACTGAAGATTGTATGTTGTTTGAATCGATGGAAGGTACACGAGGAGTTGATTTATACTTGTTTGAAGCTAGGTAGAGAGTACATTGTACAAATCAACTCCTCGTGTACCTTTCATCAATTCAAACAGAAAATCTTCAGTGATGTCAACTTTGCTGTTTGTACCTCTGACTGTGTATGTAAAATCACCCCCACCCCCCCCCCAAACCCCACACCAAGTTAAAAGTGCCCTCTCTTATACAGTGGTATAAATAGAGAGTGACATATTGATTTCTATATAGAGTATCTCTCTCTCTCTCAGAAGTGATGTGTTTAAATAACACAAGGAAGCGTGTGATTCCTAAACACACCCCTTTTTTTTAATCACAGGCGCTATTTCTACTATAAATACGGCATTTTGATAAATGTAGGGGTTAGGTGCTTAAATTTAGTAACTCAACTTATTTTGAATATTGGCCTCAAAGTATTTAATCATTAAAACTAATAGTTTCCTTTCAAATTAAAAAAGAAAAAGAATTGTGAGCTAAGGTGCAGCAGCCTTGTTCTACAGAGAGCAAGTGATGGTGCTGTCAAAGGCTCTTTACCACAGCTCAGGCTTCTTTCTCCAGGCATCCACTCATGGAGCTGTGCACAAGAACCTTCGTTCCAAACTCCATGGAAAGCAGTGAACAGACTGGCAGGATAAAGATACTCACGGGGCCAAACTCCTGTGGGAAGAGTGTGTACCTAAAGCAGGTAGAGCAGCAGGGTCTAAGAGAGATTCAAAGTTCACAAACCCAGGAAGAACCGCTTTGAAAATGGATTTGGCACACTACAATGCAGTATTCCATTCTCAACTCTCTGGATTTGGACACTATGATGTTATTTCAAAGGTTTGGCCAGTAACTTTTCAAGTTACTTGGACAAAACCCGAGATTGGAATATTTCCCCCAGCTGACTGCTAAATGTTGTCAGGATATTAAACTCATTACCCTCCCAAAATTTGACTGGATGGAACGAGGCAGTGATAGAGGCATTCCGGGGATGTGGTTATATTTTAGCCAGTGAGCACTGACTTTATCTGGGTACGTTCAACAGAACACTTATCCGGGTATAGTTATCTAAGTAACTTTCCTGGTCACGGCCCACTGAAAATCAACCTGTATGAGGTCTGTATTGAGTAATGTATTTATTTTATTTATTTATAAAATGTATATACCACCCATCAATTACTGGGTGGTTTACAATAAAAATATTCATAATTAATACAAAAATACAAAATAAAACATCTTAAAATAAGCATGTATTAAATCACTAAAGACATGTCAAGTTCCAATAGACATACATTACATCAAAACAACACAGTTCAAGCTTCAATACTGCCTAGATTCCAATAGCTTCTTTTAACAACAACAAAAAAGCAAGAGTATGCCACAACAATATCTCAATCCAGGAGTGTTTAAACTCCCTTTTTAAAAACATATTAAAAGCTATTAAAAGCTTGACTAAAGTAAAATGTATTTATCCACTTTCTAATTTAAATGGTACTTCTTTTTTTATCTCTAATTGTAAAAGGTTCCAAAGCGTAGGACCCTGTATCATGAAAAGCCACTCACGTGGTTCATCTGTACGAATTAGTCTAAAAGAGAGTATTTCTAATAATAGCTGATTCCCTGACCTAAGAGGGCAGAGTCAGAAACCAAGCTAGGTTCAAGAGTCAGAGGGGGCAAGGAGAAGGAAGAAAAGGAGAAGGAAGGGCAGCAGCAAGAACAGGGAACTGGAACCAGGCAGGGGCAAGGCAGAAACGATAGGATAGCAGGAACAGCAGCAACTGGAACAAGTGGGAACGAGCAGCAACCAACACCTATGAAGCACAGGAGGACCTGTTGCTGAGCTGGCGTTTAGCTGGACGGCTGGCCTTTAAATATCCTGGCATGGCTGATGTCATCAGGAGGTGCTGCAGGGCCTTTAAGGAGGGGATGTGCGCGCCTAAGGAGACGGCGGCAGCAAGCAGTGGTATGGTGATGGTGTTGTCCTGCCTCGGGTGAGTCAGGAAGGGACCCTGAGGAGGAGTGGGGCTGACTGCGGCACTATATCGCAGTCGGCTAAACATTACAGAAGTATTCATTTGTTAATGCCCTGGATTTGAACACTAGCATGACCAAGTTCCCCAAGTAACCTTTGTTCTCTTACCCATCACAGGTAGGTCTCATTGTGTTTATGGCCTTGGTTGGAAGCTATGTCCCAGCCACAGAAGCCGAGATTGGGGCCATTGACGGGATCTACACCCGTATACACAGCCGGGAGTCTGTGTCCCTGGGGCTTTCCACCTTTATGATCGACCTGAACCAGGTGAGGAGAGCTCTGAGAGAGTGCATAATGAATGGGAAACCATTGGAGGTTGCTCTTAGCACATGGTGCCTATTGGTAGCACTGTGGCCTGGGGGGGATACAGCTTTGGCATTTCTGCCTGTCATGGCTTGCAGGAGTTGAGTCATATCTTCCTCTTCATCCAGCCAGACTAGTCCAGATGCATTGGCTATGCCCACCAACCAGCAGATAGAGACAGAGGCTAAAAGGTTTGTTAACATCACTCCTTATAAACTCTCGTGTTGACTTTAGCTTGCCAATATTCTCTGTCTCAAGCAAATAGTAGGCAAGCCTCCCATGCTGTGAGCTGAGGCCTGGTTAGGCAGGAGAAACAGAAATTAAGCCTTACCTAATAATTTCCTTTCCTTCTGCTACACCAGTCAAGAACATGTGGATTTAGTCCCCTCATACAGCATTGAAGACAGAGTTGTTTATTTTCTTTTTTGATGACAACATCTGTATGTATGTCATGCATGGAACCAGATATAGCCAATTCCTGTTCATATCCCAGATCAATCCAGACAGAGGTTTTTCTCCCCTACCAGCAGATGGAGATAGAAAAGAAAAGCTTTACTGACAATGATTAGGTTAGCACCAGTCAGCTTCTTCAGTCTGGCGGTTTGAATGCACAGGCTGATAGGTCCCACAATACTCTGGGACCCCACATGTGCAAAATTCAGCATGAAGCCAGTCAGCAGGGACAAACACGGCATGAAGTGCTGCTCTTCAGAAGAATGGGGAACAGGATCATGCAGGTGGGGTGCACTGCCTCCCATAAAACTGGACCTATTCTTAGCATCAGTTCACTAATATCTTTCTCTTTCTATTAGGTAGCAAATGCAGTGAACAATGCCACCAAGAGATCTCTGGTGCTGATAGATGAGTTTGGCAAAGGCACTAATACGGTACGTGAGCACACACAGCTATGTTTACACAACGTCCATCTTGGAGACAGCTTGAAATGTTTCTCATATTTACTATTGATATAACATTTATTCCTGGTGACCTCCTCAGAGAGCAGATTAACCTTTGAGCTGTTCTCTTGGGGTATAAGAGACATCCTCATAGACTGACCTGTGAGGTCTGCTCTTCCTCCTCTCCTAGGTGGATGGTCTGGCTCTGCTGGCTGCTGTGCTGAGACACTGGATCAGACAAGGGAATGAGTGCCCATATATCTTCATCTCCACCAACTTCCACAGTCTGCTGCACCTCAGACTGCTGCCCGATAGCCCTCTGCTGCAGTTCCTGGTAAGTTCCTTCCTCATATTCCCTGCTTGACAGACCCCAGTGGCATTACCTTAAAAGACCCTGCTTAAGAGTCCCACTGCAGCACTCTTAATAAAGTTACAGGAAAAATTCTTATGGCATGTCCAAGGATGCATGCATTATGCACATGCATAATGTTGTGATTTGATTGGAGCATGAAGAAAGAATGTTTTTGATTGGTGTATGCAGGTAAGCAGGCTTCTGATTGGAGTGCGAGGGGAAGCACACATTTTGATGGGAGCTTTATTTAAAGAATATGCGCCATGCTGAATCTGATCAGAAATCCATTGATCTCAGCATCCTGTCTCTGACAGTGGCCAATCCAGGTTTCAAGTACCCAGCAGCTCCCAAAGAGTCGATTCGTTCCTTGTAGCTCACTCACAGGGATAGTAGTGGCTTTTCCAAGTCTACATGAATAAAAATGAGTTCCTCTTCATCCAGTCAGACCAGTCCAGATGAATGTGTTATGCTCACCGACCAGCAGATGGTGACAAGAGATCAACAGGTATGCTGACATCACCCCTTATATGCATCCATGCTGACCTCAGCCTGCCAGTATTCTTTTTCTCCAGCAGATGGTAGGCAAGCATCCCATGCTTTGAGCTGAGACTTGGTCTAGGCCAGATGAAGAGGAAATTTGAAGAGATGTGGCAGCTTCTGGGGGTGACAGTACTCTGGGCTCGCTTCCCCAGTCAGAGCAGGCACATTTTGGTGAGATGGGGAGCGTAACGGCTCCTAGGGGGTCAGTCCTCAGGGCTGACACCCCCCCAGTCAAGTATAACCTAGATGCAGGGGGCAGCCAAGAAGCATTTGAAAGCACCTAATTTGAGGAATTCAGCTGTTGGACCCGTCCAGCTTCTTTATCTTCCCTTTGGCCTCCACTCCTCTCTTCCTCCCCTCTCTTCCCCAACCCCCCCCCAGGGATTCAGACGGCTTCCCTCTGCTCCTCAGGTGGGCATTTCTCCTTCTCCTAGGACAAGCAGGATGGTAGTCCTCACATGAGGGTGACATCATCCGATGGAGCCTAGCACGGAAAATGTTTGTCAAAGTTTCTAGAAGCTTTGACCAGCAGACTGAGCATGCCCAGCCTGCCGTTATCCACATATCCACGCGAGGTCCCCCTTCAGTCTCTTCTTTTCCGTGGTGCAGTTGCCTCATGGTCATGGAGCTCGTCTCTTTTCTTATTTTCATGATTCAAGTTTTGGATTTCTGTGTTTTCCCACGTCGGGTCCTCCTTCGCGGTCAGTGTCCCCTCGGCGTGGTAGACTTTTTCTCACTTATTTTTCCATCTTTGCGGTCGATTCCCGACTCTCGCCTCACAGTGACCACTGGTCATCAACCGCATGCTGGGTATTTTTGTGGTGTCGATCGGCTTTCGTCTGTGCCCCCAGTGCCCGCGGACCATGTCCATCACGAATCCACATGAGGTTTGTGTCCTCTGCCAGGGGGCCTCGCTCAATGTCCATGGTGCTGTCTGTGTGATTAGTCGGGCACACCTCAATAAGATGGAGAAACTTTTTGGGGGCTCCAAAATATTCTCCTTCTACTCCTGCGTTGGTTCCTTCGACACCAAGAGGTCATGGGGAGCCTTCAGACACACTTCCCGTGGCAATTCCCCTCGATAGTACCTCCAAGGATCGAGGGAACGGTGATCGATCCTTGATGGTCTCGCCACTCTCCTGGTCATCGGGACCTTCTGCTTCCTCGGTGCCAAGGAAAGACCAGGCTGAGCACTCAAGGAGGTCCCGCAAGCAAGCATCTCCACCAGTTGCTGTTAACGCACAGCAACGGTTCCGGGGCAGCATTGGCGGCTGTCGAGCCTCCACAGAAGTGACACTAGCCATCGGAGGCCCCATCCTCCAGTGCCCCTGGTAGTCCTAGGCGTTCCTCACGACACCTGTGCTGGGCACCGTGCCACCTCGGAGACCCGAGGAAGGGCTGGTGATGCCTCATCCTCCTCCCTCAGTCCTGGCCTCTCCGGACTTCCAAGAGGAGGCAGGCTCATGAGCTTTGCCTGTCACCGGGAAGAGATCACGTCGGATGCTGGGTCATCTCTATCACTCACAAAGGGTACCATCTACATTTCAGCCGACTCCCAGAGACCTCTCCCCCATGTCCATCATGGGATTCGTCCGCCCACGTGATCATTCTTCACACGGAACTCTCCACCCTCCTTGCAGCAGGCGCAGTGGAACCAGTCAGCAGGGCCGAGGGTTCTATTCAAGGTATTTCCTCATTCCAAAGAGGAATGGCGGCTTGTGCCCCATTCTCAACCTCTGGACGTTGAACAAGTTTCTCATAAGAGAAAAGTTCAAGATGGTCTCTCTGGGCACGTTGATCCCGCTTCTCAGAGGAGGAGACTGGCTTTGCTCCCTCAATCTCAAGGAGGCTTACACACACATTGTGATTATCCCCAGCCATCGTGGTGGGGAAAGCACATGACACCCTAGCAACCTCTGGCACTCCCGGCCCCATTGGGTTCGATGCCACTGATGCCTCCAGTGCTCCCGAAGCCGATGGATCCGTCCGTGCCCAGGTAATGCGGGAACCCACCGGTACCGTCAGATCCGTCTTCGATTCCACTGTTGCCCCCGAAGCCCTCTGGCTCAAGGCCCGGGTGCAAGTGGGACCTCCACTCCCCATGTCTCCGGATGTTCAAAGTGAGGGGGAAGCCCCCTATGATCCCTGGGAAGGGGAGGCATTGTTTTCCTCCACTGAAGAATCAGAAGACTTGCCTTCGGAATTCTCTCCACTGGCAGAGAGGCGGAAATCCCCTCCAGAGGATCTTTCTTTTGCTGGTTCCGTTAAGGCCATGGCAGAGTCGGTGCCTTTCCAGCTATTGACAGAACAGGATTCTTGTCACAAGATGTTGGAGATCCTGCAATTCTTTGATGCCCCTAAAGAAGTGGGTTCATGACATCTTTAAAGAGCTAGTTGTCCGACTCTGGGAACACCCCAGTTCCATTCCTCCTGTGAACCGGAAGACGGACACAGTCTACCTGGTCCAGCCCAGACCAGAGTTTGAGCGCCGTCAGCTGCCTCACCAGTCAGTGGTGGGGGAATCGGCATTAAAGAAGGCAAAGAGACTTCGGACTCATGCCTTGGCCCCCCCGGGCCGGGACACAGAGCTCTGGATGCTCTTGGACGACAGGTTTTCCAGGGCTCAATGTTGGCAGCTAGGATTGCTTGTTATGAACTCTATATGGGGCAGTACTCCAGAAATCTCTGGAAACAAGCCCAGGAGTTGGAAGAGCGCCTCCCACAATAATTTCAGGAGGACTTCCAGAAAATAGTTCAGCAGAGCCTGGACTGTGATAATCACGGTCTGCTCATCGTACGATGTGTTTGAGACAGCTATGAGAGTTGCCACTGCAGGTATTGGAGCTCATTGCATGGCTTGGCTACGTGCATCCAACCTGCGCCCTGAGATGCAGGACCATCTGGCAGACCTGCCCTGTACAGGGGAGAACCTGTTCGGGGACAAGTTTAAAGAGGCAGTTGCCCAGCTGAAGGACTATCATGAAAACCTTCAGCAGTCTTATTTATTTTATTTTATTTATTTGTTGTGTTTTGTATACCGTCATTCGGTTTTGCCATCAGAACGGTTTACATCGTTTGGTTAGTGTGTTAGTTACATAATATAACAGCGTATTTTTATTACTTTTTTTATTACATCGGTTTGCAGCTTCATGATAATTAGTGGGTTAGTTGCTATAACATGTGCTGATACACGTAGGGTGGGGTTACAAGGAGGCAATTGGGTAGGAAAGTAACTGGGATAAGTCAGACGAGTAGTTTAGTGACACAGGCTTTCAGGTTTATATATAGATGAGATGCTGATGGATAAGCGTTAAGGGTTAGTTAAAAAATCACTGTTGTCAACCAACTCTTCAAACTCTCAGCCCTCAAGCAAAAAGCCTCTGAGGCAATATCCTAGATGGCCCTTTTACCGGCCGCGCAAATACTACCTGCCGGCCTCTAGGTCAAGGCCTCAGTAGGCACCGGCAAGATCGAGGGCATGACAACCTTGTGCGCCCCATCCAACTCTGGCACCGCCGTAAAATTCCATCACGGGATTTTGACTGGTGGCCAGGGGATTTGAGCCAGCCAACCCTACCCCAGGGCACTGACTCCCCAGTGGGGGACTACCTACAGCTATTTGCAGAACGATGGATGTCAGTTACCTCTGACCACTGGGTCCTATCCCTCGTGAGGCAGGGGTACAGATTGCATTTCCAATGACCTCCACCCCGTTCCCCCCGTGTCCCCAGTGGGGAGATGTAGAGAATCAGCAGATAGTCCGCGTAGAGTTCTCCGTCCTCTTAATGGCTCGTGCGGACGAACCAGACCCATCAGGCCAATGGGGGGGACGGGTTCTACTCCCTGTATTTCCTTGATTCCCAAGAATTCTGGACCTGAGGGTGTTAAACCGATTTCTTGTCAGAGAAAAGTTCAAGATGGTCTCGTTGGGCACTTTGATCCCCCTCCTCAAAGCTGGGGAATGGCTCTGCTCCCTCGATCTCAGATGCATACGCCCATATCCCCATTTCTCCAGTGGATCAGAGGTATCTAATGTTCCTGGTAGAGGAAGAACACTACCAGTACTGCGTACTGCCTTTCGGCCTCACGTCAATGCCCCTTGTCTTCACCAAGTGCCTGGAGGTATCTTCAGAGGCAACGAGTACATGTCTTCCCTTACCTCGATGATTGGCTTATCAAGAGCGACTCCAGGCAGGGAGCACTGCGTTCCCTACAGTCCACCATATGCGCCTTGGAAAATCTGGGATTTCTGATCAACTATCCGAAATCACATCTCCAGCTATCACTGCAACTGGACTTCATTGGGGTCAGACTGGACACTGTCCAGAAGAAGGCTTTTCTGCCTCGAGGCAAGGCAGAGACCCTTGCTGCCCTTGTTCAAGTAGACTCCGAATGCTACCATGTCTCGGCTCACCAGTTTCTGAGGCTTCTGGGACATATGGCGGCGATGATGCATGTCACTCCACTCGGCTTCACATGCGCAGAGCACAGTGGACTTTATGTTCCCAGTGGTGTCAAGCCACCTAGGATCTTCAGGCTCGGGTCCTGATCACCACTCCCCTCTGGCATCCTCCTATCCAATCTGGAGCAAATGATGCCCTTCTGGAGCCCATAGCCCCAGATCGTCCTCACCACAGATGCGTCTCACATGGATTGGGGGGCACATGTTGCACATCTTCACACTCAGGGTCTTTGGACCCTGCAGGAGAAGTATTCCCAGATAAATGTCCTAGTGTTACGGGCAATCCATTACGCCCTGAAGGCATTCAGGAAGCACCTATGCAACAAGGTGGTCCTGGTTCAAATCGACAATCAGGTGGCGATGTGGTATCTGAACAAACAGGAAGGGATGGGGGTCGTACCTCCTTTGCCAAGAGGCAAGGCCGTCCAAATCTGGTCATGGGCCCTCGAGAACGGCATCTTCCTTCGGGCCGTGTATCTGCCCAGGACATACAACGTCTTGGCAGACTCTTTTGAGTTGGGCCTTCCAACCCCACACGTGGTCCCTGAATCAAAAGTTAGTGAACTGCATCTTTTGCCTATGGGGGACCCCGGACATAGATTTGTTCGCTTCCCCAGAGAACAAGAAGGTGGATTGATTCTGCTCATTAGGACAGGTAGACAGGGGATTGGTGTCTGATGCCTTCTCACGTCATTGGGGCACCGGTCTGCTGTATGCTTATCCTCCCCTTCCATTAATCTCGAAAACGCTCCAACAGGACCGAGGCACCCTGATCCTGTTTGCACCCTTTTGGCCTCACCAGGTCTGGTTCCCTCTTCTATGGGAGCTGGCCTCACGCCCCCCTGATCCAGCTGGGGACTGCTCCAGACCTGATCTCTGAAGACCAGGATAGGCTTCGCCTTCCCAACCTCCAAGCCCCGTCTCTCACGGCTTGGATGTTGACCAGGTGACCATACAGGTCTCTCGGAAGGCGTGTCTTGGGTCTTCTTGGAGTCCAGGAAACCTTCCATGAGGAAATCCTACAACCTAAAGGGAAGAGGTTTTCAGCTTGATGTGTTGGGTGCGGTCTAGATCCCTTTTCTTGTTCTCCACCACAGCTTTTAGACTGCCTATTGCACCTCTCCAGGTCAGGCTTGCAAGCCACTTCGTTGAGGGTTCACCTTAGTGCCATCGGAGCATACCACCAGGGGAAAGATGGTGCTTCCTTTTCCACCCATCCGCTATTGGAATGGTTCATGCAAGGCTTGTTGCAACTTAAGCCTTCTACTCGGCCCCCAGCAGTCTCCTGGGACCTCAATGTAGTCCTGTCCCAGCTCATGAAGGCTCCATTTGAGCCCCTTCGGTCTTGCGATTTGAAGTACCTGTCCTGGAAGGTCATATTCTTGTTGGCGATTATTTCAGCATGCAGGGCCAGTGAGCTGCAGGCTCTGGTGTCGTACCACCCTTATACAATGTTTTGTCATGATAAGGTGGTCTTGCATACGCATCCAAAGTTCCTTCCGAAGCGGTGGAACCCGTCCCCCTCCACATGCTCAGTTTGTCCATCAAAGTTTCTAGAAATTTTGACAAAGGTTTTCCATGCCAGGCTCCATCTGATGATGTCACCCATGTGTAAGACTAACATCCTGCTGTCCTTGGAGAACACCTGTTATAGGTAAGCAACTCTGCTTTCCTGCACACTTCAATAAAAAAAATCACTAGTTGTTGGTTCCATGAAAGAACTTACTAGGGTGGGCCCGTGTGAAAACACTACCTTTCATCATTCTCTCCCATTCTCCTCCCAGACCCTGGAAACCTGTCAGGATGGAGATGAGCTGGTATTCTTCTACCGCCTGAAAGAGGGCATAGCCACAATCAGCCATGCTGCTAATATTGCTGCTTTGGCTGGCCTACCCCCAAAAATCATCAGGAGAGGCATTGACGTAAGTGACAGGAGGGAGATAGTGACCTCAGGCTTCCGCCCTTGCAGCTCCTGATGTTGTCTTCCTTTTTCTTCTTAGGTGTCAGAGCTATTCCGAAGTGGGAAGCCCATCCGGCGCCCATACCCTCTGTCTGTGGAAGACCAGTTGGAGCGGTAAGTTGGGCATTTATGGCATGACACCAACCAGTTAGAGTCTTCAAAAAAAAATTCATGGACTGTCATGAAGCACCTAGCTGTAATATATAAAGGGAGTTCTCCCTGGATAAGCAGGAAAGTCAGTCCCATATCTGGTGTGACATCACTGAGGACGGAGGTGTTCTTTGCTTCATTGAGCATGTGTTGTATGCTGCAGCAATCTCCACACCATGCATGTGAGGTCTCCACAGACTTTTCAGGATGTACCATGCGGTACTCTAACCACTTGTGATGTTCCTTCAGGATATGCAGGATTTTTGTCTCTGATACTGGCATCTCTGCCTCTTTATCTTCTGCTGCTGAAATTGGCCAGGTTAATTTGACAGAGTTGGTTCCTGAACATACCCTGATCAGTCCAGAGAAGTGGGTTGTGTATCCCTACCAGCAGGTGGAGGCCTCTGACAGTAAAATATTAATCTCAATGGGTACTCTAAATCACAGACATGAAAAACAAAAACCCTAAATTATTCATATAGACACACAGTCATTGTGAATAACTTATGAATGGAGATAAAGACTTCAGATACCAAATTTAAAAGGCATAATCATCAGTCAGAAAACCTGTTCATAAATTTATTCTTTGTGCTTTAAAGTGCCTTTTCCACCAAATGGAAAGCCTAGAGCTTTTAAATTTGGCAGCAGAAGCCTTTTCCTCCATTCATTGTTATTGACAATGACATGTATTAAATGACATGTACATGAATAATTTAGGATGCTTTTTTTTTCTCATGTCAGTAAAATATTAATACACCAAATGTTGGTAGTGACCAAGTGGAGACCAACCTGAAATATCCCTTTAAAAAATTGTATATTTTTTAAGAACTTTTTTTTTAATGTTTTATTTTTATCTATAATGGAGTGGTAATACTCATATCATAACACTGCAATTATGCAGAAAGGAATCACCACCATATTTCTGGCGTCCTTTAGCCAATCATTGTACTGCCACCCCATAACATACCAATTTGTATTTTATTTTTCAATTTCACCAAATAGATTATAAAAACTTTTTATAAAAATTCTTATATGTATGATATATTTGAGAGATATATATCTCAAATATATCTGTTTTCCTAGGACAAGCAGGATGTGGTAGTCCTCACAAATGAGTGACATTATCAGTGGAGCCCAGCATGGAAAACTTCTGTCAAAGTTTCTAGAACTTTGATTGGCACACTGAGCATGCCACTATCCATGTATCCATGCGGGGTCCCCCTTCAGTCTTTTTTTTTTTTTTTCCATGACGTAATTGCCTCGTGGTTCTGGAGCTCCGTGCTTTGTTTTTTTCTCAAAAAGTGTTCCCGGTCGTTTTTTTTGTTTTGTTTTGTTTTTACTTTTCCTGAGCCAGGTCTCTCTTCTCCGGTCTGTGCCGTCCAGCGGCGTGGTAGGTGCTGTTATTTTCCCCTTCGTTGCGGTCAATTCCCAGTGTGTTGCCGGTCAGTGGCTGCCAGCCATCAACTGCTCGCTGGCTGTTTCTCATGGCGTCCGGTTTTCAATGGTGCCCCCAGTGCCCGCAGCCCATGTCTATTACTGATCCGCACAAGGTCTGTATCCTCTGCCTGGGGGTATCGCAGGATGTCTGTAGGTGCCATCTTGTGTGATCAGATGGCCCCTAAGGGCCTTTGTGCCCGGCTGGATAAGATGGAAGAGCTTTTTGCACTCAAAGTCTGATCCATCCAATCCGGTGTCGGGGGTGTCAACTCCTATTTATTTTATTTTATTTATTTATTTATGAACTTTTATTATACCGATATTCGTGGTTCACATCATACCGGTTTACAATCAACTCAAAGAGGTGGGAAAAAAGAATTACATATAACAGGGAAGGGGAGCAGAGAAGGAAAGGGGAGAGCAGAGGGCAGGGTGAAAGCAAGCGCGCAGGGAGCGTGAATAACAGCAGTAGGAGAGAGAGGGAGAAATGGATAGGAACTGTGAATATAGTATTAACATAGTCTTAACATTTCAATAGGTTATATAATAAGCATTTCCATAAGATGCATCATTGTTGGCGGGAGATATGACAAGATACATCATTGTTGGCGGGAGATAAGACAAGATGCAGTAGGATGCGTATACAACGGCTCACCTAGAGGCCAAGGTGAGCCGTTGTATACGCCATCCCTTTCCACTCCCCCAGCAGGCCCATCTTGAGAGAGAGAAACCAGAGATAGACCGTCTCCGATGTCGCATTCCAAGATGTCAGAATCTTCAGCGACCTCGGTGCTGGGAAAAGACCAAGCCAAGCACCACCGCAAACACCGTCACTGGTCCACGCATAGCTCTGGAGCCAGTGCGGCATCGGCGGCCGCCCTGCTGCCACTGAAGCGACCCTGTTGGGAAGAGGCATCGTTCTTTATCAGATCCGGAAGTCCCAGGCGTTCCCTCACTGATAATGGTGCCAGGCACTGAGCCTCCTCGGGGCTCCGAGGAAGCTGTGGTGACGCCTCTTCCTCCTCCTCCTCCTTCCGTTCTCCCTTCACCGGACTTTCAGGAGGAGTTGGCCCGCAGGGTTAAGATGGCGGTGCTCCGAACCCTGCAGGGTATTGAACCGCCATCAGCACCGGTCCCCATGGCGGTGCCGGAGCCTGCACCATCTCTTTTGGCACCCCTGCTAGAGTCTGGACGCCCTTTTAGACGTCCTTCTGACGCAGCCGGTGCTGGGAGGACCATTGGTTCCTCAGTAGCCTCTGATGCCTCCCTCTGGAGTGATACCCATTATTGGATCCTCTGAGGAGGAAGACTTGCCGCAGCCGTCGGTGCCTATGGGACCACTGGGCCCATTGCCGGAGTTTTCCGGCCCCATTCCCAGGCTGTCGGTGCCTTTAATACCCTCAGCACCATTGATGCCCCCAGTGCCCAAATCGAGAGGCCTGGGCAGAGACCATCCTCGCTGGCCCCCAAGGGACCTTAGCAAGGAAGAGGCCCCATATGACCCTTGGGGGGATGATGCCTCGGAGTCTTCTTCAGAGGACTCTGAAGATATTCTTTCAGAGCCTTCTCCTCCGGATGAGAGACATAGATCTCCCCCGGAGAATCTTTTCTTTGTGGGCTTTGTCCAGGCCATGGATGAAGCCATTCCATTCCAGCTCCTCACAGAAGAGGATGCCAGTCACATCCGTCACAAAATGCTGGAGGTCCTCCAGTTTGTAGATTATTTATTTTTCTATACAGACATTTGATTTGACATATCACATCGGTTTACATACAACATGATGTCTAAATGAAATTTAGATGCTCCAAAGGAAATAGCTGTGCCAGTCCATGATATTTTTAAGGAACATCTCAGGATTTGGGAGTAACCTGTGTCCATCATTTCGGTCAATCAGAAGGCAGATGCCATCTACCTGGTCCAACGGGCATTGGGTTTTGAGAGGCGCCATCTTCCACACCAGTTGGTTGTGATGGAGTCCGCCCTTAAAAAGGCCAAGCGCTCTAGCACCCATGCCTCTGCCCCTCCAGCGAGAGAGCACAAGGCATTGTATGCCCTGGGTAGGAAGGTGTTTCAGGGCGCTAAGCTCATCACCCGTATCGTCTTCTGCCAACTATGTATGACCCAATGTAGCCGGAGGTCCAAGAAAAGCTGGCAGATCTACCCTGTACGGGTCAGAATCTCTTCAGGCATAAGGTCAGGGACACAGTGGCTCAATTGAAGGACCACCATGAGACCCTGCAACACCTGTCGGCAGTGCTTTCGACCCGCCATCCTCGGTCAAGAAATCCTCGAGGCAAAGCTCGAGAAAATGTTTCTTTTGCCAGAGGAAATATTATCCTCCTGCCTCGCGGGCCCGCACTCCCCTCGCTGGTTCCAGAGGTCATTCCCGTCAGCAACGGGTTCCCAGGCCTCAGCCCACCCCCCCCCCCCAGCAGAGCCCCGCCATGGGGTTTTGATTGGGAGCGAGGGAGCGTGAGCCATATTGCCGTACCCTGGTCGGAGGCAGGCTATGTCAATTTGCACACCGCTGGCTCCACATTACATCGGACCAGTGGGTTCTCAGCATCATTCACAGAGGGTACTGGCTAAATTTCAGGGACATCCCTGCGGACTCTTCCCCACATCCATCGTGGGCTTCATTTGCTCCTCAGGAAATACTTCTGACAGAGCTCTCCACCCTTCTAACGGCTGAAGCAGTGGAACCCTTCCCCCTCCACATGCGGGGCAGGGGGTTCTACTCTCGGTATTTCCTGATACCAAAGAGAACTGGAAGCTTACGTCCTATGCTGGACCTGAGAGCCTTGAACAAATTCCTACCCCTCTTTTTTTTAATTTACTACCTTGCCTCATTCTATAATCCACCTATCACAGCGACAGTCTTTAATAGGAGGTCATGGGCTGTGGCTCGCTTTGGAACCTGGTACATTTGCATCCTGAATCTCACTCATAAATGTCACTGCTTTGCGATGGCTAAGATCTCCCAACCCTCCAGAGGCTGGGGGTGCTCCCTCTGGAGAAGCCCAGACCCCGCAGGCCTGAAGACCTGACTCTCTCACCCTCTGCACCCAATGGGATCAATGTACTGTGACGTGCTCCGAGAATACTAAACAGACAACAATGAATCATAGTGGGGTCTCAGCCCAAGCTAGTCAAGTAATGAGGCACTGCTGCTGTTGCTTGTTTTTGTAGGTGTAGGACTCTGGTGGACAAGTTCCTGGTCTTGGATCTGGAGAATCCCAGCCTAGACTTGCAGAACTTCATCAGCCAGGATGTGCTACCCTCTGCCGCCTCCATCATGTGACTGTAAGTGACCAGCCTGAGCAGCACATGCCCACTGTTTCTGACTCATTTCCTAATCATCACCAGAGGACATTGAAGACTGCTTGAGTCAGGCCTAGTTTTTCCCCATTGTGTCTATGAACCTTTACTGACTTCCTTGAGAAGCAGGAAACTACAGATCAATAGATTCAGTGTGGGTAAAACAGGACTGGTTCAGTCTGTCCCTTACAGATTCAGCTAACTTTATTGGCATGACAATTTTACATGTGTTGTCAAAGTAATATAAAGAATAATTATAATAAAAGAGTAAAAAAAAGGGAGAATCACTAGAGCTTGCCAGCCCTTATGTCTCTCCCCCTCTCCAAATCCCAGCACATTTTATTTTATAGTACTTATGAATCCCTTCACTGATTAAAAGAAATCCCCAAAGTAATGTACAGCAATAATACATATCACAATATAAAATGCATCACATATCAAAAACAAACAAAATGCAACTAATAAAACAATTGCAAAATAATAATAATAAAAGAAAACGGGACCCATACATCACCCATCATTCTCCTGTCCGCCTATTGCAACAAGCTGTTAGAAAATTAGGTCAAAAACCATGTTCCCTGTACGTACCCAGATCAGTCCAGACTCCTGGGTTTTGCCTCCCTTCCAGCAGATGGAGACAGAGAAAGTTTTACTGACACTGTCACTTAACCTGGTGTGCCACCTGCAGTCCCTCAGTATTTCTCTGTCTCCAGCAGATGGAAGGTGGTGCCAATCCCGCAGTCTGAGGAGAATTAAAAAAAAAAGATTTTAGAAGTAGTTTAAGATTATTACTTAGCCCTCCCTGAAGGTCGATAGGTCCTGGTGGGGGCCGTCCTTTCATGTAAAGGAGCAGACGAGAGGGCGAGGTTGGAAACCCCTGGGTCTGTCCAGAACCTTGACCCGCTAACTGGTGGGGCCAGTTCCCTCTCCTCCCTTCTACAGCTGGACAGCCAGAACCTGCAGCCACAAAAGAGAAGTCTTTTCTATAAAGTTTAAAAAGAAAAAAAGGCCTCACAGTTTCTTTGCTTTTTGTGGTGCTGGTCGGGTGCTTTGGCCAGGTTTCGCAGCGTTCCGATTCGGGGGCGTCGAGTGCGCTTAAGGTCTGGTTTTTGGCGGCGTTGGCGCGTGCGAGCTCGTGCAGCGGTTGTAAAAAAAAAAAAAAGACTAAGTAATTCCTCAACCATGCAGCTCAGCGGGCAGTGCATGGCATGTGGGGGAGACACACCTGCGCCTTTCTCTTGCAGGCACTTGCTCCCGCTGCATCTCCGGGGGACATATCATGACGCTGCCCCCTTGGGGGTCTTTGCCTAGCTCACTTTCTCTTCTTCTCTCTCTAGTGTGCCATGAATGGAGATGGAAAGCCTGGAGGAGGTGGAGAGTATGACGTGCAGGTAAAGGTGGATTTGAACTTTGAAAGTGCTGCTGAAAAACTATTTACCAGCAGGCCGCTACAGTAAGGACGCGGTAGAAAAAGTGCGGCAGTGCCGGGCGCCCGCTCGTTTGCCGCGCGCACACTTCGGATCACCTACCGCTTGATACAGTATTTAAATGGCATGCAAATGCAAGCCGCGTCCAAAGCGCGTCCAACGCACGTCCATGAAGCGCAATCCATTTTACTGTATAGAGCGCTATACAGCGCCTATACAGTATCCTGGGTGCGCTGGTATCTGTCGTTTCAAATGACAGGTACCAGGAAGTGGATCCCAACTTTAAGCAAAAGACAAGGATCAGAGAGGTATCAGCCGGCCATTAACAGCAAGGGTCATGATTTAGCAAGACAATTCCCCTAGGGGAAAAAATACAATCAAATCAGACCAAAAGAAAAACGTATTAGGAAGGACCTGTTGTTTCCAAGCATAACCTAAACTCTTGCCTGCCCAACCTAAAATCCAACGCACCGGGAAAGCCGCTCTTCAGATCGCGACTAATCCCATCACTGGAAGGACGAAAGATTTTTTTTAAGCGTCCCAGTTCCTCTCTCCGCTATGTCAATGCATTCTCCTTTCCACTGCAATGCGAACAGTATTCTGAAAAATAACTTTCAAACCCAGGGTGGTGGAGCATTGTTGTGCTTGATAAAACCTGCACTCAACAGGATCGGGCAAACTTTCCCCCAGCCCCCGCTCACCTGCCCTGGCCGTGTCCATGGGTGCCGGTCTCCGGAGCAGCCCCAGTCCTCTCTCCCCTCCTCCCGGGGGGCAGCCGGCAGCGAGAGCGGCTTCAGCAGCCCGGGTGCTCCCCATGTGAGGCGGCTTCCAGCAGCCTTCGCTGGCGATGGTGAATGAGCGCACGCCATGACCTCGGACGTCCAGCCGGGCGCTCAGGTCACGGCGTGCGCTCATGCACCCTCGCCGGCGGGGGCTGCTGGAAGCCGCCTCGCATGGGGAGTGCCCGATCCGCCCCGGGCTGCTGAAGCCGCTCTCGCTGCCGGCTGCCCCCGGGAGGAGGGGAGAGAGGACTGGGGCTGCTCCGGAGACCGGCACCCATGGACGCGGCCAGGGCAGGTGAGCGGGGGCTGGGGGAAAGTTTGCCCGATCCTGTTGAGTGCAGGTTTTATCAAGCACAACAATGCTCCACCACCCTGGGTTTGAAAGTTATTTTTCAGAATACTGTTCGCATTGCTCACCTGCTCCAGAGCTGTCAGCGCGCCCGCACGGGAGACCGGCATCCATGGACGCGACCAGGGCAGGTGAGCGGGGGCTGGGGGAAAGTTTGCCCAATCCTGGCTCCTCTAAAGGTCTTGTCCCAGGGGATGAGGGGGTCGTTTGCCCGTGAAATTTCGTCTCTCTGACCTGACGCTCCACACTAACGCAGGGGTAAAGGTAGGCAGTAAATTAGCAGGTTAAACACGCGGCAAAACTGCAGGTTAAAAAGGCGATAATCGGGGCGCATGTTACTGTATGGGAGGGAATAGCTAATCCGATCGTTTACATCTCATATACATGCCGCGGGCGGAAAGGGTTACCCGTTGATTTAAAGAAGCGGTAAGGATGGGTTAAAAGGGATAGTGAATCGCGGGTTGGACTTACGCGGCCAAATTGTGGGTACAAAGCGGGTTAGAAGCAGGGTAACCGCGGCCGCGCTTTACTGTATCGGCCTGCAGGTTAGGTGCAGTGCATCCTTGCCATTACCAGTGCTGTAGGCAGGGACAGACCAGATACCGGGGTGGATCCAGCCCTAGGCTTGTAGATGCTGCAGGAGTGGAAATTGGCTTCAGTGAATCTAATGCTGGGGATCTCTGATTTTATAGGAGGGATTTGGTTGGACAAATGGTGTGGCGTTACAGCTACTTGAGCGCTATGGCAGTCGACTGGTATCAGGTGCAGACACTGTTGGCTCTTCCCTGGCTGCTGCTGACCTGCCTCTTCTTCTCTTACCTGGAAGAGGGATTTGATTACAGATGTCCAGTTTTGGCTTCCAGGTAGTAGCAGCAGTCTAAGTTCTTCACTGTGAATAAATGTTAAAAAGAACCTACATTTTTTGTGTGTTGTGTTGTCTTTCTCTTTGTTTGGACGGTTTATAGTTGTCCTAAATAACGATCATATAAAAATCTTCATTTGAGCATCCACAAGGAAACGTTACATAAAGCTACTTCTCTTAGAAGCTATAGCACTTCTGGACCTGATCATAGCGAGAGTGCATTTCTCACAAACATTACGAAGGAAATAGCTGCACTTCCTTGATTTCCTATATGCTTTCATGGTAACTCAATGTATGAATCCTGCCATGTGGAAAGACTCAGATTCAACACCTGAGTGTGAGGGCTGGGGAACAGAATTCACACATGGTGGGGGGGGGTAGACAGGGAAGAGGAAGTCAGTGGTGGGATTCAGGGTTCTGGACGCAGCCCTGGTGCACAGCCCCTGGCCATAATTGCCAGACAATGTATTGGGGGTGGGAAGGGGGGTAGACAGGGAACAGGAAGTCAGTGGTGGGATTCAGGGTTCTGGACGCAGCCCTGGTGCACGGCCCCTGGCCCAGGACTCTGGCTATAATTGCCAGACAATGTATTGGGGTGGGAAGAGTTTAAAAAAAAAAAACTAAGCTGAAGACCCAAAGGCGGAACAAGAAAACCTGCTGAGTGTAAAAGAGTTTTGTAACCTTTGCCGCATGTTTTGATTTCTTTTAGTCTGCATCCTCCCCGTCTCTTCTGGGGTGAGGAAAGGAAGATGTAATAACTCCTGTCCATCCCAACAGGGACAAAGGCTGCCGTCTACTCCTGCCTCCCGTACCTGCACCTCTGGGAGAGGGGAGACTCCTAGCAGTACTCAGTTTAGGGTGAAAACACTGCTGGCAAGAACTGGTCATGTAAATATGCTACGACTCTCTTGCTAGAATTTCCTCGTCCTCAGCTAAGTTGTGATTTCTGTATGGCGAGTTATTGTCAAAGACTCCTTCCCTCTGCAAAACGAATGCCTGCAATGAGAAATCCAAAATCCTTTTACTGAAAAATAATTTTATTGTCACCAGGCAGTCTACAAATGCTAGCCAAGAAACGGACATCAAAAGTGAGCAGCTTCATGGCTCGACTGGGACCCAACCCTTAAGGACCCTGGGGTTAACGTTAAATAATCCAATATAAACGTGTTTATAAAGAACAGAAACACTTCACAGAAAAGACTTTTCAAGGCTAGAGAAAAGCCAACCTTTAGAAAAGGATTCTTCACTCTGCTCTGAGCAGCGCCCCGAGGGTCACAAGGCATGGAGGGGGAAGAGTGCATGAGAGAGGCTGTGGCCCAGCTCAGTATCTGTGTTCTGGGCAAGGAGCCTAAAGAAGAATAAAAGGCAGCCCATGCATGAGGTGTAAGATCGCTGGGCCTCTGAAATCCAGGCAAAAAGGCACTCAGCCCGGCTCTCAGGCAGCAGCAGCAGTTCTTCTAAACCTTACTGACCCAGACTGTAGCAGGTCCCTGTACTTTTGCAAAATTTGATGTGCGAGGAGCAAGGGGCTGTGTATTTGGCAGCTTGGTTGTACGTTGTACAGATGTGGTGATAACTCAGGTAGGTGGGTAATGCTGCAACCATGGAAAATGTTCATTCTCTCTCTAGTGCCAAAGGACATTTTAACCCAGCTTCCATACTAATCCTCTTACTGGGCAGTCAGGACAATGGTATGCTACTCTCTGGCAGGTTTTTCTGTACTTTGCTCACCAGCACAATATTTTTTAAAGTATGAAGTGTCTTGGGAAGGGCAGGGATTTCCCCACAAAGGTTTTTTTTTTCCCCCAGTTCAGCCATGCCTGGCACATGTCGCTGCAAAGTCTCCATTTCTTCATCTTTATTTATCTATTTATCTATCGAGTTTTAGATACCGTGGTTCGGTTTCGCCATCACAACAGTTTACAAGTTTCGATCGGAGACTGACAATTTAAATGGGAAAATCAAAGATCAAGATTATAGTAAATTGAAATATAAGTATGGGAGCAGGTACATTTAGAGGCAGGTATCAGAAAGTTAGATAATGGAATAGATCGCGGTAACATTAACAGTGTTAGCGGGTAATAATAAGTAGTAGATAATAATTCAAGTGGGTATGTATACAGTTTACAGTTAGCAAAAATGAGAGTTCAGGTGCTTATGTTGTCTGAGTGATGCGGTCATGTTTATTTTTGGTTAGGAGGTCAGTTGTGATGGGGCTATTGAGTTGTTCTAGGCTGTCTTTGTAAGCCTTGGTGAACAGCCAAGTTTTTAGATCTTTCTTGAATTCTTTTAGGTTGGGTTGCATCCTTAGTTCGGTCGGAAGTGTGTTCCAAATTTTGGGGCTGGCGAGGGAGAATGCTCTTTCTCGTATTTTTGTCAGTTGTGCAGTGCGGATGCATTGATGACAGCTGGAGGAGTTTGTTCACACAATCCCTACTGCAGGATGGCTGAGAATGAACTTTAAATTGGATTAGAAGCCAAAGAATGTCCGATTAGAAACTTTATTTATGGAGATGTGTTCTTTTTAAGGTGAGCCCGACTCAGGCCGAGTTTTGCCCCCACATTGGGGCTGCCTCAGGGGCTAAAATACACAAATAACAAATATAACTCAACAATACAGGACATACACCATAAATTACACACCCTCAAAAAACTTAAACCTATCCTACACCTCAACGACTTTAGAACAGTCCTACAAGCCCTCATCTTATCTAAAATAGACTACTCAAACGCTCTACTCCTAGGTCTCCCGAAGAACAGCCTTGCCCCCCTGCAGCTGCTACAAAATGCAGCTGCACGAATATTAACAGGCACACGCAGAAAAGAACACATCACACCTATTCTCAAACAACTTCATTGGCTCCCCATCACAGCCAGAATTCAATTTAAAACCCGGCGTCGCAAAGCCGGATTTGCGAGTGAAGGCGCCGCTCACGGTAATGAATAAACCACAAGATACAGTAAGTACTTTTAGGCTTGAATAGTGGGGTAATATTTATTTTAAAAGTATAAGAACAATGTCATTATTTAGTTTTTAGTAAGATTTAAAAATAGTTATATTTTTAGGTCCATATGCAGACTCCGTCCCAAACCTGTTCCCGCGGCCCCTGAAGCAGGCAGTGAACGCCGAAACATGGCCCATGTCGGGCCGGCGGAGTAGACCCGAAACCAGCGGCAAAAAGCTAATAGATAAGAAAATTTGAGTATAAACTTCGGAAGGTAAAAGGAAGGTAAAGGGTCGATCCGCATGACGGGGGAACCGAGCAATGGACAAAATAGTTATCTGAATCAGACAAAAAAGAGAAAATTAAAAAAATCGGGTTGTGAAAGGAAATAAAGAATAAAATACGGGAGCCATCCCAGGGGGGCAGTCAGAACAAAAGGCTGCTTCGAGGCGGGCAACCGCCCAAATATCCACATAACAAGCAGTTTCCTTGTTATGTAGTTGGTTACAGTGTCATATGACAGGGCAAAGGTAGCGCCGGCGCCATTTTGGTTCCTGTTCCCAGACGTCACGAGCATAGGAGATCGCTCCCGGACCCCCGCTGGACCCCCAGGGACTTTTGGCCAGCTTGGGGGGGCCTCCTGACCCCCACAAAACTTGCCAAAAGTCCAGCGGGGGTCCAGGAACGACCTCCTGCACTCGAATCGTGTTGCCGTTCGGCCGGCGCCATTTTGCTGTACGGCCAGGCTCAGGGGAGAAGGTGGGGAGAAGCAAGGACAGAGGGGACGTGGAGGGAGGGACAGGATCTCACCCTCAGCCTTGTCAGGAGCTGAAAAGAGCCCTACAGCGAGAGAGATCCCGGCCCAGGTGAGAAGGTAGGGAAAGGCGCGGGCAGAGGTTGGAGAGGGTGCGGGGAGGAAGGCACCGGGGGACGTGTGTGATGCTGTTATGTGGGGATCGCTCCCTTATGCAGAGCCCTTCAGCAGTTCATAAAGACTGTGAGGCGCTCTGCTTTCCTATGGGAATCTAACTTTTTGCTTTTTAATGTGGCAATCGAGGAGGCTCCTGCCCAGGTCAAGCAGTTCATCTGTCAAGTTTTTAATGCTGCGAGATGCTCGGTTCCAGCCAAATGGAAGAAGATCGCCGCTCCAGCAATGTCACAGGCCTGCAGCCGTCCGGATGAGATGCACAGGGGATGGAGCAGGTCAGGGCAATACGGAGAAACAGGCTGGATCCTTTACAACTATTGGGAAGTCCTAGGAGACGTGGAAATCCTAGCATTCTCCGGGGCGGGGGAATAAAAGAAGGGTTGGGGATATTGGTGGTTGCTGATTGATGTGGACTTGCTGTTTTCCTGATAAAAAAAAAAAGTTTATTGTAATAAAAATTACATCGAAGTGGGTTTAAATAAAGCAGAGGCTGAACGTGAACCCTGAGACTTGTGATTTATATGTAGTTCGCCCTGAGCCACCAGTGGATCCTGGGAGGCTGTGGTGCTCTTGGTAAAGATATCTTTTCGCATGTGGTTGGGGGAGGCGTTTCTGCTCCTTGAAAAGGTCAAATATAAGTTCCGAAAAGCGCTTAGTGTGAAAGCCTCGTTGGCTCAAGGGTTGAGCGCCGGTTTCCTATCCGGGAGGTTGTGGAATCGAAACCCCACCAGCTCAGTATCACCGCGGAATGGAACATCCTCTGTGCGCGACAGAGGATGTTACTGATCAGAAGCAGCAAGAAGCGGAAGTTTTGGTGAAATTTGGGCCATTTTTCCTAGTAGAAAGTAGTAAAACCCCCAGTCTGCTGGTGGCTCTTTCTTGTTATTCAAACACTCCCGGGTTTTTACCCCTTATTCTTCTCCTAGCACAGGACTCCAGCCTAAGGACCAGCCCTTCACAGCCGGCTCTGCACTCTCCAGGCAGCCGCGGACAGAGGCTCCGGGGTTTTACCCCTCTTTCCAGGACTCTCTTGTCTTACACCATCCAGTGGTTAACAGCTCCTCGCCCGCAATCACAAGAATGAAATGTTCTCTCTTAAAATAAAAGAATCTTTCTAACGCACACAGTGCGTGGTGAAACCTCCTCCCCTATGCAAACAAACATTAAACGTGCAGAGATTATGGGTTTCTAGCAGGGGCTGTTAGACACGGGCTCCAGGGGGAGCTTCTGAGCCATCTCTTGCCAGCACAGACCGTCCAGCAGTGCCCTGGGAAAGGAAGCCCCAGGACAGATTTTGCCTTCCCCGTGTGCGATATTTACCGCTCACCCTCTCATCGCATCCCTCGGTCATTTATTTAGCCGATTTCTGGTTCCATGCAAACACCTCTGTCACAATCAGACCGTGAACAAGGAGCAGTGAGAGCAGGCTGGCGGGAAGAGCCGCTTAAAACCCGGGGACCTTTGCACAGTTTGCAGGACTTGCAAGCTTAAAGCCTGGGGAGGGGGAGGCCGTAAAGCGCCGCTCATGCCTGGGCCAGAACTCGCGCTTCCCCCCACCTTTAGCCCCCATTGCTCCTTCCGTGCTAAGCGGCTTTTCCCGGCAGGGCGGATGCTGCCCGCTCTCGGAGCGCACGGCCGAGCTCTCGGTCACCGACCGGAAGCTACAGCTCCGCCATGATTGTGAGGGCGAGACAGGCAGGGTGGGAGCCCTGCTGCAGCCCCGCCCCTTCCTGCTGCTGTGATTGGACGGCAGGAGGAGGCGGGGCACAGCACAGCCCGGTCCCAGCCGTTCCTTCGCAGCGAGCAGGAGATTCAGAGAAGCCCAGAGACGGATCCAGGCCCAGGGGAGAAGGTAGGGAGAGGCGCGGGCAGAGGGGACGTGGAGGGAGGGACCGGGTCCCAGGATCTCACCCTCTGTCCGGCCGCGAGCTGCAAAGAGCCCTACAGAGAGAGCGATCGCGGCCCAGGGAAGAGGCGCGGGCAGAGGTTGGGGAGGAAGGCACCGGGGGACGTGTGTGATGCTGTTGTGTGGGGATCGCTCCCTTATGCAGAGCCCTTCAGCAGCTCATAAAGACTGTGAGGACTCTGCTTTCCTATGGGAATCTAACGTTTTGCTGTTTAATGCGGCGATCGAGGAGGCTCCTGCCCAGGTCATGCAGTTCATGTCTCAGGTTCTTAAGGCTGCGAGACGCTCGGATCCGGCCGAATGGAAGAAGATCGCCGCTCCGGCAATGTCGCGGGCCTGCAGCCGTCCGGATGAGATGCACAGGGGATGGAGCAGGTCAGTGCAATACGAAGAAACGGGCTGGATTGTTTACAGATATAGGGAAGCCCTAGGAGATGTGGAACTCCTAGCATTCTCCGGGGTGGGGGAATAATGTTCTGTACTTTGTATTGGCTGATGACTGAATTATGATGGATAGAGGCGTTGTGCACTTGCTGTTTTCCTGATTAAAAAAAAAACTTTATTGTATTAAAAACATTGAAGCGTGTTTAAGTAAGACAGAGGCAGAATGTGAACCGGTGGACTTGTGCCTTATAAGTGCTTCCCTCTGAGTCCTAAGCCACTGATGGGAGCTTGGGAGTATGTAGTGCTCCTGGTAAAGATATCTTTTCGGAGGTGGTTGGGGAGGCGTTTTTACGCCCTGAAAAAGTCAAATGTAAGTTCCGAAAAGTACTCTGTGTGAAAGCCTCGCTGGTCTAAAGGTTAAGAGCCGGGTTAATACCATTGAAACTGGGTTTGAAGCCCCACCAGCTTAGTAACACCGTGGGATACAATATCCTCTACGCGACAGAGAATGTTACTGATCACAAGGACTAGAAAGGGGTAGTTTTGATGAAATTTGGGCCATTTTTCCTAGTAGAAAGTAGTAAAACCCCCACTGCTGGTCGCTCCTTGTTATTATATTATACGGTTGTGAGCACGAGACAGGCAAGGTCAGAGCCTATCACAGGAGAGCCCTGCTGCAGCCCCACCCCTTCCTGCTCCTGCACTTGGACGGTAGGGGTGAGGAGGTGGGGCACAGCCCAGTACCAGCAGTTCCTTCTCAGCGAGCAGAACCTTCAGAGAACCCCAGAGTGATGGATCCAGGCCCGGCCGAGAAGGTGGTGAGAGGCACGGGCAGAGGGGACGTGGAGGGAGGGACCAGGTCCCAGGCTCTCACCCTCTGTCCAGCCGTGACCTGCCAAGAGCCCTACAGAGAGAGCTCCCAGCTCAGGGGAGAGGTGCAGGCAGAGGTTGGAGAAGGTATGGGGAAGGTGGCACCAACACAGCCTGACAGGGGAGACCCTGCATCTATTCCTGTGTAATGTTACCTTTAAGAAAGGAAGAGAACTTCTGCCAACATAGCCTGACAGGAGAGACCCTGAAGTTAACTATTTGATAATATTTAGTGGGTTTGTGCCTTTAATAGTCATAAAGGCAGTAAATAAACAAGTTAGACTCTATTTTTATTTATTTATTTAGCATTTTTATATACTGACTTTCCAACAGAATTACTGATCAACTCGGTTTACATTATAACAGAACAATCACATTTACAAGTAAATGTCTTACAATGAACAGGTCCATATAACTTGGATAGGTATATGGGGTTAGCCAGTGAAAGATACAGTGCCTAATGTAGTCAGTCAATAAGGTAGCAGTAGATAGTTCTGCAGACTTTTAAAAATAAACACACTGAGTGTTCTCCAGACTTTTAAAGAGCAGACTGTTTTTAATACTGAGTGCATTGTATTGAAAAAAACCCAAAAAACCCCACAAAAAAGTAGCCAGAAGCTAGAAATAAGCCATGAGCAGTGTATACCAAAGTAAAAAAGTTGAATAGTTCAGCTCAGTTACTCACCTTGGAAAGGTATTGAGGTAGTGTGATTGGGTTTGAATAGGGACCAACATTTGTTAATCAAGGGAGCAGTGAGCCACTCAGGCTGACTAACTGAAGTTAGACTGTATTTCCCAACCCTAGCTCATCCCTTAATTTATAGGCAGGTGCCACTTTCACAAAAAAAAAAATCAACAAAAACTTTGAGAATTCGATCAGACCCCAGTAGGCCACTATCAGACACAGTGAATTCACTAATACATTTAAAGGAAGTTAGACACATTCCTACTCCCATAGCAACCTAAAACTTAACTAGGAACTGATCAAAATTGAGATGAAGGCAGCAGTCCAGCAGCAAGAGGGGGGCTTCCCAGTCTTTTGCATCGAGTGTCACATGTATGATTTTTTACCCACCGGTGAGAAGTTGTACATGTGCATGCGATGCAAAGAGCTCCTGGCTCTCAGAGAACGAGTCCGATCTCTGGAGGCTAGAGTGGCAGACCTGGAGGAGCTGAGGCAGACAGAGGTATATAGATGAGACCTTCAGGGACATAGTAGTCAAGTCCCAACTTCAGACTGGCAGCGCTGGTGCTGCCTTGGAGGAAGAAGGTCTCATAATGGGAGAGCACCAACCAGGTGTAGCAGGAAAGGATCCTGTAGCAAGGACCTGCTCTAGGTGATGCATTGTCCTTTCGCACTGAGGATATCTCCCCAAGGCCTACTGCCCAGGAGGGAAGGGTTAGGTTGGCCATCATAGTTGGTGATTTGATTAGGAATGTAGACAGCTGGGTGGCTGGTGGGCATGAGGATCGCCCGGTAACATGCCTACCTGGTGCGAAGGTGGCGAACCTCACGCGTCACCTAGATAGGATTTTAGACAGTGCTGGGGAGGAGCTGGCTGTCGTGGTACACATGGGCACCAACGACATAGGAAAATGTGGGAGGGAGGTTCTGGAAGCCAAATTTAGGCTCTTAGGTAGAAAGATTAAATCCAGAACCTCCAGGGTAGCATTCTCTAAAATGCTCCCTGTTCCACGCGCAGGTCACCAGAGGCAGGCAGAGCTCCGGAGTCTCAATGCGTGGATGAGACGATGGTGCAAGGAAGAGGGATTCAGTTTTGTAAGGAGCTGGGGAACCTTTTGGGGAAGGGGGAGTCTCTTCTGAAGGGATGGGCTCCACCTTAACCAGGGTGGAACCAGACTGCTGGCGCTAACCTTTAAAAAGGAGATAGAGCAGCTTTTAAACTAGAACAAAGGGGAAAGCCGACAGTCGCTCAGCAGCACATGGTTCGGAGAGATGTATCTTTAAAGGATACTAATGATGCATTAGAATTAGGGCATCCCTACTGAGGTTCCAATACTTAGAAAAGTAGTCCAAGTGCCTGTAACTAAAAACTCACCTGAGCTAAAAAATTCTAACTTATCCCTATCAATTAAAAAGCAGAATAAAAATACAAACAAAAAACAAACTTTGAAATGTTTGTATGCTAATACCAGAAGTCTAAGTAGTAAGATGGGAGAATTAGAATGTATAGCAGTAAATGATGACAGTCTTAATTGGCATCTCAGAGACATTTATTTAATTTAAAAATATTTCTATACCTTCTTTTCAAACTAGTTTGATCAAGACGGTTTACAAGAATCAATTATATAGATCAAGTTAACCAAAAGATAAATTAAATAAAATATAATAAAAAATTAAAAATAAATCAGCAAAAAGTTAAAGAAAAGTACAGAAAAAAATACAATAAACCATCATAATCCCTGCTCAAAAATAAACTAATTTTTTACAAAAAACAGATAAAGAAAGGTGGAAAGAGGATAACCAATGGGATAGTGCTATACCGGGGGTACAAATTATATCGCAATGACAGAGAGGAGCAGTCGGGAGGAGGTGTGGTGCTTTATGTCTGGGATGGCATAGAGTCCAACTGGATAAACATCCTGCATGAGACTAAATACAAAATTGAATCTTTATGGGTAGAAATCCCTTGTGTGTCAGGGAAGACTACAGTGATAGGGGTATACTACCGTCCACCTGGTCAAGATGGTGAGATGGACAGTGAAATGCTAAGAGAAATTAGGGAAGCTAACCAAATTGGTAGCGTGGTAATAATGGGAGACTTCAATTACCCCAATATAGACTGGGTAAATGTATCATCGGGTCACTCTAGAGAGATAGCGTTCCTGGATGGAATAAATGATAGCTTTATGGAGCAATTGGTTCAGAAACCGACGAGAGGGAGCAATTTTAGATCTAATTCTCAGTGGCGCACAGGACTTGGTGAGAGGTAACTGTGGTGGGGCTGCTTGGCAATAGTGATCATAATGATCAAATTTGATTTAATGACTGGAAAAGGAACAGTGTGCAAATCCAAGGCTCTCGTGCTAAACTTTCAAAGGGAAACTGATAAAATGAGAAAAATTGTTAGAAAAAAACTGAAAGGAGCAGCTACAAAAGTAAAAAATGTCCAAGAGGCGTGGTCATTGTTAAAAAAAAATACCATTCTAGAAGCACAGTCCAGATGTATTCCACACATTAAGGTGGAAAGAAGGCAAAACGATTACCAGCATGGTTAAAAGGGGAGGTGAAAGAAGCTATTTTAGCCAAAAGATCTTCATTCAAAAATTGGAAGAAGGATCCAACAGAAGAAAATAGGATAAAGCATAAACATTGGCAAGTTAAATGTAAGACATTGATAAGACAGGCTAAGAGAGAATTTGAAAAGAAGTTGGCTGTAGAGGCAAAAACTCACAGTAAAAACTTTTTTAAATATATCCGAAGCAGAAAGCCTGTGAGGGAGTCAGTTGGACCGTTAGATGATCGAGGGGTTAAAGGGGCACTTAAAGATAAGGCCATCGTGGAAAGATTAAATGATTTCTTTGCTTCGGTGTTTACTGAAGAGGATGTTGGGGAGGTACCCGTAATGGAGAAGGTTTTCATGGGTAATGATTCAGATGGACTGAATCAAATCACGGTGAACCTAGAAGATGTGGTAGGCCTGATTGACAAACTGAAGAGTAGTAAATCACCTGGACCGGATGGTATACACCCCAGAGTTCTGAAGGAACTAAAAAATGAAATTTCAGACCTATTAGTAAAAATTTGTAACTTATCATTAAAATCATCCATTGTACCTGAAGACTGGAGGATAGCAAATGTAACCCCAATATTTAAAAAGGGCTCCAGGGGCGATCCAGGAAACTACAGACCGGTTAGCCTGACTTCAGTGCCAGGAAAAATAGTGGAAAGTGTTCTAAACATCAAAATCACAGAACATATAGAAAGACATGGTGTAACGGAACAAAGTCAGCATGGCTTTACCCAGGGCAAGTCTTGCCTCACAAATCTGCTTCACTTTTTTGAAGGAGTTAATAAACATGTGGATAAAGGTGAACCGGTAGATATAGTATACTTGGATTTTCAGAAGGCGTTTGACAAAGTTCCTCATGAGAGGCTTCTAGGAAAAGTAAAAAGTCATGGGATAGGTGGCGATGTCCTTTCGTGGATTGCAAACTGGCTAAAAGACAGGAAACAGAGTAGGATTGAATGGGCAATTTTCTCAGTGGAAGGGAGTGGACAGTGGAGTGCCTCAGGGATCTGTATTGGGACCCTTACTGTTCAATATATTTATAAATGATCTGGAAAGAAATACGACAAGTGAGAATCAAATTTGCAGATGACAATTGTTCAGAGTAGTTAAATCACAAGCAGATTGTGATAAATTGCAGGAAGACCTTGTGAGACTGGAAAATTGGGCATCCAAATGGCAGATGAAATTTAATGTGGATAAGTGCAAGGTGATGCATATAGGGAAAAATAACCCATGCTATAATTACACAATGTTGGGTTCCATATTAGGTGCTACAACCCAAGAAAGATCTAGGTGTCATAGTGGATAACACATTGAAATCGGTTCAGTGTGCTGCGGCAGTCAAAAAAGCAAACAGAATGTTGGGAATTAGAAAAGGAATGATGAATAAAACGGAAAATGTCATAATGCCTCTATCGCTCCATGGTGAGACCGCACCTTGAATACTGTGTACAATTCTGGTCGCCGCATCTCAAAAAAGATATAATTGCGATGAAGGTACAGAGAAGGGTGACCAAAATGATAAGGGGAATGGAACAGCTCCCCTATGAGGAAAGACTAAAGAGGTTAGGACTTTTCAGCTTGGAGAAGAGACGACTAAGGGGGGATATGATAGAGGTGTTTAAAATCATGAGAGGTCTAGAACGGGTAGATGTGAATCGGTTATTTACTCTTTCGGATAGTAGAAAGACTAGGGGGCACTCCATGAAGTTAGCATGGGGCACATTTAAAACTAATCGGAGAGTTTTTACTCAATGCACAATTAAACTCTGGAATTTGTTGCCAGAGAATGTGGTTCGTGCAGTTAGTATAGCTGTGTTTAAAAAAGGATTGGATAAGTTCTTGGAGGAGAAGTCCATTACCTGCTATTAAATTCACTTAGAGAATAGCCACTGCCATTAGCAATGGTTACATGGAATAGACTTAGTTTTGGGTACTTGCCAGGTTCTTATGACCTGGATTGGCCACTGTTGGAAACAGGATGCTGGGCTTGATGGACCCTTGGTCTGACCCAGTATGGCATTCTCTTATGTTCTTATTCCTGTATAATGTTACCTATAAGAATGGAAGAGAGCCTGCATCTATTCCTGTATAATGTTACCTATAAGAATGGAAGAGACCCTGCATCTATTCCTGTATAATGTTACCTATAAGAATGGAAGAGACCCTGCATCTATTCCTGTATAATGTTACCTATAAGGAAGGAAGAGACCCTGCATCTATTGCTGTATAATGTTACCTATAAGAAAGGAAGAGAACTTCTGCCAACACAGCCTGACAGGAGAAACCCTGCATCTATTCCTGTATAATGTTACCTATAAGAATGGAAGAGACCCTGCATCTATTCCTGTATAATGTTACCTATAAGAATGGAAGAGACCCTGCATCTATTCCTGTATAATGTTACCTATAAGAATGGAAGAGACCCTGCATGTTACCTATAACAATGGAAGAGACCCTGCATCTATTCCTGTATAATGTTACCTATAAGAAAGGAAGAGAGGCTACATCTATTCCTGTATAATGTTACCTATAAGAAAGGAAGAGAGGCTACATCTATTCCTGTATAATGTTACCTATAAGAAAGGAAGAGAGCCTACATCTATTCCTGTATAATGTTACCTATAAGAAAGGAAGAGAGCCTACATCTATTATTGTATAATGTTGCCTATAAGAAAGGAAGAGAGCCTACATCTATTATTGTAAAATGTTGCCTATAAGAAAGGAAGAGAGCCTACATCTATTATTGTAAAATGTTGCCTATAAGAAAGGAAGAGAGCCTACATCTATTATTGTAAAATGTTGCCTATAAGAAAGGAAGAGAGCCTACATCTATTATTGTAAAATGTTGCCTATAAGAAAGGAAGAGAGCCTACATCTATTCCTGTATAATGTTACCTATAAGAAAGGAAGAGAGCCTACATCTATTATTGTAAAATGTTGCCTATAAGGGGTAAAGTGCTGCCAAAACAGTGGAGACTCCACCTCGATTCAGTCTCCTCAGGAATTACAAAGCACTATGTAAAGGGGAGAACAACAACCAGAGAGCATACAAGTCAGTCAATACAATAAAATGGCAGCTAATTTGGTTAAATTGAACTATTAACCAGTCTTTCCAGGAGCATAGAAAGTATATACATGGGTGCGTTTTATGTCTATACATACACATAACTGCGTTTTATTTATATGCAAGTGTGTGTTGTAAGTTCATATCATTTCTGGTGTGTGCATGTGTAACTGGTGCCTATATATGTATGTGTAGTATATATGTGTGCTTTGTATTTTTATGTATATATTTACACTGTATATATATCTATATGTGTAGTGTGTGCTTTATTTTTATGTATATATACACAGTGTAAATATATCTATGTGTGTAGTTTATATGTGTGCTTTGTATCTTTATGTATACATATTTACACTGTTGTTGTGTATATATCTATATATATATTTGTGTGCACACTTCCCTTCTATCTTGTCAATGATTGGTCCTCACTCCAAACGTTTTGTAGACCTTGAGTCTTGGGTGGGGGCATCAGCCTTTTCCCACTTTATAAAACTGGTGAATGAAATGGGGTGGGGTGCAAGAAAGCAGTAAGGTTGGCATATTTTGTCCCCTAAATAAGGTGGGGTTAAAGATGCTTGGGTGTTTGGTTCTCTTTTGCCTTTTAGCATCTGTGTTTGGATTCTTTGCTGATTCCTTGTATCTGTATCAGGGTTTTTATGATATTTGTATCCTCATCTGCTTTAGGATGGTTTTCTGGGAAATGGGCTCTCAGATCTGACAGTTAGTAGTGTAAGCAGAGGCAGTGTAGGACATTACACTTTTTTACTGGTTCTTGCATGTACAACCGACTGCAAACACAAACCCCCAGGATCGGATTCCCCCCCACTTCTCTTTACTGAACCTGAGGCCGGTTAACATGGAAGTGCAACAGAATCTGGGGCCATCCATTGCCTCGTCTGCTTTCAGCCAGGGCTTGAAGTTCATTAAACCTATTTTGAATCATTTTTATTTCCAGCCCAACACCATTTACAGGCTTAAAACTAGATTTTACATGGGTAAATCTGCTTTACCCTCATTGTCAATAGGTTTTATCTACATTAAGTGCACTTCACAGGTAAATAACTTTAGAAAACTGCTCCTATAGCATCTTACACTGACACGCTCAATTCACCTGTAAATGTTGATTTTAGAGCTTGAATGGTGATCTTTGCAGCGGTGATGGGGTATTTTAGTGCAGATGAACATGTGTAATGCAATATGGTCAGGCCTCACATAGCTAATCCTCGCTCCTTTTACCCCAGTACTGTATGAGCTTTCCAGACCAATCAGCTCCCTTCGTCTAAAGACGTGACCTGGATGCTCTCCAAAGCTCATGTAGAATGATAATTCCTGTGTTGGTCCAAGAAAAGGTGTCAGCTTAGGGAAAAGGCTATTCAGGACTAGAACACTACTTGTTCAAATATGTATTTATATAATTCTGAAATAACTCAAATGTTTAGTAATATGTATGCTTGTATCCCTTTTATCTAATAGACAATATATATAGCGATATATGTGTGTATGTGCATCAAAACTATGTCTTTGGCACAAGCACTTCCCACAGGACCTATCACTAAAGCATGAACGTTGAAAACGGCCATCCACTGTTGCACCTGCAGGATACTGGGGCCCCTCAGATCCAGCTATCTTCAGGCCAATATCCATTCTCCACTTCTTAGCTTAAACTACTCAAAAAAGTAGTAAACACCCAACATACCAAACACTTTACAAAACCACATTCTATATCCATCCCAATTCGGATTTTGCAAGTTCATCAGCACCAAAACAGTAATCTCCCTCACCGCCAGTTCAGAGGCATAGATAATGGCCAGTCCTATATCTTAGCAATGTTGGACATCTCCGCAGCATTTGATACCACTCACAAGATCCTCATAGACAAACTAACCAAAATTGGTCTAACTGGCACGGCCCTACGCTGGTTTGTCTCATATCTAGAAAACATATCAAAGTCAAAATAGGCAACAGCAAATCAGAACCTATCAAACTCACTCAAGGAGTGCCCCAAGGTTCATCTCTTCAACATCTACATGCTTCCCATATGTAAACTTATCCAACCTAGGGCTCACACTTCCATCTATGCAGATAACATCCAAATTCTAATCCCTATCACTGAATCTATCCCCAAATCTCTCCATGGGAAACCCACCTCAATACTATCAACCAATTACTCACCCAAATGAACCTGCCCTGAATACTTCCAAAACCAAACTCCTAACCATATCCCACAAACTAAGTCAAATGATCCTTACTGACTTAAACTCCACTGGCTACTCATAAGCTTTAGAATCTTACACAAGACTCTCACCATCATTCACAAACAGATCCCTATCAATCTTCCATGCCCACTCACTATCCACACCTTGAGACCTATCAGAGAAGCCTACAGGGATCACTATGCACCCTCCCAACCAAATCCACCTATCATGCAGCCACCAGAGAACGAGCCCTCTGATAGCAGGGCCAAACATCTGGAATGCCATGCCCCCCTGATCTAAGACAAGAACCCTGTCTATTGATGTTCAGAAAAAAACTCTACTTGGCTGTTTCAACAAGCCTTCCCTTAATTCAGGGCCATCTCAATTATAAGATATTGCCATGCTGGGTCAGACCAAGGGTCCATCAAGTCCAGCATCCTGGGCTTGGACCCTTTATCCAGTGCTCTCCTTCAGATATTGTAAATGGATTAGTTTTTGCTATAATTATAGAGTTATCTTCTGCTATTGGCTCCTCTTCCCCCCAGTTCCAGTACCCCTGTTTTATTGTAACTTTTGCCTTCCTCTATGTTTTGTTTAACCTTATTATCCTTTGTTTCTTGTAAACAGATATCTGTATCATGAATGTTGGTATAAAAAAAGCACTAAAATAAATCCTAAACTACCCATAGCTCAAGATGTAAGAGACCTAGGTGTAATCTTGGGACAGCAAACTAAATCTAAAAAACTCATTAATGTGACGTTAAGACTGCTACTTTAAACTACATGTACGAAAAAAATTAAAAACCCTCCTACAGCAATGATTTCCTAACCATCCTTCAAGCATTCATCTTCTCCAAGATAGACTACTGCAACCTTATACTACTGGGACTCCCAAGCACAACACTCAAACCCCTCCAAATGCTACAAATTTCCATTGCCAGAGTCCTCACAAACATCACTCCCATGGCTCCCAATGCAATTCAGAATCCTCTTCAAGAGTCTTACCACAATACACAAGATCATACATAATCCAAACATACACTGACATACCCCTCCTTCAACTTTCAAAAACCAAAAAGCCACAAGATCCGCACAAACACTGAGACCCTACCAACACCCTCACCCAAGCTAACTCACCTGAACTCTACCAGGGAACGAGCACTATCAATTGCAGCACCCAACTGGAATTCCATGCACCAAGAGCTACATCTAGAACCCAACACCCAAAACGTCAACAAAAAAAGACAAAAACCCCAAACAGAAAACCTGACTGTTTGAACAGGCCTTTTCATATCCCCCCCTTCACTACCAAGCCCTGAAATTAGAGCAGCCTACAATACATGCCCTTGTATATAGTTCTCTGCCCCCTCACCAACCTACTTTACTGTCCTTTGTTATAATACAGTTATCTGCCTTCCTTCTACTCATATTTAAGAGTCACCCAACTTTTTGTAATTCAAACAAACCTGAAATACTGTAATTTAGCCTTTTAATGTTGAGATGTAGTTTCTCTTATGCTAATTTTCCATGTGTTTATACCTGTTCAATGTAAACCTATGTGATGTGCAAACAAATGTCTGTATAAAAAAAGCTATTAAATATAATCTTGTGGTTATCTGTGGCACCGGGACAGACCTCACCCACCTC
Organism: Rhinatrema bivittatum; assembly: GCF_901001135.1. Taxonomy (NCBI): domain Eukaryota; kingdom Metazoa; phylum Chordata; class Amphibia; order Gymnophiona; family Rhinatrematidae; genus Rhinatrema; species Rhinatrema bivittatum. Next base: position 28,717,537 of record NC_042633.1, on the reverse strand, counting down.
TTGCTCCTGCAGTAACCAGGCCAGCTGTGTGGTTTGCACTCGTCAGGAACCGGTGGAGGTATCAGAAAGCATCTCCATCAACACAAGATACCTGAATCTGCAGGAGAACAATACTCAAGGTCATCAACACAGACATTCAAGCACCTTCGTCACCTGGAAATCTTACAGCTCAGCAAAAACCTGATCAGTACAATTGAGGTGGGAGCTTTCCATGGCTTGCCCAACCTGAGCACTCTGGAGCTTTTTGATAACCACTTGACCACTGTTCCCACTCAAGCTTTTGAATACCCTTCAAAGTTACTGGAGCTGTGGCAGAGAAATAACCCTATTGAAAGTATCCCCTCTTATGCTTTCATCCGTGTCCCATTCCTTTGGAGACTCGACTTGGGGGAACTTAAGAAGCTGGAGTATATTTCAGAAGCTGCCTTTGAAGGCCTTGTCAGTTTGAGGTATCTTAACTTGGGCACGTGCAACTTGAAAGATTACCCACCCTGACTGCATTGGTGAGGTTGGAAGAACTGGAATTATCAGGGAACCACCTAGAAATGATCCAGCCTGGCTTGTTCCAGAGGCTAACCAGCCTTCATAGGTTTGCAAGACCTCACACACAAGCTAAATAGCATCAGAGCCCTGCCAAATGCTTATAACCTTCTTTAGCTTGCAAGACCTGGCACACAACTTAACAGTACTAGAGGACAAGTCAGGCCCTGCCACACACTGGCTGCAGGAGTCTAACACCATCCTGCTGCTCCACTAGAGTCAGAACAGTGCTAGAGGACAAATCAGGCCCTGCCTCACACTGGCTGCAGGGCTCTAACACCATCCTGCTGCTCCGCTAGAGTCAGAACAGTGCTAGAGGACACATCAGGCCCTGCCACACACCAGCAGCAGGAGTCTAACACTCTGCTAAAGTGCTTAAGGCTGGGTGGTCCCAGGTCCACCAGCAGAGATTAAGCATTTTAAGCAGGGCTCTGTCAGGTCTGATTTGTTCTCTAACACTATATTAAGTTTCTTCTCAACTCTTTGTCAGCCCCTGTCCATCTGATTGACTCCACTGCTCCCATTTTCCAAACTGGCTCCCTGGCTACTAACACTCCCAGGAACATCAAAAGTCCAAAGGCTCTCAGTTATAAAATTTCTCCACTGGTGCCCCTTATGGGATTCAAACCCTCATTGGGCTGGCAGGGAGGCACCAAGCCCAACCAGTGAGTGCTGAGCCTGGCTTCTCCCCTTGAAGCTTCATCTCTATTTCACAGACCTCTTCTCTCCCTGCCACAAGTCCTAACAAACCAAAAAAAAGTGTCCCAAAGCAGACCAGCAAAGAATTTAAGTGCAGCCCTGCTGCCCTGTCTGCCTCCTCCCTCCTATATCTGCTCTCTACCACATTCCCCAGAAATACCTCCACCCAATTGGCAGTCTTGGAAATAGTTCATTAACAATAAAAAAAAAAGGGAAAGCTTTGAATCTGCACACTCACCTTCTCTGGTACCAGGGTTTCAGTCCTTTCTCCCCCAGTAAAGCAGTCCTCAGCAGCATCAGGCAGTCTGGTCCCACTCCCTCCTCTTCAGCACCTGGAAAGAGACTTGAAATACTTTGCGTTTGGCTCCTTTTTTATAGGATGGAGACTCCTCCCCTGCTGGCCAGGGATTGGTTCCTGAGGCCCCACCCTCTTCCTTCCCCTCCCCTGCTGGCCAGGGATTGGTTCCTGAGGCCCCACCCTCTTCCTTCCCCTCCCCTGCTGGCCAGGGATTGGTTCCCAAGGCCCCACCCTCTCCCTCCAACACCTGTGTCTCAGGTTTCTCCGATGCTTCAGGGGGAAGGAACCAGCCCGACTGACTCTGTGTCACCTGGTATTTCTTCCCCCTTTCCCTGCAGATTTTTGGTTCTGGGGAGTTTTTGTTTCTGGGGTTTTGACCTACCTCCCTGGACTGTATACTGACCCCGTCAGACACCTCCCCACTTTTTCAGGAGTCTTGCCCTACCCCCTCCCTGAACAGGAAGTCAGCATTTCCATGTTTCTTTCCCATAAACTTTTTCCTTTCAAAATCCCATCAGCCCCTTCCTGATTATTGTGATCCCATCTTGCCTCCCCCCACCTCCGTAAAGATATCTTTACCAGGAGCACCACAGCCTCCCAGGATCCACCGGTGGCTCAGGGCTCAGAAGGAGCCATTTATAAGCCACACGGTTCACATTCAGCCTCTGTTTTATTTAAACACACTTCTGTGTGATTTTTATTACAATAAACTTTTTTTTATTAGGAAAACAGTCCACAATGTCTCTATCCATCATAATTCAGTCATCCGCCGATACAAAGTACAGAGCAATATCCCCAGCCCTTCCTTTATTCCCCCGCTCCGGAGAATGCTCGGATTTCCCCTTCTCCTAGGGCTTCCCTATAGTTGTAAAGGATCCAGCCTGTTTCTCCATATTGCAGCTGGGGACAGAGGCTCCGGGGTTTTTAACCCTCTTTCCACGGCTCTCTTGTATTACACCATCCAGGGATTAACAGCTCCTTGCCCGCAATCACAAGAATGAAATGTTCTCTCTTAAAATAAAAGAATCTTTCTAACGCAGAGCTGTGTGTGAGGGTCTCAGTACTGGAATAGCAGGAGGTGCTGCAGGGTAGGAGTGCGGTGCATTGGTAGAGCTGTATGTGAGGGTCTCAGTACTGGAATAGGGGGTGCTGCAGGGCAGGAGTGAGGTGCATTGGCAGAGCTGTGTGTGAGGGTCTCAGTACTGGAATAGCAGGGGTGCTGCAGGGCAGGAGTGAGGTGCATTGGTAGAGCTGTGTGTGAGGGTCTCAGTACTGGAATAGCAGGGGGTGCTGCAGGGTACGAGTGAGGTGCATTGGTAGAGCTGTGTGTGAGGGTCTCAGTACTGGAATAGCAGGAGGTGCTGCAGAGCAGGAGTGAGGTGCATTGGCAGAGCTGTGTGTGAGGGTCTCAGTACTGGAATAGCAGGGGGTGCTGCAGGGCAGGAGTGAGGTGCATTGGTAGAGCTGTGTGTGAGGGTCTCAGTACTGGAATAGCAGGAGGTGCTGCAGAGCAGGAGTGAGGTGCATTGGTAGAGCTGTGTGTGAGGGTCTCAGTACTGGAATAGCAGGGGCTGCTGCAGGGCAGGAGTGAGCTGCATTGGCAGAGCTGTGTGTCAGGGTCTCAGTACTGGAATAGCAGGAGGTGCTGCAGGGCAGGAGTGAGCTGTATTGGCAGAGCTGTGTGTGAGGGTCTCAGTACTGGAATAGCAGGGGGTGCTGCAGGGCAGGAGTGAGCTGCATTGGCAGAGCTGTGTGTGAGGGTCTCAGTACTGGAATAGCAGGGGGTGCTGCAGGGTAGGAGTGAGCTGCATTGGCAGAGCTGTGTGTCAGGGTCTCAGTACTGGAATAGCAGGAGGTGCTGCAGGGCAGGAGTGAGGTACATTGGCAGAGCTGTGTGTCAGGGTCTCAGTACTGGAATAGCAGGAGGTGCTGCAGGGCAGGAGTGAGGTACATTGGCAGAGCTGTGTGTCAGGGTCTCAGTACTGGAATAGCAGGAGGTGCTGCAGGGCAGGAGTGAGGTCGCCCGTATGACATAGTGAGGTTAAAGGTAGCGTCGGCGCCATTTTGAAGATTGGCAATACGGCCCGCGTGCAGGAGGTCGCTCCCGGACCCCCGCTGGACTTTTGGCAAGTCTTGTGGGGGTCAGGAGGCCCCCCCAAGCTGGCCAAAAGTTCCTGGGGGTCCAGCGGGGGTCCGGGAGCGATCTGCACGCATGACGTCGGGAGCCAGGAACCAAAATGGCACCGGCGCTACCTTTGCCCTGTCACATGATAAGGGCAAAGGGCCACCGGCGCCATTTCTCAACGCAGCCGTGGCCAGAGAGCTGGAGATCACGTCAGGACCCCCCCCCCCCACTGGACCCCAGGTAATTTAAAACATTTGGGGGGGGGGTTCGGGAGGGTGGGGGATTTGTTTTAAAGGTTCGGGGTGGGTTTTAGGGTTTTTTTGGTGTGCCGGTTTTCCCGCGCCCTATTTAACGATACAATACAAATGCCCCTGATGATAAATCGGGGGCATTTGTATTGTATCGTGCACTCTAACGATTTTGGATGATTTTAAAATTATCTGACGATAATTTTAATCGCTCAAAAACGATTCACATCCCTAGACAGACACAGACTAGTTCTTTTATTAAACAGTATATGGAACCACCAGAGGTGGCAGTAGTGAGCTGGAAGCACCCGGCTGGGCTGAGGTCCCTCAGGTACTGGAACAGCGATCCCTGGTTCCCTGTACGTACCTGGATCAGTCCAGACAGTGGGTTATGTCCCCAATCCAGCAGATGGAGTCAGCACAAGCTTTGAGGGGGCGTATCCATATATACTACTACCCCCTCTGCAGGAGTTCAGTATCTTCTGACTCCAGCAGATGCGAGTAGGGGAATCAGGCTTCCCCTCCTTTTCCTTTTTCTTCACTTTCTTGCTTGATTATGGCTTGTTGTTGTCTTTTTCTGTGGATCAAGTTTGTATCAAGTTTGTATTAGAGTTCTTTCAACTTCTGGGGAGTGGCTTATCTTCCTTGTCTCTTCTCTGCGGCCTTGCTGTTTATTTCTCGTTGCAGCCAGGGGTAAGTTTGTTTTTCCTTTGTAGTTTTTTCCTTCACAGCTCAGCCCCCGGTGCCCGCAAAAGCCGGTGGAGCCGGCCTCTTCGCTCTTTACTCCCTCACCCGCGGCCATTTTACAGCTCCTCATGGGCTGCTGAGCCATTTAGGGAAAGATGTCTGGGGTGGGTCGTGTGGCCGGTCTGGAAACTTATCCCGTTGTTCCCCCTTTGTGACATCATCTCCACGTCATAATCCTACCTTGGACGTGTATATAAGTCGCATCGCCAAGTAAATTGTCCCTTTGTATTTGGTTCGGGACAGGTCAGAGCGGTTACAGCGGTACCTTAAGTTATCTTTCGGAAGATTGGCAACACTTTCAGCAGGTAAGGGCATACTATTGGATGGTTCTTTCCAACACACCCCGCATGGACACCGAATGGACACCGGGACCGCTGCCCTGAGCACCCGGATGTCCATGATCGGAGGCCCCGCTACATTCCACGTCCGGGCGCTCAAGGGAGCGGCCATGGACGTTGGAAGGCAGCGGGGCCTCCGATCATGGACGTCCGGAAAGAGGCGCCAAAGCCAATAGATACATGTAGTTCATGACGCTGTCCGATGCTGTCCGTTGGATATTCACAACTGTCAAGAGCAGAGCACCACACTAACGCCAGGGTAGGCAGTAAAAATAGAGGGTAAAGACACGGAAAATGTGCATGCTAAAGACGCGCTATTTTGGCCGCGTGTTACTCTATCGAAGGGAATAGCTAATCCGGTCATTAAACACCATTAACATATCATCTACATGTGGCGGGCGCTAATTGCAACACGTCATTTTCAGCATGCGCTAAGGACGCGTTAGAGCATATACTGAATCACGCGTTCGTCTTACGCGTCTAAAACGCGCGTCCAATTCGCGTTCAAAAGCGCGCAAGCCGGGCCACTCTTTACTGAATCGGCCTGAAAGTTGGTTGCTGTATGTGTCCAGGGTTCATCCAGTGCTGGTAGAGGTTGTAACAAACCCCAAGGATGTCCGGCTGGTGGCTTTTGCTTTGCACAAACAGCACAGGAACCCACATAAGCTTGTATGGCCTTTTTCATGGTTGGCCACCAGTAGTACCGCTGTAACATGGCCAGCCAGGTGGGAATTGTGCATCCACTTCAACAGCTTCTTCCTTTGATTTCTGGCCACAACCATTTTCCCAGCGGGTACCGCATGAGTGGCTGCAAGAACCACTTTCCCGGGGTCAATGATGTGACGGGGGTTCATCTGGCACATCCTGAGGGGAGAAGGATCGTGACAAGGCATCAGCCCGAGTGTTCTTCTCTCCCGGACAATACTTCAAAAGGAAGTCAAATCTGTTAAAGAACAGGGACCATCTTGCTTGACGTGATTGAGTCGTTGAGCATGTCTGAGGTACTCCAAAATCTTGTGATCGGTGTACACTGCTATTTGGTGTTGTGCACCTTCTAGCCAAGAATTCCACTCCTCAAAGGCCAGCTTGATTGCGAGTAACTCTTTGTCTCCGATTCCATAATTCCTTTCGGCAGGCGAGAACTGCCTTGAGAAGGAGGAACAAGGATGGAGCACATTAGATTCACTATACTGGTTTAAAACCGCTCCCACGCCAACGTCTGATGCATCGACCTCGACGATGAATGGACTATGTGGGTCAGGATGGCAGAGGCACGGCTTCTTTTGAACCATCTCTTTGAGTGTCAGAAAGGCTGATATGGCGTCTGGAGACCAGTTGGTGGGATGGCTCCCTTTCTGGTCATAGCAGTTAGAGGGACTGTCAATGAAGAGTAGTTTTTGATGAAGGAACGATAGTAATTGATGAAGCCCAAAAAGCGGCGCAGTGCCTTCAGGCCTGTAGGTTGAGGCCAATCCTGGATACTTTCTAATTTCTTGGGGTCCATCTAAAACCCGTTCTTAGAAAGAATGTAACCCAGGAAGGGTACAGACTCCTTGTGGAATTCGCACTTTTCAAATTTTGCGAATAGGTGGTACTCACGCAGGCATCTTAAAACTTTCTTGACATCCTCTTGATAAGTTTGCAGATCTTGAGAGAAGATCAGTATATTATCGACATATACTACTACGCCTTGATATAGTAAGACCCGTAAAATGTCGTTCATCATATTTTGAAAGACTGCAGTTGCGTTACTCAAACCGAAGGGCATGACGAGATATTCGAAGTGTCCATCGCAGGTGTTAAAAACGGTCTTCCATTCGTCTCCTTCGCGAATACGCACCAAGTTGTAGGCTCCTGTAAGGTCCAGTTTGGAGAATATCTTAGCTCCTTGGAGCCTGTCAAACAGTTCAGAAATTACGGGCAGGGGATACCGGTCCTTGATGGTAATCTCATTCAGACCCCTGTAGTTGATGCAGGGGCATAAAGTGCCATCTTTCTTCCCTACAAAAAAGAAGCCTGCACCTGCAGGAGATTTGGAAGGTCTGATGAATCTCTTTTGAAGGTTCTCTTGTATGTAGACGGGCATGGCCTTAGTCTCAGCTACAGAAAGAGGATAAACTGCTGCTTGTTTTGAGAAAACATCCTGGAAAGAAGCATATTGTGAGGTAAGCCAGGTAATGAGGGTGTGGTGTGCATGCAATTGAGCGGTGAAACTTCCGCGGGGCACCGACCATGACAGTCAGGCCCCCACCGGGGCAATTCCAATGTGGCCCAATTAAATTGTGGCAAATGATCTTGTAGCGAAGGCAGTCCAAGTACCACCGGCTGTCAGCTGGTAAAATTAAGCGTCTGCTGTCAAACCCGCTGACAGCCGCCACTTCCGCCAATAAGGAGGTGCTAGGGACGTGCTAGTGTCTAATCCCCGGCTCTGTCAGTGACTGTGTATTCTAGTCCTGAATCACTTTATATGTCCCTGCCTCAACTCTAATCCCCGGCTCTGTCAGTGACTGTCTATTCTAGTCCTGAATCACTTTATATGTCCCTGCCTCAACTCTAATCCCCGGCTCTGTCAGTGACTGACTTAAAACATGAATTAACATGGGGGAAGGATCTGCAAGTTGAACTGGAGGAGGACGAATGGGAAGATATACGTATGCTTGTAGCTAAATTGTCTTTATCAGTGCATTTACAGAAAACTCCCTTAAGTTGTCCTCTGGCATGCATGGGTACACCTGTTAGATTGCAGACTGCGTATGGGTCTGAAAGATGTTGGAGAGGGCGCGGGGAGGAAGACACCGGGGGACGTGTGTGATGCTGTTGTGTGGGGATCACTCCTTTATGCAGAGCCCTTCAGCAGCTCATAAAGACTCTGAGGAACTCTGCTTTCCTATGGGAATCTAACTTTTTGCTGTTTAATGCGGCAATCGAGGAGGCTCCTGCACAGGTCAAGCAGTTCATGTCTCAAGTTCCTAAGGCTGCGAGATGCTCGGTTCCGGCCGAATGGAAGAAGATCGCTGGTCCAGCAATGTCACGGGCCTGCAGCCGTCCGGATGAGATGCACAGGGGATGGAGCAGGTCAGGGCAATACGGAGAAACGGGCTGGATCCTTTACAACTATAGGGAAGCCCTAGGAGAAGTGGAAATCCTAGCATTCTCCGGGGCGGGGAATAAAAGAAGGGCTGGGGATATTGTTCTATACTTTGTATTGACTGAATTATGATGGATAGAGGTGTTATGGACTTCCTGTTTTCCTGATAAAAAAAAAAAGTTTATTGTAATAAAAAACACATCGAAGTGTGTTTAAATAAAACAGAGGCTGAATGTAAACCAGGAGATTTGTGGCTTATAAGTGCCTCCCTCTGAGCCCTGAGCTACTGATGGAGTTTGGGAGGGTGTAGTGCTCCTGGTAAAGATATCTTTTCGGAGGTGGGTGGGGGAAGACGTTTTTACTCCCTGAAAAGGTCAAATATAAGTTCCGAAAAGTACTTGGTGTGAAAGCCTCGCTGACCCAAGGGTTGGGAGCCGGGTTAATAACAGTGAGGTTGTAAGTTCGAAGCCCCACCAGCTCTGTAAGACCGTTGAGTATAACATCCTCTCCTCGACAGAGGATGCTACTGATCACAAGGACTAGAAAGGGGTAGTTTTGGGGAAATTTGGGCCATTTTGAATGGTAGAAAGTAGTAAAACCCCCATTCTGCTGGTGGCTCTTTCTTATTATTATTATATTATATGGTTGTGAGCGCGAGACAGGCAGGGTCGGAGCCTATCACAGGAGAGCCCTGCTGCAGCCCCGCCCCTTCCTGCTCCTGCGATTGGACGGTAGGGGCGAGGAGGCGGGGCACAGCACAGCCGGGTCCCAGCCGTTCCTTCGCAGCGAGCAGGAGCTTCAGAGAGACGGATCCAGGCCCAGGGGCGAACGTAGGGAGAGGCGCCGGGTCCCAGGATCTCACTCTCTGTCCGGCCGCGACCTGCAAAGAGCCCTACAGAGAGAGAGATCGCGGCCCATGGGAGAAGGTGGGAAGAGGCGCGGGCAGAAGTTGGAGAGGAAGCGGGGAGGAAGGCACCGGGGGACGTGTGCGATGCTGTTGTGAGCGGATCGCTCCCTTATGCAGAGCCCTTCAGCAGCTCATAAAGACTGTGAGGAGCTCTGCTTTCCTATGGGAATCTAACTTTTTGCTGTTTAATGCGGCAATCGAGGAGGCTCCTGCACAGGTCAAGCAGTTCATGTCTCAGGTTCTTAAGGCTGCGAGATGCTCGGATCCGGCCGAATGGAAGAAGATCGCCGCTCCGGCAATGTCACGGGCCTGCAGCCGTCCGGATGAGATGCACAGGATAGAAAATTTCACGCAATAAGGAAAAAACAGACCAGATGCTTTTACAAACCTGTGGAAGTGGAAATCCTAATATTCTCAAGGGCGGGAGGGGTAATGAAATAATGGTTGAGGATATTCTATACTTTGTATTTCCTGTTGATTCTAACTGATTGCATTATGATGCTGTTTTCTAAAGAAAAAAGTTTATTGTAAAAACAAAAAAAAACAAATCCCATTGTGTTTAAATAAACAGAGACTGAACCGTGGGACTTGTGACTTATAAGTGTCTCCCGCTGAGCTCTGAGCCACTGGGGGATGTTGGAAAGCTGTAGTGCTCCTGATAAAGTTATCTTTTCGCATGTGGTCGGGGGAGGCGTTTCTACTTGAAATGTCAAATATAAGTTCCGAAAGCTACTTGGTGTGAAAGCCTCGCTGACCCAAGGGTTGGGAGCCGGGTTAGTATCATTGAGGTTGTGGGTTCGAAGCCCCACCAGCTCGGTAACATTGAGGTTGTGGGTTCGAAGCCCCACCAGCTCGGTAACATTGAGGTTGTGGGTTCGAAGCCCCACCAGCTCCGAAACACCGTGGATTGTAGCATCCTCTCCGCGACAGAGGATGTTACTGAGCCTCTGTCGTGGAGAGGATGCTACACCAGTTCAGTAACCTTGAGGACCAGCTCCGTAAAACCGTGGGTCGTAGCATCCTCTCCAGTCAGAAAGAGGTAGTTTTGGTGAAATTTTGGCCATTTTTGCCTAGTAAAAAGTAGTAAAACCCCCAGTCTGCTGGTGGCTCTTTCTTGTTATTAATTAAGGCTCTTTCGCATTAGAGGTATTCACCGGAATATGCTTGGAACACAGGTCTAACTGACCCCCCCCCTCCGCCCCATCCACCCGCACCACTTACCTACACTGGCCCCCACCTAGCTTCTGGCTAAGCTAGACTCGAACCCGCGCCCTCCTATATTCGAGTAAATCCCTGTAACGGAGCCATCGGACAGAGCTGCTGAGCCACCAGTCAGCTGGGTACAGACTCTCCCGGGTTTTTACCCCTTATTCTTCTCCTAGCACAGGACTCCAGCCTAAGGACCAGCCCTTCACAGCCGGCTCTGCACTCTCAGAGGCTCCGGAGTTTTACCCCTCTTTCCACCACTCTCTTGTATTACACCCTCCGGTGATTAACAGCTCCTCGCCCGCAATCACAAGAATGAAATGTTCTCTCTTAAAATAAAAGAATCTTTCTAACGCACACAGTGCGCGGTGAAACCTCCTCCCCTATGCAAACAAACATTAAACGTGCAGAGATTATGGGTTTCTAGCAGGGACTGTTAGACCCGGGCTGCGGGGGAGCTTCTGAGCCATCACACACCGTCCAGCACTGCCCTGGGAAAGGAAGCACCCAGGACAGATTTAGCCTTCCCCGTGTGCGATATTTACCGCTCATTCTCTCCCACACATCGCATCCCTCGGTCATTCATTCATTTGTTTATTTAACCGATATCTGGTTCCATGCGAACACCTCTGTCACAATCAGACCGTGAACACGGAGCAGTGAGAGCAGGCTGGCGGGAAGAGCCGCTTAAAACCCGGGGACCTTTGCACGGTTTGCAAGCTTAAAGCCTGGGGAGGGGGAGGCCGTAAAGCGCCGCTCATGCCTGGGCCAGAATCCGCGCTTCCCCCCAGCCTTAGCCCCCATTGCTCCTTCCGTGCTAAGCGGCTTTTCCTGCCAGGGCGGCCGCTGCCCGCTCTCGGAGCGCACGGCCGAGCTCTCGGTCACCGACCGGAAGCTACAGCTCCACCATGGTTGTGAGGGCGAGACAGGCAGGGTCGGAGCCTAATCACAAGAGAGAGCTCTGCTGCAGCCCCGCCCCTTCCTGCTGCTGCGAATGGACGGCAGGGGGAGGAGGCGGGGCAGAGCACAGCCCGGTCCCGGCCGTTCCTTCGCAGTCAGCAGGAGATTCAGAGACCCCGAGAGACGGATCCAGGCCCAGGGGAGAAGGTAGGGAGAAGCGCGGGCAGAGGGGACGTGGAGGGAGGGACCGGGGCCCAGGATCTCACCCTCTGTCCGGCCGCGAGCTGCAAAGAGCCCTACACAGAGAGAGATCGCGGCCCAGGGGAGAAGGTGGGGGGAGGAAGGCACCGGGGGACGTGTGCGATGCTGCTGTGTGGGGATCGCTCCCTTATGCAGAGCCATTCAGCAGCTCATAAAGACTGTGAGGAGCTCTGCTTTCCTATGGGAATCTAACTTTTTGCTGTTTAATGCGGCAATCGAGGAGGCTCCTGCACAGGTCAAGCAGTTCATGTCTCAGGTTCTTAAGGCTGCGAGATGCTCGGATCCGGCCGAATGGAAGAAGATCGCCGCTCCAGCAATGTCGCGGGCCTGCAGCCGTCCGGATGAGATGCACAGGATAGAAAATTTCACGCAATAAGGAAAAAACAGACCAGATGCTTTTACAAACCTGTGGAAGTGGAAATCCTAATATTCTCAAGGGCGGGAGGGGTAATGAAATAATGGTTGAGGATATTCTATACTTTGTATTTCCTGTTGATTCTAGCTGATTGCATTATGAATCTGTTTTCTAAAGAAAAAAGTTTATTGTAAAATCAAAACAAAAAAACAAATCCAATTGTATTTAAATAAAACAGAAGCTGAACCGTGGGACTTGTGACTTATAAGTGTCTCGCTCTGAGCTCTGAGCCACTGGGGGATGTTGGAAAGCTGTGGTGCTCCTGATAAAGTTATCTTTCCGGAGGTGGTTGGGGGAGGCGTTGCTGTTCCTTGAAAAGGTCAAATATAAGTTCCGAAAAGTAGTTGGTGTGAAAGCCTCGCTGACCCAAGGGTTGGGAGCCGGGTTAGTAACAGTGAGGCTGTGGGTTCAAAGCCCCCTCAGCTCGGTAGTATAACATCCTGTCCGCGATAGAGGATGTTACTGATCACAAGGACTGGAAAGGGGTAGTTTTGGTGAAATTTGAGCCATTTTTCCTAGTAGAAAGTAGTAAAACCCCCAGCCCCCCCTCCACCCGCACCACTTCCCTACACTGGCCCCCACCTAGCTTCTGGCTAAGCTAGACTCGAACCCGCGCCCTCGTATATTCGAGTAAATCCCTGTAACGGAGCCGTCAGACATAGCTGCTGAGCCACCAGTCAGCTGGGTACAAACGCTCCCGGGTTTTTACCTCTTATCTTTTAGGAGGTGGGTGGGGAGGCGTTTTTATTCCCTGAAAAGGTCAAATATAAGTTCCGAAATAAGCTTAGTGTGAAAGCCTCGCAGACTCAAGGGTTGGGAGCCAGGTTAGTAACATTCAGGTTGTGGGTTCGAAGCCCCACCAGCTTAGTAACACCGTGGATTGTAGCATCCTCTCCGCGACAGAGGATGTTACTGATCACAAGGACCAGAAAGGGGTAGCTTGGAACACAGGTCTAACTGACCCCCTCCTACCCATCCACCCTCACCGCTTTCCTACACTGGCCCCCACCTAGCTTTTGGCTAAGTTAGACGAGCGAATCCCTGTAACGGAGCCGTCAGACAGAGCTGCTGAGCCACCAGTCAGCTGGGTACAAACACTCCCGGGTTTTTACCCCTTATTCTTCTCCTAGCACAGGACACCAGCCCTTCACAGCCGGCTCTGCACTCTCCAGGCAGCCGGGGACAGAGGCTCCGGGGTTTTACCCCTCTTTCCACCACTCTCTTGTATTACACCCTCCGGTGATTAACAGCTCCTCGCCCGCAATCACAAGAATGAAATGTTCTCTCATAAAATAAAAGAATCTTTCTAACATACACAGTGCACGGTGAAACGTCCTCGCCTATGGAAACAAACATTAAAAGTAGACAGATTATGGGTTTCTAGCAGGGACTGTTGGCTCAGTAGCTCCCCGGGAGCTCGGGTCTATCTATTGCCAGCAGAGACCGTCCAGCACTGCCCTGAGAAAGGAAGCAACCAGGACAGATTTTGGCTTACCCGTGTGCGATATTTACCGCTCACCCTCTCTCTCACACAAATCGCATCCCTCGGTCATTCATTCATTCATTCATTCAACCGATTTCTGGTTCCATGCAAACACCTCTGTCACAATCAGACCGTGATCACGGAGCAGTTAGAACAGGCTGGCGGGATGAGCCGCTTAAAACCCGGGGACGTTTGCACGGTTTGCAGGACTTGCAAGCTTAAAGCCTGGGGAGGGTGAGGCCGTGAAGCGCAGTTCATGCCTGGGCCAGAACCCGCGCTTCCCCGCAGTCTTAGCCACCATTGCGCCTTCCATGCAAAGCGGCTTTTCCCGGCAGGGTGGCCGCTGCCCACCTTCGGAGCTCACGGCCGGGCTCTCGGTAACCGACCGGAAGCTACAACTCCGCCATTGCAAGCGGATCCTCCCGCAGCTTCCTACTGAAGGCGAGACAGACAGGGTCGGAGGCTATCACAGGAGAGCCCTGCTGCAGCCCCGCCCCTTCCTGCTGCTGCGATTGGACTGCAGGGACGAGGAGGCGGGGCACAGTACAGCCCTGTGGTCCCAGCCGTTCCATCGCAGCGGGCTGGAGCTTCAGAGGCCGCAGGGACGGATCTAGGGCCAGTGGAGAGTCGCGTACAGAGGGGACGCGGACGCACAGGATCCCAGCATCTCACCCTCTGTCCGGCCAGGAGCTGCTGCATCCCCCCAGGCTTTAAGCTTGCAAGTCCTGCAAACCGTGCAAACGTCCTCGGGTTTTAAGCGGCTCTTCCCGCCAGGCTGCTCTCACTGCTCTGTGTTCACGGTCTGATTGTGACAGAGGTGTTTGCATGGAACCAGAAATCAAATGAATGAATGAATGAGGGATGCGATGTGCGTGAGAAAGAGAGAGGGTGAAGGGTAAACATCGCACACCTGGAAGCCAAAATCTGTCCTGGGGGCTTCCTTTCCCAGGGCAGTGCTGGACGGTTTCTGCTGGTAAGAGATGGCTCAGAAGCTCCCCCGGAGCCCGTGTCTAACAGCCCCTGCTAGAAATCCATAATCTTTCCACTTTTAATGTTTGTTTCCATAGGCGAGGAGGTTTCACCGTGCACTGTGTGCGTTAGAAAGATTCTTTTATTTTAAGAGAGAACATTTCATTCTTGTGATTGGGGGCGAGGAGCTGTTAATCACCGGAGGGTGTAATACAAGAGAGTCGTGGAAAGAGGGGTGAAAACCCGGAGTCTCTGTCCCCGGCTGCCTAGAGAGTGCAGAGCCTGCTGTGAAGGGATGGACCGCACGCTGGAGTCCGGTGCTAGTGAGGAGTTGGGGGGAAGGAGAAGAATAAGGGGTAAAAACCCGGGAGTGTTTGTACCCAGCTGACTGGTGGCTCAGCAGCTCTGTCTGACGGCTCCGTTACAGGGATTCTCTCTACTACTAGGACCTGAGCCTCTCGTGGATCCTGGGAGGCTGTAGTGCTCCGGGTAAAGATATCTTTTACGAGGTGGGTGTGGGGGCGTTTTTACTCCCTGAAAAGGTCAAATATAAGTTCCGAAAAGAGCTTAGTGTGAAAGCCTCGCTGGCCCAAGGGTTGGGTGCTGGGTTAGTAACAGTGATGCTGTGGGTTCGAACCCCCACCAGCTCAGTAAGACCGTGGATTGAATAGATCCTCTCCGCAAAGGAGCTACTCAAGTAAGATCGTGGATTGAAAGATCCTCTCCGCAAAGGAGCTACTCAGTAAGACCGTGGATTGAAAGATCCTCTCTGCGAAGGAGATACGAGGATTGAAAGATACGAAGATGCGAAGGAGATACTCAGAAAGACGGGACCAGAGGATGTTACTGATCAGAAATTTTTCCTAGTAAAAAGTAGTAAAACTCCCTTCGCGGAGAGGATCTTTCAATTTACTCTCTTACTGAGTATCTTCCTTCGCGGAGAGGATCTTTCAATCCACCGTCTTTCTGAGTATCTCCTTTGCGGAGAGGATCTATTCAATCCACGGTCTTACTGGTTATCTGCACGGTCTTACAGAGCTGGTGGGGGTTCGAACCCACAGCCTCACTGTTACTAACCCGGCTCCCAACCCTTGGGCCAGCGAGGCTTTCACACTAAGCTCTTTTCGGAACTTATATTTGACCTTTTCAGGGAGTAAAAACGCCTCCCCAACCACCACCTAAAAGAGCACTACAGCCTCCCAGGATCCACGAGAGGCTCAGGTCTCAGAGGGAGCCACTTATAAACCACAAGTCCCGCGTTTCACATCCATCTTCTCTTTGATGTAAACACACAGTACAGAACAATATCCCCAGCCCTTCTGTTATTCCTCCTCCCCATCCACCCGCACCACTCACCTACACTGGCCCCCACCTAGCTGCTGAGCCACCAGTCAGCCGGTTACAGACTGTCCCGGGTTTTTACCCCTTATTCTTCTCCTAGCACAGGATTCCAGCCTAAGGACCAGCCCTTCACATCAGGCTCTGCACTCTCCAGTCAGCCGGGGACAGAGGCTCCGGGGTTTTACCCCTCTCTTGTATTACACCATCCAGTGATTAACAGATCCTCGCCCGCACTCACAAGAATGTTCTCTCTTAAAATAAAAGAATCTTTCTAACGCACACAGTGCGCGGTGAAACCTCCTCCCCTATGCAAACAAACATTAAACGTGGACAGATTACGGGTTTCTAGCAGGGGCTGTTAGACCCGGGCTGCGGGGGAGCTTCTGAGCCATCTCTTGCCGGCACAGACCGTCCAGCACTGCCCTGGGAAAGGAAGCCCCCAGGACAGATTTAGCCTTCCCCGTGTGCGATATTTACCGCTCATTCTCTCACACACATCGCATCCCTCGGTCATTCATTCATTCATTTGTTTATTTAACCGATATCTGGTTCCATGCGAACCCCTCTGTCACAATCAGACCGTGAACACGGAACAGTGAGAGCAGGCTGGCGGGAAGAGCCGCTTAAAACCCGGGGACATTTGCACGGTTTGCAAGCTTAAAGCCTGGGGAGGGGGAGGCCGTAAAGCGCAGCTCATGCCTGGGACAGAACCCGCGCTTCCTACCCAGCCTTAGCACCCATTGCTCCTTCGGTGCTGAGCAGCTTTTCCCGGCAGGGTGGCCGCTGCTCGCTTTCGGAGCGCACGGCCGAGCTCTCGGTCACCGACCGGAAGCTACAGCTCCACCATGGTTGTGAGGGCGAGACAGGCAGGGTCGGAGCCTAATCACAAGAGAGAGCTCTGCTGCAGCCCCGCCCCTTCCTGCTGCTGCGAATGGACGGCAGGGGGAGGAGGCGGGGCAGAGCACAGCCCGGTCCCGGCCGTTCCTTCGCAGTGAGCAGGAGATTCAGAGAGACGGATCCAGGCCCATGGGAGAAGGTAGGGAGAGGCGCGGGCAGAGGGGACGTGGAGGGAGGGACCGGGTCCCAGGATCTCACTCTCTGTCCGGTCAGGAGCTGCAAAGAGCCCTACAGAGAGAGATCGCGGCCCAGGGGAGAAGGTGGGGGGAGGAAGGCACCGGGGGACGTGTGTGATGCTGTTGTGAGCGGATCGCTCCCTTATGCAGAGCCCTTCAGCAGCTCATAAAGACTGTGAGGAGCTCTGCTTTCCTATGGGAATCTAACTTTTTGCTGTTTAATGCGGCGATCGAGGAGGCTCCTGCACAGGTCAAGCAGTTCATGTCTCAGGTTCTTAAGGCTGCGAGACGCTCGGATCCGGCCGAATGGAAGAAGATCGCCGCTCCGGCAATGTCGCGGGCCTGCAGCCGTCCGGATGAGATGCACAGGATAGAAAATTTCACGCAATAAGGAAAAAACAGACCAGATGCTTTTACAAACCTGTGGAAGTGGAAATCCTAATATTCTCAAGGGCGGGAGGGGTAATGAAATAATGGTTGAGGATATTCTATACTTTGTATTTCCTGTTGATTCTAGCTGATTGCATTATGATGCTGTTTTCTAAAGAAAAAAGTTTATTGTAAAAACAAAAAAAACAAATCCCATTGTGTTTAAATAAAACAGAGGCTGAACCGTGGGACTTGTGACTTATAAGTGTCTCGCTCTGAGCTCTGAGCCCTGAGCCACTGGGGGATGTTGGAAAGCTGTGGTGCTCCTGATAAAGTTATCTTTCCGGAGGTGGCTGGGGGAGGCGTTGCTGTTCCTTGAAAAGGTCAAATATAAGTTCCGAAACGTCATTGGTGTGAAAGCCTCGCTGACCCAAGGGTAGGGAGCCGGGTTAGTATCGTTGAGGTTGTGGGTTCGAAGCCCCCTCAGCTCGGTAGTATAACATCCTGTCCGCGATAGAGGATGTTACTGATCACAAGGATTAGAAAGGGGTACTTTTGGTGAAATTTGGGCCATTTTTCTTAGTAGAAAGTAGTAAAACCCCCAGTCTGCTGCTCTTTCTCATTAGAGGTATTCACCGGAATATGCGTGGAACACAGGACTAGCTAGACTCGAACCCGCGCCCTCGTATATTCGAGTAAATCCCTGTAACGGAGCCGTCAGACAGAGCTGCTGAGCCACCAGTCAGCTGGGTACAAACGCTCCCGGGTTTTTACCTCTTATCTTTTAGGAGGTGGGTGGGGAGGCGTTTTTATTCCCTGAAAAGGTCAAATATAAGTTCCGAAATGAGCTTAGTGTGAAAGCCTCGCTGACTCAAGGGTTGGGAGCCGGGTTAGTAACATTCAGGTTGTGGGTTCGAAGCCCCACCAGCTTAGTAACACCGTGGATCGTAGCATCCTCTCCGCGACAGAGGATGTTACTGATCACAAGGACCAGAAAGGGGTAGTTTTGGTGAAATTTGGGCCATTTTTCCTAGTAGAAAGTAGTAAAACCCCCAGTCTGCTGGTGGCTCTTTCTTGTTATTAATTAAGGCTCTTTCGCATTAGAGGTATTCACCGGAATATGCTCGGAACACAGGTCTAACTGACCCCCCCCCTCCGCCCCATCCACCCGCACCACTTACCTACACTGGCTCCCACCTAGCTTCTGGCTAAGCTAAACTCGAATCCGCGCCCTCCTTTATTCGAGCGAATCCCTGTAACGGAGCCGTCAGACAGAGCTCCTGAGCCACCAGTCAGCTGGGTACAGACTCTCCCGGGTTTTTACCCCTTATTCTTCTCCTAGCACAGGACTCCAGCCCTTCACAGCCGGGTACAGAGACTCCGGGGTTTTACCCCTCTTTCCACGACTCTCTTGTATTACACCCTCCAGTGATTAACAGCTCCTCGCCCGCAATCACAAGAATGAAATGTTCTCTCTTAAAATAAAAGAATCTTTCTAACACACACAGTGCACGGTGAAACGTCCTCGCCTATGGAAACAAACATTAAAAGTAGACAGATTATGGGTTTCTAGCAGGGACTGTTGGCTCAGTAGCTCCCCGGGAGCTCGGGTCTATCTATTGCCAGCAGAGACCGTCCAGCACTGCCCCGAGAAAGGAAGCAACCAGGACAGATTTTGGCTTACCCGTGTGCGATATTTACCGCTCACCCTCTCTCTCACACAAATCGCATCCCTCGGTCATTCATTCATTCAACCGATTTCTGGTTCCATGCAAACACCTCTGTCACAATCAGACCGTGAACACAGAGCAGTGAGAGCAGCCTGGCGGGAAGAACCGCTTAAAACCCGGGGACCTTTGCACGGTTTGCAGGACTTGCAAGCTTAAAGCCTGGGGAGGGGGAGGCCGTAAAGCGCCGCTCATGCCTGGGCCAGAATCCGCGCTTCCCCCCAGCCTTAGCCCCCATTGCTCCTTCCGTGCTAAGCGGCTTTTCCTGCCAGGGCGGCCGCTGCCCGCTCTCGGAGCGCACGGCCGAGCTCTCGGTCACCGACCGGAAGCTACAAGTCCGCCATTGCAAGCGGATCCTCCCGCAGCTTCCTACTGAAGGGTCGGAGGCTATCACAGGAGAGCCCTATTGCAGCCCCGCCCCTTCCTGCTTCTGCGATTGGACGGCAGGGACGAGGAGGCGGGGCACAGTACAGCCCTGTGGTCCCAGCCGTTCCATCGCAGCGGGCTGGAGCTTCAGAGGCCGCAGGGACGGATCTAGGGCCAGTGGAGAGTCGCGTACAGAGGGGACGTGGACGCACAGGATCCCAGCATCTCACCCTCTGTCCGGCCAGGAGCTGCTGCATCCCCCCAGGCGTTAAGCTTGCAAGTCGTGCAAACCGTGCAAACGTCCCCGGGTTTTAAGCGGCCCTTCCCGTCAGGCTGCTCTCACTGCTCTGTGTTCACGGTCTGATTGTGACTGAGGTGTTTGCATGGAACCAGAAATCGGATAAATAAATGAATGAATGAATGAGGGATGCGATGTGCGTGAGAAAGAGAGAGGGTGAGGGGTAAACATCGCACACCTGGAAGCCAAAATCTGTCCTGGGGCCTTCCTTTCCCAGGGCAGTGCTGGACGGTTTCTGCTGGTAAGAGATGGCTCAGAAGCTCCCCCGGAGCCCGTGTCTAACAGTCCCTGCTAGAAACCCGTAATCTGTCCACTTTTAATGTTTGTTTCCATAGGCGAGGAGGTTTCACCGTACACTGTGTGCGTTAGAAAGATTCTTTTATTTTAAGAGAGAACATTTCATTCTTGTGATTGGGGGCGAGGAGCTGTTAATCACTGGCGGGTGTAATACAAGAGAGTCGTGGAAAGAGGGGTAAAACCCCGGAGCCTCTGTCCCCGGAGAGTGCAGAGCCTGCTGTGAAGGGCTGGTCCTTAGGCTGGAGTCCTGTGCTAGGAGAAGAATAAGGGGTAAAAACCCGGGAGTGTTTGTACCCAGCTGACTGGTGGCTCAGCAGCTCTGTCTGACGGCTCCGTTACAGGGATTTGCTCGAATCCATAATCTGTCCACTTTTAATGTTTGTTTCCATAGGCGAAGAGGTTTCACCGTGCACTGTGTGCGTTAGAAAGATTCTTTTATTTTAAGAGAGAACATTTCATTCTTGTGATTGCGGGCGAGTAACTGTTAATCACTGGAGGGTGTAATACAAGAGAGTCGTGGAAAGAGGGGGAAACCCGGAGCCTCTGTCCCCGGCTGCCTGGAGAGTGCAGAGCCGGCTGTGAAGGGCTGGTCCTTAGGCTGGAGTCCTGTGCTAGGAGAAGAATAAGGGGTAGACCTGTGTTCCAAGCATATTCCGGTGAATACCTCTAATGAGAAAGAGCCTTAATTAATAACAAGAAAGAGCCACCAGCAGACTGGGGGTTTTACTACTTTCTACTAGGAAAAATGGCCCAAATTTCACCAAAACTACCCCTTTCTAGTCCTTGTGATCAGTAACATCCTCTGTCGCGGAGAGGATGCTGCAACCCACGGTGTTTCCGAGCTGGTGGGGCTTCGAACCCACAACCTCAAAGATACTAGCCCAGCTCCCAACCCTTGGGTCAGCGAGGCTTTCACACCAAGTACTTTTCGGAACTTATATTTGACATTTCAAGGAGTAGAAACACCGCCTTCCCCAACCACCTCCGAAAAGATATCTTTACCAAGAGCACCCCCATCCTCCCAGGATCCACCCGTGGCTCGGAGCTCAGAGAGCGCCACTTATAAACCACAGGTCTCACAGTTCACGTTTAGCCTCTGTTTTATTTAAACACACTTCGATGTGATTTTTATTACGATAATTTTTTTTTTATTTTTTTTATCAGGAAAACAGCAAGTGCACAACGCCTGTATCCATCGTAATTCAATCAACAGCCAATACAAAGTACAGAACAATATCCCCAACCCTTCTTTTATTCCCCCGCCCCGGAGAATGCTAGGATTTCCACGTCTCCTAGGACTTCCCTATATCTGTAAAGGATCCAGCCCGTTTCTCCGTATTGCCCTGACCTGCTCCATCCCCTGTGCATCTCATCCGGACGACTGCAGGCCTGTGACATTGCCGGAGCGGCGATCTTCTTCCATTCGGCCGGAACCGAGCATCTCGCAGCCTTAAGAACTTGAGACATGAACTGCTTGACCTGGGCAGGAGCCTCCTCGATCGCCGCATTAAACAGCAAAAAGTTAGATTCCCATAGGAAAGCAGAGTCCTCACAGTCTTTATGAGCTGCTGAATGGCTCTGCATAAGGGAGCGATCCCCACACAACAGCATCACACACGTCCCCCGGTGCCTTCCTCCCCGCGCCTCTCCCTACCTTCTCCCCCGGGCCGCGATCGCTCTCTCTGTAGGGCTCTTTGCAGCTCGCGGCCGGACAGAGGGTGAGATCCTGGGACCCGGTCCCTCCCTCTCCGCACCTTCTCCCCTGGGCCTGGATCCGTCTCTGGGGTTCTCTGAATCCCCTGCTCGCCGCGAAAGAACGGCCGGGACCGGGCTGTGCCCCGCCTCCTTCCCCTGCCATCCAATCGCATCAGCAGGAAGGGGCGGGGCTGCAGCAGAGCTCTCTCCTGTGAGTAGGCTGCGACCCTGCCTGTCTCGCCCTCACAACCATGGCGGAGCTGTAGCTTCCGGTCGGTGACCGAGAGCTCAGTCGTGCGCTCCGAAAGCGAGCAGCGGCCGCCCTGCCGGGAAAAGCCGCTTAGCACTGAAGGAGCAATGGGGGCTAAGGCTGTGGGGAAGCGCGGGTTCTGTCCCAGGCATGAGCGGCGCTTTACGGCCTCCCCCTCCCCAGGCTTTAAGCTTGCAAACCGTGCAAACGTCCCCGGGTTTTAAGCGGCTCTTGCCGCCAGCCTGCTCTCACTGCTCCGTGTTCACGGTCTGATTGTGACTGAGGGGTTCGCATGGAATCAGAAATCGGTTAAATAAATAAATTAATGAATGACCGAGGGATGCGATGTGTGTGAGAGAGGGTGAGCGGTAAATATCGCACACGGGGAAGCCAAAATCTGTCCTGGGGGCTTCCTTTCCCGGGGCACTGCTGGAGGTCTGTGATGGCTCAGAAGCTCCCCCGGAGCCCGTGTCTCACAGTCCCTGCTAGAAACCCATAATCTGTCCACTTTTAATGTTTGTTTCCATAGGCGAGGAGGTTTCACCGCGCACTGTGTGTGTTAGAAAGATTCTTTTATTTTAAGAGAGAACATTTCATTCTTGTGAGTGCGGGCGAGTAACTGTTAATCACTGGATGGTGTAATACAAGAGGGTGTTACAATCCACGGTATCACTGGCTTCAAACCCACAGCCTGAATGTTACTGACACTTGGGCCAGGGAGGCTTTCACAGCAAGTACTTTTCGGAACTTATATTTGACCTATTCAGGGAGTAAACCCCCCCCCCCCCCCCAATTTCTGATGATGTCGGCAATAAAGGGGAGACTCTGCCCCCCTGCCATCCTCTGAAGAATTTCTGGGGGGGATTAAACAAACCCTCCCCCTGATTCCCCTCCATTTCAGCACTTTCCCATGATTTCAGGGGGAGAGAGAACTCTCCTACCTCTGCACTCTTTGATGATTTCTAATGGGGCCTCTGTACCACTGTCTATGGGCACCTAAGTTTTAAATCTCGCCCTGTGCTGGGTGTGATGTGCTTGACAGCCTCACCATGAAGGTGGTTGTGGAACGGTGAAGCACCCAAACCCCTCAAAAGGCACTGATGGGAAGACTGTTAATGAGCCAGGGCGTGTACCATTAATTACATTCATAACTCCTATACCGATGGAGACCCAGCCTGTGCTCCTCCAGGAAGATGAGCCCATATACCCTTTGCAGCTTGCAAGGGCAAGAGGATGAAAGAAGAGCAGACAAACGAAGAGAAGCAGAGAGAAGCAAATAAAAAAAGAAAAAAGTAAGGAAAATCCACCAGGAAAAAAGGCAGAAAAGTACAAGGAAAAAGAAATAAAGGAGAGAAGAATAAATATTAGGAAAAAAAAGAGCAGAAAATAAAAATGGAAAGAGAAAACTAGGAAAGAACAATGGGAAAAAGTATGAGTGGCTTAGAAATGCCAGGGTTAATGTCACAAAAGAGGCAGGAAAATTGTGTCTACATTCAAGGCTGAGAAGTGGGTGTATCCACAGCAAAATATGTAGCACCCTGACACCAGGCCCGAGAAAAGCTTGTATCATTGTGAACAAGGAGCCCTACTCTTTACATTCTTACTGGATTGACTTTGCAAACAGCTCTAAATTGTAATTCTTCAAATGAAATGCAAGATTAGGAGAGAGCTGAAGCCAGGAAAAGAAGAGAAAAAAAAAGTGAACAGAGAAAATGAGGGAAGAAGCAGAAGTGCAGGAAGAGAGAAAAGGCGATCAGACTGGGCAAGGAGGCAGGACTGAAAGCACTTGTATTTGTCTCTTCTGTAGCACTACTTCACTTGTATTTGTCTCTTCTGTAGCACTACTTCACATGTGCAGCACTGCATAAAAACAGACAGTCTCTGCACTGTAGACCTTACAATCTAGTCAAGACACATATAGGGCACAAGAGATTTGGGGACATTCATTTATTAAGAAACGAAGAATAGGGAGAAAAAAAAGAAAGGTTAATTATAAAGAGAGAAGGCAGGGGCAGTAGGCAGGCACACGAAGAATGCAGGAGGCAGCCAAAGGATATTAGGTGAGAAAGACATTGAAAAGGTTACCCAAAGAAAAGAGTGATTTAAACCACCATTATCCACTGAGGCACAGGGAGATGCAGGCCAGCCGAGGATTAGAAGTGAGGCAGAAGTCGCTAAAGGGACTCGCCTCAAGGTCACGCACAGAGAGTCAGCGACAGAGCCAAGGACTAGGACTGAGGCACAGGGAGATAGAGTGACTATCCCTGAGGAATCACGCACAGAGTCAGTGATAACTGGTGATTAGAACTGAGGCATAATGAGGAAAAAAAGACACTCTGCTCAAGGTCACGCACAGAGAGTCAGCGACAGAGCCAAGGACTAGGACTGAGGCACAGGGAGATAGAGTGACTGTCCCTGCTGATACACTTACAGTTATTGACAAGACGGGGGATTTGAAGGATGACCTAGATCAGGAATAAAACCCTAAATATGAGCAGGGCATGTTTTCAATTATCTGCAAAAAAGATGGGGTAGCCTAGAGGTTAGGATCATGGGCTGGGAACTGAGAAACCTCCATTTATATTCTGCCTCTGCCTCTAACACTCCTTGTGATTTTAATCTACCAATGCTGCAGAGATTGTAAACTCTGTAGGGAATGGGAGCAATTTGTTGAAAAGCAACTTGGTGTAGGGAATGATTATAAAATATCATTTTTAAACTTGGCTTTAAGTTGCAAAGCGGCACTGGCCGGGCTAATCTAAAAAAATGTTTCATGCTTATGTGCCACCCAGAGACAAAGGCACTATTAAGCAGACTGCCATAGTCTGAAGCTAGAATAACCAGAACAAGGAACAGGACATTCTCTAGGCTTTGGAACAAAATGCCTAAAGAAGCTTGTTTTTGTAACAACTCCCTGTCTTTTTGGAAGTCGAGTACAGCTTGGTTTTTAATCTGGCTTTCTATTTATTGCACTAGCGAAAAGTGCCTAGCGCTGTTCAGATTTCCTGGGCCATAATAGCTCTAAATTTTTAAAACAAGAAGTGAAAATGATAAATACTGTTTTATTTTGTTACATAATTAACAGAAAGCATATAGACACTTAGGGAACCTCTCTCTAAACTACATTGACAGAATATTAGATGTCTCTAAATAGCGATTGCTACAGAGGAGGATTAAAAGGAACAGGTTCCAGTACAGATCCCTGGGGCACTGCACTATTTACCATCCTCTACAGAGAACTGGCCAGGTAGTCTTACCCCAATCCCGCAGCAGCTGAAGAAGGTGACGGATGATGCCTGTCCGTGAGGCCTTGTGTATGGCAGCAGCCTATGTGCATGGGAGCCTGAGAGACAGGGCTTTGCAAACAGAGCATATTAGCAAAAAAGTACCTGGTGTTGCTCAGGTTGGCTGGTTTATATAGTTTATTGATTTTCTAAACCGTCGCATCAGCCGAAGCCTTCACAAAGGTGTACAATTATGTTTAAACTAAGAAATACAATAAATTCGTAAAAAGATAACAGCTAAAATACTAAAAGATTAAGCACAGAAATAAAATAGCTGTTAAAATTACAATCACAAATGATGTCTGTTTTCAAAACCAAACACAAGTGGAGAAGATAAATATTCTTTTGATGTGTCAACAAGTTAAGAGAAGAGCCTGTGTGTTTGTATGTGGATGTGTGTGGGTGCCTGCGAGGCAGCACTTTGCAGACAGATCATATTTTCTGTGCACAGTGCACCTTCGACCTGGTTGTCAGACATGACAAAGTGACTGGCCGACCTGGGCAGAGGATTTCCAAATATTGT
Organism: Rhinatrema bivittatum; assembly: GCF_901001135.1. Classification (NCBI taxonomy): domain Eukaryota; kingdom Metazoa; phylum Chordata; class Amphibia; order Gymnophiona; family Rhinatrematidae; genus Rhinatrema; species Rhinatrema bivittatum. Next base: position 28,692,090 of record NC_042633.1, on the reverse strand, counting down.
CCATAATGATTTTCCTAAATGGTGATGCCTAAATCAGAGCTCAGCTTCATGTAACTATAGTTTGGATTATTCTTCCTTATGTGCATCACTTTGCACTTGTCCATTTGGATACCCAATCCCCTGGTCTGGCAAGGTACTTTTGCAATTCCTCATCGTCATTCATGATCTAACTGCAAATTTGATCACTACTTTTTCCAGCTCACTTACAAATATAGTAAAAAGCACCGGTCCAAGTACAGAGCCCTGAGCCTACTCCCAGGCCTGGATTTGTCAATAGGCACACTAGATCTGGGCCTCAGGCGGCAAATATCTGGGGAGCAGCAGACTGGCTGAAGATTTGCTGCCTTTCAGCTCTGCTGAATCTCACTCAGCAGAAAACAGCAGAACCCAAATTAATCAGGCAAGCTAGGGTTTTCAGTACTTCTGTTTGCCCCTGGTTCTCTGTGCTGCCTTCAACAGGAAATTCCTTTTTCAGGTAAGGAAGTTAAACCACTTGAACATGCTGTTGCAGAATTAACTTTGCAGTTTAAATTGCCAAGTTAATTCTAAATACACAGAGCTTTGTGCTTTGAAAAAAAACCTGTACGGGGAGGTTTTTCAGTGGCCTGCATGCAGGCAGTCTGTAGTGTTTGTGGCTTCATGAGCTTACAAGCAGGCTGTGAATAGTAAGGAGTAACAAACTGACATTTTTGGCCTTTCCACCTATCAAGGTTACAAAAAGAAAAACCAAACAGCGGGTGCACTCAGAGAAGGTGGAGCTTGACAAACAAGGCAGGCAAAACTCAATGTGGACACTGTTAGCCCCCGTTTGGCCGCGCGTTTTTGACACGCTATTATTACCCCTTATACTGTAAGGGGTAATAGCGTGTGGAAAATGCGTGGCCAACCCCCCCTCCCCGAAACTAATAGCGCTCATCACATGCAAATGCATGTTGATGGGCCTATTAGTTATTCCCGCGCGATACAGAAAGTAAAATGTGCAGCCAAACCACACATATTACTCTCAGAAATTAACGCCTGCCCAAAGGCAGGTGTTAATTTCAGACAGCACCAGGCAAGTACACCCTCCGACTTAATATCGCTATGATATTAAGTCGGCCCCAAAAATTAAAAAGAAAAAAAAAAATCTGCCCACGGGTTGGAAGACGGATGCTCAATTTTGCTGGCATCCGTTTTCCGAACCCGTGGCTGTCAGCAAGTTCGACAACCGACTCCGGTAAAATTAAGCATCAGCTGTCAGACCCGCTGACAGCCGTCGCTTTCACCAATAAGGAGGCTCTAGGGACGAGCTAATGTCCCTAGCGCCTCCTTATTAGCGCTGGCACTAATTTAAATACTGAATCGCGTGCCCAGGAGCACCGGCTCTCCCACAGTTTTTTATTAATCGGCCTGATATTGAGTTACTAGGGCAGAAACTTTACTAATCTTAATGGTGGTAGAAAAAACTGATTTGGACTCTCCTGCAAGGCTACTCTTGCAGCTGGGAGTTGGTCTTCTCATTCTATTATGGTACCTGGAGTCCAGGAAACCCATCTGGGGAGCGGCATGGGACTGCAAGGCAGGACTCTGAGCAAGACAAGGGCCAGTCTTCTGCCTAGCCAGGTGGAGCCCTTGGGTTCCGGGGGCCAATAGGTCTCTGCAGTGGCAGCACATCATAGTGAGTCCACACAAGCAAGGCTTGGACAAAGCTGGGACAAGGCTGAGCAGGCTTGGCAAGGCTGAAGAGTAAGCAGGACGAACTAGAAAAGACAAGGGTGAGACAAGGCAAGGACAGGATTCTGGTACAGGCAGGACCAGAGACTGGAACAAACAGGACAAGACCAACAAGGCAACTAGGACAGGACTTAGGCATGGGAAACACCAAACAAAGAACACAGAAACCTGAAGACAACAAGGCTTGGAACAGACAGAATAGGCCCAGAGGCCCCAAGGCAGGATACAAGAGAGAACAGGCCAAAGGCCTCAAGGCAAGATAGGCCACAAGGCAAGCCAGAAGTGACACCATGAGAAAACAAGGTGGGTTTATATAGGGCTGAGGCATGGGCGTGGCAAGGGCAGTGAGGAGGAGCTTGAAAAGACTAGCGATGAGGCACACTGAGGACCCTCTGCTGGTGAGGAGGCGTCATGAAGGTAGGATAAGGGCCCCCCCCCCCCAAGTTTGATTATGAGGGTGAGGCAGGAAATAATGGGTAATTAGAGAAAGCAGCAGCAAGCACAGGTATCTGCTCCAGGAGAGGCATGAAGATCCAGTCCTGGGCTTTCCCCGGGCTCTGAGTAAGACACCCAGGAGAGTTCCTGCACTCTGCCAGCCCCATAGTACGCTTGGGCATCTCCCCTCACTCCCTCGGACAACATCTCTGCTCAATCCCTCAGCATCCAGCCATCACACGAAGTCTTTTTCCTCCCTCCCATCCCATCTGGCTCTCATCAGGGGCACATCTCACATGGCCTCTTTTATTGCTTCTGCACCATCTATTGTTTTGTTTTTCTAATCAGGAAGTCATTGTACGTAGCTTTTCTTCTTCCCAAGCTAGCTGTATTGCTGAGCATTTGGTGTGGATCAGCAGACTAGATAGGCCATATGGTCTTTTTCTGCTGTCACATTTCTAGATTTCTATATTTTGTTAGATAAGTATCATACAATGTCTCCTTACACTCCCTCCCCCTCCTTCTCACCTGGCTATTGTCACAAATCCATCAAATCCAGGCCTGAATTTCTACACAACAAAAATCTAGGGACTACCCATTTCCTTCTGCCTTGCCAATTCTGCTTGGTCCTCTCCTGTCCATGCTTTCACCCTCCTGGCCCGCACAACCCTCGCAATCTGACCCCGTCACCATGAGGGCTTTGAGTTCAGGGACGGAGTCCCACTCTGCCAGTTTTCAGCATAGCCAGCGGTTTCCTGGAAGGGCATTTAGATCTTGGAGGGCCAGGGGAGGGAGGATGGACGTAGAGGTCGGCAGTGTGTAGGGGAAGGGGATAGAGGATTGAGAGAGATAGAGGTCATGAAGGGATAAGATGGACAGCAAAAGGCTGCAGGAAATAGCAGAGCATAGAGTTACGAGGGGTGGCAGAAACCCCAATCCATGCCTTCTCCTTGCTCCTGCCATCTAACATTTCAGTCTTTACCATTGCTGTATTCTTTCCCAGTGAGACCCGCAATTAGGACTCCCTGTTCCACGCAATATGAGGTTCTTGAGTATGCTAACAGGGAATCCACCAACTGCCTGACTCCCTGTCCCCAGGGGCAAAGAGCCAGGGAATCCACTGCCACGGCCACCCAGTGCCCAACGGCAGAGAATCGAGGAATCCAGCAACTGCATGGACGTAGAGATCTGCAGGTCCATCTCCTGTCTGACATTGCATGTCTAGTGGCAGAGAGCCAGGGAATCCCCTGCCCTCAGAGTCCGAGATCCAGGGAATCCACCATCTGCCTGATGCCCTGTCCCCAGCAGCAAACAGCCAGGGAATCCACTGCCTGCACGACACCCCACCCCCAGCAGCAGGAGGACAAGTGCAGGAGAGAGGGAGGGGAAAAAAAAGGAGAGATGAAAGAGTGCAGCGAGAAGCATCCTCCCCCTCAGCACATGCAGTACTCTCCCTTCCGCACCCACCCCACACCTCCCTGAGGAATCCTGGGCCTGCATGTACCCCCTCAATCACTGCTTCCACTGCCCAGTCCTCCTTCCTCCGCATGGCAATCCAGACAGCATACACCGTCCTCCTCCTTCCCTTCCAGAGAAGACTCCACGGCTGGGACGCCATCTGCTTCTTCTGCTGGGTGAGATTCTCCACTCAAAATAACCCCTCATCCCTCTTCCCAGAGGCTGTGGAAACCCAGGCCTGGCAGTACAGGTCCAGCTGTTTGCAATTGTTAACCATTTGGATGGGAAATATGGAATTCCTGCCAAACAAATAAACTAAACTAGAGACTCTGCAATCTCAGCAAGGTTTTCATAGCACAGAGAGAGAAGTGTTTCATTCAATAAAGTGAGAGGGTGTAACTCGTGTACAGGAACAGTGAGGGTGCTTTATCCTTAATATAAAGTGAGAGGGTGTAACTCGTGTACAGGAACAGTGAGGGTGCTTTATCCTTAATATAAAGTGAGAGGGTGTAACTCGTGTACAGGGACAGTGAGGGTGCTTTATCCTTAATATAAAGTGAGAGGGTGTAACTCGTGTACAGGGACAGTGAGGGTGCTTTATCCTTAATATAAAGTGAGAGGGTGTAACTCGTGTACAGGGACAGTGAGGGTGCTTTATCCTTAATATAAAGTGAGAGGGTGTAACTCGTGTACAGGAAGAGTGAGGGTGCTTTATCCTTAATATAAAGTGAGAGGGTGTAACTCGTGTACAGGGACAGTGAGGGTGCTTTATCCTTAATATAAAGTGAGAGGGTGTAACTCGTGTACAGGAACAGTGAGGCCATTTTATCCTTAATATAAAGTGAGAGGGTGTAACTCGTGTACAGGAACAGTGAGGCCATTTTATCCTTAATATAAAGTGAGAGGGTGTAACTCGTGTACAGGGACAGTGAGGGTGCTTTATCCTTAATATAAAGTGAGAGGGTGTAACTCGTGTACAGGGACAGTGAGGGTGCTTTATCCTTAATATAAAGTGAGAGGGTGTAACTCGTGTACAGGAAGAGTGAGGGTGCTTTATCCTTAATATAAAGTGAGAGGGTGTAACTCGTCTACAGGAAGAGTGAGGGTGCTTTATCCTTAATATAAAGTGAGAGGGTGTAACTCGTGTACAGGAAGAGTGAGGGTGCTTTATCCTTAATATAAAGTGAGAGGGTGTAACTCGTGTACAGGGACAGTGAGGGTGCTTTATCCTTAATATAAAGTGAGAGGGTGTAACTCGTGTACAGGGACAGTGAGGGTGCTTTATCCTTAATATAAAGTGAGAGGGTGTAACTCGTGTACAGGGACAGTGAGGGTGCTTTATCCTTAATATAAAGTGAGAGGGTGTAACTCGTGTACAGGGACAGTGAGGGTGCTTTATCCTTAATATAAAGTGAGAGGGTGTAACTCGTGTACAGGAACAGTGAGGGTGCTTTATCCTTAATATAAAGTGAGAGGGTGTAACTCGTGTACAGGAACAGTGAGGGTGCTTTATCCTTAATATAAAGTGAGAGGGTGTAACTCGTGTACAGGGACAGTGAGGGTGCTTTATCCTTAATATAAAGTGAGAGGGTGTAACTCGTGTACAGGGACAGTGAGGGTGCTTTATCCTTAATATAAAGTGAGAGGGTGTAACTCGTGTACAGGGACAGTGAGGGTGCTTTATCCTTAATATAAAGTGAGAGGGTGTAACTCGTGTACAGGGACAGTGAGGGTGCTTTATCCTTAATATAAAGTGAGAGGGTGTAACTCGTGTACAGGAAGAGTGAGGGTGCTTTATCCTTAATATAAAGTGAGAGGGTGTAACTCGTGTACAGGGACAGTGAGGGTGCTTTATCCTTAATATAAAGTGAGAGGGTGTAACTCGTGTACAGGAAGAGTGAGGGTGCTTTATCCTTAATATAAAGTGAGAGGGTGTAACTCGTGTACAGGAAGAGTGAGGGTGCTTTATCCTTAATATAAAGTGAGAGGGTGTAACTCGTGTACAGGGAGAGTGATGCCGTTTTATCCTTAATATAAAGTGAGAGGGTGTAACTCGTGTACAGGAACAGTGAGGGTGCTTTATCCTTAATATAAAGTGAGAGGGTGTAACTCGTGTACAGGAAGAGTGAGGGTGCTTTATCCTTAATATAAAGTGAGAGGGTGTAACTCGTGTACAGGAACAGTGAGGGTGCTTTATCCTTAATATAAAGTGAGAGGGTGTAACTCGTGTACAGGGACAGTGAGGGTGCTTTATCCTTAATATAAAGTGAGAGGGTGTAACTCGTGTACAGGGACAGTGAGGGTGCTTTATCCTTAATATAAAGTGAGAGGGTGTAACTCGTGTACAGGAAGAGTGAGGGTGCTTTATCCTTAATATAAAGTGAGAGGGTGTAACTCGTGTACAGGAACAGTGAGGGTGCTTTACCTTAATATAAAGTGAGAGGGTGTAACTCGTGTACAGGAACAGTGAGGCCATTTTATCCTTAATATAAAGTGAGAGGGTGTAACTCGTGTACAGGAACAGTGAGGGTGCTTTATCCTTAATATAAAGTGAGAGGGTGTAACTCGTGTACAGGGACAGTGAGGGTGCTTTATCCTTAATATAAAGTGAGAGGGTGTAGCTCGTGTACAGGAACAGTGAGGCCATTTTATCCTTAATATAAAGTGAGAGGGTGTAACTCGTGTACAGGGACAGTGAGGCCATTTTATCCTCAATATAAAGTGAGAGGGTGTAACTCGTGTACAGGAACAGTGAGGGTGCTTTATCCTTAATATAAAGTGAGAGGGTGTAACTCGTGTACAGGAAGAGTGAGGGTGCTTTATCCTTAATATAAAGTGAGAGGGTGTAACTCGTGTACAGGAACAGTGAGGGTGCTTTATCCTTAATATAAAGTGAGAGGGTGTAACTCGTGTACAGGGACAGTGAGGGTGCTTTATCCTTAATATAAAGTGAGAGGGTGTAACTCGTGTACAGGGACAGTGAGGGTGCTTTATCCTTAATATAAAGTGAGAGGGTGTAACTCGTGTACAGGAAGAGTGAGGGTGCTTTATCCTTAATATAAAGTGAGAGGGTGTAACTCGTGTACAGGAACAGTGAGGGTGCTTTACCTTAATATAAAGTGAGAGGGTGTAACTCGTGTACAGGAACAGTGAGGCCATTTTATCCTCAATATAAAGTGAGAGGGTGTAACTCGTGTACAGGAACAGTGAGGCCATTTTATCCTTAATATAAAGTGAGAGGGTGTAGCTCGTGTACAGGGACAGTAGGGGAAGCAGAGATGGAAAGGACTCACTGGCTGTTTTGGGATTTTCCAGTTGAAGCGAATGAAGACGCTGGAACAGGAGAAAGATGCATTGCTGCAGGGGCTGGAGATGGTGGAGAAGGCCCGGCACTGGTACCACCAGCAGCTTCAACAGATACAGGATCAGCAAAGACACAGAGCCAGCAGTGTAATTAACACAGCACATGCCATACATTGTTATATGTATGGGTGTTTACACATCCTCATCTAGGGGCTGATGCAATATTATTCGCAGAATGCGGGCACTGACTTTTCTGTGCCCGCAGTTACCGGCGCTCTGCCGGTTATGAAAACCAATGCTGAGTTTATCGGCGTCTGTTTTCATTACTGCAGTCGGCCGGTTATGAAAACTGACGTGGAACATATCGGTGTCGGCCTTCAAAGTGGCCGGCAGAGATTTTTTTTTTTACTTTTAAAAAAGTACAGAAAAGCAGTTTTTTCTGCTTTTTTGTACTTTTTTTCAGTGCGCTCAGCCTGCTCCAGGCGGGCGTTAATATCTGAGAGCTAAATGTGTGTCTGAGACGCACATTTATTTTTTTGCATTTGGAGTGAATGAGTAATAGCCTCATTCCCATGCATTTGCATGAGATGAGCGCCAACTCATTCACGCCGGTTGGACGCACGTTAAATAGGCGCTAATCCCCCTATTGCATTAGGGGGTGGATCAGCGCCTATTTAACCCGCGTCCGACAGCGGGTTAAACAGTGTGCTCGGCTGTTCTATCTCCTTTTTGAAAGTCAGTGCCAGCAGCTTGGTTCCACTCTGTTTAAGGTGGAGCCCATCCTTTCAGAAAAGTCTCCCCTTTCCCCAAAGGTTTCCCCAGTTCCTTAGAAAGCTGAATCCCTCTTCCCTGCACCATTGTCTTATCCATGCATTGAATCTCTGGAGCTCTGCCTGCCTCTGGTGACCTGTGCGTGGAACAGGGAGCAATTCAGAGAATGCTACCCTGGAGGTTCTGGATTTCAGCTTCCTACCTAAGAGCCTAAATTTGGCTTCCAGAACCTCCCTCCCACATTTTCCTATGTCATTGGTGCCCACATGTACCACGACAGCCGGCTCCTCCCCAGCACTGTCTAAAATCCTATCTAGGTGACGCGTGAGGTCTGCCACCTTCGCACCAGGCAGGCAAGTTACCAGGTGGTACTCATGTCCACCAGCCACCCAGCTATCTACATTCCTAATAATTGAATCACCAACTATGATGGTCGGCCTAACCCTTCCCTCCTGGGCAGTAGCCCTGGGAGACTTGTCCTCAGTGCCAGAGGACAATGCATCACCTGGAGAGCAGGTCCTTGCTACAGGATCACTTCTTGCTAAACCAGGGTGTTGTTCTCCTATTGGGAGACCTTTCTGATCCAAGGCAGCGCTGGGACCGCCAGACTGGATTTGGGACTTGGCTACTATGTCCCTGAAGGTCTCATCAATGTACCTCTCTGTCTGCCTCAGCTCCTCCAAGTCTGCTACTCTAGCCTCCAGAGATCAGACTCATTCCCTGAGAGCCAGGAGCTCTTTGCACCGAGTGCACACATACAATCTCTCACCGGCGGGTAAAAAATCATACATGTGACACTCAATGCAAAAGACAGGAAAGCCCCCCTCTTGCTGCTGGACTGCTGCCTTTATCTTAGTTTTATTGAGTTCCTAGTTAAGTTTAGGATACTAAGGGAGTTGGAATTTACAGAAGTATTTACTAATTAATCAGATAGTGTCCTACAATGGGATGATTAAACTTTCAATAAGGGCTGGTACAATAGTATGAGTTAGATAAGACCCTGATTGATTTCTAATGAGAAAGTGTCTCTTGCCTAACAATCAAGGGTTGAGTGGGTGGGAAAGACAGACACTAGAATTAACTATTTCTGGCTTGCTTATTACCTCAGACACACACAAACTCTAAAGAATATAGCCCTCTATTCCACCTTTCACCAAACTTTTATAAGTCCAAAGCTATACTTACCAATCCTCTTTAACCACCATTAAATTGATCTTCACTCAGTTAATTGAAGGGTTTGAGATTCATGCACCGTTAGGCACCCATTTCCAGTCCTCTTCTACTGCAAAGGGTGCAGGGCCTCTGGAAGGGGCTGTGGAATTCAATCCGCGGCTCGCTTGCGGTGACCACTGGACTCCTCTCCCGGGGGATGCTGGGAGCAGTATGCAGATGAGCCTTCCAGTCCTCTTCTACTGCCCACCCCATGGGATAGGTTTCCAGGGCATGCAAATCTATCTCATGCATATTCATTGTGGATATCCTGAACACCAGGTTGGACTGGATTAAGAAGCCCTAATGTACCCTACACACCCCCGACCTCACCACACCACCTCCCGCAAGCCTACCAACCCACCCCACCCCCCGTTACGCCTTCCCCTCACACAGACCCCCTAGCCCCATTCCTCTATCCCAGAGGTGCTCAACGCAATCTTCAGGACACACCTGGCCAGTCAGGTTGTCAGGGTATCTACAGTGAATATATATACGCGAGAAATCTGCATGCACTGCCTCTGTTGTATGCAAATCTTCCTCATGCATATTCATCATGGATATCCCAAGGGCTGGGCTGAGAACCCCTACTTGATGCCAACAAAACAAGTCCACCACAGCCTCTGTAACAGAGGCTTTCACTTCCAGGCCTCTGGGGCCACAAATGGGCCAGGTTTTCAGGATATCCCTGCTGTAGCTGCAGGAGAGAGAGGGGCATGCATGCTGCCTCAACTGTAGGCTAATCTATCTCCTAAACACGTGGGCCGTCTGTGGCCCTCAAGGGCCATAAATGAATACACACAGCCAGGGCGTGGAGTCATAAAATTCGCTCTTTGAAGTGGCATTCATGTTCGAAACGTCTCTTTTGAAGGGGCATCAGGACTTCTATGGCTCTTGTCCTGCCTTTGCCCGTCAGTCGCCCCACTCAGCCATTCCTTGCATTTTCCGCCGGAGCAGAGAGCTCAGCAGCGGGGGGACAGCCCCTACAAGGGAGGGGGGTGGAAGGCCCTCTTTGGGATTAGTGATATTACACAATATGTAATCAGCTTCGTGCCCTCCCTATCCAACTGTGACCTTGCCCTCCATTTATCCCACTTGCAGAGTATCATCACCGATTCTGAAGCCTACCCGAGCCACACCTGCCTCCTGTGGACCAAGATCCAGGAAGTGAACCAGTGTCTCAGCTGCCTCATTTCCAGTTCAAGAAAGGTTGGTGCTGCTAACAGGACATGCAGCTGAGAGGAAACAGAGAGGGGTGGGCAGGCGTCAAGCCATTCCCGGCCTGCGCTCGGCTCGTTTAGCACTCCTTTTCTCATCACTTTGCCACTGCAGAGTGAGCGTGGCATACAATGCTCAGGATGTGTTCAGGAAGTGACGTTCTAATCGCACCCATTTCAAACTGAATACACACTGAGTTTTCAGATGCCCTTCTCCCATTGCAGTCTTTCTGATTCCACAAAAAACAGTCTAAACTGAGCAAATATTTGCTGGCATATGCTTGCAACAGGAGCCACAGCTGACCCCCCCCATCCCTGACATTAGATGGAAGAATGGATAGGGTTAATTCTCTCTTTCTGCTTCAGCCGGACTGTCCTGCCTGTCAGAGAGTGGCAAAGCACGGCCCTGTTTCCTCTTCTCCACTGGCAAGGAAGAGTTTCCACCAGCAGGCCCTGAATGTGCTCCGAGAGCAGAATCAGCTGCTGCTGAAGGTACCAGAGCAGACTGAGGCGGGTGAACAAGTGATGGGTGGGCAGTGTGTGATGGGCAGAGGGAGGGATGGCATGTGATGGAAGGAAGGGAGGCTGTGTGAGATGGGGGATGAGAGGCAACTGTGCTGGAGAGAGGGAAGCCTGTATCAGATGGCAGAAACACTACAGTATGGGAGGAAGAGAGGAGCTTGTGTGTTATGGAGGAACACTACAGCATGTGATAGAAGGAGGGCAGGCAGTTAAGCATGCGGCTGAGACCGGGAGGCTGCGCAGGCTGGGGGAAGCAGTGCGGCATGCGACGGCGGAGGAGAGCATCCATTCTGGGTGCTGTCATAGAAGGGGTGTGGTTAGTAGATCCAGAGACCAGCAGGGAAGAAAAGGACGCAATTGTTAGGTATCGGAAAGGGGCCATGGCCTGACCATAATCGGGCTCCTCCCTCAGTTGTTGTGGTCAATCGGGGGTCGGGCAGGCAGCAGCTCTTTGGTGGCAGGAGAGCAGCCTGGTTCAAAGCAGCAGTGGAGGGGGGAGGCCCCACCACTGTCTTCCTCCTGCCCGATAAGCGAGGGCAACCCGTGGGGAATGAGGGAGAAGGTGGCGTGGGGTGGGCTGCGGGCAGAGCTTGGTTGGCTTGGTCTCCCCGCCCCCCCCCCCCCCCCAGGCATTCTACTGTCCCCTAAAGCAACTTAGTGCAGTCAAAAAGGTTGCAGGCTGGAGATCTGAGAGAAAATCAGCATGGCTTTAAAGTGGAATTAGATCTAGGGGGAGGGTATTCTACAGCGCACAGGGGGTGTGCTTCTCTCTCTGGGCCCCCCACCATTCCTGCTGCCACTTTTCTCTGTGCCCCGCAGGAAGTGTCGGAGAAGAGCAGGCTGATCTCCCAGCTGGAGAAGGAGAAGGCGGAGCTGTACCAGCGCCTGTGTGACCCCAGGACGATTCCACGGCAGCGGCACCAGGAGTCTGCACTCATCTAGGACCATCCTGGAAACCTCCCCACTAGTGGCCGCCTTCTCTCCTTTCTCATGCCATCCCCTAAAGCAGAGGGTGAAGGAACCAGCTATCTCTGCGAAACTGCATACATAAGAACAGAAGCCATGCCGTAGTGGGTCAGATCAAGGGTCCAACAGTCCCAAGTACCCACACATTAAAGAGATCCCCAGCTACTCGTCCTTATTAACCGCAGTTTAGGAACTTATCCAAACCTTTTTTTTTAACCAGGCTACACTAACTGACTTAACCACATCCTCTGGCAATGAATTCCAGAGCTTAACTATGCGCTGAGTGAAAAAGAATTTTCTCCGATTTTTTTTTTTTTTTTTTAAATTGTGCTACTTTCTAACTTCATGGAATGCCCCCTTAGTCCTTGCATTAACCGAAAGAGTAAATAATTGATTCACATTTCCTGTTCAAGCCCTTTTCATGATTTTGCAGACCTCTATCATATCCCCCCTCAGCCGTCTCTTCTCCAAGCTGAACAGCCCTAACCTCTTTAGTCTTTCCTCATAGGGGAGCTGTTCCATTCCCCTTTATCATTTTGGTCGCCCTTCTCTGTATTTTCTTCGGCTGTGCCGACTAGATTAAGCAGGAGTTGTGGTGTTAACCTTTGGCTCTCCAAGTCTCCAGGAAACGTTCAACCATAAACAGAATATTTCTGGCTGGCCCTCTTATACCATAAGAGACACCTGTTGCACAGCCCTGTGTCTGCCTGCCACTGTTTCTTATCCAAGGAGTCAGATTGGGTGAGGGTTGGGATCCGCATGGATCGTGGGACTGTCCATCTGTGTATGGCATAAGCCGTTTGCTTGCTGCACCAGATCTTCCTGCTGACGAGGCAAGCCAGGGGGCTAATAATGAAGCCCAGACGGGTCAAGTATTGTGAGAGAAATTCTGGTGAGGTGGGGACAGCAGAGCGGGAACTAGGAATGGTGGCTGGAACAGCTGTATCCTCCAGCAAGCTTCACACACACTCTCACCGCCAAAGAAACCCTCTCCACCCCAGCTCCTAAAATGAGAAGACTTGACACAGCATCCAAAAATAATTCTTTATTTTATTTATAGGGGTGTCTGTCCTGCCCCCCCCATTCTCTGCTTCCTTTCTCCTATCGCCCAGCTGGTTCTGCTCCCCTGCTCATCGCCTATAGAGAAGCATTGCAAAGGGTTTTCTGAACCCCCCCCCTCTACCTTTGGTTAAGGGCCTACAAGCTGGACCCTTTCTAAATCTATCAGAGATGGGTGAGGGGCGTCAATGCCTGAAGTACCCCCCCCCCCTTCTGTTAGCTCCTGCTGATGAACTCTCTCTCTGTAGTGGGAGGGGGGGGTGTGTGTGGATTTTTTTTCCCTTCCCCTCCATCTTTGGTTGCCCCATCCCTCCCTAGACAGTGTGTCTGGGCAGCTGCTAGCTCAAGAGCTGAAAGGGGGCCTTTTTCCAAAGCTCACCCCTCATCAGCCGGGCTCCCTTAGCCAGCCACTGCCATAAATGAAACATTTACGGAGCATTGAAATCGAAGGAGACAGGTGCAGTACCCATAATGGCCACAAGATGGAGAAGTTGCTCCACCTCTGAAGCGCTTAAAAGTTTCTGTGCTACCCAGTCAAGGTTTTGCCTGTTTCATCCCAATGGGAACCAACCACCCTTCTTGGCCCACTTCCTGTCCTAAACCAGTTGCCATTGGCTTCAGTGCTCTTTCACTTTGGCTTACTGTGAGGGATGCAGGGGAGCGGGGTGGTTAATCTTTTCCTGGCCAACAGTAGCACAGGTAATGCAGGTGTTGCTAGGTAAAGGCAGGAGGGAGTGAGGTGTGCATTGGAGCGTTGAACTGCACCCTTGCATCGTTCCCCCCCCCTCCCCCCTCGCTGCCCTCATCCTACTGAGACCCTGGCTTGGGAGAACAACAATGGACTCCCTTATGTCTTCAAAGCCCCTATAACTAGCAGCACAATGGGCAGGGTCCAGCGGCAGAGGGACAATTGCCTTATGGAGGAAAAAGCCGGGGAGGGCACTGCAACCCCCAGCCGGCAAAGGCCGGCAACTCCCAGCCGGTTTGTGAAGATAAGGTCCGTCTCTGGGGAGCAGCAGTCGGCAGAATACACGGCTCGCTCCGTGCCGCCGTCCGAGCCATAGGACACCGTCCCCGTGCCAGATGCCACCTGTACGCCCTGTACTCCTACCGCATCCCGGACCCGCGCCGCCACAGTCCACAGCTCGTTCGCACAGAGGGAGGAATGGCCACTGCAGTTATGTTCCAGGGAGATCACAGAGCAGGACGGAGGAGACAGTTGCACATGCTACAAAAATAAAAGGGCGCCGTATTATTCAGCAGCCTACAATCTGGGAGAGGTTAATGAGGCTCGGTGTTTTAAAATCCCACCTCCTTGAGAGGCTGACGGAGGGGCCTTGGATCTGTTACTTCTAGGGCAGAAAGACGCAAAGCCTGTCACCTCTAGGGCAGTGGGGCGCAGGGCCAGAGTTAGCAAGAGGCAACACAGGCACCAAATCTGCAGGGGCCTGGAGACTCCAGCCACTAATTTCCAGGGGAAAATCCCCCCACCTCAGAGCCTCTGGCCACTGTAATTTTAAATCCTGCCCTGCTGGGGAGGGACACAGAGATACAGAGCCTGGAGGGTACTGGAGGGCTCAGAGGAAGCTGAGAGAGAGAGGAGGAAGATCTTTTAACGCCTCTGACCTTGGGGATGTCGGTGACCAAGAGCTGCAAGAAGGCAAAGGTCGTTCGAGCTCGATCTGCAGAATCTGCTTGTACCGTCAGCAGCACCGTGGAACCTGGCTGAGTGGCATGGGGAACCAGCAAAGAGATCTCGCCCATCACGGTCCCATTCCTCCCCACACGGGCTCTAGCAGGGAGACACAAGGCATCAATCACCTGTTCTGAAGCTGTGTTAGTGAGCAGCGGCACCAGCCACCCCTATCCATGGCTATTACAGATCCAGAATGCAGCCGCTACGTCCAATTCCAGTTCCTCGCTGCAGTACCCAAGTCTGGCCCAGAAAGCTGAGCAGATCTGGGAGTCTAGAAGCAGTCACACACAGCGATCATTTATCCACAGTAACTTATTTTTTTAAATCAATCAACGAACAGATCTTCAGTTTCTGACGCTGCCCTTTCAGTCTGCAATAAACATACGCAAACTGAAATCTGAATTGGGGTCCTGACCCACCCCCATGCAAACATGGGTTGCTAATCCTACAAATTGAACGCAGTGCTGAAAGGTCAGTACCGGGACAAGGAGGAGTTCACGGTGCAGCTTTGCTCGCAGCTAAACTTCAGACTGAAGTCTGCTGGTGCCCCATAGTTGGTGAGTCTGAAGGCGGCACTGTGGGGAGATCCAGGAATCAGTGGGGTATTGCTGATTATCTGAAAGCAATAAACAGGCCAGACAGATTCAATCTCTCAGGGCATGACACAGTGACAGAGCTGGGGATTCAAAGTAACTCCCCCTGAGGTCACAGCAGAGTCAGGTGACAGAGCTGGGGATTAGATAAAGTGACTTGCCCCCAGGAAGAGACCCTCCGTCCTACTCACCTCCAGTGTAGACTCAACAGCGGTGTTGACCTGGGGTGATGACCTCAGCAGCGGCCGATTCTCCCTGTCCCTGCCGCTGACCAGGACGGAGAACGCCCCGGAGGGCACACGGCCAATCTCTGCCACATACAAGCCCGTGTGATTGCTGCCCTGCAGTGCCCGCCTGGCCAGCAGCTTCCCCTCCGGCGCAGCCAGAGTCACCAGGTCCAACCAGGCAGGGCTCGCAGAAGCCAATCCTGTTGCCACGACCACCAGCACCATGTCCGATCCTGTACCTGTGGAGCAGGAGGGCGAGGTAACGATAGCTATCAGAACATACCTTGCATTTTTAATAAGATACATTTCTAACAATAATCATATTTCTAATTTTAAAAAACGCCACTTCTAATACATTTTTCTTATTACATGTGTGTTAACTTTAATTATGGGCATATTTCTAAACAAAAATAGTAAAGCTTTATTTAAAAGTTCTTTTTGGTGTCAAATATATTTAAGTTTCTATCAGAGAGACCAGCTGCATCACTTAATATACAAAACAGCGCCACAATACAGGAATATCGCCCACACAAAGCTCTGAGCGCTTTACAAAGTAAAAACCCATTCATAATCATCAAATAAGCAGAACAACGGACAGATATACAAATAGTGAGCAGCCAGAACCGGGAGCTGGCGTTAGACCCATCAATACAGCAGCACGGACTGCAGGCCAACTCGACACAGGTACGGTTTTAATAACTTCGTCAAGCCTCTGCTACAGGAGGCCAACCTCAACGATACAGGCACAGAGTTGCAAATTGTGGGGGTCATTCTCCCGAATCTCGGGGGCGACACAATCGGTCCATGGCAGTGTGAAACAGTATGAAGCAGATTCTGACCAAGGCGGTAAACTTTCTACCCAGGCCAGAAATTCTGCCGAGCAGCAGTAGTCCAAACTAGGTAACACTATGGCTTGAACAACAGAGTGAAAAAAAGGATGCCGTAATCGGAGCTCATACGTAGAAGCCGGATTTCATAACCACTTGAATAGGGTTGCATTTGCAATTCTGAGTCTATAGTGGCACCAAGACTCTTCACATGAGTTGCTACAGGTATCCAATAATGGAGATTTCTAAACCAAAGAGCACAAACGTCTCTTTAAAACCCCTGTACGTTTTGAGGCTGCTTTTTCATCTCAAGCTCTCTAGGCTCCTCCTGTTTGTGTCCCACAGCCAGTAGCAGATCCCTGTAGGGGTGAGGATTGGGGGAGGCTTATTAAGATGGGACAGGGAGAATCACAGAGGGGTAACATGCCCCCGAAAGAGTCTACGAAATACTGTACCCCAGGGTGCCATGCCCCAAATGAGGCAAGAAGACATCAGGGGCAGTTACCTACCCCACCCCCATCCCCCGTCCGCTGGGTACCTGTCACTGGCTGACTGCTGAGCT
The DNA here is from genome assembly GCF_901001135.1 of Rhinatrema bivittatum. Taxonomy (NCBI): domain Eukaryota; kingdom Metazoa; phylum Chordata; class Amphibia; order Gymnophiona; family Rhinatrematidae; genus Rhinatrema; species Rhinatrema bivittatum. The sequence goes on along the minus strand of NC_042633.1, from coordinate 28,675,532 downwards.
GGAAGAGTCCCGGATGAGGCCCATCCAGGGGAACTGCAAAGTAATGCAGGAAGTCCAGGGTGCTTTCACCTGCAAGGGAGAAGAGAACAGCTCTGCATAAAGGAGACCTGCCACCTGCCCCATGCTGTGATTCTGTGCGTTGTGTAAAGGAGACCTGCCACCTGCCTGGGCTGTGATTGTGTGTGTTGTGTAAAGGAGAACTGCTCAGGTTGGTATCAAATGGAGAAGCAGTGTCACATCCCACTGCTGCTACTTGTAACCTAAGCTCCATTTCCTTCTCCAACCAGTCTGACATGGAGGCGGCCATTTTGGTTGGCTGGTGATGTCATCGAGGACATTGCTGCCATCCATACTGGCCGCTTCCATGGCTAACCCGATGGATCCTTCTTTCTTCCTCACCTTGAACATGAACTGTGTGTAGGCCCCGAGTGAGTATCTCCACTTCCCAGTGACCCACGTGGATCGGGGATTTGAGGGAAACTTTGGAGAAGCGTCCAGCAGTTTTGATCACCCCCAGGGGCCCCTCGGTCGTACTCTTGCCCTGTCTCAGGCCTAAAAAAAAAAAGAAAACCACAGGAGTGAATTTCACCTAATTACGTCGGTGGCTTCTACCTCTCTGACTGATCTATTTCTTTATTAGCCATTCCTCCTCCTACTGTAGCCCAACCCGTCTTGCACGCAGAATACAGCCTTTAGCTGGTGAATACCTTTTTCCTGGAATTTACATGACCCCTCTTTTCCGAAGATGTTGAAAGCTCGGCTGACCCTGCTTGGTGTGTAATTTTGACCTTTTTCTGGCTGCTTCTGGGGTGGGGGAGGAGGAGCAGCCTGGTAGTTAGCCCAGCGGGCTATGAACCAGCACTGTTGACATTACACACGTTACTTTACCCTCCATTGCCTCAGGTACAACATTTAGATGGTACAGAAATACCTACAGTATCTGAATGTAATGTGCTCTGAAGGGCCAAAAAGCGGAATATATTAAAAAAAAAAATAAAAAGATTACGGGTTGGTTGTATGTTTTGTCCCTTGGTTTTTATTCTCTTGTTTTATATTTTACTTGATGTTTTGGGCATTATCTTGTGTAATCCGCATAGGGATCTGGTGCGTTCTGGCTGTGTTCTCTCTCTCTTCGGTTCTCAATGGATGGAAGGAAAGATAATATTTCAATCTAAGAATGTCTGTCACTAGTACATGGGGAATGATGGGAAAGGAAAAATACAGCCTGCTCTTCCCTCAGCTAGGTTGTTTCGGCAGTACACCAGATCCACAAAACCCAAACAGATCTGTGGGGATTTAATTCCCAGCACCCAGGGCGAGCACCATTAAGGAAGGGAAGCCTCCTTTCCCGGTTTTTTTCTCCTCACCTTTTGGATCAAGGATCTGGAAGTCGTCTACGTCTCCGTGGATGTGGATGTTGGCCCTCTCCAGCAGGCTGTCCAGGTAGAAGCGGTAACTCTTCCAGCTCCTGATGCCAGACTCCTTCTCCTGGACGTGGAACAGAGTGATCTGAAGGAGAGCACACAGTCAGTGGCCATAATATTACAGCGAATATCCAGATTGGACTGTGCCAGCAAAACCAAACGTACACACGGATTGGGCCACACTGGCTATGATGATGTCAGAGGCGCACACAAAACGGGCCAATCAGGAAACCGCAAGTATGTGATGTCATTCGCCCCTCTCTTATTAAACTCCTCCCACTCCACGATCAGGCCTGATCCAGAGGAAAATCAGAACCATTACATGCACAGAGGGAAGACCAGGACTGGAGCAGCTGGCTGTGGGCCCTGCACATACACTACCTGCCCAAGATGCCCAGGCCAAGTCCAATCCTGTGGCAGATCCCAGAAAGCTAAGGGAGTGTCATGAGGAACTTGACTGGATTTAGGATGGGAGGAGAGTCATCTTGGGCTGGAATTAATGGTGCCTGCAAGGAAGGGTGTGTGGAGGCGTTAAGCTCCACTCAGAAGTGATGGCAGACTGGAGGGGGCAGGAGGTGAAGTCTGCGGGGGTAGAGAAAAGTCAGATTGAGCTGGAGGTGGGGAATTGTACCATGCCAGCGGTGGTGGCGTCTTGAATGATAGAGGACACCTCCCGAATGTCCTGATTGCTTGTGAATATTATCTCTCCACCGGATTTCTGAGCCAGGGAGGCGTACAGGTCAAACCTGTCTGGGGACAGAGCCTCCCTCCGTCCCCGGCCACGGATCCAAAAGGGGTCCTCTGTGATCAGGAAAGAGACCTGGAGAGAGAGAGAGAGAGAGAGAATGGGAAGAGAAAGTCAATGCAAAGAGACAAAAGAAATAGAAGAAGGATAGAGAGGGTAGACTGGATGGGCCGATCTGCGGTTACAGAGAGCGATATATTATATAGACACATAGACAGTGGAATCAAAGGCTCAGGATGCCCTTTGATACCATTACAAAAATCTAACAGAATAGAGAAATATGAAAGTCTCTTTGATTCAATCGGCCATTAGGGATGGATGTTACAGATACCATCTGATACCATCACACCGTGACCAGCACCGTAGCAGGGGAGAACACAGGCTCAGCTTACTAGTCCATTGCCACTCTGCAGTACCCAGGCAGGAAAAACAAGTGGCACTGTAAAGCCCTTTACCTTGGACTGTCTCTCCTGAATCAGAGACTCCACAGAATTTGCCAGCTCAGCATCTTTCGAGGATGCGTCCGTGAAGACGAAAATCTCAGAATGGGGCGGTGTGTTCAGGAGGGCCAACTGAAGGGAAGAGAAAGAGGTTATCAGGGGGCTGAGTCACACTGGGATCCGGGGGGGGGGGGGGGGGGAGAGGAGTGCTCCGGTCTGTACCTGGATGGCAGAGAGACTCATCTCCGGCTCATCGCCTCCCCCAAGGGCGGTCAGGTTGCTCAGGATATCCCAGAATACATCGGGGTCTCGCGTCTTATAGACTGGCCCAAAGTCTGGATTGATGAAGAGGAGCCAAATCAAAATCAGACAGTAAAGCCCCCGCTACACCTAGGGACCTCAGCCCTTTACAGAAGCCTAGGACACGTGGGGAGCCGGATCCCGTAGCTTTAAGAGACGCTCGCATACCTGGGTCGTGGAATGGCACCAGCACATAGAAATCGGGCTCCTCGGGGGTGTTGCGGCGCTGGTCAATGATGGACCGCGTCTGCAGCTTGGCTGCCGTGATCTCCTCTCCCATGCTTCCCGTTGTGTCGATGACAAAACTCAGCCCGGAGCCGGATCCCAGCCCTAGGAGCCTGGACGGGGAGCGGACAGTAAGAGAGAGAGAGTTGAAAAGGGGACCTTCAGCGGGTGGTGTGGGGGGCTCGAAGGGGACAGGGGCCTACCTGATGAAGTGCTTGTCTCCCAGACGGGCTCGCAGCTCCCGCAGGGCCTTCACCGACGCCTCCTTGGCGATCCTGGCCGCCTCGGCGTGGAGGTAGTGGTGCGGCGAGAAGAGCAGAGATTCGCTGTCCTTGTTGATCCCGCCTCTGGCGCTCTCTCGGGTGCTCTCGTCAAAATGCCCACCGTGGCTGCACTTCCCTGCGGTCGGAGCGGGAAGAAAGCAGAGACGGCGACCGATGAATTTGCAGCTATGGCTCCAGCAGCCTCCCCAGCATTTCGACCCTAGGACCAGACCTGCTTGGCTCACACTTTTAGCCGTTCCGGCAGCCCGTTTTCTTCAATTCTTGTGGCCCCCCTGAGCTGAATTCTGCACGATCCTGCCTGCCAGGAGGGGAGCAGCGGTTTCTCCCACCTGAATGTGCGTGGCTAGATTACGGGATGCAGGCAGGGGGCCAGTGGGAGGGGAGGGAAGGGAAGGTGAGCAGATTTTAAACTTCTCTGGTTAGTTTGTGTGTTTGCCTTGACTGGATGTACGAGCTCTCTCTCTCTCATGGAAGGGAACAGTTCATTTTGACTGGGAGGTCATTGTAGTAATCTAGTCTAGGAATATACCTGAAAGCACATTCTTTAAGTATTGCTAGCACAACATATTTCTGAACCCAATTCAAGCGCCTCAGGGCTGGCAGGTACGTCCTGCATACAAGAGAATTAATCATTACCCCAGAAAAAGTCAAAATTAGTCAACAAACTCCAACTCTTCCCAGTAAGGAAATTCTGCGTGGGCGACACGTCCCGGATATTTAACCCTGATGAGTCCTTAATCTCTCTCACTCTCAGACAAGAAACCTTCCCAAAGTCTGCTGTCTCTGTCTTGCTCCTCGGGCTCTCTGTCTCTTTCCTCCCGAGTGGACACTTTCGCTTCTCTTCTGCTCTCGTCTCTCCTTCCTCCTTGCCTGCTCTCCTTTCCCCATTCCTCCTCTTCCAGGATTCCTCCCCCACACCCAAATCTAGGGTCCTCTCTCCCTCTCCAATACCCAGGCATCTCGCCTTCCCCCATCCGGTGTTCTCCCCACCATGGCTTCCTGAAGAGAGGCGGACGGCCCTGCATGACAACTCCCTGATGGGCTCGCTTGGCCGCCCCCCTTACACTCGCCTTGGGGTTTCTTGGGGTGCGATCCATAGTAGCCAGTGGTCAGGAGTCGCCTCTTGTTCAGACTAGGCAGGATGTTGTCCCTGCAGGTCCACGTCAAGCAGTCACTGCAGGTGCGTTCCTGCACTGGAGAGCAAGAGAGAGTCAAAACAGTGGGAGGAAGAGGAGAGGTGATGTGAAATCCAGAGCTCCCCATGGCATCGCCCGCAGAGATACAGGAAGCCCCTGTTCCTTTAGAACCAAGGCTAAACGGAGCGGTTAAAAAAAAAAAAAAAAAAGATATATAAAAAGGGTCAATTTCAGCAGGGGGAGGAGTCAAGATGGCGACAGAATGAAGTCGCTCCCTTCGGAGAAGTTGTTCGCACTTTGGGGGAAGGGGAGAGGGAGCAGCAAAGTGGATCTTAAATGTCAGCCTGAACCCAGAAGCCAGATGGTTTTGCTTTGAGGAGAGGCTGGCTTCGGCTAGAACGGGCTGGAACAAATGTCAGAGGAGCTGGAGGTGACCCAGGCCTGAAGGAGTCCACACCCAAAATGGAAAGAGCTTGTCCCGTAATCTCGCTCCGACTGCGTCCGCTTTTATTGAGAAGTTACATTTGTGCATCACACAATGCAAAGAAACCCAACCCACTTCTGTGGGCAAGAATATTCTGCTGCCAGCGGGAAAAGAGAGGCCCTGCTCCGACGTGCCCTGAGCCGAAGCGGGGGGATGAGCATCGTGGCGGGAGGATGCGGACCCTGAGACGTAACAATGAGACGGTGAGAGAAGTCAGGGGAACTAAGGCGAGAGCAGGGCTGGCAACATCTGCCACGCTCTAAGCCCTCGATACCAGAAAGGCATCGGGATGCCTCAAAGGAAGCAAGAAAGTTCTGGAACGTACTTTTGCCCATGACTTCTTATAATGTATTCATCATGTGGGAGACCCAGCAAGCCCCCACCAAGTAGCGTGTTAGAACGTGCCAGAAGAGTCCGTGCAATGACAAGTAATGGCCTCCACCCCCTGCAAGCCAACTGCTCAGGCGAGAGGTTGGCAGTGGAGGCACCGGAAGGGCATAAGATGTGATGGGGTGAGAGGGGGGGCAGGCACTGGGCAGAGGAAGCTTGGAGATGAGAACCCCCACCCTGGGAAGCTGTGGTCACCTGGGGGAGTGAGGGGCTGACTGAGGGCCTCACATCATACCATCTGCAATGGACGAGACGTCTCTTCCCACTGTCAGCAAGTCAGGATGGACCTTCTGGTATCCCATCTCTATCCAGTTACTATGGCTGTAAAAATCCTGAGAGAGAGAGAGAGAGTCGACAGGAACCTTAATACAGCCCCAGCTTTTCATGGCGGAGGAATCCCAAACTCCCTACAGCACTCCCCAGAGACAGCCCCACGAGGGCATCTGGGCACTGCATGCCACGCTCAGTCCCTCGTCTCACAGCCAAGAAACAGAGCAAGCGAGAGCCGCAAGGGAGGGGTGGGGAGAGGGCAGCGTGCTCTCCTACCTGCAGCGAATGCAGCAGGCGCCCCAGCCGCTCACGGGCCACCTCGTAGTTCTCGGCCCTTGCGGCCTGCAGGATCTCCTTGCGGGTCAGCAGCAGCAGCTGGTTGGCCGTCCAGATGTACTCGGAGTCAAAATGCAGGGCAGGGTCGTTGCGGGTGGAGTTCAGGAAGTCCATGGCCGCATTGGCGCTCACCACCTCCAGCATGGCCGAGCGGAAGGGCTTCACCGAGGCCTTCTTGCCATGGTAAGCCCAAAGGAGGTCGTCCGGCACCAGCGTTCGGCCCTGCAGGCAGGAGGAGGAGGAGGCATTCAGGTCACAGACTGCGCTAAGTACCACAGGTAACCTTGGGCACAGCACTCACCGTGAAGTCCTCCCTCCTCAGGGTCCTCCCCCGAGGATGGGGCATGTCCAGGAGCAGCTCCAGGGTCACATTCAGGATCGCCTCCTCTGTGAGGTCTTGGTGCGTCCTGGAAGTCCAGGACAAGGACATGACCTTGGACCAGAAGTTAGGGAAGAAGCTGTGGGTCCCCTGCGGGAGCAGCATCAGGGTCCAGAGGAGCGAGGGAATCCAGGCCAGGGAATGTGCCATACTGCAGACATTTATCTAAGGCAGAGAATCCAGACAAGAGCAAAGGTTAAAATGCGGAGGACTGAGGGTGCATGGTCAGAAGGCATTTGATAAAATTCCTCAGGAAATTAGAAAGCCAGGGGACAGCAGTGGCTGGGCAAAAGAGCCACCGAGGCGAGGCTTGCTTTCAGCACCCCCTTCTCTTTTGGGTTCACAAAGCGACTCCAAAGGGCAGTCTGCTGCCCAGGCTGGGGGCAATGCCATATTGTGTATTAGTAACTGGATACAGGGTAGGAAACAGAGAGTAAGACTCAATGGTCAGTTCTAGAAACATGGCGGCAGAAAAAGACCCTATGGCCCATCCAGTCTGCTCATCCGTCCAATTAATTTAGCATCTTAATTCCCATCACTTCCTTAGGGATCTCCTGTGTTTATCCAGTGCTTTCTGGAATTCACATCCTGGTTTTGTCTCCATCACGGGGAGGCCGTTCCACACATCCACCACCCTCTCTGTAAAGAAATATTTCCTAAGATTACTCCTGAGTCTGCCCCCTTTCACCCTCATCCCATGACCCCTCACTATAGAACATCCTTTCCATTTGAAGAGGTGCCCCCTCCTGTGCATGGAAACCTGTGAGATATCTGAATCTCTCTATCATATCTCACCTCTCCTCTAGGTTTAGATCTTTAAGTCTATCCCCATGTGCTTTAGAAGGAAGCCCACTGACCATTTTAGTAGCCCCCTCTGCACCGACCCCATCCTGTTCCTATCCTTCTGAAGGTGCAGTCTCCAGCATTGTACACAGTGAGGTCTCACCAGGGCCCTATACAGGGGCAGTGTCACCTCCCTTTTTCTGCTGACCAGTCCTCTCCCTATGCAGCCAGGCATCTTTCTGGCTTTTACTGTTGCTTTATCCACATCAGATATGATCACCCCCAGATCCTGCTCTTCCTTTGTGCTTAGAAGAATTTCACCTCCAATACTGCAACTTTCCCTTGGGGTTTTGCATCCTAAATGCATTGCTCTGCATTGTTTAGCATTAAATCTGAGCTGCCAGACCATAGACCATTCCTCGAGCTTCGCTAGATCCCTCCTCATGTTTTCCACACCTTCCTGGCTGCCCGCCCTGTTACAGATTTTGGTATCATCAGCAAAAAGACAAACCTCTCCCGACAATCCTTCCATTACGCCGCTCACAAAAATGTTGCAAAGAACCGGTCCAAGGACCGATCCCCGAGGCACCACTGGTAACAACCCCCTCCTCAGAGAAAACGCCATTTACCACTGCCCTTTGCCACCTCCCACGCTGCCAGTTTCTAACCCAGTCAATCACTCTAGGATCCATACCAAGGGCGCACAAGTTATTTATAAGTCTTGTGTGTGAAAAGTGTCAAAGACCTTGCTGAAACCCAAGTACACTGCATCTTGATCCAACTCTCTGGTCACCCAATCAAAGAAATTGATCAGATTTCGCCTCTGCTAACTCCCTGCTGCCTCGGATCTTGCAATCCATTGGATTCCAAACATCGCGCTCCCCTCTGATTTAGCAGCGATTCCATTAGTTTGCTCACCCCAGAGGTCAGACTGACCGGCCTGTACTTCCCAGCCTCCTCCTTACTTCCACGTTTATGAACAGGAAGCACATCCGCCCTTTTCCAGTCCTCCTGACTGTAAGGAGGCATTGAACAGGTCAGCACGGAGCTGCCAGGACATCTCTAAGTTCCCTTAGTACCCTCGGGTGTTTCCCATCTGGCCCCATCACCTTATCTACTTTAAGTTTAGTTAACTCCTCACGAACACACTGATCTGAAAATCGATTGAGGTTTACCTCACTTCCAATCTGATTTGTGTTTGCTTTATCTGATCCTGCTCCAGGCCCTTCCACAGTGAACACTGAACAGAAATATTTGTTATGCAATTTTGCTTTTTCCCCTCATCGTCTTCTACATATTCCACCCCTTCTCCTCTGAGTCTCACAATGCCACTTTTGCACTTCCTTCTATCGGTAGCAGCCCCCTCCTCTTCCTCCTATGGGTCCCACCGGGCAGTAGTAGAAGCTTTCTCCTTCTTCCCGCATGGGCCGATGCTATCCCTGCTTCTGCTTCCATCAAGGGGCCAGAGGCTCCTTTTTCTGGTCACGTGGCTGACTCTCTTCTTCCTTCCCACCCATGAAGTCCAGGTGACTTCTTCTGGGGCTAGATGGACCCACTCCTACAGCACACCTAGAGTTTTCTGCTGTAGGCCTGGAGACCCAACAATCAGTTTAGAATTACAGCCAACTCCAGAGAGTTCCCAGGCACAGAAAAGGGACAAGACAGAAGTTTATAGAATCATGAGCGAGGTGGGACATATAAATAGGGAACGGTTCTTTACCCCTTCAAATAAGAGGATGGATTTAAAACAAACCCGGAGAAAGCATTTTCTCACTCAGCTCATCATCAAGCCGTGGCCTTTGTTGCCGGAGGACGTGGTCAAAATTCATAACATAACCAGATTTAGAAAAGGTTCGAATAAGTTTCCGGAGGAGAGATTCATTACCGGTCATTAGCCAGCCAGAGTTGGGGAGCTTCGGTTCTTCTGAGAGATCTTTGCATCATGGATTGGCCGTAGTTGAAGACGTGCGAGGCAGTAGGCACAGTGCAGAAGGGCTGAGCGTCCCTGTAATAGATGCTGCTGAGAGACAGCAGCAGAAACTGTGGATGAGGACTAACTCGTCCTTCCTCTCTCTTTTCACCCAGCCATGAAAGATCCTTTTATCCATTCACTCCAGTCACACCACTGGTCTTGGAAGGCACCTGATTCATATGTAAATCAAGGTGAATTGATATGCTAATAAGTCTATAGATGCAGTTAGGGTAAATGCTTCACAGGACTGATTCGGTCTCTTAGGGGAAGGGTAGAGGATTCAGCCGAGCCTGCCTGCATCACAGCTGGGGATACAGCGAGCCAGTGAGAAATCACACCTCATGGCACCTGTAACAAAGATCTGGTGGGAGACAAATCACCACCGACCCGGGGGCTGGGAAAGTTTCAGAAAGAAGCAATCACAACTTAAACCTCTCTCTACATAACGGAGAAAAGAAAAGCAAAAAGCTGCAGTGGAGCTTTCAAAAGTAATTTTAGCTAGAGCAAGATGCTTTGGCACGTGACAGAGGAGGAGACTCCAGCAAAATGCAGAGAGTGCAGGGCTGGAGATACCAGAGGGAGACTCCAGCAAAATACAGAGAGCGCAGGGGCTGGAGATACCAGAGGGAGACTCCAGCAAAATGCAGAGAGTGCAGGGGCTGGAGATACCAGAGGGAGACTCCAGCAAAATGCAGAGAGCGCAGGGGCTGGAGATACCAGAGGGAGACTCCAGCAAAATGCAGAGAGCGCAGGGGCTGAAAACAGCGGGAGACTCAGCAAAATGCAGAGAGCACAGGGGCTGGCAATACCAAAAACATGAGTGTAACATTATAGCCACCAATTCAATTCAAGCACCTGCCCTGTCTTTCCCCCCCAAACATTTGGATTAAAGCATCAGAAGGGTAGAAGCGCCATACCTTGCATTCAACTGCCGTACAGGCAAAGGGTCTCTGGCCACGAGTCACTGCGGCACAAGACGAACCGCCATGGGCTTTGCTTGGGGCTTATCTCTCCAGCCAGCCCCACCTTCAGCCACTTGTTCCTTATCACTGAAGCGTGTACAAATGTGCAAAGGGGAATTACAGGGACACACATGCACACACCCCTCCCCTCCCTGAGGCCTTAAAGGGACAGTGGCACACTACTACACGCTCCCTCTTTTGGGCTCGTGAAAGAGGAGGGGGCGAGTGCCATTTCAACCCAGCACCCACCCCATACAATCTACTGCACAGTAACCTGTGTCGCATAGTCTGTTTATACGGAAAACCGCACTGGGACACCGGGTCAGTACCGGTATCAGAGGTCAGAGTTACCCCTAACACTACGCCGGGACACCGGGTCAGTACCGGTATCAGAGGTCAGAGTTACCCCTAACACTACGCCGGGACACCGGGTCAGTACCGGTATCAGAGGTCAGAGTTACCCCTAACACTACGCCGGGACACCGGGTCAGTACCGGTATCAGAGGTCAGAGTTACCCCTAACACTACGCCGGGACACCGGGTCAGTACCGGTATCAGAGGTCAGAGTTACCCCTAACACTACGCCGGGACACCGGGTCAGTACCGGGCTCAGAGGTCAGAGTTACCCCTAACACTATGTCAGGACACCGGGTCAGTACCGGTATCAGAGGTCAGAGTTACCCCTAACACTATGTCAGGACACCGGCTCAGTACCAGGGTCAGAGGTTAGAGTTACCCCTAACACTATGTCAGGACACCAGGTCACCGTTGGAGGGATTAGCGTCAGCCCTTGAGGTCCTTGCCACCCGTCTTTCTCCGAGGGCTGGAACCAGGGTTGATGAAATGCATTTCATTACAAAGTTAACAGCAGGGCTCCCAGTTGGAACAAGCGCAACTTTATGCCTTAGAGAAACAAACTCAAAATTCTGGACTCTCTCTCAGTTGCTTTGGACCACCAAGTGTCCCCCCCCCCCCCCCAAGGCTAATTCCACAGACAAAACTTTTCTAATCCCTTTAGTGGAAAAGACAACCAGGGCCCTCCTGTAGTGTTGCCATCTCACCCAAATAGGCAGATCCAGTTCCCGTTTTGCCCCCTTTGCATCCACAGAGCTGTGGTGCGGATGAAGGGGACAATTCAGTGCGGGCAAAGAGACCGAGCTCGGACTGTGTCAACCTGAGGGCGACTTGGGCCACCCTAGGCCCCTGCCTCCAGGGCTCCCCCCCCAACCACTCCTCACATGGTTCATAACCGTCGGCACAGAGCCGGAGTTGCAGTGGTTTGGGGCCTGGGTGGGAGACCGTGGGAACCTCAAGGCTGCCGTTGCACGCAGTCACGGGAGCAGCAGCAGAAAGCCACAAGCGAAAGCAGAAGGAGCCAGAGGGGAGGGGAGGGGGCTCCTGCCCGTGAGAACCCAGCAGAGGGGCCCAGATAATCACCTCCCGGGCCTGGAGGCTGGAAAGGAGCAGTAGGGCCCGGCTGCAAAAAACGCAACTCCTTACGTTTCGGGGTGGCTTTTTTTTTTGCCCCAATTTGCTCTCTCTGCTGCCCTCCATGCCCAATGGTATGCCAGGGATACCCTCAGCGGCCACTACTGTCCCTCGCTGCAGCCCAGCCTACCGCCGCCGGGGCGCGTCCAAAGCCACGCGGGCCTAACGGGCAGAGGGATGGGAAGCCGCAGCCCTCGCTCCTCATGGCCCGGGGTGTTACGGCGTGGGCCAGGGCTTCCAGCTCAAAGCACCTGCAACCCAGGGCTGCAGGCTCCAGCGGGCGCCCGCACTGCTGCCACGTGTGGCTGCACGCCCAAGCTAACAGGAAACTACAGGCTACCATGGCAACACGGGCTCACCAAGCGCGCAAGGATGGTCACCCCCAGTAGGACAGTGCGGCCTCCAGCTGCAGAGAGGCTGTCACTTAAAACGGTGTCCCTTTCTGACATCTGTGGCACAGCATTGGGGCGGACACACTAATGCCCGGGGAGGGAGACGGTGGAGGCAACAGGGCGGGTGGGACTCCCCAGGCTGTGGAGGAGGAAGAGCTGCTGGCAGAGCCCCCCCCCCCCCCCCTTCCCAGGGCTAGATCCTCTCCCTCAGCAAGCACCCATCACTGCAGGGTAAAACTATCCCCCCCCCCCCCCCAACCTAGAGCTTTGTCAATGCCACTTTACGGAATTACAGCTCTAATAGCTGGAGATGCTGGTCCCTGCGGGAGCCGGTGCGTGGCCTGGACAGCTCCTGCGCTGGCTCCTTCAGGAACCAGCGCCGAGGTCTAACCTCTATGGCCTGGCTCCCACACACACACACGCTGGTGGCTTACCTGCCTAGTCGAGCAGCCAGAGAGATCTCCAGATGGCACCCAGGCGGTGGCTGCCCAGCCGGCACTCGGGAAGTCTCACCTGCAGGGAGCTGGGAACCTGCCACTTCTAGCTCTCCTCTCCTCTCCTCCCACCCAGGCCCTGGTCCCCTCCTCTCTCCCTGGCTCGCACTATAAATAAAAGGCCGCAGGCACTCCCTCCCTCCCTGTCTCTGCTGTTATAATTACATCGAGAACTGTCTGGAAATTATGAGCATGTGAGAGAGGAGCCAGCCAAGCTCTACCTGTCAATATCCAGCCGACCCCCGCTGCCCGAGCCCAGCCTGCAGGGAATTCCCAGTGGACTGCAGAGCAGCAGCGAGGATTTAGTGCCCAAAAAGTGCAGAATCATGCATGGGAGGGGGGGAGGGCAGAAACTGATGTGCCCCGACCCGCAGAGCTTGGGGTAGTGAAACTGCGATAAGGCAGTGCCCGGAGCGGCAAAACTAGCACCAGGAAAAAAAGAGGGGTGGTAATGTCTCCGGAAAGAGACATTCAGATCCCCCACAAGGGAGACGATGCGATGGATTGGCAGAAGCTGGGCTCCGATGCCTGCCCAGTCACGGTGGAGGTCCGCAACAAGAGGGCAGACGCAGGAGCAGCCTTAGGAAACATGGCTGGAGGGTGCATGGAAGGGCCAGAGGATCCTCAGCCACGGAAGAGTGCGGGGGTAAAGCCCGGGCAATGGCACTAAGGAGAGGCTGCAAGTGCTCATCCCCCTTCCCAGGCCTTGACATCTAGGAGCGCCCTGCTCGGGACAAGCTGGTAAGAGGGGGGGATTTTGGATAGGGCAGCACCCAGCCATGACCCACTCTCTGCCTGGACCAAGTCAGCAGCACCAACCACTTGGGGTACCGCCCAGGGACCCATGCAGGGCGCTGAAGTCTCCCCCCCCCCCCTCCAGAATTAACCCTTTCAGCCTCTGTGCGCAAGATCCTGGCACAGAATGAGGGGGGGAGGTGCCTCTGTCTGCCTGACCAGAGAGGGTTCCCCCCCCCCCAGGACTGGTGCCAGGACACATTCAGCTGCTTGTTACTGGCGGATCTGCATTGCGGAGGGCGCCAGGGTCGCTCAGAGCCACAAGGATCCAGAGTGAGCGAGGCCCCCACCTAAAGTTCATGAGCTGGTGCTCCTCAGACAAAAGGGAAGGAGAGAGTAAGAGGTAAGAGCAGGGGCAGTTAATCCGAACCTCAGCATACAGCTGCAGGACAGGGATGGACACATTACGGGCAGCCCAGGTGCTGGGGCAGTTCCTGACCATTATTGGCCCGCTGCCATTTTTTTTTTTTTTTTTTTTTAATCCTCTCCTTCACCTGGGGCAGGTACCGAGCGTTAATATCCCATCCGTGTTCCCGATCATGGCCCACCACCCCCTCAGCGGTAGAAGCGGACTGCAAAAGCCTTGCCGGGCACCTCGGCCTGGCCAGTGCACAGGCAGAGTGTGACTGATACAGGACCTCCACCTACGAAGGGAGCCGGAGGCCCCTCTCCAGGAGCTCAGAAACCAGCTGCAAGAGCCACAAGCCAGCGAGAGGCAGGTACCAACAGGCACGGCTGCCAGCAGCCAGGGACGCAGGAAAGCAGCTCTCAGCTTCTGTGCCTCGGCCAGGTTTCTCCTCCTCGGGCTATTCCAGCTTCTGACCTGCTTTAAACCGTCTCCTTCTGCCCATTTATGGCTGCGATCCTCCTCTCTCCTTCCTCGGCAGTTTCTTTATTGCTCCAGCTTTGCCCCTGCTGCCCACCTCTCACCCATTCCTGGATCGAGTTATTGCCCCTGCTCTTCCCCTCCTGCCCCGTCTCAGGCGCCTTCAGCAGGTGGAGCTCTGGTTAGTGCGCGCGGCTGCCTCTCCTCTTTGAAATGCAAGCAATGGCTACAGGAAGGCGCCATCGTTCCATGGACGACAGACTGCGGCTTGGGCCGAGATGTTCAACCCAAGACACAAACTTTAGACAAGGTGGGTGCTACGAATCCAGATAAAGAGTTCAGATTTAGGGTGCGGCTTCTCTCCCACTAGTAACGTCATACACACACACACACCATGCTCTGTCTTTGCAAGGATTTCTTTATTGCGTGAACCAAAAACGGTTTTTGAACTGTGCGCAGAGTTGACGCGGCCATTGTAACATTAACAGCATCCCCTCCCGCTGCTGTCGTCGCCGAGGTGACGATCGTCTCCACTACTACGGTAATCCAGACCGCCGGCCGCCTCTCCCCTTTTGAGGATCTAGGACAGAGCAAACAGCCATGGAAAGACAAGATCATATCATCTTGCTAAAGTTCTCGATGGCTTCCAGCACCTTCCGCAGCTCCGTCTCGCTCTGCTTCAGCTGCAAGAATAAAACGCACAAAGACAGACATTGAAGAGTGCAGAACACAAGAAGATCACCCCCATCCGCGGCCATGATGCACACCCAGGGGGGGGGGGATCAGGCCCCGTCAAGCTGTTCCCTTCACGTCACCTTCTCCGTCTCCATCTCCTGGACGTTGGCTGGGACCTTGCTCTTGTAGTCGGCACCCTCCATCCTCTCCCGGAGCCTCTCGATCTGTCTCTGCAGCTCACTTCTCTTGCTGCTCAGCTTGGTCAATTCTTTCTCCGCGTCAATCAGCCCCTGGCAGCAAACGAGAAAAGGGGGGAGGAGTTAAGGCAAAAAAGGAGCGCAATCCTCCTCTGCTCAGAATACATGGATCGGCCACTGCAGCACCTACGTAAACCACCAGAATCATGCGGTCAGCCACTCCCCCACCTCTGATCGCCCCAGTAAAGAAACGTCACAGGAAGGGAAAGCAGAGTTGCTTACCTGTAACAGGGGTTTTCGGAGGCAGCAGGAGGCCAGGCCTCACGCATGGGCAACATCAGCTGAAGCTCAAAACGGGAAAAAAAAACAAAAAAAAACCTTACGTCAAAGTTTCTAGACCTTTGACTTGCCACACTGAGTATACCCAGCATGGCCTATACTATGCGTCCACGTGGGGTACCTCTTCAGCCTTATAACTTGGAATTAGATATAAAAATAGGAGAAACCCAACTCCGCGGGGTGGCGGACGGGTTTCGTGAGGTCTAACATCCTGCTGTTCTCTGTAAACACACGTTACAAGTAAGCAATTCTGCTTTCTCCAAGGACAAGCAGGATAGTTACCCTCACACATGGGTGAATCCGTACCTACAGGCTGCTCTCCAACATAAAAGGGGACCAAGAGACACCCAAACCAGGTGCCAACGGGCACAACAACAATGGTGCTTTTGGTAACAGAGGGGGAGGCAGCCTGAACCCATACAACAGGCCCTAGGTGGGAGAGAATTGAGTTCTACACCTCAAACAAGATTCTGAAGGACAGATTGTGTCAGTAGGTTTGGCCATCAGCCATTCGTATCCAGACAGTGAGATGTGAATGTGTGGAGAGAACTCCATGCCGCAGCCTTGCAGATCTCTGCTAGAACTGCTCACAAGTGAGCCACAGACACTGTCATGGCTCAGAAAGAATGAGCCTTGACATGGTTCTCAAGATGCAGTCCTACCTGGGCATAACAGAAGGAGATGCAATCTCCTAGCCAATTGGATAGTTTGCTCACCAACAGCAATGCCCAACCTATTCCTATCAAAAGAAACAAAAAGTTGGGTGGACTGCCTATGGGCTTCTGTCCGCTCCAGATAGAAGGCTAAGGCTCGCTTGCAGTCCAGACTGCAGGGCTCGTTTGCCTTGGTGCAAATGGGGCCTGGGAAAGAATGTTAGCAGGACGATGGACTGGTTAAGATGGAAGTCCGTCACCACCTTAGGCAGGAACTTAGGGTGCATACTAGAGACCACCCTGTCATGATAAAACCCAGTGTAAGGTGGGTAAGTCATTAAGGCATGGAGCTCGTTGACCCTGCGTACTGAAGTATCTGCCACCAAATATATGACCTTCCAGGTCAGGTACTTCACAGGTGCGCAGCGGCTCACAAGGAGTGCTCATCAATTGAGCTAACACCACATTGAGTTCCTAAGACACAGAGGGAGGCCTTAGAAGAGGTTTCAATTGAAGCAGGCCCTGCATGAAACATACAACTATAGGCTGTACAGAGATGGGCATATCATCTACACCATGGTGATATGTGCCAATTGCACTCAGATGAACTCTAACGGAGTTGGTTTTTAAGCAAGCTTCCGATAGGTGTACAAGGTAATCAGTTTTTGTGTGGGGCAGGAGAAAAGATCTAGGGCCTTCTGCTCTCACCACACTGAAAACCTCCTCCACTTCAGTCCATAGGACTTTCTAGTGGAAGGCTTTCTAGAAGCCACTAGGACCCAAGACACCTTCTGAAAGATCGAGCGGTTGCAGAACTAACCTCTCAACATCCAGGCTGTGAGCGACAGGGCCTGAAGGTTGGGATGTCTCAACCTGCCTCAATCTTGTGTGATAAGATCTGGTGAAGTCTCCAGACAGACAACTCCAGTAGGAGTGAAAACCAGACCAGTCTTGGCCAATAAGGGGCTACAAGGTTCATCGTCCTTGTGAAGCTTAAAAGAGTCTTCACCACTAAGGAAATCAGAGGATATGCATACAGAAGACCTTTGCCCCAATGTCAGGAAAGTGCGTCCTGGGCTGGTTTGAGGTCTGTCCTGTACAGGAAACAGAACTGAGGCAGCATTCTGTTGCAAGGGGATGCGAAGAGATCACGTCCGAGCTCCCCAGAGGCAGAATATCCAATTTGCAACCGCCAGGTCCAGGGACCACCTGTGGTGTCTGAAGGCACGACAGTCTGTCCACTAACACATTCTCCATCCTGGCCAGGTATATGGCCCATGAACCAGATCTGTACTGCTTCCTGACACTGGAGGTATGAGCCTGCACCTCCCCACTTGCCGACATATCACATCGCCACCTGGTTGTCTGTTTGGATCAGGACAACTTTGTGTGACAACTGATCTCTAAAAGCCCATAGGCATGTAACTGCCCAGAGCTCCAGGAAATTGATTTGGCAACAGCTTTCCTGGGCAGGGCAGACTAGACCAGAGACACTGGGTTCTGAGCCATCTATATGAGCTCCCCAGCCCAGGGTGGACGCATCCATGGTTAGGACAATTTAGGCAGGAGAACTTTGGAAAGAGACCTTCCTGTTCCAAATTTGAAAGTTCCTGCCACCAGGACAAAGTCCCGGATGTGATCCTGGAGGTTCTGTGTGACCTGGTGCCACTGTGACCTCAAGGTCCACTGGGCCTTGCACATGTGTAATCGTGCCAAGGGAGTGACATAGACGGCTGTGATCATATGGCCTAACCACCTCAACATGTGCCATGCTGACACCTGCTGGCTCTACTGAACCTCTACCGCAATGGTCATAGTGTTGGCCTTTTGACGAGGCAGGAAGGCCTTGGCCTGAGCTGTGTCTAACAGGGTTCCTATGAAGTCCAGTTGAAGTTACGGGCTGAAATGGGACTTTGAGTAGTTGATGGCAAATCCTAGTAACACCCGGATGGTCAAGTGCATGGAACTAACTGCTCCTGCCTGAGATGTGCTCTTGACCAACCAATCGTCTAGACAAGGGAAAACATATTCCCCCCCCCCCAAAAAAAATATCTGCGGAGGTGTGCCGCCACTACGGCCAGGCATTTTGTGAAGACCCATGGAGCTTACGCTAGCCCGATCTGCAACACCCGATACTGGAAGTGCTGTTTTCCCCACCACAAATCAGAAATAGTTCCAGTGACTTTGGAAGATCTCAATATGGGTGTAGGTATCCCTTCAGGTCAAGGGAGCATTGCCAGTCCCCTTCTTGTAAAAGTGGGATTAAGGTGCCCAGGGAAACCATCTTGAACTTTTCTTTTTTGAGAAATCTGTTCAAAGCTCAGAGGTCTAGGATGGGACGGAGTCATCCTGTTTTCTTTGGAATCAGGAAGTATCTGGAGTAAAATCTACAGGAACGAAAATTAGCAGGTTAAGAACCAAATTTTCCTTTCCCTGGGATGTACCAAAGCTTCCTTAAATGGGGTGGGACTGCGAGAGTCCCACTCGAAGCACACTTTCACTAAAGCCTATGGCCTCTGGGGCCTGGACATCCAAACGGTAATGCCTGGTAAAAGTGTGCAATGATTTCCAAGTAGCCGCTCTACAGGTCTCCTGCGGCAAAACCTGCCGACACTCAGCCCAGGAGGCCACCTGAGAACGGGTAGAATGCACCCCGTAGCCCCTCCGGAACAGGGCGACCCTGATCGCCGTACGCAGAGCTAATAGCCTTTTTCAACCACTGCGCAACTGTGGCTCTTGATGCCTTATGACCCGTTTTGGCACCACTCCACAGCACAAAGAGTTGATCTGACAAGCGGAAGCTGTTCGTGACCTTCAGGTACTGCAACAAAGCATGCTTTACATCTAACCATCTTAACTCTACAGCCTGAGGCGCCGTAGGATCCAAACTTGGGAAGGACGGGAGCTCCACTGACTGACTTCAGTGGAATGACGACACCACCTTCAGCAGAAAAGGACAGAACCGTTCAAGGACACTTCTGCATCCGAAATTCCCAAAAAAGGGCTCCCTACATGATAAGGCCTGAAGCTCCGAGATTCAACAAGCCGAACCATCAGGAAAACAACTTTCAAAGTGAGATCTGTCCATAGTAGCTCGTTTCAAAGGTTCGAACGGAGGTGCACACATGCTCTTAAGGACTACATTAAGGCTTCCGAACCTGAGGACGCAAATGCTTCACCCCTCATAGAAAACGCACCACGTCCAGGTATGCTGCCAGAGATACTCCTCGAACCTTACCTCAGACATCTCCAAGCCGCCACTTGAACCCCGAGAGAATTAAAGGATAAACTTTTGACCAAACCCTCCTCCAGAAAGGCCAAAATAAGCTGACATAGGATCCATCCTCTGCCCCATACACCAGGCCTCAAAAACATTCTCCATACTCACATACGTCAGGATGTGGAAGTCTTCCTAGTCTGCAAGAGGGGAGCGATGACCCCTTCCGAATACCCCTTATTCCTCAATCGCTCCCTCTCAAAAGTCAGACCGCTAGACAAAAGCGATCTGTCCGATTTAAATGACGCAGAAGGTTCGGCAGATGAGCTAGCTGTAACGGACCGTCCACCGCTAGGTTGACTAAGTCCGCAAACCACAGACACCTTGGCCATTCTGGCGCAACGAGAATCATGTCACCTGGGTGGACCTCTATGTGTCGCAAGATCTTGCCCACTAACGTCCAAGGTGGGAACACATACACAAGAATGTCCGTCGGCCAAGGCAGAAATAAGGTATCTACCCCCCCTCTGCTCCTCTCTCGCTAAGAAATTTGGGGCCTTGGCATTGCAGAAGGTCGCCATTAAATCCATGCATGGCATGCCCCACTTGTGACTGATGAGGCACATCGCTTCCTCTGACAGATCCCACTCTCCAGGGTCCAGCTGCTGCCGGCTCAGAAATTCCGCTTGCACGTTGACCGTGCCCGCTATATGGGAGGTTGCTAACTGCTCCAGATATTGTTCTGCCCAACCGATTAAACCCCGGGCTTCTTCAGCCATTGATTGACTTTTGGTGCCCCCCTGTCACTTGATGTAAGCTACCGTCGTCACATTGACCGACAAGACTCTCACCGGCCTCCCCCCTTACCAGGGGTAGAAACGCCTGCAGAGCCAAGCGCACGGCTCTAGTCTCTAGACGACTGATGGACACGAGTCTTCCTCCGCCGACCACTGCCCTTGCACAAACTGGCTTTGACACACTGCTCCTCACCCGGAGACTGGCATCGGTAGTGATGATCGTCCAGACCGGGATGTCCAAGTCCACACCTTGGCTTAACTTGTCCGGAAGGAGCCACCATGAGAGACTGGACGGAGCAAATTCTAAGTGGGAGAGGTAGCTGAAATTGCTCCAACAACGAGTCCCAGCGGGATAGTAAAGCAGACTGTATAAGCCTCATATGAGCAAACACCCATGGAACCATAGACCCGAGAACTTGCAAGTAATCCCAGACCTTTGGCACTCGCTTCTTCAACAAACCGCGAACTTGAGCTTGCAACTTGGAAATCTGCTCTTTCGGTGAGGAATACTTTCCCCACCCTTGTATGGAAACACGCCCCCAGAAATTCCAAAATCTGGGAAGGGAAAATATGACTCTTGGACAGATTGACTATCTACCTCAACGATCTCAGGTGCCAGAGGCCTAAGTCCACTGCCTTCTGACAAAGGATTTCAGACTTCGCCCAAATCAGCCAGTTGTCTAGATAGGGGTGGTCCAGGACCCCATTCCTCTGGAGAGTTGCAGCCACCATGATCATTACCTTGGTGAAGGTCCTGGGCACCGTCACCAGACCGAAGGACAGGGCGCAAAATTGAAAATGTTCTTCCAGAATCATGAATTGCAGATATCTTTGATGATTGGGCCGGATTCCTACGTGTAAGTGCGCGGTCAAATCTAGAGACACTAGGTAATCCCCCCTTGTGCACTAAGGCAATCCCCGAATGCAGGGTATCCATTTGGAACAGAGGAACCTTCACAGCCAGATTTCCCCCCTTTTTTTTTTTTTTTTTTAACTCTTTATTTAGAACTTTTACATGGCACATAACAGGAAAAAAAAAATTAGTGAATAACTTCAATACAGCATTCCATACAAAAAAACTTCAACCCATAGCATAGTAATCTACAAGGTCCGGCTTGCCAGATATGCCAGTGTGCACATGGAGAAACTACCTTTTCTAAATTGAGGATTGGATGGAACACGCCCTCCTACTTGGCAGGCGCCATTCCTCCTGTCCCCCTGCTCCTCCAGGGGGACAGGAGGAATGGCGCCAAACCGTCTCTCACACTGCCAGCTTCTTTTCTTTGTAAGTACACGGGGAGACCATAAGCCGATCTCTCTTAGCAGCCGAGCAAATTCTAAAGAGTAACCTTGCTTTATTCACGCTTGAGACCCACTGGTCTGACGTGATCTTGGTCCACCTCTCGTAGAACCGAGTCAGCAACCCCCAGGGAGGTCAGCACTCCTAAATCCGGCAGCCTAACTTCTTTTTTCTTTTACTGTGAAGGACTCAGACTGCAGGCTTTGCACCTCCACCTGCTGGAGACAGAGAAATACTGAGGGACTGCAGGGGGCACCTCGGCTAAAGTCACAGAGTCAGTAAAACTCTGTCTCCACCTGCTGGAGGGGAGTCTGGCCTGATCTGGGTACGTACAGGGAATTTGTTTATCCTTTTCAGCAGTCAGATCTTCTAATAGGGAGGGGGGCTGTGGCCTTACGTGGATCAAGGTGGAGGGCAGAGGGAAGTAGCCAACAGAAGTTCTTTTATTCACTTCTAAACTGAAAATTAAGACTCTCAAGAAGCAACCAGAGGGGGGAGAAAAAAAAAAAGGTTAAAGATTTTAGAATGTGCTTGGAGCAGGAAAGTTTCCTTGTGGGGTGGGGGACAGAATGCATTTTACAGAGCAGCCAAACAGCCAATTCACACGCTGCTGTTCTGATCACAGAAACTGGGCCCTGGCACTGCTGCCTGGTCCCTGGAGGCAGGGCATGCGCCTGTAGTGGGCGATAGAGAGCCTGTACTATGTTAGGGAAATGCTGGCAAGACGATAAGAGTGTGGGGCACAGGGTTACGTAACCTAGTAGACGACGGCAGAGGAGGAACAATTGAGCCATTCACAGTTTGCCCAGTTGTTGCCATCTGCTCTGCTCTAGCTAAGGAGATCTCCCAGCTGTTAGTGTACAACACTGACCGCCTGCATGGTATCGCTCCTCCTTAGCTGGAGTGTGTAGCCAGGACAGCCCACGGCCCGTGCTTGGAGCCCTAAAATCTCCCTCCCCCTCCCGTGCCTGATTATAGCCAAGAACGCCCCCAAAACCCTGCCATGTCACGCTGGCAGACATTCCCTTGCTTTGCACGAGTCGGCCTTTGTTCTTCCATCAGGTTTCCGTTTCTATACCTCACTCCTCCAGCCGTGCCCTCCCTATCCATCCCAGCCGTGCTGGTTCCCATCTTGGCTGGCCAGTGATTCCAGTAAACCCATCACCTTACTAAAGAAGCCTATTCTCATTTTCTCTGAGAACCACATTATTATATTTTTAAGCTCATTTTTTAGAGCACTACTGATGTATGCAGCACTGTACAACTGTACGGCAAGTCCCTGCCCCAAAGAGCTTCCAAACTAAATATGTGACTGAGGCAACAGGCTTTTTCCGTAGAAAAGGACTTTCTGGGGACTGCGATATGAAGTTGGAGGGGGAGAGGCTGGCCTCGTGGTTAGAGCAACGGGCTGAGAACCAGGTTCAAATCCTGTTCCTTCCACTGACGTGCCTTGTGACCTTGAACAAGTCACTATCTCCTATTATATAGTGCCCATTTCTATCGTATCTTCCAGCAG
This sequence comes from Rhinatrema bivittatum, assembly GCF_901001135.1. NCBI lineage: Eukaryota > Metazoa > Chordata > Amphibia > Gymnophiona > Rhinatrematidae > Rhinatrema > Rhinatrema bivittatum. The sequence goes on along the minus strand of NC_042633.1, from coordinate 28,652,713 downwards.
ATGGTAGATGGGGTACAACCTGCAGTCTGGGGGTGGAAGGGGGTGCTTACCTTCAGGGCAAGGTGGACAGTGCATCTATCAGAGGCAATGACCACAGCGCACCCTACAGGCGGGACCTCCTCAGGCTGCAGCACATGTACACTCCGGGAGGAAGAGAGAACCTGGATGTAGCTGGCGTGCTGGGACGCTGCGGCCACGGTGTCGCTGTCCAAACACGTCAAGTAACCTGCGGCAGGGAGAGAAGGTGGGTTAAGAAAAGGCAGATCCCATCCTCGAGCAACGCCACAGAAAGAGGCGGCGAGAGCGGAAAGTAAGACGTTGGCAGTGCGGTTGTGACCGTGCACCATCAGGCAACACACACTCACAGTCTGTTTTAGTCTTGGTCAGGTTATAATCTGCCCGCAGGGAACGGATACAGCGGACAATGCTCAGAGCAAACTCCATTTTCCTGTCGAGTTCCTCGTCTCTCCAGCGGTACTGCAAGAGAGCCACAGGGTCAAAAGAGTGGGCCATTTGGCGCCTTTACTTGTCCAATGCACTTCTTGGCTCAGACCTGCTCAGCTACTGCAGAGTGACAACAGAATAGAAAGCTCAGGATGTTGTATGTTCGCTCTTCTCAGGGCATCCCATCACTCACCAGGAAATAAGTGTCTGACGTCAACAGACCCCGGGCGGTCACTTCAGAGAACCTAGCCTAAGCTTTCTGTCCCGTTTTTAAAAACTGCAACCATGAAGGAATAAAAGCGATTCTGAAGCAGTAAGTGAAGCGGACCACAGCAGGGCAGGACAGGGTCACAGGACCCTGGCGCACCAACTCTCACCTGATCGCGCTCCGGGTAGGAGGTGACGCAGATGCTGGGGGGGTCCCCTGGGAGCCTCCGGGGCAGCCGCTGGTACAGCTCCTCCGTCAGGAAAGGCATGAACGGAGCCAGGAGGCAAAGCCCAACGTCCAGACAGGTGTAGAGTGTGCTCCTGGCAACACTGATTGCGGCCTGGTCCTCGCTGGCAAAGACAGGCTTCAGGCACTCCTGTGAGGAGAGAGAGAAAAAACGGTTTAGAAGGGGAAAGATCAACTCCGACAGCCAGGGAGAACTCCAGCTGGCACTCACCAGGTACACATCACACAGTTCGTACAGCCAGAAGTTGTAGATGGCTGTGGTGATGCCAGGGAAGTCGTAACTCTGGAAGCCGGCATGGCAGAGGTCCACCGCATGGCACAGCCGGCTCAGCACCCAGCGATCCACCAGGCTCTCCTGTCCACTGGGCTGAGGGCGAGAGAGAGAGAGAGGTGGAAGCGCAGAGTTAGGACAATGCACCACCTTCCACAAAAACAGAACAAGACGTGCAGCCACCTCTGGGGTGCAGGCTCTGGAAGCTTCCAAAAAGGGAGAAAGACCAATCCAGGAATGTGACTAGCCCAGAGGCTGCAAAAGGAGCGTACGAATCTCCTGGCACGACTGCTTGGGTATAAACGCGGCCCGTACTGGACCTGCCCGCCACCTTATGGCAGAGCTTTCAAAATTGTTCCAAGAAAAACCGCGCTCTGTTCCACCACCGCCACGGAAGGTGGAGCGAGAAGTTCAGGGCCCTGGAACCTACGTCCGTTACCTCGGCTGCCTCCGCTGGCCGGAAGCTCTCCCCCAGCCCTCGCAGGGCAAACTTGGTGGCGTTCCACAGCTTGTTGCAGAAGTGCCGGTAGCCCAGGATTCGGTTCACGTCCATGTTGATGTCACGGCCTGTGGTGGGGGGAAAAAGGGGAGCAGAACAGTCAGGCGGACGCCGCTCCCTGCATGTCCAGAAAGTTCATTTTTAAGAATCACAAGTGCTCCCTCATCTCTTATGGCATAAGACCGTCTCCTAAACCTATGAGCAAATGGCGATGCTGCTGCGTACATGAGGGCAGTACTGCCTTCTAGCACTTGTTTCCAGGCCTCTGAGGCAGGGCGTTCCAAGTACTAGAAGGCAGTACTGCTCTTATGTAGATAGCAGCATCATTAGGTGCTCGATTGGGTAGGAGACGTCTTATGCCATAAGAGATGTCATCTTACCAAAAAGCACCCGATTGAAAGTAATTTGTACTAAATTGCAGGTAGGGGGATTAGAAGAGAGGACTAACCTTGGCAGGTGTACGCACAAAGCGCGAAGCGTAAAGCATCCGTGCCACACTCCGGGATCCCCGACGGGTAATCCGATCTCTGTTGGGTGGCGAGAGGGGGGGAGGAAAGAGACAAAACCGGGGACAGACGTTATGACCTCCCATCAGCACCGCAGCTCCTGGCCAAACACAGACGCCCACCAGCAACATCTGAAAACACGGAGGCTTGACGAGGAAGAACCAGACGGGGATGGGGGACGCCGTGACAAGAAAAAAAAAAAAAAAAATAGATGTCAGCCGAGTCCCCATCATGGGGACTGGCCACACAAAAAGAAGCTTGAAAAGGTGCGAGCCTTAGGCAGAGGTGGCGAAAAGCCCATGACAGAGTCTACGCCAAGCGGAAAGCTCATGGGGGGTGTGGGGGCTTACCTGTCCCTCCTTCGCTCGCTCAATCTCAACAGGGTCCAGGTTACTGTCAAGAAGTTGAGCGTGAAGACCCTGAAAGGGGAGAAATGAGAGAGAAACGGTCCGTCAGGAGGAACGCCGCAGTCCTGTGTCCCACGTGCCTCGGAGCATCCCGCTTTGTGTAAAGGATACTCTGCCTCTCTCGCACGTTCGCACCCTCTCACCTTAAATATGAAGGATAAGGCGCGCACACACGCGGCGCGGGATTACCTCCAGCGAGATGCCTTTGATCACGTCCAGAGGGTCGATGACATTGCCCAGAGATTTGCTCATCTTGCGCCCATGAGCGTCTCGGACGACCGCGTGCAGGTACACCTGGGAGGACAAGAAAGGCAGCTTCAGACAAAAAAATGAAAAACGAAAGCCAGCGAGAGAAGGCAGCGGGTTCTGGTGCTGCCACAGCAGGGAAGGTTTACCTATATCCCCCCCCAAAGGGAAATGAAGTCACGCACACAGCCCCACACCCCCCCCCCCCCCCTTAGTGATCCGTGCTCTTGCCGATGACCCCGGCCAGACCCCCCAAGGTCCCCTACCTCCCCTGTGCGGGAGAAACCCCCCTCACCTCGCTGAAGGGCACCTTCCCCGTGAGCTTCAGGCCCAGCATCACCATGCGAGCGACCCAGAAAAAAAGAATATCGTGTCCCGTCTCCAGCAGTGTCCCGGGGTAGAACACCTGCAGGTCCTCCGTCTGCAACCCAAAGAACAAAATTAACCAAGACAGGCGATATGGGGGCCCCCGCTTACTCCCTCCACGCTCCGTTCCCTCCCCCTCCTCAGCAGCTCCCGTATAGCCCCATAGCGCCGCTGCCTTTTTGCCCCTCACCTCGTTGGGCCAGCCGAAGATGGAGAAAGGAAAGAGCCCGGAGGAGAACCACGTATCCAGGACATCCTCATCTGGGGAGGGGGGGGGGGGGGGGGGGAAGAAAAAAAAGCCACGGGAATTACTCGGCGGGAAACGAGAGAGATGGCCTGAAAGCTCAGCACGGGTTCTTCCAAGTCCTTGTCCCATGAAAACCACATTTTCTTTCAGGAAGAACTCCACAGCTGGCGCTTTGAACTTCATTGCTGCTCTGCAGGATCCAAAGAGAGGGAAATGACATATACAAGCCGAGAGCGAAGCCAGAAGAGATGCCTGCTTCTGTTTCCGGGCGCAGCCGAGCTGGCCACGCAATTCTCTGGGGTTTAACTTGCATCTCTGGAAGAGACTGCGCCCTGGTCTACATGAAAGATGCTTTTGTCTCTGGGATCTCTGCCTTGCTGTTTTCCAAAATAGATGACTGGAAGTGCCTGCACGGAAATGGGCGTTTTACGCTGCAATTAGTGGAGGACTCGGGCACCTCCCAGCTTTAAAAGCTCGACCCTGGCTCCCTGCAGAACACGGGGCGGGGGTGGTAAGGGCCCTTTTAGATTTGTGTGAGAGAAGGGCCGGGCTTTTCACTCTATTTCCGGGCGCTCTCGCCATTCTTCGGAGATCCTAGATGGGTAGGGACCCAGAAATTTAGCCAGGCTCATGATGAGGAATAACTGGTTACTTTTCCAGGCTTGGGTGATCGGCAGCCAGGACAAGGCGACATGAAGCAGATTCTCCCCCCCCCCCCGGGGCCGGGAAGGGCTTCAGGTGCATTCGTGGAAGCAGACAGCAGGCACTTTGGGCTGCTCGAGAGGTGAGGAGGCGGCTTAGCCCCCCGCCCCGGGCCAGCGTGCACGGTCTGAACCCGGAACAGTGGGCAGGACCGGAGGGCGAGCGCCATCACTGGGGCGGACGGACTTGAAGCACAGCATTCACTCTGGCCCCTAATGGCTGGAGGCCTTGAAACGCTGCAACTGCAGCTCTGGAACAGCTTTTTAATCAGCCTAAAAGTTAGGGCGAATATCGTCACCTTTGGGGGGAAAAAGAATAGGAAACTTGGTTCTTACCTGCTGAAGTGACAGGGAGAGCTTAGGGCTCCCTCCCTCAGCGGAGCTCTGCCGAGGAGCAGACAGTGACCAGTGGGAGTCCCTGGTCCTTTCCTTATCACCCCTCCTTTTTCTTCCCTTCTCGCTGCCTCTTACAGCTCAATAAAGCGGATTAAAATCAAACAAGCGAGGCTTGCTCTGATCTCGGCAGGCTGCAAGGGGAAGGCTTGATGAGCGTTTTCCCAACCGGCAGTGGCAGGAGCGTTCGGGGGGAGGGGAAATCACAGCGAACAGCGCCTGGATCGAGCCCACATTTCTGTGCGCACCTTGTCGGAGGGAGATCTTCTCTGGGGCCACGTTGAACGTCTCAGCTGCCCTCTGCTTAGCTTCCTCCTCGCTGCGGCCACTCACCCAGTACCGCCCGTCCGTGTCCTGGCAGAGAGTAAAGTGCCCTCAGTGAGACATTTAAGGATGATCCACCACCACCCCCGGGAGAGGGGAACGCAAAGCAGGGTCTCACCTCGCCTGGCGGGACAGAGGGATCGTCTATGGTGACGAAGTACGCAGGGATGCGATGTCCCCACCACAGCTGCCGGGAAATGCACCAGTCTCTGCCGGAGGGAAAAAAGGAAACACAGCTTGAGACAGGAAGCCAGAGGAGAGAGAGAGACCACGAGAGCCCCTCTCCTCCCCCCTCACCTGATATTCTCCATCCAGCTGTTCCAGGTCTTGATGTGGAAGTCGGGGATGATGCGGAGCTGGCCTCCGCGCACTGCCTCCATTGCCTGAGCTGCCATCTCCTGGCAGCGGACGTACCACTGCGGCTTCATCAGCGGCTCCACGATGTCCTTCGAGCGACTGCAGCAGCAAGGGACGGGGGTTACAGCGAGACGCGCATTGTGCCTTTCAGCCAAAGTGCATCCGAGAAAGCTTTGCAGCGCAGCGCTTCAGAAAACAGACACCGCTACCTCCTCAGTGGGGGGGATGAGGACTGAGCGGCACATTAGGGGACTCCGCGGCTGATGGCCCCTCTTCCCTCCCCTCCCAGGCAGCGCTGTGGGATGGCTGCCCTGCTCTCGCCTCCACACACTTATGCAAGGCCAGAAAGTAGCTCCCCCTTCTTTCCCCCGTGCACACTCTCACAAGCACGCAAACGGGATGGTCCCCCCATGTCACCGGTACACACACGCACTCACAAGCAGCACCATGGGCTGGCCCCTGCTCTCACCTACACACGGGTACCACCATGGGATTATCTTTCACCTCCCTGAAGAGCCCCCTCTGCTTCAGAGCCTCCAGCACCACCTTCCGGGCCTCGAACCTCTTCATGCCCTGCAGGAGAGAGGGTCAGGCCCCATTTACCAAGCATGCTACATGCACGTTAGTCCAGCACATTTCATGTGGCATTGGCTAAAGGGCGTTGGAGCCTTTAGGAGTCAAGGGCCAAGAAGTCCACACACCACTTTGCCTGAAAAGCCACCTAAACTCAGGCCTGAAATTCATTTGTCTGGATTTTGGTGCCTAGGGCTAGGCCCCAAAGTTCTCCCGCCCCCTGCGAGCCCTAGCTTTACCCCCACAGCCCCCCCAGTTTTTGGGCTCCGCCTCAGTCCACCTTTCAAAGGACCCAATTTGGGCACCTAGCTCCCCCAGAGGTAGGGAGCGAGAGCCTTTGAAGGCAGACTCCCAAGAACTGCGCCTAACCGGTTTCACCGCCCCTGAAACGTCTCTGCTCTACTCCTCCTGGAGAGCAGGAAAGTAAAAACCACCCCACATCCCCTCCCCCCCCCTGCCAACGTTTAGGTTCGAGACAGTCAGGCCCGCTCCTCCCTCCTGCCCCTGATGCGGCCCACCTGAATATGCCGTTCTGTAACCCCCATTAACACGCCTCAGTGCGAACGCGGGCATTTCACGTACGCTACAGCATTAAAGCCCTTTCGTCCGGTCCCTACCCTCACACCTACCAGGTACGGCAGCGGCACGTTGATCAGCAACCCGTTGTCATCCATTATGTTGACAAACTGCAGCCCATGTCTCATCCCCACCTCGTAGTCATTCTGGTCGTGGGCCGGAGTGATCTTCACGGCTCCTGTGCACAAGAGGAGGGCAAGTGAGGCCTGGGGGGGGGCTTCCCGGAGTCCCATGAGACGGCGCGCCACCCGCAGCGCGTGGGACAGACGCCACGCTTCTGCGCCCCCCTCTTGCCAGCTCTTACCTGTGCCGAAGCTCATGTCCACAAACTCATCAAAGACCACGGGCAGGTCCCTGCCGCAGAACGGGTGAAGCGCGCTCTTCCCTTTCAGATGCTGCAGATTAAGGCACAGAAGGAGAGTTGACATGGTCTTTGCAAAGGAACTGAAAGAGCCCTTCCCCAGACGGGTCTGCACACGAGGGGACAAGGTGGAACGGGGTGGGCTGGGTGTGGAGATCTTACTTGGTATCGAGGGTCCTGAGGGTGCACAGCCACTGCCGTATCTCCCAGCATGGTCTCCACGCGCGTCGTGGCCACAACCACCTCCTCGTCTGGGGGGAGGAAAATAAATAGCCTAAAATCGGGAATGGCACACCCTTCCTGGCCACTGCGGGCCCATCTCGGCAAAGCAGAGGACAAAACGATGCCAGGAGCCAGCAAGCCAAAGGAGACCTCGCACTTTCTGAACGGCTTAGGTTAAACTGGGCAGGAGGGCTCGGCCCCAAACCCAGCGGGGCGCGATGCTGCCACCATGTGGTTACGCCTATTCGGGGGAGGGGGGGTCTTCAGACTGCTTCCCTGACTTACTTCTACCCCGATTCAAAGACAGCGCACGGGCAGACACCCAGCCTGGCGGGTTACCAGGCCCACGCTTATAACCGCCTTCCTCCTTTCTTCGGCGTAGCCAGAGGCGGGCAGGAGGATCAAGCCAAGATCAATTTGTTTAGCCATCAGAGGGATGCAAATTTAAAGCTCAGCGCTGCCCCCGTTTTTGAAGCAGCCTTAGGTTTCTAATCAAGCAAAAAAAATCTGCTTTCAGGTTTTGAATCAACCGCCGCCCGCCCCTCCCCCCAGGAGGCTGTAATGCAAACTAGAGCCAGCAGATGGCAGCATCGCTCCACGTCCCCTCGATGGCGCCATCACTTTCACCCCGCTGGAAGGAGGTCACCTGCAGGCCAGGGGAAGCTGCGTGAGAGTCCCCCTCCCCGTTCGGGGTGATTTTCCCCAAAAGTCATCCTCTCTGCTGCCCCCAGCCTGACTGACTTTCTCCTCCCCTTCCCACCAGGCCAGTCACTGCAGCAGGCTTGGGCGGGCCGAGCTCTGCCAGCCATCCCCTGCACCACGAGGCAGGGGGGGGCAGCACCTTCCTGACTGCCGTCCTCGCAAGCTTGGAACGGGCTCTGCACTGCCCTTAACTCTGGGGGTGCCTTCCCCCTGGTTTCCGGAAGTTGGAACCCCCTGCAGCTTCATCTAGTTCAGCGACCTGGCCTGACCCGGCAGGTGGCAAAACCTCCGCCCACACCTGACGTGTGACGGCGCCTGCGTCCCCCAACACGCTCGTGGGCTGCGCTGCAGGCTCGCGAGGGTCACTTGTCTTGAGAACGGCAACCAAAACCCCAGGCTGTGCAGCTGAATTTTGGAAGGATTCTTGCGACTGGGTGCATCAGAACAAGCTGATCTGCCAATTTTGAAGGAAAGCGCCTAGTTTTCGGATGCCAAGTGTGGGCAGTGGGACTCACCGGATCCTCGGATTTTGTAGGCAAAAGAGACCAAGACCCCAAACTCCACCTTCTCCCTGTACCCGGGCACGGGAAGCAGGGTTCGTCCCAGCAGCTCCTTCTTATCCACCTGGAAAGAGAGAGGAAGCCAGGACAGGAGTCACCCCCCCCTCACGGAAGGTCCCGGAACCCCTTCTACAAGATGCCTGCTGGGACTGACAGGGCCCCCCCTTGTCCTCCAACACCCCAAGGGCTGGCGTGGGCAGGTCCTATCAGTCCCTCTGTTTCCCCAGCCCACCTCGATGTCGGAGATGGCAGAGTTCAGGGTGCAGGACCAGTTAACGAGGCGCTTGCTGCGGTAGATGACGCCTTCCTGGTGTAGCCGCACGAAAGCCTCCTGCACGGCGTAGGACAGCATCTGCAGGGACGGGGAGAGACCCAAAAAAAAAAAAAAAGAGAGAGGAGTCACTGACAGATGCACTAGCAGGCACTGACCGATGTGCTTCCCCCGGGTCCCTGGGCACGTTCGCTGCATTTATCCGAGGGGATCAGGTAATGGAGCGCGCCAGCTGAGCGACCAGCAGCACCCAAAAGGGAGTCCCAAAGCAGCCATTACTCACAGGATCCATGGTGAAGCGGGCGCGGTCCCAGTCCAGAGAGGAGCCCAGTTTCCTTAGCTGGTGGTAAATCCGATCTCCTTTCCTAGAAGTGTTAGACGGGGAGATCAGCTGAGCGGTAAAAAAATCCCACACCTGAGACAAAGAGACACGGCTCCCACTGCACAGAGAAAGACCTTGGGGGGGGGGATCCGTCGAGTCGGCAGGGACTGTGCAAACGAGCCAAGCATCCCTCCAACGCGCCCGGCAGAGGGGCCGAGCGGCACTTACTCGTTCTTCCACTTCCACACCTCCCGGATGAAGCTCTCCCGCCCCAGGTCGTGGCGGGTCCTGCCCTGCTCCCGCCACAGCTTCTTCTCCACCACGACCTGCGTGGCAATCCCCGCGTGGTCGCAGCCCGGGTTCCACAGGGTGGTTTTACCATGCATCCGGTGCCTGAGCCACAAAAAAAAAAAAAAATGTTAAGAGACAGCCAGCGCCCTCGCCAAAATGTTAGCACGCGCGCACCCCACCCAAACTCTGCTTAAAAAAAAACACCAAAAACTATCCCCCCCCCCCCCAGTCCCTCCTACCCCCCCAAGCTACGCACAAAGTCCCTTATGCCTTCCTCCCCCTCCCGACTCCCGGTCTCACCATCGCGTCAGGGAATCCTGGATGGCATTGGTAAGGGCGTGGCCCAGGTGCAGGGACCCCGTCACGTTGGGGGGCGGGATACAGATCATAAAGATCCCCCGGGGATTCGGCTCCTTCAGGCTGAACAGCTGCAGGACACAAGGAGGGGAGGAGAGACGGACACCTCTTAGCTTGGTCCTCATCCGCCCTCCCCCACCACAAGCATCACTCCTCCGGTGTCCCTCCTCCACCCATCTCTCACACTCAAACCTCTCCCCACCCCGTGACATCAGCAGCTGGGAGTCCCGTCCCCCCCGGAGATCCGGCTCCTGAGGCCAGAGCAGCAGCCTTCCTTCACCTGCCTGGCCCCTTCCACTTACCCCATACTCCGGCTTGAAGAAGCCCTGCTTCTCCCACCAGGGGTACCAGGCAGCCTCTACGAACTGGGGGCTGTAAGAGTCCGGCATGGGGCGGGTGACATCTGGGGAAGAGAAGCGGGGGGATTAGTGGGTGTGCCGCAGGAGCACTCAGCCCTTCGGTGCAGGCCTTCTGATCTCTAAGCCCCCCTTCTCGGGTGGGCAGACGAGTCCTCTTGGGAGAGCAGGTGGGACGGGCACTGACCTTTCTTCTCCCCCGGGGAAGTTGGCAGGTTGTACGTGATCACCTCAAGGTCTTTCTTCTCCTTATCTGCTTTCGGCTTTTTCTGAAGTTATCGGAGAGAGAGAGAGAGAGGTGGTGTAGAGACAGACGACAGCTCAGCGTGAAGCCAATCTTCCCCCCTCCCTCTGCGTGGGCAGATCCGGGCGGGTACCGCGCTCCAGTCGTGTGCTCCGCAAAGCGGATGCCATCACACCCCTGATCACTGGGCGATGACATAGGAGAGCAACCGAAAAGGGTGGACGAGGGAGAGGGGAGCTCACCTCGGTCTGCTGCTCCTTCAGCTTGTCCTGCTTCTGCTGAAACTTCTCCAGTTTTTCCTTCTTCTTGGCTTCCTTCTTGAGCTGCGCCGCACTCTTCGGCTTGCCATCCTCGCCGGTGGGTGCCGCGGAGGACTCGGAAGCCAGGGACCGCTCTTCTGAAAAAGAGAGAGGCGGTTCCCCTCTGTCGCCTTGAGCCCGAGGCACTGCAGGCTGCGGCCCTCTGCTCCCCGTCTCTCTCCCCCATACTCACCTTTGCTTTTTCTGGAGGGCTCCCCGGGGGCCGGTTTCTCGCACAGCGCTACTTCCCCTAGCACCTTCTGGAACTCGGGCTGGTGGGTGCAGGTAAGGAACCAGCGGGTCACGTTGGCGAAGGGGTCTCTGCAGCGGGCATCCAGGACCTGCATGGAGGGAGAGAGTCAGCGTGGAAAACAAATTCCTCACCGGACAGAGTATTAGAGAGAAATGGGTTCTCACCTGCTAATTTTTGTTCCTGTAGTACCACAGAACAGTCCAGACTCCTGGGTTTGGCCTCCCTGCCAGCAGATGGCGACAAAGTTTTCGCTGACACTGCCACTTAACACGAGGTGCCACCTGCAGTCTCCCTCAGTATTGATCCGTACCCAAGCCAGAAACAAAACAAACAAAACCCAACACCTTGAATAACTAACCTCCCCTGAACGAGCAGTGAGAAGAGGAACCCTGGAACGGAGAACCGTGCCCAAACAAAACCCTGTGCAGGACTAACAAAAAACTTGTGCCATTCTTCAGAGTAATCATAATAAAACAGATTGCGGCGTCCACTCAATTATTCCCTTCCTCAACTAGACGGGACTCTGGACTGATCTGTGGTTCTACAGAAACTTACATTAGCAGGTAAGAACCAATTTTCCTTTCCCCGTACGGACCCAGATCAGTCCAGACTCCTGGGATGTACCAAAGCTTCCCTAAACCGGGTGGGACTGTGAGTGTCCCGCTCGAAGTACACGTTCCCCAAAACCCATGGCCTCTGGGGCCTAGACATCCAGACAATAATGCCTGGTTAAAGTGGGCAACGATTTCCAAACAGCCGCTCTACAGGTCTCCTGCGGTGAAACTTGCTGTCACTTGGCCCAGGAGGCCGCCTGAGAACGGGCAGAATACGCCCGAGCCCCTGCAGAACAGGGCGACCCTGACTGACGTACGCAGAGCTAACAGCCACTTTCAACCACTGCCAACTGTGGCTCTTGATGCCTTATGACCCGTTTTGGCACCACTCCACAGCACAAAGAGATGATCTGACAAGTGGAAGCTTGTCAGAGATGATCCACTTCCACTTGTCAGAGATGATTTGACAAGTGGAAGTTAGATGTAAAGCATGCAACAAAGCAGGCTTTAGATCTAACCATCTTAACTCTGTAGCCTGAGGCGCCGTAGGATCCAAACTTGGGAAGGACGGGAGCTCCACTGACTGACGTAAGTGGAATGACGACACCACCTTCAGCAGAAAGGAAGGAACTGTTCTCAAGGACACTCCCTCATCCGAAATCCTCAAAAAGAGCTCCCTACATAACATCTGAAGCTCGGAGATTCAGCGAGCTGAACAAATAGCCACCAAGAAAACCACCTTCAAAGTGAGATCCTTCATAGTACCTCGTGTCAGAGGTTAGAACGGAGTTGCACACATGCTCTTAAGGACTATGTTAAGGCTCCAGGAAGGACAAGGCTTCCGAACTGGAGGACACAAATGTTTCACTCCCCGAAAACGCATGACGTCCGGACATGCCTCCAGAGATACTCCTTGAACCTTACCTCGAAGACAGCCCAAAGCTGCCAACTGAACCCTGAAAGAATTAAAGGATAAACCTTTGACCAAAGCCTCCTGTAGAAAGGCCAAAATATACACCACCGAGGCTCACATAGGATCCACCCTCTGCCCTACACACCAGGCCTCAAAAACTCTCCATACTCACATACACCAGGGATGTGGAAGTCTTCTTAGACTGCAAGAGGGTAGCGATGATCCCTTCCAAAAAAACCCTTATTCCTCAAATCGCTCCCTCTCAAAAGCCAAGCCGCCAGACGAAAGCGATCTGCCCGATCTAAAAAAACATGGCCTTGACGCAGAAGGTTCAGCAGATGAGCTAGCCGTAACAGACCGTCCATTGCTATTGACTAAGTCCGCAAACCACGGACGCATCAGCCACTCTGGCGCAATGAGATTCACGTCAACTGGATAGGCCTCTCTGCGTCGCAAGATCTTGCCCACGAATACATACACAAGGATGTCCGTTGGCCAAGGCATCTACTCCTTCTGCTCCTCTCTCTTCACCGGCTGAAGAAATGAGGGGCCTTGGCATTGCAGAAGGTCGCCATTAAATCCATGCACAGCATGCCCCACCTGTGCCTGATGAGGCACATTGATTCCTCCGACAGCTCCCACCGGCTCAGAAAATCCGCTCGCACGATGACCGTGCCGCTATGAGTGAGGATGCTAACTGCTCCAGATATACGCCAGGAACAATGCCATCGCTCCTTCAGAAAGAAACTGAAAACCTGGCTGTTCGCACAAGCTTACCGCTGAAGGAGCCTCTATCTACCAATATTGACTCTCACCTTCCCACCCTTTCCCTATCTCCTCCCCCACCTCCTCGCTCCTGTCCCTGCCTCCACCCCCGTTTACCTCCCCCTGTTTCCTCCTTCCACAATTATTATGCTAATAATTGCCTATGATAAATCTCCAACCGAACTCAGCAACCTTATGTTAACCTTTATATGTCTCGCTACTTAATTGTTTTTCGTTGACTACTTTAGTACTCTCCAGTTACATTTGTTTGAAATCTTTCCTTTCTTTTGCTCCTTGTTTAATATAACTTTACCTTCTATATAGTTGTTAATTGGTTTCCCCTTGTTCCATTGTAAACCGGTACGATAAGACTTGGTCTTGAGCATCGGTATATTAAAAGAATTTAAATAAATAAAATAAAATGTTGTTCTGCCCAACTGATTAAACCCTGGGTTTCTTCAGCCACTGCTCGACTTTTGGTGCCCCCGTTTGTTGATATAAGCCACCATTGTCGCGTTGTCCAACAAGACTCTCACTGGCCTCCCCCTCACCAGGGGTAGAAACACCTGCAGACCCAAGCGCACGGCTCTCATCTCTAGACGACTGATGAACCGCAAGGCTTCCTCCACCGACCACTGCCCTTGCACAGACTGGTTCTGGCGCACCACTCCCCACCCAGAGAGACCGGCATTGGCGGTGATGATCGTCCCGACAGGGATGTCCAATTCTACACTTAGACTTAACTTGTCCAGAAGGAGCCACCATGAGAGACTGGGCCGCGCAAACTCCGTAAGTGGGAGAGGTAGCTGAAATTGCTCAGCATTCACTTCAAACCACGAACTTAAGCTTGCAACTTGGAAATCCGCTCTTCGGTGAGGAATACTTTCCCCACCCTTGTACTGAAATGGGCCCCCAGGAATTCCAAAATCTGGGAAGGGAAAAGATGACTCTTGGACAGATTGACTATCCAATCCAACGATCTCAGGCACCAAAGGATTAAGGCCACTGCCTTCCGACAAAGGATTTCCGACTTCACCTGAATCAGCCAGTCGTCCAGACAGGCACGGACCAGGACCCCATCCCTCCGGAGAGCTGCAACCACCATGATCATTACCTTGGTGAAGGCCCTGGGCGCAGCCGCCAGACTGATGGGCAGGGCCCAAAATTGAAAATGTTCTTCCAGAATCATGAATTGCAGATATCTTTGAAGATCGGGCCGGATTCCAATGTATAAGTACGCTTCAGTCAAATCCAAAGACGCTAGGTACTGGAACCCGGACCCCTGGTTTTCAGCCCTGTCCGATGATGAAGGCGTGAGCAAAGGGTCCCTGACCCCCTGCTCCGTCCGCCTCACAAACCAGAGGGTATGGTCTCACCAGGACTCAGACTGCAGGATTGGCACCACCTTCCATCTGCTGGAGACAGAGAAATACAGAGGGACTGCAGGTGGCACCTCGTGTTATGTGGCAGTGTAAATAAAACTCTCTCTGTCTCCATCTGCTGGAGGGGAGGCAAAACCCAGGAGTCTGGACTGATCCGGGGAGGTACAGGGAATGTATAATTTTCTGTCTTTTTTGAGAGAAAAATTCTATCATAGTAATGATTTGTTTGGATGCAGTTTGTGTCACTGAGAAATGCTTTGTGCTTTGCAATCTCCTCTGGCCTTCATTAGACTCCACTGCTGTGCACCAGGCAGGTACTGCATAGGAAAAGATAACACACAGGCTTGTGGGCTGTAGCAGGCCGGCCGCGCCCCCTGCTAGAAGCTGCTTGGCACGTTTTACTGCCTACACTGGCCTCCCTTTTCCCAAGCTCCAAGGTCACAGTCAGATGCTGGGCACAAAATGGAAATCTGACTTAATCAGAAGAATAAGACCACCACTTGTTTAGAGCAAGCCAAGAGCTAGAGAGTTAAAAGGTTGTGACCAAGCTTCACTAGTGCTGCGCTGAGACACCTGCATATACCCAGAGCAGTTTCAGTAAAACCTTTTACTAAGAAATATATATGACAGAATTGCATACAGTATTTACCAGTAAATCTTTATAAAAGGACCTGTAGTGTTTCTATCTGAATTATTATAGGATTGCTTTCATTTACACTAATGCAGATATTATTCAAGATATGTGGATTAAAGAATATTTTAGATAGTAGTCACATAGTAACACATGAGAAATAGGGAATATGCACAAAACAAAAGAATTTTATCATTTATAAGTGATCCCAAACATATGCAGTAAAGCTTCCTTATCAGTAGGATAACACTATATCAAGAAAAGTTACCCAAAGAAATCCCAACAATGCATGTCCTATCCCACGAGGCATAAAATCCCCAGCACCTCCAACTCTAGCCAGATTCCCTGCCAAGAACCGAGGTTAGGGGTCTCCAGTGCTGTCTCCAGCTGAGAACTTGCTTGCTGATTCAGTGTCTGGGGGTGCTCAGAGACACCCTTTTTACCAGGAAAATGAAAAAGCTTCTGCTAGGTCTTTGCATATATATATATATAGAAATTCCTTACTAGTTGGGGGATTAAGATCATTACTTTTGCTTATTGTGCTCATATACTGTATATATTTTGTTTTGTAATTTGTCTCAGTGTTCTCATAAGCACCCATTTTGTATGTACATTATACCAAAAAATATAGCTTTTCATTATTTCACAGAAGACATAGTGAGTCTTGTCATTTTTCTTAGCCAGTTCAGTAATACCGACCACAGGGCAAATACAAACACTAGCAGATCCCGAAAGAACCCATAACACAGAGCCCAACAGCAGCAGCAGAACTCACGTGTCTGTATGGCAGCAGGAGGGAGACCACAACCGTGATGTCAGCCAGCGAAAGGTGTTCGCCAACCAGAAAAGTGCGGAGTCTCAGGTGTGCATCCAGTACTTTGAGTGCCTGCTTCAGCTCCTGCCTAGCCCGCTCTATCACCTGGAAAGGGAAAGGAACGATCCAGCAGAATCAGCACAGCAAACCCAGGCCGACAGCACCCAGCCAATGCCAAGATTTCACCATTCAACCCTTGTGTCCCTTTCCCCCTCACCTGCTTGCCCAGCTGTGCAAGCCCCAGCACAGAGAAGGTCCAGCCGCAGGCGGACGGGACTATCTCGTTCTCGGCGAAGTTCACCCACTGCTGGATCAGCGCAGCCTCAGCAGGGCCAGAGCCCTTCAGCCGGTCGGGGGCCAGTGCGAATGACACCGCTGCAGGGCCCAAAATGGAGAGCCCGCCCCCCGACTCCAGCGCCGGCAGCATGGGGAAGCGCCTCAGGGCGTCACCGGCCGCGGCGGAGACTTCCACCAGGCGGGGTCTCGTCTCGCCATACTCTGCCGCAATCAGCACTCGGAGGTTGTGGAAGTTGTCTGGGTGGGGGGAGAGGTAGAGGGTCAGCATCGCGAGGACCTGGGGGGAGTGCTCCAACTTTACTCGCCTGCAGAGAACAGAGAAGAAAATGTGGTGAACGTGCAAACCAGGGGAATCCATGAAGAATCAAAGGTAAACGTGCCACAGGCTTCTGATCTTCACGCTCCCCAGGGAAACGTGGGAAGGCTTCAGGCACAGCTAGGGGGATTTCCTTTTATGACTCCCTACTCAGGAACAGCAACACAAATGTTCTCCGGTAATCAAGCACTCTGGGGTAGATTTTCAAAGGGGTACACGCGTACCCCCCTGAAAACCTACCCCAACCCCCCCCTGTGCGCGCCGAGCCTATTTTGCATAGGCTCGGCGGCGTGCGCAAGCCCCGGGACGCGCGTAAGTCCCAGGGCTTGCATGGAGGGGCGTGTCGGGGGGCGTGACGTGAGTGATGCAGCGTTTTGGGGGCGGGCCTGGGGCGTGGTCAAGGCCTCCGGACCAGCCCCCGGGTCGGGTGATGGCGCGCCAGCAGCCCGCAGGCGTAAATCTGCCAACAAAGCTGTGTGTGTGTGTGTGTGGGGGGGGGGGGGGTTAGATAGGGCCGGGGAAGGTGAGGGGAGGCGGGAGGGAACAGGCAGCGCGCGCTGGGCTCGGCGCTCACAGGCTGCACAAATGTGCACCCCACCTTGCGCGCGCCGACCCCGGATTTTATAAGATACGCGCGTATCTTATAAAATCCAGCGTACTTTTGTTCGCACCTGGCGCACGAACAAAAGTACGCCCGCGCGTACATTTATAAAATCTACCCCTCTGTGACGTAACAAAACCCTGTAAAAAGAAACACATTTAGCACATATGCAGCAAAGCTGAACAGCAGCACTAACTCCCAGGACTGAAACATCAGAATAAGCCGGACTGCGACCCTAACCTACACAACTAGCAAAACTGCTCGCCTCGGTCACATGCACAGGACGCCGAGCGACCCTCACTGAGCAGAGAGTAAAAAGAACCACAAATCGGATGCAAAAACTGAACTGGAAACCCCAAGAAGCAACAGACACAGAAATACATTGCCCCTGTACTGAGCAAAATACAGAAGTGACAGGGAAAAATCCAAGACTTCCCACAAAGGAACGAACAGGAAAAGCACCGTATAAGGCCCTGGGAAAAGAGGAGAACCAGCATCCATAGCAGGCAAGAACCGTAATCTGGCCCGAGGGGATTCGGACCAGGAATTGCCTTATTTCGCATCTGTACTTTGCAATTCTTTTCTTTTATCACTTTGTGCGTTAGCACAGGGCCAAATTCTCTTGAACTGAACAAACCGCAACAATCCTGATGAGGGCAGCAGTAGGAAAAATGTTTCTCTGAACAAATAATTTGCATGTGGCAAAAATCATCATTACAAAGGCATTTTAATAGCCCGCTAAACCAGGGCAAAGTCCAACAAATTACATCCAGGTATGAGTCCCCGCCCCAGAGAGCTTACAAACTAAGTGGATGCCCGAGACATTGGGAAATTACAGTGACTTGCCCAGGCACCCAGGGAGCATCAGAGGCAGGATTTGAACCTGAGTCACCTGGATCCCTGCCCAAGGCTCAGACCAGTGTCCCTGCTTTTGGAAAAACTCAAGAATTGGTAGCAAGATGTGACGATAACATTCTTTCTAATCAAGGAATGTGGTGAACAGCAAGAGAATGTGTAAGTCTACGTGAAACCAAAGCAGTCTGCTGACCTTGGTAAGCTTTCCTCTATTTTTCCTTTATTGAGCAGGCAAGAAAATCAGGAGCAAAAAAGGGTCTGCAGCTACATCCCAAGGACTTCAGTCAAACATGCACAGGAATAAGAGTCAAGAAGCAAAAAGGATAAAGAGAGAAACCTTTATACTGGACTAATTTAATACAGATCTTGATTATTTTTGGGAGATATTACTCCCTTCCAAAAGGTGCAAACAGAATGAGCCAAAGATAACAAAATAAGAGAATGTCAGCTAGTTGAGAAATGTATTAAATTAGTCCAATAAAAAAGAATACTATTTTATATTGTTGTGTTCCTTGACTTTCATTTCCATGCATGCAAGCGCAATAACAGTTTACCACACAACTTTAACTGAAAGATGAAGACAAGAAAGAAAATCAAACCAAGAGCCAGCAGCAAACGCAGAAGTCGTCTCTGCCAACCTAGGCAGGAGAGGGACCAAGATCCTGAAAAGACCAAAAGAGAAGGAAAAGAGGCAGCGTAGAACAGGAAGTATGTGAACTGTAACTCGGAGCTGCTGATCACAGTCCAGCGCCAGATCACCAGGCGCGAGCCACTACTATCACTTCTCCTGTCATTCCCCCGTCCAGACCAGCAGCCATAAGCCACTCCTCCTTCCACTTTCAGATTACCAGGCATAGATCATTCCCTGCCACACACAAACCACTGCCCCCCTCCAAGCTACCAGTCGCAGACCACTCCTCCTCCCTTTCCAAAACAACAGGGGGGAGCCACCCTTGCCCCAGACTGCGATCACATAACTAACAGGGCTCTCTCCCTCCGCCGCCGGTCAACCCCAACACGCTGAACCAGACCTGGCTTTACCGCAGGGCGTGCAGGGACTGGTAGTTCCGCTGCCCTTAACAGAGTCACCGGGGGAAACCCGGCACTACAACGCCATGCGTGCCACGAGGCAAACCCAGGACAGGTTCAGCTCGCCCGCAAGAGAAAGACAAAAGTCACGCACAAACGGGAACGAAACCAACCTCACCGCTCCCACGTGTCCCTGCCGGCTGTCTTCCGCCTAACCCGGCCCCGCCCCCGCAGCAGGACCCTCCCCCACCCCTCGACACGCGGCTGCCCCTGTACTGCCCAACCCTCTGCCCTCGCGCCTTACCGCCTCCCGCCCCTGGCCCGCAGGACCTTACTAGTCTCGGACGCAGTCGGGGGTACACCGGCTCAGCCTTTCTACTCCTAGTCGCATTTTCTGACTCAGGCAGCAGAGGACAATCCTGGATCTGGGGTCCTGATTGAAATGGCATTGGGGGGAGGGGGAGCGACAAAAGGACAGGGTAGCCGCAGCGCCACCTGCCGGCCAGAAACGGGTCACTGCAGCGCTAACTATGGCTGTTGCAAGCGGAGGTAACAAAGCAGCGCCACCTGCCGGCCAGAAACGAATCACTGCAGCGCTATTACTGTTGCAAGCGGCGGTAACAGAGCAGCGCCACCTGCCGCCCAGAAATGGGTCACTGCAGCGCTATTGTATGGCTGTTGCAAGCGGCGGTAACAGAGCAGCGCCACCTACTGGCCACAAGCAGTCATTGCCGTGTTCTGTGTAGTTTCTGCGGCAAGTTAAAAAGCACGTATGATAGTATGGCCATGTTTCTGAAATTCTGCAGTACATTGTCATACATTTGAATATTAAATAATGTGATCAAAATAAGTCTTCCGAACTTCGTTTTTGTCTGTATATATTTAATTCGAGTGGGGATTCCACTATTAAGGTGGGAGAGGAGAGGAAATATAGATCTCAGGGATGGGGAAGAGGAAGAGGATCGGGGGGTGGGGGGGAATGTGGGAACTGGGAAGGCAAGAATACTGGGGGGGGGGGGGGGGACCAGAAATAGAAAATGGAGGCCGCAGTCCTCCATCTCTCCCATCCCAAGTGCCTCCCCCAGTCCCTTTCATCAGAACCCCCACCCTAGTCAGATCCTTCCCTTTCCCCATGATCCCACCCTCACCTCTGATAGAGTTGATGCCGCCGACCTAATTCAGCAGGTGGTCTGATAGCCCTCACCCTAACAGGCCTTGTGCTGGCTCCGCCCCTTCCACTGGCTTCATAGTAACGACTCCTGCGGGAGGAGGGGGCGGAGCTTTCAGCAGGCTCCTCCCCCCTGCTGCTGCTGGTACCTCGGGGTCAGCACCAGGCTCGGATGGCAGCATTGGCTCTCTGACACTGATCACACAGAGCTGGGGCCAGCTTTATCTGCACCCCCCCCCCCCTTTCACTTACCTGTTTCTGCTTTCTCCTTTAGCAGTAAAGGTCCACCTGTGTAAAGCACCCCCTTTTCCATCCTACCCAGCCGCCCCCTCTTGATCTTCTCCCACCCCTTGCCCAGCAGTCCCTTTCTCTTCCCTTCCCCTGAATCTTCTTTCTCCCCACTCCTAGCCCTGCATCCCCCCAATCCATTCTGTGCCTGAGCCCCCCTCTTTCTCCCCACACTTCTTGTCCTGTATCCCCATCACTTACCCTAGCTCTTCCTTGTCTTGCATCCCCCTTTCACCCTCCCCCACCCCCTTGTCCTCCTCCTCCACCACTCTGCCCACCAGTGGGAGTCGCCCAGCAGCTGGAGTCCCCCTCCTCCACCACTCTGCCTAGTAGCAGCAGCCCCCTCTCTCTTCTTGCCCCTTCTTTGGCTGCCTTCCATCCCTCTGCCAGCTGGCATCCCCCTCTCCCTCTTTCTGTTCCTTGGCCTGCAATGCTGAGGATCTTTCAGCAGTCCTTTTTTTCCTAGACTGTTGCTCCCTTCTGTCCGGCGTATTTCGGTTGATGGTTTGCCTTCAGTTCTCTAGAACCCAGGTAGCAACTTTGGGCTGTTTGCAGGGTAAGGTGCATGACTGACTTTGCATCTGGACGGGGGTCCCTTTTCTCTAAGGGTTGACGCATTTGCATCCTTAATGTGGTGTTGTGTGTTCTCTACGGCAGCGTTTGGTGCTGCGGCCCACCGGTCTGCCGTGGCTGAAAGGCTGGCGTGCCACGGCCTCAGTCTTACCTTTGCCTTTCCCTCTGAGCCTGCAGGGGGTGGCAGCAGCGGCTCCTGGCAATGGAAATCACCCGGGGCTTTGTCAGCTTGTGAGACCTGCTGGCCCCGGGCACTTCAGCTTGCAGAGGGAAGCTGGCCAAGGTGGAAGCAGCAGCACTGGGTATTAAGCCTGGTGCCAGACTTCTGCTCTTCAAGGACGTGGGGTGGGGTGGGGAAGGCGATGACTTCAGATGGGGAAGAGGGAAGATGATGGCAGGGGGTGAGGGAGAGGGCAGGTGATGCCAGGGGGTGGAGGGAAAGGGAAGAGAAGGCGATTGGCACGGGGGCGGCAGTCTAGGCGCCAGTGTCTCCCAAACTCTTCATGCCCATGGCATAGCAAGTGCCACAGAGCAGGCAGGCTGGACACGGCGAAGACTCATAGGGCCAAAAGCCAAGCTAGGGAAGCACGGACAGCTCCAGCAGTCCCTCTTCCAACTTGTAAAACAAGGAAGAGAGGGGGGCGACGACACACATGACCCCGTTCCGATGGCCCTGCAGGAGTGCTGCGGGCAGCTGCTTCATTTCGTTTCCTTGGTTGCCGCACGTGGCTCCTGCTGCTCCCAGCTCTCACCGTGAGTCCCCATCCAGTGCTCAGTGCACACTCTCTGCGTCACGCTCAGCCTGCTGCTAAGACAAAGGACTCCAAGAGGGAGAAGCTGGGGAAGGTGCTGGGTGCAGGCACCACACTCCGGGATGCGAGGCACCCAGAATTACCAGCTCAAGAGCCACCGCTGGGGTGTCTTGTTGCTGTGCGGATGTGACGGGGTCACTATGCTAGACCAGAACCATCAGATAAAGACCCAGGAACCAATGCTTCAAGGGAATGGGGGGAAGGAAAATATAGCAACACAAGGCAAGAGACGTCCCTTGGTTCCTTTCCCCGGATGTTATAAGACCAGAGGAACCACAGGTGTGGGAAGTTGAGGGTGTGGCTAAAGGAGCCAATCAGCTGGCGGAAGAGGCGGAGTTAGCCACAGGATAAAAAGGACTCCCTAGGAGAGTAGTCTCAGTCTCCTGCTGGGGACTGAGGAGGAAGGAATGGGCTGTCTGGCTGCTTGTGGAAACTTGGACACTGGATATCCCCATGGTGTGAAGGACTGCAACCACTATCACAAGGAAGGTGAGTGTGGGGACTTCTGTTGTTTGGACATACAACAAGGACACTTTGCCTGGAGAACTGCTGGTGGGTGGCTGTATCTCTGGGGAAGTGTTGAGCTCCCAGAGGTATGGAGGGAGGTGGCAGTTAGGCCCAGTGGGGCTGGACTTTGAATTATGGACTTTGAGAAGGACTTCTGAAGCCAGTGGTTGGAACGTGAGTTGCTGGCTCAGTGGGGAAGGCATCTGCCTTCTAGCCAGGTGGTGAAGGTTCAAATCCCACCTGGGGACTTGTAAGATAAATATGGCTAAATTGCTATTTTGAGTTTCCAAGGGACCAGGGAAGCTCTGCAGGGATTGGATCCTGGGAACAGCGTCACAGCGGTGCTCAGTGCAGAGCTCAGGGGGTGGGCTGGAGCTGAGCATCAGGTACTGGTGACTTTTCTGGGAACCACTGTTGGAGCTTATAGTGACCCATGTGTAGCTCTGACATTGCACCTGTGGGTTGTTTTCCTGGTCAACAGTGTGATTCCCCCTGCACACACTCTCATCACTGTACATGTACAGCAGACAGGGCCAGTGCAAGAGTATTTGGTGCCCCAGGCAAATGTGGATCATGCACCCCCCCTTCCCTAGCTTACCTATTGGCAGCACTGTGCTCCCTCCTACTGGTGGCAGTGGCTCCAGCCAAATGCTCCCTTTTTGGCAGTACTAGATCTGGCCCAGCAGCCTTCTGTGCCTCATGCTGACAGGAGTTTGGCCCTCTAGGTGATTGCCCAGCTTGCCTAAGAGATCTGCCGGCCCCGCCGGCAGAGGCAGCAGGAGTGCACGCTTCCTGCACCCCCAGACATGCGCATGCTGCCAGAGAAGAGGGACAGAATGGGCAGTGGCAGGATAAGGTGGCCCTCACAAATACAGGCACAGGGCTGATCCAAAGGCCTGGTGCAGCCATATTGGAGATGTGGGTCTCATTTTTGGGCCCTGCCTCTGCTACAGAGCCAGCACTCACAGCCCTCCTAAGTGGAGGCAGGGGAGGCCCAGTCAGCATAATAGCTACATCTGTTGGCCAAACTCGGGGTTTGGAGGGAGAGGACTGTCGCTCTGACGATTGGTCTAGATGGGCTGGATTTTTAGACAGAATGCCACGCTGCTGCCCCTTTGAAGCTGTGCTGGCCCGTGCCACTAAAGCAAGCAGAAGCAGTATCCTTTTGGCCCGGATAGTTGGTGTCTTCAAAATCTGGCACCCTAGGCAGTTGCCTGAGTCCAGGGTTAAACCGGGGAAAATCCTCAGGATAGCTATTAGTGAAGGCTCATAGCACATTAGCTTAGTAGGAGCTGAGCTGGATCCCCAGAGGTAGCTGGGGCCAAAAACTCAAATGTCCAAAGAGAGAACAAAAGGTGTGTAAAGGAAGGGAATCTAAGCAAACTATGTTTATTTATCCAAAGTTGGTGACATTCAGCCCATGCAAAGCGGTAACTCCGCCAGGGATCTCTCAGCGCAGACAGCTGTACAGGGGACAGGTCACATCTTTCCGGAGACCAAGCACCCCCAGGATCCTGGAAGAGGAGAGGGCCTCCAGCTCCGAAATGGAAGAGGTGTGTGCTTCAACAGAGGACGGGCAGGCCAGAAGCTGCTAGGCTGTCAGAACGGCTCGCGGGGTCCTGCCAGCGCTGACGAAAGCAATGCTACGGACCTTTGCGGCAGCGAAGCAGAAAGTGTGGGCTGTGTTCTGCGGGCCCCTTGGCATGGGGCAGACCGCAGCCGGATCTTTCTCTGCAGTCACAAAGTACATGAAACACATGGAGGGAGAGGCTGCCGTTCCCAAGACCTCCATTTATTTATATGGTGGTTTTTTTTTTTACACAGGTCTTTCCGGAGAGAGCATTTTACCGACTGAAGCCGTTTCCCAGCAGTGGCTGCGCCGCACTCCTGCTGCTGGTGCTGTGGAGAGGTAGGGCCTGGTGTGCTGAGAGCTGGCTGGGCAGAGCGGGGGGCGGGAGGCTAGGTGGGCTTTGATGGGGGAGAGAAGAGTGAGGGATTGGAATGGCTGTGCGTGATGGCTCTCGCAGGTGTGCGCGCGGTGCAGAGGAGACAGGCTGGGCAGCAGGGCTCCCTCCCGGCCTTTTGCCGAGCTCGTAATTGGGTTCTTTGTTTTCTAGGCCTGCCAGAATCGGATGCTGCTCCCATGGTGGAAGGTGAGGACAAATCTGTGTAGAGCGTGCACTGAGGGGAGCAGTTAGCTATTTCCAGCCATGGTCGGTGCCCTGGCCCTAGATATAATTTATATTTTTTTTTTCACCTAGTAGTTTCCTTCTGCTCCTTGGGGGGATTAAAGCTCAGAGCCTATATTTGCAACCACCCTGGGATTTTATTTCATATCCCCATCCCTCCCACTGTGACAGCAGTGGGAGGGGAAAATATGAATTGATTTCTCCCTTAATGGACTATTGAAAACAATTAAGCTTATTTCAGCAACCATAATCTAGCACAGGGTCCCAGATATTAACCTGGTACCACTTAAGAGCTGAAAAGCTTCTTTGTGCTGTGGGTATAATCATCGGTTGCTTTTTAAATTATATGGACATAAAGTCTCAAACTGGTAAAGACCTTAACTCAATGTTGGTAGCAAGGAAACTTCTCTGCAATGAATGCCCAGGGTTGCAGGTCCCTTTCAGGTCTTCCTTATGCTTGCTAGTTAAATCACCCGTATTGATGCCACCCGCGGCTTATCCTGGGTTTGCGTGTGTGATCAGCGCCGTTGTAGGTTTGCTTTCTGTCATTGCAGAAGCTTTGACAGCGTCTGACGGGGGTGATCACACATGCAAACCCGGGATAAGCCGAGGGTGGTAATGCTGCAAAACCATCGATATGGCACACTCATGAATTCCTTCTCACAAACCATGCTGGCTGGACCCCTGAAGAAGGAGATTACTCTGAAACACCACAGCGTCGGGCGATTCTACAGCGTGCATAAGGAGGAGTATCTGAAAGGGACCTTCATATACTGTATGAACACAGGCGATTTATTACCCAATATGAAAAGGAAGACCTGAAAGGGACCTTTCAACATGGCATCAATACAGGTGATTTAACAAGCAAGCATAAGGAAGACCTGAAAGGGACCTGCAAACCAGCGGCAATCATTGCAGAGAAGTTTCATTGCTACCAACATTGAATTCAGTTCTTTACCAGTTTATTTGAGACTATGTCCATATAATTTAAAAAGCAACCGCTGATTATACCCACCACACAAAGAAGCTTTTCAGCTCTTAAGGGGTACCAGGTTAATATCTGGGACCCTGTGCTAGATGATGGTTGCTGAAATAATAAGCTTAATTGTTTTCCATAGTCCATTAAGGGAGAAATCATTCATATTTTCATTGCATTACTTTTTTTCTCACCATTAAGAGTTTGTTTTTTTTTTTTCTTTCTATAGCACTGGGAGGGAGGCATGGGCCATGGCTCCTAATGCAATCATGGTGTCTACATCTGCCCCCTAGGTGTCACTGCTCCACCTTAACTGGGACTTTCTCTTCCCCCTCCTAGGGGCTGTGAATGCTATACCTCTGCATCACCCCCAGTCCAGGCTGACCGGGCAGCAGAAGACAACCCCAGGTTTGGCCCCATGGTATTTTGACACCATGGTCAGCCATTCCCTTATGGTGCTGAGTGATCACAGGGCCAAACAGGTGCAAGGGGGTGGTCACCCTCCCATGATGCAGGCGGAGGGGAAGAGGCACCTCAGCTTCTATGCGCCACCTCATCATTAAGGGGCCAGCCAGTTGGCCGTCAGCATCATCAGACCCCCTACCCCTGATTGGCTAGGGCATGGCATGCTGGTGCCTCCCAGCCTAGTGCCCATCTTGTCTGTCCCTTCCACTGGCACGGGTGACCACCATTCTCAGTATTGTCAGACCACACCCAGCCATTCCTCACCAAATTAGCACCAGCTACCCTGTTCCAAAGCCGACTCATAACCAGAGGTATAATTATACAAAGCGAGGAACCATAAGTTGTACTTTCCATACCTCATTAAACTAGATATAATAAATGAGGCTTCAATTGGGGGAGCAAGTACTCTATCTCAAAATAGTTAACAAAAAAGTCTGATTCTTTTAACGGGAGGCTCATCCTATGGAATGTCTCCACAGGCACCAACTTGGCTCTTGGTGGCAAAGCCAACCAGTCCAGCACGTTTGAGGCTGCTGGTGTGGCCAGCAAAGCGATTGATGGGAGCCTTGAATCCAACTATTTACTGGGACAGTGCTCGCACACTGACAGCAACTATGAGCCTTGGTGGGCAGTGGACCTACTGGACATGTACCCCGTGTCCTTCGTGGCCATCACCAACAGGGGAGACGATGTGAGCGAAAGGATAAACGGGGCAGAAATCGAAGTTTGGGGCGCCTGGTTTAGCCTTCGGAGCAGGTGAGATGCAGGGGGGCCTGAAGTCAATGAGAACACTTAGCACCGATGGCGAGTTGGTTATGGCATACGAGTCAATGCACCTGTGACTGTTACAGGTCTTTTACCAGGGAGTTGAGAGAATTCTGTGACTGGAAGGACTGGAAGTTTTAGGAAGGGGTTGGGGCTTTCACAGTAGTCTGTGGCTGTGGGTTCTGATTTGTACAAGACTATAAATGAGGGAGGAGCAGCAACTTTTTCAGAGATGGTCATGCCAAGGAGGATAATGGCCAATTACTTGCAATTCTGTAATTGTGGTCACTGCCTCTCAAAAACGATACAGCAGAATTAGAAAAGGGACAAAGAAGGGCAAGCAAAATGATAAAGGGGATGGAACGATTCCCCTATGAGGAAAGGCTAAAGAGGCTAGGACTCTGCAGCTTGGAGAAGAGACGGCTGAGGGGAGATAGGATAGAGGTCTATAAAATCATGAGTGGAATGGAACGAGTAAATGTTAATCAGTTGTTTACTCTTTCGAAAAGTACAAATGCCAGGGGACACACAATGAAGTTAGTGGGTGATACATTTAAAACTAATAAGAGAAATCTTTTTTTTCTCAACGCATAATTAAGTTCTTGAATTCATTGCCAGAGGATATAGTGAAAGCTGCTAGTGTAGCTGCATTTAGAAATAGTTTGGGTAAGATCCTGGAGGAAAAGTCCTTTAATCATTAAGGTGGATTTACAGAAATCCACAGATTAGTCTTGGGATAAGCAGCTTGGAATCGTTCTACCCCTTAGATCCTGCCAGGTTCTTGTGACCTGGCATGGCCATTATTGGAAAAAGGATACTGACCTTGATGGACCTTTGTTCTGGCCCAGTAGTACTTTCTACCATTATTTCCCTTCTCTGTTGCTCTCCCTCATCCACTTCCTTCCCTCTTGTCCTCCAGGTGTGCCCATATCACCACCATGGCTGCTGGGGAGACCAGGTTCTTTCCCTGTGGTGGGATAAAAGGGCGATTCGTGGCTGTGATCATTCCAGGACGCACTGAGTACCTGACCCTGTGTGAAGTCCAAGTCTTCACCCTGCCCTTACCTGGTGAGTCTTTCCACTCTCTCAACCCTGCTGGCTTCGATGCTCCGTGACCCCTCTGCTTTCACTCTGTCCGGCCTTAGACCCACCTGTCGCTATTCTGCTTCTGCTGGCTCCAGTCCACAGAGATTCCTTCTCCACATCCAAACGGCACTCCTCATACCCTGGCTACAGTGCGCCCCCTCTTTCTGACCTCAGACCCAGGTGGGTAGAAAACATCTTGATCGAGTTCCCCCCCCCGTTGGCGGCTGGCTCGGCAGCTCCACTCCTGCTCGAAGGCCTGGGACCCCCTCCTATTTACATTATTAAAAATGTATTAGTCACGCAACACAGGAAAAGCCTAGGCGACGTACAGAAAAAAAACATTTATAAAATCAAAACACACTAGATGATAACAAAATAAAAATAGCGTGCTGCAGGAACCTGTGACAAGGAAGCTCAAAACTAACTCCAATCAGAAGTAAGCTTTTTTTTTTTTTTTAAACAGGAAGGTTTTTAGCAAGCTTCTGAATGTGCGATTGCTTAAAACCAATCTGAGTTCCATAGGGAAGGAATGCCAAAACTGGACCTGCAGCTTCCCTTTGAGGGACAGGCGAGCACTTAAAGACGGAACATCGAGGAGGCCGCGTTGAGATGACCTTGACGGACGTGAGGGTCAACACAGTTTCAACAAAGCACTGCACCATGACCAGGATGGCAAATGGAGTTTGAAAATAGCTCGATTTTTGTATTCGATGCATTGTCGCAGAGGTAGCCAGTCGAACTGTACAAGGAGCGGTGTGACATGTTCAGAACGCTTATGACCAGAGATAAGGCATGCGGCTGCATTCAAAAGCAATCTAATTGGCTGAATAGAAGAATCAGGGCTACCTAAAAGTCCAGCGCAATAGTCAACAAGGGGAAAAACAGAGGCTGTACAACAGTGTGGAACTCAGAGGCATGTAACAGTTTTAAACCAGAAAGAACTCTCAGCTTGTAGAAGCCGGCTCGGACTCCTGCCTTAATGTGTGCTTGAAGTCTAAGATGCGGACGGAGCAAAACACCCAAGCTTTTGATACTTTGATTAAGCCCTAAGCGCCAGGAAGAAAGCAGAGCTTCTGAGAAGGTCCCAGCTCCAGGTCCAGTCAGTGATGTAGACACAAAGCTTGTCCGATGACTTTAAAAACAAACAAAACATAAGATACAAAATTAATCAAAGCCAGCATGGAAAGCAGCACCTGGTGCGGCTGGTTATTTTTGCACACCTTCGATGCAAAGCAGTTTGGAAGCACTGGGGGCTCCTTGGCTGGCTCTTGAGTCCTGACAGCTGCAATCCGGGTGGTGCAGCTGTGCACATTTTTCTTGTTGATGGTGCACAGCAGGGCAAAAAACGAAATCGTCTGCCAAGTGATCACAGACCAGCTCAAATGCTTTCTTCCTCAGTTGGGCACAAAGGCTCATGTTTCATGGACGTTCTCATGACTGCTACTTGCCTGAAGCCATGCCATACATCTAGTTCCAGTAGAAGTGGATGAGGTTTGAGAAATGGTATAAAAAGATGCACATACTGATTGGAGTAGATGGCAGATGCCCTCTTCCATATCCAGGAGTGGAGGGTCAGAGGGTATGCCAGTAGGGTTTCCATCTGAGCCTAAAGGTAATGAGTTGCTTACCCAGAATTCCAGTGATGAAGAGGGTGAATCGGGAAGAGGAGCAGTCTGGTCTAACACCGCTGATCTGCTAGAATCCATTGCAATGGACAACTAAGAACCCCTGAGCAAGGATTCTGATGAGTTTACCCCATCAGGTGATATCAAGACTCTGGTTTGAGGTATTGCCATAGCAATGAGAGAAAGGAGAGGCTGGAATGTTTCTTCTCCTCACAATGTGGTCAAGTGACAGATGTGTCTTCTGGCTGGCATGGCTGGTGAGACATCCTCTTGAGACCAGGATAGTTTTCTACATGAGGACAAGTGGCCTGTTAGAAGTGAGTGGTACTATAGAGGTCACTGGTTCTGTAATCTCCAGGCAAAGTCTTTCTGCTACTAGTCTAGGTGGCATGAGCACCCTGGTTATGGGCAGCAGAAGGGGTAACCTGACCTCTTCTGCAGATCTAGGATGGGCTGAATAGAGCTGTTAGTAAAGCAGCTTGATAAATAGAAGTTAAAGGTGGATGCAGAGTGTTTGGATACTTTGCATGGTTTGGTATGCTTCAACAGGTAGAGACACACATTGAGGAATCCAGTACAGGTCGACGATAATGTGTTGGTTACATCGGAGCTGCACCATGGGTCCTTAAATCATGTATCGTAGGGTCATGTATGGAGACTGCAGGCTTCCAGTGCATCAGAGCATTGTGTGTACCAAATCATTGAGTGCATCGGTACATTGCGAGTTGAATGCAGTGGAGTTCCATGCATTGAGTGCTTCAGTGCATCCTGATGCAAGCACTTTGCACCATGTGTCAATAGCATCAGTGGAAGTTGAAGTTGCATCGGGCGAGTTGATGCACTGTACATCTTTTAATGCAATTGGCACAGACGCCAATGAAGGCCACGTCGAATTTGCTGGTGCACCATGCTAACAATGTTCATGCTTTTTCGATGCAGACTGGGATGGCTCCAGTGATTGATGCCACTTTATCTTTGATGCAGGGAGACTAATGGAACTCGACCCTGCAGCTTTGGCCTGAGCAGACAGGTGAGTTTTGAGGAGCTCCTGCTCAACTCCTTTTTTTTTTTTTTTTTTTTTTTTTTTTTTGTGAGGCAGATGAGTTTGGACTGTAGGATGAGGACCTACTGCGACACTGGGGAGATTCATTCAGTTCCTTGATGTGAAACGCCCTGGAACATCTATCCACAGGCAGAACAGTTCTTCTGGTTGTGCTCTGGGCCGAGGCATCAATAGCACAATTTGTGGCCGTTGTTGAGGGAAATAATCTTCCCACAGATACAACTTTCGAAACCACTCACCGTAGTTGCTTTCTTCTTCCGACTGGACATGGAAGAGAAGACCACGCTTCTTCATTATGCTCTTTTTTTTGGTAGCACTGAAAAGTGCTTCCTTTCTCAAAGGAGGTGGCTGAAAAAATAGCTGCAAATAGCACAGCATTCAAGATGTCTAAAGGATCCCAAAAAGAGGAACAGAGGGAAGACTATCTGGTGAAATTGAGGGAGACTAAGAAAGAAAGCAGGAAAGCAAAAAGGTCAGGTTGGAAAAAAGGATGGCCAAAGAGGTAAAGAGAGGTGACAAACATTTTTCAGATTATATCAGAGAAAGAAGAGGCCCAAAATGGTACCATGAAATTGTGTGAAGAGGGGAAGAAATGGTGGAAGTATTAAACACTCCAATGTTCACTAAAGAAGACCCTGGAGCAGGACCAGTGCTTATTGACAAGACTGTGGATGAGAGTGAAGTAGATGCAACCCTGTTTACAGAACAGAATGTATAGGAAGCGTTAGGAAACATGAAAGGTATCCTGAGGTTCATCCCAGGATACTGAGGGAGCACAGAGATGTGCTGAAGGGGTTGCTGCATTACCTGTTCAATAGATCCCTGGAAACAGGAGTGGTGCCAAGTGACTGGAGAAGAGCGGTGGTGGTCCCGCTTCACAAGAGTAGGAGCAGAGATGAGGCAGGAAACTACAGGCCGGTTAGCCTCACCTCGGTGGTGGGAAAAGTAATGGAGACTCTGCTGAAGGAAAGGATAGTGAATTTTTTTTACAGGCTGGTGGGTTGCTGATCTGAAGCAGCATGGATTCGCCAGGGGAAGGTCTTGCCAGACAAATCCAATTGACTTTATTGATTGGGTGACAGAACTGGAATAAAGAAGAGTGCTCGATATGATTTACTTAGATTTCAGCAAAGCTTTTGATAGGCGGCTCATGAACAAAATGAGAAGCTTGGGAGTGGGTACCAAGGAGGTGGAGTGGGAAAAATAACCCTTGCTGTAGTTACACAATGTTAGGTTTCATATTAGGAACTACCACCCAGGAAAGATCTAGGTGTCATGGTGGATAATACTTTAAAATCGTTGGCTCAGTGTGCTGCAGCAGTCAAAAAAGCAAGCAGAATGTTAGGAATTATTAGGAAGGGAATGGTTAATAAAAAGGAAAATGTCATAATGCCTCTAATCGCTCCATGGTGAGACCACACCTGGAATACTGTGTACAATTCTGGTCGTCGTATCTCAAAAAAGATATAATTGCGATGGAGAAGGTATAGAGAAGGGCAACCAAAATGATAAGGGGAATGGAACAGCTCCCCTATGAGGAAAGACTAGAGGTTAGGGCTGTTCAGCTTGGAGAAGAGACGGCTGAGGGGGGATATGATAGAGGTCTTTAAGATCATGAGAGGTCTTGAACGAGTAGATGTGAATCTGTTATTTACACTTTTGAATAATATAAGGACTAGGGGGCATTCCATGAAGTTAGCAAGTAACACATTTTAAGACCAATCGGAGAAAGTTCTTTTTCACTCAACGCACAATAAAGCTCTGGAATTTGTTGCCAGAGGATGTGGTTAGTGTAGCTAGGTTCAAAAAAGGTTTGGATAAGCTCTTAGAGGAGAAGTCCATTAACGGCTATTAATCAAGTTTACTTAGGGAATAGCCACTGCTATTAATTGCATCAGTAGCATGGGATCTTCTTAGTGTTTTTGGGTAATTGCCAGGTTCTTGTGGCCTGGTTTGGCCTCTGTTGGAAACAGGATGCTGGGCTTGATGGACCCTTGGTCTGACCCAGCATGGCAATTTCTTATGTTCCTATGTACTAACAGGAAACAATGTGTAATGGTAAATAGAAACTGCTCTGAGAGAATGGTGCTAAGCGGAGGGCCGCAAGGATCGGTGTTGGGACCAGCTCTGTTCACTATCTTCGTGAGTGATATTGCGGAGGAGTTAGAAGGAAACGTTTGCCTTTTTGTGGATGATATTAAGATCTGCAACAGTGGAGAGAATGAAAAGCTATTTAAGAAAACTGGAAGATTTGGCAGCAGTGATTCAATGCCAAGAAGTACAGAGCTGAGAGCCATGCACCTGGAGTGCGGAAATCCAAAAGAGCTGTATGTGACGGGGGATGAAAGACTGATGTGCACAGATTGGGAGGATGGGGTGATAGTGTATGACTTTCTGAAGGTATTGAAACAATGCAGCAAGGTTATTTCTGAAGGTATTTCTGAAGGTATTGAAACTTTCTGAAGGTATTGAAACTTTCTGAAGGTATTGAAACAATGCAGCAAGGTTAATGTAACTTTACTTTCTACCTTGATAATTGGTTTCCCCTCAGTTACATTGTAAACCGGTACGATAAGACCTAGTCTTGAGCATCGGTATAGGAAAAGAAATTAAATAAATAAATAAGGTAGGCACTAAGACCAGTAACACAGAGCAGGATAGGGACCTTGAGATTGTGTCTGGCTATCTGAAGGCCTTGAAGCAATGTGACACTGTTCTAGCTGAAGCTAGAAAGATGCTGGGCTGCATAGGAAATAGGAAAGTGCTGATACCCTTGTACAGGTCCTTGAGGCCTCACCTGGAGAACTGTGTTCAGTTCTGGAGACCGTATCTCAAAAAGGTTAGAGACAGGATGGAAAACAGTCCAGAGGAAGGCAATCAAAATGGTGGGAGGGTCTGTTTCAGAAGACCTACGAGGAGAGGCTAAAGGACCTAAATATGTAGAGCCTGCAGAAGAAGCACAGGGGAAATATGATACAGACCTTCAGATACCCGACAGGTAGCAACAATGCACAAACTTCAAACCTGTTCTGCTGGAAAGGAAACAATAGTCATGATGTGAAACTCCAGGGAGGGCGACTCAGAGCCAGTATCAGGAAATTTTTTCACGTAGAGGGTGGTGAATACCTCCCAGAAGAGGAAGACTAGAACAGTTAATGAATCTAAAAGGGCATGGGACAAACATTGCAAATCCTTAAAGGCATAAAGAAAGGGATGGTATAACATTTCTGCATGGGGGTAATCTGCATGGAGCGGCAGTTACTACCCTTAACGGAAGGCATGGGGTGACCTGCAGAATGGCAGTTACTACCCTTAACAGAAGGCATGGGGGTAACATGCATGGAGCAGCAGTTACTATCATAAGCAAATTGCTGGGCAGATTAGATGGACCATTTGGTCTTTAGCTGCTGTCATTGCTATGTTGTGGGGCTGTAGAGGCAGCAAGGCAACATACTAACAAGAAAACTGAAGTAAAAATATTGAATTGAGAAGTTAAGGATTTTTTCAGAAAAAATATAGGAGATAGTTCATGTCCATGCTGTGCTCAGACCAAAGAAATATCAAAGGAGACTCACGAGGCAACTCCCGCACATGCTCCGTAGAATTCAAAGCTCTACTAGCTTGGAGAAGCAAGTCAGTTTGGTGCCGCTGGATGACGTCACCCACATGTAATGTCTAATTCAGCCCCTGCTTATCGATGGAAAATTCCTGGCGCTTGGTGAATGAAGGCTCATGGCATTAGATCCCAGATACAAATGAGCTGGGAGCTAAAAGGAGGTGGTTATAACCAGGTCCTCCACATGGCAGTGCACCTGACTTCCATTCAGCCAACAGGCCAGCCCCACAGTCCAGTTATTGTCACACCATAGTCATCCATTCTTAAGTAAGGTAGAACCCGTCATCCTGTTCCAGAGTAGATTCAGGGTTGGTTCGTTTTTTTAACCAGAGACATCTATCATGGACTGTTTCCACAGGGTTCAACGTGGCTCTTCATGGCATAGCCAGTCAGGCCAGCACATTGGACAGCATTGGCGTGGCCAGCAAAGCAATCGATGGGAACCTTGAATCCAACTATCTCCAGGGACACTGCTCTTCCACCAGCTACAGCTACCAGCCTTGGTGGGCAGTGGACCTGCTGGACACGTACCCCGTGTCCTTCGTGGCCATCACCAACAGGGGAGCCGATGTGAGCGAACGGATAAACGGGGCAGAAATCCAAATCTGGGACACCTGGTTCAGCATTCGCAGCAGGTGAGGTGCAACGTTGGCAAGGGGGCCTGAGGTCAAGGAGAACACTCAACACTGGTGGCAATGAGCATAGGAGTCCGTGTAAATGTGACTGTTAAAGAAGTTACGAGGGCGGCTTGTGATGCTTAGAAGTCTATGAACAAGGAAGGGCTGTGAATTTCAGAGGGTTCTGATTTGTACTGATGTCTCTAAGGGGGAGGGGAAGTGATATATTTAGAGACCGTCATGAGTGGCAGGGCAATGTCTTTTACAAATGGCGATAGCTGAGGCCCCCCCCCCTTAACGTCTAGAAAAAGATGGTTATTTCCCTCCTCCTCCCTCTTCCCCGGCAGGTGTGACCTTATCACCTCACTGGGTGCCGGAGAAACCAGGTTCTTCCCCTGCGGTGGGACAGAAGGGCGCTACGTGGCTGTGATCATTCATGGGTGGTCCGAGTACCTGAGCCTGTGTGAAGTCCAGGTCTTCACCCTTCACTTACCTGGTGAGTCTTTCTGCTTCTTGTGCATGAGCAACACAATAACCACCTTCCTAGGCCGTGGGCTGTGAGCCGGGGAAGCCAGGGTTCAAATCCCGCTGCTGCACCTTGTGACCTTGGGCAACCCAAGTCATGTCACCCTTCTCTCTCTCTCTGCTTGATATACTACACAGCTGACACATTCATCAGACTCTGTAACGATTTCTGAAACAATATTTAAAAGTATGGGGCAACTTTCAAAACTGTTTCCTCACAAAGTCAGGGGTACCAATTCTCAAAGGCAAAGAAATCCCTTCCGCTGGAAAGAAATCAGAACTAGGGGTCACAAAATGAAACTCCAGGGAGGGCGACTCAGGACCAACGTCAGGAAATATTTCTTCACAGAGGGTGGTGGATGCCTGGAATGCCCTTCCGGAGGAGGTGGTGAAGATGAAAACAGTGAAAGATTTCAAAGGGGCATGGGATTAACACTGGATCCCTAAAGGCGAGAGGATGGGAATGAAGAGAAGAGTGCATGGGGGTAACTTGCTGAGTGGCAGTCACTACCCTTAACCAATAACCCTTCATATGCAGGGCCAGTGCAAGGCTGGTAGGTGCCCTAGGTGACTTCTGCCTTGTGCTGCCCCCGCCAGTCTCGTGCCAGACTCCTACCTCATTCACACCGCCCACTGTATGCTTCTCAGGCCCGCAAGCAGCGCACGCTGCTCGTGGCCAGACAGATCTCTACTCCTCTTTGCCACGAGTGGCTTTACTCGTGGCACCCCCTATGGGTCGGCACCATAGGCGACCGCCTAATGGACGTGCCAGCCCTGCTCATACGGTTGATGCAACTCCATCATTGCGCTCTGCTTCAACAGCAAGGGGGGGAATGGGATTCATACAGCGACCAATGAGGGCCACAACTTTTCTGGTCTGGGTGGAACCTGCCCAGAGCACCCACTGTTTCTTCGGTTTGTCGGATGTAGGGTGGGTGGGGCCAGTAATTAGCCAGATTTTTTTTGTTTGTTTCAAGCTACCTCAAGAGCTCTAGCAATGGAGAGCTTCATATGAAAACTCCTGCAACAGAATTTTGATTCAGTATCAAAAGCAGCACCGTTTTACAAAAGACACAGCCAGCAGCAATTTCACACTTGAAAGACTGGGGGGGAAAGCAGATAAAATAGAACAGGTTGGGACATAAGAAAAGGAGCCCTAGAAGCGAGAGCCCTGAAACTGATCTGTAGGTTTTCTTAAGACAAATAGATACATGAAAGCAGCAGCTCCATGCTGGAATGTGACTGCTTCAAGTCATGGGAGGTTACAAAAAAAGATTGAGGCCTATAAACTGAGTGCAGACAGAGGAGAATGACTTTGTGCTCTATTGACAGTGCAAAGGCAGGCCCTGCGGCTGGTTTTCACCTCTGCCGAGGGAAATGCGTTGGAGACTCCTGAGACCCGGGAGCTGATTCTGAGGAAGGTAAGCCAGTGCCTTATGGACAAGGCCCCGTTCCTCTGGAAAGGTATTCTGTGGGCAGAGCCAGATTTAAGAAGTGGATGCCCAGAGACAGCACGGGAAAGCAGTGCTCCTTTGACATGGCACCTGGCCCAAAAACAGGTAGCTGATGCCTTCAACAGTTGGTGAGCTAGGCAGGTGCCTAAATCTGGGCCTGTCTGTGGGAACTGTGAAGGGGGCAAGACAAAAACTTGGTCATGAAATGTTACCAGGAAGTGCACAGGGCTGCAATCTATAGTGCTATAGCAACAGAGACTAGAACTATAGGGCCCTTCAGGTCTGCCCAATTTGCTTCCTGTTGTAGTGCCATCAATCTCAGATAATCTCTGGTGTGCCATCTTGCATAGTACTATAATGCTACAGATTGCTATGATGCATAAACTTAAAACCTTTTTATTTAATGAGGCTTTTGCTTCAGCGAGTTAGATTCTGATTTAAGTCACTTTTCTTGTTTATGATAACTCGCAGCAAATATATAATGAAATGTTGATCTTAGCGGCATGGATGTACTGTTGGCAACCTGTATGATTCTATTGTTTTAGTTTGTTCTACTTGATTTATGTGTCTGTTTATTAGACCATGCCCTAAACGTTTTCTGGAGGGGCAGGTCATTTTCTTAAATACGGTAAATAGTACAATGATGCCTTGTGTTGCAATAGATAGCACTGTAATATATGATGGAAGAGAGAGTACGATGATGGAGTGTTCTTCAGTACATAGCAGAATGATGCATAGTGCTGCAATACCTAGCCCTACAGTGAAACTCCCCTATCTGTTTCCTCTAACATTGACTTCTTTCTCACCTTTGCCAGTTTCGAGTTCAGATAGAGACACAGCTTTCAGTCAACACCTTTAACCTGAGCTGGGGAGTATATCAGACGCAGCAACAAGGTGACTATAGCCCATCCCCCCGTTACAAAATAGTGTGGGGAAAACCATTAAGATTGAGACATTCCATCAACTGTGAGCGTGTGGCTAAGAAGTGTGACTTGGGGGGGGGGGGGGGGATGACCAGAAATTGTTGCAAGGTCATGACAAAATTTCCTGGTGTGGAACAGAGAACCTGTTTGGGCGAAGGAGGGGACAATTCTATTTAGTCTCTCAGGAGATGAGTCCTACATCTCAACCAAATTCCTCCATGGTTGTAGGGTTAGGAGGGATCCTATATCCTGTTGAGAGATTAAGCCTTTTCCTTTTTGGAGAGCTGTTTTCATGGTTTTGAAAAGGAGTTCATTATCGTAGGGGGGCTCTGTTTGAGCCATTGAAATGATGAATCCTTTTTCTTCTGGACATGACATTGCCTCAACTGGAAGTTGAGAACTTTGATTATTTAGAGACTTTTGTTTTAATCTCCACAGAAGATGAGTCCTTGCACTCCCAGAAACTCTCCCAAAAAGGACATGGTGTACATGGCAAAGTTCTTGTACAAGCTCTCAATGTAGTCAGAGTAGCTTGGCCACTAGCCCTGTTTGACAGAATTGTCAGTCTCAAGAACCCACTCTTTCCCAGTTGCAGGGGTGGCCAACTGCAGACCTCACGTGCCACAAGTAGGCCAGGGTTTCAGGATCTCTACAATGAATATGCATGAAAGATTTGGAGCCCTTATGCATATTCAGGGTGGAGATCCTGAAAACCTGGCCTGTTGGTGGTACTTGACCACCCCATATCTAATCTGTGGGCCTTCATGCTTTAGAGTAGTGGTTCCTATACCTGGAGGACCCCCAGCTAGTCAGGTTTTCAGGCTATCCACACTGAAAAGGCAGCTGCAACTTCTCTCTCATGTATATTCATTGTGAATAGCCTAAAAACCTGACTGGCTGCAGCGGCCCCAGGCCAGGTTTGGAAACCTCTGCTTTAGAGGGCCCTTCCCAATTCAGTCCTGACTTCCTTGAGAGCAACCAGGGTAGGGGGCTGTGTTGATGGTCTCCTACCAAGCTCTGCCCCAATGTAGGCCATGACTCCTCCTCTCTGAACACAGCTCTTGATGGAAAGGAGGTGATTTTATTATGGCATAGAATCCCCTTTAAAGTTTCTGCCCGAGTCTTCATCCACTAAAATGATTGCTGGTACACAGCCTCTTTCTAGTAATAGTCCCTGACTCCTGCATGAATACATCACCCCATGAAAGAAAGGGGGAGGGAGAATTGGGACAAAAGCAGAACTTTTCACAGCAGTGCAGGATTCTGAATATTAACTCCATCTGTTTCTGCTTGAATAGATTTGAGGAAGAAAGAAGAAACAAGGACCCAAAGCTGCCTTGGTGTCTGAGAAGAAGCTGCTTCTCTTTCTTAGTTAGGAATTGATCATGGGTTGCTGTGGTTTTCACTCATGTAATATGGCCTATTAGAGCACATGTGATTTAAACTCATCCAGTTCACTTCTTGAGGCTACTATAAAATTGTATGAGCCTCAGCCTAAATAAAATTCCATAATTACAAAACAGTAAAAGTTGTTTGTGTTTTTTTGTATAAATACAGTGGCTTAACATAGGAAAGCAGTACAAAATGAGTGTTTCTATTCAGAAAGATGTATAGGCAGCAGACTTCTACTTGGTCTCGTTCAGGAATGGGGTCAGATCGCTCCTCCCTCCCTAGAAAGGAAAGATAGTGCAGCTCCAGCCGATAGGAGAGGAGCCTTAACATTTCTGCTTGCAGTCAAACAAAGCACCACATTCTTTCACAAATAGCAGAAGCTTTAGTTTAAAACACCACCTCCATAACCCTACAGCAGACGAGTGGAAGCTTTTCTTAAAGACAGTATTTGTTCCTGCTCAGCACTCCCACCCCCTATATTTAATAAGGGCTGGAATTAGTGCTCCTGGTCAGGGCCAGTGCTAATGATTAGTCCCTGCACACTAATGGAATGGATTCTTGCAGGGGCACATGTGAACAGTTTTTATGGCAGGGACTTAAAGTGAGCTGGTCAGGGTGGCTGAAAAGTGGGGGGAAGCTCCCTTATGTGAATGAGCAGCAAGGAGGGAGAGGAGTTTCCCCCAATCTCAACTAGACTACAGTGCTGGCAGTGAGGTCTTCAGCCAGCCAACATTTGTTCTTGTTATGTACTGGCTCTGTACAGTGTTACCCATCAAGCTAGGTTGAGAGAATAGTGTACAAATCTCATCTTTGTGTGTCATCCTCACTCCGAAGGACATCAAATCTTCACAAGAGCGTACTGTTCGGGTCGTACGTCTCACTCTGCATGTAAAAGGAGCCCCTAACCACTACCCTACTAGCTTCCAGTTACGAGGAGGGCCTGTAGTCGTAGTAAGCTAGCTATTTATGCAAGGGCCTTTAGATAGTCTCTCACACATTGCAATAAATAGGCTACCCTGGTTCTTAGCTGCTAATTTCCCTTTCTCTAGTACCACAGCTCAGTTCAGACAAGTGGGTTTTGCCTCCCTACCAGCAGATGGAAGAAGAGAACAAAAACTTCTCTGAATCTGCTACATAAGTTAGAATGCCACCTGCAGTCCTCAGTATTGACATGTACCCAAGCCAAGATGTAGACAAATTCAAAAGCTAACCTAACTCCCCCCTCTATGTGAGCAGGGGAATAAAGGTAGAGCCCTTATGTCCACAACAGGGATAGAAACCCCCGAAAAGTTAAATAAGGTCAAGACTTTTCCGTCTCTATGTAATGGTATTCCAGGCTCAACTCTCTGCCCTCTCCAACTTATCCAAAAATCTGCAGCCTGCCTCGTAACAGGTTCTAGGCTAAACATAGAAATGACGGCAGCAGACCAAACGGTCCATCCAGTCTGCCCAGCAAGCTTTTGCACTTTTTTTTCCCTCTCATACTTCTGTTACTCTTGGCCCTTAGTAACCTTTTTTATTCTATTTCCCTTCCACCCCCACCATTAATGTAGAGAGCAGTGTTGGAACTGCATCTAAGTGAAATAGCTTAATTAGTTAGGGGTATTAACCACTACAATAAGCAAGCTACACCCATGCTTATCTGTTTAGCCACACTATGAAATTCAGTCCTTGTTGGGTTGTTGCCTGATTATAGATCCACATTTCTTCATTCCCCTGCCGTTGAAGCAGAGAGCTATGCTGGATATGCATTGAAAGTGAAGTAGCAGGCTTATTTTGTTTGGGGTAGTAACTGCTGTAACAAGCAAGCTACTCCCTGGTTTTTTATGAATGCAAATACTTTTTTCCACATTTCCTCATTGCTGCTGAAGCTTAGAGCAATGTTGGAGTTGCATTAACCGTGTGGATGTTTATTGAATAAGGGTATTATCACCAGGTAGTAGCCGTTGTTCCCGTGAGCCACCCACTCTTCATTTCACATCCTCTAGACTTTAAATCTTCACTGGTTACCTAACAAATTCACTAATATTCTGATGCTAGTATTTCATTTAATCCACAAGCCTTCAGCCATTTGGTTATGTACTTCATTTCATCTCTATCAGCCCCAGTGGCACTTGCAATCATTACATAAAAATCTCAGAGGTCCCAACCGTTAAATTGAGAGACTAGAGGGGGGCGCTCTTGCCACGGAGCAAGATGGCCGCGTGACTTCGCACTCCCGCAGACCCCGAGCCTCATTATTGAGTTTTACTAAGCTTTAAACCCTGCGAACCTGCTTCTACAATTAAGGATATTCGGCTGCTATACTCAGGATGGCTCAGAAGAAGAAAGGGCCGGATTTTAAACAATTCGCTTTTACTAAAAGCTTCGACGCTGAAGGAGGGCCTCGTAGCGTGCCGGACGCCCCGGACCCCAGTACTAACAGCAGCGAGGAGGATGGTGCGGAGGGGGATATCGGCACGGCAAATTCGGATCCCCCCACCAGAGGGGACTTCCGGCGCTGGTTCGGAGATATGAGAAAAGAAATGAAAGCGAATAAACGATTTACTGCAGGCCATGGAAGATATGCGGGAGGAGATGGCAGAGATAGGGAGACGCACTGATGAGTGCGATGTGCGCCTGGAAGGCCATGCCATTAAGATCTCTGCCTTGCAAAAAACCTCGGAACACACTCGGGCTGAATGTGCGGTTTTGTCTGCCAAACTAGAAGATTTGGACAATCGGGGGAGACGTCAAAATTTGAGATTTAGAGGAATCCCGGAGGTTGAAGCATACAATGACTGTGGGGCCACTATTAAGAGATTTTGTACCTTTTTGCTGTCCCAAAATGGCAACTGTTCCACTGCAGGGGAAAGTTCTCCCATAGAACTGGATCGTGCTCACCGATCGTTGGGCCAGAAGCTGCCGGGTAAGTCCAGAGATATTATAGTGTGTTTCAATCAGTACACGGTTAAGGACAAAATTTATCAAATTGCACGGAAGCGCAGCTCGTGGGAGTGGGAGAACCACAACATCCAAATATACACAGATCTCTCTCCTATGACTTTGAAAAAGAGGATGGAATTCAGAGAGGTTACCACAGTGCTGCGTAAGGAAGGGTTTCGATATCGATGGCTATTCCCTTTTGGGATAGCGATCACCATAGAAGGAACAACAACAAAGGTGACTACGGTGGAGGGAGCAGTAGCCATATTGAAAGCAGCAGGGCATCCGGTGCCACGGGCAGTTCCTGATAAACATGCTTTGGCCCCTTCTATGGACACTCCAAGATGGCAGCGGGTCCGTAATGGCGGTAAACGACTGCGCAGGCAGTCAGGAGGCAGCAATTCGGATCCGGATAAAGGAAAAGGATGAGCGGCAGTGCTTGCCTGAAGTGGACTTTCTCTCTACACAGATTATGGTTTGCAGTGTGGACATATTTGGTGGTTCTCTGAATCTGTCTTGTTTTACAGATTCGTGTTTTCCTTCTGATGGTTTTACAGGTTTGCAGGTTTACATGGATATACATGGGGGGAGGCTCTGCAGGCGATCACGTCCTCTATAGCCTGCACAGGGGTGCTTTTTGCACATGTCTGTGGAGGGCATTGGCAATGTGGGGGGAGGGGGGTGGAGGGAGGGAATGGGGGATGGGATTGGGCATGTAATGTAAGGCTTCAGTTATGTGTGTACATAGATTCATGTTTTGTACTTTTTGTGTTGTTATGCAGTCATGCCAAGCCTTGGGGCATTGTTGGAATTCTCTTTCTAGGCCTATTGATGGGACAGTGGACATCTTGCGTGAGGAAGGGTAATCAGCCTGCTAAATGTCCAGGGGTCTTTACTGCTGGGCTTAATTCTTCTCACCATGTCATGGCTTAACTTATGGTCCATTAATGTTAAAGGGTTAAACAGCCCCTCGAAGCAAAGGATATTTTATAATGATGCCCAACGCTTTAGGGCTGACACATTATTTCTTCAGGAGACGCACCTGAAAAAAAGGTATGAACATTTATTACAATGGCCTTTATATCCTCGCCAATTCCATGCGGCAGCGTCCAAAGTGGCTAAATATGCGGGAGTGAGTATATTGCTTCACAAGGATCTCCAGGGCTCAGTAATTAAAACTGTGGCTGATCCACTGGGACGATATCTGGTCCTGCAATTGAAAATTGAGCAGACTATTTACACTTTTTTAAATATATATGCACCTAATACTGCTCAATAAAATTTTTTGGCTAAGCTGGGGGATTCCCTAGACGCTTTGGAACCTGAGCACTTAATTATAGGAGGCGATTTTAATCTTACTGTTCAGCCCCATTTGGATAACTCGGCGGGAGGAGGAGGGGGAACATCGGGGGATCGCAAGTATCTTAAGAAATTTATGCGAGACCGAGAACTATTGGATATCTGGCGCCACAGGAACATGAATGTGAGACACTATACTTTTTTCTCACACCCCCACAAGACATATTCTCGCAGAGATTATTTTTTAGTGGATAAATCCCTGAGTTTACAAATTACTCGACCTACTATAGGCTCCATTACGTGGTCAGATCACGCTCCTATAGGCTTAACGCTCCAGCTGACCACTAAGGGGGCAGGCTTACGATTCTGGAGATTAAATGATTCCCTTTTAGCTGATGAGGCTTTCTGCAAGACTATACATGCCGCTATAGCTGAATACCAGCAATTTAACTCTGATCCTTCTTATGCTCCCCCCCTGATTTGGGATTGCTTGAAAGTGGTTCTCCGGGGCAGATTCATATCCCAGGCCTCCTACCAGAAAAAGGTGAAGAGCGCTAATATAGATAGGATACTGCAAAATATCTCTAGCTTAGAGAAGCAACACAAACTCACTTTATCTCCTAGAATATATTCACGCCTTCAACATGCTCGTAATGAACTGCGCTTATTGAGGGCAGGGGATATAGCGTATCAGTTGCAGCTTGTCCGGCAGGAGCATTTTGAGTGGGGAAATAAGGCTGGGAGATTGCTAGCTAGAAAATTGAAGCGACAAATTGCACAGAGCCAAATCACGAGAATTAAAGCCATAGATGGCTCCATGCTGGATACAGCCGAAGCTATACAGCATAGATTTCAACAATTTTATGGTGGTTTGTACTCCGCTGATTCCCATATTACGGAGTCGAGTATCGTCTATTATCTTGCCGATGTTGATCTTCCACGGCTATCCGAGACAGAGAGGCAGATATTTGAAAAGCCTGTCTCCCCCCTTGAGGTTCTTCATGCCGTGAAAGCTCTTAAACCTAATAAAGCGCCGGGTCTGGACGGGTACACCGGCTCTTTTTATAAAAGGTTTGCTGAGCACTTATCCCCTTTGCTTGTAGAGACCTTTAAGGCACTGCAAGGGGAGGCCTGTTTACCACCAGAGGCTAATGTGGCGGGAATCACAATATTAGCTAAACCCGGGAGGGACCCGACAGAGTGCGGGTCATATCGACAGATTTCATTAATCAACATTG
This sequence comes from Rhinatrema bivittatum, assembly GCF_901001135.1. Lineage (NCBI taxonomy): Eukaryota > Metazoa > Chordata > Amphibia > Gymnophiona > Rhinatrematidae > Rhinatrema > Rhinatrema bivittatum. Next base: position 28,608,448 of record NC_042633.1, on the reverse strand, counting down.
ATCTAAAAATTCTGGCGAAAATTTTAGCTACCCGTCTCAATGCTGTCATGCCTAAATTAGTTCATTCAGATCAAGCAGGGTTCATACCTGGCAGGAAAGCAGCGGACAACGTCAGGAAAATTATAGATCTTATGTGGCAGGCTAAGCGCTGCGATACTCCAGCGATATTAATGGCGGTTGACGCGGAAAAAGCGTTCGACATGGTCCATTGGGCTTTTTTGTTCAAAACTTTGGAAAAGATGAACTTTGGCCCTAAATTCATTAATTGGCTTTTCAAATTATATGACCGACCGAGGGCTAGGGTGAAAGTTAATGGAGTTTACTCGGACCCGTTTCCTATTGAGCGGGGAACTAGACAGGGATGCCCGCTCTCCCCTCTATTGTTCGCATTGTTTTTAGAACCTTTTACTACCAAAATCAGGGGTGAGGGGGAAATCACTGGCATCCAAGTGGGGGGCACGGATTATAAACTATCGCTTTTCGCGGATGATATTCTGTTTACTCTATCCAAGCCAGCCCAGTCACTGGAGGGCGTTGTTACCCAACTCAAGGCATTTAGTTTAGTCTCTGGCTTCCGTCTAAATTTAGACAAATCGGAAGTGCTCAATATCTCCCTGCCCTCAGATCAAGCGCATCAGCTGCAACAGCAATTTCCTTTCAAATGGGCGGGGAATAAGCTCAAATATTTGGGAATTATGATAGGTCCCCAATTATCTGACCTTTTTAAATTGAATTATATACCCCTAGTAGCTAAAGTGTTTAGGGATTTGGATCAATGGGATAATCTACCTGTCACATGGACTGGAAAGATTGCGATTTTAAAGATGTCTGTTTTGCCCAAATTTAACTATCTGTTCCAAACCTTGCCCATCCCAATCCCCACAGCTTTGCTAAAAAAATGGCAGACCAGATTCTTCTCTTTTCTCTGGAAGCGGAGACCTCCTCGAATTACGCAAGCCACATTATATCGTCACAAATTGAGAGGGGGGATGGGAGTACCGAAATTACAGTGGTATTACGCAGCAGTGCAAATTAGTTTCATTTTCTCCTGGTACAGGAAAACTGAACACCCCCGTTGGGTAGATATCGAACAAGCTATCTTGGGCTCTACTCCTCTGCAAGCTCTTGTGTGGCAACCTAGGGCGACATTGTGCATTCAGGGTTCCTTCACTATCTCCTTAACTACTACCCTTCAGGTTTGGGATAAATGGAAGCACCTTATTGTAGGGCCTAGACGATATTTCTCTCATACCCATTTATATTCTCACCTCAGCTTCACTCCAGGTTGGGACTCTCCCTACTCTCAGGTATGGCAGTCGCTTGGTATCCACACACTGGGTCAGATATGTAGCCCTGGCGCTATGCTTTCTTTTCCACAACTCCAAGAAACTTTCTCACTCCCATCCTCCACCTATTATTATTACCTCCAACTGCGCCATTTCATTATACAGCAAGGTATTCAAGCGGACCTTGGGAAGGGGAAAACGCAGTTTGAAGGGTGGTGTGATATGGCGGACCGCATTAAAGGCGGCTTATCTAACATATACTCTTTACTCCAGGGGTCCTTGGTAGGGAGACCTTCATACACTAATAAATGGGAAGCTGAGATTGGCCTCACTCTTGAGGATGAGGACTGGGATCAGATATTTTCCAACACCAAACGCAGTTCTCTTTCCACTTCTCTATCTGAGAACGGTTATAAAGTATTGTTTCGCTGGCATCTTACTCCATATCGGATGCATAAAGCGGGTTTATGGGCGGATGCCACCTGTTGGAAGGGTTGTGGTCAGACGGGAACATTTCTGCATCTATGGTGGGAGTGTGTGTATGTACAGAAGTTGTGGAAGGATGTTATGGACTTAATCCTCTGTATCATTCATAAAGAGGTGACTTTATCTCCTATAGAAGGGTTACTTAATGTACCGGTTGAAGGGTCTCAGGCTGAGAGTTTGATGATCAACCAATTTTGCATTGCAGCTCGGTGCCTCTTGGCCGGGTTGTGGAACCAGCAGCGAATCCCAACGAAGGATGATTTATATCAAACTTGACACTATGAGCGCCCTGTATAAGATAACTGCCCAAAAACGAAATCAACTCTCTAACTTCCAACGGGTGTGGCAGCCCTATCTCACCTGGCGGCCCATTGATATGGACCCTGGGCATGTTTCTTGAATCAGACACATACACATGATTGTAAATCGCTTAAATGTTTATTTGATTTAGCCACTTGCTTACATTTCAATTTTCTCTACTTGTGGGTTTCCTGCAGATACCCAGCACTAGAGTAGACGTGTTCCTTGTCTTATTGTTACGGGGTGGGAATTCATACGTCCACTGATTGACGGGCCACTTTGCTATTTTGCATGACAGTTTATGACCTATGCTATATAATTGTATGACTATATAACTATCTGATTATGTAGCTCTCTGTTCGTCACTGACTGAATGATCCTTATGGAGGTTTATCTTTGCTGTTTAAAAAGTTAAATAAACTTTACATTACAAAAAAAAAAAAATTGAGAGACTAGAACTGAGTAGGAAACATGCTCTCTCAATGGCAGGTCCTTTACTTGGAATTCCCTCCTGACGTCCCTCAGAATCATATCTAATCCAAAGGAATTTAAGAAAAAAATGAAAATATCTCTCTGTTGTATCACATTTAACTTAACATACACAGACTAACAATATCACCCCCCCTCTCCATTTTATATTGCTTTATACAGTGATCCCCTCTCTAATTTTAAGCCTTTTAACCCATTTTATTATATTTGTGACTTGATTGTATGTATTATATTTTGTTTTGTGTGCTTTACATTGACTTTTTTTTATGTATGTGATTTTAGTTTGTAAACCACTTAGACCACAACCATGTATAAGCGGTATATAAAAACTTAAATAAATAAATGTCTTCTCTGATACACATAGGTGAGATCGCTTTTTCAATAGGATGGGGCTCTGGAATGATCTGTGGTATTCCAAGAACGAAAATAGCAGGTAAGAACCAATTTTCCTTTCCTGTTCATATCCCAGATCAGTCCAGACATGGGGGATGTACTCAAGCTCCCCTAAACCAGGCAGGAATTTGAAAGACCAATTCGCACCTCATCTCCATTTCCTAGCTTGTAGACAGATGGATTCAGGACCAGTGGGATGTACCAAAGTTACTCCCAAACTAAGTGGTAGGTTCCCCATGGTAAAGTCAACACCACATGTGCAAAGGCTGTGTCTTTCCGGGCCTGTACAACCAGACGATAAAAAACTTGGAAAAAGTACACAAGGAGGACCATGTTACAGCTTGGCAAATATCGAAAGGAGACAATCTAACCTCCGCCCAAGACTCTGCCTGAGCCCTAGTAGAATAAGCCCGAACCTGCACAGGCAATGGCTTTTCAGCATCAACATACGCGGCCGTGACTACCTCCTTAATCCAGCGAACTATTGTAGTCTGTGAAGCTGGCGTGTCCTGCTTACTCCCACCATGGAGAACCAAACAGGCAATCTGTCTTTCGAAAAGGTTCAGAAACCACCAGATTCCACATGACAAGTCTTGACATCCACAGAGCGCAAGAGGTGATACTCCTCCGCATCCCTGACCTTATCTAGGGATGGTAAAGAGATGGCCTGATTCAAATGAAAGTCCAAGACTACCTTGGGCAAGAAGGATGGAACAGTATGCAGCTGTACCACCCCCAGAGTCACCCGAAGGAACGGCTCCCAGCAAGACAAGGCCGGCAGCTCAGAAATTCAACACGCTGAACATATAGCCACTAGGACCACAGTCTTCAAGCTCAACAACCACAAGGAAAAGCTATGCAGCGGTCTGAACGTAGGGCCCGCCAAAAAAAAAAAAAAATCACAAAGTTGAAACTCCACAAAAGAACAGATAACCTCAAGAGGTCTAAGATGCTTCACTCCCTTCAAAACACAAATCACATCAAGGTGAGACGACAATGAACCACCATGCATCTGGCCTCTGAAACAGGCAAGAGTCGCAACCTGCACCTTCAAGGAATTAAGGGCCAATCCTTTATTCAACCCATCCTGCAAAAGGTCCAGAATAAGTGAGATCTGAACTGAACACCACACTCCTCCCACCAGACCTCAAGAACTCTCCAAAGTCACATATAAGCCAAAGAAATGGAGAACTTGCAAGCTCGGAGTAAGGTGGCAATCTCAGCAGAAGAACAATCACGCTTCAACAGGCAAGCCCTTTCAAGGGCCAAACTGTAAGACAGAACAGAGTCAGATCCTTGTAAGAACTGGTCCTTGCTGTAACAGATCCATGTGCAGCTGAAGACGAAGGGGAGCCTCCACCAGGAGTTGTCGCAAATCCACATAGCACTGATGCCTGGGCCAGTCTGGCGCCACCAGGGTACCAATCCCCTATGGCCTTCGATCTTGCGAATTATCCTGCCCAGCAAAGGCCACTGAGGAAAGTCATAAAGCAATCTATCTTCCGGCCAGACTTGGACGAGAGCGTCTATTCCCAGAGACCACTGATCTTTCCTGCAACAGTAGAATCGAGGTACCTTTGCATTGCAAGACATCACGAGCAGGTCTAGGAACGGAAGGCTCTAGCGATCCAATCAGCTGAAATGCCTCGGCTGACAACACCACTCTCCGGGGTCCAGACTCTCCCTGCTTAGAAAGTCCGCTCCAACGTTGTCTTATCTGCAATGTGAGAGGCAGAGATCATATGCAGATGACCTTCTGCCAATACCATAAGCTAGTTATTTCCTGCGACACTGGCTGGCTCTTGGTTCCTCCCTGGCGATTGATGTAGGCCACAATCACCACGTTACCAGACGTCATGCAAACTGTTGGATCCTGCATCCTGTGGCTGAACTGCAAGAATGCCAGCTGTACTGCTTGGGCTTCCAGGCAATTGATGTTCCAGTGGGACTCTTTGGCACTCCAACACCCTTGGGCCATCAACTCCACACAGTGAGTCCCCCAACTGTGTAGACTCATCTGTTGTGAGTACCAAACCAGGTCAGAGAGGACAAGGGAACTCCCTTCCTCAGATGATCCTCCTGCAACCATCCCTGGAGGCGGGAGATTTCCATCAGCAAGTGGAGCCAAACCACATATTCCTGAGACTGCGGGTTCCAACAAGACAGAGTGTTGAAGAAAAAACATATGTGCCCTCACCTACGGCACCACTTCCAGGGTCGCTGCCATCCAACTGAACTCCTGCAATAATGAGATCACCTTTTGTCACCAGGTGGCTTCTTGAGACTTGGCTCAAATCATCCCTTCTCTTCCCAAGACCACTGCTACGACCACTATAACCCTGGAAAATGTACAGGAAGCAGTGGATAGACTGGAACTGATAATGGCACCCCAACACCACAAAGCGTAGAAAATGTTGGTGCTCCAAATCAGATGATAATATGAAGGTAAGCCTGACAGATGCAGGGAGGTCAGAAATTCCTCCAACTGCACCACTATCACAGAGTGTTAGGTTTCCATGCCAAAATGAGTCACCTGCAAATGATAGTTGACCCTCTTGAGATCCAAGATGGGGTGAAAGGAGCCTGCCTTCTTGGACACAACAAAATAAATGGAATAGTGTCCCATTATTTCTTGAGATGTGGGCACCGTAACCACAGCCCTCAGCCTGAGGAGCCTTTGAAGCATGAACTCCACTGCCTGCTTCTTCTGCAGGGAGTGGCAAGAGGACACCATGAACATGTCACGAGGAATACTGCAACATTCCAGCGCATATCCTTCTCATATCATCTCCAGGACAGACCGGTCTGATGCGATTTCGACCCCTTCTGGGGAGAGAGGGAGAGACACAGCCTCATCTGTTGCATACGCCTGGATCCTGCAGCACAACCTCTCATGATAAAGAGGTTCTGCGCCTGTCTCTTATCCTCTGGCAAACGAGGAACTGTAGATTTGCTCCACTTACCGGCCAGGTTCTCCAACTCATTGTCAAACTAGAGCGAGCTGTGAAAAGGCAATACGGGGAGATTAGCCTTGGAGGTCGTATTGGCCGACCAATTTCTCAACCATAACTGGCACCTGGCTGCCACAAATCGAAGACACTTCTCTGGACAAGGTGCGGACCAAGGCACAGCCCGCATCAGCCAAAAAGGCAGCAGCTGGTACCATAACAGAGCTAGGATTTACACCAGAGTCCTCAACCTCTTGGGAGAGAAGTAAACAAGAGCAAGCCACCAAAGAACATGAAGCGATGCAAGGTCACTGCCCCAGCTTCAAATGCCTGCTCAAGGATAGTCTCAATCTTGCTAATGAGCATTCTTCAAGGCCTTCCCCCCTTTTTCAGGGGAATAGTGGTCTGCTTGGAGACTGCACACACAAGTGCATCAACATTCAGAAATCAGAAGCGCTCACTCATCACTGAATCCAGAGGGTACAGGCAAAAACTGGGTGCACAACTGGATGAACAGCGAGACGCTTAATACATCTATGATACATTTTTAAGCATTATACCCATTCAGTAGTTCAGTGTAAGAGCCAAAACATGGTGCCTGAAGGCCTGTCATAACGTAAAAAAATATGGGGGCTGACTACTTAGAAAGCAGAGCCGATCCACAAAACCAGAGAGCATATAGAGGAAAAGAAGGGGGTGGGGGTGGAAGGTGCCTGACAGTTTTTGTTGAGAAGTAGGGTCAAGGAGAGGAGGTTGGACAGAAGATGGTACTGCTGCAGTGTCATTACACACCATGTGGCTTGGTACACTGGTGCCATTTTCTGGCTGTGTTAGTCCAACCTCAGATTTCAACCAAAGTCCCCAGCCAAAAACCAGGAAAAACAAGATCAGCAAACGCTTCCATTTATTTCCAAATGTATACAGTAATACAAATAAAATGTTAGGGAGGTGCCCTATCTCCAAAGGAGGAAAAAAATAAAAATAAAATAAGTCTGACTTTTTATCTGGAGCCTCCAGAATAAATCATCCTATAAAACCAAAAAGGTGATGCTTCTTGGTACCTGCATCTTACTTGGGGCAGAATACAAAACAATGCTTCTTTATACTAAACCCAGACTTAATCCTAGCATTTGTCCGCTGGCTCCAGAGTTGGGCATTTCATCTCTCCTGTGGTAGGCAGACATCTCCCACCTGCCAAAGAAATAAGATGCCCAATTCCGGCAGCCTTACCCTTCAGAGCAGAGGCCTGGGCAGCAGCTCAACTCAAAAGGCTTACGATCTACAACAGTGCTCCCCAGCCCGATCCTGTCAGGTTCCCAGGATTGCCACAATGAATATGCATGCGAGAGATCTGCATGCAATGGAGATCCAGTGTATGCAACGCTCTCTCATGCATACCCGCTGCAGGTATCCTGAAAACCTGACGGGTTAGGTGTGCCTCCAGGAGAGGGCGGGGAAACACTGAGTTAGAATCTTGTAGCAACTTCCACAATATATTTACCAGAACAAGGCTAACCACCTGTACTAGAAAAAGCCTCATATCCAAAATATGAGCCTCAAGAACAGCAGATGTACTGTCAAGAACAGCACAGGGCCTGCTTTTTACACAAAAAAAATTCTGAAAAAATGAAAATTGTCCAACAGAATGGACATGACCTGTCTTGCATACAGGCCTGTTTGGGGTTCCTGCAGGCATAAGCCCCACATTTTACAGACAGGTCCTCCACATGCCTTGGAGCAATGCTTTATCTAATTGTTTTAAGGCTGCCTATTACAAGTCTCAATAATGTATCAAGGAAGCACAGTAAGGGACCACAGGCGTGCATCTCAAAATAAATATGAACGTTAAGTCATTTCAAAACATAGCTAGCACTTTTTTTCCAGATCAAGGCCAAAGGAAATCAAGCAGGGCTCTTAAAATGGGAATTTGAAAGTCTCCTTGTGAGAATCTAGCTCTCAGTCCCACTTATTGCTACTATGCCAGCTGTACCCTTGGCATTTCTTTAACTTTTTTTTTTTTTGTTTCTTTACCCAGTTGTAAGCAAGAGTGTCTGTTTTAGGGACTACTACAGCTTGCATACAGTCACAGACAGAATGGCTTCACAGATATCAAATACTTGAAGTATTTGTCCATCCCAAGAGGGCACCCTGTACAGACTACTTCATCCACTGTGCTACGTTTCTCTGCACTTGTACCATTGGTTCAGGAGAACAGAACAGATTTGGTCTTGGGTTTGCCTCCCACTTTACTGGTGCAATTTTTATTCCCCCAACCACACTTTTGTTATCAGGGTAATTAAACATGCTATTCTAATAAATAATCTGGTTTATATTTGTTGTTACTTCCTTAAAAATCAACGACTAATCAAGACTCACTGTCCTACTACATGCTGGGAATGATAGTTCTAAGGAAAATTAAACTACAAGTGTGCACCAGGCGGGGGATAAAACTAAGACCAGATCACCAGTGCCCCTACTCGCTTCCTCTCCCCCTCCAGTCTGATTCTGTCCTCTTTCTGGGAAGTCTATGTTGGAGACACATCACTGCTTCTGCTGCATAGCTTCTTTGCGTGCTGCATCCTGCAGGAGCTGGGTGTCTACCTCGTCCGCCGGCAGCTGCACATAACGTACCACTGAGCCTCTGATGAAGCAATTCTTCACCGACAGCTAAAGAAAATGGGACAAGAGGCAAGGAAAAAAATAGGAGTGAGGACAATCGAGAGACGATCAGAGACTCCAGGTTAAATTTAGGATTTACATAGCATAATTCAGACAGAAGCCCAATGTGCCTTACAACTCAGATATGCAACTATCTCTAGGGTACAGGACCCAGGAGACTATTTGACATCCAGGCTGCATGACAAATGGGTGAAAGTAAGTGTTTCTTTCCCCTTCTCCCAACTACAGCCTAGTAAAGAGATACGGGGGAAAAAGGGGGCACACCCTGATCACAGAGAGTCACTAAGAGCCTGGATTAGAACAGAGGTACAAGGAGGTAATGTGATTCAGTCCAAGGTCACACAAGGTGACCATGCCAGGATTAAAAATAAAGGGACAAAAAAAAAAAGAAAGAAGAGGAGGAGTCACAAACAAGCATAGCCTGGCATTAGAACTCAATCAGGATTTACCATGTGTGGATACTTCTCGGGATCTGTTACACTGATATCCGTCAGTTTGATATTCAAGTACTGCCAGTGAAAAAAAGAAAATGAATGTATTAGTGCAACAAGCTTCAGTCTGGCGCTAGTTAATCCCATCATTAGGCAACTACCTTGTCAGCACACTGGACTAGTAAACGGGAATCTACGTTCGGAGTTCTTGTGGGAATGCAGTTACATGGTCATTGGATTATTTTTTTTCCTTCTGCTTCCGGTTAAATTTATAGAAACTGCAGGTGGATGTATTGTTTAAACGTCACCGCACCATCCTGCTGCTGAAACATGCGTTTTTGTTTTTATTATTTTGCTAATAGGATGAAAATGTCTATTCTTTGAATTTAAAAAAAAAAAAGTAATTTAAAAGAAACCAAGAAACTGTGCTGGCAAATGCCAATACATTGCTGAGAGGGAGAGCCACAATGGTTTGTGATCACATACAGTATGGAAAAAAAAGTGTTTCCAGCAAGAATTAGGAGACTGATACTGGACTCCTTGCCCTACCCTATAAAGCTGCACCCAGCCTGTGTACCATTGTCAGGTGGTGAATGCAGGGAAGACTTACAACCAATTATCGCCAATGTCTAGGGCGACTCAGCTATTTCTGATGGCCCTTAAGTGGGACCACAGCCGGAATCGCACTTCATATTTGGGCTGACCACAGTAAGAAGGGGAGGAATAGTCATGCACTGCCTTACCTGGTCAACTGAATGCAGAGTGCCACAAATACTGTAAGAGACAAATAGAAAAAAGCAATATAACTTCAACAACAAGAACAAAGGAGAGCACACATGGCTGTGACTTAATCCAAGTGCTCAAACAGGTGATGCTGCAGATCTCTTTTTTAATGTATATATGATTTAACATTTTGCAGTACAAGTTTGAAATGCAGAAGCGTGGGAGGGTTGTCTCAGGACTGAGACAGCAGCGAGTACTGATGGATAGGAGGTAGGTACACTGGCAGAGGTGTGTGTGTGTGTGTGTGTGTGTGGGGGAGGGGGGGCAAGGGATGTCTTAACTCTAGAATAGGAGGGGGTGCTGCAAGGCAGGATTCTGCAATCAACTTTAAACTGAGATGTACAGTTTGTGCTAAAGCAGATTCTAAGCACGCACCTCAAGTCATTCTTCAGCTCCACCACCACATCTTTCCCCACCAACGATTTGAAGAAAGAGTAGAACAGCTGCAGATGGAGGAGACAGAACAAAGAGCCAAAATGTAATGCCAGGCTTCCTTCAAGAGTCCCTTTCGTCACTCATTCCTGTAGGAAGCTTCCATTTGGCTTGACAGGAGCAGACCTCTAGCCTTAGCTCAATTATTTGGTTGTTCTGTCCCTCCCCAAAATATAGCAGTGGGAGTCTTGTTTATTGCATGTTAATTTATAAAAAAAAAAAAAGTTTCACTACCAGACCTGGGTCTTTGACATTACACCAGGAATGAAATCAGGCAGACGAGCTGGGCCTTACATGCAATCATTCTACATTCCTATATCAGCTGTGAAAATATACAAGTTAGTCAGATGCTAGGGTGTCTCAAATCATGTATGACAAGATTCCTACATGATCACTTCCAAGAGTTACCACAAAGGACCTAATTAAAACTAGAACATTTTTACAGGGTGCCGTAATGGACAATCCAGAGACATGTGCATTCTATGGGAGGATCTATACCTATTTGCTGGTCTAAGGTCTTTATGAAAGAGTTGGTCCAGTGCAGTGATTCCCAGCCCTCACCAATCAGGTTTTCAGAACTACCACAATGAATATGTATGAGAGGTTTGCATATCCTGGGTCAACAATGTATGCATATTCATCATGGCCACCCGGAAAACCCAAATTGTTAGGTATGGCTCCAGGAAAGAGTTAGGAAACAATGGTCCAGAGAGAGCTGTTTCAGACCATTTACTGACAGCTGTTGCTTGAATGAAGCAAGCATCATTGTGCCAACACGGTATTTCTTTGCATTTACAATTTCTTATATTCTGCCTGTCATAAGCTCCAGCTATTGTAAGTAGATAACAGTATAACAAAAGTTTTATATTACATTGGAGATATTACTCTGGAGATAAGACTGCAGAAAAACTTCAAACTTTTCAGAGTAAGCCTTAAAACCTGGCTCTTTAAACAGGCTTTTTACAAAGAGAATGAAGCGAGCAAATAAGATAATAACCAGGCACCGAATATGAAGTTTTTAATTTCCTTTTCTTTCCCAACCTTTAAATACACTTAAGATTATTTTATTTATATATGAACTGCAATAGTAACTTCAACCTAACAAAATCAATACTTAAACAGTTTTACATTGAGAGAATCCTGTTACCAAGTATAATGGTATGTTCATAATGTTTTAGCTATCCTAACTAATTTCTATTACTATATGTGCCTTTATGTAAACCATTGTGATGGTTAGTTACTGAATGATGGTATAGAAAACTTTTTAAATAAACATTAAAACAGTACAATAAAAACAGCAATGTTACATCCACAACAATACGGGACACCCATTCTATATCATCTGGTTGGTGTACTGAGTGACATTGACTTGTTTATACAACATCTGAGAAATTGTTTTTGTATATTTGAAGCAAATGGACTTTGCAATCAGAATTGGTAAATAATGAAAAATCAACAATCAAAATTGGTAAAGATTATACCCTGTGCCATCATGCTTTAAACAAGCACATTCAGCATTTTTATAGGATACCAATTTATCATATTATATTAAAGTTCCTTTGATGGCTATCTGAAAAATTAGGTAATTAGGTTTTTAAAAGTTATTCTACATTTGTCACTCATTTTCATGATTTGAGCAGAGAGTTGGCAGTTGCTTCTATATTTTGCAATTCAAAGAACTACCTTTACTAGAAGATACTGTTCCCATCATCTCAATCCAGCTCACTCACTAGTTTGACTTCATGCACATCATTTAGGCTATAATCTCATTGGGGTAGGGACGTTGTCACACTATGACCCATTCCATCAAACACTACGTCCACTGGCAGTATAACGTTCCTCTCACACCCTTAGTAAACCTAGCAAGGTATCAACTAACATGCATACCAAAGACCATGATTCAAGTTTTCCCAAGTCTCCCAACAAAAGGATAAGGGAAACATAAGCAGTGGTTGTGCACGTGCTCCCAGGAGCCAATGATCTGCCCCACCACACTGGTTTCTAACCATGGGGTATGAAGTCCGTGGTATTTCACTTTTAGGAAAAAATGCTCAGGCATGGCTCTTGGGCCACACCTTCCCTTACAGTCCCCCAGCAGACAGTCTAACTGAACTGTCAAGTATAAGCTATAGTTATATACACTGCTTGATTCAAGTGATTGCAAATGAACTTAAACAATGCACTGGAACTCTTGAGTTAAAAACACCTTGAGGCCACTCGTGCAAAAAAAAAAAAAAGGCACATCAAGCGTCAATAAATAAATATTAGACAAAATAAAACCGAGGTGGGAGGGCTCCTAACACACCGTCCCCTACTAGGGCCCCAAAGCTTAAGGGCTCTCTCCGTTCAGAACTTGAAGGGATGACCCTCTCCCACGTATCTTCCTCGAGGCCAGCAGCCACCGGAATACCCCATCCTACGACCGAAAGCTCATCTCCCTCCCACAGCCCACGCGCGGCCCAACCACCAGCTCCGCACTGCGCCTGCGCAACGCCCGTCGGCGCGGATCACGACAACCGGCGCGCGCGCTCCTCGAATTCAAAGCCTCCTTTACCATCCTCGCTCCACGCTCCTCCTGCCCAGCCGCTCCGCCGCCCGTTTCCTAGCCGGCCCCGGGGACTTTTAAATCCACCTCGTCCTTGCTGTGGCTCTTGCGAGAGCTGCTTCCAGTCTTCTTTCGCTGCCGCGCGGGAAGCAGCTATGACTACAGCTCTATTTCCGCCCTCTCCTCCTCCACCTCCGTGATTGAAGCGGAGCGCCGCTTAAGCTCTCGCGAGATTTAGCTAAGGTGGAAATCGTGTACATGACGTATTAAACTCCCGTTGATAGGGCACGAGCCCGGTTCGGCATTGGACAGATTCCTATTTTAATAAGGGGCGGGGTTCCCATTTCCCGGAAGCGGCGTGCGTTATTTATTTAAACGCACAGTACTTCCTAGCGTTATTAAAACAGCAGCTGCATTGTTTATTGGCTCACTTGTGGCATCCCTTGATCTTATTCCTAGGGTTCTTTACGTGTTCTTTGGTCTGATTGATTTGTTCTTCATATTTTTATCTCGCTTATGCATCTAGCGCTAATATATTTTGCTTTTTTTTTATTTGTGCTTTTGAAATTAAGAAATAAATGTACATTTTATTATGAACTGAACAATAACTTAGCCTTTGGCTAAGTTATTGTTTACTGTAAACCGAGGTGATGTAGACCTATACGTACCGCGGTATATAAAAATCTCCAAATAAATAAATAAATAAATAAAATAAATAAATAAATAAAATGAGCCAAAATCTCTTAATACCACAGTAAATATAAACAAATAAGAGATTAAACAGCTATTTCCTTAACACATTGTAACCCCAACCTGGTGTGCAATCCTAGCATGGGTGAGACCATAAACTTATTTGTACTCTTTGGGGAAGGAATGCAGGCTAGTTATACTACTTTCCTTCCTTCCCAGGGTGTAGGTTCAATAGGCTTGGGGATAAAATGTAGTGAGGGGTGACTACCGTAATTCTCCCTTACTTCCTTTGGTGAGGCAGTAATTAAGGTAAGTGTTTGCTGGGGTGCCAAATAAAGACTGGAGTCACTGCCTTAGTGTCCAAAAATAATTCTTTACTCTTGACAGTTAGGGCAATGGCACAACTCTTGATCCACAGCAGCACAGTATAGTTTCCATTTCTCCCTCAATCTGTGCAGGAATGTCTAGTGCCAGACTGGGGAAAATCCTTCCCTCCAGGGCATGGAAAAATAGGGTCCCCAGGTGGTCAGGGCATCCTTTGTATGGGCAGAACCACCTTCTCCAAATGGCAAGGATATAAAGTCACTGTCTCTGCACAGAGAGATAAATCATTCTCTCTCCCTAGGGTCTGAAGAATCACTGGATGGATGTCCTTTTGAATGATAGGCTTTGCTTTTACTCACTGTTAGATGATTCAAACCTTCTTTGTTCTTATGCAATGCTTGTTCTTTTATTTGAATCCCTGATGGGAGGGATCCCCTGGAGCAGGACTTTCTGGGCTCCAGTCAAGAAGGAAGAGCAGTCAAAACTCCCCCCTGGATGGTAAACGTAATCTTCTTAAAAACTGAAGATAACACTGGGCTCTCCTTACAGCAGGTCACTCACACCCCGACCTCCCTGAGGATAAAGGGGGGCAGGTCTTCCCTAAGCTGCACAGTCCCAGGCCTAAGGTTCCCCAATCCCTGAGCCCAGGTGGTGGACAGGCTCCAGTAAGGCCCCTACTACTTAAAAGTCCAAAAAATGCACTCAGAAAATCTCTCACCAGACAGGTTGTGTACTGGCTGGGCAGAAACCCTCCTGACCCTGGCCAGGACCACCAATAAGGGCTTGCTTGGCTAAACTGGCTGGGCCTGGAAAACAACAAAAACTAAACTCCTCTCTACCTCTGTACTTCGTACTAACCAACATGGACTGCCTCCTGAGCTGTACCTGTATATATTCTTACGAGTGGGATGACCATTCCAGAGGAAGCAAAAGGAATGCTGGCAGACTAAGGTTGAAAACTTGCAATTTGGCTGGCTCTGTCTGTGTGTGGGGGGTGGGGACAGCCAGGAGCCAGGAAGAGAGGAATGCATCTGGCAGCCCTGCAATCAGCTCTCCTGAAGAGCTAATTATGAGAGGGAGAGAAAGAAGTCTGCGCTCTGAGGAAATAGAGAGACAGGCAGCTGTTCTTCATAGCTGAGCTACATGTAAAATCCCAACAAGGGGCAGAGGAACCAGGAGCTGAGGGACTGAGAGATTTCCTTTTCAGAGATATCCAGGCCCAGGAGCATATGGTTGGATCAGTCTCCTAAGAGAATGAGTTAAGTAATCTAAACTTTGCACAGAGCATATTTATTTATTTGGAGACTTTTATATACCGAGGTATAGCAAGCTGCCTTCACTCCGGTTTACAGTTTAACAACTTATTACACATAATGGACAATATAACCGAGAATCTTATTAACTGAACGCATTAAACCATTCTATATATCTTAGCAGAGGAGGAAAAAGGTTTATTTCCTTGCCTTTTGTTACAAGCTCAGTATCTCATCTTAACTGCTTCAGTCTTTCAGCCAATGTCAAGCATAAACCCTTGGTGGCAGGTACAGCCACATGAGATAGCGGGAAAGAGAAGCTGATGGACCGTGGTCTTTCTTTAAGAGACTGATACCAGATCAGCCTTCAGTTTAATACCATGTAAACCATTTGGGGAAGCTCCCCAGAGGAGAGAGACCTTCCGTACACCGCCATGCTCAGCTCCACCATCAAGAGGAACTTCTTCATTTTCTTGATTTTTGTTTCCACACAATTTTGTGTTTGGGACAGGGTGCACCCTTTACAAACTGGTGACATTGGACTGGATCTGTTCCTTCCTCCCCTTTTTGAGTACTCAGGGGGTAAAAACAATTTTTGAACACTGTGTCCACTGTTTTCCCCCCAACCTTTTTCTATTAACATTCCTTATTATTATTTTTTTTACTATTCATATAAGTATGTTGTTGCCCTGGCTAACAGGCCATACCTAGTGTTATTTTTGCATTGCTTGATTTAAAATAAGAAAACTGCAAGTTTATATTATACTTCACTACTGTACTTTTCCCATTTAATGTTCTCGTTGGATTTATTGTCTTCTTACACAATAGAAACATAGAAACATAGAAATGACGGCAGAAGAAGACCGAATGGCCCATCCAGTCTGCCCAGCAAGCCTCACACATTTTTTCTCTCATTCTTATCTGTTACTCTTAGCTCCTTGTTCTATTCCCCTTCCACCCCCACCATTAATGTAGAGAGCAGTGATGGAGCTGCATGCAAGTGAAATATCTAGCTTGATTAGTTAGGGGTAGTAGGGGCAGTAACCGCCGTGATAAGCAAGCTACACCCATGCTTATTTGTTTTACCTAGACTATGTTGTACAGCTCTTGTTGGTTTTTTTTTTTTTTTTTTTTTCTTCTCCCCTGCTGTAGAAGCAGAGAGCCATGCTGGATATGCATTGAAAGTGAAGTATCAGGCACATTTGGTTGGGGTAGTAACCGCCGTAACAAGCCAGCTACTCCTCGCTTTGTGATTGCGAATCCTTTTTTTTCTTCACCCCTGTCGTAGTAAAAGGGTTAATTACTGTTTTATTCTGGTGTGATGATTTTATCTGGGTGCCGCAACTGAGAGATTGTTTGGGAAGGGCACAGAATTGTGGTATCGGGGTGACTGGGACCCTGTCTCATCCCCCACTCAGGCTATGAACCCAAAGATAAATCATTTAATAAACATAATTTCTCATGCTGTACACCTCACACCAAGCACAGGGGTAATTCATAGTCTGGACTAACGGGGAGGCCACACTAGGATAAGTTCTAGCCATTAAAAATCCCACGCTGGGTAGTGCTGTCACTGGTGCTTCCCTCCCCTAGGGAGTAGAGGGATGGCTCAGAGGTCTTCCACCCCCTGGTCCCAGGATTGGATATGTCCCTCTCCAAGGAAGCCAAGGTTTTCCCCAGAATGAAAATTCAAAAAGAAATCGAGGCAGGCCCTCTCAGACAGAGTGTACTGAAAGGAACCTCCTCTACCAAGGGCTAGCTATAAAGGAGCGCACCAAACTTGCTGATCAGTCACCTCCCTAAGTCCCCTGAGACAACCAATCACAGCCCTCCAGATTGGGAGGGGCTGAAACGAAATGGAAGTCTCACTGAGCTGTAAAGAAGAACTTGTTTCTTTCCCTAACCTTGTCTGCCACAGGCCTTTAGACCCCATTGCAACATGAACTTGAATTTCTGCCACTTTTCTGCTAAATGTTACGGTCTGAGCCATGAGCTGAAGATAGTATTATGTTAGCCTTTTGACTAAAACTGAGAACCTAAAATATAGGTAGGGCTTCTGCTTTTAGGTTTTAACCAATAAAGCCTGATAAAACTCCCCTTGATGCAAAAAAAATAATAAAATAGATGTTTATTAGATAAATGCTGGAGAAACACCACTTCCCCTAGTACTCGCTCACCCCCTCCTCTGGATCCTCCGCTTTGTTCTTGTGCCTTTTCCATGCTAATGACTCCTTAGCTGCACCAACTCATGGATTTGATTCACCTAGAAAAGGTACCCAACAATAGGACCTGCGCCACAAAACCACTGACCAACGCTGAGTTCCGGTCCCCGCATAGAACCTCTCATTAGCTGGAAAATAAACCCCTACATTTACAATTTATCACCACCCAAAATCAGGAGACCCCAAATAAAGGGCAGGGCTGGCCAAAGCTGTCCTAGAGAGCCCACAGCCAAGCTGGGCTTTCAGGATACCCCCAATGAGTGGGCATGAGACAAATGAACTTATGCTGCGTTCCCAGTGTATGCACGGTTTTCTCATGCGCGATCAGTGTGGGAATCCTGAAAGCCCAATGTCCTCCAGCACAGGTGTGGGAAGCCCTGATACAGGGAGTTAATGCCTAGGCCCCCAGACTCCATGGGGAGCACGATTTCATTATGACTGTTGCCAAAGCTGGACGATTACTTCTTGGTAAATATAGTCTGTTTTTTCCAGGAATATCAGATTTGCATGCCCAGGGCTCTCGGCCGGCTTCATTTACTTCGAGACAGGCTGGTAAAGTGCATTTCTGAGTACTTGCTTGTACGAGTAACCCAAGCAGGATGCTCTGATGCCAATCAGCAAAGCAGCCCCCTCTCCCACAGCAGCTTAAGCAAGAGCTCGCAAAGCACTTCAGAAATGCTACCATGTCTTCCGCCGCAGTGAACCAAAACCTTACAGGATTTGTCCGTTCTGGAGAAGGCTGAATTTTCTGAGGCTTCTGCTACCGTTTATTGCACCTACATAAAAATAAGTGAGGCGATAGTAGATGAGCATTTGGGACCATATAAGCCCCTTCTTTAGATAAGCAAGCAAATGAGCAGCATCCTTGATAACTAAAGCAGTGGCCCAACTAGGCTTGGAAGTGCAGGGCTAAGATTATATTTGGATAAGTTTTATGTTGACTTCCTAAAAGACATTACAGTGCAACAAATGTAGAATTAATGGTTGGAACAATCTGCAATGGGCTGAGAAGTAGAGAACAGGGGGTTCAAATCCCGCCTTTGCCACTTTGTGAATCTGAACAAGTCATTGCCTCAGAGGCTAAGTAGGCTGTAAGCTCTTTGGGGCAGGGACTCAGGGTACCTCAATACTAATAATAGTGAACACCACCATGGACATACTTTGGACAGGTGGGGCTAAACATCCAAAATGACTTTAAGACTGCCATTTTATGCGTTCATAATGCTATAATTTCAATGAAGTGAACACAAGGTTAAAGTTTATCAAGATTTTTGAATTTATTCTAGTTATATTTCAGTACTTGATAATGTAGCACAGGTTTCAGGTCTATTATAAGCATTTCATTTCAAGGCATCAATAAGCAAAAAGAAACAATGCAATGAAATACAAATCCAATTTTATTAAATGTGTTCAAATTACCAGCTGTGAGCATCTATGGAAAAATACATTCAGCAAATATATACAGGTGGAAAACTCTCTACGATGTTACAATGGAACACAAGCCAAGTAACATCTATATAAAAATTCACCATAAGAAAATATCAGAACATTCCTTTATTACTTACATGTATATCGCACGAATACAGATTACCAGTAGTAAAATGAGACTATAACCATATCGTTTGGGAATTATACCTAAAGCCTGCCATTAATGTGCACAAATGAACTTCACTTGATAACCCATCTAAAAATCATATCTTGTAACCATCCATCATGGTCTATTTAATCCACTTCTTCAATGGTGGGACCGGTGCTAGATGTTCGCCGGCAAGGCTGGCCCCTAGGGCAAGCTCCCGGCATGCCACCCTGGTAGAGTTTGGTGATGATGGGCTTACACACCTTCTCCAGTTCCTTCTGCTGGTGTTCGTACTCCTCCTTCTCAGCCAGCTGGTTGTTCTCAAGCCACGAGATGGTCTGGTTGCATTTCTCCATGATGCTCTTTTTCTCCTCTTCGCTGATCTTGTCCTTCAGGTTCTCGTCCTCCACTGTGCTCTTCACATTGAAGGTATAGGACTCCAGGGAATTCTTGGCAGAGATTCTCTCCCGTTGGGCATCATCATCAGCTTTGTATTTCTCTGCATCCTGCACCATCTTCTCAATCTCTTCTTTACTCAGTCGTCCCTTATCATTGGTGATGGTGATTTTGTTCTGTTTGCCTGTGCTCTTCTCCACAGCAGAGACATTCAAGATGCCATTAGCATCAATGTCAAAAGTGACTTCGATCTGCGGCACACCACGAGGGGCAGGCGGGATTCCAGACAACTCAAACTTGCCCAATAAGTTGTTGTCCTTGGTCATGGCTCTTTCACCTTCATAAACCTGGATTAGAACACCGGGCTGATTATCTGAATAGGTGCTGAAGATCTGAGTTTGTTTAGTTGGGATGGTAGTATTGCGTTTGATGAGGGTGGTCATTACCTTTCCTGCTGTCTCCAGGCCTAGAGACAATGGAGCCACATCTAGAAGAAGCAGATCCTGTACATTTTCAGACTTGTCCCCCATCAGGATAGCTCCTTGCACTGCTGCACCATAGGCCACGGCCTCATCCGGGTTGATGCTCTTGTTCAGCTCTCGGCCATGAAAGAAATCCTGCAGTAGCTTCTGGATTTTGGGGATACGGGTGGATCCCCCGACCAACACAATTTCATGGATCTGAGCCTTGTCCATCTTAGTATCTCTCAAGGCTTTCTCCACGGGCTCCAGGGTTCCTCTGAAGAGGTCAGCACACAGTTCCTCAAAGCGAGCCCTGGTGATTGAGGTGTAGAAGTCAATGCCTTCATACAAGGAGTCCATCTCAATAGTGGCCTGGGTGCTGGATGACAGTGTCCTCTTGGCTCTTTCACAGGCTGTCCTCAGCCTTCTGACTGCCCTCTTGTTCTGGCTAATATCTTTTTTGTACTTTCTCTTGAACTCCTCCATGAAGTGGCTCACCATGCGATTATCAAAGTCTTCTCCTCCCAGGTGAGTGTCTCCTGCAGTGGCTTTTACCTCAAAGATCCCATCATCGATGGTCAAGATTGAGACATCAAAAGTACCCCCACCCAAGTCAAAGATGAGGACATTGCGCTCTCCTTGGCCACTTTTGTCTAGGCCATAGGCAATGGCAGCTGCGGTGGGTTCATTGATGATTCTTAGCACATTCAGTCCAGCAATCACCCCAGCATCTTTGGTGGCCTGGCGCTGGGAGTCGTTGAAATAAGCCGGCACCGTGATGACAGCATTGGTGACTGGGCGCCCCAGATAAGCCTCTGAAATTTCTTTCATCTTGATCAGCACCATGGAGGAAACCTCTTCTGGATAGAAGCTCTTCGACTCCCCTTTATAGTCCACTTTCACCTTGGGCTTCCCCCCATCACTCACAACCCGGAAGGGCCAATGCTTCATATCTGACTGCACCACGGGGTCATCAAACTTCCTGCCGATGAGCCTCTTGGCATCGAAGACGGTGTTCTGGGGGTTCATGGCCACCTGGTTCTTGGCGGCGTCTCCAATCAGCCTCTCGGTATCCGTGAAGGCCACGTAGCTGGGGGTGGTCCTGTTGCCCTGGTCGTTGGCGATGATCTCCACCTTGCCGTGCTGGAACACCCCCACGCAGGAGTAAGTGGTGCCCAGGTCGATGCCAATGGCCACTCCTTTGGGGACAGGAGCCGACATTTCAGCCCTTGGCTAGAGGCTGGCTCTGGTCTCCGGCAGACGGCGACTTGGCTCGGCTTTAGCGGTTGTCTCACTTCTGGTTCTCCGTATTCGGTTGTCCGCTGCGTTTGGTTAGTTCTGCTCTGCTCTGCGGGGGGGCTGGAAGCTTCACCTGGCGGGATCTGACTTCGGGAGCTCCACCGGTTTACAGGTTTAAGGCGCCGCCGGCTCGACCTTCCAAAGCCGCGCCAGAAGCAGGGGGCGGAGCACTGCTGCGATAACACCGCCCCTCCATGGAGGACTGGCCAATGAGGACACGTTCTGCTTCATGCGCTTGGAGCGCCCCCTCCCCGCCCCCCCCTCCTCGCAGGTCGTTCAGGAGAACATCGGCGCCCCGCGGCCAATGGGAGCAGGACGGAGGGAGCCAGCGACCCTTCCCCCCGCGGCTAAGTGCTGCGGTGCCGGCTGTGGGGGCCACCCGGGCTCAGCACGTGGTGAAGGAATAGGGAACGATTGTGGCGTCATCCTGACCTCAGGACCGGGGAGGGGGTGGGGGCTGTTAGTACCCAGCACCGCCACAGTTGGGGAGGAGGGACAGCCCCCCCCACCCCCCTCTATCGGCGCTGTTGGGAGAGGGGGCTCCCACGCTGCAGCCAGCTCCAGTACCATTGGGGGAGGGGCAGGAGGCAGGCATTGGGGAAGGGGGAGTTGCTGGTCTTCGGCTCCAGCACTGCTGGGGGGGGGGGGGGGGGGGCTGTTAGTGCCCTGCTTCACCACTATTGGGGAGGGGGCTTTGCCCCTGCATCACAGAGGTGAAGGAGTGGGTAAGGGGAGCTGTTAGTGGAACCCAAGCACTGCTAATTTGCCGATCTTGAGATCCTGGAAACGCAATAATGGGATTTTGGGACAGTGCTAAGTGAAAACTGTACTGTATTGCCCAGTAAAATGATAAAAAATAACAAAGCCAACAATATCAAATGTGTCAACGCGTTTACTGAAGTGTGGCAGTCTGCGGAACAAGCGGGTTCACATCAACTCGCACAAATACATAATTCAAATTGGTCCAGCACCCAGTTCAAAAAAAGGCATAACACGGGAGCAGGTAGTTTAATTTTTCCCTGCCAGCCCGGTCATATCTGACCATCGTATACATTTCTTTATGCCTTTTAAATGCTTGATGTGCACCACGTGCAAAAACTTGAACTAAAAAGGCTCAAAGGAGTCCTGCACACAACCCAGTCACTGTGCCCAGTCACTCAGATTCACAACCAGAGTCATTTGCCCAGCATTTACACAAGCCCGACATGGCACCACGTTTCGCTAGTCTGCTTCAGGGGCCAGAATTGCAAGAGCACCTGGCTCCACGGTTAATGAGGGTATATGGGTCGGATGAAGGACAAATCTTCAGCGAGCAGAGCGATTCTCTGTCCACTCTACTCGCTGAAGATAGACAGATAGAGATCTATCTGAGCAAGGGGCTTCGTTTGCCAAGCCTGCCAGTGTGATATGGGGGTGGGCAGGTGTGGGCACTTGCACCCTATCCTGCTTGTCCTCCCCCCCCCCATTGGTATTGGGGGTGCCAGTGTAAATGACGTGAATGAGGGAGTGGGGGAGGTGGGGGTGCATATTCCACCCAGGCTCATCTGCCTCTGGCGCCAAATGTTCATAGGTGCCGGAGGGTTGGCACCGCTGCACGCCAAAATCGAAGCCTGCTGCCTCTCATGGCACCCCCCCCCCCCCTCACCTCTATACTGTGGCCCGAGTCGGCAGCAAGCAGTTGTAGGCAATTCAGCATGGGGCCTCCTGCAGCCTGTGACAGGGTGAGCGCGGGAGGGTTGGCGGAGGTGAGAAAATAATATTCCAGCAGGGGAGACAGAGGGAGGAATTGTCCCCATCCCGGGGGGGAATACGGATCTACCCCTCCCCCCATTGCCTATAGGGGCTGACAATATAAATCCGACCCTGATGCCACCTGGTAATCTCCATGTTACCCCTTCCTCCCCCCTTGTGTGGGGAGTAGGGTGTGCCTGAGGTGGTGGTGCTGGTGTCTGGGATTTAGAGGGTGGAGAGGGGGGGTGTGTGTGTGTAGATGGATGGAGGGTGTTGTGGGGATGGGGATGCAGGGGCAGTTTCTGTGTGTGTGTGTGCAGGCTCCCCTCCCCCTCCTCCACTGTGTGTGTGTGTGGGAGGGGGTTGGTGGGGACTGTGAGGGTGAGTGGGATGTGTGGGTGTGGGCAGCATCTAACCCACTGCCACCCAAGTAAGTCCTTTTAGCCCCTGGAATGGAGGAAACATGATTTTTTTCCCCCTTACCCTGCTCTGGGTGCAGTGTTCCTTTGTCCCAATTCTTGTAATTAAAATAGGAGGAGGTGGCAGGGAGAGACTCATGAAGGTGGGCGTTACGTGCTCCCTCCACATTTCACCCACAGAAGGAACCCTATGCTCCAGGCGTGGGAGGGAACTCCGCTTCCCCCACTGTTCAGGAGTCTCCCCCACACTAGCAGGCAGCCAGCTAGTCCCCACCAGTCCCTGGCATCAAAAAGCTTGCAAAGCATTGCCCCATACAGTACTGCCCCTTCTGCCAGCCAGCCCCGGCCATGTCAGACCCTGAGAAGGGGGTCTAAACGTTAATTTATATTCCACCTTTTGGCACATCAAAGCGGATTCCATTCAGATACTATAGGTGTTTCTGGGCCAGCTAACAGAAAGGATGGCGTACAAGAGAATTAAATGCTGAAAGTAGCCTGTAGCAACAGTGACCATCCCCAGCTCCTGCAGGCAGCAGGGTGACCGCAGGGAGAAGGCAATCCCCTTTCATTGTATCTTGCAGACGCAGCCATCCCGATCCTCTGTTTCTTATTGCTTCACTATAGCCACTGGGTGGGGGGGCCGTACTAGATCTGGGCTGTAAGAACTGCCTTCCTCCCGGACACACCAATGCCTGACCCTCTGGGGACAGAGAGAATAAAATATCTCCCGAAAACCACCGTAACCCAAGGCCAATAAGGAACACTGGACCAGCGGGCGGGCCACAACTATGGACTGAAGGGCCGGTCTCCTTTCAGAAGAGCCCAGAAGCTTCCTGACATTTCTTTCACGAGGATGGAGTCATGTCAAGCCTTCTGCATCAGTGATTGGCTAAAGAGTACAGGCGCTTCTGGAACTTTCCAGAGGGGGGCTGGAGGAGGCTGCCTCAACTCAGCTCTGATTGGCCACACCGGCAGACCTTTGCCTGAATGCTCACAATGGTTACCAGGGTGTGCAGAGATGCTGTCCTCTGACTGACCCATCTCCTACCTGGATGCTTACTAGGATTCCGGCAGAGGGAGGAACCTGAAGCAGTGCTCCGCCTCTCTACTTGTGCTGCCGCTTTAGAAGGCCGAGTCAACACCATAAATAGCAGGGAACAGCAGGGGGAACCTGAAGTTGGAGCTGCTGCTAGAAAGTTTCCAGCTCATGCAGACCAGACCAGAGCCAGTCTTCTGTCAGGATACAACAGAGAGGAGAGCTGAGCAGGGAAGCAGCAACTAAAGCATCCAGAGCCAGACTCTATCCAGACACAGAGGAAAGCTGAGATGTCTGCATCCAAAGGCATGGCCATTGGCATCGATCTGGGCACCACCTATTCCTGCGTGGCAGTGTTCCAGCACGGCAAGGTAGAGATCATTGCCAACGACCAGGGCAATAGGACCACCCCCAGTTATGTGGCCTTCACGGACACCGAGAGGCTGATTGGAGACGCCGCCAAGAACCAAGAGGCCATGAACCCCCAGAACACCGTCTTCGATGCCAAGAGGCTTATCGGGAGGAAGTTCGAGGACCCTGTGGTGCAGTCGGATATGAAGCATTGGCCCTTCCGGGTTGTGAGTGATGAGGGTAAGCCCAAGGTGAAGGTGGACTATAAAGGGGAGACAAAGAGCTTCTCTCCCGAAGAGATTTCTTCCATGGTGTTGATCAAGATGAAGGAAACTGCAGAGGCTTACCTGGGGCACATGGTCACAAATGCAGTCATCACGGTGCCGGCTTATTTCAACGACTCCCAGCGCCAGGCCACCAAAGATGCTGGGGTGATTGCTGGACTGAACGTGCTAAGAATCATCAATGAACCCACCGCAGCTGCCATTGCCTACGGCCTAGACAAAAGTGAAAAAGGAGAGCGCAGTGTCCTCATCTTTGACTTGGGTGGGGGTACTTTTGATGTCTCAGTCTTGACCATCGATGATGGGATCTTTGAGGTAAAAGCCACTGCAGGAGACACTCACCTGGGAGGAGAAGACTTTGATAATTCCATGGTGAGCCACTTCATGGAGGAGTTCAAGAGAAAGTACAAAAAAGATATTAGCCAGAACAAAAGGGCGGTCAGAAGGCTGAGGACAGCCTGTGAAAGAGCCAAGAGGACACTGTCATCTAGCACCCAGGTCAGTATTGAGATTGACTCTCTGTATGAAGGCATTGACTTCTACACCTCAATCACCAGGGCTCGCTTTGAGGAACTGTGTGCTGACCTCTTCAGAGGAACCCTGGAGCCCGTGGAGAAAGCCTTGAGAGATACTAAGATGGACAAGGCTCAGATCCATGACATTGTGTTGGTCGGGGGATCCACCCGTATCCCCAAAATCCAGAAGCTACTGCAGGATTTCTTTCATGGCCGTGAGCTGAACAAGAGCATTAACCCGGATGAGGCCGTGGCCTATGGTGCAGCAGTGCAGGGAGCTATCCTGATGGGGAACAGGTCTGAAAATGTACAGGATCTGCTTCTTCTAGATGTGGCTCCATTGTCTCTTGGTCTGGAGACAGCAGGAGGGGTGATGACCACCCTCATCAAACGCAACTCTACCATCCCAACCAAGCAAACTCAGACCTTTAGCACCTATTCAGATAATCAGCCCGGTGTTCTAATCCAGGTTTATGAAGGTGAAAGAGCCATGACCAAGGACAACAACTTACTGGGCAAGTTTGAGTTGTCTGGAATCCCGCCTGCCCCTCGTGGTGTGCCACAGATCGAAGTCACCTTTGACATTGATGCCAATGGCATCCTGAACATCTCTGTTGTGGACAAAAGCGCAGGCAAGCAGAATAAAATCACCATCACCAACGACAAGGGACGATTGAGCAAACAAGAGATTGAGAAAATGGTGCAGGATGCAGAGAAGTACAAAGCTGACGATGACGCACAGAGGGAGAAAATCTCTGCCAAGAACTCCCTGGAGTCCTATGCCTTCAATATGAAGAACACAGTGGAGGACGAGAACCTGAAGGTCAAGATCAGCGAAGCGGAGAAAAAGAGCATCCTAGAGAAATGCAACCAGAACATCTCGTGGCTTGAGAACAACCAGCTGGCTGAGAAGGAGGAGTACGAACACCAGCAGAAGGAACTGGAGAAGGTGTGTAAGCCCATCGTCACCAAACTCTACCAGGGTGGCATGCCGGGGTCCAGCTGTGGGGCTCAGGCCCGCCAGTGTACCTTCAGCACCGACCCCACCATTGAGGAGGTGGATTAAACAGAGTGTAATGGACATCGAGAGAATTATTTCCACGGTCATAGAAGGAAGGGAAATGGACACACTGTTAAATCTGTTTGTAATGCAGCTTGTGTCAGAGGGTGAGAGACCACAAGATCTTACTCTAGAATGAAAAGCATTCATTTTCAGTTGTTAATGTGTATTTTATATTGTGTATTGGTTATTTTTATACAATTCCATTTTTTTCTGTTTGCTACCATGCCTGCCTTATCCATGGTAATCACTATATTTATTTTATTAAAAAAGACCTTAAACAGATAACAATCGCTTTTATTTTAAACGGAAGATATTCTTTTGTGGTTGAAAAAAACCAGTAAAAGATGATAGACATGCCCAGGTGTGTCTGAGAACTGACTGAATTGTTAATGGTTTTCTCAAGGGTTCAGTCAGGCTTTGGAACGCTGTTCGCTTCCAGGAGGTCAAGGAAACTATTTGTTCAGGGACAAAGTTTGCTTATACTGTGGTTTTTCATTACCACACGCTGTCTTGGAGCAAAGGTTTAAAAGGTCACTTCACCCTCAGTTGCCTCAGGGACAAAATGAGATTGTAAGCCCTGTGGGGAGAGGGAAATGTAATCCACTTTGAAGTGCTGAAAGGCGGCATATAAAAATCTGAAATAAATAAAATAAAGGTTGCCTTCATTTCTGGGGAGGCGCTGAGAAAGCTTTCTTTCCCCACACCAGAGAGAGCAGAGTTACTTACCTGTACCAGGTGTTCTCCTAGGACAGCAGGATGGTAGTCCTCACACATGGGTGACATCATCAGGATGGAGCCCAATCACGGAACACTTATGTCAAAGTTCCTGGAACTTTGATTGTGCACACTGAGCATGCCCGGCATGCCCTATACCGTGCATCCACACAGGGTTCCTCTTCAGTCTCGTAACAAAGAAGTATGATTACAATAAAAAACAGGAGAAACCCAACTCCCAGGGGAGGCGGGAGGGTTTCGTGAGGACTAACATCCTGCTGTCCTGGGAGAACACCTGGTACAGGTAAGCAACAAGCAGGATGGTAGTCCTCACACATGGGTGAATCCCTAGCTACAGGCTGCTCCCCAACACAAAAGGGGACCAACAAGCACCAACCAGGTGCCAACGGGCACAACAACCACAGTGCTGTTGGTAACAGAGGGGGAGAGAGCCTGAACCCAAACAATGGGTCCTAGGCAGGGAGAGTTGGGTTCCACACCTCAAAGAGATACCGAAGGACAGACTGGCCAAACCTATTGTCACGTCAACCACCCCTATCCAATCAGTAGTGCGATGTGAATGTGTGTAGAGAACTCCACGTCCACGTTGCTAGCAAGTGGGCCACAGATGCTGCCATGACACGGACAGAATGAGCCTTGACATGACCCCCAAGATGCACTCCCGCCTGGGCGTAACAGAAGGAGATGCAGTCTTCTAGCCAATTGGACAGTGTCTGTTTGGCAACGGTAACTCCCAACCTATTCCTGTCAAAAGAAATAAAAAGTTGGGTGGACTGTCTACGGGCTTCTGACCACTCCAGATAGAAGGCTAAGGCTCTCCTGCAGTCCAAACTGTGCAGGGCTCATTTGCCTTGGTGCAAACGGGGCCTGGGAAAGAATATTGGCAGGACGATGGACTGGTTAAGATGGAAGTCCGTCACCACCTTAGGCAGGAAGACCACCCTGTCATGATTAAAACTTGCTATAAGGTGGATAAGGCACTAAGGCCTGGAGCTTGCTGACCCTGCGTGCAGAAGTGACCGCCGCCAAAAATATGACCTTCCAGGTCAGGTACTTCACAGGTGCGCAGCGGCTCACAAGGAGTGCTCATCAATTGAGCTAACACCACGTTGAGGTGCCAAGACACAGCGGGAGGCTTCAGTTGAAGCAGGCTAAATATGAGAGAACAAATGCCTTTATTCGATACATTCCTGAGGGAAATGTTCCCAGGGAAACGGGGGGCTCTGGAAACTGCCCCGCCCCCACTCCCATCTGGACAAAATCCCCCCCATTCTGCGCCATGGCTAATTTTGCCTGCGTTGTTTGCAGGCATTCCTGGGGGTGGGGAGAGGGTCGGGCAGTTTTGTAGTCAAAATTACACGCAC
Source organism: Rhinatrema bivittatum (assembly GCF_901001135.1). NCBI lineage: Eukaryota > Metazoa > Chordata > Amphibia > Gymnophiona > Rhinatrematidae > Rhinatrema > Rhinatrema bivittatum. Next base: position 28,579,957 of record NC_042633.1, on the reverse strand, counting down.
GGCTGCCGATGGAAAAAACGCGCGCACAGGTTCAGAGCTCTGCTGGGAACTTTTCTGGTGCCAATATTTTATTCTTTGTTTTAAAAGATGTATAACCCACACCCTCCAGAGCTCAAGAGGGTTTTGCTTTATTGGTGAAATCTCCTGGGTCAAAAAAAAAAGTAGCCGTGTGGTTAGCCCCGATGTGCGGTGTAGATTTTGCCCCTGCAGGCAGCACAGACCAGAGACGCGGCTGTGCACTTAGCAGGAACGTGCACACAAGTGGAATCAGCAGTCCAGGCAGGATACGTCCAGCCTCTCTCCCATTTCTGAAGTCTGCTTGTAGGCGAGTCACCCAGAGAAAGGAAATGATGCCGCCCCTCCCAGGCATATTCGCTTTCACCTTCAGGATCGCTGGGGCTGAATGTCCCTGGCTCTTGAGAAGCCACAAACCATGCAGACCCTCCTGCACCAGGTACGTGTGACTTCCCAGGAACACCTGGACTAAGTGATCCTTCTGTTACCAGAACTGCTGACTCCCAGTCTCGCTGATCTCTTCCGGGTCTGCCGGATGCTGAAATCCAGACTCGGGAGGGACATGGACGAGGACCCAATGAGATGGAGAAGGAATGGCATGGGAGGGCAATGCCCCACTCCCTCTACGGCCAATTCAAGCTTTCCCCCCTCTACCCTGCTTAAGCGTTATGGGATGGCTGAGAGCCCCTTGGAAAGTCACCCTGGCGCACATGCTGCGGGGGCGCAAAGCAGGGCTGGCTTTTGGAGTGTGCAAGCTGTGCAGCTGCACAGGGTGCCAAGCCCTGGGGGGGGCAGTGCCCCTCCTGATGCAGCCAGTGAGCCCCAGGAAGAGTTACGGTCCCACTTCTGATAAGGCCAGTGCGAACACCTCTCACCGCCCCTTTCCCTCATGGTCCCTGGGGCTGCCACCCCTACCTGCACTTCTATACACGGCTACCTACCGCTGGCACTTCTCTCCCATGCAGGAGAGAGAGAGAGAGAGATGTGGGTGGCAGGAAGCAGGCATCTAGAAGGGCTGGGCCCCCCCCCCCCCCCCCCATGCTGTTCTCCTGTGGGTAGGGGTGGCAGCAGCAACTGTGAGTGTCTGTTTAAATTGTAAACTGCCAGGCGGTAGAAGAAGGGTCGGGTGGCAGGGATAGGCCGCACGTGGTGGCCCTGCGTGAGGCTTGTATTTTTCCCCAGCAGGGGGCACCCATTTCCATTTTCACGCAGGGCGTCGGTTAACCTAGGGCTGGCCCTAGCACCAAGCACCTGCCCACTGTGTGGCTGCCTTGCGGCAGGGGGAAAGCACAGAGGCGATGATTTCAGAATGAACCCGCCAATGCCTCCTTGTTCTTCCTCCACCGGACTCCTGTCCCCACCTCACCCTGTCTGCGCTTACTGAGGGGGCAGGGGGCGCGTGGGAGTTTTCAAACACCATTGGGTTTTAAAGGCAAGTAGCCCTGTGCCCACATTAGAGAAAACTACGATAACTGAACATTAGGCAAGGATTCCTGCTGTTGCACTAAACGTGCAGGAGCGGAGCTGAAACCTCCAAACTGAGCATAGAACTGACAGGACCTCCGAGAGAAGGCAGTGACCACTGCTTCACTATTCCTGGTTCAACTCCATTTCAAATTTACAAAACGTCTTGAGATTCCCCAAGGCCTCATTGTCGTCTCTGTTGGCTTATTCTTGGTGAGCTTAGCTCTTTGGGGTGAGGACCGAGAGAGATTCCCTCAGTCGCTGCTGCAGTCAGGGGCCTGATCCGTGACCTGCTCTCAGCTCTTCTGGGTGAGGACTGAGACGCTGAGAGAGACTCCCTCGGCAGCTGCTGCAGTCAGGGGACTGCTCTGTGACTGGGGTGAGGACTGAGACGCTGAGAGAGACTTCCTCGGCAGCTGCTGCAGTCAGGAGCCTGATCCGTGACTGGGGTGAGGACTGAGACGCTGAGAGAGACTCCCTCGGCAGCTGCTGCAGTCAGGGGCCTGCTCTGTGACTGGGGTGAGGACTGAGACGCTGAGAGAGACTTCCTCGGCAGCTGCTGCAGTCAGGGGCCTGATCCGTGACTGGGGTGAGGACTGAGACGCTGAGAGAGACTCCCTCGGCAGCTGCTGCAGTCAGGGGCCTGATCTGTGACCTGCTCTCAGCTCTTCTGGGTGAGGACTGAGACACAGAGAGAGACTCCCTCGGCAGCTGCTCAGTCAGGGGCCTGATCTGTGACTGGGGTGAGGACTGAGACACTGCGAGAGTGACTCATTTGGGGCGGGCAGACTGCTTTCAGCTCTTTGAAGACTGAGAGTCTGCGAGATTCGCTCAGCTCCTGCTGCAGTTAGGTGCTGGTCTGTAATGTACGATTTCCAGGACCATTCTAGAGCACAAAGCATATGATTTTAAGGAATGAACATCTCATTATGCTTTCTGCTCCCTGCTGCAGTCTGGAAGGGACAGGCAAGTCCCTGGAGCAGTACAAATTTACAGTACATAACTGGATCAGGAAGATATTCCTCAGGTAGCACTATATTCCGAGCCCCCAGCTTCCTGTAGCAGCTCAAGGGTAAATTATGGTGCAAGAGTTTGAAAATTCAGTGCCAACGTTTCTCAAATTCTTTAGCAATTATCTTGCAAGTTTCCATAGATGTAAAGTGATATGCATATTAAATAATGCAAGTTTGTGTTGTACTTTATAAACATTTTATGATTCGGCCCATGTTGGGTTAATTTATTTGTTTTCGAAGGAAAAGGGAAGTTAGTGACCAGTGCTGGGAAGAGAGGAGGGGGATAGAGATGGAGAAGGGATCTCAGGTAGGAGGGGAAGAGGGAGAGGGGATCGAGGCACAGAGGGAGAAAGGATGGGAAGGGGAAAGACAGATTGGGGGAGGGGGATCCTGGACCAGAAAGAAGATCCGACATGAGGAGAGGGAAATCTACTTCCTGCTGAGACCAAGCTCTACTCTCACTCACTCCCTGCTCCTCTGATCCCCTCACACCCCCCCTCCAGTCATCTCACTCCACTTGCACCCACACCCACCAATCAGTTCAAAATGCAACATTCAGTCCCCACGGGCGGGCGCTATAGTACTGATGTTCTCTTATATCCCGGCCTCCAGGCTCTTCCAAAGCAAGGAACTACATCTGGGGCCCTTACTGCGGGGCCCTGTTAATAAGAGAACGCAGGACCAGACAAAGCGAGAGTGATGGCAGGGAATCTCCGTTAATGTCAGCAACGACAAATTGTCTGTATTCAGAGTTCAGATGTGGAGTGGAGTCACCCCATTTTCACAGTTACATTGTACTTCTACAGCATCTTCCTGGAACACAAGTTCAACCCAAAGCACACATCACCAAATATACAATAAACAATTACATTACAATAATCCAATTCATAAATGCAATAAAAGATAAAAACTACATAAAAAATAAATTAATACATTAGCAGCCTGCAGCTGCAGCTCCATCCACCACCACCTACTAGGGGATAGGCCACAGGTTAACTAATCAAATTATTTATGTAACTAAAGCAATTAACAAAACAAGCCACCTTAACAAAACTCATAAACGGCCTAAGCCCACTCCACGACCCCACTGAACACCCAAAAGCCCCAAGCTTTGGTCCCTCGGTGGCTGCCAATGGAGTAATCTCCTTAGGTTCCCTGGATGTTCCCTCAATCCAGGGTTTATTTTTCTTACAATCACTCTATATATATTGGTTTTGTCTTTTCTTACAGCTGGCCATGATGGCTTTATTCAGTTTTAACTGGTCTTTACTTCCGTCTGCTCTGCTCTTATTACCCTTCTGTTCTATCACCAAGAGGTTATTAGCGCCTATGTGACTGGATATTCTATCTGCATCTATGCCAGCAAGCGGCTTGTAGACCAGAGGTGTCCAACGCCAGTCCCAGCTTTTCAGGATAACCCCGATGAATATGCAGGAGGTAAATTTGCCTGCCCACAGATTTAGTTGTATGAAAATCTATCTTAAGCATATTCCTTAGGGAGATCCTGAAAACCAGAGTTGGACACCCCTGTTGCAGACTGTAGCTAGGCAAGATATCGATCAATCATTTTTGGGGACATTACTTGGGTCTCCCTTTGGAAGAAGCGTTCTTCCTGTTTCGAGCCAGTGCAAAGTTAATTCTGGCTGACCAATTGATTTTTGAGGGTAGGTCTTGATGGAGAGATGTTAAATGCTTGAGTCAAAGGTCAGACTCCATACGGGTCAGGATTCTTCCAGTTTGGGACTTGTTTTAACAAAATGAGCTGGAAACACGGTTATTACTTCAGGCGATCCCCTACTTTTTATGTTTGCCTTTTCCACATTCTCCTCTATGCTGGTCAGGCACTCTGCTTCTCTGTTATGCGAAGAACATAAAATTTGCCATTCTGGGTCAGACTGAGGGACCATCAAGCCCAGTATCCTATCTCCAACAGTGGTCAATCTAGGCTACAAGTACCTGGTAAGCACCCAAACAGTAAATAGATCCCAAGCTACTAATGCCAGTAATAGGCAGGGTCTATTCCCTAAGTCAGTTTGATTAATAGCCATTAATGGACTTCTCCTCCAGAAACTTGTCCAAACCTTTTTTAAAGCCAGCTACGCTAACTGCTTTAACCACATTCTCTGGCAATGAATTCCAGAGCTTAATTGCTTGTTCAGTGAAAAATAATTTCTCCAGTTTGTTTTAAATGTGCTACTTGATAACCTCATGGAATGCCCCTTAGTCCTTGTATTATCTAAAAGAGAAAATAACCAATTCGCATTTACCCATTCTAGTCCTCTCATGATTTTATAGACGTCGATCAGCCGTCTCTTTTCCAAGCTGAACAACCCAAACCTTTTTAGCCTTGTCTCATAGGGGAGCCATTCCATCCCCTTTATCATTTTGTTGCCCTTCTCTGAATCTTTTCCAGTGCAACTATATCTTTTTTGAGATGCAATGACCAGAATTGTACACAGTATTCAAGGTGCGGTCTCACCATGGAGCGATACAGAGGCATTATGACATTCTCCGTTTTTATTCACCATTCCTTTCCTAATAATTCCTAACACTCTACTGCTTTTTTGACCACTGTAGCAAACTGAGCCAATCATTTCAATGAAATGTCCACTATGATGCCCAAGTCTTTTTCCTGGGTGGTAGCTCCTAATATGGAACCTAAGATCGTGTAACTACAGCAAGGGTTATTTTTCCCTATATCCAACACCTTGCATTTGTCCACATTAAATTTCATCTACCATTTGGATGCCCAATCTTCCAGTCTTGCAAGGTCCTCCTGTAATGTATCACAATCCGCTTGTGATTTAATTACTCTGAATAATTTTGTATCATCTGCAAATCTGATCACCTCACTGGTTGTATTCCTTTCCAGATCATTTATAAATATATTGAAAAGCACCGGTCCAAGTACAGATCCCTGAGGCACTCCACTGTTCACCCTCCTCCACTGAGAAAATTAACCATTTAATCTTACTCTCTGTTTCCTGTCTTTTAACCAGTTTCCAATCCACAAAAGGACATTGCCTTTTATCCTATGACTTTGTAATTTTCTTCGGAATTTCTTATGGGGGACTTTCTCAAATGTCTTCTGCAAATCCAAATACATGAAATCTACTGGCTCACCTTTATCCACATGTGATTTTGTTCTTTAGAACAGTTTCTATGATTTTTTCCCGGCACTGAAGTCAGGCTCACCGGTCTATAGTGTCCCAGATCACCCCTAGAACCCTTTTTAAATAGCGGGGTTACATTAGGCACCCTCTACTCTTCAGGTGCAATGGACGATTTTAATGATAGGTTACAGATAACTAGTAATAGACCTGAAATTTCATTTTTTAGTTCTTTCAGAACCCTGGGGTGTATACCATCTGGTCCAGGCAATTTGCTACTCTTCAATTTGTCAATCTGGCCTACCACATCTTCCAGGTTCACAGTGGCTTGGTTGAATTCATCTGAATCATCACCCTTGAAAACCATTTCCGGAATGGGTCTCTCTCCAACATCCGCATTAGTAAACACCAAAGCAAAGAATTTGTTTAGTCTTTCTGCTGTGTCCTTATCTTCCCTAAGTGCCCCTTTAGCCCCTCATAGTAATATAGTAATGATGGCAGAAAAAGACCAATGGTCCATCCATTCTGCCCAGAATGCTCCATGCCGGTAACCCCCAAGTCTTATGTTCAAGGTAGCAATATTTACCGCTCCATGTCGGTAACCCCCAAGTCTTATGTTAAGGGTAGCAATATTTACCGCTCCATGCCGGTAACCCCCAAGTCTTATGTTAAGGGTAGCAATATTTACAATCAAAACCAAGCAACTGTCAAATGGGTGAACAGCTTTCCTGATAATTCAGACGATTCTGCTTGAACATGCTTTGCTTTTGGACTTGGCCATAGAAGCAGTCCTGTGATTTATCTCTAATGTCTGCGTATCATTACCCCTACCGTAGAAGCCGGGGCCCAGTGTAGGCTGCCTTGTGAATCCAATTCCTCTTTTTCCCCCACCGTAAAAGCAAAGAATGATGTTGAAGTTGCAGCACAAGCATCAAGGCTAATTGGTTAAGGGTATGCCTTCCATTAAGGGAAGTAAAACTACCGTTCCATGCAGGTTACCCCATGCACCCTTATCTGCATTTTCAACCTTTAGTCTTTAGGAATCCACAGTGTTTATCCCATGCACTTTTGAATTTGTTACTGTTTTCATTCTCACCCCCTCTTCCGGAAGGGCATTCCAGGCATCCACCATCCTCTCTGTGAAGAAATATTTCCTGATGTTGGTTCTGAGTCGTCCCCCCTGGAGTTTCAATTCGTGACCCCATAGTTGAACAGTTTCCTTTGATGTTTGTGCATCATTAATACCTTTCAGGTATCTGAAGGTCTGCATCATATCTCCCCCTTCTCTCTTCCAGGATATGCATATTCACATCCTTCAGCCTCTCCTCATAAGTCTTCCAATACAGACCCAACCATTTTGGTCGCCCTTTTCTGGCCCACCTCCATCCTGTCTCTATCCTTTTGAGATACGGGCACCAGAACTGAACACAGTGCGCCAGGTGAGGCCTCACCAAGGACCTGTACAAGGGGATCACCACCTCCTTTTTCCAGCTGGTTATTCCTCTCTCAATGCAGCCCAGCTTTAGCTATCACCTTGTCACATTGCTTCGCCGCCTTCAGATTGCCAGACACTATCACACCAAGGTCCCTCTTCCAGTCCGTGCACATTAGTCCTTCACCCCCCATCACATACAATTCTTTTGGATTACCGCACAACCGATGCAGGACTCTGAACGTCTTGACATTGAATCCCAGCATCCTCAAACGGCCCAACCGACTCCCTCACAGGCTTCCTGCTTTGTGTTAGAGGTTTTGGATATTTCTCACCACTTTTGGTGTTCTCAGTCCTTTGACATACTCGCCTACGTCTGCATGCAGTGACTTAATATTTTCTCTATGCGTTGTTTCCATAGAGGATGTTAGCTTTCTTCCCTTGTTGGTAGGACTCTCTTGGTCATGGATTTTGCTGCACGGTTATAGCCTCATTGATGTTACTGCTCATGCCTTTTACTTTGGGTGTCAGATTTTCTCTCTCCTGGTCTCCAGCATCCTCGTCCACTTCTACACTGAAGGAGCTCAGCCAGCAGCTCCTCCATCACCTGCCTTTCCTCCTCCCTCTGCTCCTGGCCTATCTTGCATTGCTCTCATTCTCCCTCATCATTCACTGACCTCTCATCCGTTACTTCTTCCAGTAACGCTGATTGTTCCAGCACCTCTCTTCTGGCACTCATCTAGGTATCTCCTGTCTCTCTCTTTCTATTTCATTTTCTGCTTCATGTTTTTCATGTACCTCACCTTGGATTGGCAGGTAAGAAATCAATAAGGTCACTCAGCTATTTGCAGGTGTCATCACATAGGTAACTACTTTTTATGATTTGTCTAATTGAACATCTTCAGTTTTTACGAGTTGCTTTTTATAGCTTTTCCTCTGATATTTTTGCTCTTTCTTGCAGTTTCTGGTGGGCTCTCTGCATACCTTCTAGATTTAAATATAGGACGTGGGGCATAAAAACAGCAGATATTTATTCTCCTTTTTTTTCTTTAAGCGTCCACCTAAAATGAGTTAGTTCTCTTACTTTTTTTCATCAGCTTCTGTGGTCTGTCTTCTCAAGCAGTGAGTCCGTGAACAAGTTCGTGATGGCCTCTACCTGCCCAAGGATTGATGTCTTCACCTGAAGATTCTGCACCATCGCTATCATCATTAGCTTTAGTGCAGCCCTTATGAATTTTACTCTTTGTTTCTTTTCTTACTTCAATAGCAGTGGTTGCCTAGCTGAGATTTGCGTTTTGTGATGAGTGGTGGGGGTGTCAGCCTTGCAGGCGAACCTACAAGGCCTACGGCCACAGCTGGCAAAATGCACCCTAAAGCGGGACAGACTGGAACTTCGCCTCCCTCGCAGGTTGAGCCCTTAGATACTGGCGGCCAGCAGAACTTAGGTGGGTCCCGAGGGCAGTAAGGTGAGCAAGAGTTCAAGAACATGCCAGGGTCAGGACAGGCAGCAGACAGGAGGTACCAGGAACGGGCAAAGGGTAGGGGCAGGCGGTGAGCAATTGTACTCAGGTCCAAGGCAATGGTCAGGGCCAGGCAGCAGGCAAGAGGACTGTACCAGGAGATCAGGCCAAAGAACGGATGAGGATGGGCATGAGACAGGCTGGGCAAGGCTGGAACACAGGACACTGCACTAGGCAGGAGCCCCGTTGCAGAGGCGAGGTTAGGGTGCCCAGCTGGGGTTTATATACCCAGCTGCATGACATCATCCAAAGGTGCCAGCGGACTGTATTCCTGCTGCAAGGCCTTTAAAGGGCAGAGCACAGCACAGCAGCGTCCCTGCCTCTGGGGAGGAGAGTGGCGGTGTCCCACCATGTCGAGATGTGCTGGCCTTGGGGGTAAGTGCTCTCGTTGTGGATGGACCCCGCGACTGACAAATGTATCAGTCTTCTTATAATACAACGAGATCACTATCTGAAGTTATTCAGCAAAGCTTGGTACAAGAAGTATGATTCTTTCCCCTTCAGTAACTCTATTCTCCCCACCCTCAAAACTCTATTCTCCATCCCAGCCTCCTATTCTCCCCACTCCCAAGTGGATTCGTTCATGTGCTCTCAGATTGCTTATCTGATTAAAACATTTATAACATTCAGAACATTTAAATGGCTTTTCTCCCGTGTGAATTCTTTCATGTTTCTTTAGACTGCTGACCTGGCTAAAACACTTATCGCAGTTAGAGCATTTAAATGGTTTCTCTCCGGTGTGGGTTCTTTCATGAGTTCTCAGATTACTTACATGACTAAAACATCTATCACATTCAGAACATTTAAATGGCTTCTCACCTGTGTGGATCCTTTCATGCTTTTTCAGACTGCTGTTCTCAATAAAGCATTTACCACAGTCAGAACATTTAAATGGCTTCTCTCCCGTGTGCGTCCGTTTGTGTGTTCTTAGACTGCTTCCGTGCGTAAAACATTTATCACAGTCGGAACATTTAAATGGTTTTTCTCCAGAGTGGACTATTGCATGTTTGGTCAGGCTGCCTTTGGATGTGAAATATTTATCACAATCAGAACATTTAAATGGCTTTTCTCCTGTGTGTCTTACCTGATGAATTTTAAGCTGTGATCTGTATCTAAAACATTTTTTACATTCATTGCATTTAAAGGGTTTCTCTCCTTTATGAGGTTTACTTTTTCCTGTGAAGTTTGACTTTCTTGTATACTTTTTGCCACTTCCTAAGTGACTGTTTAAATGCTCTTCCAGCTCTGCTCTGCATGGAAAGCATTGCTCACACTGGGTGCAGTTTAATGGTTTACTTGGCCCCTGAAGGTTTCTATGTGGTAAAAGGTTTGTGCTCCTAGAGGTTCTTTTCTCACCTTCAGAATATGCACCTTTTTTCTCACTTCTATAACAGTGTTGACCATATGTTTGATTTGGCTTTTCTGTGAACTTGCTCTCACATTCACTTGTTCCTTGGTGCTCAATAAAATACGAGTTTGTGGTGAAGCTTTCCCATGAATCAGCACTTTGAAATGGTCTCTCTCCTTCACTGAGACTCGGGGATTGTGCAAGCTTTGAGCAGAATTTGGAGTGCCGCACATGTTCAGGACATCTATTGGGCCTTGCTCTTTTTCGGTCTCTCTCTTCCACCTTGAGTAGCATTGTTCTACAGTCAGCTGAAGGAGCATGGCTGTCTCTGGAGGGACCTCTCTGTTTCCATTCCTCCCTCTGCTGCCCATGGCAGATTCTCTGCTTCTCACTATTGTTCCTGAATCCATCATCTGTGGGATAAAAACGAGTGTGATCATTAAGTTTACAGCAATGGAGGAGGACATACATAGGGGAATAACACATACAGTAGGATTCCACAAAGATCTTTGCTTGGTTAAGGCTCTATTGGGGTCATTTTCATAACCAGGGAGAATGGAAACTCCATGTGCACTTTTCCTTTGAAAACTGCCCCTGGGAAAATATTCTGAAGAGATTTGCACTGCTTTCCCTGTGGCTAATCTATTCGGCAAAAAGAACATGTCTAGTTTTGAAAATGAAAAACTATACGCAGTTTCCCCACTCCACTGCCCCAGCCTAATCCTTTCTCCAGGCACAACTTCACAGAAATACAGAAAAGAGTACAAGCATTGGGAACAAGGTGTGTATGTTTACCTGCATACAGGGGTGGCAATCTTCGGAAAACACTTTTACCTGTGTAAACAGCTATTTACATGCATTAATGGCTTTTGAACATTGCTCGCCTCATGACAGGAAGCGATGAGGCTTGCACATAGGTACAGGTGGCAAAAGCAGAGGAAGAGAGGGAAACAGACCACGCTGGATCTCCGCCTGCTGGTCCGGTGCATCTCATCCTCACCTCCTGCCTCTGCAGGGATTCCCTTCACTCTGATTGCACTCATTGACCAAAATCTCTGCAGTACCCTGCTGATTCATTCTAGACCTGAGTCCCTGAACCTCAGAGCGGCCCGCTTAAAGCAATTGAATCCTGATTCATTACTAATATTTAACTGAAATCCATCTATGTGCAAAGTATGAAATGCTGTTCGGCCACAGCAAGTGCTTTATTAAAAAAATGATCTTGGATACTGACTTATGAAAAGCAGCATAGAAACATAGAAATGACGGCAGAAGAAGACCAAACGGCCCATCCAGTCTGACCAGCAAGCTCTGCACTTTTTTTTTTCTCATACTTATGTTACTCTTAGCTCTTAGTAACCTTTTGGTTCTATTTCCCTTCCACCCCCACCATTAATGTAGAGAGCAGTGTTGGAACTGCATCTAAGTGAAATATCTAGCTTAGTTAGTTAGGGGTAGTAACCGCCGCAATAAGCAAGCCACACCCACCTGCCCACCCAGACTAAATAATTCAGTCCTTGTTGGTTGTTGTCTGTAAACTTTGATAAAAGTGAAGATGATTAGCTCTGAAAGTCTAAGTAACCAACGGAAGGCACTAAGGATGCTCTGTAGCCCCACACTAAGGAGGAACCATTGTAGGCGGTGCACCCAGTTCCCTCTAATACCCACACCCTTTCCTCCCAGTACTGCTAGTGGCTGTTATCCTGCCTTGTGCTGCTGCCAGAGAGGAAGTCAAACTCCTTCCTGGTACTGACAGCAGGGGCCACCCTACTTTCCTTCCTCCTGCTGCTGCCAGTTGGGAGTTGCCCTGTCTTCTTCCATCCTCTCTCCTACGGCTTCCAGTATCTGCCAAGCCACAGACATCCTTCCTGCTGCTACCTGTGGGGCTCATCCTGACTCCCTCCCTCAATTGCCACTAAGAAGCATCACATCTCCTGTCCTCCGACTGCTTCCAGGGGATGCAATCCTGCCCCCAGGTGAATGGTGCACAGAAAGCAAAACCACGTGCAGCTGGGACAGAGGACGGGGACATGGCTGAGGCAGCAGCCAGGGAGGTCTGGAAATACTCACTGCCAGCAGGTAATGACTAACGAGTAGGGGAAGGGGTGGAGAGGCAGGGGAAGGCAGGGAAAAATGGGGTGAGAGACACAGAGTAAAAGAGGACGGGGACATGGCTGAGGCAGCAGCCAGGGAGGTCTGGAAATACTCAGCCAGCAGGTAATGACTAAGGAGTAGAGGAGAGGGCAGAGAGATAGGGGAAGGCAGGGAAAAATGGGGTGAGAGAGACAGAGTAAAAGACTGGAGAAGGAAGAGAAGGGAGGAAGGCTGAAGTGAAATGGTGGAGGAGGATGAGAGAGAGAAAGGGAGAAGGAATGAAAGGAAAAAAAAAAAAACCAAAGGGAGACCTGAAAATGAAAGACAAAAAGAAGCTATAATGGTATTAGAACAAGCAAATTATGCAGAAAACAAAGATTAGAAGTCAGGGGCATTGCCTATAATCGCCTCATTCTCCCCAGGCCTGGTCCTTAAGAGGCAGCTTTCTTGTAAGATTGACCCATCAGCAGCTTTAATCCCAGTTACATCACCTGATTCATGCAGCTCCTCACATGCGCCCGTGAAGCTCAGATTTCCCATATCCACACATTCCTCTTGTTTAAATCGGATTAAAATGTCAGGTTTGACATTGGGGGAGCCTGTTATGGGGAAAGATGGTTACAAAAGGTTTACAAAGGTTCCTCCAGCACCTGTACTATCAATGCAAGTGAGCTCAGAATTCTGCTGCACCAGTGTACACCTAAAAGAAGAAGGGCGCTGCTGTGCTGATCACCATCACAAAGCCATTCTAGCAGTATCCTAATTGGTTTTATTTACTTTATTTATTTATATTTATCTTCACCTTTCTAAATTTATGAGAAAAGCCAATAACAAACTCGGGCTACATGCCCATACAGATAACAAGTTCCCATAATACACAGTAAATAGAAACATTAATAAACTAGAAATAACACACAAGACATGACATAACATCAATAAAATGAATCCGAGTCCTGGATCCTCTGAAGTACTCATCTACCATCGCCACTTCTGCACGCAGTGATATTATTGTTTTCTCTATGCGTTGCTTCCATGGAGAAGCCGTTCTCTCTCCTTTCCTTTTGGCCTTCTCCCGTTGCTGGTAGGACTTTCTCAGCAATGAATTTTGCTGCACAGTATGGTGTCTGATGTTCTTCTGTGATATCAATAAATGCCCCCTTCATGCAGCTTATGGCCTTGTTGATGTCACCTCGGGGATCATATTTAGCTCAGGTAGTCTTTCCCTCTCCTGGACTCCAGCATCCTCGTCCACCTCTACCCAGTGAAGGAGCTCAGCCAGCAGCTCCTCCATCACCACCTGCCTTTCCTCCTCACTCTGCTCCTGGCCTATCTTGCATTGCTCTCGTCCTCCCTCAAAACTCACCGACCTCTCTCCCATTACTTCTTCCAATAGCTCTGGCTGCTCCAACAATTTCCATGAGTTGCTTTCTCCAGTTGTTTCTTTGATGTTTTTGCTCTTTCTTCCATTTCTTTGCTTATCTTCCAGATTTAAATTCAGGGCTTTTTTTTATCTTTAGGGATCCACTGCTTAATTTTTTCATTAGCTTATCTGGTCTTCTCTTACTGCAGTGAGTCCATACAGAGGTTCAGTGTCGCTATCACTGCACAAGGGATGTTGTCTTCACTTGAAGATTCTGCATTATTGTATCACTGTCATTAGACGTAGTGCTTGGGCTAAGAGTGGGCATCTTTCGATCCTGGACAATGTGTGGCCAGCAAGAATTTTTCTTTTTGCTTTTTTTCATACTTCAGTAGCAGCGGTTACCTTGCTGACATTTCGTATTCACGCAATACAGTGAGATCATCAGCTGAAGGAACTCAGAAAACCATGGAAAGCAAAGTTCTATTTTTTCCTTTCAGTTCCCGTGTCATCCCTATATTCAAACACCTACTTTCCACTCTCCCAAGTGAATTCTTTCATGTGTTCTCAAATTACTTAGCTGATTAAAACATTTGTAACATTCAGAACATTTAAACGGTTTCTCTCCCGTGTGTGTTCTTTTATGTGCTCTCAGACTGCCAACCTGAGTAAAGCATTTATTACAATCAGAACATTTATATGGCTTTTCTCCTGTGTGTGTTCTTTTGTGTGTTGTCAAAGTACTTATGTGACTAAAACATTTTTTACAGTCTGGACATTTAAAAGGTTTTTCACCCGTATGGATTCTTTCATGTTTTCTCAAACTGCTGTTCTCACTAAAGCACTTATTACAGTTTGAACATTTATATGGTTTCTCTCCTGTGTGGATTCTTTTATGCGTTCTCAAATTACTTATGTGACGAAAACATTTATCACAATCCGAACATTTAAATGGTTTTTCTCCAGAATGAACCATTGCATGTTTAGTCAGGCTGCCTTTGGATGTAAAATGTTTCTCACACTCAGAACATTTAAATGGTTTCTCTCCCATGTGGGTTCTTTCATGTGTTCTCAGTTTGCTTCCATAACTAAAACATTTATCACAGTCAGAACATTTAAATGGTTTTTCACCAGAATGGACTATTGCATGTTTACTCAAGCTGCCTTTCCAAGTAAAAGATTTTTCACATTCAAAACATTTAAATGGTTTCTCTCCCGTGTGTCTTGCCTGATGAATTTTAAACTGTGATCTGTATCTAAAACAGTTTTTACATTCATTGCATTTAAACAGTTTCTCTCCTTTATGAGGTTTACTTTTTCCTGTGAGGTTTGATTTTCTTGTATACCTCTTGCCACTTTCAGTAATTTGAAATGAATTTCCTCTTACATGAATGTTTAAATGCTCTTCCAGCTCTGCTCTGAATACAAAGCATTTTTCACACTGAGTGCATTTCAATGGTTTATTTTTCCCATGAACATTTCTGTGTGCTAAAAAGTTTTTTTTCTTACAGTTTCTTTTCTCACCTTCAGAATATGCACATTTTTTCTCACTTTCACGATATTGCTGGACTTGTATGTGATTTGGCTTTTCTGTGAACTTGCTCTCACATTCAATGATTCCTTGGCGCTCAATAAAATACGAATTTGTGGTGAAGCTTTCCCATGTATCAGAACTTTGAAATGGTCTCTCTCCTTCACTGAGACTCGGGGATTGTGCAAGCTTTGAGCAGTGTTTAGAATATCTCTCATGTTCAGTACATGTGTTAGGCGTCTCTTCTTTTGGGACTGTCTCCTCCACTGTCGCTCGACTGCTCCCTCCTTCACAATCACCTGAAGGACCATGGCTGTCTCTGGAGGGCTCTCTCTGTTTCCAGTCCTCCCTCTGCTGCCCATTGCATATTCTCTGTTTCTCTTTATTGTTCCTGGATCCGTCATCTGTGGGATAAAAATGAGAGTGTGATCATTAATTTTACAGCAGTGGAGAAGGACACACACAGGGGAATATCACATATAGTAGGATTCCAGAAAGGTCTTTACTTGCTAAGGCTCTAAGGCAATTTTCATAATACGGGGAGGTGCAAAGTCCATGGGTACTTTTCCTTTGAAAACTGCCCCGGGGAAAATAACCCTCAGAGATTTGCCCCTGCTAAAACCTTGCACATTGTTTCCCCACAGCCTAACCCATGCTCTATGCACACCTGCCCAGAAATGCAGGGAAAAGTTCCGGTGCTGTATGCACTTTTCCCTGCATACAGAGTTGGCAATCATGCTTACCTGTGTAAACAGCTATTTACATGTGCAAGGAGACATTTTTTGCCTGTTAATTTTCTTTCCACGAGTCCTGCTGTACCAGCCCAGCTGAATCTATACCAGTGGGTTGTGCTTCCCTACAGGCACAACACATGGTTTTCCTCTGCGACATCATGGCTACGACACAGAGGTGATGAAGCACTGATAGAGACCAGTGTGTCCATGACAAAGCAGTAAAGCAAACTATATCACCCAAACTGAAACACCACAATCTTCAAACATTTGGACAGTGTAAAGGGGCTATACAGGAGCCACCCCCCCCTGAACACGTTAAAAGACCGGCTCCAGAGAACTGGTCCGGTCCACCTTTAATCTCATACAGCAGGGAATACTGGCCCTGGGAAGGTGTATAACTAGCCAGGCCCAAGCAGGTACAGGAGGCCCAGGTGAAAGAAGGAAGCCAAGAGAAAGAGAACAATTCCGAAACGGTAAGTTATAAGACTAGGTTTGTTTTGTTGAACTGTGAAGCATAGCAGAACTGTTTTTGGCTTGTTTCTTGTCACTAAATAAAGAAATTTATGAAAGATTTTTACATAAGAACATAAGAAATTGCCATGCTGGGTCAGACCAAGGGTCTTATCAAGCCCAGCATCCTGTTTCCAGCCGGAATCTGTCCTTTGTCTAATTTAAGACTGCTTGTGGTGATACATATGGTGTGAAAAGTGGGATTTCTGCACTAAAGCCTTGCACACGCAGAGAAGGAAATAAAAAGGACATTTTTTCCCTGCCATTACTCTCTCTTTTATTGGACCTTGCTACGGCAGCAGCTGAAAGTTTAATTTGTAAACAGGCTAAGGAGGATAGCTTCGTCTGGAGGGAGAGACTTATAGCTGTAGTGAGTCAGAGCTGAAAAGGCAGGTTTTATTTTACTTTTTTTCCCCCACAGGAATGTACCACCCCTAGAACAGGATTGTTTCAGGCCTGACTGCAGAATGCTGCTATGGCGTCCCCTCATCAGCGGGGCACTTTTTCGTGCGTTGAACTGGTGGCCACTGTTTTAAATTCAGCATGTGGTTCTAGAGTAGACTCCCACGGCTGTGCTCAATCACCCCTCACTTCCCTGCTGGACTGAAAAGTCAATTCCCGAATCTGCTACTGTACCGTGGGTCAGTCGGGCATCCACCGCTGTCCTGCCAGCCAAAGATTGCGGCGGCTGCACTCTTATTTTTTTATGCAGACATGGGAAGACAACTCCATCCAAAGCATAAAAAAAAAAAAAAAGAGAATAAAAGGGAGATAATATTCCTGTCGGGTTCTTCCTCTGACCAGAGGTCCCAGAGCAGCGGATTCCAGGAGGGCAGCGGTAGGGGAGAGGGAACCAGCACCAATGGTTTTGCAGTCCTCTCTCTCCACCAGTAATAGGATCCAACTAGTCACCAACCCCTTCCTACGCACCCTCTCTCAACCAGAGGGGATAAACCAGAAAAGCACAGCACCTTTCTGGATGTCTGGCCACCAAAATCCCCAGCTTCAGGTTGGGCAGCTCCACCATCTGCTGAAGACGGAGAAATGCTGAAAGACTGCAGGTGGCACAATTCCTAATAAGGCTACTTCCAACAAAGGTTTCCATCTGCTGGTAGGAGAGGAAACCCCCATGGGTCTGGACTGGTGTGGTAAGGATGTTGAGGAAAGAAGCAATGCACGGCATCGGGTGAAAGGGGATTCCCAATAGCACCATCTCTTCCACCACGAAGTGTAAAGGAAACGCCTCAGTGGCTTTGTGGATCTCCCTTTACGATGGGGTTCCAAACAGAAACCTCCTCAACCTTAGGATCCAAGAAACCACCTGGTCAATTACTACTGGGATCTCGTCCCTATGAAAGAGGCAGATAACAGAGTGTACACACACACACACACAAGGGACGTAGAACCTGTCCGAGAAGACAACAAGGCATTCCTCATCTCTCAAAAACATTCTTTCTGGCTTAATCAAGACCTGTTAAGGGCCAGGCTGCAAGACAGAATTGAACCGGATCCCTGTGGAACAGCAGACCCTGCTTCAGGAGATCCGAGGTAAAGAGGGGGGAACTCTCGACCAACAACTGGAACAGACCTACAATACCAAGGCCACCTTGATCAATGAAGAGGCTACCAGAGCTACTGACCCTCGAAGCCCAGAGATCGTCTGCACAATACTGTATCAGCAGCCACGAAGGAAATACAAAGTAATTGCCACGCCAGCTAATATTGAACTACGGCATCCAGCCTGGACAACCCTCTTTCTCGTCTGCTGCTGTAGAATCTTTCTGCATTTGCATTCCTGTGGGACACCATTAGGTCCAATGCCAGCTCCCCTCATCGCCCCACAAAGTGATGAAAGGCGCAGACACTTCCCACTGCCTGGGGTCCAGAAAACGCAGCCGAGACAGTCTGCTTGAACCTTCTCTAACCCAGGTAGTGAAATGCCAATCTTCTTAGGTATTTCTTCTCCCAGATTACACACGATTATTCTCTGTGCTGACACCTGAGAGCTCCGGGCAACTCCTTGATGAATCACATATGCAACTACCGTGGTATTGTCAGACGAAACCCAGACTGCTTGATTTTGAAGAACCGGCATCAAGATGGAGCAACACCGACCTAACTGCTCTGGTTACCAACCAGATTGGCCACCTGGCCTCTACTGCTGACCAAGTTTCATACAAAAAAAACCCCCAACAACCTTGCCAATATGCTCCCCAACCTAAGAGGTTGGCATCTATCGTCACTACCGATTAAGAAGGAAGTTCCAGATCTACTCCCTTTTCCAGTTCACGGGAATAAATCACCAACTGAAACCTGCTCCTGCCTGATCTGGGTCCAATTGCACAGCTCTGTGACGGAGGATCTTACTTGGAAGCAGGGCTCTCTGCAAGGGCCTCATGAGAGCCCTCACCCACTGAGCCAGCTCCAAAGCTGCCACCATGGACCTCGACACCTAAAGATAACGCCATACGAAGGATCTCCTCATCCACCTCAAGGAACACAACTATGCTTGCAGCCTCCAAGTTGGTACCATCGACAACACTTGGCCTAGTTATTGGGGAAATGAGCCCCCCAGATCAACTAAATCCACCCTGTGGGATGAGCCAATCTCACCACAGCGGCAAGGACCCACCAATCTTGCACACAGCTACATGCTACCGTCTCAAAGGCCTGCTTGACAACGGCCTCTATTCCTGTCCATCCGGTGCATCTCCACAGGAATTGTGATTCTCAACATCAGCACAGCCACCTCAAGAAAACGTCCGCTTCCTGCGTCTTGGGAGAAGGAGAATCCCATTCCAAAAGTCCTTGACTGACCTAGCAATGGTTTCTGAATACTAGTTAAAATAGGATCCTCTGAGGTCTCGGGACCTTCCTCCGTTGTCCCCTCAGAAAGATTCTGCACCTGCAGGGAATGGGACATTAAGAACAGCTCGTCCTCGTGAAACAGTCTGACCACAGCAGAGCGGGGAACTCTCCCCCACTGACCCTCTACTCTAAGCCACTTGGAGCCAGGACACCTGAACTCTCAGCTTTTCTCCCCTGGGGAAGTGAAATCCCAGGATAAGAAACAGAGGCCCCAAAGAGAACTGTTGCAAATATTTTAAGAAGGTCCAAGGACAGGCTGCAGAGGCGATGGGCATCAGGGAGAGGAAACTGCCAATTTAAAAACCAGCAGCTAATGCAGCCCTGGAGGAACAGGCCAGAGGCTCCTGCACCAGGGGACCCCAGGGCAGAGGGCCTCGTTCAAACCTCTTGCCGCACATATAAAAATGGCCACTGGACCGGCTGCAGCAGACCAATCGCCGGTGGGAGCCAACTGCACTGCCAGCCCCGCCAGACTGGTCCCCCTCCTCTGCTCCCCGAATTCCTCTCTCTCTTGGCTTCCTCCCCCAAAACATACAGAGCGGGGACTTTCCGCCACATTCCAGAGAGTACAGAACCCTTTTAAGATGTGAAAAAGAGGTGGTTTTTTTAACTCCCTAAAACACTGCTTGAAGCCCTGCTGAACAACACTGAAAGGGAACACCGTCCTGTGTAAAAATCTTGTTTTTTGTTTTTTTTTTTAACTTCATGAAAATGAACAAGGCAGATGGAGAATCAGACTGCAACCCTGAGTTCTTTCTAGTCTGTCTTTTTTTTTCTTTTAAGGAGATCCAGTCAGAGAAGGGGGGAGGAAATGGGAGGAAACAGGGCAACACAGAACAAAATACGGAGCCCAAACCCAACCCTTGGAAGCCCCCTGGTCTAAGGCCATGCGCAACCGGGGGAGGGAGCAGACAGCTTTCACCACAGGAACTGCCCTTCTGGCACGGTTGTGAGCCCTTGTGCTGTGGCAAGGTTGACGCTACCTCGTACGTGAACCTACTAGGGCCACGCCAACAGCTGGCGGTCACGCGCTTGACCTTCACCTATAACAGCCCCATTCCCCGCAAGTTGAGCCCTTGGATTCCAGGGGCCTCTCTTTCTGATCGTCCAGGGGCCCCGAGCTGGGCTGAGGTCAGGGCAGGCAGCAAGCAAGGAGATGTCAGGGTCCGTAGCAGAGGTCAGTACCAGGTGATCAGGCAGGCGGAGGATCGGGCCTGGGCAAGGCAGGGACTGGAGCAAGGCAAGCCTGGAACGGGAACCCGGCAGGATGAGGAACACAGGCGGACCCCGTTGCTGAGGCTTAAAGCCCCAGCCCGGGCTGACATCATCATGCTGGCGCTGCTCCCATTTCCCGCCGCAGGGACCTTATCTTCTGGCGTGCGCCCTGCGTGGGTGCGATGAAGGCAGCCTAGTGTCAGGGCAGTACAGCGGCATTCACAGGAGAGTGCGGCCGGGCGTGAAGGTCTTTCTGCGACCAGCAAACATTACACCTCCCAATCCCAGCCTTTTCAAAAACAGCCTAAGTAGGTCTCACCTCGGAGCATGGGACATGCTCTCCTACCATCTACTGGAGACAGAGACTACTGTGGCAGGCTGTGGGCGGCACGGCAGCCTATGCAAGGTGGCATCAACAGGTTGTTAATCTCTGCCTCCCTCTGCTGGGTGGAGGACAGAATGCACGTGGCTGTGGACTGCTCTGGCTGAAGGAATACTCGTTTGTCTCAATGCTGCACCACCTCTAAGTAATGGTGATAATGTCATGGAGGAAAACCGTGTGCTCTGCCTCCATCTGCTGGTAGGGGACTCAAGACTAGTGGAGCAGGATGAAAGGTAAATGGTTTCTGAACACTGCCCTTCCCATAACAGGGTGCAGTGCTGCTTGTAGACATGTACATGTGGGCGACGGCACACGAACAGAGGGCCACAGGCCATGGCTGATCTCATCCTCACCTCCAGTCTCTGCAGCGATTCCCTTCACTCGTATTACTGTCAATAGCCAAAAAACTCCCCAACAACCTGCTGGAGAGCTGGGTCCCTGAACCGCAGACCTGTCTGCTTCAAGCAACTGAACTCCGATTTCTAAGAAATAGTTAACTGAAATCCAGTGCTATAATATTCACTCTCTCTATGCAAAGTGTGAAATACTGTACAGCCACGGCATCGCTTTATTATGAAAGAAATGTTCTCTCACCTGTCTTAGTCTCAATAACCTCCTCCCCTCCCACTCTCTGCTCACTGACACGAGGGGCTTCCAGTTTCAGGTTCTCTACTCTATTGCCTATTTCAAGAAACGGGAAAACACGGTCAGCTTATAAATGATCTTGGCTACTGACTTAAGAAAAGCGAGATGATTAGCTCTGAAAGTCCAAGTAACCAGTGGAAGGCGCTAAGGATGTAGCCCTGCAAGAAGGAGGAACTATTATTGTAGGCAGAGCATCCTGTTCCCCCTCAATATCATAGCCATGGTATTAGTTTTGTGTTAGTTGCATTTTATTATCTGTATTATGTGTATATTGATTTGGTGTTTTTTTTTACCTATAATTTGAAAATCACCTTGATTTTTAAAGAACGGCGATTCCGAAAATTGAATAAACTAAAATAAATTAATTCCAGCAGAATATATAGCCTATAATATGGAGACCCACTTCCGAAGGGGAGGTCCAAGCTAGGTCCCAGTACTGATAGTGGGGGCCCCTCCGGGTGCCTGCACTGCATGGTGCGCAGAAAGCAAAAACCGTGAGCAGCTGGGAAAGAGGACGGGGACATGGCTGAGGCAGCAGCCAGGGAGGTCTGGAAATACTCACTGCCAGCAGGTAATGACTAAAGAATAGAGGAGAGGGCAGAGAGATAGGGGAAGGAAGGGAGGAGCCTTTGGGAAGAGAGGCAGGCTGTAGTCTAATGATGGACAAGGATAGAAAAGGAAGGAAAGGAAAAAAGGAAAGGAAAAAGCAGACATAAAACAAGCAAATTATGCAGAAAACAAAGATTAGAAGTCAGGGGCATTCTCCCCAGGCCTGGTCCTTAAGAGGCAGCTTTCTTGTAAGATTGACCCATCACCAGCTTTAATCCCAGTTACATCACCTGATTCATGCAGCTCCTCACATGCGCCCGTGAAGCTCAGATTTCCCATATCCACACATTCCTCTTGTTTAAATCGGATTAAAATGTCAGGTTTGACATTGGGGGAGCCTGTTATGGGGAAAGATGGTTACAAAAGGTTTACAAAGGTTCCTCCAGCACCTGTACTATCAATGCAAGTGAGCTCAGAATTCTGCTGCACCAGTGTACACCTAAAAGAAGAAGGGCGCTGCTGTGCTGATCACCATCACAAAGCCATTCTAGCAGTATCCTAATTGGTTTTATTTACTTTATTTATTTATATTTATCTTCAGCTTTCTAAATTTATGAGAAAAGCCAATAACAAACTCAGGCTACATGCCCATACAGATAACAAGTTCCCATAATACACAGTAAATAGAAACATTAATAAACTAGAAATAACACACAAGACATGACATAACATCAATAAAATGAATCCGAGTCCTGGATCCTCTGAAGTACTCATCTACCATCGCCACTTCTGCACGCAGTGATATTATTGTTTTCTCTATGCGTTGCTTCCATGGAGAAGCCGTTCTCTCTCCTTTCCTTTTGGCCTTCTCCCCTTGCTGGTAGGATTTTCTCAGCAATGAATTTTGCTGCACAGTATGGTATCTGATGTTCTTCTGTGATATCATTAAATGCCCCCTTCATGCAGCTTATGGCCTTGTTGATGTTACCTCTCATGCATTTTACTTTGGGGATCAGATTTAGCTCAGGTAGTCTTTCCCTCTCCTGGACTCCAGCGTCCTCGTCCACCTCTACACAGTGAAGGAGCTCAGCCAGCAGCTCCTCCATCATCACCTGCCTTTCCTCCTCACTCTGCTCCTGGCCTATCTTGCATTGCTCTCGTCCTCCCTCAAAACTCACCGACCTCTCTCCCATTACTTCTTCCAATAGCTCTGGCTGCTCCAACAATTTCCATGAGTTGCTTTCTCCAGTTGTTCCTTTGATATTTTTGCTCTTTCTTCCATTTCTTTGCTTATCTTCCAGATTTAAATTCAGGGCTTTGGGCATGAAACAGCAGTACAGTATCTCATTTTTTTTTATCTTTAGGGATCCATTGCTTAATTTTTTCATTAGCTTATCTGGTCTTCTCTTACTGCAGTGAATCCGTACAGAAGTTCAGTGTCGCTATCACTGCACAAGGGATGCTGTCTTCACCTGAAGATTCTGCATTATTGTATCACTGTCATTAGACGTAGTGCTTGGGTTAAGAGTGGGCATCTTTCGATCCTGGACGACGTGTGGCCAGCAAGAAGTTTTGTTTTTGCTTCTTTTCATACTTCAGTAGCAGCAGTTGCCTTGCTAATATTTCGTATTCACGCAATACAGTGAGATCATCGGCTGAAGGAACTCAGCAAAAGTTGGCAAAGTATTATTCTTTCCCCCTCAATCCTCTCTTTACCACCCACCCTCCAATTCCTATTCTCCACCCTCCCAAGTGTATTCTCTCATGTGTTCTCAGATTGCTGATCTGATTAAAACATTTATTACATTCAGAACATTTAAATGGTTTTTCTCCTGTGTGTGTTCTTTCGTGTGATCTCAGACTGCCGACCTGAGTAAAACATTTATTACAGTGAGAACATTTATATGGTTTTTCTCCTGTGTGAATTCTTTCATGTGTTTTCAGCTTGCTTGTGTGACTAAAACATTTATCACAGTCAGGGCATTTAAATGGTTTTTCTCCAGAATGGATCATTGCATGTTTAGTCAGGTTGCCTTTCCAAGTAAAAGTTTTTTCACATTCAGAACATTTAAATGGTTTCTCCCCCGTGTGTCCTGCCTGATGAAATTTAAGCCGTGATCTGTATCTAAAACATTTTTTACATTCGTTGCATTTAAACGGCTCTTCTCCTTTGTGAAGCCTATTTTTTCCTGTGACTTTTGACTTTCTTGTATACTTTTCGCCACTTTCAGTAAATTGAAGTGAACTTTCTCCTAAGTGACTATTTAAATGCTCTTCCAGCTCTGCTCTGCATGGAAAGCATTGCTCACACTGGGTGCAGTTTAATGGTTTACTTGGCCCCTGAAGGTTTCTATGTGGTAAAAGGTTTGTGCTCCTAGAGGTTCTTTTCTCACCTTCAGAATATGCACCTTTTTTCTCACTTCTATAACAGTGTTGACCATATGTTTGATTTGGTTTTTCTGTGAACTTGCTCTCACATTCAATCATTCCTTGGTGCTCAATAAAATACGAGTTTGTGGTGAAGCTTTCCCACGTATCAGCACTTTGAAATGGTCTCTCTCCTTCACTGAGACTCTGAGATTGTGCAAGCTTTGAGCAGGGTATGGAGTTTCTCTCATGTTGAATACATCTGTTGGGTCTCTTTCCTCTTTGGGCTCTCTCTTCCACCTTGGGTAGTGTTGCTTTACTGATACCTCCTTCACAATCAGCTGAATGATCGGGGCTGTCTCTGGGTGTCCATTTCTCCCTCTGTTGCTCATCACATGTTTTCTGCCTCTCATTACTGTTCCTGAATCCATCATCTGTGGGATAAAAATGAGAGTATGAGCATTACTTTTACAGCTATGGAGAAGGAAATATACTGCTCTGAGATGATTCTATGAAGGTCTTTGATTGGCTATGGGGCAATTTTCAAACCAAGGGTAGTACCTCGAGTACTTTTCCTTTGAAAATTGCCCCGAGGTAAAATACCCTCAGAGATAGGAAAATTGGTTCTGCTAATTTTCTTTTCTGAATACCACAGATCAGTCCAGACAAGTGGGTTTTGCATCCCTATCAGAAGATGGCGGAAGAGAAGAAAAAATACTTTTCAGGCACCTGCAGTCCCTCAGTATTGACCTGTACCCAAGCCAAGATCTTCACTCTGATAATCAACACCCCCCCTCCCCTAAACTAGGGCGAGCAGAGAAAAGCCAGTTGGAGCCCCATATACAAGAGGGAAATGAAATCCTTCAACACATATACAAAACATCTAAAGAACGCCATAATCAGTGTACAGCACAACAAAGGTCTTTCATACTCTAAGGGGACGGGGCTTCTGGACTGATCTGGGGTATTCCAAGAATGAAAATTAGCAGGTAAGAACCAATTTTCCTTTACTGTTCATACCCCAGATCAGGCCAGACAAGCGGGATGCACCCAAGCTCCCCTACACTGGGCGGGCAAGCGAAAGACCCGCACGTTACACACTTTCCCCAAACATGGCCTCCTCGGGCCCCTGAACATCCAATTGGTAGTGTTTGACAAAAATGTGCAGGGAAGACCATGTCGCCGCCCGATAAGATTTCCCGCGGTGATACCAGTTGACACTCCACCCAGGAGGTTGCCTGCGCCCTAGTAGGATGTGCCTGCAACCCCTCTGGAACCATTCGACACTTACAGAGAGAAGCCAAAAAGATTGTTGCCTTCAACCAGTGAGCAATGGCGGCTTTAGAAGTCTTATTTCCCTTCTTTGCTCCACTGAACAAGAAAAAACACATGATCTGACTGCCAAAACTTATTAGTGACCTTAAGATAATGCAACGGCATCCAGTGAACATCCAATAAGTGGAGCTCCTTGGCCTGCGGCGTATTTACCCCCAGGTGAGGGAAGACCGGAAGTTCCACAGTCTGGTTGAAATGGAAAGAAGAGACGACCTTCGGCAAAAAGGAAGGGACTGTACGCAACAAAACCCCAATGTCCGTAATTCGCAGTAAAGGCTCGAAGCTCTGAAATCCACCTAGCTGAACAGACCACTACCAAGATGATGATCTTCAGGGTGAAATCCTTCAAAGACACCCGTCTTAACAGCTCAAAAGGGGAACCACATAGAATCCGAAAGTACCAGATTAAGGTTCCACGATGGACACAACGCAAATGTTTCGCTCCCTTAAGAAAACAAATGACATCTGGATGGGACGCCAAGGGCATCCCTCGTAACTTGCCTCAAAAAGACACCCCAAGGCTGCTACCTGTACTCGCAGCAAGTGATAAGACAACCCCTTTGCCAAGCCCCTCTGCAAAGAGGCCAAGACCTGAGAAATGTCCACTCATAAGGGCTCTAGGCCTTCCTTCACACACCATGATTCAAACACTTTCCACACATGGATATATGCCAAAGAGGTAGCCGGTCTCCTAGCCTGAAGCAAAGTGGCAATTACAGACTCCGAGTACTCTTTTAAGCACAAATCGCTGCTTTTCAAAAGCCAAGCCGCGAGACACAAGCAATCTGCCTGATCCGAAAAGATGGGTCCTTGTCGCAGCAACCCCTGCAGATGAGCCAATCGGATGGGACCATTTATCGCTAGATGAACCAGGTCCGCAAACCACGATCAGCCGACCGAGTTGCAACCACTCGTCCTATGAGGGGCCATGGGGGGAAACACGTACAGAAGAAGCCTTGTTGGCCAAGGCTGGACTAGAATGTTGATCTCCTTGGAACTGAAAGCGAGCCCCTTCACTAACTCTTCCACTAGCTCCCATTCTCCGGGATTAGCACATGCTGGCTGAGAAAGTCTGCCTGAACGTTCTCCACCCCAGCCACGTTTGGTGCTGCTCCACCCAGCAAATAAAGCTCCTGGGCCTCCTGAGACACCACGAGGCTCCTGGTCACCACTCAATTGCACAATTGTGGAAGAAAGGAAAGCAAACGCTTTGTGAACCACCCTTGTTTCCAAATGGAAGGCAGACCAGGAAGCTTCCCGGTTATGGTTACTTTTATTTACAGCCCACGGCAGCTTACAAAACCACATACACAATAGAAACAAGACAGCTACCGCATACATAGATGGTTTGCCCACCGTTGGATTCGAACTCAAAGACGCCTCTGCAAAAAGAACATAATTCCCCACTGCTTTTGAAACCCGGCTCTTGTCAGGATTTGGGGAGAATAACACAAGCACCCACATGAGATAAGTTGTTTGTTAATTTTATTTGCAAAAAATAAAAGAAAAATGGTGCAACGATAGGACCCATGATTATATGTAAAGCAATGAAGGTCGAAGACCGGGCGTGCTTAATATGATGGTCCAATAGAGACTTATAAAACACATGTATTAGTAAAAATAAAAGAAAAATGGTGCGACGATAGGACCCATGATTATATGTAAAGCAATGAAGGTCGAAGACCGGGCGTGCTTAATATGATGGTCCAATAGAGACTTATAAAACACATGTATTAGTAGGAACATTTTGAACGTTGGCTGCGCGCTGCCCACCGTTGTGCCAGTTAAAATAAAATATAAGAACATCCCTAAAACTTAAATAGCTAGACCGCAAATATAAAACTTCATGACATATGTCAGAAACATCAATAAAATCATTGCACTTTATTACAAGTTGAGGGGAAAAAAATAGTCATCAACACAATGATAAGAAAATGATTAAAGTCATAGTGATAACTTCTCAGTAATTAGCAGACAGCATAACGATAAGCTTGTTCAAAAAGCAGAGTTTTGAAATGGCATCGATCTCAGCTCTGTCAATACGTTCATTCCATATATCAGGGGAAGCAACTGAAAAAGATCTTGAACGAGTCTTGGACAAATGTGCTGCACATACTGAAGGTCCTTCAAGAATACCTTTTTCTGAGGTGTGCAGAGTTCTTTTAGGATTGTATAGTTTGAGCAGGTCCTGAGTCCAAGGGATCGATGGTCCATTGAAGCAGTCTGAATGCCAACAGGGCTCTTAAATTTGATTCTGCATTGTATGTGGAGCCAGTGAAGGTCTGACAGAACTGGCATGATATGCTCTTCAATCAGAAGCTCTGATATAAGGCGAGTGGCAGCATTCTCAAGGAGCTGCATTGACTGCAGAGTAGTGGCCGTGGCTGGCAGTCCCAAATACAATGCCTTACAATTATCTAAAAGTGGAGTTATTAAAGCCTGAACAACTGATTGCCGACCACCGACCCTGTGCTCTTTGCCCCTGGCAGATGACCCCAGCCTTTCAGAATGGTATCGGTGGTTACTACCACCCAGTCTGGGATTTCCAATTCCACGCCCAGCTCCAAATTGGCCCAAGAAAGCCACCAGGAGAGACTGGACCTGGATTCCCCTCGCAGTGGTAGCCAAAGATGGACTTCCTCCATCTTCTAAAGAGGTTGCATGTGTGTGAATGCCCAGGGAACTAGATCAAGTGTAGATGCCACAGAACCCAGGACCTGCACATAGTCCCAGGCTCTGGGTAGTGGAAGACGCAATAACCTGCGGACCTGTGCCTGCAACTTCAACACTCTCTCCTCCATGAGAAACACCCTGCCTAGCTCGGTATCGAAGTAGGCTCCCAGGTATTCCAGTGATTGGGTCAGAACCAAGATGCGCGTCTCTCAATTTACTACCCAGCCCAGAGTCTGCAACATTTGCATGACTCGTTCACCTGAGCACTGACCAAGCTCCTTCAGCTTCACCCGAATGGGCCAATCGTCTAGATAGGGATGCACCAAAATGCCTTCCCTCCGAAGCGCTGTGGCCACGTGGTGAACGTATGAAGCGCTGTTGCGAGACCAAACAGAAGTGCGTGAAATTGGAAATTCTCTCCCAGCACCGCAACGTGAAGGAATATGTTGTCCCGGTGTAGTCATCTGAGGGAGAGCCGAGCCTCCCAGACTCCTATAGACAGTTCCACTCTGCAGTACTCTCGGGTCCAGTTAGGGAAGAAGACCAAGGCTGCTCCGGTGAGTCTCCCTAGTCCACAGATCAGGAGCTCTATTTACAGACTTGAGCTTAAACTTAAGTCCACGAGTCGTAGGGAAACATTTAAAAAAAGAGACTCTACGCTCAAAATACCTTTAGAAGGCTTGTTGAATTGTAGCACAACTCACTCCTACTCCCCACCATCGTGCTTTCAGGCAACAGTCTTCCCAGTCCTCACACACAAAGCCAAGAGAAATACAGTCAAAGCATCCTACTCTCAGTCCACGTCCATCTCCGTCTGGTTTCTGAGCAATCCAATTCCATGTCTTCTTCCTCCTCCGTGTGGCTGGTTGGCAATTTAATCTCACCAACGTCCCAGTGTACTCCCTCCTCTCTCCTCAGGGACTCATCTGTGTGCATCCAACGTCCCCAGGGTCACAACTCCCGGTGAGTGGCCAGCACTTTCTCCCCCTTCCCCATCGGCGTCGCTGAGAAAGAGACTGGGAAATGTAGGTTTCCCATCTATCTCTCCGAGGCCTTTGTTGTCTGGGTTTGCTTCTGGCTCTCCCTGGAGTTATCCAGTCCGGGTTTTCCCTGGTGGGGAAGCAGGACGCCTCGTCACAATGCAGATACACGTCCGCGAGGTTGAGGGAAGCCAAGAACTCCCCTTTGAGGATGGCCACAATAATTGAGTGCAGGGTCTCCATCTGGAAACTTGGAATCCTCAGAGCCGCATTTACCTTCTTGAGATCTAGAATGGGCCGCGAGTTACCTTCCTTCTTCGGAACCATGAAGTAGATGGAACACCTTCCTTTGCCCCACTCCCCTGAGGGTATGGGGACTATTGCCTCCAGGTGCCGCAGCCAATCTTGCGTGGCACGAACTGCCTCTCGTTTGCCACTGGAGATGCCTCCTCCTCTCCCTCTGCTAATGGGGGTGGGGAGGGCTTCAACTTACTTTCCTTCCTCCCGCTGCTGACTGTATTTGGGGGAGGGGAGGAGGAGGGAGTTACCGTCCCTCCTATCCCACCTCCTATGGCTTCCAGTATCTGCCAAGCCACAGACATCCTTCCTGCTGCTACCTGTGGGGCTCATCCTGACTCCCTCCCTCAATTGCCACTAAGAAGCCACTAAGAAGCATCACATCTCCTGTCCTCCGACTGCTTCCAGCGGATGCAATCCTGCCCCCAGGTGAATGGTGCACAGAAAGCAAAACCACGTGCAGCTGGGACAGAGGACGGGGACATGGCTGAGGCAGCAGCCAGGGAGGTCTGGAAATACTCACAGCCAGCAGGTAATGACTAAAGAGTAGGGGAAGGGGTGGAGAGGCAGGGGAAGGCAGGGAAAAATGGGGTGAGAGAGACAGAGTAAAAGACTGGAGAAGGAAGAGAAGGGAGGAAGGCTGAAGTGAAATGGTGGAGGAGGATGAGAGAGAGAAAGGGAGAAGGAATGAAAGGAAAAAAAAAAAAAGGGAGACCTGAAAATGAAAGACAAAAAGAAGCTATAATGGAATTAGAACAAGCAAATTATGCAGAAAACAAAGATTAGAAGTCAGGGGCATTGCTTATAACGCCTCATTCTCCCCAGGCCTGGTCCTTAAGAGGCAGCTTTCTTGTAAGATTGACCCATCACCAGCTTTAATCCCAGTTACATCACCTGATTCATGCAGCTCCTCACATGCGCCCGTGAAGCTCAGATTTCCCATATCCACACATTCCTCTTGTTTAAATCGGATTAAAATGTCAGGTTTGACATTGGGGGAGCCTGTTATGGGGAAAGATGGTTACAAAAGGTTTACAAAGGTTCCTCCAGCACCTGTACTATCAATGCAAGTGAGCTCAGAATTCTGCTGCACCAGTGTACACCTAAAAGAAGAAGGGCGCTGCTGTGCTGATCACCATCACAAAGCCATTCTAGCAGTATCCTAATTGTTATTAATATTTATATTCCATCTTTCTTAATTTACCATCAACACGAACAACAAACTCAGGCAAAATGCACAGGTAGATAACAATACTCCAGGATGAAGGGCCTCGCCAGGCCAGCACCTCCCCACCCCGCCAGACTAACTTATCCAAAGAAGCGAAACAGACATGGGAATGTGAGCAAGGATGACAGCCTCTTGTCTCTTAAGTGCTGAATTCCTAAGTGGCTCCGGCTGACCTTAGTGAAGGCATCCAGGAGGAGTCGGATACTCGCCTGTTACAGGAGGGGGAATCTCTGATTCAGGAGGGTCCATGAAGGGCAGATCTTCCTCTTGTTTAACACTCAGTGAGAACACAGACGTTACGATGGGAAGGCCTGGGATGAGAAAACAAACCTGGCTAGAAGGAGTCACCCAGGACCTGCTAATGTTATATTAGGAACGGGATTTTAGGTCTCCAAATGTTTGATGTTACTGACCCACCTCCTGTGATGTGAAAATGCAGAGCCCTTTAAATGCAGAACATTTACTTACTAATGGGGGGGTCCTTCATGGTTTCTTTTCCCTCCTGCTCACAGCGTTGAGGGAAATATTTCTCCTCTTCCTTTTTAATCTTGAATATAACATCAGAATTAACAATTGAATAACCTGCCAATAAAAACAGAAAACACTTTTGTGTGGCCTGGAAGTTCCTCCGTTCTCCTTCCTTCTAGCTCACTCAGAACCAGTGCTGGCATTCTGGCACCAGGAGCGAGGATATTTCCTATTTATCTCCCACCTTTCCTAGTCTGCTCATGACAGCAATGGACCTGCGACTGAGAGCCAGGCACCGGGGTAGGAACATTCTCAGAAATCTTGGGTGCCAACCAAAATATTTGTAGCTCTTCCCTCCCATTGCCTAGGATTTTTGCTTTTACATGTTTTTTTTGTTTTCAATATATATATTTTTTTAATTTTGTATTTTTCCACCATTTTGAACATTTTTTTTTTTGGCTTGCTCAGTTTTGCTTTTTATTCCCTCCAGGGTTTTTCCCTTTCCTCTTTCAGCAGGCCCAGACGCTGTACAGCTGAAGCAGCTCCTGTCAGGCTTGGGATGATGTCACGCACAAGGCCCCAGATTTTAGGTGCTTAAGTGACCTGGCGCTTTGGATATTTCCAGCCTTACTGAAATATGGTACATAATAAGAACATAAGACTTGTCCTACTGGGTCAGAATGAGGGTCCATCAAGCCCTGCATCCTGTTTCCAACAGAGGCCAATCCAGGCCACAAGTACCCATGTTCCATGCTACTAATAGTAGTGGCTATTCCCCAAGTCAACTTGAGTAAAGCAGTGACGGCAAATAAAGACCCAATAGTCCAGTCAGCCAACAAGTTATTTAGTAACTGCTGCTCAGTAAAGGTTAGCTCCATGCAGTAATCTTACTTTTCTTCATTTCCATCTTCCAGCCATGGAGGTGTCCTCTGCGTTTACCGCCCGCCCTTTTGAATTTCGTTACTGTTCTGGTCTTCTTCACCTCGTCTGGGAGGGCGTGCCATGCCTCCACCTTTCGCTGATGAACTATTTCCTGATATTGTTCCCGAGTCTGCCCCTTTGAAGTTTCAAATCAGGACCCCTAGTTCTACAGCTTCCTTTCCATTTGCCCGTCACGGACATTTTTCCCCAAAGTATTTTTCTAAACTAGGGGCAGGAGGAGGAGTGTTGGGTTTTGGAATTCTTCCCATTGCTTTATCCCCACCATTTACGGGGAAAGGCAGCTTAGGGTTTATAAACCCTGGGAGCATGCCAAGTGGGTTAGTGGGCTGGAGAGCTAGAGATTCCCCCAGGATCTCAAGCAGGTTGGAGTCGAGGAGGATCTCTGGATCTTAAGCCAGTGGAGTTTGAAAAAGAAACATTTGGGGATTCATCCAGAGTCTCTGCCAAGGAGGAGAAGTGTTGACTTGTTGAATATTTTCTCTCGGACGTTATCTAAAGGGAAAGGTTACCCCTTTTTCCTTCTCGAAGAGCCCAAGCATCTCCAATGCAAGGGTGAAGAGATTTTCAAGGCACTTGTTGACGTTTCGGAGGAGGGAGAACCCCATTTTGCTATTTTTCCAGGACTTGGGGATTCATTCTTCTCCCTCCGTTTGGCGGATGTTGGAGTTACACTCTAGGATATCTTTCCTCAGGACGAAGGTGCAAAAGCAGGAATGGGTGTGATTAGAAGAAGGATGGACAGAGAAACCATTTGCTTTCGGGTGATTATTGGATGGCTGCTGATTCGACTTGGTTCCTCTTTTTTTACGTTACAGTGAAGACTATCTTGTTTTTGAATGCCAGCTGCGGACTCCAGTGTTTTTCTGTGAGTGCACCCAATGTAGACTTACTAGAGGGTGGATGGACCCTTTTGTGACTCCTGGGTTCTCCCTGTGGTGTTTTTCGGCTTCCCTGCTCTTATTTTTCACTATCTGACAGCTCCTGGAAATATCTGATCTAGAGTGGTTACTGAGATAGAATCTTCCTCCCCATTCAGACTTGAACCTGGAACCATAGCACCCCTAGTTGAGGATAAATGACTGAAATGGGGACCCACTACACATTAAAAAAAAGATTTGATATTACTCATCCTGCAATGTAGGTGATAGAAAAAGGCAGATTTACCTCTTGACATCAGGAAGCTGTGAATCTCCTTGATGACCTTCTTGTACAGCTCCTTCTGCCATTCTCCCAGAATGCCCCACTCCACTTCCAAGAAATAAGCAGCGACGTCGCTGAATGTGACCGATGCCTGGAACAGCAAACAGGACACCCTCAGCCCCTGTCCCTCCAGCTTCATATAACGTGGCCACCAGGGTTAGCAGCTGGCTGGGCCTATAGCACATTCCACCAAGTCCTCCTGTGAATGATGTAGCAGCAGGAGGAGAGCAGCACGTCAAGCCACGTCTGTCCCCTCCGGCTGCCTGGGCCCAACCAGTGCTTTGAGCCATGTCTTTATGATCACATTTTCAGATAACACAAAAGCATTCAAAGCAGTTAAAGCACGGGCTGACTGTGAAGAACTGCAGGAGGATCTTGTGAAGACTGGGGAACTGGACATCCAAATGGCAGGTGAACATTAATGTGGACAAGGGCGAAATGATGCACGTACGGAACAAAAAAAAAAAATTCTTTATCATGGGGGGGAAATTATTTTAATAGCCCATATAAATTAAACAGCAAATAGGAGCATAATTTACACCAGCTGTCAAAGCTGAGTTTAAACAAAAGGTTTGGACAATTGTCCAGAGGACAGGTCCATCAACATTTATTAACCAAACAGACTTCAGGATCACCGCCTCATACTAACAGGAATGAGCACTAGGACAATGGATCTTCCAAAGTGGATCCGTTGGGTCCTTTCAAGTGACCCAGACTGGCCAATTCAAGGGAGAAGATGCTGGGCTTGATGGCCCACCGGCACGTCTTATGTTCTCATGGCACTATGGTTTCCCATGCAGTCAAACCACAAGTCTGGCCCGGGCAGCAGGACGAAGCAGATGTGGCATGCTACTGCATGTGACGGGGTGGGATACAGGATCAGCCTGAGGGAGGAGGAAACAGAAAGGATCAGCCTGAGGGAGGGAAACAGAGAGGAGGAGGATGGAGAGCAGATAGACTGAGGGAAAGGAAGCGAGAGAGGGGAGAGAAGAGATGGGGAAGGGAGGAGGCGGAGAGTTCTGGGAATGGGTGACAGAGAACAGGAAAATGGGGAGGGGTTAGCTGGGGAAGGCGAGAAAGTTTGGCTGGAAAGGCTGCAGGAGAGGAAATCCACAGGCCGAGGCAATGAGACGGGCGTTACAACGGGCACGTGAATCGCGCGTCCGTTTGCCTCCCGCACGCACAGCCACGTCTCCTGGGTGCCCATTGCAATATTTAAATGAGCTGCTGCGGTAAAAAGCATGCGCTAGGGAAGAATTCTGTGTCCCCTGGCGCTCAAATGCATCGGGCGCCCACAACTGCACCGGGCACTCAATACGAGCATCCATTTTATGCCCACTTCAGAAGAGCAAGGGGCGAAATCGGCCTGGAGCGGGTCTAGTGTGCGTCCAGAATTTTGGGTTTTTTTCCATCATGCCATTACATTCTCCCTTTAGCAGTAGATTTAAGCATCGCAACCATACCATTAGGAGGAACCACAGAGGACGGTATTTTTAAAAATTCCTCCTGAGCCCGTGACTCGCGGATTGACTTAACGCCAGCTCTGGGGCTGGGGTCAAATTTGCCGCGTTGAAAAGTGCGCGTAGGGCGCCCAGCGATTTCCTGCATCAGGGGGTAATAGCTGATAGCCTCATCTACACAGAATTTGCATGCGATGGCCGCTATTGGCTATGTACTTGATTGGGCGCGCGTTTTGGATGTGCTAATCTCCTGATCGCATCGGGTGCCAGTCTAGCGCGACCAAAATGCAGGTCCAACTGCAGTAAAGTGCGCTAGGCTGGGCGCAATTTACTGCGTCGGCCCCTCAGGGGGTGAAACCGGGAGACAGAAGACTGAGGGACTGGTGGGAGTTAAAACTGCACAGGGAATCCAATAGGAAAGAGAAGAAGAGCTGAAGGAATAGCACAGGGGTGGAGTTAGGGATGAGAAAGGAAAGTAATTCATCCAAACGTGATGCAGAATTGCCAGGGAATTTCCAAACCCTTGGCACAGCACTCACCCTTGATCCAGCACAAGAAAACGGAGAGGTTGCTATTCAATAAGCCAGCAAGCAGCAAATGAATTCAGGTAAATGCTACACGCGTAACTTTTCACGGCTATCGAGCAAAACTTACCCAGTCTAACGGATAAGTTAGGGCAGCTTTCCCCATCAGACCTAGCTCCCTGGTTAAAGTTTAGCCCTGCTGCTGACACACACCCGGCAACACCTTTTTGTCTGCATACATTTTGTGGGTGTTCGGTGGGGGGAGAGAGATTTTCAAGTCTCACCTTTTGTCCAGGTAGCTCCAAATGTTACCCGGACTAATATCCATCAACCTCTGAGGGTTCTGATTATAGGATAAAGAGAAGACTGCTCTTTTGAAGAGCTTTGCACTGTGCTGTGCAGAAGGAAGATTAGAAGAGCTCAAGAAAATATTCTCCTTTAAGTGCGGGTGTCCTGTATACAGGGGGAGAGAGAAGAATCTCTTACCGGATCAGAGAGCAGGGCAGACATTTCCCTCTGAATTCTGCAGCTGCGGGGAGGGATTCAGGCTGGAGATTTCCCTGTTCCAGCTTAGAGGCTGAGAAAGATGAATAGGAGAGGAGGGGGTGCAGCTGATTCCTGGGGGTGTCAGATAAAGTCTGCTGATCTCAGGGGGAGCAGAACTCAAACCTTCCCCTGTAGGTAAAGATCTTTGCCCTGTGCTGTGAGGAGGGGAGGCTGCAGGAGCTGCACAGGAAAGGTTTCCCTTTAAGTGCGGGTGTCCTGTATACAGGGGGAGAGAGAAGGATCTCTTACCGGATCAGAGAGCAGGGCAGACATTTCCCTCTGAATTCTGCAGCTGCGGGGAGGGATTCAGGCTGGAGATTTCCCTGTTCCAGCTCAGAGGCTGAGAAAGATGAATAGGAGAGGAGGGGGTGCAGCTGATTCCTGGGGGTCTCAGATAAAGTCTGCTGATCTCAGGGGGAGCAGAACTCAAACCTTCCCTTGTAGGTAAAGATCTTTGCCCTGTGCTGTGAGGAGGGGAGGCTGCAGGAGCTGCACAGGGAAAGGTTTCCCTTTAAGTGTGGGTGTCCTGTATACAGGGGGAGAAAGAAGAATCTCTTACCGGATCAGAGAGCAGGGCAGACATTTCCCTCTGAATTCTGCAGCTGCGGGGAGGGATTCAGGCTGGAGATTTCCCTGTTCCTGCTCAGAGGCTGAGAAAGCTGACTAGGAGAGGAGGGGGTGCTGCTGATTCCTGAGGGTCTCCGATAATCTCCCTCCTCTCCGTGGATCAGAGACTAAGGCATGCAGGGATTTCCACTCCCAGGAAGGAGTGGGTTTCTGCTTTGCTTCGGATGCTTTGCTGCCCTTGCAAGCAGCTAGAGGAAGGGAAAGCAGCAGAGCACTTGTGCTGAGCATGCGCCAAGCTCCCTAGCTGAGGCCTTGCCACTTTCCCCCAGTGCATGCTGGGTAGATTCCAGATAGCCACAGGAGGAACGAGTCAGGGACCTGCTTTAATCCTGTTGCATCTAGGGACTTGAAGTTTTTGGGGTTTTTTTTAGGTATATCAATAACTAGGGACCTTCATTTTCAGTTTTTATTTTATTTTTCTGGAAATTTCACTGTTATAACAAAAAATAAATATATCAGTGGAAATATGGCCATACTACCACAATCAGCACTTACTTATAAAAACACAGTAGAGATAAGCAAATAACCTATTCAGGAGTAACTATCTGTCATAGAGTGTGAGTCCTTGACTGGAGCATGGTCAACATAGCCAAGCAGGCAAACCCATTAGACCCACACTAATAGCAGGTGGACTTGCTCTGAATGGGACAAGGGCTTAGGCTTCACCCGGATCAGCCTCTTCCCCTGCAAGTTGAGCCCTTGGCTTCTGAGGCCGGCAGGACTCAGGCAAGAGTTCCAGAAAATGGCAAGCAGTCAGAGTCATGGTCCAGGCAGAGATCAGGCAGCATCAACATCCAAGCAAAGGTCAGGCACCAGAGAGCAACCTGGAGGGCAGATAGGAACAGGACTGGGGCAAAGGCAGAGCAGGCTGGCACAAGGCACCAGACGCCAAGCACAGCAGGGGACCTGTTGCTGAGGGGCTGGGTGGTGGAGCTGAGCTTATATACCAGAGCTGGGATGACATCATCAGTCAGCGGCCACCGGAAGTGCTGGCTGCATGGACTATCAAAGGGCCACAGGAAGTGGAGATGGTTTCAACCCGACCCTAGGATGCAGCCTGCTGCAGGAAGCCATGCTGGGCGGGTCTGGCAGTACGGGACATTACATTGTCATGAGGTTTGGAGTAAAATGAAAAAGTCTGGCATATCAAGGGATCCAGAACAGTTCTCCCATTCTGGATGGCACTGGATCTGGTACCGTGCCCTTCTAGACTTCATGCGGGCAGGATGTTACCACCTCCAAAATCTTGGCGCATTCGGCCATCGCCTAGTTTGCTTAATGGAAGCACCGAGCCTGCTGGTCCCACTGAGATGGGGGTGGATTAGAAGGGGAAGGCAGGAGCAGCAGGAACGCGGGTCATCTCTCTCCTGAGGAAACTAAAAAATCATGGCAGTGCTGGCACCAGGGGAGGGCAAGGGGGTAGGTTCCCCAGCCATTAGGGCTAAGGAGGCCATCATCAGCAAGGCTGCATTTACTTATGGGCACAGCAGGGGTCCCACTGCATAAGCACCCAGGGCTCTGCCCAGTGACTGCATTGATCAGCGAGCTGAAGCTCAGGCAGCAGGGAACAGCCCTCCGCGGAGTCTGCTTCCTGCTTCAGCCCCTCCCTTACCATGCAGCCTGCAAGGACAAGGAGAGGGGGGAGGGGGCCAGCCTGAATCACAGCACAGGGTGAAGCACCCCTATTTACAGGGGACAGGAAGGGAGGGAGGTGAAGCTTGAGTGGGGAGCAGAACAAAGAAATCCGTTTTTGCCTGCATATTTCCAATCCTGTATCTGGTGAGGGTCTCCATGTTCAGCCGGGCCAGCCATTTCACGGATTACCTTTCACCACTATAGAAGGAATTTCTGTCATTTGATAAACTTTGCTATTTCTTGCAGGTTTTTGTTTTTTTTTTGCATAAGGCTGAAGGATACGTCAGGGCTGCCATAGGGCCTGTGAGTGCGTGCTGGCTCACAGGCCCCGTGCTGGTTTTATTTCAGGTTTCTGCAGATATTGCCATGGCACAAAGGTCTACAGTGCTGCAGCCTGAGGAGCGTAGGAGAGCAGGGGACGGGGGAAGAGTGGAGCCAGAGAAGGGAGGTTGGGGGAGACAGGGGGCTGCTGCTTTATTTATTTATTTAAAAACTCTTCTATACCGTCGTTAAGTTAATTCACCATCACAACGGTTTACAGAAAGGCACTGTAAGAAAAACCTATAATTGGCATAGATTACAAATTACACCAATTTCTATTGCTTCTACTGAGCAAGGAGTTGGTGAGGGGGAGGACTGATGCTGTTGGGCAGAGGGTGGAGAGAAGGAACTACTGGGCAGGGGTTTGAGGAGAGGGATCGTCTCTTGCTGAGCAGGTGGGTGGAAGAGGGGCTGTTGGGTAGGGGGTGAGGAGGGAAGCTGCTAGGCAAGAGATAAGTGGTAAAGAGGGGGTGGAAGTGGAGGATACAGGGCAATGAATGGGTAGGGAGTGCAGGAATGGAAAGTGGGCTTCTGGGCTAGAGGGGAAAGCCAGGGAGCGCTGTGCCAGAGCAGCCACTGGTAAGGTGGGGGAGGGGGAAGGGTTAATTCTGAATATTTGCCCCAGGCACAGATAAAGTTAGTCCCTGCCGTGTCGTAGGAGGCAATGTCTTATTGTGGATTGGTAACTGCCCCAGGGAGCTGCACTGGGGACTGGTGCTGTTTAACTCATACATTAAGAAGCTGGAAAAAGGAGCAATGGGTAAAGTGAGCACATTGGGGATGAGAACAGGTTTTTGCAAACTTGTCAAAAGATGTGAGGAACTGCTGAAGGACCGTGGGAGCCGGGCATCTAAATAGCAGAAGAAATGTAATGCGATCAAGGGCAAAGTGATGCACGCAGGGAGAAATCAGCCCACCTCGAGGTTCACCATGCTGTGGTTTGTATTAGGAGTCGCCACTCTGACAGGGAGCTTGGAGTCACTGCGCACAGTCCCTTGACACCCAGAAAAAGCAAATCGGCTGTTAGGAATGATTTGGAAAGGGGAGGAGAATAAAATAGGACCTCTCGGCGTGCCTCTGGGCAGATCCATGAGGTGGCTGCATCTTGAGTATTTTGTTCCGTTATCGTTGCCCAATATACAGATAATGGCACTGGAATGGCTCCCTTGTGAACAGCTTAGGGCTCTTGGTCTTGGAAAATCGATGTGATAGAGGCTTATTCAATCGTGTGTGGCAGAGAACATGTAAACCGAGAACAGATATTTACTCCTGCCGACAGCATTAGGACCAGGGGATCCTCCAGGAAACAAGCTAGCTGCTGTTTTAAAACACATTTTTCAGTCCATATACAAATTCTGGAATTTGCTGCCAGATAATGTGGTCAAGGGTAGTTTTATAGCCAAGCTGAAAAAAAGGTCTGGACCAGTTTCTGGCGGATGGGTTCATCCAGACAAGAGTTGGGTATCTGCACTTCCTAACGTCTGGGAAGGAAGAGCAGGGATCTGATGGGTGATCTGGACTGGCCACTGGCAGTTGCTAGTCTGACTCAGCATGGCACGTCTTATGTTCTTATGATGCAGATCTGAAGACTCCAGTGGGGTGGGCTGACTTAGGTCCAAGGACTCTGGCTGATGGCAACACCGCCTCTTTGGCGCAGGCTGATGTGGGCCCAATGGCTCCAGGGGATCCAATACGCCAAGCCGAGGACGCCCCAGGCGACACGCGCTGTATAATAACGTCATCTCTTTTCTGAGTGGTACCCACAAAGGGCAGGGACCGGGGAGGTCGCCCTGATTTGCCCCTCCTCCTCCTTTAAGGACAGCCCTGGTTACAGGCTCTAACCCAAAGCAGAGCCTGCCATATTGTTCTGGACTGTGTCAATTTTGAACCAGAGAGAGTCAAGGTTTCTGTGTTAGGCCACTGACACATAGATATAAGCTTATTGCTATAAAAAAGAAATGAATACTGCTATGGTAGTAATCTATTTTATTATGGTTAACACAAAATTGGAAATGTCACTCATTTGGAAATCTCCTCGCTCACGGAGCGCGAGGGGGACTGGGGCTGATGACTCTTCGACCCCTTAGCTCGGAAGTCTCGGATTCGGACAGTGCCACAGTTGTAACCAGGACAGAAGAAAGCCCGGAGTGTCCCCCTGAAGGTATCGGTGAAGGTGAAGAGATGAGATTTAGTTTCTGCATCGTAAAAGGAGACCTTTCCCATGTCGTAGTCCAGGAGAATGCCCACGGCCTGGGGTCGCTCGCTCAGACGCAGCCGGGTCACAGGGGAGGTGAGGGCCCGGTACTCATCTCCGTACCTGAGTCTCACCACCCAGTATCCCTCCCCCGGCGACAATGTGATGCGTCCCCTCCTGCTCACGGAGTCTTTACACAAGCCCAGCTCCCAGTCCGTCTTGTCTCCCACCTCCACCTCCCAGTAATGTCTCCCCGAGGTGAAGCCCTCGCCCCCCAGCACGCAGAGAGAATAATCAAATCTCTGGGCAGTGTCGGGCACATCTTGCTTTGTGTCGCCGCATCGGACGCTTTTTCGATCCTCGGACAGGACGAGCCACGGATGAGCAGTCTCAGGATCCAGAGTCACATCCGCTGCAGAGGGGGAGACACATTAATAAACATGAGCAGAGACTTCTCATTGGCCCCTCACCCACCTGCCTCTAACCCTCATTGGCTGCTTCCTCAGTCACTCACTTATTCCATGAAAGGAGTTCTACTATTGGCCATTACTCGCTGCCAGGGCTCAGCCATACCTGGGATCCTATTATCCATCTGCTCCTTCAGATGCGCCTCATTTGATTGCTTCCCCCTTATCCCATTTCTGAATGAGGTAAGGAAAGGGAAACTTTAATTGGTTAATTCGATCCCAGGCTTCCCATAACACACAACCCTATTGGCCACCTGTGTCCCCACAAAGTCGGTAGGGACTTTGTCTTCTCAGTAGAGGGTGGAAGGACACGTGTGCATGAGGAGAATCTAACTCACTATTTCTCTTTCAACTGAAACCACCTGCAAAATAATGGCACTAAAGAAAGTGCCTTATTAATCAAACCATTCCACATGGGACTTCGGTTTCATCCAGAGCAGAGAGCTTTATACATTCTAATTATTTTATGCACACTCACTGCACGGTGACAAGAGCGTACAAAGCTCAGGCTGTGTTCTTCCACAATCAACGGCCATCATTAAAACGTTAAACCTCATACTGAAAGAAGAACACAGCCTGAGCTTTCAAGCCGGTCACTCTGCAGTGTCAGAGAATAAAAAGGATTTACAAAGCAATGTAAGCCGATCATTCTTGAAATGTATTATCGGGATCGCACAAAAACGTATCTCGACAGAGCAGTCACTCCTGGACAGCACATGCTCCCTTTACTTCCCCCCCCCCACTACTATGCCATGGTATGTAAAAGAAAGAAATCCATTTGGAGACACGGACAGCAGAGAAACCGATCCCAACCACTGCCTGTAGATGTCTGTATTGTGGGACGACAGCGAGAATACCTAAAGCAAGAGTCGACAGGTCACACCGGTGGACAGCGATGCTCGCACAACTAATCAGCTTTAATTACCTGCATGTTTGCAATATTCCATCCACAGCTCTGAATTAAAACAAAAAGAAAGAAAGAAACAGTGATCAAAGGTCACATAAGAGAGGCAACTAGCATTCTTTGCATTGGCTTTCACCACTGGACTTTGCAGCTATTTTCAAAAGACTTTCATTTTGAAACCCGACCTGCACGCAAAGCACCTGTGGACATTTTGCACCCGATTTTGGGCAGATGGACTTTCTCTGGAAAAAGATCATGCAGTGCGGTCGACGAAATGCCCACCCAGTGGAAACCGCAGCACGCGCGCGGGTTACTGTCCGAATCCTGCCCCCGCAGGAAGGCCTCTGCTCCGGGTGGAACACCGTGCGCTCAGGTTTGCCTAGAGCAGCGTCATTTGGGGGCGGCGGCAGAATCCTGCCAGCGAAGTTCTGTGCCAGCCCTAATGCCGCCAAAGAAGGGAATGCCATGCTGGAGCTGCCCACCAATAGGTAGGTTAGGGAAGGGGAGCTGCAATGCCAAAGGTTCACCTAGGGGGGCAACTACTCGGGCAATGACCCCGACTGTGCTTACTTTTCGCAGGGCTGAGGGTCAGCAATTTTCGCAGGCAGCCAACTTTCACTTTTTACTGGACCAACTGCTTTGAGACGGTTTCTCAGAAAGGTATTAAAAAAAAAACCTATTTAACTGTAAGTAAAAGGTCACAAGTCCTGTGGATTGTGCTTCTTTGTACGTAAGAAAAGGTAACAAATAGAGAAATGTTAGAGAATCCAGATGCTAAAAATGTCCATCAGTAAACTTATAACATTTCCCCTGTTACAAAGCCAAAGCTGGACACTTTTTGGGAGTCTAAATGCAACCATAATTAGATATTTACCAAAGGCACCAGTCTCTCATACTTCTGAAGATCACAACTTTACGCACAGTTCTCAGAGGGAAAGTCTGAGCATCTCCCAAGGATCCCAGCACACGTTTGGGGGGTGAGCAATTTTCAGAAACCCCTTTTATCCAGGTAGATGGCTTTTGAAAATTGTCCAACTATGGATTCTTCCAGGATTGTTCTGGGAAGGCGGGGTGAGGTCATCATGATTGGTGAGATTATTTATCTAAATCTCAGGGGGAGGGGACAGGCGGTCTAGGGCCTGAAATTGAATCGGGGGAGAGGGGCACAAGGCTGCAGATTCACCAAGGGTGCCTAATACCCTTGCAATGGCCCTAGGTACAAGCTGTTTTGTTTCAAAAAATGTATATTCCGTTTAAACAGAGCGGCTGCCCTAAGCGGGTTCCAGAGGACAAATATTTTACAGGCCCACAAGAAACATAGCACAGAATTAATCCAATTGCAGCACAATCCATATTTATTTCCAAAAAGTCATTCTCCCTGAAACTTTGCACTTCCTTTTCATGTGCGCATAGTGTAACTTAACCTGCAGGGAAAAATCTCCCCTAAATGCAGGCAAAAGTGCCTATGTTATGGAGTATGCATACTTTTACCCCCAGTGAGGTAATTCAGCCTGAGGATGTGGTGAAAGCTGTTAGTAAAGCTGCGTTTAAAAAGGTTTGGACAAGTGCCTGGAGGAAAAGTCCATGAACAATTATTAAGGTGGAGTTGCAGAAATCCATGGTTATCCCTGGGATAAGCAGCTTGGAATCTAACTCTAGGGATCCTGCCAGATACCTATGACCTGGCTTGGCCTCTGTTGGAAACAGGATACAGGATACTGGGCTTGATGGACCTTTGGTCTGACCCACCATAGCAAGTCTTAAGTTCTTAACTTTTTTTACGTGACTAGATTGCTTTGAAAATTGTCCTCTTAAAATGTTTTTCAGACGGAAGGAG
This sequence comes from Rhinatrema bivittatum, assembly GCF_901001135.1. Classification (NCBI taxonomy): domain Eukaryota; kingdom Metazoa; phylum Chordata; class Amphibia; order Gymnophiona; family Rhinatrematidae; genus Rhinatrema; species Rhinatrema bivittatum. The sequence goes on along the minus strand of NC_042633.1, from coordinate 28,536,162 downwards.
ACAGTATCCAGCTGACAAGCAAGCTTTTTTTTTTTTTTTTTAGAATAAACCCCTTATCATGGCCAACAGGAAGGGCAAGCCAAGGACCTACCTGAAGGATGACAGCCCAAAGCTGTGGGTTGTGGGGCTGACGGTTGGCTCTTTGCTGCGGCCGTCTGGGCTTGGACCCGGGCCTTGGATGGTTGAGGGAGACGCTGCGGCACTTCCCGGCTCACTGCTTGGGCTGGAGGAGCCGCCCCACCTTGAGTCTCTCTCCCCGGCTGGGTTTTCGAGAGCTGGCGCTCTTTCGTCGACGTCCGATTTGGAGAAGGCAGCGGGCCATGTTTCCTTGGAACCGGCTGTGCTGTAGGATTTAGACTCTTTACAACGGGGCTCACTATAATATCCTTCTGGTGAATTATCGGGGCATTCAGAGATGAAGTCTGAGGTGACTCTGCAAGAGAGACAGACAGTAATTCTGGAAGTTAGGCCAAGCCTTTCGTTTAAACTTAAATCGTTTGGAAACTGCGTTTTCCGATTTAAAAACTCTTGTTTCTACTCAAGGAACCCTGGTGCTTCAAAGCTCCAGAAGAAGTACAAAAGATTTTCAAAGCTCTTCACATGCATAAAACGCTTTTTTATTCCCCCAAATTTTTCTTTATTAACTCCCATCAGTTAATTAATACATCAAAAGATTCCTAATTATATCCTTCCTCCCCCTGCCTAGAACATTAAACTACCCTTTCCACTGTGCCGGCATTTCTCCATCTCTTAAAAAGGAAATTATTCAAACCTGGAGCAAACCACGGGTTACCATGGCTTGAGAGAGACGGTGAGAGTGCCTAACTATGTTTAACTTTAACACACAACAGATTCCAAGCTTTTCTGGCTGCAGCTACCAAGATGTTTTTCTTTACATCTTCTGGTAAAATCCAGTTCTGCCATATGAAGGATATTATCCAAACACAAAGGATATGCCCAGTCTTGTAAAAATGTAGGAGGGGAGTAATCAGAAGTCTCATAGAGCCAGTCATGTTGAAAACTGGGTTTTATGCTCCTGAATGGCTGTACTTACATGGACATGCAGTCCGAAACACGGCCCCGTGTCGGGTGACCAGAGTTGTCGGTATTACATAGCAGGAAGTTTGTAGCTGATCGACCATCAAGAATCGGTCATTTGGAGTATTGATACATATCAAGAAAGTTAAGTACTCTATCAAATTAATTTTAATTGCTGCATATTATAAAAAGAATTGAAAAAAAGTGCTATTGCCGGATTCACTATTTAGTGACCTATGATTAAGTATAAGAAGAACATAAGAACATGCCATACTGGGTCAGACCAAGGGTCCATCAAGCCCAGCATCCTGTTTCCAACAGTGGCCAATCCAGGCCATAAGAACCTGGCAAGTACCCAAAAACTAAGTCTATTCCATGTTACTGCTGCAATTAATAGCAGTGGCTATTTTCTAAGTCAACTTAATTAATAGCAGGTAATGGATTTCTCCAAGAACTTATCCAATCCTCTTTTAAACACAGCTACACTAACTGCACTAACCACATCCTCTATAAGAACATAAGGCTGAGTCTAAAAGCGCGAGCTAATACGATGATGCCTATTATGATGGTCATTCTACCAAATGTAAAAGTTTGTTGGCATTAGAGCGAGAGCGTCTAAAAACTGAAAATACACAGATGATTGTTGGTGTATTTCTTTGTATTTATAATATCTACCAAGGGATCTGAAGAAATCTAGTTTCATTTTCTGGTTGTCTTGTTAGTTGTACTTACATGGACCCAGGTTCAGCTTGTATAAAAGTGCATGTGCAACTCTGTTTTCACATAAACCGCAGTGGGGATGGAGTTGGCTTTTATGCGCCTATGGAGCTTACTACTCTTAAAACACGAAGGGATGGAGGGGGAAACCTGCATGGAGCGGAGGTCATTATCCTAAGCAACTTGCTGGGCAGAGTGGGTCTTTATCTGCTGTCATTTCCTATGTAACTTTTCAATTTTCTAAAACGTACAGGTGTAAACTACATTGCACGAGTGACACCTTACAAAGTGCAGGTGCAACTTTGTGCAATGTAATCTGCCTGTGTACTTGGCCTGAATACATTCAAAGCAAATCTAAGCACATAAGTTGGCTTTTAAGATAACCTCCATCCTGGCTGTTTGAAAATCTTCCCCTCTTAAAGGATAGTTTTTAAATGAGTTGCACGTGTAAATGAAACCTACTATCCTAACTATTTTAAAAGTGCACTTACACTTGTCTAATAACTTATGGACAATACAATAGCAGAGTTTGCAGCAATTTTCAAAAGCCCACTTACACGGGTAAAACCCAATTGGAAGCTTGTAAATGCTTTCTAAAATCAGGCCCTTAAAGGCTGAATCACTGAAACATGTTAATTTAACTCTAATCACAGATAGCACCATAATTAGAACGAAAGTCAAATCCACGGAAAGCTCTGGAGCACAGACATTTTAAGAGCATTGTTTCTTTCCAGTTGCTGGGCAGAACAGTTTATAAAACCCATCTACCCGGGTAAGAGGGCCTTGTGAGAACCGTTCGCCCTGCGGGCGTGCTCTTCCCACAATGTGCGTTACAGTCACTTGCATTTTCCTAGGGGTGTTCCTGGAGGTAGGGATAAGCCAGGGGAGGCAACATCATGTAGTTTTGTATTTCACAGGACAAGTTTTGTAATATTTAGAATTTAGCGAAATATAAGAGAAAGTGAGAGAATAAAAAATAAAAGTTCCTGGGAAGAGAAGGACGTCAAGGAGAACAAGCAGAGAAATGGGGAGAAAGCCAAGAAAGATCTGCATGGACAGATTATATCCCTGCATCTGATAAACTTCATATTCTGCCTGCTAATGATCTCATACAAATAAAGAGAACCAAAACAAGAGAGAATGAGTCTTCTTTACCTCCAAATTTTGTTATCAGTTTCTTCAGTTGCTGAGGGTAGCTCAGTTGGAAACCCATTTTCAGGTCAGTAGAAACAGCATTTGGTTCTGGAAACTCCATGTTCTGATACCTACAGGTAAGAGAGTCACTGGGATTATTCTGGGAGATGTTCCCCCCCAGGAGCTAGAGATGGGACAGGTGGAGGGAGTGAGATGCACCCAAGGCCCCTGCTCTCCAGTGGCAACTCGGAGGAAGATTCTGTGGCTAGAATGAGACATTTCAGTGGTGCTTCTGTAGAATATTTGTATAAATGTGAAGGTGTAACCCCCATGCCCAGCCACGCTCCAAGCCAATTCCTTAGCAACAGGTCCTCCTGCTTCTGCAGGGTGTTGCCACCTTGCTGTCTGTTCTTGCCTCATCTTGCCTTGTGCTTCCCTTTGTCGTGCCTTACTGTCTCTTTCCTTTGGCTCTGTGTCCCTTGCCCTGCTTGTCTCTGTCGTATCCTGGTTCCCTGTCATTGTCTTGTCTATCTGTCTCTGCCCGACTTCGGGTTTGGACCCTAGCCTCAGACCCCGACTACGCCTTTGGACTGCCACCTGCCTTGACCACAGCTTGGACCTCGACGCTGCCTGATCTCCGCCTGCCCCAATGGCTGCCTGGACCTTGACACTGCTTGCTCGCTGTCCACCCTGACCTCGGCCTGCTACTCGACATCTCCTGCCCGCTCAATAACAGGACCACTGTCGAAGCCCTGCTGGTCCCTGGGGCTCAACCTGTGGAGAACGGGGCTGGTGTAGTTGAAGGCCTAGACCCAGTCCTTGTAAAAGCGAGTTCACCTGCTGTCGGCATGGCCCAGCGGGGGTTTGCCTGCTAGGCTGCATCAACCACATCACAGCCCAAGGGCTCACATCCGTGAGAAATAAAGCTTATGCAAGAACCACAGCTACAAGTATGGCAGGTCTGTGGATGTCTCTCTCCTATGACCCCTTAGGGTGCAAGGACCGCTATCTCATACAGAGGAAGGGGGCAGTCAGAACAGAGCCCTACCTGCTCAGGGTGTCCTTCACATCCTAGAGGAGAAATGAGAGAGAGATTATTTCTAATTACATCGCACGGATTATGAGCAGCCACTCACCGCTTCAACCAGAGTTTGCTATGGGGTCAGGCACTGGGAGGAATAAGGAGAGAGGCTAGTTTTGACGGGGTTTCTTATAAGAACTTCCCTGGGAGATGCCAGACAGAATGAGGATCTTTTTACTTCAAAAGATGGAGCTGTTGGTCAGTGCTGATGTAGCAGCACCAGGGACTGACTAGGACATTAGAGTTCAGTTTTTATTCCCCATTCCTCATCCTATCCAGTCTGTTCTCACTGCATGTGAATTAGTACAGCTAAATTCTGAGCTTCATAAGCACCGGCAGGCTCACTTAACTTTCAAAACGTACTGAATACAAATAGAAAACAGAGAAACTGGAAAGAACTAAACTGTTGCACCTGTAATGAGTCCTTCTAAGAATATTTTGCTTGAATTAGTGTGAAAAGCAAAAGCTTTTCTGGAAGACAGAGGATGCGAGTGGGGAAGCAGTCGTAGAGCTTGTGGGTAAAATGAAGAAATTGTCCCCACAGAACAACAAGTTCCTCATAACATCCTGGGTACTGTAGAGGTAACCGGTTGGGGGTAAAGATTACATCCGGAGTCAGGACACGGAAAACACAGAGAGGTCCATGTTCAGAAGCATTTAGCCGGATATCTCAGAAGTTATCCAGCTAAATGAATACTCGGGCACTTAACAGGCTAAATTCTCGGTGATCTGTAATGTCTGAGGCTACAAAATAAATACAGCTCTGGACTAATCATTTCTATGGTGGGTGGATGAATAGAAAGCTCCAAAGATGTGATCGGACTGCAGATGACTTCCTCATAACTTGGGAAGACCTATAACCCCTGCTGACAGCCAATTTAGGCATATACCACTCAGCCTTTGAAAATATACCCATGTGTGTGTGTACGTGTATCTATATAATGTTCTACTACAGCTTTGCCATTTTTTCCCCCAATGTGTTTTACCATGTACATTATTTTGCTTTAAGTATTTCTTAAGTATCCATCAGTTCTCACGCAGATGTATAACCTCCTCAGAAACGTCTCCGGAGATCTCACCATCAGTAACTCCGCGGCGGGCTGCTGACTCTTCTGCTCTATCTCGGAGATCAGCTGCATGATGGCGGAGCTCTGCTCTTCTAGCTGGGCCACATTTTCCCTGATTCTCTGCAGAATCTTCTTCTCTTTCTCCTCCAGCCTGGAGAGAAGTTTCCACTTCTCCTTATTCAGAAGCTGGTGCAACTCCTCAAAGTCGGACACAATCTTCTGTCTCTTGATCTCGGTCGCACCCTGGATTAAATCAAAGGAGAGGTAAATCTCAGTAACTCTGTAGGGGTTTTGCGCCATCACATCAAATTGTGATAGAATTTCCTAATTGTAAAAAAAAAAATTCATACTAACTTGCATAAGGATGCAATTCTGCTTTCTAACAGTTGTGATCATTTTTTTTAGATTCTACATTAGCCTTAGGTTGGGAATAAGTTATCCATTCTCCTTCCCACAACCTTGAACATACATTCGACTTGGTATTTTTGAGAAATAGTTGGTCAATCTCTGCCCTTTTCTCTTATTCGTGGACAGATTCCCTGGTCTGACCACCATTTGATTTATACGATGGTGGGTATCTCTTGCAGGAATATTCATTCCAGAGCTAACTCCCGCATGGGAATTAGCGGAGGTTATACTGAGATAGACCAATTACAAGAGTTGCGGCTTCCTGAGCTTAATGACCTCGCTATCCTGGATGTTGATTTGGCTGTCACTGGATGGAACATGACATTGTAAACTGCGCTTGACCAAATAACTCCTGGGAAAAGTATTGTCACCCACAGGAGCTAAACGTCAGCTCAACTGAGCCGAACACTGATGGCGCAAGACTAAATTGCCTGAGGATGCAGTTGGGTTTTTTTTTTCACGTAAATTAAAGGAGTATAATATTATGGCCGACAACTTATTTTTCATCCCATATCTGTGCTGCTCCCATTCAGCCGCATGAATCATTCCAGATTGTTAGATCTTTGCCTTCTCTGTGATAACTGTAGTACATTCAGTTGAAAAACACGTGGCACTTACTCGATTTTTCAACAGTAAGGGTTGCCCAGCTTTCAGCAACATTTTGCCCAATGAGTCCATGAGCTGCTTGGCTGACCATTCTTTCCAATCCCCAAAGTGGGACACCTTTAAAGGAGGTCTCCGCTTCAGAGATCTCACAGATCACTAGGAAATGGAACAATACAGTCTGTCCATTGAATTCTTGTTCAACTGCCCTCAGGAAGGCACTGTGTAATCATCTTAGTGGCTTTATGAACAGATTAGTTAATGCATTTGTGATGCAGTGCGAGCAGGCTTAGGCTTCAGAAGGGCTGGAAGACAGAACAGTCTTCACTCCAGCCTTTTCTCCACAGAAAAATGCTTTATTCACAGCGCAGTAACATATTAACGACAGCAGAAAAAGACTAAATGGTCCATCCAGTCTGCCCAGCAAGCTTCCCACGGCAGTAAATGCCGCTCTGTGCAGGTTACTCCATGTTTATGTTTAAGGGTAATAACTGCCTCTCCGTGCAGGTTGCCCCCATAAAAGGTCACCCAGAGGCCCACTACCCCCAAGCTTTTTTTCATTCTTTCCCATCCTCTAGCCTTTAGGGATCCACAGTATTTATCCCAGGCCCCTTTGAAATCCTTCAGAGTTTTAGTCTTCACCACTTCCTCCGGAAGAGCGTTCCAGGCATCCACCACCCTCTCAGTGAAGAAATATTTCCTGATGTTGGTTCTAAGTCTTCCTCCATGGAGTTTCAAATCGTGACCCCCTAGTTCTACTAAATTGTTTCCAATGGAAAAGGTTTGTTGACGACCATGGATCATTAAAACTTTTCAAGTATCTGAACGTCTGTATCATATCACCCCTGCTCCTTCTCTCCTCCAGAGTATACATATTCAGGTTCTTCAGCCTCTCCTCGTAAGGCATTCGATGGAGACCACCCACCATTTTGGTCACCCTTCTCTGGACCGCCTCCATCCTGTCTCTGTCCCTTTTGAGATACGGTCTCCAGAACTGAACACAGTACTCCAGGTGAGGCCTCACCAAGGACCTGTGCTTACCTCAGCAGCATAAAGCAAGTCTTCCAACATTCACAGTCTTGGCTGGATATCTGCTTTCTTCCACCCCAGGGCCTCCCTGTTCTCTCCTGAGCCTGCTCTCTTAATCCCATAGGACCAGGATTCCCTTCTGGGCTGTGTCTTAATGTGGATCAGGCTAAATGTCTGGTCCTTGATTGAGGATTATATACTCTCCCCCTTGCTTAAGGTGGCTTCTGTTTGCCCAGTGTTAAAGAGAGATGATCTGTACCTCTTAGACTTGGGTAATTGGCATCTGATTTCATCGTTGCCGTTTTTAGCTAAGGTTTTACGGAAAGTGATCTTAAAGCAATGGCAAGACTTTACACAACAGCAGACCCTTTTTGGATGATTTTCGGTTTGGCTTTCGGGTTGCACGCAATACTGAGAGCCTTCCTTCTTTTATCCATCTTTTATGTGTTTCGCGGAGGTTTCAATTATGGCACTAACTTTTCCTTTTCCAGTTTTGCTCAACATCTCTTCTGCGTTTGACACTTTGACTCATACTATTTTACTTAACAGTTTGACGCTGATGGTTTTCTTTATTCTTTTCTGTTTTCAGAAAGGCACCTTGTGAAAATTCTTTTCCTCTCCTTTCGCTCTAAGCATTGGAGTGCCTACACTTTCTGCTACGTTATTTAATCTATATATTTGTTTTTCTTACTTTGCCAGGTGCTTGCTAATATGATTGTGGGATTATGGGCTATGCTTCGATGACATCCAGTTTTACTTTCCTGTCTCCTTCACGACTGATAATGCTTTAAGTAAAATAGTTCATTGCCCTCACTCATTTATTAAATGATCCACAATAGTTTAGGCTTGAATTTAACGAAGACATTATTATTGGCAAGGTTCCCCGTTTCAGATGTTTCTGTTTCATTTCACCTTTAATGGTTTGAACCTTGTTAGTTCCCCCCAGGTTAGGAACTCAGGAGTTCAGCTGGATTCTGCTTTATCCCTCCGTTCCCCAGATCAAAGGCGCAGTTAAAAATATTTTGGGCAAATTACGGATGCCACTCCATTTCAAACCCTTTTTATTAGAAGACCATCTTAAATCCGTTGTGCAAGCATTAGCTCTGTCATCTTTAGACTACCGCAATTCTTTCTATACAAGTCTCTCGCAATCTACGCTGAGTGTGGCTGAAAATGCCACAGGCCAGATTCTTTCTGGGGCTGATCTTTAGAATCAGAGAACTCACATTTTTATTCAAGGTACACTGGTTACCTTGAATTTAATCTGCCAAAATGCCGGCAATCATGTTAGCATTCCAAGCATTACGTCATTTACCTTGCAGATGTTTTCTTTCGGATTTCGCAGTTTGGACCATCTGTGAAGTTGGCGGGACTCGCAGAATCAGGGGAGCAGTTATTTTGTGTTATTGGCATGACCGCCCCAAAGTGCCTTCAGAAGTGAGATTTCATAAACAACTAAAAGCTTATCTAATTGTACGGGCCTTTGGCGACTGAGATCCAAAGAACAGGTGTCACGGTTTTTCAGATCCTGGTTTTTAACATAAGGCTGACTAGGGTGGCAATTTTTTCACGTGGCATTTTACGTTTTTTTTGCTGTAGTTACATACTTAACGCTGTCTAATGCGGTATTATATTTTGTAACCCAGCTAGAACTGGCAGGATATACGTTTTGCAATAAAGTAGAGGATCTTCACTCAGAAACTGTATCACAGGGGTCTCGGTTAGGAGTCAAAAGTCACAAACAACAAAGGATTGCATTCGATGGACACAGGGACCTTCGTTTTCAGTTTTTATTTTACTTTTCACGGGAATTCCTCAGGGTTTATTATATACAGACCAAAAATGGGGAGAAAATCGGTGGAAACAAAATAAGCTTTTTTTCCCTGCCGGCTTGTTAATATTCAGCTGGAGCTGCTCTCCTTCCAGAGATCGGGCCTTGGATCTCACCCCAGTTAGGGGCTATTAATTGTAATAAGTGCTGCTGGCTGAGGGAGGGAGGAGCTGGTGGCTGACTGGATGGGGGAGGGAAAGAGGAGGAATCTTTTGTCAGGGATCAACTGGTGGCTGGTTGGGAGGGAGAGGGAGGGTTTTTTTTACTTTCTGAGGACTGGGAGAAGGAAATTGGGGGGGGGGGGGGGGGGAGAGGTTTTTTTTTTTTAGAAAAACAACTTTCTTACCTCGGCTAGTTTCTTTCTTAAAATGGTGCAGACCAGCTGCAGGGCTGACCCAGGACATGAAAGATTGGAAAGAGGAGAAGGTAGATCCTCCCTGCTCCCCCTTCCTCTCCATCACTATTTAATTTTCAGGGGCCCTTCTTCCCGCCCCTCAGCGCTACAACCGGTCCAGGTAATTTAAGGAGAGCAGGTGGCCGGCCCCTGCCTTGCATAAGACTGAGAAACACTGCTCCATATAAAACAGGCCTGTTTGTTCCCCCTCCCTACATCAATGCCCCGAAGAACAGGATTCAAGGTTCCCTGCTCCGAGGGAGACGCAGACACCCACCATCAGTTCTTCGGCCTTCTTCTCTTCGCTAGCTTTAAACTTCACAAGATCTTCCAGCTTTTTTCGCAGAGGCTCCAGGCACATTTTAAATTTGTTCTGTGAACATGAAATATCTTTGGTTTGGATGTCAACATTACTTTTACCATTTTTTTTTTTAAGAACACAAATTTCAGACTTTAACGGGTACGTTCTCAGGAACACGCCTAACTGCAAACGTTGCACGAAACGGCCCGACTTTCCAACGCACGGCGCGCTCCCAAGCTGCGCCCGACTGAGCAGGCTCTACGGCTCACTATGCATGCAGAACTTTACCTGTCGCAAAATGATGGGCATGGCTATACCTGCAAACGGCGAGCCATGCGGAACGCTGAACGCTCTGGTTCCGCGTGCAAGTCCGGGACATGCCCGGGGTGCAAGCACATCTTTCATTCTTACCGGTACCGCTCTGACCCTGTCCCTGACGCCACCCCCTGGGAACCCTGAATGGGGCAAGTAAATTCTGAAAGGGGATTGGTCCTTTCACTGACAGTTAACAGTGGATGGACCAATCGGATGCCAGCGAGGCGCAGCCCTGCCCGAGAAGGTAAGGTCTTCTCCAGCTGGGGTTCTCTGAGGGTGGGGAGCAGTTGGAGGGCTTGGGAGGGGCTCCAGCTCTGCTAATTTGGTTTTTTTGAAGGTGGGTGGGAGGGGGGTTCTGCTGCTCGGAGGCTCCAGTGAGAAGAAGGGGGTTCAGCTGGCTCAGGGAGGGAGGACTCCTCTGCCTGGGGCTCGGTGGCCTCCTCTCTACCGTGACAAGTTTCACTCCTGCTTCTGACCAGGAGTTATATTTCCTGCGGTAAAAGAAGTGGCCCTAGGCAGCCTCCCCCTCTAGCATTATTGCCCTGCAATACGCATGGAGATGTGCCAAACCTGCGGTGGATGTTTACTCCTCTTTCTACTGCGGGTTTTTTGGGTTCCTAAATCTCTATTGCATACCAGAGTTAGGTTAGCGTCAAAACCTCTGCACTAAGACAGGAGTAAGAAGCACCACTAGGGTCAACGTGGCCTATTACCTCGCCCCCTTAATGGGTCCAATATGCAGCACTTCAGCCTGAGCAGTGGGGAGGGTCGGCATTCAGTCGTTCCCGCTACAGGTAATGGCGGCAAAGGGCGGGAGCGGCTCCAGAAAGGACGCTGCTGGCCCCCTGCCCTGGCGGCAGCGATGCCATGCAAACCCTGCTGCGGCCTGGGCCTCTCTTCTGGGACTGCAGGGGCCACCTGGAGAAGGGTCGTAGGAGCGGCACGGAGGCCGACGCTGCAGGACAGCCGATCATATCCTCAGAGTCGTATCTCTGGAGAAGAAATCCAAGCAAAGCAGGGCCAACTTCTCCATGCATGCAAAGGGGCAGGACCAGGACTAGATCAGCCTGCCCCCTGCCCCCCCCTCAAACTGCAGCCTCCGCTGCCCTCCCCCAGGAAGAACAGCAGCTCCGCAAACACCCCCAGCCTTTTCTCCCCTGTTCGCCTCTCTGAGGCCAGCCTAGCCCAGAAGAAAGGAAAGCACCAGGGAGAGTTTGGGCCCCGCAAGGGGCATGCTCACAGCCACAGATCCCTCTCTCACCTGGACCAGCAGGGGAGTCGGGCCACTGGGCGGCAGCCTGGGTGAAGAGAGCTGGCATATTGTGACTGGGACTCAGCATCTTTGGAGGAGTATCACTGGCTAGTCGGGGTGGGTTTTGGGATGGCGGGGAGTGCACTGGTGCCTGTGGCCATCCGGTTCTCCCTGAGCCTCTTCATTCCTCGCCTCCCCTTCCGGAGCAGCACCTGGGCACAGCAAAGCACCAGAACATGGCAGAAAGGGGCAGAAGCTCGACGTGCCCTGCCCTGATATTAGGCCAGAGCTTGTGCTGGCTCACAACTGCTTTACAGCCTCTGTGGCAGTACGGCTTTCTGCTCCTGGGTACCTCATCCTGCTGGCCCACTTGTACCATTGCACTTCCCCTCAGTCCTGGGGTCACAGAGAGTGGGCTTCAGCCCCTTCTGCTCTTCCTCCCACATCAGACTCGGGGAGGGAGACTTAACAAGCACTCAAGTGCTTTGCTCCTGTTGGCTGACTGAAGGAGGGGGGCTGAACTCTGTCTCTGTGGGTTTCCAGTACTGGGCACCAGCAGAATATTTCTTAGCGGCTTCCTTGCAGCACTGAACACGCCACGGGAGCGACTCCTGCCACCCCCCCCCCCCCCCAGAACTGGAGACCATGTGCATTTTTGTGTGGCCGAATAACTCCTGAAGGGCACACAGCCCACGCAGGTGCATAAGTCCAGACTGAGATTCGGAACAAAGAACCCCCAAATGTGCTTGTGATGTCTCCTTGCAGGATCAACAACAGTTCTGGCAGATCCGCTCCTAACTGTGGTACAAAAGGAAACCTCCAAAAACACACAGATTTGGGTCCCTTGGGTTATCCAGCCTGTCTCCCCTCCGCTTCAGGCTGCTCCTGGATGGGGTTTGGATAATAAGCAAACAGCAGGTTCTGCCAGGCACAGGCAGGGGCGTTGCTAGCCATGGGCACACAGGACTCCCAGCCTGGAATGTCAAGCAGCCGCTCTGTTTACTTCCCTGCAGGGAACAGGATGGGAGGGGCTGAAGCAGCCAGAGAGGCCACAGGCCTCAGGATTCAGCTGGGAGGGAGGAAGCGGAGATGAAGACCGAAAGGGCGGGGAGCGAATTACTGGATGTTACTCTATTTGTCAGCAGTTCTCCTATGCTCTTCCTTGCTTTCTAGTTCCTGATTTTGATGTTTTATAAATGTTTTCTGGTATTCCATGCTATATTCTGTTCAAGTATTACCGGGATGTTTAAGCAAACGTGAGAAATAGAAAAAGTCAAAAGAATGGACTTTTAGGAGCGCACAAGAGCAGAAACAGAAAAGGACTGAACAGGACCCTGCAATTGTAAGGGCTCCTATCTGATCGGCATCTCATCACCTTCGGCATTCTCCCCACCCTTTGCTTTACTGAACTGTAATGACATCTGCAGGCGGCCTAAGGCCTAGATGACGCTGTGCTGTTTATTCACTGACCTGATGAAGAGGATAACTTGCGAAAGCTCGTCACTGATGTATCAAAGTCAGTCCAATAAAAAGGTTTCACCTACAACCTCTTTATCGATCCTTAATACTACAAACTTGAAATCAACAAGTCATGCAGATGGAATACCTGTGTTCCCTTCTCTCTCTTATCTCTGCTGTGTCTCTTCGGTCAGGTACAAATATGGCTTTAAGCACTCAAGTGGGTTTCCCTTCCCTTAAAGGCACTCAAATGTGGAAACAGCCCTCACAGATCTCTCTGCCTGGGTCACTTAGGCTCACAATGAAGGAATCCATGAGTGCAGGGATTTCCAAACTACAGCCTGTGGGCAAGGCCTGGTCCGCCAAGCTCAATTTTCTAGACCTCCATACGTTCCCTTTTTTTCAGCAGGATCCAGCCTACAAAGAAAGGAGTTTTTTTTTCCTATGTGCCACATCAGTGGAAAAGCTGGCACCAGCCTCCAATAAAAACAGGCAACGATAAGGAGACCAGGCCTCGCCAGCTGAAGAGGAGCTGGCTGAGCCTATGTCAACGAAGAACTGCCAGCAAGGAGATCCATGGTGAGACCGCACCTTGAGTTGCACTAGAGAAAGTACCTGGTAACTTCTTTCACAGAGCTATTTAAGCATGCTGGCACATTTGTTCTTTAGATTTTTTTTTAACTTGTGGAATACATTTTATCTGGGCTTCACAGATGATATTTTTAAATAGTGGCTACACTTCATGACAACTTTTAACCCTTGTAATTGCTCTTTTTACTGTCCTTATAATCATATCTGGGAATTTTTGAGTTGTGGTCTCCCAGAGATTGCTGTTGATTAGCTGGGTTAAGGGGAGAGGAAGGAATAATGCATATCAGCTCTCTCTGTTCCACTCCCCCTGTTAATCCACACTCTTTCTCCACCCCACCACTTTTCCTCCTTCCAGGAATAAGCCCCAGCAATCTTTCCCTTCCTCTCTCCCTCACTCTTTGCTTCCACTCCCTTGACTTGTGCAGCCTCCCTCTACCCTCAGCTGAGTCCCAAGCCCTGGAAATACAGCTGCAGGCTGAGCTGTTTGTGTGTTACAACCTCTCTCCAGTTTCTCCCCAAATACTGCCTGCAGTGTGAATTTCAGGCTCACCTCTCTCCTATTCCCTGCAGGCTTCCTGAAGCAGGAGTGGCTGGAGCAGTAAACAGAGAGGCCCAGAGCTGTTTAGTGTGTCCCCAGAGACCTGGCAATTAATGCAAATTTCCTGAGTCTCCAGGTGAAATTCAGAGAGTTGCCAGACAAGCTTATAATTAGTTTCCTCACTTTCGGGCTGATACAGTAAAAATCGCGGGGAGAGCGGGCGAGCACCCACTCTCCTGTGCGCACGATACAGTAATTTAATTTATTTAAATTAGGGCCGGCGGTAAAAGGAAGCACTAGGGACACTAGTGCGTCCCTAGTGCCTCTTTTTGGACAGGAGCGGCAGCTGTCAGCGGGTTTGACAGCTGACGCTCAATTTTGCTGGCGTCGGTTCTCAAACCTGCTGACAGCCACGGGCTCGGAAACCGGACGCCGGCAAAATTGAGCGTCCGGTTTTCAACCCATGAGCCGCGGGCCTATTTCAAATTTTTTTTTTCCTACCTTTTTTAAACTTAATATCGCCATGATATTAAGTCGGAGGGTGCACAGAAAAGCAGTTTTTACTGCTTTTCTGTGCACTTCCCCGGCGCCGGCAGAAATTAATGCCTACCTTTGGGTAGGCGCTAATTTCTTGGCTGCACATTTTACTTACTGAATCGTGCGGGAATATCTAATAGGGCCATCAACATGCATTTGCATGTTGCAGGCGCTATTAGGTTTGGGGGGTTGGATGCGTATTTTCGACACGCTATTACCCCTTACTGAATAAGGGGTAAAGCTAGCGTGTCAAAAACGCGCATCCAATTGCGGGTTAACAGTGCGCTCCACCGGAGCGCAATGTACTGTATCGGCCTGTTTATCATAGTCTCCTATTAAATGTTTACAATCATTTTTATTATTTTCCCTCTAGTAATTGTATCAAATCTGATTGTGTTTCAATCACTATTGCCAAATGGCTCCAACACAGTTACTCTTTGCACAGATCGTGCATACCACAGAGAACTAGATCTAAAATCGTACCCCATCTCACATGCCAGTCACCCAACCGATACTGAGAAAATTGAACTCTTCCATTATTATTGTCTAATCCCTGTTAGCATTTCATCCTTGTTTCACCATTCTAGTCAGGTGGATGGTAGTAAACCCCCCTCTATTATACTCCCTGCCATTCACAAGAAATTCTAGAGTGCAGTCCCCCCGTCCCCCCCCCCCCCGCAAAATCTATAGCCTACTTAACTGTAAGGAACCCTTAACATAAAGTGACATGCCACCACCACTTCTATCTGTTCTGTTACTTATATACTGTATAATTTTGTACCCTGATATCATAGTGTCCCATTAGTCATCTCTTTCTCACTAGGCTTCTGAGAGGCCTAAGTATGGGGGTTGTCAAACCATTTTAACCTGTGCAAACAGCTGATTACTTGCATAAAAAGGCCTGCTGAAAACAGCCCCTCCCCTAACTGTGGGTACAAAGAAAGGGTGTGGTCTTTTACTTGTAGTAAAAAAGGGGGCAGGATCAGGGGGGAGCTGTCCAGCAACCTGCAAGATTTTCACTTTGAAGTCCCCAGGCATGGTTTAAGCTGCTGACTCTGTCCCTGCTGTAAAGGCCCCTGGTGCTAACCTACCTGTGGCGGGACATGCCCCTGCCCATTGAAAATGAGCTTGCCAGCTTCACGCTAGGATTCAAAATTGTCCCCAGTTATGTCTAGATCTTCATTTAATGCCATATGCTCGACCTCTGCAATCTTTTTTCTTAGACCTCCGGCATCTATATACTGACAAAGGATTTATTTGGTTAGGCTTTTTCATAATCCACTTACTAGCAGTTGATTCAGGCACTTTTGGACTCGTTCTTAGCTGCCCGCTCTGTTTAAATCCACCTGGGCACGTCAGCTTTTCCCACTTCCTCTCTTTGTACATCTCCTGCTCTGAACCATGAGCTCCTGAGTGACTGCTGGCGTGCTCCCATGATCTAGTTTAAAAGCTGCTCTGTCGCCTTTTTTGTTAGAGGCAATCAGGTTCCATTTAGGTTAAGACGCAACCCATCCCACCAAACTAGGGTCCTCTCCTCAGGTCCTAATGACTTCTAAGCTCTCTGCCCTGAACCACTGTCACACCCACACATTTGAGGCTCTGGTGCTCAGCCTGCCTCTGGGGTCCTGCCCAAGAAACTGGAAGCATTTCCAAACCTGCTTCCGTGGTAGCTCTGGACTTTAGTGCCCTACTTGGAAGCCTCCAGAACCTCTCTCCTGCACCTTCCTAGGTGACTGCTGCACAGGTGGACCATGCTTCTCCCCGCCACGGCTGAAAATCCCATCTAGGAATGCATGTGGCCTACTCTCTTTGCACCAGGCAGGCACCTTACCTAGTGATCCTCACAGCTGCCACTCACCCACTTAGCTAGACTCCTAACAAGCGAATCTCCAGTAACGAAGCCCGGCAGATTAGTCTTCAGTGGGCGAGGAATATAGTATCGTTTGGAGGGCAAGTCCTGGCTATAGGATCGCTTCCTGCCACTGAAGGGGACACTGGCATTCCCGGTGACCTTGGGGGCCTCCAAAAGCCACACAGGGGCTGCAAGAGTAAGGATGGGCCTGCTTTGTGTCTTCTCTATAATACCTGCCGGTCCCCATCAGCTTATCCAGTCCTGCCATTAGCTTCCAGGGGTTATACATGTTCTCAGAGTGCTAGGAGCTCTCTGTACCAGGTGCCCATGCATAATCTTGCTCAACAAGGCAGATAATCACAAACCTGGCACTCAGTGCAAAAGACTGCAGGCCGCCCCCATCCTCTATTTCTTTCTTGGTTTCTTTTTCTAACTTACAGGCCGATACAGTAAGGAGCGGTAGGAAGAGCTGCGTTAGTGCCGGGCGCACCCGCGTTTGCTGCACGCACAGTCCGGCTCGCCTACCGCTCGATACTGTATTAAAATCGCATGCAAATGCAAGCCGCGTCCAAGAAGCGTCCGCGAAGCGTTAGGCCCGCGCAACCCATTTTACTGAATAGGCGCTTTATACAGCGCCTATTCAGTATCCTGGGTGCGCTGGTACCTGTCATTTCAAATGTCATTTCAAATGACAGGCACCAGGAAGTGGATCCCAACTTTAACCAAAGAAAACCTAAAAACCTAAAATCCCCTCCTCCCAAAGCGACTCGACATGTAAAATATGGCTAGAGCGAGCGAAGCGTACGCCGTGACGTCATGCGCTTCGCTGGCTAGAGCGCCCAAATTGACGGGCGCACAAGCCAATGAAAGCACATGAACGCGCGTGCATGACGTCACGGCGTACGTCACGCACGCCCGGTCCATGTGCTTTCATTGGCTTGAGCGCCCGTGCACTACGGGCGTGCGTTCGTCCGTCTTCGCCGGTGGGGGCCGCTGGAAGCCGCTTTCGTCACCAGCTGCCCCTTCCGGAGGACGGCAGAGAAGGCTGAAAAAGAAACAAAAAGTAAGTTGGTTACACTTATTCACATATTTTACATGTCGAGTCACTACGGGAGGAGGGGATTTTAGGTTTTACATATTTTACATGTCCAGTCGCTTCGGGAGGAGGGGATTTTAGGTTTTACATATTTTACATGTCGAGTCGCTTCGGGAGGAGGGGGTTTTAGGTTTTACATATTTTACATGTCCAGTCGCTTCGGGAGGAGGGGATTTTAGGTTTTACATATTTTACATGTCGAGTCGCTTCGGGAGGAGGGGGTTTTAGGTTTTACATATTTTACATGTCGAGTCGCTTCGGGAGGAGGGGGTTTTAGGTTTTACATATTTTACATGTCCAGTCGCTTCGGGAGGAGGGGATTTTAGGTTTTACATATCGAGTCACTTCGGGAGGAGGGGGTTTTAGGTTTTACATATTTTACATGTCGAGTCACTACAGGAGGAGGGGATTTTAGGTTTTACATATTTTACATGTCGAGTCGCTTCGGGAGGAGGGGGTTTTAGGTTTTACATATTTTACATGTCGAGTCGCTTCGGGAGGAGGGGATTTTAGGTTTTACATATTTTTCATGTCGAGTCGCTTCGGGAGGAGGGGGTTTTAGGTTTTACATATTTTACATGTCGAGTCACTACAGGAGGAGGGGATTTTAGGTTTTACATATTTTACATGTCGAGTCGCTTCGGGAGGAGGGGGTTTTAGGTTTTACATATTTTACATGTCGAGTCGCTTCGGGAGGAGGGGGTTTTAGGTTTTACATATTTTACATGTCGAGTCGCTTCGGGAGGAGGGGGTTTTAGGTTTTACATATTTTACATGTCGAGTCGCTTCGGGAGGAGGGGATTTTAGGTTTTTAGGTTTTACATATTTTACATGTCGAGTCGCTTCGGGAGGAGGGGATTTTAGGTTTTCTTTTGGGGGAAAGTTTGCTGCCTCCCCTTACCCCTGCCTCTAACGCAGGGGTAGGCGGTAAGTTAGCCGGGTAAACGCGCGGCTAAACTGCAGGTTAAAAAGGCGATAGTTGGGGTGCGCGTTACTGAATGGGGGGGGGAATAGCTAATCCGATCGTTTACATCTCATATACATGCTGCGGGCGGAAGGGCTTACCCGGTGATTTAAAGAGGCGGTAAGGATGGGTTAAAGGAGATAGTGAATCGCGGGTTGGACTTACGCGGCCAAATTGTGAGTAGAAGGCGGGTTAGAAGCAGGGTAACCGCGGCCACACTTTACTGTATTGACCTGTTAGAAGGGGATTGAAAATTTGCAAATAATTAATCTAAAATGTTCGTGAAATTCTCCCTAAAACTCAAGAAGCACAGGAGTTCTAATAATCTTTGAGGGCAAAAGAAAACTTATGCACAGATATGAATGCCCGTATGCCAAAGAGAAAACCTACAGGAAAGGAAAGCCCAGGGTCCCATCGCATAAGCACTCAGGGCTCTGAATCACAGGCAGTAAACAGCAGCTCCGACCACTCCCCTGCCAGGCAGCAAGCAAAGAAAAGGAGGGAGAGGGAGTGCCAGCCTGAATCAGACAAAGCACAGTGCAAAGCAAGGAACATCCTGTGCGCCAGCCTCTCCCCTCCCCCACCCTACCTCTATCTGCAGGGAACAGGGAGGGAGGGAGGTGAAGCTGGAGTGGTAGAAAAGGAGGGGGCGAGAGTGCCAGCCTGAATCAGACAAAGCACAGTGCAAAGCAAGGAAAATCCTGTGCGCCAGCCTCTCCCCTCCCCCACCCTACCTCTATCTGCAGGGAACAGGGAGGGAGGGAGGTGAAGCTGGAGTGGTAGAAAAGGAGGGGGCGAGAGTGCCAGCCTGAATCAGACAAAGCACAGTGCAAAGCAAGGAAAATCCTGGGCGCCAGCCTCTCCCCTCCCCCACCCTACCTCTATCTGCAGGAGGGAGGGAGGGAGGGAGGTGAAGCTGGAGTGGTAGAAAAGGAGGGGGCGAGAGTGCCAGCCTGAATCAGACAAAGCACAGTGCAAAGCAAGGAAAATCCTGTGCGCCAGCCTCTCCCCTCCCCCACCCTACCTCTATCTGCAGGGAACAGGGAGGGAGGGAGGTGAAGCTGGAGTGGTAGAAAAGGAGGGGGCGAGAGTGCCAGCCTGAATCAGACAAAGCACAGTGCAAAGCAAGGAAAATCCTGTGCGCCAGCCTCTCCCCTCCCCCACCCTACCTCTATCTGCAGGGAACAGGGAGGGAGGAAGGTGAAGCTGGAGTGGTAGAAAAGGAGGGGGCGAGAGTGCCAGCCTGAATCAGACAAAGCACAGTGCAAAGCAAGGAAAATCCTGTGCGCCAGCCTCTCCCCTCCCCCACCCTACCTCTATCTGCAGGGAACAGGGAGGGAGGGAGGTGAAGCTGGAGTGGTAGAAAAGGAGGGGGCGAGAGTGCCAGCCTGAATCAGACAAAGCACAGTGCAAAGCAAGGAAAATCCTGTGCGCCAGCCTCTCCCCTCCCCCACCCTACCTCTATCTGCAGGGAACAGGGAGGGAGGGAGGTGAAGCTGGAGTGGTAGAAAAGGAGGGGGCGAGAGTGCCAGCCTGAATCAGACAAAGCACAGTGCAAAGAAAGGAAAATCCTGTGCGCCAGCCTCTCCCCTCCCCCACCCTACCTCTATCTGCAGGGAACAGGGAGGGAGGAAGGTGAAGCTGGAGTGGTAGAAAAGGAGGGGGCGAGAGTGCCAGCCTGAATCAGACAAAGCACAGTGCAAAGCAAGGAACATCCTGGGCGCCAGCCTCTCCCCTCCTCCACCCTACCTCTATCTGCAGGGAACAGGGAGGGAGGGAGGTGAAGCTGGAGTGGTAGAAAAGGAGGGGGCGAGAGTGCCAGCCTGAATCAGACAAAGCACAGTGCAAAGCAAGGAACATCCTGGGCGCCAGCCTCTCCCCTCCCCCACCCTACCTCTATCTGCAGGGAACAGGAAGGGAGGGAGGGAGGGAGGGAGGTGAAGCTGGAGTGGTAGAAAAGGAGGGGGCGAGAGTGCCAGCCTGAATCAGACAAAGCACAGTGCAAAGCAAGGAACATCCTGTGCGCCAGCCTCTCCCCTCCCCCACCCTACCTCTATCTGCAGGGAACAGGAAGGGAGGGAGGTGAAGCTGGAGTGGTAGAAAAGGAGGGGGCGAGAGTGCCAGCCTGAATCAGACAAAGCACAGTGCAAAGCAAGGAAAATCCTGGGCGCCAGCCTCTCCCCTCCCCCACCCTACCTCTATCTGCAGGGAACAGGAAGGGAGGGAGGGAGGTGAAGCTTGAGTGGTAGAAAAGGAGGGGGCGAGAGTGCCAGCCTGAATCAGACAAAGCACAGTGCAAAGCAAGGAACATCCTGGGCGCCAGCCTCTCCCCTCCTCCACCCTACCTTTATCTGCAGGGAACAGGAAGGGAGGGAGGTGAAGCTGGAGTGGTAGAAAAGGAGGGGGCGAGAGTGCCAGCCTGAATCAGACAAAGCACAGTGCAAAGCAAGGAACATCCTGGGCGCCAGCCTCTCCCCTCCCCCACCCTACCTCTATCTACAGGGAACAGGAAGGGCGGGAGGGAGTAGCAGAACACAGAATTTCATATTCGGTTGTCACATCAGTAACAGCCACACAAACTCCCTCCACGAGCAGTCACTTTCAGGCCGATGCAGTACGTGTGAGGGCATAGACGAGGGCTCATAACTGAACCTCTCCCAGGCGTGCAATGCAGTAAGCAAACAAGCCGCGGTGTTACAAAGGAGGCGCTAGGGGACATAGTGCGCCCAGAAGAGGCGGTCAGCCGGTTAGGAAAATGGACGCTCAGTTTTACCAGGCTCTGTTTTGCTAACCCGTGCATCGCCCTTAAATTGAGCGTCCCTTTTCCTAACCTGACCGCCATTAAGACTTTAAAAAAAAATGATTTTTTTTCCACTGCTGCTTTCCGTGGTTCCTGTGATTTAATATTGCCACCATATTAAGTTGGAGGAACCACGGAAAAGCAATATCTTCTGCTTTTCTAATCAACTTTTGGGGCTCCTCAAACCTTGACGCCAGCTCCGGGGCTGGCGTTAACTTTTGAGGGTTAAAAATGTGCCCATTGACTAATGGTTTTATTTATTTCAACTGGTTTATTCCTCAGCTGTTTTGTGTCTACGCGATTTATTGCTGTATTACTATTGTTATTTTTACTGAGTTATACCAACTGTTGTACTGCATGTTCTGGTAGCAGGAATGGGAGGGGGATAAAGGGAATGTCTCGGTTGAGACGGAGCTGTCAGAGATCATTGTTGGCATGTTTGTTTTATTATGTCCAAATAAAAATTAAATTACAAAAAAAAAAAAAAAAAATGTGCCCATTGTGCACCTGGCATTGGGAGGTAATAGCTAATAGTCTCCTCACCATGGCATTTACATGTGATGAGGGCTCTTAGCTACGCCCTAGTTTGGATACGCTGATCCCCTTATTGCATTAGGGGTAGTGGACACACGTCCCACTGTGGGTTAACCTGTGTGCTAGCCTGAGCGCACAGTACAGCAACGGCCTGTGAGTGATGCTACACAAAACCCTGTAAAAAAAAACAAACCACAAACAGCAACAACCCTGTATGAAAAGGCAGCACTGCAAATATTCTACCACAGGGTCTCAGCACTGCCATCAAGCCACAGCAGAATAAACTAAACATAAATGCAGCCATGCAAACTACCAACCAACAAAAGAACCAGGGCCAGCCAAGTAACTCAGCAAGAGAAGAAGAGATATCAGCAGAACATGGCGACCGCAGGGCTTCCTCTGCTTATAGCCACAGAAAGAGAGGCCAATATTCATGCAAGGATTCCACACCGGCCTTCCTTCAAGCAAAAATAATGGGCCCCAGCAGTGATCAGAACAGAAGATTGCCCTACTGGGGCACAGCGAGGCTCATAAGAACCTGCCATGCTGGGTCAGACCAAGGGTCCATCAAGCCCAGCATCCTGTTTCCAACAGAGGCCAAACCAGGCCACAAGAACCTGGCAATTACCCAGGCTACTGATGCTGGTAATAAGCAATGGCTATTCCCTAAGTCAACTTGATTAATAATACTTTCTGGACTTCTCCAGGAACTTGTCCAAATCTTTTTTTAAACCCAGCTGTACTAACTGCACTAACCACATCCACTGGCAACAAATTCCAGAGCTTAATTGTGCGTTGAGTAAAAAAGAACTTTCTCCGATTAGTTTTAAATGTGCCACATGCTAACTTCATGGAGTGCCCCCTAGTCTTTCTATTATCCGAAAGAGTAAATAACCGATTCACATTTACCCGTTCTAGACCTCTCATGATTTTAAACACCTCTATCATATCCCCTCTCAGCTGTTTCCAACAGTGGCCAAGCCAGGTCAGAAGTAGGAGCGCAAAAGGTGGACACCTTCCCTGCTGCTGTCCAGCACAGCCTCCTCTACAGGTATTCACACTTTTTACTCCGCACTGTGGAAAAAGCAAGCGCAAAGAAAAAAAATAATTTGGAAACAAGTGTGGCTCTAAGTTATTTTAAGGGACAAGGCAAACTCTCCAGAGAGCGCACGGAAGAATGCAGAAAAAAAAAAAAAAAAGGTCATTTATCCAAAAATGATTCCGAAGCCGCAGTCGTAGCAAAACAAGAGACCGAATGCACCCAAGGTTCAGGCTAAACCATCAAGCAGAACTACCTGTGGGTGCGAGCCACCCATCCACAAACACTGGCCCACTGCAATCTACACGGCTCCCCGGTCCACATATTTCACCCCCATAGCTTTCAGCGGTATCATTTGCTTAATGCCACATTTACCCCCAGATTCTTCCCGGCCCACATATTTCACCCCCATAGCTTTCAGCGGTATCATTTGCTTAATGCCACATTTACCCCCAGATTCTTCCCGGTCCACATATTTCACCCCCATAGCTTTCAGCGGTATCATTTGCTTAATGCCACATTTACCCCCAGATTCTTCCCGGCCCACATATTTCACCCCCATAGCTTTCAGTGGTATCATTTGCTTAATGCCACATTTACCCCCCAGATTCTTCCCGGCCCACATATTTCACCCCCATAGCTTTCAGTGGTATCATTTGCTTAATGCTACATTTACCCCCCAGATTCTTCCCGGTCCACATATTTCACCCCCATAGCTTTCAGCGGTATCATTTGCTTAATGCCACATTTACCCCCAGATTCTTCCCGGCCCACATATTTCACCCCCATAGCTTTCAGTGGTATCATTTGCTTAATGCCACATTTACCCCCAGATTCTTCCCGGCCCACATATTTCACCCCCATAGCTTTCAGCGGTATCATTTGCTTAATGCTACATTTACCCCCCAGATTCTTCCCGGTCCACATATTTCACCCCCATAGCTTTCAGCGGTATCATTTGCTTAATGCCACATTTACCCCCAGATTCTTCCCGGCCCACATATTTCACCCCCATAGCTTTCAGTGGTATCATTTGCTTAATGCTACATTTACCCCCCAGATTCTTCCCGGTCCACATATTTCACCCCCATAGCTTTCAGCGGTATCATTTGCTTAATGCCACATTTACCCCCAGAGACTTCCCGGCCCGTCATCCTCTCAAAAATCAAAACGACCACCATGAGTGGCTCAGGAGAAGGAGATGTGTGATGGAGGGACCTTGGGGACCTAAATCCCAACTGTGCATTTAATGCAGGGGGTTCCTAACCTTTTTTGGGGTCATGGACCCCTTTGAGAATCTCTCGAACATTATAGACCCCCACTTCCTGGAAAAATGCACATAAAACGTTTGCGTGGGGGAGGAGAGATTTGAGCTGGGTTCACAGCCCCCCCCCCCACTGAAGCCCACCCATAGACCCCTGGTTAAGAACTGGGGGTTGGGATGGGGGGGGGGGGGGAGAGAGGGTCTGTAAGACTTTTTCGCATATATATTTTACTGCCTTTAATGAAAGAGAAACCTGTTTGAGAGTCTAAAGCCATATTTGTATTTGACCAAGGAGATGAGAAACACTAGATATTCACTGCACAGTCTTCTTTCTGCGGAAAGCAGAGTTGCTTACTTGTAACAGGTGTTCTCCAAGGCCAGCAGGAGGCCAGGCCTCACGCACAGGTGACACCATTTGATGGAGCCTGGCCTGGAAAACGTATGTCAAAGTTTCTGTGCCTCACTGAGCATGCTCGAGAATGCTTTCATCAGTTGGGTCAAGCTACACTGAGGCACCATGATACAGCAGGAGGTCTCACAGGACGCTTCAAATAAAGCAGACCCTTCATGAAGCGTGCAAATCAAGGCTGTACAGAAATGGGCTTACTTTTTACATGGTGATGATATGCCCCAATCGCACTAAGATGGACCCTTACTGAGTTGGTCTTAAAGACCAGCCTCAAGCAGTTTTTGTGTTGAGCAGGAAAAGAGAGTCTAGGATCTTCTGCTCACACCACACAGAAAATTTCCTCCACTTAGTCCGTAGGAGTTCCTGGTGGAAGGCTTTCAAGAAGCCAAGAGGACTTGAGAGACATCCTCGGAAAGATCAAAGGGTTGCAGAATCAGCCTCTCAACATCCAAGCTGTGAGCATCAGGACTCTGAGGTTGGGATGCCACAACCTGAGAGTTGGGGAAGTCCCCAATCTGATTGTTTCCGGATAGAGGGGAAACCAAATCTGTCTTGGCCAACAGGGAGCTATGAGAATCATAGTCCTATTGTCCTTTTTGAGCTTTAGAAAGTCTTCCTTATCAGTAGAACTGGAGGATGCGTATACAGCAGACCCTGGCTCCAATGAAGAGCAAAGGCATTTGAGGCTAGCTTGCTGCATACCCTGTATATGGAACAGTGGAGAGGGACCTTCCTATTCCAGGAAGACATGAATAGGTCCACCTCCAGGCTCCCACAGAGGTAGAAGATCCGATTCACTACCCCCTGGTCCAGGGATCATTCATGGAGTCTGAAGGACCAACTCAGACTGTTCACCACCTCATTTTCCAGTCCAGCCAGGTAAGTGGCCCTGAGCACTATTCCCCGAGAAAGAGCCCAGGGCCCTCAACTGGACCACCTCCTGATACAGGAGGTAAGATCCTATACCTCCCTGCTTGTTGATGGAAAACATTGCCACTTGATTGTCGGTCTGGACCTGTACAACTTTGTTGGACAGCCGATCTCTGAAAGCCCATAGCATGTACTGGATGGCCTGGAGCTCCTGGAAGTTTATCTGGTACTGACATTCCTGGGCGGACCAAGTGCCCTGAGTGTGAAGCCTATCCACATGAGCTCCCCAACCTAGGGGGGATGCATCCATGGTTAGGGCAATTTGTAAGGGAATTCCTTTGAGCAGATTGCAATTGATCTGCCACCAGGATAAGGAATCTTGGCGCGACTCAGATGCAATCCCCGAGGTCCTGAATAGCCTGAAGCCACCGGGACCTGTGGCCATTGGACTCCTTGCATGAATAGTCATGCCATGGGAGTGACATGAACTGTGGCAGCCAGGTGGCCCAACAACCTCAATATGTGCCAAGCTATCGTCTGCCATCTCTCTTGGATCTCTGCCGCAATGGCCATCAAAATGACAGCCCATTGCTCTGGGAGGAAGGCCTTGGCCTGAGTTGTGTCTAACAGAGCTCCAATAAATTCCAATTGAGGTGATCGGCTGAGATGAGATTTTGGGTAGTTGATGACGAACCCTTGTGACTCCAACACCTGGTTGGTTCTGTGTACAGGACTCCTCAGTTCCCATCCGAGATGCATTCTTGACCAGCCAAGCATCCAAATAGGGAAAAATGTCTGTGAAGGTGCACCGTCACCACGGCTAGACATTTGGTAAAAACACATGGGGCTGATGCGAGCCCAAACGGCAGAACATAATATTGAAGGTGCAGGTTTTCCCATCACAAATCTGAGATACTTTAGATGTCTGGGGAAGATCTCAATATGGGTGTAGGTGTCCTTTAGATCGAGAGAACTTATGCAGGCCCATTTTTTAAGAAAAGGGATCAAGGTGCTCAGGGAAATCATCTTGAACTTTTCTTTTTTTAGAAATGAGTTCAAGGCCCTCAGCTCTAGGATGAGACGGAGTCCTCCGGTTTTCCTTGGAATCAGAAGAACCTGGAGTAAAATCCCATCTGTCTTTGCCTTGCTGGAATAGGCTCGACTGCTCTGGCCACTAAGAGGGAGGTGAGTGCCAAAAAAAGTACCTCCTGATGATCTATGAGCCCCCAAGATGGGCTCAGGGGGGGATCGAGGAACACTCAGAAGATTCAATCTGTAACCTATGCAGACAATGCTGAGGACCCACTGGTATGAAGTTACACTGGACGACCGGTTTGCATAATGTCATAGCCTGCCCCTGACCAGCAGGTCCTCCGCCTTGGGTACTGGGATCTTGGCTATGCTCGCCACGATCCAGTCTAAACCCCGTCCCAGGAGTTCGCTGGGCCGCTGACTGGGGCTGAGGCATCCTCTGCTGCATCCTTTACCGGATCTCCCGTGCAAGGCATGCCAGCGAGTCGTTCCTGCACTTCTGGATGGAGATCCAAGGCCGGAAGCCAGATGAGTCTGCTGGCTCCAATTCCTATGGCGGAGATGCCGCTTGAAAAAAACACTGTTATGTGGAATGGAGCCCGTGTTTTCAGCCCCTTCGTCCCCAGTGACTGGAGGGTGTCTTGCTGCTTCTGAGGAAGCTGCACGGCCAGCCCTTTCCACTGCTTCAGATGTCGCGCATATACTGGCAGATGTGCGGGTGAGGAGCATAGCTCCCCGAAAATCTATACTCCCAAGAGTGTCCATGGCTCTAGGTTCCCTCCCAGGGAGCACTGAGGAGGGGGTCCTATAATGCTTAACCTTCTTGAGAGCGGATTTGACCACCACCGACTGAACTGGGGAGCCGACGCTTTTGAACCTGCGAGCCTTTTGGACGAGGTACACCGCGTCTACCTTCCAGTTAATGGGAGCTACTGTAAGGGGGTATTCCCGCATACTCAACAATTCCTTAAGGATTTCATGAACTGGGACAGCCATGATATCCTTAGGAGGCTATACGTACTGGAGAATATCAAGCAACTTGTGCCTGGTATTTTCCACCTTGCATTCCTGCACAGCGTCCTCTATGGGGATCACAGTGTCAGATCTATGACCCCAGGAAACACTGTGATAATAAAGATACTGACACTCACCTTGTATTCCTGCACAGCCTCCTCTATGGGGATCAGGGAGTGAGATCTGTGACCCCTGGACACACTGTGATAATAAAGATACTGACACTCACCTTGTATTCCTGCACAGCCTCCTGTATGGGGATCAGGGAGTGAGATCTGTGACCCCTGGACACACTGTGATAATAAAGATACTGACACTCACCTTGTATTCCTGCACAGCCTCCTCTATGGGGATCACACTGTGAGATCTGTGACCTGGGACACACTGTGATAATAAAGATACTGACACTCACCTTGTATTCCTGCACAGCCTCCTCTATGGGGATCAGGGAGTGAGATCTGTGACCCCGGGACACACTGTGATAATAAAGTTACTGACACTCACCTTGTATTCCTGCTCAGCCTCCTCTATGGGGATCACACTGTGAGATCTGTGACCCTGGGACACACTGTGATAATAAAGATACTGACACTCATCTTGTATTCCTGCACAGCCTCCTCTATGGGGATCAGGGAGTGAGATCTGTGACTCCGGGACACACTGTGATAATAAAGATACTGACACTCATCTTGTATTCCTGCACAGCCTCCTCTATGGGGATCAGGGAGTGAGATCTGTGACCCCTGGACACACTGTGATAATAAAGATACTGACACTCACCTTGTATTCCTGCACTGCCTCCTCTATGGGGGTCACGGTGTGAGATCTGTGACCCCGGGACACACTGTGATAATAAAGATACTGACACTCACCTTGTATTACTGCACAGCCTCCTCTATGGGGATCAGGGTGTGAGATCTGTGATCTGGGACACACTGTGATAATAAAGATACTGACACACACCTTGTATTCCTGCACAGCCTCCTCTATGGGGATCACACTGTGAGATCTGTGACCCCGGGTCACACTGTGATAATAAAGATACTGACACTCACCTTGTATTCCTGCACAGCCTCCTCTATGGGGATCAGGGTGTGAGATCTGTGACCTGGGACACCCTGTGATAATAAAGATACTGACACTCACCTTGTATTCCTGCACAGCCTCCTCTATGGGGATCAGGGTGTGAGATCTGTGACCTGGGACACCCTGTGATAATAAAGATACTGACACACACCTTGTATTCCTGCACAGCCTCCTCTATGGGGATCAGGGTGTGAGATCTGTGACCCCGGGTCACACTGTGATAATAAAGATACTGACACTCACCTTGTATTCCTGCACAGCCTCCTCTATGGGGATCAGGGTGTGAGATCTGTGACCTGGGACACCCTGTGATAATAAAGATACTGACACACACCTTGTATTGCTTTACATTGCCTGTGATAAGAAGGAGGACACTCACCTTGTAGAGTTGCACAGCCGCCTCTATGGGGATCACACTGTGCGATCTGTGACCCCGGGACACACTGTGATAATAAAGATACTGACACTCACCTTGTATTCCTGCACAGCCTCCTCTATGGGGATCAGGGTGTGAGATCTGTGACCTGGGACACACTGTGATAATAAAGATACTGACACACACCTTGTATTGCTTTACATTGCCTGTGATAAGAAGGAGGACACTCACCTTGTAGAGTTGCACAGCCGCCTCTATGGGGATCACACTGTGCGATCTGTGACCCCGGGACACACTGTGATAATAAAGATACTGACACTCACCTTGTATTCCTGCACAGCCTCCTCTATGGGGGTCACGGTGTGAGATCTGTGACCCCGGGACACACTGTGATAATAAAGATACTGACACTCACCTTGTATTACTGCACAGCCTCCTCTATGGGGATCAGGGTGTGAGATCTGTGACCCCTGGACACACTGTGATAATAAAGATACTGACACTCACCTTGTATTCCTGCACAGCCTCCTCTATGGGGGTCACGGTGTGAGATCTGTGACCCGGGACACACTGTGATAATAAAGATACTGACACTCACCTTGTATTCGTGCACAGCCTCCTCTATGGGGGTCACGGGTGTGAGATCTGTGACCCCGGGACACATTGTGATAATAAAGATACTGACACTCACCTTGTATTACTGCACAGCCTCCTCTATGGGGATCAGGGTGTGAGATCTGTGATCTGGGACACACTGTGATAATAAAGATACTGACACACACCTTGTATTCCTGCACAGCCTCCTCTATGGGGATCACACTGTGAGATCTGTGACCCCGGGGTCACACTGTGATAATAAAGATACTGACACTCACCTTGTATTCCTGCACAGCCTCCTCTATGGGGATCAGGGTGTGAGATCTGTGACCTGGGACACCCTGTGATAATAAAGATACTGACACTCACCTTGTATTCCTGCACAGCCTCCTCTATGGGGATCAGGGTGTGAGATCTGTGACCTGGGACACCCTGTGATAATAAAGATACTGACACACACCTTGTATTCCTGCACAGCCTCCTCTATGGGGATCACACTGTGAGATCTGTGACCCCGGGTCACACTGTGATAATAAAGATACTGACACTCACCTTGTATTCCTGCACAGCCTCCTCTATGGGGATCAGGGTGTGAGATCTGTGACCCCGGGTCACACTGTGATAATAAAGTTACTGACACTCACCTTGTATTCCTGCACAGCCTCCTCTATGGGGATCAGGGTGTGAGATCTGTGACCTGGGACACCCTGTGATAATAAAGATACTGACACACACCTTGTATTGCTTTACATTGCCTGTGATAAGAAGGAGGACACTCACCTTGTAGAGTTGCACAGCCGCCTCTATGGGGATCACACTGTGCGATCTGTGACCCCGGGGACACACTGTGATAATAAAGATACTGACACTCACCTTGTATTCCTGCACAGCCTCCTCTATGGGGATCAGGGTGTGAGATCTGTGACCTGGGACACACTGTGATAATAAAGTTACTGACACTCACCTTGTATTCCTGCACAGCCTCCTCTATGGGGATCAGGGTATGAGATCTGTGACCCCGGGACACACTGTGATAATAAAGATACTGACACTCACCTTGTATTCCTACAGAGCCTCCTCTATGGGGATCAGGGTGTGAGATCTGTGACCTGGGACACATTGTGATAATAAAGATACTGACACTCACCTTGTATTCCTGCACTGCCTCCTCTATGGGGGTCACGGTGTGAGATCTGTGACCTGGGACACATTGTGATAATAAAGATACTGACACTCACCTTGTATTCCTGCACAGCCTCCTCTATGGGGATCAGGGTGTGAGATCTGTGACCTGGGACACACTGTGATAATAAAGATACTGACACACACCTTGTATTCCTGCTCAGCCTCCTCTATGGGGATCACACTGTGAGATCTGTGACCCCGGGACACATTGTGATAATAAAGATACTGACACTCACCTTGTATTCCTACAGAGCCTCCTCTATGGGGGTCACAGTGTGAGATCTGTGACCTGGGACACATTGTGATAATAAAGATACTGACACTCACCTTGTATTGCTTTACATTGCCTGTGATAAGAAGGAGGACACGCACCTTGTAGAGTTGCACAGCCGCCTCTATGGGGATGACAGTGTGAGATCTGTGATTTTGCGACTCATTGCAAACACCATTAATTTTCTTCTCCTCTTTGCAAATCAGCTGGAATTTCTCTGCCTGCTCCTCATCCCGAGTTTCTTCTTTTGGGAGCTCTGGGTTGGGACAGAACTTTTTCATGATTTCCGTGACATTTGCCATCTGTCGGTTGGGTCTGATTTTCTTCTTCTGAGACATTTTCCTGCACAAGGGGCAGGGAAGTTTTGTGTCTCTCCCCCTCCCAGCCTCTGAGTGATGCAGGAGGCGGCAGAAGTTGTGGCCGCAGTCCGTGAGAACAGGGTCGGTAAAATAATCCAAGCAGAATGGAACAAGAAGCTTCCCTCCCGCAGCCTCTTAGCAGGGTTCGCAGCAAGCCATTTTTCTTTTGGCAGGAATCAAGGGAAATCTCTTTTTGCCGTTTCATTTGCTGCCTGCTAGTGAGTTGAAAAGAAGGGAGTGTCGGCACAGGCTCTTTGTCTGCAGACAGCGCCCTCTTCCGCCTCTCGGGCTGTCTGCCGCCTCCCAGCTCTCCTCGGTGACCTCTCCCCATTGGAGTTTCCTGGCGGTACCATGAAGGCCTGCATCAGGGGCACGGCTGGGCACTCTCCCACCCTCCCCTCCCTGGTTGTCATGCACAACCCACCCCGGACTCTACTACCTTCTCTCTCTCTCTCAGGGCCCTCAGACAGACACAACAGTTTGGTATTGCTGCATTTCAGGGAGATGGGGGAAGTGAATGAAACCACGTTCCCACCCAATACGTAGCCCTCCTCTAAGTCACGAGCCAGGCCACAGCCACCCACAGCAATGCAAGACCTGACTGTGCCTCACTGGCAAGGGCTGGATTTAAGGCACGTAGGAGGAGGCTTTTCTTAAGCAAATTCCGTGCCTTCAAATTTAGCACCTAGATCAGTTGCCTTATGTGTTTTTTCATTTGTATTCCACTTTTTGTCACTTCAAAGCAGATTATATACAGATATACCGAATCAAAGTGACCTTGCCGATACTGTAAAAATCGCGCGACGGAGAGAGGGCGCTCCGTGTTGAGCGCACCCGCTCTCCTGACACGTGCCCAGCCACCTCTCCTGGGTGTGCGATTCTGTATTTAAATGAGGGGTTGTGCTAATAAGGAGGCACTAGGGGCAATAGCGTGTCCCTAGTGCCTCCTTATTAGCGAAGAGGTGGCTGTCAGTGGGTCCGGACAACCGACGCTCAGTTTTACCTGCATCGGTTCCAAACCCACTGATAGCCATGGGTTAGGAAAACAGACGCTGGTAAAATTGAGCGTCCGCTTTTCAAACTTAGCTGACCGGCGGGCAGATTGTTATTATTTACTTAAAATTTTTGGTTCCTCTGACTTAATATCGCTAGGATATTAAGTTGGAGGGGTGCATGGAAAAGCAGTATTTTCTGCTTTTCTCTACAATTTTCTGAGCGTAAAATGTGTGAATTTGTGTGATTTTATTTGCTTTTCATGTTTTACAATTATAAGATTGTAATAAAAATATTACTAAAAAAATAACTTATGTCCAGCTTTTTATGTTATTTATCTGAATGTGGTTGAATTTTGGTTAATTGTATTTATTACAACCGATATGATGGCTCGTCCCCAAATACTGGTATAGAAATTTTGATAAATAAATAAAATAGCCTCATCAACAGGCAATTTGCATGTGATGCGCGCTATTCGTTTTCTGGGGAGGTTGGCTGCGCATTTTTGACATGCGTAAACCCCTTACTGTACAAGGGGTAATAGAACGTGTGTTGAAAACACGGCCAATGGCATGCTAAGCGGTGTGCTCAGGCCTGAAAGAGCAGTAGTGGGATTTGAATCCTGGTTTCACTGGTTTGTAGCCTGCTGCTCTAACCTCTAGGCTATGCCTAAACTGGGGCCTGCCCGCTGGCACTTAGCCGTAGCCTATGGAAATGCAAGGCCTGTGCATCTGTCATCTGGTAGCCAGCCCTTGGCATGTCCGAGGCCCTCTCTATGGCATCAACCCTTGTAGGGCCCCTAGATGGCTAGTTGAGCCTATGAATGAATCACTTGGTGAGTTGCCCCTCTGCCAAAGCCAAGGCTGGAAATGGAGGGACCCCACCCTTCTCAAACAGGCTGTGATAGCCCTCTCCCTCGCTCCAATTTCCCCTACACCCATAGTCCCAAACGCTGGCTCCTGTTTTCCTCTGGGTTTGCCTTTTAAAGCAGCTCCTGGCCGGTGGCTGGCCCCACCACTCCCTTTGCAGGGCTGCCTGATCCCTTCGGGGGAGGAGGCAGGAAGGCTGCTCAGGCTGAGGGCCAGGATACCCAGCCCCTCCTCTCCTGTTGAAACAAAGGAACAGGAAAGCGGGGAGGAAGCCTGGAGGGAACAGCATTGCTCCGCTCCCTTCTCTCCAGCCCTGCTGCCTGCACAGAACAAAGGCATTACAGGGTTTGCAGCCAGGAGCCAGGGTTTATTTACTGCAGTAAACCCCCTCCCAATTCAACAAGACCTAAAACTCAAACAATACAACAGATCTTTAAAATGACAGGTGGCTTGAACTATCAGCTAATACTCTGAGGAGGGCCATAGGGGGAACATCCCACAGCAACTAAAGAAACCCCATTCTGGGAGCAAGGAAAAGCAGGGAAGATCAAAACTGAAAAAAACCCCCCAAAACAATGGGAATTCACTTCTGGCCTGTTTGAGTTACCTGCCGGGTCAAAGGCGCTTCCCTGGTACCCAAGTGTTCAGACAGCACCTTCCAGGGTGGTCAGAGCCTGGCAAGTTTAAAAGCCTGTGCTAATTCTGCTCCTGCCTCACCCCCTCCCCTCCCTAGGCCAGTCCTGGAGCAGACAACAGGCCAGGGGCAGTAAACAGAACAGCGGTTTGAGATCCTGGCTAATCGTGCCCCTGAGGAGACGGCACAAGCTGGTAGCTTTAGCTGGCACTTTGTATCCCTGCATTCCCACCCTCTTGGCCCTATAATGGAACTGATGGCTTCGCCCCCTGCATTTCGAACACTGTGGTTCCAGGGCACAGCTCTAGGGCAAAACATTATCAGTGGTGCTCCTCTTTCACCACTTCTCGTCCATTCTCTCTTCTCTCCCCGCTCCCCGCAGGGCTGACCTGAGGAGGCTGCGGGGGTCCAGTGCTAAATCAACCACAGCGGGCCCTGTAGAGGCTGAATTTATAGTGCTGGGGCTACCATGCTGGAGCAGGGGCCTTCAAAAAGGGTGGATTTCAAGATGGTCACCCGCATTTCCCAGCTCCACACAACCCTGCCTTCTTCCCTGCACATTTCCCCCCTTCTACCTCCCTCCATGCTATCCTCTCTCTACCTTCCTTCTCCCTCCAGCCACTCTCTTCCCCTCCCTCAGGCATTCTCTCTGGTTCGCCTCCCAGGCACTCTCTCCAGATGGAAGTGACAGATAATGGGAGCAGAGGATTAAAGTTGGAGATTAGAGAGTTGGAGGGAGGCAAGATGAAACTGGCTGATTCCATTGATTGTATGGCCCTAAAACCAGTGCTGCCCAACTACAATTACATTTGTATATACATATGGATTGTTATTTTAGCATTTCCTTTCCATAAATCTAAATAGCTGTTCAAAAAAGGACCTCCTGCGTCTGCTGGTGGGATCAGTAGTAAACCCTTTCGAGGGAACCTCAAGCCGGGAGAATGAAACTCTGACAAATAACCGGAAGCCAGTGGAGATGTTGCAGCCAAGGTTGGCCTCTCAGGACCAGTACCGGGCACTGGGAGAGCTTCATACCGAAGGGAGGGGAGCCCGGCCCTAAGGGGCATTACACGAGCATAGTGTACAAACCCTGCACCAGCGGACGGAAATCCTCTGTATCTAATCCATATCGCGAATGACGCAGTAACCGCAATTCCAAGAGAAAAGGGAGTGAGCGTGCGGTTCGAGAGAAGCTGGGTTGTCGGCTGAACCCTCAAATTTCGCCCCAACTTCTTTCATTGAAATCTGAGTCGCAGCTAGGGTAATAAACTGATTTTCCCCCCAAAAAGGGAGCCAGACTTGTCTGGCGGGAGCCATAAAGAACCTCGGCGCTAGAAGGCTTCAGAGTAAGTTGTTGGTAGGCACCCAAGAAACAACGAGGGTCAGGCAGTTTGTAACAGATGGCAAACTATCATTTACTAGAAAAAATAATTGCCCATCATCTGCATATATTTTACATTCAATGTTCACAATGAGCCAGCAAAAAGCAATGGGGGTCTTAAATATATAATCAATAAAGCTGCTTCTAGCACTGATCCTTGGGGGGGATTTGATCACCAGTTTCTAAAGGAAATCATGCAGACTACTGCTTGTTATAAACACCACCCACCAATACCTCGCTCCTCTCCTGATCCAGCATGAATGGACTGATTACAATATCAAAAAATATTACTTTCGCTCTCCCCTCCTGAAGCCCCATCTGCCTGCTAACCCTAGCTTTCTCTCTCCCCCACCCCCTGCCCTAAGGGTACACTCTGGCCAGAGTTTCTCACCACCTCAGGACACTAATTATTTAAACTGAAAACAAAGTGATCATTAAATGTACTTATAAGACACTAGTGTAATAAATATTCACTCCCATTGAATTATAGGCACTAAAATACAAACACAATTTTTAGGTTAATTGCTATCTTATTTGAATGGAATCCTCCTGTCCTCCCAAACTGCAAAGGTTTTTTGTTTTATAATTTTTTAACAACTTCCTTATCAGTTATCAAGTAACTAAAAATGTCAGTTTTCTCTAGTTGTAAAACTATGCAAAGAACTACCAAAATGGCCACCGCTGTCATGGAAACAGCCACACAATATGGAGGACTAGTCATGTGATTGGATCAGGTGGTCTGATGACAGAGTCAGTGAGCCACAACCCTCAACCAGCGCAATCAGTAAATTAAATACGAGGTGAAAGCTCCAGAGCTCCAAGCTACAGGTTGGCCACTAGATGTCCCTAAGTCCTTGCTTAGAGCCTTCCAGCCCTTTCCAACCCTGCTCCTATTTAGTAAAGCAATTTTAGCAATCTGTAGAGTCATTATGATTTAGATTCAGAGCAGTGAGAATGTTGGTTTTTTCTTCCCCCCCATTCCCTGATGAGGCCTTCTATTTATTTATTTATTTAACAGTTTTTTATACCGACCTTCATAGTAAATAACCATATCGGATCGGTTTACATTTAACATAGGGTATAACTGAAGGAACAATTCAGGTAAACAATAAATAACCATAGATAGGAATAAGTCAAAGTTACAATCAACGGGAGTCAAGAACTTGGAAGCTTAAAACAAGCTGGAAGGAAGATAAAGGCAAGTATTAATTATGAAAGATACGATAGAGAGAACGGTGGTAAAGCTTGAAAGTGCTTTAACCTGGAGGTACCAGAGTCCATAGTTCATGAAAATAAAATGCCAAGGCCGGATGAGAGTGGAAGCCATTAGTGATTGTCTGGATCTGGATAGCCTGATCATGAATTTTATTTTTTGAAGAGGTGCCTCTAGTGCACATCCTGCCAGAAGGTTGGTCCTTTATTTCCACATTCCCTTTGGGGCAAAAGGTCTCTCAAACCCACAGGCCTGAGGACCTGTGAGCCCAGTCTTCACCATTGTTAGGGTTTTGAGGTGTTAGAGTGTTGGAGTGGATACTTGGGTACTCGGAAATGGTCACGCCCATGGGGAGGAGCCCCCTGAGGAACGCGCAGTACTAGGCTAGACTCAATAGCCGGAAGCACAATGAATTCCGTATTTATTATACAGCTTGGTGGTACTGCCCAGGGGTGGCAGCAGTGAGGTAACCCAATAGGTAGCCAGGGGTCCTCAGGAGAGGAGTCCAATCCCACGTTCGTGTGGCAGCGCCGAGTGGAAGAGAGAGCCCGAGTGTAGACTCCCTGCACTGAAGCTGTAGATGACAAGCTGAGAAGTTTAAAGTTAACTCACTGAGTAGATAGCCGTATAGATGATATCCTGGCAGCAGAAGTAGTAGAGCTGTAGGCACCAAGGTAGGGAGAGCAGACCCTCGAGGAGTGAGTACCCGGTATCCCAGATAGGTACCTAAAAGAAAGCACATAGGGCCCCGAGGAGCGGGTACCCAGGTTAGAGTTGACCCCGAAGGGTAGAGAGCTTCCAGCGTCTGCTGGGATAGGCAGAGCAGCTTAGGACCAGTACGAGAATAGTCTGAGTCCTTGCTAACTCGATTTGTTAGCAAATGAAGGGAAGGCTAAATACCGGATGGCGTGACGGTCACTCAGAGGGGACGTCCCCGAGGTTCCTGCCATGACGTGGGTGGCGTGCGCGCACGCACCCTAGGAGGCCCTCAGGAAATCCATGGCGAACACTGTCGCCATTTGCCGTTCCAGGGACAGCAGAGAGAGTGGCATGAAGATGCGGCAGCAGCCATCTTCCCAAGGCTTGAGGAGAGAGAATGAAAGAAAGGTGAGGCACAGAGGTCAAAGCCGTCTGGAGACCGACGGACGCAACAACCATAGGTGAGGTAAGCACCAGTGACAGATCCTTCTGAGTTGAGATATTTGATGGCCAATATATACCTGACTTTTTCAAGAAGGGATGGCTTTGGAAACCTGGCTCCCTTGGAAGAAAGCTCCCCCTTGACACAAAGGACTAGGGCTAAACGACTTGTGAGCCCTAATTAACTCTCTGAGATGGGACACTAGGTGAGGAAATTGTGATCCCAATAGTTAGTGAAGTGCGGAATCTCGGGGTTGTTATGGATTCCACTTTGTCTTTGAAGTTGCATATTACTAAGGTGGTGAAGGGGGCCCATTTCAAATTACCCAAGGGAGAGTTATGGTATTGGGGATGAAATTCTTCTAATTATGAAAGAACAGGACCTGGATGGGATGGCATCTGGATGATCTTAAGGTGGCCAACAGGTGGATAAAGTGACAGAAAAAAAGCCAGAAAGCACCTCCTCTCAAATAGTTGCTGTGATGTCACACACGTAAACAATGTTGTCTGCCTCCATCTACTGGTAGGGGGAAATAACCCACTTGCTGGACTGGTGAAGCAGGACTAATGGAAAGGAAATTAACAGGTAAGAAAAATTCTACTTATTGCCAGAGGCGTGCTAAGGGGGAATGAGGAGGGCGGGCCGCCCCAACTGGCAACAAGGATGGGGTGTTGCCAGCGACTGTGCAACCAATCAACTCAAGCTCCTTCTGACTCTCACCATATGTGTATGTGTGTGAGAGACAGAGGGAGCATATTTTGTGTGTGTGTATCCCCAGTTCACAACAATCGCAGGGTGACAGGAATGGAGAGTGGGGGATTTTTAAAATCCTTATTAGCTTTAATTACTGGGTGTTATTTGAAGTCTGCTGTTTTGAAATATTATCAATGCTTAGGAAATGTTTACAAATTTGTACAGATTCCGGGAGGCAAGACGGCCACCATGGTGTAAGAGTGCGTGAGACGCCGGAGGGAAAGCTGCCAAAAAAATTCCTATTTCTGAAATACCGCTAAAATTTAAAATGCCGCATACTAAGCGCAAAGGTCGGCTGAGAAGTGAGAATGTAGGCTCACCATCTGAAGACCCTCGACAGCCACAAATCTCCGGCTTCTTTGCAGGTGTTCCACAGACGACTCCGGACTGCTTGGTCGCTGGGGGAATGGCATCAGAGCATGGGCCGTCCCCCTTGACCCTTGAAACAACGTTAAGCCCCAGATCACCTATCAAACCAATCAACCCCGGAAACATCGAGGTATCCAGGAGCGGCCATGGGTAATGTCCTGGAAGGGAATCACCAAAGATAGCCGGCAGGGAGCCGTGAATGCCAGTGGACAACAGTCGGGGGGGGGGAGAAACCCCAGGAGGAGGACTGGAGGGGCCTGCAATGGCTTCCTCACTGCTTATCCCGGAGTTTCCTGGTTTGCCATTTCTTTCACGTACTGGGGCTGAACGGGGAAACTGTGGAGGATGAAGGGGCAAAGAAGCTGAGAATGATTTCTGTTTCACCATTAACTATAAGACCTGAAGTAATTTCTCTGGAGGGGATATGGACAATGTTAAGCACAATAGAGAGTTAAATTAAAATTCTATCTGCAGCTACAATTGAAATTAAAGATCTAGCGGTGAAGAGAAATAACTTAATATCACACTACACTATTAAAATGGAAGATATGGACAAACGTTTGAAAAAAGTAGAAGAAAAACAAATTAAGATAATTGAATCAGAAAGGCTGTCTGTTAAAAGATTAGAGGCTGTGGAGAATGCTCTACGAGCGCATAATCTTCGGATTCTTAATTTTCCAGTTATAAGATTAAATTCCCTGTTGGATTTATTCAAGTTATACTTAAAACAAGTTTTGAAGATTCCTGAGGTAGCACTTCTGGTGGTCATAAAAGCGTTCTACTTAAAGCAAACTGCACAAGCCGAAGGTCAAGAATGTCCTTTGGACTTAACAAATATCTTAGAAATATCATCAGGAACTGAGATAAATTTGAGGAGACCCCTACTAGTGTCTTTTGCTTTTCTTTCAGAAAGGAACCATGTAATGCGTCTGTTTTTTAGAAACAGACAAAGTTTATTTTATAGTAAACCTGTATGGATATTTCCTGATGTTATTAAAACAACTCAGACATGTAAGAAAGAGTTTCTGAGAATGAGATCTGAAATTAAATGCTAAATTTGTCTTAAAATATCCCTGTAAGGCATGTGTAAGAAACCAAAATGCTAATTACATATTTTATGAATCAGAACAGCTTAGAACATTCTTAGCGGGACGAACCCCTATTGTACCCTTCCACAGGCTTGGTGTAATAGAAAAAAAGACTGTGGATCCAACCTGGTGGCTCATCAGTTAATTTGTTGATTATTACTATATTATTGATGGAAAATGCTCCTTTTTGCCTCCTAATTATCATATAATTTTCTTATAATTTTTAACGTCAGTAATTACTTGATATGAAATACATGTATTTTCCGCCTAATTTTTTTTTGTTTCTTTATGACGTATTTTCTGTACAGGAGTTATTCCTGGTTATTTCAAAAAAATTGAAAATAAAGAATTGAAAAAAAAAATGTGTACAGGAGCTTCTAATTATTGAATATTATTCTATTCATCAGCTGTTTTGAAATGTATATTTGTTAGTACAGTTTTACTATTTGGATTGATTTATATTTCTTGATTGTATTGTTTTGAGAAATAGTGATTTTCTGCTTTTTCATTGTTGCACTGCATACAGAATCTGGCTTGTGATTTTCAGTTCAGTTTTTGTCTGCATGTATGCATGGGAGAGAGAGAGGAAGTGTATGTGTGTGAGAGAGAGACACACACACATGCTCCCTCTGTCTCTCATCAAGCATGTATGTGTGTGTGAATGAGAGAGAGGGAGCATATTTTGTGTGCGTGTGTACGTGCATGCATGCCCCCAGTCTACAACAATCTTAGGATGACAGATATGGAGAGCGGGAGACTTTTAAAATCCTTATTACTTTTAATTATTGGGTGTTAATATTTTATCACTGTTTAGGAAATTTTAAAATTATATATTTGGAGGGAGGGGGTGCCAAATACTCTAGGTGTGCCTCAGTTTCTCACTACCCTTTAATGCCTCCCACTCAGCCAGTTTCTAACCCAGTTAGTCAGTCTAGTTTCCATTAAAAATAAAACTATCCCCACTGCCCCAAACTGTTCAGTCCAAGGTCATTATCCCAAAATACCAAAAAAGAACAGTATTAATAAACCCAGTATATAAACTTAAGTACAAACTTTAATATAAATCTATAATATCACACAGTGTATAACACACTTACATCTTTAAAAAATATATATATTGCAGAAAAAGTTTTTTTGAAACCATAATAAAGAACCCTTTAAATCTAACTTAAACTCGCTCTTCTCTTAACCTTCCAATTCATATATATTCTCTACCATTCACAGAAACCATCCATCTCATTCATTAAATTGAATTTTATTCCAAACAACTTATTCTAGTAAAAAAAACTGCAAAGTAATCTATGACCTATCAATATTCATAATAGCCCCATGGGAGCAACAAATACAAGAAATCCTTGGTGCTAGCGTTGTTAAAAAATTCTAGCAGTTGCTACATAGTTCGAGTAGGCTTGTACTTAGCTCATTAAGTCCATCGGCTATGTGTCCACAGGAGACAAGCCATAATGTTCAAACTGCCCGCTGGACATGGCAGGATTATAATGTCCTTAACACAACCAATAAGCAGTCTTCTCACACTCTAATTGTTTAACTGGTGGCTATAGACCACACTGCCTGGTTTGTAGCTACTTAAACAGTCTTCCGAGGCTGAAGCCCCCAGCCTAATTTGTTTGATTCAATCACAGTCGTATTCCTCCGGTATTCTCTGTCATAATCCTTCGATATTTTTACCGGTATGTATACTACGGATATTCTCCGACACTCATAAGTGCCTGCCTCACGGGAGTATCTTTTACTAAAAATAAAATATAAACTATGTTGAGATATCTTGTTTTATCTACATAAACACAATATGTCTTGAAAAGTTACCTCCATAGCTGTATAGCGATAATAATTTCATTCATCTTCTCAAACCCGGAATTTTAAATCTTACCGATGTAATCATAGCCCAAATTTCTCAGACGTCACAGTCACGTGGTGTGCCCACTGCTTGTACATAAACCTGATAGAGAAAGCTGTGTCGAGTACTATTAACATGACGACCTGATGGAGAACTACATAAAATATTCAATCTGAAACGGACTTGAAAGAAAACTGTGCAAAGGAAACCATCACACCGAGAGGACTTGAAAGAAAACACACCCCATTAAGGTCTGCATAGAAACTGAGTATATATCTCTGTTTAATCGGAGATTTAGAACAGATAAAAACAGCAAATTTAAAAAGGTTGCTTATAAAATGGAATGAATGGATGTTGCCTCACGGGAGTATCTTTTACTAAAAATAAAATATAAACAATGTTGAGATATCTTGTTATCTATATAAATACAATATCTCTTGAAAAGTACCCTCCATAGCTGTATAGTGATAGTAATTTCATTCATCTTCTCAAACCCGGTATTTTAAATCTTACCGATCTAATCATAGCCCAAGTTTCTCAGACGTCACAGGACACGTGGTGTGCCCACTGCTTGTACATAAACCTGATAGAGAAATTAACATGACGACCTGATGGAGAACTACATAAAAAAAGTCAATCTGAAGCGGACGTTAAAGAAAACTGTGCAAAGGAAACCATCACACCGAGAGGACTTGAAAGAAAACACCCCCCCCCCCCATAAAGGACGTGCCGCGACCGAGAGGGGGGACATGGCGCAATTTACAACTCAAGTTCCCCGTACACATTACTTGCCTAAAAATAAGGACAAGACGCTCTAAAACTCATAGGCTTAATTACAATTGTGAAAATATATCCAGCTTAGAAATTTTTTTTTTTTTTTAGAGAATCTGTATCGCTTAGATAACATCATTCCATCCGACTTCCTTATTTAGTCCCCCCGGGGCAACCGTCTTCTATCTAAAATATATAGAAGAGATCTTACAAAGCGGGCCGTTGGGCAGACCGAGATTTATTACTACCTTCCACCTCATCTTGTAAAGATTCTTGGTTGGAATGTGTTCTCCCATTTTCTCCAGCCACCTGGAAAGTTCAACGTAATATTAAGGAGCATCTTGAGTATTTCAAGAAGGCCCCACTTTTGCATTAAGGCAGCCGCAATCTGTGCATTCTAATTGGGTACAATCGGATCCTGCAGTATCCGTTTGACGAACAGGGCATTCTGCCCGTGGACGGGCTGCAATGGGAGCTCCTTTTCCTGCACTGGGGAGCTTTGTTGTTTATCCCACTGCCGTCCTTTTCATTTGCTTTCCCAGACTTCGTGTGAGACGACGGGGGTTATTTATTTAGTTTGGTGCCCTGTATAGGAAAGCCTATTAGAGCGGGAAAAGTTAGCATCCCGGAAGACTTGAGTTGTAGCAGGCGAGGGAGATTAGAGGCGCCTTTGGTGACAGATTTGGAATGGAAAGGGACCCAGTTCGGAGGACCTGAGATTTGTAGTTTTAGAGAAGGGTTTCAAGCAACGGAGGTGCGGTGACTTTGTGAGATTGTTAGTTAAAAAAGATCAGGCATATATTTTTAGATGGAAGACGGTCGCCCTGTGGGAGACTGAATAAGGAAGTCGAATTGAATGATTTTATCTAAGTGATGCAGATTCTCTAAAAAAAAATTTTCTAAGCTGGATATATTTTCACAATTTTAATTAAGCCTAGAAGTTTTAGAGCGTCTTGTTCTTATTTTTTTGGCAAGTAATTTGTACGGGGAACTTGAGTTGTAAAGTGTCCGTTGTAAGTTAGAGTGAGTTGAAAGGCAATAGCTAGTAAACATCCATTCATTTCATTTTATAAGCAACCTTTTTTAAATTTGTTGTTTTTATCAGTTCTAAATCTCCGATTAAACAGAGAGATATATATATATACACAGTTTAAAAACAGACCTTTATAGGGGGGTGTTTTCTTTCAAGTCCTCTCGGTGTGATGGTTTCCTTTGCACAGTTTTCTTTAACGTCCGCTTCAGATTGACTTTTTTTATGTAGTTCTCCATCAGGTCGTCATGTTAATTTCTCTATCAGGTTTATGTACAAGCAGTGGGCACACCACGTGTCCTGTGACGTCTGAGAAACTTGGGCTATGATTAGATCGTTAAGATTTAAAATACCGGGTTTGAGAAGATGAATGAAATTACTATCACTATACAGCTATGGAGGTAACTTTTCAAGAGATATTGTATTTATATAGATAAAAAGATATCTCAACATAGTTTATATTTTATTTTTAGTAAAAGATAATCCCGTGAGGCAACATCCATTCATTCCATTTTATAAGCAACCTTTTTAAATTTGCTGTTTTTATCAGTTCTAAATCTCCGATTAAACAGAGATATATACACAGTTTAAAAACAGACCTTTATAGGGGGGTGTTTTCTTTCAAGTCCTCCAGTGTGATGCTTCCTTTGCACAGTTTTCTTTCACGTCCGCTTCAGATTGACTTTTTTATGTAGTTCTCCATCAGGTCGTCATGTTAATTTCTCTATCAGGTTTATGTACAAGCAGTGGGCACACCACGTGACTGTGACGTCTGAGAAACTTGGGCTATGATTAGATCGGTAAGATTTAAAATACCGGG
The DNA here is from genome assembly GCF_901001135.1 of Rhinatrema bivittatum. Lineage (NCBI taxonomy): Eukaryota > Metazoa > Chordata > Amphibia > Gymnophiona > Rhinatrematidae > Rhinatrema > Rhinatrema bivittatum. The sequence goes on along the minus strand of NC_042633.1, from coordinate 28,492,200 downwards.
TTTGAGAAGACGAATGAAATTATTATCACTATACAGCTATGGAGGGTACTTTTCAAGAGATATTACGTTTATGTAGATAAAACAAGATATCTCAACATAGTTTATATTTTATTTTTAGTAAAAGATAATCCCGTGAGGCAACATTCATTCATTCCATTTTTTAAGCAACCTTTTTTAAATTTGTTGTTTTTATCAGTTCTAAATCTCCGATTAAACAGATATATATATATATATATATACACAGTTTCTATGCAGACCTTAATGGGGTGTGTTTTCTTTCAAGTCCTCTCGGTGTGATGGTTTCCTTTGCACAGTTTTCTTTCACGTCCGCTTCAGATTGACTGTTTTTTATGTAGTTCTCCATCAGGTCGTCATGTTAATTTCTCTATCAGGTTTATGTACAAGCAGTGGGCACACCACGTGACTGTGACGTCTGAGAAACTTGGGCTATGATTAGATCGGTAAGATTTAAAATACCGGGTTTGAGAAGATGAATGAAATTACTATCACTTTACAGCTATGGAGGTAACTTTTCAAGAGATATTGGGTTTATATAGATAACAAGATATCTCAACATTGTTTATATTTTATTTTTAGTAAAAGATACTCCCGTGAGGCAACATCCATTCATTTCATTTTATAAGCAACCTTTTTAAATTTGCTGTTTTTATCTGTTCTAAATCTCCGATTAAACAGAGATATATACTCAGTTTCTATACAGACCTTTATGGGGTCTGTTTTCTTTTAGGTCCACAGTGGTTTGATTGTTTCTTTGTACAGTTTTCTTTCAAGTCTGCTTAGATTGAATATCTTTATATAGTTCTCCATCAGGTCTTGGTATTAGTAAGCAGCGCATAGGTTCTCTGTCAGGTCTTCAAGAAGTTAAGCATATAAAAGGAGTGGGCTCGCCACATGTACTGTAATGTCTGAGAAATTTGGGCTATGAATGGATAGGTCTGATTTAAAATACCGGGTTTGACAAAATGAATGAAATTACTATCACTCTATAGCCATGCGAGATATTGTGTTTATATAGGTAAAGCAAAAGGTCTTTAATATTGTTTATATTTTATTTTTAGTAGAGGATACTCTCCGATGTAGGTACTTATGAGTGCTGAAACGCTGCAGTGTACCTATCGTAAAAATCGAAGGATTATGAGAGAGAACACTGGCGGAATACGACTGTGATTGAGTTCAGAAATTAGGCTGGGAGCTTCAGCGTTTGAAGACTGTTCAAGTACCTACAAACCAGGCAGCTGTGCTCCTCAATATATATATAAATGATCTAGAAGGAATACACGAGTGAGGTAATCAGGCAGCGTGCTCTTCAATATATTTATAAATGATCTAGAAGGAATACCACGAGTGAGGTGATCAAATTTGCAGATGACACAAAATTATTCAGAGTAGTTAAATCACAAGCGGATTGTGATAAATTGCAGGAAGACCTTGAGAGACTGGAAGATTGGGCATCCAAATGGCAGATGAAATTTAATGTGGATAAGTGCAAGGTGATGCATATAGGGAAAAATAACCCATGCTATAATTACACAATGTTGGGTTCCATATTAGGTGCTACAACCCAAGAAAGAGATCTAGGTGTCATAGTGGATAATAGAAATAGAAACATAGAAATGATGGCAGAAGAAGACCAAACGGTCCATCCAGTCTGCCCAGCAAGCTACGCACCATATCCATTTTTTTTCCCTTTTTCTCTCTCCCACCTGTTACTATTGGCTTCCAGTACCCTCCGGCCCTAATTCCCCTCCACCCCACCACCAATGCAGAGAGTAGTGCCGTATCTGCATCCAAGTGAACATCCAGCTCAATTAGGGGTAGCAACGCTGTAACAAGCAGGCCACACCCCTGCCCCATACTCTTACCCACCTATGGTTTTTTTTTTTGTTTGTTTTTTTTGTTGGGTTTTTTTTTTTTTGGAGATGGCAGCCCTCCATCCTTCCGCTCCGTGAAGGTGGAACACCAACCACTGGCCACTGGCATCCCGCTCCGTGAATGCCTCTGTGGCTACTGCCGCTCCGTGCAGTGTTTTGCTGCCTCCTCTTTATTTACGCCCTCTAGACTTGATGGATCCACAGTGTTTATCCCACGCCCCTTTGAAGTCCTTCACAGTTTTAGACTTCACCACTTCCTCCGGAAGGGCGTTCCAGGCATCCACCACCCTTTCCGTGAAGAAATACTTCCTGACATTGGTTCTTAGTCTTCCTCCCTGGAGCCTCAGCTCGTGACCTCTGGTTCTGCTGATTTTTTTCTGATGGAAAAGGTTTGTCGTAGTCTTTGGATCATTAAAGTTTTTCAAGTATCTGAAAGTCTGAATCATATCACCCCTGCTCCTCCTTTCCTCCAGGGAGTACATATTTCGATTCTTCAATCTCTCCTCGTACGTCATCCGATGAAGACCCTCTACCTTCCTGGTCGCCCTTCTCTGTACCGCTTCCATCTTGTCTTTGTCTCTTTGTAGATATGGTCTCCAGAACTGAACACAGTACTCCAGGTGAGGCCTCACCAAGGAAACGGTTGATGTGGACTTTAAAATCATCGGCTCAGTGTGCTGCAGCAGTCAAAAATGCAAACAGAGTGTTAGGAATTATTAGGAAGGGAATGGTGAATAAAACGGAAAATGTCATAATGCCTCTATATCGCTCCATGGTGAGACCGCACCTTGAATACTGTGTACAATTCTGGTCCCCGCATCTCAAAAAAGATATAATTGCGATGGAGAAGGTACAGAGAAGGGCTACCAAAATGATAAAGGGAATGGAACAGCTCCCCTATGAGGAAAGACTAGAGAGGTTAGAATGAAAAAAATTAAGGTAGGTACGTTGGGCTCAGGCTTCAGAGAGGAAGGTTAGGGGGATAGGGAAGTTCTCTCCCAGTCTGCTCCTTGTTGGTGTGGACTGGGAGCAGGGCTGGTGCAAGGGTATTGGGCGCCCTAGGCGATCCTTGCACTGCCTCCCACTACCTGTTTCCGCGCTGTGTGCTTCTCAGGATGCCGAGCTGTAGGGGGCACCGAAGAGCAGCCACGTGGTGCCGCAAGCGGGGCCTATCCCGCTTGCGGCAAAGAGAAATAGAAACAGTGCCGAAACAGGTGGGGGGAGGGGGGGGGGGGCGTGACCCTGAGAAGCACAGTCTCTATTTGATTGCTGTGAGCGGGATAGGCCCTGCTTGCGGCACCTTGTGGCTGCTCTTTGGCGCCCCCTACAGCTCGGCGCCCTAGGCGACCGCCGAAGTTCGCCTAATGGACGCGCCAGCCCTGACTGGAAGGGAACTTGGCAAAGGCCCAATCACGTTGCAGCATGTCTTTTATAAAAATTCCCCCCCTCCCGTGCGCTGTTATAAAATCAGGTGCACATGTGCACGTGGCTATCGGATTTTATAACGTGTGTGCAACTATACGCGCATGTTATAAAATCGGTGCATCCATGTGTGCGGGCCAGGAACCACATGGACATGCGCATGGCCCTTTAAAAACGTACCCCTAAGTGATATTATAGCTTTATGTTAATACAGTTCTTTTTTGGTATTTTTGGATATTCACCTTAGAATAAACAGTTTGGGGTGGTCAGGATAGTTTTCTTTTTAGTAAGATTATTTGCTTTTTGACCACAATAATGTCCTTTTCTTGGACCAATACTTTGAGTTTCTCAGATTCCCGGTTATGGGAGGTGCTTGATGCTCCCTCAATATTCAACCAGGGACCTATGAGCTCTAGGAATATGCATTGGGAAAAGATCACCCAATTGAGCAAACGGTTGATGTGGACTGAGCTACATTTTGGTACACTGGAATATTGCAAATCACAGAGGATCCCTAGGGGTTTAGGGTGCAGAAAAAACCCCGCCTTTATAGCGAGGATTCTGATTTTGTTCAAGACTGGAATAAAATCTTGAACAAATGTGCACTGGACCAGATGGTACTTATAAAGAAGGCCTGGAATACGGCTGAACAAATATGCATCGACCTAAACGCAGAACTTAATATTGTGAAGGACAGTTTAACAGTTGAGTCATTTGATAAGTTTGAAGCTGATCTAAAGACTCAAATGGAAGACTTCTCTGATGAACTATGCAAGTTGAAACAAGCGAAGTTCTTGAGAGATGAAAACTATTATAAAATGGGTCGTGTATATCAATGGATGAGTCCACAAGCTCCAAGAGTTCGGTTATAAGAAAGTGACTTTCCAGGGTTCCTCTGATTCGTCAGGTGCAGAAAACATTAAGAGCCCACAGAATGATAGTACACAATCGTTTTAGGGAGCCTGGGGATATTGCCCCCATGAAGGAAGGGAATCTAATGGGACGAATCAGGGAGTGGTAGAGGGTCCTGAATGTAACAATACAAAAAGTGAAAACACACTGCAGCAACAAACTCAAGATTTCATCAACAATAACAATGTCGTGCAAATATCTTCTGTATGTAAATTTGCACTATTGAATGCGGTGTCCTACATCTTATGATATAAGTGCCTGTGTATTTTATAATCATTATTAAATCCAAAGTCCAAGAATCCCAGGTCTGTATATTTTTCAATATTTTTTTGTTGCAAATAAGTTCTTCATAGTAGAGGTAAAGTAAGTATGATAAATCCAATAAAACTTATCTCAAATCTCCAGAGAAAAGAGCTTTCACACCAGCTTGTAGAGTCATGCTTAGGCCACAGGAACCAGCCTAACTGAAGCGTTATCTCTTACGTCACCCGACGCTGTGGCATTTCGATTTCTCCGTCAGGGGTCAGAAATTAGCACACGGTGATGGACTTGAGCACAAACTCAAAATTACACCCTGGAGCAAAATGTGAAAACAATCAACAGCGTTCACAAACTTTAAACAAGATGAAAAAATGCTTTGCAAAGAAGTCATCTGATGCAGGAAGAAAGCTTCTAAACACTAGATAATGTGGATACAGCCCAATCCCCATGATAAAGCAGCTTAATAATGTGGTCAAACCTTGCTGTTTGTAAACCTGACAGGAGTATATCAGATGCGCTCATTCCCATGGTGTTTTTTGACAGGAGAAACAAATGCTGTCAGATGCCATTTTAAAGAGACAGGTGCTGGAAAGGACCTGTCAGTCAAGGCCTGGTCCAACCGGGCCCGGTGAGGCCACTGTGAGCATATTATAAAATACTGAGGACATTACAAGGAATGCCATTCCACTTTTTCAGTCAGACCATGAGGAGACACTGAATCCAAATAAAAAATCCAAAATTCCTCTTGTCTAAGGATAGCTTTTATGTCCCCACCACCAGGGGGGAACCAAACCTGAGCAAGTAAGATCCAGCACAGGTCAGAAAGAGTGACAAGCCTGCATGCAGTGAGCCACATAAGGAGTGTGGATTTTGTGCATGTTAATGCAGCTTTTATGTTCAATGAGTGTGGTTCTAATTTTCCTGGCAGTGTGCCCTATATAGGAGGGAGCAAGGACAGAGCAGTAGATAAATGACACATTGTGAATTACAAGCAGTAGAACGGGTCAAAAGAACTTTGTGGCCAGAATGAGGATACTGCCATTCAGTTCCTGGTGGGGTAGTCTCACACATGCGCCATGAGTCAATGAGCAATGAGCGCTGACAATTGTAGGGTTCTGCGGTACCGCTGACACTACAAAGTCCTTGACATTCCTTCCTCGTTTGTAAGAGATCTAAGGAAGGGTATTGAGCACTGGGTGATACTGCAAAATATGCCAGTGCTTCTTGATGGAAGAAACCATTTTGTGCGTAATGTTGGAATATTTTAAAACATGTATAATGTCATCACATCGGGATGGAGCTTTATACCCTAGCAACTGTTGACGGTGCCTGTGAACAAGCACTTCTCTGATATACTCTATTCAGGTTTACAAACAGTAAGGTTTGACCACATTATTAAGCTGCTTTATCATGGGGATTGGGCTGTATCCACATTATCTAATGTTTAGAAGCTTTCTTCCTGCATCAGATGACTTCTTTGCAACGCTGTTGTTTGTTTTCACATTTTGCTCCAGCGTGTAATTTTGAGTTTGTATTCAAGTCCATCACCGTGTGCTAATTTCTGACCCCTGACGGAGAAATCGAAATGCCACAGCGTCGGGTGACGTAAGAGATAACGCTTCAGTTTGGCTGGTTCCTGTGGACTCAGCGTGACTCTACAAGCTGGCGTGACAGCTCTTTTCTCTGGAGATTTGAGATAAGTTTTATTGGATTTATCATACTTTACCTCTAGTAAACTTATTTGCAACAAAAAAGTATTGAAAAATATAGTGACTTGGGCTTCTTGGACTTTGGATTTAGCCAGGGGCCAATGATTATAAAATACACAGGCTTGCAGCTTGAGATGTGGTGGCAGGGGAGTGGGAAAACTCTGGAAGGCCCAAGTGAGCTGGAGCAGATACCTAAGGTCAGCAAAAGGCTGATATTTGAAACCATTGCAGTGACTCTTCTAGGAGATTGTAATCCAGTTGGGGCCTTCTGGCCCCCTTGTCTGCTCATGGAGAAGTGAGGGCAGCGAGAGTGAGCAGCATTAGATCCCTGCCAATATTTTATTTATAGGCTGTGTGTGTGAGTATACCAGTATTTTTACTTAATAAAGGGGCAATAATGTTAGCCTCTAAAATGCCTGATTAATCCCCACTGATTATTAGTTTACAAAATACATTTTAATTACATCTTTTTACAATAAACTTATGCATATAAAGTTACTCACTGTCATTCACCTCCAATCAGTCATAACACAACGCATTAAAGACAAAAACCAAAATTACCATACCACTATACAGCTTTTCCAACTATAAGTTCTTCAGTACTCAATTTATCCCACTTCCTCAAAGGGATCTGTATATCAAAAACCACCTGCATCAACCATGGGATTTCTTCAGATCTACAGAGTCACTGGTGCAAGTGAAAGAATAAGGTTCCATTCAAAAGTATCAGAGTCTTTATTAAACCCAAAGTTTATAAATCTCTCATTTAATACGGCAACTCCATACAGGTAGCAGCAAGAAGAATTAAAGTCCCCCGACACGGTCCCGTGTTTCGCGGAGGCTGCATCGGGAGGGACCAACAAAACGTTTATTCACATCTGTAAATATAATATGCAGTAGTAAGGAACGGAACAAAACTGCTATAAGGTTTATATAAAAAGATGTACATACCTCTTGAAGTTTCACAGGAGCGCAATCGCCCTCAGTGTTTCAAACATTTAAAGGACAAAAAGGCGCGAAAGGTAACTCTCGCGGGATGCTGTGATTAGTGAGATGACACCTGGAGGACAGGCATCCGATCAAAATTTAATAAAACTGATACCATTCGATATCTTTATTTAGACCAGAAGGAGCGACTGTGTGAAGGGTATATATCCATCGCTGCTCCTTCCGACCCAGTATGCCGGCAAAGTCCCCTCCCCGCAAGGGGGGCGAGATCACCTCCAATACCGTGAAGGAAAGGGCATCGATGGAATGTGCCATCTCAAGCCAGTGAGACACCAGAGGCTCATCAACTCTAGAAGATCTTATATTAGAACAGTGTTCTATGATACGTGTTTTAACCATCCGGGCGGTCTTGCCCACATATAGCAATGAACAGGGGCACCTAATGACATAGATCACCCCTTTTGTACAGCAATTGGATTGAGAGTTAAGTTTGAAAGCCCGTCCAGTCAGAGGGTGTATGAATGTAGATGCTGGTGATGTATGCTTACACATCGTGCAGTGGCCACAGGGTTGGTGGTGCCCACCCAACCGGGGTGGCGACTGCACAGGTGAGGCAGTGTGCACCAGTCGATCTCTTAGGTTCGTAGCTCGTTTAAAAGTGAACCGTGGGGGACCATGCATTAAGGTGTTCAGAGACAGGGCTGACCAATGACGTTTGATCATAGTAGCTATGGCCCTTCCCACTGTGGAGAATGGAAGAATACAGTTATGCGAGATATCATCCGAATGCGTGGGCGGTGTGAAAAGCCACTCCCTGTGTGTATATAGTGCTCGCTTAAAAGCTTTCTTGATAACCCGCATAGGATAACCCCTTTCAGCAAACCGGTTAATCATCCCCTGCGATTGAGACAAAAATTCTTGTCTAGTTGAACACAGGCGTCGGAGTCTTAAAAATTGCCCCGTAGGGATATTATCCCGAAGTGTCCTGGGGTGGAAACTGTTATAAGCAACCGGTTTGCTGAAAGGGGTTATCCTATGCGGGTTATCAAGAAAGCTTTTAAGCGAGCACTATATACACACAGGGAGTGGCTTTTCACACCGCCCACGCATTCGGATGATATCTCGCATAACTGTATTCTTCCATTCTCCACAGTGGGAAGGGCCATAGCTACTATGATCAAACGTCATTGGTCAGCCCTGTCTCTGAACACCTTAATGCATGGTCCCCCACGGTTCACTTTTAAACGAGCTACGAACCTAAGAGATCGACTGGTGCACACTGCCTCACCTGTGCAGTCGCCACCCTGGTTGGGTGGGCACCACCAACCCTGTGGCCACTGCACGATGTGTAAGCATACATCACCAGCATCTACATTCATACACCCTCTGACTGGACGGGCTTTCAAACTTAACTCTCAATCCAATTGCTGTACAAAAGGGGTGATCTATGTCATTAGGTGCCCCTGTTCATTGCTATATGTGGGCAAGACCGCCCGGATGGTTAAAACACGTATCATAGAACACTGTTCTAATATAAGATCTTCTAGAGTTGATGAGCCTCTGGTGTCTCACTGGCTTGAGATGGCACATTCCATCGATGCCCTTTCCTTCACGGTATTGGAGGTGATCTCGCCCCCCTTGCGGGGAGGGGACTTTGCCGGCATACTGGGTCGGAAGGAGCAGCGATGGATATATACCCTTCACACAGTCGCTCCTTCTGGTCTAAATAAAGATATCGAATGGTATCAGTTTTATTAAATTTTGATCGGATGCCTGTCCTCCAGGTGTCATCTCACTAATCACAGCATCCCGCGAGAGTTACCTTTCGCGCCTTTTTGTCCTTTAAATGTTTGAAACACTGAGGGCGATTGCGCTCCTGTGAAACTTCAAGAGGTATGTACATCTTTTTATATAAACCTTATGGCAGTTTTGTTCCGTTCCTTACTACTGCATATTATATTTACAGATGTGAATAAACGTTTTGTTGGTCCCTCCCGATGCAGCCTCCGCGAAACACGGGACCGTGTCGGGGGACTTTAATTCTTCTTGCTGCTACCTGTATGGAGTTGCCGTATTAAATGAGAGATTTATAAACTTTGGGTTTAATAAAGACTCTGATACTTTTGAATGGAACCTTATTCTTTCACTTGCACCAGTGACTCTGTGGACTTGTTTATGTGCAAGATTGCTTCTGTATATTTCTGGATTTCTTCAGATCTCCCATGTTTTATTGTCTTCCAGGGTAACTGAACACAGAGTTCTTACACTTATGTTTTATTGAAGTGAAGATTAGTTATCTAGAAACAACAAACTTTCAAACAATCCAGACAAAGGCCTTTGTTTCACCCACTCCTAGGGCTTGGGCAGGGATATTAGCTCATGTTTCAAGGACAGTTTCTCGTCAAACATCTGTTTCAAAAGAGCATGTGCTATGACAGAATCCCCATGAATTTCCTCTCAGTCAGCTCTTTGTAGCCATTCTTCCTTAAATCTTGCTCTGATCGTATTCATACCACGGCAGCTAACGCCGTACTCGTGTCACGTGAGTGAAAACCATTCCACTTTCTGGGGGTGGAATCGGGTGATGACGAGGATCCAGGTTCCACATTGCAAAATACGTTTATGGTTTCAGTGTTTGCTGGCCTACTCTGCTTTTGTATAAAAGAAATTGGATTTTTATTGCATGCAGTATATAAAAAGAACATTACGTTAGACTGCACAGGAAAAGGGCAATTGCACAAAAAATGGTAAGGATTGAGATCTTCATTAAAATAACCAATGGCTGCCACCACCATCCCTTATGCACAATAATGCCCTTTTCTGCCTACATTTTATTTCATGTGGTATTGAGGGAGTGCTTTTTCACATAGCCCTCTGGTTGGGATCACTGTGGTGGGTGACAGTTTGATTATTGTTTGTAGTGCTATATAAGGAGTGACAGCAGCGAACCTGCTGCTTTGTCTCCATCTGCTGGTTGGCATGCAAGGGATTTTACTGATAGCAAGACTATTTGGTTTCTTCCCTTGTTTCATCCACCCCTAAACTAGATTACATACTTGCCTGGTTTGCTATTATAAACAAATGATCTGTCGAATATGCTTCCTGTGCCGCTTATCTCTAGGCACAAGGAGAGGAAAGTTGCCAGCAGGGTCAAACGTCAGTACAGGCGGACTGGTCTGCCTGGACTGGTCTGGCTGTATTAGAGGAAAGGAAATTAATCAGGTAAGAAGTAATTTTACTTTTCTGCAAATAAATCTGGAGTAAAGGATCTCCTGGTACCATGATTCATCCCCATATACTTATCACTGGCTCCAGCTCTGAGCAGGGAGTTACATTTTGAATGAGCACAATATTTATTTATTTATATATACCAGTGTTCAATTTTACATATCACATTGGTTTACATTCCAACAAAAAATGCAGGAAATCAAGCTTTTCCTTTGTCAATACAGTAAACAATAATAAACATGGAAATTGTTAACAAGGGAGATAAAAACAAGGGAATGGTTAACACTAAGGGTTGCATGAAGGGGTGCACAAAGGGGAGTGCAAATATGGGTTAAGCCTGCACACCTTCAGTGGGGAGTAATGGCTGCTGCCTTCATCACCATTAGCTTTACATGGCAGGGTCCTACCCAATCTGCATCTTGTCACGTGCACACTTTTTGTGTGCAAAACTTGCTGTAAGCAGGAGTAAACAAAATTAGGAGCCCAAGATGCCATACTCTCTCCTATTCAGTCCCTCTCCCCTCCACCCTAAGTTAAAATGTGCATTCAGTTGGTGTGAACACACATTTTAACTCTGTATATGTATGTTTTTAACTGCCGTTAAAATACCACTTTAGCCTGTGTTTTGAAATTCAGCGCCCAGGCTTGTAACCCACATGCTATCACATTAACCTGAAAGTGCATCCACAATTCCAGGTAAAATGCTGTGCTCTGGTGAGCCTGCCTTATTCCATCAGGCCCTGAGGCAGGAGAGTTTCTCTAGCGGGCTCTGTGTTCCCTCTGCTGGCAGCAGGGGCTACAAACTCTGGTAAGATAAACCTGAGGCTATGATTGCTTCAGTAATAAGGATATTAGAGTGGAGGGTGAGTAGAGCAGAGGGGGCGGCTATGTGTACTGAGTGAGTGGGGGGTGAGTGTGATACAGAGGAGGCTCAGTGCTGAGGGTGAGGCCTGAAGATGAGAGGGGGCGGCTATGAGTGCTGAGGGTGAGTGTGATACAGAGGAGGCTCAGTGCTGAGGATGAGGCCTGAAGGTGAGTAGATGAGAGGGGGCGGCTATGAGTGCTGAGTGGGGGGTGGGTAGGAGTGCTGAGGGTGAGTGATGCAGAGGAGGCTCAGTGCTGAGGATGAGGCCTGAAGGTGAGTAGATGAGAGGGGGCAGCTATGAGTGCTGAGTGAGTGGGGGGTGGGTATGAGTGCTGAGGGTGAGTGTGATACAGAGGAGGCTCAGTGCTGAGGATGAGGCCTGAAGGTGAGTAGATGAGAGGGGATGGCTATGAGTGCTGTGGGTGAGACAGGAGAATGAGTGTTGGGTGATGGTACCTGATGAGTGAAGAATGCCATCGGGTCACTGGGAGCCTCTCCTCATCTGTTGGTTATGTGCCATCGCACTCTAGCTCCCTCAATCCGCCGACTTTGAAGCTCTACCACCCCATCACTCATACGATTGTGGGATCGAACTCCTCCGGGACACCAAACCCCCTTGAAGGAGGGTCTATTCCTTGTCTCTCCCCGAGACCCGATCCGGGAAAATCTGGAGCAGGGCTTTACCCAGCTTTCCTCTTCCCTGGCGGGAGCCAGGTTCCTCTTCAGGGCCAAGAAGGATGGCTCATTAAGGCCATGTATCGATTACTGTGGGTTAAGTGCCATCACCATAAAGGACCACTACCCCTACCCTGCTATTATCAGCGGTTGGGTAGAGCGACAAATCAGGACCTATTGTAAAACAGAAACGCTTTTACATTTAGACTGTGCTTCTGCTGCACATGAGGCGCTAGTTCCGGCGAGGTACTATTCTTTCAAACTTGTGTGAGGGTAGCGAGGACCGTTTTATGCTGCTGAAGGTGGCTTAGGAATTAACGACACTTTGCTGCAAACATCACTGCACAATTCTTGAAGCGGCAGTGTACCCTGATCATAGCACGGGCTTTGCTGTCCCTTTGCTTACATTCTACAAAGCTTCCTGCATTATATAAGGCGTTCCAATTCACTGATTAAACACAAGATACCACTGGACCCCCCTGACGCAGCTTGGGTGCTAAACACGGGCGTGTCGGGGTTACCTGTTCAAGAGGTGAACTCTGAAAATCTGCTTGGTTGCCTATACTTAAATAAAACAGGTGGTTTCACGTATTGAATGCTGCCTTTTCATTTTGTGCGCCACACATTCTTCTTGCATCGATTTTACACCTGTGTGCTGTTTACTCTGCATTTCTGCTGTGCATTACAGATAAGATAACAAAGTCCCTCCAGAACAACTTCAGCTGAAAAGGGAAAACAAGACCGTGCCAGGAGAGAGGGGCAGGAGCAGTAACCAGAAAAGCTGTTTCTGCTGCCTGAGGGTGGTGAACAAGAGATCCCTGCCAGGCAGGAGACCAACCTGCCCCAGCGACAGTGTGCGGGAGATGACCCACCGATTACAGGAGACCAACCTGCCCCAGCGACAGTGTGCGGGAGGTGACCCACCGATTACAGGAGACCAACCTGCCCCAGCGACAGTGTGCGGGAGGTGACCCACAGATTGCAGGAGACCAACCTGCCTCAGCGACAGTGTGCGGGAGATGACCCACCGATTGCAGGAGACCAACCTGCCTCAGCGACAGTGTGCGGGAGGTGACCCACCGATTGCAGGAGACCAACCTGCCCCAGCGACAGTGTGCGGGAGGTGACCCACCGATTACAGGAGACCAACCTGCCCCAGCGACAGTGTGCGGGAGATGACCCACCGATTACAGGAGACCAACCTGCCCCAGCGACAGTGTGCGGGAGATGACCCACCGATTGCAGGAGACCAACCTGCCCCAGCGACAGTGTGCGGGAGGTGACCCACCGATTGCAGGAGACCAACCTGCCCCAGCGACAGTGTGCGGGAGGTGACCCACCGATTGCAGGAGACCAACCTGCCCCAGCGACAGTGTGCGGGAGATGACCCACCGATTGCAGGAGACCAACCTGCCCCAGCGACAGTGTGCGGGAGGTGACCCACCGATTGCAGGAGACCAACCTGCCCCAGCGACAGTGTGCGGGAGGTGACCCACAGATTACAGGAGACTAACCTGCCCCAGCGACAGTGTGCGGGAGGTGACCCACAGATTACAGGAGACCAACCTGCCCCAGCGACAGTGTGCGGGAGATGACCCACCGATTGCAGGAGACCAACCTGCCCCAGCGACAGTGTGCGGGAGGTGACCCACAGATTGCAGGAGACCAACCTGCCCCAGCGACAGTGTGCGGGAGGTGACCCACCGATTGCAGGAGACCAACCTGCCCCAGCGACAGTGTGCGGGAGGTGACCCACCGATTGCAGGAGACCAACCTGCCCCAGCGACAGTGTGCGGGAGATGACCCACCGATTGCAGGAGACCAACCTGCCCCAGCGACAGTGTGCGGGAGGTGACCCACCGATTACAGGAGACCAATCTGCCCCAGCGACAGTGTGCGGGAGATGACCCACCGATTGCAGGAGACCAACCTGCCCCAGCGACAGTGTGCGGGAGGTGACCCACCGATTGCAGGAGACCAACCTGCCCCAGCGACAGTGTGCGGGAGGTGACCCACAGATTACAGGAGACTAACCTGCCCCAGCGACAGTGTGCGGGAGGTGACCCACAGATTACAGGAGACCAACCTGCCCCAGCGACAGTGTGCGGGAGATGACCCACCGATTACAGGAGACCAATCTGCCCCAGCGACAGTGTGCGGGAGGTGACCCACCGATTGCAGGAGACCAACCTGCCCCAGCGACAGTGTGCGGGAGGTGACCCACCGATTGCAGGAGACCAACCTGCCCCAGCGACAGTGTGCGGGAGGTGACCCACAGATTACAGGAGACCAACCTGCCCCAGCGACAGTGTGCGGGAGGTGACCCACCGATTGCAGGAGACCAACCTGCCCCAGCGACAGTGTGCGGGAGGTGACCCACCGATTGCAGGAGACTAACCTGCCCCAGCGACAGTGTGCGGGAGGTGACCCACAGATTACAGGAGACCAACCTGCCCCAGCGATAGTGTGCGGGAGGTGACCCACCGATTGCAGGAGACCAACCTGCCCCAGCGACAGTGTGCGGGAGGTGACCCACAGATTACAGGAGACCAACCTGCCCCAGCGACAGTGTGCGGGAGATGACCCACCGATTACAGGAGACCAATCTGCCCCAGCGACAGTGTGCGGGAGGTGACCCACAGATTGCAGGAGACCAACCTGCCTCAGCGACAGTGTGCGGGAGATGACCCACCGATTACAGGAGACCAACCTGCCCCAGCGACAGTGTGCGGGAGATGACCCACCGATTACAGGAGACCAATCTGCCCCAGCGACAGTGTGTGGGAGATGACCCACCGATTGCAGGAGACCAACCTGCCCCAGCGACAGTGTGCGGGAGGTGACCCACCGATTGCAGGAGACCAACCTGCCCCAGCGACAGTGTGCGGGAGGTGACCCACAGATTACAGGAGACCAACCTGCCCCAGCGACAGTGTGCGGGAGGTGACCCACCGATTGCAGGAGACCAACCTGCCCCAGCGACAGTGTGCGGGAGGTGACCCACCGATTGCAGGAGACTAACCTGCCCCAGCGACAGTGTGCGGGAGGTGACCCACAGATTACAGGAGACCAACCTGCCCCAGCGATAGTGTGCGGGAGGTGACCCACCGATTGCAGGAGACCAACCTGCCCCAGCGACAGTGTGCGGGAGGTGACCCACAGATTACAGGAGACCAACCTGCCCCAGCGACAGTGTGCGGGAGATGACCCACCGATTGCAGGAGACCAACCTGCCCCAGCGACAGTGTGCGGGAGGTGACCCACCGATTGCAGGAGACTAACCTGCCCCAGCGACAGTGTGCGGGAGGTGACCCACAGATTACAGGAGACCAACCTGCCCCAGCGACAGTGTGCGGGAGGTGACCCACCGATTGCAGGAGACCAACCTGCCCCAGCGACAGTGTGCGGGAGGTGACCCACAGATTACAGGAGACCAACCTGCCCCAGCGACAGTGTGCGGGAGGTGACCCACCGATTGCAGGAGACCAACCTGCCCCAGCGACAGTGTGCGGGAGGTGACCCACCGATTGCAGGAGACCAACCTGCCCCAGCGACAGTGTGCGGGAGGTGACCCACCGATTGCAGGAGACCAACCTGCCCCAGCGACAGTGTGCGGGAGGTGACCCACAGATTACAGGAGACCAACCTGCCCCAGCGACAGTGTGCGGGAGATGACCCACCGATTGCAGGAGACCAACCTGCCCCAGCGACAGTGTGCGGGAGGTGACCCACAGATTACAGGAGACCAACCTGCCCCAGCGATAGTGTGCGGGAGGTGACCCACCGATTGCAGGAGACCAACCTGCCCCAGCGACAGTGTGCGGGAGGTGACCCACCGATTGCAGGAGACCAACCTGCCCCAGCGACAGTGTGCGGGAGGTGACCCACCGATTGCAGGAGACCAACCTGCCCCAGCGATAGTGTGCGGGAGGTGACCCACCGATTGCAGGAGACCAACCTGCCCCAGCGATAGTGTGCGGGAGATGACCCACAGATTACAGGAGACCAACCTGCCCCAGCGATAGTGTGCGGGAGGTGACCCACCGATTGCAGGAGACCAACCTGCCCCAGCGACAGTGTGCGGGAGGTGACCCACCGATTGCAGGAGACCAACCTGCCCCAGCGACAGTGTGCGGGAGGTGACCCACAGATTACAGGAGACCAACCTGCCCCAGCGACAGTGTGCGGGAGGTGACCCACCGATTGCAGGAGACCAACCTGCCCCAGCGACAGTGTGCGGGAGGTGACCCACCGATTGCAGGAGACCAACCTGCCCCAGCGACAGTGTGCGGGAGGTGACCCACCGATTGCAGGAGACCAACCTGCCCCAGCGACAGTGTGCGGGAGGTGACCCACCAATTGCAGGAGACTAACCTGCCCCAGCGACAGTGTGCGGGAGATGACCCACCGATTGCAGGAGACTTGGCAGGTCTGGAGAGGTTTAACACATGTGTTAATGGTGTGGAACAAGTTCATTAGGGAACGGTTATTTACCCTTGCAGACAGTACTAGGACTAGGGGACACTACATGAAACTTACTGGTAGCAGATTTTTTTTTTTTTATTCTTTATTTATGATTTTTCAGTATTACAAATATGTAACTTCATTAATTCAATTCCATTCAATGAAAATGTAACAATTAATTTCAGATGGTACGAAAGAAAAGGAAAAGCAAAAATATACTGGTAGCAGATTTAAAACAAATTTAAGAGTATTTTTTCCAGGCAGCGCAGAATTAAGCTGTGGAGTTTGTTGCTGGAGGATGTGGTCAAGGTTAATAGTGTAGCATAGTTTGAAAGTGGTTTGGATGAGTTTCAGGAGCATAGGTCCCTTAACAGCTCTTAGCTCGGCAGGCGTGGGCTTCACCCCCTCTTATATTGGAAAGGATTTCCAATTTCCAAATGACTTATGTTGGCTCTGTTGGAGGCAGGATACTGGGCTGTACTGACCATTGGTCTGATCTAGTGTTGTGGTTCTTTGAAAATAGATGCTAAAGCCAACAGCTGTAGAGAAAACAAGTGTCTTTTTATTAAAACGCTACAAAAAAGATAAGGTATACCTTGGAGAGAGAAACAATGTGCTATGCAAAGCACCGAAATAACTCTCTCAAGGGATTTTACTGATAGCAAGACTATTTGGTTTCTTCCCTTGTTTCATCCACCCCTAAACTAGATTACATACTTGTCTGGTTTGCTATTATAAACAAATGATCTGTCGAATATGCTTCCTGTGCCGCTTATCTCCAGGCACAAGGAGAGGAAAGTTGCCAGCAGGGTCAGCTGCTGTTAGCATTCACCAAATGGCAGGAAGCCGCTTCAACATTTGACCATGCTCCTGGGCATGAGAACCAGGTTATTTGCATTTTAGCACTGAAATACAAACTTCTGTTGCCATAACAAATAAATGAGATTTACTAAACTGCATTAATGATGTTTTATCTTTTCAAGACCTGTCAGCCCTACCCTACTTTAGTAAACAGGGCTTTAATTATGCTAATGATGCAGATTTTGTACAATCAGAGGGAAGTTCTAGAATAAGAAGCTCCACGGTGGGATCCATGCAGCAGCAATGACAGGAAATATTTTTTTCCACAGAAAGGGCGGTGGATGACTGGAGCACCCTACGGGATCAGGAGGTGGAGGATAAAATGCTAACGTGCTTCAGGAAGGTATGGGCTATACAGAGGGCAAAAGTGTGACGAGATCATGGAAACATGGACCTACTACCACCAAAGGGTATAGGGGTAGCTGGAGTGGTACCAGCAGGCTACAGCTGCCCAGAGAGCGGCCATCTCATTGGTGGCAGGGAACTGCCTGAGCCCAAGCAAGACACAGCAGGCCAGCAGATCTTACCTTGGGCCAAGAAGTGAGCTGAAAGAAGAGATGGTGAGAATCTTTAGGATTAGCAGCAGAAGGGGTAAGTGTGTAAATTAGTTAAGAAATCAAAATAAATACATAAAACAAATAAAAAACAAAAGTATCTGTGTTCCAGGGCTTTGAGGCAGCCGGAATAGAGGGAGGGACCGAGAGCCCTGGGAGCAGGGCTGCAATGGAGGTCAGCGCAGAGCGATGGCAGCACGTTCCTGTCAACCAGCCGACTGATGGGGAAAGCTACAAAAAGAGTGGAGTGGAGAAGTAGCCTAGCGATTAGAGCAGTGGGCTACAAACCAGGATTCAAGTCCCACTGTTGCTTCTTGTGATCTTGGGCAATTCACTTTACCCTCCATTGCCTCAGGTACAAACTTAGATTATAAACCCTGTGGGGATAGGGAAGTACCTGAATGTAATCTGCTTTGATGTACACTTTGAAGTGCCGAAAAGCAGAATATTAAAAAATCTAAATAAATAATAGTGGTGCTGAGGGCAGAGGTGACATGGGGTAAGAGCAGCAGTGGGCCACAGTAATCAAAGACCTCCTTGATGCATCCACAAGAAAGAGGATGACAGCTCTGTAGTGAAGAGCAGCAACCAGTGAAGGAGCCCACAAGAGAGAGAGAAGGGGTTGAAAGGTAGTAAAAGCAGGAAGAATCAGGTGATTAGCTATTGCTGGCAGCCTCCTTCTTACACCCAAGCCACATTACCTCGCCATGGCTTTTCAATTTAAAAAAATGGAGATGCTGGCATCAGGTCCTATGGGGAAGCCCTGATTTTGAGGAAGCACCACTAGGTCTCGCCGATGACATCAGTGGTGATGTCAGTGAGGCACCTGCAATCCTGGGGAGGGCTTCAATTTTTGTAAGAATAAGGGAAAGTAAGTGAAATTAGGAGAAACAAAAGGTAGTGGCCAGGTAAGGGGACCCTGGCCACCTGACTGACCCCACCTCCCCAGCTCAGGAGCCACTTTTAAAAATGGAGATTTACCTCGATGGGAACACTGCTAATTCTAGGGGATAAAACCCCCTAAAAATAGTCAGAAAATAGAGAATTTTGATCAGAAGGGACCATGAGATGCCCGGGCCAGGCAAAATTTGGGGAATAAAAATACCACATTTTTAAAGAACTATAAATGCCTACAAGTTGAAAAATGATTTTTATAACCAGTAGCAAACAGTAAGTGGTTAGTTGAATATGGGAAATATTATTGTCACCCAAAAGAAAAGTCTGTAAACAGTTTTAAACAAAAAAGACCAAAGAGAAATGAGTAGTGGTAGCACCCGTACACCCCCAAAGCTAGTGGACCGGCCAAAAACATCCCAGAAAAACTGGGGCCGTCATGGTGCTCAGGGACATTCCGAAGGCGTATCTAGGGGTTTGCGTGCGTGGAAACGGCTTCATTAGCAGCCAGTAAAGTGGTCAGAGTAGTCTCACTAAGAATGATAACAGCACTAGTAGCCTTCAAATCAACCAACACCATTAAATACAAATACAAAGCACAGAAAATGACCTCATCTCCAGCCAAGGTTAGGGAAGGCTGTCACTAACTTTATAAGAGAACCCCTAGCCAACATTCACAAAAAGAAATCTCAATGACATCACAGAGCAGGAAAAGGAAAAGTCAGCTTAGAATTTGAGTCAGAAGTGAGCTGCAGTGTGAGGGAGAGGAAGCACTACACTAGTGCTCCACTCCAATTATATTAAAAGTGCTCAGAAAATAATAAGAATTGGCAGGGACAATAAACAACACTGAAGAATGAGCAGGATGTAAAGTATTTGATTTTTTTCATATAAATAGGGAAAATCAAGATTAGGTTTAGAAATGGTTAAATTTAACTGAACATAGTTGACCCACAGTTTATAGTTAGCGTTGATAAGATTGTTTATTTATTTATTTATTTGCTTTTATATACCGACATTCAGCCGTGTGTTCAGATTATATTTGCCCCTCTAAATGTATAAATAACAAAACTTTTTAAAAAGAAGGACCTCCCTCAGTAGGCCAGGTCCATGCACTGATTCACTGCGTGCGCACAGCACAAGAGCTGAGGGGTGAGGAAGGTAAAGTGCAGAATGGGATTTGCATTTTGAAATCTCGGTGCCCATTTTGCTTGCTGCAAACCAGGTGCAGAGTCTACAAGCACAAAGTACCTGTGTAGCAATGCCGCACCCACCTGTCCTCAACTTTCACTTCCACTTTCTCTCAGACAAAGGTCGAATCTTAAGCTGTAAAAGGAGCTGGGAAACATAGTGACAGAGGTCCTTCTTTTTAAAAGGTTTTCTATTTATACATGTAGAGGGGCAAATGCATTCCTGCGTTTGACTTCATAAGTGGCTCAGTATGAAGAGCGGGCTCGGACTGGGGAATCTGCACTTTTTGGAATTTCTGAGAGACTTTCAAGGTGAAGCCTAAACAAGCAAGGTAGGAGAAAAACCCGTCCACCCTCTCTGATTCATGTCCTGAGCTTTCTTGGCTCTGATGAATCTCTTACTAGAGTTGCAGAGAAGGAATGAGGGGGAGAGAAGGGTGGGAGGGGGCCCGCAGGCAGAAGTATAGCTTGAGATGAATTTTTTGGGGGCCCAAGGTTAATGTGGGTGAGCACTGTAGTCTGCTCCCCCACCCCCTCCCTTATCTCATCCTATGTGGGTCTTCACGGCAGCGGCTCCCAAACCCTTTTAATTTCTGGCAACTCTCTGTATCTCCTGTCTCTTCACTGTCTCCCTGCCCTGTCTCTGCTGTTTCTCACTCTCCCTCTGGCTAAGGCACCACTTTATCCAAATCTTCCTCTCTCAGGCAGCTATATAGCAATTATTTAATTAGGCTTCCCTCGGTTGACTCATTCCTGAACATTTAAGGGGCTGAGAGGAGAGGGGATTATTTTTATTTAGGGATTTTTATATACCGCGGCACGTTCAGAACATCACCTCGGTTTACATTAAACAGTAATGCAGCAACAGGCTTTACAATAAAATATTGAATATTAAATAAAGGTATTAAACAAAAGTATTAAACAACAACAAAAATGATACATTCAACAGGCTTTACAGACAATTTGGAACTAGAATCATTTTTCAAATTATATCAATAATATACACGTAAATAAATAATTACCTGCCAAAAGCAAACAAAGACGTCAGTGGCCTCCCTTTTTCATGTTTAGCAGGGGCAGTGAAGCTTCCTCCTTAATGGTGCAGGGGATCCTCGTACTTTTCCAGCAAAAAGAGTTGCAAGCGGGGTACACAGGACGAACGTTGCAGTCCAAGCTTTCAGTATAAGTAGCTTACAAGGAGAAAAGCAAGGATTGAACTCCCGGATCAATCGCTGATTATTTACTACTATAGGTATGGGGGATGTCACTTTACAGTAGGGGGTAACATTATACAGATATACATATAGAGGTGAAAGCATGGACTTTGGCAGGGATAAGACACTGAGCCCAGATTTCAGCAGAGGACTGATGCAGGTTTGGAGTTACTACTATAGGTATGGGAGATGTCACTTTACAGTAGGGGGGTAACATTATACAGATATACATATAGAGGTGAAAGCATGGAGTTTGGCAGGGATAAGAAGCTGAGCCCAGATTTCAGCAGAGGACTGATGCAGGTTTGGAGTTACTACTATAGGTATGGGGGATGTCACTTTACAGTAGGGGGTAACATTATACAGATATAGAGGTGAAAGCATGGAGTTTGGCAGGGATAAGATGCTGAGCCCAGATTTCAGCAGAGGACTGATGCAGGTTTGGAGTTACTACTATAGGTATGGGGGGTGTCACTTTACAGTAGGGGGTAACATTACACAGATATACATATAGAGGTGAAAGCATGGAGTTTGGCAGGCATAAGACGCTGAGTCCAGATTTCGGCAGAGGACTGATGCAGGTTTGGAGTTACTGCTATAGGTATGGGGGATGTCACTTTACAGTAGAGGGTAACATTATACAGATATACATATAGAGGCAAAAGCATGGGGTTTGGCAGGGATAAGACGCTGAGCCCAGATTTCAGCAGAGGACAGATGCAGGTTTGGAGTTCCTACTATAGGTATGGGGGATGTCACTTTACAGTAGGGGTAACATTATACAGATATACATATAGAGGTGAAAGCAAGGAGTTTGGCAGGCATAAGACGCTGAGCCAAGATTTCAGCAGAGGACTGATGCAGGTTTGGAGTTACTAATATAGGTATGGGGGATGTCACTTTACAGTAGGGATAACATTATACAGATATACATATAGAGGTGAAAGCACGGAGTTTGGCAGGCATAAGACGCTAAGCCAAGATTTCAGCAGAGGACTGATGTAGGTTTGGAGTTACTACTATAGGTATGGGGGATGTCACTTTACAGTAGGGGGTAACATTATACAG
Organism: Rhinatrema bivittatum; assembly: GCF_901001135.1. Lineage (NCBI taxonomy): Eukaryota > Metazoa > Chordata > Amphibia > Gymnophiona > Rhinatrematidae > Rhinatrema > Rhinatrema bivittatum. The sequence goes on along the minus strand of NC_042633.1, from coordinate 28,470,043 downwards.
ATATACATATAGAGGTGAAAGCACGGAGTTTGGCAGGCATAAGACGCTGAGCTCAGATTTCAGCAGAGGACTGATGCAGGTTTGGAGTTACTACTATAGGTATGGGGGGTGTCACTTTACAGTAGGGGGAAACATTATACAGATATACATATACAGGTGAAAGCACGGAGTTTGGCAGGGATAAGATGCTGAGTCCAGATTTCAGTAGAGGACTGATGCAGGTATGGAGTTACTACTATAGGTATGGGGGATGTCACTTTACAGTAGGGGGTAACATTATACAGATATATATATAGAGAGAGGTGAAAGCATGGAGTTTGGTAGGGATAAGATGCTGAGCCCAGATTTCAGCAGAGGACTGATGCAGGTATGGAGTTACTACTATAGGTATGGGGGATGTCACTTTACAGTAGGGGGTAACATTATACAGATATACATATAGAGGTGAAAGCACGGAGTTTGGCAGGGATAAGAGGCTGAGCCCAGATTTCAGCAGAGGACTGATGCAGGTTTGGAGTTACTACTATAGGTATGGAGGATGTCACTTTACAGTAGGGGGTAACATTATACAGATATACATATAGAGGTGAAAGCTCTGGAATTTGTTGCCAGAGGATGTGGTTAGTGCAGTTAGTGTAGCTGTGTTTAAAAAAGGTTTGGATAAGTACTTGGAGAAGTCCATTGCCTGCTAATAACTAAGTTGACTTAGAAAATAACCACCGCTATTACTAGCAACGGTAACATGGAATAGACTTAGTTTTTGGGTTCTTGCCAGGTTCTTATGGCCTAGATTGGCCACTGTTGGAAACAGGATGCTGGGCTTGATGGACCCTTGGTCTGACCCAGTATGGCATGTTCTTATGTTATGTAGGTGAAAGCATGTAGTTTGGCAGGGATAAGGTGCTGAGCCCAGATTTTGGCAGAGGACTGATGCAGGTTTGGAGTTACTACTATAGGTATGGGGGATGTCACTTTACAGTAGGGGGAACATTATACAGATATACATATAGAGGTGAAAGCACGGAGTTTGGCAGGGATAAGACGCTGAGCCAAGATTTCAGCAGAGGACTGATGCAGGTTGGAGTTAGGGGAAGAAATTGGGGTGGGGGAGGGATAGCTGAGAAGGTGGAGTGGTTGATAGCAGGGTTGGGAGGGTTTCTGGTAAGGTGCAGTGCTCAGTTCAGAGTGATGGAGAAGCCATGGTTTCAGTAGATTAAGGACCGGCAGTGATTGCAGTGCCTCCAGGCCCTCTCACTGCTGCACCTTTAAGGGGCTGACTCAGATGGGACGTGAGCCTGCAGCCAAAGGTGAGGGGGCCTAGCACACTTGCAGCTATGTCTCTGTCCTTAGGGTGAGGAGGGGAGATCATCTCCAGAACTGAACCCGTGAAGGGCACCTCCAGGAGAGGGATAGGAACCACTCTTCTAAGGAATGGGCAGCAGTAAAGGGAGGTGACATTGCTCCTGTATAAGTCCCTGGGGAGACCTCACTTGGATCACTGTGTACAATGCGAGAGACTGCACCTTCTGAAGGTTAGAAACAGGATGGAGTCTGTGCAGAGGGGGCTACTAAAATGATCAGTGCATATGGGGAGAGACTTAAATATCAAAACATGTACACCCTAGAGGGAAGGTGAGACAGGGGAGATACGAGAGAGACATTCCAGTATCTCTAAAGTTTCCATGCTCTGGAAGTGAGCCTCTTTCAATGGAAAGGAGGCTCTAGAACGAGGGATCATGGGATGAATGTGAAAGGGGACAGTCTCAGGAATAATCTTGTGAAATATTTCTTTACAGAGAGGGTGGTGGATGCTTGGAACGGCCTCCCAGTGGTCTACCACTATTCTGGTAATAAGATCCACACACAGCTCTGCCAATGTTCCTCCATGTCCTGCAGCACCCCCTGCTATTCTAGTACTGAGACCCTCACACAGAAATACAGGTCTGTTAAAGCACCTTAATCCTTCTCTTTGACACTTATTACTGTAATAATTAGACTCTGCTGCCCGACACACACAGCTCTGGCAATGCTCCTCCCTCCTGCTCTGCTGCATCCCCTGCTATTCCAGGATTGATGACTTCATCCCCCTAGACACAGCTCTATCAATGCTCCTCAGTTCTGTCCTTCAATACCACCTTCTGCTCTAATACTGAGACCCCCTATGCAACTCTGCCAGTGCACCTCCTTCATGTCCTGCTAGAACTTTCTCCCGTCCCCAAGCTGTAAGATGTTTTGATGTCATTGTAACTTGAGTTCAGTCTGTTCCAGTTTACATGATTTAATATTTTCAGAAGTACTGATGATGGCTTTTCCTGAATCCTGCTGGATAAGGACCCTCCCCTTCACGCCTGCCTTTATCCTTTTCTTGATGTCTCATCAAATCCAGACTGGAAGTGCAGGTAGGAGCTGACGCCAACATTTGCCTTTAATTTCCGGAGTCGTTTTTAGGCGTTCTCTATGAAAAGACCCCCTTGTAGGGGACAGGTCATGTCCTGCTGCCTGTGACCCAGTATCAGTGGAGAAACCTGCAAATGGCTTTAGATTAAATTTGATATGAGAGTTACACACAGATAAAGAGCCAAAAAGTGATACTTTCAAACAGTACCTGTCATAAAAGGCAGCTCCTCTTATATGAAGCTTAACGGAGGGAGGCCAAGGTATGGGGGTGCTTGAGACATTGTGGGTGATGCAGCCGGGATCTTAGAGGGAGCACCTGAACAGTGGGTTGGGTGAATCTGAGCGTGCGTATCAGTGAATCGGGGGGGGGGGGGGGGGGATATCCAGGCTTCTTGTGATCCATACATGCTTAGTGTGTGTGAAGCGGTAAAGAACACCATTGACAAGTTTCTGGCTGCAAGCAGCGGGAGCAGACCTTGCCTACCTGACCTGTGATTTATAACTGTGGCCATTTTATCCAGGCTCAGTCTCTCTCTTACATTTTATGCACAGCTGTCTCATGAAGTTAGGGGAAACAAGAAAATAAACCTGGTATTTGCAGTTAATTGTATTAACAAAATTTATCCCCCCATAAGTCCCTTCTACAATATTTCCTCAAACTCTGTTCTAGTAACAATGGGGCGCTGTGTTGTAAGTCTCGGCTGCACGGTGCGGCAGTTGTTACCCTGTGCAGCTTGCCGGGCCATTACTGATTGTATGTACGTTACTAAATGACAGGAAATAAAGATCCCGACTGCTGGTGCTCCTTTCTACAACTTATATAGAGCTGAAGAGATCTCTCGGCTGCCTCTTCTCCCCCCTACAATCTCTGACCAAGAGCAGAGCTCTCCCAGCTGCCTCTTCTCCATCCTACAATCTCTGATCAATAGCAGAGCTCTCCCGTTTCCCTCTTCTCCCCCCTACAATCTCTGACCAAGAGCAGAGCTCTCCCAGCTGCCTCTTCTCCATCCTACAATCTCTGATCAATAGCAGAGCTCTCCCGTTTCCCTCTTCTCCCCCCTACAATCTCTGACCAAGAGCAGAGCTCTCCCAGCTGCCTCTTCTCCATCCTACAATCTCTGATCAATAGCAGAGCTCTCCCGGTTCCCTCTTCTCCCCCCTACAATCTCTGACCAAAGGCAGAGCTCTCCCGGTTGCCTCTTCTCCCCCCTACAATCTCTGACCAAAGGCAGAGCTCTCCCGGTTCCCTCTTCTCCCTCCTACAATCTCTGACCAAAGGCAGAGCTCTCCCGGTTGCCTCTTCTCCCCCCTACAACCTCTGACCAATAGCTGAGCTCTCTCGGTTGCCTCTTCTCCCTCCTACAATCGCTGACCAATAGCAGAGCTCTCCCGGTTGCCTCTTCTCTCTCCTACAATCTCTGACCAATAGCAGAGCTCTCCCGGTTCCCTCTTCTCCCCCCTACAATCTCTGACCAAAGGCAGAGCTCTCCCGGTTGCCTCTTCTCCCCCCTACAACCTCTGACCAATAGCTGAGCTCTCCCGGTTGCCTCTTCTCCCTCCTACAATCGCTGACCAATAGCAGAGCTCTCCCGGTTGCCTCTTCTCCCTCCTACAATCGCTGACCAATGGCAGAGCTCTCCCGGTTGCCTCTTCTCCCTCCTACAATCGCTGACCAATAGCAGAGCTCTCCCGGCTGCCTGTGCTCCTCCTCACATCCATATTGAATTTTCAAATCAGCAAAGCTTCCCCCAGAATGTCCATCAAAGATGTTGCTGGTGCAGGATGTGCTCATACTTGGTACAGGCTAAAGCTGAGTGAATTTGCACAGAGAAAGTACTGATGTGTCTTGCCACTGCCGTCTTACTGAAAATTTCCCCCGTTATTCTCATGCCTGTTACAGATGCAGAACCATCACAATAGAATAATATTTGAGGAGTCAGAATTGTGATGTCTGTACGTCACAGGCCAAATAGCAGAGCTTATGGAAGTCTTGGTATTGCACTTGTCCCTGTGAACTTGGTGCCCAGACCCAGTGTATGGTCTGAGTGTCCGTCCTGGAATGCCACAAGCAGGCCAGGATTTCAGGACATCTACAATGAATATGCATGAGGTATATCTGCATACATTGGAGGCAGTGCATACAAATATAACTCCTGCCTATTCATTGTGGAAATCCTGAAAACCAGATCTGTTTGTGGCACTCCAGGACCAGAGTTGCCTGCCCCTGCTATAGTCTCCTTCCAAGAATAACCTGCAATCATCTAGTGGCCATGAGGAATTATCTTACAAACAGTGCTGAGAGGACATCAGAACCCTGAAGCTGGAACCTCCTGGCCCTGTTTTTGGAATTTCCAAATTCTAAGGCTAAGCAGTCAGCTCATGGAAGCAGAGACTCAGCGCACAGCTGTCGATGCCCATGAAGGGCTTTTGAGTCTGAATTCTAAACTTGTCGAGCTGTGCACAGAGAGTGGGCTGCAAGGGCAGTAATGTTTGTGTGCTGCCTGCATAGATTTGAACTCAGAAGATGTCTTACATTCATTGTCACGTTCTCCTGTGGACCTGTAAATACTGTTCCTCTGTCTTTGGAATCCCAGCTGATATAGTGGTTTGGACTTATTGTATATTGAGAGAATAAGAAGTACCACCATGTAATCATCTCTGGTCTGCACCATCTCAGAGAGAGACTGGAAACAGGTCGGATTCACCCCCTAGTCTACTACAACACCTGGCTGACCACTGACCATTAACGATAACCAAGGCAGGATTTATCCCGATCATCCAGGTACTCATAGAAAAGCAATTTCTATAGACAATGAGTGTAAAATAATCCAAACAGACGGAACGAGAAGCTTCCGCTGGTAGAGTTTAGAGCAGCGATGGTCACAATAGGAGAGAGAAGAGAGTAAACCTCAGCTTCATTAACTGACTGAGTTGTCTGTGTTAGGACCATGGTGGAGTCTCTCTCTGGAAAGGGGTCTTCCAGCTGTGGGACTTCTGATTGGATTCATACAATCTGAGGTGCAAATGAAGCTTGCCCAGTTTTGTAAAGTAGAAGAGGTTTTAGAATTATTGGTCATTTTCTTACCCCTGCCTCAAGGCCTTTGCAGTCAGCACAGACTTTTATGCAGCTCTTTAGATCTCTCAGCAATGGGTCCCATATTCTTCCTTGCTAATTGATGTCATTCCATTTGTTTGATAACGCAGAATTAGCAGAAAGGTTTAAAGTCATCGGCCCTGATCGCCCCGTGGTTGCCATTCTGGGTGACGATGCCGTGTTACCCTGCCACCTCTCCCCAGGCCTCAGCGCCGAGCACATGCAGGTGAGGTGGTTCCGAACCGGCTTCGATTCACTCGTGCACCTGTACGAAAATGGGATGGATCAGAACCAGCACCAGCTCCCAGAGTACCAAAGGAGGACGGAGCTGATCAGAGCTGACATCTCCAATGGAAGTGTTTCTTTGAGGATACGCAACGTTGGGCTGCATGATGAAGGACACTACACGTGTTTCTTTCGATTTGGTACCAATTATGATGAAGCAACCTTGGAGCTGAAAGTGGCAGGTAAGAGTTCTTTCTTTTCTGGCTTTCAACCCTTTCTCTGTTTTATTATAATAACTGAAATTCATAAACAGCTTTTCTTGCAAGAGACACCAAACTTCCCTATTGTAGAGTCACTGCAGGAATCACAGATATTACAGATCTATTCATAGGAACCAACCTTTGAAAAATGATGGGGATGCTGAGCTTAACACAAATGACAGTGTTCCCGGCGAAAATGAAAAATCGGAACACAGCTCTTGCTCGCTTACATTGGCAATGAAGAAAATTCAAAATGTTACTGCTGTTGTACAAAGCCTTTAAACGTGATGGGACTTTGCATCTCTATAATCAGCCCACTCGAGCTTTGTGATCTGCTAGTGATGTAGCATTCGTTATCCCTTCATTGAAACAAATTTGACTTGTAAGAACTCACTCTCATGTCTTTCCCATCAGTAGCCCGGTTTTCTGGCATTCTCTTCCAAATGACCTGCAGATCATTGATGCTAAGCAGCTGAAGGCATATTTATTTCAGAAGACCTGCCCTGCATTAAAATATGCCTGTAGGATTGGGCTATGCGTATTATTGTTTACTGTTTAAATTTTATAATGTTTATATTTGTTAAGTTCAGTTTGTGTGCTGTTTGTATTATTTTGGGTTTTATGCTATATCTGACACTGTACACCACTTAGTACAATGTATTTGATTTAAGTGGTTTAACAAAGCTGAAAAATAAATACAGTGGGTTGTGAGTGTGACTGACCAGCTCATATTTAAATGTCCAGGTAATGCAGACATGGCAAAGACTCATTTGGCCAAACAAAAGCTAGGGTAGCACTCGACATCCCACCAGTCACTCTTCTCCCCAACCCCAGCTCATCCCCCCCAACTACAGCCCATCCACACTCAGTCTCTCCTCACCATATCACTCTCTCACCCCCCTTTTCTGTCAGTCCCCTAATCTCCTCTCCTATCTGTCTCTCCTCTTCCCCATCCTTTCTTTCTTTGCACTTTTAAAGTTCAACTTTCAAACTGGCGCACACTGCGTGTGAGGCGGCGCACACCCAGGGACATGGTGATTTTATAGCTTGCGTGCATGTTATAAAATAGGCTGTCCACACGCACGTGTTCACCCAGTTTTAAGTGGGCGCACGCCTGTGCACGCAAATGCCGCTTCTACCGTGTGAGGGGATTTTAAAAGGGACACACGCTGACGCCATTTCCAGTAAAAGCAGTTAGTCTCCAGTTCGCCCAGTTAGCAGCTCGGTTCACCAACCCCTCCTAATTGCCTTTACTCCTCCCAGTTAGCCCTGACCCTTTAAATCCTGCAGATCTGCCGAGTTTTCTTTATTTTCCAACTTTCACCTCCTCCATAGCAGAAGTAAATTTACACAGCAGGAGACCTTGGTGCGCACCAGGGCGTGTAAATATTTATGCACATCTCTGGTTCACGCCCTGAAATGCCCATGTCCTGCCCAGTCCCTTTAAGGAAAATGTTGAGATGTGCGTGCTGCGGCCAATGCGCGTGTATCCCGGCAGCTTTTAAAATCCACTTGGTGCATGCGAGCCCAACTTATCCACACAAAATCAGCCTAGTGTTTAGTGAGGGAGATTAAAGCTGATCATCTTGTCAGTGTAAGAATTAATCTCTCTAACGTTCTGATTGTTTTTATTTTCTGTCAGGTGTGGGTACTGCTCTGTCCATCTCTGTGAATGACCATCAGGACAGAGGAATAAGGGTTGTGTGCGAGTCTACAGGATGGTATCCGGAGCCAGACGTGAGCTGGAAACAAGAAGATGGGCAGAGTCTGACATCGTTATCTGAAACAGAAACAAAACAGCAAAATGGTCTGTTCAGCATCAGAACTTCCCTGCTTATGAGAACGAATCAGTACAGGAAGGTTTCCTGTCACATGAGAAACACCGTCCTGAACCAAGAGCGAGAATCCTCCATTTCTATCTCAGGTCAGTGACGCTCACAGGGAGCAGCCTCAGTAATAGAAAGTGTGAAGGTAACTGGGACGTATTTTATATCATTAACCAGCAGCAGGGCCTCCTAGAATCGGCTCCAACAAAAGCCGTTAACATCTTCCCTCACCTCCCAGATGAAGATGTCTGGAAACGTCTTGAAACAGGATGCTGGGCTTGATGGACCCTTGGTCTGACCCAGTATGGCAATTTCTTATGTTCATTCCTCTGCGTTATTCCATTTTCAGGTATTGGAGCCTTGTTCTTTTCTCACTAAGGCTCTGGGGCTGTCTCTGCAGCTATTTCAGTTAATGCAGCAGGAAGTCTTGTCCCATAAGGCAGGATGAGAGCTTTAGGTATAAAAAAACAAATCTGAGAAAAGTGCTAAGGGTCCTGATGAAAGTGAATCCTGAATGATTTTAAAAGATAATTTTCTGTTGTCTCACAAAGCATGGGAGGGACTCATTCACTAGGTTGTTTCTGCAATGGGGCAGATAATTACTGCGCCAAAAAAAGAACTGGAACAATTTCCACAAGCACAAAATAGTAACCAAAAAGGAAATGTTATATGAAAAATCTTATATTGAATGCCAATCCCCAAAAAATTGTTTGACCATTATTTGTTAAGTCTATGACCGCATCATCAAGCCTGACGGCGTGTTCTCTGTAATTTCAAACGAGAGCTGCCCGGACCTCTAATCATCTGCGGCAGTCATTTTTTCTTTTTTTCTATTATATCATCGGTTCAATAGTAATTCTTTCAAAGGTTTTTTGCATTTAAAAGAAGCTCAACATACGGCCGAAGTTTTGCAGCACCAGCTGCTTCATCAGGAGCTGTAGTGCAATAGCAATAATCTTTTCAATAATATTCAATCTTTCTCTGTCAGATGAATTCCTATATCAAGGAAAAAAGATTTAATAAAATAAAATCTTATGTATGTGTATATTTTTCTATTACTTATCTGAAGTCGGCAAACAATCGAACCTCGTAGCTGGACGAACGCCGTCTCATAACATCTTTAAACAAGAGGAACAGAGACCATCTTTGTATCGGACGTGAACTTATAACCAAGTTTCATCCAATCCAGACCTCACACGTCATTGCCAAGTGTGACGTAAGCAGCAAGTTTTCTTTCACAGAAATACATTTAGTTCTAATTCAACATTCAACCCTCTAGGATGAAGGGTATCCAAAAAATGTATCCATCTTTGTTCAGCTCTCAAAAGTTTTTTGTTCATGTCGCCTCCACGCCAGTGAGGCACAATCTGTTCCAATACACAAACCCGCAATTCCTCAAAAGTATGTCCTTTTTCAAGGCAGTGGGACACTATCGGTGCATTCAAATGCTGTGTAGCCAGACTTGAACGATGTTCAATGATTCTAGTCCGAAGTTGTCGTGTAGTCTTGCCCACATATGTCATCTTACATGGGCATTGAAAAATATATATAACACCCACAGATTTACATGTCGTATGTTGTCTCAATTGAACTGTAATTGATGGGTTATCAAACTGAATATGGGTGGTCACAAGCATATTCATACATACAGAACATGTTCCACAAGCTGTATGTGAACCAACACCCTGTTTGGGTACAAAAATCGTCGAGTCAGAATGTACAAGTTGATCTTTTAAATTGGAGCCTCTCGTGTATGTAAATCTAGGTCTTAATTCAAATTCGCCATAGAACTGCAACAGATGCCAATTTTGGTGAACAAGTTGTTTAAATGTGGATGCCATAGGGGAAAAAGGCACCACACAAATAATCAAATCTTATCAATCAAATCAAATCAATCAAATCAAATCTTATTACATATTGCATTGACAAAATTATTTTGCATATGAAAAGAATCTTTTTCAGCAGGTCTGTGGCACCGCAATGGGTGCCACTATGGCACCAGATTTAGCGAATCTCTATATGGGTGCTTTCGAGCAGAAATGGATCACTGACAATCAACCTTTTTTTCAAAATATTTTTGTATGGCGAAGATATATAGATGACATCTTGATTCTATGGCGAGGGACCCAACAGGAATTTAATGATTTTTTGATCTGGTTAAATTTGTGTAATACCAGTCTTCGTTTTACAGCTTCCTTTCAGACAAATGTGACCACCTTCCTAGACATTACCATTATAAAGACACCGATGGGATTTAAAACTTCAGTTTACCGTAAACCAGTAAGTAGTAACACCTTTCTGCACTTCAGCAGTGCTCACCCTCTGAGTTTAAAAGAAAATTTACCCACTGGGCAATTTTTCAGAATCCGACGCCTCTGTTCCTCTCAGGATGATTTTAAAAATCAAGCTAAGATCTTAAGTGACCGTTTTGTAAAGAGAGGTTATCCTAGGCGATGGTCAAAGCGATACTTGGGAGAGCTTCTAAGAAAGTAGACGGAATCCTGTGGGGTCTGGGTCTTTTTTCAAAAAAAATTATAAGCAATATTGATAGCTTCTTCTTGAGGAATGTTTGTGTAAAGTGCTTCTACGTCCAGTGTTACCAAAACCATCTTTATGGCCAGGAGTTCTTTGTCTCCGATACCATAATTTCCTTCTGCAGGTGAAAATTTCCTGGAGAAATAGGAGCACGGTAGTGCTTTACCATTACCAGATACTTGGCTCAGGAGAGCCCCGACCGCCATGTCGGAGACATCGACCTCCACCACGAACTGGAGTTGGGGATCTGGGTGGTGGAGGCAGGTATCTTCTAAAAATGCTTCCTTCAAGGCCGCAAAGGCCTGGCGTGCTTCTGGCGACCAATTCCTTGCGTCCGCCCCTTTTCTTGTAAGTGCCGTGAGAGGAGCCACCTTGCTGGAGTAGTGCGGGATGAATTGCCTATAGAAGTTGGCGAAACCTAAGAGTCGTTGAAGCGCTTTTACTCCTGTGGGTTGAGGCCAGTCTCAGATGGCGGATACCTTTTCTGGGTCCATCTTGAACCCAGTAGCTGAAACAATGTAACCCAGGAAAGGGAGTGACTCTTGTTTAAAGAGGCATTTCTCCAACTTAGCGAACAAGCGATTCTCCCTCAGAATCTGTAGTACTTGCTTGACGTGTTGATGATGATCCTTTAGATCCTTAGAATAGATCAGAACATCGTCTAGGTAGACAATGACGGAGGAGTTGAGCATTTCTCGAAGCTCCTCGTTCATGAGGTGTTGGAAAACTGCGGGAGTGTTGCATAGCCCAAACGGCATTACCAAGTATTCGTAGTGTCCATCCCGGGTATTGAAGGCAGTCTTCCATTCGTCCCCAGGACGGATGCGTACTAGGTTGTACGCCCCATGAAGGTCCAGCTTGGTAAATACCTTGGCTCCCTGCAGATGGTCAAAGAGTTCAGGAATCAAGGGTAACGGATACCAATCCCGCCGGGTGATGCTGTTCAGGCCCAGGTAATCTATGCAGGGTTGGAGGGCCCATCCTTCTTCGCTATGAAGAAGAATCCGGCTCCAGCCGGGGACTTGGAGGGTCGAATGAATCCTCGGTCCAGGTTCTCCCGGATATAGGCGGACATGGCTTGCGTCTCCGGAAGGGACAACGGGTATACCCGTCACCGTGGCAGTGTGGTACCCGGGAGCAAATTGATCGCACAATCGAAAGGGCGATGCTCCGGGAGGATCTCGGCCTTCTCTTTGGAAAAGACACCGAGGTTGTCTTGGTAATGCGAAGGCAGGGCCAAGGAAGTCGTCAGGAGAGGTACCGGTGGTCGGGGAACGGCAGCTAAACAGGAGTCGAAGCACGATGGCCCCAGGACGCCACCTGGAGGCTATCCCACGCGATTACAGGAGCGTGCTTCCGCAGCCAAGGTAGCACCAGGATGACTGGGTGCATGGATCTCTCTAGGACGAGAAATGAAATCTCCTCCATGTGCAAAATACCGGTGTGTAACGTGAGGGGCCTGGTACGGGTATCAATGGTTCCAGGAAGGAGTTTTCCCTGAATGGAGGACACCTGGAGTGGGAGTTTTTGAGGTTGAACGGCAATCTGGAGTTGCTGAATCAAATCCTTGAGGATGAAGTTTCCCCCGGCTCCAGAGTCGATCAGGGAAGGAGTAAGGTCACCGGGACGGTGCATGGGGAGGCAGAGGTAGTGTGACCTAGGGTTAGCTCCCCGACTGTCCCTAGGTCCGAGCGTTTCCCGGACGCTCGATACAGTGGGCAAGGAAGTGGCCCTTGCCAGCGCAATACAGGCACAGGCCCAGGGACCGACGTCTTCACCTCTCCTCTTGAGAGCTAGGCCCCTGGCCTACCTGCATGGGTTCGGGATCTTGAGCCCCTGGAGAGGCAGACGGAGAACTCCCGCTTCAGGAAGGAGTGGTTCCAGAGGTCCCAGGCCTAGGAGCCGACCTCCTCTCCTGGAACCGGCGTTGGATGCGGCGGTCCACATGGCCCACTAGATCAATGAGATCGTTCAAGTCGTCCGGGAGAGCTCTGGCCGCCAATTCATCCTGAAGTCTTGGGGAGAGACTTTCCAAAAAGATACCGTGCAAGCTGTCACTTCCCCAATTCAATTCGGCGGCAAGAGTCTGGAAGTCCACGGCGTGTTCCGCCAAAGGCCGGTTACCCTGACGCAGCTGGAGCAGTTCTGATGCGGCAGTAGGTCTGCGGGAGGACTCGTCAAAGACCCGCCGAAAGGCGGTGACTAACTGTACCAGGTTGTCCAGGCGGGAGTCCGGGCGCTCCCAGAGGTTGGAAGCCCACGCCAGGAGTCTCCTGTCCAGCAGGGAGATAATAAAGCTTGTCTTGACCCGGTCTGTCGGAAACTGAAGCGGGAGGAGGTTAAATCGAATATAGCACTGGTTCAGGAACCCTCGGCAAAGCTTCGCGTCTCCCAAAACCCGCGAGGGAACTGGCATCTGTATCGGTACTGTAGATCCGGAACTGGTCCCAGCTCCCGTTACCGAGGAACTGGAAGCAGTGGTTCCGCCAACACGGTCGGCTAATCCCTGCACTGTCGCCATCAGGGAGTAGAGGCAGGTTTGCTGCTGTTGCAGCCTCTGGGCAATACCCGGGATGGCTTTCAAGCCTGCAAGATCCGCTGAGTCCATGACCTTGCAAACTGTTACGGTCGTGGACCCTTGGGCTAGCTAAGGCGGTGGATGTTATACTGTGGGGATCCACAGGAGCGTCACAGCCGGGAGGCGGCACTGAAGAGAGTCTGGAGGAGGCTTCACCACTGGAAGCCCGAGGTCCCCCCAGGAGGAGCCCGTAGGGACTCAGACCTCTTGGACTTAGGCGGGACCCTATGCGACCAAGGATCCGGGCAGCGACCAAAGAGGCGGATGGTGAGGACGGCTGGACCCAGGAGGCCGGAAGAGTCTTCACCCTCGGAAGCCCGCAGCTCCCCCGGGAGGAGCCCGTGAGAGCCTGAGCCGCTGGGACTTAGGAGAATCCTCTGGGCCATCAAGTACCGGATACCTGAGGTGGAGGAAAAGGCCAAAGTCGGAGTCCAGAAACGAAGCCGGGTCGGAAGCCAGAAGTCAGAGATCCAAACCAAAACCAGGGGTGGAAGCTGAAGAGGAGTCAGGAGACGAAGCCAGGTTGGAAGCCAGAAGACTCAAGAGACGATCCAGGATCTAAAGCAGCAAATAGAAACTCAGCGAACTGAGAACCTCGTTGCAAGGCGAGGTATAGCTGCAGCTGCCGGGTTTAAATGGCCCGGCAGCGTCTGACGTCATCAGGAGGCTGTTCCTGGGTTTCCCGTGCTGGCCCTTTAAATCTGAAGCCTCAGCGCGCACGCGCCTAGGGGGCGGGGCCAGCCATGGATCAGCGCCGGCATCTCCCTCGCAGGGAGAACGACGCGGAGGGCCGCGTCTCCGGCCTGGGAGGCCGAAAGGGAAGCGTTCTTGCGGCCGGACCGGCCGCGTGGTAGGTGCAGGTCCCGGGGCACGGCCTGGGACCGTAACATACATAATGCAAGGTACCACATTAGGATTCACCACTCAGGAAAAAGATCTAGGTGTTATCCTTTACAATCCATTGAAATCGTCTGCTCAGTGTGCAGCAGCAGCCAAGAAAGCAAATAGAAAGCTAGGGATGATTAAGAAAGGAATGGAGAATAAAAACAGAGCATATCATAATGTCTCTGTATCGCTCCATGGTGTGGCCTCATCTTAAGTATTGTGTTCAGTTCTGGTCACCACAAATCAGAAAAGATATCACAGAATTAGAGAAGATAAAGAGATAAAACTGATGGAACAATTCCTCTAAGGCAGGCTAAAGAGGTTACGACTCTTCAGCCTGGAGAAGAGACGGCTGAGGGGAGATAGGATAGAGGTCTATAAAATGAGTGGAATGGAACGAGTAAACATTAATCAGTTTACTCTTTTGAAAAGTACAAAGACTGGGGGACACACAATGAAGTTACCGGGTAATAAGAGAAATTATTTTTTACTCAACACATAATTAAGCTCAAATTTGTTGCCAGAGGATGTGGTGAAGGCTATTAGTGTAGCTGCGTTTAAAAAAAAGGTTTGGACAAGTTCCTGGAGGAAAAGTCCATTAACCATTTATAAGGTGGAGTTGCAGAAATCCACTCCTAATCCCTGGGATGAGCAGCTTGGAATCTCTCTACCCCCTTGGGATTGTGCCAGGTTCTTGTGACCTGGATTGGCCACAGTTGGAAACAGGATATTGGGCTTGATGGACCTTTGGTCTGACCCAGTATAATAAATCTTATGTTCTTATGTGCTGGGCACTTACAAGTGACCCAGAGGGAGTCCTGCTGAGACAGGTTGCTGAGCTGTCCCTTCAGGGCACCTTTTATATTCTTATGTCGTAGCTGTCACAAAAATAACCCACAAAATGTTAACCAAAATCAAACCAGCAAAGTAAAAAAGTGTCCAAATAAACCCTTCATATTTGAGACAGAAGGAGAACATCATAAAGAGAGAGCAATGTGAAAAAAAGCCTTTGTGACTTGGCCATTACACAGCTGGGAAATCAGTGTGCACGCGTACACACACATACACTCACGCGCACACTCTCACACACACACTTTCTTGCACAATTTCTAGGAAATTTTATGTCTTCGCTTGCGTATTTTTTTTTCAAATGAAATTACTTTAAAAAGTCTTTGTTGATATTAATTTCAGACTTTGAAAGACATTTCTCTTTATAAAAAAATGTGGCGTTCTCTTTCCGCAACCGCTGACGTAGCTTGTGATTTGTTCTGCCCGTCACAGTCTGTGTTTGGTGTCCTTCGTCAGGGGCTCAAACACTTCTAATATTTGCAAAGTTGCAGTTCTCAGCAGTGTCTCGGCAGCCACTTCTTGCAGCACTGCTGGGGCGTCTTTTTCACAGTGGTTGAGAAGCAGGGAAACCAGGGTCCGAATCCCACTTCCTCCAGAGATGCTTCTTGTCACCTCGTGCAAGTCATTTTGTGCCATTGCCTCAGGTACCCACTTAGACTGTAAGCTCTCTGGGGCAGGAAATGATTGCACCTGAATTCAAAAAACCGCTGGAAGCCACTTTGAGCCTTTCTTGGAAGGTTGGATTAAAAATCCCCCACCTCCAAAAGGTTGATATAAATTCCTTTAACAAGGAAACGCGAATGAATGACTCTGAATTTGCTTCCTTCCTACCTGAGTCTGCTACGTGGAAAATGCATCTCAGCAACATTCATTGTGGATATTTTGAAAAATCGGATCTGTTTGTAGCCTTCAAGGTCTGGAATTGATCCTCCATGATAAAACCCCCCACATTGACTTCTCCACTCATTGCATCCTCTGGGATTCAGATCTTGTTGAAGTACAAAACCTGTGTCTGCTCTCTGCTAGGCAGCTCGATGTCTTTCAGGTTCTAGGCTTGTGTCCCCTCGCCTCTCCACTCCTCTCCATCCCTATCCAGCCTTCTTGTCCCTGAATCCAACAGCCTGCTATGGAAATCCTTTAGGCGTCTCATATTAAAAATGCTCCAATATCACTTGTGATGGCCTTGGATAATTTGCTGTTTCATTTCATTTGCAGATGCGTTCTTCCACCGGGTCTCCCGTTGGGTGGTCTCACTCTCCATCCTTCTGCTGTCTGTGCTAACCCCCTGTGGTTTGCTGGTTGCTCTGGTTGTTCACCACTTGAGGAAGGACAGCAAAGAGAGAGGTAAAGTAGCCACTGAGCCACGGCAGTGCCGTGGGTGACTTACAGGAGGGGAACAGCTGGAGCAGCTGGAATGGGAGGGTCCCTGCAGAGACTGACAGCTCTGAGCGCCTATAACTGAAGCCTGGAAAAATGACACGAGACGGGTGGGACCTTATAGACTAATCAAGTTATTGAGGCATGAGCTTGCTAGGACAGAGTCTATTTTGTCAGATGATTCGTCAGCTTTGTTTAATTTTAGGTTTGGAGATGCTTTAGAATTGTTCTACTTAGATAAAGTGGGTCAGGGAATTATTCTCTCCTCCCCCTTCTCTGCAGGGGAAATGGTTCAGCTCTTCCAGATATACAGAGCAATGAGAGTATCAGGCATTTCCTGACTATGCTGGGTTGCAACGGGGGGGGGAGCGCAGCTTGGTTTCTGAAAATCACCCTGTGTGCAGGAAAAAGCACGCATGCAGTTATGCAACTCATGGTCGTCAACAAACCTTTTCCACTGGAAACAATTTAGTGGAACTGGGGGTCACGACTTGAAACTCCAGGGAGGAAGACTCAGAACCAATGTCAGGAAATATTTCTTCACTGAGAGGGTGGTGGATGCCTGGAATGCCCTTCCGGAGGAAGTGGTGAAGACTAAAACTGTGAAGGATTTCAAAGGGGGCTGGGATAAACACTGTGGGGCAGATTTTCAAAGGCTACGCGCATAACCTGAGAAAATCTGCCCCTGCGCACTCGAGCCTATTTTGCATAGGCTCGACAGCGCACGCAAGCCCCGGGATCATATTTCCTGGGGCTTGCAAAACGGGGCGGTGCCGTGGGCGGGGCGCCGGCCCAGGGGTGTGCCGGGGGCGGGACCGAGGTCTCCAGCACAGCCGCCATGCCGGGGGATGGCACGCCGGCCAGAGGCAGGCGTAACTTCACGGATACAGGTCAGGAGGGGGTTTTAGATAGGGCTGGGGGCGGAGGGAAAGGAGGTAGGTTGTGCGGCTCGGCGCATGCAAGTTGCACAATTGTGCACCCCCTTTCGCGCGCCGACCCTGGATTTTATAACATGCGCGAGGTAGCGCGCGCATGTTATAAAATTGGGCATAGATTTGTTCGCGCCGGGTTGCGCGAACAAATCTACGCCCGCGCACACGTTTAAAGATCTGCCCCTGTGGATCCCTAAAGGCTAGAGGATGGGAATAAATAAAAAAAAAAGCTTAACCGGCACAGAGCGGCAGTTACTACCCTTAACAGAAACATGGGGGTAACCTGCACGGAGCGGCAGTTTCTACCATTAACAGAAACATGGGGGTAACCTGCACGGAGCGGCAGTTACTACCCTTAACAGAAACATGGGGGTAACCTGCACGGAGCGGCAGTTACTACCCTTAACAGAAACATGGGGGTAACCTGCACGGAGCGGCAGTTACTACCCTTAACAGAAACATGGGGGTAACCTGCACGGAGCGGCAGTTACTACCCTTAACAGAAACATGGGGGTAACCTGCACGGAGCGGCAGTTACTACCCTTAACAGAAACATGGGGGTAACCTGCACGGAGCGGCAGTTACTACCCTTAACAGAAACATGGGGTAACCTGCACGGAGCGGCAGTTACTACCCTTAACAGAAACATGGGGTAACCTGCACGGAGCGGCAGTTACTACCCTTAACAGAAACATGGGGGTAACCTGCACGGAGCGGCAGTTACTACCCTTAACAGAAACATGGGGGTAACCTGCACGGAGCGGCAGTTACTACCCTTAACAGAAACATGGGGTAACCTGCACGGAGCGGCAGTGACTGCCTTTGGAGGTTTGCTGGGCAGACTAGATGGACAATTTTGGTCTTTTTCTGCCGTCATTACTATGTTACTATGGGAACAGAGGGAGACAGCCTGAACCCAAAAAAAAAGCCTTAGGCAGGAAGAGTTGGGTTCTATAGCATTCTGTGCACGTCTGAACAAAGTCAAAAGGTGATCTTCCTCCCATGGACTCTGCACCAAGTTTCAGCCCAGAAGTGTGCACTGCCTTTCACTTTGCAATCTGCTGCCCATCTGCATTTGTAGCTGCTTTTTTTTTTTTTTTTTTTGAGCGGGTAGAAATGTGTTTGAAAAGGGCACCTGTAGATAGAAAAAAGCAATCTACGAGGCCAATGTCCTGTTGTGTGAATGGGATGGCGTTGCTCTGCCTCCCCCCAAAAAGCACTAAATAGTGCACTTTCTGGTGTTTGCTGTTTGGCAATCTTGCATGTGCTGTTTTTTCATTTGCGAACCCCCTTTCCCCTTGCAAAATGCATGCAAAATCACTAATGATCTGAGAAACACTGCCTTACCTCGGAGAGCTGTCGAAGTCTCTGCCAAAAAACCGAGTGATTTCTCGCTAACCTTTTTTTTGGTGCAGAAATCATTGAGGGAGCGACCCGTCCCGCACTGTGAAACATCCTTCCGGTGGCGAGTTCATTGGCTTTTATGTGTGCATTTTCCTCCCCTGATCAAAACACGTACCTGGGAACGCTGCCTTTTACTGCGGCTAAAAGCACATGAATTGTTCCGCAGGGAGGGAGTGCAGTGTTTGACAGCTTTGATATTGGCCCTCAATCTGACTACAAGGCAAACCCAACTGGTAAATAAAGCTGACTGTCAAGGACTTTATTTGCGGGCACTGATTCCTCGTTGTTTGGTTTTCTTGCAGCAAAGCTTTCTGCAGATATTGGTGAGTGATTTTATGATTTACTGTGGATGAAACGATGCAAGTTCCTAAGCCTTGCCCGCATATCTTTACAAATGTGTCTTTCCCTTTTGGATGTGGGGGGCCCTGGTGTGGTACTGCGAAAGGGGAGGGAAAATGTTAGAGACAATCAGATATCTCCTCATGCAGAAGAGGACTTTTTCAGTGGAAATGAAGTCACAATATGGTGCTCCAAGGGGGCAGTCTGAAAGGTACCAGGAGGAAATACTCCATGATATAAAGAGTGGGGGATATATGGATCAGCCTCCCTGTCAGATAAGTGGTTTTGGAGATACGAGGATGTGTAGAGGTTGAGAGAGCAGTGCTGTTCTGCAGCAGGAAGGGTGGCTGGGCCAAAAGGTCTTGATCTGCTGTTATACTCTCAGGAAGATTATGTCGGAAGTTGCACTGGGCACAGAATGCTCTAGTGCCTGTAAATTCAGCCACAGTAAATGTTGTCCTGCCTGCGTATCCTTGCAAATGAGGATAATGAGCTTTTTAGCAATCATCCCCCTCTGCACCAAAGCTGCAGTAGCTGACACGAGAGACTCCTTCCAAGTTATTGCTTTAGAAAATATGGCACAAGAGGAGAAGGTGAATTTTAGGGCCTCTCCACCTCTGCGGGGTACTCAGGGTGGAGGACTAGCGATTGCTTCCTCTGTCCTTCCATAATGCATTGAGCAAGTTTGAAGCACATTTCCCACCCCCAGCACCGCAGGCCTGAGACTCTGGGCTGATTAGTGGAGGGTGGGGAGGGAACATTTGACAATTTTCCCATTTCTGTGATGACAGCAAGAATTACCACAAATCCAGCCCCTAGTAACAAGGGAAGATAAACACAGTCCTAATTTGCAGAGTTTGTCTTTAGTACATATTATAGTAAATACAAGTTTGTATTCAGGGTTTACCTATGGTACGCGTCCAGATTTACTGCAGCTTCCTAGGCCCCAAAAGATTGTCTATTTTAGACTTCTGGACTCTTTCTGGAAGCCTTTGATAAACGTGATCGGGACTTTTCCTTTCTGGTCAAGCACATTTTTCAAAGCTAGTAGAATAAAAAAAAATCAAGTCATTTTTCAGTAAACAAACCAAATGTGCTAAAGTGGACGGGACCAATATTGAAATGCTACTTAGCCGGATAAGTAGGACTTATCCAGCTATGTGATGGCTGCTGAATATCCAGCTATGTTCAGTGGCTGCCACTTAACTGGATAAGTCATTTATCTGGGTAAGTAGATAACTGGAAAGGCACTAGTTATTCAGTTATCTTAACCAGATAAGTGCCTATATTCAGCTTTATCAAATTAAGGTAACTGAATAAGTAAGACTTGTTCAATAACTTATCTGGATAACTAGAACTTATACGATTGTATTCAGCAGCAAAGCTGTGCAGCTGAATATCCTTTCTAACATGCGGATAACTTAGATAACTGGATATCTTTGAATACTGGTCCCAACATGTCCAAGAAGTAAGACAAGTAGGTCTCACAGCCTGTATAGGAAATCCTGAGCTCCTCAAAGAATCAAACATTGGGTAATTAAGTCCCAGGCTCTAAGACGCGGTGCTCCTGGCTCAGGTGAGACTGAAGCGCCTGGAGATCTCTTCCTGGCTTCAATTCTTTCCACACCTTTTGTATCTCGCAGAATAGTGACCAACGTTCTTTAGATGTAAAATAATAAAATGAATGAAAACCTCATCCCAGTCTCAGAGCTGGATTTAAGATGATGGTGCTGATAGGCAGGGGATGAGGGCTTTTTCCCAGAGAAATCAGAGAGAGCAGCAGGAGGGACTCCCAGTTTTTGGCGCCCTAGGTACGTCAGTGCTTCCTGTGCTTAAATCCAGCCCTTCCCTGCCTTAAAGTTCAGAGAGTGAATCACCGAGTTCTAATCCTACACCATGAGTCTAGACATGATGTGGTTTCTGCTCAGTTAAGGGATGGATATCTTACATAATAGGAGCTCTAACTTTTATTCAATTCTTTTTTTTTGGTAGAATCTCTTTCTGCGGAACTTGGTAAGATTTTATTCCCGAGTATATCACTGTTGCTTAAAGATTTTCTTTCCTGTCATTAAGTCTGAGATCTGACTGTGTTTCTGTGTTTGGTTTCAGAATGGAGAAGGATCTGTAGCTCTGCAGGTAAGAGTCTGACACAATCTCCTCTATCCAACGTGACTTTCTGCCTCTGTACAGATCTCCTCCTTGCCTTCTCGCAGTACAGCCATGGGCGTAGCAACCATAGTGCACAGCAGTGCATGGGCATCACCAACTTTAAAATGAGGTGGGCTGTGCACCAGTAACTTGGCAAGCTATCGTGTCTTCCCTGGCTCTCCCCCCAGATCAGTGCTGCTGACCACCACCACTAATGTTCCCTCTATGCTGCACACGTGTGTGGGAAAAGTTCTGTGCTCATCCCTCCCAGTGCAGAAAGCATGGCTAGGCCGTGGCGGACCCCATCCTGCCATGGTCAAGCGAAGATGTGCCCATCCCGACACAGCCTGAAGTGAAATGCCCATACCGACACAGCCTGATGTGAAGAGGAGGCCAGCAGGGCCATGAGTGATGAGGAACCTGGCAGGACACAGCCCGAAGCAAAGAGGATGCTATGTATGTCTGTAAGAGAGCTTGTGTCTGTGTGCGCATCTGTGTGCATGCGTGTGTCTGTGTAAGATATTGTGTGCCTGTGTGTGTATGTCTGTGTGAGAGCTTGATGGTATCTATATATGTCTATGAGAGCCTGTGTCTATGCTTGTGTGTCTATGTGTTATCTTGTGTGCATGTATGTGTTTGTCTGTGTGAAAGCCTATGTGTGTATGTATATGTCTGTAGGAGAGCCTGTATGTGTGTGTCTGTGAGTGTCTACAGACTGTATGTGTATATTGTGTGTGTGTGTGAGAGCCTCTTTGTGTGAGCGCGTGCCTGTGAGAGCCTATGTGTCACAAACAGGCTCTTACAGGCAGGTGCGCGCGCGCGCGCACACACACACACACACACACACACACACACACACACACACTGTGTGTGTGTGAGGAGGAGAGTGGGAGTGTGTGAAAGCACTGGCATGTATGAGAGTGGGAGTCTCTGAAAGAATGAATGTGTCAGTATGTGTGTGAATGAGGGAGAGAGAGAAGGTAGTTTTTGCGGCCCTATATCCCCTAATGCGTGATAATCTCAGGGTGACCGGAAATCAAAAGATCCCAGATATGGAAAGCAGGAGATTTTTTAATCCATATTAGTTTTAATTATTGGGTGTAATTTGATGTTTCTATTTTAAATTTTTTTTTTAACATTAGAATATTATTTAATTCTTGGATGTTTTATTCATCAGATGTTCTGAAATATTTTATTGGTGTTTGGAAAATATTAGAACAAATTTATGCAAGGTTTTTTAATTGGATGTTGGTCAGCTGTTTTGACATTTAATCTTTTTATTAGCATGGATTTAATATGAATGATTTATATCTCCAGTTTTATTGCATGATGTTTCTGTTTTTCCATTGTTGCACTGCATAACACAATCAGGCTTGTGGTTTTGTAACCGTCTCTAAAAGTCAGTAAGGAGGTCCAGACAACTGATCCGTAAAGATAGACTTTTATTGCCAGCAAGATGCAGCTAAGACAAAGGCTCAGTACAACTGCATGCCACGCCCCCTTAGGAGCAAACTTTTATGCACTTTACAACTCTTATCTCTCACACATGCGTTCTGGTTTTGCTGAACAAACAATTTACAAACTGCTGAGCAAGCATTAGCTAGCGTGGTCCTCTAGTAGGTGTAGCTTATGATCAGACTATTATTTCGTCATTTAATTGACGTGTTAGACATTTTACAGCGGCGTTCGTATTAATACAATACAAATTATGATTCCAAAATGGAGTCACGTTACACTAAATGTTAGTGCGTAACTGCGTCACTACGCATTATGTGCCGTTTGCGTTGCAAATATTAGTACATTAAAAATGGCTGTGCGTTTCACTGCTGGCATTGTTAGAGGAGAGACTTTTCAGTTGTTCAGTCTTCAGAGGTTCACGAAATTGAACTCCTTCAGTTTCCAATTCAGTTTTCGTTGGCGCATTTCTATTCTGTATTAGGTGAGGGTCTGTCTGTAATTTAAAGGTCCAGTTCTTGTGTAACTTTAATTCTTGCTGTGAAAATGAAGGAACTTCTTACTGGTTTTTACAGCATTATGGTTCTCTCTTCCTCATTTCTATCTTAAACAGAAGTTTGCTCTTTATTATTGTATCTCTGCGCTGGGGCGTGAGGGCCTCACCTCGGGGAGACATTACTGGGAGTTGGAGGTGGGGGACAAGCCCGCTGGAATTTGGGTGTTTGTAAAGATTCTGTGAGCAGGAAGGGGAAGACCTCACTAGCACCTGGGAATGGATACTGGGCAGTATGGCTAAGGGATGGAGATAGATAGAAGTCTATGGGGAGCCAATGAGGAGATTTGTTTTATGCAGCCTATGCATGAATGAGCCAATCAGACTCTTTCTTTCATGCATTCACTCAGCAGAGCTATGAGACCAATAGGATGGAGGACAGATCTATTTGCCAATAAGAGTGTTGTTTCTGCAAGCCTGTCAGTGAGTGATAGCCAATAGCAGAGCTTCTCTTAATGAACGTGAGTGAGGAAGCATTGAATGAGGGTTCGAGGTGGGTGTGTGAGGAGCCAATGAGAAGTATGTGCTCATGTTTATTAATGTGTCTCTTCCCTGCAGTGGATGTGACTCTGGATCCTGAGACTGCTCATCCTGAGCTCATCCTGTCTGAGGATGGGAAAAGCGTCAGACACGGAGACACAAGACAGAACCTGCCTGACACTCCCCAGAGATTTGATTATTCTGCCTCTGTTCTGGGGCGTGAGGGCTTCACCTCGGGGAGACATTACTGGGAGATGGAGGTGGGAGACAAGACTGACTGGGATTTGGGGGTTTGTAAAGATTCTGTGAGCAGGAAGGGACGGATCAAACTAACACCTGAGGATGGATACTGGGCAGTGAAACTGAGGGATGGAGAATACAAGGCCTGCACCTCCTCCTGGTCCCGACTCCGCCTGAGAGTGAGACCCCGGGTAGTGGGGATCTTCCTGGACTACGAGGCAGGAAAAGTCTCATTTTACGATGCAGATGAGAAATCTCATCTCTTCACCTTCACCCACACCTTCACTGAGAAGCTCCGGCCCTATTTCTATACGGGTCGCAACGCAGGAGGTAAAAATGCCGGAGCTCTGAGAATCCGCCCCGTGCCAGCCTGGGAATGAGAGAGCCGGGCTCAGGTTGTTATACTGCAGCTATGACTTGATTTTCAGACACGTTCTTCTACGGAGTGCCCTACCCACTGAACTCCGCACAAATTTAGGAAAAAGCTAAAGACCTGGCTCTTCAAGCAGGCCTTCCCAGCATAGGTCTCCCAGTTATCATTATTATGTTAAATTATTTAATTTTAATCTATACTACTTTATATAATGTTATCTCCTGCAACTATTTCATCTATTGCACATTATACCTACGCCTTGTTAAGCTCCCCCCCCCCCCCTTCCCTGTTCTCTGTATTTCTCTTAGGTCATTGTAAACCGATTTGATGTACCCACGAATGTCGGTATAAAAAAGTTATTTTATTTATTTATTTAACAATACAGTGAAAAGAATGCCTGAGGTGTACTCCTTGTCCGTCCATGCGTCTGTCTGTAACCTAGAATAGCTGCCTGAACCAGACACCCCCGGGGCAGCGGAATGCCTTTCTGGTTAAGGGAGGCCAATCTAGCTCCGCCCCCACTGTCAATGTCTTACTTTATGTCTACAGTTAATGCCATTCTTTCTTATATACATGCTTTGTATAATTCATTCCCAGAACTACCAATAAAACACTCGATGCTAGAAAACTGCTGGGTCTTTTTTCTGCCTGAGGGCAGGGATGGGCGAGGGCCTGAATGGCCCACCCTGTTTCATCACCTATGTATTGTCGCCAACGCCCACGTGAAGAAAGTCATTAGATTCACTGTAGAAAATGTCCAGATTGGGTGAAAAGTAGCTGAAACTATATTGTTGCACAGTGGCGTCAGCATCGCTGGGGAGCCTAAGCTTGGGGTGGGGGTCACATACACAGGTGCTCTCTTGCTGTCTCAGAAAATGACACACACGTTCTCACATTCTCTCACACACTCTTTCTGACACTGACACACACATTCTCTGTCACACTCACACGCTTGTACTGCTGCTCATGTGCTCATGTAGGAGCATCCCCTCCTCTGGGCTGGTGAACTAAGGGCAGTACAGCAGCATCATCTAAAGTCCCTGCCCTTGTTGCCAGCCCTCAGCAGCCACCTTTACACTTCCTCCTCCATCTTCATCTGCTCTGTCCATGGCCCACTACACAGCCCTTCTCTGAGATCAGCCCTGCCAGTTCCCACAGAGGCCTGAGTGGTAGGGCAGAGAAGTTCCCCGGACTCCCAGCAGCAAAACTAAAAAGGTTACTGATGACGAAGTATGGTCTTCACCTTGCTTTTTGTTTTTCTGCTGCTCTCAACCTGTCAGAAGGTGAAAATAAAGTTTCCGCTCCTGCTTCTTTTTTGTTGGCTCTGATTTGTTCTCCTTCCAGCAGAGAGAGTTTGTCCATGACATCACACAATCCTCCGGGGCGAGGAGAGAGACTGAATCAGCAGAGCCTTTCCTGAGGAGGAGAGAGGGCTGGACCAGCAAGCATGGCACATGAGCCAGAGATCTCACTGTCTTGCACTTCTCTAGCCAGAAGAGGTCTCACTCTCTTGCACTCTCTTGCAGAACTCTAGCCAGAAGAGGTCTCACTCTCTTGCACTCTCCTGCAGAACTCTAGCCAGAGGAGGTCTCACTCTCTTGCACTCTCCTGCAATCCTCTAGCCAGAGGAGGTCTCACTCTCTTGCACTCTCCTGCAGAACTCTAGCCAGAAGAGGTCTCACTCTCTTGCACTCTCCTGCAGAACTCTAGCCAGAGGAGGTCTCACTCTCTTGCACTCTCCTGCAATCCTCTAGCCAGAGGAGGTCTCACTCTCTTGCACTCTCCTGCAGAACTCTAGCCAGAAGAGGTCTCACTCTCTTGCACTCTCCTGCAGAACTCTAGCCAGAGGAGGTCTCACTCTCTTGCACTCTCCTGCAGAACTCTAGCCAGAAGAGGTCTCACTCTCTTGCACTCTCATGCAGCATTCTAGCCAGAGGAGGTCTCACTCTCTTGTACTCTCCTGCAATCCTCTAGCCAGAAGAGGTCTCACTCTCTTGCACTCTCATGCGGCATTCTAGCCAGAGGAGGTCTCACTCTCTTGCACTCTCATGCGGCATTCTAGCCAGAGGAGGTCTCACTCTCTTGTACTCTCCTGCAATCCTCTAGCCAGAGGAGGTCTCACTCTCTTGCACTCTCCTGCAGAACTCTAGCCAGAAGAGGTCTCACTCTCTTGCACTCTCCTGCAATCCTCTAGCCAGAGGAGGTCTCACTCTCTTGCACTCTCCTGCAGAACTCTAGCCAGAAGAGGTCTCACTCTCTTGCACTCTCCTGCAGAACTCTAGCCAGAGGAGGTCTCACTCTCTTGCACTCTCCTGCAATCCTCTAGCCAGAGGAGGTCTCACTCTCTTGCACTCTCCTGCAGAACTCTAGCCAGAAGAGGTCTCACTCTCTTGCACTCTCATGCGGCATTCTAGCCAGAGGAGGTCTCACTCTCTTGCACTCTCCTGCAATCCTCTAGCCAGAGGAGGTCTCACTCTCTTGCACTCTCCTGCAGAACTCTAGCCAGAAGAGGTCTCACTCTCTTGCACTCTCATGCGGCATTCTAGCCAGAGGAGGTCTCACTCTCTTGTACTCTCCTGCAATCCTCTAGCCAGAAGAGGTCTCACTCTCTTGCACTCTCATGCGGCATTGTAGCCAGAGGAGGTCTCACTCTCTTGCACTCTCATGCGGCATTCTAGCCAGAGGAGGTCTCACTCTCTTGTACTCTCCTGCAATCCTCTAGCCAGAGGAGGTCTCACTCTCTTGCACTCTCCTATGGCACTAGCCAGAGGAGATCTCAATCTCATGTATTTTTCAGTTTCCAGATCTGCACTGGAAGTAGGGAACCGATGGAAATTTAGGAGGAGGAGGGAGCAGTGTTTGCTGGTGGTGGCCCAAATTTTGGGGGACCATGGCCCCTACGCATCCCCCTTTCTGCTGCCTATGAAACACCCTATGCTGCTCTGCCCTCTGCGATGTGGGTTCTTGGTCTATCCACCGAGCCACATCAAGGTTGGGATGTGGCCCCCTGCCGCACATCATGCAGAATTGGACCTAAGGACAGTGAAACAAATCTGTGCGGGGACGGCACGAGGAAAGCAGCGTCGCAGTTTGGCTGATGCAGAAGCATCTGAACCTGGGCGGGGAGACCCTGGCTTAAGGTAAAATATCGGGTCCACCGAAGATCGCTAGTCCTGCAGCTGTGGACAACCTCTGGAAGGCCAGCTTTTGTGCTTTAGAACTGATAAAACATTTTGGGGGCTATTATGAACAGCCTTGGGGGTAGATTACTGGAGTGGAGGCTACTACCTGGTGATTACTACCCTTACTCAATAAGCCTTTGCACGGTTAATGCAACTCCAACATTGCTCTCTGCTTCAACGGCAGGGGAAAACGTGGAAAAGAGGATTTTCATTCAGACAACATCCAACAAGGACTGAACTTCACAATCTGGGTAAACAAGCATGGGGGTAGCTGCTTATTACGGCGGTTACTACCCTAAACCAATTAAGCCTAATACATCACTTTGAAAGCATATACAGCGTTGCTATCTGCTTCAACGGCAGGGGAAAATGTGGAAAAGGCAAGGGGAAATGTGAAAAAGAGAATTTGCATTCAAACAACAACCAACAAGGACTGAACGCCACAATCTGGGTAAACAAATAAGCGTGGGGGTAGCTTGCTTATTACGTCAGTTACTAGCCTAAACCAATTAAGCCGATACTTTACTTTGAATGCATATACAGCGCAGCTCACTGCTTCAACGGCAGGGAGAAATGTGGAAAAGAGGATGTACATTCAGACAACATCCAACAAGGCATTGATCTGTGCAGTGTGGGTAAACAAGCATCGGGGTAATTTGCTTGATGCAGCGGTTACTACCCTTAACCATAAGCCTTATGCTCAGCTTTGATGCAACTCCAACATTGCTCTCTGCATCAATGAAAGGGGATGGCAGGAAATTTGAATCAAACAGTTTCCAACAAGCACCCTGAACTTGGTGGTTGATGAAACAGATAAGTATGGGAAAATAAGTGTGGGAGCTTGCTGGGCAGATAGGATGGGCTGATTGGTCTTTTTCTGCCATCATTTCTATGTTTCTATATTCACTGTGAACATCCTGAAGACCTGGCCTACTTGTGGCTCTCTGTCCACCCCAGATGAGATCCTGTGAATGTGAGAAGGGTTTCAGGAAAGAGATAAGAACCTAAGAATTTCAGAAAAAAACTCAAAATCCACAGTCCCATCCTCTAGGGGAGGACTAAGGATGTGTAATGTTACCTTTCTACCACTGGTCGATACAGTAAGGACGCGTTAGAAAGAGTGCGGCAGTGCCGGGCACACCCTCGTTTGCCACACGCACAGTCTGGATCACCTACCGCTCGATACTCTATTTAAATTGCTTGCAAATGCAAGCCGCCTCCAACCCGCGCCCAACGCGTGTCCATGAAGCGCAATCCATTTTACTGTATAGAGCGCTATACAGCGCCTATACAGTATCCTGGGTGCGCTGGTACCTGTCATTTCAAATGTCATTTCAACTGACAGGCACCAGGAAGTGGATCCCAACTTTAACCAAAGAAAACCTAAAAACCTAAAATCCCCTCCTCCCAAAGCGACTCGACATGTAAAATATGTGAATAAGTGTAACCAACTTACTTTTTGTTTCTTTTTCAGCCTTCTCTGCCGTCCTCCGGAGGGGGCAGCCGGCGACGAAAGCGGCTTCCAGTGGCCCCCGCCGGCGAAGACCAGCGAACGCACACCCGTAGTGCATGGGCCGTGACGTCATGCGCTTCGCTGGCTAGAGCGCCCGTAGTGCACGGGCGCTCAAGCCAATGAAAGCACATGAACGCGCGTGCGTGACGTCACGGCGTACGTCACGCACGCCAGGTCCATGTGCTTTCACTGGCTTGAGCGCCTGTGCACTACAGGCGTGCGTTCGTCCGTCTTCGCCGGCGGGGGCCGCTGGAAGCCGCTTTCGTCACCGGCTGCCCCTTCCGGAGGACGGCAGAGAAGGCTGAAAAAGAAACAAAAAGTAAGTTGGTTACACTTATTCACATATTTTACATGTCGAGTCGCTTCGGGAGGAGGGGATTTTAGGTTTTTAGGTTTTCTTTTGGGGGAAAGTTTTCCGTCTACCCCTACCCCTGCCTCTAACGCAGGGGTAGGCGGTAAATTAGCAGGTTAAACGCGCGGCTAAACTGCAGGTTAAAAAGGCGATAGTCGGGGCGCGCGTTACTGAATGGGGGGGGGGGAATAGCTAATCCGATCGTTTACATCTCATATTCATGCTGCGGGCGGAAAGGGTTACCCGTTGATTTAAAGAGGCGGTAAGGATGGGTTAAAGGGGATAGTGAATCGTGGGTTGGACTTACGCGGCCAAATTGTGGGTACAAAGCGGGTTAGAAGCAGGGTAACCGCGGCCACACTTTACTGTATTGACCTGTGGGGAAGGCTCTCATTCAGGCCGATACAGTAAAGCGCGGCCGCGGTTACCCTGCTTCTAACCCGCTTTGTACCCACAATTTGGCCGCGTAAGTCCAACCCACGATTCACTATCCCTTTTAACCCATCCTTACCGCTTCTTTAAATCAACGGGTAACCCTTTCCGCCCGCAGCATGTATATGAGATGTAAACGATCGGATTCGCTATTCCCTCCCATACAGTAACGTGCGTCCCGATTATCGCCTTTTTAACCTGCTAATGCACTGCCTTGAGCGCCCAAATTGCATGCACAGGCGTACACAGGCGTGCATTTATTCACCTTCGCCGGCGGGAGCAGGGGAGCCTGCCTATTGCACTTTATTCACGTTTGTTTTAATTTTCGCCCTGCGCCTTGCTTCAGGAGGGGGGGGGGGGGGGGGGGGAGAGAGGACTGGCAATCCCCGATGCCCGAGCGTAGGAGAACCATCCACTTCCTGGTACCTGTCATTTGAAATGACAGGTACCAGCACACCCAGGATACTGTATAGGCGCTGTATAGCGCTCTATATAGTAACATGGATTGCGCGGGCCTAACGCTTCACGGACGCTTCTTGGACGCGGCTTGCAAGAAAGAATTGCCAAAGAGTTAATGCGAGGTGACAAAACATTTTTCAGATTTATCAGAGAAAGGAGAAAGGTCCAAAGTGGAATAGTGAAATTGAAAGGTGACGAGCCGCAGTGAGTAGAGAGATGAAGAAATGGCAGAAATAGTAAACAAATACTTCAGTTCGGTGTTCACTAAAGAAGCCCCTGGAGAAGGACCGTTGCTGGTTGACAAGAATGGTGATGGGAATAGAGTAGATGAAGCTCCGTTTATGGAACAGAATGTATGGGAAAACTGAAAGATTAGAGAGAATGGAAAGAGATTTAAGAAAGCATGAAGAGTGGTCGAATATTTGGCAGATGGAATTCAATGCCTGGTGTATTGTTTTAGGCGATTCATAAATCTGAATAAAGATAAAGTCCATAAGCAAAGCCCGTCAAGCTGCAATGACTGATACATGGGGGTGACATTATATACTATATTGCTGTGTGGATGCAGGTAAGAGTGGTGTCTGACCTCATACATGATTAAACCCAAGATAATTATGATCAGAAAGAAGCAGGGTTTAAGATTAGGAAGGTTTGCCCGGGTACTTAAGAGGTTATATGGGTAAATTCCCTGGGATAAGACCTGCCCTCAATGGGCCAAGTCCATGCACTGATTCACTGCGTGTGCACAGCACAAGAGCTGAGGGGGAGGAAGGTAAAGTGCAGAATGGGATTTGCATTTTGAAAACTCAGGGTTATTGTGCTTGCTGCAAACCAGGAGTAGAGTCTACAAGTACAAAGTACCTGTGTAGCAATGCCTCACCCACCTGTCCTCAACTTTCACTTCCACTTTTTCTCAGACAAAGGTCGAATCTTAAGCTGTAAAAGGAGCTGGGAAACATAGTGACGGAGGTCCTTCTTTTTAAAATGTTTTGGTATTTATACATTTAGAGGGGCAAATGCATTCCTGTCTTTGATTTCATAAGTGGCTCAGTATGAAGGAGAGGAAGGGAGAACGGATTGGGGAATCTGCACTTCTTGGAATTTCTGAGAGATGTTCACAGTGAAGACTGAAACAACGAGGTAGGAGAAAAACCCATCCACCCTCTCCACTTCCCCGCCTCATCTGCGTTGCAGAGCAGGAAAGAGGGGAGGGAGGGGACCTGCAGGCAGGGGCATAGCCTGAACCAAATTTTTTGGGGGCCCAAGGTTAATGTGGGTGGGCACTGTAGTCTGCTCCCCCACCCCCTCCCTTATCCCATCCTATGTGGGTCTTCACGGCAGCGGCTACCAAAGCCTTTTAATTTCTGGCAACTCTCTGTATCTCCTGTCTCTTCACTGTCTCCCTGCCCTGTCTCTGCTGTTTCTCACTCTCCCTCTGGCTAAGGCACCACTTTATCCAAATGTTCCTCTCTCAGGCAGCTATATAGCAATTATTTAATTAGGCTTCCCTCGGTTGACTCATTCCTGAACATTTAAGGGGCTGAGAGGAAAGGGGATAAATAATTACCTGCCAAAAGCAAACAAAGACGTCAGTGGCCTCCCTTTTTCATGTTTAGCCGGGCAGTGATGCTTTCCCCTTAATGGTGCAGGGGATCCTCGTACTTTTCCAGCAAAAAGGGTTGTAAGCAGGGTACACAGGACAAACGTTGCAGTCCAAGCTTTCACTATAAGTAGCTTACAAGGAGAAAAGCAAGGATTGAACTCCCGGATCAATCGCTGATTATTTACTGCTATAGGTATGGGGGATATACATATAGAGGTGAAAGCATGGAGTTTGGCAGGGATAAGACACTGAGCCCAGATTTCAGCAGAGGACTGATGCAGGTTTGGAGGTGGGGGAGGGATAGCTGAGAAGGTAGAGTGGTTGATAGCAGGGTTGGGAGGGTTTCTGGTAAGATGCAGTGCTCAGTTCAGAGTGATGGAGAAGCCATGGTTTCAGTAGATTAAGGACCGGCACAGACTGCAGAGCCTCCAGGCCCTCTCACTGCTGCACCTTTAAGGGGCTGACTCAGATGGGACGTGAGCCTACAGCCGAAGGTGAGGGGGCCTAGCACATCTGCAGCTATGTCTCTGTCCTTAGGGTGAGGAGGAAAGATCCTCTCCAGAACCGAACCCCTGAAGGGCACCTCCAGGAGAGGGAAAGGAACCACTCTTCTATGGAATGGTCAGCAGTAAAGGGAGGTGACATTGCCCCTGTATAAGTCCCTGGAGAGACCACACTTGGATCACTGTGTACAATGCGAGAGACTGCACCTTCTGAAGGTTAGAAACAGGATCGAGTCTGTGCAGAGGGGGCTACTAAAATGATCAGTGATCTTAGTACTAAAGCATATGGGGATAGACTTAAATATCTAAACATGTATATTCTAGAGGGAAGGTGAGACAGGGCAGATACGAGAGAGACATTCAAGTATCTCTAAAGTTTCCATGCTCTGGAAGTGAGCCTCTTTCAATGGAAAGGAGGCTCTAGAACGAGGGGTCATGGGATGAATGTGAAAGGGGACAATCTCAGGAATAATCTTATGAAATAGAATGGTCTCCCAGTGGTCTACCACTATTCTGGTAATAAGATCCACACACAGCTCTGCCAATGCTCCTCCATGTCCTGCAGCACCCCCTGCTATTCCAGTACTGAGACCCTCACACACAGCTCTCCAATGCACCTCACTACTGCCCTGCAGCACCCCCTGCTATTCCAGTACTGAGACCCTCACACACACAGCTCTGCCAATGCTCCTCCATGTCCTGCAGCACCCCCTGCTATTCCAGTACTGAGACCCTCACACACACAGCTCTGCCAATGCTCCTCCATGTCCTGCAGCACCCCCTGCTATTCCAGTACTGAGACCCTCACACACAGCTCTCCAATGCACCTCACTCCTGCCCTGCAGCACCCCCTGCTATTCCTGTACGGAGACCCTCACACACACACAGCTCTGCCAATGCACCTCACTCCTGCCCTGCAGCACCTCCTGCTATTCCAGTACTGAGACCCTCACACACACTCTGCCAATGCACCTCCCTCCTGCCCTGCAGCACCCCCTGCTATTCCAGTCCTGAGACCCTCACACACAGCTCTGCCAATGCACCTCACTCCTGCCCTGCAGCACCTCCTGCTATTCCAGTCCTGAGACCCTCACACACACACAGCTCTGCCAATGCACCTCATTCCTGTCATGCAGTACCCCCTGCTATTCCAGTACTGAGACCCTCACGCACAGCTCTGCCAATGCACCTCACTCCTGCCCTGCAGCACCCCCTGCTATTCCAGTCCTGAGACCCTCACACACAGCTCTGCCAATGCACCTCACTCCTGCCCTGCAGCACCTCCTGCTATTCCAGTCCTGAGACCCTCACACACACACAGCTCTGCCAATGCACCTCATTCCTGTCATGCAGTACCCCCTGCTATTCCAGTACTGAGACCCTCACGCACAGCTCTGCCAATGCACCTCACTCCTGCCCTGCAGCACCCCCTGCTATTCCAGTACTGAGACCCTCACACACACTCTGCCAATGCACCTCCCTCCTGCCCTGCAGCACCTCCTGCTATTCCAGTACTGAGACTCCTCCCCCCCCCCCCCACAGCTCTGCCAATGCACCTCACTCCTGCCCTGCAGCACCTCCTGCTATTCCAGTACTGAGACCCTCACACATAGCTCTGCCAATGCACCTCACTCCTGCCCTGCAGCACCCCCTGCTATTCCAGTACTGAGACCCTCACACACAGCTCTGCCAATGCACCTCAATCCTGCCCTGCAGCACCTCCTGCTATTCCAGTACTGAGACTCCTCCCCCCCCCCCCCCCCACAGCTCTGCCAATGCACCTCACTTCTGCCCTGCAGCACCTCCTGCTATTCCAGTACTGAAACCCACACACAGAAATACAGGTTTGTTAAAGCACTTTAATCCTTCTCTTTGACACTTATTACTGTAATAATAAGACTCTGCTGCCCGACACACACAGCTCTGGCAATGCACCTCACTCCTGCTCTGCTGCATCCCCTGCTATTCCAGGATTGATGACCTCGTTCCCCTACACACAGCTTTATCAATGCTCCTCAGTTCTGTTCTTCAATACCACCTTCTGCTCTAATACTGAGACCCCCTGTGCAACTCTACCAGTACACCTCCTTCATGTCCTGCTAGAACTTTCTCCCGTCCCCAAGCTGTAAGATGTTTTGATGTCATTGTAACTTGAGTTCAGTCTGTTCCAGTTTACATGATTTAATATTTTCAGAAGTACTGATGATGGATTTTCCTGAATCCTGCTGGATAAGGGCAGTTCCCTTCATTCCTGCCGTTATCTTTTTCTTGATGTCTCATCAAATCCAGACTGGAAGTGCAGGTAAGTGCTCATGACAACATTTGCCTTTAATTCCCAGAGTCGTTTTTAGGCGTTCTCTATGAAAAGACCCCCTTGTAGGGGACAGGTCATGTCCTGCTGTCTGTGACCCAGTGTCAGTGGAGAAACCTGCAAATGGCTTCAGATGAAATTTGATATGAGAGTTACGCACAGATAAAGAGCCAAAAAGTGATACTTTCAAACAGGACCCGTCATAAAAGGCAGCTCCTCTTATATGAAGCTTAACGGAGGGAGGCCAAGGATTGGGGGTGCTTGAGATATTGGTCAGTGAGGCAGCTAGATCATAGACAGAACCCATGAACAGTGGGTTGGGTGATGGATGGCGTTTAATCTGACCACGTGTATCAGTGAATCGGCAGTGGATATCTTGTCTTCTTGTTATCCATACATTTTTATTGTGTGCGAAGTAGTAAGGGACACCATTGACCGAGGTGGATTGGCATGTTGGGGGATCGGGAATCCCCCGGTGGGCCCAACGCACTGGTCACTTGGTCTTCATTTCAGCTCCTGCTGAGACAGGCTGCCGCAGAACAAGGCCTTTGGTGGGGCCACAACAAAATCCAGCCCTTCGCGGCCCGAGGGAGGTCTCAGCAGGGCCACAACGGAGCCCAATCCACCGCTGCCAGAAGAAAGGCCTATGGCCCGGGGTCAGCAGAAGGACACATCTGGTGGTAGCAGGGCCGCCTCCTCCCATCTCCCCTCCGGCACTAAAGGAGCATCGAGGGCGCGGCCAAGGCCCAAAAGAAAGGACACCTAAGGGGGGAGAGGGTGTGAGTGTGTGTGTTTGTATAAGAGAGAACATTTGCATGTGTGCATGAGACAGAGCACCTGCATATGTATGAGAGAGCATGAGCCTGCATGTGTGTATGAGAGAGAAAGAGCGAGCCTTCATATGTGCATGAGAGTGCCTGCATGTGTATAAGAGAGCAACTGCGTGTGTATAAGAGAGCACCTGCTGCATGTGGATGAAACAGAGAGAGTGTGCCTGCATGTGTGCCTGAGAGAGTTCAGATGTGTATGAAAGAGAGAGCCTGTGTGTGTGAGCCTGGCATATATGTATGAGAAAAAGAGAGCGCCTGCGTGTGTGTGTGTGAGCCTCCATGAGTATGAGAGAGAGAAAGTGCCTATGAGTCTGAAGGAGAGAGAGGATAAAGAATGTGGCGCCTTTCACCCAAATCCACAGCAATCTCTGGGAAATCAAAAGTGCATAACCCACTTGTTGGGCTTGATCTACTCATCATTAAAAGAAAGGAAATTATTGGGTAAGTAGTAATTTCTCCTTTCTATAGACAATGGGTTGTAAAGTAATCCAAATAGATGGAACAAGAAGCTTCATCTCACAGACTCTCAATAAAATTTGCAACAGAGATGGCCACAATGGGAGAGAGAAGAAAGTAAAGTCTCAGCTTCATTAACTGACTGAGTTATCTGTGTTGGAACCATGGAGTCTCTCTCTCTCTCTCTGGAAAGGGTCTTCCAGCTGTGGGACTTATGATTGAATTCGTACAATGTGAGGTGCAAATGAAGCTTGCCCAGTTTTGTAAAGTAGAAGAGGTTTTAGAATTATTGGTCATTTTCTTACCCCTGCCTCAAGGCCTTTGCAGTTAGCACAGACTGTTATGCAGCTCTTTAGATCTCTCAGCAGTCGGTCCCATATTCCTCCTTGCTAATTGATGTCATTCCATTTGTTTGATAACGCAGAAATAGCAGAAGAGTTTAACGTCATCAGTCCTGATCACCCTGTGATTGCCATTCTGGGTGACGATGCCGTGTTACCCTGCCACCTCTCCCCAGGCCTCAGCGCCGAGCACATGCAGGTGAGGTGGTTCCGAACCAGATTCGACTCAGTCGTGCACCTGTACGAAAATGGGATGGATCAGAACCGGCACCAGCTCCCAGAGTACCAAGGGAGGACGGAGCTGATCAGAGATGACATCTCCAAGGGCAGCGTGGCAGTGAGGATACGCGCCATCAGGCCATATGATGAGGGATACTATACGTGTTTCTTTCAATCTGATATTTATTATGACGAAGCAACCTTGGAGCTGAAAGTAGCAGGTAAGGGAAAGATTTCATTCTCTTCTGACTTTCAGCCCTTTCTCTGTTTTGTTATTACATTGACTGCCAGGAGCTTGCAATTCTTCTTCCCATCCACCTTTGGTAAATGTGCAGCATGGATAGAGAAGTGCATTTACTTGAAGTGAAAATGGAAATTGTAACAACATTTCCTGTGTCATTTAGCTTTTAAAATGAAATTAAAGAAATATGAACAAAATTTCATTTTTCATTCCTTTAATTAATTAAGGCCGTCATCACCACTAAATTACCCTCTGCCTCATTCCTGGGCCCTCTCCCCGGGCCTCCTTCCCAGTTGTTGAAAATGTCTTCACAGGTCCGAAGCGATTCCTGGTCCCTCCTGCTGCGATTGCAAATGGTGACAGCAGACCGAGGCCTGGGTGGTACAAAATGGCATCAGTTTGGCCCTGAGCCTGGCCGGTGCCATTTTCTTTGGCAAAACTTTACAATGGCTCCGGCCTTGGTCTGCCAGCACCATTTGCAATAGCAGTAGCTGCGAGGCAGGAGCGATTGGGGATTGCTCCTTTTCCATGACAAAATTTTCAGCAAGAGGGCCCCAGGTGGGAGGGGGGTGGGGGGTTACAGGGGAGGATCCAGGTAGGGCCTGAGAGTTGCGGGGGAGAAATTTGTCTGTAGACCTAACATGTACCCCAACCGGTCCACACCAACCCCAATGATCCCCCACTCAACCGCCCTTAACCTCCCCAAAATGATCCCCCTTTGCTGCCTCCTCCTCGTCTGGTCCCTGCATCTGGATAAGGAAGCAGAGGGCTGCTCTCCGCTGAGTGAGGTTCAGCACAGCAAAAAGGCAGCATTTCTTCAGCCAGCCTGCTGCCCCCTCCCCCCTCGATTTTTACCACCCTAGTCACAGGCCTAGTGTCCCTATTGACAAATCCAGGCCTGAATAAAACCCAGGCAAACTGTGAGGAATGGCAGGAGGACCTTGAGAGACTGGGGGAATTGGTAACTCAATAAGAGATAAAATGTAATGTGGGCAAAAATCTTCAGAGGGATAGCCGTGTTAGTCTGGTGTAGCAAAAAAATGCATCTGAGGAAGTGGCCACTGTCCTTGAAAGCTCATGCGTCAATAGTCTATAAGACGCCACCTGCCTCCTGCCATTTTGTTATGTAATCAAGTGCAAGGGAACTACAGGTACACCATGCTGGGTTGCACATTAGGAGTCACTGCTCAGGAAAAGGATCGTGGAGTCATCGTGGACAATGCACTGAAATCTCAGCTCGGGGTGTGGCAGCAGCCAAGAAGCCAACAGGATGTTAGGAATGATTTGGAGAGGAACGGAGGATAAAACGGAGAATGTCAAAAATGTCTCTGTATCGCTCCAGAGTGCGAGTGCCTAGAGTACTGTGTGCAGCCTCGGTTGCCCTACTTAAAAAGAAAAGCAAAGCCAGAAGAAGAAAAGACACAGAAAGCAAGCAACAAGTCCAAAAGAGACCACCCTGGATGTCCGATGTTTCCGCAGTTCTACTGGTGATCAGGATTTCTGAGCCGGCTCTCCATCAGCTGCAGGAGGCAAAATTAGCCTCGTGTTTATACTTCAACAACTTTATTAAACAATAACAAATTACAAAACAAGCACAGTAGATAGCAAAACAATTGCCAAATTTGAACATTCAGAGAAACATGAAAATCTCTTTCCATCTTTATGGTTCTATTCCTCATTCCCCTCTCCCCCCTCTTTTCTCTCAGCCACATGTTTAGTGAGGGAGATAAAAGCCGATCATCTTGTCAGTGTAAGAATGAATCTCTCTCTAACGTTCTGACAGATTTGTTTTATTTTCTGTCAGGTGTGGGCAGTGCTCTGTCCATCTCTGTGAATGACCATCAGGACAGAGGAATAAGGGTTGTGTGCGAGTCTACAGGATGGTATCCGGAGCCAGACGTGACCTGGAGGCGAGAAGATGGGCAGAGTCTGACATCGTTATTTGAAACAGAAACAAAACAGCAAAATGGTCTGTTCAGCATCAGAACTTCCCTGCTTATGAGAACAAATCAGTACAGGAAGGTTTCCTGTCACATGAGAAACACCGTCCTGAACCAAGAGCAAGAATCAACCATTTCTGTCTCAGGTCAGTGACTCTTGCAGCCTTGGTAGCAGAAAGTAAATCTTTCTGCATCGGTGCAAGGTCTGCAGATCATCTTTCCCCGCGGACTTTGCACTCAAAGGGGTAGATTTTAAAAGAAGCGCGATCAGCCTACTTTTGCTTGCGCATCAGACTCAAGCAAAAGTACGCTGGATTTTAGTAGATACGCGCGGAGCCGCGCGTATCCACTAAAATCCTGGATCGGCGCGCGCAAGGCTATCGATTTTGTATAGCCTGCGCGCGCCGAGCCGCGCTGCCTCCCCCCGTTCCCTCCAAGGCCGCTCCGAAATCGGAGCGGCCTCGGAGGGAACTTTCCTTTGCCCTCCCCTCACCTTACCCTCCCTTCCCCTACCTAACCCACCCACCCGGCCCTGTCTACACCCCCCCCTTACCTTTGTCGGGGGATTTACGCCTCCCGGAGGGAGACGTAAATCCCCGCGCGCCAGCGGGCCTGCTGCGCGCCGGGCCGCGACCTGGGGGCGGGTACGGAGGGCGCGGCCACGCCCCGTACCCGCCCCCAAAACGCTGCCGACACGCCCCCGAAACGCCGCGATGACCGGGCCCGCCCCCCGACACGCCCCCCTCCGAAAACCCCGGGACGTACGCGAGTCCCGGGGTCTGCGCGCGCCGGTAGGCCTATGTAAAATAGGCTTACCGGCGCGCAGGGCCCTGCTCGCCTAAATCCGCCCGGTTTTGGGCGGATTTAGGCGAGCAGGGCTCTGAAAATCTACCCCATAGGGAAAACACGAGCAGACTGTTCCTTTGAGAAGTGCCGTGGGAAACCCCAACAACAGAAATAAGCTTTCTGTAATTTTGCATGTTTGTTCCCCCCCGTACACACAAAAGAGCACCTGTAGTTTGAAAGTGCAAATTGTGCACACTAGGCCTGATTTTCAAAAGCATTTACACATGTAAAACTGGAGGTACTAAACCATGTTTCTTTTATGTAACACATTATGACTAAACCATGTTTCTTTTATGTAACACATTATGAGGTTGTTTCTGCTTTATGGTATCCATTTGTATGGCGTACTTAGTGTTTGGTTCTTGTTATGTCTCTTGCCTTTATGGATTTGTAATTACTGCACCTCATTTCAATAAAAACCACTTAAATACAAAAAAAAAAAACTGGAGGTAGAAGAATGGGATGTTTTTGACGGGCTTTGCCTGTTTGGTTCCTGCCGTTCTGGGGGGAGGGTAGATGAAGGGGACCTCCAGGGATGCAGCAGGCTTGTGGGGCTTGGGGACCCTTCTGAGTGGGAGTGGGACCCCCCACAGGGGCTTGTCCCCTCAAGGAGAGAGGCCCCAGGCAAAGGAGTGGAGTGGGAGTTTCCTCCTCCCGAGGAACTAACCTGAAGGTGGCAGTAAGAAGACGTCATTCGTCTCTCCAAGGAATAAGGCCAGGAGAACAGGAGGAGAGTCTGAGACAAGGAATGCCCTAAGATGACCCTTAAGTGTAGGAGTCCAGGGAAAACCTACACTTGGAGGAAGGCGGTGTGGAATTCAGATGCGAGGCCGTTGTGAGTAGATCCATGTGAAACGGGAGCTGCTTGTCCCATCTGGATGTGAGTTATGCTCTGCTATGCCTGAGTCTGGTTTCAAAGGGATGAACCCCATTCCTGCACAGGAGGGTGGGGACCGGAATGCAATCGTTATGCTGCAGGAAGGATGACGGGTTGAAGATAATAGGTGAATGTATTCAGTAGATACCATTTCACCTGATGCACATCCATGAATATACGCTTTGCTTTGGACAGAGTTTATGGAGGGGGAAATGAGGTCTGTGCTCCCTGTTCAGTCAGACAACAGGAATATGGTAAAGTACCACCCACAGCTGTCTCCATCTGCCTGACCTGCGCTAAGAACCCCCTAAATAAAGAACCTCGTTTACTAAGCATTTTTCCCATCGATGCAGAATGGGAGAAAAGCCTTAGGAAAGCCGGCCCTGAATTTGGACAGGATGGCCCTAAGCCGAGGGGGAACCCCTTCTCATCATTTTGTGTACCCTCAGGTTTCAGGGATGAATTTGCAGCGCGCTCAGCCCTGGGCTGGTGTGGGGGGAGACCTTCAAGAGACTGTGAACTCTATGCAGGGGGGTGTGGACCGTTGCCAACTCTGTCCCAGGCCTTAGCTCCCCCTAAAATGTCAGCAGGTAGGCGAGAAGCAGTCACATTAAATGAACCAAAAAGTACCATTGGTGCAAACTAATCCCAGCAAAACAAAACCACGGGGTTATGAGTCCTGGTCAGCACCTAATTAATGAGGCCCTCATCCCGCTGAGCTATGTACGCTCGCTCAAAGCTGTTCTGAATATACTCTTTTGGAAAGCAAAGCCTTAGAATTGCTCACAGTATATAATTGTTGGTCTCATACATTGTGTAAGACTTTTAAAAATTCAAAACTATTTTTTAAAAAATGTCCACGTAACAGTGAAGTATAAAAGCGCATAGCACTTATCTTCATTCAATTCCTATCCGAGGAATGCACCAGGTCCTTTCTTGGGTCAAAATGTTGGCTAGGTTTCAAAGCCCGACACGCAGCGTATATTGGTTCTTCCTTAGGGGCGTCGGGGATGGAACTCACAAGATGTCAATGCAATTCTACAAAAAACAAAAGCGATGTCATGATTACATATTGTGAGCAGTTCCAAGGCTTTGCTTTCCAGAAAACTATATTCACAACAGCTTTGAGGGAGCGTACATAGCTCAGCGGTATGAGGCTCTCAATTATGTGTTGTCTAGGACTCGTAAAACTGTGGTTTGGTTTTGCTGAGCAGGTAAAATGCGAGTCCATGGGTCTGTGAGCTCCGCCTCTGCTCACAGACCCCACCCTGCCTCTGTACCCTTCTCCCATGTGGGTTTTTTTTTGTATTTCAGAAGCATTCTGTACAAATCCTTTTGACATTTTCAGGTTAAAAAATGCTCAAATATTCATTATGATAGCCTAGAATAATTGACAGTTAACACCAAGTGGTTTTATTTCATTTGCAGATGTGTTCTTCCACCGGGTCTCCCGTTGGGGGGTCTTGCTCTCCATCTTTTTGCTGTCTGTGGTAACCCCCTGTGGTTTGCTGGTAGTTTTGATTGTTCACAAGATGAGGAAGCACAGCAAAGAGAGAGGTAAAGTAGCCACTGAGCCACGGCAGTGCCGTGGGAGACTTACAGGAGGGGAGCAGCAGGACGGGAGGGTCCCTGCAGAGACTGACAGCTGTGAGAGCCAAGAGAGGGCTTTAGCTGATACCTGTCACCGTCATTCAATTTTAGATTGGTAGATGCTTTAGAATTTTTTTAGTTGCCTCAAGTTTTGTAGGAAAAAAAATTGTCCTGCCCCCCACTCTGCAGGGGAATGGTTCAGCTGCAGTTCCAGATCCTCCCAGCAACAAGTACCAGGCAGTCCAGCATCTGATGGGTCAAAGACCTCCTGCTCTTTAATAATGAGCAGGGAAGTCATTTGCTTAGCATGAAAGAATTAACAACAGGTGTCTTGGTGGTCAGTCAGGAAAAACCCCTAAGATCTAAACAGCAAACAAGGACTTCTAATGGAGCCTACTTTCTGGGCTAAATGCAGGCCCGTCGCCAGCATCCATCAGGGCTGAAGGAGGCACTTCCGAGCCTGCTGCTGCTTCTCCCCTTTCCTGCCACCGACTGGGTCACTCTGCCCCTGATTTTTCTCTGATTTCTTGCACAGACGGCATGAATAGTTTTAAGGTGCAGCTGAATAAAACAAGAAATGAGAACCTCCCACATTGTTTTCACCAGTTTTAATCTAATTTACTAGGCAAAACTAGGATGGAAAACATTTTTTTAATACCAATGTCTTTATTTGCGGGCACTGATTCCTCGATTTGTTTTCTTGCAGCAAAGCTTTCTGCACATCTTGGTGAGTATTTTAATTTTAGAATTATTTACTGTGACTGAAACCATTCTAGTTCCTAAGCCTTGCCCATGGCCCATGTGCTTTCCAGTTTACTAAAGGCTTACAAATGTCTCTGTGCCTGTTGGATGTAGAGGGCCCCAGTGTGATCCCAGGGTAATTATTTTGTTGGTTCAGCTCTCTTCACACTGCGGGGGGGTTTAGACCTGTCTTTATCTGCCTCTTCTTCCTCCATGGACCTATAACCATCTTTCAATTCAAGCTCAGAAGGAAAACAAGAGTAGATATAAGCTTAATCTATATTATCCTTCCATTTCCTGGGTGTGATTCTGTTCCATATTCATGTAAGTGATTTTGCTGAGGGGTAAGTAGGAAATGTTTGTATCTTTGCAGATCATACTAAGAAGGAATGTGCATTCTTTTTACCCGAATGGGTTGAATGCG
This sequence comes from Rhinatrema bivittatum, assembly GCF_901001135.1. Classification (NCBI taxonomy): domain Eukaryota; kingdom Metazoa; phylum Chordata; class Amphibia; order Gymnophiona; family Rhinatrematidae; genus Rhinatrema; species Rhinatrema bivittatum. The sequence continues at coordinate 28,427,233 of NC_042633.1, read as the reverse complement.
ACGAATGCATTCATTTTTCCTTCATTCTGAACGAAAGAAACTGAAAATGGAAAATCCAAAACTGATTCAGATTTGTTTTGATTTGGTAAATAGTATGCGCTAGCAGATACCCATGCATTATTTACCATCACATCCAGCTCCCCTGCAGCCATCCCCCCACTCCTCTTCCAGCTCCTACATAACCCATTGCTGGTTTCCAAGCTAGAAAGTGGCAGGAGCAAGCCCCAGTTGCTCCTGCCTTGCAGGTGTCAATTTAGAAATAGTGCCAGACTGGAGGCTGATTGGCGGCATGTTTTATGGCCATCGAGCAATATGGCCTTAAAACAAGTTTTGTCCAAACAAAACAACCGGAGCTCCAAGTGCACTTTACAACGTAAATTATCCAGTCAACTAAGTGCACAATAAATTTGATTTGGTCGTGGTTATAATAACTTCATTTATTTTAAATGGTGACTCCTTCTTTACATCCCACACAGATACCTGCAGACCTGTAAGATTGTAACCACTAAGATTTACTAAGAATCCCCCCGAAGCAGCCGACAGGCGAAACACAGGACCGTGTCGGGGACTGCTGTTAAACTGTATGCCTTATCTGTGTGGGATGTAAAGAAGGAGTCACCATTTAAAATAAATGAAGTTATTATAACCACGACCAAATCAAATTTATTGTGCACTTAGTTGACTGGATAACTTAAAACAAGTTTTACAATTGTGTTACAGCCATCAAACAATACAAGGTGATACTGGCCAGCCCTGAGGCTGATGCCAATTTTCAATCGGAATTAGTGGAGGCGATGTCCTTTTGTGGATTATAAACTGGTTAAAAGACAGGAAACAGAGAGTAGGATTAAATGGTCAATTTTCTCAGTGGAAAAGAGTAAACAGTGGAGTGCATCAGGGATCTGTACTTGGACCGGTGCTTTTCAATATATTTATAAATGATCTGGAAAGGAATACGACGAGTGAGGTTATCAAATTTGCAGATGACACAAAATTGTTCAGAGTAGTTAAATCACAAGCGGATTGTGATACATTACAGGAGGACCTTGCAAGACTGGAAGATTGGGCATCCAAATGGCAAATGAAATTTAATGTGGATAAGTGCAAGGTGATGCATATAGGGAAAAATAACCCTTGCTGTAGTTACACGATGTTAGGTTCCTTATAAGGAGCTACCACCCAAGAAAGAGATCTAGGTGTCATAGTGGATAACACATTGAAATCGTCTGTTCAGTGTGCTGCAGCAGTCAAAAAAGCAAACAGAATGTTAGGAATTATTAGGAAGGGAATAGTTAATAAAACGGAAAATGTCATAATGCCTCTGTATCGCTCCATGGTGAGACCGCACCTTGAATACTGTGTACAATTCTGGTCGCTGCATCTCAAAAAAGATATAGTTGCACTGGAGAAGGTACAGAGAAGGGCGACCAAAATGATAAAGGGGATAGAACAGCTCCCCTATGAGGAAAGACAAAAGAAGTTAGGGCTGTTCAGCTTGAAGAAGAGACGGCTGAGGGGGGATATGATAGAGGTCTTTAAGATCATGAGAGGTCTTGAACGAGTAGATGTGAATCGGTTATTTACTCTCTCAGATAATAGAAGGACTAGGGGGCATTCCATGAAGTTAGCAAGTAGCACATTTAAAACTAATCGGAGAAAGTTCTTTTTCACTCAACGCACAATAAAGCTCTGGAATTTGTTGCCAGAGGATGTGGTTAGTGCAGTTAGTGTAGCTGGGTTCAAAAAAGGTTTGGATAAGTTCTTGGAGATGTTACGAGCACGCGCGGGCACGGTCATCGTAAGCGGGTGGTGAGCCCTTGGGCCACGGCGAAAGCCAGGGAGGAGCCCCAGCCACACCGTGGGAGGTGAGCTGAGCAGGCATGGTGAGCCAGGCAGGCAGCAACAGAAGCAGGGAGTCCGACCCTCAGCCGGACCTGCATGCCCATGGTAGCCAACACGGGGAAGTTGACTAATGAACGGTCCACCGACTGTTCCCGGCCCTTTCGGACCTGCCGCTGGGAATGGCAATGGGCAGCAGGCCGGACAGAGGCGAGGGCAGACAGAGTCCTTATACAGAAGACATCAGACGGGGGCTGAAGCAGACATCCAAGACAGGCTGAAGCAAGACACTGAAGACATCAGGGCAAGGGCTGAAGCAAGAAGGAAGGGTCCAGGCGAGCAGGAACTCCGATGCTGGGATACTCACATCCGAAGCCCCTTCGGCTGGCAGAAGCTCAAGAGCCTGTGGGACGAATCCCTCCTGTTGGCCACTCCAGGGCCCAACAGGACCGAAGGCTCAGGAACCAGACGAAGACGAAGACGAAGGTCAAGGCAGAGACACAAAGACATCAGGAACATCAGGCAGAGACAGGACAAGGTGCCATCAAGACATGGATGACCTGGATCAGCTAGGTTACAGGCGACTGTAATGCTCAGATCCAAGGCCCGTTGCAAGTGAACAGAAAGTCCTTAAATACTGGAGGTAGAAGGCAACTCCCTGGGAGGAGCTTGCCAGGACCGCCCACCACTGGTCCTATAACTGGGGTAGAGAGCTGCGGGCCAGCCCCTAGGGAAACAGGCGTGGCTGGAAACCAGGAAGTCCAAACGCAGAGGCATGCAAGCCACAGGCACCGCTAGGCCTCTCAGGCCCTGGAGCAAGTCCCGGATGGAACGTAGGCGAGGCCCTGGCTTCAGAGCGGCCTCTGGAGGAAGGTAAGAGACCTCCTGTAGCGCAGCAGCAGGGGGGATCGCAACAGGAGAAGTCCATTAACTGCTATTAATAGCATCAGTAGCATGGGATCTTCTTGGTGTTTGGGTACTTGCCAGGTTCTTGTAGCCTAGTTTGGCCTCTGTTGGAAACAGGATGCTGGGCTTGATGGACCCTTGGTCTGACCCAGCAGGGCAATGTCTTATGTTCTTAGCAGCGACTGGGGCTTGCTCCAGCCCCTTTCTGTCTTGGAAACCCCCACAAATGGGGTACTTAGGGGCCATGGGGCTAGGGGAAGGCATTTGTTTTTAATTCAATGTTTATTTCTGTTCAGCATATGATCTGAACCAAAATAAATATTAAACTAACCAAATTCCAGAAATACAAACTCCGAACTGAAAAAAAAAAAAAAGCTGAAATGAAAATTCCCCTCCCTCTCCTCTCCCCAGACATCCCTATTGCTAAACTCCACAACAGGGTGGACACTGCAGCCGGAGACGAGTGAACTAGAGAAAGTTTGCTGGTAAAAAGTAATGGAGGTGAAAATTCCTTTCTACAGATCTTTGGAGAAACCTCGACTTGAATATTTTGTCCAATACTGCGCACCGTACCTCCAAAGGGATAGAGACAGTATGAAGGCAGTCTGGAGAAGGGCTGCCAGAATCATTCAAAGCCTGTAGCAAAATCCCTTTGAAATAAAAATGAATGAATTCAACGTATATCATATTGATGGGAAGGATGTAGAGGGGAAGAGGAAATCTGCTAAGAAACATTCAAGCAACTCACAGTGGAAAGGAAGGCGTAGGACATATTATGGTGCTCAAAGGGGAGGCAGACCGAAGAGCAGAAGTGGGAAATATTTCATTAAATAAAAAAGCCTGGGATGAGCTTATAGGATCTGAATGCTTAGTTGGGAGGGGATGTAGAAAAAGCCAGGGGTTAGGTGAACTGTGCTGAGGTGCAGCCAGAACGATAAATGGGCACTTGATGGGCCTGTTAAATGACTTTACCAGGGTAACTAAGCAGGATAAAACTGTTGGTCAAAAACCATCACCTCCCACTCTAGGGATACTTTCACTTGTGCCGCAGCAGCATGGGGGTGGGGCTGGGGGAGAGCAAGCCAGCAGACAATCCATGGGGATTTCATTTTGAAATGCCCACACATGGATTACGGTGTTTCTCAGGTCACGCAGAAGCTAGGTCACCCTTTGGACCTGGTGTTTATGAATGAATCTTTGGTTAATTCTCAGTCCTTTAATATCAACATTAGGACTATACCTTGATCTGATCACTTTCTTCTCTCTTTTGTTTATCTTCAATTGTCGTCTTTGGATACTTTCCCCCTCCCCCATTGCCCGGTAAAATCTACCTATACGAAAAGGGGTCACTTTGATATAGAGCATTTTAATGAAATACTTTCATCTGAGCTAGACGAGTACTCCCCGACCAGTGCAGAACTAGTAGTTTCTACTTGGGATATAGTTTTGACCAATGCTTTGGACAACCCTCTTTCAAGTCATTCAACATCAGCAAGTTAAAAGAGTGCCCATGGTTTAACCCTGAGCTGCTGACGTTTAGATGCGCCCTGGGCAAGCAGGAACACCAGTGGTGTCGTGTTAGATCTGCTGATGCTTTAACACTTTATAAGTCATTGTTAGAAACATTTAGATGCAAGTTTGATGATGCTGTGAAATCCTTTTACTCATTGTCACAACCCTAAAGAGCTCTTTAAGATCGTTCATAATCTGACCGTTCCTTCCTATGGGCCTGCTTTCAAGCAAACACATTTATGGATTGTCTATCTTCTTAATTGGCTAAAATTCTAGCAATTTTTTCTCCTGTCCCTAGCTGGTTATCTGAACATTCAGATGCAAGAGATGTCAAATGGTCCTCTTTCAAGATGATTTCTGAAAGCGAGGTCTCAAGTGTAGTGTCATCGTTAAATCCAGCATTTCGCCCCTTAAATCCATATACTGTTACAGTTTTAAAAGCTGCTAAGGACACCATAGTGCCCTCCTTAATTTCTTTGGTTAATCCTTCATTGCAGGAGGATCGTGTTCTGAATTCATTGAAACAAGCTTCTGTGAGACCTCTCTTAAAGAAACCCCCATCTCAACCCCTCCAACCTTGTGAACTATAGGCTTATTTTATCAGTTTCATTTGTATCGAAGTTGATTGAGTCCCTTCTATTGAAATAGCTCTCCAGTTTTCTGGATGACAACTCAGTCTTAGGAAAGCCCTCCGTACCAAGGTTGTGTTACTCTCTCTCTTATAGATTTGTTGAGAAGAGGCCTTGTTACAGGAAATAAATATGTCCCGATTATGCTGGATATTTCTTCAGCATTGACACCATCAGATTCTGTTGTATCGGCTGAGAGTGTGGAATCTTGGGGACTGTTTTAGAGTTGGTTTCAATCCTATTTGCCCGACCAACAACAAGCAAGATCTGGTTCGACTTGCTCTGCATGGCATCCGCTAACAACTGGTGTCCTGCAGGGCTCAGCCCTGTCTGTGCTTTTATTGAGCATCCACTTAGCTCCAATTTGCAGAATACTGGCTGGGTTTACTGTGGGATACAGGTTGTATGCAGAGGACATACAGTTCATGATTCAGGCAGAAACTTCCTGAGATGTTACCTCCAAGCTGGTGTCATGCTCTGTCACTACCATTAGACAGTGGCTTCCTCACAACAAACTTGCCTTAAACCTAAAACTGAAGTACTAGTTTTGCAACATGGTACTGTGTTGAGTGCTCCTCAGTTCCTTTTGATTGACAACGTCAAAGTGCAAGAGCTGGTTCCACGAGAAGTGTAGGCGTGCTGGCTGATTCCAGTCTCATTTTTCATACTCTGATTAAATTAGCTGTAAGGGCGGTTTTTTTTTTTACAAGTTACGTTTGGTATGTTATTTGAGACTTCCGTGCTGTGGTCAGGTCTGAATCCTGCTGTTATTGGATTACTGTAACTGTTGATATATTGGTATACCAAAATTGGCGCTTAAAGTTCTTCAGATGTTGCAAAATGCTGCTCAAGGTCGCTTTTTCTGGGTATTGGATGAAAGAACACATCATGCCGGTTTTAAAAGACTTTCATTGGCCACTGATTGTATCTAGAATTTTTTATAAGTTACTGATGTTAGTCCATGAATTAATGGCACTTGATTAAGAACATAAGAAGTTGCCATATGGGTCAGACTGAGGGTCCATCAAGTCCAGCATCCTGTTTCCAACAGGGGCCAATTCAGGTCACAAGTACCTGGCAAGTACCCAAACATTAAATAGATCCCATGCTACTAATGCCAGTCATAGTAGTATATATTCCCTAAGTCAACTTGATTAATAGCAGTTTCTGTACTTCTCCTCCAGGAATCTATCCAGCCTTTTGTAAACCCAGCTACACTAACTGCACTAACCACATCCTCCGGCAACAAATTCCAGAGCTTAATTGTGCATTGCGTGAAAAGATTTTCTCTGATTTCTTTTAAATGTGCCACATGCTAACTTCATGGAGTGCCCCCTAGTCCTTCTACTATCTGAAAGAGTAAATAACCGATTCACATCTACTCGTTCAAGACCTCTCATGATTTTATAGACCTCTATCATATCCCCCCTCAGCCTTCTCTTATCCAAGCTGAACAGCTCTAACTTCTTTAGCCTTTCCTCATAGGGTAGCCATTCCATTTCCTTTACCATTTTGATTTTTTCAACAGTCTGACACCCTCCTCCGTCTCCCAAATCCATCTCGTGCTGGTGATCCTCGTTCCATCAGGCATGATTTGTTGTTAATGCAGTTGTGGTCGCCTCAGAAAATTGGAATTTTATTCCACAAGAATTGTGGTTTATAGGAATTGCACAAAGGCATTTAAGGTTGTGCTGAAAACCTTCCTCTTCAGGCTGGCATTTGCTTAAGTTGTGAACTGTGGATGGACATGCTGATTTATTGTTTTTTGTTTTAATTGTATTTGTTTTGTTCTTTTAGTCGTGTTTACTTGAATTATGGATGTTTTATTGTTCGGAATCAGAGTATGAATAAATAAAATCTTAAATCTAACAAAAGAGCCCAAGAAATTTCCACTTATTATAATCACTACAAAACAAGGAAATTCACATAACAATTTAGCCACTCGTCTAAAAGGAACTGTAGGGATCCCTCTTGTAAGGAGAGAATAGAGGCTTGATGATGTACTCTAAGTGCTACAGTTCCTTTTAGATGAGTGGCTAAGTTGTTATGTGAATTTCCTTGTTTCGTAGGGATGTAAATAAAACCTATGCAAGGTTTCCCTTTGAGAAGGCGGGTTCCTGCAGCGCCGTGACTACATTTTGGTGCCCCTGGAATTTTGCATCTGTTTTACAGCAAAGTCCACACCCTAAATGATGCACAGGGGCTTTCAAAAAGAAATCCCCGCATGCTTGGTGGACTCGCTCTCCCCCTACTGCCCCTGGCCACGCCCCTTTGTGGCAGGGGTACTTTAACCAGAAGAGAGGGCAATTTTCAGCTTCTCGATGGTACACAAGTAAAAGCTTTTGAAAATTAGCCTGGATACGGTTAGCAAAGGGATGGATATTTTTACAAACTAGGAGCTCTAACGTTTATCATTTCTCTTCTCGTTGTAGAATCTCTTTCTGCAGAGTTTGGTAAGTTTTTATTCCCAGGTCACGTAAAGATGTTGCTTCCTGTCATTCTCTCTGTACTTAGATGTAGCAGAATATCAGTTTTTATAATTATATTAGTTGTCTGAGCTCAGACCATTCTCTTTCTGTGTTTGATTTCAGAGTGGAGAAGAAGCCGGAGCTACGCAGGTAAACAATCTGACAAATCTCACGTATCCTTAGGGACCTTCATGTTTAGTTTTTATTTTATTTTTCCTGGGGTTTTCAAAATTATAACAAAAGAAAAAGTGGGAAAATGACTGTTAGATGAAACAGGAGAAAAATCAATAGAAAAGTCATTTTGCCACGGATTTTTTTTTTTTAATTCCCAGGGAAAATGGTGTTCTTCCTGTACTCAGCAGTTCGAGGTGTAGTCTCTCTGTCCAGCCTTCCACAGAGGTGTTAAAGAGAGCAAATGTTGTTGGCTGGGTTAGAGAAGGGGGGGGGGGGGGGGGTTTCTGGATCATACGCTGCAGGGTCAGGAATTGATCTCCTGTAGGGACAGAATATTTCTCTGCTGTGATAGTGAGTGTGTGGCTCTTGATCATTCACTGCAAGGTCAGGGAGGATCTCTCTTGTAAGGAGAGAATAGAGGCAGAATATTTCCCTGCTCTGATAGAAAAGTGTGTGTTTTCCTGATCATTCACTGCAGGGTCAGGGAGGGATCCCTCTGGAATACTTCTCAGCTAATGAGGGTTAGAGATGGGTGTGTGAGGAGCCAATGAGAAGTATGTGCTCATGTTTATTAATGTGTCTCCTCCCTGCAGTGGATGTGACTCTGGATCCTGAGACTGCTCATCCTGAGCTCGTCCTGTCTGAGGATGGGAAAAGCGTCAGACACAGAGACACAAGACAGAACCGGCCTGACTCTCCCCAGAGATTTGATTCTTATCGCTGTGTCCTGGGCTGTGAAGGCTTCACTTCGGGGAGACATTACTGGGAGGTGGACGTGAGAGACAAGACGGAGTGGGCATTGGGGGTGTGTAAAGACTCCGTGAAGAGGAAGGGGGTGATCACACCATCGCCTCAGAATGGATACTGGTTACTGTGGCTGTTGCACGAAGGTCAATACTGGGCCTTCACCTCCCTGGAGACCGAGCTGCTCCTGAGCGTGAGACTCCAAGCCGTGGGGATTCTCCTGGACTACGAGGCAGGAAAGGTCTCCTTTTACGATGCAAAAGAGAAATGTCATCTCTTCACTTTCAGAGACATCTTCCAGGGGACACTCCGACCTTTCCTCTATCCTGGCCTCGGAGACGGAGAGGCAAATGCTGGAGCTCTGAGAATCCGAGTAATCCCAGCCTGGGACTGAGAGAGCTCTGCTCACTGGTTTTATTCAGATTCTGGCAGTGGATGTTTTTGTTCCCCGATGTAGTTAAACATTCGGGACCTGATTTTCCAGGCTGTTTTCTCATAGCTATACTAAGGGGCACGGGTCTCTGTGTACAGTTTTATCCCCGAACACGTGCATGTCTTTTGGGCACAGACTGTACGCCCGATACAGATTAGGAGCTAGAAAGGGGGCTTACCATTCTGGCTAGGACTCCAGTGAGGATGCTGGACACAGTAGCTGTGGTGTGGCAATCAATGTTGCCAACTGAGTGATATCGTAGCTAGATCTGGCCACTACTTTAGCTTCTTTTGAGCAATTTAGCTCTAAATCTTGCAACTTTCTCACAGATGTAAAGGTTTTCCATCAGGTTCCCTACTTACAGAGCGTGTCTGGCAGATGGAAAGGACTGATGAAGCAAGAGGGTAGATGGTCTAAGAACGCCGTGTAGGTAAGCAGTGGGTTAGACACCAAAATTGTCCAAAATTCTTTATTTGAATGGAGACACGAAAATCAAACTGACGCCCGACTCAGGCCGAGTTTCGCCCCCAACAAACAATAGGGGCTGCAACCTTATTATCAGCCTGACAGCAGCGTGTGTCCTGGTGATGCTTCTGTGCCCAGGACAGAGGGAGCCCAGCCGGTGAGAGTATGCAGCTTCTTGCAGGGTGGGGAAGGGCCACAGCAAGCAAAAGATCAGTAGCCAACCCGCCGGAATGGGGCGTTCGCTTAGCAGCAGCACGAGAGTGTGTGCCTGTCAGAATGAGAGAGTGTGTGTGTAATCGTATCAGAATGAGAGGAGAAGTGGATGTCTGGTTACACCAGTAAAGTTTCCTTAATCTGAAAATCTGTGTGAGCGACCAAGCATGTGTGTGTGTGTGCATGTCTGCATCAGAGAGAGGAAGTAAAGCTGTGTGTGTGTGTCAGAGAGGGGGAAAGTGCGTTAGCCCGTCCCCATGCCAATATACACCAATCCTAGGGTGACCAGAATTCCCAGGTTCACAGCTAAGCCGCCACCACCATCGCACCAAATCTGGAGATCGTGCATAGTGGTCTAGTGGCTTTCTTCAGGTAGGAGTCGGCCACACTGGCAGCATTTTTAGTTAGAGGAGCAGGATCAGTTCTCGTTTTTTTTAATAGACCCCTCTCCCCTCTCCAATTCGGTGGCTAGGCCCCAGCTCCATAAGCCCAGGAGAAGAGGAAAAGCATTCCCTTTTCACGGTTTGTGCCACCAATTGAAAGGAGAGTGGTCATTTTGTAGATTTGCGGGAAATCTGCTGCTCAGCTCTCTCCACACCTGGAGGAACAGGAGCGACTCGACACAGGAAAGCCTTGATTTCTGTTGTTGGAGAAGATTTCATTTCTGTCCCTTCTGTCCGCCCAGCAGAGAGTGGAGAGCATTTCCCCTGCTGCCAACCCAACAGATCCAGATCAGAGAGTGGGGAGTGCCAAGGAGTTCAGCTGGAGACCCTCACTTGACTCTCTGCTCCAGAGGCAGAGAGGACTGGGCGGCTTGGGGGTCTTTGAGAACAGGTACAAACTTCAGGGGCTCATCTATTAACCAGCAGTATTTTTCAGCAGAGGGGAAACATTCCGGGGGTGGGGGCTTCACAGGAAAAAATATCACCACGAAGTGTGCTTAAAACATGCGAGGGCGGTCCCCTTCGCCAGGAGCCACCATCTTTTTAAAGGGCCACGATGGCCGAAAATAGTTGGCTCCTCAACATATAAGAGACCCCTGCCACTGCCCCCCAATGTTTGAAAGGCCTCCCCCACCTACCCACCCCCTACTGCTTCTACAGGTGCCCCACAAGTGAAAAAAGTCCAAAATATAGATTTTAAAGTCACATGTGACACCCTGCTCTCTACCCAAACTCCCCCCTTTTCCCCCAAAAGGCAATCTTCTAATCCAAAATCTGCCCCCCTCCAATCAGTAGCAGAGTTCCACCCCCTCAAACCCCTGACCCACCTTAGCCTACCTCCCCATAACTTATAGTTTGTCCCTGGTGGTCTAGAGGGGTCAGGAGTACCCCCTAGACTCTGGGCTGGCCACTCGCTGCCCCTAGCATGTGATAGGGCAAAAGCCTGGCCAGCTGGGGCAAGTTTGAATTCAAGGAGCGGCCACCTCGGAGTTTAAGGGGCGCTCTGGACCCCATTAGACCACCAGGGGCAAATTGTAAGCTATGCAGGGGGAGGAGGTCTCCAGAAGGTGGGCTAGGGTGGGTCAGAGGTTTGAGGGTGGCAGTCTGCTCTTATTGGGCGGGCAGTAGATTTTGGATCCGGGGGTGGGTAAGGAGCAGGACATCACCACGTGACGTTAACATCTATAGTCACTTGTGGGCTGCCTCTAGAAGGGGTGGGGTTGGCCGGGAGGTCTTTCAGACTTGGGAGGGAGGGTTTTTAGGGCTGTCATGGCCCTTTAAGAAACATCCCAGAGGCACTGGGATGCAAGTTAGCTACAATGCTAACTTTCTGGAAAATGACATGGCTTGTGTTTTTTGAGTCAAGCTGTGTTATTTTGACATCAAATTAGCTAATATTGAGCTGCTTTGCATGCATTTGTAAAGGTTATGCATGCAAAGCAGCTCATTAACATACCCGTGTTATTCTGGGTAAAATATTGCGTGATAAAACAGCTCTCGCAGCTATAGAAAATGACCCCCTTAGATTGTGAGCCCTTTGTGGGATAGAGAAATCCATTCAGGTGCTGGCGGGAACTCGCCTTGAGCTAACAATGCAGAAGGTGTGAGGTAAATCGAAATAAAATAATTTGTCTGTTTTCACCAATCAGATGTACCCCCCTCTTCCTCTAGGGGTCACCTTATCAGCGTGTGGGAACCTTCACTCTTCTCCAGGTACTGTAAGAGTAGGGGGTCCAAACCAAGGTCCATACCAAAGCTGTGCTCCAAAAGAAAGAAAACTTTAATTCCAAAATTGACCAGTTCAGCAAAACAACCCACCTGTCACACGTCTCAGTCCATTACAGTAGAAACAATCATGGACAACGCATGCCAAGACTCACAATCAGAGTCCACACCCTTCCAGACAACTTGCCCAACAGCAGATATTCTTCTCTTGTCTTTTCCCAGCTCCTCTGCGGTCCCAGAGAACCAAACACAGCTCCAGTTACAAAGTACAGCACCAGCAATGGCTGCAAGGCCAGGCCCGGCACCAACGAGTGTGCAGACCGTGCATGTGCATGGAGCGGCACACCCAGGTCGGCGGCGGGTCGGCAGCAGGAGGAGAGACCACGGGCCACCGGCGGAGCCTAACCGGCCGGCGGCTGAAGAAAGAGAGAGCGCCGGCGCATAATGCCCGAGGGCCTCCTGCTATCTTTGGGCCGTATGGCCCACCGATCTTCCTGCTTGGGGGGGGACGAAGCAGAAGACAGGAAGATTGGTGGGCCATATGGTCTGAAGATAGCTGGAGGCCCTTGGGACCGTGGGGGAGCTTATCCCACCATAGCCCGATAACAGGAGACCATGATGTGTGAGAGCCTGTGTGTATTTGAGAGCCTGTTTGTCTGTGTGAGATTCTATGTGCGCGTGTGTCTGTGTGATAGCCTGGGTATGTGTGGGAAAAGGAATATGTATTCTTTTTATGAATATGACTTTACGATTATTATATTTCTTGATTTTATTACTTCATGTTTTTATGAAGAATGGTAGTGTTTCTATTTTTCCATTGTTGCTCTGCATGTAGGGACTGGCTTGTTGTGGGTTCCAGTTCAGTTCTTCTCAGCACGTTTCTGTTTGCACTTTCTGATCTCTTTATTCTGCATTTGGTCAGGGTCTCTCTGGGTTCTGCATATGTGACAGAGATGAGGTATTTTGCTGGCATGTAATTTCTGTGCAGGGATCTATAGCAGCCTGGTTTCCTAATAAGAGTTTTATTGGTGTTCTAGGGTGTGGTGTAATACGTGCCGCGTTGCCTTTTCATAGATAAGGTTGTTATTCCGAGTGCTGGCAGCTAGGGTTGTCTTTGTATGGGAAGTTTACTATATTGTAATGGTAATTCTGTCTGTTCATGGCTCTCTGAGGGCTAAGCTCATATCCAATGCGCATTACAAAATGTCTAGAGGTTTCTGGATGGCACCACAGCAGGGCCTGTAAATTATAATATGCAGGTTGTAAGGGATATTTTGGCCTCAGCAGACTGTACTCCTGAATGTTCTTTGTCATGTAAAATTAGTTATAAATGCATAATGTAATTGTGTGTGCCTGTAAAGGGTGTGGGAGTGGCATGTGTGCTAGGCTGTAAGGTTTGCCTAGGGTACCTAATACGCTTCCTTATCCATGGGTTCTGGGTGGGGAGGGGGCTTCTCAGTTTTAAAAAATATAGATTGTAGGAGGGAGCAGGGCTTTGATGGGCCCGGGACAGGCACTGAATGAATCGGGAGTGGGGGTGGGGGGGCAGTACAGTCATTTTTCGCCCGGGGCAGCAAAAAAGTGAGCACCGGCCCGTCCAAGGCACCTCGCCCCTTGTCCCTGGGTGGATGTAGGACCCTGGCCCTGCAGTGGAACTCCCACAGGCGCCACTCTCCCTTAGGTCTTCAAAGCAATTTCTCTCCTTTACTTCCAAAACTCCTGCCTCTCCCTCTTCTCCAGGCTTCTCAGCTGCAGTTCCACTCTCCGTGGCACCTGCCACCTCTCCAATCCCCCAGACTACGACACAGATTCTGTACCCTCCTACTACCTCCCCCTTAATGGGCTGGACCCCCCTGGCCTTCGCTCACAGGCCCCACACCCCTTGCTAACAGACTCTCATTGGAGAACATCTAATGCCAGCAGGGCCACCCAGGGGTTTTGGAAAGGGTGGAGAACATCTGGAATTGTGCATGCGAGTGCCCTGTGCAGAGAAGCAGTTCCAGCCCTAAGCACCTTGCTGGGCAGACTGGATGCACCAGTTTGGACTCTTTCTTGACATTTACCATATTGTGATGATAACTGTGTTCCACGTGGGAGAAAAGCATTTTCTCCGTCCCGGATGGCTTTCTAAGAGAGAGGAGATGCCTGCTTCCCTGCCAATCTGCTTAAGCAGCATAAAGGCCTGAGGTGCATTTCCTTTCCGGTCCTTAAGTCTATTGCCTTTTGGAGAACTGCTTTGCTTTCGTGTCTCTGTACTAGTGCTTAACTGGATGTTTGCACTTCAGGAAAGTCTTGTTCTCTGTTTTGGTACAACACTTGGCGTATGGACTTTTTATGAAGAGACTGAGACTGGAGCCCCTTTGGCCCAGCAGCTGTGCTGCCCTCCACTCCCCCATAGGACCACTCTGCAGTACTGAAAGGTGGCCCCTTGCCCCTTTCAGAGAGTACCCCTAACTGAAGACAAAGGGGGGGAGGGTGGTCAGGGATGGCGCGTCCCAATAGGCAAACTAGGTGGTCGCCTAGGGCAGCAGCCATTGGGTGGGTGGCAAAGAGCAGCCATGTGGGGTCACGCGCAGCACCCATCCCACTCACAGCCGAGAGGAGTAGAGACTCGGCGGGCTGCAAGCAACACCCATCCTGCTCATGGCTGAGAGGAGTAGAGACTCGGCGGGCCGCAAGTGGAGCCTATCCCACTCATGGCCGAGAAGAGACTCTGAGGCCCGCAAGCAGCAGATACTCTGCAGGCCATGAGCAGCACTCATCCCACTCACAGCCGAGAGGAGCAGAGACTCGGCGGGCTGCAAGCAGCAGATACTCTGCAGGCCATGAGCAGCACTCATCCCACTCACAGCCGAGAGAAGCAGAGACTCGGCGGGCCGCAAGTGGAGCCTATCCCACGCGTGGCCGAGAAGAGACTCTGAGGCCCGCAAGCAGCAGATACTCTGCAGGCCATGAGCAGCACTCATCCCACTCACAGCCTAGAGGAGCAGAGACTCAGCGGGCTGCAAGCAGCAGATACTCTGCAGGCCATGAGCAGCACTCATCCCACTCACAGCCGAGAGAAGCAGAGACTCGGCGGGCCGCAAGTGGAGCCTATCCCACGCGTGGCCGAGAAGAGACTCTGAGGCCCGCAAGCAGCAGATACTCTGCAGGCCATGAGCAGCACTCATCCCACTCACAGCCGAGAGGAGCAGAGACTCAGCGGGCTGCAAGCAGCAGATACTCTGCAGGCCATGAGCAGCACTCATCCCACTCACAGCCTAGAGGAGCAGAGACTCGGCGGGCTGCAAATGGAGCCTATCCCACGCGTGGCCGAGAAGAGACTCAGCGGGCCGCAAGCAGCAGATACTCTGCAGGCCATGAGCAGCACTCATCCCACTCACAGCCGAGAGGAGCAGAGACTCGGCGGGCCGCAAGCAGCAGATACTCTGCAGGCCATGAGCAGCACTCATCCCACTCACAGCCTAGAGGAGCAGAGACTCGGCGGGCTGCAAATGGAGCCTATCCCACGCGTGGCCGAGAAGAGACTCAGCGGGCCGCAAGCAGCAGATACTCTGCAGGCCATGAGCAGCACTCATCCCACTCACAGCCTAGAGGAGCAGAGACTCGGCGGGCTGCAAATGGAGCCTATCCCACGCGTGGCCGAGAAGAGACTCAGCGGGCCGCAAGCAGCAGATACTCTGCAGGCCATGAGCAGCACTCATCCCACTCACAGCCGAGAGGAGCAGAGACTCGGCGGGCTGCAAATGGAGCCTATCCCACGCGTGGCCGAGAAGAGACTCAGCGGGCCGCAAGCAGCAGATACTCTGCAGGCCATGAGCAGCACTCATCCCACTCACAGCCGAGAGGAGCAGAGACTCGGCGGGCTGCAAATGGAGCCTATCCCACGCGTGGCCGAGAAGAGACTCAGCGGGCCGCAAGCAGCAGATACTCTGCAGGCCATGAGCAGCACTCATCCCACTCACAGCCGAGAGGAGCAGAGACTCGGCGGGCTGCAAATGGAGCCTATCCCACGCGTGGCCGAGAAGAGACTCAGCGGGCCGCAAGCAGCAGATACTCTGCAGGCCATGAGCAGCACTCATCCCACTCACAGCCGAGAGGAGCAGAGACTCGGCGGGCTGCAAATGGAGCCTATCCCACGCGTGGCCGAGAAGAGACTCAGCGGGCCGCAAGCAGCAGATACTCTGCAGGCCATGAGCAGCACTCATCCCACTCACAGCCGAGAGGAGCAGAGACTCGGCGGGCTGCAAATGGAGCCTATCCCACGCGTGGCCGAGAAGAGACTCAGCGGGCCGCAAGCAGCAGATACTCTGCAGGCCATGAGCAGCACTCATCCCACTCACAGCCGAGAGGAGCAGAGACTCGGCGGGCTGCAAATGGAGCCTATCCCACGCGTGGCCGAGAAGAGACTCAGCGGGCCGCAAGCAGCAGATACTCTGCAGGCCATGAGCAGCACCCATCCCACTCACAGCCGAGAGGAGCAGAGACTCGGCGGGCTGCAAATGGAGCCTATCCCACGCGTGGCCGAGAAGAGACTCAGCGGGCCGCAAGCAGCAGATACTCTGCAGGCCATGAGCAGCACTCATCCCACTCACAGCCGAGAGGAGCAGAGACTCGGCGGGCTGCAAATGGAGCCTATCCCACGCGTGGCCGAGAAGAGACTCAGCGGGCCGCAAGCAGCAGATACTCTGCAGGCCATGAGCAGCACCCATCCCACTCACAGCCGAGAGGAGCAGAGACTCGGCGGGCTGCAAATGGAGCCTATCCCACGCGTGGCCGAGAAGAGACTCAGCGGGCCGCAAGCAGCAGATACTCTGCAGGCCATGAGCAGCACCCATCCCACTCACAGCCGAGAGGAGCAGAGACTCGGCGGGCTGCAAATGGAGCCTATCCCACGCGTGGCCGAGAAGAGACTCAGCGGGCCGCAAGCAGCAGATACTCTGCAGGCCATGAGCAGCACTCATCCCACTCACAGCCGAGAGGAGCAGAGACTCGGCGGGCTGCAAATGGAGCCTATCCCACGCGTGGCCGAGAAGAGACTCAGCGGGCCGCAAGCAGCAGATACTCTGCAGGCCATGAGCAGCACCCATCCCACTCACAGCCGAGAGGAGCAGAGACTCGGCGGGCTGCTAGCAGCGCCTCTGTTTGTGTGTGTGTGAGTGAGAGGGATTGTGTGTGTGTACGAGAGAGCGATGGTGTTAGTGAGAGAGGGAGGGAGCCTGTGTAAGGGTGTGTGTGTGAATGAGATGAGGAACCTAAGTGTGTGCAGGAGAGGGGCGGGGGGGCCCTGTCTGAGTGAATGAGGTCTGGGCCTGAGCCGAGGCCTGGAACGGAGGGGGCGGGGGGCGTAAGGCAGAAGGTTCGCCTAGGGCACTTAATACGCTTGCACCGGCCCTGGTGCTGGTACATATCTTATTACATTTGCTAGGTCTGTTTACACACTCGATGCCTCCGAGCACTGTGACATTTATGATTTCTTGGTCTCTTTCAGGTTTGGCAGCTCCGGCTCCATTCAGACTCTCAACATTTCCTCCATATCTTCCATTTCTTTCTGCCGCACCTTTGTTTTCCCAACACATGAATGCAGCCAGTTTAGTAAATGCTCAGCGCGTAATAACCCAGCAACAGCATACGAAAACAAGACAAATGTGCTTTCAGTTTCTCTCAGGAAGAAAGCGTTTCTTCTTTTAAATGCTGTAAAAGGAGGTGGCAGAGAGAGAGAGGCCGAAGTCCTCCTGTGCTGAAGGTTTTGGACCAATGCAGGCCTGGGTTTACATTGCTATGAAGGAGAGGCAAGGAGAATGGACTCCTCTCCGGGGGACTTCTGAGGGACTTTCACGGTGAAGACTAACAACAGAGGTAGGAGAAAAACCTGTCCAACCTCTCCGCCTCCCCTCCTCAGCTGCCTTGGCTCTGATGCCGCTTTCAGTGGAGTGGTAGAGGGGGAGGAGGGGTTTGGCTTCCCTACTGACAGAGGATCCCTGTCTGCAAACATGGGGGGGGGGGGGGATCAGGCAATGGAGCAGAGGCCGGATGGGTGTTACCGTCCTTGTCCGCACCTTCAGAAGGTCGTCCACGCAATAAAGTCAGGCCAGAGGGTGGCTACTAAATGGTCACTGGTCTCCATTCTAAAGCAGATGGGGACAGACTTTTCTTTGGAATGTGGCTGTTCCAAGGCCACCCAAAAGAGTTTTATATCTGGGACTGTCTCCACTGATCTCCTCCCTCCCCTCCTTTATCCCCAAGCTGCAGCTTATGGCCCAGCCGGTGAGCTGCTTCTGTAAGCAGTGTGAGTCTCTTTATGTGCTGCTTGCCTGGGACAGGAGCAGGACACAGAACTGCACTTATCTAACTTAACCGGGATATTTAGTGGCATAGACCGGGCTATGTTAACGTGATGGTGGAGGAATAGAACTGGTGGCGATGAGGCCTGTATCAGCATTAAAGAAAGCACGGGACACGCACTGAGGCTCTGGGAGGGAGAGGAAGGGGTTCTAAATCTGAGCAGGAGATGTGGCTGACAGACAAGGTCATGTTGTACTTTATGTAACCTGACTAGTGTGGGTTCTTACTAAGAGGAATGCCTGCTCCTTAGAGGGGTAACAGAGATAGTGTTAGCGCTGGTTGTAGCTCCCCCTTGTGGGAGACTGAGATGCTGAGCTCCTAGACCATCTTAGTTTGTGGATCTTTGAGTTGACGCTTCGTGACCTGCATATTCCTGTGCTGCCCCAGTATAGGTTAGATTTTAGGAAGCACCCTTGGGTGTCTGGGATTGAGAGCTGGGTGAAATACATAGAAACATAGAAACATAGAAATGACGGCAGAAGAAGACCAAATGGCCCATCCAGTCTGCCCAGCAAGCTTCACACACTTTTTTCTCTCATACTTATCTGTTTCTCTTAGCTCTTGGTTCTATTTCCCTTCCACCCCCACCATTAATGTAGAAAGCAGTGATGGAGATGCATCCAAGTGAATATCTAGCTGATAAGTTAGGGGTAGTAGGGGTAGTAACCGCCGCAATAAGCAAGCTACACCCATGCTTGTTTTACTCAGACTATGTTATACAGCCCTTATTGGTTGTTTTTCTTCTCCCCTGCCGTTGAAGCAGGGAGCTATGCTGGATATGTTTGAAGTATCAGTTTATTCTTCTCCCATGCTGTTGAAGCAGAGAGCCATGCTGGATATGCATCGAAAGTGAAGTATCAGGCACATTTGGTTTGGGGTAGTAACCGCCGTAACAAGCCAGGGAGCCTTGCCCTGTGTGGAAACCTTGTGGCAGGAGGAGGAAGGTGTTTTTTCCCCCACCCTTTCTTCCTCTTTGCTTTGGTTTCCCCTGTTGTTTAAGAACCTGGGTTTTGTTAACTGCCTGAGCACCCTAGGGTCCAGGGACTCAGCTTCTGTGCTATCTAAGGAAGGGAGGAGTAGGAGAAGTCACAAGAACAGCGGCACCTATCCTGAGCATCCAATGTCATCTCGCTGAGATGAAGAGAGGAGTCTGGAGGTACCATCCAGGCACAACACAAGGAAGTGAGGAGAATATGGAGTAACCGGACCAAAGATATGAAAAATGGGACTTCACGCAAACTCATCTAAAGACGGTTACAATCTCATCTGCCAGCTCTTGGGAGGAACTGCCCCAGTGATTGGAAAGCAAAAGGAATACAATAATTAATTGGACTTGGCTTCAACCATGCAATAAAGAGATTGGGGAAAGTAAGGTCACAAATTTGTTGAAGATCTGAAGATGCAAATGATTTTGTCAGGAACCTGTTCCTTAAATTCTCCATCTGGAAACTACCTCAGCTTCCAGCGTGCTCATTAGTGCTGTTTACATTCGATTTGCAACACTTGCTTGAGACTTGAACAACGCACAGGGCCTAGAAGAGAATCTTCTCCTGGACAAGGAACTCCGGACGCTCAGACTATATTAACATCAGGAGAGGTCTTTAAGTACTTCACTCTTATTTCAGATGTGCTCTTTGGGGTCCTGTGATGGGACACTAACTCAGGGGTTACAGAATACTATGATCATTTGGTAATTGTCCTTCTTTCTTTTCGTCCCCTTTTATTTGAATCATTCTGTGTGTTATTTTGTCCTGCCGATAAAGTTACCTGAATCTCTGTTTCTCCATCCCCCCAGCTCACTTCAGCCACTCTGGAGTTCCCCGACACACAGTAAGGGAGGACGTAGGTCCCAGAGAGCCCACAGAGTGCTGTACAGACACTGATCAACCACCATGTGAAATGCAGGGAGAATATTTGCATGTTTCATTGACTCAGAAAGGAAAGGCCTGTGCACCCCATTGAACTCCAGTGACCCCTAGTGGCAAGGTTTTGGTATTTGTGGCTGCTATAAAAGAAGAAACAATAGCTAGCTATATGATATGTGTTACAGGTTGATCATAATGTGTTCTTGAAAGTGAACTAGATATAAATGTGACTATAGAGATAAGACCTCAGTATTGGCAAGAGATCTGAATTAACAGAAACTTCTAATGGCCAATTGGTTCAATCACCGGTCTTGTAATCTCTAATATTGATTTAATTTTACTTAAAAATGCCTTTTAATTGTAACTGATTACTGTGATGCATGCTTGCATTTTATTTTAATTTTTAATTTTTTATATAAAATTGGTGTCTATTGACACTAATGAGGCAACAATGTGGTTAATTTTTAGAAAAACTTGTTAAACACTGTTTCCTAAATATTTGTAGAATTGATAATAATTCATGATTGTGTGCTGTGTTTCCTCTTATTGTAAAGTTGTTTAAATGGACTGACGCGTCTCAAAGAGGAAACAAAATGTTGTATTCAGCAACTTTATAACATTGATGAAATGAAGTAGCAATTCTTTCACTCAATTCTTTCAAAAAGGTAACAATGTTGATGTTCAAGCAACTTGGATGGTAAATTAATCACTCAATGTCTCAATGTAAATAAACCGCAATGTGAGCTGATAGAACTTTTTCAACCTAGTTCAATCGCTTTGCGCCTCAAAATATGGTGCAAAATCTTCTGCAACCGGAAATATGATACAACTCGAACACTGAAATTTCAGTCTTGCAGTTAATGACAGGACGGGCGGTATAATTCACTCCGTCTCTCATAGAATCTTGACCCGACAATGTTTATGAACGGCAGAGCACTTATCTTTGTTTGAAAAATGTGATGATCACTGGCATTGCAGATTGTTCATTCGCTTGGTGCTGCCGTGCTGGAACCCGAAGGGTCTAACAACCGCCGCCAACGCGGCCGGCGTTTCGCAAAAAACGCTGCTTCAGGGCGGACTCTACAGTTAAACAACAAATGAATAAAAATTATTAACCTTTTGAAAAACTAATGTTATGTTGAAACAAATTTAGAGTCACTTACAATTTGTAGAGAAAGACTTCTTCTGATGTAGTCAGGCTCAGACTGAAATTGTTTTCAAAAATGGCCGCGCTAGATTTAAACAGTTGATTGGCTTAAAAAGTCACCAATAGGTGTTCTCGAATGCAAGCTGCCAACATGCTGACGTTGTGCTATGCTATCAATGCCATACGTATTGTTGCGATGTAACACTTACTGCTTGTCAATAAAGATCTTTGATGTTAAACTCAATAACAAACCGTCATGCATCTACTTCTTCAATGTGAATGAAATGAAATGATTGGTGATAACTTGACAAATAAAAATGAAAATGAAAATGATTCAATGGATAAGACTGTTCCATTCTATTTTGGAATTCAAACCATCCGGTTCTTCAGATTTTAGTTTAAAGATCCATTCTTGCTCCTTTTTGTATAATAATCTCTCTCTGTCACCTCCTCTTATGTCTCGTTTGATGTGTTCTAATACAAACCATCTAAGCTCTTTAGTATCATGGTTCTCCTGTATGCAATGCAGGACAATTGGAGCAGATGTTTTTTTATTCTTCAAACAGCTTTTATGTTCACCTATTCTTAATTTGAATGATCTCGTTGTCTGTCCAACGTAAATTTTGTTACATGGACATCTTATGATGTATATCACATGATCTGTCTGACATGTGGTGAAATTATACATTTTGTATCTGTATTGTGTATGTGTACAAATGTACTCTTTCATTTCTAATGTTTGATCACAGATTTTGCAAAAGGTTAATAATTTTTATTCATTTGTTGTTTAACTGTAGAGTCCGCCCTGAAGCAGCGTTTTTTGCGAAACGCCGGCCGCGTTGGCGGCGGTTGTTAGACCCTTCGGGTTCCAGCACGGCAGCACCAAGCGAATGAACAATCTGCAATGCCAGTGATCATCAAATTTTTCAAACAAAGATAAGTGCTCTGCCGTTCATAAACATTGTCGGGTCAAGATTCTATGAGAGACGGAGTGAATTATACCGCCCGTCCTGTCATTAACTGCAAGACTGAAATTTCAGTGTTCGAGTTGTATCATATTTCCGGTTGCAGAAGATTTTGCACCATATTTTGAGGCGCAAAGCGATTGAACTAGGTTGAAACAGTTCTATCAGCTCACATTGCGGTTTATTTACATTGAGACATTGAGTGATTAATTTACCATCCAAGTTGCTTGAACATCAACATTGTTACCTTTTTGAAAGAATTGAGTGAAAGAATTGCTACTTCATTTCATCAATGTTATAAAGTTGCTGAATAGCAACATTTTGTTTCCTCTTTGAGACGCGTCAGTCCATTTAAACAACTTTACAATAAGAGGAAACACAGCACACAATCATGAATTATTATCAATTCTACAAATATTTAGGAAGCAGTGTTTAACAAGTTTTTCTAAAAATTAACCACATTGTTGCCTCATTAGTGTCAATAGACACCAATTTTTATAAAAAAATTAAAAATTAAAATAAAATGCAAGCATGCATCACAGTAATCAGTTACAATTAAAAGGCATTTTTAAGTAAAATTAAATCAATATTAGAGATTACAAGACCGGTGATTGAACCAATTGGCCATTAGAAGTTTCTGTTAATTCAGATCTCTTGCCAATACTGAGGTCTTATCTCTATAGTCACATTTATATCTAGTTCACTTTCAAGAACATATTATGATCAACCTGTAACACATATCATATAGCTAGCTATTGTTTCTTCTTTGATTGTATACTAGCTATATCCCTTATATGGCTGCTATAAAAGGCCTTGCTTCATTTTGTTGCGTTGTCACTCCATGAGAGCCTCTGAAAGAGTCACATCTTCCAGCATGCTGCCCTGGAGGAACCCAGCTCCCTGTAGAGCAACCTGGGGCTCCAGGGAGGATAATGCCAGCTATTTTCTGGGATGACTTCTGCCAAGGCTTGGACAAATCCTCAGAGAGTGAGTATCATGGGATTACAGCAGTTCCACGGTCAGTGAATTTTCTAAACTAAGAGCAATTGTCTGATGCAGGACTTCATAAAATTGCATCAGGCAGCAATGTTGTCTAGCGATGTGTTGATAGTTTCTGGGGCTCCTTTGAATGTATTCAGCTACCTCATGTCTGGAACCTGCATTCTCTGTATTTAAGCGTGCCAAGAAATAGACAAGGCAGTTGGACTCAAAGATGAGCAAATCCTGTTTTACTTCGCAGCTGCATGAGTGCATGGAGGGCATAGGGGCTGGACTGAGTATACCCAAAGCTTACCCTGGTGAAAATCCTGCTAAACTGGCAGATTACACCTGCTATGTGCAGATCTGGTTATTCTACCCCCTGTGCCAAAGGTCTACAAGAGAACCTAAACCTGCTAGAGACCAAGTGAACCTGGAGAACACAAAACCCTGGGAAAAAAAACACACTTGGCATCTATGTAGCAACCTTCCCATACTAATCCACCACTAGCATCCATAACGCAAACTACAACCCAGCCTAGGAAAAGGCAGCAATGCAAGGATTAAAGTGCCCTACCTCATGTTGGGAGATGCAAATTGTGAAACAGAAGAAACTGGACTGCTGCAGATCCCTACATAGAAAATACATAGTAGTAGAATGCCTCACCTCGGTCACAAATGCAAAAAAAAAGAACAATCTCGGAGTAAAACTCAACTGAAAACCCCAAGAAGCCAGACTCGGTATGCACCAGAGAAATAGAAACGGAAATGCATTGTCCCCTGTGCTGTGCAAAATACAAAAGCATCAGAGATGCACATTCCCAAAGCTGACAGAAAATCCAAGATTTCTCACAAAAGAATGAGCAGGGAAAGATTCTGCATAATTGTAGGGCTCCCCTAAGTTTGACCGCAGTTTAGGCTTTAAGGTAAGATTTAGGGTGCAGGAGGGATAGAATATTATTTTTCTAGCACCTACTACAAGGCTGTTGGGATTAGTCACCCATCCTGCATAATCGCAGATAGAGAAGAATAGGCGTGGCAGCTCTTAAAGTAGCTTGATACTAGAGAAGGAGAGGCAAGAGACAGATTTCTGGCCTAGTACCCAACCAGTCTGGCAGGATTTGTCTTGGTTTTAGGGCAGCCTTTTGGAGGATTTTTATTTTACTGTGCTGAGGAGGTGTCCTGTTTCTGTCTTCAGGAGGACTGTACTCCCTGCATAGAGGAGGGCAGGAGAAGAAGGACTTGGTGACTCATATCCTAAGGAAGTGGAGGAACAGCAGTTTTTGCCTCAGGAGAGGATTTTTATGAAGCTTTTGGGTCCTATTTTTTCTAAGGGGGGAATTTTGTGTCCCCATTCCTGTTTTGGGACGCTCTCTACCTGAGGGGGGTCCCTGGGAACAGCAGGGGAGGGCAGGATAACCATGTACCCCTCACTAGGGGACCATCTTCCAACCCCTGGAAGAGTTTTCCCTGGTGCCTGCCATCTAAGGGACACTCAGAGGAGTAGGCCTAAGCCAAAAAGGTTACTAGCAGGCTGATGCAATATCATGTGCGTAAAAAACGTGCGTCCAAAGTGGATGCACATTTTTTGAACCTCTCCTGGGCGCTCAATGCAATATGCAAATGAGCTGCTGCGCTAAAAGGGACACGCAATGGATAATTTGTGTGTCCCTAATGCTCTACCATTGGGCGCCCAGGAGAAATGGGTGTGCGTCCACAACAGCCTGGCTGGAGCCCCATCCTCACCCCCCCCCCCCTGGCAGGGCTGTTCCCAATTGGTCCTTTTCACTGACAAGGGTCAGAGATAGGAGCAATTCTCTTTCAGGACAGCCTTCTGAAATGGGATTGGTCCTTTCACTGACATGTGACAGTGAATGGACCAATCGGCAGTAAGTGAAGCCATGAATAAATTAATATTAAGGGCCCTGTGTGTGCAGGTTACCAAAACATAATTTAAGAAGGTCCATTTTGTCCCACAGCACCAAATTTACTGGCACAGTATACACCCACAATATACATGGCCCTGAGCGTGTATATTGCGGGTGTATACTGTGCACCCTGATATTTTTTTTTTTATGTCAAGACTTTTTTTTTGCATGGTGCTGCTTTAGCATCTGAAAACCAAGCTACGCTGTCTTGAGTGATGTTGGAAAAAAAATCCCATCCCCAAACGAATAAATGCTTACTATGTCTGCCTAAACCACTACAAAAAACAAGTCAACTACAATAAAAAAATCATTTTTTGCAAAGAAAATATCTGCTGCTAATGGTAAAAGTAATATATTATTCAATATATCGTGAAATCTCTAACTACATTAAAAAATGACCACTCAACCCCCCCATCTGATTCTTTTTGTAATGATGTCGCACATTGTTTCAAAAACAAAATACAAAATCTTTCATCAAAACTTGATCATTTACCCATTCCAAATAACAATCAATCCTTCCCTGCCTATTCTTGGACTGAATTCTCAACCATCTCAGACTATACTACAATTCACATTCTCTCAAAGATAAACATTTCCAATAGCCTGGACAATCCATGTCCTGGTAAACTCCTACGAGACATCCGTGAATCAATTTCTCCATCTTTTAACTCATTTAATCTACTCATCCCTGTCTTTTGGTATCTCCTCAACACACCTTAAAAAAAATGTCAATTCTCCCCATCCCCAAGAAAAAAAACTATCGATGCAACCGTACTAAGTAATTATCATCCAATCGCATCACTAACCACCCTGGCCAAAATTATCGAATCAGTTGTTTTACACAAGCTAAACGAATATATTGAGGATAATAATATCTTACACCCGAACCAACATGGCTTCCGGAAAGGTCACAGTACGGAAACTCTACTTCTTTCATCATTTGATTCCATAATCCGAGGCTTTGATTCTAACGTAGATTATATTCTCATTCTTCTTGACA
Organism: Rhinatrema bivittatum; assembly: GCF_901001135.1. NCBI lineage: Eukaryota > Metazoa > Chordata > Amphibia > Gymnophiona > Rhinatrematidae > Rhinatrema > Rhinatrema bivittatum. The sequence goes on along the minus strand of NC_042633.1, from coordinate 28,401,454 downwards.
TCTCTGCTGCCTTTGATACCCTAGATCACAACATTCTCTGCACCAGTCTCAGAAACATAGGTATTAATGGCAAGGTTCTCAACTGGTTCAGATCTTTTCTTCATTATCGCCCACAACAGATTAATTTCAAACAGCACTGCTTCGATCGGTATTATACAGGCTCTGGAGTTCCTCAGGGATCTGCTCCCTCCGCAGTTCTCTTCAATATATACCTCTTGCCATAATGTCACCTCCTATCAAGCTTCAATATAAATTATAAAATATATGTAGACGACATCCAATTTATCCTTTCATATGATACATCTTGGAAATACACTTTTTCTCTAGCAACTCTCTACCTACAGACAATAAATACATGGTTAACACATAATCGCCTCACTCTCAACACAGCAAAAACTAATCCTCTATCCCAGACTCTGTATGTGTCCCACCTCCAGTCTTCATTTTTGATAACCACACCATACCTTTAAGTAATCACGCCCACAACCTGGGTGTTATCATTGATTCAAAATTCTCTATGTCTTCGCACGTTTCAGCCGTCATGAAATCAGCATGTTACAAATTTTGCTTACTAAAGAATCTCAAACCATTGCTCTTTCCAATGATTTTTGTTCAGTACTACAATCACTAGTCCTAACATGCCTTGATTTCTGCAATTCTTTATATGTCGGTCTCCCTGAATACTTGATACAACCTCTTTAACCAATCCAAAACTGTGCTGCTCAACTTCTTACCAATACTTCACGTAAGGCCCACATAACTCCATTGGCTACCCATTCAGCAACGAGTACAGTATAAAATCCTAACAATACATAGAAACATAGAAATGACAGCAGAAAAAGACCAATCGGCCCATCCAGTCTGCCCAGCAAGCTGCCACACTTATTTTCCCATTCATAGCTGTTTCACCAACCACCAAGTTCAGGGCCCTTGTTGGTAACTGTTTGATTCAAATTTCCTGCCACCCCTTGCCGTCGATGCAGAGAGTAATGTTGGAGGTGCATCAAAGGTGAGCATAAGGCTTATGGTTAAGGGTAGTAACCGCCGCATCAAGCAAGTTACCCTGATGCTTGTTTACCCAGACTGCACAGATCAATGCCTTGTTGGATGTTGTCTGAATGTAAATCCTCTTTTCCACATTTTCCCTGTCGTTGAAGCAGAGAGCAACACTGTATATGTATTCAAAGTGATGTATCAGGCTTAATTGGTTTAGGGTAGTAACCGCCGCAATAAGCAAGCTACTCCCACATTTATTTGTTTACCCAGACTGTGTAGTTCAGTCCTTGTTGGTTGTTGTCTGAATAATTCACTCTCTGCTCCATAATACTTCTTCCATATGGCTATGCTCCACACTCTGACTATACCAACCAGCATGCCATCTTCGCTCCACTGATAAAAATTATCTCCAAATATCCACTGTAAAAACTGCTCACCTAGACTTAACTCGAAACCGCGCTTTTTCTGTCAACGGCACCAAATTCTGGAACGCCATACCCAACCACATCCTTCAACTTACTACCAGGCACGAGTTCAAAAAAGCAATAAAAACCTATTTATTTTCCTTGGCTTTTCCAAACCCCCGGAGTTAACGTTTTGTAAACGGTCTGTATTTTCCTGTTCTCTGTTATATTTCCACTGTTTTTCCTTATAATTTTTTAAGATGATTGTATGCTTTAATTTTGTAAACCGCCTAGATCCACCACCGTGTGCATATGCAGTATATAAGAAACTTTTAAATAAATAAATAAATTAAATAAATAAATAGCCCTGATACTAAGTAGGAGGAAGCACAGAAAAGCAGTTTTTTTTGTTTTTAAGTGAGCCCTTGATGTGCAGGAAGACTTTATGTCCTGATGTATTTCCCCTAATCTGCAACTTATTTATTATTTAAAATTATTTGTATTCCACCAATCCACAAATCTTAGTGGATGACAGTACTACAAAGTCTTAAATGCAACATCAATACAGATAAATGAGCCCTGACCGACGTGCCGCAAATGTGCAGTAGAGAGCAGCTCTGCCGCACATGCGCAGAACAGAGAACTCTGAGCGACAGAGGGGAGGAGGAAAGGGCAGACGAGCCGCCGCTCTGAGAAACCGCTCCTCCGACATGTTAACACAGCCTGAGCCTGTCCCTCTGCCGCCGGGGAAGGGGGGAGATAGGGACGGCCAGACTGTCACGCACAGGGACAGGAGGAGGAAAGGGCAGAAGAGTCGCTGAGCCCGACTGTCTGCTGCCGGGGAAGGGAGTTGGGACGGCCGGAGCAGAGCAAATGCAGTAGAGAGCAGCTGTGAGCGACGTGCTGTGCATACGCGGCCCAGAGAGCTCTGGCTGATGTGCCGTGCCGCAGCTCTGACCGACATGCCGCGAAGGGGCCTTGCTCCTTATCTCCAGCTGAAGAGATAACAAGCAGCTGCAGCAACATTTCCCAGTGTCCTGCCCCCGTGCGTGCATTCATGGTGCTGAGCAAGGTATGACAGCCAAAGCACAAAGAGCTGGACAGAGAAGACAAGGGGAACAGAGAAGATCTGAGTCAGCTCGCCCTCCTCCCCCGCCCCCTGAGTCCCGTAGATAAGGAGAAGCCAAGTAAACATCCCACAACAGCAGGGGGAGGGAGCAGTGCTGGCAACCCGCAGGTCTCAGCCACCACGGGAAGAGTTTACATGGGCATCACACCACCCCCACTCCCCGCAAAGCACAGCAACAAAAGTGAAAGCCAGAGCCCTGCTCCCTCCCAAGCCCCCGATCGGATTTCTTCAAGGCACAGGTCTCCCAGAAAGAGAGCAAAGCAAGCCAGGCAACGACTCCCAAATCTGCTGCAGCTCCTGCCACCATCGCCGCCACCTCTGGCCCTTCATGGTGCTGGGGGGGGGGGGGGAGCGGAGCAGAGCAAAGACGTAGGCGGAGAGGGGACAAAAATCTCACCCGTTTTAACGGGCTTGACGGCTTGTACAACTATAAATAAGGGCAAAACTGGACTAAAAATGCAATTGTACAGACTGACATCATAAGGGACTGCACCATTACAATTCCTTTTATTTTCTTCCCATGTCAAAGTGACATACATGGGTCCTGCCTATAAAATGATGGGAATCTGCAGAGCCCCTCCCTCTGACATAGGAAGCTCTGCTGCCGGGGAGCTCCTCGATATCCCCAGTCCAGGATTGGGCCCTGGACCCGGCTCCCCATCCAGAACAGTTCATCTGGTCCTATCCTCCTGCAACTCCCGCCCGGCTCTGTGCCCCCGACGCCCACTCCCCCCCGGCACGGTGCACCCCGGTCCTATCCTCCTGCAACACCCTCCCAGCTCTGAGCCTCCAGATATTTTGATGTCTTCGTGACTTAAGCTCATGTGCTCTCTGGTGACTTGATTCTCTTCTTTCAGGGATTCTGAAGATGGATTTTCCTGAATTCCCCGGGATAAGGGCTCTCTCAGCTGTTCTTTTCCTGTTTTCTCATCACTTCCAAAATATAAATGCAGGTAAGAGCTCACTCGAATATTTTCATTTCCTGTCTGGTGTCCCTAAGCATGTGCCTACTTTTCCTAATGGCCACAATGGGAGAGAGAAGAAAGTGAAGCCTCAGCTTCATTAACTGATCGAGTTATCTGTGTTAGGACCATGGTGGAGTCTCTCTCTGGAAAGGGGTCTTCCAGCTGTGGGGCTTCTGATTGGATTCATACAGTGTGAGGTGCAAATGAAGCTTGCCCAGTTTTGTAAAGTAGAAGAGGTTTTAGAATTATTGGTCATTTTCTTACCCCTGCCTCAAGGCCTTTGCAGTCAGCACAGACTTTTATGCAGCTCTTTAGATCTCTCAGCAGTCGGTCCCATATTCCTCCTTGCTAATTGATGTCATTCCATTTGTTTGGTATCACAGAATTAGCAGAAAGGTTTAACGTCATCGGCCCTGATCGCCCTGTGATTGCCATTCTGGGTGAAGATGCTGTGTTACCCTGCCACCTCTCCCTAGGCCTCAGCGCCGAGCACATGCAGGTGAGGTGGTTCCGAACCGGCTTCGATTCACTCGTGCACCTGTACGAAAATGGGATGGATCAGAACCAGCACCAGCTCCCAGAGTACAAAGGGAGGACGGAGCTGATCAGAGCTGACATCTCCAATGGAAGCGTTTCTTTGAGGATACGCAATGTTGGGCTGCATGATGAAGGACGCTACACGTGTTTCTTTCGATTTGGTACCAATTATGATGAAGCAACCTTGGAGCTGAAAGTAGCAGGTAAGAGAAAGAGTTCTTTCTTTTCTGGCTTGTAATCCTTTCTCTGTTTTGTTATTACATTGACTGAAATTCATAAGCAGTTTTTCTTGCAAAAGACACCAAACTTCCCTATTGTAGATTCTTTGCAGGACTCACTGATATTACAAAGATAATGGTGGGTAAAATGGAGCAGGGAAGTGATAGAGATTTAATGGAGCTCAGGCTACAGGAAAAGCCAGGCACAATAAACTTTGACTAGGACAGAATTTAACCTCAACCAGGAATGCGAGCTAAACATATTGCAGAGTGCTGACCTGGGAGTGAGTCTACGAGGCCAAGCAGCAGCCGCCACGTTAAAGGCAGGAAGGTCTCATCCTGACTCGGGCCTGTATAAGGAGTCACTTTGGCACTCGGCTTTCTGTCCTGTTTGCCTGGGTACTATTGCATGTGAGAAGCTCCTATAGCTGCTGCTTGCAATCACATAAATGTCCGAAAGGCAGAATATGAATAATAATAAAAAGGCAAATTTTAAATTGGAGGAAAACCCTAGTCAATGTTTCTTAAGTCACTGAAATAAGACAAAAAATGGCAGCATGTCTGTTAACCCAGAGGAAAGACCTACAAGAAGAAGGAATGCGTTCGGCTTCTGTCTGAAGGATTTCTAGCGAACTCGATTAGTGAAATCTGCATCTTCTTGTGGATTTGTCAAATTTCAGTTATAAACTTTTTCTTTAAAGTGTTCACACACATCCTGCCTGACCTCTTCGGGGATTCTTGAGCTATTAAAAATACTAATTTCATTTGCTATTATCTGGTAATAGTTTAGATTGTGGAAGTTTGGTTACCTCACAGTTGTATAAGGACATGTTTGAGTATGACTGTAGGGTTGAAATGAATAAAAATTATTTCAAACAAAAAATACTAATCTCAAAGCTATTCAGTTCAGTGCGCGTCCTACATCTTGGTCACAGGTCAGGATGGAATGACTCCCTTAAGATGACAGGCTATGCAGATTAGGGCTCTTCAACGTGGAAAAGAGCTGGTGATAATGTGGAAAGTATAATATTGGCCATAAGAGTCTATTTTCTATATGTACCATATATGTTTCTGTAAATTTGGATATCTGGTGGGAATGCTCTAGGGGGCAACAGTTATGGATGCTAGTGGGAACAGAAATGAATACTACCATAAGTTTGCATGTTACATTGTCACCTTTCTTGTGTCATCTGGGATACTGGGACTCATTGGGAGCCACGTACCAAGGATGTAAAATTGATCACCTTCCTTAGAAACCCAGCTCAAGTCAGTATCAGAACTTTGTGGAACAAGAGACCCCTAAAATCTCGGTCTGCTGAAGATGTACGGGAGATGTTGACATACAGCCTCAAAGGAGAGCTGGATACGGGGTGGTTATGGGCAGAAATAAAGATCATAAGGACTCTGACTGGGGAGGGGTCTGAGATGGATTTTCTGGTTTACGCTAACTCTTCTGTCAGACTCCTCATGGTTTTTATGTTACATGTACGGCTATGTCTGCATGGCCTGCTTATGCCTCTCTGTGGTACATACTGTATCTGATAAGCACTTGCCTATTCTTTGAGGGCACAAAAAACCCCCATGCTCTGACAGAGCAGATTAACTTCTTTTCATTTAATAAAATTTGTATTCACTTCACTACAAGGCTGAAGCGATGTATAATAAAACATTCATAAATCTAAAACAGACTATGTACATCAGTATAACTTCTAAACAGGAGAGGTACTAAAACTTCAAAAATTAACATTGCCTCTTAGACGGGAAAATAAACAGCTGATTACTAGACTTGAAAAGCCTTGATGCCACGTCTGAAAGTTTTACTACAGAGATTTAATCTTAAATTGGCCAGCAAGGAGTTCCAGAAGGAGGGGGCTGCCACAGAAAAAGCGGATTCTCTTATAGAGGATAAGCGAGTACATCTGACTGACGGTACGTCGAGAACCCTCACAGAGGAACGCAGTTGATGCATTTTTCGCAAAGCATTAGCCCAGGCACAAGTGCTAGGATTTAACAATCTAGCTACAGTCATGCCCTCTTTATAAGCAAATAGTTGTTCAATTGGAAGCCATTTTCAATTTGCCAGTACTGGAGTTATGTGCTGATACTCCTGGTGTTGGAAATTAAGCAAGAAGCAGCATTTAACAATACCTGTAGCAGTCGTAAAGTGTAGAGGATGGGAAACCAAGGTAAAGGCTATTACAGCAGTCAATAACAGGCAAAATTACTGCTTAAACAACTGTTCTAAAGTCAAAAGCAAAATGTAAATGCTTTAAACCAGTGACAATACGAAGCGTAAAAAAGCCAGATTTAACCACAGATTTAATCTGGGGTTTGAGGGAAAGACAAGAATCAATCCGGTTTCCCAGACTTTTAATGGAGTCTGAGATACTGAAAGAGCAATTACCAAAAGAAATAGGGGGATAAGTTTCGGAAAGAATGTGGTCGATTAACCACCAAAAATCTTGTTTTGGACGTATTCAACTACAGTTTATTAAAATGTAACCATTGTTGAGCAGAGGACAAGCAGATATGGTCTCCTTCCAAGTAGGATGTAGACAAATGTAGAACTGTATATTGTCAGCATAGATTTTGTAGCCATCACAAACAGTAGCCAGCAGTTTGAAAATCGGGGCCAAGTGGATATTGAACAAGACTACCGATAGAACAGAATCTTGTGGTACTCCAGTATTCATAATGCTCATCTGTGAATATTCGTGGTTACATTTTACTCGTAAAAATAGATTTTTATTTATTTATTTTTTTATAAAAGATGTGAACCAATCTAGTACTTTTCCAGCAATACACAAGTCTGTGAAAGTGTATGTCTTGTTATAATATTTGATTCAGGTATTATTGATGTGTGTGGTGTTTTTATCCATCTAGCACAGCTAGCCTATAGACAGAATACAGATAAACTTTACTGTAATTTGGTATTGGACTACAATAATTCCAAAAGCTTGAAAAATATTTTGCTTCCAGTATTTTGAACTAGTGCCACTAACTCGTGCTGTTTTCTTGAAGGATTGGATAACTTGCGCTGCCAGTATATAGATATCAGATATTAAGAAGAACGCTCTACTGTTAAGGGTAGTTACCCATTGGGACAAGTTGCTAAGAATGGTAGTAGAATGCACTGTCTTGGGTGGCTTAGGGACACTGGATCTTGACTTGAGGCAGAGGAAAGACTACATGACAATCTGAGGTCCCTTCCAGAATGGTCTTTCTATGACTTCACAATTGTTAGGTTTTCTTTCAAGGAATGTTTCCAACATTATTAGTGTCAGCAATTATGTCCAGAAGAGACCACATTGGATCTCTTATATTTCTGCAGTTCTACTGGTAATCAGGATTTCTGAGTTTGCTCTCCATCATCTGCAGGAGGCAAAATCAGCCTCATGTTTAGTGAGGGAGATAAAAGCCGATCATCTCGTCAGTGTAAGAATGAATCTCTCTCTAACGTTCTAACAGATTTGTTTAATTTTCCATCAGTTATGGGCAGTGCTCTGTCCATCTTTGTGAATGACCATCAGGACAGAGGAATAAGGGTTGTGTGCGAGTCTACAGGATGGTATCCGGAGCCAAACGTGACCTGGAGGCGAGAAGATGGGCAGAGTCTGACATCGTTATTTGAAACAGAAACAAAACAGCAAAATGATCTGTTCAACGTCAGCACTTCCCTGCTTCTGAGAACGAATCAGTACAGGAAGGTTTCCTGTCACATGAGAAACACCGTCCTGAACCAAGAGCAAGAATTGTCCATTTCTGTCTCAGGTCAGTGACGCTCACAGGGAGCAGCCTCAGTAATAGAAAGTGTGAATGTAACTGGGACGTATTTTATATCATTAACCAGCAGCAGGGCCTCCTAGAATCGGCTCCATCAAAGGCTGTTAACATCTTCCCTTGCCCAGGTGAACATTTCTGTATTTAGTTCCTCCGGTATATTTTTTTTAATTTTCAGATAGTAGAGTGGAGTTCTTTCCTTGACCAAAGCCATGGGTGAACTGGTGGAGGCGCTGGTCCAACTGGCGACTGCAAATATGCACCCAAGTATTTTCAGAAGCAGAGCGTTTGCCTGGGTTTGGGAAATACCTGCCTCCATGCTTGAGCTGCAGTGATTTTGTGTATTAAATATTAATGAGCCCTTGTGGGGGCAGGGAAATACCTATAGTGCCGGAATGCACACCGCTTTGAGGTGCTGAAAAGCACAATGTAAAAAGAGAGAAATAATGCAATGCGCCTGTATTTTCTAGCATAGGTGGTGATTATAGTCCCGAGGGCGGCTGGCTTGGGGACTATTTAGTTATTATCTGCCTTACCAGCAGGGCAGGGACTTTACTAGTTGTACACAGTGTACAGAGTATGTGGCTAGAAAGCACAGCTGCGGTGGGATTTAACACCTGAGCCTTGGCACAAGATGTACCCACAGGCACTTACGTCTTTGGAGGGGCTGGGGAGGGTTGGGGTCTCTTTTCTTCATATTTGGTGGGACTGTGACATTTTAGCCGCATTTTGGAAGAGAAGTTTTTTCATGGATGAATACTGTTGCGGGTGTTAGTGACACACTGTATGTTCCCCCATGGATGCTTTTATTAGATATTCCCGTCTCACAGGTTGACAGGCCCATGCCACAGACTGCATTACACTGGAAGGAAAAGGTGGCACCTCCAATGAAAGCTGCTTTTCAGAGATTACATAAAGTGCAGGATTTCAATAAAATGATTGTAATACAGAAGAATAACTTGTCCAAGTTTGGTACACTAGGGTTATCCTATGTTACCTGGAAAAACCTACAAAGCAGACAAGGAGTCGAATGCATTGTTCAGCTTACAAGCCCAATTGCCTGGGTTGCTTGATGTGTAATATATCCCTCATTAAATATGGGTTCTAAAGTTAGGTGTGTGTCCTTGAATGTGTGGGGTGTCTCCTTGCCAATTAAGAGGAAGCGGATACTTCAATTCACTAACAGGAATAAGGTAGATATTCTGCTTTTGCAGGAGAGGTACTCAACAATGGCCGACCATGAGAAGTTGCGCAGAGAGGGGGTGGGCCAGGTGTTTTACTCCTCTTACAACACTAAAAGCAGGGGGGGGGGGTCTGTATCCTGATCCATAAAAACCTTCTGCTATGGGTCCTTTGACGTTTAGTGGACCCGAGGGGAAATATATTATCAGCAGACCTTTACTCTGGGAAATCAGGATCAGAAGGAGTTTTACAATAAACTGGCAACCACTCCTTCTGATCCTGATTTCCCAGAGTAAAGGTCTGCTGATAATATATTTCCCCTCGGGACTGGACTTTTCGCCTAGTTGACATATGGAGACAGGGTCACCCTAATGAGAGAGATTATACATATTATTCGCCTGGAAATCTGGATAATACATTGAAATCATCGGCCCAGTGTGCTGTGGCGATTAAAAAAACCAAACAGAACGTTAGGAATTATTAGGAAGGGGAATGGTGAATAAAACGGAAAATGTCATAATGCCTCTGTATCGCTCCAAGGTGAGACCACACTTGAATACTGTGTACAATTCTGGTCGCCGCATCTCAAAAAAGGATAAAGCTGCACTGGAGAAGGTGCAGAGAAGGGCGACCAAAATGATGAAGGGTATGGAACAGCTCCCCTATGAGGAAAGGCTAAAGAGGTTAGGGCTGTTCAGCTTGGAGAAGAGATGGCTGAGGGGGGATATGATAGAAGGCTACAAAATGTATTTTTTTTTAATTTTTATATACCGAGGTTCTTGTATGAAATACAAATCACTCCGGTTTACATAAAACGGTGAAACGCCCAAAGAAAGGGGGTGGGGGGACTTTACATAGAACAAAAGAACTCAGTATAAACTGAACATAGTACAGTTACAAGAAACAATTGAACCCAGTATCATTAATAAGGGAAGAACCTTTAGTAAGACAGCATTAAGTGTCTGGGAAGGCTTGGCGGAAGAGCCAGGTTTTTAGCTTTTTTTTGAATTCCTGATGATTTGGTTCAAGCCGTAGATCTGGGGGGGGGGGGCGCATTTCATTGGTGGGGGTCTGCTGCGGATAGTGCTCGTTTCCTTAGTGATGTTTACTAAGGAAAGGACTTGAAATCATGAAAGGACTTGAACAAGTTAATGTAAATCAGTTATTTACTCTCTCAGATCATAGAAGGACCAGGGGCACTCCATGAAGTTAGTAAGTAGCTCATTTAAAACAAATGAAAGAAAATTATTTTCCACTCAGTGCATAGTTAAGCTCTGGAATTCATTGCCAGAGGATGTGATTACAGCAGTTAGTGTAAATGGGTTTAAAAAAGGTTTGGATAAGTTCCTAGAGGATAAATCCATAAACTGCTATTGCAGTAATTAATAAGCAATAGTAGCTTGTGATTTATCTAATGTTTGGGTACTTGCCAGGTACTTGTGACTTGGATTGGCCACTGTTGGAAACAGGATACTGGGCTTGATGGACCCTTGGTCTGACCCAGAATGGCATATTTCATGTTCTTATGTATAGCAGGCTGGATTATTGTTTGTGCACGTTACCAGTAATGGGATTATGGTGTGCTCTCATCTCAGACGATCATCCGGTGGAGATGGTTCTAGACTTTGCTCAAACTAGGCCGTGCTTTACTTCCTTGAGACATAATGCCTAGCTCCTGGGGGATTGCTCTAAACACACATTAAAGGAGCTGGAAACATGTAGAAGGGAATTGCAGTAGTTTGAAATAGGAAAGCTTGGGAGGGCTATGAAATACCTTAAAGCGAAATTCTACGAAAGTGAGAGCAGTTAGGAAAAGGGCCAGTAAGGCTATGATCACAATAGTGAGGACAGTAACTGGGGAAATATCAGACCTGAAGGAAACAGAGGAACAGGTCCTTCGTTATTACGTGGGTCCATATAGAGCAGGCCCCTTGTTAGATCGTGAAGATATTGGATGTTTCTTAATATCCCTGCAGCTGCCTAGTCTCACGGAGGCGCACCGACATCAGCTGCAGAGGCTAATTTCCTGTTTAGATATACAGGAGGTGGTAAAGGCATTATCAGGTGGTAAATGTCCCAGCCTTGACGGGTACCCAGTGAGCTTTTACAAGAGATATCTCTCTGACATGGTTGCCTTCCTGGCGAGTGTGTTTAATCATGTAGAGAGTTTGGGTGGAAATTTGGGGAACATGGTCAATGCACATGTTTTCCTGATATTTAAAAAGGGAAGGGATTCCTTGGATTGTGGGGCATACAGGCCAATCTCTCTATTAAACTCTGATATCAAAATAATGGCCAAAGTTTTGCAGCATAAGCTAGAACCCTTATTGAGGGGATTAATTCACCCAGATCAAACTGGCTTTGTCTAAGGGAAGGTTTCCATGACCAACACCAGGCGGGTCTTTAATGTACTACACATGGCAAAGGCCAAAAGACTATAGGGACTGCTGATCTCATTGGATGCCGAAACGGCATTTGACAGTGTATCATGGCAGTTTGTTTGGGCAACTGGGTTTTCTGAGCAATACCTAGCATGGGTGAAGGCGATGTGCGAGAGGCTGTGAGCTCGGCTAGTGCTGAACAGGTCCTTGACGCCCGCTTTCCCCATTCAATGGGGCACGAGGCAAGGTTGCCCTCTATTGCAGTCATTCGATCTTGTATTGAGCCGCTTGCTGTGGCTATTAGTGTAAACCTGCACATTAAGGGCATTAAGCTGGGGGATAGGGAGCACAAGGTCTCGATATAAGCAGATGACCTTCCGTTTCTCGCTGAACCTAGTATCTCAGGTCCAGCATTCCTGGAGACCATTGCTAGATTTGGCAAATTGTCTGGCTATAAATTGAATTATGATAAATCTGAAATTCTCCAATTCGGGTCTGGGCAACACATTCCAAATTGCTTCTAGGACATGAGGGTGGTGACAGAAGGTTTTCAATATTTGGGTATTTATGTCCCTGCCGATCTTAGAAACCTATTCACTAGGAACTATCCGCCGGTGCTAGCAAGCATCAAGTAGCACCTCAAAGATTGGGCTGACATACCGGTGTCTTGGGCAGGTCGTATCAATCTGGTCAAGAACTCTATGCTTCCTAAGCTGATATAACTTTTCCAACATATTTTTTGTACGTCATCAGTGCAAGTGTTTAATGAGTTGCACAGCCAAGTGAGTAAATTTATAATGGAACCATAAACCCTTGAGAATAAAATTGGATACCCTTTGGCTGCCAAAAAACAAGGGGGAATGGCACTGCCTAATTTTAGACTTTACTACTCGTCTGTCTGACTGATAGGCATAAAGCAGTGGTTAGCCAATCAGGATATGTATTGGCTGGCGATGGAGGGGGAGCTGGCAGGGGAGGTTAGCTTGGCAGTGCTCCCCTTTCTACCAGCCTCCTTTCCTCTTAGTAGAAAAGTTTGTAGAAGTAATCCTATTATTGCTCACACAATATAAGTGTGGTATCAGGTCACTAGGTCCATGGGTGCTGATGAGGAATGGCTCCTCCCTATGAATCCCCTGTACAAGAATCCTAATACTTTCAGTTGTACCTTCTCTTCAGCTTTTAGGGACTGGAGTGATAAAGGATTGGTTTTCGTGTAACAACTATGGAATGATGAGGGGTTTATGTCTCATCAGGACTTGGTAGAGGAGTTTGAACTGGAGGATGAGTCGCTGGCTCCCTACTTCCAAATTAGGGGTGCGCTGGGAGGTAAAGTGAAGGTACAAGCCCCTTTGTGCCAGCTCAACAGATTGGAAAGTTATATGTGTGCATTGAAAGCACAGTGTAGAGGTATAATGAATATGTATTCGGGCACCCTATTGCGCAAGTTTGGGGTGGAAATTTCCCCTCGGCTTATTGCCGCGTGGAATGACAATTTGAGTGTCGAGCTAGATGCTAAAGCATGGAAAGGAATCTGGACAGCGGCACATCGGGTTTCCATATGTTGCAGAAGGGTGGCCTTGATGGTTAGACTCTTCCATTGGATGTATACTATGCTAAAATGTTTTCGACATATGATTGCAGGTGTTGGAAGGGCTGTGGGGAACAGGGCACTTATGTCCATATGTGGTGGCATTGCCATGAGAGATCCTGATTCTGGGGAGAAATAGCGCAGGAAATGTCTAATATTCTGGGTATCCCAGTTGATGTTTGCCTGATTCTGGTTGTGTTGGGGATCTGGCGGGCATTGCTGGTTCTGCGACCTTTACGACCGTTAGGGGGCCAGTTACTTCTAGCTGCCAGAGTTACTATAGCACAGTTTTGGAAGTCACACCCAATGGACTACTGGTGCGCGCAGGTAGCTAATATATGTGATATTGAAAAGCTGAGATATGAATTGGCAAATAAGAGTTTTAAGTACCTTCAGATATGGAGAAAATATCTTATTGAGGCTCAGGCTGGGTTGTAATCTGTGGCCTGTCTTGCACCTTCTAGTATGTTTCGCAACCTAAGTCCAAGATATACAGAATTTCTTATCCAGATTGTATATTACCTTGAATAATTGTTGGCAAATGTTCATATCTTTGTTTCATTGTATGCTTGAAAATTGTTAAATAAAAAGTTATGGTTGCTGTCCCTTCTCCATGTTGCGCCGGAGGTGGACCCTTGGGCTGAGGTGGGGTTGACACTACCCGTAGGGGGGATCCTACGGGTCCCCACCGTCGGCAGGCGGAGTGGCTGAAGGATGGAGGACGGCTGGTGCTTCACCAATACCAGCCCTCGTTCCCCGCGGGTTGAACCTTTGGGTACCGGGGCCGGCTGGACTTAGGTGGGCCTCCATATGTCGTCAGTGGAAGGTCAGCCCAGAAGCAGCAACAGTGGGATAGAGAAGTCTGTACGGGACGAGGCGGAGTCCCGGAGACCCGGGAGCCAATATAACCAAAGTCAGACAGGGGGGCGCCCGAGCAAGAACAGGCCAAAGCCTGAATAGGCCAAGTCCAGGATGTAGACTGAAGAGGCGTCGTAGAGCAAGCTGGAGTCAGGGCCGGCAGCAATCAAGAAGCAGTGGCAAGACAAGGCTGAGGACTGGACAAGGAGAGAATCGGAAGCGTAGTCAGGCAATGCAGAGGTCCGGGTTTGGAGAGGGTCAACGGCATAGTCAGGTAATGCAGAGGTCCGGGTTTGGAGAGAGTCAACGGCGTAGTCAGGCAATGCAGAGGTTGTGTCCGAGAAAGCAATCTGATGATAGGTTAGGAATCGGGAACACAGGAATGAAGGTATGTATTAGCAAAGCACTTAATTCATTAGGAAGGTTTGTTTGGTATCTATTTTTGACTATATATATATATATATATATATATATATATATATATATATATATATATGTAATAGTAAGAGGAGGGTCTTACTATTTATACATTAAACACTGAAACATTGATACATTAGAAATTAGAACTTAGAACTAAAGGCTAGGAGGCGATATAAATATAACCATTGAAAACTAATTAATACATTTTAACATATGACCATTGATCCATTATAGGTTGGAAACTGTGGGCTAGGGAGCCTTATAGTTAGAACATTATAGTATATAGCCAAAATAATTTGATGATGAGTAGCCTTACTATTTGTGCATTAAACAGTGAACATTGAAAAACTGAGCATTGATACATTAGGAATTAGAAATAAAGGGTAGGAGGCGATATAAATATAACTGTTGACACATAATTAGTAATTTTAACATTTTTTATTTATTTATTTGAGAGCTTTTATATACCGATGTTCATGTACTGGTACATATCATGTCGGTTTACATAGAACCAAAGTTGGAAATTACATCGAACAAGAAAATTAGAAAAATTACATCGAACAGGAAAATTAAGAAACAAGATAATTACATTGAGTAAGAGGGTGCAAATAACAGGGCTAACTTCGTGAGAACTTACAGATAAAGCTGAGGAAGACTTAAAATTTAAAATATTACAAATAACAAAAATAACAGTCAACAAAATTTAAAATTATGAAATTATTATTAACACAAGTACTCGGGACCAGTCGTTCAGGCACGCCCTCAACATCTCACACAATTACCAACAAATTGAACTCAACAACTGATTGGAATAACAAATAAGGCCGCAGTTTATTAAAACCTAACCCGAGCCACACTTAACATTGGTCCAAAATTAAACTCCCACACCTCCACCTCCTCTGCCGCATGCCAATCTTCACCTACCATCGCGGCCCAATGGTAAGCATCTTGGAGCCCCCCCTCCTTTCACTTACCCCGCCACGTCATCGGCGAGGGTAAGTTGCGGCCTGAGCATCGGCCCCTTCTTGCTCTTTAGGCCTTCTCGTGCAGCGGCCCCAAACTGCACGAGCATTGCGCTCCCCTCCAACGTTCCCTTCCCAATTACAATTAATACACAATCACATAGGGCTCGGGTTACCGCCTACTGCGACAGTCCAGCAACAAAGCAAAAGAGCACCGAACGACTGAAGGGCGGGAGGGAGGGAAGCAAACTTCGCTTCCACCTTACTCGCTGCCGAATGCCCCACTAACCGCTACCCGCTAGCCCTATTCTTTTCTTAACCCCCTCCGTCCAATGGCAGCGCGGTTTTTTAAATCGCCAGCTGCCATTGGTCTCTCGTTCCCTTCTCTCCTACTCACCCCCCCCCCCCCCCCGCTTCTGGCTGCCTTGCCTCCCACCCGACCCTGTGTTACTTTCGGCGACCTCGGGACACGCCCGGGTCGCCTCTTTTAACACAAGTACTCGGGACCAGTCGTTCAGGCACGCCCTCAACATCTCACACAATTACCAACAAATTGAACTCAACAACTGATTGGAATAACAAATAAGGCCGCAGTTTATTAAAACCTAACCCGAGCCACACTTAACATTGGTCCAAAATTAAACTCCCACACCTCCACCTCCTCTGCCGCATGCCAATCTTCACCTACCATCGCGGCCCAATGGTAAGCATCTTGGAGCCCCCCCTCCTTTCACTTACCCCGCCACGTCATCGGCGAGGGTAAGTTGCGGCCTGAGCATCGGCCCCTTCTTGCTCTTTAGGCCTTCTCGTGCAGCGGCCCCAAACTGCACGAGCATTGCGCTCCCCTCCAACGTTCCCTTCCCAATTACAATTAATACACAATCACATAGGGCTCGGGTTACCGCCACCAACAAGGCAAATTAAATGCCCTTGTTCCCCCACTGCGGCTAAACTAGGAGCTGCAAATGAAGGGCTTCTTCCAAGGCATTGTTGAAGAGGTCTAGGCCAACGTCAGAAAGGTGAACTCCATCGCCTAGGAAATACCCCTCCAAGACCTCCCACGACCAATCATGACGTATCCAAAACCCGCCTTCCCGCACCAACCATTTGCCGATTTGGCGGTTCAGTTTTTGACACCAGAGCGCCACATGGGCTCCTCCCGGTGGCGTAGGCGAATGATGATGTCAGACCACCCCAATTTCGTGTTGGGCAAGCGGTTCAGGAGAAACGCCAGATCTTTACGGATAATTTTGATAAACTCACGACAAGTGAGGTGGCCAATGTCATTCCCGCCCAAATGAATAACCAGGAATCTTGGGAAACCAAATACCTCTACATTGCCTTGCAGGAAGCCGCATAAGCCATCCCATTTACATCGAACAGGAAAATTAAGAAACAAGATAATTACATTGAGTAAGAGGGTGCAAATAACAGGGCTAACTTCGTGAGAACTTACAGATAAAGCTGAGGAAGACTTAAAATTTAAAATATTACAAATAACAAAAATAACAGTCAACAAAATTTAAAATTATGAAATTATTATAAATAACAAATAGCGGACAACAAACTCAGAGTTACGACCGGCTTAATAAGCATGAGTGCAAATTAAAGTACAGCTAACAGGAAATTTATGTATACGGCATCAGACATCTGGTGTAATGGGGTAAGAAATGCGTGAATCAATCCCAAAGGGAGAGACCTTTAAGTGAAGGCTTTTGTAAAAAGCCAAGTTTTGAGCTTCTTTTTGAATGTTCGACTACAGGTTTCTAGACGAAGGGGAGGGCATTCCAGAGAGAGGGGCTGGCAGTCGAGAATGCTCGTTTCTTTAGCAGTGACTTGGCTGGAGGTGCATATAAAGTACGTAAGTAGCTGGTTCTGATAGGTCTCAGTGATGTGTGGAGACGAAGTGGGTCGCTTAGATCTAGTGAAGTTTGGGAATGAATGGTCTTGTGGGTTATAGTTAGTACTTTGAAGATGATTCTAGATTTAATAGGGAGCCAGTGAAGGTTCTTTAGAATAGGTGTGATGTGTTCTCCTCTACTAGAGTTAGTTAGAATCCTGGCAGCCGAGTTTTGCAACATTTGTAGTGGTTTGGTTGTGATATAACCATTGATACATTGTAGGTTAGAAATATGGGCTAGGAAGTCTTTTAAAAAGAACATTTTAGTATATAGCCAAAATATTTTGAGGATGAGTAGCCTTATTATTGATACATAGTGACCTTGGGATGATTGAAAACATTGGTGAAAAACATTGTGTTGGCGAAACATGGACAGATTGCTCGTGGGGGAGTTGGGAGAGTCTCCTGGAGGGGGCAGGTACGTGCTTTCAGTGCTGAGAGAGGCGGTATTTTATAATCTGCACCTCCTGCCACACAGCTTATAAAAGACAGGCATGGCTTGCCCTACGCCCACTTCTACTGACTAGGCTCACTGCGGAAAATTATCCTCATTCTGTCTCCAGTGAATGTGGATTTATCACATGTATAATCATTGTGGATATCCTGAAAACCCAACTGGCTGCGGGAAGGCTGCTGCCTGGAAATGCAACTCATGTAGGTTCATTGTGAATATTCAGAGAACTAGATCCAGTTGTAGCCTTCTGGGTCTGGTATTCACCTGCCACATTAATACCCCCAGCCATTCCATCCTTCAGTATTAGTGTCTGGTAGAATTTCCTAATGCTTATTTCAGGTTTGTGCCAGGCATCTCAGTGTTTCTCGGTTTCTAAGATTGCGTTGCCTTTGTCCTCCCACCACTCCAAGATACAAAACCTTCTCTTCCCTAACAGCGTTCTGTACAAATCCCTTTTCATTATCAAATTAAAAGCGCTGAAATATCACTTGTGATGGCCTCGGATAATTTACTGTTTTATTTCATTTGCAGATGCGTTCTTCCACCGGGTCTCCCGTTGGATGATCTCACTCTCCATCCTTTTGCTGTCTGTGCTAACCCCCTGTGGTTTGCTGGTTGCTCTGGTTGTTCACCACTTGAGGAAGGAAAGCAAAGAGAGAGGTAAAGTAGCCGCTGAGCCACGGCAATGCCTTGGGAGACTTACAGGAGGGGAACAGCTGGAGCAGCTGGATGGGAGGGTCCCTGCAGAGATTGACAACAGTGAGAGGCAAGAGAAAGCTTTAGCTGATACCTGTCACTTCCATTCAGTTTTCAATCTATAGATGCTTTAAAATTGTTACAATTTAATCTGCTGTGCAGCCTCATCGTACCCTCATTCTGACCACTATGACGCTTCCAGTGAGCTCTGTTCAGAGCTATGCAAGCCATCTCCTCAATGGCCTCTTGACTCAGCCTGTCTTGCAGCCTCTGTTCCACCAGGAGTCCTCAGTGAGCTTGGCCTCCAGTCTTGCCAAGCTTTTTCTCTCTGCTCGCAACACACCCAAGCTCCTACCATATGTAACCCAGTCCTGCCATTGTATCCTTGCCTCTTCATGGAGTCACCTGGCTGCTGTTCCTTGTTCTATGCCTTATGGTCTCTGGGTCTTCTTGTTTCTTACTCCTTGCCTTGTGGTCCTTGGATCTTCTGTTCTCTTGTACCTTGCCCTGTGGCCTCCGGGTCTGCTTTTACTTCATACTTTGCTCTGTGGCCTACTCTTGGTCTTACCTTGCCTTTGGCCTTCGGATATATTCTTACCTTGCATCTTACGCTCTGGCCTCTTCAAGCTTTTCCTTGCTTACTGGCCTCCAGCCTTATGCCTAGCAGCCTATGGACCTTCTATACCACTGTATTCAGGCCTTTGTGTTCTTTGTTCTGTGTTGCTTGTCTAGTCATTGTCCAGTCCTGTTTCTAGTACACTTTCCCTGTCTTGCCATTGTCTCGTTTCGCCCTAGCCTGTACTTGGTCCCAGTCCTTATCCAATTCCAGCCTGCCTATGTCTGAGTTCCATCTCCCAGCTCTATGCCCTGCCCCTGCATCCATTCTTCAGGCTCAGCCCAGCCTGTCCAGGCTTGCTCCAGTCTGTACATTCTTGCTCCAATAGTACAGACTCGCCATGTTGTACTGCTGTAGCAAAGACCCCAGAACTCAAGGGCTCAACCTGAGGAGAAGGAGACTGGCTAAGCAGAAAACTGACCCTTGTCCTACTCAGCATCCAGCCTTGCAATCCTGTACCGCTCCCAGGGTGGTGTACCCAGACCTCAAGCAGAGAAACCATGACAAATTGTTTTTTGTTTGTTCCCCCAACCCCCATTCTGCAGGGGAGTGGTCCAGCTGACATTTTCGAAACACAGGCAGTCCATCATTTGATGGACAAATCCCCTTAGCAGGAAAGAATTAATTAACAATGAGTTAATTAACAGTTCATTGTTTATTATACTTGTATACCATTTTATTAGGTTCAGCTTCATATTTGTATTGAAATATATTCTGTAATATTGTATTCACTATCTTCAATTTTATTATGTTCTGGCATTTGTCTCTAATTTTTTTACATTAAATATGTTAGGCTGCATAGAGAGAGGAATATCTAGAAAGAAAAGGGAAGTGATAATCTCCTTGTACAGGTGCTTGGTGAGGCCTCACCTGGAGTACTGTGTTCAGTTCTCAAGATCGTATCACAAAGGAGACCCAGGCAGGATGGAGTCAGTCTAGAGGAGACCTAAAAGGTGGGTGGTCTCCATCGAATGACTTATGAGGAGAGGTTGAAGAACCTGAATATGTATACCCTGGAGGAGAGGCGGAGCAGGGGTGATATGATACAGATGTTCAGATACTTGGAAGGTTTTAATGATCCATGGTTGTCAACAAACTTTTTCCATTGGAAACAATTTAGTAGAACTAGGGGTCACGATTTGAAGCTCCAGGGAAGACGACTTAGAACCAATGTCAGGAAATATTTCTTCACTGAAAGGGTGGTGGATGCCTGGAATGCCCGAGGTGAAAGGGACTGGTACGGGCATAGTTCCAGCCCAGTCTCTGCAGCATCTGCTCCACCAGTTGGCAGTGAGGCCCTACTGGGCCTTCCTTATAGTTTGTGTCAAACTCACCCCAACGCACACTGTCTAATGTACTACTAGTATAGTAAAAGCTTTTCTTCTGTCTCCATCTGCTGGTAGGGAAGAAAACCCCACTCACATGAACTGATTTGGGGTACAATAAGGAAAAATACAATTTAGAGTATAAATGCTGCATAAAATAATCCAAAAAAAACCTATTCAAGATCTGTCCGACCATATTTCAGCCAAGGCAGCATGTCTAATTTATGCAGCCAAAGTTTTTGGTCACCTCGATTTCTTGAAATGTTCAGCCAAACTTAGGTGTCTAGATTTTTGACTGAATTTTCCTAGATTAGGCACTCAGCCTTGAATAAAAATGGGTTCCTAAACTCAACCTTCCCCCTGCCACTGGTAATGCCCTCCCACAGCATTTGCAAGTAAAGCTGGGGGGATAACAATTCTCTCTGGCATCTCCCTTCCCTCCACTACTTTTAAAAGTGAAGATGGGGGAGGGGAATGACAGCCCTGAATCATTCCCTTGCCCTCTCACTGCTTTTATAATGTTCACCATGGGACCAGCAACCCTCCCAGGGATCTTTCTTCCGCCTGGCCAAATGTACAAGTATGGTACAAGGCTGATGGCCCCCTATAATCCTTCCTTCTAAAGTCCTGTTTCCATCCAAAATCTTCCCCCCTCTTCCCAAACCGAGCTAGAAGAAGGATACAGTCTTACTACTTTCCAGCTTAGTTTTCCCTGTTGCTCTGACTGTTGCGATCCCCCCTGCTGCTGCTGCACTACAGGAGGTCTCTTACCTTCCTCCAGAGGCCGCTTTGAAGCCAGGGCCTCGTCTGTGTTCCATCCGGGACTTGCTCCAGGGCCTGAGAGGCCTAGCTGTGCCTGTGGCTTGCATGCCTCAGCGTTTGGACTTCCTGTTGGGCGACGCCCTTCCATAGGGGCTGGCCCGCAGCTCTCTACCCTAGTTATAGGACCAGCGGTGGGCGGTCCTGGCAAGCTCCTCCCAGGGAGTTGCCTTCTACCTCCAGTATTTAAGGACTGTCTGTTCATTTGCACCGGGCCTTCGGATTGTGCATTACAGTTGTCTGTAACCTCGCTGATCCAGGTCCTCCATGTTTCCTGATGTCTGCCTTGACGTGTTTCCTGATGTCTGCCTTGACGTGTTTCCTGATGTCTGTTCCTGTTCTTGCCAGCTGTAAGGACTTCGGATGTGAGTATCCCAGCATCGGAGTTCCTGTTCGCCTGGGTCTTCCCCACGCCCTCCTTCTCAGCGTGGTCCGCGACCAGCCTTCCTGGGCTGTGTAGGGCGCGTCTGGGACAGGGTGGTCCGCGACTCAGTCCCACGGGTGGGCTGAGTAGGGCGCCCTGATGGACAGTGCCATGTTTCCGCCCAGCCTTGTCTACAGTGTCTGCTTCAGTCCTCGCCCGGATGTCTTCCTGTCTCTGCCTTGACCTACGTCCTCGTCTGGTTCCTGAGCCTTCTGTCCTGTTGGGCCCTGGAGTGGCCAACAGGAGGGATTCGTCCCCCGGGCTCTTGAGCTTCTGCCAGCCGAGGGGGCTTCGGATGTGAGTATCCCAGCATCGGAGTTCCTGCTCGCCTGGATCTTTCCTGTGTCTCGCTTCAGCCCTTGTCCTGATGTCTCCGTCTTGCTTCAGCCTGCTTCTGCCCCGTCTGATGTCTTCTGTTTAAGGACTCTGTCTGCCCTCGCCTCTGTCCGGCCTGCTGCCCATTGCCGTTCCCAGCGGCAGGTCCGAAAGGGCCGGGAACAGTCGGAGGACCGTTCATTAGTCAACTTCCCCGTGTTGGCTACCATGGGCATGCAGGTCTGGCTGAGGGTCGGACTCCCTGCTTCTGTTCCTGCCTGCCTGGCTCACCATGCCTGCTCAGCTCACCTCCCACGGTGTGGCCTTGGGCTCCTCCTGGGGTCCTGCCGTGGCCCAAGGGCTCACCACCCGCCCGAGACGACCGCGCCCGCGCGCGCTCGTAACACTGACAACAACACACAACTTAGATTCCACTTGGGTTGCTCATCTTTATCAGCCTCCAGTGTGGGACAGCATCCAAAGCTTTGTTGAAATCCAAGTATTCCACATCCAGCACAAAGCTCAAATCTATCTAGGTTTAGAAGAAAATGCAACAATCCAGCATAAGCTAATGAGAGAGAAGATCAGCTATTGAAAAGTGCTTTAACAGCACAGAATAAGATGCAAGCTATCAACCAACTTGCAATCCCTGCACTCTCCTACAGTTTTAGAATTGTAGACTGGCCTGATAAAGATCTAAGACTAGACAATTATTTCAACGTGGGGAAGGAATGAGTGAGAATTCACCAGTGTGGGGGGAATAAGAAACTGAATTTGCAAAATGAGAGAAAAAAAACCTCTTTAAAGAATCAGACCAGCAAAGAAGGAAAAACAATTGGTAAAAGCGCAAATACAGGGGGAAATACAGAGTTACTTCTGTAACCCCATGTGGATCAAAATGTGACACAGGAATGGCTAAGGTGAAATCAACTTAAAGCTAAAGATGAGAGATTGATAATTGCACCATAGGACAGTGGACTACAGGGAAGAGTTTACACCCAGTGTAGAAAAAATGCTCAAACGGACAAATGCTAGATGTGATGTACTGATGTCAGAAGACCTGGATACAGAAAGGCACAACAAGGTGCCACAGCTTATCCACTGGAAACTGTGTAAATACTAACACACTGCTGTACCAGAAAAACACTGGGACCTTGACTTTGAAAGAATCGCTTGAATGAAGTTGTCCTAGTCCTGTACAGTCTTTTCCCTACAGATACAAAGCTTGGTGCAAGAAAACAGGAGGAAACACAAGAATAGCATTGCTAATAGAAGCGTCAGTACCAATTGATTATGCTGTATGGTGTACAGAAAGAGAGAAGATCCACAAGTACCAAAAGACGTAATTGGAAACCACAAAATGTGGCAGGAAGATACAGAAATCATCCTAATTGTATGGGGTGCCACTCGTGTTATTAAAAGGAACTTCCAGGTGCATCGTGATAGGTTGCATGTACGTATTACATCTTACGAACTCCAGAAGGAGCCTCTCTGTGGCACAATGCAAATATTGAGGTGAGCACTACCAGTACATTTCGTGAGACTGAGATCATTCACAACGTATCCTGGCTTTTGAGTGAGGTTCACTTTTGTCATGGTGTGCACAAACAAACCCGTTCAATTTGGCAGCATTAACCTGAATCTAATTCTCTGGTCAACCAATCGAAGAGATGATTGAGATTTTTCTGACATGATCACGCTATGCTTTGGATCCTCTATTTAGTGCATATGTGGGCATGTTACATTTCTAATGAACTCGCATATCCAAAACACGGAAATAGTATGATAGGAACCTCCGTAGGGTACAAATGGTGGATGCCGTGTCCTGGGTCTTCCCCTTGTCCACATCTCCCGAGTCCCCGGTGACAGCAGCTCTTGCATCCTGTCTAATCCATGCCCCATGAAGAGGCCCTGAAACCCTGCCACGCCGTTACAGTAAAGAGTGCACTTTGACTGCTTGCTGCAAGGAGGCTTTCCCAGGCATATGTTTGGCATGGAAGAGGAAAAACGTGCAAGAAGATCATGACTTTTTCAAAGTTACCCCTGCCAGTCACTCACATGAAATAGCAGGCTCGGTGCATTTGGGAGCTTTTAATGTTCATACTTTAGGGTCAAATGGAAACCATGTGGGTGGTGGTACTCTGAGAATTGGTGTACGGTGTGCATGCTGAGCGCGCTATTTAAAGAAAATTGTCCCTTTTATCTCATTTTTAGAATCGACTGTGATCCGTGATGTCATTAATGATCTCACCATAGCACAAATCAGAGTGGGAGTCTTGTGGTCGTCGCAGACGCCCAGTGATTGGCAATTTCTTTACCTTTTCTATGTTTCTCTCTCTTATGGATGGTATGAGTAGATTTATAAGGCAATTTGCAAAGAGACTGCGTTGGTGTAAAGTATGCAGCCATTTGTAGCTCATGTGCTTTATGTGGAGTTTCAAGAGAAACCACACCGCTGGCTGTGGGCACTCTCAACGCTTGTACCAGGCCGCTGTCTTCTCTTTGAAAATCAGCAGAAAGTGCGTGCGCTAAAAGCGGCTGCATATTCTCGCACCTGCGTTTTGTGCAGGTGAGGGAAAGGGGATAAAATAGGGTGTGCACGTGACAAGATGTCAAGTACAGGTGCTGTTTTATTCCCCTGATCTCGGCCTGCCCAAAGGAAGGTCTCCCCTTTGTAGCACAGCTGGAAGTATGCGTGCTGTGGCTACTTTTCAGCCATACCAAGGCTAGGCAAATCTGTCTTTCTCCAGATACATGGCTTTCAGAATTGTGCCCTCCCTAAGCATAGCTGAATAAATCAAGAAATGAGTATGAGTCGAACCAATGAAAAGAACAAGCGCGACTACGCCACCATGAGAAATCAAATCTTGCTGTCAATGTCTGTTTGGTACTGATCGTGCCTTCTTTTGTTTTCTTGCAGCACGGCTTTCTGCAGATGTCCGTAAGTAATTGTAAAGTTCTTTACGGTGTCTAAAAACATTCTATTCTTTTTTTTTTTTTTTTAAACTCTAGCCCTTTATTCCCCTGATGTCTGATCGCTCCTGCCCTGCCATACATCCTTTTGAAAATAGCTCCGGCTGGCCCTCCTACTGGCCCGGTGTGATATCAAAATGGCACTGATCTCAGGGCTGGCCCAAGCCATTTTATAAAGGGTTTGCAGCAAGGCAGGTGCCATGTCTGTTCTGCAGCATACACTCCCACAGGAGGGCCCCAGCCTCAGTATATTTTGAGGGGGTTGGAGAGGGCCATCAGTCTGGCCTACGGAGGCCCCAGATGGGCTTGGGCTCAGCCCAACCAGGTAGGCCTAGGCCCTGCAGGCTTCATTTGGAGGGCAGGAGGGGGATCAAAGGAACCTGGGGAGGCCCTGTGAAGCAGTTGTGGGGGCCTGAGGGGGTGGGGAGACTTTTTTTTTTTTTTTTTAATGAACTGGGGCTTTTTCGGGGGAAGGCCATTTTCAGTTGGGACGTGCCACTCTTAAAATGAATAGAAAAAAAGGACCCTTAATATAACATGTAGACACAATCTTGAAAAATAAGACCTGTTAAAATGATGTCTGAAGAAAATATATTTGATGCTGAGTGTACCTTCATACGATGCTGTTCAATGATTCAGCTATCGTGACTGTGAGCCTGGTGAAGGCTTCTAATCATTAGGTACCTCAGATGAATGCTCTTTGAAATGTCCACATCCAAATAATTATAATATCGGTGTTAAATGTGCCATTATTGCCACTTATCTTATATCCAGTCTGTCACAGCCGACATCAAGATGTTTCGGAGGCTGGCTCCTTCATCAAGGGCTGGTAACTTTGAGAAAGACTCTTGGAATGTAGATTCTATAAAGAGCAATTGTGAAGACATCTATGAAGTTATTGAACACTTAAATATGAATACACATCGAAGGCGGCAGTTTGACAATTTGACCACCTGAGAGCTCAACATTCTTTAGATGGAAGACTGAAAGGAGCTGTCATCCCAGTCTTAACATTCAGAAGCTACAGCAGTGTGTGCTAATCGTATTACGTGACTCTAAGGATGATTTGGTAAAGAGATTTACAACTAAGTTTTACAACTTAGGAGCTCTAACTTGTCTATATTTGTTTTTTTTTAATTGTAGAATCTCTTTCTGCAGAACTTGGTAAGATTTTGTTCCCGAGTATATCAAAGTGTTTAAGACTTTCTTTCCTGTGATTGTCTGAGCTCTGATCCTTGCGTTTCTTTGTCTGGTTTCAGAATGGAGAAGATGCCGTAGCTATGCAGGTAACATCTGGCCTATCCAATTTGAATTTCTTCTCTGTGCAGCTGTTCCCAGCGTAGGCTCTCAGTACAAACTTCTACAGATGATGATAGGGAGAGAACATTAATTTGTTGTGACACAAAAGTGTGTGTGTGTCCTGATCAGGGGCACTACTAGGTACCTAAAAGAGCCAGGGTATGGGCTCATAAGCCCTTCTTTTCCCTCCCCTTGAGGTTTTGATGATTAACTCAATCATGATCAGCCACTTCCTCTCCCCAAGAACAATCCTCTAAAAACACATAATTGGACATCAGACAACTGATCTCTTTTCTACGTTCCAGTACAGCTGTCTTTAGACAGAAGAACCATCTAAGTAACAAATAAATCCCTGGCCACATTCAACCATCTAGTAAAACTACCCCTATAATTATTCAAGAGCATCAATCAATAAATATTCTTCTATATGGGAGTGAAGTCTGGGGTCTGTACAGGATAGGACAGAATCCCAATATAAAACCTGCACCTCAAGTTCAACTGCAGGCTCTAAAACACCAGTACACCTCCTATTAGGAAAACAGAACAAGTCAGGCTGCTATAGCTCCCTACACAGAAACTAAACTCTAGCAGAATACCTCACCTCGGTCACACATGCCGAATACAGACAAACCCTTGCCAAATGGAGAATAAAATGTAGAAATACAAATGTGCAGATAAAAACCTGAACTGGAAACAGCAACAAGCCAGATTCTGTATGCAGTGCAACAATGGGAAAAGCAGAAACATCACCATTCCTCATAAAACAAACAATAAAATCAAGAACTATAAAACATTGATCATAATAGTAAAGCCATACTAATAAAATTAATAAATATTTCAAAACAGCTAACAAATAGAATAACTCCAAAAATTAAAAACTCATACATTTTTTTAAAAATTTACCTATCACCAATAAAATATTTCAAGACAGCACACACATCAAATATCACCCAATCATTAAAACTCATAAGGATAAAAATCCCCTGCTGTCCCTACATTGGAACTTTGTTGCGTCCGTCTGTCGCAGACTGCTGCGACCGCTTTGCCTTTCCTCTTTTCTTCCATTTCCCTCCTCCTTGGGCAAGATGGCTGCCTCCAATGCAGAGTGCCGAGGGCCTCGGCATCTCCAGCTTAGCATGGGTGTTCCAGTCCACCATGCTCACTCCCGTGACCTATTAGGGCGCGCGCGTGCACATCTCCTACACTCAAATACACGTCATGGCGGGAACCTCGGGGGTGTCCCCACCACATGACGTCAATACCTCCGGGTATTTAAAGCCTCCGTTTCGCTACCACCTTTGAGTTAGCAAGGACTTCGGTTTAAGCTACTCTGACCGCTCTAAACTGCACACTTAGACGCCGCTCTACACTCCAAGGGCCTCGCTCCTCAGAAGCTCAAGACACCCGCTCTTTTCAGGATCTCCGGACTATCAGGTAGTCGCTCCTCGAGGGCCTACCAGTCTATGTATCCTGTACCACGGACCTTCGGTCCCACCATCTCTCTACCAGGAAGACACCTACACTCCTGTGTATGATCCGGTGCTCCAACTCCACCCACCAGGCTCGGTGTTGCCCGCTCCACGGGTCCCCACCTCTCTTGAACATTTGGGTGAGATTCTACATCTAAGACTGTTGAACGTATTGGCACCTTGAGAACCTCAGTGCCTTACCTTCCTGCTTCATACCATCTATCTACAGCAGTACAATAAAGACTTCCATTCATTCCGTGTCTGCTATCTGAGTTTAGCCTATCGCTGTGGTTCCCCATGGGGCCCCTCCCCATGGGCGGAGTCATCTCCACAGCGACCAAGGGTCCACAATGCCACAAACACAACAAACCTTAGATTTCTAGTCACCCTGCGATGTCTTGGATTTGTAGGGTGAGGTGGGGGCACACAAACCTTTTCCTCTTGTTTCATATACACACATTCTGTAACACACACATTCTCTCTCACACACACACTTACACACTTCCGCCCTTCCAGACCTCTTTTTTTGGCTGCTGCAGGATGGGGTCTGTTGCAGCCTTGCTGGGCCTCTCCTTTTCTTCACAGTCCAACAGCCGCTGAAGGAGACTTAGGGCACGGGCCCGTTATGTCCAGGGCAAACACCCCCCTGCTCCTGATCAGACACTGCAGGGGCAGGGAGTGATTCGTCTGGTAAGAAGAGAGCAGGGACAGAATTTCTGTACCTGCGTGACCTCCCTAAATCTCTACTGGTGGGATAAATATAACATTTACAGTAGAGACTGTTAGTGTGGAAGTAGCAGACCTGAAAGTAAAAAAAAAAGAGCCATGGTGCCAGATGGGATACATCCTAGGAAATGAAAGGGATCTCAGAAAGGTTCTGGCAGGTCCACTGAATGATCTGTTCAATAGATTTTGGAGAGGAGAATGATGGATATGGTCCCTTTTCATAAAAATGCTAACAAAGAGGAGTATGGAAACAGGACAGGTAGAAGCCATATTCAATACCATTTGCCCAGCCAAATTCGGATTTAGCCGGCCACATGTCTGGATTACAAATGCCCACTGGCTAACCTCCTCTGCATTATCCAGCTAAGTAGTAAGCCAGATAAAATTTAGCCAGATAATTTAGGGATGTTTTGGAGTGATTAGGGAGGAGTTAACATACCCGGTAAATTTATCCTCCTAACTCCGATTTCAGAGTTAGCCAGCTAACTTTTGCAGCTAACTCTGGTCATGCCATAGGGCAGTCTGAAATAGGCTGGTTAAAGTTATATATGCAGCTGAATATCCCAACAGTTAGCTGGTTAAGTTTATCCAGCTAAAATTTCTGGCCAGACAGCAGCTGAAAATGGACCACTTAGTCATACTTCAGGAATGGATAAATTAATGGAAGCTCTACTGAAGGATAGTGAACGATCTATATTCCAGTGTGTTGGAGGATCTGAGGCAACATGACCTTACCAGAGGGAGAGCATGTCAAATGAGTCTCATTTATTTGATTAGGTGACTAGAGACTTAAACTGAAGGCATGCACTGTATGTGGTTTCCTTGGATTTCAGCAAAGCTTTTGATACTGTCCCCCACAGGAAACTCAAAAATACACTGATCAGCGTAGGCCTGTGTCCCCAGTGGGGGATTGGATTAGAAACTGGCTGAGTGATAAACAGAGGGTGGTGGTAAATGGCATTCACCATGAGGAGAGAGAAGTGTTGAGTGGAGCACTTCAAAGATTATCCTGGTGATGGAATTTGCAGAGGGATTATTAGGGGAAAAAAAAGTTTGTTTTTTTGAAGATGATACTTTTGATCAGCAACAGCGTGGACCCCCGTGAGGCAGTAGACAGAAGGAGAAGTGATCTGGACTGACTTTGATTGGAGTTGGTCCTGAGGGTGGCTACTAAAATGGTCAGTGGTCTTTCATTCTAAAGAATATGGGGACAGACTTAAAGATCTAAACATGTACACCCTAGAGGAAATGTGAGATAGGGGAGATATAATAGAGAAATTTAAATATCTCACAGGTTTCCATGCACAGGAGGTGAGCCTTTTTCAATGTAAAAAAGGATCTAAAGTGAGGGGTCATGGGATAAGGGTGAAAGGGGGTAGACTCAGGAGTAAGCTTAGGAAATATTTCTTTACAGAGGGGGTGGTGGATGCATGGAACGGCCTCCCAGTGATGGAGACAAAAACGAATTCCATAAAGCATGGAATCAACATAAGAAGTTACCATACTGGGTCAGAGCAAGGGTCCATCAAGCCCAGTATCCTGTGTCCAACAGTGGTCAATCTAAGTCACAAGTACCTGGAAAGTACCCAAACGTTAGATAGATCACAAGCTACTATTGCTTATTAATTACTGTCATAGCAGTTTATGGATTTTTCCTCTAGGAACTTATCCAAACTCTTTTTAAACCCAGCTACACAAACTGCTGTAACCACATCCTCTGGCAATGAATTCCAGAGCTTAACTATGCACTGAGTGGAAAAGAATTTTCTTTGATTTGTTTTAAATGAGCTACTTGCTAAATTCATGGAGTGCCCCCTGGTCCTTCTATTATCTGAGAGAGTAAATAACCAATGTACATTAACTTGTTCAAGTCCTTTCATGATTTTGTAGACTTCTATCATATCCCCCCCTCAGCCATCTCTTCTCCAAACTGAACAGCCCTAACTTCCTTAGCCTTTCCTCATAGGGCAACCATTCCATGCCCCTTATCATTTTGGTCACCTTTCTCTGCACTTTCTCCAGTTGGGTGAATAGGTAGACTGGATAGGCCATACAGTGTTTTTCTGACATCACATTTCTAAGTTTCTGGAAAGCTTGACGGATAGTCGTATACTTGGCAGTTAAGATTCACTGTAAAAAATAAAATAAAGTAAAAAGTACAGTCATGTACCTGGGGCAGAAATCTGCAGGGGCATTATGTGATAAGAGCTGATTTGCACCAACCAAGATGAGAAACTTTGGTGTGAAGGTATCTGATGATCCAAGGTAGTGACAATGTGATAAGGTGGTGGCCAAAGCCAGAAGGATGCTAGGGTGCATTGGAAGAGGTATAACCAGCAGAATACAAAAGTGGTGATAGTGCCCCTGTACAGGTCAGTGGGGAGGTCTCACTTATAACACTTCAGTTCTGGAGCCCATATCTAGATAGAGGTGGTTGAGAAAAAGGCAACAAAATAGTGTAATGGGTGAACCAAAAGCCATCTGAGAAGAGACTTGAGGACCTAGAGGAAAGGAGAGAGAGGGGGCATGTTATCTCAGTACCAGTAAAGTATTAATAAGAAGAGAAATAGGGAGAGAAGGCCTGAAATGGCCTACCAGCAGAATTGTTGGAGGTCAGTACTTTAATTGATTCTGGGTACGCTGGAGACTGGCATGGAGGGCAGTGGTAGCAAAAGGAAGACAATGGGAGTGGGGAGCTGATATTGGTTCGAACACGGGAGTCTCTCTGGTCATCTACCTACCCACAGTGGAATAATCTCAATTGGGCAAGCAGAATAGGCTGCTTCGATTGATTTTCGGCTGTTATTTACTACGTTACTATGTCAGGTCTGGGAGTAGTGTAAGAAGCAAGGAGTGCTGGATGAGCGGAGCGTGTGGCACTAAAAGTGCAGCAGGGAGTGGTCTGTCTGCTGTTACAGGCAAGGTGGGAATGTTTGAAATTGAAATTAAAGGGCTGCTCAGTTTAAACATTTCTAGAGTCGCCATCTGCAGAGAACAAAAACTCACTCTGGAGCAATTTCATCTAACAACCAAAGGAATTATTAGGAGAAGAAGGGGGCCAATGAGGAGTCTTGTGCCATGCAGCCTATGAAAGAGTAACACCCATGGTCCAATAAAATTGCTAGTATCCCTGGGCCTGCCAATAGCACAGCTCCTCTCATAGGGGTATATTCACCAACCACGATAAGCATTGAACGCAGAAAAAATGCTGCTTCTCATGTAACAGAGTTATCACAGCAATATCACACAATATTTTCATCAAAAAGTGCCCCAAGCGAACTGGGCCACCATTTCTTGGCGGAATTATTTTTGCAGATTTTTTTCGCTAGAAAAAAATACCATGGGGAAGTACTGTGGAGGGAAAAAAATACTGCAGGAATGCCACCTCCACCCCCCAGCATTTCTCCTCTCCTTGGCAAAATACTACAGCATAGTAAATGACCCCCAGAGTGTGAAGTGGGTGACTGAGAAAGCAGCCAATGAGGGCTAGAGGTGTGGGGATTAGGAACCAATCATAATTGTCCGCTTGATTGTCTATCATGAATTTGTCTCTCCTTACAGTGGCTGTGACGCTGGACCCCGAGACTGCTTATCCAACTCTCATCCTGTCCGAGGATCGCAAAAGTGTGGGACGCGGGGAGACAAGACAGGACGTGCCCGACGTTCCCCAGAGATTTGATTATTCCTGCTGCGTGCTGGGGAGCGAGCGCTTCACCTCGGGGAGACATTACTGGGAGGTGGAGGTGGGAGAAGAGACTGGCTGGGAGGTGGGGATGTGCCAAGACTCTGTGAACAGGAAGCGAGAGGTCAGACCATCACCTGAAGAAGGGTACTGTGTAGTGAGGCAGAGGAATGAAGGTGCATACTTGGCCTGCACCTCCCCCAGCACACCCCTCCCCCTGAGCGTGAGACCCCGGGCAGTGGGGATCCTCCTGGACTGCGAGGCGGGAAAGGTCTCCTTTTACAATGCAGATGAGAAATCTCTTCTCTTCACCTTCACCCACACCTTAACAGGGACACTCCTGCCTTTCTTCTACCCTTATCGTATTGAAGGTGTTCTGAAGATCCGAGCAGTCCCAGCCTGGGAATGAGACCCAATTTGGCCAAGCTCATATTCCTGCACATGGGAACTAGGCATCGGCACTTTTTTAAAATTTACCTCCATAGGTTTGAAATTCAAATCTGTATGCACTTTACTAATTTCCTCTGATGTGAACCCACTTACACTCTGGAGAACAGTAGCTGTGCTGTGGAGCCAGCACGTTTTTAGCCAGGCCGCGGAGGGACTGCCTGATGACTCTTGATCGAGATGCTCTGGTTTGGTATATACAATCTGTGGTGGGATTTTTCATTGTGTAGCACACTGAGGGAGACAGAAAGGAGAGCAAAGCCTGTGCCCAGGGGCGGCTTGCCCTATCGGGAGCTAGGGCTTCCCCCGCTAGGCCGGTCGCTCCCATCATATGACTTTTTCTTTTCTACTTCCCAGCAGAAGAGAAGAAGAGAGGCAGCTGCTAGGGTTTTCAGGCATTTGTTTACATTTTTTTTTCTATTCGCTTGTTGCACTTTTTTCAGCACTTCAAAGCAGATTACATTCAGCGTCCGTTTTCCTAACCGCTGCACATCCATGGGTTGGGAAAAACAGACGCTGATAAATTCAGCGTCCATTTTCCAAACCTGACTGCAGGTACCCTTGGCTGACCTACCCTAAGCTCCCTCCCCCTGAGGAAGCTTAGGGCAGGTCAGGAGTGAATAAATCAATATTAAAGTGTCAGGCACTAAATATTAATTTATTCACTCCTTCACTTATTGCTGATTGCTCCGTTCACTGTCACATGTCAGTGAAAGACCAAACACCTTTCAGAAGGCTGTCCTGAATAAACAATAGCTAGGAGGACTGTGATATAATGAAGATTTTGGTTCAGGACTTTGGTTCATTCAGCTAGTACCAGAATCCTTAGCTGTCTGCTTCAAACTGAATCTGCTGGGATACAGTGAACCTTTGACTGACCTCAGATTCAAGAATTTGGAAAAGACCTGAGAAACCTGTAGGCTCTGTAAAGCCTATAATTAAAGGCCATAAGGTTATCGATGGCAGATATCTGAACTATATTTCAAGCTTGGTTCTCACAGATTCCTATCTCATTGAAAGAAGCAGGTGAACTGAAGATTGCAGGTGAACTGGAGATTCCCGGAGGTCAAGACTAATTAAAGGCTTGGAACCAACAACAAAACACAAACATATCTATTTACAAAATACAGAAGATCAGAAGGAAACAGAGTGCATCAAAGCAATGCTAAGACAAAAGAACTTTTTAAGGTGGGAGGAATTTTCTCAGGGTAGAGAAGTTCAGTTTATGACACTGTCATATTGTGTGAAGGATCCTCTCACAAGCATTTTCTAGGTATGGTTTGAAAACTATAAAGTAACAGCTTTCACAAGAGATTGTAAGACACAGTGATGCTCTGCCTGTCTTACAAGGTTGGCATCTGTGCTTCCAAAGGTATGAAATATTAAATTTATATTTGTTCTAACTAAATTCTGAGTCATATCTTTGTTTGAAAATGTGCTGACAAGCGTCTTATTGAAGTCTAACATTTAGACAACTGTCTATGCTTTTTTAATTCTTAGCCCTAGAAAGCAGATAAAATAACTCTCTTTCAGGTTTCAATTTCAAATATATCACTTCCTAACAGAAAAGGCACAATCTTTTGCAAATATAAAGCATTATTACATTAAGCACAGGTAAAAACAAAATAAAATTATACTTACTTTCTGCAGGGCTCTGGCTCATGAAGATCCCAGCTCCAAAAAGATTTCAGTTTCCCCAGCACATGAGGCTGTGGCAAACCAAATCCAATTAGCCCCACCCACACTAACAATGGCTAAGTAGACTGGCTGTGCTTTTGTAATTCTTAGGGGCGGCCCGAGGACATGAGGCTGTGGCAAACCAAATCCAATTAGCCCCACCCACTAAGAATGGCTAAGGAGACTGGCTGTTTTGTTTTTTAATTCTTAGCCCTAGAAATATCACAAAATATCTTTCTTTCAAGTTTCAATTTCAAATCTGCCCCTTTCTAACAGACAAGGCACAATCTTTTGCAAATATAAAGCATTATTACATTAAACATAGGTAAATAGCAAAATAAAATTGCACTTAGTTTCAGCACGGCTCTGGCTCATGAAGATCCCAGCTCCAAAAAGATTCAGTTTCCCCAGCACATGAGGCTGTGGCAAACCAAATCCAATTAGCCCCACCCACTAACAATGGCTAAGTAGACTGGCTGTTCTTTTTTAATACCTACCCCTAGAGAGCTCACAAAATAGCTCTTTCAGGTTTCAATTTCAAATCTACCCCTTTCTAACAGACAAGGCACAATCTTTTGCAAATATAAAACCTTATCATATTAAGCATAGGTACATAAAATAAAATTGTAAATAGTTTCAGCAAGGCTCTGGCTCATGAATATCACAGCTCCAAAAAGATTTCAGTTTCCCCAGCACATGAAGCTGTGGCAAACCAAATCCAATTAGCCCCACCCACTAAGAATGGCTAAGGAGACTGGCTGTTTTCTTTTTTAATTCTTAGCCCTAGAAATCTCACAAAATATCTCTCTTTCAGGTTTCAATTTCAAATCTACCCCTTTCTAACAGACAAGGCACAATCTTTTGCAAATATAAAACCTTATCATATTAAGCAGAGGTACATAAAATAAAAATTCAGAACATAAAATTTCAATTTCAAATCTGCCCTTTTCTAACAGACAAGGCACAATCTTTTGCAAATATAAAGCCTTATCACATTAAGCATAGATAGATAAAATAAAATTGTACTTAGTTTCAGCAAGGCTCTGGCTCATGAATATCACTGTTCCAAAAAGATTTCAGTTTCCCCAGCACATGAGGCTGTGGCAAACCAAATCCAATTAGCCCTACCCACTAAGAATGGCTAAGGAGACTGGCTGTTTTGTTTTTTAATTCTTAGCCCTAGAAATCTCACAAAATATCTTTCTTTCAAGTTTCAATTTCAAATCTGCCCCTTTCTAACAGACAAGGCACAATCATTTGCAAATATAAAACCTTATCACATTAAGAATAGGTACATAAAATACAATTGTAAATAGTTTCAGCAAGGCTCTGGCTCATGAATATCACAGCTCCAAAAAGATTTCAGTTTCCCCAGCACATGAAACTGTGGCAAACCAAATCCAATTAGCCCCACCCACACTAACAATGGCTAAGTAGACTAGCTGTGCTTTTTTAATTCTTAGCCCTAGAAATCTCACAAAATATCTCTCTTTCAGGTTTCAATTTCAAATCTACCCCTTTCTAACAGACAAGGTACAATCTTTTGCAAATATAAAACCTTATCCTATTAAGCAGAGGTACATAAAATAAAAATTCAGAACATAAAATTTCAATTTCAAATCTGCCCTTTTCTAACAGACAAGGCACAACCTTTTGTACATAGAATGCCTTATCACATTTAAG
Organism: Rhinatrema bivittatum; assembly: GCF_901001135.1. Taxonomy (NCBI): domain Eukaryota; kingdom Metazoa; phylum Chordata; class Amphibia; order Gymnophiona; family Rhinatrematidae; genus Rhinatrema; species Rhinatrema bivittatum. The sequence goes on along the minus strand of NC_042633.1, from coordinate 28,365,529 downwards.
CAAAAGTAAATAACAAAATAAAATTGCACTTAGTTTCAGTAAGGCTCTGGCTCATGAAGATCCCAGCTCCAAAAAGATTCAGTTTCCCCAGCACATGAGGCTGTGGCAAACCAAATCCAATTAGCCCCACCCACACTAACAATGGCTAAGTAGACTGGCTGTGCTTTTGTAATTCTTAGCCCTAGAAAGCTCACAAAATAGCTATTTCATGTTTCAATTTCAAATCTGCCCCTGACAGACAAAGGGCAATCTTTTGCAAATAGAAAGCACTATTACATTAATCACAGGTAAATAATAAAATAAACTTGTACTTACTTTTAGCAGGGTTCCGTCTCATGAAGATCCCAGCTCCAAAAACATTCAGTTTCCTCAGGACATGATGTTGCGCCGGAGGTGGACCCTTAGGCCGAGGTGGGGTTGGCACTACCTATAGGAGGTATCCTACGGGTCCCCACTGTCGACAGGTGGCGTGGGTAAAGGGTGGAGGCCAGCTGGTGCTTCAGCAATACCAGCTCTCATTCCCCATGGGTTGAGCCTTTGGGTACCGGGGCCGGCTGGTCTTAGGTGGGCTTCCGTATATCGTCGTCGATGGAAGGATCGAGAGGTCAGCCCAGTGGTGGTAACAGTAGAATGAAGAAGTCTGTACTGGACAAGGCAGAGTCCCGGAGACTGGCGCCAAGATAACCAAAGTCAGACAGGAGGTGCCCGAGCAAGAACAGGCCAAAGCCTGAATAGGCCAAGTCCAGGACATAGACTTAAGAAACGTCGTAGGGAAAGCTGAAGTCAGGTCCAGTGGAAATCAGGAAGCAGTGGCATAGGTAGAGCTGAGGTCCGGTCTTGGAGAGAGTCAACGGCGTAGTCATGCAAAGCAGAGGTCATGTCCGAGAAAGCAATACAAGTGTAGGTTAGGAATCAGGAACAAGGAAACCAGGAACAGGAGTCAGTGAGGATCAGGAACCAGGACCATAGAAGAATCACCAGTAGGCAACGAGTACACAACCAGCGTGGAGACCTCTTACAAAGGCAAGCCTCAGGAGTGGAGCCCGGACTTAAGTAATGGAATTCTGCTGATGTCAACATCCGGGGCTGCGGCCAATTTTCCGCCGTGGGCCCTTCATAAGACTCAATGGTACGCATGCACCAAAGGTGGGGCATATTGCTGGATGGCAGCGTCTATCCGCGGGCCACATGGAGAGGCCCGACTCGGAGCACAGGGATCTGCAGCGGAGTCAGAGGCAGCAGGGGCGGCCCGAGTACGGAGCCGGCAGCCCAAACGCCGCCATGGAGGAGAAAGCAGGCACTGGATTCATCTGAGAGAGGTGAGGGGGCCAGGCTGAGGGTCTGCCGAGGCTAGCACGCATAATACATGAGACAGTGGGAAACCCAATCCAATTAGCCCCACCCACATTAACAATGGCTAAGCAGACTAGCTGTTTGTTTTTAATTCTTAGCCCTAGAAATCTCTCAAAATAGCTCTCTTTCAGGTTTCAATTTCAAATCTGCCCCTTTCTAACAGACAAGGCACAATCTTTTGCAAATATAAAACCTTATCACATTAAGCATAGGTACATAAAATAAAATTGTAAATAGTTTCAGCAAGGCTCTGGCTCATGAATATCACAGCTCCAAAAAGATTTCAGTTTCCCCAGCACATGAGGCTGTGGCAAACCAAATCCAATTAGCCCCACCCACTAAGAATGGCTAAGGAGACTGGCTGTTTTCTTTTTTAATTCTTAGCCCTAGAAATCTCACAAAATATCTCTCTTTCAGGTTTCAATTTCAATTCTACCCCTTTCTAACAGACAAGGCACAATCTTTTGTACATAGAATGCCTTATCACATTTAAGCAAAAGTAAATAACAAAATAAAATTGCACTTAGTTTCAGCAAGGCTCTGGCTCATGAAGGTCCCAGTTCCAAAAAGTTTCAATTTCCCCAGCACATGAAACTGTGGCAAACCAAATTCAATTAGCCCCACCCACACTAACAATGGCTAAGTAGACTGGCTGTTCTTTTTTAATACCTACCCCTAGAGAGCTCACAAAATAGCTCTTTCAGGTTTCAATTTCAAATCTACCCCTTTCTAACAGACAAGGAACAATCTTTTGCAAATATAAAGTCTTATCACATTAACAATTAACAATGGCTAAGTAGACTGGCTGTTTTCTTTTTTAATTCTTAGCCCTAGAAATCTCACAAAATATCTCTCTTTCAGGTTTCAATTTCAAATCTACCCCTTTCTAACAGACAAGGCACAATCTTTTGCAAATATAAAACCTTATCCTATTAAGCAGAGGTACATAAAATAAAAATTCAGAACATAAAATTTCAATTTCAAATCTGCCCTTTTCTAACAGACAAGGCACAATCTTTTGCAAATATAAAGCCTTATCACATTAAGCATATGTTACCTCGGCCGCGCGGGCTAGAGCAGGGCAGCGCGCGGGTAGGATCAGGCAGGATCCGGGGAGCAGCAGGACGGACATCGCAGCATCTTCTCCGCGGCCCGGTGGTGGTCGGGGCATTTCCCTGCGTCAGGCGCGCCAGCACTCCGGCACAGAACAGGGCACGAAGCATCGCGCGATTCGGGGGCTGGCCACGCCCCCTGACGTCAGACGCCGGGAGAGGCGCATTTGCGCGGGAAAAAGGGTTATTTAAAGAGAGCAGTGTCTCTAGCTCTCTGCTTCGGCCACTTTGGTTCCTTGGACTCTGTGTGGGATTAGCTGCTGTTTTCGCTGCCTTTTGACCCCGATTCGGACTGCCTACTGGACTTCTCTGCTTGCCTGCCTGCCTGCCTATTTGGATTATCTGCTTGGTTCCTGATTGATCGCTGCCTGCCCCGATTCGGACTGCCTACTGGACTTCTCTGCTTGCCTGCCTGCCTGCCTATTTGGATTATCTGCTTGGTTCCTGATTGATCGCTGCCTGCCCCGATTCGGACTGCCTTCTGGACTTCTCTGCTTGCCTGCCTGCCTGCCTATTTGGATTATCTGCTTGGTTCCTGATTGATCGCTGCCTGCCCCGATTCGGACTGCCTTCTGGACTTCTCTGCTTGCCTGCCTGCCTGCCTATTTGGATTATCTGCTTGGTTCCTGATTGATCGCTGCCTGCCCCGATTCGGACTGCCTACTGGACTTCTCTGCTTGCCTGCCTGCCTGCCTATTTGGATTATCTGCTTGGTTCCTGATTGATTGCTGCCTGCCTCGACCGGGATTATCTATCAACCTCTTGGCTCACCCCCTGGTTCCCGACTCTCCAACCACAAGGTAAGCGGTCTTAACTGTGGTTCCACTACTATCCATAAGGAGACCGTAACAGTTGGCCGAAGCCATGGAACCAGTTGATTTGACCGCCTTACAAGCCATTCCTGGAATGGCAAACAAGATTCAACAACAACAGGGGGTTCTAGATCAAGTCACAGGGGTCCTGGATCGCTTGGTTGCACGTATGGATGCTCTAGCCCACATTCCGGCTGCCACAGCACCCAGCGTGGCGGCTGCCCCTGCTCCTGTCAGGGTACCACCTCCGCCTCGATTTAATGGAAATGCTGCTTTATGTCGAGGCTTCATCAACCAGTGCCGGATGCAGTTCTCGCTACAACCTGCCTCCTTCCCCAATGATAAGACCAAGACCACCTTCCTCCTGTCCTTGTTGGAGGGTCCCGCATTGGCATGGGCCTCTCCCTTATGGGAACGAGACGATCCTATCCTTAACTCTCTGGATCGGTTTCTTAAGGAATTCCGTCTGATTTTTGATGAGCCGGGACGTTCATCTTCCGCAGCGAATGAATTACTCCAGATAAAACAAGGATATCGATCAGTGGGAGAATATGCCATTCAGTTTCGCACTTTGGCAGCCGAACTTGCTTGGGGAGAGGAGAGCCTCACAGCCATTTTTCGACAAGGACTAGCAGAGAATATAAAGGACCAATTAGCTGGTAGAGATCCCCCAGAAACCCTGGAGGGGTTAATCCGCCTAGCCATTCGACTGGATTTACGCTTTCAAGAACGGACGCGAGAGCGAGCTGCCACTCGGAGAAATTTTCGTTTGGCTCCTACCTTTCAGCAACCTATGGTCGTTCCGCAAACTGTCCAGGCTTCAGGGGACACGGAAGAACCCATGCAAATAGATAGATTTCGACTGACTCCCGAAGAACGGAATCGCCGACGTGCAAAGAATCTCTGCCTGTACTGCGCCGGAGCTGGACATTTCCTCAATAAATGTCCCAACAAGCCGGGAAACTCACGGACCTAGGTCGGGTAGGAGAGGCCTCCCTGGGTCCCACCATTCCCTCTCCTCAACTATTATTACCCACAACGATCTGTATAAACAACGAATCATTACATTTCCAGGCCTTCATAGACTCCGGGGCGGCGGGTAACTTTATTCAAGAACGCCTGGTGCAGAAATATCGGATTCCGGTGGAATCATTATCTACTCCATTGTCGGTAACCTCAGTATCGGGGCAGCCGGTGGGAATGCACATCTCTTATATTACCAAGCCTCTGTTGATTCACACCGGTGTTCTCCACCAAGAAAACATCCAGCTCTATGTCCTTCCTTTGTCCGTGAACCAGATCATATTGGGATTACCATGGTTACGGATTCATCAGCCTCACCTAGATTGGGCCTCGCTACAGCTCGCGACATGGAGCCCATTTTGCTTCCAACACTGCCTTAGGGATTATCGCAACCTTTCCCTGCACGCGACGCAACTTTCTAATGGACTTCCACGCTCATACCGAGATTTTCAAGATGTTTTCAACAAGCAACACGCGGAATCTTTACCACCCCACCGACAGTATGATTGTGCCATTGATCTTCTGCCCGGGAAGTCTCCACCCAAGGGAAGAATTTACACCTTATCGGAACCCGAGTCAACGGCGCTACATCAATATATTGCGGAGAACCTGGAGCGTGGGTTTATTCGACCCTCTACTTCCCCGGCAGGAGCCGGGTTCTTTTTTGTTAAAAAGAAGGATGGGTCTTTAAGACCCTGCATTGACTACCGTGGTCTTAATGACATCACTAGGAAGAACAAGTATCCAATTCCTCTCATTTCTGAACTGTTTGACCGGATAAAAGGAGCTCAAATTTTTACCAAATTGGACTTACGGGGGGCCTACAATCTGATAAGAATTCGAGAGGGGGATGAGTGGAAAACCGCGTTTAATACACATGATGGCCACTACGAATATCGAGTGATGCCCTTTGGACTTTGTAATGCCCCCGCGGTATTTCAGGACATGATCAATGATATCTTTCGTGATATCCTTTACTCCCACGTCATTGTGTATTTAGACGATATATTGATATTTTCTCAGTCACTGCCTCAACATGTTAGTCATGTTCGCCAAGTTTTGCAACGCCTCCGGGAACATAAACTGTTTGCCAAGTTGGAGAAGTGTGTCTTCCACAAGCAACAACTGCCTTTTCTCGGATATATTGTCTCCAACAAAGGCTTAGCCATGGACCCTGACAAACTCAGTGCCATTCTCAAATGGCCTCAACCGGTGGGGTTGAAAGCCTTACAAAGATTTTTAGGGTTTTCTAACTACTATAGGCAATTTATTCCCCATTTTTCTTCATTAGTGGCACCTCTTACAGCTCTCACTAAGAAGGGAGCCCCTATACAAAGCTGGCCAGAGGAGGCGGTCCTAGCTTTTCAACGTTTAAAGACGGAATTTACCAAGGATCTATGTCTTCTACGTCCCAATCCTGCGAGACCTTTTACCCTCGAAGTGGACGCCTCGGCTGTTGGTGTAGGGGCAGTTCTCCTCCAAAAATCAGCAGAGGACCAGTGGGTAACATGTGCCTTCTTTTCTAAAAAATTCACACCTGCGGAACGTAACTATACTATTGGTGACCGAGAACTCTTGGCCATAAAATTGGCTTTGGAAGAGTGGCGACACCTTTTGGAAGGCGCCCGCCATGTTGTTACGGTCTATACAGACCATAAAAACCTTGAATATTTGGCGACTGCCCAGCGTTTGAACCCTCGGCAAGCCCGGTGGGCACTTTTTTTTAGCAGGTTTCATTTGTTGGTCCGTTTCCGGCCTGCGCAGAAGAACGTCCGCGCCGACGCTCTTTCCCGTAGCTTTGATATTGTTGATGCGCCGGATCCCCCCCGCTATCTCATTGATCCCGCTCAACTCCAGTTAGCTGCCACTTTCACTGTTCCGCTGGGGAAGACCGTTGTACCTAAACGGTTGCGCTCGAAAGTTCTCCGATGGTGTCACTCTGATCCCTTGGCTGGTCACCCGGGGGTTGCCCGTTCCAAGAACCTTCTATCGAGACATTATTGGTGGCCTCATTGGGAGAGGGACGTCAAGGCCTTTGTGGACTCCTGTCCCATCTGTGCGGCGCAGAAGACGCCTCGACGGCGGCCTCTTGGCCTGTTGCATCCGCTTCCTCCTCCTACGTCTCCTTGGACCCATATTGCCACCGATTTTATTACCGACCTCCCACCCTCCGGTGGTAATACGGTCATCTGGGTTGTGGTGGATCGTTTTTCTCGGATGGCGCATTTCATTCCCCTCCCTGGGTTGCCCTCCGTTCCTGAACTGGCCCAACTTTTTTTGCACCATGTTTTTCGTCTTCATGGCCTTCCCCTTAGTATTGTTTCTGACCGTGGGGTCCAGTTTACGGCGCGGTTTTGGACGGATCTTTGCAAACTTCTCCGGGTGAAGCTTGATTTCTCCTCTGCCTATCACCCTCAATCTAACGGCCTTACCGAGCGCACCAATCAATCGGTAAAGGCATTCCTCCGGGCCTACGTGAATCGCCGTCAGGATGATTGGGCTTCCCTGTTGGTTTGGGCCGAGATCTCCCACAACAATCATGTTCATCAGGCCGCTGGCCGCTCTCCGTTTTTCTTGGTGTTTGGGCGGCACCTGAATTTCCCTTTGCCCGTCCGCGCCTCCTCCGATTGCCCTGCGGTTACTGCCACGGTTACCTCTATGGCCCGTCTGTGGACTGAGACGCATGCTTTGTTGACCAAGCACGCTGCTGCCATGAAGCTTCAGGCTGATAAGACTCGGTGTCCGGCCCCCAATCTTCAATCTGGAGACCTCGTCTGGTTGAGCACCCGTCACCTTCGCTTACGTTTACCATCTGCTAAATTTGCGCCTCGTTTCATTGGACCCTTTCCTATCACTCAACGGCTCAATCCGGTCACTTATAGACTATGCCTGCCCTCCTCCTTGCGGGTTCACAACGCCTTCCACGTTTCCTTGCTGAAGCCTGCTGTCATGACTTGGCCGCACCGGTCCCGGAAGCCTGTTGTCTCCATTCTTCCTGATGACACCCGCTACGAAGTCCACGATATCTTAGACTCCAGACGCGTACGGGGGCGGCTTCAATACCTTATTTCCTGGAAGAACTTTGGACCTGAGGAGAATACTTGGGAGCCTTCGTCCCATGTTCAGGCTCCTCGGTTACTCCGGGCCTTCCATCTTCGCTTTCCCTCTCAGCCTGGCCCCCGGGGGCGGAAGGGGGGTCTTCCGGGGGGGGGTACTGTTACCTCGGCCGCGCGGGCTAGAGCAGGGCAGCGCGCGGGTAGGATCAGGCAGGATCCGGGGAGCAGCAGGACGGACATCGCAGCATCTTCTCCGCGGCCCGGTGGTGGTCGGGGCATTTCCCTGCGTCAGGCGCGCCAGCACTCCGGCACAGAACAGGGCACGAAGCATCGCGCGATTCGGGGGCTGGCCACGCCCCCTGACGTCAGACGCCGGGAGAGGCGCATTTGCGCGGGAAAAAGGGTTATTTAAAGAGAGCAGTGTCTCTAGCTCTCTGCTTCGGCCACTTTGGTTCCTTGGACTCTGTGTAGGATTAGCTGCTGTTTTCGCTGCCTTTTGACCCCGATTCGGACTGCCTACTGGACTTCTCTGCTTGCCTGCCTGCCTGCCTATTTGGATTATCTGCTTGGTTCCTGATTGATCGCTGCCTGCCCCGATTCGGACTGCCTACTGGACTTCTCTGCTTGCCTGCCTGCCTGCCTATTTGGATTATCTGCTTGGTTCCTGATTGATCGCTGCCTGCCCCGATTCGGACTGCCTTCTGGACTTCTCTGCTTGCCTGCCTGCCTGCCTATTTGGATTATCTGCTTGGTTCCTGATTGATCGCTGCCTGCCCCGATTCGGACTGCCTTCTGGACTTCTCTGCTTGCCTGCCTGCCTGCCTATTTGGATTATCTGCTTGGTTCCTGATTGATCGCTGCCTGCCCCGATTCGGACTGCCTACTGGACTTCTCTGCTTGCCTGCCTGCCTGCCTATTTGGATTATCTGCTTGGTTCCTGATTGATTGCTGCCTGCCTCGACCGGGATTATCTATCAACCTCTTGGCTCACCCCCTGGTTCCCGACTCTCCAACCACAAGGTAAGCGGTCTTAACTGTGGTTCCACTACTATCCATAAGGAGACCGTAACAGCATAGATAGATAAAATAAAATTGCACTTAGTTTCAGCAAGGCTCTGGCTCATGAAGATCCCTGTTCCAAAAAGATTTCAGTTTCCACAGCACATGAGGCTGTGGCAAATCAAATCCAATTAGCCCCACCCACTAAGAATGGCTAAGGAGACTGGCTGTTTTGTTTTTTAATTCTTAGCCCTAGAAATCTCACAAAATATCTTTCTTTCAAGTTTCAATTTCAAATCTGCCCCTTTCTAACAGACAAGGCACAATCTTTTGCAAATATAAAGCATTATCACATTAAGCATAGATAGATAAAATAAAATTGCACTTAATTTCAGCAAGGCTCTGGATCACGAAGACCCCAGCTACAAAAAGTTTCAGTTTCCCCAGCACATGAAATTGTGGCAAACCAAATTCAATTAGCCCTACCCACACTAACAATGGCTAATTAGACTGGCTGGTTTTTTTTTTTAATTCTTAGCCCTAGAAAGCTCACAAAATATCTTTCTTTCAGGTTTCAATTTCAAATCTGCCCCTTTCTAACACACAAGGCACAATCTTTTGCAAATATAAAGCATTATCACATTAAGCATAGATAGATAAAATAAAATTGCACTTAGTTTCAGCAAGGCTCTGGCTCATGAAGATCCCAGCTCCAAAAAGTTTCAGTTATTCAGCACATGAAACTGTGGCAAACCAAATTCAATTAGCCCCACCCACACTAACAATGGCTAAGTAGACTGGCTGTTTTGTTTTTAATTCTTAGCCCTAGAAATCTCTCAAAATAGCTCTCTTTCAGGTTTCAATTTCAAATCTGCCCCTTTCTTACAGACAAGGCACAATCATTTCCAAATATAAAACCTTATCACATTAAGCATAGGTACATAAAATACAATTGTAAATAGTTTCAGCAAGGCTCTGGCTCATGAAGATCCCAGCTCCAAAAAGTTTCAGTTAATTAGCACATGAGGCTGTGGCAAACCAAATCCAATTACCCCCACCCACTAAGAATGGCTAAGGAGACTGGCTGTTTTCTTTTTTAATTCTTAGCCCTAGAAATCTCACAAAATATCTCTCTTTCAGGTTTCAATTTCAAATCTACCCCTTTCTAACAGACAAGGCACAATCTTTTGCAAATATAAAACCTTATCCTATTAAGCAGAGGTACATAAAATAAAAATTCAGAACATAAAATTTCAATTTCAAATCTGCCCTTTTCTAACAGACAAGGCACAACCTTTTGTACATAGAATGCCTTATCACATTTAAGCAAAAGTAAATAACAAAATAAAATTGCACTTAGTTTCAGTAAGGCTCTGGCTCATGAAGATCCCAGCTCCAAAAAGATTCAGTTTCCCCAGCACATGAGGCTGTGGCAAACCAAATCCAATTAGCCCCACACACACTAACAATGGCTAAGTAGACTGGCTGTGCTTTTGTAATTCTTAGCCCTAGAAAGCTCACAAAATAGCTATTTCAGGTTTCAATTTCAAATCTGCCCCTGACAGACAAAGCGCAATCTTTTGCAAATAGAAAGCACTATTACATTAATCACAGGTAAATAATAAAATAAACTTGTACTTACTTTTAGCAGGGTTCCGTCTCATGAAGATCCCAGCTCCAAAAACATTCAGTTTCCTCAGGACATGATGTTGCGCCGGAGGTGGACCGTTAGGCCGAGGTGGGGTTGGCACTACCTATAGGAGGTATCCTACGGGTCCCCACTGTCGACAGGTGGCGTGGGTAAAGGGTGGAGGCCAGCTGGTGCTTCAGCAATACCAGCTCTCATTCCCCATGGGTTGAGCCTTTGGGTACCGGGGCCGGCTGGTCTTAGGTGGGCTTCCGTATATCGTCGTCGATGGAAGGATCGAGAGGTCAGCCCAGTGGTGGTAACAGTAGAATGAAGAAGTCTGTACTGGACAAGGCAGAGTCCCGGAGACTGGCGCCAAGATAACCAAAGTCAGACAGGAGGTGCCCGAGCAAGAACAGGCCAAAGCCTGAATAGGCCAAGTCCAGGACGTAGACTTAAGAAACGTCGTAGGGAAAGCTGAAGTCAGGTCCACTGGAAATCAGGAAGCAGTGGCATAGGTAGAGCTGAGGTCCGGTCTTGGAGAGAGTCAACGGCGTAGTCATGCAAAGCAGAGGTCATGTCCGAGAAAGCAATACAAGTGTAGGTTAGGAATCAGGAACAAGGAAACCAGGAACAGGAGTCAGTGAGGATCTGGAACCAGGACCATAGGAGAATCACCAGTAGGCAACGAGTACACAACCAGCGTGGAGACCTCTTACAAAGGCAAGCCTCAGGAGTGGAGCCCGGACTTAAGTAATGGAATTCTGCTGATGTCAACATCCGGGGCTGCGGCCAAGTTTCCGCCGTGGGCCCTTCATAAGACTCAATGGTACGCATGCACCAAGGGTGGGGCATATTGCTGGATGGCAGCGTCTATCCGCGGGCCACATGGAGAGGCCCGACTCGGAGCACAGGGATCTGCAGCGGAGTCAGAGGCAGCAGGGGCGGCCCGAGTACGGAGCCGGCAGCCCAAACGCCGCCATGGAGGAGAAAGCAGGCACTGGATTCATCTGAGAGAGGTGAGGGGGCCAGGCTGCGGGTCTGCCGAGGCTAGCACGCATAATACATGAGACAGTGGGAAACCCAATCCAATTAGCCCCACCCACATTAACAATGGCTAAGCAGACTAGCTGTTTGTTTTTAATTCTTAGCCCTAGAAATCTCTCAAAATAGCTCTCTTTCAGGTTTCAATTTCAAATCTGCCCCTTTCTAACAGACAAGGCACAATCTTTTGCAAATATAAAACCCTATCACATTAAGCATAGGTACATAAAATAAAATTGAAAATAGTTTCAGCAAGGCTCTGGCTCATGAATATCACAGCTCCAAAAAGATTTCAGTTTCCCCAGCACATGAGGCTGTGGCAAACCAAATCCAATTAGCCCCACCCACTAAGAATGGCTAAGGAGACTGGCTGTTTTGTTTTTTAATTCTTAGCCCTAGAAATCTCACAAAATATCTTTCTTTCAAGTTTCAATTTCAAATCTGCCCCTTTCTAACAGACAAGGCACAATCTTTTGCAAATATAAAGCATTATCACATTAAGCATAGATAGATAAAATAAAATTGCACTTAGTTTCAGCAAGGCTCTGGCTCACGAAGACCCCAGCTCCAAAAAGTTTCAATTTCCCCAGCACATGAAACTGTGGCAAACCAAATTCAATTAGCCCTACCCACATTAACAATGGCTAATTAGACTGGCTGTTTTTTTTTTTTTTTAATTCTTAGCCCTAGAAAGCTCACAAAATATCTTTCTTTCAGGTTTCAATTTCAAATCTGCCCCTTTCTAACACACAAGGCACAATCTTTTGCAAATATAAAGCATTATCACATTAAGCATAGATAGATAAAATAAAATTGCACTTAGTTTTAGAAAGGCTCTGGCTCATGAATATCACAGCTCCAAAAAGATTTCAGTTTCCCCAGCACATGAGGCTGTGGCAAACCAAATCCAATTAGCCCCACCCACTAAGAATGGCTAAGGAGACTGGCTGTTTTCTTTTTTAATTCTTAGCCCTAGAAATCTCACAAAATATCTCTCTTTCAGGTTTCAATTTCAAATCTGCCCCTTTCTAACAGACAAGGCACAATCGTTTGCAAATATAAAGCCTTATCACATTAAGCATAGGTACATAACATAAAATTGTAAATAGTTTCACCAAGGCTCTGGCTCATGAATATCACAGCTCCAAAAAGATTTCAGTTTCCCCAGCACATGAGGCTGTGGCAAACCAAATCCAATTAGCCCCACCCACTAAGAATGGCTAAGGAGACTGGCTGTTTTCTTTTTTAATTCTTAGCCCTAGAAATCTCACAAAATATCTCTCTTTCAGGTTTCAATTTCAAATCTGCCCCTTTCTAACAGACAAGGCACAATCTTTTGCAAATATAAAACCTTATCACATTAAGCATAGGTACATAAAATAAAATTGTAAATAGTTTCAGCAAGGCTCTGGCTCATAAATATCACAGCTCCAAAAAGATTACAGTTTCCCCAGCACATGAGGCTGTGGCAAACCAAATCCAATTAGCCCCACCCACAAAGAATGGCTAAGGAGACTGGCTGTTTTGTTTTTTAATTCTTAGCCCTAGAAATCTCACAAAATATCTTTCTTTCAAGTCTCAATTTCAAATCTGCCCCTTTCTAACAGACAAGGCACAATCTTTTGCAAATATAAAGCATTATCACATTAAGCATAGATAGATAAAATAAAATTGCACTTAGTTTCAGCAAGGCTCTGGCTCATGAAGATCCCAGCTCCAAAAAGATTCAGTTTTCCCAGCACATGAAACTGTGGCAAACCAAATTCAATTAGCCCCACCCACACTAACAATGGCTAAGTAGACTGGCTGTTTTGTTTTTTAATTCTTAGCCCTAGAAATCTCTCAAAATAGCTCTCTTTCAGGTTTCAATTTCAAATCTGCCCCTTTCTAACAGACAAGGCACAATCTTTTGCAAATATAAAGCATTATTACATGAAACATAGGTAAATAGCAAAATAAAATTGCACTTAGTTTCAGCAAGGCTCTGGCTCATGAAGATCCCAGCTCCAAAAAGATTCAGTTTCCCCAGCACATGAGGCTGTGGCAAACCAAATCCAATTAGCCCCACCCACACTAACAATGGCTAAGTAGACTGGCTGTTCTTTTTTAATACCTACCCCTAGAGAGCTCAGGAAATAGCTCTTTCAGGTTTCAATTTCAAATCTACCCCTTTCTAACAGACAAGGCACAATCTTTTGCAAATATAAAACCTTATCACATTAAGCATAGGTACATAACATAAAATTGTAAATAGTTTCAGCAAGGCTCTGGCTCATGAATATCATAGCTCCAAAAAGATTTCAGTTTCCCCAGCACATGAGGCTGTGGCAAACCAAATCCAATTAGCCCCACCCACTAAGAATGGCTAAGGAGACTGGCTGTTTTCTTTTTTAATTCTTAGCCCTAGAAAGCTCACAAAATATCTTTCTTTCAGGTTTCAATTTCAAATCTGCCCCTTTCTAACACACAAGGCACAATCTTTTGCAAATATAAAGCATTATCACATTAAGCATAGATAGATAAAATAAAATTGCACTTAGTTTCAGCAAGGCTCTGGCTCATGAATATCACAGCTCCAAAAAGTTTCAGTTACCCCAGCACATGAAACTGTGGCAAACCAAATTCAATTAGCCCCACCCACACTAACAATGGCTAAGTAGACTGGCTGTTTGTTTTTAATTCTTAGCCCTAGAAATCTCTCAAAATAGCTCTCTTTCAGGTTTCAATTTCAAATCTGCCCCTTTCTAACAGACAATGCACAATCATTTGCAAATATAAAACCTTATCACATTAAGCATAGGTACATAAAATAGAATTGTAAATAGTTTCAGCAAGGCTCTGGCTCATGAATATCACAGCTCCAAAAAGATTTCAGTTTCCCCAACACATGAGGCTGTGGCAAACCAAATCCAATTAGCCCCACCCACACTAACAATGGCTAAGTAGACTAGCTGTGCTTTTTTAATTCTTAGCCCTAGAAATCTCACAAAATATCTCTCTTTCAGGTTTCAATTTCAAATCTACCCCTTTCTAACAGACAAGGCACAATCTTTTGCAAATATAAAACCTTATCCTATTAAGCAGAGGTACATAAAATAAAAATTCAGAACATAAAATTTCAATTTCAAATCTGCCCTTTTCTAACAGACAAGGCACAACCTTTTGTACATAGAATGCCTTATCACATTTAAGCAAAAGTAAATAACAAAATAAAATTGCACTTAGTTTCAGTAAGGCTCTGGCTCATGAAGATCCCAGCTCCAAAAAGATTCAGTTTCCCCAGCACATGAGGCTGTGGCAAACCAAATCCAATTAGCCCCACCCACACTAACAATGGCTAAGTAGACTGGCTGTGCTTTTGTAATTCTTAGCCCTAGAAAGCTCACAAAATAGCTATTTCAGGTTTCAATTTCAAATCTGCCCCTGACAGACAAAGCGCAATCTTTTGCAAATAGAAAGCACTATTACATTAATCACAGGTAAATAATAAAATAAACTTGTACTTACTTTTAGCAGGGTTCCGTCTCATGAAGATCCCAGCTCCAAAAACATTCAGTTTCCTCAGGACATGATGTTGCGCCGGAGGTGGACCGTTAGGCCGAGGTGGGGTTGGCACTACCTATAGGAGGTATCCTACGGGTCCCCACTGTCGACAGGTGGCATGGGTAAAGGGTGGAGGCCAGCTGGTGCTTCAGCAATACCAGCTCTCATTCCCCATGGGTTGAGCCTTTGGGTACCGGGGCCGGCTGATCTTAGGTGGGCTTCCGTATATCGTCGTCGATGGAAGGATCGAGAGGTCAGCCCAGTGGTGGTAACAGTAGAATGAAGAAGTCTGTACTGGACAAGGCAGAGTCCCAGAGACTGGCGCCAAGATAACCAAAGTCAGACAGGAGGTGCCCGAGCAAGAACAGGCCAAATCCTGAATAGGCCAAGTCCAGGACGTAGACTTAAGAAACGTCGTAGGGAAAGCTGAAGTCAGGTCCAGTGGAAATCAGGAAGCAGTGGCATAGGTAGAGCTGAGGTCCGGTCTTGGAGAGAGTCAACGGCGTAGTCATGCAAAGCAGAGGTCATGTCCGAGAAAGCAATACAAGTGTAGGTTAGGAATCAGGAACAAGGAAACCAGGAACAGGAGTCAGTGAGGATCAGGAACCAGGACCATAGGAGAATCACCAGTAGGCAACGAGTACACAACCAGCGTGGAGACCTCTTACAAAGGCAAGCCTCAGGAGTGGAGCCCGGACTTAAGTAATGGAATTCTGCTGATGTCAACATCCGGGGCTGCGGCCAAGTTTCCGCCGTGGGCCCTTCATAAGACTCAATGGTACGCATGCACCAAGGGTGGGGCATATTGCTGGATGGCAGCGTCTATCCGCGGGCCACATGGAGAGGCCCGACTCGGAGCACAGGGATCTGCAGCGGAGTCAGAGGCAGCAGGGGCGGCCCGAGTACGGAGCCGGCAGCCCAAACGCCGCCATGGAGGAGAAAGCAGGCACTGGATTCATCTGAGAGAGGTGAGAGGGCCAGGCTGCGGGTCTGCCGAGGCTAGCACGCATAATACATGAGACAGTGGGAAACCCAATCCAATTAGCCCCACCCACATTAACAATGGCTAAGCAGACTAGCTGTTTGTTTTTAATTCTTAGCCCTAGAAATCTCTCAAAATAGCTCTCTTTCAGGTTTCAATTTCAAATCTGCCCCTTTCTAACAGACAAGGCACAATCTTTTGCAAATATAAAACCTTATCACATTAAGCATAGGTACATAAAATAAAATTGAAAATAGTTTCAGCAAGGCTCTGGCTCATGAATATCACAGCTCCAAAAAGATTTCAGTTTCCCCAGCACATGAGGCTGTGGCAAACCAAATCCAATTAGCCCCACCCACTAAGAATGGCTAAGGAGACTGGCTGTTTTGTTTTTTAATTCTTAGCCCTAGAAATCTCACAAAATATCTTTCTTTCAAGTTTCAATTTCAAATCTGCCCCTTTCTAACAGACAAGGCACAATCTTTTGCAAATATAAAGCATTATCACATTAAGCATAAATAGATAAAATAAAATTACACTTAGTTTCAGCAAGGCTCTGGCTCAAGAAGACCCCAGCTCCAAAACGTTTCAATTTCCCCAGCACATGAAACTGTGGCAAACCAAATTCAATTAGCCCTACCCACACTAACAATGGCTAAGTAGACTGGCTGTTTGTTTTTAATTCTTAGCCCTAGAAATCTCTCAAAATAGCTCTCTTTCAGGTTTCAATTTCAAATCTGCCCCTTTCTAACAGACAATGCACAATCATTTGCAAATATAAAACCTTATCACATTAAGCATAGGTACATAAAATAGAATTGTAAATAGTTTCAGCAAGGCTCTGGCTCATGAATATCACAGCTCCAAAAAGATTTCAGTTTCCCCAGCACATGAGGCTGTGGCAAACCAAATCCAATTAGCCCCACCCACTAAGAATGGCTAAGGAGACTGGCTGTTTTCTTTTTTAATTCTTAGCCCTAGAAATCTCACAAAATATCTCTCTTTCAGGTTTCAATTTCAAATATGCCCCTTTCTAACAGACAAGGCACAATCTTTTGCAAATATAAAACCTTATCACATTAAGCATAGGTACATAAAATAAAATTGTAAATAGTTTCAGCAAGGCTCTGGCTCATGAATATCACAGCTCCAAAAAGATTTCAGTTTCCCCAGCACATGAGGCTGTGGCAAACCAAATCCAATTAGCCCCACCCACTAAGAATGGCTAAGGAGACTGGCTGTTTTCTTTTTTAATTCTTAGCCCTAGAAATCTCACAAAATATCTCTCTTTCAGGTTTCAATTTCAAATCTGCCCCTTTCTAACAGACAAGGCACAATCGTTTGCAAATATAAAACCTTATCACATTAAGCATAGGTACATAACATAAAATTGTAAATAGTTTCAGCAAAGCTCTGGCTCATGAATATCACAGCTCCAAAAAGATTTCAGTTTCCCCAGCACATGAGGCTGTGGCAAACCAAATCCAATTAGCCCCACCCACTAAGAATGGCTAAGGAGACTGGCTGTTTTCTTTTTTAATTCTTAGCCCTAGAAATCTCACAAAATATCTCTCTTTCAGGTTTCAATTTCAAATCTGCCCCTTTCTAACAGACAAGGCACAATCTTTTGCAAATATAAAACCTTATCACATTAAGCATAGGTACATAAAATAAAATTGTAAATAGTTTCAGCAAGGCTCTGGCTCATAAATATCACAGCTCCAAAAAGATTACAGTTTCGCAGCACATGAGGCTGTGGCAAACCAAATCCAATTAGCCCCACCCACTAAGAATAGCTAAGGAGACTGGCTGTTTTGTTTTTTAATTCTTAGCCCTAGAAATCTCACAAAATATCTTTCTTTCAAGTCTCAATTTCAAATCTGCCCCTTTCTAACAGACAAGGCACAATCTTTTGCAAATATAAAGCATTATCACATTAACCATAGATAGATAAAATAAAATTGCACTTAGTTTCAGCAAGGCTCTGGCTCATGAAGATCCCAGCTCCAAAAAGATTCAGTTTCCCCAGCACATGAAACTGTGGCAAACCAAATTCAATTAGCCCCACCCACACTAACAATGGCTAAGTAGACTGGCTGTTTTGTTTTTTAATTCTTAGCCCTAGAAATCTCTCAAAATAGCTCTCTTTCAGGTTTCAATTTCAAATCTGCCCCTTTGTAACAGACAAGGCACAATCTTTTGCAAATATAAAGCATTATTACATGAAACATAGGTAAATAGCAAAATAAAATTGCACTTAGTTTCAGCAAGGCTCTGGCTCATGAAGATCCCAGCTCCAAAAAGATTCAGTTTCCCCAGCACATGAGGCTGTGGCAAACCAAATCCAATTAGCCCCACCCACACTAACAATGGCTAAGTAGACTGGCTGTTCTTTTTTAATACCTACCCCTAGAGAGCTCAGAAAATAGCTCTTTCAGGTTTCAATTTCAAATCTACCCCTTTCTAACAGACAAGGCACAATCTTTTGCAAATATAAAACCTTATCACATTAAGCATAGGTACATAACATAAAATTGTAAATAGTTTCAGCAAGGCTCTGGCTCATGAATATCACAGCTCCAAAAAGATTTCAGTTTCCCCAGCACATGAGGCTGTGGCAAAGCAAATCCAATTAGCCCCACCCACTAAGAATGGCTAAGGAGACTGGCTGTTTTCTTTTTTAATTCTTAGCCCTAGAAATCTCACAAAATATCTCTCTTTCAGGTTTCAATTTCAAATCTGCCCCTTTCTAACAGACAAGGCACAATCTTTTGCAAATATAAAGCATTATCACATTAAGCATAGATAGATAAAATAAAATTGCACTTAGTTTCAGCAAGGCTCTGGCTCACGAAGACCCCAGCTCCAAAAAGTTTCAGTTTCCCCAGCACATGAAACTGTGGCAAACCAAATTCAATTAGCCCTACCCACACTAACAATGGCTAATTAGACTGGCTGTTTTTGTTTTTTTTTAATTCTTAGCCCTAGAAAGCTCACAAAATATCTTTCTTTCAGGTTTCAATTTCAAATCTGCCCCTTTCTAACAGACAAGGCACAATCTTTTGCAAATATAAAGCATTATCACATTAAGCATAGATAGATAAAATAAAATTGCACTTAGTTTCAGCAAGGCTCTGGCTCACGAAGACCCCAGCTCCAAAAAGTTTCAGTTTCCCCAGCACATGAAACTGTGGCAAACCAAATTCAATTAGCCCCACCCACACTAACAATGGCTAAGTAGACTGGCTGTTTGTTTTTAATTCTTAGCCCTAGAAATCTCTCAAAATAGCTCTCTTTCAGGTTTCAATTTCAAATCTGCCCCTTTCTAACAGACAATGCACAATCATTTGCAAATATAAAACCTTATCACATTAAGCATAGGTACATAAAATAGAATTGTAAATAGTTTCAGCAAGGCTCTGGCTCATGAATATCACAGCTCCAAAAAGATTTCAGTTTCCCCAACACATGAGGCTGTGGCAAACCAAATCCAATTAGCCCCACCCACACTAACAATGGCTAAGTAGACTAGCTGTGCTTTTTTAATTCTTAGCCCTAGAAATCTCACAAAATATCTCTTTTTCAGGTTTCAATTTCAAATCTACCCCTTTCTAACAGACAAGGCACAATCTTTTGCAAATATAAAACCTTATCCTATTAAGCAGAGGTACATAAAATAAAAATTCAGAACATAAAATTTCAATTCAATCTGCCCTTTTCTAACAGACAAGGCACAACCTTTTGTACATAGAATGCCTTATCACATTTAAGCAAAAGTAAATAACAAAATAAAATTGCACTTAGTTTCAGTAAGGCTCTGGCTCATGAAGATCCCAGCTCCAAAAAGATTCAGTTTCCCCAGCACATGAGGCTGTGGCAAACCAAATCCAATTAGCCCCACCCACACTAACAATGGCTAAGTAGACTGGCTGTGCTTTTGTAATTCTTAGCCCTAGAAAGCTCACAAAATAGCTATTTCAGGTTTCAATTTCAAATCTGCCCCTGACAGACAAAGCGCAATCTTTTGCAAATAGAAAGCACTATTACATTAATCACAGGTAAATAATAAAATAAACTTGTACTTACTTTTAGCAGGGTTCCGTCTCATGAAGATCCCAGCTCCAAAAACATTCAGTTTCCTCAGGACATGATGTTGCGCCGGAGGTGGACCGTTAGGCCGAGGTGGGGTTGGCACTACCTATCGGAGGTATCCTACGGGTCCCCACTGTCGACAGGTGGCGTGGGTAAAGGGTGGAGGCCAGCTGGTGCTTCAGCAATACCAGCTCTCATTCCCCATGGGTTGAGCCTTTGGGTACCGGGGCCGGCTGGTCTTAGGTGGGCTTCCGTATATCGTCGTCGATGGAAGGATCGAGAGGTCAGCCCAGTGGTGGTAACAGTAGAATGAAGAAGTCTGTACTGGACAAGGCAGAGTCCCGGAGACTGGCGCCAAGATAACCAAAGTCAGACAGGAGGTGCCCGAGCAAGAACAGGCCAAAGCCTGAATAGGCCAAGTCCAGGACGTAGACTTAAGAAACGTCGTAGGGAAAGCTGAAGTCAGGTCCAGTGGAAATCAGGAAGCAGTGGCATAGGTAGAGCTGAGGTCCGGTCTTGGAGAGAGTCAACGGCGTAGTCATGCAAAGCAGAGGTCATGTCCGAGAAAGCAATACAAGTGTAGGTTAGGAATCAGGAACAAGGAAACCAGGAACAGGAGTCAGTGAGGATCTGGAACCAGGACCATAGGAGAATCACCAGTAGGCAACGAGTACACAACCAGCGTGGAGACCTCTTACAAAGGCAAGCCTCAGGAGTGGAGCCCGGACTTAAGTAATGGAATTCTGCTGATGTCAACATCCGGGGCTGCGGCCAAGTTTCCGCCGTGGGCCCTTCATAAGACTTCAATGGTACGCATGCACCAAGGGTGGGGCATATTGCTGGATGGCAGCGTCTATCCGCGGGCCACATGGAGAGGCCCGACTCGGAGCACAGGGATCTGCAGCGGAGTCAGAGGCAGCAGGGGCGGCCCGAGTACGGAGCCGGCAGCCCAAACGCCGCCATGGAGGAGAAAGCAGGCACTGGATTCATCTGAGAGAGGTGAGGGGGCCAGGCTGCGGGTCTGCCGAGGCTAGCACGCATAATACATGAGACAGTGGGAAACCCAATCCAATTAGCCCCACCCACATTAACAATGGCTAAGCAGACTAGCTGTTTGTTTTTAATTCTTAGCCCTAGAAATCTCTCAAAATAGCTCTCTTTCAGGTTTCAATTTCAAATCTGCCCCTTTCTAACAGACAAGGCACAATCTTTTGCAAATATAAAACCCTATCACATTAAGCATAGGTACATAAAATAAAATTGAAAATAGTTTCAGCAAGGCTCTGGCTCATGAATATCACAGCTCCAAAAAGATTTCAGTTTCCCCAGCACATGAGGCTGTGGCAAACCAAATCCAATTAGCCCCACCCACTAAGAATGGCTAAGGAGACTGGCTGTTTTGTTTTTTAATTCTTAGCCCTAGAAATCTCACAAAATATCTTTCTTTCAAGGTTTCAATTTCAAATCTGCCCCTTTCTAACAGACAAGGCACAATCTTTTGCAAATATAAAGCATTATCACATTAAGCATAAATAGATAAAATAAAATTACACTTAGTTTCAGCAAGGCTCTGGCTCAAGAAGACCCCAGCTCCAAAACGTTTCAATTTCCCCAGCACATGAAACTGTGGCAAACCAAATTCAATTAGCCCTACCCACACTAACAATGGCTAAGTAGACTGGCTGTTTGTTTTTAATTCTTAGCCCTAGAAATCTCTCAAAATAGCTCTCTTTCAGGTTTCAATTTCAAATCTGCCCCTTTCTAACAGACAATGCACAATCATTTGCAAATATAAAACCTTATCACATTAAGCATAGGTACATAAAATAGAATTGTAAATAGTTTCAGCAAGGCTCTGGCTCATGAATATCACAGCTCCAAAAGATTTCAGTTTCCCCAGCACATGAGGCTGTGGCAAACCAAATCCAATTAGCCCCACCCACTAAGAATGGCTAAGGAGACTGGCTGTTTTCTTTTTTAATTCTTAGCCCTAGAAATCTCACAAAATATCTTTCTTTCAAGTCTCAATTTCAAATCTGCCCCTTTCTAACAGACAAGGCACAATCTTTTGCAAATATAAAGCATTATCACATTAAGCATAGATAGATAAAATAAAATTGCACTTAGTTTCAGCAAGGCTCTGGCTCACGAAGACCCCAGCTCCAAAAAGTTTCAATTTCCCCAGCACATGAAACTGTGGCAAACCAAATTCAATTAGCCCTACCCACATTAACAATGGCTAATTAGACTGGCTGTTTTTTTTTTTTTTAATTCTTAGCCCTAGAAAGCTCACAAAATATCTTTCTTTCAGGTTTCAATTTCAAATCTGCCCCTTTCTAACACACAAGGCACAATCTTTTGCAAATATAAAGCATTATCACATTAAGCATAGATAGATAAAATAAAATTGCACTTAGTTTTAGAAAGGCTCTGGCTCATGAATATCACAGCTCCAAAAAGATTTCAGTTTCCCCAGCACATGAGGCTGTGGCAAACCAAATCCAATTAGCCCCACCCACTAAGAATAGCTAAGGAGACTGGCTGTTTTGTTTTTTAATTCTTAGCCCTAGAAATCTCACAAAATATCTTTCTTTCAAGTCTCAATTTCAAATCTGCCCCTTTCTAACAGACAAGGCACAATCTTTTGCAAATATAAAGCATTATCACATTAACCATAGATAGATAAAATAAAATTGCACTTAGTTTCAGCAAGGCTCTGGCTCATGAAGATCCCAGCTCCAAAAAGATTCAGTTTCCCCAGCACATGAACTGTGGCAAACCAAATTCAATTAGCCCCACCCACACTAACAATGGCTAAGTAGACTGGCTGTTTTGTTTTTTAATTCTTAGCCCTAGAAATCTCTCAAAATAGCTCTCTTTCAGGTTTCAATTTCAAATCTGCCCCTTTGTAACAGACAAGGCACAATCTTTTGCAAATATAAAGCATTATTACATGAAACATAGGTAAATAGCAAATAAAATTGCACTTAGTTTCAGCAAGGCTCTGGCTCATGAAGATCCCAGCTCCAAAAAGATTCAGTTTCCCCAGCACATGAGGCTGTGGCAAACCAAATCCAATTAGCCCCACCCACACTAACAATGGCTAAGTAGACTGGCTGTTCTTTTTTAATACCTACCCCTAGAGAGCTCAGAAAATAGCTCTTTCAGGTTTCAATTTCAAATCTACCCCTTTCTAACAGACAAGGCACAATCTTTTGCAAATATAAAACCTTATCACATTAAGCATAGGTACATAACATAAAATTGTAAATAGTTTCAGCAAGGCTCTGGCTCATGAATATCACAGCTCCAAAAAGATTTCAGTTTCCCCAGCACATGAGGCTGTGGCAAAGCAAATCCAATTAGCCCCACCCACTAAGAATGGCTAAGGAGACTGGCTGTTTTCTTTTTTAATTCTTAGCCCTAGAAATCTCACAAAATATCTCTCTTTCAGGTTTCAATTTCAAATCTGCCCCTTTCTAACAGACAAGGCACAATCTTTTGCAAATATAAAGCATTATCACATTAAGCATAGATAGATAAAATAAAATTGCACTTAGTTTCAGCAAGGCTCTGGCTCACGAAGACCCCAGCTCCAAAAAGTTTCAGTTTCCCCAGCACATGAAACTGTGGCAAACCAAATTCAATTAGCCCTACCCACACTAACAATGGCTAATTAGACTGGCTGTTTTTGTTTTTTTTTTAATTCTTAGCCCTAGAAAGCTCACAAAATATCTTTCTTTCAGGTTTCAATTTCAAATCTGCCCCTTTCTAACAGACAAGGCACAATCTTTTGCAAATATAAAGCATTATCACATTAAGCATAGATAGATAAAATAAAATTGCACTTAGTTTCAGCAAGGCTCTGGCTCACGAAGACCCCAGCTCCAAAAAGTTTCAGTTTCCCCAGCACATGAAACTGTGGCAAACCAAATTCAATTAGCCCCACCCACACTAACAATGGCTAAGTAGACTGGCTGTTTGTTTTTAATTCTTAGCCCTAGAAATCTCTCAAAATAGCTCTCTTTCAGGTTTCAATTTCAAATCTGCCCCTTTCTAACAGACAATGCACAATCATTTGCAAATATAAAACCTTATCACATTAAGCATAGGTACATAAAATAGAATTGTAAATAGTTTCAGCAAGGCTCTGGCTCATGAATATCACAGCTCCAAAAAGATTTCAGTTTCCCCAACACATGAGGCTGTGGCAAACCAAATCCAATTAGCCCCACCCACACTAACAATGGCTAAGTAGACTAGCTGTGCTTTTTTAATTCTTAGCCCTAGAAATCTCACAAAATATCTCTTTTTCAGGTTTCAATTTCAAATCTACCCCTTTCTAACAGACAAGGCACAATCTTTTGCAAATATAAAACCTTATCCTATTAAGCAGAGGTACATAAAATAAAAATTCAGAACATAAAATTTCAATTCTGCCCTTTTCTAACAGACAAGGCACAACCTTTTGTACATAGAATGCCTTATCACATTTAAGCAAAAGTAAATAACAAAATAAAATTGCACTTAGTTTCAGTAAGGCTCTGGCTCATGAAGATCCCAGCTCCAAAAAGATTCAGTTTCCCCAGCACATGAGGCTGTGGCAAACCAAATCCAATTAGCCCCACCCACACTAACAATGGCTAAGTAGACTGGCTGTGCTTTTGTAATTCTTAGCCCTAGAAAGCTCACAAAATAGCTATTTCAGGTTTCAATTTCAAATCTGCCCCTGACAGACAAAGCGCAATCTTTTGCAAATAGAAAGCACTATTACATTAATCACAGGTAAATAATAAAATAAACTTGTACTTACTTTTAGCAGGGTTCCGTCTCATGAAGATCCCAGCTCCAAAAACATTCAGTTTCCTCAGGACATGATGTTGCGCCGGAGGTGGACCGTTAGGCCGAGGTGGGGTTGGCACTACCTATCGGAGGTATCCTACGGGTCCCCACTGTCGACAGGTGGCGTGGGTAAAGGGTGGAGGCCAGCTGGTGCTTCAGCAATACCAGCTCTCATTCCCCATGGGTTGAGCCTTTGGGTACCGGGGCCGGCTGGTCTTAGGTGGGCTTCCGTATATCGTCGTCGATGGAAGGATCGAGAGGTCAGCCCAGTGGTGGTAACAGTAGAATGAAGAAGTCTGTACTGGACAAGGCAGAGTCCCGGAGACTGGCGCCAAGATAACCAAAGTCAGACAGGAGGTGCCCGAGCAAGAACAGGCCAAAGCCTGAATAGGCCAAGTCCAGGACGTAGACTTAAGAAACGTCGTAGGGAAAGCTGAAGTCAGGTCCAGTGGAAATCAGGAAGCAGTGGCATAGGTAGAGCTGAGGTCCGGTCTTGGAGAGAGTCAACGGCGTAGTCATGCAAAGCAGAGGTCATGTCCGAGAAAGCAATACAAGTGTAGGTTAGGAATCAGGAACAAGGAAACCAGGAACAGGAGTCAGTGAGGATCTGGAACCAGGACCATAGGAGAATCACCAGTAGGCAACGAGTACACAACCAGCGTGGAGACCTCTTACAAAGGCAAGCCTCAGGAGTGGAGCCCGGACTTAAGTAATGGAATTCTGCTGATGTCAACATCCGGGGCTGCGGCCAAGTTTCCGCCGTGGGCCCTTCATAAGATTCAATGGTACGCATGCACCAAGGGTGGGGCATATTGCTGGATGGCAGCGTCTATCCGCGGGCCACATGGAGAGGCCCGACTCGGAGCACAGGGATCTGCAGCGGAGTCAGAGGCAGCAGGGGCGGCCCGAGTACGGAGCCGGCAGCCCAAACGCCGCCATGGAGGAGAAAGCAGGCACTGGATTCATCTGAGAGAGGTGAGGGGGCCAGGCTGCGGGTCTGCCGAGGCTAGCACGCATAATACATGAGACAGTGGGAAACCCAATCCAATTAGCCCCACCCACATTAACAATGGCTAAGCAGACTAGCTGTTTGTTTTTAATTCTTAGCCCTAGAAATCTCTCAAAATAGCTCTCTTTCAGGTTTCAATTTCAAATCTGCCCCTTTCTAACAGACAAGGCACAATCTTTTGCAAATATAAAACCTTATCACATTAAGCATAGGTACATAAAATAAAATTGAAAATAGTTTCAGCAAGGCTCTGGCTCATGAATATCACAGCTCCAAAAAGATTTCAGTTTCCCCAGCACATGAGGCTGTGGCAAACCAAATCCAATTAGCCCCACCCACTAAGAATGGCTAAGGAGACTGGCTGTTTTCTTTTTTAATTCTTAGCCCTAGAAATCTCACAAAATATCTTTCTTTCAAGTCTCAATTTCAAATCTGCCCCTTTCTAACAGACAAGGCACAATCTTTTGCAAATATAAAGCATTATCACATTAACCATAGATAGATAAAATAAAATTGCACTTAGTTTCAGCAAGGCTCTGGCTCATGAAGATCCCAGCTCCAAAAAGATTCAGTTTCCCCAGCACATGAAACTGTGGCAAACCAAATTCAATTAGCCCCACCCACACTAACAATGGCTAAGTAGACTGGCTGTTTTGTTTTTTAATTCTTAGCCCTAGAAATCTCTCAAAATAGCTCTCTTTCAGGTTTCAATTTCAAATCTGCCCCTTTGTAACAGACAAGGCACAATCTTTTGCAAATATAAAGCATTATTACATGAAACATAG
Organism: Rhinatrema bivittatum; assembly: GCF_901001135.1. Lineage (NCBI taxonomy): Eukaryota > Metazoa > Chordata > Amphibia > Gymnophiona > Rhinatrematidae > Rhinatrema > Rhinatrema bivittatum. The sequence goes on along the minus strand of NC_042633.1, from coordinate 28,339,250 downwards.
GTAAATAGCAAAATAAAATTGCACTTAGTTTCAGCAAGGCTCTGGCTCATGAAGATCCCAGCTCCAAAAAGATTCAGTTTCCCCAGCACATGAGGCTGTGGCAAACCAAATCCAATTAGCCCCACCCACACTAACAATGGCTAAGTAGACTGGCTGTTCTTTTTTAATACCTACCCCTAGAGAGCTCAGAAAATAGCTCTTTCAGGTTTCAATTTCAAATCTACCCCTTTCTAACAGACAAGGCACAATCTTTTGCAAATATAAAACCTTATCACATTAAGCATAGGTACATAACATAAAATTGTAAATAGTTTCAGCAAGGCTCTGGCTCATGAATATCACAGCTCCAAAAAGATTTCAGTTTCCCCAGCACATGAGGCTGTGGCAAACCAAATCCAATTAGCCCCACCCACTAAGAATGGCTAAGGAGACTGGCTGTTTTCTTTTTTAATTCTTAGCCCTAGAAATCTCACAAAATATCTCTCTTTCAGGTTTCAATTTCAAATCTGCCCCTTTCTAACAGGCAAGGCACAATCTTTTGCAAATATAAAACCTTATCACATTAAGCATAGGTACATAAAATAAAATTGTAAATAGTTTCAGCAAGGCTCTGGCTCATGAATATCACAGCTCCAAAAAGATTTCAGTTTCCCCAGCACATGAGGCTGTGGCAAACCAAATCCAATTAGCCCCACCCACTAAGAATGGCTAAGGAGACTGGCTGTTTTCTTTTTTAATTCTTAGCCCTAGAAATCTCACAAAATATCTCTCTTTCAGGTTTCAATTTCAAATCTGCCCCTTTCTAACAGACAAGGCACAATCGTTTGCAAATATAAAACCTTATCACATTAAGCATAGGTACATAACATAAAATTGTAAATAGTTTCAGCAAGGCTCTGGCTCATGAATATCACAGCTCCAAAAAGATTTCAGTTTCCCCAGCACATGAGGCTGTGGCAAACCAAATCCAATTAGCCCCACCCACTAAGAATGGCTAAGGAGACTGGCTGTTTTCTTTTTTAATTCTTAGCCCTAGAAACCTCACAAAATATCTCTCTTTCAGGTTTCAATTTCAAATCTGCCCCTTTCTAACAGACAAGGCACAATCTTTTGCAAATATAAAACCTTATCACATTAAGCATAGGTACATAAAATAAAATTGTAAATAGTTTCAGCAAGGCTCTGGCTCAAATATCACAGCTCCAAAAAGATTACAGTTTCCCAGCACATGAGGCTGTGGCAAACCAAATCCAATTAGCCCCACCCACTAAGAATGGCTAAGGAGACTGGCTGTTTTGTTTTTTAATTCTTAGCCCTAGAAATCTCACAAAATATCTTTCTTCCAAGTCTCAATTTCAAATCTGCCCCTTTCTAACAGACAAGGCACAATCTTTTGCAAATATAAAGCATTATCACATTAACCATAGATAGATAAAATAAAATTGCACTTAGTTTCAGCAAGGCTCTGGCTCATGAAGATCCCAGCTCCAAAAAGATTCAGTTTCCCCAGCACATGAAACTGTGGCAAACCAAATTCAATTAGCCCCACCCACACTAACAATGGCTAAGTAGACTGGCTGTTTTGTTTTTTAATTCTTAGCCCTAGAAATCTCTCAAAATAGCTCTCTTTCAGGTTTCAATTTCAAATCTGCCCCTTTCTAACAGACAAGGCACAATCTTTTGCAAATATAAAGCATTATTACATGAAACATAGGTAAATAGCAAAATAAAATTGCACTTAGTTTCAGCAAGGCTCTGGCTCATGAAGATCCCAGCTCCAAAAAGATTCAGTTTCCCCAGCACATGAGGCTGTGGCAAACCAAATCCAATTAGCCCCACCCACACTAACAATGGCTAAGTAGACTGGCTGTTCTTTTTTAATACCTACCCCTAGAGAGCTCAGAAAATAGCTCTTTCAGGTTTCAATTTCAAATCTACCCCTTTCTAACAGACAAGGCACAATCTTTTGCAAATATAAAACCTTATCACATTAAGCATAGGTACATAACATAAAATTGTAAATAGTTTCAGCAAGGCTCTGGCTCATGAATATCACAGCTCCAAAAAGATTTCAGTTTCCCCAGCACATGAGGCTGTGGCAAACCAAATCCAATTAGCCCCACCCACTAAGAATGGCTAAGGAGACTGGCTGTTTTCTTTTTTAATTCTTAGCCCTAGAAATCTCACAAAATATCTCTCTTTCAGGTTTCAATTTCAAATCTGCCCCTTTCTAACACACAAGGCACAATCTTTTGCAAATATAAAGCATTATCACATTAAGCATAGATAGATAAAATAAAATTGCACTTAGTTTCAGCAAGGCTCTGGCTCACGAAGACCCCAGCTCCAAAAAGTTTCAGTTTCCCCAGCACATGAAACTGTGGCAAACCAAATTCAATTAGCCCCACCCACACTAACAATGGCTAAGTAGACTGGCTGTTTGTTTTTAATTCTTAGCCCTAGAAATCTCTCAAAATAGCTCTCTTTCAGGTTTCAATTTCAAATCTGCCCCTTTCTAACAGACAATGCACAATCATTTGCAAATATAAAACCTTATCACATTAAGCATAGGTACATAAAATAGAATTGTAAATAGTTTCAGCAAGGCTCTGGCTCATGAATATCACAGCTCCAAAAAGATTTCAGTTTCCCCAACACATGAGGCTGTGGCAAACCAAATCCAATTAGCCCCACCCACACTAACAATGGCTAAGTAGACTAGCTGTGCTTTTTTAATTCTTAGCCCTAGAAATCTCACAAAATATCTCTCTTTCAGGTTTCAATTTCAAATCTACCCCTTTCTAACAGACAAGGCACAATCTTTTGCAAATATAAAACCTTATCCTATTAAGCAGAGGTACATAAAATAAAAATTCAGAACATAAAATTTCAATTTCAAATCTGCCCTTTTCTAACAGACAAGGCACAACCTTTTGTACATAGAATGCCTTATCACATTTAAGCAAAAGTAAATAACAAAATAAAATTGCACTTAGTTTCAGTAAGGCTCTGGCTCATGAAGATCCCAGCTCCAAAAAGATTCAGTTTCCCCAGCACATGAGGCTGTGGCAAACCAAATCCAATTAGCCCCACCCACACTAACAATGGCTAAGTAGACTGGCTGTGCTTTTGTAATTCTTAGCCCTAGAAAGCTCACAAAATAGCTATTTCAGGTTTCAATTTCAAATCTGCCCCTGACAGACAAAGCGCAATCTTTTGCAAATAGAAAGCACTATTACATTAATCACAGGTAAATAATAAAATAAACTTGTACTTACTTTTAGCAGGGTTCCGTCTCATGAAGATCCCAGCTCCAAAAACATTCAGTTTCCTCAGGACATGATGTTGCGCCGGAGGTGGACCGTTAGGCCGAGGTGGGGTTGGCACTACCTATAGGAGGTATCCTACGGGTCCCCACTGTCGACAGGTGGCGTGGGTAAAGGGTGGAGGCCAGCTGGTGCTTCAGCAATACCAGCTCTCATTCCCCATGGGTTGAGCCTTTGGGTACCGGGGCCGGCTGGTCTTAGGTGGGCTTCCGTATATCGTCGTCGATGGAAGGATCGAGAGGTCAGCCCAGTGGTGGTAACAGTAGAATGAAGAAGTCTGTACTGGACAAGGCAGAGTCCCGGAGACTGGCGCCAAGATAACCAAAGTCAGACAGGAGGTGCCCGAGCAAGAACAGGCCAAAGCCTGAATAGGCCAAGTCCAGGACGTAGACTTAAGAAACGTCGTAGGGAAAGCTGAAGTCAGGTCCAGTGGAAATCAGGAAGCAGTGGCATAGGTAGAGCTGAGGTCCGGTCTTGGAGAGAGTCAACGGCGTAGTCATGCAAAGCAGAGGTCATGTCCGAGAAAGCAATACAAGTGTAGGTTAGGAATCAGGAACAAGGAAACCAGGAACAGGAGTCAGTGAGGATCTGGAACCAGGACCATAGGAGAATCACCAGTAGGCAACGAGTACACAACCAGCGTGGAGACCTCTTACAAAGGCAAGCCTCAGGAGTGGAGCCCGGACTTAAGTAATGGAATTCTGCTGATGTCAACATCCGGGGCTGCGGCCAAGTTTCCGCCGTGGGCCCTTCATAAGACTCAATGGTACGCATGCACCAAGGGTGGGGCATATTGCTGGATGGCAGCGTCTATCCGCGGGCCACATGGAGAGGCCCGACTCGGAGCACAGGGATCTGCAGCGGAGTCAGAGGCAGCAGGGGCGGCCCGAGTACGGAGCCGGCAGCCCAAACGCCGCCATGGAGGAGAAAGCAGGCACTGGATTCATCTGAGAGAGGTGAGGGGGCCAGGCTGCGGGTCTGCCGAGGCTAGCACGCATAATACATGAGACAGTGGGAAACCCAATCCAATTAGCCCCACCCACATTAACAATGGCTAAGCAGACTAGCTGTTTGTTTTTAATTCTTAGCCCTAGAAATCTCTCAAAATAGCTCTCTTTCAGGTTTCAATTTCAAATCTGCCCCTTTCTAACAGACAAGGCACAATCTTTTGCAAATATAAAACCTTATCACATTAAGCATAGGTACATAAAATAAAATTGAAAATAGTTTCATCAAGGCTCTGGCTCATGAATATCACAGCTCCAAAAAGATTTCAGTTTCCCCAGCACATGAGGCTGTGGCAAACCAAATCCAATTAGCCCCACCCACTAAGAATGGCTAAGGAGACTGGCTGTTTTGTTTTTTTAATTCTTAGCCCTAGAAATCTCACAAAATATCTTTCTTTCAAGTTTCAATTTCAAATCTGCCCCTTTCTAACAGACAAGGCACAATCTTTTGCAAATATAAAGCATTATCACATTAAGCATAGATAGATAAAATAAAATTGCACTTAGTTTCAGCAAGGCTCTGGCTCACGAAGACCCCAGCTCCAAAAAGTTTCAATTTCCCCAGCACATGAAACTGTGGCAAACCAAATTCAATTAGCCCTACCCACACTAACAATGGCTAATTAGACTGGCTGTTTTTTTTTTTTTAATTCTTAGCCCTAGAAAGCTCACAAAATATCTTTCTTTCAGGTTTCAATTTCAAATCTGCCCCTTTCTAACACACAAGGCACAATCTTTTGCAAATATAAAGCATTATCACATTAAGCATAGATAGATAAAATAAAATTGCACTTAGTTTTAGAAAGGCTCTGGCTCATGAATATCACAGCTCCAAAAAGATTTCAGTTTCCCCAGCACATGAGGCTGTGGCAAACCAAATCCAATTAGCCCCACCCACTAAGAATGGCTAAGGAGACTGGCTGTTTTCTTTTTTAATTCTTAGCCCTAGAAATCTCACAAAATATCTCTCTTTCAGGTTTCAATTTCAAATCTGCCCCTTTCTAACAGACAAGGCACAATCGTTTGCAAATATAAAACCTTATCACATTAAGCATAGGTACATAACATAAAATTGTAAATAGTTTCAGCAAGGCTCTGGCTCATGAATATCACAGCTCCAAAAAGATTTCAGTTTCCCCAGCACATGAGGCTGTGGCAAACCAAATCCAATTAGCCCCACCCACTAAGAATGGCTAAGGAGACTGGCTGTTTTCTTTTTTAATTCTTAGCCCTAGAAATCTCACAAAATATCTCTCTTTCAGGTTTCAATTTCAAATCTGCCCCTTTCTAACAGACAAGGCACAATCTTTTGCAAATATAAAGCATTATCACATTAAGCATAGATAGATAAAATAAAATTGCACTTAGTTTCAGCAAGGCTCTGGCTCATGAAGATCCCAGCTCCAAAAAGATTCAGTTTCCCCAGCACATGAAACTGTGGCAAACCAAATTCAATTAGCCCCACCCACACTAACAATGGCTAAGTAGACTGGCTGTTTTGTTTTTTAATTCTTAGCCCTAGAAATCTCTCAAAATAGCTCTCTTTCAGGTTTCAATTTCAAATCTGCCCCTTTCTAACAGACAAGGCACAATCTTTTGCAAATATAAAGCATTATTACATGAAACATAGGTAAATAGCAAAATAAAATTGCACTTAGTTTCAGCAAGGCTCTGGCTCATGAAGATCCCAGCTCCAAAAAGATTCAGTTTCCCCAGCACATGAGGCTGTGGCAAACCAAATCCAATTAGCCCCACCCACACTAACAATGGCTAAGTAGACTGGCTGTTCTTTTTTAATACCTACCCCTAGAGAGCTCAGAAAATAGCTCTTTCAGGTTTCAATTTCAAATCTACCCCTTTCTAACAGACAAGGCACAATCTTTTGCAAATATAAAACCTTATCACATTAAGCATAGGTACATAACATAAAATTGTAAATAGTTTCAGCAAGGCTCTGGCTCATGAATATCACAGCTCCAAAAAGATTTCAGTTTCCCCAGCACATGAGGCTGTGGCAAACCAAATCCAATTAGCCCCACCCACTAAGAATGGCTAAGGAGACTGGCTGTTTTCTTTTTTAATTCTTAGCCCTAGAAATCTCACAAAATATCTCTCTTTCAGGTTTCAATTTCAAATCTGCCCCTTTCTAACAGACAAGGCACAATCTTTTGCAAATATAAAGCATTATCACATTAAGCATAGATAGATAAAATAAAATTGCACTTAGTTTCAGCAAGGCTCTGGCTCACGAAGACCCCAGCTCCAAAAAGTTTCAGTTTCCCCAGCACATGAAACTGTGGCAAACCAAATTCAATTAGCCCTACCCACACTAACAATGGCTAATTAGACTGGCTGTTTTTGTTTTTTTTTAATTCTTAGCCCTAGAAAGCTCACAAAATATCTTTCTTTCAGGTTTCAATTTCAAATCTGCCCCTTTCTAACACACAAGGCACAATCATTTGCAAATATAAAACCTTATCACATTAAGCATAGGTACATAAAATAGAATTGTAAATAGTTTCAGCAAGGCTCTGGCTCATGAATATCACAGCTCCAAAAAGTTTCAGTTACCCCAGCACATGAAACTGTGGCAAACCAAATTCAATTAGCCCCACCCACACTAACAATGGCTAAGTAGACTGGCTGTTTGTTTTTAATTCTTAGCCCTAGAAATCTCTCAAAATAGCTCTCTTTCAGGTTTCAATTTCAAATCTGCCCCTTTCTAACAGACAATGCACAATCATTTGCAAATATAAAACCTTATCACATTAAGCATAGGTACATAAAATAGAATTGTAAATAGTTTCAGCAAGGCTCTGGCTCATGAATATCACAGCTCCAAAAAGATTTCAGTTTCCCCAACACATGAGGCTGTGGCAAACCAAATCCAATTAGCCCCACCCACACTAACAATGGCTAAGTAGACTAGCTGTGCTTTTTTAATTCTTAGCCCTAGAAATCTCACAAAATATCTCTCTTTCAGGTTTCAATTTCAAATCTACCCCTTTCTAACAGACAAGGTACAATCTTTTGCAAATATAAAACCTTATCCTATTAAGCAGAGGTACATAAAATAAAAATTCAGAACATAAAATTTCAATTTCAAATCTGCCCTTTTCTAACAGACAAGGCACAACCTTTTGTACATAGAATGCCTTATCACATTTAAGCAAAAGTAAATAACAAAATAAAATTGCACTTAGTTTCAGTAAGGCTCTGGCTCATGAAGATCCCAGCTCCAAAAAGATTCAGTTTCCCCAGCACATGAGGCTGTGGCAAACCAAATCCAATTAGCCCCACCCACACTAACAATGGCTAAGTAGACTGGCTGTGCTTTTGTAATTCTTAGCCCTAGAAAGCTCACAAAATAGCTATTTCATGTTTCAATTTCAAATCTGCCCCTGACAGACAAAGGGCAATCTTTTGCAAATAGAAAGCACTATTACATTAATCACAGGTAAATAATAAAATAAACTTGTACTTACTTTTAGCAGGGTTCCGTCTCATGAAGATCCCAGCTCCAAAAACATTCAGTTTCCTCAGGACATGATGTTGCGCCGGAGGTGGACCGTTAGGCCGAGGTGGGGTTGGCACTACCTATAGGAGGTATCCTACGGGTCCCCACTGTCGACAGGTGGCGTGGGTAAAGGGTGGAGGCCAGCTGGTGCTTCAGCAATACCAGCTCTCATTCCCCATGGGTTGAGCCTTTGGGTACCGGGGCCGGCTGGTCTTAGGTGGGCTTCCGTATATCGTCGTCGATGGAAGGATCGAGAGGTCAGCCCAGTGGTGGTAACAGTAGAATGAAGAAGTCTGTACTGGACAAGGCAGAGTCCCGGAGACTGGCGCCAAGATAACCAAAGTCAGACAGGAGGTGCCCGAGCAAGAACAGGCCAAAGCCTGAATAGGCCAAGTCCAGGACATAGACTTAAGAAACGTCGTAGGGAAAGCTGAAGTCAGGTCCAGTGGAAATCAGGAAGCAGTGGCATAGGTAGAGCTGAGGTCCGGTCTTGGAGAGAGTCAACGGCGTAGTCATGCAAAGCAGAGGTCATGTCCGAGAAAGCAATACAAGTGTAGGTTAGGAATCAGGAACAAGGAAACCAGGAACAGGAGTCAGTGAGGATCAAGAACCAGGACCATAGAAGAATCACCAGTAGGCAACGAGTACACAACCAGCGTGGAGACCTCTTACAAAGGCAAGCCTCAGGAGTGGAGCCCGGACTTAAGTAATGGAATTCTGCTGATGTCAACATCCGGGGCAGCGGCCAATTTTCCGCCGTGGGCCCTTCATAAGACTCAATGGTACGCATGCACCAAGGGTGGGGCATATTGCTGGATGGCAGCGTCTATCCGCGGGCCACATGGAGAGGCCCGACTCGGAGCACAGGGATCTGCAGCGGAGTCAGAGGCAGCAGGGGCGGCCCGAGTACGGAGCCGGCAGCCCAAACGCCGCCATGGAGGAGAAAGCAGGCACTGGATTCATCTGAGAGAGGTGAGGGGGCCAGGCTGAGGGTCTGCCGAGGCTAGCACGCATAATACATGAGACAGTGGGAAACCCAATCCAATTAGCCCCACCCACATTAACAATGGCTAAGCAGACTAGCTGTTTGTTTTTAATTCTTAGCCCTAGAAATCTCTCAAAATAGCTCTCTTTCAGGTTTCAATTTCAAATCTGCCCCTTTCTAACAGACAAGGCACAATCTTTTGCAAATATAAAACCTTATCACATTAAGCATAGGTACATAAAATAAAATTGTAAATAGTTTCAGCAAGGCTCTGGCTCATGAATATCACAGCTCCAAAAAGATTTCAGTTTCCCCAGCACATGAGGCTGTGGCAAACCAAATCCAATTAGCCCCACCCACTAAGAATGGCTAAGGAGACTGGCTGTTTTCTTTTTTAATTCTTAGCCCTAGAAATCTCACAAAATATCTCTCTTTCAGGTTTCAATTTCAATTCTACCCCTTTCTAACAGACAAGGCACAATCTTTTGTACATAGAATGCCTTATCACATTTAAGCAAAAGTAAATAACAAAATAAAATTGCACTTAGTTTCAGCAAGGCTCTGGCTCATGAAGGTCCCAGTTCCAAAAAGTTTCAATTTCCCCAGCACATGAAACTGTGGCAAACCAAATCCAATTAGCCCCACCCACACTAACAATGGCTAAGTAGACTGGCTGTTCTTTTTTAATACCTACCCCTAGAGAGCTCACAAAATAGCTCTTTCAGGTTTCAATTTCAAATCTACCCCTTTCTAACAGACAAGGAACAATCTTTTGCAAATATAAAGTCTTATCACATTAACAATTAACAATGGCTAAGTAGACTGGCTGTTTTCTTTTTTAATTCTTAGCCCTAGAAATCTCACAAAATATCTCTCTTTCAGGTTTCAATTTCAAATCTACCCCTTTCTAACAGACAAGGCACAATCTTTTGCAAATATAAAACCTTATCCTATTAAGCAGAGGTACATAAAATAAAAATTCAGAACATAAAATTTCAATTTCAAATCTGCCCTTTTCTAATAGACAAGGCACAATCTTTTGCAAATATAAAGCCTTATCACATTAAGCATAGATAGATAAAATAAAATTGCACTTAGTTTCAGCAAGGCTCTGGCTCATGAAGATCCCTGTTCCAAAAAGATTTCAGTTTCCACAGCACATGAGGCTGTGGCAAACCAAATCCAATTAGCCCCACCCACTAAGAATGGCTAAGGAGACTGGCTGTTTTGTTTTTTAATTCTTAGCCCTAGAAATCTCACAAAATATCTTTCTTTCAAGTTTCAATTTCAAATCTGCCCCTTTCTAACAGACAAGGCACAATCTTTTGCAAATATAAAGCATTATCACATTAAGCATAGATAGATAAAATAAAATTGCACTTAATTTCAGCAAGGCTCTGGATCACGAACACCCCAGCTACAAAAAGTTTCAGTTTCCCCAGCACATGAAATTGTGGCAAACCAAATTCAATTAGCCCTACCCACACTAACAATGGCTAATTAGACTGGCTGGTTTTTTTTTTTAATTCTTAGCCCTAGAAAGCTCACAAAATATCTTTCTTTCAGGTTTCAATTTCAAATCTGCCCCTTTCTAACACACAAGGCACAATCTTTTGCAAATATAAAGCATTATCTCATTAAGCATAGATAGATAAAATAAAATTGCACTTAGTTTCAGCAAGGCTCTGGCTCATGAAGATCCCAGCTCCAAAAAGTTTCAGTTATTCAGCACATGAAACTGTGGCAAACCAAATTCAATTAGCCCCACCCACACTAACAATGGCTAAGTAGACTGGCTGTTTTGTTTTTAATTCTTAGCCCTAGAAATCTCTCAAAATAGCTCTCTTTCAGGTTTCAATTTCAAATCTGCCCCTTTCTTACAGACAAGGCACAATCATTTGCAAATATAAAACCTTATCACATTAAGCATAGGTACATAAAATACAATTGTAAATAGTTTCAGCAAGGCTCTGGCTCATGAAGATCCCAGCTCCAAAAAGTTTCAGTTAAATAGCACATGAGGCTGTGGCAAACCAAATCCAATTACCCCCACCCACTAAGAATGGCTAAGGAGACTGGCTGTTTTCTTTTTTAATTCTTAGCCCTAGAAATCTCACAAAATATCTCTCTTTCAGGTTTCAATTTCAAATCTACCCCTTTCTAACAGACAAGGCACAATCTTTTGCAAATATAAAACCTTATCCTATTAAGCAGAGGTACATAAAATAAAAATTCAGAACATAAAATTTCAATTTCAAATCTGCCCTTTTCTAACAGACAAGGCACAACCTTTTGTACATAGAATGCCTTATCACATTTAAGCAAAAGTAAATAACAAAATAAAATTGCACTTAGTTTCAGTAAGGCTCTGGCTCATGAAGATCCCAGCTCCAAAAAGATTCAGTTTCCCCAGCACATGAGGCTGTGGCAAACCAAATCCAATTAGCCCCACCCACACTAACAATGGCTAAGTAGACTGGCTGTGCTTTTGTAATTCTTAGCCCTAGAAAGCTCACAAAATAGCTATTTCAGGTTTCAATTTCAAATCTGCCCCTGACAGACAAAGCGCAATCTTTTGCAAATAGAAAGCACTATTACATTAATCACAGGTAAATAATAAAATAAACTTGTACTTACTTTTAGCAGGGTTCCGTCTCATGAAGATCCCAGCTCCAAAAACATTCAGTTTCCTCAGGACATGATGTTGCGCCGGAGGTGGACCGTTAGGCCGAGGTGGGGTTGGCACTACCTATAGGAGGTATCCTACGGGTCCCCACTGTCGACAGGTGGCGTGGGTAAAGGGTGGAGGCCAGCTGGTGCTTCAGCAATACCAGCTCTCATTCCCCATGGGTTGAGCCTTTGGGTACCGGGGCCGGCTGGTCTTAGGTGGGCTTCCGTATATCGTCGTCGATGGAAGGATCGAGAGGTCAGCCCAGTGGTGGTAACAGTAGAATGAAGAAGTCTGTACTGGACAAGGCAGAGTCCCGGAGACTGGCACCAAGATAACCAAAGTCAGACAGGAGGTGCCCGAGCAAGAACAGGCCAAAGCCTGAATAGGCCAAGTCCAGGACGTAGACTTAAGAAACGTCGTAGGGAAAGCTGAAGTCAGGTCCAGTGGAAATCAGGAAGCAGTGGCATAGGTAGAGCTGAGGTCCGGTCTTGGAGAGAGTCAACGGCGTAGTCATGCAAAGCAGAGGTCATGTCCGAGAAAGCAATACAAGTGTAGGTTAGGAATCAGGAACAAGGAAACCAGGAACAGGAGTCAGTGAGGATCTGGAACCAGGACCATAGGAGAATCACCAGTAGGCAACGAGTACACAACCAGCGTGGAGACCTCTTACAAAGGCAAGCCTCAGGAGTGGAGCCCGGACTTAAGTAATGGAATTCTGCTGATGTCAACATCCGGGGCTGCGGCCAAGTTTCCGCCGTGGGCCCTTCATAAGACTCAATGGTACGCATGCACCAAGGGTGGGGCATATTGCTGGATGGCAGCGTCTATCCGCGGGCCACATGGAGAGGCCCGACTCGGAGCACAGGGATCTGCAGCGGAGTCAGAGGCAGCAGGGGCGGCCCGAGTACGGAGCCGGCAGCCCAAACGCCGCCATGGAGGAGAAAGCAGGCACTGGATTCATCTGAGAGAGGTGAGGGGGCCAGGCTGCGGGTCTGCCGAGGCTAGCACGCATAATACATGAGACAGTGGGAAACCCAATCCAATTAGCCCCACCCACATTAACAATGGCTAAGCAGACTAGCTGTTTGTTTTTAATTCTTAGCCCTAGAAATCTCTCAAAATAGCTCTCTTTCAGGTTTCAATTTCAAATCTGCCCCTTTCTAACAGACAAGGCACAATCTTTTGCAAATATAAAACCTTATCACATTAAGCATAGGTACATAAAATAAAATTGAAAATAGTTTCAGCAAGGCTCTGGCTCATGAATATCACAGCTCCAAAAAGACTTCAGTTTCCCCAGCACATGAGGCTGTGGCAAACCAAATCCAATTAGCCCCACCCACTAAGAATGGCTAAGGAGACTGGCTGTTTTGTTTTTTAATTCTTAGCCCTAGAAATCTCACAAAATATCTTTCTTTCAAGTTTCAATTTCAAATCTGCCCCTTTCTAACAGACAAGGCACAATCTTTTGCAAATATAAAGCATTATCACATTAAGCATAGATAGATAAAATAAAATTGCACTTAGTTTCAGCAAGGCTCTGGCTCACGAAGACCCCAGCTCCAAAAAGTTTCAATTTCCCCAGCACATGAAACTGTGGCAAACCAAATTCAATTAGCCCTACCCACATTAACAATGGCTAATTAGACTGGCTGTTTTTTTTTTTTTTTAATTCTTAGCCCTAGAAAGCTCACAAAATATCTTTCTTTCAGGTTTCAATTTCAAATCTGCCCCTTTCTAACACACAAGGCACAATCTTTTGCAAATATAAAGCATTATCACATTAAGCATAGATAGATAAAATAAAATTGCACTTAGTTTTAGAAAGGCTCTGGCTCATGAATATCACAGCTCCAAAAAGATTTCAGTTTCCCCAGCACATGAGGCTGTGGCAAACCAAATCCAATTAGCCCCACCCACTAAGAATGGCTAAGGAGACTGGCTGTTTTCTTTTTTAATTCTTAGCCCTAGAAATCTCACAAAATATCTCTCTTTCAGGTTTCAATTTCAAATCTGCCCCTTTCTAACAGACAAGGCACAATCGTTTGCAAATATAAAACCTTATCACATTAAGCATAGGTACATAACATAAAATTGTAAATAGTTTCACCAAGGCTCTGGCTCATGAATATCACAGCTCCAAAAAGATTTCAGTTTCCCCAGCACATGAGGCTGTGGCAAACCAAATCCAATTAGCCCCACCCACTAAGAATGGCTAAGGAGACTGGCTGTTTTCTTTTTTAATTCTTAGCCCTAGAAATCTCACAAAATATCTCTCTTTCAGGTTTCAATTTCAAATCTGCCCCTTTCTAACAGACAAGGCACAATCTTTTGCAAATATAAAACCTTATCACATTAAGCATAGGTACATAAAATAAAATTGTAAATAGTTTCAGCAAGGCTCTGGCTCATAAATATCACAGCTCCAAAAAGATTACAGTTTCCCCAGCACATGAGGCTGTGGCAAACCAAATCCAATTAGCCCCACCCACAAAGAATGGCTAAGGAGACTGGCTGTTTTGTTTTTTAATTCTTAGCCCTAGAAATCTCACAAAATATCTTTCTTTCAAGTCTCAATTTCAAATCTGCCCCTTTCTAACAGACAAGGCACAATCTTTTGCAAATATAAAGCATTATCACATTAAGCATAGATAGATAAAATAAAATTGCACTTAGTTTCAGCAAGGCTCTGGCTCATGAAGATCCCAGCTCCAAAAAGATTCAGTTTTCCCAGCACATGAAACTGTGGCAAACCAAATTCAATTAGCCCCACCCACACTAACAATGGCTAAGTAGACTGGCTGTTTTGTTTTTTAATTCTTAGCCCTAGAAATCTCTCAAAATAGCTCTCTTTCAGGTTTCAATTTCAAATCTGCCCCTTTCTAACAGACAAGGCACAATCTTTTGCAAATATAAAGCATTATTACATGAAACATAGGTAAATAGCAAAATAAAATTGCACTTAGTTTCAGCAAGGCTCTGGCTCATGAAGATCCCAGCTCCAAAAAGATTCAGTTTCCCCAGCACATGAGGCTGTGGCAAACCAAATCCAATTAGCCCCACCCACACTAACAATGGCTAAGTAGACTGGCTGTTCTTTTTTAATACCTACCCCTAGAGAGCTCAGGAAATAGCTCTTTCAGGTTTCAATTTCAAATCTACCCCTTTCTAACAGACAAGGCACAATCTTTTGCAAATATAAAACCTTATCACATTAAGCATAGGTACATAACATAAAATTGTAAATAGTTTCAGCAAGGCTCTGGCTCATGAATATCATAGCTCCAAAAAGATTTCAGTTTCCCCAGCACATGAGGCTGTGGCAAACCAAATCCAATTAGCCCCACCCACTAAGAATGGCTAAGGAGACTGGCTGTTTTCTTTTTTAATTCTTAGCCCTAGAAATCTCACAAAATATCTCTCTTTCAGGTTTCAATTTCAAATCTGCCCCTTTCTAACAGACAAGGCACAATCTTTTGCAAATATAAAGCATTATCACATTAAGCATAGATAGATAAAATAAAATTGCACTTAGTTTCAGCAAGGCTCTGGCTCACGAAGACCCCAGCTCCAAAAAGTTTCAGTTTCCCCAGCACATGAAACTGTGGCAAACCAAATTCAATTAGCCCTACCCACACTAACAATGGCTAATTAGACTGGCTGTTTTTTGTTTTTTTTTAATTCTTAGCCCTAGAAAGCTCACAAAATATCTTTCTTTCAGGTTTCAATTTCAAATCTGCCCCTTTCTAACACACAAGGCACAATCTTTTGCAAATATAAAGCATTATCACATTAAGCATAGATAGATAAAATAAAATTGCACTTAGTTTCAGCAAGGCTCTGGCTCATGAATATCACAGCTCCAAAAAGTTTCAGTTACCCCAGCACATGAAACTGTGGCAAACCAAATTCAATTAGCCCCACCCACACTAACAATGGCTAAGTAGACTGGCTGTTTGTTTTTAATTCTTAGCCCTAGAAATCTCTCAAAATAGCTCTCTTTCAGGTTTCAATTTCAAATCTGCCCCTTTCTAACAGACAATGCACAATCATTTGCAAATATAAAACCTTATCACATTAAGCATAGGTACATAAAATAGAATTGTAAATAGTTTCAGCAAGGCTCTGGCTCATGAATATCACAGCTCCAAAAAGATTTCAGTTTCCCCAACACATGAGGCTGTGGCAAACCAAATCCAATTAGCCCCACCCACACTAACAATGGCTAAGTAGACTAGCTGTGCTTTTTTAATTCTTAGCCCTAGAAATCTCACAAAATATCTCTCTTTCAGGTTTCAATTTCAAATCTACCCCTTTCTAACAGACAAGGCACAATCTTTTGCAAATATAAAACCTTATCCTATTAAGCAGAGGTACATAAAATAAAAATTCAGAACATAAAATTTCAATTTCAAATCTGCCCTTTTCTAACAGACAAGGCACAACCTTTTGTACATAGAATGCCTTATCACATTTAAGCAAAAGTAAATAACAAAATAAAATTGCACTTAGTTTCAGTAAGGCTCTGGCTCATGAAGATCCCAGCTCCAAAAAGATTCAGTTTCCCCAGCACATGAGGCTGTGGCAAACCAAATCCAATTAGCCCCACCCACACTAACAATGGCTAAGTAGACTGGCTGTGCTTTTGTAATTCTTAGCCCTAGAAAGCTCACAAAATAGCTATTTCAGGTTTCAATTTCAAATCTGCCCCTGACAGACAAAGCGCAATCTTTTGCAAATAGAAAGCACTATTACATTAATCACAGGTAAATAATAAAATAAACTTGTACTTACTTTTAGCAGGGTTCCGTCTCATGAAGATCCCAGCTCCAAAAACATTCAGTTTCCTCAGGACATGATGTTGCGCCGGAGGTGGACCGTTAGGCCGAGGTGGGGTTGGCACTACCTATAGGAGGTATCATACGGGTCCCCACTGTCGACAGGTGGCATGGGTAAAGGGTGGAGGCCAGCTGGTGCTTCAGCAATACCAGCTCTCATTCCCCATGGGTTGAGCCTTTGGGTACCGGGGCCGGCTGGTCTTAGGTGGGCTTCCGTATATCGTCGTCGATGGAAGGATCGAGAGGTCAGCCCAGTGGTGGTAACAGTAGAATGAAGAAGTCTGTACTGGACAAGGCAGAGTCCCGGAGACTGGCGCCAAGATAACCAAAGTCAGACAGGAGGTGCCCGAGCAAGAACAGGCCAAATCCTGAATAGGCCAAGTCCAGGACGTAGACTTAAGAAACGTCGTAGGGAAAGCTGAAGTCAGGTCCAGTGGAAATCAGGAAGCAGTGGCATAGGTAGAGCTGAGGTCCGGTCTTGGAGAGAGTCAACGGCGTAGTCATGCAAAGCAGAGGTCATGTCCGAGAAAGCAATACAAGTGTAGGTTAGGAATCAGGAACAAGGAAACCAGGAACAGGAGTCAGTGAGGATCAGGAACCAGGACCATAGGAGAATCACCAGTAGGCAACGAGTACACAACCAGCGTGGAGACCTCTTACAAAGGCAAGCCTCAGGAGTGGAGCCCGGACTTAAGTAATGGAATTCTGCTGATGTCAACATCCGGGGCTGCGGCCAAGTTTCCGCCGTGGGCCCTTCATAAGACTCAATGGTACGCATGCACCAAGGGTGGGGCATATTGCTGGATGGCAGCGTCTATCCGCGGGCCACATGGAGAGGCCCGACTCGGAGCACAGGGATCTGCAGCGGAGTCAGAGGCAGCAGGGGCGGCCCGAGTACGGAGCCGGCAGCCCAAACGCCGCCATGGAGGAGAAAGCAGGCACTGGATTCATCTGAGAGAGGTGAGGGGGCCAGGCTGCGGGTCTGCCGAGGCTAGCACGCATAATACATTAGACAGTGGGAAACCCAATCCAATTAGCCCCACCCACATTAACAATGGCTAAGCAGACTAGCTGTTTGTTTTTAATTCTTAGCCCTAGAAATCTCTCAAAATAGCTCTCTTTCAGGTTTCAATTTCAAATCTGCCCCTTTCTAACAGACAAGGCACAATCTTTTGCAAATATAAAACCTTATCACATTAAGCATAGGTACATAAAATAAAATTGAAAATAGTTTCAGCAAGGCTCTGGCTCATGAATATCACAGCTCCAAAAAGATTTCAGTTTCCCCAGCACATGAGGCTGTGGCAAACCAAATCCAATTAGCCCCACCCACTAAGAATGGCTAAGGAGACTGGCTGTTTTGTTTTTTAATTCTTAGCCCTAGAAATCTCACAAAATATCTTTCTTTCAAGTTTCAATTTCAAATCTGCCCCTTTCTAACAGACAAGGCACAATCTTTTGCAAATATAAAGCATTATCACATTAAGCATAGATAGATAAAATAAAATTACACTTAGTTTCAGCAAGGCTCTGGCTCAAGAAGACCCCAGCTCCAAAACGTTTCAATTTCCCCAGCACATGAAACTGTGGCAAACCAAATTCAATTAGCCCTACCCACACTAACAGTGGCTAAGTAGACTGGCTGTTTGTTTTTAATTCTTAGCCCTAGAAATCTCTCAAAATAGCTCTCTTTCAGGTTTCAATTTCAAATCTGCCCCTTTCTAACACACAAGGCACAATCTTTTGCAAATATAAAGCATTATCACATTAAGCATAGATAGATAAAATAAAATTGCACTTAGTTTTAGAAAGGCTCTGGCTCATGAATATCACAGCTCCAAAAAGATTTCAGTTTCCCCAGCACATGAGGCTGTGGCAAACCAAATCCAATTAGCCCCACCCACTAAGAATGGCTAAGGAGACTGGCTGTTTTCTTTTTTAATTCTTAGCCCTAGAAATCTCACAAAATATCTCTCTTTCAGGTTTCAATTTCAAATCTGCCCCTTTCTAACAGACAAGGCACAATCTTTTGCAAATATAAAACCTTATCACATTAAGCATAGGTACATAACATAAAATTGTAAATAGTTTCAGCAAGGCTCTGGCTCATGAATATCACAGCTCCAAAAAGATTTCAGTTTCCCCAGCACATGAGGCTGTGGCAAACCAAATCCAATTAGCCCCACCCACTAAGAATGGCTAAGGAGACTGGCTGTTTTCTTTTTTAATTCTTAGCCCTAGAAACCTCACAAAATATCTCTCTTTCAGGTTTCAATTTCAAATCTGCCCCTTTCTAACAGACAAGGCACAATCTTTTGCAAATATAAAACCTTATCACATTAAGCATAGGTACATAAAATAAAATTGTAAATAGTTTCAGCAAGGCTCTGGCTCATAAATATCACAGCTCCAAAAAGATTACAGTTTCCCAGCACATGAGGCTGTGGCAAACCAAATCCAATTAGCCCCACCCACTAAGAATGGCTAAGGAGACTGGCTGTTTTGTTTTTTAATTCTTAGCCCTAGAAATCTCACAAAATATCTTTCTTTCAAGTCTCAATTTCAAATCTGCCCCTTTCTAACAGACAAGGCACAATCTTTTGCAAATATAAAGCATTATCACATTAACCATAGATAGAAAAAATAAAATTGCACTTAGTTTCAGCAAGGCTCTGGCTCATGAAGATCCCAGCTCCAAAAAGATTCAGTTTCCCCAGCACATGAAACTGTGGCAAACCAAATTCAATTAGCCCCACCCACACTAACAATGGCTAAGTAGACTGGCTGTTCTTTTTTAATACCTACCCCTAGAGAGCTCAGGAAATAGCTCTTTCAGGTTTCAATTTCAAATCTACCCCTTTCTAACAGACAAGGCACAATCTTTTGCAAACATAAAACCTTATCACATTAAGCATAGGTACATAACATAAAATTGTAAATAGTTTCAGCAAGGCTCTGGCTCATGAATATCATAGCTCCAAAAAGATTTCAGTTTCCCCAGCACATGAGGCTGTGGCAAACCAAATCCAATTAGCCCCACCCACTAAGAATGGCTAAGGAGACTGGCTGTTTTCTTTTTTAATTCTTAGCCCTAGAAATCTCACAAAATATCTCTCTTTCAGGTTTCAATTTCAAATCTGCCCCTTTCTAACAGACAAGGCACAATCTTTTGCAAATATAAAGCATTATCACATTAAGCATAGATAGATAAAATAAAATTGCACTTAGTTTCAGCAAGGCTCTGGCTCACGAAGACCCCAGCTCCAAAAAGTTTCAGTTTCCCCAGCACATGAAACTGTGGCAAACCAAATTCAATTAGCCCTACCCACACTAACAATGGCTAATTAAACTGGCTGTTTTTTGTTTTTTTTTAATTCTTAGCCCTAGAAAGCTCACAAAATATCTTTCTTTCAGGTTTCAATTTCAAATCTGCCCCTTTCTAACACACAAGGCACAATCTTTTGCAAATATAAAGCATTATCACATTAAGCATAGATAGATAAAATAAAATTGCACTTAGTTTCAGCAAGGCTCTGGCTCATGAATATCACAGCTCCAAAAAGTTTCAGTTACCCCAGCACATGAAACTGTGGCAAACCAAATTCAATTAGCCCCACCCACACTAACAATGGCTAAGTAGACTGGCTGTTTGTTTTTAATTCTTAGCCCTAGAAATCTCTCAAAATAGCTCTCTTTCAGGTTTCAATTTCAAATCTGCCCCTTTCTAACAGACAATGCACAATCATTTGCAAATATAAAACCTTATCACATTAAGCATAGGTACATAAAATAGAATTGTAAATAGTTTCAGCAAGGCTCTGGCTCATGAATATCACAGCTCCAAAAAGATTTCAGTTTCCCCAACACATGAGGCTGTGGCAAACCAAATCCAATTAGCCCCACCCACACTAACAATGGCTAAGTAGACTAGCTGTGCTTTTTTAATTCTTAGCCCTAGAAATCTCACAAAATATCTCTCTTTCAGGTTTCAATTTCAAATCTACCCCTTTCTAACAGACAAGGCACAATCTTTTGCAAATATAAAACCTTATCCTATTAAGCAGAGGTACATAAAATAAAAATTCAGAACATAAAATTTCAATTTCAAATCTGCCCTTTTCTAACAGACAAGGCACAACCTTTTGTACATAGAATGCCTTATCACATTTAAGCAAAAGTAAATAACAAAATAAAATTGCACTTAGTTTCAGTAAGGCTCTGGCTCATGAAGATCCCAGCTCCAAAAAGATTCAGTTTCCCCAGCACATGAGGCTGTGGCAAACCAAATCCAATTAGCCCCACCCACACTAACAATGGCTAAGTAGACTGGCTGTGCTTTTGTAATTCTTAGCCCTAGAAAGCTCACAAAATAGCTATTTCAGGTTTCAATTTCAAATCTGCCCCTGACAGACAAAGCGCAATCTTTTGCAAATAGAAAGCACTATTACATTAATCACAGGTAAATAATAAAATAAACTTGTACTTACTTTTAGCAGGGTTCCGTCTCATGAAGATCCCAGCTCCAAAAACATTCAGTTTCCTCAGGACATGATGTTGCGCCGGAGGTGGACCGTTAGGCCGAGGTGGGGTTGGCACTACCTATAGGAGGTATCCTACGGGTCCCCACTGTCGACAGGTGGCATGGGTAAAGGGTGGAGGCCAGCTGGTGCTTCAGCAATACCAGCTCTCATTCCCAATGGGTTGAGCCTTTGGGTACCGGGGCCGGCTGGTCTTAGGTGGGCTTCCGTATATCGTCGTCGATGGAAGGATCGAGAGGTCAGCCCAGTGGTGGTAACAGTAGAATAAAGAAGTCTGTACTGGACAAGGCAGAGTCCCGGAGACTGGCGCCAAGATAACCAAAGTCAGACAGGAGGTGCCCGAGCAAGAACAGGCCAAATCCTGAATAGGCCAAGTCCAGGACGTAAACTTAAGAAACGTCGTAGGGAAAGCTGAAGTCAGGTCCAGTGGAAATCAGGAAGCAGTGGCATAGGTAGAGCTGAGGTCCGGTCTTGGAGAGAGTCAACGGCGTAGTCATGCAAAGCAGAGGTCATGTCCGAGAAAGCAATACAAGTGTAGGTTAGGAATCAGGAACAAGGAAACCAGGAACAGGAGTCAGTGAGGATCAGGAACCAGGACCATAGGAGAATCACCAGTAGGCAACGAGTACACAACCAGCGTGGAGACCTCTTACAAAGGCAAGCCTCAGGAGTGGAGCCCGGACTTAAGTAATGGAATTCTGCTGATGTCAACATCCGGGGCTGCGGCCAAGTTTCCGCCGTGGGCCCTTCATAAGACTCAATGGTACGCATGCACCAAGGGTGGGGCATATTGCTGGATGGCAGCGTCTATCCGCGGGCCACATGGAGAGGCCCGACTCGGAGCACAGGGATCTGCAGCGGAGTCAGAGGCAGCAGGGGCGGCCCGAGTACGGAGCCGGCAGCCCAAACGCCGCCATGGAGGAGAAAGCAGGCACTGGATTCATCTGAGAGAGGTGAGGGGGCCAGGCTGCGGGTCTGCCGAGGCTAGCACGCATAATACATTAGACAGTGGGAAACCCAATCCAATTAGCCCCACCCACATTAACAATGGCTAAGCAGACTAGCTGTTTGTTTTTAATTCTTAGCCCTAGAAATCTCTCAAAATAGCTCTCTTTCAGGTTTCAATTTCAAATCTGCCCCTTTCTAACAGACAAGGCACAATCTTTTGCAAATATAAAACCTTATCACATTAAGCATAGGTACATAAAATAAAATTGAAAATAGTTTCAGCAAGGCTCTGGCTCATGAATATCACAGCTCCAAAAAGATTTCAGTTTCCCCAGCACATGAGGCTGTGGCAAACCAAATCCAATTAGCCCCACCCACTAAGAATGGCTAAGGAGACTGGCTGTTTTCTTTTTTAATTCTTAGCCCTAGAAATCTCACAAAATATCTTTCTTTCAAGTTTCAATTTCAAATCTGCCCCTTTCTAACAGACAAGGCACAATCTTTTGCAAATATAAAGCATTATCACATTAAGCATAGATAGATAAAATAAAATTACACTTAGTTTCAGCAAGGCTCTGGCTCAAGAAGACCCCAGCTCCAAAACGTTTCAATTTCCCCAGCACATGAAACTGTGGCAAACCAAATTCAATTAGCCCTACCCACACTAACAATGGCTAAGTAGACTGGCTGTTTGTTTTTAATTCTTAGCCCTAGAAATCTCTCAAAATAGCTCT
The DNA here is from genome assembly GCF_901001135.1 of Rhinatrema bivittatum. Taxonomy (NCBI): domain Eukaryota; kingdom Metazoa; phylum Chordata; class Amphibia; order Gymnophiona; family Rhinatrematidae; genus Rhinatrema; species Rhinatrema bivittatum. The sequence continues at coordinate 28,316,686 of NC_042633.1, read as the reverse complement.
CTTTCAGGTTTCAATTTCAAATATGCCCCTTTCTAACAGACAATGCACAATCATTTGCAAATATAAAACCTTATCACATTAAGCATAGGTACATAAAATAGAATTGTAAATAGTTTCAGCAAGGCTCTGGCTCATGAATATCACAGCTCCAAAAAGATTTCAGTTTCCCCAGCACATGAGGCTGTGGCAAACCAAATCCAATTAGCCCCACCCACTAAGAATGGCTAAGGAGACTGGCTGTTTTCTTTTTTAATTCTTAGCCCTAGAAATCTCACAAAATATCTCTCTTTCAGGTTTCAATTTCAAATCTGCCCCTTTCTAACAGACAAGGCACAATCTTTTGCAAATATAAAACCTTATCACATTAAGCATAGGTACATAAAATAAAATTGTAAATAGTTTCAGCAAGGCTCTGGCTCATGAATATCACAGCTCCAAAAAGATTTCAGTTTCCCCAGCACATGAGGCTGTGGCAAACCAAATCCAATTAGCCCCACCCACTAAGAATGGCTAAGGAGACTGGCTGTTTTCTTTTTTAATTCTTAGCCCTAGAAATCTCACAAAATATCTCTCTTTCAGGTTTCAATTTCAAATCTGCCCCTTTCTAACAGACAAGGCACAATCGTTTGCAAATATAAAACCTTATCACATTAAGCATAGGTACATAACATAAAATTGTAAATAGTTTCAGCAAGGCTCTGGCTCATGAATATCACAGCTCCAAAAAGATTTCAGTTTCCCCAGCACATGAGGCTGTGGCAAACCAAATCCAATTAGCCCCACCCACTAAGAATGGCTAAGGAGACTGGCTGTTTTCTTTTTTAATTCTTAGCCCTAGAAATCTCACAAAATATCTCTCTTTCAGGTTTCAATTTCAAATCTGCCCCTTTCTAACAGGCAAGGCACAATCTTTTGCAAATATAAAACCTTATCACATTAAGCATAGGTACATAAAATAAAATTGTAAATAGTTTCAGCAAGGCTCTGGCTCATAAATATCACAGCTCCAAAAAGATTACAGTTTCCCAGCACATGAGGCTGTGGCAAACCAAATCCAATTAGCCCCACCCACTAAGAATGGCTAAGGAGACTGGCTGTTTTGTTTTTTAATTCTTAGCCCTAGAAATCTCACAAAATATCTTTCTTTCAAGTCTCAATTTCAAATCTGCCCCTTTCTAACAGACAAGGCACAATCTTTTGCAAATATAAAGCATTATCACATTAAGCATAGATAGATAAAATAAAATTACACTTAGTTTCAGCAAGGCTCTGGCTCAAGAAGACCCCAGCTCCAAAACGTTTCAATTTCCCCAGCACATGAAACTGTGGCAAACCAAATTCAATTAGCCCTACCCACACTAACAATGGCTAAGTAGACTGGCTGTTTGTTTTTAATTCTTAGCCCTAGAAATCTCTCAAAATAGCTCTCTTTCAGGTTTCAATTTCAAATCTGCCCCTTTCTAACACACAAGGCACAATCTTTTGCAAATATAAAGCATTATCACATTAAGCATAGATAGATAAAATAAAATTGCACTTAGTTTTAGAAAGGCTCTGGCTCATGAATATCACAGCTCCAAAAAGATTTCAGTTTCCCCAGCACATGAGGCTGTGGCAAACCAAATCCAATTAGCCCCACCCACTAAGAATGGCTAAGGAGACTGGCTGTTTTCTTTTTTAATTCTTAGCCCTAGAAATCTCACAAAATATCTCTCTTTCAGGTTTCAATTTCAAATCTGCCCCTTTCTAACAGACAAGGCACAATCTTTTGCAAATATAAAACCTTATCACATTAAGCATAGGTACATAACATAAAATTGTAAATAGTTTCAGCAAGGCTCTGGCTCATGAATATCACAGCTCCAAAAAGATTTCAGTTTCCCCAGCACATGAGGCTGTGGCAAACCAAATCCAATTAGCCCCACCCACTAAGAATGGCTAAGGAGACTGGCTGTTTTCTTTTTTAATTCTTAGCCCTAGAAACCTCACAAAATATCTCTCTTTCAGGTTTCAATTTCAAATCTGCCCCTTTCTAACAGACAAGGCACAATCTTTTGCAAATATAAAACCTTATCACATTAAGCATAGGTACATAAAATAAAATTGTAAATAGTTTCAGCAAGGCTCTGGCTCATAAATATCACAGCTCCAAAAAGATTACAGTTTCCCAGCACATGAGGCTGTGGCAAACCAAATCCAATTAGCCCCACCCACTAAGAATGGCTAAGGAGACTGGCTGTTTTGTTTTTTAATTCTTAGCCCTAGAAATCTCACAAAATATCTTTCTTTCAAGTCTCAATTTCAAATCTGCCCCTTTCTAACAGACAAGGCACAATCTTTTGCAAATATAAAGCATTATCACATTAACCATAGATAGATAAAATAAAATTGCACTTAGTTTCAGCAAGGCTCTGGCTCATGAAGATCCCAGCTCCAAAAAGATTCAGTTTCCCCAGCACATGAAACTGTGGCAAACCAAATTCAATTAGCCCCACCCACACTAACAATGGCTAAGTAGACTGGCTGTTCTTTTTTAATACCTACCCCTAGAGAGCTCAAGAAATAGCTCTTTCAGGTTTCAATTTCAAATCTACCCCTTTCTAACAGACAAGGCACAATCTTTTGCAAATATAAAACCTTATCACATTAAGCATAGGTACATAACATAAAATTGTAAATAGTTTCAGCAAGGCTCTGGCTCATGAATATCATAGCTCCAAAAAGATTTCAGTTTCCCCAGCACATGAGGCTGTGGCAAACCAAATCCAATTAGCCCCACCCACTAAGAATGGCTAAGGAGACTGGCTGTTTTCTTTTTTAATTCTTAGCCCTAGAAAGCTCACAAAATATCTTTCTTTCAGGTTTCAATTTCAAATCTGCCCCTTTCTAACACACAAGGCACAATCTTTTGCAAATATAAAGCATTATCACATTAAGCATAGATAGATAAAATAAAATTGCACTTAGTTTCAGCAAGGCTCTGGCTCATGAATATCACAGCTCCAAAAAGATTTCAGTTTCCCCAACACATGAGGCTGTGGCAAACCAAATCCAATTAGCCCCACCCACACTAACAATGGCTAAGTAGACTAGCTGTGCTTTTTTAATTCTTAGCCCTAGAAATCTCACAAAATATCTCTCTTTCAGGTTTCAATTTCAAATCTACCCCTTTCTAACAGACAAGGCACAATCTTTTGCAAATATAAAACCTTATCCTATTAAGCAGAGGTACATAAAATAAAAATTCAGAACATAAAATTTCAATTTCAAATCTGCCCTTTTCTAACAGACAAGGCACAACCTTTTGTACATAGAATGCCTTATCACATTTAAGCAAAAGTAAATAACAAAATAAAATTGCACTTAGTTTCAGTAAGGCTCTGGCTCATGAAGATCCCAGCTCCAAAAAGATTCAGTTTCCCCAGCACATGAGGCTGTGGCAAACCAAATCCAATTAGCCCCACCCACACTAACAATGGCTAAGTAGACTGGCTGTGCTTTTGTAATTCTTAGCCCTAGAAAGCTCACAAAATAGCTATTTCAGGTTTCAATTTCAAATCTGCCCCTGACAGACAAAGCGCAATCTTTTGCAAATAGAAAGCACTATTACATTAATCACAGGTAAATAATAAAATAAACTTGTACTTACTTTTAGCAGGGTTCCGTCTCATGAAGATCCCAGCTCCAAAAACATTCAGTTTCCTCAGGACATGATGTTGCGCCGGAGGTGGACCGTTAGGCCGAGGTGGGGTTGGCACTACCTATAGGAGGTATCCTACGGGTCCCCACTGTCAACAGGTGGGATGGGTAAAGGGTGGAGGCCAGCTGGTGCTTCAGCAATACCAGCTCTCATTCCCCATGGGTTGAGCCTTTGGGTACCGGGGCCGGCTGGTCTTAGGTGGGCTTCCGTATATCGTCGTCGATGGAAGGATCGAGAGGTCAGGCCAGTGGTGGTAACAGTAGAATGAAGAAGTCTGTACTGGACAAGGCAGAGTCCCGGAGACTGGCGCCAAGATAACCAAAGTCAGACAGGAGGTGCCCGAGCAAGAACAGGCCAAATCCTGAATAGGCCAAGTCCAGGACGTAAACTTAAGAAACGTCGTAGGGAAAGCTGAAGTCAGGTCCAGTGGAAATCAGGAAGCAGTGGCATAGGTAGAGCTGAGGTCCGGTCTTGGAGAGAGTCAACGGCGTAGTCATGCAAAGCAGAGGTCATGTCCGAGAAAGCAATACAAGTGTAGGTTAGGAATCAGGAACAAGGAAACCAGGAACAGGAGTCAGTGAGGATCAGGAACCAGGACCATAGGAGAATCACCAGTAGGCAACGAGTACACAACCAGCGTGGAGACCTCTTACAAAGGCAAGCCTCAGGAGTGGAGCCCGGACTTAAGTAATGGAATTCTGCTGATGTCAACATCCGGGGCTGCGGCAAAGTTTCCGCCGTGGGCCCTTCATAAGACTCAATGGTACGCATGCACCAAGGGTGGGGCATATTGCTGGATGGCAGCGTCTATCCGCGGGCCACATGGAGAGGCCCGACTCGGAGCACAGGGATCTGCAGCGGAGTCAGAGGCAGCAGGGGCGGCCCGAGTACGGAGCCGGCAGCCCAAACGCCGCCATGGAGGAGAAAGCAGGCACTGGATTCATCTGAGAGAGGTGAGGGGGCCAGGCTGCGGGTCTGCCGAGGCTAGCACGCATAATACATTAGACAGTGGGAAACCCAATCCAATTAGCCCCACCCACATTAACAATGGCTAAGCAGACTAGCTGTTTGTTTTTAATTCTTAGCCCTAGAAATCTCTCAAAATAGCTCTCTTTCAGGTTTCAATTTCAAATCTGCCCCTTTCTAACAGACAAGGCACAATCTTTTGCAAATATAAAGCATTATCACATTAAGCATAGGTACATAAAATAGAATTGTAAATAGTTTCAGCAAGGCTCTGGCTCATGAATATCACAGCTCCAAAAAGATTTCAGTTTCCCCAGCACATGAGGCTGTGGCAAACCAAATCCAATTAGCCCCACCCACTAAGAATGGCTAAGGAGACTGGCTGTTTTCTTTTTTAATTCTTAGCCCTAGAAATCTCACAAAATATCTCTCTTTCAGGTTTCAATTTCAAATCTGCCCCTTTCTAACAGACAAGGCACAATCTTTTGCAAATATAAAACCTTATCACATTAAGCATAGGTACATAAAATAAAATTGTAAATAGTTTCAGCAAGGCTCTGGCTCATGAATATCACAGCTCCAAAAAGATTTCAGTTTCCCCAGCACATGAGGCTGTGGCAAACCAAATCCAATTAGCCCCACCCACTAAGAATGGCTAAGGAGACTGGCTGTTTTCTTTTTTAATTCTTAGGCCTAGAAATCTCACAAAATATCTCTCTTTCAGGTTTCAATTTCAAATCTGCCCCTTTCTAACAGACAAGGCACAATCGTTTGCAAATATAAAACCTTATCACATTAAGCATAGGTACATAACATAAAATTGTAAATAGTTTCAGCAAGGCTCTGGCTCATGAATATCACAGCTCCAAAAAGATTTCAGTTTCCCCAGCACATGAGGCTGTGGCAAACCAAATCCAATTAGCCCCACCCACTAAGAATGGCTAAGGAGACTGGCTGTTTTCTTTTTTAATTCTTAGCCCTAGAAATCTCACAAAATATCTCTCTTTCAGGTTTCAATTTCAAATCTGCCCCTTTCTAACAGGCAAGGCACAATCTTTTGCAAATATAAAACCTTATCACATTAAGCATAGGTACATAAAATAAAATTGTAAATAGTTTCAGCAAGGCTCTGGCTCATAAATATCACAGCTCCAAAAAGATTACAGTTTCCCAGCACATGAGGCTGTGGCAAACCAAATCCAATTAGCCCCACCCACTAAGAATGGCTAAGGAGACTGGCTGTTTTGTTTTTTAATTCTTAGCCCTAGAAATCTCACAAAATATCTTTCTTTCAAGTCTCAATTTCAAATCTGCCCCTTTCTAACAGACAAGGCACAATCTTTTGCAAATATAAAGCATTATCACATTAACCATAGATAGATAAAATAAAATTGCACTTAGTTTCAGCAAGGCTCTGGCTCATGAAGATCCCAGCTCCAAAAAGATTCAGTTTCCCCAGCACATGAAACTGTGGCAAACCAAATTCAATTAGCCCCACCCACACTAACAATGGCTAAGTAGACTGGCTGTTTTGTTTTTTAATTCTTAGCCCTAGAAATCTCTCAAAATAGCTCTCTTTCAGGTTTCAATTTCAAATCTGCCCCTTTCTAACAGACAAGGCACAATCTTTTGCAAATATAAAGCATTATTACATGAAACATAGGTAAATAGCAAAATAAAATTGCACTTAGTTTCAGCAAGGCTCTGGCTCATGAAGATCCCAGCTCCAAAAAGATTCAGTTTCCCCAGCACATGAGGCTGTGGCAAACCAAATCCAATTAGCCCCACCCACACTAACAATGGCTAAGTAGACTGGCTGTTCTTTTTTAATACCTACCCCTAGAGAGCTCAGAAAATAGCTCTTTCAGGTTTCAATTTCAAATCTACCCCTTTCTAACAGACAAGGCACAATCTTTTGCAAATATAAAACCTTATCACATTAAGCATAGGTACATAACATAAAATTGTAAATAGTTTCAGCAAGGCTCTGGCTCATGAATATCACAGCTCCAAAAAGATTTCAGTTTCCCCAGCACATGAGGCTGTGGCAAACCAAATCCAATTAGCCCCACCCACTAAGAATGGCTAAGGAGACTGGCTGTTTTCTTTTTTAATTCTTAGCCCTAGAAATCTCACAAAATATCTCTCTTTCAGGTTTCAATTTCAAATCTGCCCCTTTCTAACAGACAAGGCACAATCTTTTGCAAATATAAAGCATTATCACATTAAGCATAGATAGATAAAATAAAATTGCACTTAGTTTCAGCAAGGCTCTGGCTCATGAATATCACAGCTCCAAAAAGTTTCAGTTACCCCAGCACATGAAACTGTGGCAAACCAAATTCAATTAGCCCCACCCACACTAACAATGGCTAAGTAGACTGGCTGTTTGTTTTTAATTCTTAGCCCTAGAAATCTCTCAAAATAGCTCTCTTTCAGGTTTCAATTTCAAATCTGCCCCTTTCTAACAGACAATGCACAATCATTTGCAAATATAAAACCTTATCACATTAAGCATAGGTACATAAAATAGAATTGTAAATAGTTTCAGCAAGGCTCTGGCTCATGAATATCACAGCTCCAAAAAGATTTCAGTTTCCCCAACACATGAGGCTGTGGCAAACCAAATCCAATTAGCCCCACCCACACTAACAATGGCTAAGTAGACTAGCTGTGCTTTTTTAATTCTTAGCCCTAGAAATCTCACAAAATATCTCTCTTTCAGGTTTCAATTTCAAATCTACCCCTTTCTAACAGACAAGGCACAATCTTTTGCAAATATAAAACCTTATCCTATTAAGCAGAGGTACATAAAATAAAAATTCAGAACATAAAATTTCAATTTCAAATCTGCCCTTTTCTAACAGACAAGGCACAACCTTTTGTACATAGAATGCCTTATCACATTTAAGCAAAAGTAAATAACAAAATAAAATTGCACTTAGTTTCAGTAAGGCTCTGGCTCATGAAGATCCCAGCTCCAAAGAGATTCAGTTTCCCCAGCACATGAGGCTGTGGCAAACCAAATCCAATTAGCCCCACCCACACTAACAATGGCTAAGTAGACTGGCTGTGCTTTTGTAATTCTTAGCCCTAGAAAGCTCACAAAATAGCTATTTCAGGTTTCAATTTCAAATCTGCCCCTGACAGACAAAGCGCAATCTTTTGCAAATAGAAAGCACTATTACATTAATCACAGGTAAATAATAAAATAAACTTGTACTTACTTTTAGCAGGGTTCCGTCTCATGAAGATCCCAGCTCCAAAAACATTCAGTTTCCTCAGGACATGATGTTGCGCCGGAGGTGGACCGTTAGGCCGAGGTGGGGTTGGCACTACCTATAGGAGGTATCCTACGGGTCCCCACTGTCGACAGGTGGCGTGGGTAAAGGGTGGAGGCCAGCTGGTGCTTCAGCAATACCAGCTCTCATTCCCCATGGGTTGAGCCTTTGGGTACCGGGGCCGGCTGGTCTTAGGTGGGCTTCCGTATATCGTCGTCGATGGAAGGATCGAGAGGTCAGCCCAGTGGTGGTAACAGTAGAATGAAGAAGTCTGTACTGGACAAGGCAGAGTCCCGGAGACTGGCGCCAAGATAACCAAAGTCAGACAGGAGGTGCCCGAGCAAGAACAGGCCAAAGCCTGAATAGGCCAAGTCCAGGACGTAGACTTAAGAAACGTCGTAGGGAAAGCTGAAGTCAGGTCCAGTGGAAATCAGGAAGCAGTGGCATAGGTAGAGCTGAGGTCCGGTCTTGGAGAGAGTCAACGGCGTAGTCATGCAAAGCAGAGGTCATGTCCGAGAAAGCAATACAAGTGTAGGTTAGGAATCAGGAACAAGGAAACCAGGAACAGGAGTCAGTGAGGATCTGGAACCAGGACCATAGGAGAATCACCAGTAGGCAACGAGTACACAACCAGCGTGGAGACCTCTTACAAAGGCAAGCCTCAGGAGTGGAGCCCGGACTTAAGTAATGGAATTCTGCTGATGTCAACATCCGGGGCTGCGGCCAAGTTTCCGCCGTGGGCCCTTCATAAGACTCAATGGTACGCATGCACCAAGGGTGGGGCATATTGCTGGATGGCAGCGTCTATCCGCGGGCCACATGGAGAGGCCCGACTCGGAGCACAGGGATCTGCAGCGGAGTCAGAGGCAGCAGGGGCGGCCCGAGTACGGAGCCGGCAGCCCAAACGCCGCCATGGAGGAGAAAGCAGGCACTGGATTCATCTGAGAGAGGTGAGGGGGCCAGGCTGCGGGTCTGCCGAGGCTAGCACGCATAATACATGAGACAGTGGGAAACCCAATCCAATTAGCCCCACCCACATTAACAATGGCTAAGCAGACTAGCTGTTTGTTTTTAATTCTTAGCCCTAGAAATCTCTCAAAATAGCTCTCTTTCAGGTTTCAATTTCAAATCTGCCCCTTTCTAACAGACAAGGCACAATCTTTTGCAAATATAAAACCTTATCACATTAAGCATAGGTACATAAAATAAAATTGAAAATAGTTTCAGCAAGGCTCTGGCTCATGAATATCACAGCTCCAAAAAGATTTCAGTTTCCCCAGCACATGAGGCTGTGGCAAACCAAATCCAATTAGCCCCACCCACTAAGAATGGCTAAGGAGACTGGCTGTTTTGTTTTTTTAATTCTTAGCCCTAGAAATCTCACAAAATATCTTTCTTTCAAGTTTCAATTTCAAATCTGCCCCTTTCTAACAGACAAGGCACAATCTTTTGCAAATATAAAGCATTATCACATTAAGCATAGATAGATAAAATAAAATTGCACTTAGTTTCAGCAAGGCTCTGGCTCACGAAGACCCCAGCTCCAAAAAGTTTCAATTTCCCCAGCACATGAAACTGTGGCAAACCAAATTCAATTAGCCCTACCCACACTAACAATGGCTAATTAGACTGGCTGTTTTTTTTTTTTTAATTCTTAGCCCTAGAAAGCTCACAAAATATCTTTCTTTCAGGTTTCAATTTCAAATCTGCCCCTTTCTAACACACAAGGCACAATCTTTTGCAAATATAAAGCATTATCACATTAAGCATAGATAGATAAAATAAAATTGCACTTAGTTTTAGAAAGGCTCTGGCTCATGAATATCACAGCTCCAAAAAGATTTCAGTTTCCCCAGCACATGAGGCTGTGGCAAACCAAATCCAATTAGCCCCACCCACTAAGAATGGCTAAGGAGACTGGCTGTTTTCTTTTTTAATTCTTAGCCCTAGAAATCTCACAAAATATCTCTCTTTCAGGTTTCAATTTCAAATCTGCCCCTTTCTAACAGACAAGGCACAATCGTTTGCAAATATAAAACCTTATCACATTAAGCATAGGTACATAACATAAAATTGTAAATAGTTTCAGCAAGGCTCTGGCTCATGAATATCACAGCTCCAAAAAGATTTCAGTTTCCCCAGCACATGAGGCTGTGGCAAACCAAATTCAATTAGCCCCACCCACTAAGAATGGCTAAGGAGACTGGCTGTTTTCTTTTTTAATTCTTAGCCCTAGAAATCTCACAAAATATCTCTCTTTCAGGTTTCAATTTCAAATCTGCCCCTTTCTAACACACAAGGCACAATCTTTTGCAAATATAAAGCATTATCACATTAAGCATAGATAGATAAAATAAAATTGCACTTAGTTTCAGCAAGGCTCTGGCTCATGAATATCACAGCTCCAAAAAGTTTCAGTTACCCCAGCACATGAAACTGTGGCAAACCAAATTCAATTAGCCCCACCCACACTAACAATGGCTAAGTAGACTGGCTGTTTGTTTTTAATTCTTAGCCCTAGAAATCTCTCAAAATAGCTCTCTTTCAGGTTTCAATTTCAAATCTACCCCTTTCTAACAGACAAGGCACAATCTTTTGCAAATATAAAACCTTATCCTATTAAGCAGAGGTACATAAAATAAAAATTCAGAACATAAAATTTCAATTTCAAATCTGCCCTTTTCTAACAGACAAGGCACAACCTTTTGTACATAGAATGCCTTATCACATTTAAGCAAAAGTAAATAACAAAATAAAATTGCACTTAGTTTCAGTAAGGCTCTGGCTCATGAAGATCCCAGCTCCAAAAAGATTCAGTTTCCCCAGCACATGAGGCTGTGGCAAACCAAATCCAATTAGCCCCACCCACACTAACAATGGCTAAGTAGACTGGCTGTGCTTTTGTAATTCTTAGCCCTAGAAAGCTCACAAAATAGCTATTTCAGGTTTCAATTTCAAATCTGCCCCTGACAGACAAAGCGCAATCTTTTGCAAATAGAAAGCACTATTACATTAATCACAGGTAAATAATAAAATAAACTTGTACTTACTTTTAGCAGGGTTCCGTCTCATGAAGATCCCAGCTCCAAAAACATTCAGTTTCCTCAGGACATGATGTTGCGCCGGAGGTGGACCGTTAGGCCGAGGTGGGGTTGGCACTACCTATAGGAGGTATCCTACGGGTCCCCACTGTCGACAGGTGGCATGGGTAAAGGGTGGAGGCCAGCTGGTGCTTCAGCAATACCAGCTCTCATTCCCCATGGGTTGAGCCTTTGGGTACCGGGGCCGGCTGGTCTTAGGTGGGCTTCCGTATATCGTCGTCGATGGAAGGATCGAGAGGTCAGGCCAGTGGTGGTAACAGTAGAATGAAGAAGTCTGTACTGGACAAGGCAGAGTCCCGGAGACTGGCGCCAAGATAACCAAAGTCAGACAGGAGGTGCCCGAGCAAGAACAGGCCAAATCCTGAATAGGCCAAGTCCAGGACGTAAACTTAAGAAACGTCGTAGGGAAAGCTGAAGTCAGGTCCAGTGGAAATCAGGAAGCAGTGGCATAGGTAGAGCTGAGGTCCGGTCTTGGAGAGAGTCAACGGCGTAGTCATGCAAAGCAGAGGTCATGTCCGAGAAAGCAATACAAGTGTAGGTTAGGAATCAGGAACAAGGAAACCAGGAACAGGAGTCAGTGAGGATCAGGAACCAGGACCATAGGAGAATCACCAGTAGGCAACGAGTACACAACCAGCGTGGAGACCTCTTACAAAGGCAAGCCTCAGGAGTGGAGCCCGGACTTAAGTAATGGAATTCTGCTGATGTCAACATCCGGGGCTGCGGCAAAGTTTCCGCCGTGGGCCCTTCATAAGACTCAATGGTACGCATGCACCAAGGGTGGGGCATATTGCTGGATGGCAGCGTCTATCCGCGGGCCACATGGAGAGGCCCGACTCGGAGCACAGGGATCTGCAGCGGAGTCAGAGGCAGCAGGGGCGGCCCGAGTACGGAGCCGGCAGCCCAAACGCCGCCATGGAGGAGAAAGCAGGCACTGGATTCATCTGAGAGAGGTGAGGGGGCCAGGCTGCGGGTCTGCCGAGGCTAGCACGCATAATACATTAGACAGTGGGAAACCCAATCCAATTAGCCCCACCCACATTAACAATGGCTAAGCAGACTAGCTGTTTGTTTTTAATTCTTAGCCCTAGAAATCTCTCAAAATAGCTCTCTTTCAGGTTTCAATTTCAAATCTGCCCCTTTCTAACAGACAAGGCACAATCTTTTGCAAATATAAAACCTTATCACATTAAGCATAGGTACATAAAATAGAATTGTAAATAGTTTCAGCAAGGCTCTGGCTCATGAATATCACAGCTCCAAAAAGATTTCAGTTTCCCCAGCACATGAGGCTGTGGCAAACCAAATCCAATTAGCCCCACCCACTAAGAATGGCTAAGGAGACTGGCTGTTTTCTTTTTTAATTCTTAGCCCTAGAAATCTCACAAAATATCTCTCTTTCAGGTTTCAATTTCAAATCTGCCCCTTTCTAACAGACAAGGCACAATCTTTTGCAAATATAAAACCTTATCACATTAAGCATAGGTACATAAAATAAAATTGTAAATAGTTTCAGCAAGGCTCTGGCTCATGAATATCACAGCTCCAAAAAGATTTCAGTTTCCCCAGCACATGAGGCTGTGGCAAACCAAATCCAATTAGCCCCACCCACTAAGAATGGCTAAGGAGACTGGCTGTTTTCTTTTTTAATTCTTAGCCCTAGAAATCTCACAAAATATCTCTCTTTCAGGTTTCAATTTCAAATCTGCCCCTTTCTAACAGACAAGGCACAATCGTTTGCAAATATAAAACCTTATCACATTAAGCATAGGTACATAACATAAAATTGTAAATAGTTTCAGCAAAGCTCTGGCTCATGAATATCACAGCTCCAAAAAGATTTCAGTTTCCCCAGCACATGAGGCTGTGGCAAACCAAATCCAATTAGCCCCACCCACTAAGAATGGCTAAGGAGACTGGCTGTTTTCTTTTTTAATTCTTAGCCCTAGAAATCTCACAAAATATCTCTCTTTCAGGTTTCAATTTCAAATCTGCCCCTTTCTAACAGGCAAGGCACAATCTTTTGCAAATATAAAACCTTATCACATTAAGCATAGGTACATAAAATAAAATTGTAAATAGTTTCAGCAAGGCTCTGGCTCATAAATATCACAGCTCCAAAAAGATTACAGTTTCCCAGCACATGAGGCTGTGGCAAACCAAATCCAATTAGCCCCACCCACTAAGAATGGCTAAGGAGACTGGCTGTTTTGTTTTTTAATTCTTAGCCCTAGAAATCTCACAAAATATCTTTCTTTCAAGTCTCAATTTCAAATCTGCCCCTTTCTAACAGACAAGGCACAATCTTTTGCAAATATAAAGCATTATCACATTAACCATAGATAGATAAAATAAAATTGCACTTAGTTTCAGCAAGGCTCTGGCTCATGAAGATCCCAGCTCCAAAAAGATTCAGTTTCCCCAGCACATGAAACTGTGGCAAACCAAATTCAATTAGCCCCACCCACACTAACAATGGCTAAGTAGACTGGCTGTTTTGTTTTTTAATTCTTAGCCCTAGAAATCTCTCAAAATAGCTCTCTTTCAGGTTTCAATTTCAAATCTGCCCCTTTCTAACAGACAAGGCACAATCTTTTGCAAATATAAAGCATTATTACATGAAACATAGGTAAATAGCAAAATAAAATTGCACTTAGTTTCAGCAAGGCTCTGGCTCATGAAGATCCCAGCTCCAAAAAGATTCAGTTTCCCCAGCACATGAGGCTGTGGCAAACCAAATCCAATTAGCCCCACCCACACTAACAATGGCTAAGTAGACTGGCTGTTCTTTTTTAATACCTACCCCTAGAGAGCTCAGAAAATAGCTCTTTCAGGTTTCAATTTCAAATCTACCCCTTTCTAACAGACAAGGCACAATCTTTTGCAAATATAAAACCTTATCACATTAAGCATAGGTACATAACATAAAATTGTAAATAGTTTCAGCAAGGCTCTGGCTCATGAATATCACAGCTCCAAAAAGATTTCAGTTTCCCCAGCACATGAGGCTGTGGCAAACCAAATCCAATTAGCCCCACCCACTAAGAATGGCTAAGGAGACTGGCTGTTTTCTTTTTTAATTCTTAGCCCTAGAAATCTCACAAAATATCTCTCTTTCAGGTTTCAATTTCAAATCTGCCCCTTTCTAACAGACAAGGCACAATCTTTTGCAAATATAAAGCATTATCACATTAAGCATAGATAGATAAAATAAAATTGCACTTAGTTTCAGCAAGGCTCTGGCTCACGAAGACCCCAGCTCCAAAAAGTTTCAGTTTCCCCAGCACATGAAACTGTGGCAAACCAAATTCAATTAGCCCTACCCACACTAACAATGGCTAATTAGACTGGCTGTTTTTGTTTTTTTTTAATTCTTAGCCCTAGAAAGCTCACAAAATATCTTTCTTTCAGGTTTCAATTTCAAATCTGCCCCTTTCTAACACACAAGGCACAATCTTTTGCAAATATAAAGCATTATCACATTAAGCATAGATAGATAAAATAAAATTGCACTTAGTTTCAGCAAGGCTCTGGCTCATGAATATCACAGCTCCAAAAAGTTTCAGTTACCCCAGCACATGAAACTGTGGCAAACCAAATTCAATTAGCCCCACCCACACTAACAATGGCTAAGTAGACTGGCTGTTTTTTTTTAATTCTTAGCCCTAGAAATCTCTCAAAATAGCTCTCTTTCAGGTTTCAATTTCAAATCTGCCCCTTTCTAACAGACAATGCACAATCATTTGCAAATATAAAACCTTATCACATTAAGCATAGGTACATAAAATAGAATTGTAAATAGTTTCAGCAAGGCTCTGGCTCATGAATATCACAGCTCCAAAAAGATTTCAGTTTCCCCAACACATGAGGCTGTGGCAAACCAAATCCAATTAGCCCCACCCACACTAACAATGGCTAAGTAGACTAGCTGTGCTTTTTTAATTCTTAGCCCTAGAAATCTCACAAAATATCTCTCTTTCAGGTTTCAATTTCAAATCTACCCCTTTCTAACAGACAAGGCACAATCTTTTGCAAATATAAAACCTTATCCTATTAAGCAGAGGTACATAAAATAAAAATTCAGAACATAAAATTTCAATTTCAAATCTGCCCTTTTCTAACAGACAAGGCACAACCTTTTGTACATAGAATGCCTTATCACATTTAAGCAAAAGTAAATAACAAAATAAAATTGCACTTAGTTTCAGTAAGGCTCTGGCTCATGAAGATCCCAGCTCCAAAGAGATTCAGTTTCCCCAGCACATGAGGCTGTGGCAAACCAAATCCAATTAGCCCCACACACACTAACAATGGCTAAGTAGACTGGCTGTGCTTTTGTAATTCTTAGCCCTAGAAAGCTCACAAAATAGCTATTTCAGGTTTCAATTTCAAATCTGCCCCTGACAGACAAAGCGCAATCTTTTGCAAATAGAAAGCACTATTACATTAATCACAGGTAAATAATAAAATAAACTTGTACTTACTTTTAGCAGGGTTCCGTCTCATGAAGATCCCAGCTCCAAAAACATTCAGTTTCCTCAGGACATGATGTTGCGCCGGAGGTGGACCGTTAGGCCGAGGTGGGGTTGGCACTACCTATAGGAGGTATCCTACGGGTCCCCACTGTCGACAGGTGGCGTGGGTAAAGGGTGGAGGCCAGCTGGTGCTTCAGCAATACCAGCTCTCATTCCCCATGGGTTGAGCCTTTGGGTACCGGGGCCGGCTGGTCTTAGGTGGGCTTCCGTATATCGTCGTCGATGGAAGGATCGAGAGGTCAGCCCAGTGGTGGTAACAGTAGAATGAAGAAGTCTGTACTGGACAAGGCAGAGTCCCGGAGACTGGCGCCAAGATAACCAAAGTCAGACAGGAGGTGCCCGAGCAAGAACAGGCCAAAGCCTGAATAGGCCAAGTCCAGGACGTAGACTTAAGAAACGTCGTAGGGAAAGCTGAAGTCAGGTCCAGTGGAAATCAGGAAGCAGTGGCATAGGTAGAGCTGAGGTCCGGTCTTGGAGAGAGTCAACGGCGTAGTCATGCAAAGCAGAGGTCATGTCCGAGAAAGCAATACAAGTGTAGGTTAGGAATCAGGAACAAGGAAACCAGGAACAGGAGTCAGTGAGGATCAGGAACCAGGACCATAGGAGAATCACCAGTAGGCAACGAGTACACAACCAGCGTGGAGACCTCTTACAAAGGCAAGCCTCAGGAGTGGAGCCCGGACTTAAGTAATGGAATTCTGCTGATGTCAACATCCGGGGCTGCGGCCAAGTTTCCGCCGTGGGCCCTTCATAAGACTCAATGGTACGCATGCACCAAGGGTGGGGCATATTGCTGGATGGCAGCGTCTATCCGCGGGCCACATGGAGAGGCCCGACTCGGAGCACAGGGATCTGCAGCGGAGTCAGAGGCAGCAGGGGCGGCCCGAGTACGGAGCCGGCAGCCCAAACGCCGCCATGGAGGAGAAAGCAGGCACTGGATTCATCTGAGAGAGGTGAGGGGGCCAGGCTGCGGGTCTGCCGAGGCTAGCACGCATAATACATTAGACAGTGGGAAACCCAATCCAATTAGCCCCACCCACATTAACAATGGCTAAGCAGACTAGCTGTTTGTTTTTAATTCTTAGCCCTAGAAATCTCTCAAAATAGCTCTCTTTCAGGTTTCAATTTCAAATCTGCCCCTTTCTAACAGACAAGGCACAATCTTTTGCAAATATAAAACCTTATCACATTAAGCATAGGTACATAAAATAAAATTGAAAATAGTTTCAGCAAGGCTCTGGCTCATGAATATCACAGCTCCAAAAAGATTTCAGTTTCCCCAGCACATGAGGCTGTGGCAAACCAAATCCAATTAGCCCCACCCACTAAGAATGGCTAAGGAGACTGGCTGTTTTGTTTTTTAATTCTTAGCCCTAGAAATCTCACAAAATATCTTTCTTTCAAGTTTCAATTTCAAATCTGCCCCTTTCTAACAGACAAGGCACAATCTTTTGCAAATATAAAGCATTATCACATTAAGCATAGATAGATAAAATAAAATTACACTTAGTTTCAGCAAGGCTCTGGCTCAAGAAGACCCCAGCTCCAAAACGTTTCAATTTCCCCAGCACATGAAACTGTGGCAAACCAAATTCAATTAGCCCTACCCACACTAACAATGGCTAAGTAGACTGGCTGTTTGTTTTTAATTCTTAGCCCTAGAAATCTCTCAAAAATAGCTCTCTTTCAGGTTTCAATTTCAAATCTGCCCCTTTCTAACAGACAATGCACAATCATTTGCAAATATAAAACCTTATCACATTAAGCATAGGTACATAAAATAGAATTGTAAATAGTTTCAGCAAGGCTCTGGCTCATGAATATCACAGCTCCAAAAAGATTTCAGTTTCCCCAGCACATGAGGCTGTGGCAAACCAAATCCAATTAGCCCCACCCACTAAGAATGGCTAAGGAGACTGGCTGTTTTCTTTTTTAATTCTTAGCCCTAGAAATCTCACAAAATATCTCTCTTTCAGGTTTCAATTTCAAATCTGCCCCTTTCTAACAGACAAGGCACAATCTTTTGCAAATATAAAACCTTATCACATTAAGCATAGGTACATAAAATAAAATTGTAAATAGTTTCAGCAAGGCTCTGGCTCATAAATATCACAGCTCCAAAAAGATTACAGTTTCCCAGCACATGAGGCTGTGGCAAACCAAATCCAATTAGCCCCACCCACTAAGAATGGCTAAGGAGACTGGCTGTTTTGTTTTTTAATTCTTAGCCCTAGAAATCTCACAAAATATCTTTCTTTCAAGTCTCAATTTCAAATCTGCCCCTTTCTAACAGACAAGGCACAATCTTTTGCAAATATAAAGCATTATCACATTAAGCATAGATAGATAAAATAAAATTGCACTTAGTTTCAGCAAGGCTCTGGCTCATGAAGATCCCAGCTCCAAAAAGATTCAGTTTCCCCAGCACATGAAACTGTGGCAAACCAAATTCAATTAGCCCCACCCACACTAACAATGGCTAAGTAGACTGGCTGTTTTGTTTTTTAATTCTTAGCCCTAGAAATCTCTCAAAATAGCTCTCTTTCAGGTTTCAATTTCAAATCTGCCCCTTTCTAACAGACAAGGCACAATCTTTTGCAAATATAAAGCATTATTACATGAAACATAGGTAAATAGCAAAATAAAATTGCACTTAGTTTCAGCAAGGCTCTGGCTCATGAAGATCCCAGCTCCAAAAAGATTCAGTTTCCCCAGCACATGAGGCTGTGGCAAACCAAATCCAATTAGCCCCACCCACACTAACAATGGCTAAGTAGACTGGCTGTTCTTTTTTAATACCTACCCCTAGAGAGCTCAGAAAATAGCTCTTTCAGGTTTCAATTTCAAATCTACCCCTTTCTAACAGACAAGGCACAATCTTTTGCAAATATAAAACCTTATCACATTAAGCATAGGTACATAACATAAAATTGTAAATAGTTTCAGCAAGGCTCTGGCTCATGAATATCACAGCTCCAAAAAGATTTCAGTTTCCCCAGCACATGAGGCTGTGGCAAACCAAATCCAATTAGCCCCACCCACTAAGAATGGCTAAGGAGACTGGCTGTTTTCTTTTTTAATTCTTAGCCCTAGAAATCTCACAAAATATCTCTCTTTCAGGTTTCAATTTCAAATCTGCCCCTTTCTAACAGACAAGGCACAATCTTTTGCAAATATAAAGCATTATCACATTAAGCATAGATAGATAAAATAAAATTGCACTTAGTTTCAGCAAGGCTCTGGCTCACGAAGACCCCAGCTCCAAAACGTTTCAGTTTCCCCAGCACATGAAACTGTGGCAAACCAAATTCAATTAGCCCTACCCACACTAACAATGGCTAATTAGACTGGCTGTTTTTGTTTTTTTTTAATTCTTAGCCCTAGAAAGCTCACAAAATATCTTTCTTTCAGGTTTCAATTTCAAATCTGCCCCTTTCTAACACACAAGGCACAATCTTTTGCAAATATAAAGCATTATCACATTAAGCATAGATAGATAAAATAAAATTGCACTTAGTTTCAGCAAGGCTCTGGCTCATGAATATCACAGCTCCAAAAAGTTTCAGTTACCCCAGCACATGAAACTGTGGCAAACCAAATTCAATTAGCCCCACCCACACTAACAATGGCTAAGTAGACTGGCTGTTTGTTTTTAATTCTTAGCCCTAGAAATCTCTCAAAATAGCTCTCTTTCAGGTTTCAATTTCAAATCTGCCCCTTTCTAACAGACAATGCACAATCATTTGCAAATATAAAACCTTATCACATTAAGCATAGGTACATAAAATAGAATTGTAAATAGTTTCAGCAAGGCTCTGGCTCATGAATATCACAGCTCCAAAAAGATTTCAGTTTCCCCAACACATGAGGCTGTGGCAAACCAAATCCAATTAGCCCCACCCACACTAACAATGGCTAAGTAGACTAGCTGTGCTTTTTTAATTCTTAGCCCTAGAAATCTCACAAAATATCTCTCTTTCAGGTTTCAATTTCAAATCTACCCCTTTCTAACAGACAAGGCACAATCTTTTGCAGATATAAAACCTTATCCTATTAAGCAGAGGTACATAAAATAAAAATTCAGAACATAAAATTTCAATTTCAAATCTGCCCTTTTCTAACAGACAAGGCACAACCTTTTGTACATAGAATGCCTTATCACATTTAAGCAAAAGTAAATAACAAAATAAAATTGCACTTAGTTTCAGTAAGGCTCTGGCTCATGAAGATCCCAGCTCCAAAAAGATTCAGTTTCCCCAGCACATGAGGCTGTGGCAAACCAAATCCAATTAGCCCCACCCACACTAACAATGGCTAAGTAGACTGGCTGTGCTTTTGTAATTCTTAGCCCTAGAAAGCTCACAAAATAGCTATTTCAGGTTTCAATTTCAAATCTGCCCCTGACAGACAAAGCGCAATCTTTTGCAAATAGAAAGCACTATTACATTAATCACAGGTAAATAATAAAATAAACTTGTACTTACTTTTAGCAGGGTTCCGTCTCATGAAGATCCCAGCTCCAAAAACATTCAGTTTCCTCAGGACATGATGTTGCGCCGGAGGTGGACCGTTAGGCCGAGGTGGGGTTGGCACTACCTATAGGAGGTATCCTACGGGTCCCCACTGTCGACAGGTGGCGTGGGTAAAGGGTGGAGGCCAGCTGGTGCTTCAGCAATACCAGCTCTCATTCCCCATGGGTTGAGCCTTTGGGTACCGGGGCCGGCTGGTCTTAGGTGGGCTTCCGTATATCGTCGTCGATGGAAGGATCGAGAGGTCAGCCCAGTGGTGGTAACAGTAGAATGAAGAAGTCTGTACTGGACAAGGCAGAGTCCCGGAGACTGGCGCCAAGATAACCAAAGTCAGACAGGAGGTGCCCGAGCAAGAACAGGCCAAAGCCTGAATAGGCCAAGTCCAGGACGTAGACTTAAGAAACGTCGTAGGGAAAGCTGAAGTCAGGTCCAGTGGAAATCAGGAAGCAGTGGCATAGGTAGAGCTGAGGTCCGGTCTTGGAGAGAGTCAACGGCGTAGTCATGCAAAGCAGAGGTCATGTCCGAGAAAGCAATACAAGTGTAGGTTAGGAATCAGGAACAAGGAAACCAGGAACAGGAGTCAGTGAGGATCTGGAACCAGGACCATAGGAGAATCACCAGTAGGCAACGAGTACACAACCAGCGTGGAGACCTCTTACAAAGGCAAGCCTCAGGAGTGGAGCCCGGACTTAAGTAATGGAATTCTGCTGATGTCAACATCCGGGGCTGCGGCCAAGTTTCCGCCGTGGGCCCTTCATAAGACTCAATGGTACGCATGCACCAAGGGTGGGGCATATTGCTGGATGGCAGCGTCTATCCGCGGGCCACATGGAGAGGCCCGACTCGGAGCACAGGGATCTGCAGCGGAGTCAGAGGCAGCAGGGGCGGCCCGAGTACGGAGCCGGCAGCCCAAACGCCGCCATGGAGGAGAAAGCAGGCACTGGATTCATCTGAGAGAGGTGAGGGGGCCAGGCTGTGGGTCTGCCGAGGCTAGCACGCATAATACATGAGACAGTGGGAAACCCAATCCAATTAGCCCCACCCACATTAACAATGGCTAAGCAGACTAGCTGTTTGTTTTTAATTCTTAGCCCTAGAAATCTCTCAAAATAGCTCTCTTTCAGGTTTCAATTTCAAATCTGCCCCTTTCTAACAGACAAGGCACAATCTTTTGCAAATATAAAACCTTATCACATTAAGCATAGGTACATAAAATAAAATTGAAAATAGTTTCAGCAAGGCTCTGGCTCATGAATATCACAGCTCCAAAAAGTTTCAATTTCCCCAGCACATGAAACTGTGGCAAACCAAATTCAATTAGCCCTACCCACACTAACAATGGCTAAGGAGACTGGCTGTTTTCTTTTTTAATTCTTAGCCCTAGAAATCTCACAAAATATCTCTCTTTCAGGTTTCAATTTCAAATCTGCCCCTTTCTAACAGACAAGGCACAATCGTTTGCAAATATAAAACCTTATCACATTAAGCATAGGTACATAACATAAAATTGTAAATAGTTTCAGCAAGGCTCTGGCTCATGAATATCACAGCTCCAAAAAGATTTCAGTTTCCCCAGCACATGAGGCTGTGGCAAACCAAATCCAATTAGCCCCACCCACTAAGAATGGCTAAGGAGACTGGCTGTTTTCTTTTTTAATTCTTAGCCCTAGAAATCTCACAAAATATCTCTCTTTCAGGTTTCAATTTCAAATCTGCCCCTTTCTAACAGACAAGGCACAATCTTTTGCAAATATAAAACCTTATCACATTAAGCATAGGTACATAAAATAAAATTGTAAATAGTTTCAGCAAGGCTCTGGCTCATAAATATCACAGCTCCAAAAAGATTACAGTTTCCCAGCACATGAGGCTGTGGCAAACCAAATCCAATTAGCCCCACCCACTAAGAATGGCTAAGGAGACTGGCTGTTTTGTTTTTTAATTCTTAGCCCTAGAAATCTCACAAAATATCTTTCTTTCAAGTCTCAATTTCAAATCTGCCCCTTTCTAACAGACAAGGCACAATCTTTTGCAAATATAAAGCATTATCACATTAAGCATAGATAGATAAAATAAAATTGCACTTAGTTTCAGCAAGGCTCTGGCTCATGAAGATCCCAGCTCCAAAAAGATTCAGTTTCCCCAGCACATGAAACTGTGGCAAACCAAATTCAATTAGCCCCACCCACACTAACAATGGCTAAGTAGACTGGCTGTTTTGTTTTTTAATTCTTAGCCCTAGAAATCTCTCAAAATAGCTCTCTTTCAGGTTTCAATTTCAAATCTGCCCCTTTCTAACAGACAAGGCACAATCTTTTGCAAATATAAAGCATTATTACATGAAACATAGGTAAATAGCAAAATAAAATTGCACTTAGTTTCAGCAAGGCTCTGGCTCATGAAGATCCCAGCTCCAAAAAGATTCAGTTTCCCCAGCACATGAGGCTGTGGCAAACCAAATCCAATTAGCCCCACCCACACTAACAATGGCTAAGTAGACTGGCTGTTCTTTTTTAATACCTACCCCTAGAGAGCTCAGAAAATAGCTCTTTCAGGTTTCAATTTCAAATCTACCCCTTTCTAACAGACAAGGCACAATCTTTTGCAAATATAAAACCTTATCACATTAAGCATAGGTACATAAAATAAAATTGAAAATAGTTTCAGCAAGGCTCTGGCTCATGAATATCACAGCTCCAAAAAGATTTCAGTTTCCCCAGCACATGAGGCTGTGGCAAACCAAATCCAATTAGCCCCACCCACTAAGAATGGCTAAGGAGACTGGCTGTTTTGTTTTTTAATTCTTAGCCCTAGAAATCTCACAAAATATCTTTCTTTCAAGTTTCAATTTCAAATCTGCCCCTTTCTAACAGACAAGGCACAATCTTTTGCAAATATAAAGCATTATCACATTAAGCATAGATAGATAAAATAAAATTACACTTAGTTTCAGCAAGGCTCTGGCTCAAGAAGACCCCAGCTCCAAAACGTTTCAATTTCCCCAGCACATGAAACTGTGGCAAACCAAATTCAATTAGCCCTACCCACACTAACAATGGCTAAGTAGACTGCCTGTTTGTTTTTAATTCTTAGCCCTAGAAATCTCTCAAAATAGCTCTCTTTCAGGTTTCAATTTCAAATCTGCCCCTTTCTAACAGACAAGGCACAATCTTTTGCAAATATAAAACCTTATCACATTAAGCATAGGTACATAAAATAAAATTGAAAATAGTTTCAGCAAGGCTCTGGCTCATGAATATCACAGCTCCAAAAAGATTTCAGTTTCCCCAGCACATGAGGCTGTGGCAAACCAAATCCAATTAGCCCCACCCACTAAGAATGGCTAAGGAGACTGGCTGTTTTGTTTTTTAATTCTTAGCCCTAGAAATCTCACAAAATATCTTTCTTTCAAGTTTCAATTTCAAATCTGCCCCTTTCTAACAGACAAGGCACAATCTTTTGCAAATATAAAGCATTATCACATTAAGCATAGATAGATAAAATAAAATTGCACTTAGTTTCAGCAAGGCTCTGGCTCACGAAGACCCCAGCTCCAAAAAGTTTCAATTTCCCCAGCACATGAAACTGTGGCAAACCAAATTCAATTAGCCCTACCCACACTAACAAAGGCTAAGTAGACTGGCTGTTTGTTTTTAATTCTTAGCCCTAGAAATCTCTCAAAATAGCTCTCTTTCAGGTTTCAATTTCAAATCTGCCCCTTTCTAACAGACAATGCACAATCATTTGCAAATATAAAACCTTATCACATTAAGCATAGGTACATAAAATAGAATTGTAAATAGTTTCAGCAAGGCTCTGGCTCATGAATATCACAGCTCCAAAAAGATTTCAGTTTCCCCAACACATGAGGCTGTGGCAAACCAAATCCAATTATCCCCACCCACACTAACAATGGCTAAGTAGACTAGCTGTGCTTTTTTAATTCTTAGCCCTAGAAATCTCACAAAATATCTTTCTTTCAGGTTTCAATTTCAAATCTGCCCCTTTCTAACACACAAGGCACAATCTTTTGCAAATATAAAGCATTATCACATTAAGCATAGATAGATAAAATAAAATTGCACTTAGTTTCAGCAAGGCTCTGGCTCACGAAGACCCCAGCTCCAAAAAGTTTCAGTTTCCCCAGCACATGAAACTGTGGCAAACCAAATTCAATTAGCCCTACCCACACTAACAATGGCTAATTAGACTGGCTGTTTTTTTTTTTTTTAATTCTTAGCCCTAGAAAGCTCACAAAATATCTTTCTTTCAGGTTTCAATTTCAAATCTGCCCCTTTCTAACACACAAGGCACAATCTTTTGCAAATATAAAACCTTATCACATTAAGCATAGGTACATAACATAAAATTGTAAATAGTTTCAGCAAGGCTCTGGCTCATGAATATCCCAGCTCCAAAAAGATTTCAGTTTCCCCAGCACATGAGGCTGTGGCAAACCAAATCCAATTAGCCCCACCCACTAAGAATGGCTAAGGAGACTGGCTGTTTTCTTTTTTAATTCTTAGCCCTAGAAATCTCACAAAATATCTCTCTTTCAGGTTTCAATTTCAAATCTGCCCCTTTCTAACAGACAAGGCACAATCTTTTGCAAATATAAAACCTTATCACATTAAGCATAGGTACATAAAATAAAATTGTAAATAGTTTCAGCAAGGCTCTGGCTCATGAATATCACAGCTCCAAAAAGATTTCAGTTTCCCCAGCACATGAGGCTGTGGCAAACCAAATCCAATTAGCCCCACCCACTAAGAATGGCTAAGGAGACTGGCTGTTTTCTTTTTTAATTCTTAGCCCTAGAAATCTCACAAAATATCTCTTTCAGGTTTCAATTTCAAATCTGCCCCTTTCTAACAGACAAGGCAGAATCGTTTGCAAATATAAAACCTTATCACATTAAGCATAGGTACATAACATAAAATTGTAAATAGTTTCAGCAAGGCTCTGGCTCATGAATATCACAGCTCCAAAAAGATTTCAGTTTCCCCAGCACATGAGGCTGTGGCAAACCAAATCCAATTAGCCCCACCCACTAAGAATGGCTAAGGAGAATGGCTGTTTTCTTTTTTAATTCTTAGCCCTAGAAATCTCACAAAATATCTCTCTTTCAGGTTTCAATTTCAAATCTGCCCCCTTCTAACAGACAAGGCACAATCTTTTGCAAATATAAAACCTTATCACATTAAGCATAGGTACATAAAATAAAATTGTAAATAGTTTCAGCAAGGCTCTGGCTCATAAATATCACAGCTCCAAAAAGATTACAGTTTCCCCAACACATGAAACTGTGGCAAACCAAATTCAATTAGCCCCACCCACACTAACAATGGCTAAGTAGACTGGCTGTTTGTTTTTAATTCTTAGCCCTAGAAATCTCTCAAAATAGCTCTCTTTCAGGTTTCAATTTCAAATCTGCCCCTTTCTAACAGACAATGCACAATCATTTGCAAATATAAAACCTTATCACATTAAGCATAGGTACATAAAATAGAATTGTAAATAGTTTCAGCAAGGCTCTGGCTCATGAGTATCACAGCTCCAAAAAGATTTCAGTTTCCCCAACACATGAGGCTGTGGCAAACCAAATCCAATTAGCCCCACCCACACTAACAATGGCTAAGTAGACTAGCTGTGCTTTTTTAATTCTTAGCCCTAGAAATCTCACAAAATATCTCTCTTTCAGGTTTCAATTTCAAATCTACCCCTTTCTAACAGACAAGGCACAACCTTTTGTACATAGAATGCCTTATCACATTTAAGCAAAAGTAAATAACAAAATAAAATTGCACTTAGTTTCAGTAAGGCTCTGGCTCATGAAGATCCCAGCTCCGAAAAGATTCAGTTTCCCCAGCACATGAGGCTGTGGCAAACCAAATCCAATTAGCCCCACCCACACTAACAATGGCTAAGTAGACTGGCTGTGCTTTTGTAATTCTTAGCCCTAGAAAGCTCACAAAATAGCTATTTCAGGTTTCAATTTCAAATCTGCCCCTGACAGACAAAGCGCAATCTTTTGCAAATAGAAAGCACTATTACATTAATCACAGGTAAATAATAAAATAAACTTGTACTTACTTTTAGCAGGGTTCCGTCTCATGAAGATCCCAGCTCCAAAAACATTCAGTTTCCTCAGGACATGATGTTGCGCCGGAGGTGGACCGTTAGGCCGAGGTGGGGTTGGCACTACCTATAGGAGGTATCCTACGGGTCCCCACTGTCGACAGGTGGCGTGGGTAAAGGGTGGAGGCCAGCTGGTGCTTCAGCAATACCAGCTCTCATTCCCCATGGGTTGAGCCTTTGGGTACCGGGGCCGGCTGGTCTTAGGTGGGCTTCCGTATATCGTCGTCGATGGAAGGATCGAGAGGTCAGCCCAGTGGTGGTAACAGTAGAATGAAGAAGTCTGTACTGGACAAGGCAGAGTCCCGGAGACTGGCGCCAAGATAACCAAAGTCAGACAGGAGGTGCCCGAGCAAGAACAGGCCAAAGCCTGAATAGGCCAAGTCCAGGACGTAGACTTAAGAAACGTCGTAGGGAAAGCTGAAGTCAGGTCCAGTGGAAATCAGGAAGCAGTGGCATAGGTAGAGCTGAGGTCCGGTCTTGGAGAGAGTCAACGGCGTAGTCATGCAAAGCAGAGGTCATGTCCGAGAAAGCAATACAAGTGTAGGTTAGGAATCAGGAACAAGGAAACCAGGAACAGGAGTCAGTGAGGATCTGGAACCAGGACCATAGGAGAATCACCAGTAGGCAACGAGTACACAACCAGCGTGGAGACCTCTTACAAAGGCAAGCCTCAGGAGTGGAGCCCGGACTTAAGTAATGGAATTCTGCTGATGTCAACATCCGGGGCTGCGGCCAAGTTTCCGCCGTGGGCCCTTCATAAGACTCAATGGTACGCATGCACCAAGGGTGGGGCATATTGCTGGATGGCAGCGTCTATCCGCGGGCCACATGGAGAGGCCCGACTCGGAGCACAGGGATCTGCAGCGGAGTCAGAGGCAGCAGGGGCGGCCCGAGTACGGAGCCGGCAGCCCAAACGCCGCCATGGAGGAGAAAGCAGGCACTGGATTCATCTGAGAGAGGTGAGGGGGCCAGGCTGCGGGTCTGCCGAGGCTAGCACGCATAATACATGAGACAGTGGGAAACCCAATCCAATTAGCCCCACCCACATTAACAATGGCTAAGCAGACTAGCTGTTTGTTTTTAATTCTTAGCCCTAGAAATCTCTCAAAATAGCTCTCTTTCAGGTTTCAATTTCAAATCTGCCCCTTTCTAACAGACAAGGCACAATCTTTTGCAAATATAAAACCTTATCACATTAAGCATAGGTACATAAAATAAAATTGAAAATAGTTTCAGCAAGGCTCTGGCTCATGAATATCACAGCTCCAAAAAGTTTCAATTTCCCCAGCACATGAAACTGTGGCAAACCAAATTCAATTAGCCCTACCCACACTAACAATGGCTAAGGAGACTGGCTGTTTTCTTTTTTAATTCTTAGCCCTAGAAATCTCACAAAATATCTCTCTTTCAGGTTTCAATTTCAAATCTGCCCCTTTCTAACAGACAAGGCACAATCTTTTGCAAATATAAAACCTTATCACATTAAGCATAGGTACATAAAATAAAATTGTAAATAGTTTCAGCAAGGCTCTGGCTCATAAATATCACAGCTCCAAAAAGATTACAGTTTCCCAGCACATGAGGCTGTGGCAAACCAAATCCAATTAGCCCCACCCACTAAGAATGGCTAAGGAGACTGGCTGTTTTGTTTTTTAATTCTTAGCCCTAGAAATCTCACAAAATATCTTTCTTTCAAGTCTCAATTTCAAATCTGCCCCTTTCTAACAGACAAGGCACAATCTTTTGCAAATATAAAGCATTATCACATTAAGCATAGATAGATAAAATAAAATTGCACTTAGTTTCAGCAAGGCTCTGGCTCATGAAGATCCCAGCTCCAAAAAGATTCAGTTTCCCCAGCACATGAAACTGTGGCAAACCAAATTCAATTAGCCCCACCCACACTAACAATGGCTAAGTAGACTGGCTGTTTTGTTTTTTAATTCTTAGCCCTAGAAATCTCTCAAAATAGCTCTCTTTCAGGTTTCAATTTCAAATCTGCCCCTTTCTAACAGACAAGGCACAATCTTTTGCAAATATAAAGCATTATTACATGAAACATAGGTAAATAGCAAAATAAAATTGCACTTAGTTTCAGCAAGGCTCTGGCTCATGAAGATCCCAGCTCCAAAAAGATTCAGTTTCCCCAGCACATGAGGCTGTGGCAAACCAAATCCAATTAGCCCCACCCACACTAACAATGGCTAAGTAGACTGGCTGTTCTTTTTTAATACCTACCCCTAGAGAGCTCAGAAAATAGCTCTTTCAGGTTTCAATTTCAAATCTACCCCTTTCTAACAGACAAGGCACAATCTTTTGCAAATATAAAACCTTATCACATTAAGCATAGGTACATAACATAAAATTGTAAATAGTTTCAGCAAGGCTCTGGCTCATGAATATCACAGCTCCAAAAAGATTTCAGTTTCCCCAGCACATGAGGCTGTGGCAAACCAAATCCAATTAGCCCCACCCACTAAGAATGGCTAAGGAGACTGGCTGTTTTCTTTTTTAATTCTTAGCCCTAGAAATCTCACAAAATATCTCTCTTTCAGGTTTCAATTTCAAATCTGCCCCTTTCTAACAGACAAGGCACAATCTTTTGCAAATATAAAGCATTATCACATTAAGCATAGATAGATAAAATAAAATTGCACTTAGTTTCAGCAAGGCTCTGGCTCACGAAGACCCCAGCTCCAAAAAGTTTCAGTTTCCCCAGCACATGAAACTGTGGCAAACCAAATTCAATTAGCCCTACCCACACTAACAATGGCTAATTAGACTGGCTGTTTTTGGTTTTTTTTAATTCTTAGCCCTAGAAAGCTCACAAAATATCTTTCTTTCAGGTTTCAATTTCAAATCTGCCCCTTTCTAACACACAAGGCACAATCTTTTGCAAATATAAAGCATTATCACATTAAGCATAGATAGATAAAATAAAATTGCACTTAGTTTCAGCAAGGCTCTGGCTCATGAATATCACAGCTCCAAAAAGTTTCAGTTACCCCAGCACATGAAACTGTGGCAAACCAAATTCAATTAGCCCCACCCACACTAACAATGGCTAAGTAGACTGGCTGTTTGTTTTTAATTCTTAGCCCTAGAAATCTCTCAAAATAGCTCTCTTTCAGGTTTCAATTTCAAATCTGCCCCTTTCTAACAGACAATGCACAATCATTTGCAAATATAAAACCTTATCACATTAAGCATAGGTACATAAAATAGAATTGTAAATAGTTTCAGCAAGGCTCTGGCTCATGAATATCACAGCTCCAAAAAGATTTCAGTTTCCCCAACACATGAGGCTGTGGCAAACCAAATCCAATTAGCCCCACCCACACTAACAATGGCTAAGTAGACTAGCTGTGCTTTTTTAATTCTTAGCCCTAGAAATCTCACAAAATATCTCTCTTTCAGGTTTCAATTTCAAATCTACCCCTTTCTAACAGACAAGGCACAATCTTTTGCAAATATAAAACCTTATCCTATTAAGCAGAGGTACATAAAATAAAAATTCAGAACATAAAATTTCAATTTCAAATCTGCCCCTTTCTAACAGACAAGGCACAATCTTTTGCAAATATAAAACCTTATCACATTAAGCATAGGTACATAAAATAAAATTGACAATAGTTTCAGCAAGGCTCTGGCTCATGAATATCCCAGCTCCAAAAAGATTTCAGTTTCCCCAGCACATGAGGCTGTGGCAAACCAAATCCAATTAGCCCCACCCACTAAGAATGGCTAAGGAGACTGGCTGTTTTCTTTTTTAATTCTTAGCCCTAGAAATCTCACAAAATATCTCTCTTTCAGGTTTCAATTTCAAATCTGCCCCTTTCTAACAGACAAGGCACAATCTTTTGCAAATATAAAACCTTATCACATTAAGCATAGGTACATAAAATAAAATTGTAAATAGTTTCAGCAAGGCTCTGGCTCATGAATATCACAGCTCCAAAAAGATTTCAGTTTCCCCAGCACATGAGGCTGTGGCAAACCAAATCCAAATAGCCCCACCCACTAAGAATGGCTAAGGAGACTGGCTGTTTTCTTTTTTAATTCTTAGCCCTAGAAATCTCACAAAATATCTCTTTCAGGTTTCAATTTCAAATCTGCCCCTTTCTAACAGACAAGGCACAATCGTTTGCAAATATAAAACCTTATCACATTAAGCATAGGTACATAACATAAAATTGTAAATAGTTTCAGCAAGGCTCTGGCTCATGAATATCACAGCTCCAAAAAGATTTCAGTTTCCCCAGCACATGAGGCTGTGGCAAACCAAATCCAATTAGCCCCACCCACTAAGAATGGCTAAGGAGACTGGCTGTTTTCTTTTTTAATTCTTAGCCCTAGAAATCTCACAAAATATCTCTCTTTCAGGTTTCAATTTCAAATCTGCCCCTTTCTAACAGACAAGGCACAATCTTTTGCAAATATAAAACCTTATCACATTAAGCATAGGTACATAAAATAAAATTGTAAATAGTTTCAGCAAGGCTCTGGCTCATAAATATCACAGCTCCAAAAAGATTACAGTTTTCCCAGCACATGACGCTGTGGCAAACCAAATCCAATTAGCCCCACCCACTAAGAATGGCTAAGGAGACTGGCTGTTTTGTTTTTTAATTCTTAGTCCTAGAAATCTCTCAAAATAGCTCTCTTTCAGGTTTCAATTTCAAATCTGCCCCTTTCTAACAGACAAGGCACAATCTTTTGCAAATATAAAGCATTATTACATGAAACATAGGTAAATAGCAAAATAAAATTGCACTTAGTTTCAGCAAGGCTCTGGCTCATGAAGATCCCAGCTCCAAAAAGATTCAGTTTCCCCAGCACATGAGGCTGTGGCAAACCAAATCCAATTAGCCCCACCCACACTAACAATGGCTAAGTAGACTGGCTGTTCTTTTTTAATACCTACCCCTAGAGAGCTCAGAAAATAGCTCTTTCAGGTTTCAATTTCAAATCTACCCCTTTCTAACAGACAAGGCACAATCTTTTGCAAATATAAAACCTTATCACATTAAGCATAGGTACATAACATAAAATTGCACTTAGTTTCAGCAAGGCTCTGGCTCACGAAGACCCCAGCTCCAAAAAGTTTCAGTTTCCCCAGCACATGAAACTGTGGCAAACCAAATCCAATTAGCCCTACCCACACTAACAATGGCTAATTAGACTGGCTGTTTTTTTTTTTTTAATTCTTAGCCCTAGAAAGCTCACAAAATATCTTTCTTTCAGGTTTCAATTTCAAATCTGCCCCTTTCTAACACACAAGGCACAATCTTTTGCAAATATAAAGCATTATCACATTAAGCATAGATAGATAAAATAAAATTGCACTTAGTTTCAGCAAGGCTCTGGCTCATGAATATCACAGCTCCAAAAAGATTTCAGTTTCCCCAACACATGAGGCTGTGGCAAACCAAATCCAATTAGCCCCACCCACTAAGAATGGCTAAGGAGACTGGCTGTTTTCTTTTTTAATTCTTAGCCCTAGAAATCTCACAAAAGATCTCTCTTTCAGATTTCAATTTCAAATCTGCCCCTTTCTAACAGACAAGGCACAATCTTTTGCAAATATAAAACCTTATCACATTAAGCATAGGTACATAAAATAAAATTGTAAATAGTTTCAGCAAGGCTCTGGCTCATGAATATCCCAGCTCCAAAAAGATTTCAGTTTCCCCAGCACATGAGGCTGTGGCAAACCAAATCCAATTAGCCCCACCCACTAAGAATGGCTAAGGAGACTGGCTGTTTTATTTTTTAATTCTTAGCCCTAGAAATCTCACAAAATATCTCTCTTTCAGGTTTCAATTTCAAATCTGCCCCTTTCTAACAGACAAGGCACAATCTTTTGCAAATATAAAACCTTATCACATTAAGCATAGGTACATAACATAAAATTGTAAATAGTTTCAGCAAGGCTCTGGCTCATGAATATCACAGCTCCAAAAAGAGTTCAGTTTCCCCAGCACATGAGGCTGTGGCAAACCAAATCCAATTAGCCCCACCCACTAAGAATGGCTAAGGAGACTGGCTGTTTTCTTTTTTAATTCTTAGCCCTAGAAATCTCACAAAATATCTTTCTTTCAAGTCTCAATTTCAAATCTGCCCCTTTCTAACAGACAAGGCACAATCTTTTGCAAATATAAAGCATTATCACATTAAGCATAGATAGATAAAATAAAATTGCACTTAGTTTCAGCAAGGCTCTGGCTCATGAAGATCCCAGCTCCAAAAAGATTCAGTTTCCCCAGCACATGAGGCTGTGGCAAACCAAATCCAATTAGCCCCACCCACACTAACAATGGCTAAGTAGACTGGCTGTTCTTTTTTAATACCTACCCCTAGAGAGCTCAGAAAATAGCTCTTTCAGGTTTCAATTTCAAATCTACCCCTTTCTAACAGACAAGGCACAATCTTTTGCAAATATAAAACCTTATCACATTAAGCATAGGTACATAACATAAAATTGTAAATAGTTTCAGCAAGGCTCTGGCTCATGAATATCACAGCTCCAAAAAGATTTCAGTTTCCCCAGCACATGAGGCTGTGGCAAACCAAATCCAATTAGCCCCACCCACTAAGATTGGCTAAGAAGACTGGCTGTTTTCTTTTTTAATTCTTAGCCCTAGAAATCTCACAAAATATCTCTCTTTCAGGTTTCAATTTCAAATCTGCCCCTTTCTAACAGACAAGGCACAATCTTTTGCAAATATAAAGCATT
This sequence comes from Rhinatrema bivittatum, assembly GCF_901001135.1. Taxonomy (NCBI): domain Eukaryota; kingdom Metazoa; phylum Chordata; class Amphibia; order Gymnophiona; family Rhinatrematidae; genus Rhinatrema; species Rhinatrema bivittatum. The sequence goes on along the minus strand of NC_042633.1, from coordinate 28,283,700 downwards.
ATCACATTAAGCATAGATAGATAAAATAAAATTACACTTAGTTTCAGCAAGGCTCTGGCTCACGAAGACCCCAGCTCCAAAAAGTTTCAGTTTCCCCAGCACATGAAACTGTGGCAAACCAAATTCAATTAGCCCTACCCACACTAACAATGGCTAATTAGACTGGCTGTTTTTGTTTTTTTTTAATTCTTAGCCCTAGAAAGCTCACAAAATATCTTTCTTTCAGGTTTCAATTTCAAATCTGCCCCTTTCTAACACACAAGGCACAATCTTTTGCAAATATAAAGCATTATCACATTAAGCATAGATAGATAAAATAAAATAGCACTTAGTTTCAGCAAGGCTCTGGCTCATGAATATCACAGCTCCAAAAAGATTTCAGTTTCCCCAACACATGAGGCTGTGGCAAACCAAATCCAATTAGCCCCACCCACACTAACAATGGCTAAGTAGACTGGCTGTTTGTTTTTAATTCTTAGCCCTAGAAATCTCTCAAAATAGCTCTCTTTCAGGTTTCAATTTCAAATCTGCCCCTTTCTAACAGACAATGCACAATCATTTGCAAATATAAAACCTTATCACATTAAGCATAGGTACATAAAATAGAATTGTAAATAGTTTCAGCAAGGCTCTGGCTCATGAATATCACAGCTCCAAAAAGATTTCAGTTTCTCCAACACATGAGGCTGTGGCAAACCAAATTCAATTAGCCCCACCCACACTAACAATGGCTAAGTAGACTGGCTGTTTGTTTTTAATTCTTAGCCCTAGAAATCTCTCAAAATAGCTCTCTTTCAGGTTTCAATTTCAAATCTACCCCTTTCTAACAGACAAGGAACAATCTTTTGCAAATATAAAACCTTATCCTATTAAGCAGAGGTACATAAAATAAAAATTCAGAACATAAAATTTCAATTTCAAATCTGCCCTTTTCTAACAGACAAGGCACAACCTTTTGTACATAGAATGCCTTATCACATTTAAGCAAAAGTAAATAACAAAATAAAATTGCACTTAGTTTCAGCAAGGCTCTGGCTCATGAAGATCCCAGCTCCAAAAAGATTCAGTTTCCCCAGCACATGAGGCTGTGGCAAACCAAATCCAATTAGCCCCACCCACACTAACAATGGCTAAGTAGACTGGCTGTGCTTTTGTAATTCTTAGCCCTAGAAAGCTCACAAAATAGCTATTTCAGGTTTCAATTTCAAATCTGCCCCTGACAGACAAGGCACAATCTTTTGCAAATATAAAGCCCTATTACATTAATCACAGGTAAATAATAAAATAAACTTGTACTTACTTTTAGCAGGGTTCCGTCTCATGAAGATCCCAGCTCCAAAAACATTCAGTTTCCTCAGGACATGATGTTGCGCCGGAGGTGGACCCTTAGGCCGAGGTGGGGTTGACACTACCTATAGGAGGTATCCTACGGGTCCCCACTGTCGACAGGCGGAGTGGGTAAAGGGTGGAGGCCAGCTGGTGCTTCAGCAATACCAGCTCTCATTCCCCATGGGTTGAGCCTTTGGGTACCGGGGCCGGCTGGTCTTAGGTGGGCTTCCGTATATCGTCGTCGATGGAAGGATCGAGAGGTCAGCCCAGTGGTGGTAACAGTAGAATGAAGAAGTTTGTACTGGACAAGGCAGAGTCCCGGAGACTGGCGCCAAGGTAACCAAAGTCAGACAGGGGGCGCCCGAGCAAGAACAGGCCAAAGCCTGAATAGGCCAAGGCCAGGACGTAGACTGAAGAAGTGTCGTAGGGCAAACTGATGTCAGGGCCGGTGGCAATCAGGAAGCAGTGGCAAGGCAAAGCTGAGGTCCGGACCTGGAGAGAGTCAACAGCGTGGTCAGGCAAAGCAGAAGTCCGGGCTTGGAGAGAGTCAACGACTGGTCAGGCAAAGCAGAAGTCCGGGCTTGGAGAGAGTCAATAGCATGGTCAAGCAATGCAGAGGTCCAGGCTTGGAGAGAGTCAACGGCGTGGTCAGGGAAAGCAGAAGTCCAGGATTGGAGAGAGTCAACGGCGTAGTCAGGCGAAGCAGAGGTCCAGGCATGGAGAGAGTCAACGGCGTGGTCAGGCAAAGCAGAGGTCGTGTCCTAGAAGGCAATCCAAGTATAGCTTATGTGTTAATTTATAGTTTGTAATTTTGTTAACTTATTTTTTGATTACTCGATCTCCCATTTCTGTTATAGTTTAATTCTGTCCTATCTTCCGACATCCATGTTTTTACTCTCCCTGTTTTAATGTAACTTCTCATTTCTACTTATACGTTAATTGTTTTCCCCATGTTCTAATGTAAACCGGTACGATAAGACCTGGTCTTGAGTGTCGGTATAGTAAAAGAAGTTAAATAATAATAATAATAATAATCAGGAACGAGGAAACTAGGAACTGGAGTCAGTGAGGATCCGGAACCAGGAACAAAGGAGAATCACCAGTAGGCAACGAGTACACGATCAGCGTGGAGACCTCTTACAAAGGTAAGCCTTAGGAGCGGAGCCTGGCCTTAAGTACCGGGATTCCTCTGACGTCAACATCCGGGGACGCGGCCAAGTTCCCGCCGCGGGCCCTTCATAAGACTCAATGGTGCGCTCGTGCGCGCCAAGGGAGAGACGCAGCGCTGGACGGAGGCGTCTCTCCGTGGGCAACGCGGAGAGACGCCGGGGGCGGCCCGAAGACAGAGCCAGCGACCAACCGCCGCCATGGATGAGGAACCAGGCACTGGATTTGTCTGAGAGGCCACGGGTCTCCTGCGGCCGGCACGCGTAATACATGAGACTGTTGGAAACCCAATCCAATTATCCCCACCCCCACTAACAACGGCTTAGGAGACTGGCTGTTCTTTTTTAATTCTTAGCCCTAGAAAGCTCACAGAGAATTGAGGTCTGGAATGGTGAGGAGCCATGATTCCTCCCACAAAGGAGTAGATTGAAGCATCTGTAAAAAGTGGGAGGAGTCTCTAATATATGATTGATTACAAGGAATCAATGGACGAGGAAAAAAATCTATGTATTCAGAAAGAGGTTCCAAATTAGAGACAACAGGTCATCCCGGTGGTTTGGTTAGCGATTTGTGTATTTTGGGGACCAGATAAATAAGTATATGAGGGTATGGTTCTAGGAAAAAATCATTTGGTTAGAAGCTTCTTCTTGAGGCCATCATTTAAAATGGATGTAATATCAACTTGAATTTCTATTCTTGGATCTCCTTCTAGAAGTGTATAAAAATTGACATCAGATAGTTGTTGCATGGCCTCTGTTATAATCAGAAAAATCTTGAATGACAATTCTGCCACCTTTGTCCGCTGGCCTGAGAACTGTAGAATTATTTGAACCTAAGGTACGGATCACTTGCTTTTCTCCAGATGACAAATTTTGAGGGAGAAGGACCTGGAGGTGTCCACTTTGGGTATATATCTCTATCTCTGGGTGAATACTGTAATTGCATGACACAGTTTGGTGAGAAGAGACGGTGGCAGCCACTTGATTAAGATTAAACCTCTGGCTCGTCATTTCTATCCAGGACCCTCCTAGGTGGAGGCATTGCAGGTGCCCATCTTCTCTGCCAGCCTGTGCCCTCCTGGAGAGGAGGAGACCCAGCTTCTGATTAGAAGCATCGGAGAAGGAAACCCATGGGCAGAGTTTGGGGGAAAGGGCACCATGAGTATGGATGTCACACTGGAAAGGAGGGAAAGGGAGGGAATGCAAACTCTCTCTCCCTGTCCCCGTCCCTCCAACTCAGATTGCCTCGCGTCCTTTCCAGGCCAGGTAGGCTGTGGCTTAGATACCTACGAGGTGCAGGCCCAGATGGCTCCCCTCTCCCATGCTATGTGATAGCTAAAGCACTGACTACAATCTGCCCTCCCACATGCCACCCCACAAGAATGAGCCTGTGAAAAATAACACATACCTGAACATCATACTCATTATTTTAATTCTGCTGTCACTGCCAGTCACATTTCTGCCCTCTCGGGCCAATGTAATAAAACCGGCAAACGTTTAGCGCCGATTTGTAATACCGTGCATGTTAAAAACACATGGTCCCGGTCAATGCTAGAAACTAACTGTATGCAAATCAAACCGGCACTAAAGATCCAAGGTAAGCCCAACAAGCGCACCAAAACTGGCGTATGGAACTGACACGCAGAAAACCGGGCTAAAATGGCGGTAGAAATCAGTGCCAGGTGGAGAACTGCTGCAGTGCTCCCTATTGGCTGACAGAGGTGCCCCAGGCTGATGTGTGGTGTGACTGGTGGTGCACAGATGTCAGTCTGTTTCCTTGGCCACGCCTCCTCGCCTCTCCCAGGGCCATTTTGTCAGCGCTGGGTGGTTCTTGGTGGTGCCTTTTGTGCTCCTTGTTTTTCCCTTGCTGTTTCCCATCCTTTAGTCTTTTTTCTTTGTTCTTGAGTGCATCCGATTGTTGGTCTGTGACTATCTGGCAGTCCGTCTGTCTACTTTTGTGTTTAGGTTCCTCAAAGAGTGGAGTGGGTGTTTGTGGCTGTGGAGGGAATGGAGCATGCCTGAAGGGGTGTGGATGAGTGTGACAGGAGGGCGAGTGGGGACAGAGAGGAGAGGAGGTGTATGAGTTGGTGTAGCCAGGGAAGGGAGATGGGACGGGAGGAGAGTGGCATGCATTAGCTAGAGGGGGCAGTTGGGGGGAGGAGAACAGAAAGTGGGTGGAGTGGTCGGAGCAGGGAGGGAAGGTTATGGTTCTCAGGTGGGCATTAGAGAGGTAAAGCCTCTCCCCTGTGCCAGTTTTGTTGTAGAGAAAATAAAGAGACAGACTATCTCAGTCTTATATGAAGTCTCTCATTTATATGTTTTATGCTACAGCCTAGCGCAGCATCTTTTTCTGGGCCCACAGCAGTGATGTTTCTCACAGGGCCCTGGAGAGCCATAGCAGCTCCTTTTGGATGACATCAGAAGCCAGGACCTATATTTTAGGTGCCCACAGGACTTGGCGCCTGGGATTTTTCCAGGCCTTATAAACTGTCAGCTTCATTCTGTAATGTATCGATGGGTGGCAGGTGATAGAAAATGCAGATTTATCCCGTTGACGTGAGGATGCTGTGAATCTCCTTGATGACCTTCCTGTACAGCTCCTTCTGCCATTCTCCCAGAATGTCCCACTCCGCTTCCCAGAAATAAGCAGCGACATCCCTGAACGTGACCGATGCCTGGAACAGCAAACAGGACACCCTCAGCCCCTCTCCCTCCAGCTTCATTATACTGTGCATGTAATAACTAACTTTCTTTTCTTTTTAATCATTGTCTTGCTTCATGAAATACCCCAAGATTCTTGTCCTGTATGTTTGTAAGCTCTATTAAGCAGGGACTGTCTTTTTTGTATGTTTGTAAGGCACTGCGCATATTGTGCAGCACTACAGAAATGTTAAGTAGTATTAGTAATAAACTATTACATGGCCTCTGTCAGTGAGATCAGTTCTCTAGTAAATCATAGATTCAGGAGGGCTCTGTTCTCTTAAATTTCCAATATTTTGTAGAGATTTATCTGATTTCTGGCTGATTCTGCAGTTGGAAGGGGGAAAATCGCCACTCTTTGTGTTGATGGGATGATGGATGAGGCAGCAGCAGAATCTGAATAGAAGCTGATGGGTTGGTTTTTGAAGACAGGAAAATGGAGGGTACTCGGGCCAGAACTGGGGAGGGGAGAGAGAGAATATGTCTGAGCGAGAGTAAGCATGTATGAGATTGGGGTAGATTTTAAAAGGTTGCGCGCAGGCAATTGGGCGCACACGTACGCCCAATTTTATAACATGTGCGCGCATGTTATAAAATCCTGGGTCGGCGCGTGCAAGAGGGTGCACAATTGTGCATCTTGCGCGCGCCGAGCCACGCTGCCTTCCCCCGTTCCCTTCCCCCTAGCCTGACCTTCCCACCCCTTCCCCTAACCTTTCCACTCCTCAGCCCTACTCTAACCCCCTCCCTGACCTTTATTTTACCTTTTGCACCTGCCTCTGGGTAGGCGCAAGTTGCGCATGTTGGCCGACTGTCGGCGCGCGATCCCCGGCACAGCGGCAAATATGGCCGCTGTGCCTGGAGGCTGACCCCGCCCACTCTCCGCCCCTTTAGTAAAGCCCCGGGACTTACATGCGTCCCGGGGCTTTACATGGGTCACCAGGCCTTTTGAAAATAGGCCCGGCGCCTGTAACCTTTTTAAAATCCAGCCCATTGTGTCCATATTTGTGAGAATGTGTATGAGTGTACGCATGTGTGAAAGTGAATGTGTTCACATGGGTGCATATACATTTATTTACCGTATTTTTCGCTCCATAAGACGCACTTTTTTTCCCCCCAAAGGTGGGGGGAAAATGTATGTGCGTCTTATGGAGCGAATATAAAAAAAAAACCAAACAAAAATCTAACAAACCCCCCCCCCCCCCCCGACTCCCCCAAGACCTGCCGACTTAATTTCCTACACCCCCCCCCTCCTGACCCCCCCCAAGACCTGACAAACGTCCCTGGTGGTCCAGCGGGGGTCCGGGAATGATCTCCTGGGTGTGGGCCGTCGGCTGCCAGTAAACAAAATGGCGCCGACGGCCCTATGCCCTCACTATGTCACTGAGACCGACCGCTGCTATTGGTCGGTCTCAGTGACATAGTGAGGGCATAGGGCCGTCGGCGCCATTTTGTTTACTGGCAGCCGACGGCTCTATGCCCACACTATGTCACTGAGACCGACCAATAGCAGCGGTCGGTCTCAGTGACATAGTGAGGGCATAGGGCCGTCGGCGCCATTTTGTTTACTGGCAGCCGAGGGCCCTATGCCCACACTATGTCACTGAGACCGACCGCTGCTATTGGTCGGTCTCAGTGACATAGTGAGGGCATAGGGCCCTCGGCTGCCAGTAAACAAAATGGCGCCGACGGCCCTATGCCCTCACTATGTCACTGAGATCGACCAATAGCAGCGGTCGGTCTCAGTGACATAGTGAGGGCATAGGGCCGTCGGCGCCATTTTGTTTACTGGCAGCCGACGGCTCACGCCCAGGAGATCGTTCCCGGACCGCTCCTGGACCCCCGCTGGACCACCAGGGACGTTTGGCAGGTCTTGGGGGGGTCAGGAGGGTGGGGGGTTGCAGGAAATTAATTCGGCAGGTCTTGGGGGGTCAGGGGGGTGGAGGTTGTTAATTTAAAGGGTTGGGATGGGGGGGTTTGGGGGTTCCCAGAGAAAGAAACGTTTTCTGATCTGGGGAGTGGACCGAAATGGCCCTCCCCAGACCCGAAAACAAAATGGGGAGAAAAAAAAAAGCTATGCACTCCCCTAATTTGCTCCATAAGACGCCCAGACGCAGAGCCGGTTTAGCACAATTTTTTTTTTTTAAATTTTCCCCCTCTGAATCCTAGGTGCGTCTTATGGTCAGGTGCGTCTTATGGAGCGAAAATACGGTATTTATTTGGCATTTTTATATACCGACTTTCCAATAACAGAGTTATTAATCAATTCGGTTTACATATTAACAGTAACATTGACAAGTAAATGTCTTACAATGAACAGGTTGATATAACTTGGATGAGTAAATATGGGGTGAATAACATTTTGACAGATATATATATTGCCTAATGTAGGCCTAAGTAAGAGATACAGTGCCTAATGTAGGTTAAATAAACAGTAGGTAGTGATAAGACTGGGATATGATCTTTGACTGCCAAAGTTTACGTTAGCTCTGAAGATGATCTAAATAGCTCACAATAGTTCTCAAGTGGGTTTCCACCGAGAGGATCATTGGCAGGGATGCTCTGCAGGTTGCTGTTATGGGAATGCTTGGTTGAAGAACCAAGTTTTGAGTCTTTTTTTAAAAGTAGAGGAGCATTGTACTGATCTGAGATCTGGAGGGAGAGTGTTCCAGATTTTAGGACCCGCTGTGGAGAAGGCTCTTTTGCTTAATGCTGATTTCAACGGTGGTATATGAAGGTTATTTTTATAGGCTTGTCTCACTGGTCTCTCACATGTGTGAGAGTGGGAGTGAGTTCATATGTGTACGTATGTGAGAGTCTGCATGCACCCACTCCACCCTGCTAATCTTTCCAGCTTTTGTTTTAAGCTTCCAAGTCCTCTATTCCTTGTTGATTGTAACTTTGACTTATTCTTATTTTTTGTTATGTATAGTTTACCTAAATTGTTACTTCAGTTATACCCTTGTTAAATGTAAACCGATCCGATATGGGTATTTACTATGAAGGTCGGTATAAAAAACTGTTAAATAAATAAATACGTAAATAAATAATCTCAGCTGATCCCAGGGATGGAAAGAGCTTTGCAATGTGAAGAGGGAAGGCTGAAAGAAAAACATTTTCTGTCAAGTTCTGGTGCCCTGACTAGAAGAAGTTGAGAAGGATTTCTTACCTCATGAGAAGCCAAGGCAAACAGGTCCCACCTGTTTTCCCTCTGAATTCTGCAACTGTCAGGATGGACTCAGGCTGGAGCTTTCCTTCTGCAGATTTGGGGTTGAGGCTTGCAGGGATTTCCAGTCCTTTTATTCAGCCTTTTCTGCTGGCAGTCTGTTTAAGCCGGTGGGGGTCACTAAGAAAGAAAAAGCAGCAGCGCATGCGCACACTGAAATCATGCGGGTGGGGGGGAAAGTGTCCAGCTCCTCATGAGTTGCAAACCTCACTTATTTCCCGCGTTTGGGCTTTTTTGTTTTTAAATTCACTGGTTGCCTATTATTGGGCGCTTTTTCCTGTCAATCGCATTTGGTGGGCGGTCCTTGTGCCCAGCTATCCCTGTGATTGGCTGCTGCTGCTGCAGCTGCTGCCGATGAGGCCTGTCCACCATCAGAGTGGCACGTGGGCAGACAGCACTGACGGCAAGCAACGGTGTGTGGTGACCAAAGAAGATTTTATGCAGCGGGGTAGGCTCGCAGACCGAAGGGAGTGAAGCAGTCAACTGGCAACAATCAAAAAGAAGAGGTACCTGGAGGGGGAGCAATGAGTGTGCTGGGAGGTGGAACGAGTTTGAGGGGGCCAGTCACGTGCTTGGAGGGGGTGAGGAATGAGTGTGGGGGGGGTCAGTCACGTGCTTGGAGGGGGCAGGGAAGGGCAATGAGTTTGAGGGGGCCAGTCACATGTTTGGAGGGGGTGAGGAATGAGGGGGGGGGGGAGCAGAGATGTGCTTGGAGAGGGTGGGGAGGGGGGCAGTCATGCTTGGAGGGGGCAGAGAGGGGCAATGAGTTTGAGGGGGCCAGTCACATCCTTGGAGGGGGTGAGGAATGAGTGTGGGGTGGGAGCAGAGATGTGCTTGGAGAGGGTGGGGAGGGGGGCAGTCATGCTTGGAGGGGGCAGAGAGGGGCAATGAGTTTGAGGGGGCCAGTCACATCCTTGGAGGGGGTGAGGAATGAGTGTGGGGTGGGAGCAGAGATGTGCTTGGGGAGGGTGGGCAGTCACATGCTTGGAGGGGGTAGGGAGGGGGAATGAGTTTGAGGGGGGCCAGTCATGTGCTTGGAGGGGATGAGGAATCAGTGGGGGGGGGGCAGAGATGTGCTTGGAGGGGGTGGGGAGGGAGAATGAGTGTGAGGGGGGCCAGACGTGCTGGGGGGGGGGGCATTTTTTTATTTTTTCACTTTGAAGGAGCTACAGATTTCAGTGGTTGAGACTGGAGTGGTGGGACACCAGTCAACCATACAACTGGCCTGCATGGAAGGGGTGGCTAGATAGAAGCCATTACTGAATAATAAATTATGAGTTTGGAAATTTACTTTTAGCACATACTATCTGGAACAATCTGTGTAATGTCATGTAATCCACAAAAATACAATTGCAAGTCACTGTATTGCCTCCATTACACTCACAAAAATATTTTAAAGTGTTCTCTGTGTATACATACCTTTTAATAAAAGTAGTTTTAATCTTGTGTGTTTTGGGCTTGTTTTTTCTGCAGATAGTGCTTGTTCTTTCATGATTACCTGGCAACCCTGACTGGATCTGCAGAGATAGCGCATGGGTGCCGCAGGGTGTCTGAGACAGAAGGAGCAAGGCAGGCAAGGCACCTATGAACTTGTAATTTTTCAGTTCTTTGAAGAAATCATAAAGGATATCAAAATGTAACCCCAGTGATGCTTGAACCCAGATGTCGGTTCCAGAGGCTATATCTATGTATGCACGTCATGGTTTGTTTACTACACCTCTTAATTGAATGTATAATCTAACAGTCCTTATTGTAGTCACAGGTCAGATTAGGCATCACTGAACATATAGCCATTATTATGAAACTATGTCACCGAGCTTATCAGGCACCTCCATTACTAATAATAGGAACAGATGCACGTACAATTTACTATATGTGCCCCTATGTAAACCGTTGTGATGGTAATATACTGAACGACGGTATAGAAAAGATGTTAAATAAATAAATATCTCACACTTTTATTTATTTATTTTATTTATAAATAAATAAATCTCACACTTTTATTTATTTAAAAACAGTTGTGCACAGCTTTTCTTTGTGCAAACTCTACTGCCAATGCAGCAAGGAGGTGTGCACACAAACGTGCATATAGGTTAGTGCCCTCTCATTCAATTTCCATGCTAATGACGGCATTAGCCATTAACCTCCCCACCCCCAATGCAGAGAGGTGCACTGGTTTACCTTGTGTTTTCTTTTTAGCACCGGAAACTTCTAGTCTGAGGTGGAGTACAGTTTCCAGGGCTAGTATTAGGGTTGCTAACGCACCTGATTTTTCTGCACTATACAGATTTTTGGGGCATTGCTTGGAAAAAAAGATGGAGGGCTAAAATGTTTGGAAAGGTCCTGATTTTGGCCCTCCAGCTGCAGGTTAGCATCCGGACTAGCCAGCCCATAATGGTCTTTTTTTCTGCCGTCATATTTTGGTGTTTCCCCTGCAATGACACAATACAGTGGGCGATTGGCTAGCTGCTCTATTTTCACTTGGGGCCATTTTCAAAATATTGGGATTTTGAAACGGGACGTTCCACGTGTTCCTAGGGCATATAAACAATACCTTGCAAACGCCTACAGTGTGTGCGCACTTGCAGCACTGCGTGTAAATATTAAAGGGAAAAAAGGAATGGGGTAAGGGGTGTACTGGGTGGCAGTTCCGAAGTTTGCACGCAAGGTGCTATTCTGCGACTGGCCTGGGTGCGTCCATTACCGAACGTTTTCCGTAGGCCTTTATGCCTGCTGATTTAAAAGGCGAATTTTCAGAAGGCTCCGCCTATAAAATGAACACTTCAGCGCGTAAAACAGCATGTCCTCATGGATGTGGCATTTAAAACGTCCACACGTACGTGCGTAAGTAAGCAGCCATGAGTAAACGTGTGTGTGTGAGAGAGAGGGGCGTTCCCAGGTGGGGCCAACATTTCCTTGTATAAGTTCCCATTTTGGATCCTGCAAAACCAATGTCTGCTACCTGCTAATTAGCTGGTGTGAGAATAAAAGCCTTTATTCCCAAATATGGACTGAGTAAGGGGTGTGAGTACACTGGGGGAATTCAGGCAGAAGAACCAGGAGGGTCTCGATGACCGGAGATGGACTGGGTGAACTGGTAGGCACACATAAAACCCGACTTGGGTGGGGGGGGGGAGGATAAATGCATGTAACTTGCACAGATAAAATGTCCACAAGTACATTTTTAAAGTTAGATGCATAAATATGCAAATATAGCCTTGCGCACTACTTATCTGGATAAAAATATGATTTATCCAGCTACATCTTGAAATTGGCACTTATTTATTTATTTATTTAAAAACTTTTCTATACCGTCGTTAAGTTAGCTAACCATCACAATGGTTTACATAAGAGCACAACAATGAAACATATGGGTGGTATAGATTACAAATTGGTTATGTGCCATCATTGTACGGTAACAATTCATAATTATAAACTAAGGGGCGGATTTTAAGAGCCCTGCTCGCCTAAATCCGGGCGGATTTAGGCGAGCAGGGCCCTGCGCGCCGGTGGGCCTATTTTACATAGGCCTACCGGCGCGCGCAGAGCCCCGGGACTCGCGTAAGTCCCGGGGTTTTCTGAGGGGGGCGTGTCGGGGGCGGGCCCGATCCGCGCGGCGTTCTCGGAGCATTTCGGGGGCGGGCCCGGGGGCGTGGTTACGGCCTGGGGCGGTCCGGGGGCGTGGCTGCACCCTCCGGACCCGCCACCAGGTTGCGTCCCGGCGCGCGGGGATTTACGCCTCCCTCTGGGAGGCGTAAATCCCCCGACAAAGTTAAGGGGGGGGTTTAGACAGGGGCGGGTGGGTTAGGTAGGGGAAGGGAGGGGAAGGTGAGGGGAGGGCAAAAGAAAGTTCCGCTCCGATTTCGGAGCGGCCTCGGAGGGAACGGGGGTAGGCTGCGCGGCTCAGCGCGCGTCGTCTATACAGAATCGATAGCCTTGCGCGCGCCGATCCCGGATTTTAGCGGATACGCGCGGCTCTGCGCGTATCTACTAAAATCCAGCGTACTTTTGCTTGCGCCTGATGCACCAGCAAAAGTACGCCAAATCGCGCGGTTTGAAAATCTACCCCTAAGTGTGTATGTTAAGCTTGTTTGTTGGGAACATTTAGGCGGTTTGGTTTTACCATTACAATGCATTGTTAGGTTAAAATAACAGCTTATCTGGATAAGTTCCGACTTGTCACTACTTATATGATATCTTCTCTTCAGAAGAAGTAAGTGCAGAAGAAAAAAAAGTAGGAACGGGTTTTAGGGGTCAAGGAGGAATGGTAGTTAGGGGGGATAGGAACTGGTGTAGGCCCGGTGTCGCCGCACGTATATATATATTTTTTAAAACCCCCCGTACGTGCGTGCGCCGTTATAAAAATCGGGCACCCGTGCATGTGGGAATCGTATTTTATAACATGCGTGCGTGTTATAAAATCGCTGCGTCCCTGTGCACGCGCGCGTTTTTGAAAGTCTACCCTATAGTGTATATGGATTTTCAGAAAGTGTTTGACAAGGTACCGCATGAGCGACTCCTCAGGACATTGGGAGATCATGCGATTTGAGGCAATATCCTAGTGTGATTGGGAACAGGATAAAAGTCAGGAAACAGAGCCTAAGAATAAATGGTTACTTATCCGAAAAGAGCAAAGGTGGTTGCCCCAGGCATCTGTACTGGAACCTGTACAATGTAGCATATTCAGAAATGATCTTGAGAAAGGAATGACAAGCGAGGTGACCATATTTATAGATGACACAAATTGTTTCAATGCGTTAAAGTAGCAGAGGATTATGAAGAACTGCAGCGAATTCAGCTCAAAAGTCTGACATGCTATCTAAATGAGCCCATTGAAGAATTGAACACAACTATAATTTATTTATTTAGTGAGTTTTATACACTGTCATTCAGAATGGTCAAAATAACGCCATCATAACGGTTTACAAAATATAAGGTTACAGGGATGAGGGGGGTTCAACAGGGTTTCAAGATATAAACTGTTATTAAGCAAAGGGGATAACATGTATAATGTTAAAGAACATTTATAGAAACATAGATGTGATGAATTTCATTTCTTGAAGGAGGATTGGAATGTGAAGTAATTTTGTTGTTCAGTGGGTGAGTTGGTATGCTTTGTTGAATAACCAAGTTTTTAGATCTTTTTTGAAGGTTTTTAGGTTTTCTTGAGTTCTAAGCTCAGTTGGTAGTGAGTTCCAAAGTTTTGGGCTACCAAGGGAGATTGCTCTATTTTGGGTTGAGGTGAGTTGATTTGAGTGTGTTGGTGGTGTTTTTAGGAGTCCCTTATTTGCTGATCTAAGGTTTCTGCTTGGTGTATGTAGTTGTATATGGGGACTTAGCCAATTTTCTTGTTTTTCGTATATAATTTTATGTAAGAAGGATAGGACTGTACTGGCATATTGGGCGTATCAGTCCATCATCTGAGAACTAGCCACAATGGCACAGCACTATCTTCTTTCATGCCCAGTGACCATGTGTTTTCAATAACAGGGGACATCGTGAGTCCTCAACCTTCACAGCTGCTGCCACACTTCATGGAAAAGCAGGGCTTTCTGAAATGCAGCCTGCCTTTGCTTGGGTTTCCTATTTTTCCATGTGGGTGGCAAAAGGATTGACAGCATCTTGGAGGCCTTGCTGCTACTTTGCCTGCTATGCCCTGATACCACCACAGGAGCCTTACTGTTAATGCTCTGCCAGCCTGCCATGTCCCTAATACCGCCACAGGGACTTTACTGCTAATGCTCTCCCACCCTGCCATGCCCCTGGTACCACCCCATGACCTAATGCTCTGCCAGCCTGCCATGTCCATGATACTGCCACAGGGACTTTACTGCTAATGCTCTCCCACCCTGCCATGCCCCTGATACCACCCCATGACCTAATGCTCTGCCAGCCTGTCATGTCCATGATACTGCCACAGGGACATTACTGCTAATGCTGTCCCACCCTGCCATGCCCCTGATACCACCCCATGACCTAATGCTCTGCCAGCCTGCCATGTCCATGATACTGCCACAGGGACTTTACTGCTAATGCTCTCCCACCCTGCCATGCCCCTGATACCACCCCATGACCTAATGCTCTGCCAGCCTGCCATACCCAATACCACAGGAACGTTACTGCTACTGTGCTGCCAGCCAGCCATGTCCCTAATACCATCACAGGGACCTTACTGTTAATGCTCTGCCTGCCATGGCTGTTATGTATGAGCATGGGAATTTTTGGGCCTCTGTGTATGCTGCTGTTTGTTTCTTGGTTTATTTTTTCCCAGGAAAGAAAAATACATTTTAAAAAGTCTCCTCCCCCATCCACCTATTGTATGTCTTTTTGTTTTGTTCTAACCCCTCTACAATGATCCTAGCGTGGTTTTTCCACCTAGTTTGTTGCCAGAACAAAATTGTGACCAAAGACAAGATCCAGGTTATTACTACCACAGCACCTGTTCTAAAGTGCTGCTTTTTCTTCTACCCGGCCACAGTCCCAGCCTGGTTCTCCCATGCTCTTTGTTTGTGGATTATAGTGGGGTGGAGTGTCCACAAAAAGCCCTCAGTATGAAGGAAGAAATACAGGCAGAACAGAAATAAGGCAAATAAACCATTTGCATGTTGTAAATGGGATAACAGTTTTATTCAGCCAGCCCATTTTACAAGAAATCTAGATCAAGTTCAAGCACATAGGGGCGGATTTTCAAAGGGTTATGTGTGTATATTGCGCTTGTAACCCCGAAAGCCTGCTCCTGCATGCGCCGAGCCTGTTTTGCATAGGCTCGGCAACGCACACAAGCCCCAGGACGTGCGTATGTCCCGGGGCTCGAAAAAAGAGGCGGAGGCATGGCCAGAGGCCTCCGTAGGCCTGCTAGGCAGGCGCAACTTAAATAATAAAGGTGGGGGATTTAGTTAGGGCTGGGGGGTGGGTTAGATAGGGGAAGGGAGAGGAAGGTGGGGGGGGTGAAAGGAAAGTTCCCTCCGAGGCCGCTCCAATTTCGGAGCGGCTTCGGAGGGAACGGGGAAAGCCATCGGGGCTCCACTAGGGCTCGGCGTGCACAAGTGGGCACCCCCTTGCGCACACCGACCCCGGATTTTATAACATACGTGCGACTGCGCGCGCATGTTATAAAATCGGGCATAGGTTACAAAATTTGGCCCACAATGTAATAAAAGCTTTTTTAAATTAACCTCACAACTCCTAGGGAGCTTCACTGGGGAGAAACCTATTAGATGTTCTGAATGTGGTATAACAGCTACATTTGGAAAGGCCATTTCACCAGAAAATCAAAATTCCCCCCAGCAGATCTACTTCAAACAGGGAATATAAGGAAAGCGTATGCTAAGAAAATGATACTTAGCATAGTTCATTCTCTTGTACTGAATCTGACAATTGGCAGGTGAGCTTCATCAGAATAACTGGCATCTCCCGTGCCACTCTGCCTTGCTGCTGTACCCTTTATGCTACACCTGGGGGGTGCTTGTGCTACTCAGCCTTGCTGTGATGCTCAGACTTTACACCTTGAGGTTCTTTCTGACCCTCTGCCTTGCTGCTATACCCTTTATGCTACACCTGGGAGGTGCTTGTGCTACTCAGCCTTGCCGTGATGCTCAGACTTGACACCTTGAGGTCCTTTCTGACCCTCTGCCTTGCTGCTATACCCTTAATGCTACACCTGGGGGCTGCTTGTGCTCCTCAGCCTTGCCGTGATGCCCAGACTTTACACCTTGAGGTTCTTTCTGACCCTCTGCCTTGCTGCTATACCCTTAATGCTACACCTGGGAGGTGCTTGTGCTACTCCGCCTTGCTGTGATGCCCAGACTTTACACCTTGAGGTTCTTTCTGACCCTCTGCCTTGCTGCTATACCTTTAATGCTACACCTGGGGGGTGCTTGTGCTACTCCGCCTTGCCGTGATGCCCAGACTTTACACCTTGAGGTTCTTTCTGACCCTCTGCCTTGCTGCTATACCCTTAATGCTACACCTGGGGGGTGCTTGTGCTACTCAGCCTTGCCGCGATGCCCAGACTTTACACCTTGAGGTTCTTTCTGACCCTTTGCCTTGCTGCTATACCCTTTATGCTACACCTGGGAGGTGCTTGTGCTACTCAGCCTTGCCGTGATGCCCAGACTTTACACCTTGAGGTTCTTTCTGACCCTCTGCCTTGCTGCTATACCCTTAATGCTACACCTGGGGGGTGCTTGTGCTACTCCGCCTTGCCGTGATGCTCAGACTTTACACCTTGAGGTTCTTTCTGACCCTCTGCCTTGCTGCTATACCCTTTATGCTACACCTGGGAGGTGCTTGTGCTACTCCGCCTTGCTGTGATGCCCAGACTTTACACCTTGAGGTTCTTTCTGACCCTCTGCCTTGCTGCTATACCCTTAATGCTACACCTGGGGGGTGCTTGTGCTACTCCGCCTTGCCGTGATGCCCAGACTTTACACCTTGAGGTTCTTTCTGACCCTCTGCCTTGCTGCTATACCCTTAATGCTACACCTGGGGGGTGCTTGTGCTACTCAGCCTTGCCGCGATGCCCAGACTTTACACCTTGAGGTTCTTTCTGACTCTCTGCCTTGCTGCTATACCCTTTATGCTACACCTGGGGGGTGCTTGTGCTACTCAGCCTTGCCGTGATGCTCAGACTTTACACCTTGAGGTTCTTTCTGACCCTTTGCCTTGCTGCTATACCCTTAATGCTACACCTGGGAGGTGCTTGTGCTACTCGGCCTTGCTGTGATGCTCAGACTTTACACCTTGAGGTTCTTTCTGACCCTCTGCCTTGCTGCTATACCCTTTATGCTACACCTGGGGGGTGCTTGTGCTACTCAGCCTTGCCGTGATGCCCAGACTTTACACCTTGAGGTTCTTTCTGACCCTCTGCCTTGCTGCTATACCCTTTATGCTACACCTGGGCGGTGCTTGTGCTACTCAGCCTTGCTGTGATGCTCAGACTTTACACCTTGAGGTTCTTTCTGACCCTGTGCCTTGCTGCTACACCCTTAATGCTACACCTGGGGGGTGCTTGTGCTACTCATCCTTGCCGTGATGCTCAGACTTTACACCTTGAGGTTCTTTCTGACCCTCTGCCTTGCTGCTATACCCTTAATGCTACACCTGGGGGGTACTTTTTCTACTCAGCCTTGCCGTGATGCTCAGACTTTACACCTTGAGGTCCTTTCTGACCCTCTGCCTTGCTGCTATACCCTTAATGCTACACCTGGGGGGTGCTTGTGCTACTCAGCCTTGCCGTGATGCTCAGACTTTACACCTTGAGGTTCTTTCTGACCCTCTGCCTTGCTGCTATACCCTTAATGCTACACCTGGGGGGTGATTGTGCTCCTCAGCCTTGCCGTGATGCTCAGACTTTACACCTTGAGGTTCTTTCTGACCCTCTGCCTTGCTGCTATACCCTTAATGCTACACCTGGGGGGTGCTTGTGCTACTCCGCCTTGCTGTGATGCCCAGACTTTACACCTTGAGGTTCTTTCTGACCCTCTGCCTTGCTGCTATACCCTTAATGCTACACCTGGGGGGTGCTTGTGCTACTCAGCCTTGCTGAGATGCTCAGACTTTACACCTTGAGGTTCTTTCTGACCCTCTGCCTTGCTGCTATACCCTTAATGCTAAACCTGGTGGGTGCTTGTGCTACTCAGCCTTGCTGTGATGCCCAGACTTTACACCTTGAGGTTCTTTCTGACCCTCTGCCTTGCTGCTATACCCTTAATGCTACACCTGGGAGGTGCTTGTGCTACTCAGCCTTGCTGTGATGCTCAGACTTTACACCTTGAGGTTCTTTCTGACCCTCTGCCTTGCTGCTATACCCTTAATGCTACACCTGGGGGGTGCTTGTGCTACTCAGCCTTGCCGGGATGCCCAGACTTTACACCTTGATGTTCTTTCTGACCCTGTGCCTTGCTGCTATACCCTTTATGCTACACCTGGGAGGTGCTTGTGCTACTCAGCCTTGCCGTGATGCCCAGACTTTACACCTTGAGGTTCTTTCTGACCCTCTGCCTTGCTGCTATACCCTTAATGCTACACCTGGGGGGTGCTTGTGCTACTCAGCCTTGCCGCGATTCCCAGACTTTACACCTTGAGGTTCTTTCTAACCCTCTGCCTTGCTGCTATACCCTTAATTCTACACCTGGGGGGTGCTTGTGCTACTCAGCCTTGCCGTGATGCTCAGACTTTACACCTTGAGGTTCTTTCTGACCCTCTGCCTTGCTGCTATACCCTTTATGCTACACCTGGGGGGGTGCTTGTGCTCCTCAGTCTTGCTGTGATGCTCAGACTTTACACCTTGAGGTTCTTTCTGACCCTCTGCCTTGCTGCTATACCCTTTATGCTACACCTGGGGGGTGCTTGTGCTACTCAGCCTTGCCGGGATGCCCAGACTTTACACCTTGAGGTTCTTTCTGACCCTCTGCCTTGCTGCTATACCCTTAATGCTACACCTGGGGGGTGCTTGTGCTACTCAGCCTTGCCGCGATTCCCAGACTTTACACCTTGAGGTTCTTTCTGACCCTCTGCCTTGCTGCTATACCCTTAATGCTACACCTGGGGGGTGCTTGTGCTACTCAGCCTTGCCTTGATGCTCAGACTTTACACCTTGAGGTTCTTTCTGACCCTCTGCCTTGCTGCTATACCCTTTATGCTACACCTGGGGGGTGCTTGTGCTCCTCAGCCTTGCTGTGATGCTCAGACTTTACACCTTGAGGTTCTTTCTGACCCTCTGCCTTGCTGCTATACCCTTTATGCTACACCTGGGGGGTGCTTGTGCTACTCAGCCTTGCCGGGATGCCCAGACTTTACACCTTGAGGTTCTTTCTGACCCTGTGCCTTGCTGCCATGGCCCAGTCCTTACATCTTGAGGAGCTCCTGTAATGCTGGGGCTGCTTTGCACCTCTCATATTGCGTTGGTGTCTTGATACCATTGTTTTTGCTGTTTTGCCCCTTTATCAGTGCCTTGGGGTTTTCTCTACCACTTCTTCTACTTCGTGCCCCCTTCAAGGTAGCTTACAATGCTGATGCCACTGCCTCTGGTGCTGCCATCAAAGGCTCATACCATAATTGCTGGTGCCCTCTTTTAGAGCCTTGGGGTGTTCTTCCCACACTTTCGTCTTTGCTCCTCTGACTATGCCATGGAGAGGTCCTGTCAATGCTGATACCCCTTTGCCCATTTCCAGAAACTGAGGCTGGTAATGCCACTTTCGAGGTACCTTGAAGGTCTTTTCCCCTTCTGATGATTTCTTCTCACAGGTTTCCTGAGAACTGATGAGAGAACACCAATTCTGGAACCCAAATTCACTATAATGCTTCCCCCATTGACTTTAATGACACATGAAAAAAAATAGAACATATATTTGTTCATTTCAAATTTTAAAATTAATGAAATTAATTTGGATCTCCATGAAATGAATGGAAAAAACAAAACATTTCTCAGATCTGCACATTCCTAATGTTTATGGCATGATATTTAAGTTTTACTAGCGGAAAAAGGTATATAAATGAACAAGTTTAGATGAGCTATTCCTGAATAGGTGTTCACGCCTGGATTTTAGCATGGCACAGGCTTTTTCCACGTCCTAACTTCATGCAATACTTGGCATTCATAATCCATGGACCCCTAATTTCAGAAAGTATATCCAGAAACAGGTTTTAAAAAGAGTGCTACTGAGAAGGGAAATCTTTTCTTACACTTATAAAAAGTATTCATTTCTGTATCTCCAAATCTGAAGTCTCAATTGGATCATGGCGGTGTCCTGCAAGCATGTACTGCTCTCTGCCACTGCTGCTCCATCATCAAAAGAGACCCTAAGTACCCTCACCCGCGGCCATCAAAAGAGGCCCACCGACACTAGCACATCATCAAAAGAGGTGCACCGACACTAGCACGTCATCAAAAGAGGTGCACCGATGTGCGCAAGAACAGGCCTATGATGATGACATCATGTTGTTTAGCTTTGGGGGGGCCGGACATAATGGCAACTGGAAAAAGTTATTGTGGGCCCAAAAAAATCATATCATCGGGCCAGTTCTGCCCCATGGACCTTAGTTTGCCTACCCCTGTCTTTAGTATTTGCATTCTGCCAGACGGCCGCCTTCTGGAGTTCATGAGGGGTCATTTTTATGGGCAGCAGATCGAGGAGCACTTAGTCATTTTTCTTATTCGGACCATAGAGTTGGGACTATGTCGGCCCTATTTTCTTGGACTCTGACTGCATGTCTTGGTACTTAAGGTTCTTTGCTTTCTCCATATGATTCAGAGTATTTCCTGGGTACTGACACCACCATCCTAAATGCCATTCTTGTGGTTTTCTCCTTCACCATGACAGCTGATTTCTAGCATCACATTTCCTGTCCCAGGTGATGGCAACGTCTTTATTCTCTTCTCTTCTTTTGGGTTGAGCTCCCAGTGTTTGGTTCCTCAATGTTATAATGTTTACGCCGCTTCCAATGAATAAGCCCTGCCACCTCGTCGTGCCTTTCTGACATCAGCACATCCCATCCAGCGATGAGACGTGTATCTCTTTCCCGCAGAATCTGCATTTGGCCCTTTTACCGGTCTTTTCTATGCTGGTTGAGAACCATCTTGTCTGTGATCCTCTCTCATGAGCTGCAGAGAGCTACTCCAGATACCACGTGGGGTATCTGGAGTAGCTCTCTGCACTTCCCCTTATATTTGTGCTTCTGTCAATTATCTTTCCTTGCTTGCTGGTCTAATCCTTTAAAGAGTTTTTTGTTTTGCTAATTCTGTAGCTTCTTTTCCTTCATGTGCTGGTGGATTTTCAGTCATTCCTTCTACTTGTTGGAACGATTGTCCAAGCTTAAGGACTGAGACAGATGATGCTCACTTGCTTTTGTATTTCTTCTGTACTGTTTGAGCATTTGGATCTGTTGATACCATTAAGGATGCCTGCAGGCCTATTATGGTAGCTCTATAGGTGTAATCAATTTCTATAACACTCATACCACCTTCAGCTCGAGGGATGTGTAATCTTGGTACTCAGTGGTTCTGATAGTTTATGGTTGTGCTCCCCGAGTTTGGTATAGCGATATTATAATCATTGCATGGTTTCCAGTGAATAAGCCTCGCTACCCTGTTGTGCCTTTCTGTATACAGGCCTTCTGACGTCAGCACATCACATCCAGTGACGAGATATGTAACAGGTTCCAGTTCACTTCCGCAGAATCACTTATCCATGTTACCCGTCTTTTCTATGCTGGCCGTGAACTACCTTGTCCATAGTCTACTGTCCTGTGCTGCAATTATCAATCTCTCATTCAGTGTGGATTCTTTCATGTATTCTTAGGTCAGATATCATACAGAAGCTTTTATCACACTGAGCATTTATATAAAAACTGTTTATTGAAGGAAACAAAAACAATTCACAAGTCACACATTTTGACAAACACCGTAACAACTAGCATGGTTTAGAAATGAAAACAATATGACTTTTTTCAATAAACCCCATGGTTTTTTTTAATTTGTAAAACTTTTTATTAAAGCGAAAGAACAGGTGTAACAAACCATAGAGAAAACTTTAAAATAAGTGAAAAGAAGCACTAAGTGACTGTTACCTTCTCCTCCCCAGCCTACTGCTGAACGACTCGCTCGGGTAAGGAAAAGGTACAAATCCCTTAACGCCCAGAGGGAAAAGCATGTGTTTCATGCATGGTGCCATCTCTGACATCCCCAACCCAGTAGTTAATGATCAGACTCTAGCAAACAACAATAAACTCCAGCAATTTTCAGTATTGTAAAAAGAAAGCACAAAGAGATCTCAGCTAGTCTGAGAAATGTTGTCACATTGTGAAAAAGCCTCCATCTTTGATGCTCAATCTTCTGGGGCACCTGAAAATCTGAAATTGATAGCAATTTAGGGTTATTTTCCAAACTTTCCCAAAACCGACAGAAGTCTAATGTTGCATTATGAGACTTTCAAAGCAAATGCCATACAGCCCTTGATATGTAGCCCCCCGTGATAAATCCTGAGAGAGCCTCCATCCATTAGGAAATCCTGATACTCAGTCTTCTGGGGCATCCAAGACAGTGGCAACCAAAGGGTGACTGAAATCACAACAGTTTAAGGATAGTTGCCGAAAAATACATTCAACAGTGCAGTTCAATACTATACTCCACAGGAGGACCAGTGCAGTATTATGAAACTTAAAAAGCAAATGTCCCACAGCGCTTAATACATAGGAACTGGTACTCACAACAGCTGCTTCCTCTGCCACATTGTAGACTATAATCTTTAGCACAGTACTTGGGTTTTTTCCCCCAGTTTTTCCTCAGAAGCCTATGCGTCAACTGGAGAATGGAGCCAAGTGACTACCCCATTAAGGGGTGACCTGCAGCTTCGCTGGGTAAATCAGCATACATTGAATATTTAAAGAATGAAACAGGCTGGAGTAAATTCTTGCTGCAATACTGCTCGTTTAGTTGAGCAATCTTGAAAAATGAGAATCCGCTTATTATCATGGAGCAGCTCTTTCCCTTTGCATACAGCTTGCATGATAGCCATTTTGTGGAGGAAAATTTAACAAGCGAGCTACTGCTATATGCGGTCTGGATCCCGCCTCCAGCTTACGACCCCAGCTGATGAGCACGCTCTACCTATAGCCTACCCCGGTCTGTAGAGAGGCTTAACTTATGTGGCAGTCAGGCCTCGAGAAAACTTTGTAACTCAGAATCTGATCTACTTTCTGGAAGGCCAATGAAGCACAAGTTTTCCTAGGACTGATTTTCAAGGTCCTTCAGCTTGTCTTCAAATTTTTCTATTTGCCTCTTCATCGTGCCCAGGCCTGCCATCCACTGTGTTACCTCGGTAACTTCCTGAAAGAAGATAAGGTTCCTGTCATCTCTTTCATTTTATCATAAAATCTTTCAAATTTTATCTCCAGTGCTATCACTACCACAGTGGTAAGATCCACGATCACAGCTTTGCTTAGCAGGGAGATTTCAGAGTCAGATGACCCCTCCATCATCTTGGGATATGTCAGCCTACTATTCTCCTTATCCTCCTTTATTTTTTTTTTGTGAGACAGGAGGACATTATATAATGAGTATTCCTTTACGGGATGGACACAGTTTGAGGGAGTGAAAAGAAGTCCCATTACTTTTGAACGTAGAAGAAAAATAGCTATTTAGGGTAGGTGGAATGGTGCGGCACCCAAAGCAGCACGATTGCACGTCTTGCCCGGCTCACAGCATCACGTTATCCTCATTCTGAACATTTAAATGGTCTATCTTCCTTGTGATTTATCTCATAGCATTGCAGGTGGTTTTTCTGACTGAAACATTTATCACGTTTAGAACATGTAAATGGTTTCTCTTCTGTATCATTTCATGTACTCAAAGAGTTGCCGTTGTCTGTGAAACATTTATCACATCCAGAGCATTTAAAAGGTTTCATGCCATGTGCATCTTTCCATGTTTTCTTAAGTCCATATTTATTACTGAAGCTGACTGGTTTTTCTCCTCCTGTGTATCATTTCATGCACTCACAGGTTGCTTTTGCATTTGAAATATTTATCATATGCCAAACATTGAAATGGCTTTTCTTGGGGCATTTTCTCCAAATGTATTTATTTTGCGCATACCTTGTGTCACGGTTTTGCCTGGAGCGCAGTCTTCCCTCCACCAGTCCTCAGCAAGCCTTGCTCACTACCTTGCCAGTTACCTCCTCACTGGTCCTACTATGCCCAAGCCTCAGCCCTAATTAACCCAGCCTGATTAATACCTCAGTGCCTCTTCATTGAGTCACCTCGGCTCTCTGACCTGGCCTACCCTTTTGGACTCCGGGCCTTCTGCCTTGCCTAGTGGCCTCCAGGTCTCCTACCTAGCTGCTTCCGGGCTTTCTGACTTGTGGCCTCTGGGCCTTCTGTGATTTCTCTTCTGTCTTGTCCTTGCCCTGCCTCATGTCCTGTCCTTTTCCGGTCCAGTCCTTGTTCTGTCCTGCCCTTGTCCGCTCTTCATCCTGCCCAGTACGGTTCAGTCCTTGACGGTTTCCCTGGCCTTGCCCTTGTCCTTAGTCCGGCCCCCAGCCTGTTCTCTGTATTCTGACCCCAGCCTGTGCTTTGTGTCCAGCCCTCAGCCAGTACCTGCCTCCAGCCTGTGCCTGCCTTGCCTCGTCCACCCAGTACCTGACCTCAGCTCCCAGCTTGCATAGAAGCTCCCAGTCCGTGTCTGTGTCACGATACTCCACAGAAGACAAGTCCTACCAGCTCCCAGAACCCAAGGCTTAACCTGCGGGGGAGAGGGTTGGATAGGCAGAAGACCAGCTTCAGTCCTGTCCTGCAATCCTGTACTGCCGCTGTGGGGGTGCTCCCTGACTCCAGGCTGCCAGTCCATGACACCTTGAAAGGAATGAAGCTCATTTGTAAGCCATGCCATGTTGAGGATTATCTCAGTTTCTCAAATTTACTGCTAATGCCCTTCTTAGTGCTTGAATTGTATCAAAGAGAGCCTCCTTCTGGCGTTCATAGGGTGTAATCTTAATAGGCAACAGATCAAGATGCACTTGAAAATTCTTCTTAATCAGACCAGTGGCACCCAATCTATTTGGGACTATTTCTGTATCTTTCTGTCACATTTTCTTCTTCTCTGATTGCATTGCTTGGTACTTAAGGATCTTTGCTTTCTCCATATAATCCACAGAATAATCACTGGGTACTGCGACTTCTATCAGCAATGCCGTTCTTGTGTTTTTCTCCTTCGCCACAATATCTGGTTTTCACGCATCGATCTTACTGTCTGTGATGTCCCAGATGATCACAACTTTCTCCACTATTCTATTAGGGTTGTGGTCCCAATGTTTGTTTGGCACATCAATGTTATAATGTTTACACAGCTTCCAATGAATAAACTGTGCTTCCTTGTTGTGCTTCTCTTAATACAGGCCTTCTGACATCTGGTCTGATTTTTTGAACCGGTAGATGTAGTGTACTTGGATTTTCAGAAGGCGTTTGACAAAGTCCCTCATGAGAGGCTTCTAGGAAAAGTAAAAAGTCAAGGGATAGGTGGCGATGTCTTTCGTGGATTACAAACTGGCTAAAAGACAGGAAACAGAGAGTAGGATTAAATGGACAGTTTTCTCAGTGGAAGGGAGTGGGCAGTGGAGTGCCTCAGGGATCTGTACTTGGACCGGTGCTTTTCAATATATTTATAAATGATCTGGAAAGAAATACGACGAGTGAGATAATCAAATTTGCAGATGATACAAAATTGTTCAGAGTAGTTAAATCACAAGCAGATTGTGATACATTACAGGAGGACCTTGCAAGACTGGAAGATTCGGCATCGAAATGACAGATGAAATTTAATGTGGATAAGTGCAAGGTGATGCATATAGGGAAAAATAACTCTTGCTGTAGTTACACAATGTTAGGTTCCATATTAGGTGCTACCACCCAAGAAAGAGATCTAGGCGTCATAGTGGATAAAACATTGAAATCGTCGGTTCAGTGTGCTGCAGCAGTCAAAAAAGCAAACAAACAGAATGTTGGGAATTATTAGAAAGGGAATGGTTAATAAAATGGAAAATGTCCTAATGCCTCTATATCGCTCCATGGTGAGACCGCACCTGGAATACTGTGTACAGTTCTGGTCACCGCATCTCAAAAAAGATATAGTTGCACTGGAGAAAGTGCAGAGAAGGGCGACCAAAATGATAAGGGGAATGGAACAGCTCCCCTATGAGGAAAGACTAAAGAGGTTAGGACTTTTCAGCTTGGAGAAGAGACGGCTGAGGGGGGGATATGATAGAGGTGTTTAAAATCATGAGAGGTCTAGAACGGGTAGATGTGAATCGGTTATTTACTCTTTCAGATAATAGAAAGACTAGGGGGCACATGAAGTTAGCATGTGGCACATTTAAAACTAATCGGAGAAAGTTCTTTTTCACTCAACACACAATTAAACTCTGGAATTTGTTGCCAGAGGATGTGGTTAGTGCAGTTAGTATAGCTGTGTTTAAAAAAGGATTGGATAAGTTCTTGGAGGAGAAGTCCATTACCTGCTATTAATTAAGTTGACTTAGATAATAACCACCGCTATTACTAGCAACGGTAACACGAAATATTTAGTTTTTGGGTACTTGCCAGATTCTTATGGCCTGGATTGGCCACTGTTGGAAACAGGATGCTGGGCTTGATGGACCCTTGGTCTGACCCAATATGGCATGTTCTTATGTTCTTCTCTTGTTTTGCTAATTCTGTAACTTCTTTATCTTTGTGTATTGGTAGATGTTCACTTATTCCCTCTATTCGCTGGAATGATTTTCCAAGTTTAAGGACTGAGACTGATGCTTGCTTGCTTTCGTATTTCTGCACTGTTTAAGCATGTGGATCCATTGATGCCATTAAGGATGCCTGAAGGCCTATTTTGGTAGCTCTATAACTGTAATCCATTCCAATAAGACTCTTACCACCTTCAGCTCTAGCTATGTACAAGATCAGCATCCACTGGTTCTTACAAATTACCTGATGGGCGTGGAGGAGCTTTCTTGTTTTTACATCCAGTCTACTATTCCAAAACTGTATGATACCGCAGAAATTGCAAGGTGATTAATAGCTTGTATCTTATTTCGTGCTGTTAAAGTACTCTTCAATATCTGCTACACTCTCCTATAGTTTTCTTTACTGATCTTTCTCTCAATACTTTATGCTGAATTTTTTCATATTCCTTTAATTCTAGATATGCATATATTCATTTCTATTCCAGTTACTTTATATTGCAATCTTCAGTCAGGGAAATATTTTCAGTTTGGCTTAATTTTCCTTTAAGGAAAGTTGCCTTAGCTCATTTGTCCAAGCCACATGTCATCCTAATGTCATTTGAGGAATTCCTCAACAAACACTGATGTGAATTCTTTCATGTTTTCTTAGAACAGATGTCTGACTGAAACATTTATCACATTCAGAACATTTAAATGGTTTTTCTCCAGTGTGAATTCTTTCATGTTTTCTTAGATCAGATTTACGCTTAAAGGGTTTATCGCATTCAGAACATTTAATTGGATTCTCTCCCGTGTGAATTCTTTCATGTATTCTTAGATCAGATTTGTAACGAAAACACTTATCACATTCAGAACATTGATATGGTTTCTCTCCAGTGTGTATTCTTTCATGTATTCTTAGTAGATATTTATGATGGAAGTACTTATCACATTGACAACACTGAAATGGTTTCTCTCCAGTATGGATTCTTTCATGTTTTCTTAGGCTAGATTTACACTTGAAGCTTTCATCACATTCAGAACATTTAAATGGATTCTCTCCAGTGTGGGTCACTTCATGGATTTGCAAGTTATATTTGACAGTAAAACATTTATCACATTCAGAACATTTAAATGGCTTCTCACCAGTGTGGATTCTTTCATGTATGCTTAATTGATATTTATGATGGAAACATTTACTGCATTCAAAACATTTAAATGGTTTCTCACCAGTGTGGGTCATTTCGTGTATTTTTAGGGAAGATTTACACATATAGGTTTTATCACATTCAGAACACTTAAATGATTTCTGGCCAGTGTGGGTCATTTCATGTTTTCTTAATTCAGATTTACTCCTGAAGTTTTTATCGCATTGAGAACATTTAAATGGTTTCTCTCCAGTGTGGATTCTTTTGTGTATTCCTAATTGATATCTATAATGAAAACATTTATTACATTCAGAGCAGTTAAATGGTTTCTGTCCTGTGTGTATTCTTTCATGTATTCTTAATTCATATTTACTCTTGAAACCTTTATCGCATTCAGAACAATTGAATGGTTTCTCACCAGTGTGGATTCTCTCGTGTGTTCTTAATTGATATTTATGATTGAAATATTTATTGCATTGATAACACCGAAATGCCTTCTCTCCTGTGTGGATGCTCTCATGTGTTCTTAGTTGGTATTTATGAAGGAAATATTTATCACACTGAAAACACTGAAATGGTTTATCTCCCGTGTGGATTCTTTCATGCATTCTTAATTTAGATTTTTGGCAGAAACATTTATCACATTCAGAACATCTGAAGGGTTTGTTTCCAGTGTGGGTTGTTTCATGTAGTCGTAATTCAGATTTACTCCTGAAACATTTATCACATTCAGAACAATCAAATGGCTTCTCTCCTGTGTGGATTCTTTCATGTATTCTTAATTCAGATTTGCTCCTGAAGCATTTATCACATTCTGAACAATTAAATGGTTTCTTTCCAGTGTGGGCGACTTCATGTTTTCTTAATTCAGATTTGATCCTGAAGCATTTATCACATTCAGAACATTTAAATGGTTTTTCTCCAGTGTGTGTTCTTTCATGTCTTCTTAATTCTGATTTACTCCGGAAGCATTTATCACATTCAGAACATTTATATGGCTTCTCTCCTGTGTGAGTCATTTCATGCAGTTGCAAGCTGTATTTGAAACTAAAAGATTTATCACACCAATTACATTTAAATGGTTTCTGTCCTTTGTGAAATTTCTGATGAACTGCAAGCTGTGATGTGTATGTAAAGTATTTTTCACATTCAGTACTCTTAAAAGGCTTGCCTTGTCTATGAATGTTTTTATGCTCTGTCAGGTCTGACGTACTACTACACCTTTCTTCCCATTCAGTACATTTTAATGGTCTTCCTCCTGAATGAATTCTTACATGCCTTTCCAGCTCAGCTCTGCAGGCAAAGCATTTTTCACACTGAGTACATTGTAATGGTTTCTTTGGCATGTGAACTTTTCTGTGTGCTGTAAGTTTTGTTTTCTTAGTGGTTCTTTTTTCACCTTCAGTACCTGCAATTTTTTTCTCCCTGCTATGATATTCTTGGATACATGTATTATTTGTCCTCGCAGTGAACTTGTTCCCACATTCAATTTTTTCTTGGTGCTTAACAGAATGTAAATTTGTAGTGAAGTCTTCCCAAGTATCAGCACTTCTAAATGGTTCTTCTCCTTCACCGAGTCTCTGCATTTGTACAAGATTTTGGCAGCATTTGGAATGTCTCTCTCTTTCGTTACAGGTGCTTGGTCTCCTTTTTTGGGCTTTTTCTTTCACCCTGGGTGGTGTCACTCTGATACCTCCTTCATAGTTAGATGAAGGATCTGGGATCTCGCTGGAGGGGTCTTTGTGTTTCCATTCCTCACGCTGCTGCCCATCACACAGTCTCTGTCTCTCTCTATTGTTCCTGAATCCATCATCTATTAGATAAACAATGAGTATAATCATTAATTATTCAACTATGGAGAAGAACAAATATGGAAAATGTAATTCCTTACCTGCTAATTTTCTTTCCTTGAGTTCTACCAGACCAGTTCAGATGAGTGTATTTTGCTCCCCCACCAGCAGCTGGAGACAGAAAATAAAAGATTAACTGTCTACTAAAGGCACTGTGTCATCAAAGCCAAACACTTAAACTCCTCTACGAGCAGGGGATAGCAAACTCTTAGGATTAACTAAAAACTAGGCCTGTCCCCCTTCAACTGGAAAGACCTGAAAAATTTACAAAACACAATAACCATTACCTTCTCTGAATAGTGCAAGAGCAGAGTAAAAAATAACTGGGTGAGACTCTGGACTTTCTGACTCCAACCCTCAAACACCTTGCAGACTTGGACAAAAGCTAGAGAAGTAGAATCCTTTCTTGCAAGCAACAATCTAGAAATCACTTCCTACCAGTAAACCTTGCCTCTTAGTCTCCTCCTCTCAAGAGCCCACGCCACAAAACAAAATGGTGCACCTGCTCCAAGCAAATCGGACCCTGATGTAGGACCCGATTGAACCGCACAGGGCTTCTGTACTGAATCTTATCAAATGTGCAAACCAAGGTCATCTTTGGGGCCACTAGAACCACACTTCCCTGATGTCTTTCTGTTCTGTGGGGCACCCTGCCTAGCAGTGGCCACGGCAGAAACACATGCAAAAGACAATGCTGAGGCCATGATCGAGAGAGAGCATCCAACCCTGGCTCTCTTCTGCGACTTGATGAACCAAGGTTGCTTTGGCATTGTTTGTTGTTGCCATCAAGTCCATCTGGGGTAGCCATAATCATGGAGAACACGGCATCTTCAAGCTGCCACTCTCTTTGGATCTGCCCAGCACCAGCTTTAATCCAAGCTGCATCACCTGCTCCTTGCAGCTCCTCACATGCGCCTGTGACCATCAGGTTTCCTCCTTCCTCGGATTCCTGGGACTCCGTCTTGACTCCTTTTTCCTTAAATCGGATTATAATGTCTGGTTTGACAGTGAGGGAGCCTGTTATGGGGAGAGATGGGTACAGTGAGGCCCACGTTCAGAGAGGTTTCTCAGGGTAAGTACTTCCTGATATTCGCAGGTGGATTCCCACCCCTTTTTAATGTCAGCAGTTAATGATACCGCTACTCCCTGTGTCTTGATAGTGAGGGGGTTTTTTCGTGTGATTTTCTGAACAAAGGTTCTTCCTCGCTTTGGATTTTAGAAACAGTGACCTATAAATGTTTAAATAAAATATTGGGAGCAATATTCAGCCGCTGAGCAGCTTGGCCAGTTAGTCGGCTAAATCTACCCAGCTATTTTAAAGTTAGCCTCCTGCCTGCCTCCAGAACACTCCCGACTTATGCACCTAAATTCTAGCCACATAATTCGTTATGTGGCTAGAATTTAGCTGCATAAATCTTTTAATATGCCTGTTTTGCTATTTAGACAGATAACGTTTGAGTTATCCATCTAAATTGCTTTTGTATATGGACCTCATTATAAAGTGGTCACACTATGTCCCACCAGTCTTCCTCTATCTCATTCTCTCCACCTTGTGCCAGGAGTCTCACATACAGGGTACATATAGGGAACTTTGAGCTGAGCTACATGCATTATCATACAAATAAGCTCATTAATATTAAACTATTTTACTATAAATTGCATTATATGCCATTATTTACATTAACCCACCAGTGATGTAAAAATGAACTACAGTGGCATTGTTGTGCTAAGCTTCCATGGCTAGATGAAGTCATACTGCCCTCCAACAATGCAGAAGCCCCTCCACACCCACCATCCTGGCAACACAGAGTACTTAACCCTATGACAGTATAGGCTGAAGGGCCATGCCCGCCTCCCTCCATGGGATCCCCACCATCAGGAGTACTCCCCATCAGGCAGTTTAATCCATCCGAAGAAGGGAAACAGACAATGAGTAAGAGAACAGTTGACAGCATCTTACCCCACGAGTGCCAAAATACAAAATGGCACCGGCTGACCTTAGTGAAGGTGACCAGGAGGAATCTGATACTCACCTATTACAGTAGGGAGAATCTCTTCAGTCCTCTCTGATTCAGGAGGGTCCATGAAGGGCAGATCTTCCTCTTGTTTAACACTCAGTGAGAACACAGACGTTACGATCGGAAGGCCTGGATGAGAAAACAAACCTGGCTAGAAGGAGTCACCCAGGACCTGCTAATGTTATATTAGGAAAGGGATTTTAAGTCTACAAATGTGATGTGAAAATGCAAGGCCCTTTAAATCCAGAACATTTACTTACTAATGGGGGGGTCCTTCATGTTTTCTTTTCCCTCCCACTCACAGGATTCAGTGAAATATTTCTCATCTTCCGTTTTAATCTTGAATATAACATCAGGATTAAGAATTGAATAACCTGTCAAGAGAAACATGAAATTATATTTTAAATGGCGAAATTACTTACCTGATAATTTTGTTTTCCTTAGTGTAGATAGATGGACTCAGGACCAATGGGTTATGCTCTCCTGCCAGCAGATGGAGACAGAGTCAGGTTTCAAAGCTGCCGTCACCCTAGATATACCCATGCAGTGTCCTCAGCCCTTCAGTATTCTCTTCAAAAGCCATTGTAGACATACTATTGAAAAACTTTAATAAACGTGAATACAACTTAATAACTTGATTAAAATACTTGATTAAAAAACTGGTGACTGTAACTGTACTCAATCAAACATAAGTGCTGAATCCCAGCAATATTATAAGATACCCTGATCTAGGGATTGGACGACGGCTTACCTGTAACCTCATGGAATCGAGATTCACCTATGGGCGATTCCTTGGTACCGTTCATGGGCAGCCATGGGTGGGATGCTGAGTCCATCTGTCTACACTAAGGAAAACAAAATTATCAGGTAATTTCTCCATTTCCTTGCATGTAGCCAGATGGACTCAGGACCAATGGGATGTACAAAAGCTACTCCTGAACGGGGCAGGAGGCTGTCCATGGTCCAGTTAGCACTGCCCTCGCAAAGGCT
The DNA here is from genome assembly GCF_901001135.1 of Rhinatrema bivittatum. Classification (NCBI taxonomy): domain Eukaryota; kingdom Metazoa; phylum Chordata; class Amphibia; order Gymnophiona; family Rhinatrematidae; genus Rhinatrema; species Rhinatrema bivittatum. Next base: position 28,251,067 of record NC_042633.1, on the reverse strand, counting down.
GTCTCCTCTCGGGCCTGGATGTCCAGGCGATATAATCTGGAGAAGGTGTGTAAGGAGGACCACGTCGCTGCTCGGCAGATGTCAACAGGAGACAGTAGCTTAGCTTCCGCCCAGGATACTGCCTGGGTCCCAGTGGAATGAGCTTTAATCTGAAGGGGTAAAGACGTCCCTGCTTCTACATAAGCTGCCGTGATCACTTCCTTGATCCAGCGAGCTATGGTAGCTCGCAAAGCTGCTTCGCCTCGTTTCTTTCCACCGTGAAGAACAAACAAGCGGCCCATCTTGTGCATCGGTTCTGAAAGTTCCAGATACCGTACTAAAAGCCTACTGACGTTTAAGTGGCGTAGGAGGCAGTAGTCTTTCGTGTCCTTGCGTTTATCTAGCACTGGTAAGGAAATGGACTGGTTCAGTGAAACTCCGAGACTACCTTTGGTAAGAAGAAAGGAACGGGGCGAAGCTGTAACATTCCTGGAGTCAACCAGAGGAACGGCTCCCACCATGACAGCGCCTGTAATTCAGAGATGCAACAAGCCAAGCATATCACCCCCAAGAATACAGTCTTCAGCGTTAACAAGCATAGAGACAGATTGTGCAGCAGCTGAAAGGAAGGCCCTGCTAAAAAGTCCAATACTAGATTGAGGTTCCATAGGGGGACTGGCCACTTTAAGGATAGTCGGAGGTGTTTAACCACTTTTAGAAAACAGGACAAGTCCGGATACATTGACAGGCGGGCTCCATTCACCTTGCCTCTTAAATAGGAGAGAGCCGCCACCTGGACCTTCAAGGAGTTGAGGGACAACCCTTTGTTCAGGCCATCCTGTAAAAATTCCAAAATCATGGGGATCTTGGTCGTCTGAGGGGGCACCCCACGTTCCTTGCACCAGGCCTCAAATATTCTCCAGATCCGCACGTACTCTGAGGACATCAAGAACTGCCGTGTGCAGAGTAAGGTGGCTATTACTGCCACCGAATAACCACACTTCATCAGGCGAGCCCTCTCAAGGGCCAGACCATAAGACAAAATCGAGTTGGGTCCTCGTAAAGGATCAGACCTTGCTGGAGAAGGTCCCTGTGTAGGATGAGGCATAGGGAGCTCTCCACCAGAAGCCTCTGCATGTCTGCATACCATGGGCATCTGGGCCAATTCTGGGCCACTAGAAGGACTAATCCTCTGTGGTATTTGATCTTGCAAATGATCTTGCCCAGCGGAGGCCACGGAAGGAAGGCTACAGTAAGTCCTCCTCTGGCCAGGTCTGGACAAGAGTGTCGATCCCTTGGGAACGCTCATCTCTTCTGCAACTGAAGAATCGGGGGACTTTCGCATTGTGAGATGTGGCCAGTAGGTCAATGGATGGGAGGCCCCAGTGATCTACTAGGAGCTGGAAGGCTCTGGTCAACAATGCCCATTCCCCTGGATCCAGAATCTCCCTGCTGAGAAAGTCTGCTCTGACGTTGTCTTTTCCCGCGATGTGGGAGACCGCGATCCCTTGAAGATTTAGCTCTGCCCATTCCATAAGGGGGTCTATTTCCAGAGACACTTGGTGGCTTTTGGTTCCTCCCTGGCAGTTGATGTAGGCTACTGTTGTTGCGTTGTACGACATCACGAGGACTGCCTATCCCTGGAGCCTGTGGCTGAATTGAAGACACACTAATCTGACAGCTCGGGCTTCCAAGCAGTTTATGTTCCAGCGCACCTCTTCTTGGTCCATCGCCCCTGGGTTGTCAATTCCTGATAGTGAGCTTCCACCCTTGGAGGCTTGCGTCCATTGTGAGGACTAGCCAGTTCGGTGGAGACAGGTTTACACCCCTGCTTAGATGAACTTCCTGTAGCCATCACTGGAGCAGAGAACATACTTCCATCGGTAGGTAAAGGCGAATCAAGTAATCTTGAGACAGTGGGTTCCAATGTGACTGCAGGGAGCGTTGGAGTGGCCGCATGTGTGCCCTTGCGTTGAAGCCATCAGGCTGAGGACCTGAAGATAGCTCCACACCCTGGGGCACATTGTGTTCGTCAGCTGACACACTTGGCACATCAGTTTCCTTATCCTTGAGGAAGGGAGGAAGACTTTGTCCTGCTTGGTGTCGAACCAGACTCCCAAGTACTCTAAGGACTGGGAGAGCTTGAGGCTGCTCTTGTCCATATTCACAACCCAATCGAGTTCTTGAAGCAGGGACCTGACCCTGCTGATCACATGGAGGATTTCTTCCAATGACTTTGCCTGGATCAGCCAGTCATCTAAGTAAGGGTGCACCAGGATCCTTTCTTTCCTCAGTGCCGCTGCCACGACCACCATAATTTTGGAAAATGTTCTGGGGGCGGTTGCCAGGCCGAAGAGCAGCGCCCAGAACTGATAATGTTGGCCCAGTACTGCAAAGCATAGGAAACGCTAGTGGTCTTGATGGATTGGGATATGAACGTAGGCCTCCGAGAGGTCCAGGGAGGTTAAGAACTCTCCCGGTTGTACGGCCATTATGACAGAGCGAAGAGTTTCCATGCGGAAGTGAATTATCCGCAGATGACGACTGATGTTCTTGGGGTCCAGGATGGGGCAAAACAAACCCTCCTTCTTGGGTATGATGGAATAACGCCCTGTATTTTCCTGGGTTGTAGGTACCGGAGTTATAGCCCTCAAACTAAGGAGCCTTATCAACGTAGATTCCACTGCCAGTTTCTTGTGCTGGGAGTGGCAAGGTGACATCATGAACATGTCCCAAGGGGTGCTGAGAAATTCCAGAGCGTATCCTCGTATAATATCCAGTACCCATTTGTCTGACATGATCTCAACCCACCTCTGATAGAAGAGGGATAGTCGACCCCCTATCTCCTTGTCCCGTGGATGGATCGGCAGAACTTCATTGGGAATTTCGGGCTGAACCTGAGCCTGAACCCATCCCTCTTTTAGGTTGTTGGCTCAGAAAGGACTGAGACCTCCTCGAGATGTCTGAAATGACGAGTTTCTATAGGGCAGAAAGCACTGGGAGCCCCTGGTCCAACCCCTCATAGGTGAGGGGCACTGCAACCTCTTTTTCTTATCTTCCAGTAGCCGAGGCACTGGAGATTCACCCCACTTACTGGCTAACTTTTCCAATTCACTTCCGAATAGGGCATCTTTGTGATGTTTGCCTTAGAGGTCGCGTCCGCTGACCAATTTCACAGTCATAGTTGTCCTCTGGCCGCCACCACTGAAGCCACTTCTCTGGCTGAAGTACGAACTCGGTTGCTTGCATCCACTAGAAAGGCAATGGCGGGCTCCATCACCTCTCTGGAATGTGCCCCTGAGCCATCTGCCTCTCTTGAGAGAAGCAGGCATGAGCGAGCCACTAGGGCACAACAGGAAGCAATCTGAAGTGCCATTGCTGTCGTTTCAAAGGCTTGCTTAAGGATGGACTCTAACTGCCTATCATGTGCATCCTTCAAGGCTGCTCCTCCCTCCACTGGGATGGTTGCTCACTTCGAAATGGCGCAGAACAGGGCGTCCACTTTGGGGAAACGCAGGCGTTCTCTATCCGTTGGGTTCAGAGGATAGAGGGCCTCCAATGTCAGACCTCCTTTAAAGCTGACTTCTGGGGCGTCCCATTCCAGGTCAATCAACTCCTGGATGGCTTCCAGCATCGGAAAATAGCAAGAGACTTTTTGTAGAGACACCAAGATGGGATTCTTCTTTGGTTTTGTCCAAGCCGGGGACTCCCAGAGATAATAATTTTTAAATTTTTTGGTACTATGAAATAAATGGAATACCTTCCTTTACTCTGTTTGTCTCAGGGAACCGGCGTTATAGCCCCAAGAAACCACTGTCACCACAGTCCACTATCACCTGGACTGCCACTCACTTGTGTGGGGCGTGAAAGGGGAGACGATGTAGACTTCTTGTACGAGTCAAGCAAAATCTAATGCATAGCCTTCTTTTTATCACACTTAGGACCCACTTGCCCATTGTAATTCTGGTCCACTCCTCGTAAAAGAGCCAAATGCCCCGACGGAAGAAGAGTGGACTAGCCTTGCCTCATTGTTAGGACTTGGAGGCCCCCCCCCCCCCCGGTTCCCCGACTAGGGTTGGCTTCCATCCATCCTGCAAGGGCTACCCCCAGAACTGTGCTCTGCCTCTGAAACCCCGAAGGGCTCCTATGCTACTGAAATTTCTTATAATCCCGAAAACGCAAACAAGTCAGAAGAGACCTCTTTTCCCCTTTCAGCCTGTCCTCCGGCAATTTATGCCCTTTGGACTCTCCCAGATGTTTCACCAGCTGTTCTAAGTCCGCCCCAAACAAGAACTTACCCTTCAATGGCAGAGCACCCAACTGAGACTTGGACCACACATCAACCGACCAATTCCTCAACCAAAGCAGCCACCTGGCCGACATCACAGAGATCAGATTCCTGGAAGACATTCTGATCAGGTCATAAAAGGTGTCCGGAACATAGGCCACAGCCACCTCCAAGCGCTCAGCCTGTTTTTTCTGAAGATGCTGATATAAGCTCCCTTGCCTGCAAGTGCTGGACCATGCTCTTTGCATAAAAATACTGCAGACCATAGCCCATATGCCCAATGCCAAGACCTCAAAAATCCTCTTGAGGTGGACTAACTTTCGGTCCTACACATCTTTCAGTGTGGCAGATCTGGGATATGAACAGGAATATTCTTTTTTTTTTTTTTTTTTTTTAAACAATCAGAGGACTTATGAAGAAATAAATCATTAGGAAGCAGCATATAAGTTCTATTTTACAGCACAGGACAGGAGCTTATGCTGAGCCTGCAGCAATGGTGTCTCACAGTGAGCTCTGGAGAGCCACAGTAGCTCCTATTAGACCTTGGATGAGATTAGGAGCTAGGCCCTAAATTTTAGGTGCCCATGGGACTTGACGCCTGGGATTTTTCCAGTCCTTAGAAAATGTCAGCTTCTATCCTGCAATGTGTCTATGGTGGTAGATGATAGAAAATGCAGATTTACCCTGTGACCTGAGGATGCCGTGAATCTCCTTGATGACCTTCTTGTACATCTCTTTCTGCCATTCTCCCAGAATGTCCCACTCCACTTCCAAGAAATAAGCAGCGACGTCACTGAACGTGACCGATGCCTGGAACAGAAAACAGGACACCCTCAGCCCCTCTCCCTCCAGCTTCATTATAATGTGTGTGTAGTAAACTGTGTTATAGTGTATAGCATGAAGACAGTGCTGTTCTCTTACATATCTGGCTAACTTTAGCCATATCAATTATCTGTGATATTCAATGAGACATGTCCCTCTGAATATGCATGATTAAAGTATCTGAATATAGTCAATTATGTTAAATGTTATCTAGCTACATTAAGCTTAATTCAAAAGAATATAGCCAGTTAAGTTGCCATACACTTAAAAAAAAAAAAGTCCCACATGGGCCTGCAACTTGCTGAGCCAACATTCTCCCAACCCCTCCAGATAATATTTAAAAATAAAAGTCTGATGAGTAAACTACCCTCCTATCTTTCCCCCACCTTGAGACGGCAAAATGTTCAAAATGTAAAATCACTTATCCTCTCCTCTCCCACCCCAACCCTAACCTTACGAACCACCTGAACCTGGGATCACAGTAGACTCATGACACGATCCTGGCAGCTTCAAACGTTGCTCACTCTCAGTGAGTGGACACTGAGCATTCCCTACACCACGCATTCACGCGGGGTCCCTCTCCAGTTTTGTATCATAGAATTACGCTGAAATAAAAAATAGGAGCAACCCAACTCCGTGGGGTTGTGGGCAGGTTTCGTGAGGACTACCATCCTGCTGTCTTAGGAGAACACCTGTTATAGGTAAGCAACTCTGCTTTCTCACAGGACAAGCAGGATGGTAGTCCTCACACATGGGTGAATCCCTAGCTACAGGCTGCTCCCCAACACAAAGGGGGACCAACAAGCACCAACCAGGTGCCAACGGGCCCAACAACCACAGTGCTGCTGGTAACAGAGAGGGAGACAGCCTGAACCCAAACAATGGGCCCTAGGCAGGGAGAGTTGGGTTCTACACCTCAAAGAGATTCCAAAGGACAGACTGGCCAAACCTACTGTCACGTCGGCCATCCCTATCCAGACAGTAGTGAAATGTGATTGTGCGGAGAGAACTCCATGTCGCAGCCTTGCAGATCTCCAGTGGAACTGCTCACAAGTGGGCCATAATTGGGTAGTGTCTGTTTGGCAATGGCAACACCCAACCTATTTTTATCAAAAGAAACAAAAGTTGGCTGGACTGTCTATGGGCTTCTGTCCACTCCAGATAAAAGGCTAAGGCTCTTTTGCAATCCAAACTGTGCAGTGCTCATTCGCCTTGGTGCAAATGGGGCCTGGGAAAGAAATGTTGATAGGACAATTGACTGGTTAAGATGGAAGTCCGTCACCACCTTAGACAGGAACTTAGGGTGCATATGCAAGACCACCCAGTCATGATAAAACTTGGTATAAGGTGGATAAGTCATTAAGGCCTGGAGCTCACTGACCCTGCATGCTGAAGTGATTGCCACCAAGAATATGACCTTCCAGGTCAGGTACTTCAGGTCACAGGTGTGCAGCGGCTCAAAAGGAGCTTTCATCAGCTGAGCTAACACCACGTTGAGGTCCCAAGACATAGGGAAGGCTTCATTTGAAGCAGGCCCCGCATATAGCATACAAGTAGGGCTGTATAGAGATGAGCGTACGATCGACACCTTGGGATGTTGCAATTGCACTGAGATTAACTCTAATGGAGTTGGTTTTCAAGCCAGCCTCCGATAGGTGTAGAAGGTAGTCGAGCAGTTTTTGCATGGGGCAGAACAGATCCAGGGCCTTCTGCTCACACCACATGGAAAACCACCTCCATTTCAGTCCGTAGGACTTTCTAGTGGAAGGCTTCTTGGAAGCCACCAAGATCCGAGACGCATCTTCTGAAAGATCAAGCAGCTGCAGGAATAACCTCTCAACTTCCAGGCTGTGAGCAACAGGGCCTGGAGGTTGGGATGCCGCAGCCTGCCCTGATCTTGCGTAATGAGGTCTGGGGAAGTCCCCAGATTGATCGGTTTCCGGATGGACAACTCCCAAAGGAGAGGAACCAAATCTGTCTCAGCCAATGAGGGGCTATAAGGATCATGGTCCTTGTGAAGCTTCAAGAGAGTCTTTGTAACTAGAGGAATCTGAGGATACATGTAAAGAAGACCCCTGCCCCAATGTAGGGCAAAGGCATCTGAGGCTGGTTTGCCGTCCAGCCTGTACAGGGAGCAGAACTGAATCACCTTCCTGTTACAGCGGGACGCAAACAAGTCCACCTCTGGGCTTCCCCAGAGGAGGAGGATCCGGTTCGCTGCCTCCCTGGTCCAGAGAGACCATTTGTGGGGTCTAAAGGCACGACTCAGCCTGTCCGCTATCACATTCTCCATTCCAGCTAGATAGATGTCCCGGACAGGGCCTAGGACCAAATCTGGACTGCTTCCCAACACAGGAGGTACGATCCTATGCCTCTCTGTTTGTTGACATACCACATGGCAACTTGGTTGTCTGTCTGTATCAGGACAATGTTGCTGGACAGCCGGTCTCTGAAAGCCCAAGGCATGTACCTGATCGCCCAGAGCTCCAGGAAGGTGATTTGACAACATGCTTCCTGGCGGACCATAAGCCCTGGGTGTGGAGCGGCTGGAGTCCCTCTACATGAACTCCCCACCCCAAGGTGGACACATCCGTGGTTAGGACAATTTGGGTAGGGGGATTTTAGAAAGATATTCTCCATTCCAAATTCGAGAGAGCCTGCCACCAGGATAAAGAGGCTCAAAGAGGCGGAGTGACTCGGATGGGCACTCCTCGCCGCTGGGTTGATTCAGGGGCATCACGGCAGAAGCTGGAACCTTCCTGAGCCCAGCACTGTGCATTTAGGGTGACTAGTGCTAATGCTTCCTTGCCAGTGCTGCTGATGTCGATGCCTCGGACTTCTTCAACCCGAAGATCTTCTCCATCTTATCGAGCCAAGCGCGATGTCCCTTAGGGGTCATCTGGGTGCACATACGGCAAACCCGGATGTCGTGCGATGCCCCCAGGCAGAGGATGCACACCTCATGGGGGTCCATGATGGACATGGTCCTAGGACACTGGGGACACCAATGGAAACTGGAAGAGGCCATGACGAACGAAAGAAAAAGAGTAAAAAGGAAAGATGGTGACGGTGGGCATGCCGGTCGATGCCGGCAGGCACCGAGGCACCACTACCATGGGAGGGGGAATGGAAGCGAAAAGAGACTTACCGAACCGCTGAAAAACCTAACTGGTAAACTAGAGTGAACGGATTGGTGAATTTACATGAAAAACCCGAACAGGATGGTGAAAAGTTTTCTTAGGCAATTTCCAACAAGAAAAGCCATGAGCTCACTCTCTCACGAGGCGAAAGCTCCATGTGAAAAAAACCAGACTGAAGAGGGACCCCACATGGATTAGGGCATGCTGGGCATGCTGAGACAAAGTTCCAGAAACTTTGACATAAGTTTTCCATGTCAGGCTCCATCCAATGATGTCACCCATGTGTGAGGACTACCATCCTGCTTGTCTTAGGAGAATGAAGGCACCTAATTGTAGGAGGTTAATTTGGAGGTTAATACCATTCCTAAGTCTTAGCACCTATATTCATTCTTTTTAAGGTGCTTTATTTAGGCGCCTTGTATGGCTGATTACAGGGGCTTAAATAATTAAGGTGCCGTAAATCAGCTGTTTTTCCCATAACGAGCTCCTTCATAATCAAACCTGACATTCTAATCTGATTCAAGGAATAGGGAATGAGGATTGAGCAGGAAGTATTTTATTACAAAGGAATATTTTGCTCACCGCTCCTCCCTCCAGTTGGTCATGGACATGAGGCTCTTCCATTTTCAAGATCTCTGCTGCGGGGTTGGGATTATAACCTTGGCTGCCTGGTAGAAAATGGGAAAATGGATTTACTATATTGTATTTATAATTCTGGAAACTCTTGGTAGCGTATATGAATTAAACATCAATAATAACACAATTAAAAGCATTACACAAATGGGGAAATGTAATCTTGCCTGTTAATTTCCTTTCCTCGAATCCTACTACATCAGTTCAGATATGTGGGTTTCTTCCCTCTTACCAGCAGACGCAGACAGAAGACACATCTTTTCCATAACATCATCACTGGTACCTACTGTGGTACAACTCAGGCAAAAACCAGTATTCATATAAAAAGCCATCGAAGTCGAAACTAAGAACTAATCCCAAAACATTCTCATTTAAACCCAGGGGTGATGTTGTATTGAGATTAAAATTCCAATAATGTTCATGCCAATTGAATATCATTTTCCCCCCTCCCCAGGAGAGGCATACTCTGCTGTAAGACAGACCACTGGAGATGATCAAAAGAGCAATTTAAGTAATGCAATGTTGTTTTAGTGAAGTTTCCTTTTTAAGCTTATTTATGCAGCTCAGGTGTTCAATAAGTCGCTTGGTATGACCTACACACTAATGGACAGGAAAACCATATAGAGTTAACGTGAACTGCAATCTGTGAAATTCTTTCAATCAATAACAAAGCTAGAAGAAGGATGCCAAGGTATTGGCACATAGATCTTTCTTCCCACAAGAATAATGTCCTTCCTGGTCTAAAACAGGTGTGGGGTCTGATGGGAATTCCTGTACTATATCATTTTAATATTTTGACTCCTTTGATAGGCAATGTGGGGACTTTCAGGAAAGAGACAGTGAATATTTTGTGGCACACGTTCTGAAATGTTCACCGATTTTATTATAATATCTATTTTTGAAATTGATGGATACATCTGTCTTTATTAGATATACCAATCTCCCATGACATCGTGCATTGGGAGTGCTTCTTTTTCGCACTATTTTTTTTTTGTTTTGCAAATTGCAGTTTGTTCCCTCATCGTTTGCCAATTGTGAGCTGAGCCCTACAGAAATCTTCAAACAGAGATCTTTCACTTCGAAACACTGGTCCAGTGTCGACTGATTCTGAGGCAGTCTCCAGCAACCAAAGAAGACAAGCTGTTATTTTGAGACTTTTAAAAAGGAAAATTGCTTCTTACCTGCTAATTTTCGTTCCTGAAGTAGATGGAGGCAGAGAACAAAACTTTGAAGCACTGCTTCATAACCAAATGTGCCACTGGCAATCCCTCAGTATTGGCCTGTACCCAAGCCAAGATGTCTACCCTAACAAACCCTAATAAACCTTGGGTGAACAGAGACAAAGTTGGAACCCCCTGCAAACTAGGCCCCCTTGACTTAACCCAAACATATACCAAACTATGTCGAGTTTTCATTACTCTGATTATAACAAATGCCAGCTCAATCAGCTTAGCAAGATACAGAAGCGAGAAAGTCTTTCATCAGATGGGGACCCTGTGGCACCCCAGAATGAAGGGCCTTGCCTATCTGACTTGCTCTCCACTTTCATCAGGTACTACCCCCCCCCCCCTCCCCAAGGAGCTCACCTCATCCAAATTAGGGAAAGTAACACTAGAAGCAAGAGAGAGGATTGCAGACCGTCACCCCCACCAGTGCTGAAATACAAAATGGCACCGGCTGACCTTAGTAAAGGTGTCCAGGAGGAATTTGATACTTGCTTGTTACTGGAGAGTGATTCTCTTCGGTCGTCTCTGATTCAGGAGGATCCACGAAGGGCAGCTCTTCCTCTTGTTTAACGCTCCGTGAGAACACAGACGTTACGATGGGAAGGCCTGGGATGAGAAAACAAAATGAACAGCAAACAACTCACAAGTTATCTGTCAAAATGCCAACTCTACAATAATCTCCCCACCCAAACACAATTCCACCTAAGTTTAGCCAGATAAATTATACAGCTTAAACTTAGCCAAATTATGTAGGGGCGTAATGTAGGAAGGAGTTAAGTTAACTGAATAAGTGATGGGGCTAACTCTGATATTCAAAGTCAGCTACATAACTTATCCAACGAATTCTGGCCATGCAGTAGAGTAGCCCTAAAGATAGCTGGCTAAAACTTGTTCTGCCGGTGCAGCCATGCTCAGCGTGGACTCCGGAACGCCATGCCGCTTTTGCCGCACGTGCACACTGTTCCTTCCCGCACCCGCGACACCACCAAGCACCTCAAATGGCAAGCAGGGAAACAGTTCCTCAGCACCATGGAGCCAACACCCAGTCTCCTCCACAGGCAGAGAAGCTGCTGAAAAACCACATCGCTGATGTCCTCAAGCTGCTAAGTTAGCTCCTCTTTTGGAACCCATACTGCACAGATTCCTCTAACTAGTTCTTGTTCTTTTTTTAATTTTTTCTCCTCTGAGAAGGCTGACACTTCAAACATGCGCTTCAATTAAATTTCCAACTTGCAGTCCTGGACATCCTTCAGTGCGGTAGACCCCGTCACCAGAATCGTAGTCTTCTTGGTCACCACTGAGACCGCCGCATCCATCTTAGGTGTTTTAAGGCAGTCCAAATTCTCTTCTAATAATGGGTAAAGCTTCACCATCGCCTTCCCGACCTTCACCTCCAGGAAGTCCAGCTGAGGAACTTCTGAATCTTCTTGGGAATGGGGAAAGCACTAGGGGGACCCCGCAGACCATCCAGGACTGGATTGACACCCTTGTTATCCGATTTCTCCTGAGCTAACTTCATCCACAACTCATCCAACCTGGGGGATGAGAGGCCAAAGCTCCTCCTTTTTAAAAAGGTGGACCATCCGAGGGTTATCTCCGTCAGCCTCAATCTTCTCAACAAGATCCGGATCGTCCTTGCCCACATCGGGATCCGGGTTCTGATCCCCATCTGGGTCCATGTCCAGATCCACTGCTGGGGTGGATGCCACATCCTCTTGCAGCTTGTCCGAGTCATCCAGGTCCCTGGTGTCAAGAACAGTGCCACGCAACCCCAGATGTTTGCCAGCACGCCCAGAGAAACCTGCTGAAGCCAGCCGAGGTCTCTTGGACAGCCCTGAGGTCCTCTCCTTGGGTCTCCGCTCACCTGCCTTCCTAGCCAGGAAGGCCTTGTGCATGAGTAGGACGAACTCAGGGGAAAAAACCCGTGGGCCCTCAAACATTCGCTCAGGACCACTGGACTCTGAATCTGCCCCCTCCTCGAGCTCACGCCCCACTGGAGAGAGGAGGAGGGGAGTCGCCAGCCGGCCGGAGCCCCCTGGCTGCAATCCCCCTCGGGAGCAGAGGAAGCGAGAACCCCCACCTTAGCCCCTGCCGTGGACCCCAGAGAGTGAGAGGCCCTTCTGGCCTTCAGACCTTAGCAGAGGATCCCCCCCTGCTGTGCACAGAGATAGGGAATTCAAACGGGTTGACCAAAGCTCGCAGGCTTCAATGCGTGGCTTTTCTGCCATTGGGCTCAAATACACTTGCACTGCCGCACATCCGTGCTCCACAGCAAGGTAGGCCGCACAACGTGGCCGCCAAGCCATGCCACCGCGCCAACAGAACGGGCGCACGGCAACAACAGTGGCGCGAACACAGTGCGCACCAAAAAAAACCAGCTCACAGAGAAAAGCCACGGCGCACAGAAAACTCTCCCCCGCCGGGGAAATTACAGCAGGCTTGTGTCGGGACACACCACTCCCACCCCAACCCCGGCAGCTTCAGAGGTCAGCCACCCCTGGCACTGCTCCACAGTCCAGTTCTCCTGGCTATAATCCTCTCAGTCACTGATACTTTTTTTTTTTAAACTAAACTTAAATAACAAAAAAAGACAATAAGAACCCCACAAGGGATACTTCCCTGAGACAGCCAGCAGCGGACAGGAGGGGACAAGAGGGGACCTTGGGGCATGAAGAGGGAGCCAGTCCCCTGGCTATCATGGGCCCCGGAGCTAGCAGGCTGCAACAGCCAAGGGTATCCAACCGCCCCCCCCCCCCCCCCCATTTACCTGGCTCAACCCGCGGGATGGCCCACCAAGGAACCTAGCACCTCGGGGAACGGATCCAACTCTCCAAACTCCAGAATCAATCAGGACTGCAGGTTTGCACCTCTACCCTCTGCTGGAGACAGAGAAATCCTGAGGGACTGCAGGTAGCACTCTCGGTTATGTAGCAGTGCCTCAGAGTTTTTGTTTTCTGCCTCCATATACTGATAGGGATGCATAAACCCACTTGACTGGACTGATCTGGGTATGTTCAGGAACCAGAAATTTTGACTTTTAATCTTTTCTTTCTCTCCAGACTGCAGGTTTTACACCATCTGCTGGAGACAGAGAAATACTGAGGGACTGCAGGTGCCACACTGGGTTATGTACAGTGTCAGTGAAACTCTCTCTGTCTCCATCTGCTGGCAGGCAAGCAAAACCTAGGAGTCTGGATTGATGTGGGTACATACTGGGAACCAACTAACTTTGCAATCTAGCCAGTGACTGAATATTGATCTCAAAACATGACTAGAAGGATTCACCAAGGACCTACTAATGTTATATTAGGGAATGGATTTTAAATCTCCAAAGGTTTGATATTAATGCCCCATCTCCTGTGATCTGAAAATGCAAAGCCCTTTAAATTGCAAACATTTACTTACTAATGGGGGGGTCCTTCATGGTTTCTTTTCCCTTCCGCTCACAGCGTTGAGTGAAATATTTCTCATCTTCCTTTTTAATCTTGAATATTACATCAGGATTAACAATTGAATAACCTGTCAATAAAAATAGCAAAATTATATTTTCAATTTGTACTGGTAGAACCCCTGGGGTTTCATCTGTTTCCTATCCTTTTTTTTTACTAATACTTTTATTAATCCAATCTGAACCTTCACACTGAACCCTCGCTCTGCCCTCAGCTGAGTCCAAGTCCTGGAATCACAGCTGGGTTGTAGCCCCTCTCCAGTTTCTCCTCACATGCTGCCTGCAAGATCTGCTCCAGAATTACCCCTCTCCTCTTGTTCGCTGCAGTATTATCGAGGAATGGGATTGGATGGCGCTGTAGCTCAGTGCTTTTTTGGTTTGTACCTGGAGACCTGGCAATTGATGCAAATTCACTAAGTCTGGGGTGGGAAATCCAGAGGTTCCTGCCTTGACTCAGCTGTGTGAGTGTGCGTGCATGTATGTATCTTTGGGTGTGTATCTGGCTGCAGTCACTTGATTAATGGAACTATTGGTATTCTCTTTTCTGTTCATAACCCTCCTGGCTGGAGGCATTGCAGGTGTAAATCTTCTCTGAAAGCAGGTGCCCGACTGGAAAGGAGGAGTCCCAGCTACTTATTTGGCACATCCAATAAGAAAATCCCATGTCCTTTGACAGAAACTGTACCTAGAGTCCAGTGGGAGGCAGGAAGAGAATACTTGACCTGTAGCATCCAGTTGCTGCCTGGAGGGTTTACATGTTGTACAGTATAGTTATCTAGTGCAGAGCTTACATATCAGACCTTTATACAGATGTTGTGGGAATCAGAGAAGTAAATTTTCCCTTCTGTTTCCCTGTGCTAGCTTTTGTTGTATTGAAAAGAGTGGCAGACTCCAGCTGGTCTTGTATGGAGCTTCTAGTTTATCATGAAAGACAGGAAACAGAAAGTAGGATTAAATGGTCAATTTTCACAGTGGAAAAAGATAAACAATGGAGTGCCTCAGGGATCTGTACTTGGACTGGTGCTTTTTAATATATTTATAAAGGAAAATTGGTTCTTACTGGCTAATTTTCGTTCCTGTAATACCACAGATCAGTCCAGACAAGTGGGTTTTGCATCCTTACCAGCACCTGGAGGCAGAGAACAAAACTTTGAGGCACTGCTACATATCTGAGTGTGCCACCTGCAGTCCCTCAGTATTGACCTGTACCCAAGCCAATGTGTAGACAAATTTGATCCCCCAACCTGGACAAACAGTTAACTCAGGGTTGGAGCCCCCCTTAACTGAAGCCCCTACTTCCTCGCAAGGAACAATAACCACTTAACTTCTATGGCTGAACCTATTTACAATTTGTAGATACAGTCTGAGAATATAAACAGGAAATTTGGTCTTTCGGCACCAAGGGGATGGGTCTCTAGACTGATCTGTGGTATTACAGGAACGAAAATTAGCAGGTAAGAACCAATTTTCCTTTCCTGTTCATACCCAGATCAGTCCAGACAAGTGGGATGTACCCAAGCCACCCTACACTGGGCGGGAACCCGGAAGACCCACACACAAAACACTTTCACCAAATGCGGCATCTTTTTGCGCCCAAATATGCAAACTGTAATGTCTGGTGAAAGTATGGAGTGAAGACTATGTCGTGGCTCTGCATATCTCCTGAGGCGAAACTGACAGTCTGCCCAGGAGGTAGCTTGCGCTGTTGTAGAATGCACGCGCAGACTTGATCTCTACAAATATAAACCGAACAAATGGTCTCTTTCAGCCAACACGAAATCATGGCTTTAGAAGCTTTGACTCCTTTCTTTGCTCCACCGAACAACACAAAGAGATGATCTGATCACCGAAAACTGTTAGTGACTTTGAGATACCATAACAAAACCCGGCGTACATCCAAAAGATGGTTCCTTAGACTGCAGGAAATCCCGAGACCACTCTGGAAAGGCCAGCAGCTCAGTTGTGTAATTAACATGAAAAGAGGACACCACCTTTGGTAAAAAGGATGGAGCCATGTGCAGCATAACTCCGTGACTGGAAATCCGCAAGAACGGTTCTCTGCAGGACAAAGCCTGTAGCTCCGAAATCCGTGTGGCCAAACAAATGACCACCAAAAACACTGTCTTCAGGGTGAGGTCCTTTAGCAAAGCTCCTCACATTGGCTCAAACAGAGGCCCACAGAGCACTTTCAGAACAAAATTAAGACTCCAATCCGGGCAAATCTTATGCACTGGAGGACGCAAATGCTTAACGCTCTTCAGAAAACTAATGACATCAGGGTGCGAGGCCAAGATGCTTTCCGTATCTTGCCCCTAAGTCAACCCAAGGCTGACACCTGCACGTGGAGCAAGCTATAGGCCAACCCCTTTGATAACCCTTGTTGCAAAAAGGCCAAAATGTGAGGAATGTCCACGCCTAGCGAATCCAGCCACTGCTCCAAACACCAAGACTCAAAAACCTTCCAGACCCTGACATAAGCCAGAGAAGTAAAAGGCCTTCTAGCCTGGAGCAGGGTGGAATAACCGGCTCTGAGTATTCTTTTAGTGGCAATTGCTGCCTCTCAAAAGCCAAGGCACGAGACAAAAGTGATCCTTCTGATCTGAGAATATGGGCCCTTGACAATGAACCCCTGGGAGATGGGCCAATTTCAGAGGCCCGTCCATCATGAGACACACCAGATCTGTGAACCTTAGTCAGCGCAGCCACTGTGGCGCTACCAGAACCACCTTGCTTGGGTGCATCTCTGTGCACCACCAAGACCCATCCGATGAGAGGCCAGGAAGGGAATATGTACAGCAGAACTCCTCTCTGCCATGGGCACATCAGCAAATTTATTCTTTCTGACCCAACGTCTCATCTGCAACTGAAGAATCGGGTTGCTTTGGCATTGCCTCGCATGGCCATGAGGTCCAATTGGGGGTCATCCCACCTGTCGCATCACCAAGAAAACAGCTATTCCAGTGGCGGGTTCAGCCGCAGTGAAGGATGTTCAGGATCGTAGACTGGAGATGCATTTAAAATGCACCCAGCATTAACAGGCCCTCTGCATCAGAGTGCCACAGATCACCGCCCGGAGACTCAAGGTAGAAACCACAAACATCCATTTTAAATGCATCTCCAGTCTACGATCCTGAACATCCTTCACTGCGGCTGAACCCGCCACTGGAATAGCTGTTTTCTTGGTGATGGTGGAGACCGCCACATCCACCTTTGGCAGCTTCAACAGGTCTAAGGTCTTTTCCATCAATGGGTATAGCTTCGCCATCGCCCTGCCCACCTTAAGACCTGCCTCTAGGGAATCCCATTCCCGGTTAACCAATTTTTTAATCTTTTTAGGCAATGGGAAGGCATTAAGAGAACTCCTCAGTCCCTCCAGGGCCAAATTTATTCCTTCATTGTCTGATTCCTTGAGTGACCTTGATGCCCAATTCCTCCAAAACCTGAGGAATCAGGGGACGTAGCTGCTCTTTCCTAAACAGGCAGAAGACTCTCGGGTCAGCTCCCTCTGCCACCGGCATCTTGTCTGGATCAGGGTCATCCTTGCCTGTGTCTGGATCCACATCGGGATCCACCCCACTGGGTTCACCCCATGTAGGGGCACTTGCAGGATCTTCCTGAGGATCATCCAAGTCATCAAATTCCTTGGATCACATTCAGTTCCCAAACCGTGCCCCAGGCCCAGACGTCTGAGCAAACCACCAGAAACTCTCAACTAGATCTCCCTAGTTCTCTTAGAAGGACCTTGTGCCTGTCAATCCCCGGGACACTTCTCTCTTGCCCCCTTCCGAGCCAGAAAGGCCTTATGCAGAAGTAGAACAAAATCCAGTGAAAACTCCTCCGGACCCTTGTCATCCTCATTGAGGCCGCTCCCATCTGACTCTCCTTCCGTGCTAAGGTCCTGCGCTGCGTCGGTCTCATGGGAGAAAGAGCCAGAGGAGAATCCCTGGACGCCTTGGAACTTGCAGGCTTCTGCTTGCAACCCTCGGAGGCCATGGCTGCCCTTCCAGTCTCCATAGGATCTCTGCAGTGGGCCCCGAAGATCTGGTGGCTCTCTTGTCCGGGGCCACATCCGCGGACACTCCCTCACCCCCTCCGGCACAGCCGGAGCACAGGGACGCCTCATTCAGCCACGCGGACCACAACCCACATGCTTTACAGATTGCCACGTGTGGCTTCGGTGCCATTAAACAAATGGGAGAAGCAGCGGCCTAGTGGAAGAAAAACCCTGCTCTGGTGCTTGCACGCCGGCCGCGCACGTGGTCTGCCCTCAGAGCAACGCGCCTGCACAGGTCGACAGAAAATGCGCCTGAACAATCAGCCTGTCAGCCTCCCTGGATCCCCCTGAGAATCGGTAGCCTAGTGGAAGAAAAAACCTTGCTTAGGCCCTCGCATGCAGGCCGTGCACATGGTCTGCCCTCAGAGCCGCGTGCCTGCACAGGTCCGACTCAGCATGTGGAGAAGAAAAACGTGCCTGAGCAACCTGCCTGTCAGCCCCCCTGGATTCCCCGGCAGCCACAGCAGCTCAAACTCTCCCAGCGCCGACATCTCCCACTGAAGAACAAGCAGCTCTTGCCACCAAGCCGTCCCAACCAAAGCTCCTGTTTCTAACAATTCTCTCTTTTTTTTTTTAAACTGAATTACTCAAGAAACAGAAATATTTCCCTGCCAGGAGGAAGGTGGCTTGAAGGAGAAGACTCGGAGGGAACAAGGGAGCCATTCCCCTGGCTATCAGACCCACCGGAAGTAGCGGACTAAAGCCAAACAGGGATAGCCAACCCCCTGCTCGCCTGGCTCCACCTGAGGGATGGTCCACAAAGTTACCTAACAACTCATGGAACACTGCATCAAATTCTGTCTTTTTTTTTTTTTTTTAACAGACTGCAGGTTTGCACCTCTACCATCTGCTGGAGACAGAGAAATACTGAGGGGACTGCAGGCAGCACTCTCGGTTATGTAGCAGTGCCTCAAAATTTTGTTCTCTGCCTCCATCTGCTGGGAAGGATGCATAAACCCACTTGTCTGGACTGAGATGGGTATGAAGAGGAAATGATCTGGAAAGGAATACAAGTGAGGTGATCAAATTGGCAGATGACACAAAATTATTCAGAGTAGTTAAGTCACAAGCAGATTGTGATAAATTGCAGGTGGACCTTGCGAAATTGGAAGATTGGGCTTCCATATGGCAGATGAAATATGATGTGGACAAATGCAAGGTGATGCATATAGGGAAAAATAACCCATGCTGTAGTTACACGATGTTAGGTTCCATATTAGGAGCTACCACCTATGATAAAGATCTGGGCGTCATAGTTGGTATTACATTGAAATAGTCGGCTCAGTGTGAAGCAGTGGTCAAAAAAGCAAACATTAGGAATTATTAGAAAAAGAATGATGAATAAAACGGAAAATGTCATAATGCCTCTGTATCGCTCCATGGTGAGACCGCACCTTGAATACTGTGTACAATTCTGGTCACCGCATCTCAAAAAAGATATAATTGCGATGGAGAAGGTACAGAGAAGGGCGACCAAAATGATAAAGGGGATGGAACAGCTCCCCTATGAGGAAAGCAAGCGGTTAGGTCTGTTCACCTTGGAGAAGAGACAGCTGAGGAGGAATATGACAGGGTTTGAAAGAAGTAAATGTGAATCGGTTATTCACTTTCAGATAATACAGGGACTAGAGGGCATTCCATGAAGTTAGCAAGTAACACATTTAAAACAAATTCGAGAAAATTCTTTTTCCCTCAACGTACAAATAAGCTCTGGAATTTGTTGCCAGAGGATATGGTTAAGGCAGTTAGTGTAGCCGGGTTTTAAAAGGATTTTGATAAGTTCCTGGCGAACTCCATAAACTGCTATTAATCAATAAGGAATAGCCACTGCTTGTTGCCAGCATTTTACCCCTAAGACCATTTTACCCCTAAGACCATTTTACCCCTAAGACCATTTTACCCCTAAGACCAGAATAAGAGCCTCCTGACTGCTCTGTTTATACTAATAATGTCTCCGCTATCTCTAGCCTTTCCTTCCTTCCAGCAGTCTATGCCTCCAAGTTTAATTTCCCTGTTAAATGTAACTTTGCTTTTCCTTTTCATGTTCAACCTTTTGTTTTTGGTTACTGTTCTTGGTTCAGTTCCCCTATTCGATGTGAACCGACCTGATATGGTCTCTACCATGAAGGTCGGTATAGAAAAGTGTTAAATAAATAAATAAATAAATTAGTAGCATGGGATCTATTTAATGTTTGGGTACTTGCCAGGTACTTGTGACTTGGATTGGCCGCTGTTGTAGACAGGATACTGGGCTTGATGGACCCTTGTTCTTATGTAAGTTTTCTTACAGCATGGAGCAGTATATTTTCTTCTGGGCGTGCAGCAGTGAAGTCTCGCACTGGGCTCTGGAGAGTCACAGCAGGTCTTGCTGGACTTGGGATAACATCATGGGCCAGGCCCTAAATTTTCCCAACCCTGATAAAATGGCAATATCTATCCTGCAATGTTTTTATGGGTAGTGGATGATAGAAAAGACATATTTACCCTGTGACGTGAGGATGCCGTGAATCTCCTTGATGACCTTCTTGTACAGCTCCTTCTGCCATTCTCCCAGAATGTCCCACTCCACTTCCAAGAAATAAGCAGCGACGTCGCTGAATGTGATCGATGCCTGGAACAGCAAACAGGACACCCTCAGCCCCTCTCCCGCCAGCTTCATTATAATGTGTGTGTGTGTGTGTGTGTGTGATAAACTGTGTTACATGGCCTCTACCAGTGAGATAAGCTCTCTGGTAGATCATAGCTTGAGGAGAGCTCTGAATCTCGGATGATAATTGATTCAGCAGTTAGTAGGAGGAAGCATAAGCTTGTATGTCTGTGCATGTGCGTGCCTACTTGTGTGCGTGGGTGTGTGTGTTTGCATGTCAGAGAGTCTGGTGGAACAGAAGGCAAGAGAATCTGCACACCCCCTCCACCCTGCTAATCTCTGCTGATCTCAGGGGGAGCAGAACTCAAACCTCTCCAGGCATGGAAAGATCTTTGCACTGTGCCGTCAGGAGGGAGGGTGGAAGAGCTGCACAGGGAAAAAATGTTCTGTCAAGCTCTGATGCTCTGACTAGAAGAAGAGAAGAATCTCTTACCGGATCAGAGAGCAGGGCAGACATTTCCCTCTGAATTCTGCAGCTGCGGGGAGGGATTCAGGCTGGAGATTTTCCCATTCCTGGTAAGATGCAAAGAAAGGTGTATAGGAGAGGAGGAGGGGAGGCTAATTCCTGAGAGGCTCAGATAAAGTCCCTCTCCCCTGCTGCAGAATGGAGGAGACCGATCTGGAGCTTGCAGCGATCTCTGAATTCTGCAGCTGCAGGGATGGATTCAGGCTGGAGATTTCCCTGACCCTGCTCAGAGGCTGAGAAAGATGAAGAAGAGAGGAGGGGGTGCGGCTGATTCCTCAGGGGTCTCAGATAAACTCCCTCCTCCTCTCTTCTACAGGGCTGGGGCTTGCAGGGATTTCCAGGCAGAAAGTTTCTGCTATTATTCTGAGTCTCTTCTTTTATTTACAGCCCTGCAGAGGCTAAAAGGAGAGAAAGCAGAGGAGCATGCGCCAAATTCCCCAAGCCAGGTCATGCTGGGGGGATGCTGCCTCCTTAAGGTGGATCTGCAGAGAGAGCCGATAGCTGCAGGGCGTTTAGGACAGGAGAAAGAAGCTAAGGACCTGCTTTAGTCCTGCCGAACTGTTGCCAAGAGGGAGGTTTTCAGTACTGCCCCAACTCTACAACAGGGGGATTAGCGCCTGTTTAACCTGTGTCGGACGCGGAGTAAATGAGTTAGCGCTCATCACATGCAAAGGCATGTGCATGAGCCTATTACTCCTTCACTCCGCATGCAAAAAGATAAATGTGCGTCTCAGACGCACATTTATCGCTCCAGGCGTTAATAGCTGAGCGCAGGTAAAAGAAGTAAGGAAAAGCAGAAAAAAATGCTTTTCTGTACTTTTTGAAAGTTAAAAAATAAATAAATAAATAACTCGGCAGACCGCCGAGTTATGAAGACTGACGCCGGTAAACTCGGCCTCGGTTTTCATAACTGGCCTGTTTGCCAGTAATGAAAATGACCGCCGCGGCCATCTGCCAGTAATGAAAATGGCCGCCGATGAACTTGGCGGCCATTTTCATTACTGGCAGACAGGCCAATTATGAAAACCAAGGCTGAGTTTACCGGCGTCGGTCTTCATAACCGGCAGCCGCAGCGGGGTCGCGCAACCCTCTAATTTAAATATTGCATGGCGCCCCCCTTGCTGGCGCCATATGTGTGTTAAGAAAACGGGCACTGACTTTTCAGCGCCCGCTTTCCGCGAACATTATTGCACTGGCCCCTTTGTAACCAACAGAAGAACTGTAAGGAGTTTAAATATCACCAATTCTTTTTTGAAGTCAACTTGGTTGTGCAAAGGAAACAACAATTTTGAATTATAGTTTCTTTGTTACCTTTTGTCCTTGCTGCAGAGGAATAATGTAACTCAATTACTTTTAAGTCACTGAGTTATATCTATTGTAAAACAGTGATAAAAGATAAATATAAAACATAAGAGGGTCCAAATACAGTAGCATGTTTAGTGGACAAGTTGTCCTGGATATTCAGTTGACTAAAAGTCCCACTAAATATCCCTGTTTCAACTTATCCTGCTAACTCTGGTCATCTGGTCATGCTGTCCTAAAGTTAGCCTGATAACTTATCCAGCTAACTCAGTTATTCCCCGGAACGCCTTTGGACTGTCCTTAGAATGCCCCTCACTTTTCCAGCCAAATTCTAGCTGCAATAGGTAAAGTGAGAGGCAGCGTAAAAAAGGGCCCCCTATGGGAGAACGGGCGTCTGGCGCTCAAAAGAGGCTATTGCATCGGGCGCCCACAGCTGCAACGAGCATTCAATATGAGCATCCGTTTTGACCGAGCTTGCTTTAGTTATTTTGCTGAGGTTCTTTGTTTGCAAGCTGCTGTTTATTATATCGGGCGTCCATTGCTACGGGCGTCTAAATTGAATGATCATAAGAAACATGCGCTTCTTTTTTTTATCAAATCAATATATATTTATTATTCGCCATCGCAAGCAGTAAATGCAAGAGCCGGAATGATGCTAAGGAGGACGACACATTTCTCACAACACAGAGGACCATATTTTGTAATCTTTCTCATGAGCCCTTGACTGCGAGTGGACTTTACTCCACCTCTGGGGCTGGAGTTAAATTCCCCACATTAAAAAGTGTGTGTTAGGTGCCCCTGCATCGAGCCGTAATAGCTAACATCCTCATCTATATGAAATCTGCATGCGTTAGACGCTATCAGGTTCGCGTTTGTTAGGGTGCGCGTTTTGGACGTGCTGATTTCCCTGCTGCATTGTGTGCTAGTCTTGCGTGCCCAAAACTTGCGCCCAACCACGTGTAAACCCGTGCGCTAGCTGGGCGCACTTGATTGCATCGGCCCCTTAATTGGGCCAAGGGGGTGGGAACTGGGAGAGAAATTCATGTCAGCATTCACCGCCAATCTGGGGACGAATAGCACACAGTGAAGAGGCATAGAATGCAGGCAATCAAAATAATGTGCCTCAAACTCCCGTAGTGTACATTAACAGACAACAGCGCGTTCACTAGAGATGTGCTTCGGCTGAACCTTTCGGTTCGGCCTTCGTTGTCGGCCCGCCGCGGGAAATTTCGGTTTCCACCAGTTCAGGCCTATTTTTTTTTCGGCCGCCCCAAAATTTCAGGGAAATTGCCTTCATTTTTTGGGGTGGCCGAAACAGGACGAATTAGACAATTTTGTTGAAATTGTCTAATTCGTCCTAGACGAATGCACATCCCTAGTGTTCACAGACAATATAGTGCATGCTGAAGCAAACTGGTGCATATTAAAGTCAATCACCACTTGTGAGAATAAGCCAGAGAGAAGGATGTGTGTGAGAGAGCATGAATGTGTGTGACAGGATGACTTCATGATTATGAGCAAGAGTGTCTCCATGGCAGACAATGAGACAGTGTGCAGGAGTCAGAGGCAGCTGCTGTTTCACTGCTTTTTTTAAGCCTCATTTTAGACAGGTCTCTCTGTCTGCTCATGGGTGCAAGCTGTATGGGTGCAGCCTGTGCAGAACAAACAGGAAGGAATAATTTGTGTTGAGTTTGCACCCCCAATCATTTTGAAAAGTTGGCGTCTGTGATTCTGCTAGGTCATAATGATTTCCCTAAACCTAGCAAAATTACCTGATGCAAAAAAATTAAACCTGGTCCCTGACGTGTTCCTCCTGTCCCGGACACCCAGTAGCTATCTGCTTTCTCCGCAGATCCACCTTAAAGAGGCAGGATCCCAGCAGCTTAGCATCAGAGCAGGCAGCTTTACCCATGCTGCCTTGCTTTCGCTTCCTCTAGAGCCAACAGGGCTGCAAGGAACAGAAAAAACTCAGAATAAAAGCAGAAACTTTCTGCCTCCTTAGGACTGGAAATCTCTGCAAGCCCCAGATCTGCAGAAGGGGTAAGAGGAGGGATTTTATCTGAGTCCCTCAGGAATCAGCCGCGCCCCCCTCCTCTCCTGTTCATCTTTCTCAGCCTCTGAGCAGGGACAGGGAAATCTCCAGCCTGAATCCCTCCCCGCAGCTGCAGAATTCAGAGGGAAATGTCTGCCCTGCTCTCTGATCCGGTAAGAGATTCTTCTCTCTCCCTCTGTATACAGGACACCCGCACTTAAAGGGAACCTTTTCCCTGTGCAGCTCCTGCAGCCTCCCCTCCTCACAGCACAGGGCAAAGATCTTTACCTACAAGGGAAGGTTTGAGTTCTGCTAGCAGGGTGGAGGGGAGCATGCAGACACTCTCTCTGTCCCAGCAGATTCTGCCCCTCCCCCCCCCCCCCCCAGCACACACATTTTCCCTTTCACACGTGTGTGCACTGTCATGTACATGTTCACATATCTGTACATGTTCTCTCATTGCTTACACTCTCACACACACACACCACACTGTCAACTCCAGTTTTCAAAAGGGTTTCTTTGGCAGCCCCTGCCAGCTTAAATAGTCCCGTCAACTCCTTTTTCTCTCTTCACCGCTGCACATACCCAGCTCCAGCACTCTCCCTTTCCTGCCTTCAGACACCACGCCATCGGTCTCTGTCCCTACCATCACTATCCACTTGCTGCTGCTGAACCAACAATACAGCAACCTGTAGATTAAGTTTGAAGACAGCTATAAGAGTTCTTAGAGATTTAATACATGGAAAGAAAATGATATTGAGGATACGTGAAGCAGGATGGCCCCCGCAGCAGCGATCTCATGTAACAGAGTTTATTACACACATGTAACCCCTGTGCCAAGGGGCCACCTTCCCAGCCCTGGGGAGCGTTTGTCTGGCAGCCCCAGGGTGGGGTAGACTCAGTCTCTGGACATGGGCTGGGGATGGGATAATCTGTAAAGTCAGACCCGATGAGAACACTTCAAACAGTCCAGAAAATCTATTGTCCACACCTGATGTTACGCGTGCCGGAAGCGGAGCCCCGCGACCGGTTCTGCTCACCCCTGGCCGCCTTCCTGCGGCAGCAGGAGGCTCGGGCTCCCTGGCAGCGGTGGGGAGCCACTGCAGTCTCATGCCTCTCGGGGCTCCTCCTGCCCCCTCTGCTTCCTCCTGCCTGGGATGTCCTACTAGGCGTGCGCACGCCCCCTGCCGATCTTTAAAGGGCTCGCGGCGGGAAAGTGCTGCCGGCCCAGCCCAATGACATCACTCTTTCAACCTTATATAAGGCTGCGTCCAGCTCCCAAGGGGGTGACTTTGCAACGGATCTCCTCGCTTCCTGCAACTGCTCTAAGTTCCTGCCCTCCTCGCCTTTTCTGCTTGACCTTGGCCTTGACTTCGGACCGGACATTGACTACGAGCTACGCCGCCTGCCATGACCTTGCCCGGACATAGACTACGGACGGTGCAACCCCTGGCCTTCCATCCGTGTAGAGGCCCCACGTAAGTCCAGCCGACACCAGTACCCAAGGGCTCAACCTGAGGGGAACGGGGGCTGGTAGTGGTGAAGCCCCAGCGGGTCCTCCGATAGCCTCCGGCCTCGCCTGCCGACGGAGGGAACCTGTGGGGCTCTTTCCCACAGGTGGTAACAACTCCCCCTTGGCCCAAGGGTCCACAGCCCGAACACCTGACTTGTGCCCCACTAAAAGAAATGCTTACTGTAATCCACACAGGTAGAAGAATCTTCCCATTCACAACAAAGTTCAGGCTGAATAGATTTAGTGGTCATCTGCAGTAGATCACCAGGCTCCCAGTTCACCTTCCTCTTCTCCACGGTATCCTTTCTTATCACACAATCTCTGATTTCCTTTACTTGTGGAACCAGTGCTGGTCCCCAGTGGTAAGTTATCCTCTGA
This sequence comes from Rhinatrema bivittatum, assembly GCF_901001135.1. NCBI lineage: Eukaryota > Metazoa > Chordata > Amphibia > Gymnophiona > Rhinatrematidae > Rhinatrema > Rhinatrema bivittatum. The sequence continues at coordinate 28,225,139 of NC_042633.1, read as the reverse complement.
TACAGAAACACCAGTCTACACTCACTTCAGAAGAAATTCACATCCAGACACACAGTACAGGAGCGGCATCAGAGTCTGCACACCCCCAGTCCTTCGGGCATAGTCCCCAGCCTTGTGCTGAAATAACCAGCTGCAATAACCCCCCCCCCCCCCCCAAGATCTAGCCAGACCCCCCAACACAGTTCCTGAGTCTAAGTCCACACATAAACCTCTTCCCTTTTAGTACTTAGTACTCGCCTTTCAGCTTCAGCTCAGCTTAGTGCTAGTCTCGAGCCCTTCACTGAAATAACCAGTTGCAACCTTCCTCAAGCATAGTCTCTGTACCCAAATTCCAAACTTTTTCTTAGTAAGTAAGAACTTGTCATCCACTATTAGGCACTTCTGTTCCACCTCAGGGTAGTTGAAACCCCAGGCTCTCCTCCGCTCACTCTTGTACTCCACACTTGTCTCGCCTCTCAGTCCATCCCACACTGTAGGATGAAGCACTGCTGCTCTCCTCTAACTCCCTTGACATGGAGCCTCCTGTTGTCCTGACTCCTTCCTCAGACAACCAGCCCTGAGCCCATGCACATCCCCTTTTATACAATTGCAACTCACTCCACCATTGGCTAGCAGTCAGACTTGCCACTCATCACACATTGCATACACCTTCAAGGCAGGCATTAAACCACTCTCTGGAAGGTTCCCTATTTTAAGGAATAAGATAAACTTTTAAACTTTCTAGGAAAAAAAACCCCAGTTCACACCCCTTATAGGAAAGGCTATCCACTAATTCCTCCTACTAGCCATCCTCCCTCAGATAAACTTCAGATAACCTTTGTTAACCAGAACATTCTCATTTTAAGGTATAGGCTGAGATTTTGAACTCCCTAGTAAGTACCTAGCCCGAGGAAGGAAGCTACGATGCCATCTAGTGACCCCATAGGGTTACTCACACATTATAATGAAGCTGGCAGGAGAGGGGCTGAGGGTGTCCCATTTGCTGTTCCAGGCATCGGTCACATTCAGGGACGTCGCTGCTTATTTCTTGGAAGTGGAGTGGGGCATTCTGGGAGAATGGCAGAAAGAGCTGTACAAGAAGGTCATCCAGGAGATTCATGGCATCCTCATGTCACGGGGTAAATATGCTTTTTCTATTACCAATGACCCATAGACACATTGCAGGAAGGGAGTTTCCGTTTTATTAGAACTGAAAAAATCCCAGGTGCACTGTTCCCTCTAAGCTGTGTGTGCACACATAGGTTATGAACCTTGCACACACATAAAATGCCATAATAACATATGGTGAAATTACTTCTTACCTGATAATTTCCTTTCTTCTAGAGAGGACAGGCCAGTCCACATAAGTGGGTTATGTACCCCAACCAGTAGATGAAGACAGAGATAAACTGAGTTGCTGACATCACCCATATATAGCTGTACACTGCCATCAGCCTGCCAGTATTCTTGTAAAAGCCAACTGTGAACAACTGAATAACATATGAACCATAACTTTAACAATCTCCTTAATCCATGCTACTTCACATTTACTTTCTTTGGCCTTCCATTTTTTTTTTAAACTTCGAAGAAACCAAGAAGCAGTGGGCTTAGTAGTGGAGACTGAACATAATCTATAGCAATAAATGCTAAATGTGACTTACTAGGAGCTTCAATGATCTGAAGCAGTTCTTAACGATGTCCGTTTTCCAATTTTCTTGAAGTCTTTGAGAAAATGGACAAATTGAGAATGGAATGGAGGCAGCCCGGGGTGGGAGTGTGGACCGGCCTGCCCTTTTAGAGGAAAGGAAATTATCAGGTAATTTCACCTTCCTCTTCATTCAGGCAGGCCAGTCCACACAAGTGGGATGTACCAAAGCTACTCCCTTAAAGAGTAGGAGGCTGCCTGCTCTCCCTGCAATACTCCAAGGATTCTTTATTAGCACAAAACGTCATAAAAAGCCCAACTCAGGCTGAGTTTCACTCTTATATTGAGCTGCTTCAGGGGCTATTGTAAATATAAATCAATAAAACACATTACATATAAATTAAATATATAAACAAGCCAAATAAAACATATAAAAACATAAATAACTTATAAACATTCCGCAAAAATGTAACATTGCCTTCACAAACGCCATGTCCTCCTGTGCTCAAACTTCCAAAAGGCAATGTTTGGAGAATGTGTGCAAGGGAAAACCAGGTCTCTGACTTGCGTATTTCAGACAAAAAAAGTTACATTAATTCCGCCCAAGACACAGCTTGTACCGTAGTAGAATAGGCTCTTAAATGTTTAGGCAACAGCATCTGAGTCCACATATGCTGCTGTTACCACCTCTTGATCCAATGTGCCAGCATGTCTTGAGATGCCACTTCTCCTTGCATACCTCCACCATGTAGAACGAAAAGACAAACTGTCTTTCTCAGGGTTTGGTAACCTTTAGATAACGTTAACAGATGTTGTCTTACATCTAGAGGGCATAAAAAACAAAATTCTTGTTCATCTCTACAACTGTCCAATGATGGCACCGACAAAGACTGATTCATGTGAAAATCCAAAATCATCTTCAGCAAAAAAAAAAAAAAAAAAAGGAAGGCACTGTCTGGATTTGCACTCTGTCCTGAGTAATCAATAAGAAAGGTTCTCGTCATGAAAGGGCCACTATCTTCAAGGTAAGCAAGCACAAGTTAAGATTACATAGAGAGCAAAAGAAGAGTCCTACCAGGAAGGTCAAGATCAAATTTAGATCCCAGAGGGGAAGAGGTATCTGCAGTGGAGGTCAAATATGTTTGATCCCTTTCAAAAACCTTGTAACATTTGGATGGGATGAAAGAGGCCTACCATTAATTCGCCCTCGTTAACATGCCACCTGCACCTTCAAAGTGTTGAGGGCTAACCCTTTAACCAAACCTTCTTGCAGAAATTCCTAAATGAGCTGTCTTCCCACCTTGGAAATATTACAATATATATATTTATAAACAATTTTTTTTCATATCTCAGTGTTCAAAAACAAGGTGTTCCCTCTGACTACGCCTCCGCCTCCTCTGGCATCGGGGCTCCATGCTCCAGGTTTCCGGGAGGAACTGGAATAGATGATTCAGGAGGCCATCGGCAAAGCGATGCAAGGCTTCAAGGATCCATCGATGCCGATACCGGTACCGATGCCTGAACTGATAGCCGATCCCATTCCAGTAGCGCTAGCACCGTTACGAGAATGGAAGCACTGATCGCTGCTTTGCCTCTGAGGGATTCGACGACTCCAATGGACCCAGTGCCTTCCTCTCCGATTCCTCTTTCATCGGCAGACGAAGGAGAAACACCGTTCCTTCCGCCATCGGGAGTGCTTCCGATGCCTAGATCATCAGTTTCACCGATTGCATCTTTGTTTCCATCGGTGCCACCATCCCGTCCATCGATGCCCTCGGTGCCACCAGTGACACCATCGATGCCCTCGGTGCCTCGCCCAGGACCTTCAGGTATACCAATTTTTCATCCCTCCAAGGACCCTGGGGGTGCTGGAGATGATCCCTACGATACCTGGACTGACGATTCATCCCAGGATACCGATGACTTGCCATCGCCACCCTCTCCTGTTGAAAGCAGGAAGCGTTCTCCGCCAGAGGACTTGTCCTTCATTAATTTTGTGAAGGAAATGACTGAAGTGGTTCCTTTTCAGCTTCAGACAGAACAAGATGAAAGGCATCAGACGATGGAGCTTCTTCAATTTTTAGATGCTCCTAAAGAACTAACATCTATTCCCATCCATGACGTCCTCCTGGATCTTCTCAAAAGGAATTGGGAACATCCTTACTCTGTGGCACCAGTCAATTGGAAAGCAGACACTACATACCTAGTCCAGTCAACTCCTGGTTTCCAGAAGTCCCAAATGGACCACCATTCAGTGGTTGTTGAGTCAGCCCAAAAGAAAGCCCGAAGAGCCAAGCCTCATTCTTCCTATCCTCCAGGAAAGGAACAAAAATTCCTGGTTGCTATAGGTCGTCGTATCTTTCAAGGGGCTATGCTTATATCCCGCATCGCCTCTTATCAACTTTATATGACCCAGTACAACAGGGCCCTCTTTAAACAAACACAGGACTTTGCTGAGCCCCTACCTCAACAGTCTCAAGACCAATTACATTCCCTAGCTCAAAATTTATTTTATTTATTTATTTAACAGTTTTTCTATACCGACATTAAAATACACATCATGTCGGTTAACATGATAACAAGAGGTGGAAATTACAAATAACAGGGAGGGGGAGGGAACTGAGGATAACTATAGCTCAAAAGGGTTTAGAAGCGGGCAAGCATGAGATAAGATCTGCCTATGATGTTTTTGACACCGCTTTCAGGGTCTCAGCAACAGCCATTTCTGCAAGGCGATGGGCCTGGCTAAAGTCGTCCGACCTACGGCCTGAGGTCCAGGATAGACTATCTGATTTGCCTTGCACTGGAGATAATCTTTTTGGTGAGCAAATACAAAAGACAGTGGCGCAACTCAAGGATCACCATGAGACTCTTCGCCAACTCTCCTTGCTACCTTCTGAATATCCTGCTTAGGAAACATTCAGAAAAGAGCCCGAGAAATCCTTTTACCGCCAAAAGAAATCTTATCCTCCTCCGTCCAAAGGTCGCTCTACTAAGCCTTATCAGAAAGGCCAGTCTAGGCAACCTCGCAGGCAAAAGCCGCAAACAACTCCTCAACCAGGTCCAGCATCTGGTTTTTGACTTTTTCCTAGAGAGCAGCATTCAGACTCCACTAAACCATGTACCAGTGGGAGGCCGATTGTGCCACTTCAGTGGGTGCTCCCATAATAACTCAAGGTTATCATCTCAACTTTCTTGCCGTTCCACCGGACTCCCAACTTCGACTGACTTGGAGAACATCAGACCATTCACCGCTCCTGGAACAGGAGATTTCCCTCCTCCTCCAGTCCAGAGCGATAGAACCAGTGCCTTACTCCCAGCAGGGCCTCGGATTCTACTCTCGGTATTTTCTAATACCAAAAAAGTCAGGTGGCGTACGCCTGATACTAGATCTTCAAGCCTTAAACAAGTTCCTCCAAAGAGAAAAGTTCGAGATGGTGACCTTGGGTTCCCTCCTCCCCCTTCTACAAAGGGGAGACTGGCTCTGCTCTCTAGACCTCCAGGACGCTTACACACAATAACCCCGTCTCATCGGAGATTTCTGCGATCTCTCGTAGGCCCAAAGCACTACCAATATTGAGTACTACCATTCAGCCTAGCCTCTGCTCCACGAGTCTTCACCAAGTGCCTCGTAATAGTAGCAGCATTCTTCAGAACTCAAGGTGTCCATGTCTACCCCTATCTCGACGATTGGTTGATCAGGGCTCCCACACAGCAAACTGTTTTGATGTCCCTACGTCTCACCTTGCACACCCTGATCTCTCTGGGGTTTCTCGTCAATTGTCCAAAGTCCAACTTGGTCCCATCGCAAACCCTGTCGTTCATAGGAGCAGACTTGGACACCCTCAAGGCAAAGGCATTTCTTCCTCAAGAACGAGCTCTTATCATCTCCTCTCTCGCCCATCAGCTACAGTCTCGACAGCGCTCCACTGCACGTCACGTTCTGGTCTTGCTAGGACACATGGCGTCCTCAGTACACGTCACTCCCATGGCTCGTCTCGCCATAGACCCAGGCATCTACTTTCGGGAATCACAATTGTTCTCTTGCTTTAGGGTCCAAGGGGTAAAGTCCTCCTCTAGAATAAGGTCTTTTTTCCCATGTGGATGCACTACTGGCATCTAGCCCCAACGACTTCCGGGTTCATGATAAAAAACCTGGGAATTCATCCCTAGAGAAGAAGTGCAGCATAGTTCCATGTGGTTCCTGTTCTGGAGGAATTTTTCCTTCTTTGAGGGAGAATCTGTCCGCTTCCTCCGGTGAAGAATCCAACCTACTCCATGAACCCTCCGATGGGACATCATCTTGTGCTCTCTCCTCACCTATTTAGCACTTGTCAGGCTTAGACTGGAATGTTTCTTGCCCGTTTTTGACTGAGACTGCGGTAGATTAGATCTCTCATGTGGCTTCTCTTGAGCCTTACAGAAAGATTGAAGCCCCTTAAAGAATTCAACTGAGGAACAAGAAGCTGGATCCATTCCTGATATCATCAGGCTATTTACTGGGAGGGAGGGGGATTTAACGGGGGGGGGGGAATGCCCCCCCCCCGAGGCCCCATCCTCTAATTCATCTCTGTGGAAGAAGGAAGCCCCTTCCGAAGTAAAATCTCCTTGGCTCAGCTCCCCGCGAACCCCCCAAGCTCTCCTGACAGAGGCTCAGTGAAAGGCGTGGCTGAAGCGCCTGCATACCGCATGCAGTGCAAATCAGGTGGGTCACTTTCCTCGTTCGCCTGCCTGCTTCCTGGGTCAATTGCCGCGGAAAAGAAGATGGCCGCCGCCAGCAGGACATGCGGTCCTAACGAGGGAGGAAACGGCACCAGGGCAGGGCAGCGGGCGGGAAACGAGGTGGCAGCTGCGGCTCTGGCGCTGCCTCGCACACGGGCGACAGCTGGGATTCCACTGCACTGCTTTCTTTCTTTCCTTTTTTTGTTTTTTTAAAGCCGAAGCTGCACGGAACAAAGAGGGAAAGGAACTTGCCCTCTGTATCATTCTTCAGCAGGTTATAGCCGGGGATGGCTGTATCCCATTCATGAGACTCATTGAACCATATCGTCATGTTAGCAACACTATCCAAGTCTGCCTCCACAGTTAGGGCCTGGATTCTCATTGGGGCCAGACAACTCTACTGTACAACACGCAGCCCCTCTAGGTGGTACCCCGATGCCACAGGTCAGATTTCCCCTTTCTCCCGACGGAGACTGGCACCAGCAATGCCTCCACCCAGGAGGGTCACGAATAGAACTGATTTAATACTAAACAAGGGGCAGGCTAGAATTCCACTCTCGCCAAGCTTTATCACACAGATTCACACACTCAGAAATACAAACACACCCGGGGATGTGCGCACACACACACACACACACCTCCTTCAGAATAGGCAACAGATGAAACCCCCTCTAAGGTTTCTGCAAGTACAAATGTGAAATGTCATTTTGCTGTCTTTATTGACAGGTTATTCAATTCTTAATCCTGATGTCATATTCAAGATTAAAAAGGAAGAGGAGAAATATTTCCCTCAACGCTGTGAGCGGGAGGGAAAAGAAACCATGAAGGACCCCCCCATTAGTAAGTAAATGTTCTGCATTTAAAGGGCTCTGCATTTTCACATCACATTTGTAGACTTAAAATCCCGTTCCTAATATAACATTAGCAGGTCCTGGGTGACTCCTTCTAGCCAGGTTTGTTTTCTCATCCCAGGCCTTCCCATCGTAACGTCTGTGTTTTCACTGAGCGTTAAACAAGAGGAAGATCTGCCCTTCATGGACCCTCCTGAATCAGAGATTCCCCCTCCTGTGACAGGCGAGTATCCGATTCCTCCTGGATGCCTTCACTAAGGTCAGCCGGTGCCATTTATGAGTTCAGCAGTGGAAGAAAGAGAGGCCATCATCCCCTGTCTTGCCTCCGTTATTTGATTTCATGCTGACTGTCTGGAGGGGCACCTGGCAGAGGTGTAGGACTGGGAGTGTTGCAGGGGAGCCTGTCCCGTGGGGGCAATACTGCTCAATTTAGTTACAGAGGCATAATGGGAGGTGCACTTAAGCCCTTGTGTTGCTGGTGGGTTAAGGCAGATTACAGTTTATAATAACCCATTTTAATATTAATGCACTGACTTGTATGATATTATATTTAACACAGCTCATTAACTTTTTTTTTTTTTGCTCTATTCTATATTAATTCCAGATAAGGACTAACATGGATTAACATATTAAAGTGGTAACCCACATTAACGCTTGTGTTAAGGATTCTGGATTTTGCACGCATACCATGCTAACGTCTGCATAGAGTGCCATTTTGTGTATTACTAACTGCTTGACTGACAGGAGACAGCGTGTAATGGTAATTGGAATCTGATCCGATGAGAGAACGGTGCTAAGTGCAGTGCCACAAGGATCGGTTCTGTTCAATATCTTTGTGAGTGACATTACAGAGGGATTAGAAGGAAAATGTGTCCTTTTGCAGATGATGATAAGATCTGCAACAGAATGGACATGCCTGAAGGAGTAGAGGGAATGAAAAGGGATTTAAGAAAACTTGAAGAATGGTCAAAGATTTGGCAGCTGGGATTCAATGCCAAGAAGTGCAGAGTCGTGCAGCTGGGGTGTGGAAATCCAAAAGAGCTGTATGTGAGGGGGGGACACGTGCATGGACAAGGAGAGGGGCTTTGGGGTGATAGTGTCTGGCAATCTTTAGGTAGCTAAAGCCAGTGCCTCCGGATCTTTCTGTGGAATGATGATCCTGATATTGGAGGTCTATCCCAGTTTTCTCTGGCTTCTGTTGTAGCCTTTATCAGTTCTTTCTTTCTTTGGTGATTTTCTCTCTGTCTGGTATTACAGCTTTCCAATTCTGGACTCTGCCTCCTCAATTCTTTTTTTTTTAGTTGGAGTCTAGCTTTTGTTCTGCTGTCTCCAACCTATTTTCTAACCCTGCTGTGTCTGTGTGTGTGATATCATATGACAGAGCATGTCATGATACTGCTAGAAGAGATTTCTGATGATGATCAGTACTGCAGCACCAATGTATTATTAGCTCTGCACTGCTGGCAGTGCCTTTGAAAACAGCAGAATTCTGAATTCAATTGCACTGATGTGTTAGGCTCTGGGGTAACTTTTCTAAACATATTGTAAACATCTTTTCCTATAATAGGCTCCCCCAATATCAAACCTGACATTTTAATCCGATTTAAGCAAGAAGGACTCGGGATTGAACCCCAAGGGTGTGAAGAAAGAGGAAACTTGACCATCACGGGCACATGCAAGGCACTGCGTGAAGCAGGTGATGTGGCTTGGATTAAAGAAAGACACCTCCTCGGGACCAGGCACAGGGAGAATGAGGCATTAAATCAAGGGCCCGGCTTCTTACCTTTGTTGTGTGGAGAATGTTTGTCTTCTCTTTCCTTTATTTCTGGTTTTTCTTTCATTTTCAGGTCTCTGTTTTTGCCTTTCTTCTCCTGTTCCATCTCTCATCTTTCCCCCTCCATTTCACTACAGCTCACCTCTCTTCCCAATGGCATCTCCACTTCTCCCCCTCTCCGTCCCTCTGTAGGATGTCCTCTTTCTTCCCATGTGTCTCTGTTCCTTTTACCTCAGTTTATTCCCCAGCTCCTATCTCCATCTCCCATGAGGGTTTTCATCCTTCCCTCCACCCCTCGCTAGTTCCTTTTTTTTAAATAATTATTTATTTATAACATTTTCAATAAATCCAAGCAAAATAAAACATACAGAAACAGCACCTAGAGATCAACAAACACAAGGAAACATCATTGAGAAGCAATATGAAAAAGATCTCTCATACTCTTGTCAGTCCCCAAATAGAAGAGTTTTCCAGCTCAGAAATTTTGAGAAGATAATAATATTAACAAAACCCAAAAGAATGTAGCCTAACGGAAAGGAGACAACACTCTGAATATTAATTGGCGCCTGTATCTTGAGAGGCAACTTCTAAGTTGTGGCAGAGGAAGAGGTTTCCTGCGGGCTTTTATCATTAAGAAAAGCAGTCGGTTGGGAGGCTTAAAAACCGCAGCATATTTTAACCCCCTTAAGTTTGATCACACACTTGCACAGAAAATAGAGCCAAAATATAGCCCCCGAAACTAGTGACACTGGGTTGTAGCAATAAAAATCTCTTTCTCTTAGTCTGAGTTGCTTTAGCAACATCAGGAAACATAAGGACTCTTACTCCTAGAAATGGAACATCTCTGTTACGAAAAAACAATTTCAGAATAAAATCACGATCTGACTCAATAGCAAAAAGTTACAATTAGTGCAGAAGGCTCCATTCCTTCTTCAGAGGATTTTTCTAGAAAAGACGACAAATGTGATAGTTCAAGTGAAGCTGGAGAGTCCTCTTTACCTCGTGGAAGCTTTCGATTTATAGGCAAATAATACGCCTTCGAAACTGGGGGGAGCAGATTTTCTGGAACTTTTACAATTTCCATAAAACATCTGTGCAACATCTCCCCAGGGCAGACCAAGTTTTTCCTTTGAAAAGTTTATTAATTGGATATTACGTCGGCGAATCACATTTTCCAAATTTTCCACCTTACTTTGCAGGTATAAATGACCTGTACATATAACTCCCACTGAGTTCTGTAAAGCTGTCTCTTTAGCTTCCAGTTGTTCCACTTTCTGCGATATACCAGTTATTTGAGTTTGTGAGGCATTAACCATTGTAGATAACTCTTGATGCTGGGAAACAAATTGTGCCATTTGAAGGGAAAGCTTCATAATGGCTTCCCATATTACATCAAGAGTAATATTAGAGGATTTCGTAATAGGTAGGGGAAATACCTCAGTTTTTGATAATCCCTCCATAGCAGACAAAGGAGGGATCCCTCCATAGCAGCCATCAGGCGAGCTAACTGCCTCCACCTGTGAGGAGAAGTCCAAAGTCCTTCCAAGGTTCTGCTCCTCAGTATGAGCGTCTCTCAATGCTGAATCGACCGGCATTGTAGTGTCATCTGACCACGACGGAACGAAGCCATTACCGTCAGCATTGGTCCCAGAGGTCCACGGTCTGGAGTTAAGGAGGTTTCCGAGTCAGGGACTGCAGCTGGTGAGCCATTGCCAGCAAACTGTCCAATGACTGCTGAACAGAGCCCAACTGAGGGTCCCGGTTCCAGAGAAGAGCTTTATCCATCGGGCCTTTTGGCGTTGAGATTGTTGACATATCTGGGAACACGTGAGCCTTGCCCTTTCTTTCACCCATGAAAACAGAAAGGAAATAAGGTAAAAGACAAAACTGTTATAAGGCAAGAGGGAATCCACGGAGCACACTCCTTTCCCATGCGGCCATCTTGGAAACCTAGGCTCTCTTGTAGAACATTCCCCCTCAGTCTTTCTGACTTCCTTCACAGCGGCCCCACCATGCTCTCCCTTCCTCCCACCTAGCAGCATAGGGTGGTTTTTTTTTGTTTTCCGTGAGCCCTGAAATGCTGGCAGCTTGGGCGGGGGGCAGCAGCTGGGAGGAGGGGGGATTCCCCAGCAAAGAGTAATATTCTGCAGAAATTATCATTGCTAAGGCATTGTGGGGAAACTGTGCATGTTCCCTGTCCTGGTTCCTTTTTATAGCTCCAGAGGGTCATTAACTCCTTCCATAATAACATTGTAAATGACGGCAGATAAAGACCCAAACGGTTCATTCAGTCTGCCCAACAAGTTGTTTAAGGGTTGTAACTGCTGCTCCATGCAGGTTTCTCCCATGCAGAAATGTTACATCACAAGTTGCCACGCTTACCCCGTTTCTTCATTTCCATCCTCTAGCTCCTAGGGATCCTCTGTGTTTGTCCCACACCCTTTTGAATTCCATTACTGTTTTTGTCTTCACCAACCTTTCTGTGAAGAAATATATTTCCTGACATTGTTTCCGAGTCTACCTCCTTGGAGTTTCATATCAGGACCCCTAGTTCTACAAGGTTTGATTCTTGTGCGTTAACACCTTTCAGGTATTTAAAAGTCTGTATCATCTCTCCTCCAGCATATACATATTTACATCCTTCAGTCTCATATGGCTTTCGATGCAGACCCCACATCATTCTGGTTGCCTCTCTGGACCACTTCCTTCCTTTCTCTATCTAGGATACTTACATTTTCAGAGCTCACAAAATTCACATCAACTCACTTATAGCCAAATGTTGCTTTTCATGCATCAATATCCAGGACTATTTAAATACTGAAGGTATCTTCCCATTGTCTTAACAGGCAGCCAAGGTTACAGTCCTGACCCCACAGTAGAAATTCTCAAATTGGAAGAGTTTTATTTTAGTGACCAAACTGAATGGAGGAGAAGACACTGATCCCAAGAGTGGTGAATCCTGTTAGTAACTTTGAGTTAAATTGTTGTTACTAAGTTATTAGAATCCAGTCTCTTTCACCTGGTTCAGCACCCGGATCTCCAGATTTTGTGGGTTAAGCCATGAAGGGAAACACTACCGATGCTGGAGGTAAAGATGAGATACACGGAACAAATAGGATAAGATCAGACATAGTATGCTTCTGTCTATGCATGTGCCTGGAGGTATTGAAACTACCGCCAATCTGTGATCCCCTCGACCTTTAAAAAGGTTAATTTAGCAGGGGAAACACCACTGTCCTGTAAAGCTTTGAGGACATAAAAGGCTTTGTTTATTTGTGGCAGGTAATGAGTCCCCTTCTCTCAGCTCCTTAAAAAGGTCAGGAATGCCTGGCCTAGGTGAAAGCTTATTTACGTAATTGCTCTTTGGCAAGAAGCACCAGAGACAGCCAGGGCAAGGAGAAAGGGAAAAGACAGAAGTATTTTGTAGCTACTGCCATGAAGATCCACATAGGATGGGGTAAGGGGCAGGGGTGTGGAAGGGGCCTAGGACAGTGCCCATCCATTTTAACCATGGTCTCCCAAAATGCAGTTCTGGCTGGGATATTTCTCCATCCATATCCTTCTCCATAGCTGTAAAATGAATGATCACACTCTCATTTTTATCCAACAGATGATGGATTTGGGAACAATAGTGAGAGTCAGAGAATGTGCGATGGACAGCAGAAGGAGGAATGGAAACAGGAAGGCCCCTCCCGAGACAGCCCCAATTTTTCAGCTGACTTTGAAGGAGGTATCAGTAGAGTAACACCATCCAAGGTGAAAGAAATGGCCCAAAAAGGAGAGCAATCAAAGTCATGTACTGAACGAGAGAGAAATTCCAGCCAGTGCCCAAATCTTGTACAAACTCAAGTACTCCATAAAGGAGAGAGACCATTTCAAAGTGCTGATTCACGGGAAAGCTTCTCCAAAAGCTCAGATTCTGTACCTCAAGAAAAGATTGAATGTGGGAACAAATTCACAGAGAAGTCAAGTCACATATGTAACCTACACAATCAGAGTAGAGAGAATAAATGTACAAGTACTGACGGAGAGAAAAGTGCCCTTAATAAAACAAAACTTAAAGCATTTAGAAACGTTTACATGCAAAAGAAACCATTAAAATGTACTCGGTGCGAAAAATGTTTTACCTACAAAGCCGAGCTGGAAAGGCATGTAAGAATTCATATAGGAGGAAGATCATTCCAAAGTACTAAATGTGAGAAAAGACTTACTTGGCAATCAAATCTGAGAGAACAGAATGTAATTCACAGAAGAAGCAAGCCTTTTAAGTGTACTGAATGTGAAAAATGTTTTACATACATATCACAACTTACAATTCATCAGAAATTACACACAGGAGAGAAACCATTTAAATGTCCTGAATGTGATAAAAACTTCAGTCAGAAAGGTCACCTGCGAGAGCACGAAATGATTCACAGGGGAGAGAAGCCCTTTAAATGTTCTTTCTGTGAAAAATGTTTCAGTAGGAAAGACAACCTGAGAGAGCATGAAATGATCCACACAGGACAACAACCCTTTAAATGTTCAGAATGTGATAAATGTTTCAGTAAAAAAGGCAACCTGCGAGTTCATGAAATGGTTCACACGGGAGAGCAACCATTTAAATGTTCTGAATGTGCTAAATGTTACAGGAAAAAATCTGATTTAAGAAAACATGAAAGAATCCACATTGGAGAGAGAAGTTTTAAATGTTCCGAATGTGATAAATGTTTCAGTCAGAAAGGCCACCTGCAAAAGCAGGAAATGGCGCTCCCAGGAGAGAAACAATTTAAATGTTCTGAGTGTGATAAATGTTTCAATAAAAAATGCAACCTAAAAATGCATGAAATGGTCCATACAGGAGAGCAACCATTTAAATGTTCTGAATGTGATAAATGTTTTAATAAAAAAGGCAATCTGAAAGCACATGAAATGGTCCACACGGGAGAGCAACCATTTAAATGTTCTGAATGTGATAAATGTTACAAGCAAAAATCCGACTTAAGAAAACATGAAAGAATCCACATTGCAGAGAGAGGCTTTAAATGTTCAGAATGTGGTAAATGTTTCCATGAGAGAAGCAGCCTACAATACCATGAAATGACCCACAAGAGAGAGAAATCATTTAAATGCTTTGAATGTGATAAATGTTTCAGGCAAAAATCTGTCTTAAAAAAACACGAGAGGGTCCACACTGGAGACAAACCATTTAAATGTTCTCAATGTGTTAAATGTTTCCGTGAGAAAAGCAACCTGCGACAACATGAAATGACCCACAGGGTAGATAAACCATTTAAATGTTCTGAATGCATTAAATGTTTCAGTAGAAGAGGCAACCTGAGAGAACATGAAATGACTCACATAGGACAGCAACCATTTAAATGTTCTGAATGTGATAACTGTTTCAGCAAAAAAGGTAGCCTGCAAACGGGAGAGTGCGAACCAGCATAGAAAAAACTGGTAAAATGGAAAAATGCAAATTTTGTAAAACAGAACTGGAAACGGTTGCACATCTTGTTGCTGGATGTGATGTGCTGATGTCAGAAGGTCTGTATGCAGAAAGGACACAACAAGATGGCACGTCTCACCCACTGGAAATTGTGTAGACACTGTAAAATCGCCGGGATCACAACCCTAACAGAATTGAAGAGAATAAAGAAGTTGTGATCACTGGGACATTCCCTTTCCAACTGATAAGAAGATCAATGCTAGAAAATCAGACATTGTGGTAAAGGAGAAAAACACAAGCATGGCATTACTGATAGAGATATCAGCACCCAGCAGTTATTCTGTGGATTATAGGGATAAAGGAAAGATGTGTAAGTATCAAGAGATGCAATCAGAGACCAAGAAAATGTGGCAGAAAGATACAGAAATATTCCCAATAATAATGGGTGCCACTGGTCTGATTAAGAAGAATTTCCAAGTGCACATTGATCTGTTTTCTTTTTGTATTACATTGTATAACTACAGTGGAAGGCTGTCTTTGCAAGTATTAGCAGGAAATTTGAGAGACTGAGATTGTTTCCAATATACCCTGACTTATGAATGAGGTTCATTGCTGTCGAGGTATGCGCAAAACAAACCCGTTTGGAGACACTGCCCTATGCTAAATATTTCAGTGAGAAAGGCAAACTTTGAGTGCAAGAAATTACCCACAAGGGAAAGAAACCGTTTCAAAGTGTTGCATAAGAGAGCCAAAAATCCCTATTGCTAATGGCATCGTACACAAGATCCTGGAAACGTTAGTCCGTTGGAAAGAATTACACTTCTTTGAGACATTGTATATTTTGAAGCAGTGACACTATTGGGATGTCATCCTCAACAACTATTTCTGGACCCATAGAGCAGGCATTCCCTGAGCCTTAACTGGCCTAGAGAAGATGAGCACACATCTTGGTTTCGTTATATACCTTTTACTGCATTCCGGATCGAACAACCAGTGAAGAGATTTTTGTGTGCATTAAAAATGTATACAATCCTCTTAGATCTTTATATGGCATATGATTCTAAAAGGGTGCTTTTGACGAAAAAACTGCTCCTCTGGTAATGCTGAGGATTTGACAGTTTAGAGAGACTGGGGGCCGATGGCGTAAGGTGCCCTCAGCAGACCATACAGTTTAATCTGCAGTTGTGTGCACAATTCTTTTAGGCAGACTTTTATTCTGATGCAGCAAGGAGTTTTGAGCATATTGTTTCACGTCCTTGCTTGGAAATCCCATGCTAATGATGACATAAGGTGTTACCCCCCACTACCGAGGTGCGCTGGCATAACTTGTGCTTTCATAGTGATTCGCACCCTTGCCCCCGGCAGCCCCCAGCGCCGGCCACGAGGCGCAGAGCCGCGAACCGAGGCGCCACCCACAGCCCTCCTCCGGGCCGTGAAGCGGCCAATCCGTACCCGCACAAGCCGCCAATAGCAGCAGGGCCAGGAACCCTTTAAATCGACCGCGGCGCCGCGAAACTCCCTCTTACCTGCTCCAGCGTCTCCGATCCAGCGTCTCCCATCGTGCGAGGCCTGCGCAGCCGGCGCCGAGACCCACCGGGGTAAGGCCCTGATTCGCACCCTTGCCCCCGGCAGCCCCCAGCGCCGGCCACGAGGCGCAGAGCCGCGAACCGAGGCGCCACCCACAGCCCTCCTCCGGGCCGTGAAGCGGCCAATCCGTACCCGCACAAGCCGCCAATAGCAGCAGGGCCAGGAGCCCTTTAAATCGACCGCGGCGCCGCGAAACTCCCTCTTACCTGCTCCAGCGTCTCCGATCCAGCGTCTCCCATCGTGCGAGGCCTGCGCAGCCGGCGCCGAGACCCACCGGGGTAAGGCCCTGATTCGCACCCTTGCCCCCGGCAGCCCCCAGCGCCGGCCACGAGGCGCAGAGCCGCGAACCGAGGCGCCACCCACAGCCCTCCTCCGGGCCGTGAAGCGGCCAATCCGTACCCGCACAAGCCGCCAATAGCAGCAGGGCCAGGAGCCCTTTAAATCGACCGCGGCGCCGCGAACTCCCTCTTACCTGCTCCAGCGTCTCCGATCCAGCGTCTCCCATCGTGCGAGGCCTGCGCAGCCGGCGCCGAGACCCACCGGGGTAAGGCCCTGATTCGCACCCTTGCCCCCGGCAGCCCCCAGCACCGGCCACGAGGCGCAGAGCCGCGAACCGAGGCGCCACCCACAGCCCTCCTCCGGGCCGTGAAGCGGCCAATCCGTACCCGCACAAGCCGCCAATAGCAGCAGGGCCAGGAGCCCTTTAAATCGACCGCGGCGCCGCGAAACTCCCTCTTACCTGCTCCAGCGTCTCCGATCCAGTGTCTCCCATCGTGCGAGGCCTGCGCAGCCGGCGCCGAGACCCACCGGGGTAAGGCCCTGATTCGCACCCTTGCCCCCGGCAGCCCCCAGCGCCGGCCACGAGGCGCAGAGCCGCGAACCGAGGTGCCACCCACAGCCCTCCTCCGGGCCGTGAAGCGGCCAATCCGTACCCACACAAGCCGCCAATAGCAGCAGGGCCAGGAGCCCTTTAAATCGACCACAGCGCCTAGGCGTCGCACGCCGCGCGTCGCACGCCTAAGGAGCACGACAAAGGGGCCAGCCCCTTTGTCTCGCCCCTTCGTTGCAGCCCCGAGGAGCCCCGTTCTCCACCCAGGGAAGCCCAACAAACAAACAAAGGCCTCTTGCAGACGACACCACCCACCTGCGAACAACTACAGCTACGTGAAACTCCACCAATCTACAACCACATCTTGAAGCCTAGGCTCAATGAGGACCTTTTACATTCTGTTCAAATAGCCCTGAGACCAACGCAACCATCCAGCGCTCTTCCTTCCACTCCAGCAATCATCCAGCGCTCACCCTTCCACCCAGTGCTCATCCTTCCACTCCAGCAATCATCCAGCGCTCTTCCTTCCACTCCAGCAATCATCTAGCGCTCTTCCTTCCACTCCAGCAATCATCTAGCGCTCACCCTTCCACCCAGTGCTCATCCTTCCACTCCAGCAATCATCTAGCGCTCATCCTTCCACTCCAGCAATCATCCAGCGCTCTTCCTTCCACTCCAGCAATCATCCAGCGCTCACCCTTCCACCCAGTGCTCATCCTTCCACTCCAGCAATCATCCAGCGCTCTTCCTTCCACTCCAGCAATCATCTAGCGCTCTTCCTTCCACTCCAGCAATCATCTAGCGCTCACCCTTCCACCCAGTGCTCATCCTTCCACTCCAGCAATCATCCAGCGCTCTTCCTTCCACTCCAGCAATCATCCAGCGCTCTTCCTTCCACTCCAGCAATCATCCAGCGCTCTTCCTTCCACTCCAGCAATCATCCAGCGCTCTTCCTTCCACTCCAGCTATCATCCAGCGCTCATCCTTCCACTCCAGCAAGCATCCAGCGCTCACCCCTCCAAGCCTCAATGCATACTGGTCTCCCTATTCCAATTCTCCAACAAAGGTCATTTCTCATTAGAAACCCATCAGTGTTTTCACGGCCAACTACCTATAAATCACTCATTCCTATCATGATTTCCCCCCTTACACAGACACTAGGCCTGGCTCTTTTCTCTCTGATTTTATTCAACGCTCAATCCCTTACCAAAAAAACACTAATACTTAATGACCTTCTACTGGACACCAAACCCGACCTCTGTGCAATTACTGAAACATGGCTTAAACAGACGGACACCGCACTAATAAACCAACTTCCTACGGAATCCCATGACTTCTTCTCTATTCCCAGACAGAAAAGAAAGGGTGGGGGTATTCTCCTTGCAGCCAAAAAAGAGCTGAGACTTACTCAATTCCCAATTCATTCTCCCACAAAAATTGAAGCCGGATTTTTCAAATCTGACCAGCTACAAATCATTCTAGTCTACGCCCCACTTTCCTAAATGCAATGACCGCCATGGGATTCAAGCAGATAATCAACAACCCTACTCACAGAGCAGGACACACTTTGGATCTCATTTTTGTAAACTCAGGCATCGCGTACTCAGCACCCCCCATATGCAAAATAGTCCCCTGGTCAGACCATGCTTTAATTTCTACCACTTTTTCGCTGGCACAATCTAACATCAAACAAGATCTTCAACCTCAATTTACTTACAGAAACCTATGTTCATCCGATGAACTTCACGAACACCTTGTCCTAGAACTCCCCCACATAGACATCTCCACTCCCAACACGGCTCTCCACTCATGGTCCAACATCACAGAATCGGCAGCTAATAAACTCTGCCCACTGGCAACAAAAAAACCTAAACATAATGCCGCCAGAAGACAACCCTGGTTTAATGACCAACTACAAAAACTCAAGCTTTCACTGAGACAAAAAGAAAATAAATGGCGTAAAGCACCATCACCGACCTCCCTCTCAGCTTACAAACTCGCTCTTCACATTTACAAGAGCGCCACACTAAAAACAAAAAGGGACTACTACGCTCACAAGATACATCACCTCATCTTCGATTCAAAAGCCCTCTTTACTTACGTCTCCGGACATCCCACTCAACCAAGCGCACGAAAAAGCTGAGGAGCTGGCCATCTTCTTCAGTAACAAAATTTCCAACCTGCAATCTCAACTAAAAACGAATACCCTAGCCCCACCCAGCACATTCCGCCATCACTGCAATGACATTGCTATACAAGCCTTCGAACCCATTGCAATATCAGAGACCAAGTTAGTATTGAAGAGAATGAAACCATCATCCCACCCATTTGACCAGATCCCTCCCAAACTACTGCTGCTAATACCAGATACCATCTCCAAAACCCTAACTGACATTATCAATTGTTCCTTAGCCCAAGGAATTTATCCAGACGACCTGAAAGTTGCTTCTATCAAACCCCTATTAAAAAAACCGAACCTTAATCCTAAAGATCCATCCAACTTCCGCCCAATATCCAACCCTCCTTTTATAGCCAAGGTTACAGAAAAATTAGTCAACACCAGATTATCAGAATACCTCGAAGACAACAACATATTATTCCCCACTCAATACGGCTTCCGAAAATCTTTAAGTACAGAATCACTTCTCATATCTCTGACAGATTACCTCATCATGGGCCTCGATAAAGGTCACGCCTACTTGCTGATACTCCTCGACCTATCAGCGGCCTTTGACACCGTGAATCACTCCCTTCTCCTAAATCAACTAGCGAACATCGGAATTACAGGCTCTGCTCTTGCCTGGTTCAAATCATTCTTGGGAAACAGAGGATATAAAGTCAAAATACATAACAAAGAATCACAGTTTTACCCTTCTTCGCTAGGTGTTCCACAGGGCTCCTCTCTCTCCCCCACGCTCTTTAACATTTACCTCCTACCCCTATGTCAACTATTAACTAATCTTAACCTCAAATACTTTCTATACGCAGATGACATCCAGATTGTCATCCCTATCAAAGAATCCCTTACAAAAACTATCAAAATCTGGGAAAACTGTCTTCAAAATATTGACAACCTCCTCTCCAGCCTAAATCTAATCTTAAATTCCGCTAAAACCGAAGTCCTCATAATTTCCCCTGAAAACAGTAACCTCACCTCAAATCCTCCAACCGGCTTTCAAACTTCACATGTAAGAGACCTAGGAGCCATTATCGACAATCGGCTAAATCTAAAATCTTTTATTAATCAAACCACGAAGGACTGCTTTTATAAATTACACGTCTTAAAAAGAATCAAACCACTTTTCCATTTCCACGATTACAGAACAGTTTTGCAATCAATAATCTTCTCTAAGTTAGATTATTGCAATTCTATTCTATTAGGTCTCCCGTCTTCTCATACTAAACCTCTTCAGATGGTTCAGAACACGGCGGCCAGAATTTTGACAAACACAAGAAGAAGAGACCACATATCTCCGATTCTCAAAGACTTACATTGGCTGCCAGTGCACTATAGAATCTTATATAAATCCATTACTACCATCTACAAAGCATTCCATCAACTCTCTCCGCTTAACCTCCAAATCCCATTTAAAAAACATACCTCCATCAGACCTATCAGAGAGTCCTACAGAGACTCATTACAGGTGCCTCCTGCAAAAACCTTTAACCATAGGACTCTCAGAGACAGGGCTTTCTCTACAGCAGGACCTACCTTGTGGAATTCTATACCACCAGAACTGAGACAGGAACCTTGCCTCCCCACTTTCAGAAAAAGACTTAAAACCTGGCTATTCTTGAAAGCCTTTCCAGACACCAACTGAACCCACTCTCAACTCAAGCAACTAAGAACTCCCGTCAGGGTAATCAACAACCTTTGACAACTCAATAATGTTCTCTCTTTTTTTTTTTTTTTTAATGAGGCAGGTTTATTTACCTTGGTTTTATTTACCTTGGTCATTCTTTTGTTATCTCAGTGTTAATCTCTCTTTTGCCTTCTCTTCATTCCAAGTTGCATTTTATCCCTGTTTTATTGTAACTGCTACCTTATTCTTCTATCACATGTTAATGTTTTTAAGTTATTAAGTATTTATTCTGTTGTCACACCTTGTTATTTGTAAACCGGCATGATGCGACTCCCATCGCGAATGCCGGTATATAAGAAATTTAAATAAATAAAATAAATAGTGCTGGAAATGTAACTCCTAGTCCAAGGTGTGGGCAGAAGCTGAGGTTCCAGTACTAGGACCTATATTTAGGATTTTATGTGCAGAAAACATGCCTTGTGCACACCAACCTTGTTTTCTGTGCATAAGATATGATTTATGTTTCAGATTACAGTAAGCATAATAATACAATCACAAACGAAAATAGCATAGACTTAACAAGCCAGCCCAACTCCTTGACATTGATTATTCGCAAAGTATCCTGCTATAGAGGAGCCCCCAGTTTCTCTCTAAAGACCCCACAGTCCTGTACCTGAAGTGGGTCAGCAGGACGTCCATTCCGCAGGTCTGGACGCGCACCGGACAATGCTCTTTTTCGCGATTCTTGCAGGGGCGCCTATTCCAGGTTTGGAAGAGAAAGCAAACCCAAATCTATAGAACGAAGAGTACCAGAGGGTTTATAAGAAAAAACAAATCTGAAAGATAAAGCCACCCAGTCCTATGGATTAAAGCTAACATCTTTAATTTTGCTCTTGGCACAACAGGTAACCAGTGCAGGTTCTGCAGCGCTGGTACAATGTGGTCATTAATGGGACATCCAGTAACTACAACAGGCAGCAGAATTTAAACAGCCATTTCAGGGCCTGAGGGTGACAATTAGGAAGGCCAACACAAAGTGAATTACAATCATCTCCCGTGGTGAGCACAAAAGCTTGTTCGGCTTTCCAGCATTCTTCCATGGTTAAATAAACTTTAACTGGCAACCTCGATGCAACTTTATAACAGCCAGATTTCACCTGTGGTTTAAAAGAGAGCCTTACTGTCTCTGAAAATGGCACCACAACCCCTTCCCAAACTAAATGGAGGAAGGGGTCAGTAATAGGAAATCACTTCAATCAGCGACAGATTTCAAATGAATCTATTCTTGCTTATCCATAGATTTACTGTACGTAAAACATTAGAAATGTGTTCAAACGAGAGTGAGAGAATGTTTTGAAATGAAAACAGGAGCTGTATACCTTCAGCCGAAACCTTAACACCCTCACATCAGACAAAACGTTACAGAGGTGATGGGTTTCCAAATTGACTGACCTGTTGGTATCAGCCAGATAACCCACAATGCCACTGTGCCCCCACTTCCCAACTCGGTCAGTCTCTGCAATAAGATCGAATGATCAGCTGAGCCAAAGGTGGCAGAAACATCCAGCAATTCTACAATAACGACCTTCCCACAGTCCAGTTCACGGAATACAGATGGGCTTCGGTGGTTAAAGAAGGGATATAGCATCTTCCAGAACAGACTGGGAAACTTGCTAAGGAGGTCTTTCAAGTAGGAACATTGGTGGGCAAAACTCTATAAAAAATAAAAGTACACAAGTAAGCAAATATTTAAACACAGAGAAATGAGAAAAAAAGGCAACACCTGGAAAGCTATTTGCACTAATGTTCCCAGTATGGAAAATCAAGGCAGTTATGGAAGAGACTGACTTGGATAATGGATATAGTGCTGGTCACAGAGATGTGGTACACAGAGAACCATGACTGGGATATAGTCATACCAGCCCATAATCCAGTCAGGAAGACAGGAAGGAGGAGAGGTCTATGGATAAAAAATAATATTAAAGCAAAAGAACTAGCAGTATGGGGAGCGGAACCAAGATGGCGGCATGTTGAGCTCCCTGTGCGTTGTTCTGATTTTATTTTTTCCTCTAAATTATTATTCCACTAATATGCTCTCTAAGAGGAAAGGCAGACAGACAGTTCCCTCCCAATTCACCTGCCTTATTACATGGGCAATGTACTTTGACCTCTATGGTGAGCCATTTGTCAGATATGCCGAGGGGAATGGTTTCTGCTCTCAATATGGCGGGGGGAGTGTTGGACCTGCTGGATGGTACTTTGAGCCCCCCCGAATGTCAACCTGATTCAGCCGCAGACTGATGATGCAATTGCAGTTTCAGCAGGAGGGGCTGCCAGTTGGGGAGAGACGCCACAGCCAGAATCTGCATCAGAAGAGAGGAGGAGCAGCTACTTGGCAATGCTCTATCGCAGGGCAGTCAGTTTGGCAAGATTGCTTCTTCCCTTTTGAGCAAGTCTTTAGATCCTCTGATAACAGCTCCGGAGGTAACTTTAGACACTCCGTGGTCAGTACTGCCTCGAGTTGACAATGCTATTTCCACCTGTGCTGCTGATATATGTTTCTTGATTAAAACTGTCTATGACTTGCATGAAGCTCAATTTAAAACTCAGAAGTTGGAGGATAAGGTTAATTCGATGATTTTAGAGGTTCAAGAATTTCCGAAAGTTAATTTAACTTGATTCAAGACAAACATTTAGCACACAGGAAGTTAGAACAATTTGAGAAGTCTTCTAGGCCCCTAAACCTTCAATTTCTAAGATATCTGGAATTATGGTCAGAGACACTTTGAAGAAATACTTCATTGAGATTTTGGGAATACCAGAAGAGGGTTGCCCCTCTATTAGGAAAGCCTTCTTTCTACCCTCTGGGAGAAGAAATAGAATCTCTACTGGACCTCCCTTGGGTTCTTCTGCTCAAGATACTGGACCACGTCCTTTCAATTTAGTAAAAGGATTTAAGGAGAAGTCAACTGAAATTATTTGTTAAATAATTAACAAATCTTTAACCGAAGGATTCGTACCTCTTCAATTAAAGAGGGCAACCATTAGACCCCCCTTCTCCTTGACAGTATAAAATCATCATCAGATGTTTCAAATTATTGTCCTATTTCCAATCTCCCTACCTTAGCAAAAATCTTAATAAAATGTGTTTTGAATCAATTGGATGAATTTTTGAGGGAAAAATGTGCTCGATGCAAACCAATATGGTTTTCATAAAGGACATAATACGGAAATGCTTCTACTCTCTTTATTTGGATACCAGTGGAACTGGTATACTCCTACAATTTGATGTCTGTGCAGCATTTGATAGTTTTTACCATTACATCTTGGTGTACCAGCCTCAAGCTGCTGGAATAGAGGGGTCAAATACTTAACTAGTTTAAGTCTTTTCTTCTGAGTAGAGAACAACGGGTCCAGTTAGGTACTGATTAGTATCTTGGCGAGCCTTGAAATAGGAGGTTCCACAAGGTTCGTCTCTTTCTTCGTTTCTGTTCAACTTATACTTGGCCCCACTGAGTGTATTTTTTTCAGATTCTTGGAGTGTTTTATGTCATATATGCAGATGACATTCAGATATATATACCCAGTGATAGGCCAGGGATAGCACCCATATCATTATTGGTTCAAATTAAATCATGGTTAAGGAAGAATGGTCTTGTTCTTAATGTTCATAAGACCAAGATGTTATGGGTTAGTCAAGCGGGAGTTGATAGGGATGTTGATTCCATTCCCTGTGAAGGTGAAACTTTGCCATTGCATTCTGAGGTTCGTAGTCTTGGAGTTATTATTGAATCGGCTTTAACTTTGACTCCTCCTATTCGCCATCTATCTAAAATATGTTTCTTTAAATTGAAGATGCTGAAACCATTGTGACCATTGTGACCAATTACTTTGTTAGAATAGTATTGCAGTCCCTTGTACTGTGACACATGGATTATTGTTCTACTTTCTTACTAGGGCTACCAGCTAAGTTAATTAAAGTTTTGCAATTGTTGCAAAATGCGACTGCACGCACTTTGCGTGGGGTGAGTCATTATAAACACATAAATCCTTCTCTCCAGCGACTACACTGGCTTCCAGTAAAGTCTAGAATTAAATTTAGGATTTTTTAAAAAAAATTTTCATTTATTAAAATGTATTTATCACTTAACACAAAATAGGCCTAAGTGATGTACAAAAAAGGAGGTAAAACATTCATAATAAAAACATATAAAACGAAACATTCAATAATATAACTCTATACTGTCACTAGGTGCACAAAGCTCGACATTGGAGTACTTAATCAAATGCTTCAACAAAAAGCTTTTCAGCAGGAATCTAATTTTTTTATATACTGAGTTCCATTGGTATTGAGTTCCAGCAAATTGGTGCTGCGACCGAAAAGGCGGAGTCTCTAGTTGTTGTAAGGCGAGCAAATCTGACTGATGGTACGTCTAATAGTCCTCGTTGAAATTATTTTAGTTGATGGGATGGTTCATATATCTTTAATAGAACATTTGACCATGGACAGGAATTTGAGTTGACTAATTTAAAGACTGTCATTCTGATCTTAAAGATGATTCGCTGTTGCACCGGTAACCAGTGTAAACTATAGAGTGCCGGAGTTAATATCTTCATATCGCCTTGTTCCTGTGATTAAGCGTGCAGCAGAATTTAACAAGAGTTGTAATGGGTGCAACGTTTTAGATGGTAGCCCCAAATATAAGCTGTTACAGTAATCTAAGAGCAGAAATATTACTGCCTGAATGATTGTATGGAAGTCATGACTATACAAAAGATATTTCAAGCCTGCTAACACACATAATTTAAAGAAACCTGATTTAACAGGTTTGATTTAACAGGTTTGAAAAGGTTGAATCAATCAAAAACCCTAAACTTTTAAAAGGTTCTTTAATTGGAAAACTTAATTTATCAAACACGATAAAATCCTGGTGATTGCTTGAATGGGCTCTCTGGATTAATAGAAAATTTGTTTTAGACATATTTAATGACAGTTTGTTTTGATGCAACCATTGTTTAATGGATGTATTACAAATGTGCAAATGCTCCAGAGTCTCACTTTAGGTGGAGAGTAGCCGAATAAAAAATTGTATGTCGTCAGGGTAGATTTTATATCCGTCACAGACATTGGCAAGGAGTTTAGTAATTGGCGCTAAGTAAATGTTAAATAATAACTACTGCAAGGCAGAGCCTTGTGGAACACCAGAATCTAACGTTTGCCATTGAGAGAAGTCATTGTGTAATTTAACCTGTTGTGAACAATTATTAAGGTATGCAGAAAACCAATTTAAAGACGTTCACAGAAATGCCACATTCACGGAGTCAAAAACGAAGAATGTCATGGTCAATGTTGTCAAAAGCTGAAGAGATATCTAAAGAAACCAAAAAGAATTGATGTCCAATATCTGACCCCCCTTTTGATAGTATCAATCACTGATAACAGTAGAAGTTCAGTGTTCATAGAATGCCTGAATCCAAATTGATGTGGATCAAGGATCTCTTTTTCTTCTAACTATTCTGTTAGTTGCTGGAGGGCAGCATTTTCGATGACTTTAGAAATGAAGGGAAGGAGAAGATAGGTCTATAATTGGCTGGATCAGTAACAGTCTAAACCAGGTTTATTCAGGAGTGGTTTGACAACTGCTTTCTTTAGATCATCAGGAATGTAACCTGATTGTAGAGATTCATTAACCATGAGTGAAACCAAAGGGGTAATGACATCTTTAGCTGCCTTAAAAAGGGCAAATGGACAAAAATCATTATTCAAAGACCAGATAATGCTGGATACTTCAAATTGAGATGCTTCGGTAAAGGACGACCAATTCAAAGGAAAAAGAGTGTTAACTTCATTGTACCAAGGGGGAACATCAGTGAAAGAAAATCTGAGATTCTTGATTCCTGAAGGAAAAAATGTCAGAAATGCTTCTGCAGTAGGTAAGTCAGTAGAGGAAAGTTGTGCTTCTGAAATACGTGTGAGGTTCTTTGCTAACTGAAATAATAACTTAGGGTCATAACCAATTTGAAGAATTTTGTCCGAAAAAGCTTTCTTTTTGCTTGTAATGTTTTGGTCTGGTATTCAGATAATAAAAGTCTGAAATGGGCGGCACTATTAGATGAAGGAGACTTTTGCCATAAACACTTGCTTTTTCTAAGGGTCTTTCTAAGTGAAATAAGAGCAGGCGTAAGCCATGGCTGCGGCTTCTTTGTAATATTAGATATATATTTAAGAGGAGCAGTGGAATCAAGTACTGAGGTGACTGAATCAGCCCAATAAGATGTAGAGTTGTCTAAATCATCTGGTAAAGGAGAATCTAAGAAAGATTGGAAACATTCAACAAATCGGGAACTTAACTTAGGTTTAAAGGGTCTAAAGCCATCAGATGCTACTGGCCAAGAGATTAAAAACTAATTAACGAATGGTCTGACCAAGGGACTTCATTGGCAGACAATGTATTGGAACTGTATTGTTTGCAAGAGTCATTGACAAAGATAAGGTCAAGAATATGACCTTGTCGATGAGTAGGAGTGGGAACTAATTGGGTCCATCCCAGAGAAGAAGGGATTTCGAAGGTTAACGTGCAGTAGCTTGGTTGAGCAGTGGAGTTAAATGGTAAATTGAAGTCACCTGGTATAATCATATTATACTGTTAGTTATAATCCATAATCTGCTTTTTTCAGAGGAATCATGTTTGCCGAAACTTAAACTTAATCGGTATGCTCCTGTAAGAACTTTACGTTCTGTGGGGACCCATTTATTGCAGATCTCCCTAGTAAAGAGTTAGAAACTTGTACAAACGCAGGGCAGAGCTTGCTGAAGGGCAGCGCCAATATTGTGGAATGCGATTCCAGAGCAAGAGCGGTGTGAGGCTGACTTGGCTGCATTTAGGAAACAGTTAAAGAAGCTGCAAATGGTAAATATGTATGGTTATGTAAGTTTATTTATTTTAATGTATTTTATATGATTGTGTAATATACAAATTTGTAATCCAGACATAGCAGAATATACATTTTAAATAAAGAAAGAAAGAAATTCTGACTTAACGTGCCTTTTTTTTCCTCTTTTTCTCTTATTGCTCCCTAGTAATACTGTTTTAAATTGAGGGCGAAGAAGAATTGTGTGCCGTTTGCTTTAAATTGATATCTTGAAAGTATTATGTCCTTTGTTTCTTTGCAAGATAATTCTTGTTTGTAAATTTTTAAATTCATAAAACTAAAAAAGCAAAAGAACTCCAGGGCTTATGAGATAAGGTGACAGCACTATCATCCGTTTCTACTGGTCTGATATACAGACCTTTGTCAGATGAAGACATTTCTAAAATTGCTATAGAAACATAGAAATGTTATGGCAGAAGACCAGCCACACCAGCCTTCCGATCCCTACCACTTCCTCAGAGATCCTCTGTGTTTCTCACATGGGGTTTTGAATTCAGATCCTGTTCTTGTCTCCACCACCTCAATGGAGAGGCTGTTCCATGCATTTACTACCCGCTCTGTGAAGAAATGGGGTCCATTTTCAGCCGCTGTGTGGCTGGACTAGTTAACTGGATAAACATAGTCGGCTAACTAGCAGGGTATAATCGCGCCGCTGAATATACCCAGCTATCTTAAAGTTAGCTGGTTATGTCTAACTGGCTAACATTAGGAGAGCCCTATGGCCTGACCAGAGTTAGCCGCATAGCTTAAAAATCGGAGCAGCGATGAGGTCATCTAAGAGCGCCATATCCTTTTCCCGCTGTGGCACCTTTAACTCCAGCGATGTCGGTTGGGCATCCGTGTGCCTGGAGGGAAGTCCCAAGGCAGCAGACCTGGCAGCATCCTGCCCCATCCGCGAGATCCGATGGGGCGTCGTCGGAGAGAGGAGTCCCGGCATTTCGTGGCATCGTAGGTGAGTGCGGTGGCCTGCAGGGACATCCCACAGGCTGCCAAATGTAACAGTACGCCCCCCCCCCCTCTCCAGTCTTCTGGGCTTGGGTTTCCTAGGAAATCTGTGAAAGTCCTGGACTAGTTGTGGGGGGGAGCCTAAAGTTTTCCTCCGGGCCTTAGTTTTTCCAGGCAGTAAAGAACTGCAGCTGGTTGCAAAGTCTTCGAGAGTCTAAGATTTCCTGGACTTCGAGTTGAGTAGCTTCCTTTGCCTCAACTTCAGTGTTGTGGAAGGGCGGTCTGCCTGGCCACGAGAGAACGGTAGGTTTCAAAAATGAGACGTGGAATCCGTCGTGGATCCTTAAGGAGTTTCTAAGCTACAGGGCCCAGCTGACCATCAGTAGGAAAGGGTTTGATGAACTGTGGAGCAAACTTCAGAGAGGGCATCTTGAGTCTCAGCTTTCTGGTACCAAGCCAGACTGAGTCTCCTGGGTGCAGCTGAGGTGCTGCTTCTTAGAACGTTCTGCCGCCTTGGCCAGCAGAAGGTGAATTTTAGTCCACAGTCCTTGAAGCTCCTGCCTCGTCAAGATAGGAAGCAGCCTGGGCACTCGAGGATAGCACCCAAAGACTATATAAGAGGGTGAAGATTCAGTGGAACTTCTTACATGATTGTTATGAGCAAACTCAGCCCATGGGAGGAGGAAAGCCCAGTTAGCTTGACGTAGATTCACATAAGCTCATAGGAAGGCCTTAAGATTTTGATTCTCCCCTATGGTTTGTCCGTTGCTCTGAGGGTGGTACGTGGAGGTGAAGTCCAGTGTGACTCTGAATTTTTGTCACAGGCCTTTCTAGTATCAGGGGGTGAACTGAACTCCTCCTTCTGAGAGGATGTGAAGGGATAATCCCATGCAGGAGAAAGATGTGCTGTTCAAGGAGTTTAGCTAGTTCAGGCGCAGAGGGGAGTCCAGGAAGGAGAATGAAATGCGCCATCTTAGAGAACCTGTCCACGACCACCCATATGGTGGTATTGCCACTTGAGAGGGGAAGGTCACAGACAACATTTGTGGCCACGTGGGTCCAGGGATCCATGGGGGCCAGCAGTGGCTGTAACAACCCTCCATGGGCGTGCCCTGACATTTTTATACATGCCGCATGTAGGACAGGACTGTATATAATGCTGAACGTCGGTCTCTATCTGTGGCCACCATGTACGTTATATCGCACACTATATAAAATATGCTTAAATCTACCCAACATGTTTGCATATCTAAAAGATATTTTCAATAAAGCCGGCTAAGTAGCAGGGAGGAGACCACGGTTCAAGTCCTGCTGTTGCTCCTTGTGACCTTGGGCAAGTCACTTTACCCTCCATTGCCTCAGGTACAAACTTAGATTGTAAATCCTCTGGGGATAGAGAAATACCTACAGTACCTGAATGTAAACCGGTGTGATCTCTCAATTGAGATCAAATGTTGGTATATAATAAATAAATAAATTTTAACACTTAGCCAGCTACCTTAGGTCTAGATTTATCAAAATGAAATAGTGCCCACGATAAAAAAAAAAAAGGGGGGGGGCATGGTGAGGTTATCACACATGCCATTGAGAGAGAGAAAGAGACAGACCAATATGTAACGTTACTATTTATAGCACTGTAAGAGGGGGTGGAATTTGGGGGGGGCAGTCTCGACGCATCAGAGAAGCATACAAAGGTTCGCTACACACACACCCCCAGCCAAATTCACACACCTCTCATCCACCAAAGATCGAGCCTTCTCGACAGCAGCGCCAACCATCTGGAATACCATGCCCCCCAGAGCTTAGACAAGAAGCTTGCACGCAGACATTCAGAAAGAAACTCAAGACTTGGCTATTTCTACAAGCCTTCCCTGATCTATTACCACCCCAACTGCTATAACTCGCCTTGGTCCGCCAGTCGACGTTCCCCATCCCTGACATGGCTTCTGACGTTATATTAATCAGTCCCGAGTTTTATGAACTACTACTATTTAGTCAGGAACATTTGATATTCTACAGCCCTGAGTATAGGATATTATTTATATATTTGATAATATTCAGTCCTGAGTACAAGTAATTATTATAGTCCTAAGTATATGACTAGATATTATTTATTTCTATGTTAGCCATGACTCTGGCTTTTCCTCCTCCCAGTTCAAGTGCCCCTGTTTTATTGTAACTTTTATTCACTTTTTCACTCTTCGCCTATTGTTCACGTTGATGTTAATGTTATTGCACCGCTGTTTATTGTAAACCGATACGATATGATTGGTATCATGAGTGTCGGTATAAAAAAGCCCTAAATAAATAAATATATAGAGGTACGAACAGCGACGTTAACATCTCTGAAGATTTTGTCATTTGTGTTGCGCCTGTCGCTCGCAGACGGCTGCGCCCTCTGTTGCTCACCTCTCTTCTGCCTGTTTTTGCACCATGGGGTAAGATGGCTGCCTCCGCTTCAGCACGCCGACCTCTCCGGCGTCCCAG
The DNA here is from genome assembly GCF_901001135.1 of Rhinatrema bivittatum. NCBI lineage: Eukaryota > Metazoa > Chordata > Amphibia > Gymnophiona > Rhinatrematidae > Rhinatrema > Rhinatrema bivittatum. The sequence continues at coordinate 28,194,156 of NC_042633.1, read as the reverse complement.
GACCAGCATGGGCGATTGCGTTCACCATTTTCCTCCTGGGATCACCTAGGGCACGCGTGCGCGCTGGCCCTCCTTTTACGTGCGTCATGGCGGGAACCTCGGGGGTGTCCCCTCCGCATGACGTCACTACCTACGGATATTTAAACTCCTCTCACTAACCCTTCTACGAGTTAGCAAGGATTCCCTTCCTGCTGATTTTGCCTTGACACAGACACTCGCTACGCTGTACCTCTGCCTCGGACGACTTAGGTACCCGCTCCTCGGGGGCCTTGCCTTGCTCCGTACTACCCTTCGGGGTTGATTCACTTCCAGCTAGGATGCCTGGAGGTAACCGCTCCTCGGGAGCCTTGTCTCGTGCTGGACCTCCGCTCCTCGGAGGTTCCCCTTCAGCTCAGAGTGAGTACTCCTGCCTTTCTCTGTTCTCTCTCACCATTTACAGTTGGATTCACGGCGTACCCCGCTCTGCGAACCACTACCGGATCCTGCACTCTCTGGCCTACCATCTGTGAGGGATTCACGGCGTACCCCGCTCTGCGGACCAATACCGGATCCTTCCCAAGTCTGGTGAGAAGCCATCTCTGCATTGTCCACGCTGCAGAATACAGATGGCACATATCATCTGGGACCCCCCTCCTTCGCGCTGAGGCCCTTCACCCGCTCCTCGGGTGCCACTCTTCTCTTGCAGTACAATAAAGACTATCTATTTCCTCTGTGTCTGTCTACTGAGAGCCAGCCTATCGCTACAGGTCCCCACAGGGCAGAGCCCTGTGGGAGGAGCCATCTCTTGTTGCGACCAAGGGCCCACAATTCAAGACAAAACACAACATGGCCAAGTGCCAAACTCACCCTCTGTTGCAAGATTCAGGAATGTAGTAGCAAGTAAATTGTCAGAGGAATTGGCTGTCTTGTTTATTTCATCTCGGCCAAAGCTGTGGGAGCAAGTTACATGGGGGCGGAGACTCAAGAAGGTAAACCAGCGTTTACAGGAAGGGATCCACATATCTTACCCCTGGTTGTGGAAGATTGCCCTGGTCTTTTCTGGACCCAGATGGGGTACCACCTTTAACAATTCCTTGCAATTGGCTGTAAAGGACTGTTTTTCTGGGCGGTCGAGGGCCTGCATCTTTTGGGGGGAGCCATGAACAGTACATTGACTTTTGGGTCTGTGGCAGAGTATCCAAGCTTGTTGGTATGGGTTAAGGTCTGGATTTCTATATGCAGAGGTTTGTCAGAAAGTAGCTAGGGTCAGCTACTTTGGCTGTGGCGAGATCCCTGTGTCACATAAGGCCAACAGGCTAGGTGACCTGAGGGTAGGTATCCTGCTGGGCAATAGTGGGTACTTTCCCAGGGCTGCAGGTTTACAAGGAGGGGGGGAGGGGCAATGAAACATGTCTGTGCAATGCCTCAGGTACAGTGCGTTAAAAAAGCTGTGGCCTTTGACCCCCCCCCCCCCTTGTTGTGTTAGTGATATTATTAGGTTCTTGAATGTAAAAAGGAGTGTGAAGGTGCAGCAGTGGGGTGAGATATGCCTTCACATTATTCATATTAATCATTGGTACATGGATGATATTAACCCCCTTCTTGATGAACATCAATAATTCTCTTTCTGTTGCAGGCCACGTACCCTTTGCAAAAGTTAGCTGTAGCTTTGGCACCTCTCTCACCCAATATATTGAGTCAAATAGAGGCCCTGCATTTGTGTCAGTAGTTTTCGTGCATCTATTTGTGTATTGCTCCAGGGGGAGTGACCCATCTCAGTGCCTGATGGTACTGACTGACAAGGCCCTTGTACGATAACTTTCTTTCTTTCAGGACCACAGTGAAGATGATCCTCACTCTCCAGTACCTATCTTGCAGCATATTAAACAGATATGCTAGGACAAGGATACTTATTATTCCTCCTGAACTTTAAGTTTAACATAATGTATAACCTGCACCCTCCAAAGTTCGGATGAAGTACAACTAAAAGTGTGTACCTGTTCCACATGATAGACCCTCATTAAACCTATCCTGCTATATTTTACATATTCCCAATCACAGCTAAAATCACAAGATCTATGCACCTCTGCTACTAGAAATGACCAGTTTTGGTTTTCATAGTAATTTGGGCCTATATTATGACACTTGAATAGTACTTGTATTTTTTACGTATCTCAAGCCAATCAGTCCCTGACAGCTAGGTACAGTTAATGGTGCCTCTGCATTAGAATTTCATGCTTCTTTACTATTGCTGATGATCACATGTTTATTAATGTAGAAGGTCTTGGTCTATACCTGTGCAAGGTTGCTGATATTTCTGGATGTGATTTTATACAAATCCCCACACATGCATGTTCCTAATAAGCTCTCAATTCCAACTCCCAAACTTTTCCCCATGCCATTCAGGGTTAATATTTCTTTGCTGAAATTTGTTTGGATTCATCCTTATGTTCCTCCCAAGATGATCTTAAAGCCTGAAATTTTCCATGGACTCTCAGTTATTACTTATGATGGACATTAAGGAATGTGGGAGACACTCATGGTGATGCAAATCTTTTTAGAGGAGAGTTACCTCCTGCTAGTGGCTGCCTTAAGAACTGTACGCTGTCACTTAAATCATGGTAATCTCACCTTACATAATAGAAATTCAGATTATTGTTTACATTTTAGTTTTTATTATATTGGTGTTACATTACACGTTGTACTAATTGCTTTAACATTGGCTAAAGAAATTCATATCATTTTGCCTGGTTGAGTTTATGTTATTGTTTTCAGTAGTATGTTTTCATGTTTATGATTTACTTTTGTTTATGACATCATTATACTGATTAGGTATCATTGGTCATGCCAGTTCCTGTCAGTTCCCTTAGATACCACAAGGGAGTGTCAGGGATACCAAAGAGTTAAAGGGGATGGAACTGATTCCCTATGAGGGGAGGCTAAAGAGGTTAGAGCTCTTCAGCTTGGAGAAGAGATGGCTGAGGTGAGATATGACAGAGGACTATAAAATAATGAGTGGAGTGGAACGAGTAAACTTTAATCAGTTGTTTAATCTTTTGAAAATTACAAAGACCAGGGGACACACAATGAAGGTACTAGGTGATACACTTAAAACTAATAAGAGAAAATGTTTTACTCTATGCATAATTAATCTCTGTAATTCATTGCTAGAGGATGTGTTGAAAGCTATTAGTGTAGCTGCGTTTAAAAAAGGTTTGGACAAGTTCCTGGAGGAAAAGTCCATTAACAATTATTAAGGAGGAGTTGCAGAAATCCACTGATTATTCTTGGGATAAGCAGCTTAGAATCTCTCTACCCCTTGAGATCCTGCCAGGTACTTGTGACCTGGATTGGCCACTGTTGGACACAGGATGCTGGGCTTGATGGACCTTTGTTCTGACCCAGTATGGCAAGTCATATTCTTATGTTCTAAGAGTTGGATTCTTTCATGTATTCTCACATTAGAGTTACACATGAAGCTTTTGTCACGTAGAACATTGCAATGGTTTCTTCTCAGAGTGGATTCTTTCATCTATTCCTAGTTCAAATTCACACTTGAAGCTTTTATCAGATTTAAAATATTAAAATGGGTTCTCAATTGTGTGGATTCTTTCATGTATTCTTAGTTTATATTTACATATGAAGCTTTTATCACAGGCAGAACATTTAAATGGTTTCTCCCCAGTATGGATCATTTCATGTCTTCTTAACTCTGATTGACTCTTGAAGCTTTTATCACATTCAGAACATGTAAATGGTTTCTCACCAGTGTGAATTCTTTTATGTATTGTTATCTCAGATTGATACCTGAAATGTTTATCACATGCAGAACATTTAAATGGTTTCTCCCCAGTGTGAATTCTTTCATGTATTCTTAGTTCAGATTGATAACTGAAGCTTTTATGACATTTAGAACATTGCAGAGGTTTCTTTCCAGTGTGGATTCTTTCATGTATTTTTAATTTAAAATGATACCTGAAGCGTTTACCACATTCAGAACACTGAAATGGTTTGTCACCAGTGTGGATTCTTTCATGTATTGTTAGTTTATATTTACACATGAAGCTTTTACCACAGGCAGAACAGGTAAATGGTTTTTCTCCAGTGTGGCTTCGCTCATGTATTCTTAATTTAGATTTACACTTGAAGCTTTTATCACACACAGAGCATTTAAATGGCTTCTCCCCAGTATGGCTTCTTTCATGTATTGTTAATTCAGATTGATAACAGAAGCGTTTACTACATTCAGAGCATTGAAATGGCGTCTCCCCAGTATGGAATCTTTCATGTATTTTTAGTTTAGATTGATACCTGAACTTTTTGCCACATTCAGAGCACTGAAATGGATTCTCACCAGTGTGGCTTCTTTCATGTATTCTTAGTTTAGATTTACATATGAAGCTTTTACAACATTCAGAACAATTAAATGGTTTCTCCCCAGTGTGGATTCTTTCATGTATTCTGAGTTTAGGTTTACACATGAAACATTTATTGCATGCAGAACATTTAAATGGTTTCTCCCCAGTATGGATTCTTTCATGTATTGTTATTTCAGATTGATACCTGAAACATTTATCACATGCAGAACATTTAAATGGCTTCTCCCCTGTGTGGATTATTTCATGTTTTCTTAGTAGAGATTTATATCTGAAGCTTTTATCACATTCAGAACATTTAATGGGTTTTTCACCAGTGTGGACTCTCTCATGTATTCTTAGTTTAGATTTACTCATAAAGCTTTTATTACATGGAGAACATTTAAATGGCTTCTCCCCAGTGTGGATTCTTTCATGTATTCCTAGTTCATATTTACACTTGAACCTTTTATCACATGCAGAACATTTAAATCTTTTTTCCTGGGAGCAGTTTCTCTCAATGTGGATTTTTTCATGTATTCTTTGTTCCGATTTACACTTGAAGCTTTTATCACAAGCAGAGCATTGAAACGGCTTTTCCCCGGTGTGGATTCTTTCATGTATTCTTAGTTTATATTTACACTTGAAGCTTTTATCACATGCAGCACATTTAAATGGTTTCTCTCCAGAGTGGATTCTTGTGTGTATTCTTAGTTCAGATGGATACCTGAAGCTTTTCTCACATTTAGAACACTGAAATAATTTCTCTCCAGTGTGGATTGTTTTATGTATTCTTAGTTTTGATTTACACTTGAAGCTTTTATCGCATTCAGAACATTGGAATGGTTTCTCCCCAGTGTGGATTCTTTTATGAATGCTTAGTTTAGATTGATACCTGAAGCTTTTATCACATTCAGAACATTTAAATGCTTGCTCTCCCATGTGATTCATTTTATGCAGTTGTAAGCAGCATTTCAAACTGAATCCATCACCTGCTGGATAAAAAATGAGAGTATGGTCATTCATTTTACAGCTATGAAGGAGGACATATATGGGGAAATATCTTCATATGATTATTTAAAGACATTTGCTTGGCTAAGGCTGCATATGCCTCATAACAGGAAGTGTGATGCTTGTAGATAGCTGCAGCTGCAGAATAGCACATGAACAGAGGGGAATAGATCATGTCTGATCTCATCTTGCTGGTTCTGTGCATCTCATCCTCACCTCCATTTCCTGCAATGATTCCGTTCACTCTAATAACAGTCACTAACCAAAAACTCTGAAGCGCCCTGCTGGAGACTTGGGATTCATTCTGGACCTGATCCCCAAACCTCAGACCTGTCTGCTGAAAGCAACTGAATTCTCATGACTAAGTAATACAAATGTTCCTTTATGTGAACAGTTTGAAATACTCCAAAGCACACAGCAAGTATTTTATTATAGAGGAAGTTTCCGCTCACCATTCTTGGTATCAGGATTGCAGATCCCACCTCTAAGTCCTTTGGACCAGTTTCTCTCCCCTTCCTTGATTCCTGATGTTAGTTAGACAGAGCTTGGCCAAGTTATTTCACAAATGGGGTGGAAATCCCATACTGTCTTCCTTATCAGGTTATTTATGTTAATGGAATATTATCACCTGACTAGTGGTGCTCCCAGAGGTTGGGAGGGGAAGCAGGGATTAAATAAAATTAATGATGGCATAAGAATTGGCATGATTATTTATTATAATTACATTTGATGTTTGAATAAATAGTTAACAGCACTTTTCATAAATAATTAAGAACAATTAAAATGCAGTTTTAAAATAGTTGCAATTCATGGTTAAAGTGCACTTTAAATTTAAAAGGATTAATGTGCACATGTGCAAAGTGATGCACATGGGGAAAAGTAAACCACATTGTAGCTACATGATGTTAAGTTCCAAATTAGGAGTTACCACCCAGGAAAAGGATCTGGGCATCATAGTGGACAATACATTGACATTAATTGTATTTTATTACTGTTTTATATTATTTATGAACTGTCTGTTTTTACTCTTTTTTTTTTTTAGCTTCTAAGTTAAACTAAAACAGAAAAAAACCTTATTATATTTTATTACTTTTAAGATAATCAAAAAATAAAAATGATACAGACAAATTATGTATGTAATACTGTTCATCGCCTAGGCCTTTTGTGTTAGGCAATTAAAAAATCAAATAAATGTAAATTTAAATTATTGGCTCAGTGTGCTGCTGCAGTCAAAGAAGCAAACAGAATGTTAGGAATTATTAGGAAGGGAATGGTTAATAGAACAGAAAATGTCATAATGCCTCTGTATCACTCCATGGTGAGACCGCACCTTGAATACTGTGTACAATTCTGGTCGCCGCATATCAAAAAAGATATAATTGCGATGGAGAAGGTACAGAGAAGGGCTACCAAAATGATAAAGGGGATGGAACAGCTCCCCTATGAGGAAAGGCTAAAGCGGTTAGGGCTGTTCAGCCTGAAGAAGAGATGGCTGAGGGGGGATATTATAGAGGTCTATAAAATTGTGAATGGAATAGAACGGGTAAATGTAAATCGGTTATTTACTCTTTCAAAAAAATACAAAAATACTCTATGAAGTTAGTAAGTAGAACAGAGTGGCCGACTTGGAGGAGCTGAGGCAGACAGAGAGGTATATAGCGGAAACCTTCAGGGATGTAGTAGAGCGGTCCCAACTTCAGTCTAGCAGCCCTTGTGCTGCTTTGGAAAAAAAAGGTCATGTAGGAGGAGGCTGTCACTTTGATCTGTCAGGAAGTGATCCTGTAGCTAGGACCTGCTGTCCAGGTGATGCATTATCCTCTTGCAGCAAGGATGGGTCTCCAGAGATCAGTGGCCAAGAGGGAAGGATTAGGAAGACCACTTAGTGAGTGATTTGATCATTAGAAAAGTAGGTAGCTGAGTGGTTGGTGGGTGTGAGGATCGCTTGGTAATTTGCCTGTGTGTTGTGAAGGTAGCAGACTCACGCGCCACCTAGATAAGATTTTAAAGAGTGCTGGGGAGGAACTGGCTGTTGTGAAACATGGGGGTACTAATGATGTAAGAAAGTTCAGGAGGGAGGGTCTGGAGGCTAAATGTCAGCTCTTAGGTAGGAAACTGAAATCCAGAACCTCCAGGGTTGCATTCTCAGAAATGCTTCCTGTTCCATACACAGGATCTCAGAGGTAGGCAGAACTCCAGAATCTTAATACATGGATGAGACGATGGTGCAGGGAAGAGGGTTATAGATGTGTTAGGAACTCGGGAACATTCTGGGAAAGGGGAAGCCTATTCTAACGGGATGGGTTCCACCATAACCAGAGTGGAACCAGGCTGCTGGCACTAACTTTTAAAAAGGAGATAACACAGCCTGTAAACTAGAACGTGGAGGAAAGCTGACAGTCACTCAGCAGTGCATGGTGCAGAGAGAGCTATATTCAAAGGATACTGGTAAATGAAGTAAGTTACAATGTCCCGATAGAGAGGTGGTTGTAAAAGCTGAAAAACCCAGATGTATTTACATAAAGAGCACACAGATAAAAATTACTCCAAACCGCCTGTATCATCTGATATTAAGCAGGTTGTGGGTAAATATAAAAATAGAAATACAAATAAATCTACTTTAAAATGACTGTATGCAAATGTCAGAAGTCTGAAAAATTAAAGCTGGAGAGTTAGAATGCATGGCACTAAAGGAAGATAAAGACATAATAGGCATCTGAGACCTAGTAGAAGGAGGATAACCAATGGGACACTGTGATACCAGGGTACAAATTATATTAACATGACAGGGCAGATCGAATTGGTGGCGGGGCTTTATAGGTTAAGGATGGCATAGAGTCAAGCAGGATAAAAGTTTTGCAGGAGACAAACTGCACTCTGGAATCCTTATGGATACAAATTTCAAGGGTAAAAGGAAAGAGTATAGTAGTGGGGATATTTTATTGCCCACCTGGCAAGGATGAGGAAACAGACTGCAAAATGTTAACAGGCTAGTAAAATGGGCATCACAATGATAATGGGAGACTTCAATTTCCCGAATATTGACTGGGTAAATGTCACATCAGGAGGTAAAGTTCCTAGATGCCATCGATGACTGCTTCATGCAGCAGTTGGTCATGGAACTGATGAGAGGCAGAACTATATTAGATCTAGATCTCAGTAGAACATGGGACCTAGTGCAAGAGATAAAAATGGTGGATCCTCTTGGCAACAATGGGCATAATGTAATAGAATTTGGCATAATCACTGAAGGACAAATAATAAAGAAAATGACTGCAAAAGCATTTAACTATAAAAAGGAATATTATGATCAAATGGTGAATTTTATAAAAGAAATTGAAAGGAGAAATACAGAAGGTTAAAAGTTTGCAGGAGGCATGGACCCTGTTTAAAATTACTATCCTTGAGGCCCAGACAAAATGTATTCCATGCATTAAAAAAAAGTCCAAAGGAAAACCAAAAGACTGCCATCATGGTTTAATAGTGTGCTGAAAGAGGCAATTAAAGCCAAAAATGCATCATTAAAAAAATGGAAAGCAGACCCAAATGAGGAAAGAAGGGAAGAGCATAAGCAGTGGCAAGTTAGATGCGTGGCAATGAGATTACCAGTTTTACCAATTAGTCTACCAGTTCACCCAGTCCATGTACAGCTTGTGAAGACCCTCCTGGATCTTCAGCCTGAAGTTTCCCATTTCCCCCATTTCACTCAATTTCCTCCTGAAACAGCCTTTGCCTCCCACACCCCCTTCACTCTCTACCCAGTCTATGGCTGACTACTTCCATAGCAAGGGTCACAAAATTACTCAAGTTGTCAACCAGGTCAACTCTACCTCCCTCTCCCCTTCCTCTGACTCCTGCCACCCTCTCCTCCTTTTCTGAAATCACAGTGGAGGAAACTGCCATCTTCTCTCCTTCTCCAAACTCACTACTTGTTCCTCTGACCCCATTCCCCATCCCCAGTTCCTCAGCTCTATTTCCCCTGCAATCATCCCTTCCATCTGTCATATCTTCAATCTATCACTTTCCATTGCAACGATTCCTGCTGCCTTCAAACATGCTGTGATTACACCATCCCTCAAAAACTCTCACTGGTCTCTACCTGCCCTGCTAACATCCCATCTCCCTCCTCTCTTTCATATCCAAACTACTTAAACCTGCCTGTTGCTAATTTCTTTGTCTCCTGCAGTCATAGTGTTGGGTGACAGGGTAAATAACCATTCACCTCAGCTGTCTCGACTTTCTTTCATCTCAAGCCATTCTCCCTCTACATTCCACAGCAACAGCCCTTGCCAACCAAAGGCCTCTACTCGATCCTTATCCTCTTGACCTGTCCATTGCTTTTGACACTGTTGATCACCACCTTGGGTGGATCCTCCTCTACCACTGTCAATGGGTGGCCCTCGGGTCTCTGTCCTGTGGCATCTTTTCTTTTCCCTGTACACTGATTCCCTTGGTGCTCTCATCTTCTCCCGTGGCTTTCAGTACTATCTGTATTCTGATGATTGCCAGATTTACCGCTCTATGCCAGTGTTTGGATCTGCCCAGCACCAGTTTTAATCTAAACTATCTCACCTGCTCTATGCAGCTCCTCACGTGCACCTGTGATTGTCAGGTTTCCTCCTTCTTCAGATTCCTGGGGCTCCGTCTTGATGTCCCCTTCCTTAAATTGGATTAAAATGTCAGGTTTGATATTGGGGGAGCCTGTTATGGAGAAAAGTGGTTACAGTGAGGTCCATATTCAGAGGGGTTTGTCAAGGAAACTTTTCAGCCACTGGACAAAAACATTTAACATTAACGTTTAACCACGCAGCACCATTATTGAGTACTGCCTGGCTTAACACGTACTTGTGTTAAGTCAGGTTTGCCAAAGCAAAACGCTTACTGGGGCCCGATGTAATAACCTGTGGGTTAAAACTGTGCACCGAGACTCAGAGCACAGTTTCTTAATGCACAGGTTACAAATGTTTCTAAGCCTGAATGCAGTGGTATGCTAATGGTATGCTAATGGTATGCTAATGCAGCGGGAGTTAAAAGTGTGCTGAATGGAGAATGTGCGCACAAACCTGAGATAAAACTTATGCACAGCATAGACTGATTGCACAATTTAACTTAGGGGAACAGGGTACTCTCACATGTGATTTCTGTGTACAAAACATGATTTGTGTGCATAAAATATGATTTACGTGCACATAAATGCTTTCAGTGCAGAAAAATATTGCGCACACATAAATCATATGTATGTGCAGAAAACATGCTTTGTGTGCATCCGAAGAAAATAGGGAAAAGAATAAGCATTGGCAAGTTAGATGTAAAACATTGAAAAGTCAGGCTCAACAAGAATTTGAAAGCAAACTAGTCTTAGGAGTGTGCGTGTGTGTGTGAGAATGAGCATGTATGTGTGTGAGTGAAGATGTGAGTGTGCGTGTATGTGTGAGAATGAGCATGTATGTGTGTGAGTGAAGATGGGAGTGTGCGTGTGTGTGAGAGAGAACGTTTGTGCACAATCTCAGGATGACAGGAAATCAAAGGTTCCCAGGTATGGTAACTATTGCTAGGCCAAGGCTCCGTCCGACATCACAGGAAGGCCCTGCTGGAGACCCGGGATTCATTCTGGACCTGCGGCACCACCGTCCCCTCCAGCGCTTTCAGGTCAGACACACACCTGGCCTCGGCCCTCTTGGTGGTGGAGCTGGACTGCTTTTATCTAATTCTTTGCATTCCCATCTTATACTTTACTGAAATACAATCTGCTGCTCTGGACTTCCCTCACCTTTTACAAATCACTGCTCTTCCCCATCCTCCAGTTGAATCTTTCTGTGATTGCTCAGTGCCTGGGACTTCTCCTCTTCCGCGGGGTAACACTGGGGCATTCTCTTTAATCTCTTCCTCTGTTTCCTCACGCTCCTGGGCACACACTAGGGCAGGCCTTGCCTAACTTTCTTTGGATTTGGGGCAGTGGCTGGTGGTGAAGAGATGGGAGGATCCCCCTCTGATGTCTGCCACAGCTCCTTCAAGGTCCAGTTTACTAAGCCTCATTTCCCATTCTGGGTCTCGGGAGGGAGGGGCTGAAAGCTCTGTAAAATCAGGTCCTTAATTTTAATGACTGAGGGCCCCACCAGTCTCTCTCTTTCATATACCCCCCTCCCCATCACCCACCAGTCTCCCTCTGTCTCAGTTCCCCCCACCACCAAGTAACACCCCAGCCGGTCACATCCACCCTAAAGGTCAGCACCAGTCAATCACCCATTACCCACGAGTCTCGCGCTCTCAGGTCTGGTGAGATTGTGAGACCAGCAGGGGAGTTTTCATCCTGTATGGCCCAAACTCATAGAGCCACGCAGTGCAGACCAGCAGCTAAGCAGCAGCTGCATTAGGACATGAAAATCCCAGGCACCATGGTGAGATTTCTGGGGGTCCTGGCCCCCTGGCACTTGGGATTGTCAAGCTCTGCACTAGGGGACCAATGTACTAAGTGCCTCACTGGCTAAATGAAGCCACACTGCCCTCACTGGACATGATCCCACCCCCATCTCCACACCCACCATCCCTGGCAATGACAGGACTCAACCCCATGACAGTGCAGGATGAAGGGCCTTGCAGCCTGATGCCCTCCTCTCTGCCTGGGATCCCCCCCCCCCCCCCCCCCCCCCAATCAGGCAGATTAATCCATCTGAAGAAGGGAAACAGACTCTGGGAGCAAGAGAGGGGTTAACATCCTCTTGCCCCTCCGGTGCCAAAATACAAAATGGCTGATCTTATTAACGGTGTCCAGGAGGAATCGGATACTCACCTGTTACAGGAGGGGGAATCTCCGATTCAGGAGGGTCCATGGAGGGCAGATCTTCCTCTTGTTTAACGCTCAGTGAGAACACAGACGTTACGATCGGAAGGCCTGGGATGAGAAAATAGACCTGTGTGATACACTCACCCAGGACCTGCTAATGTTATATTAGGAAATGGATATGATGTGAAAATGCAGAGCCCTTTAAATCCAGAACATTTACTTACTAATGGGGGGGTCCTTCATGGTTTCTTTTCCCTCCCGCTCACAGCATTGAGTGAAATATTTCTCATCTTCCTTTTTAATCTTGAATATTACATCAGGATTAAGAATTGAATAACCTGCCAATAAAGACAGCAAAATGACATTTCACATTTGTACTTGTTTGTGTTTCCTGTTCTGATGGAGCAGTGTGAGTGGGTATATCTTTGAGTGTCCAAAATTGAGAAAGTGGTTCACATTCTACTCACTTCATTTCTTGATAAAACCCTGGTTTTACAGCCTAAACAATCCGGATAGCCAAAGGTTTCAGCACTGAAACTGCCTCAACCGCTTTGCAATTGGATATCACTCAGCTTAGACAGAGGGAAAGCAGTACTCATAGTGTTTCTGGATAAGAGTGCTGCCTTCAACACCAGTGACTATCAGTTACTTCTTAATCATCTTCATGATATAGGTGTCAGAAAGCTAGCATTAAGCTGGTTTAAATATTTTCTGGAGGAAAGATAAACCAAGTCATCTGAAATAGCGATGCTTCAAGTCCCAGACTCCTCAGCTGTGGAGTCCTGCAGGGCTCAGTGCTATTCAATTTATAGCATATGCCGACGACATTCAGGTAGTTGCATCTACTGATTTGAAAGCCGCTAACCCATTGGCCGATTTTAACGACTGTCTCATTGTAGTGGCTCAATGGTTAAAGATTTCCAAGCTTAAAGTCAAGCCTAGTAAGTCTGAAGCCTTGTGATTCATTGGGAAAAGCCACTCCAATATGGATGGTACCAGTATCCCGGTCAATGAAGTATCCACCACTCTGAGTAAAAGGCTAGACAGAGATCTTAAATTCTCAGCCCACGTCCCATTTGATTCAATCCTCGTACTTTTATCTAAGTTTTATTCAAAGATTACATCCTTTCCTTGAACCTCATGACCTCAAAACTCTTGTACATACTCATATCTGTAAACCGATGTAAACCGAGTTGATTTGATTTGTATCAAGAAAGTCGGTATATAAAAGCCTTTAAATAAATAAATAAATAAATATCTAATTGCAAAACGGTCAAGGCAATTTCAGTGCTGACTTGATTATTGTAATGCTCTTTTTCATGATCTTTCTAAAACATGCATTCGAAGACTTCATTTAGCTCAGAATACTGCAGCTAAAGTCATTTCCGGAAAACGTAAATGTGATCGTGTTATTCCACTCCTGAAGGAGCCTCATTGGCTGCCGGTTTCTGCTCATATCACTTTCAAAATTGCTAGCTCACCATTCAAACCTTCTTAGACATGGCTCACCACCTTGCAAATGTAATCAAGCCTTGCTATCCAAATTGAACCCTTCGTTCCATTCATCAAGAATTACTTACGGTCCCCTCACACAAAGAGATTATGCTTGAATCTACCAGAGAGAGTTGTTTCATGGTCTTAGCTCCTAGCATCTGGAATTCTCTACCTCTACGTGTGCAGCTAGCGAAGGAGTACAGGAAATTTAGGGAATCTCTTAAAGATTTACGTATTGCTCAGTCATATCATATTTAACTCTTGCTATTTCATTTATCAATATTTACGTTTAATTACAGTTTATTTTTATTACTCTTTCATATTATTTTTACCTTAGGATTATATCTTGTTTTATTTTGATTATTTTATCAGCTGCTTTATGTCTAGCTTCTTATAACTTTAGATTTTTTACACTGATTTGATTTTACTTTGCCTGATTTTACATTCACATTTTAGTTTTATTTTACTGTATTATTTAGCCCATTATTAATTGTACATCGCTTTGATTTACTGTAGTAAGAAATAGGGATTAATCAAGTAAATAAATAAAAATAATAAGAGAGAAGACAACGGCTTCTTTCCCTATCAACGTGGAAATACAAAATAGCACTGGCTGACCTTAGTGAAGGCGTCCAGGAGGAATCGGATACTCGCCTGTTACAGGAGGGGGAATCTCTGATTCAGGAGGGTCCATGAAGGGCAGATCTTCCTCTTGTTTAACGCTCAGTGAGAACACAGACGTTACGATGGGAAGGCCTGGGATGAGAAAACAAACCTGGCTAGAAGGAGTCACCCAGGACCTGCTAATGTTATGTTAGGAACGGGATTTTAGGTCTCCAAATGTTTGATATTAATGCCCCGTCTCCTGTGATGTGAAAATGCAAAGCCTTTTAAATGCAGAACATTTACTTACTAATGGGGGGGTCCTTCATGGTTTCTTTTCCCTCCCACTCACAGCGTTGAGTGAAATATTTCTCATCTTCCTTTTTAATCTTGAATATTACATCAGGATTAAGAATTGAATAACCTGCCAATAAACACAGCAAAATGACATTTCACATTTGTACTTGTTTGTGTTTCCTGTTCTGATGGAGCAGTGTGAGTGGGTATATCTTTGAGTGTTCATTTGCCTGATAAAGCTTAGGAAGAAGAGACGGTTGCAGCCACTTAAGATTAATAACCTTAGAGGATTTCTGGTACAGTCACGTCTATTCATGACTCTAACAGGTGAAGGCATTGCCGGTGCCCTCTTAGAGAGGTGGAGTCCCAGCTTCTTATAGGCCCGTTTGAGAAGGAAACGCCAAGATAAGCGAGAGAGAGGACATTGTATGTGACCCATGACATTTTGTTATCACCTGGGGGGGGGGGGGAGGGGTGTTACATGATGGACAGTAAAATTATGTGAGGCAGTAGTGGGAGGTGTTGGTCTGGGTCCTCCCTCCACTGCAGACCAAATTTTTCTAGATTGCTGTGATTGGGAAGATAATTATGTTTGCTTGTGGAGTTAGATACCTTTTTATATGAGCCACTAAGGACTTTGGCTTACGCAGCATGGCAGACTGTCCTTGAATCCTGCAACAGTTTACCTAGGCTTGCCCAGAATCCTGCCGCGCAGTTGATTTCTGGCCTGTCAGTGCGGGAGCATAGTTCCCCTGTGTTGGTTGGCCTGTACATGCAAGAACTGAATATAGACGTTGCTACAACTTACTTTCTCATCCCCACCCCCCCCCCTCTCCTGGATGTGATGCGCTTATTAAAAGATACGATCCTGGTGGAGCTTTACGCTCTCCCCAGCAGTTCCAAGCATCCGTCAGGTTACCTGCCGTTGTACTTTTCCAGTTGCGGTGCCCGCTGCAAGGAATAAGTTACCCGAGGCCTAACAGTTTATCACCTGTTTAAAAACGTTTAAAATTCAGCTAAAAACACCTCTTTTTCAGGAAGCATGTTTGAAATACTACGGCTTTGCTGGCTGCTGTTTGAATACTTTTTTTGTTCTGTATTATTGGAATTTTAAAAGTTTTGAACATCTTTAAGTGTTTATGACGAGTGCTTGTATAAGGTCTTAAGGAATTGTGCCATGTTCTATTACTTTCTTTTAGCTATGTTTTGGTATTCTGAATTTTTAGTGTGAATGTCCTTTATGTGAGTCGCTTAGGGATTTTAAACACGCCGAAACACATTCACGTTCACTCTCTCAAACACACACCCTTCACATATACAAAGCACTCTGCAAAATACTGGATATGTAAGAGAACAGAGCTCTTTTCATGCTGTCATCTACAGGAGAGCCGATCTCACAGAGACCATAACACAAAGATTTATTTATTTTTTTTTTTTTACAAAGACATTGTAATAAGGGGGTGGGGGGAGTCATAGAAATTCTAGAGCCGTGGGCCAAAGTCACGGATGTAGCCCCCACGCCTCTGTTATTCCTACCCAGTGAACTCTGACGTGAATAGAGAGGCCAATTTTCACCTTCATGCCCCTTCAGTAATGCACCATGGCTTGTGTTAGGAGACCCTTCCACATCACCTCCCATCACAACACAAAAACAGTAGGCTATTTGCTGTCTGTGGATGCAGCTATGCCAGATATACTTTCCCACTCAGAATTTGAACATAACCTCTCCGAGGATAAGGCTGAGCAACAAATGCTGTAACAATTACTAGAGACATGTGGGTTTGTGGGTGAGAAAGTAAGGGTACATGTCTGCGTGTGTCTGAAATGCTTCTATGTGAGAGAGTATGTGTGTGAAAGTCACTGGGTGCATTTCAGAGTCTGCATGCACCCCCTCTACCCTGCTGATCTCAGGGGGAGCAGAACTCAAACCTTCCCTTGTAGGTAAAGATCTTTGCCCTGTGCTGTGAGGAGGGGAGGCTGCAGGAGCTGCACAGGGAAAAGTTTCCCTTTAAGTGCGGGTGTCCTGTATACAGGGGGAGAGAGAAGAATCTCTTACCGGATCAGAGAGCAGGGCAGACATTTCCCTCTGAATTCTGCAGCTGCGGGGAGGGATTCAGGCTGGAGATGTCCCTGTTCCTGCTCAGAAGCTGAGAAAGATGAATAGGAGAGGAGGGGGTGCGGCTGATTCCTGGGAGTCTCAGATAAAGTCTGCTGATCTCAGGGGGAGCAGAACTCAAACCTTCCCTTGTAGGTAAAGATCTTTGCCCTGTGCTGTGAGGAGGGGAGGCTGCAGGAGCTGCACAGGAAAAGTTTCCCTTTAAGTGCGGGTGTCCTGTATACAGGGGGAGAGAGAAGAATCTCTTACCGGATCAGAGAGCAGGGCAGACATTTCCCACTGAATTCTGCAGCTGCGGGGAGGGATTCAGGCTGGAGATTTCCCTGTTCCAGCTCAGAGGCTGAGAAAGATGAATAGGAGAGGAGGGGGCGCAGCTGATTCCTGGGAGTCTCAGATAAAGTCTGCTGATCTCAGGGGGAGCAGAACTCAAACCTTCCCTTGTAGGTAAAGATCTTTGCCCTGTGCTGTGAGGATGGGAGGCTGCAGGAGCTGCACAGGGAAAAGGTTCCCTTTAAGTGCGGGTGTCCTGTATACAGGGGGAGAGAGAAGAATCTCTTACCGGATCAGAGAGCAGGGCAGACATTTCCCTCTGAATTCTGCAGCTGCGGGGAGGGATTCAGGCTGGAGATTTCCCTGTCCCTGCTCAGAGGCTGAGAAAGATGAACAGGAGAGGAGGGGGCCGGGCTGATTCCTGGGGGTCTCAGATATGGAGGGGACGTGCTTGCAGGGCTTTCTAGTTTTGGGGAGACAAAGTTCCTGTTCGTCTGCTGTTTGAAGCTCAGTACACAATGGAGGAAGAGAAGGAAGAGCCCCTGGCTGTATGGAGCATGCGCAAAGCTCTCCCGCTGAGACCAGACTGGGGGGATCCTGCCTGCTTAAGGTGGATCGGAATGGAGAGAGGCAGGGAATAGTTTTACCTAATCCTGAGCTGCTCTCCTCATCTTTTCTGTCCCAGTCAAGAGATGGGAATAAAGGGGGCAGATTTGCTTCTATATGTAAAGATTTTATTCTACCCGTCAAATGCTTGGTTCAACAAACAAATCCATAAGGGGATAGCTTTTTATTGGACAGTAGGTTTCTTGACTTGCTTTCTCTTCCTCCAGGTCAGCATTCAAATGAGCAAAAGAAGACATTAGCAGGAGATATAAAGTAATGTGGCTGCCATAAGTGAATCTTACAAGGAAGGGGGAGGGAAAGGTGCCGAGCAGTATAATTTCATGGTGCCCAGGGTTCATGTGGAGACAACCAGCAGATGCTGCTACTGTCGGTTCCCTCTGCATACCCGGATCAGTCCAGACTCCTGGGTATGGCCTCCCCTCCAGCAGATGGAGGTGCCACCTACAGTCCGTCAGTATTTCTCTGTCTCCAGCAGATGGTGGAGGTGCAAATTCCTACAGTCTGTGACAGATAGAAAAAGATAGAAGAAGTGAAGCTTCCTAAGCCTCCCAGGGGGTAGTCAGGGCCTGGTGGGGCTATCCCCCCTGGTATTTGAGGCCATTGAGCAGAGGGTCGGGGACCCTGTATGCTTGCCCTGTTTGACAGCGGCCGGGGTGATACCAGGGATCCTGGCTCACTCGCCCTGAGGGGAGCAGGACCAGGTGTCAGTTTTGGAGCTTTAAAGGTTTGAAGTTTAAAAAAAGGAACAAAAGCAGAAAAGACTCAGAGAATTCTTTTGCCTTCAGGTAGGAGCTGTGATTGCCGAACTGGGACTGCTTCTCTGTTCCCCCAGCACTGTCCTTCTGCCGCCGTTGGTTTTATTATTTCCTCCAGGTAGCTTCGGCTTTCATTTTTGAGTTCCTTCAGGACCCTAGGATGCATACCATCCGGTCCAGGTGACTTGCTACTCTTTAGTTTGTCAATCTGGCCTACTACATCTTCCAGGTTCACAGTGATCTCGTTCAGTTCGTCTGAGTCATCACCCCTGAAAACCATCTCCGGAACTGGTATCTCCCCAACATCCTCATTAGTAAACACGGAGGCAAAGAATTCATTTAGTCTTTCTGCAATGGCCTTATCTTCCCTAAGAGCCCCTTTAACCCCTCGGTCATCTAATGGTCCAACCGACTCCCTCACAGGTTTCTTACTTTGGATATATTTTTAAAAGTTTTTATTATGAGTTTTTGCCTCTATGGCCAACTTCATTTCAAATTCTCTCTTCGCCTGTCTTATCAATGTTTTACACTTAGCTTGACAATGCTTATGCTTTATCCATGTGAGAGGAGGGGATGTATATGGGGGAGTGCAAAGGCACAATACAAGGAGAGGCATGGGAGGTGCCTTGTGTGAAAGAAAACTAGAGGTAGTGATAATGGATTTGTGTGTGAGAGCTAGAGGTATGATAGGGGATGGGGGGCTAGTGTGTGAGAACCATAAGGGGTGATGGGGGAGCATGTATTATAGTGAGCAAAAGGAAGCTATTGGGGGGAGGGAAGCGTGAATCAGAAAGTGTGATGGGGAGAACTATGAGAAAATAATTTGAGGTAATGGAGTCAAAGCAAGGATGATGGGGTGAAGGAAACAAACTGGAGGGGATGAGAGGATGAGGTGAGTAAAATGAAATGGGTGTGAGAGGGTGATAAAGTCAATGTGGGGAGGATAGAGAATGGTGTGGGAGGGGGTGGCTGTTGGGGGAGATGGGAGCCAGATGGGGGAGCAACCCAGTGAGGGGGAGAGAAGCAATGGAGGGAAGTGAAGGGCTGAGACAGAGAAATGGAGGGTATAAGATGAAGGATAGGAATGAGGGATGAAATCCAGGTGTGAAAGGATAGAGACATTAATGTGATGCTGATGTAAGAGATTTAGAGCAGAGAAGAAAGAAATGAAAAAAGATGTTGGGAGAGGAGGACGTGATGAAGATAGGAGAGGAAAAGGTTAAATGGAAAGGAGAACCTGGAAAAGGAGTTAGGAAAAAGAGACAAATGAAAAGTAAATCCCATCCAGATAACAAAGGTAGAAAAAAGCATTTTATTTTCAGTCTACTTACTTTAATAAGTAGCACAGTGAACTAGGAGCTGTATGGCTCCTACAGCAAACTGGGTTCTCTGTAGGCTGAAGATGGCCTTTCTTGGATCAGTGTAGAGGAGCTTTATATACGGCATACACCTTTCCTCTGTTTTTATGTTTTATATTTTATCTCTGTTTTTAAGGTTCATTTTTATATTTTTATGAATATAAACCTTTTTGTAAACCACCAAGAGCCGTGAGTAGGTGGTATATTTATATTTATTTATTTATTTTTAGTTTTTTTATACCGATTTTCCTGCATAAAATGCATATCAAACCGGTTTACAATGAAACAGAATAAGCAGGAAGTAAAATTCCTTAGTCTAATACATTTAAACGTCAATAATGAAATAATTTTATAAGTTTATATAAGTTGTCTAAATAAATAAATGTAAGTATTATCCAAAAACATTATACATGAACTGTTGAAACCACATAGATCCCATCAGATGTGAATAAAGGTCTGAAGAAAGGACCTCTGTGGTTTCAAAAGCTCATGCACAATAATTTGTCTGCTGATCTAGTAAAAGATTTCATAATCTGCCTAGAATCCCAGTATTAAGTTATTGCATGTGCTATAGAAAATGCATTTTTGGTCATATGGAGAGAGGGCATGGAGGACTAAATGTATTTGTGAAAAGAAGGCGTGGCTCACTACGTGAAGCAAAGCTGGAGAGAGCCCATCACTGAT
The DNA here is from genome assembly GCF_901001135.1 of Rhinatrema bivittatum. NCBI lineage: Eukaryota > Metazoa > Chordata > Amphibia > Gymnophiona > Rhinatrematidae > Rhinatrema > Rhinatrema bivittatum. The sequence goes on along the minus strand of NC_042633.1, from coordinate 28,173,826 downwards.
TGTCTAAGAATAAACCAGTCCAGTCTGTCCCCTTGGATCTTCCAGCATGGTCCGGACCCACTTCTTAAGCAGAAGCTCAGTTACACCAGAGTCCTATGGTTTCACAGGACCATTCTTGGGGGAGGGGAGAGGTTGATCATGATTGTTGAATTTACTTATCAAAATCTCAGGGGCAGACTGTATGGACCCAAGTCCCATGCCCCCTCCTCTATCTGCCCTTTTCATCCTTCTCCCTCATCTTTCAACCTCTTCACTTTATATTCATTTCTTCCTTTCTCTTCCTTTTCAACTCCTTCCCCTCCTCCCCTGTGGCAAACAGACAGGAGAGCAAAGGCAGTGGTTGACGCTCCTAACCTCCTGCTGCCAGCTCCTCTCTCTCCCTTGCAGATCGGCTTTTGAACTGCAGGAGAGCAGGAGGAGAAAGTTAGACGTGCCAGCTCTGCTCTCTTGCGGGCTGAGGAGGAGAAGGAGCACAACAGCGGATCTCCATAACGTGTACCATCTGAAGGGCGGCCCATCCAAAAAAAGGCAGGGGTGATGATGGGGGCGGGGGAGATGAGAGAGAGAGAGAGGGGAGTACCTAAAACTCCCAGGCCGAGTCTGTCTGGAGCCACTGCTAGTAGAGCTCTAGATATATGGCCAGGGATGAGTGAGGGTGGGAGGGGAGAGTGCACAGGAGGAGGATGAGATTGAGAGTGAGAAGAAAAGAAAATAGGTAGGAGATAGATAGATGGAGATTAGAGATTGTGAGAGGAGGTGGAAGAGTGTTAGAGATGATAAGACTTCTATCCCATTTCTTTCTCTCATACCCAGCTTTTTCTCTTTTCCAATTGTGTTTTATAAAATTCATTCTATTTATTTATAGACTTATAAATTCAGTGAGATCACAATTTGCTTTGTACTGCTATTTTATTTTTCCCTTTCATTGTTCCACTGTTCTCTCCCCTCCCCCCCGCTTAACAAGTTTATTATAAAGCACTGTTGCACATGTTTGTTAACAAGTTTATTGTAAAGTTTATTGTTTATTGTAAATGTTTATTGTAAAGCACTGTTGCACATGTTTGTTCTAGTTGGCACAGCTGCACTGTTTCTGTTAACTGTGAACCGATGTGAGGTTACTAAACAAATGTTGGTATATAAAGACTGCAAATAAATAAATAATGAATGAATGAATGACGACTAAGATGGGGAGAGGTAGAGGTGTTGGACAGCAGAAAGAGGGGTGGAAAAGAGCAAGCATTTTGGATTAGCCGTTTTTAAGTGTAAATTTAAAAAAAATAAAATGAGATTATTGGCACGAGAGGTGGCTCTGGGTTCATACACCGCAGGCCAAAGATGAAGCTTCCTGTGATGCCATGGAGATGGTGTCAGCGGGCTGGCAGGGTCCTAAGGGAAGACGTCAGTGGCAGCAGGTTCCTGACTTGTCACTCATATCTCAGACCCCAGCCAGCGATGCCAATTCCAACTTGCAGAACTGTGAAAAGTCTCCCAAATGGGTAAAAAGTAGCTAAACCCACAGTAAGAATAACTGAACATGTGAAGCAGTGATTTTTTTTTTTTTTTTTAATGATTCAACGTTCATTACCTTTAAAATCTGCTAATTTCCCAGATCTGCCATGTCCTCTTATTGTTAGCAGCCTGAGCAACAATACAAAAATGTATAGTAAATAGTTTTTAATAAAAAACGAACAATCTAGATAATCTGCTGCCACAGAGGCTGCAATCCCTCTGCGACATCCAGAGAAAACAAATTAGCAATCGCTAGGCACGGGAATGAAAGGTAGAAGCAGGGAAGCGAGGTTGAGCCTGGTCCAGATGATCAGTTTGTCCCGGAAAGAGCCCTGGAGGACGCAGAAATTCTCCCAGGTGCTAGCAGCACAGCACAAATATGTATAATAATAAAACCGAACTCTCTCCTAGTCTTTTCTTCTTCCTTCTGCTGCTGTCAGTCTTTCATAGCACTGGAGTCAATAAAGTTGCAGCTCCTGCTTTTTTTTGTTTTTTACTAGTTGTGATTGGTTCTTTCTCCTCCTAAGTTCATCGGATTCCCCAGACCCCAGTGGGTCCGGGTGCAGGGCGAGAGACAGTACCAGCCTGCCTGCGATAAGGAATCATCAGCCAGCCCATAGACACTCTAGCCAGAAGAGAGCTCACTCCATGGCACTTTCCTGCGGCGCTCTAGCCAGAGAAGATCTCACGCTCGTGTACTTTGCTTCCAGACTTGCTCTGCAAGTAGGGGACGAAATTGTGCAGAAATCACCCTTTGCCTCTCGTCCTTTAGCATTCGCAGGGCTGCAGAAAAGACTCAGAATAAAAGCTGAAACTTTCTGTCTCCCCAGGGCTGGAAATCTCTGCAAACCCCAGATCTGCAGAGGGGGAGAGGAGGGACTTTATGTGGGGCTCTCAGGAATCAGCTGCGCCCCCTCCTCTCCTAGTCATCTTTCTCAGCCTCTGAGCAGGAACAGGGAAATCTGCAGCCTGAATCCCTCCCCGCAGCTGCAGAATTCAGAGGGGAAACAGGAGGGAAATGTCAGCCCTGGTTTCTGATCAGGTAGGAAATTCCTCTCTGTCCTCTGGTATATAGGGCACCTGCACTTAAAGGAAAACTTTTCCCTGTGCAGCTCCTCCAACCCTCCCTCCTGACAGCACAGTGCAAAGATCTTTCCAGACCTGGGAAGCTTGGAGCTCTACTCATCCTGAGATTAGGGGAGTGGAAGGGGAGAAACAGCCTGTCTCTGTCTCAGCAGATTTCTCACATGCATGCACATACTCACTTTCACAGACATATTATTTTACACATAAGCATTCAAACACACTTGCTCATGCACACACACTCGCTCATACTTATTCTTTCTCTCCCCTTTCGAGGCCACACTAGCACTGTCTACTTTCCTGCCTTCTGACACCAACCTACCAGCCTTCATTCCTCCAATCTTTTCAAATGCTGTTGCCTACTCCTCCTGCTGAAGCAACCAGCACTGAGATTCCCATTGTTTCTTTGGAGATCAGACAATCATCATAAAGTACTGAATATTAAGAGAGCAATGCTGTCTTCATGCTGTAAGCTACTGGAGATCTCATCTCACTGACAGTGGCCATATAAGAAAATGTATTGCACACACGTTATAATGAAGCTGGAGGCAGAGGGGCTGAGGGTGTCCTGTTTGCTGTTCCAGGCATCGGTCACATTCAGGGACGTCGCTGCTTATTTCTGGGAAGCGGAGTGGGACCTTCTGGGAGAACGGCAGAAGGAGCTGTACAAGAAGGTCATCAAGGAGATTCATGGCATCCTCAGGTCACGGGGTAAATCTGCCTTTATCATCATCTACCAACCATAGACCCACTCGGGCTAGAAAAATCCCACGTACCAGATCCCATGGGCACCTAAAATTTAGGACCTGGCTCATGATGCTATCAAAAATCCAGCTGGAGCTGCTGGTGATCTCTTGGGACGAGTGAGAGATATCACGTCTTCTGATCTGGCAAAAAATGCCGCTCTATGCTGTAAGATAAAACTTGTATGTTAAATTAGAGACCAGATAGAGATTCTCTCTCTCTCTTTTTTCTACAATGAAAGCTGGTCTAGGAAAACAGGAGGATTATTTATCCCTCTGATTTCCACCTTAGAACCACAACTTTTCATGTGATGACGGTTATAAAATTTATTGAACATCTCTTTGATTTATAATCTTAGAAAAGCAATTGAGTAAATAAAACAAAATCAATCTTAACTAAGGGCCTGATATGTTAGCTCTGACCTCCAAGTGATAATTTATTTATTTATTCTTTATATTCCGCTTTTTGCACTTTTTTCAGCGCTTCAAAGTGGATTATCAGATGTCACAGGTCAAATACCCCCTTCTACTTCTCACTGGCCTCTGTCTAGAATTCTATTTGTGTCTTAGGACTTGGGTTTTCCTTATGGATGGCTTTTTGGGGGCATGTGGTGGGCATTGCTGTCCCCAGATGGAAGAGTTGATATTCACCTGAAGTAGGTTCAATCAACTCTTCTAACCATGGGAGCGCTATAGTACAAAGAGCCACATAAGGCTCTAGTGGCAGAACCAAGCATGGAAATAGGAGGTAATGGGGAGAGAGTGAGTCAATCGAAGACTGACGCCGGGTGTGGGAGAGGGAGAATGTTGGAATTGGGGAAGAGAGAGTGGAGACTGAAGACTGAGTTTGAGATGGGGCACTTGGAAATAGCTTGGAGGAATGGGGGAAGGAAGATTGGGGTGGAGAGTGGAACATGAGAAGTGGAGGAAAGTGGGGATTAAATAAGGACTGTGTGGGGGTTAGAAATCTGTTTTGTGTGGGCTGGAAGTATATGAGAGGGACAATAGATGTGACATGGGTGTAAGGGATAGAAGCTGAAGGAGGGGGAGGAGGTGAGAGGCAGTGGAAAGGGATGACTATGAAGGGGGTGAGAGAGGGGGAAATGGAGTTGGAGAAGTGGTGAAGGGTAATGAGAGGTAGAGTGGGGGTAATAGAAGAAAGTGGCTGGAGGCTAGGGAGGAGATGTGCATCTCTGATATCTTTGTATTTGGCTCCATACAAGAAGAAATCTGTTTCTCTGGTGTTGCACTCCATGCAGAGTCTGGCTTATTAGGGTGTTTTTGTTCAGTTTTTGCCTGCATATTTTAAATATATGCTACCTTGGCTTGTATTTCATGAAGGTGTTTCTTGTTCTGTGTTTGTGTGTCTGAGGTGAGGGACTCTGTTAGTGTGTAGTTCCTGGGTTGCAATCTGTAGCAGTCCATTTTGTCCTCTTTCCCAATAGGAGGTGTACTGGTGTTCTTGGGCCTAGAGTAATATTTGCAGTGTTGCCTTTTCATAGGTGGATTTGTTGCTGTTTGAGTCCAGGTAATTATGGTGGGGCAGGTTTGCTATAGGTTCTGAGTCTGTGTTCTGTAGGGCTTTGTAGTGTTTCACAATGTGGCTAGCAGTGGAGGGAGGTTGTGTTGCTGTTACTGAGGTGGTACCAGAATTAGAATATGTGCAATTATGTGTTTTTACAGGTGTATTCTTGTTGGGGAGGAGATAGCAATTGGGGCTTTAATTATCACAATCTTGATGGGGGATTATGGGCCTTAGCTTTGTAAGACCCTAGCAACATCGCTAGGAGTCTGCGTCATCCCATGTGGGCTGGAAAGAAAAAGAGGAAATCTGAGTTGGTGGGGGGAGAGAGAATTTTGCATTCCTTCCCCTCCTTTCCAAGCTGATATCCATACCCCTTGTGCCCTTTCCTCCATATTAAGCAGTCCAGCTACACCTAGGGTTTTTCTAATAAGAAGCTGAGACTCTGCCTCTTCCTGCTGGCAGGGAAACCTGACGCTTGCAACGCCTCCACCTAGGAGTGTCATGGATAAAAATGAATGTACTAGAAATCTTCCGAGGTTTAATCTTAATCAAGTGGTAGTCTGCAACTGTCTCTTATCAAGATTTCTCAGACAAATACACACAACCAAATATATATAAGCACATACCAATACACACCTACATGCATCCATTCATGTGCTCCATCAGAACAGGAAACAGATGAAACCTGCTAGGACAATTTAAATGTCATTTTGCTATTTTTGTTGACAGGTTATTCAATTCTTAATCCTGATGTAATATTCAAGATTAAAAAGGAAGAGGAGAAATATTTCCCTCAACGTAATGAACAGGAGGAAAAAGAAAACACGAACGGCGCCAACATTAGTAAGTAAATGTTGGAGATTGAAAGGGCTTTGGATTTGCATTCCCTAATATAACATTAGCAGGTCCTGGGTGACTCCTTCTAGCCAGGTTTGTTTTCTCATCCCAGGCCTTCCCATCGTAACGTCTGTGTTCTCACTGAGCGTTAAACAAGAGGAAGATCTGCCCTTCATGGACCCTCCTGAATCGGAGATTCCCCCTCCTGTAACAGGCGAGTATCCGATTCCTCCTGGACACCTTCACCAAGGTCAACTGTATCATTTAGGAATTTGATTTGATTTTATTATTTGATGTATATTCCACCTTTCAGCCACTTTAAAGCAGATTCCATTCAGATACTGTAGATCGTGTGCCCAGTGGGCTCCCAATCTCAGTTTGTACCTGAGGCACTGCCGGGTGAAGTGACTTGTCCAAGGTCAACCACTAGGCTACTCCTCTCCTAGAAGAGAGCACCGGGGGAAGAAGAGGTCTGCTTCAGATGGGTTAGGCTGGCGGGCGGGGGTTGGAGGGACATGGCCAGTGAGGGCAGTCCTGCTAGATTCAGCCACAGAGGCCTAACGGGCCTCTGTGGCTGAACGTAATCACATTCCAAATTACATTATGGAATGTGATTGGCGGTAAACCGTTTTAATATTAATGAGCTTTTTTGCATAACTTTGCATGGCACATAGCCCAGTAACTCTGTGTTGTTAGTCTTCATTAATTGGGTGTTAAGATTAATGAGGACTAAGATGAACGCACGTGCTCCTGTGCTTTCATGGCAGCTTGCGTTATTTTCTTTTATTTTAAAATTCGTACATGCTGCTTAATCTTAAACTCTTAGCGGCTCACAAAGAAACCTGCACAATGTCAAGTTTGCAGGTAAATTAACAAACTTAGCACAATTTCCCTGCAAACTCATTCCGCTGTTTCTCAAGCTTGGCATTGGCTCACTCAATATTAGAGCGCACCCTAAAACATGTACCCTAACTACCAGTATTCTTTGCTGAAATTAGGGGGACATTGCCCAAAGGCTTTGTTTAAAGAAATGAGGGCATACATTCTTCTGGAGTGGCTTCAGGCTGCCTTCCTCCCACAAGGATTCAGCCACTGCAAGCATTCTTCCTCGATCAGCAAACAAGGGCCAGTGCAGTGTAGCTTGCTCATTCTTGGCTGACATTTGAATAGAGACGTGACGCCTGGTGGCGTTTCATTACTCAAAGCCTTAAAAACTAGAGTGTGATTATTTTCGGGGGGGGAGGGGGGGTGTCATACACCGTTGCACTGGAAGCCGATGAAGAGCTTGTCCCTGTACGGACCCGGATCAGTCCAGACTCCTGGGTTTTGCCCCCCCTCTAGCAGATGGAGACAGAGAAGTTTACCAAACAAAGGATGGTGCCACCTACAGTCCGGCAGTATTTCTCTCTCTCTAGCAGATGGTGGAGGTGCAAAACCTACAGTCTGGTTACTTAGTGTAGATAATTTCTTTTTGTTTGTGGTGATTTATTCGTCTGACAGGTTGAGATTACGCAGTTTAGAAAAGCATATTTTAGCCTAAGCCCACACGGTTTCAGAAGGAGTGTGGTGGCCTCCCAGGGGGTTGCCAGGTCCTGAGGGGACCACCCCCCCCGGGTTTCAGAGGCAGCTGCAGCTAAGGGCTAAGAGCTCTGTGGCTGGGTGTATGCGGCACTGGGGTGATACCGGGGAGCCCGGCTCACTCCCCCAGACGGTCTGAGAGCTCTGTGGCTGGGTGTATGCAGCACTGGGGTGATACCGGGGAGCCCGGCTCACTCACCCCAGACGGTCCAGGAACCACGACGGACCGAAAAGTAAAGCTTGGGAAAAAAAAAGTTTTATTTTTCCTTGTCTCTTGGACTCTGCTGCTCTTCGCGGTCGAGGTGAAGTTTTGATCGCCGGGGTCGTTGCAGCGTTCGCGGGCTATTTCAGTCAGGGTTTTTTTTTTTACAGTTTGTCTCCCGCTGATATTGCAACGGAGGTCGCTTTGTCGCGCGGGTGGCTCGACGTGCGCGCACACCTCTGCCCCATCTGTTTCCCGGAGAGAGGGGGAGCTTCCACGGCCCCCGGGAGGGTAGTTGTGCGTGTTCAGACCTTCGCGTTCAGAGCTAGAGTCTCCTTCTTCAGGTCCGTTCCCGTTGAGCGCGGGAACGGACGCCATTTTGGGAGTTTCATGCCGGCAACGAGGATAGAGACGGCGGCGGGGGAGGGGAATCTTCCTCCGCCATTATTGCCTCATCCCACGGCTTCTGAGGGGGGCAAATCGCTGGGAATGACAGGAAAAGCTGTGGAGGACGGCCCCGAGAGGGTCTCACACGATGCATCTTCCTCCTCCCTTTTCTTCAAACTTTGTGCCCGGCTGCACCAGGCTTTTGAAGCCAGACAGTTTAAAAATAAATAAATAAATAACAGCGGCTAATGCTATTGGGCTAGAGCCACTTGTTAAGCACAGTAAGAGGGCCTGGACACATAATAGCGCTGGCTCTGACAGGGGGCGCCGTCCCTTAAGATCGGTGGTGCATCAGACAACAACAGAGTCGTCGTCGGTGGAGTCAGACCCGGATGGTTTAGACCTACCATCCCAGCCCCCGAGGGGGGGGGGGGTCGAAGGGAATCTAGATCAGCCACAGGGAACTGTGCGGGGATTTCATACTGTGGAAAAAGACGACCCGACGATGGCTCGACTCTTCAGAGGAGGAGATCTGGGTCCCCTTATCCCCAGGATTTTGGGGGGAATTAGGTATTCAGTCACCCCAGGAAGAGACCAAGTTGGGGGCCATGGATCCGGGGTTATTGGGCATGAGGGGCCTCCTTACTTCCTTTCCATTTCATTTTTTTCTGTCATGAGTCTGGGGCACCCCTGATTTGGGTTTGAACGTTAACAAAGCTATGGATAGGCTATATCCTCTGCCAGGGGCAGCTGCACTCAAAGACCCTACAGCACAGGAAGTTGGAATTGCAGCTTAAGTGAATTTTTTAGGTTTCAGCTCGGGGAGCTCAAGCATCTAGCTGCGGCATCTTGGCATTGCGTGCGGGCCTCCGCTGGGTTCCGCAGTTACAAGCCAACGCTGGTTTCTCGGCGGTGGAGGCTGCCCAGCCGGCCATTTTGAAGCTTCAATGGCCTACTGTGCTGATGTTTTTCACGATGTGTTGAGGGCGTCATCCAGGTCTATGGTTTCGGTGGTCTCAGTCCGTAGGCTTCTGTGGTTGAGGACCTGGTCGGTGGATGTCTCCTCCACCGACCAGGTCCGACAGCTGGGCTCCCTATCCTTCAAAGGAAAGTTACTTTTGGAAAGTACCTTGAAGATATGATCCAATCTCTGGGGGAGAATAAGGTCCATTGATTTCTGGAGGACAGACCGAAGTCAAGGGGCTCCTTCTTGTCCCAGGCCAGACTTCAAGGGAGTCGAAGAATTCGGCCATCTAGAGCTCCCAGTTCTTACTTGCGTCAGGCACCAAGTAGATAACAGGCCTGGTCCCAGTCTTTTCGGGGCCGCCGCATCAGCAGACCTGGTAATTCTCAGGCAACGGCCAGAGACACGTCTTCACAATGAAGGGGCGCTGGGCCATTCTTCGGGGCCTGGGGTAGGGATCAGACTGTCCCTGCTTTTCGAGGAATGGACCAGGATAACCACGGATTGGTGGGTGCTGACCGTGATATGTCAAGGCTACGCCTTAGATTTTACACGGCGCCCTCGAGATCGATTTCTCATCTCCCCCTACAGTTACGACTCCCAGTGCAAAGCGATCCAGGAAACCTTACGGCGCCAGGTCCACCTAGGGGCCATCATCTCAGTGCCTCCAGAGGTAAGAAAGAAAGGTCGTTACTACATTTACTTTGTGGTGCCAAGGAAAAGAGGGATCTTTTCGGCCCATTTTGGATCTCCAAAGAGTAAACCGGTGTCTCAGAGTGCCGCGGTTTCACATGGAGACTCTATGGTCGGTCATTGCCTCAGGGCGCAAGGGAGAGTTTTTTAGCGTCCCTGGATCTCACGAAGGCGTACCCGCATATCGGTATCCGTTCAGACCACCAGGGGTTTCTGCGGTTTTCGGTCCTGGGTCATCACTTTCAGTTTCGAGCTCTATCCTCCGATCGTGCCACAGCGCCCAGAGTCTTCACCAAGGAAGGGCTTCTACTCCATCCCTACTTGGACGCCTGGCTGATTCGAGTGCAATCGGTAGTGCTTCCCCGAGGAGCGATTCATAGAATGCTCCAGCTTCTGCAGTCGCTGTGCGGGGTGGTCAATTTCGCCGAGAGTCGGCTGGTGCCAACTCAGTCCTTGGAATATTTGGGTGCTCTATTCAACACTCAGCAGGGCAGAATCGTTCTTACCACAGACTGCATCTCCAAATTGCAAGGTCAAGTGCAAGACTTTTGATCAAGCATCCACCCAGGGTTCGCAATTATTTGCAGGTTCTTGGTTCAATGTCTTCCACCTTAGAACTGGTACCCTGGGCCTTTGCTCATAGGAGGCCTTTGCGGTCAGTTTTGCTTTTCCGATGGAACCCAGTCCCCGATATTTTTCATCTGCTTCTTCCTCAGACGGTTGCAGCGCAGGGCAGACTCGATTGGTGGTTGCGGATGGACAATTTTGTCCCGCGGAGTCCCCCTGAAAGTCCCCGACTGGACAGTGGTCACCACGGATGCCAGCCTCTCTGGTTGGGGGGCAGTGTGCCGGGGGAAATCTGAACAGGGATTATGATCTCCCAAGGAATCGCAGTACTCAATCTATCGCTTGGAAACAAGAGCTCTGTGGCTAGTGCTACCAGCGTTCCGGCCTCTCCTCCACAGGGGTCGGTCAGAATTCTTTTTGGACAATGCGATCACGGTGGCGTATATCACTCGCCAAGGGGGCACCAGGAATAGACCAGTGGCACTGGAAGCTCGTCAATTGATCTCCTGGGCGGAGCAGAATTTAGTCAGTACAGCAGCGTTTCACATCGACGTGCAGGCGGATTTTCAGCAGTCACCATCTAGATCCCGGGGAATGGGACTTGGCGGACGCTGCCTGTCAACTCGTTTGCAACGCGTGGGGCACGCCCAGCATGGATCTTATGGCGACATTTCAGAATGCCAAAGCACCGTGGTTTTATGGTCGTTGCAGAGTGTCGGGAGCAGAAGGGGTAGATGCCTTAGTGCTGACCGGATCCACCGGGGTTCTGCTGTACGTCTTCCCGCCTTGGCCATTGATTGGCACGATACTCAGGCGAATAGAGATCCATCCAGCAGAGATAATCCTGGTAGTTCCAGAATGGCTGAGATGTCCCTGGTGTGCAGACCTCTGCAATCTGTCCGTAGCGGGACTGCTACGGTTTCCAGTTTTTTTCCAGTTGCAGACCTGCTGTATCAAGGGCCCATTTGCTTGATGGAAGTGGATCATTTTTGTCTAGTATCATGGCTTTTGAAAGGCTCCGTTTTACGTCGCAAGGGCTATTATTCAGCTGTAGTGGCTACGATCCGACGGTTGCGTAAGCTTTCCACTAACATGGCATACGTTAGAGTATGGAAGATTTTTTTTCAGTTTTGGGGTAGTTCCCTTAGAGCGCAGGTGGCGGCTCTTGGTTGTTTGCGTGGCATCGTGCATGGCGTAGCGTTAGTGGCACATTCGGAGGTGATTTGTTTCCTAAGGGGAGCAAAACACTTGCGTCCTTTGCTGAGACACCCTTGTCCGTATTGGAGCCTGAATTTACTTCTCACGGCTCTTTCCTCGGCTCCTTCTGAGCCTTTGAAAGGTCGACTTTGAAGGATCTTACCTTGAAGATGTTTTTTTTTCTAGTGGCCATAACTTCGGCTAGTAGGGTGTCGGAACTCCAGGCGCTTTCCTGTACAGAACCTTTTTTTTGTGCGGATTTTGGATTTGGGGGTTTTCATTGCGGACAGTTCCTTCTTTTCTATCAAAGGTGTTTTCTCCATTTCAGGTCAACCACCCGGTGGAACTACCGGCCTTCACGGAATTAGACCTCTCGGATGCTTTGTCTAGGGCCTTGCGGAGGCTGGAGGTTCGCAGAGCACTGCTGCGTTGTCTGGAGGTTACACATGCCTTTCGTGTGTCGGACCATCGTTTTGGACTATGGCGTGGTCCCAAACGAGGACGGCAGGCTTCAAAGACTACCATAGCTCGTTGGCTGAAGGACGCTTTTCACTCGGCCTGTCTGCTTCGTGGTAGATTTCTTTTAGCGGTTCCGTGTGCCCACTCTACATGTTCGTAACCGGCGTCCTCGGCGGAGTGTCAGATGGTTTCTCCACAGGAGCTTTGTCGGGCGGCTACTGGGAAATCCTTGCATACTTTTGCGTGGCATTACAGACTGGATGTCCAAGCACCAGGTTCCGGTGATTTTGGAAAAGGTGTGCTGCGAGCGGGCCTCTCTGGATCCCATCCCATGTAAGGAAGCTCTGGTACATCCCAAGAGTCTGGACTGATCCGGGTCCGTACAGGGAAAGGAAAATTAGTTTCTTACCTGCTAATTTTCGTTCCTGTAGTACCACGGATCAGTCCAAAGCCCCACCCTTCACAGACATGGAGGTGAGGGAGAGTCTGCTCAGTCTCTCTCTTGTGCGCTTTCAGATCTACAGAGATTTCCCTTAATAGTCCTCAAGTGATTCTACAGGTTGAGTTCCTGCCGAGTTACGTGCTCTGGTTGTTTTTTCTTCCGGGTTGAGGAGTTATTGTACATAGTTCGGTTAATTTGTTGGGAGTCATTCTGCTTTGACATTGAGTAATACTGCCGGACTGTAGTTTTGCTTGGTAAACTTCTCTGTCTCTATCTGCTAGAGGGGGGGCAAAACCCAGGAGACTGGACTGATCCGTGGTACTACAGGAATGAAAATTATCAGGTAAGAAACTAATTTTCCTTTAACACGGGCGTAATATGTTCTGTTGGACATGCACCAGGAAGTATTTGGGCTACCGAATTCTGGATCATTTGCATGGACTTAACATCTGAAGGGGATAGCCGGAAAGAGTTACGGCAGTTGAGACTGGTTCTGACGAAGGACTGCATCGCAGTTCTGAACTCAGGTGGGGGTGGAAATGGTTCCTCACTTGGTTGGGAACTGTTGTTTACGTCTTCTGTTCTCACCGTTGTTGTACAATCGCATGAATCCAAAGAGGCCTTACCTTCTACATACACCCTAAGCCAAGCTTGTCAGACTTAGGCAAAGCAACCCCATTACAACATGTTTCTATTATTGACCTACTATGTTTTACATTTAGTCAGGGAAGCCACTAATGGACTCCTATTAATCATAATTATTTTATCCAGCCCCCTAAATGGGCAGTGGTATATACCAAGATTTGAATCTGGAGGGGTGCAAACACTTCCTTCTCTGCCACAGTCTAGCTTCATAAAGTCCCATATAACTAAACAAACTCCTAAGTTCCCTCCCTCATTTCTTGTAGCTGAACACCAGCCTTGTTTGTGGCTCTTAAGGACTGGAGTTGCCCACCTCAGTGTTAAAATGATCAGGATATTGCTAGATGGCATTTCTGATGACCATCAGCACAGCAGCACCCCTCTTTCTTAGTGCTGTGTCTATGGAAACAGAATTCTGTGCTCGCTTGCACTGATGTTATAGGCTCTGGGGGAATCTTTCTAAACATATTGTACCCATCTTTTTTCCATAACAGGTTCCCCCACTGTCAAACCTGACATTTTAATCCGATTTAAGCAAGAAGGACTCAGGACTGAGCCCCAGGCATTTGAGGAAAAAGGAAAGTTCACCATCCTAAGTGCAGGTGAGGAACTGAACGAAGCAGGTGATGGTAGCTTGGATCCAGACATTTCATAGAAGAAAGATGCCTCCTACAGAGCAGATGCAGTGAAAATGTTGTGTTACACTCAAGGCCCCTGACTTCTAAGCTTTATTGTCTGGATAATTTGTTTGTTCTATTAAAATTATTTCTGCTTTTCACCTTTCACTTTCAGTTCTCTCATTGTGTTTGCTTTTTGTTCCTTTCTTCTGCCTTTCCTTCTCTCATCATCCCCCATTATTTCACCCCGCCTCTCTCTCTCTCTCCTCCAGTCTTTCCTTCTCTCATCAGTCTCTCCCCTTTGCATGGCATTCTGCCCTCTTTACCTCAGCTCCTGTCTCCCATGCCCTATGAGTCCATCATCCTTCCTTCCATCCATGTCTAACCTCCCGCCCAGTAGTATGTGGGGTTTTTTTGTTTATTGGGAGCCCAGTAGCGCTGATAGATGGAGGAAAGAATAAAGGGTGTCCCGTACTGGAAGCAGCAGGATGGAGGGCGGACTCTGCAAAAATTTCTTTACCATTGGTATGGTGAGAACCTGTGTGCATCCCCTGCCATGGATCCTTTGCATAGCTACAGTGGGGCCTTACCGCCTTCCACCAGGAAACTTACATGTAAAGAGCTTATAAGATTCCCCATCATCTCGCTTTCAGCCAATATCCAAGAATATTGAAATGCTGAACAGTTTTCCACGTTTTTCCAACAGGCGGCCATGGTTACAGTCCTGACTCCACAGCAGAGAGCCTGAAGATGGAAGAACCTCATGTCTGTAACCAGCTGGAGGGAGGAGAGGGGGACACTGATACCAAGAACAGTGAGCAAACAATTCCTTTAGAATAAGCTACTTCCTGTAAGCTGTGCAGTATTTAACATTTTATGCAGAGATGGTGAATCTTATTACTGGCGTTGCGGGGGTTTTTTTTTTTGGTTGGTGACTGTAAACAGAGCAAAGGGATTCCCTGCAGAGGCAGGAGGTGCACAGAGGCAGCAGGAGGAAATCAGGCATGGTCTGTTTCCCTCTCTTCATGTGCTGTTGCCCACCTGTACCGTCCTGTTATGTATCATATGGAGCCTTAGCCAAGCATATATATGTAAAACTGCACGAAACAGGTGATCTGTTTTGGATTATAGTTGACAAAACAATATAAACCTCGAAGACACAAGATCTCTTTCCAGCGAGAGGTATAATAAGAGCCCCCTGTTCCCTGCGGCAGATTTTTCAAGATTCAGTGGCAATTTTGCATAAAGATTCACACCTCTGACTATGCAAAAAAAGTCACATTTTTAGTGAAAACCATTCACATTGTTTGCTTTTAAACTATATAGATATAGTGAAAAAACCACACACTTCGGAAACTACAAAGATATATCTGAAAAGTGAAAACTCTCCTATGTTCAGGTGCTGTTTTTATGCCGTTCGGAAAACCAAACCACATTCACTTATTTAGAAGGATGCCATATATGCATCACGTAAGTGATTTGCCACCTTTTAGTACAATCATAGTGTTCCTCTCATGTGTGGTTTTTTCACTATATCGCGTACTAGATATACCGTACATACTTTTCAGGTTTTGGATTCTAATTTAAACTATATAGGGCTACCAATACTACATTTAGCAAGTACAAAAATCAACTATTTATCAAGTGGACATATGTTACAAACTTTTAACTGTGAAACATTATGTTTGTTTTGAATTGAAATAGTGCCATGATCCTTTTTATTTTTTCTTGTCATCTTTCTGAAAATAGGAGCTTATTTTATACATTTTATTACAGCTTACATCTGCGCCAGGCAGTAATTTTTATTTTATTCTGTGATACGTGAGTTAGGTATTTTGTTTTATGATTTATACTGGGCAGAGAACTTGTTTCGTTTTATTTGCATTTGTTTTATTGTTATGAATGTGGTTTGCATAGGGCCTTGTGCATTAAGCAGAAGCTAAATGAAATAAATAATAATAATGATAATGTGTCCAAAGTATGCACACATATCTTTCTATGAATCGAACAGCATGACAAACTGATGCGGAGGGCTTTTTCAGCATGTATAATAGCAAATTACAAAAATGCCAATCACAAAGCGTTTTTAACGTGGCCTTAAATGTTTTAGTGCGAGTCGTCAGCAGGAGTTCTTGTGGGAAAGAATTCCAGATAACTGGCATGGCCACCAAACATGCACTCCCCTGAGCCTCTGCAAAACATAACTTGACGAGCGGACGGGATATCCAGCAGACCCCCCTGTGCTGAACAGAGCGATCTTGTAGAGTTATGAACATAAAGCATCCTGCTGGGCCAGGCATAAGAGTGCACCAATCTGGCAGCCTTTGCATTTAATCCACCACTCGACTGGCACCCAGTGGAGATTGCACAGAACAGAATATGTGATCCCACCTGTTCACACCAGAAACCAGTTGAGCAGCAGAATTTTGCAAGAGTTGCTAAGATTTCAACGCGGTGCCAGGAAAATCCGAGTAAAGTGCATTACAGTAGTCCGGCAGAGGTAGTATTAATGCTTGGACTACAGAACAAAAGTCAAATGCTCTCAACAAAGCTTTGAGGCCACGCATGACCTTTTGGCTTTAAAAAACCCAGATGCAATCACAGCCTTGATTTGGTGAAAGACAGACAAATGAGAGTCAATAAGAAAGCTAGGACTCCTAGCATAGGGGGAGACATGACACAACCAAAAGATGGAATTGCCTCAAAATTATTGCACTATATAATTACAATTTGTATCTTTGACAGATTTAATGACAATTTGTTGTAGGTGAGCCAACCAAAGAGACTAGGTCAGATGTTTTATACCATGAAGAGCTCACCAGGATATAGAATTTGATGTTGTCTATATGATACAGTGAGTCCAGCCAGAAGTTTACAAATCAGCAAGATGTAAATGTTGAATAACACCACCAATAAGGCTGAACGCTGCAGTACACCTGTTGCAGTGGCATGGCATGCAGAATGTCTTCCACCAGTCTTGACTAGCTGCATTCTCCCACTCAGGTATGCTCTAAACCAGCTTAACACTCTATCAGCAATTCCTGACCATACCCAGATCAGTCCAGACCAGTGGGGTTGTGCATTCCCACCAGCAGGTGGAGTCAGAGAACAATTAGAACTTTGGGCACTGCTACATAGCGAGAGGGCCACCTGCAGCCCCTCAGTATTTCTCTGACTCCAGCAGATGGTAGAGATGCACACCTGCAGTTCCTGACCATACTCAGATCAGTCCAGACCAGTGGGGTTGTGCATTCCCACCAGCAGGTGGAGTCATAGAGCAATTAGAACTTTGGGCACTGCTACATAGCGAGAGGGCTCCCTGCAGCCCCTCAGTATTTCTCTGACTCCAGCAGATGGTAGAGATGCACACCTGCAAGTCTGTTAGTCAGTTAAAAAAAAAAAAAAAGTTAGGGAAAGTTTTTTTTTCCTAGGATAGGCTAGTTTATAGTTGTGTAGCTTCCTGAGGTGTTAGGCACCTTCGTGGGGCGTCCTGAGGGTTGGATACCCCTGCCTGTGTCTCGCCCACATCGCTGTCAGTGTCTCGATATCCAGGGGCTCCTGGTTTCCTCGAGCACTGAGGAGGCTCCTCTCACTCCTTCCTCAGACTCCAACTCTCTCAGGTTAGAAAGAAAGCAAAGAAGCTTTTCAAGGTAGGAGGAGTTCAAATTGGGGGACGGGCCGTGCCGTGCCGTGCCGTTTAGTCGGCAGGCCAGCTGGAGTGGTGAGCTTAACCCCGTGGGTCCTCACGACAGCCCAGGGCTCCGGTTAGGTTGGGGGGGGGGGGGGTAGGCCTTCATACGCGTGTGAGGCCTCTTTTTATATTTGCGCCGGCCGCTCTCCTCACAGCAATTTCGCGCCGGCAGAGAGTTTTTCTATTTTTAGCTCCTGCCGTCACGCGAAGGTTTTCTGACTGGAATTTTTTTTTCTCAATGACACCCCGGCCTAAGTTGGGGAACCTGCCGCACGCGTGGGGCGTCAGGGCAGGCCATAAATGCTAGTTCCCTGTGTTCGCTCTGTTCTTCAGGGCAGGAAGGAACTTCCTCGGGGAGAGCAGCAAGCAGGCAAGGGCTCCGGGCCGCGGTCCTCCTCGGTGGGGGAGGGTAACTTGTGGCGGCTGCCGAGGGAGGAGGCGGCCCCTCCCATTCTTTCTCCGGTGAACCAAATTCCCGCATTTGGGGATGACCCTGGGCCACCGGACCCTCCTGCGGGAGGTGGTGTTGATTCAGGGGAGTTTTGCCCTGAGTTTGTGCCCCTGCTGCACCAGGCGTTCCTGGCTAGGAAACAGGAGATCCTGAAGAGAGCAGCGCAGCCGGACCCTTTGGTGGATCCTCCAGCAAAGCGGATACCCACGGGGTCCCCAGACAGCCATCACCTTGCAGGGGCTCATCAAGGGGCTCAAGGTGGGGATAGGTTGATGGCCCCACTTGGGGACATTTCAAACCCTGGGGTGGATCAAAATCAGGGACTCACCCAGGATATGGGTGATGTGATACAGGACGACCCGGGCCAATATGACCTCCCACCCTCGGAAGGTGATGATCCCAGCGTACTGCGCTTGTTTAAGCGAGAGGAGCTCCGACCTCTCATTCCCCAGATCTTGGAGATCCTGGGGATCAAAGTTTCACAGGAGGAATCAGGCAGCGACCTGTGAAATCCACATACAGGTTCTGAGTGCACAAGCTCAAATTTATTTTTTTTTTAAACTAATTGTCAGCCCCAGAATTAGGAGCACCTCTTCTTTCTAAGTGTTGCTTGTTTGTATATCCTTCTCCACAGCTGTAAATTTAAGGATCATAGTCTCATTTTTATCCAGCAGATGATGGATTCAGGAACAACAGTGAGAGGCAGAGAGAGTGCGATGGGCAGCAGAGGGAGGAATGGGAACAGAGCGACCTCTTCAGAGACATCCCAGCTCTTTCAGCTGACAGTGAAAGCGGTAGCGGTAGAGTACCACCGCCCAGCGTGAAACAAGGAAAAGCCCCAAGAGGAGAACGACCAAACATACATACTGACAGAGGAAGAAATTTCAGCCACTGCCCAAAACTTGTACAAACTCAGAGACTCAAAGGAGAGAGATCGTTTAAAAGAGTGGAGACCTGGGAAAACTTCACCACAAACTCACATTCTATTGAGCATCAACAAATGACTGAATGTGGGAACAATGTCATGGAGAAGTTAAATCACATATCTAGCCAACAATATCATAGCAAGGAGAAAAGATTTACTGGTACTGAAAGTGAGAAAAGAAATAAGAAAAGAAAAGATAGAGCACATAGAAAAGTTCCCTTGCAAAAGAAACTATTAAAATGTACTCAATGTGAAAAAGGCTTTGTCTCCAGAGCTGAGCTGGAACGACATGTAAGAATTCACTCAGGAGAAAGATCATTAAATTGTACTGAATGTGGAGAAAGGTTTACTAGGAAGTCAAACCTGATAGAACATAAAAAAATTCACAGGCAAGACAAGCCTTTTAAGTGTGCTGACTGTGAAATATGTTTTACAAACAGAACCCAGCTTAAAATGCATCAGAAATTTCACAAAAGGGAGAGACTCATTAAATGTTTAGAATGTGATAAAAACTTCTCTTATAAATCTGAGCTAAGAAAACATGAAAAAGTCCACACCAAACTGCCCAGAGAGAAGCCATTTAAATGTTCCAAATGTGATAAGTGTTTTGGTCTAAAAGGCACTCTACGACAGCATGAAATGAGTCACATGGAAGAGAAACCACTTAAATGTTCAAAATGTGATAAAAGCTTCTATCACAAATCTGACCAAAGAAAACATGAAAGAACCCACACTGGAGAGAAACCATTTAAATGTTCAGAATGTGATAAATGGTTCAGTTCGAAAGGTGGCGTGCGCTTGCATGAAATGACGCACACTGGTGAGAAACCATTTAAATGTTCTATGTGTGATAAATGCTTTAGCAGCAAAATCAGTCGACAAAGGCATGAAAATACTCACATAGGAAAGAAACGATTTAAATGTTCTCAATGTGATAAATTTTTCACTGAGAAGGGTAGCATGAAATTGCATGAAATGACCCACACTGGAGAGAAACGATTTAAATGCACTGAATGTGGTAAATGTTTTCACTCAAAGTGGCAACCTGCGACAGCATGAAATGACTCACACTATAGGGAGGCCATTTAAATGTTCTGAATGCGATAAATGTTTTCAGTGGAAAAGCAATATGCGAAGTCATGAGATGATCCACACAGGAGAGAAACCATTCAAATGTTCTGAATGTGATAAATCTTTCATTCAGAAAAGCAACCTGCGACAGCATGAAATGAATCACACTGGAATAAAACCATATACATGTTCAGAATGTGATAAAAGCTTTAAGAATAAATTTTGTCTAAGGATGCATGAGAGAATACATACTGGAGAGAAACCATTTAAGTGTTCTGAATGTGATAAATGTTTTGCTCAGAAAGGCAACTTACAACAGCATGAAAAGACTCATATAGGAGGCATGAGAATCCACCAGTACAGAAGGGGAAGGAAGCAACAGAATTTGCAAAATATGAGAAAAATGTCTTTGAGCGGGGAGAGAACAATTGAATAGAGTAAATATCTCGCACCAAGTCTTGCTGAGGACCATTTATGTGGTGTCTCATATAACATCTAAATCAAATGTTAGCAAGGTGACCACTATTGCTGATCAGGTCCAATTTAACCACTCAAGGAATCGGAGGAAAACGTTTGGGGATGGGCCTCCTTTTATTTTTTTCATATTGACTGCCATCTCTCCCACACTCTGTCCCAGTGCTGCAGCCTTCCTCCTCTGTGTCAGCTGATGGAAGGGCAGCCATGTCCAGCCTCCTTCTGGCTCATGCAGGCCACCTCGTGCATACCTCTACATTCTTTCAGCCTATGCGGGCCTTAGAAGTTTGCGATGTTATCTTATTTTTTGGAGCATTGGTTTATGACATCTACTATAGTAGCTCTTGTCAGTCTTTGATGTTGTGTGTTTAATGTTTCATGTTATGACTGTTTAACTTGTGCTCCTTGTAGAACCATGGATACTGTGGAAAATAAATATTTAAATATTTACATAAGCTAAAATATAAATCTCTACCTTTCTTAGGCTCCTGCAAGTACAGCATGAGGCATCTTCTATTTTCCAACTCATGTGAGGCGTTAAGTGCCTTGTGCTATGTGCAGGGCTGGTGGAAGGGTACTAAGGATCCTGTGGGAATTTTCAGCCTTGTGACCCCCAAACTAACTTTCAGGCCCAGAGATCCCACTCTGAGATTTTGATAATTAAACTCCATAATCATTATCCCACCATCACCCCTCTTAGAACAATCCTGTAAAAACACATACTTTTAGATATTAAACCTTGTTTCATATATACAGTTGTATGCAAAATTCAAGCACCCTCTGGACAAATTGTATATTTCAATGAATCTCTAATTGAACAGATGCTGACACAACCTCTACGTGGTAAAAAGTTAAAACCCAACTCAAAATCACAGTCGATGCACCTAACAGATCACATCTTTTTCCAATAAAAATTGTGTGCGGGGGAGCACATAACAGGTTTCCACACTGCATTGTACGTGCTAGTACCTCCTTTTATAATCATTTGACTGCCCTGCACTTGGTAAATAAAATCCTTTTGAAAGGGCAACTGCTAATGTCCACCAATAAAGCCTATATCTCCATAATGGAAATCATCGCAGCTCTTAACAAACAATCATATTGAATGGTAATTTATATTGGCATAAAATCGCTGAGACTTACCTCCTCAGGTTGTTGTTGATGTTGACCACATCCCAGGGTACCTGATGCTGGCTGCGTTTTAGAAACTTTTCTTCATCGGGCGTTCCCAAACAATTTGCTACTTGCTTGCTTGCTTACTTACATCAAGGCTCCCTCATCGCACTGAAAGCCCTCGGAAATGATGCATTAGGAAAGTGGTTTGAAACCGCAAACAGACCATTCAGAAGCTAATACAAGAGGTGCGGGAACGTACACTTAACAAGATATAGGCTTTATGGGTTGACATTAGCAGCTGCGCTTTCAAAGGATTTTGTTTGCAAAACTGAAAGCTAACAAAAAATAAGCATCATGATCTTAAGTGCCGGGGAGGCAGATGAGTTAAAAGGAAGTGCTATCATGTGCAAGGCAGTGTGCTCCCCGCACATAATCATTTTTATAGGAAGCAAACTGTGTTCTATTAGATGTACCAATTGCAAAGTTATTTTGAGCAGGATCCGTTTGACTATTTTCACTTTTAGTTGTGTTTTTTCTCTTAAGAATTGACAAAGTTTGAAACCTGACATCTTTCTGCAATTTGTCCTGCAAAATTACTGTTTGCTGAATTAAACAGATTGAATATGGCACGTGCAAAGGTTCGGGTGCCCTTTTAGTCAGTACTTTGTAACAGCTCCTTTAGCCCAGACATATTCTTGGGTCTCTGTCTGTGCAGTTCCCACGGCTTTTCAATAATATTCCAGTAAAGGCCATCCAAAACCTTCACCTTTCCTTCAGTCAGTTATAAACCCACTCAAGCCTAAAAGGCTCCTCCAGGTGAGGTACAATGACAAAAAAAAATACAAACACAATTAACGGGCTCCTTCTTTACACTGCGATAATGACACATTCCAGTTGCAATAATAAAATTGTTTGCTTTTCTCTTATATATGTGTGTGATTACAATAGTAGTAGAGAAAGTGGTTCAACGTCACCCGTAGTGTGTACATTACAGTTTAAAACATGACCCTGATTATTTGATGCTTTAGGGGCCGATGCAATCAAAAGCACGGAAAGCGGACTCTGAAAAGTCAGCGCCCACTTTCCTAACGCTCGCGTGATGCACGCAAGGGAGGTGCCATGCAATACCCTAATTATGGGGATGCGCTAGCAAGGAGGCGCTAGGGTCACTTGTGCGACTTTACTTGCAGACGGCCGGTTGTGAAAACCAACGCCGAGTTTACCAGCGTCGATCTTCATAACTCAGCGGTCTGCCCAGGGTTTTTTTTGGTTTTTTTTACCTTAAGAAAAGAAGTACAGAAAAGCAGTTTTTTCTGCCTTCCTGTACGTCTTTTACCTGCACTCAGCTACTAACGCCTGCTCCAGGCAGGTGTTAATACCTGACAGAAAAATGTTCGTCTGAGACGCACACTTGGTTTTTGTGCATGCGGAGTGAAGAAGTAAAAGCTTGGAGCACGTAAAGCCAATGCCAGCTCCAGGGCTGGCGTTAAGTTTTGCATGTTAAACGTTTGTGTAGGGCGCACAGGAATTTTTTGCATTAGCAGTAATAGCCTCATCTATCTGGCATTTACATGTGATGAGCGCTATTAGCGACACACTGGGGTTTGGACATGCTAATCAGGAATTATTCTAGTGCGTCCAAAATGTGCATCCAACTTTACATCAAGCAGTGCGCTAGACTGAGTGCACTGTTTTGGGAGTGATTCAGCTTCTCTGCTTGCTCCACATGGTCTTTATCTTAGTTGAAGAAAGCAGAATGTCCTTTGCATACTGAATAGGCTTCATTCTTGCTTTCCTGATGATATTACCCAGTGGCAGAGCGTTCATATTAAAAAGTAAAAGTGAGAGCACAGAGCCCTGAGTGACTCCATACAGTAACCTCTGTGGCAAGGATTGTAGAGCCTGTGTGAAGCTGCTCAGCCCTGTCCTGGAGGAATGACCTCAAACATCAGAGTAACAATTCCCTTGATAGCAAGAGCTGACTATCTAGTTAAGAAAAGGGAAAGGCCAACTGTATTGAAGGTGAAACAAAGGTCCAACAGGGCCAGTCCTGAACCCAACCCATTAGCTGACTCCCTATGGAGATCATCTAGGAGTGCAGCACATGCTGCACAGTCTCACAAACACACCCATACAGACACAATCACAGATAAACACACACGCTGCTGCTAATATCTCAGAATCAGAGAGCAGATAACTGCCTGCTGTCAGTTTTCAAAACAACACAGCCTGATCTTTCTGTTCTATGTCTGTATCTAAATGTTATAAAAGTTTAATAAACAATAAATTAAAAAAAAAAACGTACAGAAAAGCAGAGAAAACTGCTTTTCTGCACTTCTTTTCTTAACTAAAAAAAAACCAACCAAAAACCTCAGCAGACTGCCGAGTTATGAGGACCGACGCCGGTAAACTCAGTGTCAGCTTTCATAACCGGCCGTCTGCCAGTAATGAAAAAGGATGCCGCCATTTTCCTTACTGGCAGATGGCCGGGACCCCCTAATTTGAGTATTGCATGGCGCCCCCTTTGCATGAGCTTTTGATTGCATCGGCCCCAAAGCATCAAATAATCAGGGTCATGTTTTAAACTGTAATGTGTCATTATCGCAGTGTAAAGAAGGAGCCCGTTAATTGTGTTTGTATTTTTTTTTATCATTGTACCTCACCTGGAGGAGCCTTTTAGGCTTGAGTGGGTTTATAAATGTGAATGAGAGACACGGAAAGTGGGGTTGTGGGTGTGGTCGTGAGAGCTCATTGGTTCTGCTGGGAGGGTGGGGCTACAGGAAACAGCAAGCTCCTCCCTCCTGGGCTATAAAAGGGGCCCAATAGCAGCACAGAAAGTTATCCTGCAGGGAACAGATTGGAGACCTTTTGCTGCTGGTTCTGTAGGGTTTTCCCTCGTGCCTATTCTTACCATGAGCTCCCAGATCTGCCAGAACTTCCACCAGGAGAGTGAGGCTGGAGTCAACCGGCTGGTGAACCTGCAGCTGCAGGCATCTTATGTCTACCTGTCCCTGGTAAGTGGGGGGGGGGGGAGTGTGTGTGAGGAGCCTGCAGCTGGGACAGTAGGGGGGGGGAGTGTGTGTGAGGAGCCTGCAGCTGGGGGGGGGGTTGGTGTAGAGAGACTCCTTCATTCCCCCTTCTGTTCCTTTACCTTGCCTGCTAAGGACTAAAGAGTGAGGGTAAGTGTGAGAATGCCAACGCTTCCTACCCCCTTCCCTGGGATGAGTGTGAGGGCACTGCTATGTAGGGAGACTTTTTTTTTTCTTTTTTTTTTTCTCTTTCCTATGGTAAGAATAGAGTGGGAGACTGAGCAGCCCATGAGCTCTGCTCATTCTGCTTTCTCTCCTCTCACTGCCAGTCTGGCACCATTAGGTGTCCTGCTCATGACTTGTGCAGTCTGTGCCAGTAGGGAGGGCTAAGACTTGGCTTGTTTGAGCTGGAGGAAGGGTTAAGGAGGCTTCAGAAATGGCAGCTTCCTGTCTCTCTTCTCTGGAGCCTTCTTACCCCCACCTCTAGTGAAGTAGTCACTTTGTTTGGGGGGGGAGGGGCCTGTAACTAAAGCTGCTGGGCTGGAGGGGCAGGTCCAGAAGGCGGCCCCTCACGTATCCTCTCTCCCAGCCTTTCCTCCCTGGGTGTGCTCTGCAATCCTTCATTAGTGGGTGAGCTGCAGGGGCTCTGGGATCCCCTGCTCTGCTGGATTCTGGCACCAGCTGTGAGACTTCTCTCTTACTCCTAACCCCTTGGGAGGGCTTGGCTGCACCTCAGGCTTTTTTGGGGGGCTCCTGGCTCAGGGGATTTAAATGAAGGGAAGGGTTCAGGCTCCCTAGGAACTAAAAGGGTGGGGCTGGCATTCTCTCAGCACTGCAGCCCCTCTTATGGGGGGGGGAGGCTTTAGTTTCTAGCACCTGCCTTTACATGGCTTTTCTTTGGGGGGGGGAAGGGGATATAAAGTTGAAAACAAGGTACATTTAATATAAAACCCTCCTCTTCCTTCCTGGCTGTCCTCATTTTGTGCTATTGCAGTGAGCAGGGATGGGGGCTCTTGGCTGTGCTATACAGGATGGGGGTCTCTGTGCTCTCCTGGGGGCTTGCTTACTCTTGTACTGCTGTTCTGTTCCAGGGCTATTACTTTGACCGGGATGATGTGGCCCTGGCTAACTTCTCCAGGTTCTTCCGGGAGCAGTCTGAGGAGAAGCGAGAGTGGGCAGAGAAATTCCTGAAGTTCCAGAACAAGCGTGGGGGGCGAGTGGTCCTGCAAGATGTGAAGGTACCTGAGAGGGAGCAGTGGGTGGGCTGTGAGATGCACTCCCAGCTCCTTGTGGGGTGAAGGTGTTGCAGATCAATGTCTCGGTTCCTACCTTCTCTCCTGATTAAGAGCCTTAGCTCTGCTGACCTTGCTTATGGCACTAGCAGCATTGTCTGCACTGTCAGGAGTCTTTGCTAATGACTTAGGCATGGAAACCTCAGGTGGTGTCCATGAGCATCCACAGACAAGGTGCTACCTTTCCTTAAAGGTGCCTGTTTACCCTGGGCAGCTGCATAGGCTTGGTGGCTTCCTTTTCTGCTGCTTACTGTGCTTCTCTTGCAGAAGCCAGAATCTGATGAGTGGGGGAATGGGACCCAGGCCATGGAGCATGCCCTGAAACTGGAGAGGATTCTGAACCAGGCTCTGCTGGACCTGCACAAGACTGCCATGAGCCATGCTGATCCCCATGTATGTATCTCCTTCTTAAAGACTGAATTAATGCAGTGCCCTGCCTCAGGAGTAGTGGGTGTGGGGTGGTTAGACCAATGCAGTTTATCAGTCAGTGAGCTACATCAGCACTGGATGTAGGGAGACTCCAAAGGATAAATGACAGGTGGCTGATCACATGGGGCTTTGGGTATTCAGTCACTTAATGGGACCTGTGCCTGGATAGGTAGAGGCTAAGGAACTTACAGATGAACTGCATTTCCTCAAACTGATTAGATGGGCTACTGAGTGAGTGGAGAAGCCAGACAGCTTGATCTTATTTCCTGTTCTGCTTCTGGACAGATGTGTGACTTCCTGGAGTCCCACTTCCTGGAGGAGGAGGTGAAGCTCCTGAAGAAGCTGGGAGACCACCTGACCAACCTGAAGCGGGTGCAGGCAGCAGAAGTAGGCATGGGCGAGTACCTGTTTGACAAGCTGACCCTGGGTAAGGACTGTGACTAGATCACAAGAGAAGCAGCACAGTCCCCTTGGAGCACCACTCTTCTGGGGCCATTCTCCCACCCTTCTCCAGCACAGACCAGTGGGTGTTGTACTCTGTAACTGAACTGGAAAATAAAAAATGTTCTTGACACTGGCTGTGTGGTGGCTTTGCTGTGGGGGGTGTCCACCAATTGCACTGGAGGCGAAGATGTAATCCTTAAGGGGGATGTTCATGCCTTGGCAGAAGCTGGGGAGTTCAGAACTTCATATGGCTCTGGTTTTCTAAAGTAATGTGGCTGCTGTTAGCTCATGAAAATGCCAAGAAAGTTGCTACTTTAAGAATAACCTTTTAAAGGGGGAGGATGGGACTAGGACTGGATCCTAAGGCTGTACAGCTCCTTTTTGCAGCCCTGGTACAAACTCTACCCCAGAGCCTGCTTCTAGAACAGTCTGTAAGTCAGAGGGGTTGTGGGCTCTAGCCTAGGGCTGAACTTGAATGATCCACAACAAGGTGACACCCAGGGCTGGTCCTGGGACTTGCAATGCTGTGGTCAAACCAGGGCTGGTTTAAAACTTCTACTTCCATGTGGATCACCAGCAGGAGAAGTGGCCCTTGAACTGCACTCAACACATCCCCTCCTTATTCTACTTCCAGGCTAAGCACAGGGCTGTGTTCTGTTATACAGATGAATGTAGCTTGGGTGACTCTGAAGCCTGGTATTAGACTTGCCTGGAGTGTGGGTGCAGGGCTGGGTACTAACAGCTGAGTTACTGGTGCTGGGGGTGACTGGGCAGGACCTCTGCTCTCAGCACAGCTCTGGGATGAAGGGGGCCCTGTCACTGCTCTAACCTGGGCCCTCCTGCAATGGAAAGGGGGTTTGTCTAGGCAGACTCTCTGCCTTCTCCCTACCCCTAGCAAAAGTTGTATCTTCTATATCAATATAGCTTCCAGGCTCTGGTTTTTCTGACTCCTGTGGGGGTTTGGCTCTGACCTCTTGCCTTCTGCAGTGGTTGCTCTACACTCACACTATCCTGTCTGCACTGCATTTATTACTCCTGTGTACTCCCCACTCGTCTCATCTAGATCTTATCCTGAGTTTTCTCTCTATTTCCTGCTATCCCTGGTCCCCTCTTTACTCCTGCTCTTGCTGTCCTTATTACTGCCTGTCATGCTAACTCTGACTCCATCACGAACGTCTATGCTCTCTTGCCTCTTATTAAATCCATCAAGACAGGAGAGGAAGAGTGAAACTACTGCTCACTGGTTCTAGCTTAACCACAAGGGAGGCAGGGTGACTTCCTCATGCATTGTCCTAGGCCCTATCTCCTATACACTGCAGCTGCAGACAGCTTGACCTAGAAGCAAGGCCAGCTCTAGGATTAGACAATTACCTAAGGTGCCCATACAGTGGGGCTTTCCTTGGCTATTTAAGGGCTGGGGTTACCCCTTCATCTTTGGACTAGGGCTGCCATAATTCTGGCTTGGTCTCAGTATCTCCTATCATCTGTGATCTCCATTCAGGTACTCGTATGCATGGGTTTTTGGGGGGTTACCCTCTTCAGTGTGCAGATGCCACCTCCCATGTATACACTGTCATGCACCCTCTGCTCAGTGTAGCCTCTCTAACAAAAGCTCTACATCTGCTGTTGGGAGTCTTCCCCCCCTTTGAAGAATGGTATCAGGTCCTTGCTCAGTACCATCTCTCACTGGTACTGCACAGCTTGCTAGTTTTTTGTATCTAGAACAAACCCACCTGTAGCACATACTCCCCCCCCCCCCCCCCCCCCAAGAATGGTGCAAGAAATGAAAAACAAATTCTTGTTACAAACATCTATTCTAGTTCTTTCTTAAATTTATCCTCTGCATGTCAGATGGACTTGCAGCGAGCATATTCTAGTAAACCATGCACGGAACAGCTACTTACAGACCAACAAAAATACATAGATTCAGATTGTATGGAGGTGAGAATCAAAATAGTGGTATCCATGGGTCTGTATGTAACTAGGTGAGACAAATGGGTTAATCTTCAAAGCAACCTGCATGCACCCTCCAATGTATGTATAGCTACACCAGCAGAGCTATAACATGTCAGACTGAGGGTCCAGTAAGCCCAGCATCCTGTTTCCAACAATGGCCAATCCAGGCCATAAATGAAGGAGGGGCACTTTTCAAGTTGGTGGGGTTGGAAGAGATGACGCTACACTGGTCTACAGCCCCCCCACCCCCAAGTCATAAGTGCCCCGTCCTTCCAGTAGTAAATATCTAGAGTATCAGATTGCCCCTCTCTTTCTCTCCCCTCCCACTGTGTTCAGGACCCCTCTGCTTCCTTGTCATGCGAGACTGAACCCTCAAATGTCTTAAAACTCAATCTCCAGACTTGCCCTCATCAGTACCAGCCCTAACGATGCACGGGTAACGTGCCATGATCAGCCTTTGCAAAATGTCTCCTTGTACTTCATGTGCACAAGTATGGCCGTGCATGCGTCCTGGCTTCTTAAAGTTTGCGTTACTTGCATGCTCCTTGCATACTGCATTAAGCGATTGCTTTTAAAATCTACCTTGGTGTCCTAAGAACTTGATCATGATGATCAGTTATGTAAGACCACGACTCCTCCCCCCCTGGCACTAAAAAATGAAAGCAGAGCTTGGGTATAAATTGTAAGCACTTCAGTCTATAAAATGAATGCAAGGAATGTGGTGGTTTTCACTCTACCCTGTCATAACATCAATGAAAAGTGACGTATAATTCTCTCACCCCAGCACTCTCGCAGCTGTCCCTTCAGCAAGGCCTCTGCACTCCTACCATTAAGTCAGATGTATAGGGAGAAAAACCTAATATAAGGTGAACAAAAATTCATATTAAGTAATAAAGAAACTCTCTAGTAAGTGTCAACTACTTGTACCTAATAATCTACATGCTCTATTACTATGTGCATAGTGTTAAAGCCTGTGTTCTCCCATTCTACTATAAGCTAACTTACGATATTCAGACATTACACAGAACATGATATATAACAGTTATTTCACTCAACTCAGGGCACAAATTCATTCACACATTTTCCTCAAACTTTGCTGTCTTCATCTATAATGAGACAACAGTAATCAAACATTTGAGCTAAAAACGGGGTTTGGATCCAAAATTAAGTATATCAGATAAAAAAAAGGAATAAGTAGGGAAAAATAAATCTTCAGGTTCTGTATCTAGCAGAGCAGGCATCATCTTGATAACATGTGGAAGAAAATAACTTTTTTTTGGTATGTGAGATTTTAACAGCTTACAACAAGACAGACTTCTTCCCTCTTTTCCTCCTGCGTCTATGAAACTGACATTTTCCAACTTTGCATTAAATTGTTTGTGACCAGAGCAGACTGACATGCTATCAGAAACCTGGTCAATAGGATTGGTAGACGTACCCTTGATACACACGTATTCTTTTTGTCACTTTCCAAATCTAACAAAATGAAAAAATAACCCCTAATCCCATTCCCAAAAAAGTGTTACAGTGACACAATATCCTGTACGTGATGCCAAATGTAAAAGGTTAGGCTGAGTGGTTATATATTACATCATAGAACACAGTGTACAAAATCTTGAAAAAGCAACATTTAGTTTACTAAATATGGTGAATATATGGTGTATATAACCAACAAAGAGAATTATCACACGGCAGTTCAGCAATATTGCTTTAATCAATACAAGTAAATAAAATAATACAGATATAATTTATACAGAGAATACTCTCATCATAGGTCTTCTTTGCTAGGAAACAAAAGACTTACGAGCTCAGGAACCCCACAAACCAACTGTTCATTCTCTGTCTGTGGCTCATTCAAAGAATCACTGTTGCACACAGCTTTTTACATCTCCTTCTTTCTTATTTTAAGCCAGCATCTACAAGTTAGATGTTTCAATTTGCACCCATAGCTCTCACATTAGCCATCTGGAGCTGTTAAATTATGGCTAATTAAGACTCAGTTACACTGAGATTTATAGCCCAACTATGGCTATTCAGGAGGAATCCTGTA
This sequence comes from Rhinatrema bivittatum, assembly GCF_901001135.1. Classification (NCBI taxonomy): domain Eukaryota; kingdom Metazoa; phylum Chordata; class Amphibia; order Gymnophiona; family Rhinatrematidae; genus Rhinatrema; species Rhinatrema bivittatum. The sequence goes on along the minus strand of NC_042633.1, from coordinate 28,143,453 downwards.
CCAGACTCTTTCACCAGTGTAGCCCGGGCGAAGGAGGCTGCCATGTAACATTTTCCTCTTGCTCCTAGCAATATTTTCTCGCTTGTTATTTTTCTACTCACAGACACAGTGTACTTGCAGGGCAGACATACACACATGCTTTCGCAGACAGCTCGCACAGGGAGAGAGACTCACAGAGCAGACATCTGCACACGCATTTCCAGGCAGCACACACAGGGAGACAAAGTAGACAGAACACCTGCAGAGATTCATGGAGTAGACACCATACATATGTAGCACTCTCAGAGAGGCACAGAGCAGAGACCTTTACAGGCAATACCCAAGGGGAGTCACCTTCAGGATGTGCCTTTGCTCTGTGATTCCCTGCACACATCGGCTTGGTTTACTAATAATCTGCCACATATTTGCAGAATTAGGTACTGCAGAAGAGTCATAGAACAGAAAGATCAGGCTGTGTTGTTTTGAAAACTGACAGCAGGCAGTTATCTGCTCTCTGATTCTGAGATATTAGCAGCAGCGTGTGTGTTTATCTGTGATTGTGTCTGTATGGGTGTGTTTGTGAGACTGTGCAGCATGTGCTGCACTCCTAGATGATCTCCATAGGGAGTCAGCTAATGGGTTGGGTTCAGGACTGGCCCTGTTGGACCTTTGTTTCACCTTCAATACAGTTGGCCTTTCCCTTTTCTTAACTAGAAAGTCAGCTCTTGCTGTCAAGGGAATTGTTATTCCGATGTTTGAGGTCATTCCTCCAGGACAGGGCTGAGCAGCTTCACACAGGGTCTACAATCCTTGCCACAGAGGTTACTGTATGGAGTCACTCAGGGCTCTGTGCTCTCACTTTTACTTTTTAATATGCACGCTCTGCCACTGGGTAATATCATCAGGAAAGCAAGAATGAAGCCTATTCAGTATGCAAAGGACATTCTGCTTTCTTCAACTAAGATAAAGATCATGTGGAGCAAGCAGAGAAGCTGAATCACTCCCAAAACAGCGCACTCAGTCTAGCGCACTGCTTGATGTAAAGTTGGATGCACATTTTGGACGCACTAGAATAATTCCTGATTAGCATGTCCAAACCCCAGCATGTCGCTAATAGCGCTCATCACATGTAAATGCCATATAGATGAGGCTATTAGTCCTAATGCAAAAAATTCCTGTGCGCCCTACACAAACGTTTAACATGCAAAACTTAACGCCAGCCCTGGAGCTGGCATTGGCTTTACGTGCTCCAAGCTTTCACAGAAAAGCCAAACATACTGCTACTCCTACTTGATATGATCACGATACTAAGTAGTAAGAACAACAGAAGGTAACAGCAGGAAATAAAATTCTTGAAGGTGGTCAGGTTAGGAAAAACGACGCTCAATTTACGAACATCTGTTTTCCTAACCCACGCACGCCACTTCTCCTGGACACCTGGTGCCAAGGATGCTATAGGGATACACAAGTGAGCCCTAGTGTGTCCTTATTAGCACAGCAGCTTCTTAAATCGGGTGCCCAGGAGATGTGGCTGTGTGAACTTTACAAAAAATGGGCGGCCAGTGTGGATGCACATTTTCACACATAGCTTATTGCATTGATCCCGATGTGAGGGACAAATACTCGACTGCAGAACACCTCACCTCAGTCACCAATGTGAAAAACCTGCAGAGCCTCACAAACACAGGACAATTGATCCCAGGTTAGCAAAAGAAAGGCACAGACAAAAAATTCAGCTGGAAACCGCAAGAAGGAAGACTCTGATTGCAATGTGACACTGGAGAAAGAGAAACAAGAAATGCATTTCCTCCGATGCTGTGCAAAGTACTAAATGTGAGAGGGAAGACCAACAGCGACAATCAAAGACTTCCCTCAAACTCTCCCTGCTCCTGGGGAAGCAGCAAACTATGGGGATTCAGCCATGGGACCAGCATGAGAACCTGATGCAGGGCCCTGCTCCTGCTCCTCTGTAACCCATAACATTACTGTTACTATCAGGTTGTATGTTGTGCTCGGTTTGGTCCCCTTTTATTTTAGTCTTTATGGATATTACTTGGGAACACTTGTGCAACAGCAGCAATCTGAAAGGGCCTGAGTTACTAAGGCTGTTCTCCCAATCGGTGTCTGAACCATCTTAAAAGGGAGGAGCTTTCTTTGCATCATCCAGGTATGGGATGCCCCCTCCTGAGGGGCTCATAAACTCAGATCCCTTCTCCCTAATGAAGAGGTAAAAATGCAGAGGAGGACTCTGGGCTCTTACTTACCCTTCCACAGTCACATTAGTAGCGTTCAAGTCTCTTTCGTTTGCATCACATACGCAATCCAATAATTAGGGTATTGCATGGCACCCCCCTTGCGTGCATCACGCGAGCGTTAGGAAAGTGGGCGCTGACTTTTCAGAGTCTGCTTTCCGTGCTTTTGATTGCATCGGCCCCTAAAGCATCAAATAATCAGGGTCATGTTTTAAACTGTAATGTACACACTATGGGTGACGTTGAACCACTTTCTCTACTACACACACATATGTAAGAGAACAGCAAACAATTTTATTATTGCAACTGTAATGTGTCATTATCGCAGTGTAAAGAAGGAGCCCGTTAATTGTGTTTGTATTTTTTTTTATCATTGTACCTCACCTGGAGGAGCCTTTTAGGCTTGAGTGGGTTTATAAATGTGAATGAGAGACACGGAAAGTGGGGTTGTGGGCGTGGTAGTGAGAGCTCATTGGTTCTGCTGGGAGGGTGGGGCTACAGGAAACAGCAAGCTCCTCCCTCCTGGGCTATAAAAGGGACCCAATAGCAGCACAGAAAGTTATCCTGCAGGGAACAGATTAGAGACCTTTTGCTGCTGGTTCTGTAGGGTTTCTCTCTCCATTCTTACCATGAGCTCCCAGATCTGCCAGAACTTCCACCAGGAGAGTGAGGCTGGAGTCAACCGGCTGGTGAATCTGCAGCTGCAGGCATCTTATGTCTACCTGTCCCTGGTAAGTGGGGGGGGGGGAGTGTGTGTGAGGAGCCTGCAGCTGGGAGAGGCGGAGGGGGGGTGGTGGTGTAGAGAGACTCCTTCATGCCCCCTTCTGCCCCTTTACCTTGCCTGCTAAGTACTAAAGAGTGAGGGTAAGTGAGAATGCCAACACTTCTACCCCCTTCCCTGGGATGAGTGTGAGGAAGACGTTTTTGGTTTTTGTTTTTTTTTTCTCTTTCTTTTGGTAAGAATAGAGTGGGAGACTGAGCAGCCTATGAGCTCTGCTCATTCTGCTTTCTCTCCTCTCACTGCCAGTCTGGCACCATTAGGTGTCCTGCTCATGACTTGTGCAGTCTGTGCCAGTAGGGAGGGCTAAGACTTGGCTTGTTTGAGGTGGAGGAAGGGTTAAGGAGGCTTCAGAAATGGCAGCTTCCTGTCTCTCTTCTCTGGAGCCTTCTTACCCCACCTCTAGTGAAGTAGTCACTTTGTTTGGTGGGGGAGGGGCCTGTAACTAAAGCTGCTGGGCTGGAGGGGCAGGTCCAGAAGGTGGCCCCTCACGTATCCTCTCTCCCAGCCTTTCCTCCCTGGGTGTGCTCTGCAATCCTTCATTAGTGGGTGAGCTGCAGGGGCTCTGGGATCCCCTGCTCTGCTGGATTCTGGCACCAGCTGTGAGACTTCTCTCTTACTCCTAACCCCTTGGGAGGGCTTGGCTGCACCTCAGGCTTTTTTGGGGGGCTCCTGGCTCAGGGGATTTAAATGAAGGGAAGGGTTCAGGCTCCCTAGGAACTAAAAGGGTGGGGCTGGCATTTTCTCAGCACTGCAGCCCCTCTTATGGGGGGGAAGCTTTAGTTTCTAGCACCTGCCTTACATGGTTTTTCTTTGGGGGGGGGGAGGGGGATATAAAAGTTGAAAACAAGGTACATTTAATATAAAACCCTCCTCTTCCTTCCTGGCTGTCCTCATTATGTGCTATTGCAGTGAGCAGGGATGGGATCTATCTATCTAGCTCTATTTTACAAGGTGAGCATTCAGTTATGTTTTAAGTAACAAGAGGGATTAGACATTTGAAAAAGAGGCGGTATAAATAGTTTAACCAAAATAGTATATAGGTACAGGTTTCAGAATTGCTAGTATAAATAGTATAGAAATGCAGGATTTGGAATTGCTAGAAGGTGGGTAGTGGGTAGGGTGGAGGTGGGAGGGGAGTATGATCAGGGGGGGGTGGGTCGGAGAGGGTAGTGGGGGGTGAGATGTATTCGGGAGGGTTAAGTGTCAGGTGGAAAGGCTTTTGTAAACAGCCACGTTTTGAGATGGTTTTTTAAAGACTTGGGATGAGGGTTCATTTCTGAGCTGGGGGGAGGGAGTTCCATAGGGTGGGACCTGCTATTGTTATGGCTCGTTTGCGGGTTGCGTTGAGGTGTGCAGTTTTGAGATTGGGGACGGATAGAAGGCCAGTGTTGGAGGACCTGAGGTTTCTTTGTGTGGAGTATAGGTGTATTGCGGTGTTTAGCCAGTTCATTTCGTTTATTTTTTTGTGTAGGAGGGTGAGGGTTTTATATTGGATTCTTTGTGTGATGGGGAGCCAGTGGAGTTCTTTGAGTGGGTGTGATATGGGAGGATTTTCTGCTGTTAGTGATGATCCTGGCTGCGGCGTTTTGTAGAACTTGGAGGGGTTTTAAGTGGATTTCTGGGAGGCCAAGGAGGAAGGAGTTGCAGTAGTCGAGATTTGAGAAAATAATAGATTGAAGGACTGTTCGGAAATAGTGCGTTTGGAGGAGGGGTTTGAGTTTTTTCAGTGTTTGTAGCCTGAAGAATCCATCCTTAATAGTATTAGAGATGTGGCGTTTAAGTTGGTTGTCTATGGTTATGCCTAGGTTTCTTGTGGCTGGCGTGAGTGAGATTCCTGGGATGTTTGGGACCCCTGGGTTGTTTGAATTTCCTGAGTAGTTTGGGGGGGAGATGAGGGACAGTCATCGTGGATGTGGAGGATTTCTGGTTTGGTTGAGGCAGAGTGATAGTTGAGAGCAGGTGGGATAATTTTGAGCTGAGTTTGCTCCATCTTTCCATGGTGTGTTCTTGGCTGTGCTGCTGTGCTATACAGGATTGGGGGGGGGGTGGTCTCTGTGCTCTCCTGGGGGCTTGCTTACTCTTGTACTGCTGTTCTGTTCCAGGGCTATTACTTTGACCGGGATGATGTGGCCCTGGCTAACTTCTCCAGGTTCTTCCGGGAGCAGTCTGAGGAGAAGCGAGAGCAGGCGGAGAAATTCCTGAAGTTCCAGAACAAGCGTGGGGGGCGAGTGGTCCTGCAAGATGTGAAGGTACCTGAGAGGGAGCAGTGGGTGGGCTGTGAGATGCACTCCCAGCTCCTTGTGGGATGAAGGTGTTGCAGATCAATGTCTCGGTTCCTACCTTCTCTCCTGATTAAGAGCCTTAGCTCTGATCTTGCTTATGGCACTAGCAGCATTGTCTGCACTGTCAGGAGTCTTTGCTAATGACTTAGGCATGGAAACCTCAGGTGGGATCCATGAATCTCCAGACAGGTGCTACCTTTCCTTAAAGGTGCCTGTTTACCCTGGGCAGCTGCATAGGCTTGGTGGCTTCCTTTTCTGCTGCTTACTGTGCTTCTCTTGCAGAAGCCAGAATCTGATGAGTGGGGGAATGGGACCCAGGCCATGGAGCATGCCCTGAAACTGGAGAGGACTCTGAACCAGGCACTGCTGGACCTGCACAAGACTGCCATGAGCCATGCTGATCCCCATGTATGTATCTCCTTCTTGAAGATTGGGGCAAGGCACTGCATGACTTTGGGGTGGACACTGTAGTGCTAACTGCATTTCTTAGATCAGTGGTCCCCAAACCTGTCCTGGAGGGCCACCAGCCAGTCTGGTTTTTGGGATATCCTCAATGAATATGCATGAGAATTTGCAAGCACTGCCTCAAGAACATGCAAATTTTCTCTCATGCATATTCATTGTGGATATCCCAAAAACCCGACTGGCTGGTGGCTCTCCAGGACAGGTTTGGGGACCACTGTCTTAGATGAAACTAATCTAGCTGTCAGTAAGTGAGCTACATCAGTACTGGATGTAGGAGACTCCAGAGGCTAAATGTGTCAGGTGGCTGATCACATGGGGCTTTGGGTGTTCAGTCACTTAATGGGACCTGTGCCTGGATAGGTAGAGGCTAATGAGCTTGCAGATGAACTGCATTTCCTCAAACTGATTAGATGGGCTACTGAGTGAGTGGAGAAGCCACCCAGCATTGTTGCTTAGACAGCTTGATCTTATTTCCTGTTCTGCTTCTGGACAGATGTGTGACTTCCTGGAGTCCCACTTCCTGGAGGAAGAGGTGAAGCTCCTGAAGAAGCTGGGAGACCACCTGACCAACCTGAAGCGGGTGCAGGCAGCAGAAGTAGGCATGGGCGAGTACCTGTTTGACAAGCTGACCCTGGGTAAGGACTGTGACTAGATGACAAGAGAAGCAGCACAGTCCCCTTGGAGCACCGCTCTTCTGGGGCCGTTCTCCCACCCTTCTCCAGCACAGACCAGTGGGTGTTGTACTCTGTAACTGAACTGGAAAATAAAAAATGTATTCTTGACACTGGCTGTGGTGGCTTTGCTGTGTTTTGGGGGTGGGGGGGTTCTGTCCACCAATTGCACTTGAGAAGATGTAATCCTTAAGGGGGATATTCCAGCCTTGGCAGAAACTGGGGTGTATAGAAATGACGGCGGAAGACCAAATGGCCCATCCCGTCTGCCCAGCAAGCTTCACACATTTTTTCTCTCATACTTATGAAGTTATGAAGTTCTGCAGTAATGATGTGGCTGCTGTTGGCTCATGAAAATGCCAAGAGTTAGCTCTTTAAGAATAACCTTTTAAAGGGGGAGACTGGGACTAGGAGTGGATCCTAAGGCTGTGCAGCTCCAGAGACTTTGCTATGCCTTTTTGCAGCCCTGGTACAAACTCTACCCCAGAGCCTGCTTCTAGAACAGTCTGTATGTCTGAAGGGTTGTGGGCTCTAGCCTAGAGCTGAACTTGAATGATCCAGGGCTGGTCATGGGACTTGCATTGCTGTATTCAAATTGAATGAATTGTGGTCAAGCCAGGGCTGGTTTCAAACCCCTACTTCATGTGGATCACCAGCAGGAGAAGTGGCCCTTGCACTGCATTTTAACACCATCCCTCTCCTTATCCTACTTCCAGGCTAAGCACAGGGCTGTGTTCTGTTATACAGATGAATGCAGCTTGGGTGACTCTGAAGCCTGGCATTAGACTTGCCTGGAGTGTGGCTGCGCTGCAGGGCTGGGTACTAACAGCTGAGTTACTGGTGCTGGGGGTGACTGGGCAGGCCCTGTGCTCTCAGCACAGCTCTGGGATGAAGGGGGCCCTGTCACTGCTCTAACCTGGGACCTCCTGCAATGGAAGGGGGTTTCCCTATGCAGACTCTGCCTTCTCACCCACCCCTAGTAAGAAGTTGTATCTTCTATATCAGATAATGTAGCTTCCAAGCTCCTGGCTTTTCTAACTCCTGTGGTGGTCTGGCTCTGACCTACTTCCTCTTCTCTTCCTGCGTTCTGCAGTGGCTGCTCTACACTCACTTTATCCTGTCTGCACTGCAGTTATTACTCCTGTGTGCTCTCCACTAGACTCTCTTCTAGATCTTAACCTGAGTTTTCTCGCTATTTCCTGTTATCCCAGGTCCCCTCTTTACCCCTGCTCTTGCTCTCCTTATTACTGCCGGTCATGCTAATTCTGACTCTACTATCCCTAGCAGTCACTCACATTTATTTAGGGATTTTTATACCACAGTACGTAAAAAGATACATCACCGCGGTTTATAATTAGCAACAGGCTTTACAGATAACAGGTAGTACAGACAGTAAACCATAAATTAATATAATGTTTTACATACAGGAATGATATCGGATGTAACTAAAAATCATTTACAAACCTTAGAACATAAAGCTCAATAATAGAGCTGATAGTAACCACAGGAACTAAATTGAACAAAGGAATATTCTATTAAACTAATTGAAAGATCATAATCAGGGATAGTGCGGGAGAACAGGGAGAGGATTAAAATTGGGGGGGGGGGGGGGATGGAAATATAGGGACAAGGAGCAGGGAGTTAAAGGGGGTAGAATATTAAATGTCATTTCGGTTTAATCTGATATCATAGTGGGAAGGCTTGTTCAAACAACCACATCTATGCTTCCTTTAAATCCATCCAAGACTGGGGAGGAAGAGTGAAACTACTGCTCACTGGTTCTGTGATAGCCTGAACCAATTAGCAGCAGTTACCTGGGATGGAGGCAGGGTCACTTCCCCATGCCTTTGTCCTAGACCCTATCTCCTAAACACCACAGCTTGACCTAGAAGCAGGGCCAGCTCTAGGATTAGACAACTGCCTAAGGTGCCCATACACTGGGCCTATCCCTTGCTATTTAAGGGCTGGGGTTACCCCTTCATCTTTGGACTAGGGCTGCCATAATTTTGGCTTGGTCTTACTATCTTCTAGCAGCTGTGATCTCCATGCAGGTACTTGTATGCATGGTTAATCTAGCTGGGGTGGGGGGTGTTACCTGCTTCAGTGTGCAGATGCCACCTCCTATGTATTCAATGTCATGCACACTCTGCTCAGTGGAGCCTCTGTAACAAAAGCTCTACATTTGCAGTTGGGAGTCTCTCCACCCTTGGAAGAATGGTATCAGGTCCTTGCTCATTACTATCTCCCACTGGTACTACAGCCCTTGCTACTTTTTTGTATCTGGAACAGAAACTCAGGGATAGCACATACTCTCCCACCCCTCGAGGTACAAGACATGACAGACAAACCTCTGTTGCAGCAATCTATTCCAGATTTTTCTTAAAGAGAAATTACCATCTGAATGGCAGCTGGACCTGCAGCTAGTATATTCTAGTAAACCCTGCAGAGGATGGCCACTAAGGACCAAACAATCTGAACTGATGCACTTTGAATCTAGGTGAGAATCAAAATAGTGGCATCCATGAGTCTGTAAGTAACTAGGTGATAACTAATGGGTTAACCTTCATACACCCATAAATGTAGGCACTGGTATACAAGCAGCACTGTACCTTTAAAATGATACAGATGTACTTACAGGCATGATATAAAAATATCCCTTCTGTGTGTAGCCTTTACACATGTATTGTAATAACATGCTCACACAAGGGACTAGAGACAATAGGAAGCTCTATATATTGCTCACAAGAAGAGGGGCACTTTCACCTTGGTGGGCTTTTGGGGAGCTGCTGCTACAAGGGTCTACAGCCCCTTGTGCCCTAGCCAGATCAATGTAACACTGCCCACCCCAAGTCAAAAGTGCCCTCCTTATAGTGGTAGATAAAGTGTTAACTTGCTCCCCTGTGCTTCCTTGTCATGTGAGGCTCAATCTCCAGACTTGCTTCTCATTAGTAACAGCACTAAAGTTACACAGGTAACGTGCCAACATCAGCCTTTCCAACAGGTCTCCTTCTTGATGTGCGCAAGTATGGTCATGCATACTTCCTGGCTTCTTAAAGTTTGCATTACAGCTATATGCAGGCTGCATACAAGCAAGTGACCATTTTTTAGCTTGAGCAATGCTTTTAAACTCTCCCTTTGTGTCTAAATTTCAGCATGATGATCAGTTAAGTTTCTTTATAAAACAGTATGTAGGTAAGACCACCAGCACTCTTCCTCCCCCCTGGCACCAAAAACATGAAAGCAGAGCTTAGGTATAAATTATAAGCACGTTAGTCTATAAAATGAAGAATGCAAGGAATGTGGTGGTTTCCCCTCTACCCTGTTATAACATCAATGAAAAGTGACGTATAATTCTCTCACCCCAGCACTCGCGCAGCTGTCCCTTCAGCAAGGCCTCTACACTCCTACCATTAAGTCAGATGTATATGGAGAAAAACCTAATATAAGGTGAACAAAAATTCATATTAAGTAATAAACTCTATAGTAAGTGTCAACTACTTGTACCTAATCTACATGCTCTATTACTATGTGCATAGTGTTAAAGCCTGTGTTCTCCCATTCTACTATAAGCTAACGTATGATATTCAGACATTACACAGAACATGATATATAACAGTTATTTCACTCAACTCAGGGCACAAATTCATTCATCACATTTTTCTCAAACTTTGCTGTCATTGTCTATAATCAGACAACAGTAATCAAACATTTGAGCTAAAAAGGGGTTTGGATCCAAAATTAAATAAATCAGATGATAAAAATCTCTTTAAAAAAAGGAATAAGAGGGGGGGGTGGAAAGAAATCTTTAGGTTCTGTATCTAGCAGAGCAGGAATCATCTTGTTAACCTGTGGCAGAAAATAACTTTTTGTATGTGAGATGGTAACAGCTTACAACAAGACAGACTTCTTCCCTCTTCTCCTCCTGCTTCTATGAAACCTTTTTGCTAAAACGTACTACAGTTGCACAATTACCTATAATGCAACATTTCATGAATAAATTAGGTGTTTGCAGATGTGTATTCTTCTTGTATGTGCTGGAAGCCAAAACGCAGGGTGTAGAGTCAAGCATGGAGAGAAGCAAAACCCTTCACACAAACGTTTCATTTCTTATCAAAATGGAATCCACCCACTTCCAAGACAAGCTGCTCTCTATTTCCAGATCAGAACCATTCATGTAGTTTATTTGGCTCATTTCTTCCTAACCATACTTATGTTTTAGCACACATTCAATGCTAGCTATTTGGGGGGAGGGGGTATATATCACCCACTGTCACTTGGCAAGTTACAGATCCCTCAAATTCAATTACTGTGAAAATCAATTCATTCTCCCACATTTTTAATTCTCTGTTATAAATAGAATTTTTAAACAGAATAAAGGGTTCATTTAAACAAGATTTGTTACAGAATCTTACACAAGTCCCTCACCATGATTCACAAACAGCTCCCGCTCGACCTTCAGATCCCATTCAGACTCCACATGACCCATCAGAGAAGCTTACAAAGGAACCCTACACATCCCCACAACCCAAGCCACCCTTTGTACAGGCACTAGAGAACGGGCCTTCTCGACAGCGGGACCTGCCATCTGGAATACCATCCCTCCAGATCTCAGACTGCAACCCTGCCTGTTAACATTTTGGAAAAAAACTCAAGACCTGGCTGTTCCTACAAGCCTTCCCTTAACCGTTCCGATCCGCTGATAGTGCCACTTGGACAGACCTCTCTGTATATGTATCTAGGCATCGCCAATTTACTGTTTGTTAATTTCATCTCGTCTAACCTCTGACTCTAGCTTCTTCAACTCCCAAGTTCACTCGACCTTGTTTATTGTAACTTTGCTTCTTCTTTAATGGTAATGTTAATGTGTTAACCCTTGTTCACCAATATGATATGATCACTATCATGAATGTAGGTATAGAAAAGAGATAAATAAATAAGATTTCTCCTCTGTTTGTATTTGTAAAGGAAAGACACTTCCAGGGTCCTACATCCCCCTTTCTCTCTGCTGTTAACTCCTCAACTCCCTCTATCCTTTCAGGTTCTAAAACTTCATCACTGGGAATTACTTCTACAGCAATGGAATCATTAAGAGCCTCACTAAAGAAATTTGCATGTCTCTTTCTGACCAGATCTTGAGCCCATTCCTGCTCAGAGATTTGGGGAGACAACCGTTCTTCAACTTGATGCTCTATGTCAGGCACACCCTGATTAAGTGTATACTGACAATCAGACAAAAGCATGAGACTTGATCACAAACAGTTACTGACATTTTCCAACTTTGCATTAAATTGTTTGTGACCAGTGCAGACTGACCTGCGATCAGGAAACTGGTCAAAAGGATTGCTAGACTTACCCTTGATACACATCTCTTCTGCAGTACCTAATTGTGCAAATATGTGGCAGATAACCAGTAAACTAAGCAGATGTGTGCAGGGAACCACAGTATTTTGTAAAAAGACTTCTTTTACCTGCGCTCAGCTATTAATTCCTGCTCCAGGCAGGTGTTAATACCTGACAGCAAAATGTTCGCCTGAGATGCACACTTGGTTTTTGTGCATGCGGAGTGAAGGAGTAATAGCCTCATTCACGTCCATTTGCATGTGATGAGTGCTATGGCATTCACTCCGTGTCCGACGCGGGTTAAATAGGCACTAATCCCCCTGTTGCATTAGGGGTGGAATAGCGCCTGTTTAACTCGCATCGGAGTGCGGGTTATACAGTGAGCTCGGCTGAGCGCACTGTATTGCATCGGCCCCTTAGAGAGCCAGAGGAGAATGAGGCGGTCATGGAGTCTCAAAAGGCAAGCTGCGGGGCTCTGCACTAATTGAAACCCCCTAAACTGAGCTTCAATAATCTCGCTGAGTCAGCACCCAAGCATGGATCAAGGGCACCAGGTCAGCCTTTTCAACAAAAGGACGGAGATTGCGTATGTGATGCAAATGAAAGAGACTTGAACGCTACTAATGTGACTGTGGAAGGGTAAGTAAGAGCCCAGAGTCCTCCTCTGCATTTTTACCTCTTCATTAGGGAGAAGGGATCTGAGTTTATGAGCCCCTCCCTTTTAAGATGGTTCAGACACCGATTGGGAGAACAGCCTTAGTAACTCAGGCCCTTTCAGATTGCTGCTGTTGCACAAGTGTTCCCAAGTAATATCCATAAAGACTAAAATGAAAGGAGACCAAACCGAGCACAACATACAACCTGATAGTAACAGTAATGTTAGGGGTTACAGAGGATCAGGAGCAGGGCCCTGCATCAGGTTCTCATGCTGGTCCCATGGCTGAATCCCCATAGTTTGCTGCTTCCCCAGGAGCAGGGAGAGTTTGAGGGAAGTCTTTGATTGTCGCTGTTGGTCTTCCCTCTCACATTTAGTACTTTGCACAGCATCGGAGGAATTGCATTTCTTGTTTCTCTTTCTCCAGTGTCAAATTGCAATCAGAGTCTTCCTTCTTGTGGTTTCCAGCTGAATTTTTTGTCTGTGCCTTTCTTTTGCTAACCTGGGATCAATTGTCCTGTGTTTGTGAGGCTCTGCAGGTTTTTCACATTGGTGACTGAGGTGAGGTGTTCTGCAGTCGAGTATTTGTCCCTCACATCGGGATCAATGCAATAAGCTATGTGTGAAAATGTGCATCCACACTGGCCGCCCATTTTTTGTAAAGTTCACACAGCCACATCTCCTGGGCACCCGATTTAAGAAGCTGCTGTGCTAATAAGGACACACTAGGGCTCACTTGTGTATCCCTATAGCATCCTTGGCACCAGGTGTCCAGGAGACGTGGCGTGCGTGGGTTAGGAAAACAGATGTTCATAAATTGAGCATCGTTTTTCCTAACCTGACCACCTTCAAGACTTTTATTTTCTACTGCTGCCTTCTGTTGTTCTTACTACTTAGTATCGTGATCATATCAAGTAGGAGTACCAGTATGTTTGGCTTTTCTGTGAAAGCTTGGAGCACGTAAGCCAATGCCAGCTCCAGGGCTGGCGTTAAGTTTTGCATGTTAAACGTTTGTGTAGGGCGCACAGGAATTTTTTGCATTAGGACTAATAGCCTCATCTATCTGACATTTACATGTGATGAGCGCTATTAGCGACATGCTGGGGTTTGGACATGCTAATCAGGAATTATTCTAGTGCGTCCAGAATGTGCATCCAACTTTACATCAAGCAGTGCCCTAGACTGAGTGCACTGTTTTGCATCAGCCCCATTGGGAGTGATTCAGCTTCTCTGCTTGCTCCACATGATCTTTATCTTAGTTGAAGAAAGCAGAATGTCCTTTGCATACTGAATAGGCTTCATTCTTGCTTTCCTGATGATATTACCCAGTGGCAGAGCGTGCATATTAAAAAGTAAAAGTGAGAGCACAGAGCCCTGAGTGACTCCATACAGTAACCTCTGTGGCAAGGATTGTAGACCCTGTGTGAAGCTGCTCAGCCCTGTCCTGGAGGAATGACCTCAAACATCGGAATAACAATTCCCTTGATAGCAAGAGCTGACTATCTAGTTAAGAAAAGGGAAAGGCCAACTGTATTGAAGGTGAAACAAAGGTCCAACAGGGCCAGTCCTGAACCCAACCCATTAGCTGACTCCCTATGGAGATCATCTAGGAGTGCAGCACATGCTGCACAGTCTCACAAACACACCCATACAGACACAATCACAGATAAACACACACGCTGCTGCTAATATCTCAGAATCAGAGAGCAGATAACTGCCTGCTGTCAGTTTTCAAAACAACACAGCCTGATCTTTCTGTTCTATGACTCTTCTGCAGTACCTAATTCTGCAAATATGTGGCAGATTACTAGTAAACCAAGCCGATGTGTGCAGGGAATCACAGAGCAAAGGCACATCCTGAAGGTGACTCCCCGTGGGTGCTGTCTGTAAAGGTCTCTGCTCTGTGCCTCTCTGAGAGTGCTACATATGTATGGTGTCTATTCCATGAATCTCTCCAGGTGTTCTGTCTTCCCTGCCTCCCTGTGTGTGCTGCCTGGAAATGCATGAGCAGATGTCTGCTCTGTGAGTCTCTCTCGCTGTGCGAGCTGCCTGCGAATGCAGGTGTGTGTGTCTGCCCTGCAAGTACTCTGTATATGAGTACCAAGAGAGAAAATGTTACATGGCAGCCTCCTGTGCCCGGGCTACACTGGTGAAAGAGTCTGGTACAGGATTCCTCCTGAATAGCCATAGTTGGGCTATAAATCTCATTGTAAGTGAGTCTTAATTAACCATAATTTAACAGCTCCAGATGGCTAATGTGAGAGCTATGGCTGCAAATTGAAACACCTAACTTGCAGATGCTGGCTTAAAGTAAGAAAGAAGGAGATGTAAAAAGCTGTGTGCAACAGTGATTCTTTGAATGAGCCACAGAGAATGAACAGTTTTGTTTGTGGGGTTCCTGAGCTCGTACGTCTTTTGTTTCCTAGCAAAGAAGACCTATGATGAGAGTATTCTCTGTATAAATTCTATCTGTATTATTTTATTTACTTGTATTGATTAAAGCAATACTGCTGAACTGCTGTGTGATAATTCTCTTTGTTGGTTATATACACCATATATTCACCATATTTAGTAAAGTAAATGTTGCTTTTACAAGATTTTGTACACTGTGTTCTATGATGTAATATATAACCACTCAGCCTAACCTTTTACATCACATACAGGATATTGCATCACTGTAACACTTTTTTGGGAATGGGATTAGGGGTTATTTTTTCATTTTGTTAGATTTATTTGGAAAGTGACAAAAAAAAATACATGCGTAATCAAGGGTAAGTCTAGCAATCCTGTTGACCATTTTCTTGATAACATGGCAGTCTGCACTGGTCACAAACAATTTAATGCAAAGTTGGAAAATGTCAGTTTCATAGAAGCAGGAGGAGAAGAGGGAAGAAGTCTGTCTTGTTGTAAGCTGTTAAAATCTCACATACAAAAAAAAGAAGTTATTTTCTTCTACAGGTTAATAAGATAATGCCTGCTCTGCTAGATACAAAACCTGAAGATTTATTTTTCCCCACTTCTTCCTTTTTTTAAATAGATTTTTATCATCTGATTTATTTAATTTTGGATCCAAACCCCTTTTTTAGCTCAAATGTTTGATTGCTGTCCGTCTATAATGAGACAACAGTAAAGTGTGAGGAAAATGTGATGAATGAATTTGTGCCCTGAATTGAGTGAAATAACTGTTATATATCATGTTCTGTGTAATGTCTGAATGAATCTGAATATCATACATTAGCTTATAGTAGAATGGGAGAACACAGGCTTTAACACTATGCACATAGTAATAGAGCATGTAGATTTGGTACAAGTAGTTGACACTTACTAGAGAGTTTCTTTATTACTTAATATGAATTTTTGTTCACCTTATATTAGGATTTTCTCCATATACATCTGACTTAATGGTAGGAGTGCAGAGGCCTTGCTGAAGGGACAGCTGCGAGAGTGCTGGGGTGAGAGAATTATACATCACTTTTCATTGATGTTATGACAGGGTAGAGTGAAAACCACCACATTCCTTGCAAGAGAATGAATTATTGCATTCATTTTATAGAGTGAAATCCTTACAATTTATGCATAAGCTCTGCTTTCATGTTTTTGGGGCCAGGGGGGTAGGTATGGTGGTGGTCTTACCTACATACTGTTTTATGAAGAAACATAACTGATGATCATGATGAAATTCTTAGGACACAAAAGGTAGATTTTTTCCCTTGGCCTGGAGATTGAGTTTAAAACAGTTGAGTGTTAAGCCTCATATGACAAGGAAGCAGAGGGGTCCTGAACACAGTGGGGGGGGGCGGCAATCTGATACTCTAGATATTTACCACTGTAAGGAGGGGCGGGTTACATTGGTCTTTCCGGGGGAACAAGGGGCTGTAGACCAGTGTAGCATCATCATCTCTTCCTAACCCACCAAAAAAAAAAAGCCCACCAACTTGAAAAGTGTCCCTCTTTCAGTGGACAATACATAGAGATTCATTTTCTCGCTCTAGTCCCTTATGTGAGCGTATTAAGACACATGTGAAAGGCTGCACACAGAAGGCATATTTTAAGATCACCACATACTTACAGGCATGAATAGACTTAGTTGATAGGTACTACCCAAATTTTTATTGCCTGTTGGAAACAGGATGCTGGGCTTACTGGACCCTCGGTCTGACATGTTATAGCTCTGCTGGTGTAGCTACACATACCATTGGTGGGTACATGCAGGTTGCTTTGAAGATTAACCCATTAGTTCTCATCTAGTTACTTACAGACCCATGGATACCACTATTTTGATTCTCACCTCCATACAATCTGAATCTATGTATTTTTGTTGGGCCGTAAGTGGCTGTTCTGTGCATGGTTTACTAGAATATGCTTGCTGCAAGTCCAGCTGACATGCAGAGGGTAAATTTAAGAAAGAACTAGAATAGATGTTTGTAACAGGATTTTGTTTTTCATTTCTTGCACCATTCTTTGGGGGGGGGGGGGGGAAGAATGTGCTACAGGTGGGTTTGTTCCAGATACAAAAAAAAAGACTATCAAGCTGTGCAGTACCAGTGAGAGATGGTACTGAGCAAGGACCTGATACCATTCTTCAAAGGGGGAAAGACTCCCCAAAGCAGATGTAGAGCTTTTGTTAGAGAGGCTACACTAAGCAGAGTGTGCATGAGGTGGGATACACTAAGCAGTAAACCCCAAAACCCATGCATACGAGTACCTGAATGGAGATCACAGATGATAGGAGATACTGAGACCAAGCCAGAATTATGGCAGCCCTAGTCCAAAGAGGAAGGGGTAACCCCAGCCCTTATAGCCAAGGAAAGCCCCACTGTATGGGCACCTTAGGTAGTTGTCTAATCCTAGAGCTGGCCATGCTTCTAGGTCAAGCTGTGGTGTTTAGGAGATAGGGTCTAGGACAAAGGCATGGGGAAGTGACCCTGCCTATCACAGAACCAGTGAGCAGTAGTTTCACTCTTCTGCTCCAGTCTTGGATGGATTTAATGAGAGGCAAGAGAGCATAGACGTTCGTGATGGAGTCAAAGTTAGCATGACAGGCAATAATAAGGACAGCAAGAGCAGGGGTAGCAGGAAATAAAGAAAACTCAGGTTAAGATCTAGATGAGACTAGTGGGAGCACAAAGTAGTAATAAATGCAGTGCAGACAGGATAGCATGAGTGTAAAGCAGCCACTGCAGAAGGCAAGAAGAGAAGAGGAAGTAGGTCAGAGCCAAACCCCCACAGGAGTTAGAAAAGCCAGAGGCTGGAAGCTATATTATTGATATAGAAGATACAAATTCTTACTAGGGGTGGGTGAGAAGGCAGAGAGTCTGCATAGGGAAACCCCCCTCCCCATTGCAGGAGGTCCAAGGTTAGAGCAGTGACAGGGCCCCCTTCATCCAAGAGCTGTGCTGAGAGCAGAGGGCCTGCCCAGTCACCCCCAGCAACTCAGCCTTGCAGTGCACCCACACTCCAGGCAAGTCTAATGCCAGGCTTCAGAGTCACCCAAGCTGCATTCATCTGTATAACAGAACACAGCCCTGTGCTTAGCCTAGAAGTAGGATAAGGAGAGGGATGGTGTTGAAGGCAGTGCAAGGGCCACTTTTCCCCATGATTTAGCCCAAGCTAGAAGCAGCTGGTGATCCACATGAAGTAGGGGTTTTAAAACCAGCCCTGGCTTGACCACAATTCATTCAATTTGAATACAGCATTGAAAGTCCCAGGACCAGTTCTGATCATTCGAGTTCAGCCCTAGGCTAGAGCCCACAACTCCTCAGACATACAGACTGTTCTAGAAGCAGGCTCTGGGGTAGAGTTTGTACCAGGGCTTCAAAAAGGCATAGCAAAGTCTCTGGAGCTGCACAACCTTAGGATCCACTCCTAGTCCCAGCCTCCCCCTTTAAAAGGTTATTCTTAAAGAGCTAACTTTCTTGGCATTTTCATGAGCTAACAGCAGCCAGATTACTTTAGAAAACCAGAGCCATATGAAGTTCTGAACTCCCCAGCTTCTGCCAAGGCATGAACATCCCCCTTAAGGATTACATCTTCTCAAGTACAATTGGTGGACCCCCCCACACACACAGCAAAGCCACCACACAGCCAGTGTCAGGAATACATTTTTTATTTTCCAGTTCAGTTACAGAGTACAACACCCACTGGTCTGTGCTGGAGAAGGGTGGGAGAACGGCCCCAGAAGAGTGGTGCTTCTCTTGTCATCTAGTCACAGTCCTTACCCAGGGTCAGCTTGTCAAACAGGTACTCGCCCATGCCTACTTCTGCTGCCTGCACCCGCTTCAGGTTGGTCAGGTGGTCTCCCAGCTTCTTCAGGAGCTTCACCTCTTCCTCCAGGAAGTGGGACTCCAGGAAGTCACACATCTGTCCAGAAGCAGAACAGGAAATAAGATCAAGCTGTCTGGCTTCTCCACTCACTCAGTAGCCCATCTAATCAGTTTGAGGAAATGCAGTTCATCTGCAAGCTCCTTAGCCTCTACCTATCCAGGCACAGGTCCCATTAAGTGACTGAACACCCAAAGCCCCATGTGATCAGCCACCTGACACATTTAGCCTCTGGAGTCTCCTACATCCAGTGCTGATGTAGCTCACTTACTGATAAACTACATTGGTCTAATGTAGCAAAGTACTACAGGTAGCACTACAGAGTCCACCCCCCACCCACTACTCCTGAGGCAGGGCACTGCATTAATTCAGTCTTCAAGAAGGAGATACATACATGGGGATCAGCATGGCTCATGGCAGTCTTGTGCAGGTCCAGCAGAGCCTGGTTCAGAATCCTCTCCAGTTTCAGGGCATGCTCCATGGCCTGGGTCCCATTCCCCCACTCATCAGATTCTGGCTTCTGCAAGAGAAGCACAGTAAGCACCAGAAAAGGAAGCCACCAAGCCTATGCAGCTGCCCAGGGTAAACAGGCACCTTTAAGGAAAGGTAGCACCTTGTTTGTGGAGATTCATGGATTCCACCTGAGGTTTCCATGCCTAAGACATTAGCAAAGACTCCTGACAGTGCAGACAATGCTGCTAGTGCCATAAGCAAGGTCAGCAGAGCTAAGGCTCTTAATCAGGAGAGAAGGTAGGAACCGAGACATTGATCTGCAACACCTTCACCCCACAAGGAGCTGGGAGTGCATCTCACAGCCCACCCACTGCTCCCTCTCAGGTACCTTCACATCTTGCAGGATCACTCGCCCCCCACGCTTGTTCTGGAACTTCAGGAATTTCTCTGCCCACTCTCGCTTCTCCTCAGACTGCTCCCGGAAGAACCTGGAGAAGTTAGCCAGGGCCACATCATCCCGGTCAAAGTAATAGCCCTGGAACAGAACAGCAGTACAAGAGTAAGCAAGCCCCCAGGAGAGCACAGAGACCCCCATCCTGTATAGCACAGCCAAGAGCCCCCATCCCTGCTCACTGCAATAGCACAAAATGAGGACAGCCAGGAAGGGTTTTATATTAAATGTACCTTGTTTTCAACTTTTATATCCCCTTCCCCCCCCCCCCAAAGAAAAGCCATGTAAAGCAGGTGCTAGAAACTAAAGCCTCCCCCCCCCCATAAGAGGGGCTGCAGTGCTGAGAGAATGCCAGCCCCACCCTTTAGTTCCTAGGGAGCCTGAACCCTTCCCTTCATTTAAATCCCCTGAGCCAGGAGCCCCCCCAAAAAAGCCTGAGGTGCAGCCAAGCCCTCCCAAGGGGTTAGGAGTAAGAGAGAAGTCTCACAGCTGGTGCCAGAATCCAGCAGAGCAGGGGATCCCAGAGCCCCTGCAGCTCACCCACTAATGAAGGATTGCAGACCACACCCAGGGAGGAAAGGCTGGGAGAGAGGATACGTGAGGGGCCGCCTTCTGGACCTGCCCCTCCAGCCCAGCAGCTTTAGTTACAGGTCCCTCCCCCCCCAAACAAAGTGACTACTTCACTAGAGGTGGGGTAAGAAGGCTCCAGAGAAGAGAGACAGGAAGCTGCCATTTCTGAAGCCTCCTTAACCCTTCCTCCACCTCAAACAAGCCAAGTCTTAGCCCTCCCTACTGGCACAGACTGCACAAGTCATGAGCAGGACACCTAATGGTGCCAGACTGGCAGTGAGAGGAGAGAAAGCAGAATGAGCAGAGCTCATGGGCTGCTCAGTCTCCCACTCTATTCTTACCATAGGAAAGACGAGGGAGTCAAAAAAAACCAACCCAAAAACATCTTCCTCACACTCATCCCAGGGAAGGGGGTAGGAAGCATTGGCATTCTCACACTTACCCTCACTCTTTAGTTCTTAGCAGGCAAGGTAAAGGGGCAGAAGGGGGAATGAAGGAGTCTTTCTACACCAACTCCCCCCCCCCTCCTCTCCCAGCTGCAGGCTCCTCACACACACTCCCCCCCCCTACTCTCCCAGCTGCAGGCTCCTCACACACACTCCCCCCCCCCCCCCTACTCTCCCAGCTGCAGGCTCCTCACACACACTCCCCCCCCCTACTGTCCCAGCTGCAGGCTCCTCACACACACTCCCCCCCCCTACTGTCCCAGCTGCAGGCTCCTCACACACACCCCCCCCCCCCCCCCACTTACCAGGGACAGGTAGAGATAAGATGCCTGCAGCTGCAGGTTCACCAGCCGGTTGACTCCAGCCTCACTCTCCTGGTGGAAGTTCTGGCAGATCTGGGAGCTCATAGTAAGAATAGAGATGTGGAAAACCCTACAGAACCAGCAGCAAAAGGTCTCCAATCTGTTCCCTGCAGGATAACCTCCTGAGCTGCTATTGGGCCCCTTTTATAGCCCAGGAGGGAGGAGCTTGCTGTTTCCTGTATCCCCGCCCTCCCAGCAGAACCAATGAGCTCTCAAGAGTTCTCAGGTATGGACAGCAAAGGCTTGTTTTTTTATCCTTATTAGTTTTATTTATTGGGTGTTATTTGCTATGTGTGCTGTTCTGAAATATTTTATCAGTGCTTGGGAACATTTTAAAAAATGCATATGATTTTAATTAATAGAAATTATTCTATTTATCAGTAGTTTTAAAATATTCTTTTGTTAGTATGGTTTTACTATTATAATTGATGCTTTATGTTTCATGATTTTATTTGTTTTATGAGGAATGGTGGTTCTGTTTTTCCATTGTTACACAGAGTCTGGCTTCTTGGGATTTCCATTTCAGTTTTTGTCTAATTTGTGGTCCTTTATTCTGTATTTGGTGAGGGTCTGTCTCTGCCATGTGCGTTACCATGATGAGAGATTCTGCTAGCGTGTAGTGTCTGTGTAGGGATCTATAGCAATTGAGTCCTGGTTTTGCCCCATCACATGCATAGATTTGTACATCTTAGGGAAATCAATGACACAATCATAACGTACAAATTCTTGCATGTGATGGGGTAAAACCAAGACTGGATCAGCCAGTTTGATCAACCTGGGGACCCCACAGCCACTCATGTTTTTAGAATTGCCACAACGAATATGTACTAAGTGTACTAATACAAACAAAAGTTTTAGTTCCATAGCACTGCTTACAGTTAATCAGAAATTTCACACAGGACAGAAACCATTTAGGTGTTCAGAATGTGATAAAAGTTGCAGTAAGAAATCTATCCTATTAAATCATCAAATGATACACAGTGGAGAGAAACAATTTAAATGTGCTGAATGTGATAAACATTTCAGTCAGAAAAGGAATCTGCAACATCATGAAATGACACATAGGAGAGAGAAACCATTTAAAGGTTCTAGTTTGAAACACACTCTACAACAGCATGAAAAAATACACATGGGAGAGAAACGATTTAAATGTTCTGAAACTGATAAATGTTTCAAGAGTGAAGGCAGCCTCCAAAGGCATGAAATTAGGCACATGGGCCAGAAACGATATAAGTGTACTGAATGTGATAAATATTTTAATTGGAAAGACAGCTTGCAACAACATGTAATGAAGCACACGGGACAGAAACCATTTAAATATTCGATAAGTTTATTCGGTAAGACAGACTGTGTTAACGTGAAAACATGTACATGTGAGAGAAACCATTTAAATGTTCAGAATGTGATAAGGGTTTTGATCGTAAAGACAGCCTGCAACAACATTTAATGAAGCAGATGGGACAGAAACCATTTAAATGTTTGGAATGTGTTACATGTTTCATTCTTTAAAGGAATCCTGCTGAAACATAAAATCATCCACCTGGAAGAGAAACGATTCAACTGTTCTGAATGTGATAAATATTTCAATCATAAGGACAGCCTGCAACACTATGTAATGAGGCACATGGGACAGCAACAATTTAAATGTTCGGAATGTGATAAATGTTTTACTCAGAAAAAACCTTTCCAATGTGCATACCAGGAGATACATGCATGACTGCGGGCCTCTTAAAATCCGCGTGGCCCAGTCACACGCATATCTCCCAGATTTGCCGCAGGTAGGACTTTTTAAATTCGCCTTTTTGTGTGGTTCTTATAAAAAGCAAGCCAAAAGGTAGGAAATAGCTTAGAGTATGTTTTTATGTCACTATTAACTTTGCTGCAATCTCTTGATACTGGTTTAGACATTCTTACTGGCATTTTCTATCCTATATTGTTTTTGGAAGTGTGCCACTTTTTTTTCTCTCTCTTATTTGTGGCTCCTGAGTTCTTATTTTTGTTTTTGACATTTGGTTTGGACAAATGTGCAAAGATGACTTTCCTTAGAGGAAAACTAAGCAAAATGGTAAACATCTTCCTGACTGGAGAATGCAATATAAAGGAACAGGTGCAAGAGGGTGTATACAAATATTTAGGAGTAGAGGAAGCTGGAAACATTCAATATAAACTACTAAGAGAAAAGACCAGTAAAGACTGAAAAGTGCTTTATCAGCACGGAATAAGATACAAGCTATTAATCAGCTTGCACTCTCATACAGCTTTGGAATAGATTAGCCCCATAAATATCTTGAAATATTGGGTGCTAAAATAAGAAAGATCTTCCATGCCCATCAGATAACCTGCAAGAAACAGTGCATACCATGATTGTATATCCCTAGAACTGAGGGTGGTACGGGTATTATAGAAATGGGTTACACGCACAAAGGCAAACCGTGCATACCATGATTGTATATCCCTAGAGCTGAGGGTGGTATGGGTATTATAGAAATCGCTTACACGCACAAACGCAAATTTGAAAAGCCCCAGGCATGCCAAAGCTGGGAGATATGCGAGTACCTCAGGCCGGCGCACCGCACACCGATTTTAAGAAGCACCCGAGTAGCCATGTATCTCCCGGTATGCGCGCAAATGGGAAAGGCAAAACAGGGGGGGTGGGCTATGGGCGGTCTGGGTCTATAACATTTATTTCTTTATTTATTTATTTATTTAAGTTCTTTTAATATACCGATGCTCTAGACCAAGTCTTATCGTACCAGTTTACAATGGAACAAGGGGAAACCATTAAACAACTGTATCGAAGATAAAGTTACATTAAACAGGGAGCAAAAACATGGGCTTTGGAAGACAGGAAAGATATCAAAATATAACTGGAGAGTACTGAGAGTAGTTATCAACAAGAACAATTAAGTAGCGAGAGTAATAAAGTTTAACAAAAGGTTAAAGAATTCGGCTGGTGATTTATCATAGGCAATTATTAGGAAAAAAGTTTCCTGTAAAAAGGGAGGAACAGGGGAGGTAAGCGGGGGGCGGGGGTGTCAGGGCAGGAAATGTGAAATGTGCGTGTAAGTATTTCCATGCACAAGCACACACTGGGGTCCCCTACCGCATATCTTTACTTCTGCTATGGATGGCGCGTAAGTAATGAAACAAAAAACAAAAAAAGCTAGGTAGTGGGATTTTAAGGATTGGGACTAAAAGGAGGCATATTAGCTATTCTTTACCTGGGCATACTGGGAGCAGACTGGGAAAACTGGGAATTGGGTCGGCATGTGTCTCTAATAAAATCCCCCTCCGCCCCCCACTTTCAGGGTAGAACCGGCATTTGTGCGCTTCAATGTAAAATTGCACGCACACGTAGGCACACAGAGCCGATGTTATATCGTACGCACATATATGTTCTAAAATGGCCGTGGCTCTGGGCGCGAGCTGGCATACGTGCGTACGTGTGTTCCCGTGCGGCTGTTTCAAAGTTCCCGTCATAGAGCTATTCTCATAGGCCTTCGGGGAAGTGCCCAAAAGATGTTGAAGCATGAAAGCACCGCCAGTAATAAGGGGGAGAGGATGAGCAGTATACACACTGGTAACAAAGCATGTAGCACTAGTATAGCGCTACAAGTTCAAGGATCCTTGGCAAAGTAAGCAAAAGTCCAGTAAGGATGTGGTCAAAGCATTTCCAGCTTTTATTCAAAGGTACTGGGCCTTTTCCCCAGTAAAGGAGCGGACTGGGAGGGAACTGCCTAAGCCCCCTAACTGCCCTGACTCCTACTACCCTTGCTTTTTGTTTTTTCACTTACCTGCAGTCCGGAGCAGCAGCAACTTGTGGATCGCATGGAGAAAGCAAAGTACCAAGCAGCATGGGCAGAATTCAAAGGGCCCCCTCCATGGCCATTATTTTTATTTTTATTTCTTTCCTAGGTGATCCGATGGCACATTCATCACATGGGGGTATGCACGAGGAAACGTGCCAGTTGGTGGTACACATTTATGCCAAACCATGCTTAAAAAAGGACCAACATTTGTATTCAGCTGCAGAGTAAAGCAGAGGACCTTCTCTGGCTCACTTTGCTGGGATATTCAGTGGTGCAACATGCCATGGACTATGCGTGCCTCGCTTACGTTTATCTGGCTAACTTTAGTCCTCTTATCCGGACATTGTTGAAAATTGGCGTTTATTCAGCTAATTTAGCTGGAACCACCCTGCCCCTGAGCTTGAGGACCTGGGACTAGATTTCAAACTCCATAGAGTGTGGATTAGAAGTGGGAGGGGGATGGAAGGGAGAAAGCTACTAGGCATTCTTCCTGCCACCCCCCCCCCCCCCCCACTAATTAACAGCAATTAAAGGGTAAGCATGACCAAAATGTTCCCTTATGGCCATTGGGTGGGGGAAGTAAGGGCAGGATGTTAACAGGAGGGAGAGGAGCTGAGCAGGGGCTCATTTAAATCCCTTAAGCTCATCATTTTTGATGGGCATTTTAGGTGGTAGATAAATATCTTTCTATCTTATGGCCTTACTCCTGATACCGTATCCTTCCACCTATGTTACTGTTATAATTAGTGAGGTTTGGGTGGACCCTTGGACACTGTGGCAGCTGACCACACCCACAGGGGGAAGTCCCGTGAGGGGCCACAGGTCAGGCTCAGCTCTGGACACACAAACACAGAGATTGATCTTTTATTAGACAATGTGGTGAAGTCACCAGAGGTGGCAGTAGTGAGCAGCTGGCATAGCCCGGCTGGGCTGGTATCCCTCAGGCGCTGGAACAGCGACTCCTCCGGTAGCAGTGCTGTAGTGGAAAGAACTGAGAATGATGAGTACAGTGGAATATGCACAAGCCCCAGTATGGAGAACCCCAGGATAGGGAGAACAGACCCTCGAGGAGCGAGTACCTGATCCCTGAGAGGCTTGAAGGTAATGTACTCACACAGCGGTTCCACGAAGGAGATGGCACTAGGGCTGGAACGGAGGCAGGCCCTCGAGGAGCGAGTACCTGATCCCTGAGAGGCTTGAAGGTAATGTACTCACACAGCGGTTCCACGAAGGAGATGGCACTAGGGCTGGAACGGAGGCAGGCCCTCGAGGAGCGAGTACCTGGTTCCAGGGAACAGCTCTGAGGTGGAGATGGTAGTTTTCTGCAATTTAAATTCAAGATAAAAGCCTCCATGCTAGTGCTGTTGGGTATGCCCTGCATACAAGACTTAATTATACACCAGAAATAGTTAAAATTAGCCAACAGAATCCAACTATTCCCAACCTGTAACTTCTATGTGGGAGATATAGGCAGGTCAGGGACATTGAACTGTGTCCCAGTGTTCTTGTTCCTGCTCCCCATCCCCAGCTCTCTCCCCCAATTTAAGAGCCTCCTCTCTCTCCCTATTCCTGAATCATTTTTCCATCTCCATCTTACCAATAACCAACTCCTTCTCTAATCTGGGTCCTCTTTCATTCTCTCTCAGCCTGCCCCTTATCTAGGATCCTTTCTCCCTTCTTCCTCTCCCTCAATCCCTGCTCCTGTTATCTCTCTCCCTTCTCCTGCCTCCCTCCTGCTTTTCTTCCCCCTTCGACCTTCTATTCAAACCCCTCTCCTGCTACGGCCCAGCTTCTCCTCTCAATCCTCTCCCTTCCCTAGGTTGGCAGGAGCAGCAGTGCATAATATTTTGTAGGCATCCTGTGCCTCCTCCCCAAGCATTCACGCCACTCCTCACCTTTCCCACCCAAGCATTCACCCCTTCTCTTCTCCTAAATCGTCTCCTGGTGATTCCCTCCTCTGCCACCTGCTGAGTCCTAAAGCACAGGCATCCAAGGGGCATGGACTCGCCAAGCAGAGCACAGCAGCAAAATGCCTTGTACTCTAGGTAGCAGGTATGGGTGGGGAGAGGCTGGCTCTTTTCTGCCCTTCACTGCTGTTGTGGTGGATTCCTGCTCCTGCCCCTCCTCTCCATTGTTCCTCAGTGCTGTCTGGTTGCTGTAGGGACAAGATTTTGGGTACTGTCCAAAAGAATTTGGCAGAAGGCCATGGAGGAGGATCCAGCACTGCAGTACAGGAAGAATGTCCCACACCACACGGGTTGAGAAGCACTGTCTTATAGTATTCTTTACTGATCTTTTCTCTCAGTACTTTATGCTGGATATTCCACCTTCCTCTACTTCTAGATATTTACAGTATAATACACCTTCCTGCTCCAGTTCCTTTTTAATGCAATTTTCAGTCAGGGAGATGTTTTCAGGTTTCCTTAATTGTTCTCTAAGAAAGTTCACCTTTGTACATTGTCCAGGCCAAATGTCATTCGAGAAACTCTTCACTACTCGGAGTTGGTCTGTTAAATGAGCATCACAGAAGCAATAGAGTTTCACATTACCTACAAACAGTAGGTGAGATGTCATTGGTTGAGCAGTGGTAGCTTTAAGTTTAAAGTTTAAGTTTTAATGCCAGACAGAGTAAGAGCAGTGTCAGAGAATCGCTCTGAAATATTTGTCGCTGTATGTTCAGAATCACAAATTGTCCATCTTCATAATTCAGACAGAGTGTAATCTGGCATGGTTTTGTGGTGAATTTGATGTATTAAATCAGTGCAGGGTTCACTTTGTACATTTCAAGGCAATTTATTATCCAAGAATGTGGGATGCTATCAAAGGCTTTCTTATCAATCCATGCTATACTAGGTTTCAACTATTTATACATTTGGCCATAATGGCTTTACTCAGCATCAACTGTTCTTTTGCTCTGCATACTCTTCTTTTTCAATATGGATTCTCTTACCTATTCTTAGGTCACATTTCCACTAGAACCTTTTCTCCCAGTCAGAACATTTAAATGCTTTCTTATTCCTGTGTGTAATTTTATGCAATTGCAGGTCACTTCTCACATTGAAACATTTATCACATTCAGAACCATTAAATGGTTTCCCTGCAGCATGGACTATTTAATGTATTCAGTGAAGATAACTTTCAAACAACTATGCATAGCAACATAGACATGCATACATGGCTGCACATAGATCTATGCTAGTATTTTATAACCCATGTGTATCAGATATGAGCACATTATAAAATACACAAATCTTTACCGAGCACCTATGCGCGAATACAAGCAAAGAATTGAAATAGTGCATATCAATGCAATGAACACACATTCTTTACCCACCTATTTTTAAAATGTATAAGCGTATATTTTACATGTGAAAATAAAGTAGTACTTACTTCCATAAGTTTGGATTTACATGCCTAAGTTGTATTTTAAAACATACGCTCGTGAAATTACCAGTATTATCAATTAGGCCACCAGTTTGACTAGTGCTTCTCTAGGTCATTGAGATCCTCCTGGTTCTTCAGCCTGGATTCCCATCAAGTTCATCCAGACCTCCCACCCAGTCAGTCCTTCACAATAAGCACATTTACTATCACTTATGCCTGATAATTAGCGGGTGTAAAATATGTGAGTAAGTTGGAAAACGTACACACGTCTTTTAAAAATAGCAACTTATGAGCCCTGCCCTGGAACACTCCTAAACTGCCCCCCCCCCCCTTTTTTTTTCTTTTTACTCGTCTGTGCATGCGAAAGTGAAAACACACATTTTCAACTTTTATAAAATATGGAATACACGCGTAGAGGGTATTTACATGCATAACGTTTTGAAAATTCACCCCCACGTTTAGAGTTACACTTGAAGCTTTTATCACATTCAGAACATTTAAATGATTTCTCCCTGGGGTGGTATGTAGGTCATGTCATGCCATTGCAGGTAAACTTTTGGAGTGAAACATTGATCACATATGATTTCTCTTGGGGACAGCGTCTCCAAACAGGTTTGTTTTGTGCACACCTCAATAGGAATGAACCTCATTCATAAGCCAAGGTTTGCTGGGAACTTTACTGCTAATGACCTTCCTAGTACTTGCATTGTGCCAAAGAGAGCCTCCTTCGTAGGGTGATGCACTTGGAAATTCTTCTTAATCATACCAGTGCACCCCATATAATTGGGACTATTTCTGTATCTTTCTGCCGCATTTTCTTGGTCTCTGATCGTAGGTCTTGGTACCTAAGGATTTTTGCCTGCTTTACCACAATATCTGGTTTTCTGGCATCAATCTTGTTGGTTGTAATGGGAATATCCCAGGTGATCACAATTTCTTTATTCTCTTCTATTCTGTTAGGGTTGTCCTCGGCGGTGTTTTTGGTACATTGCTATTATAAAGTTTACATATTTTCTAATAAATAAGCCATGCCAACATGTTCTGCCTTTCTGTATAAAGACCTGACATTAGCATGCTACAGCCAGCAAAGAGATGTATAACCATTCAAGTTTTGTTTTATAGAACCTGCATTTTACCTGTCTTTTCTATACTGGCAGTGAACCATCTTGTCAGAGTCCACTATCCAGTGCAGCAATTATCAACCTCTTATCTATAGGTTTGAGTTCACCTCTCAACCATTGCTGTGTCAAATCTTGATCCACGTGGGGTTTCTGGAGTAATTCTTTGTACTTCCCACTCTATTTGAGCTTCTGCCAGTTATTCCTTTTATTCGCTCGAACGATTGTCCAAGATTGAGGACTGAGACTGATGTGGCTTGTTTGCTTTCATACTTCAGTATCTTTTGGGTATTTGGGTTCGTTGATGCTATTACGGATGCTTGACGGCCCATGATGGTAGCTCTATTTCTAATCTATTTCTATAAGACCTATGTTGCCCTCATCTCTAACGATATAAAATCATGCCATGCACTGTTTCTTACAGATTACCTGATAGGCGTGGAGGAGCTTTCATGTTTTCACATTACATTTTTCAAGATCTTTATGGAGCCAGTCTACTGTTCCAAATTATGTGTGCAGGGATTGCAAGCTGATCGATAGCATGCATCTTATTCCGTGCTGGTAAAGCTCTTTTCAATATCAGTTTCAGTATCCTCTTTGCTGATCAATTCTCTCAGTACATTGTGCCAAATTTTTCAACCTTCCTATACTCCTTCATAGTTGTATACACCTTCCTGCTCCACTTCATTTATATTTTAAACTTCAGTCAGGGAGATGTTTTCAGTTTTGCATAGTTTTCCTTTGAGGAAGGTTGCCTTTGCACACTTGTCCAAACCAGATGTCATCTGATAAAGTCTTCACTATTCAGAATTGTTCTGCTAAATGACCATCGCTTGGAGTTGTAAAGTTTCAAGTCATCTACAAACAGTAGATGAGATGTCATCAACTGGGGGGTAGAAGCTCTAGGATTAAGGCTAATTTCATAATACAATGAATTAAAGTCCTTAGTGAATTTAATGTCAAACAAAACAAGAATGGTGATAAGGAATCTCATTGAAATATTCCTTGCTGGATCTTAAATGGTAGGTATACATATTGTCCATCCTCAAATTAGGAATCATAATTTAAATGGAATGTTGTCTGTCAGATTTTTATGGTGAACTGGATCTATCGATCTATTTATTTATGAACATTTGATATTTGACTTTTTGCCAGGTTTGGTTTGATTACAGAAATTACGATTTAGACAAGTATAACAAAGTTATTTGTAGTTAACACTGGGTGTCATTGTATGGCATATGGACTAAGTGTGGGAAGAAAATAAATATTTTTTTTACATTTATTTTTTTTTTATTCCTAATGCTCCAGCTGGGAAAAATCTGGTTGAAGAACCAAGCCTTGGTTTTTTTTCCCCCAGAAAGCAAGTTAGTTTGTTTCCTGGTGGGTGGGTAAAGGAACCCCATTCCAGATCTTGGGAGCATAGCAGCTGAAGACGTAATTTTGTGCAGTTCAATCTTCAAAAGTCAGAGGTGGGGAGGAAAGAAGGGCCTTTTATGAGGATTGGAGCTCTTCTGCTGAACCATGGGATGCAGTGTGGATTCTTTCATGTATTCTTAGGCCAGATTTACACTTGAAGCTTTAATTACATTCAGAACATTTAAATGATTTCTCTTTTGTTGGTGGTGCGTTAATTCATGTAATTGCAGATTACCTTTCTGAGTGAAACATTTATCACATGCAGAACATTCATACGGTTTCTCTCCAGTGTGGATTCTTTCATGCAATCTTAGTTTAGATTTACTCTTGAAGCTTTTATCACATGCAGAGCATTTATATGGTTTCTCTCCGGTGTGTATTCTTTCATGTATTCTTAGGTCAGAATTACAGTTGAAGCTTTTATCACATGCAGAACATTTATATGGTTTTTCTCCAGTGTGGATTCTTTCATGTATTCGTAGGACAGATTTACACTTAAAGCTTTTATCACATGCAGAACATTTAAATGGCTTCTCACCTGTGTGGATTCTTTCATGTATTCTTAGTTTAGATTTACACTTGAAGCTTTTCTCACATACAGAACAATTAAATGGTTTCTCCCCAGTATGGATCATTTCATGTCTTCTTAACTCTGACTGACTCTTGAAGCTTTTATCACAGGCAGAACATTTATATGGTTTCTCACCGGTGTGGATTCTTTCATGGATTCTTAGTTCAGATTTACATTTGAAGTTTTTATCACATGCAGAGCACTTATATGGTTTTTCTCCTGTGTGGATTTTTTCATGTATTCTTAGAACAGATTTGCACTTGAAGCTTTTATCACATTCAGAACATTTAAATGGTTTCTCCCCAGTGTGGTTTCTTTCGTGTATGCTTAGTTTAGATTTACATGTGAAGCTTTTATCACATGCAGAACAGTTAAATGATTTCTCTCCAGTATGTATTCTTTCATGTATTCGTAGCTCAGATTTACACTTGAAGCTTTTATCACATGCAGAACATTTAAATGGTTTTTCTCCAGTGTGCATTCTTTCGTGTATTCTTAGCTTAGATTGATACTTGAAGCTTTTATCACATTCAGAACATTTAAATGATTCCTCTCTCGGTGGTGGTATGTGTGTCATTTCATGCAAGTGGAGGTTACCTTTCTGAGAGAAACATTTATCACATGCAGAACATTTATATGGTTTCTCTCCAGTGTGAATTCTTTCATGTATTCTTAGGAGAGATTTACATGTGAAGCTTTTAGCACATTCAGAGCATTTAAATGGCTTTTCTCTAGTGTGGATTCTTTCATGTATTCTTAGTTCTGATTTACACTTGAAGCTTTTATCACATTCTGAACATTTAAAAGCCTTCTCTGCCATGTGATTGATTACGTGCAGTTGCAAATCATTTTTCAAATGCAATCCATCAGCTGTTGGATAAAAATGAGAGTATGGAAATTAATTTTAGAGCTATAGATAAGGAATATACACATGGAAAAAAAATATATATATATATAAATTTGTTTAAATAATTCTATATATATATATATAATTATTTAAACAAATTTGCTTAGTTAAGGCTCTATATGACACAAAACAGGATGTGGTGTTTCTTATAGATAGGTATAGGTGGGCAACAGCAATTTAAAAAAGTGGGAAACAGATCATGCCTGATTTTTATCCTGCTGGTTCTGTACATCTCATCCTTACCTCACAGTTTCTACAGTGATTCTCTTCACTCTGATTATAGTTACTAACAAAAAACTCTGCTAGAGACCCAAGATTCTTTCTGGACCTAGGTCCCTGAACCAAAGACCTGTCACTGAAAGCATCTGAATTCTAATGATTTAGTAATAAAAATTGATCATTTCTTATCATCCTGCTTCACCAGTTCAGAAAAGTGGGTTGTTCCCTCCCTGCCAGCAGACAGCTTTTTGTTTGGTATAACTATGAGTACTTACAGAGGTGCAGCTCATCCAGTATGTCACGGTCTGGCAGGCTGGGATCATGGATCACCCCTACAGGAGCAACACAGAATTGCAGGGCAGGACTGGAGATGGTCTTCTGCCTAGCCAGCCCCCTCTCCCTTGGGCTGAGAACATCATGGTGGCAGAACAGGAAGTGGAGACACAAGCTGGAAGCAGTTTATGGATATAGGCAGGGCAGGAGACAAGGCTGGAACCAAAGGCTAGGCCTGGGCTGGAGTCACAGTTGGACAGGACAGGGCAGGGCAAGACAAAGACGAGGCCTGGGCTGGAGACAAGGACTGGCCTGGATAGGACAAGATCAAGATTAGACCAGGACAGGACTAGAACAAGCAAACAAACAAGAAGGCCCAAATAGGGCACAAGGATGGGCTAGGCGAACCTAGAAGGCCTGAAGGCTACAAGGTAGAACAGAAGGCCATAGAACAAAACAGGATGGCTTGGAAGGCCACAGAGCAAGGCAGGAAAGCAAGACAAGGAGGGCCAATGCACAGAGTCAGAATGACTCGATGAAGAGGCAAGAAGTGCATGGAGAGGCTGGGCTAAATAGGTCTGGGATTGCCCTATCATATGATTAACAAGGAGGTGGCTAGAGCGGCTGTTAACAAGGCTCTATGATGACCTCTGCTGGTGGGTGGGGGCTGCATAGCAGACAGGATCATTACAATACCTCCTCCTTTTAAGACCCCTCCTCCAGTAGGTTGGTGTGCTAGACTAGAGTCTCTCTGAAGCTGAGGTGCTGGTTGAAGTGCTAGAGCAGAGTCTCTTTGTGAGTGAAGAGCTGGACTAGAGTCTCTCTGGCGCTGAGGAGCTGGGCCAGAGTTTCTCTGGCACTGGATTGCTGGGCCACAATTCCTCTTGTGCTGGATTGCTAGGCCAGAGCCTCTCTGGCGCTGAAATGTTGGAGCAGAGTCTCTCTGGTGCTGAGCTGGTGGACTGGGCTCCTCCTGGAGCAGGTCGGGTGGACTGGGCCCCTCTTGGAGCAGACCAGGTGGGCCGGACCCCTGCTGGAGCAGATCATCTGGACCTGGTTCCTCCTGGATTGGATCGGATGGACCGAGCCACTCTTGGAGCAGATCAGATGGAAGACATTTGTGGATTCAGTGGAACTAGTTCTATATTTTGCATACCCTTAGGATCATGGTTGCCTTTCTTTTTGTCAAGCAGAGGCAGGTTCTGAAGTTTACCTACCAAGATGTCCTCAGGTGCAGATCTCTCTGTGTGCAAGGGAGAGATGCAAAACCTGCCCTGGAAGCTGGCACTAATTTCAGCTTTGCTCTGGCATTCACAGCAGGGCTGGGGGTACAAACAAGTGGTTTAATCAGAGCTGCTTTACCTCAAAAGGCACAGGCTCTTCTTCTTGTGATCAGAACAGTTCTTAATTCTGTACAGATCAGCCAGTTGGGACAAGGTTAGTGTTAAACTGAAAGTGTCTGGATGCGGAGGAACTGGGCTAGGAGCAGTTGATGACTTACTAATCTCAAAAGCCATGCTGTGCTCTGCAAACTGGAAGATGGTCTCTGAAGCCATTGTAAACCTGGATTCTTCAGCAATGTTCAGTTGTGCAGGCAGTGATTTTAAAATTCCTGAGGTAAACTTTGACTGTTGTAGGAATATTCTCTAGGTCAACTTGAGACTGTATTAAGGTGGATTCAATAGGAATTGAAGTAGTGTCTAGACAAACTGGCATGGCTTGTAATCTATTCCTAGAGTTTTTGCCACAGGCTGCACTTTGAATTATGTATTGTAAATCTTTAATCTTTCAGAGATCTGCTGGGCTGGTGTCCAAGTCACAGGAACTGGCTTTGAAATTCCTGCAATCTGACATAAGGGCATAAGAATAAAGGAAGTGCTGGATTCTGAAGCAGAATTTACTTTTACAGATATTGGTTTTAAATTACTTTGGCTGGTTTTAATTGTGACTGGATCAGCTGAGGTTTTCAGGTGAGCTGAGTTTGTTATATTCTGAGAGGCAAATCTCATGCCTCAGAATCTGCAGTTTGTAGTCTGGGACTCCATTTGAGTATATCACAACTAAGAACAAGTCTCTACATACACCAGGTTTATAATTTTGCATTCTACACACCTCCACTGGGCTGGATTAGGAGAACCATACTTGGTACATTCAAGAAATGGTGGTAGGTTCCAACACTGGCGCAGGTTACAGAAGTAAGCAGCAGAGGTTAAAAAAAAATGTCTTTGCTCAGCAAGGCTGGCACGGAGTCCTGCACCCACTCCTGGGGGGGTTTGTTTGGCCTCTTCATTCTGTCACGGTCTGGCACTGATCACCCCTACAGGAGTGACACAGGAGTGCATGGCAGGACTGGAGACAGTCTTCTGCTAGCCAGCCCTCTCCTCCTTGGGTTAAGCCTGCAGGTTCTGGGAGCCAGCAGGACTTTCCTTCTGTAGAACATCATGGTGGCAGAACAGGAAGTGGAGAAGCTGGATATAGGCAGGGCTGGAGACAATGCTGGAACCAAAGGCTAGGCCTGGGCTGGAGACAGGAACTGGACAGGCCACTAAGCAAGGCAGGAAAGCTGAGAAGGCCACAGAGCAAGGCAGGAAGGCAAGGCCAGGTCGGCCAATGTACAGGATCGCTGTAACTCGACAAAGAGACAAGGAGTGCATGGACAGGCTGGGCTAAAAAGGTGTGGGACTGCCACGTAATGTGATGAGCAAGAAGGCAGCTAAAGCAGCTGTGAGCAAGGCTCCCTGATAACCTCTGCTGGTTGGGGGCGGGGCTGCGTACCAGGCAGGATTTTGACACAAAACCATTATTTTCTGTCTCCAGCAGATGGTAGAACATTGTTTTACTGCAGCAGGATTGTGTCTCCCAGGTGTTGCTTTCCAGCCTGGTGGAAAAAAATGTCTTTTGTTTAGGAGCAGCTACTGGTTTTCAGCACTTCCTTGCCTGTTTGGAAACTGTGACTTAGCAAATCCCCATTAAGGTACTATAAAAACTTTCCTGAACCAAACCATTATCCAATAGCCATTTTTGGAGAGAAAAATGTGTCTGTATCTTTCATCTTTTGGTTTTGGGGATGCGGTGTTCAGACCACAACACCTTTCATATTGTAGATGAGTACCCTGTCACCTGTGGGCTTCCTCCTGACGTGGTCTTTTTGAAACACGGTCCATGTCGGGGGATCGTAAAAGCACTGACATGAATGATTTGGCTTGATGAGGACAATTTGAACTTTTTGCTTGCCTTTAAATACAATAAAACCTTGAACTTTATGGACATTGTTTTGACCTTTTGATGTCCTTCCTCTTCTCATCGGCCATTCATATTTGATGGTTGGACTTTAACCTGTTATCATTTCAGCTTATATGCTGAAACATCGTCAGGTACCTGAGGGCCCTTCACGCGCATTCATTGAGAGCCCAAGCATCTTCATGGGCAGAATCTTCAGTTATGGCCCTGGAGGGAATTTGTAAAGCAGCCACATGGTCCTCCTTGTACACTTTCACAAGACATTACAGACTGGATGTTTATGCCAAGGACGACGTGATGTTTGGTGCCGCAGTCCTCAAAGCAGCTCTAACTTCCTCTCTCCCAGTTTAATTGGGCTTGTGTAGTTCCCATTCATCTGGACTGGTGTAGCAGGATAAGGAAGGAGAAATTTAATCTTACCTGATAATTTCCTTTCCTTGAATCCTGCTACTCCACTCTCTCCAGAAGTTAGGGCCTATGTTGCTTTAAGATGTTCCTGGTGCATTACAAAAAGCTTGAATCTTCTTTGGAAAAAGATCCTGGGGGCACCTGTCATTCTGCTAGTGTTTTATAAATTGTTATTCTCCTCTTGATATTTTGGGGGGAAATAATTTTTCAGAGAAGATACTTGGAGTTTAAAAAGGGCATTTTTCTATAACTCTTGTTGATTAGTTTGTTTCTACTTCTCGTTTTGTCATGAGAATACTGCCTTTGACTGAGCTGCATCCCTCAATACTCATGGTGACATCATAGGAAAAGCTGTGTCCTCTGTCTCCATCAGATGTCTGGACTGGTGGAGCAGGATTCAAGGAAAGAAAATTATTGAATAAGATTCAATTTATCCTTATATGAAAAGTTTTCAATACTCCACAGCACACAGCAAGTATTTTATTATAAAGGACGTTTTTGCTCACCGCTCTTGGTATCAGTATCCTCCTCTCCTCCCTCCAGGCGGACGCTAAAATGAGGCTCTTCCACTTTCAGGATCTCGGCTGTGGGTTCAGGACTGTAACCTTGTTTGCCTGATAGAAAAATGGGAATTGAAATTGTTTTGGTTACTGCCTCAAGAAAAGCAATCCTTGGCTAAAAGTGAAATGATGCTATCAGTTCTGAAAATTCAGTATCCTGGTGGAAGGGGTTAAGAACCCTGTTTGGATTATTATTTATTGAATTTATTTTTGGATATGAAAAAAAAACCCATAACAGAACACACACAGGTTTCTCAAACCTATGGTAATGAAAAGAG
The DNA here is from genome assembly GCF_901001135.1 of Rhinatrema bivittatum. Lineage (NCBI taxonomy): Eukaryota > Metazoa > Chordata > Amphibia > Gymnophiona > Rhinatrematidae > Rhinatrema > Rhinatrema bivittatum. The sequence continues at coordinate 28,106,242 of NC_042633.1, read as the reverse complement.
TTGCAGAATCTGCTGTATGCTCTGTGTGCTTCCTCCGTCCTGCGCCTACGACTGTGGTCCCTCCTACCTGCTTCCTTCCCTCCTGCTGCTCGCAGTGGGGGACTTCGGAGCTCCTTTCCTCCAGCCTGCCTGCCAGCACCGCCCGGCTCACAGAAAATAAAGCCACAAGCTGCTGGGAGGGAGGAAAGCTTGGCATCTTGGAGCAGCACTGAGTGAGGTCAGAAATAGGGAGGGATGGAAGCAAGGACGACTAAATGAATAGAGGAGAGGAGACAGCACGCGATGAATGAAGACAAAGGGAAGGAAGGGACAGACATGGGAAAAGAGAGACAAAAAGGAGAGCGCATTGTGTGCAGTTCTGGTCGCCCCAGCTCAAAAAACAGAGCAGACACTGGAAAGGTAGAGAGAAGGCGACAGAAAAGCTCCCTTATGGAGAGAGGCTAAACAGGTGAGGGCTTCTTAGCTTGGACATAAGATAGAGGGGATAGGAGTGAGATTTATGAAATCATGAGTGGGGAGGAATGGTTATTTACCCTGTCACCCAACACTATGACTGCAGGAGTCAAAGAAATTAGCAACGGGCAGGTTTAAAACAAATCATAGGAAGTATTTTTTCACTCGGCGCACAATCAAGCTATGGAACCTGTTGCCAGAGGATGTGGTCAAGGCAACTAACAGCGGGGTTCAAAAGATGATGGGACAAGTTCCTGGAGGAAACGTTATTAGCCAGGTAGAGTTGGGAAACCCACTGCTTATCCCTGGGCGTGAGATACAAGAAATGGATCATCTATTTGGGATCTGCCGGGTACCTGTGACCCAGACTGGCCACTGACGGAGACAGGATGCTGGGCTTGATGGACTTTGGTCTGACCCAGCACGGGGTTTCTTATGTTTTAAGAAAAGAAGAGGAGTAAAGGACTGGAGTGAGGAGGAGAAGAGAAGATATCTCACTGTCTCTTTGATACTCAATTTCCTCCTGAAAGAGCCTTTGCCTCCCACACCCCGGCCAACTAGCTTTTTCTGTTTTCTTAATAGGAGGTGTATTGGTGTTTTAGGGCCTGGTGTAATATTTGCAGTGTTGCCTTTTCACAGGTAGGTACTGTTTGAACACTGGGGATTAGGTGGGTTTTGGTTTGGGAGGTTTACTAGATTGTAACTGTAATTTAGTTTGCTCATGGTGTTGTGCTCCGGGTGTGGATCCTTGGGCCGACCGGCAATATGGGACGGTCGGAAGGCAGACACACACAGTGCGGGATGGATCTTCACCTGGAAACCCGTGACCCCACCAGAGGAGCTGTTAGGGCCCGGGTCGCTAGGACTTAGGTGGCTTCGCCCTGGAAGTCCGAGGTCCCCCCAGGAGGAGCCCGTAGGGACCCGGACCGCTGGGACTTAGGAGAGTCACTGGCGTGAGGGAAAACCGAGGACGGACAGAAGTCTGGACTGGTAGCTGAAGACAGGAACGAGGAGGTGTGCCGGAGTCTGGGTATGCAGCAAGTAGTGGCTCCAAGAAGCGAGCCAGAGTCGAGGCAGGCAGTGAACAGGCAGAGACGTGAAACAAACCAGGATCAAGGCAGGCAGCAGGCAGGCAGAATCGTGAGACAAACCAGGATCAAGACAGGCAGCAGGCAGGCAGAAACGTGAGACAAACCAGGATCAAGACACGCAGGATAGCAGCAACTAACTCTCTCCAAGGAGTGACCACGTTGCAAGGCAAAGCAAAGAAGAAAGCTGCGGGTTTAAATCCCCCTCCGGGGCTGACGTCAGAAGGAGGGCGGATCGGCACATCCGGGTGCTGGGAGCTCAAAAGGACAGCCCTCGCGCGCGCGCATTCCCCCGCAGGGGGCGGAGCTATCCTCGGGCTTGCCGGCATCCCCACGAGGAGGACGCCGCTGCCATGCGGCCAGGCCGGCCCGGAATCGCGCGGCTCGCGGCGCAGGGAGGAGACCCACGGGGAAGGTAAGAGCCCTGGTCGCTGCGTAAGCGACTGGGGTCGCAACAGTACCCCCTTTCTTACGGCCCCTCCTCAGGGGACCCGGCTTACCGGGATTGTCCTGATGGAAGCGGGCTAACAGCGATTTGTCCAGAATATTCCGAGCTGGCTCCCAGGAATCCTCTTCAGGACCGCAACCCTCCCATGCCAACAGGTATTCCCAGCGACGAGCCCGGAAACGAACATCTAGTACTTCGCGTACCTGATAGGTAGGTTCTTCATTAGAGGGGGATGATACAGCATCAGTCGAGGGTTGATGGAAACGGGAGAGTACCACTGGCTTCAGTAGAGAGACATGGAACACGTTGTGGACACGTAAAGAGGAGGGTAGACGGAGTCTATAAGAGACCAACCCTATGCGTTCAGCGATAGTGAAAGGGCCACAGTATCTTGATGCCAATTTCTTGGAGCGACCTGGCAAATGGAGGTTTCTGGTGCTTAGCCATACCTTAGTACCGGGTAAGAATATGGGTGCTGGTCGACGGTGGCGATTGGCATATTTCTGCATCTTTTCGGCTGAGGAAGTGAGTCGGCGTTGGACCGACCTCCATAGATGATGAATGTGTTGGGCCACCGTTAGTGCTGCCGGTGAAGGCACGGTAACAGGAATGGGCACCGGAGGTTTCAGGTGGCGACCGAAAACGGTCTGGAAAGGTGATTGTCCTGTTATCGAGTGGGTGTGGTTGTTGTAGGCAAACTCGGCCCAGGGAAGGAGGGACACCCAATTGTCTCCTCTTTCGGAGACAAAACTTCGAAGGAACGTCTTCAAGGACCTATTCATGCGTTCGGTCTGCCCATTGCTTTGTGGGTGGAAGGCTGTAGATAGGTTCAACTGTATCCCAAATTTCCGGCAGATGGCCCGCCAGAATCGAGCCGTGAACTGTGGGCCTCGATCAGACACGATACTTTGCGGAAGTCCATGAGCCCTGAAGATATGCTGTGTGAACAGGTGGGCTAACTCTGGTGCTGATGGCAACTTGGGTAATGGTACGAGATGAACCATTTTGGAGAAGCGGTCTACTGTTACCCATATCACCGTATTGCCCTTGGAAGGGGGTAAATCCACCACAAAATCAGTGGCGATATGGGTCCAGGGTTCCGTGGGAATGGGAAGAGGCTGCAGAAGCCCCCATGGGCGACCGTTCAGAGGTTTCTGCCGGGCGCAAACTGGGCAAGAATCCACGTACAGGCGTACATCCTGGCGCACCTTAGGCCACCAGTAATAGCGGTTGAGAAGGTTGAGGGTCCTCTCCCTACCGGCGTGACCACCAGAGAGGGAATCATGAGCCCAGGCAAGAACTCTTTTGCGGTCCCTGCGAGAGACTACAACACGTTCAACAGAGGATACGATAGTATTGGCTAACTGGACCTTGGCTGGATCGGTAATATACTGAGGGATCTCCTCCTTCTCCTCCGGAATATCATTCCTCGAGAGGGCGTCCGCCCGGACGTTCTTCGCGGCAGGTCGATACTTGAGGAGAAAGTCAAACCGACTGAAAAACAGCGACCAACGTGCTTGTCTGGGGTTCAGCCGCTGGGCTTGGTTCAGGAATTCCAAATTCTTGTGATCGGTGTAGACCGTCACAGGATGAGTCGCCCCCTCCAACCATTGCCTCCACTCTTCTAGTGCCAACTTGATTGCCAATAGCTCTTTGTCGCCAATCCCATAGTTGTTTTCGGCGGAAGTGAATTTCTTAGAAAAATAGGAGCAAGGGAACAAATGGCCAGAAGAGGACTTTTGTGAGAGGACCGCCCCTACCGCAACACTAGAGGCATCTACCTCCACGAAGAATGGCTGAGTGGGATCCGGATGTCGCAAACAGGTGTCATGGAGGAAAGCCTCCTTTAAGTCCTCAAAAGCTTTGCAAGCCTCGGAAGGCCAGATTCGAGTGTCCGCACCCTTCTTGGTTAGGGTGGTGAGAGGTGCCACCAGCTGGGAATACCGTGGAATAAAGTGGCGGTAGAAATTTGCAAAGCCCAAAAAACGTTGCAAAGCCTTCAGGCCCACCGGCCGGGGCCAATTTCGGATGGCAGATACTTTGCTGGGATCCATGCGAAAACCAGTTGCAGAAACGATATACCCTAAAAAGGGCAAGGAATTCTGCTCAAAGAGACATTTTTCTAATTTCGCATATAACCGATGATCCCGCAGAATCTGGAGTACCTGTCGAACATGTCTTCGGTGAGAGGCTAGATCCGAGGAGTAGATAAGAACGTCATCTAAATATACTATAACGCATGATTGTAGGAAGTCCCGGAGGATCTCATTCATTAAGTGCTGGAACACTGCAGGAGCATTGCATAGGCCAAATGGCATCACTAAGTATTCGTAATGTCCATCCCGGGTGTTGAAAGCGGTCTTCCATTCATCCCCGGGACGGATACGAACCAAATTGTAGGCCCCTCGCAAGTCCAGCTTTGTGAATACTTGTGCCCCCTGGAGTTTGTCCAACAGCTCCGGGATTAACGGCAGTGGGTAGCGATTTTTCTTGGTTATGGCATTAAGTCCACGATAGTCTATACAAGGCCGCAAAGACCCATCTTTCTTAGCCACAAAAAAGAAACCCGCTCCTGCGGGCGACTTAGAGGGGCGAATAAACCCCTTGGCGAGATTCTCCGAAATGTACTCAGACATGGCTCGGGTTTCAGGCTGAGAAAGTGGGTATACTCTCCCACGGGGGGGAGTGGAGCCAGGAAGCAAGTCAATCGCGCAATCAAATGGACGATGCTGTGGAAGCAACTCTGCTTTTTCCTTAGAGAACACGTCAGCAAAATCCTGGTAGGGAAACGGAAGCTGAAGCCTGACATCAGTCTGCGCCAGAGGCGTTTGCGGACCCCTCCAGGGCTGGATGCAAGAATGGGAGCAGTGTGCACCCCAACGGACAATCTGGAAATCGTCCCATCGAATCTCCGGGGAATGTAGTTGGAGCCAGGGTAACCCCAGGACCACGGGATATACCGATTTCTCCAAAACCAGGAACAAAATCCTCTCTGTGTGAAGCAGACCAGTCTGAAGGATGATGGGCTTGGTACTAGTAGTTATACTGCCGGCGAGCGGTGTACTCTGAATGGAGGTGACCCGTAAGGGAAGTTCCTGACGCTGCGTGGAGAGCTGAAGGTGTCGTACCAAATCCTGAGTGATAAAGTTCCCTCCTGCGCCGGAATCTATGAGGGCCTTTGTGTTGAAAGAACCCCCCGGATATTTGAGGGTTACGGGTACGGTACAATGAGGAGTTGCATTCAGACAACCTAGGGGAACCTCCTCACTTACCCCTAGGTGCGGGAGTTTCCCGGACGCTCCTTGCATTGGGCCAGGAAATGGCCTTTACCTCCGCAGTATAAACATAAACGCAAGTCTCGGCGGCGTTGCCTCTCCTCGGGGGTCAGAGCGGATCTTCCTAGGTGCATAGGCTCCTCCTGAGAAGACTCTGCTGAGGAGCCGGTGGTCCGAGATCCGGAGTTCGAAGATCTAGCGGTAGCTGACGGTACGGGAACCAGACGGCGAGGGAAGCGCCCTTCCTTCGCTCTTTGCTGCAGGCGTCGGTCGATGCGCCCAGCCACGTTAATAAGTGAGTTCAGGTCCTCTGGAAGGTCCCGAGCTGCAAGCTCGTCCTTTATTCTAGCCGCCAGGCCTTCAAGAAAAACCCCGCGAAGGGCGTTATCGGCCCAACCCACTTCTTGGGCAAGGGTGCGGAATTCCAGAGCGTAGTCGGCTAGGGTTCGTGTCCCCTGCCGAAGCTGGAGTAGTTCAGAAGTTGCGGAGGCCTGACGTGCTGGTTCATCGAATGCTGCTCGAAATTCCTCCACGAACAAACTCAGATCACTCAGGGCGGGATCATTCTTATCCCACATGGGAGATGCCCAGTTTAAGGCTCGACCATCAAGTAATGAAAAGATGTAAGCCACCTTGATTCCATCTGAGGGAAACTGATTGGGTAGCAGGGCGAACCGTACAAAACACTGATTCAGGAAGCCCGCACAAGCCTTAGAGTCCCCAGCAAAACGTGTGGGAGCTGGAAGCTGCGTGGGAGTATGAAGCGTCACCACTGGGGCAGGTATGGCTACCGGAACCGGTGCCGCGGGCTCAACGTCCATACGGGTAGCCAACCGTTCCACGGTGGCCGCCAGGGTGTCCAGTACCTGTTGTTGTTGAACCAAACATTGAGCCAGTCCGGGAATGGCCTGTAGACCAGCTAGGTCTGCCGGATCCATGGCCTTGCAAACTGTTGTGCTCCGGGTGTGGATCCTTGGGCCGACCGGCAATATGAGACGGTCGGAAGGCAGACACACACAGTGCGGGATGGATCTTCACCTGGAAACCCGTGACCCCACCAGAGGAGCTGTTAGGGCCCGGGTCGCTAGGACTTAGGTGGCTTCGCCCTGGAAGTCCGAGGTCCCCCCAGGAGGAGCCCGTAGGGACCCGGACCGCTGGGACTTAGGAGAGTCACTGGCGTGAGGGAAAACCGAGGACGGACAGAAGTCTGGACTGGTAGCTGAAGACAGGAACGAGGAGGTGTGCCGGAGTCTGGGTATGCAGCAAGTAGTGGCTCCAAGAAGCGAGCCAGAGTCGAGGCAGGCAGTGAACAGGCAGAGACGTGAAACAAACCAGGATCAAGGCAGGCAGCAGGCAGGCAGAATCGTGAGACAAACCAGGATCAAGACAGGCAGCAGGCAGGCAGAAACGTGAGACAAACCAGGATCAAGACACGCAGGATAGCAGCAACTAACTCTCTCCAAGGAGTGACCACGTTGCAAGGCAAAGCAAAGAAGAAAGCTGCGGGTTTAAATCCCCCTCCGGGGCTGACGTCAGAAGGAGGGCGGATCGGCACATCCGGGTGCTGGGAGCTCAAAAGGACAGCCCTCGCGCGCGCGCATTCCCCCGCAGGGGGCGGAGCTATCCTCGGGCTTGCCGGCATCCCCACGAGGAGGACGCCGCTGCCATGCGGCCAGGCCGGCCCGGAATCGCGCGGCTCGCGGCGCAGGGAGGAGACCCGCGGGGAAGGTAAGAGCCCTGGTCGCTGCATAAGCGACTGGGGTCGCAACACATGGCTTTCTGAGTGCCAAGTCCACACCCAACATGTGTTACAATAAGCCTGATACCTTATGGCTGCCGGTGTCTTGTTTTGCTCTTTTGCAGTGCCTGTAAATATAATATATGTGGTGTGATATTTTTACTTCAGAAAACTGAACTTTGAATGTCCTTTTCATGTAGAATCTGTTATTATAAATGCATATTTTTTAATTGTGTGTAGGGTGGGCCAGGGACATGGATGAGGTTGAGGTTTGGGGGTGGCAAAGGTTAAACTCAGGGGCCTTGATTCTAGCGCCTCATTCTCACTGTGCCTGGTCCAGAGGAGGCGTCTTTTCCTGTAAGCAATGTTTGGCTCAGCCAGCACCAGCTTTAATCCAAGCTCCGTCACCTGCTCCGTGCAGCTCCTCCCGTGCGCCTGTGATCGTCAGGTTTCCTCCTTCCTCAGATTCCTGGGGCTCCGTCTTGATTCTCTCTTCCTTAAATCGGATTAAGATGTCAGGTTTCACATTGGGGGAGCCTGTTGTGAGGAAAGATGTTTCCAATGAGGTCCCCAGACAAAAATATTTAATTCAACCTTTACCCCCTCTCACCAGCTAAATTTTACCCCAAGTAGCTTTTTACCCAGGCAAAACGAGGGAAGGTGAGGGGATAATTTTGGGGGAGAGGGTTTAAGGTTTAGCTAGATAGCACCGTTATTGAGTGCCACCTGACTAAAAATTTACTCGGGTAAGATAGGTTGACCAGAATTAAAAGCTTACTGGGCAAGTCCAAAATGAGTCTCCTGGCTCAATTTACCCCGGTAACTTGCTGCTGTCTGCCTCACTCAGCATGGACGTCAATTTGTCTGGTCATCCCAGAGCCTATGGGGGTCATTTTCAAAGGAGTTACGCATGTAAATGTGACATACTATCGTAGCAATTTTCAAAAGCTATTTACTCGAGTAAAGTGCACTTACTTGAGTAAATCCTATGGACAATTCAATGGCATATATTGTAGCAATTTTGAAAAGCCCACTTACTTGAGTAAAGTGTATTTACTCGAGCAAAAACCAGTTTTGCTCGAGTAAATTCTTTTTAAAATCTACCCCTATATGAATAGTGTAAGCAAGGTCAGATTTCTGCTGTTTTCACAGGCACTGCCACCGGTGCATAGTTAAGAAAGAGGGGTGCTGCTGTGCTGATCATCATCAGAAATCCATTCTAACAGTATCCTGACCATTTTAATAGCAAAATGGGCAATTCTATTCCCAATTGCCACAAACATGACTGGTGTGCATACTGCTATTCCAGAAAATATGCTGAGAATTTCTGCCACAAGGGATTTTAGGGGTGATAAAACATTTCTTTTCATCCAACTACCACAGATCATATATCAAATTCTGCCTGGCACTTTATTCATTATAATTATGTGAGACAGGGTGGGAGATGTCTTCTCATCAAACTCCAAGAATTCTTAGAAAGGAGAGAAGAAAGACGTTTGCTAGGCCAAGACTCTGTTCGACATCACAGGAAGGCCCTGCTGGAGACCCGGGATTCATTCTGGACCTGCGGCACCACTGTCCCCTCCAGCGCTTTCAGGTCAGACACACACCTGGCCTCGGCCCTCTTGGTGGTGGAGCTGGACTGCTTTTATCTAATTCTTTGCATTCCCATCTTATACTTTACTGAAATACAATCTGCTGCTCTGGACTTCCCTCACCTTTTACAAATCACTGCTCTTCCCCATCCTCCAGTTGAATCTTTCTGTGATTGCTCAGTGCCTGGGACTTCTCCTCTTCCGCGGGGTAACACTGGGGCATTCTCTTTAATCTCTTCCTCTGTTTCCTCACGCTCCTGGGCACACACTAGGGCAGGCCTTGCCTAACTTTCTTTGGATTTGGGGCAGTGGCTGGTGGTGAAGAGATGGGAGGATCCCCCTCTGATGTCTGCCACAGCTCCTTCAGGGTCCAATTTACTAAGCCTCATTTCCCATTCTGGGTCTCGGGAGGGAGGGGCTGAAAGCTCTGTAAAATCAGGTCCTTAATTTCAATTTCAATTAATGAGCCCCACCAGTCTCTCTCTTTCATATACCCCCCTCCCATCACCCACCAGTCTCCCTCTGTCTCAGTTCCCCTCACCTTACCCCAGCAGTCTCACCCCACCACCAAGTAACACCCCAGTTGGTCACCTCCACCCTAAAGGTCAGCACCAGTCAGTCACCCAGTACCCATGGCCAGCTTTAACCAGCAGCACCCCCAGACTCCAGCTAATTACCGGTGTGGGTCACCACAACAGCTGTTCTGTTCAGGTCAGGACCACGCAGCTATCAGCGAGTCTGAACCACACAGTGCCCGAGCTCCTGCACGAGTCTCGCGCTCTCAGGTCTGGTGAAATTGCGAGACCAGCATGGAAGTTTTGATCCTGTATGGCTCAAAGTCAGAGCCATGCAGTGCAGACCAGCAGGGAACAGCTGTTCCTCTTCATCCAGTCAGAGTGGTCCATCCGAATGGGTTCTGCACACCAACCAGCAGATGGAGACAGAGATCAACAAGCTCGCTGATGTCACTCCACATACACCTCTGTGCCAACACCAACCTGCCAGTATTGTCTGTCTCCAGCAGATGTTGGTCGTGCCTAATGTGCTGTGGACTCTGGCCTAATGACTAAGCTTAGGTTAGAGACTAGTTCTCCTTCCGTCATTTGAGCCAGACTCTGCCTCTGGTGTTTGAACCGACCTGCTTGCTTCCTCCTTCTGTTGAGTAGCTTGAATCCAGAGGACTTCCAGGAGCACCCCCCATCAGGCAGTTTAACCCATCTGAAGAAGGGAAACAGACACTGGGAGCAAGAGAGGGGTTAACATCCTCTTACCCCACCGGTGCCAAAATACAAAATGGCACCGGCTGACCTTAGTGAAGATGTCCAAGGAGAAATGTTATACCCACTTGTTACAGGAGGGGGAAGCTCTTCCGACGTCTCCATGAAGGGCGGATCTTCTTCTTCTTTAACGCTCGGTGAGAACACAGACGTTACGATGGGAAGGCCTGGGATGAGAAAACAAACCTGGCTAGAAGGAGTCACCCAGGACCTGCTAATATTATGTTAGGAAAGGGATTTTAGGTCTCCAAATATCTGATGCTAATGCCCCATCTCCTGTGATGTGAAAATGCAAAAGCCCTTTAAATCCAGAACATCTAGAGGTCAATATTCAAAGGGTCATTTATCAAACCGCAATGTGGGGTTATCGCGGGTGAGAACGCCCTACCTCACGCTGTAACTACTGCATCGCGGCGGTAACAAGTTAATTAGGGGATGGGGAGGACTATGGGCGGGGTTGGGACCCGGTAGCGCTGGGGGAAATAACACCACCTTTTCCTTCCCCAAACCCCAAGACGGGAGCGGGAGTCTCTTACTTGCTCCTGGCACATCCAGCATTGACCAACCTTATTATCCTCTTACTTACCCATGGTGGGGTCCTTCACGTGCTCTCTTCCCTCCTGCTCACAGCGTGGCGGGAAATATTTCCCATCTTCCTTTTTAATCTTGAACATTACATCAGGATTAAGAATTGAATAACCTAAAAGGCAAATTACATTTTGAGGACTTGATTTTCAAAGCTTTTTACAGGCATAAAACTTTGTTGTCTGTGTGGGTGGCAGTGGCCTTTTGAAAAACGCCCGGGGGCTTGTGCACGTAACAGCCCTCACGAGAGCGATTCCAGGGAGCAGAGCTGAGAAAAGCCTTTACGTGCATATATGAGCGTACATATATGCGCACACCCAGTCACGGGTTTCCCTGCACGCCGGGGAATTTTTATAGCAAACCTTTCCTTTTTCCTACAGGCAGACTTCAGTCCTATGCAGGTCACTTGTTCTTACACAGCCCCCAGGAGGGGAGGGCTGGAGTAATTTCAGCTGCTGCCTGTTCTGATCGAGGTGTGTGTGTGCGCGTGTGTATCTTTGCCCAAGAAAGCTCAGTGAGGAGAGACGGTGGCAGCCCCTTGATTAAGATTAAACCTTGGAGGATTTCTGGCTCGTCATTTCTCTCCAGGACCCTCCTAGGTGGAGGCATTGCTGGTGCCCGTCTTCTCTGCCAGCCTATGCCCTCCTGGAGAGGAGGATTCCCAGCCTCTGGTTAGAAGCATTGGAGAAGGAAAACTCAAATTATGGGACATAAACATAACTCTGTCTAGACACTAGCGAGAGGGAGAGAAAGGGGATACCTGACTTGTGACATCTGGTTACCACCTGCAGGCAGGGGCGGATTCCTGCTGACGACCGGCCCGGGGATTCGCCACCCAGGAGATACCACGTGGTCTGCCGAGCGCAGCTATATCACGGCCGTGCTCGCAGACCACGTAACTAGAGCGACCGGCCCACCGGGGGATGCCCGATCCCCCGATAGGCCAATCCACCCCTGCCTGCAGGGGTCACAAGCTGCACAGGAGAGTTATCTACTGCAGAGCTCTCATATCAGGCCCTTACACAGAAGCTGTGGCTCTCAGGAGGGAATCAGAGAGGAACAGGCTCCCTCCTTGCCAGATTCCAGCTAGTTTTGGATACAGCCTGTATTTTAACATACAAAAGATTTACCTTACGGCACAGAGCAGCATCTTTTGCCAGGCCTGCGGCAGTGAAGTTTCTCACTGACCCCTGGAGAGTCACAGCAGCTCCTGTTGGACTTGGGATGAGATCAGCAGCCAGACCCTAAATTTTAGGAGCCCAAGGGACCTGGCACCTGGGTTTTTGTCAGCACACATCCTGCAATGCGTCTATGGGAAGTAGATGATAGAAAACACAGATTTACCCTGTGACATGAGGACGCCGTGAATCTCCTTGATGACCTTCTTGTACAGCTCCTTCTGCCATTCTCCCAGAAGGCCCCACTCCGCTTCCCAGAAATAAGCAGCGACGTCCCTGAATGTGACCGATGCCTGGAACAGCAAACAGGACACCCTCAGCCCCTCTGCCTCCAAATTCATTATAACGTGTGCAATAAATTGTGTTATGTTGTGGATATTCTGTGGATTATAGCTAAGATAATAAACATTGTTTTGACATTATATTTTGTAATGCTATGTATTTTTTTTTAGATTGGTTTGTCTAGTATACTTTTCCATTATTGATAATAAAAATACATACATTATATATATATATATATATATATATATATATAAAAAATAAAGTGTGTTTGTGTATGTGAGAGAGTATGTGTGCCAGTGTATGTGAAAGTTTACTCATTTCCATGAGTGTGTACATGTCTGAGTAAGCATGCTTGTGTATATATGAAAAAGTGAGTGTGTACATTTGTGTGAGTGAGAATGTATACTGTGTGTGTTAGAGATGTTTTTTTTCTACTGCTTTAAATAGGAAAATCAATTAAAATGATAAAGATGTCATTAGACTGGATGTCTGATGATGATCAGCACAGCAGCACCCCTCTTATCTCTATATTGGTGGCAAGTGCTGAGCTCACTTGTTCTGAGAATATTTATTTATTTAAAAACTTTTTTATACCGGCATACATCCAAACTAAAGGTGGAAAATACATCAAACAGGGACTAGGGGTGGGACTAAGTGTAAAAGGAGGAGGCCGAAAGATAGCACACAGAGTCAGGTAATATATAAATAACAAGATAGATATAAGAAACTATCAAAATTAAATAGCAAGATAACAATATCAAAAACTGTATACAAATGTTCAGGTCAAAGGAAGATGTGGCTTAAGGTTAAAGTGATAGGGAATTAATCTGGGGTAACTTTTCTAAATATATTGAATGATATTCAAAAGACCGCGTGATCTAGACTTTTGAAGTTAAAATTTGACAGTCTCTGAGCATCTAAATTTAGGTGATTTAAAAGTGGGTGGGGATAAAGGCAGAACCATGGCAGGGGAATGACGTTAGGCACTCAGTACTGATTTCCAGCTCTGGGCTCCTAACGTGTCTAAATTTAGGCAATCCCTCCTCTAAGTTTATGCACATTAAGTAAGGGCCTTCTGTTCCTTCACTTTAAGGCACTTTATGTAGGCACCTTAAACCCATCCAGCAGAGGCTCATGTGAGGACCTGCAGGAGTATTTCACTATAAAGGAATATTTTGCTCACCGCTCCTCCCTCCAGCTGCTCACTGACATGAGGCTCTTCCATTTTCAGGATCTCGGCTGTGGGGTCAGGATCGGAACCTCGGCTGCCTGTAGAAAAATGGGGAACATGTATTTCTTTGTTTGATTCTATTTGTAATTCTAGTTGCCTAATTCTGGAAGACTCCCTGTGGTGTACAGCAGGGGTGCTCAAACCGGTCCTTGGGGCCAGGTTCTCTCTAATGAATATGCATGAGCTTTATTTGCATGCCCTCCCTCCTGCAGGAACTTCTGGTTTCCTTACCAGATGGGCTGCACTAAATTACTGGGGAGGTAGAGAGAGTTTGTGTAAGCAGAGGTCTGAGGTTTTCTCCTTCACGTGGGAGAAGCAGATGTGTGCGCCACCATCTTAGGGGGTGGATTCTGTAGCTGGATTCCTGTGTTCCCTTTCTGATTATTTCCTGGGCTCTCTCTAATAGAGACGGGGAGACTTCCACGGCCTGTAGGGTTTTGGCCATGGTTTTGGGGGGACTGCTTTAGTTACCGGAGGAGGAAGTGACTTCCCCCACCCTTCCTGCCTCTTGGTGCATTTTGCGTTACTGAGCACCTCGGTGCCTTTCCCCTGACTCCTAGCCATTTCCAGGGAGAAGACGTTGAGGTCTGGCACCAGGGAAGAGCGCTGGGTGAAGGGGCCCTTCAGGCGCCACAACGCAGAGACTGAAGATTAGCGAGAACCATGGAACAGTATGAGAACTGGGAGCAATGTGCTGCTGGCGGGTGCCTGAGGCTGGAGCCAATCTGTTGGATGGTTGCGTGCATATTGCTGTAAAAAACAAAAATAAGATGTCGCCAGCCTCAGGGCCAGCTTGTGCCATTTTTTGACTGCAGGAGTGACTGGGAGCCGCCCCTGACCCATCCTATAGCAGACACACGTGTGAAAGGAGACAGCATGGTCCAGGAGCGTGGGATCGAGGTGTCGAGGAAGGGAAGTTTTGCATCTTAGCTGTTTTCCCCTTGACTTTCTCAAAAGAAAAATAAATCAAATTTCAGGGTTTTATTTTTTTTTAATTTAAATTCAAAAATGAATGTGCATCCCTAATTAAAATGGGTTGCCACAATTTGCATTACCCCACCAGCAACACAAAAACCTAACACCTCTCCTTGTGCCTGTGAGGTTAGATCAAGCAAATCTGTCCTCACTGGACATGGGCCCCTGGCAGCCCCAGCAGCAACCATCACTTCTTCACGCTTGCCAGCCAGACTAACCCATCCAGCGTAGGGATTCAGGCATGAGAGAGGAGGGTGACCTGGTGCCCTTCCACTGCTGAACTCGTAAATGGCTCCGGCTGACCTTAGTGAAGGCGTCCAGGAGGAATCGGATACTCGCCTGTTACAGGAGGGGGAATCTCTGATTCAGGAGGGTCCATGGAGGGCAGATCTTCCTCTTGTTTAACGCTCAGTGAGAACACAGACGTTACGATGGGAAGGCCTGGGATGAGAAAACAAACCTGGCTAGAAGGAGTCACCCAGGACCTGCTAATGTTATGTTAGGAACGGGATTTTAGGTCTCCAAATGTTTGATATTAATGCCCCATCTCCTATGATGTGAAAATGCAGAGCCCTTTAAATGCAGAACATTTACTTACTAATGGGGGGGTCCTTCATGTCTTCTTTTCCCTCCTGCTCACAGCGTTGAGTGAAATATTTCTCATCTTCCTTTTTAATCCTGAATATTACATCAGGATTAAGAATTGAATAACCTGGTCAACAAAAATATGAAAATTACATTTAACTTGTAGAACCCTTGGGTGTTTAATCTGCTTTCTGTTGTGATGAACTGTGTGCATTTGCATGACAAAGCTTGGAGAGAAACCTTACTGAAACTACCACTTAATTTTAGAATCTACAATACTTTCTGGCACACGGCCATTTCTCTTCCTGACTTTCCTAGATGAACAGAAATAAAGATTAACAAATATAAATGAAAAAAATATATAAGTTGACACCTTTCAACTGGACTAATTAGTACAGTTCTTGACTTGCTTTTGAGAGCTGAGGTATATTTACCCCGTGACCTGAGGATGCCGTGAATCTCCTTGATGATCTTCTTGTACAGCTCCTTCTGCCGTTCTCCCAGAAGGTCCCACTCCGCTTCCCAGAAATAAGCAGCGACGTCCCTGAACGTGACCGATGCCTGGAACAGCAAACAGGTCACCCTCAGCCCCTCTCCATCCAGCTTCATTATAATGTGCGGGCAATAAACTTTCTTATAGGGTCCTCTGTCAGTGAGATCAAACCTTAAGGGAGCTGCAGCTCTGCTTTCGTAAAATATCAAGAGGCCAACGTAATAAGGCACATCCATCCTACTGTGGGTTCAACCCATGCTTTAGTGCGCATTTTGCCGCAATAACTACCCCGGTATTTAACAAGGTTTGTGTGTGTGGGAAAAAAATAAATCAGTGCTAAACTGTGAGTTAAAACCTGTGCTAAGATTAGTGTGGGGAGATGCCAATAAACTGTCTTAGCTATTACCCTGCAATGCAGGGAGATGCGTTCTGAAAACGTGCCTTAGGCTGGACATTTAACTCCTGTGTCTGAAGCGTAGGATTTCCAGTGGCCACGTTATTCTATCGCTGTGCCCACGTGAGAGTGTCTGCCTGCTGCTAGCGCGCTGGGCCCATCAATAGAATAGCACTGGCCACCAGGGTTGTATGCCAGCCAAAGCGATATTGACGCGGGGCAGTGAATGCCAGAGCACACTGGCATTCTGCATGACGTAATAAAAGTGGCGATAAAAAGCTATTACTGACGAAGGAGACACTATCCCACACCATGTGCTTTGAGATGCATTTTTTTTAAACCTTATCTTTTCCTGTTGGCCTTAAATGCAAGCCTTTTAAAGAGGCAGATCTTTTTTCTGCTCCTGTGTGTGGGAGGGGGAAGATGAGGGGGCAGGGGGCGGCCTTGACTTCTTTTTCCTTTTAATGCGATTCATTCTTATTTTTAGTTTTTTCTAGTCATAGTGATATCTAAATTAAATATCAGCCGAAGACATCAAAACAGGGTACTTCCTCTGGAATAGGTGAACTGTCATCTCTTCTATGGGCGCGCATGTTATAAAATTTCGGGTCGGTGCACGCAAGGGGGGGATATAAATTTGCAAATACGCGCGGCAGCGCATCGGAGCCTTCCCCAGTTCCCTCCCCCTACCCTAACCTCCCTTCCCCGCCCTCCCCTTATCCCTATCCTAACTACCCCGAATTTTTTTTTAACTAACCTTTTGCTCCTGCAAAGGAGCAGGAGCAAGTTGCGCGCGCCAGCAGAGCAGCAAATGGCCGCTGTTCCGGGCGCTTCTAGCCCTGCCCTGCCCAGAAAACGCCCCCGGGCCTGCCCCTTTCAGAAAGGCCCGCGCTTATGTGCATACTGGCCTTTAGACGCGTGGCCGGGCCTTTTTGAAAATAGGCTCGGCGCACGCATGGCCTTTTGAAAATCCGCCCTTAGGAATCACATGGGACCTTCCCCACAGATCAAAAATCTCTTGGTATTCTCATTAAAATTCCAAGTTATCAATTATAAATCATATTTCTAGAGTGAGGCATCGTAGAGGGTAGGTAATCCCCCCAAATTCCTACCATTTGGATGTAACTTTTATTGGAAGCCTTCTTAGCTGTTAAGTACTCAAAACTTAGTAGCCTGTGAAATTGCTGTGGCCATTGATTCCACATGAAAGTTGACTCCTTTATCCAGTTAGCTAAAATGACTTGCTTTGCCACTAAAGAGACTTTATCCAAAAATAATTGACGTTGTTTAACTAGACTTGGTATAACCTCCTCATAAGTACCATAAAGCCATGCCCTAGGTTTTAATGGGATAGGTATCCCCCATGGTTGAAATACACATTTTTGAACATCAGCCCCAAACCTTCGAATAATACTACAAGACCAAAAACTATGTGTGAAATCCCCCTTGTCTTTTGTACATTTAATGCCTACTTCTGAGGTGACGATACCTGATTGTGAAAGATACACTTGATGTAAGAATTTAAATGGCGTTTCCCGTCTCCGTACATTTTCAGAAGTAGAGTATATTTTTGCAAAACGCTGGTGCCGTTCTTGCAGCGTTAACTTTACAGTAGGCACACCGTTCCACCTTCTCCACACTGCTTTACAGTCACCTCCTTTCTGGGCATCCTGTAGGCTCTAGAATATTGGGCGCATGAGCGTCTTTCACCATCATCACCTCTCAGGAGCTCTTCCAATTAGTGAAAGCCTCGGGACTCTGCATTCTCGCACATAATGCCTTTCTTGTGAGTAACCGTAGAAATCTTTGGATGGAAGATTACATTGCTTTTGCGATTCCTGAAAGCTACATCTCAATAGCGTACTTACGGAGAACGGCTGGGAGATCGTACGAGACCCTGTTTTTTTCCAATGAGCAAAGAAGGGGTTATGAATACCAGCAAAGAAATTGGGGTTCCCTTGGATTGTCAACAGAGCTGTCTTTATGCTAGGGATGTGAATCGTTTTCCATATCGTCTTAACGATAGAAATCGTGTGGCAGGGCAAGAAAATCGTCTTAGGCACGATTTTTTAGTTAAAAAATCGTTAAAAATCGTTTTTTCCGATTAGTGCGCACTAACTCGAGTTAGTGCGCACTAACGGGAGTTAGTGCGCACTAACTGGGAGTTAGTGCGCACTAACTGAAAATGATACAATTTGACACTTTTCAGGTCAGTTAAGGTCAGTTTAGGAATGAATATGTATTCCTATTGGCTGCCCTCTTATTTATTCATGTTACCAAGTTTCCTACTGACAGTATATGGGGGATGGGAAATGGAAACAGTTGGTAGCTTGACAAAACAAGTAATGTGATCAGTCAATGTGACTAGACCTTGTGCCCTAACCCTGATACCAGGGGTATTGTGATCTTCCTGCACACAGTGCCCTATCCCTATTAATACCAGGAGTGTTGTGATCTTCCTGCACACAGTGCCCTATCCCTAATACCAGGGGTGTTGTGATCTTCCTGCACACAGTGCCCTATTCCTGATACTGGGGGTGTTGTGATCTTCCTGCACACAGTGCCCTATTCCTGATACCGGGGGT
The DNA here is from genome assembly GCF_901001135.1 of Rhinatrema bivittatum. Lineage (NCBI taxonomy): Eukaryota > Metazoa > Chordata > Amphibia > Gymnophiona > Rhinatrematidae > Rhinatrema > Rhinatrema bivittatum. The sequence goes on along the minus strand of NC_042633.1, from coordinate 28,088,060 downwards.
GTTGTGATCTTCTTGCACACATCCCGATATCAGGGATAGGGCACTGCGTGCAGGAAGATCACAACACTCCTGGTATTAATAGGGATAGGGCACTGCATGCAGGAAGATCACAACACTCCTGGTATTAATAGGGATAGGGCACTGCATGCAGGAAGATCACAAACACCCCTGGTATCAGGGATAGGGCACTGTGTGCAGGAAGATCACAATACCCCGGAGGAGTGAGGGTCAGGCAGCTCCCCCCTGTCTGTGAAGCCAGCCTCTCACTAGTAATGCAGGGAGGGAGCTGTCTCAGACTTCACCATCCTCCCCCCCCCCCTCACCCACACACCATTCACTAGCTGGGACATGGGGGAAGTCAGGAGTGAGGGTCAGGCAGCTCCCCCCTGTCTGTGAAGCCAGCCTCTCACTAGTAATGCAGGGAGGGAGCTGTCTCAGACTTCACCATCCTCCCCCCCCCCCCTCACCCACACACCATTCACTAGCTGGGACATGGGGGAAGTCAGGAGTGAGGGTCAGGCAGCTCCCCCCTGTCTGTGAAGCCAGCCTCTCACTAGTAATGCAGGGAGGGAGCTGTCTCAGACTGGTATCAGGGTTAGGGCACTGTGTGCAGGAAGATCACAACACTCCTGGTATTAATAGGGATAGGGCACTGTAAGAGATGACTGTAGTAGATTGAATAAAGATCTGATGTTTCTGCTCTCCTCACACCAAACAAAAACAACACACAAGCAGAGAAGCCCTTCTTAGAAAGCTGAGCTAGTGAGTTAAGTAGGAGGAAAAGTAAACATACTGGTGCCAGTGTGGCTACTTAAAAAATACACTTACCAACAATCAATTACATATATTTGAACTGTGTACAGTTCCAGCCAGGACCACCTTTCTAAAATGCACAGTGATTGGCAAATTCAACATGCACTAGCATTTCAGGTGCCTGCTAACAAAAATAATAAACAAACAAGTTCTAGTCACGTGAGTGCTGATCATTACATTACTTTTTTTGTCAAGCTTCCAACTGTTTCCATTTCACATCCCCCCAACCATATTGGTAACATCAATAGATAAGAGCACAGCCAGCCAATAGGAATACATACATACATATTCATTCCTAAGTGACCTTTACTGACCTGGGAAGTGTGAACACTTTGTTTCATTTTCTGTTGGTGTTCGTTAGTTTCCAGTTCCATTTCCCATCCCCCCAACCATCACCTCAGTGGTAACCTTGGTAATATCAATAGATAAGAGGGCAGCCAGCCAATAGGAACACATATTCATTCCTAACTGACCTTCAGTGACCTGGAAAGTGTTTATTTGTATCATTTTCAGTTAGTGCGCACTAAATCGAGTTAGTGCGCACTAACGGGGAGTTAGTGCGCACTAACTCGAGTTAGTGCGCACTAACACGATTTAACGATTTTTAACGATAAATCGTTAGAATTTCTATTGTATCGTGTTCTATAACGATTTAAGACGATATAAACATTATCGGACGATAATTTTAATCGTTGAAAAACGATTCACATCCCTACTTTATGCCCCTCCATTTGCAAACTAGAACAAACGGTATGCCTACAGGAAATGACCATTAAATTGTTATGTACCTTTTCTGGGAGATCTTTTGCGCTACCTGTAATACACTTCCAATGGAGAAAGGTCCTGCCCGCCCTTGTAAAAATTCTAAAGGAGTGTTATGGGATATTTAAAAAACCTAATCACATAAGTGTCGTCATATACATGCAATAGTATACATACGTCAATCTGGGCAATTCAAAGCCCCTGCTTTCTGGGGCCTCATCAGAGGACTGGCTCGGGAGACCTTACAATTTGATCAGCTGTCGGTGCCCGCCCCAGTGAGCTTTCATTGCTATTTGACTTGCCCTGCCTTGCCAAAATGGCCTTGAATGTGAGTTTGTGCCCAGGGTCGGGATGCAAGGTGCCAATCGCACATGGAAAGCCATTTTGGCTAGGCGATGGCACGGGGCAGCTACAGTTAGAAACACAACTTTCTGGGATGGGCACTTCCGGTTGTCTCCTGTGTTTACAGCACTTTTCTGCATTAATCAGGCTGTAGCTCCGACTTTCAAGTTTACTTACATTTCTACCCCAGGCTTTCACTTTTTTTTTTTTAGACTTCTGTTCCACGCGCTTGCCGCTGGCTTACTGAATCCCAGGCTAGCGTGGTGTCTTGTCATGCAAGTAAACCAAAAAGCCATGCTAAAAATCTGCCTTTCTTACAGCCGGCTCAGGGCTGCCTTTGAGTTTGGTGCTTTGGAGCTTTCCAAGCAGACTGCCCTAAAGGAAATCAAGAAGCAGGACATTTGGCACCCGTGCCCAAGTGGCAGTCCAGGATTAAGCAAAACAAGCACGTACATAGGGCACCAAGGGAAGGGAGGCACCACAGAGTGGTGAAGATGTGCCCCCTAGATAGAAATCATTTAAATACATAATTTTTTTAAAGTTTATATTGGATATAGTTGTGGGGTCTGGCCTGGCCGAATTTTTAATCTGTTTCACCTTCAGCACTTATTGAGTCTTAATGCCTTGGCAGTTAAGCCATGGAAGGGCCGAGAAGGCGCCACTGTTGAGCTGTGCTTAGGGCACCAGTTGGCCTTCATCCGGCCCCCGCTGAGTGAGTTCAAAGTATTTTGTAGGGATCGCCTGGTGCTGCAAATCCCTGGGTGTTGGCAGATTCAGCAGGAGGAGGCAGAAGCAGCAGCAAGCAGCCCTGGAACAGGCAGGTTGGTGTCTGAAAGCAGGAATGGGGGAAATGGGGGGGTCAGATCTGGGACTGCGAGAGAGTGTCTTGTGTGTGCATAGGCGTGCAAGAGGGCAGAGAGGAATTTCTTACCGGATCAGAGAGCAGGGCAGACATTTCCCTCTGAATTCTGCAGCTGCGGGGAGGGATTCAGGCTGCAGATTTCCCAGTTCCTGCTCAGAGGCTGAGAAAGATGAACAGGAGAGGAGGGGGCGCGGCTAATTCCTGGGGTCCCACATAAAGTCCCTCCTCTCCCCCTCTGCAGATCTGGAGCTTGCAGGGATTTCCAGTCCAGAAAGTTTCTGCTTTCCTTCTCAATCTTTTCTGCTCTCCGCGGACACTAGAAAAGGAAGGGTGGCTGCCCCTGTTTCCTTTTCAGCGAGTCTGCTCATTTGTGTTTTCCTTTGGCTGCACGCAGTATCTTCCATCTTGGATAAAAAGCGTGGCTAGAAACGGCAGCAAAGCATTCAAAACTCTCCAGCCCCAGCTTTGCTGCTTCCTCTCCAGTGCCTGCTGGGCAGAGCCCACCTACTTAAGGTGGACCTCTCGAGATCCCCGGGAGCTGCAGGCTATCAGGGACAGCACACCCAAATCCGGAGCTGCTTCAGCCTGCTTGCATCTCTGGATTTGCATTTCTTCTTTTGGGGAAATGAATGCCACATTGGTGGTTAAAACAGGACCAGATCAAGAAATGAAGCCCTGGGGTAACTTTTCTGAATATGGGTAACCGGCACGGAGCGGCAATTACAGCAGACTGGATGGGTCCAGGATTAGTGAGGCTGCCTGTTGTGACTCTGGACTTAGCTTGGACTTCACTAGTTCTATAACTAGGTGCAAGCTCATTGTGTTTGTGCAGCTTTTTACATTATGTGTGTGAATAAGTTTCCGAGGCAGAATTGCAGATGGTGCTGGATACACACGTTCTTTTAAATAAATCAAGAAAAGGAGCTGGAGTTGCAAGACATGTCATCGGAAAGTGCCATGCAGGAGCTCACGAAAAGAGTTGGGGTGTTGAACCGCAAGTGCAATGCTCAGACAGGAGAAAACAGGGGTGCACTGTAAATTAAAAGAGGCCTAAAACCATCTTGGGTATCTCAGTTTCAGATATATATAAAACTGTCCTGGGTTTACCACAGGTGTTATCACTAGTGAATTTACAAACAATATACCCGTGTTTACAATTGAATATTTTTAAATTTTATTCTTTAACAATCTTTAAAAATACATGAAACACAATGCATCACTCCATTCATACCACATGCATTCACATTAAAATTTAACAATACAAAACTTGTTACACTTTCAACATACAAAAATATTGCAACAATCCCTAATTACAATGTAAACATTCTCCTCATTTACTAAGTATCCCTATACCTATTTCAAAAAGACTCCCTTTCATTTCATGAATCTTAGTAAGGTTTATAAATGAACTCCCTTTAAGCTGCCTTTTAAATTGATGTCCCTTATTAAATTACAGTTTGTGAATTGATGTTTCTTAATTATTAAATTTCACCACTATCCCTTGTAGATTGATAAATCTTGCTTACTAAATTTCACCAATGTCCCGACAGGAAGCTCCTGTTTCACCCGTTGGTTTCTTCAGGGGATTTTATTCACACAACGATTTTCATAAAACCTCTTCTTAATCTTAACTTCAAATTCACTTCCAAATCACAGCGTAACGGGAAACCTATATTCCAATTCTCACTTTATTCACCATTTCTAATATCCCTTCAATGATTGTCTATTTCATTGATACCAGCTCCTTTCCGCTGAAAGCCATACTATTTTATCTAAGCTTCATTCACTTTTGCACTAATTGTTTTCCAAAAATATTATACCGAGCCTCTCTTTTATTCAACAGAGACCGCCATAATTCAAACGTCTTTCCTCGGTGAAACAACGCCGCGACTGTGCACGTTTCAGGTCTGTGAACTTTGCTAACGCTGCCCTTGAAACACTAAAGAAAAGAGGAATATGACAGACGTTCTTAACATTCCCAGGGCCGGGGCTTCCATTAGGCAAGCTAGATGGTTGCCCAGAGCACCAAACTGGGGGGGGGGGGGGGGGGGGGCCAGAGGGGAGTTGGGCCGGACCCAACCCTGCCAAAGCGGAGAGCGCTGTACTGGATCGCCACCGCTCGGTAAGTTGGGAGAAGGGGTGCATAACCAAAGGTTGGCCTAGGGCGCCAAAATACTCTTGGCACAGGCCTTGCTGCCTCTTCTAGGAAACATTTTCTAGCCGCCATCTGCTAAGCGTGCAAAATCCGGCTCTGGACTTGCCTGCAGATCCTGAGAAGGCGAGTCCGCTTGCTGGCAGCCTTTGTGAAATGAGGATTTCTGGAGAATGCTTTCATTTCAAAACATGCGTTAGTTCTGGGCCAGACACATGTAAATCTAGGCCCAGCAGGCGGGAAAAAAATGTCTCGACATCAGGAAGTAAGAACTGTGGGTATGACATTTCCTTGTAAATGGCTTGCAGCCTGTACGAATGTGACGCAAACCACTCCAATTGCAAGTTTTCTTAAAACAGGAATTCCATTTCTAGTGCCACAGTTTGGATTGCAAAGGGAACTAATTGGAGAGTCTATACACTTTGGCTGTGACCGATTAATCTGAAGTATTGCCTTTTACCAGTTACCAAGAAGTTCCCACCTCCAGGAATTCTAGTTTGATCTCTTCCTTTACGGTTACATTGGGGAACCTGCACTATTGCTTTCCTTCTGAAGCTGAATTGTGATTTATTCCATGTCTGTATTGAGTTTGAGATAAAGTGACATTTTCAAAGTATCTGCTGGGTTCCACTTGTCTTCGTGATCAGTTCCTCCTTCGTCTGTCTTCAGCCTCTCTTCTTGCTCTTGTGATCCCTTGTCCCATCGGATTGGACTTCTGGCTTGATCTTGGGTTGGACCTCGACACTGCTTGAAACCCGCCTGCCTCTGACCACTACCTGCTCACCGTTACTGATTGAACTCCGCCTGCCCTGACCACTGCGTGAACTCCGCCCCTCTTCAGCCACAGCCTGTACCTGTCTCCGTTTGCCTGCTTCCTGTCCTGGCTGCTGCTTGTCCTGACTCCGCTTTCTTCGTGCTGGCCTGCAACCTCTGCTACGCGACGGATCTTCACCTCCACAGAGGTCCGCACCTAAGCCCAGCCGGCCCCGGCACCTGAGAGCTCAGCCTAAGGGGAACGAGGGCTGGTATTGGTGAAGCTCCAGTTGGGCATCTGCTCCGGCCATCTCCACCTGCCAACGGTGGGGACCTGCAGGGCTTCTCCCTGCGCCAACTCCCCCTCGGCCCAAGGCTCCTCTCCCACAGGAGAGAGACCTGAAACAGAAAAAAAAGGACACCAGAGAAGGAATAAAAGGAAATGAGATGAGCAGACAATTAGAAAAAGAAAAGAGAGGCACTGAGCCAGAGACAGCAAACTATTTTATTATCTGGTGAAGAATATTGCTAACTTATCAGTATTCAGTATCCTGGAAGCCAGTTCAAGGTCTCTCCCAAGCAGAATTTCCATATTGATAACATCTGCGTTTTACTGGCTGATTAGAATTTTGCAGGTGTAGAATTAATTTTCTTCTATATAAGAGAAACCAAGGCTTTCTGTATTGGTTGAGAAATATTTTGTGGTAACAGAATTCAAATCTTGTGCTTTTAGCTGGATTTTGAGAGTAGATTACTACAAATTTCCAAGGGGACGGAACAATCATCTCTACCCCCCACCCCCCCCCCCCCCCAAAACGAACTGCTGACACTACAGGAAAAGAAAACGTCCCGGAGTCACCCACCAGAAACCCGAGAACCTTACTCTGAACCCCACCATACCTGGAACGGGGTCCAGACACTCAGATACTGGCCTGTGAAGGGCTCCAGCACAATAGGCACTTGCAAAGGTCAGCAAACCAGGTAGCACCGGCCCTGCATTTAAATCTTCCCAAGTGAGAAACTCAGACTTGGCGGACTGGATGATCCATTTTGATCTTTTTCTGCTGCCATTTGCTATCCATATATATATAGAGAGAGAGAGAGAGAGAGATGGCTTGTGTCGCTTGGCCTGGCCACTAGATGACATGGATATTGGAAATTGCTTAGAGTAAATGCAGTCCATACATTAAAGTGTGCAATTTTGCAGCTTTAGGGATCAAATGGACTGCGTGGATGAGTGTGCCAGTGCATGAGTGGCAGTAAGGCAGGGCTTCCCAACTCTATTGCATTGGCCTGAATGAGCATTACTAGTCAGGGAGATTGCCTCAGCAGGCACTAAGAATATCCGTCAGATATCTTTTTAATTATCTTTACAGCCGAAACAGATGATATTTTAGGCAAAAGCGTAGGGTTGATCATTGTCCTTCTAACAATGTTAGCATGCAAGGTCTCATTACCTTTAATCAATGAAACATTGTTATCCTGGCTGGCCTGTGGGGTTTTGCTCTCTCTCTCTCCTACGCATGCAGAGAGCTGGAGTAACCCAAACTCCTACTCAGGTTTGGGTTCCAAAAGACAACCCTGGTTTAATGAGGAGCTGCGAAAACTCAGGTTTGGGTTCCAAAAGACAACCCTGGTTTAATGAGGAGCTGCGAAAACTCAAACAACTACTTCGGCAGAAAGAAAGAAAATGGCGCAAAGCCCCTTCACCGGCCTCACTCTCTGATTATAAACGCTCACTCCATCTATACAAAAGTACTACGCTGAAAACCAAAAGAGACTACTATGCCCTTAAGGTTCACCACCTCATCTTTGACTCAAAAGCTTTATTCGCCTTCGTTTCCAGTCTCACCAAACCTATCATTCCAGATATCCCACCCGAACTAGCTCAGACTAAAGCAGATGAACTGGCTCTTCATTTCAACAAAAAAATATCTGACCTCCTCAATCAGCTGATACCTAACAATGCCTCTCCAGATAACTTATATCCCCCCCAAAACAAAGACATTCAGTTCAACGCGTTCGAACACATTACAATCACAGAAATACAATCGGTGCTGAAGAGAATGAAACCGTCATCACATCCATTTGATCAAATCCCTTCCAAAATACTACTTCTCATCCCTGACACTATAGCAAAAACACTAGCAGACATCATAAACTGCTCCCTGTCACATGGTATCTACCCAGATGACCTAAAAACTGCCTCAATCAAACCACTCCTAAAAAAACCAAATCTAAATGCTGATGATCCTAATAACTTCCGCCCCATTTCCAACCTCCCATTCATAGCCAAAATTATGGAAAAATTGGTAAACACTCAACTATCCAACTACTTAGAAGACCACAGTATTCTGTCTCCAAACCAATATGGCTTTCGCAAAGCAGCAAGCACCGAAACTCTACTTCTCTCACTCATGGACTTCCTCCTCTCTGGAATTGATAAAGGCCAAGCATTTTTACTAATCCTCCTTGACTTCTCGGCAGCCTTCGACACCGTCAACCATGTCCTTCTTCTAAAACAACTGGCAAACATTGGATTGTCAGGTGCTACACTAAACTGGTTTAAAACATTTCTAGAAAACAGAGGATATAGAGTCAAAATTCACAATACAGAATCCCAATATCACCCTTCCAACCGTGGGGTGCCACAAGGTTCATCACTTTCACCCACACTCTTTAATGTCTACCTGCTTCCCCTATGTCAACTTCTCTCAAAACTAAGCCTGAAACACTTCCTTTTCGCAGACGACGTACAAATCGTGATCCCCATAAAAGAATCAATCTCAAAAACAATGGAATACTGGGATAGTTGCTTATTAGATATCAAACATCTCCTCACCAGCTTAAACCTCGTCCTCAATGCTTCGAAAACGGAATACCTGCTCATATCACCGGAAAACAACAACACACATCCAAACCCACCAGCCCTCCTTCAAACAACCCACGTAAGAGACCTAGGAGCCCGCTTAGACAACCGGCTTAACCTCAAACCATTCATTAACCAGACCACCAAAGATTGCTTCCACAAATTACATATTCTGAAAAGAATTAAACCACTTTTCCACGCTCAGGACTTTAGAACAATCTTGCAAGCAATAATCTTTTCCAAACTAGATTATTGCAACTCACTACTACTAGGCCTCCCAGCTTCCTACACCAAGCCTCTACAAATGGTTCAGAACTCAGCAGCCAGAATCCTTACAAACTCCAGGAAAATCGACCACATCTCACCGATCCTCAAAGACCTTCATTGGTTACCGATCCACTACAGAATCATGTACAAAACTATCAATATCATCCACAAGGCTATCAACCAACACACTCAACTCGACCTACAAATACCACTTAAAAAACACACATCCGCCAGACCCATCAGGGAATACTACAAAGAGTCACTCCAAATTCCTCATGCCAAAACCTACCAACATAAATCATTGAGTCTCAGAGCTTTTTCTTCAGCAGGTCCAACACTATGGAACTCTATCCCACCTGACTTGAGACAAGAACCATGCACTCTAACATTTAGGAAAAGACTAAAAACTTGGCTTTTCAAAAAAGCATTCCCAGGCCCTGATTAAAACCTCCACCCTTCAGCACAAATGTATTCAAAAATTGGATCAAAATAAGAATCCACCAACCACAAACTTATACTCAGCACAATATTATCATCACTCACAACTGTGTCATATCTATTCACTTGGGTGTCATATTTATTCACTTGGCTATATTTATTTACTGCGTCATATCTATCCACAGTCATATTTACTCACGTTGTCTCATTTACTCACAACTATGTTACTTGATGCAACTGGCTGATATGTACTCACTTTGCTATACAATTATGTTACTTGATGAAACTGTCTGATTTGTAAATATCTCTTTATTCACTCTCTCCCCCCCTTTTCTGATCCTAGTTAATTTTCCCTGTTTTATTGTAACTTTCTCACATCCTTATTATTGTTTTACTGTATTTAAAGTTGCAATTGGGAAATTTGTTTATTATGTTACACTTTACCCTACACACATTGTTAGCTGTAAACCGGGTTGATGTGATATTAGTCATGAAACTCGGTATAACAAAAACAATAAATAAATAAATAAATAAATAAATATCCATAGGGACTTTAATTTTCAGTTTAGAACAAAAATGACTTTTCCACTGATTTATTTAAAAACTTTTTTATACCGGTATTTGGTTATAACCGTCATATCGGTTAACAGTACTTCATACTTATCTAACTAGTAGAATACATCATATAAAAGATATAAACAACTTCATTCTCACATTATTCAAATGAATTACAATTTAGTCTCCAACTGATTCATACACATAGACATTCATACCGTTGACAATCGCACGCTTTTCAGTTTTTATATACCCAAATTCTCAATCCTTTGCTACGAGCTTGCGAACAGTTGTTATTTCAGTTTATTCCTGTCGTGCCTTACTTTTTTCCAACATCATAAGAACATAAGAAAATGCCATACTGGGCCAGACCAAGGGTCCATCAAGCCCAGCATCCTGTTTCCAACAGAGGCCAATCCAGGCCATAAGAACCTGGCAAGTACCCAAACACTAAGTCTATTCCATGTAACCATTGCTAATGGCAGTAGTTATTATCTAAGTGAACTTAATAGCAGGTAATGGACTTCTCCTCCAAGAACTTATCCAATCCTTTTTTAAACACAGCTATACTAACTGCACGAACCACATTCTCTGGCAACAAATTCCAGAGTTTAATTGTGCGTTGAGTAAAAAAGAACTTTCTCCGATTAGTTTTAAATGTGCCCCATGCTAACTTCATGGAGTGTCCCCTAGTCTTTCTACTATCCGAAAGAGTAAATAACCGATTCACATCTACCCGTTCTAGACCTCTCATGATCTTAAACATCTCCCCTCAGTCGTCTCTTCTCCAAGCTGAACAGTCCTAACCTCTTTAGTCTTTCCTCATAGGGGAGCTGTTCCATCCCCTTTATCATTTTGGTAGCCTTCTCTGTAACTTCTCCATCACAATTATATCTTTTTTGAGGTGCTTGTTGGTATAGTCAGGTTTTAATTTTTTTCTTAAACTGTTTCCAATCTTAGTTCGGTTGGAAGATTGTTCCAAATTTTGGGCCCAGCTAATGATAGTGCTCTCTCTCTCTTACAGATGTTAGTTTTGCGGATACGAAAGATTGAATAGATAACAAGCCGTTCTCCTGTTTGTTATAACAAAGTCATTTTCCCACTGATATTTTTCTTCTAACATTGAAATTCCCAAGCAAATTAAAATCAAAACTGAAAGTGAAGGTCCCTAAATAACCTCAATGAAAACACTTAAGAGATTTTTGCATGCATTAGGGGCCCAGTATATGCAAATTGACCTCTTGCATCTTCAAGATGGCTAATCTGAAAACCAAACCCGTTGGGAACCGGGGACTGGTTTGGTAAGCTCTGCTATAGAGTCAGCAGGACTAAAGCAGTTCCCTGACTTGGTCCTCCTGTCTCTCCCTGCCGCTTTCTCAGCTTCAGATAACTTCGTTGGCATGACAATGTTACATGCGTTGCCCAAATAACATACATAATGCTTAAAATAAAAGGGCCAAAAACATCTCTATAGCTCCACCTTAAGGAGGCGGGATCTCCCCAGCATGCACTGGGGGAAGCAGACTGATTTCTGCAGGGGAGTGGTGAGCATGCTCCCTTTGCCTGGCTGCTTTCGGGCTGCAGGCGCTGACTATTCCTTTTTCTAGCACACTTCAGGTGGTAAGTGACAAGAGCAAAATAAAAAACGAGGGGAAGGCGGTCCCTGCAAGGCCCAGATCTGCAGAGGAGGGAGATTATCGGAGACCCCCAGGAATCATCTGCGCATCCTCCTCTCCTATTCATCTTTCTCAGCCTCTGAGCAGGAACGGGGAAATCTCCAGCCTGAATCCCTCCCCGCAGCTGCAGAATTCAGAGGGAAATGTCTGCCCTGCTCTCTGATCCAGTAAGAGATTCTTCTCTCTCCCCCTGTATACAGGACGCCCGCACTTAAAGGAAACCTTTTCCCTGTGCAGCTCCTGCAGCCTCCCGTCCTCACAGCACAGAGCAAAGATCTTTACCTACAAGGGAAGGTTTGAGTTCTGCTCCCCCAGAGAGCAGCAGGGTGGATGGGTATATGCAGACAGTCTTTCTGTCCCAGCAGACTCTTTCACATGCAAACACACGCATGCACGCTGTCATACATGAACATGCTCTCATAATCACATGTATACAGTTCCTCCTAACTGCTGAATTAGTCAGTATCTGAGATTTCCAGCATTTCTCTGGAGACTAAGCAATCTATACAAAATACTTAATATTATAATGTACTGGAGAGGTGATCCCACTGACAGAGGCCATTACACACAGATTATTACTCGCACATTATAATGAAGCTGGAGGGAGAGGGGCTGAGGGTGTCCTGTTTGCTGTTCCAGGCATCGGTCACATTCAGTGACGTCGCTGCTTATTTCTTGGAAGTGGAGTGGGACATTCTGGGAGAATGGCAGAAGGAGCTGTACAAGAAGGTCATCAAGGAGATTCACGGCTTCCTGATGTCAACAGGTAAATCTGCCTTTTTCTGTCACCTACCGCCCATAGACACGTTGCAGAATGGGAGCTGACATTTTATAGGGGCTGGCAATATCCCAGATGTTAGGTTTCATTGGCACTTAAAATGTACAGCCTGGCTCCTGATCTCATCCAAGGTCCAAGAGAGACACCACAGCTGCAGGCCTGGCAAAAGATGCTGCTCTGTGCTGTAAGACAAACTGAAGACTTCATCCAAGAGCAGGCAGATGGCTCAGGGGAACAGGAGGGAGAATGTATTTCTCTGACTCCCATCTGAGAGCCACAACGTCTGTGGAAGGCCCAGATACATGAGCTTTGCAGTAGATGACTGGACTGTAGAAAATGTAACTCCTGCAGGTGGTGACCAGACCTACATCTTCCTTCTCCCCCTCATTGGCCTTTAGTTATCTTTATCTCTCATTCTTTGGAGACTAATAAGCTGAGACTCCTTCGCTCCAGGAGGGCACATGCTTGCAAAGAGGATTAACTCCAGCAAGGGCTCTGAATAGAAATGACTGGAGCAGGAATCCAAAATAGTCTCACCAGAAAACAAAGCTAGCCCGACCACCCCACACCGTTCAATCTAATGTATTCATAATATCACATTTCAAAAACTCTTTTGTTAAAAATAGTATAGCAAAATACCAATTGGGACCAAACATTCACTAAATTCATTCATTTCTCACACCATCCCAATACATAAAACCATAGACTCCCTAACATACACATCACATATCCACCTCATTCTTTCAATAAATTATACTTCCAATAACTGAAAAAAATAATCTTCCTATATGTTGCTAATAACAGCATGTTGTCAATGGTTACAGGAGATCCTTAGTATTATTGTCATTAGAAAGACTTGGCAGTTATTAAATAATTCCAAAATGGCTGGTACTTAACTTATGGAGTGTGACAATCATATTTCCAAGACTAGGGGAAACTGTCCGCTAAACTCAACAGGCTTGCACTATAAACGCCGGTGTGGACAATTTTCCATGTTCCAATGATTGAAATGGTGGCTATAGACTACTGTGCCTGACTGTTCAATGTTTCAACCATCCTAATATTCGAATCTCCTTCCCAATGCTATGGCTCACAATTTGCTTTTTAAATATAGCCTCAGTCACCTTCCACCAATCTCCTCAGCAATTGCCGTCATACCCTTGCAGCATAGCAGTATTATTCCTCCAATATAACCAAGTGCCCGCTTCAAAATTCTTCCGTTGTAACCCAGTGTCTGCTTCAATATTCCTCCGAGTTATCACAACTCTCCCGACACTGCAGCATTTCAGCACTCCTGTGTGGCTGCATCAGGGGAATATCTTTAACTAAGAATGTTTTAATAATACAAAGCATTCTTATTACCTCAATCTCCACCCATTTGAGAGATACCTTATCGTCTCTCCCATTCTTATAACCTCCAAACCGACATTCATTCGCTCAACTCAGGCTTTTAAATCCCACATATCCAGTCCTGAGTCCATCAGGCTATATGCTAGGAAAATTGCAATTTGTGTATTATACAGATTCTGACTCAAATTGGATTAATAAAAATATAAAAAAATGAACTGGAAACAGATGAAACACCCAAGTGTTCTACAAGTAACAAACTGAAAATGTAATTTTGCTATTTTTTTATTGACAGGTTATTCACTTCTTAATTCTGATGTAATATTCAAGATTAAAAAGGAAGAGGAGAAATATTTCACTCAATGCTGTGAGTTGGAGGGAAAAGAAGACATGAAGGACCCCCCCATTAGTAAGTAAATGTTCTGCATTTAAAGGGCTTTGCATTTTCAGATCACATTTGGAGACCTAAAATCCCGTTCCTAATATAACATTAGCAGGTCCTGGGTGACTCCTTCTAGCCAGGTTTGTTTTCTCATCCCAGGCCTTCCGATCGTAACGTCTGTGTTTTCACTGAGCGTTAAACAAGAGGAAGATCTGCCCTTCATGGACCCTCCTGAATCAGAGATTCCCCCTCCTGTAACAGGCGAGTATCAGATTCCTCCTGGACGCCTTCACTGAGGTCAGCCGGTGCTATTTTGTAATTCTGCACTGGAGGGGTAAGAAGTTGTTATCCTCTCTCATGTTCCCTACTATCATGGCACACTGCCAGTAATTTACAAATGGAGTTGGAGTGGGCTGGACTCTGGTGAAACTGGATTTTGCAGAATAAGGAGCAGGTTTTCTTCTGCCTGTACTGGCCACCTTCCCCTCAGGTTCTGGCAGCCAATAGGACTTAAACAGGAGGTGCCGAGCAAGGGCAGGTACAGATGGGCACCCTCTAGAACAGGGCTTGACTGCAGAAACAAGACACAAAAAGGTGCCCACAAAACCAGACAAGGGACATTATGACAACAAGACAAGAAAGCCACGGTCATGATCCAAACAGGCAAGAACAAAACAAGGCAGAAGGCTACAGACCAAACAGAACAGAAGACCATAAACTCGGGCCAAACAGATCTGGGGCCACAACGAGGGTGAACAAAGACTCAAGCTGAAGGCAGGTACTCACTTCGAGGCAGCTCCAAAACATGGTTTCCAGCAGGACCTCCAAGCTTGGAGGATTACGTAGCAGGGATTCAGGGCCCACTGAGGGCCCCTGCTGGTGGGAGGCAAGAACTGCCTGCAGCCCTTCACCTATTTTGGATGGGGTAAACTGCCTGGGTTGGGGACGAGCACCTGATTGAGGTGGTGGGTGGGGTGAGAGAGGCAATACCCTTCACCCTTGGGTGACCCGGGATTGAAGCATATGCACTGCTGGAAAGGGTGGTTAGGGTGGAGGGGCCTCTGCATTGTTGTGAGGAAGGAGAGGATAAACATACCCAGTGAGGACATTATGGCTTGATTTAGCCATGGAGGCATAATGTAAGACTGTTACTGCACCTCGGGGAAGTGTAGTTAAGCCACCCGCAATACAAAACCAGAGTATACATTTACAGTAACCCATTTTTGAAGGAAATTTTCAAAGGAACTTCTGCAGGTAAAATAGTGCTTTAGCCACAAAAACTGGCCCTTTCCTGTTCGTACCCAGATCAGTCCAGACTCCTGGCTTTGGCCTCCCTTCCAGCAGATGGAGACAGAGAAAGTTTCGCTGCCACTGCCACATAACCTGGTGTGCCACCTGCAGTCCCTCAGTACCTCTCTTGTCTCCAGCAGATGGAGGAGGTGCAAATCCCTGCAGTCCCCCAAAAAAGAAAACGGGACAGAATATTTGGAGCAATTCCTCCTGGGAGGTTGTGAGGCCCTGGAGGGGCCATCCCTCCTGGTTTTTGAGGTAGACAAGCTGGGGATTGGGGACCCTTGCCTGGCTCAGTCTTTTCGCCACCGGGGGTGCAGCCACAAAACATTGGCCCTTTAGAAAACTGCATCACCAATATGTGCATAAAATAATGCAGGTAAATAGCCCCCTCCCAACCTGCCCCCAGGAATGCCTCTTATTTATTTATTTATTTAAAAGCTTTTATATAATTTAGCTGGCTGCCTTCATTCCGGTTTACAGATAAAACAACTTAATACATTTGGGAGCAACTGACATCAAACAGGAAAACAACTGACATCAAACGAGTTTAAAAAAACAAGAGACAAACAAAAAACAAAAAACAAACTCTTCCAAGTTTGCATACAAGTATGCATGAAATGACTTTTACGGTACAGCCCGGGGGTCCTATTCACGCATGGAAAGTAGTGTTTTACGTGTGCACAGGCCTTTGAAAATTCAGTCCAAAATGTAATGCTTTTTGCTAGGACTGGCTTGGTGGGAAAACCATATCTTATGACTGTAAGAACCTTCTGCCTGACATCCTGGCTCCCTTTTCTTAGACAGTGCGGTGTTACATTTGGAAGGTATGAGATGGTTTTGAAGGATTCCAACCTGGAATCGCTATCCCTTACATAATCTTTCCATAAGTACAAGGTATCCTGCCACTGTGGGACCTCCAGCTGAATCCCCCAGATCCTTCTCCCAAGCACAGCAGCCACCGTGGCAGAGCCTAATGAAAATGGCATAATGCTGAGCTCACTTGCACTGATAACTTAAAAAAATGTATCATAACCCTCCTTTCCTGTCACAGGCTCCCCCAATGTGAAACCCGACCTTTTAATCCGATTTAAGGAAGAGAGAATCAAGCCTGAGCCCCAGGAATCTGAGGAAGGAGGAAATCTGACGATCACAGGCGCGCGGGAGGAGCTGCACGGAGCAGGTGACGGAGCTTGGATTAAAGCTGGTGCTGGCGGAGCCAAACTTCCCTGCAGCAGGCACAGTCAGGATGAGGCCTTAAAATCAAGGCCCTTGACTTCTAACCTCTGTCTGGATAATTTAGTTGGTTCTGTTTGCCATTATTTCTGCTTTTCTCCTTTCATTTTCAGTTTTTGCCTTTCATTTTTCTTCTCTTTCATTCTCCTGCACCACAGCCTGTCTCTCTTTCCATAGGCATTTCCTCTTCTCCCTTATTAATTCTTGTCTTTCTCTTCACCTTCTTTCATCACCTGCTGTCTCTCCTCCCCTAGGAGTTTTATCCTTCCCTCACTATTTCCGAGCTCTCTCTGTGCTGTTCCAGGATACCAACCCTTCCTCCCTCTTAGCAGCTTGTGGTTTTATTTTCTGTGAGCCGGGCAGTGCTGGCAGGATGGCCCTCCTGAACACAGGAAGAGGGAGGGAAGCAGGGGGGCCCCCAGTATTAGCACAGGAGGGGGGAAGCAGGGGGGCTCCCAGTATTAGCAGCAGGAGGGGGGAAGCAGGGGGGCCCCCAGTATTAGCACAGGAGGGGGGAAGCAGGGGGGCCCCCAGTATTAGCAGCAGGAGGGGGGAAGCAGGGGGCCCCAGTATTAGCACAGGAGGGAGGGAAGCAGGGGGCCCCCAGTATTAGCACAGGAGGGGGGAAGCAGGGGGGCTCCCAGTATTAGCAGCAGGAGGGGGGAAGCAGGGGGGCCCCCAGTATTAGCACTGGAGGGGGGAAGCAGGGGGGCTCCCAGTATTAGCAGCAGGAGGGGGGAAGCAGGGGGGCCCCCAGTATTAGCAGCAGGAGGGGGGAAGCAGGGGGCCCCCAGTATTAGCAGCAGGAGGGGGGAAGCAGGGGGCCCCCAGTATTAGCAGCAGGAGGGGGGAAGCAGGGGGATCCCCAGTATTAGCAGCAGGAGGGGGGAAGCAGGGGGCCCCCAGTATTAGCAGCAGGAGGGAGGGAAGCAGGGGGCCCCCAGTATTAGCAGCAGGAGGGGGGAAGCAGGGGGTCCCCAGTATTAGCACAGGAGGGGGGAAGCAGGGGGGCCCCCAGTATTAGCAGCAGGGGGGGCCCCCAGTATTAGCAGCAGGAGGGAGGGAAGCAGGGGGATCCCCAGTATTAGCAGCAGGAGGGAGGGAAGCAGGGGGCCCCCAGTATTAGCAGTAGGAGGGGGGAAGCAGGGGGCCCCCAGTATTAGCAGCAGGAGGGAGGGAAGCAGGGGGCCCCCAGTATTAGCAGTAGGAGGGGGGAAGCAGGGGGATCCCCAGTATTAGCAGCAGGAGGGAGGGAAGCAGGGGGCCCCCAGTATTAGCAGCAGGAGGGGGGAAGCAGGGGGCCCCAGTATTAGCAGCAGGAGGGAGGGAGGTGGCAGCAGCTTGGAAGGAGGAGCCATTCCAATGCAGTTTTCCTTACCTTGGTATTGGGGAATCTGTGTGCGTTCCCTGTCACGGTTCCTTTCCACAGACACAGGGGATCCTTAAAGTCTTCCAGCAGGATACTTACATTCTCAGCACTCACAGGATCTCCACCATCTCACTTTTACCTAAATGTTGCTTTTCTTAAGTCAATCGCCAAGACTATTTAGAAGCTGAAGAGGTTGCTCACTGCAGGCCCATTTCAAACTTACCTTATGTGAGCAAATTACTCGAGCATGCGGCAGTGTTGCAGCTAGCACAGTGTCTGGATGATAAAAATGATCCGGACTGTTGTCAGTCAGGCTTTCACTCAGAGACTGTTCTTTTAGCCTTGGCTTATGATTTCAGAAGGGATCTTGACAAAGCCTGAGATTCTTTAGATTCATCTGCTGCCTTTGACTCTATGGACCATGACATCCTCATCCAGCAGCTGGTGGTCCTGGAGTCAAATGTTCAGTGCTTGCATCTTCTTTCCGAATCAGAGAACCCAATGGGTGAACATTGATCAGAGTATTTCAACTCTGCAGTTTTATAGACCTAAAGATTAAGCTATTGTCTAAGCTTGCTTTCCCTGTACGTACCAGGATCAGTCCAGACTGCTGGGTTGTGCCTCCCCTCCAGCAGATGGAGTCAGAGAAAAGCTTATTCGCTCCTTATGTTAAACTTTGTTATGTTAAACTAGTTATGTTATAATTTATTATGTTAACCGTATGCTTTTGCTCTCTACTCTCCCACTCTGTAAACCCCTGTTCATTGTAACTTTATCTTCCTAGTTAATTGGTTACCCCTTGTTTCAATGTAAACCGGTACGATAAGACACTAGTCTTGAGTATCGGTATATTAAAAGAATTTAAATAAATTTAAATAAAATAAATAACTCCCCGGGTTCAGAAGAGTGGAGCTCCTCAGGGTTCGGTTCTGTCCCTGCTTTTATTTACGGTGTCCATACAGCCATTAGGGAGGTTTATATTTATTTATTTAAAACATTTCTAGACTGCTTATTGATCTTACACAGTGGTTTACAGTTTAAAAAAATCATAAATACATCAAGCTAAAAATACTAAAAAATCATGACATAAAATCAATATATTACTCCAATGCCAGTGTCTCTCACTAATTGATGAAAAAATTCAATGATAGTAGTCAAAATATATACCAAAATTGAAAAGACTAGCACACCATCGCTAGCTTTAATCGATTTTTATGACCATCATATTGGGCATCGGGTGTGTTCATGGATACACATCATTTAATGTGCATAGCACATCTTTAATTTTGCCACCATCTATTAAAGCTAGCGATGGTGTGCTAGTCTTTTCAATTTTGATAAAATAAATCTGTACATCCAAAAAACATTAAAATCATTAATTGGGCCCGATATTCAGACACCAGATAAGTAGGATTTATCTGGCTATGTAGCGGCCGCTGAATATCCGGTTATACTGTACTCAGCAGCCACTAGATAGCGGATAATTCATTTATCTGTTTATGTAGCTAGCTGGCTAACTTGGGGACGGACTTAGCCAGATAACTTATCCGACTAAGTAGCAATATAAAGACTTAACTGGATAAGTAGTCCATTTATATTAGGCCTACTTACGGTAATAGCAGGTCTAAACTTAGACAGGTACAACTTATTTGGCTAAGTAGAAACGTCTACATGGCTATTCAGCGGTTCGGATTTAATTGAACCTGGTAAGGTATTCCAACTAGCTGGCTCTTGGACATAAAAGAAAAACAGGGACGCTGCCGTTCTTCATCCAATCTTCTGTGTTTAAAAGATGGACCAGGTAGGAGGCCCTGAGATTCTGATCTAAGACTCCTTGCAGGTTGATAGATTTCAAGCGCTGCATTTTAAACTTAATGTGCCACGAGAGTCAAGTGTTACTGTGTGTTTACCGGTTCTTCTGGTTTATTTCTACTGGGTTTACCGGGTTTTTTGTTTTCTTTTACTCCTCTGGTATGAATTATCTGTTTGTCTAATTTCAGAGTCAGACATTAATTCTGTTATTAATGTCTGACTCCTGCTGAATTAGGCAACTTAGAAATAGAATCACATAAATAAATACATTTTCCCATTTTTCTACAGGCAGCCGAGGTTCCGATCCTGACCCCACAGCCGAGATCCTGAGAATGGAAGAGATTCATGTCAGTGAGCAGCTGGAGGGAGGAGCGGTGAGCAAAATATTCCTTTATAGTGAAATACTTCCTGCAGGTCCTCACATGAGCCTCTGATAAACAGATATAAGTGCCTTACAGTGAAGGAACAGAGGCCCCTGCTTAATGTGCATAAACTTAGAGGAGGGATCGACTTTCCTAAATTTAGACACGTTAGGAGCCCAGAGCTGGAAATCAGTACTGAGTGCCTAATGTCATTCCCCTGCCATGGTTCTGCCTTTTTCCCCACCCACTTTTAAGTTCCCTAAATTTAGATGCTTATAGACTGTCAATTTTTAATTTCAAATGTCTATATTACATGGTCTTCTGAATATCACTCAATATATTTAGAAAAGTTACCCCAGAGCTGATATTCTCAGTGCAAGTGAGCTCAGGATTATGCTCTCCTCATCAGCACTGCCACTGATACAGAGCTATGAAAAGTGGGGTGCTGCTGGGCTGCTTATCAGCAGAAATCCATTCTAGTCATATCTTGATTATTTTACTCTATTTCCTATTTAAAGCAGTAGAAAAACCCACCTCTCTAACTCACACTGGACACAGTCTCACTCACATAAATGTACACACTCTCACTTTCTCACACATACACAAGCATGCACGCTCACAAGTGTATATGTTCTCACACACACGCACACTCACAAACATGAGTACACTATCTCACACACACACTATATTTCTGACACACTTGCTCAAAGATACGCACTCTTTCTCACTCCCATCCCCTGGCTCAACCTATCCCGCTCCACTGTCCTGCCTTCAGACACCAGTCCACCAGCGTCCCACCTGTTCATCTGCTGCTGCCTCCTTCATTGAACGTGCACAAGTGCTGATGCCTCCCCCTCCTCCTACCTGCTGAATCAGCCAGCACCCAAGATGTCCAGGGTTTCTCTGGCGACCTGGCAATCTGTACAGAACACTGGAGATTTAAGATAATAGAACTCTCTTCATGCTATAATTAAGTGGCGAGCTGACATCACTGACAGAGGCCATGTAACACAGATTATTACACACACATTATAATGAAGCTGGAGAGAGAGAGGCTGAGGGTGTCCTGTTTGCTGTTCCAGGCATCGGTCACATTCAGCGACGTCGCTGCTTATTTCTTGGAAGTGGAGTGGGACATTCTGGGAGAATGGCAGAAGGAGCTGTACAGGAAGGTCATCAAGGAGATTCACGGCATCCTCATATCACAAGGTAAATGTCTTTTCTATCAACTACTTTCCATAGACACATTGCAGGATGGGAGCTGACAAAATCCCAGGTGCCAGGACCTAATGGCATCTAAAATTCCGGACCTGGCTCCTGATCTCATTCCCAGTTCTGCAGGAGCTGCTGTGACTCTCCAGGGGCAGTGAAAGGCTCCACTTGCTGTAGACCTAGCAAAGGATGCTGCTCTGTGCTGGAAGATAAATCTTTTGTATGTTAAACTAGCGACTTCATACAAGACCAGCTGGAGTCTGTCTCTCCTTTCTGTACAACAAAAGCTGGCACAGGGGAGCAGGAGGGAGGATTTACTTCTCTGATTCCCACCTGAGATATGATAGCGCTATCCTAGATAATTCTACTGCACACCATGTAAACCCTCCTGCTGCTAATCAGACATCACAGATCCCCTTTCTCCTCCTCACTGGCCTCTAGTTAGAGTTATATCTCTTTTTCCAGACGGGCTTTCCTTCTCAAATTCCCCTAAGAAGAAGCTGAGATGTCGCCTCTCCAGGGGGCACAGGCTGGCAGAGAAATGTAATCCCTGCAATGCTTCCATCTAGCAGGGTTATGAATAGAAATGACTGTACCATAAATCCTCCAAGGCTTAATCCTATTCAACTATCACTTCTCACCAACCTATGTCAGGCAGATACACACCTAACGATACAGTATATGTACACACACATTCAGGCACCTTCATGTACACTCACACTGCTTCCTCAGAACAGGAAACAGATGCAATTCCTCCCCCTCCTCCCTCCCGCAGGGTTTCTGCAAGTAGAAATTTAGAGGGTAATCTTCAGTGGCCTGCATAAGTCCAAGCAGGAAAAATAGAAATTCAGCTTTGAAAATTCCCTGGTATATGGGGGAGCAGTAACAACATGTGTGTGAGAGAGAGAGAGAAAGAGATTGAGTATGTGTGGTGTCTGAATGAGATATATGGAGACTGTGTGTGTGAAAGAAAGAGAGAGATTGAATCTGTGTGTATGAGAGATAGATTGAGTCTGTTTGTGTGTGAGAGAGATTGTCTGTGTGTGTGTTTGCGTGAGAGAGAGATTGAGCCTGTTTATATGTGTGTGAGAGAGAAATAGAGTCTCTGTGTGTGAGATTGAATCTGTGTATGTGTGAGAGAGATCGAGTCTATATATGTGTGAGAGAGATTGAGTCAGTAAGTGTGAGTGAAAGCGAGAGAGATTGAGTCAGTAAGTGTGAGTGAAAGAGAGATCAAGTCTGTGTGAGAGATCGAGTGTGAGAGAGAGATCGAGAGTGTGTGTGAGAGATATCAAGTCTGTGTGTGATAGATTGTGTATGTGTGTGTCTGTGAGAAAAAGAGATCAAGTCTGTGTGTGTGAAAGAGAGTGAGATTGAGTCGGTGTGTGTTTGCGAGAGATTGTTTATGTGTGTGAGAGAGATCGAGTTTGTATCTGTGTGTGAGAGAAATCGAGTCTGTGTGTGAGAAAGATTGAGTCTGTGTGTGTGAGAGATTGAGTTTGAGTGAGAGATCGATTCTCTGTGAGATTGTTTATGTGTGTGAGAGAGATCGAGTCTGTGTGTGAGAAAGATTGAGTCTGTATGTGTGTGTGAGAGATTTAGTCTGTAGGTGTGAGTGAGAGAGATTGAGTCTGTGTGTGTGAGAGACATTCTGTGAAAGAGAGATTGTGTGTGTTTGAGAGAGAGATATTGAGTTTGTATGTGTGTGTGTGTAAGAGAGAGCAAGATCAAGTGTGTGTGTGAAAGAGAGAGAGAGATCGAGGCTCTGTGTGTGTATGTAGATTTATGCTCACACTTTTGAAGATGAGAAATGTGAGTAAATGGTTTCCTCATCTCTGCTCTGCTCCCTGGATTGGAGCTTTGAAGTGTGTGAAATCGCTTGTGTGTGGACTTTTTCATGCACAAGCCCCAGGGCAGATGTCAAAAGGACCTTTACATACACTCAATGGGGTTGTGAAAATCAAGTCCTTAAAATGTAATTTGCTGTTTTCAATGACAGGTTATTCAATTCTAAATCCTGATGTAATATTCAAGATTAAAAAGGAAGATGAGAAATATTTCACTCAATGCTGTGAGTTGGAGGGAAAAGAAACCATGAAGGACCCCCCCATTAGTAAGTAAATGTTCTGCATTTAAAGGGCTCTGCATTTTCAGATCACATTTGTAGATTTAAAATCCCTTTCCTAATATAACATTAGCAGGTCCTGGGTGAGTGTATCACACAGGTCTATTTTCTCATCCCAGGCCTTCCCATCGTAACGTCTGTGTTCTCACTGAGCGTTAAACAAGAGGAAGATCTGCCCTCCATGGACCCTCCTGAATCGGAGATTCCCCCTCCTGTAACAGGCGAGTATCCGATTCCTCTTGGACACCGTTAATAAGATCAGCCATTTTGTATTTTGGCACCGGAGGGGCAAGAGGATGTTAACCCCTCTCTTGCTCCCAGAGTCTGTTTCCCTTCTTCAGATGGGTTAATCTGCCTGATGGGGGGGGGGGGGGGGGGATCCCAGGCAGAGAGGAGGGCATCAGGCTGCAAGGCCCTTCATCCTGCACTGTCATGGGGTTGAGTCCTGTCATTGCTAGGGATGGTGGGTGTGGAGAGGGGGGTGGGATCATGTCCAGTGAGGGCAGTGTGGCTTCATTTAGCCAGTGAGGCACTTAGTACATTGGTCCCCTAGTGCAGAGCTTGACAATCCCAAGTGCCAGGGGGCCAGGACCCCCAGAAATCTCACCATGGTGCCTGGGATTTTCATGTCCTAATGCAGCTGCTGCTTAGCTGCTGGTCTGCACTGCGTGGCTCTATGAGTTTGGGCCATACAGGATGAAAACTCCCCTGCTGGTCTCACAATCTCACCAGACCTGAGAGCGCGAGACTCGTGGGTAATGGGTGATTGACTGGTGCTGACCTTTAGGGTGGATGTGACCGGCTGGGGTGTTACTTGGTGGTGGGGGGAACTGAGACAGAGGGAGACTGGTGGGTGATGGGGAGGGGGGTATATGAAAGAGAGAGACTGGTGGGGCCCTCAGTCATTGAAATTAAGGACCTGATTTTACAGAGCTTTCAGCCCCTCCCTCCCGAGACCCAGAATGGGAAATGAGGCTTAGTAAACTGGACCTTGAAGGAGCTGTGGCAGACATCAGAGGGGGATCCTCCCATCTCTTCACCACCAGCCACTGCCCCAAATCCAAAGAAAGTTAGGCAAGGCCTGCCCTAGTGTGTGCCCAGGAGCGTGAGGAAACAGAGGAAGAGATTAAAGAGAATGCCCCAGTGTTACCCCGCGGAAGAGGAGAAGTCCCAGGCACTGAGCAATCACAGAAAGATTCAACTGGAGGATGGGGAAGAGCAGTGATTTGTAAAAGGTGAGGGAAGTCCAGAGCAGCAGATTGTATTTCAGTAAAGTATAAGATGGAATGCAAAGAATTAGATAAAAGCAGTCCAGCTCCACCACCAAGAGGGCCGAGGCCAGGTGTGTGTCTGACCTGAAAGCGCTGGAGGGGACGGTGGTGCCGCAGGTCCAGAATGAATCCCGGGTCTCCAGCAGGGCCTTCCTGTGATGTCGAACGGAGTCTTGGCCTAGCAATAGTTACCATACCTGGGAACCTTTGATTTCCTGTCATCCTGAGATTGTGCACAAACGTTCTCTCTCACACACACGCACACTCCCATCTTCACTCACACACATACATGCTCATTCTCACACACACACGCACACTCACATCTTCACTCACACACATACATGCTCATTCTCACACACACACGCACACTCCCATCTTCACTCACACACATACATGCTCATTCTCACACACACACGCACACTCCCATCTTCACTCACACACAAACATGCTCATTCTCACACACACACACGCACACTCCTAAGACTAGTTTGCTTTCAAATTCTTGTTGAGCCTGACTTTTCAATGTTTTACATCTAACTTGCCAATGCTTATTCTTTTCCCTATTTTCTTCGGATGCACACAAAGCATGTTTTCTGCACATACATATGATTTATGTGTGCACAATATTTTTCTGCACTGAAAGCATTTATGTGCACGTAAATCATATTTTATGCACACAAATCATGTTTTGTACACAGAAATCACATCTGAG
This sequence comes from Rhinatrema bivittatum, assembly GCF_901001135.1. Classification (NCBI taxonomy): domain Eukaryota; kingdom Metazoa; phylum Chordata; class Amphibia; order Gymnophiona; family Rhinatrematidae; genus Rhinatrema; species Rhinatrema bivittatum. The sequence continues at coordinate 28,062,675 of NC_042633.1, read as the reverse complement.
AGTACCCTGTTCCCCTAAGTTAAATTGTGCAATCAGTCTATGCTGTGCATAAGTTTTATCTCAGGTTTGTGCGCACATTCTCCATTCAGCACACTTTTAACTCCCGCCGCATTAGCATACCATTAGCATACCATTAGCATACCACTGCATTCAGGCTTAGAAACATTTGTAACCTGTGCATTAAGAAACTGTGCTCTGAGTCTCGGTGCACAGTTTTAACCCACAGGTTATTACATCGGGCCCCAGTAAGCTTTTTGCTTTGGCAAACCTGACTTAACACAAGTACGTGTTAAGCCAGGCAGTACTCAATAATGGTGCTGCGTGGTTAAACGTTAATGTTAAATGTTTTTGTCCAGTGGCTGAAAAGTTTCCTTGACAAACCCCTCTGAATATGGACCTCACTGTAACCACTTTTCTCCATAACAGGCTCCCTCAATATCAAACCTGACATTTTAATCCAATTTAAGGAAGGGGACATCAAGACGGAGCCCCAGGAATCTGAAGAGGGAGGAAACCTGACAATCACAGGTGCACGTGAGGAGCTGCATAGAGCAGGTGAGATAGTTTAGATTAAAACTGGTGCTGGGCAGATCCAAACATTGGCATAGAGCGGTAAATCTGGCAATCATCAGAATACAGATAGTACTGAAAGCCATGGGAGAAGATGAGAGCACCAAGGGAATCAGTGTACAGGGAAAAGAAAAGAGGCCACAGGACAGAGACCCGAGGGCCACCCATTGATAGCGGTAGAGGTGGATCCACCCAAGGTGGTGATCAACAGTGTCAAAAGCAATGGACAGGTCAAGAGGATAAGGATCGAGTAGAGGCCTTTGGTTGGCAAGGGCTGTTGCTGTGGAATGTAGAGGGAGAATGGGTTGAGATGAAAGAAAGTCGAGACAGCTGAGGTGAATGGTTATTTACCCTGTCACCCAACACTATGACTGCAGGAGACAAAGAAATTAGCAACGGGCAGGTTTAAAACAAATCATAGGAAGTATTTTTTCACTCGGCGCACAATCAAGCTATGGAACCTGTTGCCAGAGGATGTGGTACTCTTATTTCCCCTGCAGTCATCCCTTCCATCTGTCATATCCTCAATTTATCACTTTCCTTCAAACATGCTGGGATTACACCATCCCTCAAAAACTCTCACTGGTCTCTACCTGCCCTGCTAACATCCCATCTCCCTCCTCTCTTTCACATCCAAACTACTTGAATGTGCTGTTCACCTCAGCTGTCTCGACTTTCTTTCATAAATCTCACTCCTATCCCCTCTATCTTATGTCCAAGCTAAGAAGCCCTCACCTGTTTAGCCTCTCTCCATAAGGGAGCTTTTCTGTCGCCTTCTCTCTACCTTTCCAGTGTCTGCTCTGTCTTTTTTGAGCTGGGGCGACCAGAACTGCACACAATGCGCTCTCCTTTTTGTCTCTCTTTTCCCATGTCTGTCCCTTCCTTCCCTTTATCTTCGTTCATCGCGTGCTGTCTCCTCTCCTCTATTCATTTAGTCGTCCTTGCTTCTATCTCTCCCTATTTCTGACCTCACTATCGGGCCGATACAGTAAAGTTCGCGGGAGAGCGGGCAAGCACCCGCTCTCCCGGCGCGTGCACAGGCCAGTGTCCTGTGCGCGTGATTCAGTAAACTAAAATATTTAAATTAGGGCCCTCGGTAAAAAGAGGCGCTAGGGACACTAGTGCATCCCTAGTGCCTCTTTTTGGACAGGAGCGGCGGCTGTCAGCGAGTTTGACAGCCGCCGCTCAATTTTGCCGGCGTCGGTTCTCAAACCCGCTGACAGCCACGGGTTCGGAAACTGAATGCCGTCAAAATTAAGCGTCCGGTTTTCAACCCACGACCCGCGGGCCCATTTTGATTTTTTTTTTTTTTATTATTTTTAACTTTTTTTAACTTTTGGGGCCTCCGACTTAAAAGCGCCATGATATTTATTTATTTTGAACTTTTATATACCGACATTCATGTGGAAAATTACATATCATATCGGTTTACAGTGAAACAGAATACTGCAAAAAGCATTACATAGAACAGGGGTTATATAGAAATAGGAACCCAGGGATAGAACTAAGTTAAATATTAGAAACTGTTAAAATGTGAGGCAGGTGGGGAGCGGAGCGGAATGTCAAATAAACAAACTCCAACACAGTAAATATACAATAAAAGCCTATCTAAGATAGTAAGATATTAAGTCCAGTCCAGTCTAGACCAGATAGAAAGTACAATCCAGACCGGAGAGGAGAATGTTTGACCTATAGTGAGGGAGATCGTACTTCCTTAAGGGGCGGATTTTAAAAGGCGCGCGAATAGCCTACTTTTGTTTGCGCTCCAGGCGCAAACAAAAGTACGCTGGATTTTAGTAGATACGCGCGGAGCCGCGCGTATCCACTAAAATCCTGGATCGGCGCGCGCAAGGCTATGGATTTTGTATAGCCGGCGCGCGCCGAGCCGCACTGCCTACCCCCGTTCCCTCCAAGGCCGCTCCGAAATCGGAGCGGCCTCGGAGGGAACTTTCCTTTGCCCTCCCCTCACCTTCCCCTCCCTTCCCCTACCTAACCCACCCGCCCGGCCCTGTCTAAACCCCCCCCTTACCTTTGTCGGGGGATTTACGCCTCCCAGAGGGAGGCGTAAATCCCCGCGCGCCAGCGGGCCTCCTGCGTGCCGGGCCGCGACCTGGGGGCGGGTACGGAGGGCGCGGCCACGCCCCCGGGCCGTAGCCACGCCCCCCGTACCCGCCCCCAAAACGCTGCCGACACGCCCCCGAAACGCCGCGACGACCGGGCCCGCCCCCGACACGCCCCCCTCGGAGAACCCCGGGACTTACGCAAGTCCTGGGGCTCTGCGCGCGCCGGGAGGCCTATGTAAAATAGGCTTCCCGGCGCGCAGGGCCCTGCTCGCGTAAATCCGCCCGGTTTTGGGCGGATTTACGCGAGCAGGGCTCTGAAAATCCGCCCCTAAGTGTGTAAACAGATTCATTTACAGAGGAAAGCTGTCAAAAAAGCTTTCCTCCCTCCCAGCAGCTTGTGGCTTTACTTTCTGTGAGCCGGGCGGTGCTGGCAGGCAGGACGGCCCTGCTGGGAGAGGCTGGAGGAAAGGATCTCCGAAGTCCCCCACTGCGAGCAGCAGGAGGGAAGGAAGCAGGTAGGAGGGACCACAGTCGTAGGCGCAGGACGGAGGAAGCACACAGAGCATACAGCAGACTCTGCAACGCTTTTCATTACCATAGGTTTGAGAAACCTGTGTGTGTTCCCCATCACGTCATTTCATATCTGCAGAGCGTTTTTCCACCAGAACTGACAGCAATCCTATTGTCTCACTTTTAGTCAAGTGCTGCTTTTAAGTCAAGATCCAAGACTATTCAAAAGCTGATATTTTCCCATTTTACTAACAGGCAGCCAAGGTTACAGTCCTGACCCCACAGTAGCAATCCTAAAGATGGAAGAGCCTCATGTCAATGACCAGCCAGAGTGGGGAGAGGAGGACACTGATACCAAGAGCGGTGAACAAAAAAATTCCTTTAAAGTAAAATGCTTGCTATGTGATATGGAGTATTTCAAACTGTTCACACAACGATACATATTTGCTACTTAGTCATTAGAATTCAGTTGCTTTTAGCTGACAGCTCAGAGGTTCAGGGACCCAGGTCCAGAATGGATCCCAGGTCTCCAGCAGGGCCTTCTGGAGTTTTTGGTTAGTGACTAATCAGAGCAAAGGGAATCACTGCGGGGAATGGAGGTGAGGATGAGATGCACAGATGTAGCAGGAGGAGATCAGAGGTGGTCTCTTCCTGTGCTGTTGCCCACCTCTACCTGTGTGCAAGCATCATCACTTCCTATTATGTGTCATATGAAGCCTTAGCCAAGGTAGCTGTAAAATTAATGGTCATAGTTTCATTTTTATTCAACAGATGTTGGATTCAAGAAAAATAGTGAGAGGCAGAGAATGTGCAATGGCCAGAAGAGGGAGGAATGGAAACAGATAGACCCCTGCAGAGACAGCCCTGATACTTCAGCTGCCTGTGAAAGAGGTAGCAGCAGAGTAACACTACCCGAAGAGCAAGAAAAAACCCAAAAAGGAGAGAGACCAAACACATGTACTGAACAAGACAGAAATTTCAACCACTTCCTAAATCTTGGACAAAGTGAGAGACCCAATGCAGGAGAGAGATCATTTAAAAGTGCTGATACTTGGGCAGACTTCTGCACACATTCACATTCTATCGATCACCAACCAAAGATTGAATGTGGGAACAAGTTCACCAAGAGCTCAAGTCAAACATGCTTACAACAGTATTATAAACGGGAGAAAACATTTACAGATACAGAAGGTGAGAAAAAGATCCCTAAGAAAATAGAACTTACAGCACATAGAAAAGTTCACATGCAGAAAAAACTATTAAAATGTACTCAGTGTGAAAAATGCTTTGCCTGCAGAGCTGAGCTAGAAGAGCATGTAAGAATTCACTCAGGAGAAGGATCATTTCATTGTAATGAATGTGAGGAAAGGTTTACTAGAAAGTCAAATCTAACAGAACATAAAAAAATTCATAGACAAGACAAGCCTTCTAAGTGTACTGACTGCAACAAATGTATTACATTCAAATCACAGCTTACCAGTCATCAGAAGTTTGACAAAGGAGAGAAAATAGTTAAATTGTCTAAATGTGATAAATGTTTAAGTTTTAAATACAGCTTGCGATTGCATGAAATGGACCAGGCTGGAGAGAAGCCATTTAAATGTTCTGAATGTGATAAAAGCTTCCAATATAAATCTAAACTAAAAATACATGAAAGAATCCACACTGGAGAAAAACCATTTAAATGTTCCGAATGTGATAAATGTTTCACTCAGAAAGGTAACCTACAATTTCATGAAATGACACACATACGACCACTGGTAGAGAAAGCATTTCAATGTTCTGCATGTGATAAAAGCTTCAAGTATAAATCTGATCTAACAATACATGAAAGAATCCACACTGGAGAGAAACCATTTAAATGTTCTTCATGTGATAAATGTTTTGCTCAGAAAGGTAACCTGCAATTGCATGAAATGACACACATACCATCACTGAGAGAGGAATCGTTTAAATGTTCAGAATGTGATAAAAACTTCAAGTGTAAATCTTACCTAAGAATACATGAAAGAATTCACACTGGAGAGAAGCCATATAAATGTTCTGTATGTAATAAAAGCTTCAAGTTTAAATCTAGCCTATGTATACATGAAAGAATCCACACTGGAAAGAAACCATATAAATGTTCTACGTGTGATAAATGTTTCACTCAGAAAGGTAGCCTGCAGTTGCATGAAATGACACACATACGATCACCAAGAGAAAACTCATTTACTTGTTCTGAATGTGATAAAAGCTTCAAGTATAAATGTGAGCTAAGAATCCACGAAAGAATCCACACGGGAGAGAAACCATTTAAATGTTCTGAATGTGATAAAGCGTTCAAGTGTAAATCTGAACTGAGAATGCATAAAAGAATCCACACTGGAGAGAAACCGTATAAATGTTCTGAATGTGATAAATGTTTCACTCGGAAAAGCTACCTACGATGGCATGAAATGACCCACGTATCACTAGAGAGACAGAAATCATTTCAATGTTCTGAATGTGAAAAAAGCTTCAAGTATAAATCTGACTTAAGAATACATGAAAGAAGCCACACTGGAGGTCTAAGGGTGAAAAAAAACTTAGATGGAGGAAGTGTCTCTCTCCAAGTCTTGCTGAGTACTTTAACGTGGTGACCCTGTTGCATAATATCTAGACTAAATCTCAGAGAGTCCACTACTACTCTGAAGTATGATAGGAAACAAAAAGAAAAATTCATTCTGGCCGCATATTGCCCTGGATGAATAGGTGCCCACCCTTAGCTTAAGGATTAGGCTAATAATGGTGGTGGCAATAGTACAGATTCTTAAGGTGAAGATAATGAACTAAATGCAGTTATAGGCCATAGTGAACCTGTTCATGGACCCACTGCAAAAACAGACAGCCCACAGAAGCTAATGAAAAAATTTAGGATTATCTACAATTAAGTGGACCCCTGAAAATAAAAGGGAGATAATTTACTGTTGCTTTTATACCAACAACCCTGTATTTAAAGCTGTAGAGCATGCAAAGTGAGCTTGCCAAAAATTGAAGAAAGAGGAAAAACATCAAAGGAAAAGTTGCAAAAGTCAATGGATTGAAACTTAAGATCTTTACTGGGAGAAATTGTAAAATGGAAGACCCTGAGCAAAGACATCTTAAAGCAGCTGAAAGAGAGAAGTGAAGGAGATGCAGAACGGAACCCTAGGGGAGAGTTGCCTGAGCAGTTAATGAGCACCATGGTAAAGATACCCGAGAAGCCAAGGACCACCACGACAAGGACCACCAGAGCTCAGGTGCCTGAGCAGCAGAAGTGGAAGAGGCAACTGATGAGATATCCATAAAGGATAAGGGTGCATTGCAGGAGAGGTGAGCAGGGTAAGATGGGCCAGGAAGCAGAATGGAGAGAAAAAGTATCAGGTGGGTGAGCTCCTGGCTTACATCGAGAGGGATAGGTATGCTGGGGCCTTGGACAGGGAAAGGCCACCTAAGGCAAATCTGACACCCAAAGTTAAAAACATAAGTAAGACAAACAAGGCTATAATCTGTATTAAGGATCCATCGATGGATATCACAGATATAAATCATGTGTAGTATTGTGCAGCAAAACTTCTTACTGAGAATCTCTTACCAAAAAAGACACGAGGCCAGAAGAACAGGAGAAAGATAACTTCTCATTGGAAAAAAACATACAGAAGAGAAAATTACGTCCGTGCGTGCTGAGGTGTCGCTGGTAGACACATACCTCAAAGGATCGAGGATGATGAAAGTATTGAGAAAACTCCAAAACATCAAGCTGAGCTATGCTGCACTAACAGAAGACGACCTTGAATTCTTATCCTTCAATTATAAACTGAAAATAACAGCAGAAGCAGAAGAGCTGTGGAGATATGAAGAAAACAGAAAAGAAAGAAACATTTAAAGAGAGCCTAAAGCAGTTGTTCAGGGAATGGGGGAAGAGCATTAGTGCCATTAAAACGTCACCAACAAAAGAAGAAACAGAATGGTTCTGGAGAAAAGTGTACGAAGATCCTGCAGAGCACAGAGAAGCAGAATGATGCCCAGCATATAGGGGAGTATGGAAAAGGCAAACATCCAAACTATGGAATCGCCTGAATTTAGAACAATTGAGAGGGAAACCCAGTTAAAAAGAACCCCAAGCTGGAAGTGCCCTGGTCCTGATGGAGTGCCCAACTTTTGCCTCAAATATTTGACCTCTCTCCACCAAGACCTTACTAACTGCAAAACCAATTGATCAGAAAGCCAGAATTAGCTCCACAATGGCTAATAACAGGAAGACGACTCCTCTTTCACAAATAAACCCCCTACCCCAAATTATCAATCAGTAACTTGCCTGCCTAGTCTTTAAGCTGTTCAGTGCAGTAGACACAGATAGAATATAGGATCACATCAACTCTAGTGTCATCTGGGCAACAGAACAGAAGGGTTAGAAGAGGAGCCTATGGAAGCAGAGACCAGCTGATGCCGAATAAAGCCATTATGACCAATGTATAAAAAGAGCCAAAACCTCAGTATTGCATGGATTGACTATAAGAAAGCCTTTGATGGCGTCCCACACCCTTGGATAATAAATTGCCTTGGCATTTACAGAGTGAACCCTGCATTGACGGAGAGCATGACGTTCACCATGAAAATGTGGCAGACTGCATTCCATTTGAATTATGAGGATGGCCAATTCGTGATTCCTAATGTTAAGATCCAGTGAGGAATATTGTGGGGAGATTCCCCGGTTTTGTCTGGTATTAAATCCACTGAGTGCTGCCATTAACTTTTTGGGTTATTAATCCTAGAGCTACGAATCTCCTGCCAATGACCTCTCTATATGTAGATAACATGAGACTCCACAGCTCTTGTGATGCCCATTTAGCAGAACAAATCTGGGGTGGTGAAGAGTTTCTCAGATGACATCAGGATGACATTTGGCCTGGACAAATGTGCTTAGAAGACTTTCCTTAAAGGAAAATTAAGCAAAACTGAAAACATCTCCCTGAGTGAAATTCAGCATAAAGACAATTGTTCTGGCAAATAGAGGGATTAATTGAAAATCCACCAGCACATGAAGGGAAAGAAGGTACAGAATTCATAAAACAAGAGGAAAAACTCTTTAAAGGATTAGACCAGCAAGCAAGGACAGATTATTGGCAGAAGCACAAATATACGGGGAAGTGCAGAGAGCTACTCCAGATACCCCACGTCGATCAAGATTTGACAGAACAGTGGCTAAGGAGAGGTAAACGCAAACCTAGAGATGAGAGATTGACAAGCGCAGCCCAGAACAGCAGACTACAGACGAGATGGTTCACAGCCAGCATAGAAAAGAATGATACATCAGACAAATGCAGATTCCAAGGGTCAGAACGTGAAACATTTACACAGCTCATTGCTGGATTTACCAAGCACTCCTCAATATGTTGCTTGTTAAGATTATACCCTATGAACTCCAAAAGGAGGCTCTCTTTGGTACAATGCAAGTACTAAGGGCATTAGCAGTAAATTTGAGAGACTGAGATAATCCCCATCATACCATTGCTTACAAATGAGGTTCATTCTTGTCGAGTTATGCACAAAGCAAATCCATTTGGAGACACTGCCTTGAGAGAGATACCACTTAAATGTTCTAAACAAGCTCCTGTCTAGTTCGCGGATTGCCTTTAATATATTTTCCTTATTGTATAGAAATTGTCCAGATTATCTCAATTAAAATAATTGGAAAAGTGTAATCTGATATGCATTTTATCTTGTTTGTTGAATAGACATAAATGCATTATTTGTGACATGAGCATAATTTCTTTATCACCAAGATTACCGTTCTAATCAGCAAATTTGGCTGCAAAGAAGGGAGAACATGTGATATTTTATAGTATGGAAAGTTCAGTGCAGAAAAATTGACCTGCTCTGCACACATGAACTGCACCTGTCTGCTACCATACATGGAGCACTTTTACCTGGCTGATTCGCTGTTAGCTCACATCTGCTCTTTGTTCTGCCAGTCCTGCTTACAGCAGCCCACCTCACTCTGCTGAGACTTCTTGCGGCGTTGGAGGTTTAATTATGAATGCGACTTTGTTGTCCGGTGCTTATGGTCACTCTTTTTCCACTATAAGTGGGAGGGGCTAGCTATGGCGTTCTGACGTTTACGATCAAGAGTGCCACTTGCTTTTCAGTAGCAGCACGGTGATCTCGGGTTTTCCACTTGATCCAGCGCTGTCATAAAGATAGCTTTCTTGAAAGTAAGAATTGTACGGCTGTTGGCATCTATATTGCCTGCTGAAGCTTTTCCCACTGTTGAGCAGTCCTTTCTTCTTACAACAGTTGACCATTGTAACTCCCGTTCGTGACGCTTGGTGGAAAGATCTTGGCTTCATGTACTTTTCCTTCCAGGAGGTGTGATTACAGACTGCTCACCACGATGCTTTTTCGGGAGGGGGGGCTTGCTTTTTTGGAATGCTTTGCCAGAGGAGTTCACAGTATTGAAAACTACAAGATTTTTAAAAGAAGCTTAAGCCTTAATTATTTCCTTTTAGTTTGCTCCTGATTTTCTATTGTTGCTGAATGCATTCGTTTCAATTTATGATGTTTTACTTACTATGCCTTATCTAGGTTCATTATATATGTACCTTTGTAAACCCCCTAGAATGGAACCTCCAATGTATATGCTATATACGAAATTTAAATAAATACATACAATAGGAAGGTAAAAATGGGTGATTCTTTTTTTGTCACTGCGTTACCTAAGTACCCTACTGAATTGACTGTCCAAGGGACTTCAAAGGGAGAAGCCGTCTTACGTTCAGCTGGCTCCACTGAAACCACAGGCCACCTGCAGGGGAACTGCTTTCAGAGTCTCTGCTTTATGATGCAGCTGGAGATGGGGTTAGGCCGTATCCCCTTCCTCTACCGGCACTGCCAGCCTCATCCAATAAATTCTGTTCTGACTTGCTTGTTTTATGGATTATCGGACTGCCTGGAACTGTATTAGATAGGTGGCAGAGAAATGCAAATTATTAATACAGATATAGCGTGAGTTAAGAAGGATAGTTTGTGGGCTGAATTGATTCTGCATGGGGACAGAGTGTGCTAAGGAAAATATGCATGTAAGAATGCACCGAAATGGAAAGAAAAGCCAGTGATTCTGGCTTTTGCACATTTTCACATGTGTAAAGCCTTTTTCTGAAAACATTCACAAAACAGTCCTCTTGCATGTAGTAAATGCATGGGCGCAGTCCACACAATTCCTCAGCTCTCTCCTCTGTTGCCCCTCTCAGCCCTCCTCCTCCTTTTCATTGGGTTGCTCTCCCCATCAATCTGCATCTTGTTCCCTTCTCCCTAACAGTCACCACCTCTGAGGATTTTTCACCCATCCACATCATCCCCACAAAGACTTTCCAGGGCTGCTTTTATCTATGTCAGAAGGGGCAACTGCCATCTACTCCCTGCCCCCAGCCTTGCCTAGCAGGGGGGTCTGTTGCATGACCACATAGGGCTCTCTACATGACCCTTTTGACTTGGGAAGGGATGGAGCAGGAAGCAGGTAGCCTGCGGGGAACAGGCGCAGAGGGGGTGAGTCTGCAGCAAAGAGAGCACAGAACATAAGAACAAAAGAAATTGCCATGCTGGGTCAGACCAAGGGTCCATCAAGCCCAGCATCCTGTTTCCAACAGAGGCCAAACCAGGCCACAAGAACCTGGCAATTACCCAAACACTAAGAAGATCCCATGCTACTGATGCAATTAATAGCAGTGGCTATTCCCTAAGTAAACTGGATTAATAGCAGTTAATGGACTTCTCCTCCAAGAACTTATCCAAATCTTTTTTGAACCCAGCTACATTAACTGCACTAACCACATCCTCTGGCAACAAATTCCAGAGCTTTATTGTGCGTTGAGTGAAAAAGAATTTTCTCTGATTAGTCTTAAATGTGCTACTTGCTAACTTCATGGAATGCCCCCTAGTCCTTCTATTATTCGAAAGTATAAATAACCGATTCACATCTACCCGTTCTAGACCTCTCATGATTTTAAACACCTCTATCATGTCCCCCCTCAGCCGTCTCTTCTCCAAGCTGAACAGTCCTAACCTCTTTAGTCTTTCCTCATAGGGGACCTGTTCCATCCCCTTTATCATTTTGGTTGCCCTTCTCTGAACCATCTCGGTAGACTAATAGGGCAGAGCCAACATGAATTTAGCAAAGGGAAGCCTTGTCTTAAACAACTGTTAGATTGTTTTTGAAGGGGTTAAGAAACATGTGGACAAATCAGGCAATTAAAAAGTCATGGGATAGGAGGCAATGTCCTATCCTGGATTGCAAACTGGTTAAAGGTCAGGAAAAGATTTGTTGAGGATAAACATAGGTCAGTTTAAGAAACCAAGTTTAAATTGTTTTTTTGTGAAGGAACTACCAAAATTATAATGTAAACTGGTACCATCTGTCTCCCCATTTATGGACTTTTCTTTTCTTTTCATGTACTCCTTCCCCCTCCCCCCTCTGTTTTTGCAAGTACTGCAAGACTTTGTTTGTACTAATTTGTAGTGTAGAAGTTTAATCCACTGTCTCTGGCCCGCAATGGGCTTCAAACAGTATCAAAGCAGTACACCTTATGTTCAAATCATGTACCGAATATCCTTCTATTACCTCTAGAAATTTTATTGAACAAAACATATTTTTAAAATGTTGTAAAAATATATTTCTTTCTGATAGCATTCAAAAAGGGAATCGATGTCTAAGCCATAAAACTAATCACTTTACATCCAAAGGTTACCCCAAGAAAGTATACTTAGCTCTAAAGTAGTATCTGTTGCGCCGGGAGGTGGACCCTTGGCCTGGTGCAGGATTGGTAGGCTCCCTGGTCGGACCCAGAGAGCGCCTGCCACCAGGAGGCGAAGCACAGGAGGAGACAGAGGCTAGGCTGGAGCTTCACCACTGGCAGCCCGAGGTCCCCCCGGGTTGAGCCCTTGGGTACCCGGGCCGCTTGGACTTAGGTGGGCCTCGCAGGGTCTCCCAGAGAGATAGTTCAGAGGTGTGCCCACCTGGATCAAGGATGCGTGGTCAATGTCAGGACGTGGAGGATGAGGTGCCAGAGAAGGCCAGAAGACTGTCTCTGAGGATAAGGCTAGGAACAAGGCCAGAATCAAGGAGGCATAGTCAGTCAGTGCAGAGGTCAAGTTCCAAAGGTCAGACCGAGGGTAATCAGCCAAAGCAGAGGTCAAGTTCCAAAGGTCAGTCCGTGGGTAGTCAGCCAAAGCAGGGGGTCAGGTTCCAGAAGTACAGAGGAGTCGTGAAGGCAGGCAGAGGTCAATATCCGGGCAGCGATCAGCGTAGTCAGAAACAGGCACAGGTCAGTACCAGAGAGTCAGTCCAAGAGGTACTACCTGGGGAGACGCAGGAACAGGACGCTGGAACAGGACTGGAACGGAAGCTGGAACGAGACTAGACAGACTTGGAACGCAGAGGCAAACTAGAAACTCTCACGGTGTCGATCCGATTGCCAAGGCGAAGTGCAGGGGGGTCGAGCTGGGCCTTAAATACTAGAAGGCTGTGATGTCATCGGAGAGCGCCGGGATTGCTTTTCCCGCGCTAGTGACTTTAAATAGGTGGATGTCGGCCATGCGCGTGCCTAGGGGCAGGGCCGAGGAGCAGGAGGACACGGAGCCCCGGTGGGAGCTCCACTGAGAGGCCGGTGTCAGAGTTGGCGTCGGAGAGCAGGGAAGCCGGGGACGCCGCGAGCACGCTGAGGCAGCGGAGTGGGTGAGCCCGGAGCTGGTGGAAGGTTGAGAGAGGTGAGCAGGTCTGGCCGCGGAGCGGACGCGGCTGGGAAGCGCAACAGTATCAACTATGCCAGTTGTAACTCAAATGAATATCCTCCGTTGGATAACGATTCATTAACTCTACATGGCCATGTTCCTTGCGTTTGCGTCACAAATTACAATATGCGGCAGTGGCTTCTGGCACTGATCAGATAAGTACTGGGCAGAGCAGGTCTTTTGCCTGAACCAGCAACTCCCTCGCAGGTTGAGTCCTTGGGTTCTGGTGGCTGGCAGGACTTGGAATGGAGCTGGGACTAAGGTGTAAGCTGGGAGCTGAAACTAGGCACAGGCTGGTACTGAAGATACAGGCTGGAACGTAGAGGTAAGAACTGGAGCCAGGGCCAGACTGAAGACTCGGCTGGGCAAGAGACAGGAACTGGAATTGGAGGCAAGGCAATGGTGAGAGACAAGGGCTAGGCAAGGACAGGACAGGATTGGACAATGCAAAGTAAGGACAGGACTAGACTGGACAGAGAACACACAAGGCCTGAAGGCCACAAGGCTAAAAGGCCTAAAGGCTGCAAGGCAAAATCAGCTTCCCTGTTTACCTCTGTTTTCACTTATCATCCAGACATTCACCCTTCCCAGCGAGTGAAGAGGTTGGCTGATGCCATTAAATTAATCTGGGTGGCATAAATGAATGCGATATTTAATACCTAATCTTGGAGTACATGAATTGGAAGTATCTGTGAAGAACCTTTCCTCTCTTGTAGAATAAATATCTAATGAGACCAGCCATGGGCTGATAGTCATTCAATAGGAAGTCTCCCTTGCTGATGGTGTTATGAATCAAAGAATGGCCTTAGACTTCCTCCTAGCCGATAGGAGTTTGCCAATTCATCAACACATCTGTTGTACATGTATTGATCAAGAAGGCCAAATAAAAGATTTCATTGCCACTCTTACAGACTAGGCCATCCAGGCCCATGAGCTTAGTATTAAGGGTGATGAATGGGATTGGGATCTATTTGATATTGGGTCTTTGCTTGGTGGGTTGGGAAAGAAAATTGCTTACATTGTCATTATCATTGTTGTTGTTTTTCTTGCTATTTGCTTACTTACTCAATGTTGAATTTCTAGTTGCTAGTGCAACAGTTATAATGGTTACTTCTTCTTGCATGTGTCATAGAATTAGCTAGAAGCTGTTTCCTGCTGTGAACTGAAATAACCTTTTCTGTTCTGAAGTTAAGAGTCAGAGTCCGTGCCCCGCACTGCCTGTAACTAGTTCTTAGAATTCAATTGTCTTTTTCCAGCACTCCGGGACTATCCAGATTCTAAAGAAACATTGAAAAGGTCAGCCAGCGGAGCTGCCAGGACACCTCTATTCCCTTAGTACTCTCAGATGTAACCCATCCGGCTCCATCACCTTATCTACTATGGGCCCAAAACTAAAAGATGACCCATAGTAGATAAGGTGATAGCACCAGTAACTTAGTCGACATGACTTATCCAGACAAGGCTAAGTAGCGCCACCCAGATCTTTGTTAAGCAATTTTGCTTTTTCCTCCTCAGCCTCTACATATTCCTTCCTTGCTCCTTTGCGTCTCACAATGTCACTTTTGCACTTCCTTCTATCACTAACATATTAAAAAAAATTAAGTCTTGTCGCCATTTTACGTATTTGCTATTTTTTCTTCCATTTGAATTTTTGCATTCCTGACTCCTTTCCCAGCTTCTCTTAGCTTTTCCAGATATTGTCACCTGACTTCCTCTTTCTGCAATCTTTTGTAGATTATGAATGCTAACCTTTTCTCCCTTACCTTTTCAGCTACTTCTTTAGGAAACCATAGCAGCCTCTTTTTCCACCTTCACCACAATAGCCGGTTTCTAGCATCGATCTTCCTATCGGTTAGAATAGGAATGTCTCAAGTGACTACAATACTTTAATTCTCTTCTATTCTGTTAGGTTTGTGCTCCAAGTGCTTTTTTGGTACATCGATGTTATAATGTTTACATAGTTTCCAATGAATAAGCTGTGCCACTTTGTTGTGCCTTTCTGTATACAGGCCTTCTGACATTAGCCAATTACATCCAGTGATAAAATGTGTAACCGTTTCCAATTCTGTTTTACAGAAGCTGCATTTTTACATTTTACTATTTTTTCTATGCTAGCAGTGAACCAGTCTGTAGTCCAATGTTTTGAGCTGCAATTATCAATCTCACATCTCTAGGTTTAAGTTCATAAGAACATAAGATATGCCATACTGGGTCAGACCAAGGGTCCATCAAGCCCAGTATCGTTTCCAACAGTGGCCAATCCAGGATACAAGTACCTGGCAAGTACCCAAACATTAAATAGAACCCATGCTATTAATGCCAGCAACAATCAGTGGCTATTCCTTATTGATTAATAGCAGTTTATGGAGTTCTCCTCCAGGAACTTATCTAACCCTTTTTAAACCCAGGTATACTAACTGCCTTTAACCACATCCTCTGGCAACGAATTCCAGAGCTTAATTGTGATTTAAGTGAAACATAATTTGTTCCAATTTGTTTTAAATGTGCTACTTGCTAACTTCATGGAGTGCCCCCTAGTCCTTGTATTATACAAAAGAGTAAATAACCATTTCACATTTACGCGTTCAAGTCCTTTCATGATTTTGTAGACCTCTATCATATCCCCCCTCAGCCGTCTCTTCTCCAAGCTGAACAAAATGTAGAAAAAAAAAGAAAACAAATAGTCCAAGTTCAGGTAGCCATCTCTGTAGAATGTGCCTTAGTGGCCGAGTTGCACCGCAGCCTTTGCCCTCCCTTATTCACTCTCTGCCACTGGGAGTACTCTTGATGAGGAGGTTGTTTAGTTTCAGGATCCCCCTGTTTCACGCAATTCCTGCCTTCCTCAGGGCTTTCAAAGCATCCTCTGCCTCACAGACTCTCATAGTAGCTCCACCGATGGTAAAGGAGATACCAAATGGAAAAAGCCACTTGTACCTAGTATTTTCAGCCTTGAGAGTATCAGTCACCTTTTTTCATTTCTCTCTCGCCTTAAGAGTGATAGAAATCTTCTATCATCTCTAACTTATCAGCTGATCTTTCCACTGTATTCAGCCCATAGACCTGCTGTTCTTAATCACAGCTTCTTTCACCAAATAGTGATGGAAGTATGCTAGTATGTCCCATTGCTTATGTTTAATTGGTGAAGACAGAGCCCCATGAGCAGGCTCCCACCTCCGAGTCAGTAGACCCCCCTGAATTGCTGAACAGATATTGTGCACTGTGGCCATACAATCATCGTACTCATCTGATTCAGGCACAGGGTCCTCAAGCTTATCTGCTAACTCTCCATTCTCTTCTCCAACCGCTGAAAATCTGTTAACAAGCTTGACGAAGTCTCAGAGTACGTTACTACTTCCTCCACACACTTGCCCATAGCTGTTATATCTTTTCGTAAATTGGCCACAGTGTCCATAATCTCACTCTTCATCACCATGAGATCAGACTTCAAATCACAGAACCACTTCAGGAAGTCTGACTGGGGTTAAGCCCTCCAAGCTCCAGCCATGGTTCATCTGATTCAGGTATGCAGCTTGCTCTCACTGCAGACTCAGCTGCCACTCCTCCCCGTGGCTCTTTAGAACGCGGGTCACCGCTGTCAGCTTCTTCCTCATCAACATCACACTGGGAGGATAACTTTCAAACAGCTGGGTGCGCTCCTAAATACGTGTGTATACGGGCACGCGAAAACCTACTCCTGTATTTTATAACCTGCACATATTCGCTATACACAGGTTATAAAATACGTGTAAATGTACTACTACTACTACTTAACATTTCTACAGCACTACACGACATACGTAGCACTGTACAAACACAAAAAAACAGTCCTTGCTCAATAGAGCTTACAATCTATAAAGACAAACATACAAGACAAGAGACCTGGGGCATTTCATAAAGTAAGACAATGGTTAAAAAGAAAAGAAAGAGAAAGTTAGTTAATGATGCTAAAAGCAGGCAATCAGGCCTATGATTTAAAAGCAGCTTCAAACAGGTGGATCTTTAGATGGGATTTAAACATGGCAAGAGAGGGAATATGAAGCACTAGTTCAGGAAGACTAATCCAAGCACATGGAGCAGCCAGGTGGAAAGCATGGAGTCGGGAATTGGTGGTAGAGGAGAAGGACACAGATAGGAGTGATTTGTCTGATGAACGGCGTGCACGAGGAGGGGTGTAGAGATAATAG
This sequence comes from Rhinatrema bivittatum, assembly GCF_901001135.1. NCBI lineage: Eukaryota > Metazoa > Chordata > Amphibia > Gymnophiona > Rhinatrematidae > Rhinatrema > Rhinatrema bivittatum. The sequence goes on along the minus strand of NC_042633.1, from coordinate 28,045,562 downwards.
AAGAGAGGTAGTACCCTGCAACATACGCGTTCATGGAAAAAAATGCATGGATACGTGTTACACTTATCCAAATAAGTTTCAATATATCCGGCTTAGTAGCAGCTTTTATCCGGACAAGTTCTGATTTACCTGTCTATGAAGCTGCAAAGCTCCTACCTATCCAGCTAAGTCAGATAGCTGGATAAGTCCGAAAAGTGCTACTTAGATGGATAAATAAGATAGATGGATGTCTCAAATACAGCTGCTTATCCATATATGTAACTCTGTTTGAGACTTAGCCAACTATCTTACCTAGCCAGATAAGTAGCACTTTTCAGACTTATCCGGCTATCTGACTTAACCAGATAAGACGAAGCTTTGCGGCTACTTAAACAGATAAATTGGTACTTGGCCAGATAAGTGCCGCTACTTAGGCAGATAAATCGGAATGTATCTGGATAAGTAGCGCGCAACTGCTCCACTCACTTTAAAACTACCAAACAGAACCCAGTCAGAGAGTGAAAATATGCCAATATGATGTAGGAAGACCATGGCATGAGGACTTTGGCATCTCTCGCAATTTATCATGTTTGCTCTGGTTAAACACTGCTCCTGAGGAAGATTTACTTTTGAAATGTAGTCCATGTTCAGCCAGCACTGAGCATTTTACACCATTGACATCATGGAGATGCTCTCCTCTCAAATACCACAGATAAGTCAATAAGAGATTTTAATTTGCATAAAAAAAACATTTTAAAAAATGTTTATTCTCAAAGCGGGAGAAATTTGCTTTATAGGAGTGGGATTTCGATGATGATCTGGATGTTCACTTATAAACTTTACGTTGGTGAACTAGACAGGAGATAAATTCCCCACTTATATATATATATTTTTCAACCATTGTCCTCTCGACTCAATTAACAATAATAGGTTCATACTCTATTGTGAGTGAATTGTTGTGGGTAAACGCATGGAGATTTTACCTGTGCACTTTACATGCATTAAATCTGGTTTTTCGTGGGTATGTGGCGAGATTTTCTAACACGTGCATGCCAATGAATTACCAGTTTTACCAATTAATCTCCCAGTTTCCCAGTCCATCTGCAGCTCATCCAGACTCCTTCTGGCTCTTCAGCCTCAGCTCCCATTTCACCCAGACCTCCCCACCCACCATTTCACTTTGAAGACATTTACAATCAAGTTACTCTTGATGTCAGCTGCCCCATCTCCATGCTGTAAATTGCTTATAAAATAGCAACTTACACGCGTAAATGTTCGCCCTGCCCTGCTCCCTTTCTTACATGTGCAGATCTCCTCGAGGACCTTTACTTATGTGTGTATTTTGAGGTTTATAAAACAGCGTATATGCAGATTTTTACATGCCCACGTTTTGGGAAATTCACCTTTAAGTCAGCCCCAATGGTACTGTGAGAATGATTTAGGAGAGTTAAAAATTCAGGTTTTTCTTGCAGCCAACAGGGAAGTTCAACTCCTAGGCGGCCATTCTGGTGAGATGACGTCACTTCCTCCATAGTTTTGCAGCTTTTGTGCTTTTCAGTTGATTAATGGATTACAGAGATTTAATGTCCTTCTCCGTTGGGCAGCATATTTCAGCTTGAAGTTTTGGATTTTTCTCATTGCTTTTGGTGTCATTGGTCCCTTGAGGTTTGCGTCTACCAAGGATACCTCTGCACGGAAGAATTTTATTTTTCTGTCTAGACACTTTTTCTATGAAGGGATAAATTGTCTTCCTCCTCTTTTTTCTGTCCGTGTTGCAAAGATTATTTCAGCAAGTTTTTTTTTCTCGCCGCACAATACTCTATCTTATTTATGCCTCTAATATCAACAGATGGTTTATGGCTTTGCTCATTGAATTTACCATTCTTTTCACTTTGGGAGTCAAAATTTAATTGAGGCTGTCTGTCTCTCTCTTGGACCTCTGCCTACATATCCTTCTTCATGGAAGTCAGGAGCTCCACCAATAACTTTCCAGTCTCCTGGTCTCTCTTCCTCAGTCTGGTTCCCAGCTTTTGTTTTTCTGCTTCCTGCCTGCTCAGCACCCTTTGTTTTGGTGCTCCCTAACTTTTCATTCTGCTTCCTCGTGCATCTTACACTGCTCTCATCTTCCTGTACTATACCCTTATCTTTCACTGATATCTCACCAGCCAGTTCTTCCAGTTGTTCAGGCAGTTTTGGGTTGGTGCTATTTGGCTGCTCAGACACCTTTGGTATGGCTCTCCCTGGATACTCTGCTGCCTTTACTGCGGTGCTTTCTGTCATATTGACCACCTTTGCTTTGGTGCTCCTTAGCTGCTTGGTTGCATTTATTGTGGCTCTTCTTGAATTCTTGGTTACTCTTACCGAGGTGCTCCCTAGCCTCTTGTCATAAGAACATAAGAAATTGCCCTGCTGGGTCAGACCAACAGGCCATCAAGCCCAGCATCCTGTTTCCAACAGAGGCCAAACCAGGCCACAAGAACCTGGCAAGTACCCAAACACCAAGAAGATCCCAATCTACTGATGCAATTAATAGCAGTGGCCATTCCCTAAGTCAACTTGATTAATAGCAGTTAATGGACTTCTCCTCCAAGAACTTATCCAAACTTTTTTAAACCCAGCTACACTAACTGCACTAACCACATCCCCTGGCAACAAATTCCAGAGCTTAATTGTGCGCTGAGTGAAAAAGAATTTTCACCGATTAGTCTTAAATGTGCTACTTGCTAACTTCATGGAATGCCCCCTAGTCCTTCTATTATTCGAAAGTGTAAATAACCGATTCACATCTATTCACAACCTAGGAGTCATAATTGACAAGGAACTATCCTTCAAGAACCACATCACTTCTAAAATCAAAGACGGATATTGCAAACTCCTTACCCTATGCCATCTAAAACCTTTCCTTTCCCCCACCGACTTCAGAACAATCCTCCAACTACTCATCTTCTCCAACCTGGACTACTGCAACTCCCTGCTATTCAACTTACCTCTCACCACCATCCGACCACTCCAAATACTACAAAATACAGCCGCCAGAATACTCACTGGAACTAAAAAACACGATCACATTACTCCTAGACTTATTTCACTACACTGGCTCCCAATAAAATTCAGGATAGAATACAAAATACTATCCCTATTACACAAAATAATATACGAAAAACAAACAAACTGGCTAAGTACATCTATAAAACAGAATTAATTTACTTATCCACTGTACCTGACTCAGCTTTTCGCCCCCCACCAACTTTCACTTTTCAGAACCAACTCATCGATATAAAACCTCATGCAAAAAATCTAGGTGTAAAGATAGATTCAAAATTGACAATGACCGAACATATATCTGAACTCGTAAAAAAATCCTTTTACAAAATATACATGATAAAGAAACTTAAACCACTCCTCCATCCGAACGATTTTCGATTGATTACCCAAGCATTAATTTTATCTTCACTAGACTACTGCAACGCTCTCTATCTTGGTTTACCACAAACAGCTATACGACCATTACAATTGATACAAAATACAGCCGCCCGCATGTTATACAATACACCCCGGACAGAACACATCACTCCTGTATTACAACATCTGCACTGGCTACCAATTTCATACCGTATTACTTACAAAATTCTATCTACTATACACAACCTACTGTACAATAATAACTCCATCTGGCTATGTTCCTTACTACGAATCTACAGACCCTCCAGACAGCTCCGTTCTATTGATAAATGTATTCTTGAAGTACCAACAGTAAAATCTGTAAGTTTAGCACTGACCCGCAAACGAGCTTTTTCTGTTGCCGGTCCACTATTGTGGAACGCTTTGCCTGAACATATCCGCCTGACAGCTAGCCGCATAGAATTTAAAAAACTGTTAAAAACTCATCTCTTCACTCAAGCATACAATATATACTAGGTTTATTACACTACATGATCCTGAAAAGTTATCTGATTATTTTATGAATTTTAATATGTTTTGTATATGATTTTATGAACTGTCTTTGTAACTGTACAATATTGTTTGTGTATGTACTAACATGTAAACCGCCTAGACGGATAGTCCCCTACCCTTTGTGCGGTATATAAGAACTGTAAATAAAATAAATAAATAAATAAATACACTCCCCAAACAGAAACCTCCGCTCAGCTAACAAAGGTCTATTAAAGATTCCACCTACTCGTTCCAAACAACTTACCTCAACTCGGAAGAGAGCCATATCCCTAGGAAGTCCCAAACTCTGGAACAGCCTCCCAACCGAACTTAGAACACAGCACAATTTACAAACCTTCAAAAAAGAACTAAAAACCTGGATGTTTACCAAAGCCTACCAAAGCACCCAATGACTCTCAGATATTACTTCACTCCTACTGGACCTATGCAAACATGTGGAACCAATGCAAGCGCATAATACAAACATAACTGAAACCGCATAGTTTGAAATACGATCTACGTTTATAAAGCCTACAATATTTATGTTCACAATCACATGAATCTTTGGAAACTCTGTTAAACATTGAAACTTTGTAAACCGTTGTGATGGCGAAACCGAACGACGGTATATAAAACTCGATAAATAAATACCCGTTCTAGATCTCTCATGATCTTAAACACCTCTATCATATCCCCCTCAGCCGTGTCTTCTCCAAGCTGAACAGTCCTAACCTCTTCAGCCTTTCCTCATAGGGGAGCTGTTCCATCCCCTTTATCATTTTGGTAGCCCTTCTCTGTACCTTCTCCATTGCAATTATATCTTTTTTGAGATGTGACGACCAGAATTGTACACAGTATTCAAGGTGCGGCCTCACCATGGAGCAATACAGTGCTGTGGCACTCCCTCATCTCTCGTTCTCTTTTACTATGGCACTCCCAGACCTCTCGTCCACCTTTTCTCCCTTGGCTTCTCAGCCACCTTGTTTTGGTGCTCCTTAGCCACTTGTTTGCCTTTATTGTAGCACTCATTGGCTTCTGGGGCCCTTTGGCTCTCAGATACCTTTCTCCTGGGAGTCATCTTGTATCTCTTTCTTCCCTTGCTATCTCTTCTCTTTCTACATCATTAGCTGTTCTAAGATATTAGCACTGAAGTATTTATGTTCAATTATTTCTCCAATACGTGATTGGAAACTTTGCATCTTTTCCTTTAATATTATAGCTCTTTGTTCCATTTGGTGGTGGGCTCTCTTTGTATATCTCCAAGATTTAAAAATGGGGTTTCTGGCATTAAAATAGCAGTACATCATCTCCTCTATCTTCAGAGGTCCACCCGATTGTAGATAAATCCTCTTAATTTTTTCATTAGCTTCTGTGGTCTGTCTACTGCTGCAGCGGGTCCATGAATAGGTTCATCATGGCCTATAGCTGCACCAGGGGTTTTACTTCACCTGAATATTCAATACTATCGCTATCATTAGCCCTAGTTCTTAGACTAAGAGTGGTCACCTTTTCATCCAGGGCGATGTGCGGCCAAGTATGAAATTTATTTTTCTTTTACATCCATATTTCAATAATAAATGCGCCTGGCTGAGATTTAGTCTAGATATTATGCAACAAACAGGTGAATTTTAAAAGCCCTGCACGCGCCCAAACCAGGAGATACGCGAGTATCTTGGGCCGGTGCATGCCACGCGGATTTTAAAAGGCGCCCGCATACGCGCACACCTCCCAGTACGCGCGTGGGCACGGTCTGGAAGGGGCACAGGCATTCCTGGATTTATGCATGAAACCAGCATGCAAATAACTTATGCGCAGAAGTGCGTGCCGGGGTCCCCCTACCGCGTACCTTTACTTCGGCTATGGTTGGCGCGCAAGTCCTAAAACAAAAAAAATAAAGAGGTGAGCAGGGTTTTAAGGGAGGCGATTTATCTAGGGGAGTTAGGAAATCCTATCCCTTACCTGGATGAACTGGGAAAATGGCCAATTCCATCGGCACGCGTCCCTTATAAAATTCCCCCACTCACGGGGTACAGGCGGAATTTCAGTTATAAACTTGTCCACACATATATGCACAGTCAGCCTATTTTATACCATGCTTGTATATATGCGCGTATGTTATAAAATGGCCGCGTCCTTTGGTGCGTACGTATGCCCGTGCACCGGTTTTAAAATTCACCTTTTAGTGACTATGTGAAGGTCTCAGCAAGGCTTAGTGAGAGACGTTTACTGCTTCATAAGAACATAAGAAATTGCCATACTGGGTCAGACCAAGGGTCCATCAAGCCCAGCATCCTGTTTCCAACAGTGGTCAATCCAGGCCATAAGAACCTGGCAACTATCCAAACACTCTCTCTTTTCCTCCAGTGTGGATTCTTTCTTGTCCTCTTAAGTCAGCTATCATTTAAAATCTTTTATCACACACCTACTGTTGTGGGTTATTTTATAGATTTACATACACTATACCCGTATTCACATTTTAAATATTTGACATATTTTATTCCATATATTTATTTAAAAACATACATAAAACATCCTACATTCCATATACTCACTCATTCATTCAACTAAACATCATGTTATGAACACACTTTTTCTTAAAACATCACTTCAACAATGTTACAATAGACAATAATACAATGTAAACATATCCCTTCAACTACAATGTATCACCTTACTTGAACAATGTTACAATAGACAATAATACAATGTAAACATATCCCTTCAACTACAATGTATCACCTTATTTGTGAAGTTTTTATACCCTGTTATTCCCAATTCATTTCCCAATTTTCCATTTCCCAATTCATTCCCAATTCATCCCAAACCAGGAGATACGCGAGTATCTTGGGCTGGTGCATGCCGCGCGGATTTTAAAAGGCGCCCGCATACGCGCACACCTCCCGCTATGCACGTGTTATTCCCAATTCATTGTAGTTGAAGGGATATGTTTACTGTTACGAGCGCGCGCGGGCGCGGTCGTCGTAAGCGGGTGGTGAGCCCTTGGGCCACGGCAGGACTCAAGGAGGAGCCCCAAGCCACACCGTGGGAGGTGAGCTGAGCAGGCAGGAACAGAAGCAGGGAGTCCGACCCTCAGCCGGACCTGCATGCACATGGTAGCCAACACGGGGAAGTTGACTAATGAACGGTCCTCCGACTGTTCCCGGCCCTTTCGGACCTGCCGCTGGGTACGGCAATGGGCAGCAGGCCGGACAGAGGCGAGGGCAGACAGAGTCCTTACACTGAGGACGTGAGACGAGGGCTGAAGCAGACATCCAAGAGAGGCTGAAGCAAGACATTGGAGACATCAGGGCAAGGGCTGAAGCGAGACGTAGAAAAGATCCAGGCGAGCGGGAACTCCGATGCTGGGATACTGACATCCGAAGCCCCTTCGGCTGGCAGAAGCTCAAGAGCCCGTGGGACGAATCCCTCCTGTTGGCCACTCCAGGGCCCAACAGGACAGAAGGCTCAGGAACCAGACGAGGACGTAGGTCAAGGCAGAGACACGAAGACATCCGGGCAAGGGCTGAAGCAAGACACTGTAGACAAGGCTGGACGGAAACATGGCACTGTCCATCAGGGCGCCCTACTCAGCCAGCACAGCTAGACTGGTCACGGACCACCCCGTCCCAGACGCGCCCTACACAGACCAGGAAGGCTGGTCGCGGACCACGCTGAGGAAAGGAGGGTGCGGAGAAGACCCAGGCGAACAGGAACTCCGATGCTGGGATACTGACATCCGAAGCCCTTACGGCTGGCAGGAACAGGAACAGACATCTAGGCAAGGTCAGAAACAGACATCGAGACAAGGTACCATCTAGGCAAGACAGACCACGGTAGACCTGGATCAGGCAAGGTTACAGACAACTGTAGCGCTTGATCCGCAGGCCCGTTGCAAGTGAACAGAAAGTCCTTAAATACTGGAGGTAGAAGGCAACTCCCTGGGAGGAGCTTGCCAGGACTGCCCACCGCTGGTCCTATAACTGGGGTAGAGAGCTGCGGGCCAGCCCCTAGGGAAACGGGCGTGGCTGGAAACCAGGAAGTCCAAACGCAGAGGCATGCAAGCCACAGGCACCGCTAGGCCTCTCAGGCCCTGGAGCAAGTCCCAGATGAAACGTAGGCGAGGCCCTGGCTTCAGAGCGGCCTCTGGAGGAAGGTAAGAGACCTCCTGTAGCGCAGCAGCAGGGGGGATCGCAACATTTACATTGTATTATTGTCTATTGTAACATTGTTCAAGTAAGGTGATACATTGTAGTTGAAGGGATATGTTTACATTGTATTATTGTCTATTGTAACATTGTTGAAGTGATGTTTTAAGAAAAAGTGTGTTCATAACATGATGTTTAGTTGAATGAATGAATGAGTGAGTGTATGGAATGTAGGATGTTTTATGTATGTTTTTAAATAAATATATGGAATAAAATATGTCAAATATTTAAAATGTGAATACGGGTATAGTATATGTAAATCTATTATATAGAATACCTGTATTGAACCCAGTGCAGGGAGATATATTTTCTGACCATAGTGGGTTATTTTATGACATTACAGGTGGTGATTCCGATTGAAATATTTAACACATTCAGAACATTTAAATGGTTTATCTTCAGTGTGTATTTTTTCATGTTTTGTTAGATCAGATTATTTACCAAAGCTTTTACCACATTAAGATCATGCATAAGGTTCTCTCACCTGCACCTCCTTTCATGCACACGCAGATTGCCTTTGTGACTAAAATATTTATCATATTCAGAACATTTATAGAGTTTCTCTCAGGGCAATGTCTCAAAACGGGTTTTTGTTCATACTTGACAGAAATGACCCTCCTATATAAGTCAGGATATGTTAGCAATGATCTCAGTCTCTCAGATTTACTCCTAATGCCCTTCTTAGTACTTGTATAGTCACACAGAAAGCCTCCTTTTCATATAATGTAATTTTTATAGGCAACATATCAAGGTGTGCTTGGAAATTCTTCTTAATCAGGCCAGTGGCACCCAATATAACTGGGGCTATTTCTGTATCTTTAGGGCACATGTTCTTGGTCTCAGCATCTTTTTGTACTTAAGGATCTTTGCTTTCTTCATATAATCTATAGAATAGTTGCTGGGTAATGACACCTCTATCAGCAATACCATTCTTGTGTTTTTCTCCTTCACCATAATATCTGGTTTTCTAGTTTCGATCCATGTGGATTCTTAGATGCCTTCTCAGATCAGACTTTTGAATGAAACATTTATCACATTCAGAACATTTAAATGGTTTTTCACCCGTGTGGATCTTTTTGTGCTTTTGAAGACTAGATTTCTGACTATAACATTTATCACATTCAGAACATTTAAATGGTTTCTCATTCCCATGGATCATTTCATGTAATTGTAGGTGGATTTTCTGATTGAAACTTTTATCACATTCAGAACATGTATATGGTTTTTCTCCTCTATGAATCATTTCATGTCGTTGAAGGTGGCTTTTCAGACCAAAACATTTAGTACATTCAAAACATTTATACGGTTTCTCTCCAGTATGAACTGTTGCATGTGTTTTAAGGTTTGACTTTTTGGTGAAACATTTACCACATTCAGAACATTTATATGGTTTCTCTCCAGTGTGAACTTTTTCATGTGTTTTCAGGTGTGACTTTTTTTTGAAACATTTACCACATTCAGAACATTTATATGGTTTCTCTCCAGTAGGGATTCTTTCATATATTAGATCTGAGGTTTGTCTGAAACTTTTATCACATTCAGAACTGTTAAATGGTTTCTGCTTTTTGTGAAAATTTTGATGACTTGTAAGCTGTGATCTGCATGCAAAAAAGTTTTCACATTCAGTACACCTGAAGAGCTTGTCCCTTTTGTGAAATGTTTTATATTTTGTGAGGTTTGACTTCTTATTAAACTTTTCTTCACCTGCAGGACCCTGAAGTGTTCTTCCTCCTGAGTGAATTTTTACATGTCTTTCCAGCTTCGCTCTATAGACAAAGCATTTTTCACACTGAGTACATTTTAATGGTGTTTTTTGCACGTGAAATTTTCTATGTGCTGCAAGTTTTGTTTTCTTAGGGGTTTCTTTTTGAGTTTCAGTAACTATCATTCTTTTCTCCCTGCTATGATATTCATGACTTGACCTCTTGCTGAACATGTTCCTACATTCAATCTTTTCTTGGTACTCAAAATATGAGTTTGTGGTGAAATTTTCCCAAGTATCAGCACTTGTAAACGACCTCTGTCCTTCATCAAGTCTCTGAGTTTGTACAAGTTTTGGGCACTGGCTGGAATTTCCCTCATATTCAGGACGTGTGTTAGGTCTCTCTCCTTTTTGAGGTGATGTTACTCTACTGCTACCTCCTTCACAGTCAGCTGAAGGATCTGGGCTGTTTCTGGAAGGATGGCTCTGCTTCCATTCCTCCCGCTGCTGCCCATTGCCCATTCTCTGCTTCTCACTACTATTCCTGAATCCATCATCTGTTAGATAAAAATGAGAGTATGAGCATTAATTATGTAGCCATGGAGTAGGACATATTTCCCCAAGTATTACCACATAATTATTTAAAGACATTTGCTTGACAGCAGGGAGTTCTGCTGCTTGTAGACAGGTACAGATAGGCAAAAGCAGAGGAAGAGAGGGAAACAGACCGCGCCTGATCTCCTCCTGCTGGTCCTGTGCATCTCATCCTCACCTCCAGCCTCTGCAGGGATTCCCTTCACTCTGATTACAGTCACTGACCACAAACACCGCTGATTCAGTCTGAACTCGGATCACTGAACCTCAGAGCTGTCAGCTTAAAGCAACTGAATTCTAATGACATACCGTAGTAATAAAAAGGCAACTCAAAGCTAGTAAAAATGTTTAGCCTCTATACGTAAAGTTTAACATACTCCACAGCACGTATTTTATTATAAAGGAATTGTTTGCTCACCACTCTTGGGATCTGTATCCTCCTCTCCTCCCTCCAGTTGGTCGCTGACATGAAACTCTTCTATTTTCAGGATCTCTACCATGGGATCAGGATTATAGCCTTGGCTGCCTGTTAGAAAAAAAATGGGAAAATATCGTCAGCTTTTTTGAGTTAAGAAAAGCAGCATTTGGGTACAAGTGAGATGATGGGAAGTCTGTGAAATCTGAAAATGTAAACATCTTGATGTAAGAAGTTAATGGCCTTGTCAGAGGGGTTTGCTAGCCTAGGGCCACTGTGACTTCAGCGCTAGGGATGATCCAATGCTGTGAAACCTCACAGGCCCAGAAATTATTGGGCAGGGGAGGAGAGGAGCACCAGCCCTGGGTATCACCCCTCTAGGGGCATCAACAGTATACTGCCCTGCCCCTCTCTGAGACATGGCCCATGGGGATGAAACTAAGCTGCTGCTGTCTTCCCACCATGATCAGCCTACGCCGGGCAGAAAGATCTGTGGCAGCCACTGCCAGGGGAAACAACAGTCGATTACGGGTGCTTTCCCGCCCCACGGGCAAGCACCAGTCAGACGAGTGGAACCCGTGCTTTCCCCTCTGTCTTGCGTGCTTCGCAGCCTGTGAACCTGTGGGGCCCCTCAGAAACCTTTAAACAGCTTCTTACTGTGAACCCTGCGGGAAGGAGGGGGAGGAGCTGGCTCTGCTCTTCGCTAGGTCGTGGGGAGGCAGGGGTAAGAGCAGCCCCTGGTTTACTTGGTGGGGACTGGGGGCTGAGAAAGTGGAAGAGAAGCACCCGGGGTGGGGGGGGGGGGGGGTTGTCGAGAGATCAGGAGTGAGTGGTGACTGGGTGAGCAAGGACTGAAATTGGGAATGCAAAGAGTGGGAACTGTGGTGGATTAATGGCAGCAGCAGCTGGGCATGGGTGGATGAGGACTGGGCTAGTGAGTGGGGAGTGCAGCACTTGGAGCCTTGAGATGGGTGGAAGGGAATTTGCAGGCACTGGAAATTAGGGGTGGGAGTGTAGGGTGAGCAGGGATAGTGGGAATGGGAACATAAGACCCCAAGCCTGGGGGGAGCTGGAGGATGTGAAACTGGGAACGGGCATCATGTGTGGGACAGGAGAGAGGATACGTGGCTAGGGTGTGAGATGAGAGCTGAAGGGAAGAGATGGCGTGAAAAGATCTGGAGGACTGGTGAGAAAGGAAGAGCAACGGGAAGCAATGTAGTGTATAAGAAATACAGACGAAAGGGACGCGAGCATGAGAGGCAGGGCCAAAGTCAGGGGGAATGGGAGGACTGGGAAGGGTAAGGGAGGAAGACAAAGTGTTGGTAAGTAGGTGAAAGATGAAAATAGAGGGATTGAGGACTGAGAGGAACAATGGAGGCAAGAGGGGTAGAGCTGCCTCTACAAACTGAGAGGGGAATCTAGGAATGAATGAATAGAAAGGAGATGTCAGAGACAGCTGGTGGAAGAGAAGAAACAGAAAATGGAAAGGAGATCCTGGAAAAAGGAGTTTATAGAAAATGGAGAAGAGGAAGGCACTGAAGGCAGAAAACAAATCAGAACCAAAACTATTAGAAAAAAATCAAATGTCTAAACATCAAAAGGTAGAAGACATTTTAATATAGAAGTTTAGTGATTTGGTAGCTTTGGGAATGTACAATTCTGATAGCTTTGTAATTTGCACAGTACAGGAGGAAGGGCATTTCTGTTTCTCTTTCCCCAGTGTTGCGCTGCATGCAGAATCTGACTTCAAGGTGTCTCTATTGAATTTGTGGTCTCTTTTGCTGTATTTGGCGAGAGTCTGAATTCTGCATGTGGGACCTTGGGCAAGTCACTTAGGGCCAGGTTCATTAAAACTTGGCTCCCATTTTGTGTCTATGGAAAAACCCCTTAGTGAGCCTTCTGGGGACAGGGAAAACCTACAGTAGCTGAATGTAATCTGCTTTGAAGTGGCTGAAAGGCAGAATATAAGTAAACAAATAGTGTATAGTTTCTGTGCAAGGATCTGTAGCACATCTGACTTCCTTTGCTTCTCCAGTAGGAGGTGTATGGGTGTTCTAGAGGTACTGGGAAGGTGGCAGTGACTCCAGAGGTCACCACAACCCACCTCGGGCCTCAGCTGATCCTACCCCATGCTCCTCGAGCAGCCAGCCAGGTACTGTTGCCGACCCAGTTGCCACCAAAAATGCTATTTTGAGTGGTATATCCTTCAAAGGAGCTCCTGCTAGAGTGCTCAGGACCAATTTTAGGTGCCACCGTGGTACTGGCTGCTTTCATGGTGGATGGAGGTGCTTTGTCCCTCTCAGGAAGCAGACTATGTCTGGTTGCACTGGGATGGAGACTCTGTTCACTTGCCCCCATAGCAGATGGCCGATACGTGGACCCTCAGGGAATTTACCTTTAGGCCCTTATTCAGCCCATCTTGCAAGAAGTGCAGAATCCTAGCTGTCTCTGTGTTTTTGGGGGTACAATCTTCCTCTGCTTAAACCAGTTCTCAAAGATTCTCCAAATTCTGACGTATGTTAGTGAGGTGGACGTCCTCCTAGCCCTTACCAGGGTTGCCATTACTTGGATAGAAAGCCCTCTTTTTCTGTACCTGTTCCTTTCAATAGTCAGATCTTCCATGAGGACCGGCCCTGCTTTCAGACGTCCTGCCATCTTCATGAATCGGAGAGGCTCTCCCACTGTTAGCCTGACTAGATCTACATACCACGGTCTTCTCAGTCAGTCTGGTGCCATCTGAATGACCTTCCTGTGATGGTCTGCTAGCCTCCTTTCCACCTTCCCTATTATTGCCCATGGTGAAAAAACAGAGCAATGGGTCAGTGAGCCACCGTGTCTATCCCTCTGGTCCCCCATTCTCTTCTTCGACTGAAAAATTGACTTCCTTTGGTATTCACCCGGGTGGCCACTGGATCCCACTGGGGTCTACCCCATATAATCTAGTACCTGCTTGAAGGCTTCTTCTGCCAGTTCCCTCTCGCCTGAGTCCAACTTCTGGTGGCTTAGGAAATCAACTTGGATATTGTCTACCACCACTATGTGCCACCGAGATCTCCTGCAGATGCTTTTCTGCCCGGGTCGTTATCATGGCTGCTTCTCTAGCCACCTATGAGCTTCTTGTTCCCCCTTGCCACTGCTGTGCATTGTCCGAAAGGACTTTGACTGCTTTCCCTTCCAGTCTCGGTAGAAAGCTTGTTAGTGTCCATCTGATTGCGCTGGTCGCTAGACGATTCATCGAGTATGAAACTCTCAGTTGTGACTAGGTCCCCTGCATCACCTGGCCCTCACACTGTGGCCACCATCCAGCTTCGCTCACATTTGTTGTTAATATTATCCGTCGTGGGGGCTTCAGCTTGGATCCTTTGGACAAATTAGGCCTGGCTAACTCACACTCCAGGCTTATCCTGGTCTGTTCCGTCATAGGGATCTTCCTTTCAAAGTCTTGGCTTTGTGAGGACCATCTGGTTAGTAGGGGCCCTTGCCCAGGGCATTGTCTTGATCACTGACCTCAACGCCTGTAGGTATATCTACACTCAGGGGTTTGAGGTGCTCATCAATATCCATATTTGCTGTTGTAGCTTGTCTATCCTTTCTTGCGTTAGGGACAGCATTTCTGGCTTTGTACCAAATTGAGCTCCAAGATATACCAGAGTGTGAGGGATACAAGTGACTCTTGTTCCTGTTTGCTTCTCCAGTAGCCACATCACTTCTCCAGTAGCCACATCACTTTCTGTGTTTCTTGACAGCCTTCTTGAAAGAAGTTGGCCCTTATCAGCCAATTGTCTCGGTACGGATGTACCCGGATCCCGTTTGTGCAGATAGGCTGTCACCACCACCACTACCTATGTAAAGGTTCTCAGTGCCATAGTCAATCCGAACGGCAATGCCTCGGAATTGATGTTCCGTTAGGACCGCAAAATGCAGAAAGCACTGAAATTCCTTCCTGATTGGAATAGGGAGGTATCTGAGAGGTCTAAAGACAGTAGGAATGTTTTTAGTTTTTGGGTTTTTGCTCCTAGAGACTCCACATGAAAACGTGGCACCCTCAAGGCCTGGTTTACTTTCTTCAAATCTAGTCCTGGCCTTAATGTTCTTTCCTTATGTGGAACTATGACGTAAACTGAGTGGCATCCTTGTCCTCTTTCGTCCTGTGGAACTGGCGGCATTGCCTGTAAGTGGAGAAGCCTGTTTATGTTTTGTGAGCTGCCGACTTTCACGCTCGCTTTGCACGGGGATGCCAGATAAGCCTCCCTTATTGTAAATTTCAGCCCCATCATGTATCCTTCTTGCAGGATGTTGAGCACCCACTGCTCCGGTACTGTGGGCCCATTCCTGGCAGATCTCCTATAATCTGCCTGCAAATAAACATTGCATGGCATGTCTTATGTTCTTATGACGGGACAGAGAGACAAGGGGAGAAGAGAAAGAGGAGAGAACTTCATACGGATAGGAAAGACTGGGAAGGGGAATGGAGTTAGCGTCTACGGGTGAAAAATGGGCTGTAGTGAAATGGTGAGGGGGGAAAGGAAGAAGGAATGAATTTTGTTCAAACTCCGTGTCCTCTGCGGTCTAAAGAACTTGTTGGAGGCTTGTGATTTGAAACTTGCACTGCAGGCATCCAGTTTCCCTGTAATAGGCTCTTGCAACGCTATTTATGTAGGGTTACCATCGGCCATTACAAATGGTTTGGAATTCAATCAGAGGGAAAAGACGCCCGCTCCACATTACCTCGATGCGCTTTCAGGTGCATTGGCTGCCTGTTCAGTTTTGGATACAGTTCAAGGCACTTCTAACAGCTCCCAAACCAATCAGTGCTAATTCCTTTCTAGGGGTACATTATTCTGTTGAAGATTTAGCAGATCACCGGACCCTTCAAATCTCAGCAGAAGCGGCCTCCCTCCGTAAGAGTGGTGCGTTTGGCGGTGACAAGACTGTGCATTTTCTGTTGCCGCGCCTTCCTTATGGAATATTGTACCTGACGCTCTGAGACTTATGGACTATACCAAGACTTTTAAAGCACTCCTTAAGTCAGTTTTCCTGGGTCCAGCTTATGCATTATTTCTTTTGGCTGCTAGCTCTCACCGATCTGCAGGCACTTGGCCAATGCGTCTTACTTTGACTGGAGATTGTTTGTGTTTTCGTACTTAAAATGTTTGTAATCTGTATTACTTTTGTAGTATTTATATAGTCTGTTCTAAGTTTTATGTACATTACCATGCATATTGCTTAGGGCTTAGGCATAAGCGTTTAATAAATATTACTAAAATACAAATACAAAGGTAAAATCAAAGAAAACCAAACATGAAAAGAGAAAAGCAGAAATAATGGAAATAGAACAAACTAATTATTTCATACAACAAAGGATAGAAGTCAGGAACCTTAATTATAATACTGTGTTTGGTCCATAGGAGGCGTCTTTCTCCTGTGAAATGTTAGGAGCAGCCAGCACCAGCTTTAATCCAAGCTACATCACCTGCTCCGTGCAGCTCCTCACGTGCGCTTGCGATCATCAGGTTTCCTCCTTCCTCAGATTCCTCGGGCTCAGTCTTGATTCCCTCTTGCTTAAATCGGATTAAAATGTCAGGATTGACATAGGGTGAGCCTGTTACAGAAATAGATGATTACAATAAGTTTAGAAAAGTTACTCCAGATCTATTATTCAATGCAAGCGAGCTCAGAATTCAGCTGTTTTCATAGGCACTGCCACCAATGCAGAGCTAAGAACAGAGGGTGCTGCTGTGCTGATCATCAGCAGAAATCCCTTCCAGCAGCCAGTATCCTGATCATTTTAACACTGACCGTGGGCAACTTCATTTCTCAAGATCCAAAAAAAGAACTGGTGAGGAACGGTTATTGTTGAAAACATGCTGAAAATGTCCGTGACAAGGAATGGTTTGATAAATACTTTTTTTTTTGTCATCCAGCCAGCACAGATCAGAAATCAGATTTTACCTGGAAACCTGTTTAATTATACAAGATAAGGTGGGAGATGTTCTCAGCAGAAGGCACCAAAGCCCACAAATTCTTAGAAAGAATGAGGTAAGGTAAGCAAATAAACTTTCCATCTAATACCTGGATCCTGGTGCACGGACTCAGTGTATGTGTACAAGTTTGTTGGTGTATCGGAGAAGCCCCGAGATATAAAGCCCCTCAGTATCTCCCTCTTTCCTGAGAATTAGCCCCGAGGTAGGCCTGTGGGAGTACAGGCCTACCTCGGGATATTCGCTGTCTGTGTGCAGCCAGAACCCAGAACAGTCACATAAGGGTTGCACGCACAGATGCCATTTATAAATATAGTAACACAGTAATGACGGCAGAGAAAGACCAAACGGTTTATCCAGTCTGCCCAGCAAGATACTTCTGGTAGTAACTGCTGCTCCGTGCAGAAGACCTCCAAGCCTTATGCTAAGGGTAGCAATATTAAAAATCAAAACCAAGCAACTGTCAGACCCACAGCAAAATGACTGCTAGCCATATTTGTACAGCGTGAGCAACCTTCCTGATAATTCATACCATGCTGCTGCTTGAATGTGCTTTTGCCTATCTGTGCCTGTCTACAAGCAGCAGAACTTCCGGCTGTATCTTCTCCGTCAATGGCCAAGTTTTTCCCGGATCAGGCGGCTCGCTTTTGTCTCATGGCTTAGCTTTTGAAAGGCACCATTTGCGATTGAAGGCCATTTCAGAGGTGGTCATTATGCCCTTATGGCAGGCTAGCAAACTCTCTACTTCTTTGACTTATGCCCGGGTGTGGAGGGTGTTTGAGAATTGGTGTCGTGGAGAGAGTATTCCTCCTCTTCGGGTCTTGGTGTCTAGTACTTTGGCCTTTCTGCAAGCTGGGCTAGCAAAAGGGTTAAGCTTTCAATTCCCTGCGAGTTCAGGTGGCAGCCCTGGGCTTCTTTCGAGGAAAGGTACAGCGGATGCCGCCTGTTGTCTGAAGGGAGTGAAGCATTTCCAATCACCGGGGCGGTGAGGGTTTCCTTCGTGGAACCTTAACTTAGTGTGGAGGGTTCTCCGTGGTTCTTCACGTGAGCTGCTACGGCAGGCTTCGCTGAAGGATCTTCCACTCAAGGTGGCCTTTCTAGTGGCGATTTGTTCAGTTAGGAGGACATTGGAAATTCAGACCTCATCTTCTTGTAGGGATCCCTTCCTACAGATTTCAGAGGATGGGATGTTCTCGGAGACAGTACCTTGGCTATTGGGAATTTGTTTGGAGTTTCCTGCCTTCTGAAATACGGATGCTACGGTGCCACATACTCGGAAGCTTCAGTTGTTGGATGCACGTCAGGCACAGTTGTGATATTTGAAGGTTGCCAACAGTTGGACAGTCTGATCACTTTTTCTGTTTTATTTGGGGGGCATCCAAAGGGAACAAGGCTTCTAAGGCAACTGTTGGGCAATGGTTAAAGGAGGCCATTTGAACAGCTAGCCTGCTTCCTGCTCTGGCGAGATGCTGCAAGTGCCCCCTTACCCGTTGACGTATGCCACCACCATGGCCTTGTGCTAACGCCCTGACGTGTGCACCCCCAACCCCTTTGGGCTGGCAACCCTGCTGACTACTACTCAGAAGGATCTTGGGGTCATCCCTTGCTGGAGGGTTGAGGGTTCAGGCCACTCATTACCCGTGAGGGACAGGACCT
Source organism: Rhinatrema bivittatum (assembly GCF_901001135.1). Lineage (NCBI taxonomy): Eukaryota > Metazoa > Chordata > Amphibia > Gymnophiona > Rhinatrematidae > Rhinatrema > Rhinatrema bivittatum. Next base: position 28,027,097 of record NC_042633.1, on the reverse strand, counting down.
GCTGGAGGGGCTGCATGTGGGCATTTGCCCATGGGACCAGGCCCAGTGTTAATGCCATAAGGCCTAAAAGGTGGAGGTAGTCCCATACTCCTGAGCCTGAAACCCCAGCACCTCGTCTATTAATTTGGACACTCAAACCAATGTCAAACACACCTGCCCTTTGTGTCAAAGCAGGATCCTAGGAATTCCAGTGTCGGTGACGGTTCTAAACTGCTCTTTGAGAAAGTCACTACCCAGCAAACTGCAGAAGGAGTAAGTGCCAGGACTCCTCTCTTATGGGGGAACTGGGACAACTGCTTGTAATTTTGTTAGGGTCCTCTTCGCTACCTCTCTTTTGAGAGGTGAGGCACAAGGGGAGAGATCAAAAAGACCGCTGGGATTGGTTTCTTGCAATCGGAGACATAGCCCCTTTGCACGCTGTCCAAGACCCACTGGTCTGAGGTGACTGGGATCCACTCTGAGTAGTACCTCAGCAGGCGCCCTCCTACTGGGACTACCTCCAAGGGGGACCCACTGAGAGCACTTAGGCTGTGGCTCTGGGCTTCCATTGGGGGCAGGGCCCGTGCGAGAGAAGGCTTAGTCCCCTTGCTCACTGCACTGTGAGGATTGCATCACTGGAGCAGAGGCTCGGGTGGCACAACACCAGCACTGGCCTTCAGACAACCAAAGAACTTAAGAAGCAGACGTCTCAACAGCATCTTAAAAAGAAGAAAACGGTACAAATCCCTGCAACGTGTCACGCTGCATATTGTGCCAGCTCACATCACAGGACCCCGAGGTACTGAACATAAGAGGATCCATTCATGCTTCTCCTCTAATACGGCACATTATTATTCAATGCAGGAAATGTGAAGATTAATGCTACGTTGGTGAGACAGCTCAGACATTAAGGACAAGCGTCAATTCCCTCAGACACAAGGTCAGCCATCACAGGGAAGAGCAACAGGGAAACCCTACCAGACCACTGCATCAATGACTTTATGATCAGAATAACTGAAGGAACGCAAAGATTGTCAAGTTAAAATAATCAGGCACTACAGCACCGACGAGACACGACTCAAAGACCTGAGCCTTAAAATTATACTGCCTGCCACCTTCTGATCACCCCCCACAAGCCCCTTTCCCTTCACACTATCATCCAATGCCTTTTCTGATTCATGTATATTTTCTGACATTTTATATTGTACAAAGAAAGGGAGACCCAGCTCCCAAAACCTACTGAAGAAATGTACTAAGTTTCTCCAATACAAAGGCATCACCTTATACTGTACACATAGTTTTCTTTATGTGTTTACCTTCATATTAGTTCCTAGGGATGGCATCTGCCCAAATCCATCCCAGCTCACAGGACAGGCTCCCCCTGGCATCCCCTGCAACACTCCCAGTCCCAGAACCCTGGCAGGTGCCTCCCAGCCAGCCTCACCCAACTAAAGTAGGGAACCAGATGAAGGAGACAAGAGAGAGGGTGACAGCCTTTTGCTCCCTCTGCGCTGAACTCCTGAAGGCGTCCAGGAGGAATCGGATACTCGCCTGTTACAGGAGGGGGAATCTCTTCAGTCCTCTCTGATTCAGGAGGATCTTCCTCTTGTTTAATATTCAGTGAGAGCACAGACGTTACGATGGGAAGGCCTGGGATGAGAAAACAAACAGGTCTAGAAGGATTCACTAAGGACCTGCTAATAATATATCAGAGAACGGATTTTAGGTCTCCAAAGGTTTGCTGTTAATGCCCCATCTCCTGTGATGTGAAAATGCAAAGCCCTTTAAATGCAGAACATTTACTTACTAATGGGGGGGTCCTTCATGGTTTCTTTTCCCTCCCACTCACAGCGTTGAGGGAAATATTTCTCCTCTTCTTTTTTAATCTTGAATATGACATCAGGATTAAGAATTGAATAACCTGCCAATAAAAGTAGCAAAATGTACATTTTCAGTTCTACTTTCATTTGTTTCCTGTTCTGGTGGGACAGTGGGAGTGGGCTCATGTAGGTGTGTGGGTGAATCTTCGGATGCGTATTTGCATGAGAATGCTTGGCGAGACCACGTGATTAATATTAAATCTTAGGAGGATTTCTGGAGCCGTCATTTCAATTCATGACCCTCCAAGGTTGAGGCCTTACAAGAGTCCATCTTCTCCGCAAGCTGGTGGCCCCCCTGGAGAGGAGGATTCTCAGCTTCGTATTGGGAGCATCTGGGAAAGAAAACCCAAGTCCTACACCGTAAAGATTCCACTATTTAGGGCATTTTTTTAATGTACGGCTGCATTTGCTGCTCTAGCCTGCAGCGGTGGGGGGTGGGGTTCCCACTGGAGCTCCTTCAGTAGGGTCCTCTTAAAGCTCTCGCCATCGTACGCTCTCTCCCTCATTCACATGACTCTAGCGCTCTTTCGCTCACTTTCGCATGCTCCGCCTCCCATTTTTACTCACTACTTCTGCCACCGTCGGGGGGCCTCCTACTGGTGAGATGGAATCTGCCTGGGGCCCCTGGACCTCCCCCTTGTCTTTGGCTGCCAACGGGAGGGGCTCGGCCGGTGGGTCTCGCCTTCTCTTCAGCTGCAGAATTATGCTCCACCACCACCCTCCAGCAGCCTGCCCGAGCAGCCCAACCCGGTCGGCAATGGCCCAGCATCATTACGGCCCATAGGGCAGGCTACAGGAAGATGGGAGCAGCCACAGCAGGCCGGATCTAATAGTGAATGAGTGTGAGGTAGGGAAGTCACAAATAAGAAGCGGATGGCTTGGTTTTGGCCCATGTGCCATGGTTTGCCTACCCCTTATCTAGGGAGAGAAAGGGGGTGACACCTGGCTACAGTAAAGTTATCTAGTGCAGAGCTTATATATCAGGGCCTTACACAGAAGTTACGATTCTCAAAAGGGAATCCGAGAAGTGAATTCTCCCTCCTGTTCCCCTGCGCCATGAAGCCTCTAGCTTAGCATAATAAGTTTTATCTTGCAGCACAAAGCAGCATCTTTTCCCAGGGCTGTAAAAGTGAAGTCTCTCGCTGGGCCCTGGAGAGCCACAACAGCTTCTCTTGGGATGGCACCAGGAGCCAGGCCCAAATGTTTAGGAGGTCTGCTCCCATTCTGCAATGTATGTATCAGGCGTATATAATAGAAAAGACATAATTACCCCTATGCATGAGGATGCAGTGAATCTCCTTGATGACCTTCTTGTACAGCTCCTTCTGCCATTCTCCCAGAATGTCCCACTCCACTTCCCAGAAATAAGCAGCGACGTCCCTGAATGTGACCGATGCCTGGAACAGCAAACAGGACACCCTCAGCCCCTCTGCCTCCAGCTTCATTATACTGTGCATGTAATAAACTTTCTTATAGGGCCTCTGTCAGTGGGATCACCTCTCCAGTACATTATAACTGGAAGAGAGCTCTTTTCTTTTACATATCCAGCATTTTGAAAGGGTTGCCAGGTTTTCAGAGAACATTGGAAATCTTGGGGTTTGGTTGATTAAACAGTTGGAAGGAGATGGCATCAGCACATTTGAAACAGAGGAATCAGTCTGTGTGGGCTGGATGAAGGAGGAGGTAGCAGCCAAAGCAGCTGAACAGATGGGAGGGAGAGAGGTTGGTGAGTTGCTGTCTGAGGGCAGGAAAGTTTGGGGTTCAGGCATGAGGAGAGACAGAATGTGTGGAAATGGGAGTGTGTGCATATATTTGTGAGCGTGAGTACACATGTGAAACTATGTGCATGTTTGTATATGTGTGCATGTGTGTAAGTATATTCCTGTAAGTGAATGCATGTGTACACATGTGTGAGTGTGTATATATGTGTATGCACACACAAGGGAGAGTGTGTGTATATATGTACACACACAGGAGGGAGAGTGTGTGTATGTTCCTGTATGTGAATGTGTGTACACATGTGCAAGTGTGTGTGCACATATGAGGGAGAGTTTGCATATATATGTATATTCCTGAAAGCGAATGTGTACACAAGTGAATGTGTGTGCGTACATGTGAGGGAGAGTGTATGTATATGTGTATGTTCCTGTAAGTGAATGCGAGTGTGTGCACATATGAGGGAGAGTGTACGTATATATTCCTGTAAGTGAATATGTGTACACATGTGCAAGTGTGTGTGTCTGCGCGCACATGTGAGGGAGAGTTTATGTATATGTGTATGTTCCTGTAAGTGAATGCGAGTGTGTGCACATGAGGGAGAGTTTACATATATATTCCTGTAAGTGAATATGTGTACACATGTGCGAGTGTGTGTGTGTCTGCGTGCACATGTGAGGGAGAGTGTATGTATGTGTGTATGTTCCTGTAAGTGAATGTGAGTGTGTGCACATATGAGGGAGAGTGTACATATATATTCCTGTAAGTGAATATGTGTACACATGTGCAAGTGTGTGTGTCTGCGCGCACATGTGAGGGAGAGTGTGTGTATATGTGCAAGTATGTTCATGTAATAGCATGTGAGTGGGTACACTTGTGCAAGTGTACACGCACCAAATGTAGTGTACTTGGATCTCAGTAAGGCTTTTGACACAGTTCCATTTATAAATAAACTGAGCACCCTTGGTATGGGGCCTAAAGTGAACGACTGGGTTAGAAACTGGCTGAGTGGAACACTGTGTACAATTCTGGAGACCGCACCTTTAAAAAGATAAACTGGTTGGAGTCTGTCCAGAGGGGGCTACTAAAATGGTCAGTGGTCTTCATTCTAAAGCACATGGGGACAGACTTAAAGATCTAAACATGTACATCCTAGAGGAAAGGCGAGATATGATAAGAGACATTGAAATATCTCACCGGTTTCCATGCACAGGAGCGGAGCCTTTTTCAATAGAAAGGAGGCTCTAGAATGAGGAGGGGGTCATGGGATGAGGGTGAAAGGGGGTAAACTCAGGAGTAATCTTAGGAAATATTTCTTTACAGAGGAGGTGGTGAATGCATGAACATTTTTCAAGATTCTGTGGCAATTCTGTGGCACATATGCACAATTTTGCATATACTTGCAATTGAAATGTATTGTTTATACTTTATAAATATACAGCTGCTTTTTTCTGACATGTCTGTATCCAGTTAGTTTATTTGGGTCTTTATTAGAGGAAAAAGAATCTTTAGTGACTGGTGGGGGGGGGGAGGAGGGGAAGAGATGTAGGAATGGAGAGTGGAGATCTCAGAAGAGGGAAATGGAGAAGGAATCTTGGGCAGGAAGGGCAGAGGAATAGGGGATGGAGGAGGATAGAGGCAGAAAGGGAGAATCAGGAAGGACACGGGAAGAGAATGAGGGGAGGGAAAAGGAATCAGGAATTGGAGGGAGGAGGCAGGTAGAAAAGAGGAGGAGGGAAGATCAGGATGAAGAGGACTAGGGAAAATTAGGCTAGGGTTGGAGAAGGCAGGAAGCCACAGCCCCCCCAATCATCTCACTCGCCTTCACTACCCCCCACCTGATCCCTTTACCAAGCCTGGATTTTCCTACCTTCCTCCTCATCTCCTTCACGCCCATAATCCCCTCCACTGGTGGCAGGTGGTTATGGCGCACTAGTTCCTTTCCGCAGCCCGATCCCCTCACTCACCCTTCCTGTTCTGAAAGAGGAGGAGAATTGGGGCCGGACACATTCAAGCACCAAGAGCGGAGGCGGGGGCAGCAGCCCCGGGCACTGGAAGGCCGCACTCCTCCATGTTTAGAACCCAGGTGGTGAGTGCGGGCATCACTGCGCCATCGCACCTGCCACCAATGAGATACGGCTTCGCTGGTCCACTGCTGCCAATGGCCTGCCTGGACCTGGTCCCTGATCTCCGGCGTCAGTTTCCGTGGGAAGGGCAAATTCTATGGTCCTTACCTCAGCAGTAGGATCACGGGAGACCAGGGGCCCTGCTGTAGAGGTGGTGGAGACAAAACCAGCATCTGAATTCAAGAAAGCATGGGAGAAGCACAGGGGATCACTGAGGGAGTGGTGCAGACGGGAAAGCTGAATGGGCAGAGGTCCCATATGGTCCTTCTCTGCCTTCAGGTTTCTATGTTCGATGTCTGCATGCATGTGAGAGAGTCTGGTGGGACAAAGGGAGAGGGAGAGTCTGCATGCCCCCCTCCACCCTGTGATCTCAGGGGGAGCAGAACTCAAATCTCCCCAGGCATGGAAAGAGCTTTGCACTGTGCTGTCAGGAGGGGAGGGTGGAAGAGCTGCACAGGGAAAAGTTTCCCTTTAAGTGCGGGTGTCCTGTATACAGGGGGAGAGAGCAGGATTTCTTACCTGATCACAAGCCAGGGCAGACATTTCCCCAGCTGCGGGCAGGGATTCAGGCTGGAGATCTCCCTCTGCGGATCTGGGGCTGGAGCATTCACGGATTGCCAGTTCCGGGGGAGCAGGAAGTTTCAGCTTGCTTTCCAAGTCTTTCCTGCGCTTTGCATCCCTGCTGCAGAGACTTCAGGAAGACAAAAACTTCCCCTGCTGCTGCCCGCGGTGCAGGCTGGGAGAGCCTTTCTGCTTAAGGTGGACCTGTAGAGGTAGTGCGGGAGCAGCAGGACACCCACTCTGCCAAACATAGGGCATACAGATCAGGATTAAAGGCTGTGAAATCACAATGTAGCCATACTGGGGAGCTTCCTGGTGTCCTGACTGCTGGACTGTAAAGACTCAGCATAAAAGCAGAATCTTTCTGCCTCCCCAGGACTGGAAACCACTGCAAGCCCCAGCACCAGATCCGCAGAGAGGGAAAGGAGGGACTTTGAGACCCCCAGGAATCAGCCGCACCCCCTCCTCTCCTGTTCATCTTTCTCAGCCTCTGAGCAGGAACAGGGAAATCTCCAGCCTGAATCCCTCCCCGCAGCTGCAGAATTCAGTGGGAAATGTCTGCCCTGCTCTCTGATCCGGTAAGAGATTCTTCTTTCTCCCCCTGTATACAGGACACCCGCACTTAAAGGGAAACTTTTCCCTGTGCAGCTCCTGCAGCCTCCCCTCCTCACAGCACAGGGCAGAGATCTTTACCTACAAGGGAAGGTTTGAGTTCTGCTCCCCCTGAGATCAGCAGGGTGGAGGGGGTGCATGCAGACTCTCTGTCTCACAGCCACACACACCTCCAGCCCCATTACTCTCCACTTTCTTGCCTTCAGAATGAACTCCTCAGCCTTCATCCCTCCCACCCTTTCTTCCACTCCTTCATCATTATCACCCCATGTGGGTTGATGCAGCCTCCTCCCTCCTGCTGAATCAGCCAACACTTGAGATTTCCAGGCAATCTGTAAAATACTGGAGATGTAAGAGGAGAGAGCTCTTGCCATGGTATGATCCAGTGAGCTTCAGCCAGGGGTACTTGTTAGCCTGTCAGAGGGCAAAGTCCCAGACCCCACTAGACAGCACAGGGGAAGTGTAGATAACACCACCCATCCCTGTCCCAACAAGCATTCACCTCACTTGGGAGAGACTGGGCTATAGCGAGATAGATTAAGAAAGCCACTTCTTCAGCATATATACTCAATGTCAAGCAGATCCCGACTGCCCTGCATGTACATTCTACGAGGGCACATGCATCCTCCTAGGGAGAAGCCTCATCAATCTCCCTGGTGAAAATCTGTAGAGTCGTGACCTGGCCATCCCTGCATTCCTTTGCCAAGCACTACAGGCTGGACGTTCAAGCAAAGGAGGAAGCGGCCTTCGAGGTTGGGGTACTGCCTCCCACCCTATATAAGAGGTGGCTTTGGTATCTCCCAAGATTAATGGACTGGTCTAGCAGATGATGAGGAAGGTTAAAGTATGCTTGCCTGATAAGTTTCTGTAATTGAGTTCAGTTAGACCAGTCCAGGCCCCCATCCAAGAATACAGGGGCCATAAGCAGCAGCAAGTCTCTTTCTTGCTTTCTCTCTCCCTCTACATTCCCTCTTCACCTTCCCCAGAGGAAGAGAAAACCTTGAGGGAAGGAAAAAAGGGGGTGGGGTGATGCACTGGGATTTGTTGTCCAATTGTTTTGACAGAAGACTACTACCAGAATCTGACGTCATAGAGGGGGAAGTGTCCTCTGTCTCTCTAGCAGCTGAGGTGTGAGGAAATCCCCAGAGTAATGGACTGGTCTAGCAGAACCCAAGGAAAGCAAATTCTCAGGGAAGCATCGTTGAACCAGATTTTCTGCTGAAATAAGTAAAGGTTATTAAGGAATGGGTTTTGGAATTGATTTGCATTAGACATAACTTGAGAATCTGGGGTGGGCTCCTGAGTGTGGACAGCTTACTGATATATTCTTCAATCTTTATGTGACGGGGGTTTCAGCCCATCACTTCTTCCTAAAGCACTTTTTCTAGGCTCGGGGTAGTAGGAGGAGTTAGAGAGTTTTTGACTACTCCCATGGCTTTAACCCCACCTTTTTGGGGGATAGGCTATCTTCTGGGAGTTTATAACTCCTGGGAGCATGCGTAGTGGTCAGAGGGTTAGGCGTAGCTGAGGGAGCTTGCGATCACTCCCAGGATCTCAAGAGAGTGGGTGAGTTGGCTGTAGAAGAAGGAAGGCGAGAGAGCCCTCCCGAATCTCAACTATCGAGAAGAGTTTGGTTTTGAAGATTTTTGGCTTTCTTGGTCTGAGGATCAGGATTTGGATATCTTTTTGTCCAAGTGACCAGTCAAGCTAGGGTGGAAAGAGAGGAAGAGTTAAGGACTTTGGACTAGAAGAACCCAGAGTCTCAACTCTGGACAAGTGTTGGATTTGCAGTTGAAGTTTGTGGGAACACAGCTGACCCTTTTTCTTGGACTTGAGGATGTATTTTTCCACTGGCTACTGGTACATGTTAGAGCTGCGCTCTAGTTATCCCACTCTCACTGGTGAGGATATTTGTTCCCTCAGGATAATGCTGCAATAGACGTGAGGAGGGAGATAACACCTAAGATGGAGAAACTGACAATAATATTCATCGCCATCATATTTCTGATGCTGTTTTTGGTATCGTGACTTGGAGCATCCTTTTTTAAGTTACAGGAAAGACTATTTTTATTTGAAACACCAAACTTGGACTCCTTTGGATGTCTTTGTTTTCCCTTCCTGGGTGTGCAAGGGATGAATGGACCCTGATGTGACTCAAAGGTTTTGTCTGAGGTGTTGATTTTGGTTCCCTTGCCTTTGATTTTCCCCTTCTGGCACCTTCAAGAGATTTTGAGGCCAGAGTATGAAGCTGCTCTGGTCGATTGCACCTAAGGCCCTGGAAGTTAATCTCCCCCCCCCCCCCCCCCAAATCCGGATAAAGCACCAAAACGGAGGACCATTTACATTTATTTCAAAACATCACCACAAACTGTCTTCAGTCGTATATACAGTTAATATTATTGCAATTCAGTTTTCTGGCTGTGCATGTTTCAGTTTTAAATAAAGACTGAAGAAAATATTAGTAAGCTCTCAAATGCTTGAAAGGGCTACAGGAGTCATGAAAGACTGGGAATCCCTGCTATAATCTACCGGAGAACTGATCTCACTGACAGAGGCCCTATAAGAAAGTTTAATGCACACACATTATAATGAAGCAGGAGGGAGAGGGGCTGAGGGTGTCTTGTTTGCTGTTCCAGGCATCGATCACATTCAGCGACGTCGCTGCTTATTTCTTGGAAGTGGAGTGGGGCATTCTGGGAGAATGGCAGAAGGAGCTGTACAAGAAGGTCATCAAGGAGATTCACGGCATCCTCACGTCACAGGGTAAATATGTCTTTTCTATCATCTACTTCCCATAGACACATTGCAAGATGGGTGCTGACATTTCATGCCATTTCCCAGGTCCTATGGGCATCTAAAATTTCGAACCTTATCCCAAGTCCAGCTCGAGCTGCTGTGACTCTCCAGAGCCCAGTAAAACACACCACTGCTGCTGGCCTGGCCAAAGATGCTGTGCGATATGATAAAACGTACGAGGTCCATATTCAAAAGCCATTTAGATGGATAACATAATAGTTATCCGTCTAAATGGCTTGCCTGGCTATATTTAGCTGGATACGAAGGGAACGTTCCGGGGGGTGGGTGAAAGGTGTTTCGGAGCGGCCCAGAGTTACCGCATAACTTAACCAATGCGGCTAACTCTGGTCAGCCTGTAGGGCTGTCCTAAAGTTAGCTGGTTAGACATATATTCAGCGGAAAATGGATTTCTATATGTTCAGCTGCTCTTGTATGAAGCCTATAGTTTGTCTGTCTCTCTTCTCTACAACCAAAGCTGGCACAGGAGAACAGGAAGGAGGATTTATCTCTGATTCCTTCAATTTCTCTGGAAGGGTTTGATGTGCTAGCTCTGTACAACATGCAGCACCTCCCGGTGGTAACTAGAATTCACAGGTCCCTCTCACTGGCTGACGTTATCTTTATGAGCCAGGACTTGTGTTTTTTCTTTTCGGATGATCCTAAGCCGAGAGCACCTCCTCACCTGCTTGTAGAGGAGATTGGCAGCTTCAGTGCCTCCACCTAGGAAGTCCTAAATAGGAATGACTGTACCAGAAATCCTCCAAGGGTTAATCTTCCTCAAATTGGAGCCTGCAGTGGTCTCTCTTCCACAAGCTTTGTCGATCAAATGTACCCCCAGTGGCCCATTATACACACAGGTCCCCCTCCATCAGAATAAGAAACCAGCGGATATACAAACACACATTTGCAATGTAATTCTTCTGTCCTTATTGGCAGGTTATTCAATTCTTAATCCTGATGTAATATTCAAGATTAAAAAGGAAGAGGAGAAATATTTCCCTCAACCCTGTGAGCGGGAGGGAAAAGAAACCATGAAGGACCCCCCCATTAGTAAGTAAATGTTCTGCATTTAAAGGGCTCTGCATTTTCACATCACATTTGGAGACCTAAAATCCCGTTCCTAATATAACATTAGCAGGTCCTGGGTGAGTGTATCACACATGTCTATTTTCTCATCCCAGGCCTTCCCATCGTAACGTCTGTGTTCTCACTGAGCGTTAAACAAGAGGAAGATCTGCCCTTCATGGACCCTCCTGAATCAGAGATTCCCCCTCCTGTAACAGGCGAGTATCAGATTCCTCCTGGATGCCTTCAGGAGTTCAGCGCAGAGGGAGCAAGAGGCTGTCATCCTCTCTCTTGTCCCTTTATCTGGTTCCCTACTTTGGATGGGTGAGGCTGCCTGAGGGACGTCTGACAGGGTTCTGGGCCTAAGACACTTGCAGAGGATGCCAGGGGGAGCCTGTCCCGTGAGCTAGGCTGGAATGGGGCAGATGCCAATCCTTGGTACTAATTCAGTGTCGATGCCAAGTTTCCCTCCCTGCCCCTCCCCCCAGACCTCTGCTCTAGCGACAGAGTCCTCGCAATACAGGGAGCAAGGGGATAAATCCTGGGCTCAGAATCCCATCCTGTCACATGGAAGTCCAAAGAGGACAGGGCCTGCGAGTGCAAGCTTGGCCTCCATGCTCACATTTTCCAGTTCATACCCAGATCAGTCCAGACCAGTGGATTTTTGCATCCCTACCAGCAGATGGATGCAGAGAACAAACCTTTGAGGCAATGCTACATATCTGAGAGGGCCACTTGTCTCCAGCAGATGGTAGAGGTGCAGCCCTGAAGTCTGACAACAAAGAAGAGAGAGGATTTTGTGTAGCTGAAGGTCAGAGATTGGACTGAGGCTCCCTGAGCTGTTAGGTACCTTTGTGGACCATCCCTCAGTTAGATCCGGGTGACTGGGGGGTTGGTAACCCCTGTCTGTCTGTAGCCCACTGCTTCCAGAGGCCCCGATAGCCTTTCGGGGGTGCCCGCCGATCCTCCAGGGACGTCGCCGGGCAGGAGACTGGAGGAGGAAAGTCAGCACAGTGAAGCCAGGTGCGCCCGTCCCGTCCCCCCGTGGAAGCGGTAGGGGGTAGGCTGTCCCGTCTTTACCAGGAATGGGCCAAGAGTACCCCGGATCAGTGGCTCCTGGAGGTGGTAAGAGACGGCTGCGCATGAGAATTTTCTCGCCCTGTCAAGGAGGCCTTTCTGCGGGTCTCGAAGCAAACGGGAAGCAGTAAAGGGGACTCTACAGAGGTAGCAAAATGTAGGCACTGGCTCATCAGTTGCTTGTTTGGGCGGAACGTCATCTCGAGGGAGTAGCGGTGTCTCGTGTCGCGGGCATGGACCGTGTGCAAACAGACAGCAGCCAGCCCCGAGGGAACGGGAGTTGTCTCTGGAGGCCTGGGATTGCCTATGTGCCAGGTGGGGTGTTCCCCCGGTTGGCTCTAATGGCAACGAGGACCAACTCAAAGGTGGTAAGATTTTTCAGTGGCAGGAGAGAGGTTGGGGCAGAAGGGCTGGATGCTCGTGGCTGACAGGAGTTTCCTCCTTGGCCACTCTTCAGTCGAGTCTTGCAGCGCATAGAGGGGCATCCAGGGAAGGTGGTTCTGGTGGCGCCAGAGTGGCTGCGTGGGCCGCGGTTCGCGGATCTGGTGTGTCTCACGATAGAGCCCTCAGGTTGGCTCACCATCCAGGGTCACGTCAGCAAGATCCCATATTTTCGGATCAGGAGGATCGCTTTTGTCTCGCGGCTTGGCTTTTGAGAGGCAGCGGTTGCGCCTGAGGGGATATTCGGAGCCAATCATTTCCACTTTGCTCCAGACTAGAAGGCCTTCTACCTCTATGGCGTACGTCAGGGTTGGAAGGTGTTTGAGTCTTGGAGCCTACGACAGCGTTTCTCACATTTTGGCCGTTTTGCAGCAGGGGTTGTCTAAGGGACTGGCTTATAGCTCTCTCCGCGTTTCAGGGTTCAGCCTTGGGTTGCCTTAAGAGCAGGTGGCGGGGAAGATCTTTGGATGTTGTGCGATTTCTGAAAGGGAGTCAAGCATTTACGGCCTCTGGTAAGGAAGTTGTGTCCGGACTGGAACCTCAACCTGGTGCTGCGAGGGCTCTGTGGGGGTCCTTTTAAGCCCTTAAGAGGAGCGTCACTGAAGGATCTGACGTTGAAGGCTGTTTTATGTTCACCAGGCGGATTTTGGGATCCCTTTCTGCAGATTGATAACAACAGAGGGATGCTGCAAACAGTTCCCTCCTTTCCTTTGAATCAGACAGTGGAACTTCGGGCTTTTCTGGCGTGGTCCAGGGAGTCTCCGCAGGGAGAGGGAGCTGCATCTTTTGGATGCATGCATGACCCCGTTGCATTATCTTAAGGTTACCAATACTTTCCAGCAGTCGGATCACCTCTTTGGGGTGTTCGGGGCTGCGAAGAAAGGAGAGAGAGCCTCAGAAGCCACTATCCTCTGGTTGGTTGAAGGAAACCATTTCCTCCGCTTAGATTTGTGAAGGTCGGACGGTTCCGCTAGGCTTGTGAGCACAGGTGGCCTCCTGGGCAGAGTGTCAGCCGGTGTCTCCGCAGGAGATGCGTAGGGGAGTGGCATGGTCAATGCTTCATACTGATTGGCTGGTCAGGCGCAGGAAGGTGCGACTTATGGTGAGTGTGTTCTGCGCGCGGGTCTTTTGGGGTCCTGCATAGTGTAGGGGGGCTTGGGTACATCCCACTGGTCTGGACTGACCTGGGTATGAACAGGAAAGGAAAATTTGGTTCTTACCTGCTGATGTTTGTTCCTGGAATACCGCAGATCAGTCCAGACACCCGGCCCTTTGCTGCCGAAAGACTGACTTTCCTGATGGTGGTTTTCACCTCCTATAAGAGATGTTTCAATCTGCACATAAGTTGGTCTTTTTTCAATGAAGTGTTGTCGAGTTTTCTGGAAGTATGAGAGGCTGCAGTTCAGGGGGGGGATTCCAGCCCTGAGTTTCCTGTTCACCCTGAAAAGACGGGAACGGGGTCTGCTCTTTGGCTTGGCTACAGGTCAATACCGAGGGACTGCAGGGGGCCCTCTCGGATATGTAGCAGTGCCTCCCTGCATTCATCTGCTGGTAGGGAGGCAAAACCCACTGGTCTGGACTGATCTGGGGTACTTCAGGAATGAAAATTAGCAGGTAAAAACCAATTGTCCTTTCCCTACCTGCCCTCCTGCCCCAGACCTCTGAAGGATGCCCCTTGCACTGCTAGAGCCACTGCTTGAAATGAGGGCAGGCAGGGAAAGGACAATTGGTTTTTAATGATGACATTAACGTATTTAATGCCCATTAATGTTTGTAGTAAGTGGTAATGGGATCTAGTGCTGCCAGGCGTGTGAGGAGGCCAAAAGGCCATTTGACACCGATTAGGATATCAACAATTCTGACAACCGCGTCCAAATATGCAATATAATGTAAATGTGTTTTCCTACAACAGGCTCCCCCAATGTGAAACCAGACATTTTAATTCGATTTCAGCAAGAGGAATTCAAGACTGAGCCCCAGGCATGTGAGGAAGGAGGAAGCCTGATGATCACAGACGCACGTGAGGAGCTGCACGGAGCAGGTGATGGCGCTCGCATTAAAGCTGGTGCTGGGATGAACCAAACGTTTCTCACACCAGGCCCAGCGAGACTGAGGCATTAAATCAAGGCCTCTGACTTCTCACCTCTGCTGGGTGGAGAATTTGTTTGTTCTGTTTCCATTATTTCTGCTTTTCTCCTTTCATGTTCAGCTCTCTCGCTCTCTTTTTTATTTTCATTGCTTTCTTCTCCCTTCCTCTCATTCTCCCCCTACAGCTGTTTCTCTTCTCATAAGCTTCAACTCCATGCCCGCTCGTCTTTACTCTTCTCTCTTTCTCTTGTTTTCTCCCTTCCTTCCCTTCATCGCCTGCTGTCTCTCCTCCCCTATCAGGTTTTCATCCTTCCTTCCATCCCTCACGATTTCTGACCTCTCTCAGTGCTGTCGGTGTCTTGGAGCCTTTCCTCCCTCCCAGCAGCTTGTGGTTTTATTTTCTGTGAGCCGGGCAGAGCTGGCAGGCAGGATGGGACTCACTGGGTGCAGCAGGAGAGAAGGTGGCAGAAAGGGCCACACTGGCACCAGAAGGAGGTGGGAGTGAGGCCGGATGGGTCACAGTGGAAGGAAGCACTAAAACCCCCAGTGAAATCAGTAAGAGTGAGGAAGACAGAATGTCTACCACTTTCAGAAGCAGGAAGGAGGGAGTTAGATTTCTGTAGTTAAAAAAACCCAGCATATTACCGTTTTTATCAGGAAGCTATGTGCATTCCCTTTCATAGCTACTGTTGGGAATCCCGGTGCCGACTTCTGCCTTCCTCCCCGGCAGCGCAGGGCAGGCCGCCCCCAGGCCCTGCAGCAACGCTCCTTCCATGTGGCCTCAGGCGCCGTCGGCTTCCTCCTCGCGTCCGACCCTCTAGGCGCACGCGGCATCTGCCACTTCTTAAAGGGGCCGCGGCGGGAAACCTCGGCCCGGCCCCCGAAGATGATGTCATCACTTAGGGCTATTTAAGCCCAGCTCACTGCACTGTTCTTTGCCTTGGCAATGGGTCTGCTCCTCGGAGTTCCAAGTTGCTGCGTTCCAGTCTTCCTGCGTTCCTGATTTCCTGCTCCTGTTCCCGTGGTTCCGCTCTCTGCTCGTGGTTCCTAGTCCTCGGATTGTCTTCTCGGTTCTGACTTCGGCCTGGCCTCCTTATTCTTCTGTCTGCTGCCCGTCCTGACCTTTGGCGTGTTCCTGGTTCCTGCTTGTCTTCTGGCCTGGTTCCTCATGCTGCATCTACGCTGCCTGCCCTGACTCCTGGACCGTCCTCGTTCATTCCGGACCTCCGCCAGCCTCGACCCGGACTGTCTACTCTGCTTCCTTCCGTGGATATCTCTGCGCCAGGAGACCCTCGCCTAAGACCTGCCGGCCCCAGCACCCAAGCGCTCAACCTGAGGGGAACGAGGGCTGGTATAGGTGAAGTTCCTGTGGGGTCTCCTGGTCCTGCACCGCCTCCCGGCTACGAGAGCCACCGAGGGTCTCCCCTCGGGATTTCCAGCTCAAGGGTCCACAGCGCTAACAGCTATAGAGGGTCATTAACTTCTTCCACCAGAAGCTCACGGCATTCCCATCATCTCAATTTTACACAAGTGATGCTTTTAAGTCACTATTCAAGACTGTTTAAAAAAAAAATGAAGCCATTCTGCCATTTTCTTACAGGCAGCCGAGGTTACAGTCCTGACCCCACAGTAGAGATCTTAAAAATGAAATTACCTTATGCCAATTATCATCTGGAGGGAGGAAAGGAGGAAACTGATACCAAGAGCAGTGTAAAAAGTATTCCTTTGCAAAAACTCTTATTTTGTGCTGTGGAGTTTTTCAAATTTTACATATAGAGGGTGAATCTTGGTTCTGGATTTCAGTTAAATTTGTATTATGAAGTCAGTAGAATGCAGTTGCTATGAGCTGACGGGTCTAAGGTTAAGGCCCAGTAGGAGATTCCAGAGTTCTTGGTGAGGGGAAATAACTGCAGAGAGTGAAGATCTGGACATAGTGAACAGAACCAGTAGGATGAGATCAGACATAGTCTATAGACCACTTGTAACAATCTAGAAGCAGCAGCACTTTCTGTTGTGTGTCATATGAAGCCTTAGCTGTAAAATTAATGGTCATACTCATTTTTATCCTACAGATGATGGACTGAGGAACGAAAGTGAAAGGCAGAATGTGTGTGATGGAGAACAGAGGAAGGAGTGGAAACACAACCTACAACGAAATAAAAGTACATACATGCCAGATAAACCTTTCAAATGTTCTGAATGTGATAAATGTTTCAATCGTAAATTTGTTCTAATCAACCATGAAAGAATTCACACGGGTGAGAAACCATTTAATTGTTCAGAATGTGATAAATGTTTCAGTCAGAAATCTGTTCTAAGAAGGCACGAAATAATTCACACCGGTAAGAAACCATTTAAATGTCTTGAATGTGATAAAACATTCAGACAGAAAAGCAATCTTCAAATGCACGAAATGACCCACAGATGCGAGAAACCATTTAAATGTTCTAATTGTGATAAATGTTTCAGGCGGAAAAATCTCCTTCGACTGCATGAATTGAACCACAAGAATGAAAAATTGTTTAAATGTTCTGAATGTGATAAATCTTTCAATCAGAATTTTTTTCTAAGAAACCACCAAAGAATTCACACTGGTGAGAAGCTTTTTAAATGTTATGAATGCGCTAAATGTTTCAGTTGGAAATCTGTTCTAAGAAGCCATGAAAGAATTCACACAGGTGAAAAAACATTTAAATGCTCTGAATGTGATAAGCGATTCACTCGGAAAAGCAAACTGCAACATCATGAAAATATCCACAGAAATGAGAAACCATTTAAATGTTCTAAATGTCTTAAATGTTTCAATCACAAATCTTTTTTAACAAACCATGAAAGAATTCATACCGGTGAAAAACCATTTAAGTGTGCCGAATGTGATAAATGTTTCAGTCAGAAAAGCCACCTGCAACGGCATGAAATGAACCACAGGAATGAGAAACCATTTAAATGCTCAGAATGCGAGAGATGTTTCACTCAGAAAAGCCAACTGCAACTGCATGAAATGAGCCATAGGAATGAGAAACCATTTAAATGTTCTGAATGTGATAAATGTTATAATCAGAACTCGAATCTTCAAAAGCACAAAAGGGTCCACTCAGGTGAGAAACCATTTAAATGTTCTGAATGTGAGAAAAGTTTCATTCAGAAATCTGATCTTAAAAGGCATGAAAGAATCCACATGGATTGAAGCTAGAAAACCAGATATTGTGGTAAAGGAGAAAAACCCAAGCATGGCATTGCTGATAGAGGTGTCATTATCGACGACTATTCTGTGGATCTTTAATTACCAGGGGAAGGAATCAGAAAGCAAGAAAATGTGACTGAGATATAGAAATTGTTCCATTTATATTGGGTGCCACTGGCCTGATTAGAATTTCCAAGCACACCTTGATCTGTTGCCTAAAAAAATGACATCCTTTGAACTTCAGAAAGAGGCTGTCTTTGTGAGAATGCAAGTACTAAGAAGAGCATAAGTAGTAAATTTGAGAAAGTGAGATCATTCGTAACATACCCTGCTTTTGAATTAGGTTCATCCCTGTGAAGGTATATGCAAAACTAACACATTTGGAGACTTGACAGGTACTTATGGCCTGGATTGGCCACTGTTGGAAACAGGAGGCTGGGCTTGATGGACCCTTGGTCTGACCCAGTATTTATTTATTTAATTATTTTCTATACCGACGTTCATGACAAGTCATATCACATCGGTTTACATCGAACAAGGGGCAATAACATGGGCAATAAATGGGTAATAACAAGGGTGAGTTACCTCGAACAAGGGTATTAACATGATGTATGTTATGGCATGTTCTTATCTGAAACTATTTAAATGTGATGTTTCCGTCAGAAATCTGATCTTTTGAACCACACTTCTTAAATTTATATCCTGAAAATCTTAAATTCGTGTTCTTCAATAATAAATTGAAAACAATAGCAGAAGCAAAAATTTAAAGAAAAATGGAGAGGCACCAAATTAAAATATTTAGAGAAAATCCAAAATGATTCTGCAGGGAATTGGGGAAAAACATTAGTATCATGAAAACACCAACAAAAGAAGAAACAGAACAGTTTTGGAGAGATTTGTATGAAGATCCTGTAGAGTATAACAACAAAGCAGAATGGCTGCCCAGCATACAAGGGAGTGTAGTACAGGCAAACATCAAAACTATGGAATGGCCTGAAGTTACAAAGACTGAGCTGGAAGCCAGGTTAAAATGAGCCCCAAATCAGAAGTACCCTGGCCCTGATGGAGTGCCCAACCTTTGGTTCAAATATTTGACCTCTCTCCTTGGTGGACTTGATTAATTGCAAAAACTAGTTGATCAGACAGCCAGAATTAACTCCACAATGGCTAATAACAGGAAGAGCACGGCTCCTGCCAAAGGGAGAGTCTAATAATGTCCCCATGCAAATTTACTCGTGGACCCTGATTTATGTGGACAGGGTGAGGTTTTTCGCTGCTTTACACACACACAAGTGCTATTTTTTACGTGTTCCACTTTTGAAAATTCAACTTTTAGATTGTAAGTCCGCTGAGGATAGGGAAATTTCTACAGTACATGAATGTAATTCACTTTCAAGTGCTGGAAAAACAGATTATAAATAAATAAAGGTAAAGGTGTGTCAGGCTCGAGTCCCTTCATTTAGGACCCACCTAATGCTGGTCACTTAGATTTTAGAAGAAGCGCGCTCGCGTCCGTGTGTGCGTGGTTTCTGGCGCACGTACATGGACGCGCCAATTTTATAAAATGCGCACAGATGTTCTAAAATCCATTGGCCGCGCACATATGTGCGCTGGATTTTATAATCTGCTCGCGCATGTGCGGGCGGCGAATTATAGTAAATTACATGCGGCGACGCATCGGGGCCTTCCCCAGTCCGCTCCAATTAAGGCGTGGACTGGGAGGGAACTTCCCTATCCCCCTACCTAAACTCCCTTCCTCTTCCCCTCTCCTCCTAACCCCTACCTAGGAACTTACCTTTTTTTTTGTTTTATTACTTACTGTTCCTCTGGAGCAGAAGTAATCGCCTGCCCCTTTGTCAGTGCCACAAGTTGCAGTGTTACTCGTTGCAAGGTTTTGTATTCTGGTCTGGCTTCTGAAAGTAATGTCCATACAAACTTGGTCCTTTGCAAGTCTTTTGCCCCAGTCATCAGTAATTGCAAGGGCTGTGTCTATTAAAATGCAGGAGATAAAAAAAAAAAAAAATCAGCTTAGTTGAGTAACTGTATAGCCTGGTGTTTCCTGCATCTGGGACTTCCTCCTTAGTTTCTTGCTACATATTTAGCACTCCCCCAGGCTGTGTTCTGTGCCAGGACTGGTCACTGCCCTTCCTTGTGTTGCCTCCGTCGGTCTCAGACGGCTTCACCCAACATTCCTCGCCTCTATTTCCGCCTTCTCCACCAGCCTCGGGAGAATGGCGTCCGTAGCATCTCCTTGCCGCACCCTCCGGCTTCCCAGGAGCGGCTCTGGCACGGCGTCCCGCCATGTTGACCTCCCGCCTCACGTCTTGTAGCAGTGTTGGCGCGAACCTCGGGAGTGTCCCCCTCGAGTGACGTCACTGCTTCCATATTCAAAAGGTTGCCCATTTGCTGACTCTCGCTGAGTTAGCAACAGATTGGATTCGCTCCGGTCTGAAGCTGCTCTGCCGCTTCTACTCTGCTGGAAGCCACCTTCACCCTCCGGGGTTCTACTAACCTGGGTACCCGCTCCTCGGGGGCCCTTTTTTCTTATTTCCAGGTGCCTATCCTATATGCAGGTACTCGCTCCTCGAGGGCCTGTGTGTCTATCCTGGTGCCTGCTATCAATCCTTCAACCTGCTGGAACACTGCCTTTCAGCTACAGAGAGTGAGTACAACTTCTCCCAGTCTGTCCATCTACAGCTCCTCGCTGCTCATCTGCATCGGGCCCTACACCTCCATTGTGGAACGGGTCTCCTCTGCCGAGGATTACAGACTGCTGCTATCTAATCTACTCTCTACTGCCACCTCTGGTGGACCACACTAGCCGTATAATAAAAGACATATTCTCTGTGTTTGTGCATCTGAGTCTAGCCCGGTGCTTCAGTTCCCTACTGGGCTCCTCCCTGTAGGAGATACCATCCCTGTTGCCCCTGAAAATCCACCAAACACCTCGATATCATAACACCTTGTCTCTCCCCAGACTGCTCCTCCTGCAGCTTTTCCTTTTCTACATCTGGATAGGCTACTAATGCTGTGCTACTGATTCATGCCTAATGGCTCTCTGCCAAAGACTAGACAGCAAAGGGAGCTGGGAAATGTAGTTCCCTGCATGGCCATCTTGTTTTATCTCTTATTTGTGGCAAAATCAACCCTTGTCTTATATTGAGGGCTACCAAATTGTTACGCAGTAACTATGGCAAATACTGGTGAAGCACCACAAGAGGTCCATATTCAGTAGGCCAATGAGCACCAAAATTATCCAGGTAAAGTTGCCTGCATAACTTTAACCAAATACAAACTTAGGAGTGAATTTTCAAATGAGTACCACATGTAAAAATAGCATATACACAAATAAACTGCATACAAGCAAGTACATGCTATTTTGTCAACATCAAGGATAAGCACATGTTTTCAGTTTCATGTGTACATTTTACCAGGGAGAAAAGGGGCAGTTTAAGGGCATTGTTATGGTTCCACCTGCTGCACAGCCTCCCTGCCACCAGGGGTCTTCAGCAAGACTGCTCCCTGCTGCACAAGTTACCTCATTACTGGTACCTGATACCTCAGTCCAAGCCCTACTTAACCCAGCCTGTCCAGTCCTTCAGAGCCTCTTCATTGAGTCACCTCAGCTCTCTGATGTGGCCAGCCTTGCCTTGTTGTTCTACCTTGCCTTGCAGCTTATCCATGCCGTCAACCTTGTCTTGCAGCTCACCTAGGCCTTCTGCCTTGCCTTGTGGACTACCTGGGCTTTCTGTCTTGCTGTATAACCTAGCTTGGCTTCCTGCCTTGCTTTGTGGCCTACCTTGGCTCTCCTGCCTTGCTCTATAGCCTTACAGGCTTCCTTGCCTTGCTCTGCAGCCTTATAAGCTCTCCCGCTTGGTGGCCTTCTGGGCCTACCTGTCCTGCCTTGTGCCCTTAGAGTCTATTAGGGTTATTTAGCCCTGTCAGGCATTTTTATTTTTTTTTTTTACTGTTGTGTGTCGTAGTTCTGTCCTTGTCCAGTCCTGCCCTTGTCTTGTTCAGTCCTTGTCCTGCCCAATCAGTTCAGTCACTTATCTGTTTCCCAGATCTTGCCCTTGTCCTTGGTTCAGCCTTTCCTGTATCTAGCCTCTGCCTGGACTTTAGCTCCCAGCCTGTAGACAGCTCCCAGTCCATGCCAGCTCCAGTCATGATGCTCTGCAGGAAACAAGTCCTACCGGTCCCCAGAACCCCAAGGGCTCAACCTGCTGGGGAGGGGGGCTGGTTAGGCAGAAGACCGGCTCCAGTCCTGCCTTGCCGTCCTGTACCATTACTGTGAGGGGGTGCTCCCTGACTCCAGCTTGCCAGCCCGTGACAGAATGAAGAGGCCAAACAACCCCCACAGAAGTGGGTGCAAGACTTATTGCCAGCCTGGTAAGCAAAGACAATTATTTTGTTATTCTGTTATATCCCCTGCTTAAGAACATAAGAAAATGCCATACTGGGTCAGACCAAGGGTCCATCAAGCCCAGCATCCTGTTTCCAACAGTGGCCAATCCAGGCCATAAGAACCTGGCAAGTGCCCAAAAACTAAGTCTATTCCATGTAACCATTGCTAATGGCAGTGGCTATTCTCTAAGTGAACTTAATAGCAGGTAATGGACTTCTCCTCCAAGAACTTATCCAATCCTTTTTTAAACACAGCTATACTAACTGCACTAACCACATCCTCTGGTAACAAATTCCAGAGTTTAATTGTGCGTTGAGTAAAAAAGAACTTTCTCCGATTAGTTTTAAATGTGCCCCATGCTAACTTCATGGAGTGCCCCCTAGTCTTTCTACTATCCGAAAGAGTAAATAACCGATTCACATCTACCCGTTCTAGACCTCTCATGATTTTAAACACCTCTATCATATCCCCCCTCTTCTTTCTTCTGTGTTCTTGAACTGACGCAGTCTGTTGGGGGTCGCACCAGATTTAACTAACTCATGCGCATCCTCCCCAGCGGCGGGCGCTATTTTAATGTATGGAAGTTCAATTAGTGGCCTCCAGATTGGAGTCCAGGCCAAGGCCTCAGTGGAGGGACCCGACCATCGGGCCCGAGCCCTAGCCTAGGCCCAGGCATCAGGACCCAACCTCTGGGTTGGGCCTGGGTCCAGGCTGAGGCCCAGGCATTGGGAACTGGCCTCAGGGCTGGGCTGCGGTGTCAGGCCTGGGACTGGGCCCTGGCGTCGGGCCCAGAATCTGATCTAGGCCAAGATCCAGGCATCGGGACCCAGCCTCCGGGCCGGGCCCTGATGTAGAGCCTAAGCCCAGGCTCCAGCTTAGGCTGAGGCCCAGCCATCGGGACCCAACCTCTGGGCCGGGCCCAGGGCTTGAGCTGAGGCCTAGGTGTCGGGACTCAGACTCTGGACCGCACCCTGAACCATGTGATTCAAAGAGCGATCCTTTGGCCTGAGAGAGAAGGAAAAAGAGGATGCACCAGAGGCATTGGAAAGCTGCCATCTCCTCCCTCTGAACAACCTAATCAGCGGGTGAGTGAGGGGATCTGGAAGATGCAGAGGGAGTGAATTGGCGATGCAGGGGAAAGGGAGGGGAACCACCTGGAATCAGTAAGGGGAAGACCAGAATGAACTGGGGATGGGGAGAAGGGACGAGTGAATTGGGGATGGGAAAGGGAAGGAAAGAAGTGAACTGGTGCTTATAGGGAAAGAGAGGAAGGGACAGAGAACTGAGGGTGGGGAAGGGAGTGAACTGATTGGGGGAATGAGAGGAACAGAGCGAACTGGGAATGGGGCAGAGAAGGGAGGAAGTGAACTGGGGATTGTGAGGAGAAGAAAGAGAGAGATGAGATGCAGGCAGGAGTGAACTAGTGCAAGTGAAGGGTTCATGGGGAGGGAATAAACCAAGGTTTGTGATAGGAAAGGAATCAGGATGAGTGAGGGGATTGGGTGGGGAGGGGAGAATGAAAGAGGGAGAGTGAGGGACTTTGGAAGGGGGAATAAGTGAAAGAGGGGATGGGGTGTGATTGGGGAAGGGCTGTGGCTTTCTTCCTTCTCCACCCAATCCCAATCTTCTTCTCCTCCACCCCTTCCCCAATATTCCCACCTTCCCATCCCTGAGCCTTCATTCCACTCCAGTCCTGACCCCTCTTTTCCTTATGCTCCCTGAATCCTCCATCCTCTCCTTCTGTCCGCCTCGATCCCTCCTCTCTCTACCGTTCCTGCCTAAAATTCTTTCTTCATTTCCCTCCTCTGCAGTCTCCTTTCTTCCTATTCCCAGATCCCTTCCCCCACCCCCTTCCTCCCTAGCCCCAATCACTAAAATTCATTTTTCCTCTAAGAATGAGCCAAAAATTAACTGGACACAGAAATGTCAGAAAATTACTTTACTAATACAAAAAAATATACATTATTTAAAATGCAAATACATGCAAAATTATGCAAAATTGCCACATAATTGCTGCAGAACTTTGAAAAATCTGCCATTTTAAACAGACTTGTTTTATTTGCTTTCTCTTGTCTGAGTTTCTAGCCCCCCACTCATTCTTTTTGTATAGCACAAAGGATCCGCTCAAACATCACTTTGAATGCCTGACAGTCAGGCTCATTGTTCATGCGCATTTAGAACGTAGCTCCTGAAGGAAGGGGGGGCATTTTCCCTGTCACTGTGCATAGAATGAGAGTAACTTGGAAATCCAGGGTCAGGAACCCCTGGTTCGGGACTGAAGGGCGGTGATTGTTGGGATGGCACATGGGCAGGGCTAAGCCCATTCACTTTTATGGGAGTGGGTGGGGAATTGTCAGGGCCTAGACAGGAAGTGAATGCTGATTTGCTGACACCATCCTTATCTCACCTGTCAATCAAATTGATTGATGGTGTACCCTTAGTACTACCACTCATGGCCATAACAACTTCTTCATTCTATAAGTTTCATGATCCATGTTTTTCTGGTGCAGCAATGTTATACTGTTTACACAAGATCCAGTGGATGAGCCGTGCTAGCCTGAATCTGCCTTTCTGTATACATGCCTTCTGACATTAGTACATCACAGCCAGAAAACAGATGCATAACAGTTTCTAGTTCTCTTTTACAGACTGTGCATGTCTGTTTTACCAGGTTTTTTTTACCCTAAGCTTGCTGTGAACCAACGTCTGTAGTTCACTGTTCTGCAATTTTTAATCTCTCATCTTTAGGTTTACATTCACCTCTCATTAGCCACTACTTTGTCAGGTTTTAGTTCCATTTGGGTCATTCCAAGATGTCACGGGATGCCTCTTGCACTAAACTATTTATCACATTAAGAACATTTAAATGGTTTCTCACATCTGGGGGTTGTTTCATGCTGCTGCAGGTAGCTTTTCTGACTGAAACATTTATCATATTCAGAATATTTAAATGGTTTCTCATGGGGGTGTTTCCTCAAATGGATTTGTTTTGCACATATCCTTACAGGAATGAACCTCATTCATAAAGCAGGGTATGTTGGGGATTATTTCAGTCTCTCAATTTTATTGCTAATGTCCTTCTTAATATTTGCATTACCAAAGAGAGCCACCTCCTGGAGTTCATAGGGTGTAATGTTTATAAGCAACAGTGTTTATAAGCAACATCAGACCAGTAGCATCCAATATAATTGGGCTATTTCTGTGTCTTTCACATTTTCTTGGTCTCTGAGTGCATCTCTTGGTACTTAAAGATCTCTGCATTCCCCATACAATCTACAGAATAGTCACTGGGTATTGACGCCTCACTCAGCAATGCTGTTGTTGTGTTCTCCTTTACCACAATATCTGGTTTTCAAGCACTGATCTTTCTATTGGTGGGAATGGGAATATCTTATATGATCACAACTTCTTCTTCTCTTCTCTTCTCTTCTATTAGAGTTGTCTTACAAATGTTTTTTGGTACATATATTTTAAATAGTTTATATAGTTTCCAATTAATAAACCATGCCACCCTGTTGTGCCTTTCAGTATATAGGCCTTATAACATCAGCATGTAACATCCAGTGATGTGTTGCTGTTTCCAGGTCTGTTCCTCAAAATCTACATTTATACTGGCTGTGAACTTGTGTGAACATCCTTAGAACAGATTTCCAAAAGAAGCATATTTCACATTCAAAACATTTTAATGATTTCTAACTCCTGCTTGCCATTTCATTCAGTTGCAGGTAGATTTTCTGACTGAAACATTTATTTGATTCAGAACAGTTAAATGAATTCTCACCCATGTGTATTCTTTTGTGCTTTTTAAGATCAGATTTATGATTAAAACGTTTATCGCATTCAGAACATTTAAATGGTTTTTCACCTCGGTGAGTCATCTCATGTTGTCGCAGGTTGCTTTTCCGAAAGAAACATTTATCACATTCGGAACATTTAAATGGTTTCTCACCTCTATGGGTCATTTCATGCTGTCGCAAGTTGCTTTTCCTACCAAAACATTTATCACATTCAGAACATTTAAATGGTTTCTCACCAGTGTGAATTTTTTCATGCTTTCTAACATCAGATTTTTGATTAAAACATCTATCACATTCAGAACATTTAAATGGTTTCTCACCCCCGTGGGTCATTTCATGCTGTCGCAAGTTGCCTTTCCGAACAAAACATTTATCACATACAGAACATTTAAATGGTTTCTCAGTCCTGTGGGTCATTTCATGCTGTTGCAGGAGGCTTTTCTGACAGAAACATTTATCACATTCAGAACATTTAAGTGGTTTCTCACTCATGTGTGTCATTTCATGCCGTTGCAGGTTGCTTTTCTGACCAAAACATTTATCACATTCAGAACATTTAAAAGGTTTGTCATTCCTGTGGTTCTTTTCATGCCGTCGGACGAGGCTTTGCCGACTGAAACTTTTATCACATTCAGAACATTTATATGGTTTATCTGTCATGTGTGTCCTTTCATGGCTTTGTAGGCTGTGTTTCTCAGTGAAACATTTATTACATGTTGAACATTTAAATGGCTTCAGCCCTATGTGACTTTTCTGATGGATTGTAAGCGATGATCTATATCTATAACATTTTTCACTTTCAAACAGTTTGTCTCCACTGTGAATTTTTCTATGTTCTGTCAGGTTTGACTTCTTATTAAACCATGCCTCACATTCAGTACACTGAAATGGTCTTCCTCCTGAGTGAATTCTTAAATGGCTTTCCAGCTCAGCTATGCAGATAAAACATTTTTCACACTGAGAGCATTTTAAAGGTTTCTTTTGCATGTGAACTGTTCTTTGTGCTGTAAATTTTGTTTTGTTGGCTCTTTTCTCACCTTTAGCATTTGTACATTTTTTCTCTTTTCTATGATATTGTTGGATATAGGTGTGGCTTGACAGTTCAGTGACCTTGTTCCCACATTCTGTCTTTTCTTGGTGCTCAATTGAATGTGAGGTTGTGGTGAGGTTCTCCCCAGTATCAGCACTTTGTAATGATCTCTCTTCTTCATCAGGTCTCTGAGTTTGTACACGATTTGGGCAGTGGTTGGAATTTCTTCCTTGTTCAAAATATGGGTTGGGTCTCTCTCCCTTTTCAGGTTTTTCCTTCACGTTGGGTAGGGTTACTTCTTCTATACCTCTTTCACAGTCAGCTGAAGGATCTGGGATGTTTCTGGAGGAGTCTCTCTGTTTCCATTCCTCCCTCTCCTGTCCATCGCATATTCTCTGCCTCTTGCTTTTGTTCCTCAATGCATCATCTGTTGGATAAAAATGAGTATAATCATTAATTTTATAGCAATAGAGAAGGACATAAATAATCATATCGGGATATTATAATGGATCTGGATGGTGGACCCTTGGTGCCGAGGAGTGGTTGACACAACCTAATGGGAAACCCGCTAGGTCCACTTTGTCAGCAGGTGGTGATGGGACGGACTGGAGCTTCGCCTCTACCAGCCGCCTTCCCCGCAGATTGAGCCCCTGGGGTCTGGCGGCTAGCAAGTCTTAGGTGGATCCCTAGGGCGGTGGCAAGAACAAGAGTCTAAGGCCAGACAGAGGTCAGGTCCAGGCAGCAAACGAGAATGTTCAGGGTCCAGAGCCAAGGTCAACATCCAGGAAATCAGGTAGAGGGAGGATAGGCAAGACAAGAGGGAACAAAGGCAAGGAGAGAGCAAGGTAGAGACAGAGGAACAAGCAACAGGAGAAAGCAACACGCACTGACGAGGAAAGCATGACAGGAGACCCGTTGCTGAGGCAAGGAACTACTGCGGGGCCTGGTCTTAAGTAGGGCAGCTGGTGACATCATTATCAGGCGCTTCCCACTACTGGCCACCTATTACGTGCATGCATGTGCTCGTGCCTACAGGGAGGCCGAGCGCGACAGCATGGCAGCTTGATCCAGCAGCGTTCCTGCCACATGAGACCGGGTATTTCCCTATATAACTACCTTTTGCTTGGCTATGGCTCCATATGACACGTATGGACATTGCTGGTACACAGGAACAGATGAATGATCACCCATGAACAGAAACAGACCATGTCTGATCTCATCCTCACCTCCAGTCTCTGCAGTGATTCTCTTCACTGATTTCAGTTACAAACCAAAAACTCTGGAGCGCCCTGCTGGAGACCTGGGATTCATTTTGGACCTGGTCCCTGAACCTCCTCTCTTTAGCTTAAAGCAACTGAATTCTAAGGAGTTAGTAAAGTTTGAAATATTCCACAGCACTTGGTAAGCATTTTGTTGTGCTGGAATATTTTTCTCACCATTTTTACTATCAGTATCCTCTTCTCTTCCCTCCAGCTGGTTACAGACATGAGGCTCTTCCATCTTTAGGTTCGCTACTGTGGAGTCAGGACTGTAACCATGGCTGCCTATTAGAAAAAATGTGAGAAAATGTTCAGCATTTAAATAATCTTGGATATTGACTTAAGAAAAGCAACACTTGACTGAAAGTGAGATGATGGGAATGCTGTGAGCTCTGAAAATTTAAGTATCCTGATGAAAGGACTTAAAGTCCTTCTATAGCTATGGAAAGGAACCATGTTATGCTCACTGACCAGCAGATGAAGACAGAGTCCAACAGGTTTTCTTATATGCATCTGTGCTGAGCTCAGCCTGCCAGTATTATCTGTAACAAGCTAAGTGTGGACCACTTCAGTTCAAAGCACTCAATATTATTTACATGTTTCTTTTTTGTGCATTGTTTGTTGTTGTTTTGAACTTCCAGAAGAACCAGGAAGTAGGTAGGAGATATAGAAAGTTTAATTGACAAACGTGAAATCACTCACCTGCACAGCCGCAGAAATCTCAGTTCTTAAATATCAATCCAAATTGAGAAGAAAGAGAAATGTCAGATTGGCAGCAGGGGGAGGGTCCTGGACTGATATGATTGGACTCAAGGAAAGGAAATTATCAAGCAAAAACTAATTTCTCCTTCCTGTTCATCCAGTCAGACCAGTCCAGATAAATGAGATGCACCCAAGCCACTCCTG
The DNA here is from genome assembly GCF_901001135.1 of Rhinatrema bivittatum. Taxonomy (NCBI): domain Eukaryota; kingdom Metazoa; phylum Chordata; class Amphibia; order Gymnophiona; family Rhinatrematidae; genus Rhinatrema; species Rhinatrema bivittatum. The sequence goes on along the minus strand of NC_042633.1, from coordinate 27,998,175 downwards.
AGTAGGGCAGGATGCTGCCAAACCTGCTGGCAACACCTGGAAAGCAAAAGAGGTATTCTCACTGTCCTGATGTTTATGCATGAAGGCTTAGAAAGCAATGCAATGAAGACCAGGTCACTGCCTTACAAATCTCCAAAGGAGATACCAACCTAAGCTCTGCCCAAGAAGTAGATTAAGCTCTCGTGAAATGAAACCTCGCTTGTTTAGGTAAAGACCCACCAGAAACCATATAGTCTCCTGTAATCACCTCTTAATCCAGCAAGCCATCCAAATTATAGCTGCTGCCTCAGCTTTCTGCACTCCACCTGTAATGGCTGTGTGACTGATCGTAAATCATATGGGGAAGGAAATAACGTGGACACAGGAGATCAGAAGAAAAAAGTTACTTTATAAAACAGTATTGCAGTGCAAAAGTGTTCTGGGAAAAATATAGCGGGATGGAGGAAATTACACTAGTAAATGACACAAGCAATACATATAGCATATGTACATATAAGAAAATAATAGAGGAAAAACAAAACCATTGCTAGCAACACGCTTATGCACACAATAGCAAACAGAGAGAGAGAGAAGATAATATAATACAAAAGCACAATAAATCATGGGTCAGCTTCCCTTATCTTACCCCCAAGTAGCACAGCCTGGTAGAATTGTCCTCACAGGGTTCAAGGAATTCTCAGAAGTGTAAGGGCAAACCGCACAAGAGAACAGATCTGCATCTAGCACTGTCTATCTGTTCCAAGGGGCGAGAATTTATACCGTACAGTATACAGATATGTGCAGTGCAGATTTCGTTCTCTCAAGCAATGCTAGGCTATAAATCAGAGCTCAGTATTTCACTTTCGGGAGGGGGCTATTCTATCCCTACACATACCACCTAGATGTCTTCTGATCTGCTCTCCCTACTCATAATACACCACGATATAGCATAAATAGATGAGCAAATCTCCTAATGCACCAGTGACCTTGAGATGTCACAAAGACACTCTTCTCATGTCAGGCATGAAGCAACTTATACTCAGCCAAGTCTGCATATTTGTTAAACAAAAGCAAACAAATTGCCTGAATGAAATGGAAGGCTGAGATCACTTTAGGCAGAAAAAGAAGAAACTGCTTGCATCTTGACCATATTCTACGTAAAGAACAAACTAAAGTCTTCTGCATGATAATGCTTGCAACTCCGAAATTCTTCAGACTGAACAAATAGCCATAATAAGTTCAAATTGTAACTCTTGCAACAGGCAAAGCCAGATTTAGGTCCCCAGGTGGAACTGGAACCCTTAGAGGAGGCCTAACATGTTTGATGCCCCTCAAAGTAAAATGAGACAGATCTGGATGAAAAGAGAAGGGTCTCCCGCCATATGTCCTCTGTAGCATGGCAGAGCTGCAACCTGCACCTGCAAGGAATTACAATCCCAAACCTTGGAAAGACCTTCCTGTAAATAAAATCCAGAATCCGTGTCACTGGAACTTTACTAAAGCACCAATTCTCAAAAAAGAATCGAAAATCGCATATAAACTAATGAAATGGGAAAACTTCCTACCTTTACTAACCATGCCCCTTCAAGAGCCAAGCTGTAAGACAAAATGTAACCTGTCCTTTATGAAGAACTGAACTAGATGACAGCAGTTTCATCTGGGATGGAAACCCCAGTGGCTTTCTGTGTATCAACAGTATGAAATCCACATACCAAGGGCACCGCGTCTAATCTGAGTTACATGAGACACCAGATCTGAAGTTCCAAGATCCTTTGTGGTAGGAGGAGAGGAGTACTGGACTGCCCCTGCCGGTCACACCTGTACCACAGCAAGAATTGCGGAGAACAACTGGCCCCTGTTGTGGCTGTACCTTTGCATATTTGATGTAGGCCATAAGATTCATGGGAAATCCCTATCTGGCCATCTTTTGATTGAAAGACAAGACCAGTCGACTGAGTCGATCACATTGTGACGGAATCTAGTTTAAACCTGCTATGTGTGATGCTGATAAAGCCTTCAAATTCCTGCCACTGAGGTAAGAAAGAAATCTGCCTTTAAAGACAGCTGAGGCCCTTTTGGCACTGTGTCGTCACTGGCCAACATTACCAATGCCTGATCCAGAAGCAGAGGGGCAAATTCCAGAAGACCCAATCGAATCACTCTGGCTTGCAACCAATTGATAACCATTCGGTACTCTCGGTATTACACTGACCCTGAGCCCACTGCCCCAGACAGTGTACATCCCAACTTGTTAAACTGGCACCCGCCGTCACCTTCACCCAGGCTGGGGCCTCTAGATCCATGCCAGGGGTCAGGTTTCTGCAATATAAGCTCCATCGCCATTTTATCTTAACAGATTCCGGCACCGGTAGCCGTATGAAATAGGATTCCAGCTGATGAGGCCTCATGTGTGCTCCCACCCGGAGAACCAAGAACAACACTACGGTCATGGACCCAGAAGCTGAGGATAAGACCCTAGAGTTGGAGTTCTGGCAGATAATAAAACAGGGATTTGACAACCTAGCTCCGTGTCCCTTGATCCATTACCCAAACACGGACTATCTTCTCATTAAATCGTGTCTTCAGCTAAACCAGAAACTGAACCAGTCTGTGGGTGGCCAGTGCACTTCCCTGCAGTGACTGTGCCCTTATTAACCAGTCCTTCAGAAAAGGATGTCCCCAAACCCCTTCCTGGCGCAAAGCTGCCGCCACAACCACCCTCACCTTTGATAAGGTCCATGGGGCTGTAACTAACCCAAAGGATAGCACTTAAAGTGCAAAACCGTCCCAGAATCACAACCTGAAGGAATGTGAAGAGAGAACCTCCATTAAATTCACGGAGGGCAAGGATTCTCATTCTTGCTGTCGTCATCATCACCGATTTCAACGTTTCCAATCTGAAATACGTTCTCATTTATGGATCTGTTGACCTGTTTCAGATCTAAAAAGGGACGGAAGGAATCACAAAATAAATGGAATAATGACCATGTCCCCGGGAACTGGAACTACAGTCTTTAACTCAAGAAACCTTCCTAGAGTTGCTCTCACAGCTTATCTCCTCCTGGGGGAATGAGAGGAAAAAATCACAAAGGCATTCTGAAAGGAGCCAGAAGAAGCTCCTGGGAGTACCATGCTGTATATTCTCCATGACCCACAGATCCATTGAAACCTGGGAGCTGGAGGCAGGGTCTTCAAATACTCATTGTGCACTGGGGAAGGATCCCGAGCCTGTGGATCCCTTTCTGCCAAGGTCTCGAAGCTGCATTCCTTCCTTGCTTAAATCTCTGGGAGCCCCAAAATCTATTCCAGGCTTAAAGACCAAGGCAAGCCTTTGGACCTGACCGCTGGACGTTGGATGCCTTCCGGGGCTTAGCCATCCTCTCGAGATCTTCTCCGAACAAACGTTATCCCTTCAAAGGAAGCTTTGTCAAGTTGGGACTTCAGTACGGAGGCTGCAGTCAAAGACCTCTTCTAGCCGTCACTAGGGACGTAGCCACTGAGCAGCACCTGTACCTGCTTTTAAAGGTGCTCTAGCCGGCCTTGGGCTGACATTTTGGGTGCAGAGCCACAGATGCCAGTGAGCTGCTCCCGGCGCTGAGTAGATCGTCCTCTGTGTCTTCTCAGCTGCAAGTGAAAGCTTGCCACTAGACAGTTGGTAGCCATTTTCTGCCGTGCCGTGCTCACAGCCTCAAAGGCTTGTCTAAGCACGGCGTCTAGTATTCCTTTCTGAGAACCCCTAGGCGCAGACCCTCCCTCCACCAGAATTGTTGTCCTCTCTTCTGTGAGGGACCAAGGGATGTACAACCTCCCTTACAATTTGCTTCTGGATACCCCCACTTCAGATCAAACAGGTCCTTCGCTGACTTAGGATGTGGGAAGGACATGGAAGGCGGTGTTTTTTTTAATGCAGACCATAATAGGGTCTGCCATCGTATCCTCTGCCATATTTAATATATGCAGAGTTTGGGAAATCAAAGAGATACCATCTCTCATATCAGGGGACATATTTCCTCTTCTTCAGTATCTCCTTGAGAAATTGTATCAAATTGAACCAGAAATCATCTCCACCAAACTGCCTTTCCTCTCCCCAATGGACCTCTTCTTGCCTTGACCCCCCCCCCCACCAAACCTGAAGGGGCTGGAAGGGGGAAGTAAGTTCAGTGACTGCTCCCTGTCCCGTGAGAAATGCCTGGTGCAGGCCTTCCTGACTCCTAAGGAAGCTTCCATCAGCGGAAGAGCAGGCTCTGAAGTTTTACGGCCACCACTGAATCTCCCAGTGACTGAATTTTAGGATTTAGTGAAGGTTTCAGTTCACTTTCACTGCCCCCCCCCCCCCTGCTTAGGAGGCTCCAATGAATAAAGGCTGCCTGGCTGAGTCTGAACTCATTTGTCTGGACTGGTCCGACTGGATGATGAGGAAATGCCATTTGCTGTAGAATCCCACCTCATTCCCTCCTGCCGTTGATATTAGTGGTTCCTTTTCCATCCTTTGACTGTTTCCTTAGGTCCTGCTGCTTCCACTGTGACCCATCCTGCCTCACTCCCACCTCCTGCTGGTGCCAGTGTGGCCCTTTCTGCCACCTTCTCTCCTGCTGCACCCAGTGAGTCCCGTCCTGCCTGCCAGCTCTGCCTGGCTCACAGAAAATAAAACCACAAGCTGCTGGGCGGGAGGAAAGGTCGGTGTCTTGGAACAGATCTGAGAGAGGTCAGAAATCGTGAGGGATGGAAGGAAGGATGAAAAACTGATAGGGGAGGAGAGACAGCAGGCGATGAAGGGAAGGGAGGGAGAAAACAAGAGAAAGAGAGAAGAGTAAAGACTGGAGCGGGCATGGAGCTGCTGCTTATGGGAAGAGAAACGGCTGTAGGGGGAGAATGAGAGGAAGGGAGAAGAAAGGAATGAAAATAAAAAAAGAGAGAGAGAGCTGAAACATGAAAGGAGAAAAGCAGAAATAATGGAAACAGAACAAACAAATTCTCACCCAGCAGAGGTGAGAAGTCAGAGGCCTTGATTTAATGCCTCAGTCTCGCTGGGCCTGGTGTGAGAAACATTTGGTTCATCCCAGCACCAGCTTTAATGCGAGCTCCATCACCTGCTCCGTGCAGCTCCTCACGTGCGCCTGTGATCATCAGGCTTCCTCCTTCCTCACATGCCTGGGACTCAGTCTTGAATTCCTCTTGCTTAAATCGAATTAAAATGTCTGGTTTGACATTGCAGGAACCTGTTATAGGAGAAAAATGGTTACAATAGATTTAGAAAAATAACCCCCGAGGCTACATTATCGGTGCAAGTGAGCTCAGAATTATGTTCTATTCATAGGCGCTGCCAGCAGTGCAGAGCTAAGTAATGAGGGGTGCTGCTGTGCTGTCATCATCAGAAATCCATAATAGCAATGTCCTGATCCTTTTACCACTAAAGTGGGCAGCGCCATTCTTTACGATCCACATAAAGAGCTAGAGGTCCATATTCAGCCTCTGTGTGGCTTGCCCAATTAGCTGGATAAACTTATCTGTCTAACTTTGCCTATATATTCAGCGGAGTGGTCACACTGCTGTTTATCCGGCTACCCTAAAGTTAGACAGATAAGTTTTTCTGGCTAATTTTAGGACAGGTCTACGGGAGAAAGGAAAATTGATTCTTACCTGCAAATTTTCATTCCTGAAATACCACAGGTCAGTCCAGACAAGTGGGTTTTGCATCCCTACCAGCAGATGGAGGCAGAGAGTAAAAACTGTTCAGGCACTGCTACATAACCGAGAGGGCCGCCTGCAGTCCTTCAGTACTGACCTGTACCCAAGCCAACATAGAGCAAAAAACTCTCAATCAAAACTTACCCCTCTAGGGTGAACAGCAAACCCAAGACTGGGGCCTTCTTGAATTGGAGCCCTCACATCCAACAAAGAAACTGAAAATCCCTTCAGTCCTATAGCTTCAAAACCATATATACATAGAGCAAGTTCTGCATTACAACTTATTGCAGCCATAACGGTCTTTCGAAAGTAAGGGGATGGGCTTCTGGACTGATCTGGGGTATTCCAGGAACGAAAATTAGCAGGCAAGAACCAATTCTCCTTTCCTGTTCATATCCTAGATCAGTCCAGACAAGTGGGATGCACCCAAGCTCCCCTACACCGGGCAGACACCTGAAAGAGCCGTTCGTAACACACTCTCCCGAAACCCAGCTTCCTCCGGCACCCGAACATCCAATCGGTAATATTTGGTAAAAGACCAAGTCGCTGCTCTACAGATTTCCTGCGGCGACACTGTATTAGTGTGAAATCTTGTGTATGATTTTCTGTCTTGTTGAGAGACAAATACTGTCATATAGCTTTTATAACGATTGCATATAGTTTTGTGTCAGTTCTTGCTTTGTGCTGTGAGTATCCTCCAGCCCCCACCTTTGTCCATCTTGTTGTTACAGAAAGTACATTTTAATCTCCATTGCTGTGCACCAAGGACTACTGCATAGCAAAAGGTAACACACAAGCTTATGGGCTGTGGGTAGCCCCCCAGCTCTTTTCTTTCTCCCTCCCTTCTCTCCTTTTGCTAGAAGTAGCCTGGACACACAGTTCCCTCTTCTTCTTCACCCCCAGATTCTCTTCTCTTTGTCTGGCCTAGTGAAGGTCACCCCTGGCAACTACCCACGGCAGACAATATGGTGATCAGGAAGGTACATACGCAGTAACATTTCCTAGCTTGGCAACTTTTCAGAAGAAGAGGAACAGAGAGCCCTTCTGAGCATGTGTAGTCCCAAGAGGTATAATCGCAGGCAGAGTCCCTGCTGAGAAGTGAGGCTGAGGCGTCTCCAGCGCTGACAGGTCTCCAAAACGAGAACTCGCTTTGCTGATTCTCCTTCCTGGGAGTAAAGAGATGCCCTTTGGGTAAAGGTGATGGTTTCTGCTAGGCTTTGTATAAAATTATACCCTAGTAGTTGGGGAAATTACTTTTGCATATTGTGCTGATATATTGTATATTGTCATTTTGTCTCAGGTGTTCTCATAAACACCTGTTGTGTGTGTGTGTGTGTGTATATATATATATATATATATATTTGCTGTATTTTCACTAGTATTCTCATAGGCACTAGTTTTGTTTAGTACAAATATAGCTTTTCATTATTTCACAAAAAAGAGGAGAGACTGAAGGATATGAATATGTGTACCTTGGAAGAGAGGAGGTACAGGGGGAGATATGATACAGATCTTCAGATACCTGAAAGGTTTGAATGATGTCAAAATGTCAAACCTTTTCCGTTGGAAAGAAATCAGCAGAACTAGGGGTCACAAAATGAAACTCCAGGGAGGTCGCCTCAGAACCAACGTCAGAAAATATTTCTTCATGGAGAGGGGGGTGGATGCCTGGAAAGCCCTTTCAGAGGAGGTGGTGAAGACAAAAACAGTGGAAGAATTCAAAAGGGCATGGGATAAATTCTGTGGATCCCTAAAGTCCAATGGTTGGAAATGAATGAAAAGAGTGCATGGAGGCAACTTGCTGGTGCGGCGGTCACTACCCTTAACCAATAAGCCTTGATACTGTTGCTGCAATTCCATCATTGCTCTCTGCTTCAACAGCAGGGGGAAAAGGGGAATTGGATTTGTACATTGACCAACGAGGGCCCCCGACTTTTATGGTCTGGGGAAACAAGTATGGGGATAAACTGCTGATGCGGCAGTTACTACCCTTAACCAATAAGACTGATACATTGACGCAACTTAAACATTGTTCTCTGCTTCAATGGCAAGGTATAACAGGAAATTGGATTCAAACAGCAACCAACGAGCGCCCAGATTTTTACGGTGTTGGAAACTGATAAGCATGGGGTAACCAACACGGCGCAGTAGATACTACCATAAGCTTGCTGGGCAGACTGGATGGACTATTTGGTCCTTTTCTGCCGTCATTTCTATGTTTCTGAGTGTTATTATTTTTCTTAGTTCAGTAATACAGAGCACAAGGTAAATACAAATACTAGCAGGCCCTGAACGAACCCACAATGGATACCAGCTGACACTCTGCCCAGGAGGCTGCTTGTGGCCCAGAAGAGTGCGCACTTGACACCGCCAGGAGCATCTGACCGTTGCAGATAAAGGATTCACAAACAATATACCCGTATTCTCATCTTAAATATATTACATATTTTATTCCATATCTTTATTAAAAAAAACATACATGAAACACACCCTAAGTTTGCATACACTCACTCATTCATTCCTCCAACTAAACATCATGTTATACACAATCTTTTAAAAATTAACATCAAACACATAAATGTTACACAAATGTTGCAATAAACCCTAATTACAATGTAAACATATCCCTTTAATTTAGTTACAATGTAAACATATTACTTCACACAAATGTTGCAATAAACCTTAATTACAATGTAAACATATCCCTTTAATTTAGTTACAATGTAAACATATTACTTCACACAAATGTTGCAATAAACCTTAATTACAATGTAAACATATCCCTTTAATTTAGTTACAATGTAAACATATTACTTAAAAAAATGTCTTATTTTATTCCCTATATCCTCAGTTCAATTATTGTCCCCTAAACACATCCTTATCAATATTCTTTGTTATTTTATAAAGGACCTTTTCAATGCCTGTCCTTTCTTAGTCTTAATTCAGCTGCTGTCCCGACAGGAAGCTCCTGCTTCACCCGTTGGTTTCTTCAGGGGATTAACTTTATGTTCACATTTACAAGCCCCTGAATAATATTCTCTGAGGTGTACAACACCAGACAGGCTGTCACTGCCAATCCTAGGTAGTTAGGGAATCTTAAATAAGAGATCATTCCATTAAAAAAAACTCCCTATTTTTATATCCCCACCACCTACCTTCATGCATGCATCCCATATTTAACTATTATTATCCATTAATTTTAACCTCACTCAAAAAACTTAAATAAATTTAATTAAAAACAACTACCCTAGTCATTGTTTCTACCGTCATCACACTCACCTGTATTCCTTTCACTAAACAGATTTTTGCATTTTCAATTCCTCATTCTTTTAAAGCCATCTCTGTTTCCTTGATCACTTTACCGCTTCTCCACTATATAAATTCAAAAGTAGAACACCGTTTACTACCTACTCATTGCCAGACTATATTATATACACTTCCCATTATATCAATCTACTCCCTATAAAAATAGGGAGTTTTTTTTAATGGAATGATCTCTTATTTAAGGTTCTCTAACTACCTAGGATTGGCAGTGACAGCCTGTCTGGTGTTGTACACCTCAGAGAAAAATATTCAGGAGCTTTTAAATGTGAACATAAAGTTAATCCCCTGAAGAAACCAACGGGTGAAACAGGAGCTTCCTGTCGGGACAGCAGCTGAATTAAGACTAAGAAGGGACAGGCATTGAAAAGGTCCTTTATAAAATAACAAAGAATATTGATAATGATGTGTTTAGGGGACAAAAATTGAATTGAGATATGTTTACATTGTAACTAAATTAAAGGGATATGTTTACATTGTAATTAAGGTTTATTGCAACATTTGTGTAACATTTATGTGTTTGATGTTAATTTTTAAAAGATTGTGTATAACATGATGTTTAGTTGGATGAATGAATGAGTGAGTGTATGCAAACTTAGGGTGTGTTTCATGTATGTTTTTTAATAAATATATGGAATAAAATATGTAATATATTTAAGATGAGAATATGGGTATATTGTTTGTCAATCTATTATATAGAATACCTGTATTGAACCCAGTGCAGGGAAATATATTTTCTGACCGTTGCAGATAAAGGCCAAAAAATGAGTTTCCTTCAACCCATGAGCAGTCATGGCTTTAGATGCCTTACTTCCTTTCTTTGCTCCGCTGAACAAGACAAACAGATAATCCAAATGCCAAAAACTGTTACTGACCTTAAGGTACCGCAACAGAGTCCAACGAACATTCGTTAAATAAGGTTTCCTCGCACGCGGCGTCTCCGACAACAAATGCAGAAATGTCGGAAGCTCCAGCGTCTGGCGAAGACGAAATGAAGAAACAACCTTCGACCTAAAAGGAAGGCACTGTGCGCAACCAAAGCCCGTCGTCCCTAATCTGAAGGAGAGGATGCCTACAGGACAGAGCTTGCAGCTCCAAAATCCGCCTGGCCAGACACATCGCCACTAGGAAGGGTGAGGTACTTCAAAGACGAGATTCGCAACAGCTCCCACAGTGCCTGCAGAACCAATTTAAGGCTCCACGATGGACACAGCCTACAAACCAGATGACGCAAAGGCTTTGCTCCCTTCAGAAACTGTATGTCTGGATGAGAGGCCTCGAAGGCATCCTGAGGAGCGACCTGTAGGCCAGACCCTTTACTAAGCCCGGTGGCAAAAATGCTAAGATCTAAGGAATGTCCACCTGCAGAGGATCCAGATCTTCCTCCAAGCATCAGGACACTCGGACATAAGCCAGAGAAATGGAAGGCCTCCTAGCAAAGCAGCAATAACCGGCTCCGAGTACCCTTTCCATCGCAACCGCCTCTTCTCAAAAGCCAAGCCGAAAGACTAAAGCGACTCTGTAATATTGACTAAATCAAAAAAGAACAAAAAGAGTTAATGAGCTGTGTCTCATGCATAATCATACAAGTTATCTCATTAATACTAGAAATGGCTTAGGCAAATCACGTTACAAAATACGGCTTGCATTAACCCACCAGCAGCACAAAAATCCTTAATTACACCTCCCATTCTACCTCTGCAGTTACTGCCCTCGCTGGAAGGCCTGGATTTATGCATCGGCCTGTGCACCGGGAGGCAGAATTCCCTGTCCCCTGCCGCAGACCTCCGAAGGTGTCCCTCCCACTGCTGCCACTGCCCCTTCTCTCCGACCACACAGTCCTCACACTGCAGTGAGCGTGGGGACTAAGCCTGCACTCACAGGCCCTGCCTTCTTTGGGCTTCCATGTGGGAGGAGGGGATTGTGAGCATAGGCTTGGTCCCCTTCCTCACTGTACTGCGAGGACTCTGTCACTAAAGCAGAGGTCTGGGGAGGGGGGGGGGGAGAAGCAGGAGGACTAGGGGGCACTCCATGAAGTTAGCATGTGGCACATTTAAAACTAATCTGAGAAAGTTCCTTTTCCCTCAACGCACAATAAAGCTCTGGAATTTGTTGCCAGAGGATGTGGTTAGTGTAGCTGGGTTTAAAAAAGGATTGGATAAGTTCTTGGAGGAGAAGTCCATTACCTGCTATTAATTAAGTTGACTTAGAAAATAGCCACTGCTATTACTAGCAACAGTAACATGGAATAGACTTAGTTTTTGGGTACTTGCCAGGTTCTTATGGCCTGGATTGGCCACTGTTGGAAACAGGATGCTGGGCTTGATGGATCCTTGGTCTGAACCAGTATGGCAGGTTCTTATGAGGGAAACATGGAATGGACATCTGCCCTTATCCATCCCAGCTCACGGGACAGGCTCCCCCTGGCATCCCCTGCAACACTCCCAGTCCCAGAACCCTGGCAGGTGCCTCCCAGCCAGCCTCACCCAACTAAAGTAGGGAACCAGATGAAGGAGACAAGAGAGAGGGTGACAGCCTCTTGTCTCTCCAGTGCAGAAATACAAAATGGCACCAGCGGACCTTAGTGAAGGCGTCCAGGAGGAATCGGATACTCGCCTGTTACAGGAGGGGGAATCTCTGATTCAGGAGGCTCCATGAAGGGCAGATCTTCCTCTTGTTTAACGCTCAGTGAGAACACAGACGTTACGATGGGAAGGCCTGGGATGAGAAAACAAACCTGGCTAGAAGGAGTCACCCAGGACCTGCTAATGTTATATTAGGAACGGGATTTTAAGTCTACAAATGCGATGTGAAAATGCAGAGCCCTTTAAATGCAGAACATTTACTTACTAATGGGGGGGTCCTTCATGGGTTCTTTTCCCTCCTGCTCACAGGGTTGAGGGAAATATTTCTCCTCTTCCTTTTTAACCTTGAATATTACATCAGGATTAAGAATTGAATAACCTGCCAATAAAGATAGCAAAATGACATTTCACATTTGTACTTGTGCCACTGGGGGTTTTATCCCTTTTCTATTCTGATGGGGGTCGTTGGGTGTAGATTTGCCTGACAAAGCTTGCAGCCTGACACTTAAGTAAAATTAAAGCTTGGAGGATTTCAGGTTCAGGTATTTCTATTCATGACCCTGCAAGGTAGAGCCATTGGGATTACCAACCTTCACCGCCAGCTTGTCTTCCTGGAGAGGAGGCATCCCTGCTTCTTATTAGGATCCTTTGAGAAGGAAAACCCAAGTCCTAGGACACAGCGAGAACTCTGTCTAGAGGCCAGTGAGAGGGAGAAGGGATACTTTTGACCTGGGACATCTGGTTACTACATAGAGCGGTTATATGTCGTACAGTGTAGTTATATAGTGCTGAGCTAACATATCAGGCCCGTACTCAGAAGCCATGGTTCTCAGGAGGGAGAGAAAGCTTCTCTCCTGTTCTCTTGTGCCAGCTTTCGTTATAGAGAAAAGAGACACAGACTTCAGCTGGTCTTGAGCGAAGCATCTACTACTAGTTTAACATACACGTTTTCTTGTACAAAACAGAGCAGCATCTTATGCTGGGCCTACATCAGTGGTGTCTCTGTCTTTGAGGTATGGAGAGCTACAGCAGCTCCCATTGGCCTTGTGATGAGACCAGGTGCCAAGCATTCAATTTTCGATGCCCATGGGACTTGGGAAATGGCATTTTTCCAGCCCTGATGAAATGTCAGCTTCCATCCTGCAAGGTGTCCAGGGGTGCTAAATAATAGAAAAGGCATATTTACCCCATGACAAGAGGATGCCATGAATCTCCTTGATGACCTTCTTGTACAGCTCCTTCTGCCGTTCTCCCAGAAGGTCCCACTCCACTTCCAAGAAATAAGCAGCGACGTCCCTGAATGTGACCGATGCCTGGAACAGCAAACAGGACACCCTCAGCCCCTCTCCCTCCAGCTTCATTATAATGTGCGGGCAATAATCTGTGTGTAATGGCCTCTGTCAGTGAGATCAGCTCTGTGGGAGATCATAGCAGTGATTCCCAGTCTTTCATGACTCCTGTAGCCCTTTCAAGCATTTGAGAGCTTACTAATATTTTCTTCAAAACTGAAATATGCACAAAGAGAAAAATGTATTTTAATAATATTAACTGTATATGTGACTGAAGACAGTTTGTGCTGGTTTGAAATAAAGACTGAAGAAAGTTTCATTCCCTTTTATTTTCCTGGGACTCCCCCTACCCACCCACACACAATCCACTCCCTGATCCCCCATCCTCTATACTTCTCTCTTCCTCTCCTGCTCCGCACACCCTCTACCCAACATGAATATCCCCCATCTGACCCCTTCTGTCTTTCCACCTTCCCATCTTTATCTTTATTAAGATTTATTAATTGCCTAAGTAAAACATACACAAATCAGTTAAAACATATATATGAACAAATGCTAAAACAATTACATAAAACAACCTAGAAAATACATAAAATATAAAAACATAAAAGGCATCTTCATTTCAAATCTGGAAAAAAGTCTGGAAACCAACATAAACATACCTGTTTAAAAAAGAAAGTCTTCAGCATTGATTTAAATGTTTTTACCCAGTCCAAAAAAGAAGTCTCTTGTCACAGATAAACAGGCTTGTTGCACTGCAGAACTATCGAAAAGACCTCACTGTTGAGATCTCAGAGCTCAAGTCGGACAGTAAAGCCGAACAAGGATGGCATTGCTGTTTTATTCTGGTGCAATATGCTCTCTATGACTTTTTCCTGAAATCAGCTGTACAGCTGCATTCAACAAGAGTCTTAAAACTGGGAGGCCCAAATATACAATATTACAGTAATCTACCAATGACAATATGGATGCTTGAACAATCATACAGAAATCTACATTATCCAGCACGTCGTAGACCGCATAAAACTCTCAGTTTAAAAAAACCCCAACAGATTTCGTAAGGGTTTTGACATGATGGTGAAAGGTTAAATTTGGTCCACCCAGACTTTTTATATTCAAGGATAGTGAATGTGTGTGTGGCATAGCTTGGTAGGTGAATTTTGTCATAGTATAAAATCTATTTTGGCCATGTTTAACAAGAGTTTATTAAAGAATAACCATTTTTTTGAATTGTAGAGGCAGATTTGAAGTATTTCGGCTGTTTCTGCCCAAGAAGAGGTGATAGGGATTAAAAACTGGATATCATCCCTAGCCATCCTCCTGTGGCTGTTCCCAGGCAGCACTGGGTAAGGAGCTCCAGGAGGGCCGAGGTAGGGAGGAGTTCAGGGTGCGACTCTGTGTCAGTGGTGGGGCTGGCGATGGCTGGTTCGGGCTCTCAATCACAAGGCAGAGGTATGCAGGAATATCTTGTCTCTGGACTTTCTCTCACTGTTCTGCTACCTCTGATTGCCTTTCTAACTTCCTTCGGGCTGCAGCAAAGAGGAAAGCGCCAATGCCAGCGCACTTGGCAAAAATGACATCGAAAAGCACAAAAATGCCGCCTTTGATGATGAGGATGTTGGGCAGGTCAGACAGCAAAGCGTGGCACAAAACATTATAAAATCTCCCTTCCTCCAGGGAGAGCACAGAGGGAATGTAGGAGGAGAGCAAGGGTGAGAGAGGAAGCAAGAAAAGAAGCTCCCTGCATTCCCGGGTGGGGCCTGGACTGGTCTAGCAGAACTCAAGGAAAGAAAATGATCAGGTAAGTATAATGTCACTCTTCCTTATCGTCTGCTAGACCAGTCCATTACTCTTGGGAGACAGGAGGGGTGAGAGGCAGACAGGGCCATCCAAAGTACCCCAGCCCCCAAAGGCCGTTTCCTCCTTCGCCTGTAGTGTTTGGCAAAGGAATGCAGGGATGACCAGGTCGCGGCTCTACAGATTTCCACTAGGGAGACTAACAAGGTGTCTGCCCAGGAGGCTGCCTGAGCCCTCGTAGAGAGCACACGCAGGGCTGCCGGGATCTGTCTGCCATTAAATATGTATGCTGAAGAGATCCACTATAGTGGATTTTGAGGCTGAGCCTCCTTTTCGGGATCCACCAAATAGGACAACCAGTCTGTCCGTTTTCCTGAATGGATTTGTCACCTTAGGGTACCTCAGTAGCACCCTCTGGACATCCAATAGGTGCAGACTGCCTTCATTGCCTTTTCCGTCTTTCCCCTGGGAACACCACTTCTTGATTTAGGTGGAAGGTAGAAATCACCTTGGAGAGAGAGAACGGTACTGGATTAAGCATAATTGCGTGACACGATATTACCATATAAGGTTCTCTGCACGCGAGAGCCTGCATTTCCAAAATACTTCTGGCTGAGCAGAATTAATGGAGGGCCCCCTTCGAGTTCTCAGGACCAGAATGAGGACCACATCTGGGTGTCGAGTGACTTGAGCGCCTGCAAGAAGGCCTCTGAAACATGAAATGGCTGGCGCCTGTCCTCTTAAGGAATTGAGGGCTAAGCCCTTGTCCAATCCCTTCGCCAGAGAACTACTGGCAAGAGCTTCCAACCACTCCTCCCTTTCTGCCAAGTTTGACATCATAGGGGGGGTGGCACCTTCCTTCTCCAGCAGCTGAGGAGCGGGATAATCCCAAGAGTAATGGACTGGTCGAGCAGAGGATAAAGAAGTTAATCTTCTGTGCTCATGGCAACTGGAGAGCAAGCAGAAGCCTGGGTGTGGAGGGACTAAAGCAGAGATAGCAGGCAGCACAGGGGGCAAGGAAAGTGCTGGGCTTCCTCTTCCTCCATTTCCAGTCAGGAAGCCCATGAGATAGGGAGACAGGGCAGCGGAGGAGCAGGCACAGCCCCTGCCTGTCCTCTCCTCTCCTCTCGTGCTAGTGATGCAGCCTTGGGCTCCCCTCTCCCGTGCAGATCAGAACATTTGCTCTCTGCTTCAAAGGTAAGAGGTGATGGGGAATGGGACTCAGACAGGAACAAGCAAGGGCCCTGACTCTGACGGTCTGGGAAACTGATGAGTATGAGGGTGACTTGTATGGCGCGGCAGATATCACAATAAGCTTGCTGGGCAGACTGGATGGACGATTTGGTCCTTTTCTGCCGTCATTTCTAGGTTTCTATGACAACTGTCAGGATCTCCAGTCTCTCCCACTTGAGGTGAATGCTTGTTGGGACAGGGATGGGTGGTGTTATCTACACTTCCCCTGTGCTGTCTAGTGGGGTCTGGGACTTTGCCCTCTGACAGGCTAACAAGTACCCCTGGCTGAAGCTCACTGGATCATACCATGGCAAGAGCTCTCTCCTCTTACATCTCCAGTATTTTACAGATTGCCTGGAAATCTCAAGTGTTGGCTGATTCAGCAGGAGGGAGGAGGCTGCATCAACCCACATGGGGTGATAATGATGAAGGAGCAGAAGAAAGGGTGGGAGGGATGAAGGCAAGAAAGTGGAGAGTAATGGGGCTGGAGGTGTGTGTGGCTGTGAGACAGAGAGTCTGCATGCACCCCCTCCACCCTGCTGATCTCAGGGGGAGCAGAACTCAAACCTCCCCAGGCATGGAAAGATCTCTGCCCTGTGCTGTGAGGAGGGGAGGGTGGAAGAGCTGCACAGGGAAAAGTTTCCCTTTAAGTGCGGGTGTCCTGTATACAGGGGGAGAGAGAAGAATCTCTTACCGGATCAGAGAGCAGGGCAGACATTTCCCTCTAAATTCTGCAGCTGCGGGGAGGGATTCAGGCTGGAGATTTCCCTGTTCCTGCTCAGAGGCTGAGAAAGATGAATAGGAGAGGAGGGGGCGCGGCTGATTCCTGGGGGTCTCAGATAAAGTCTGCTGATCTCAGGGGGAGCAGAACTCAAACCTTCCCTTGTAGGTAAAGATCTCTGCCCTGTGCTGTCAGGAGGGGAGGCTGCAGGAGCTGCACAGGGAAAAGTTTCCCTTTAAGTGCGGGTGTCCTGTATACAGGGGGAGAGAGAAGAATCTCTTACCGGATCAGAGAGCAGGGCAGACATTTCCCTCTGAATTCTGCAGCTGTGGGGAGGGATTCAGGCTGGAGATGTCCCTGTTCCTGCTCAGAGGCTGAGAAAGATGAATAGGAGAGGAGGGGGCGCGGCTGATTCCTGGGGGTCTCAGATAAAGTCTGCTGATCTCAGGGGGAGCAGAACTCAAACCTTCCCCTGTAGGTAAAGATCTTTGCCCTGTGCTGTGAGGAGGGGAGGCTGCAGGAGCTGCACAGGGAAAAGTTTCCCTTTAAGTGCGGGTGTCCTGTATACAGGGGGAGAGAGAAGAATCTCTTACCGGATCAGAGAGCAGGGCAGACATTTCCCTCTGAATTCTGCAGCTGCGGGGAGGGATTCAGGCTGGAGATTTCCCTGTCCCTGCTCAGAGGCTGAGAAAGATGAACAGGAGAGGAGGGGGTGCGGCTGATTCCTGGGGGTCTCAAAGTCCCTCCTTTCCCTCTCTGCGGATCTGGTGCTGGGGCTTGCAGTGGTTTCCAGTCCTGGGGAGGCAGAAAGATTCTGCTTTTATGCTGAGTCTTTTCAGCCCAGCAGTCAGGACACCAGAAGCTCCCCAGTAGGGGCCATTCTGCTTCCTCAGTGCATGCTGGGGAGATCCCGCCTCTTTAAGGTGGAACTGCAGCGATAGCTGACAGATGCAGGGTGTCTTTTCTGCTGCCAGCACTACAACCCACTCTGCTGAATGTGCCAGGACTAGAAACTATGAAATCACGATGTATCCATAAATAAAACAACAGGAAACAGCACAAAAGAAGAGAAGAACCTAAGAAGTGCCATGCTGTCCAACAAAGGGCCAGCAAGCCCAGCATCCTGTGTCTGACAGAGGCCAGTCCAGGAACCAAGTACTAGGCAGATCCTAAAAAGTTTCAAGAGTTCAGTATTCAAAACTGAACATTTATGATTGTTATCTGGATAACTTCTGAGCGCACAGTAAGGCGAGCCCTCTGAAGGGCCAGCGCGTAAGACAAAAATCGAGTCGGATCCTCATGAAAGACCATTCCCTGCTGTAGCAGGTCCCTGTACTGTAGGAAGCATTGGGGGTGGGGGGAGTGTCTCCACCAGGAGTCTCTGCGTGTCTACATACCATGGCCGCCTGTCCAATCTGGAGCTACTAGTAGGACTAATCCCCCTGTGGTGCTCGATTCTGCGAATGATCCTGCCCAGCAGGGGCCACAGAGGGAAAGCGTATAGCAACTCTTCTTCCAGCGAGGTCTGAACAAGAGCATTGATCCCGAGGGACCATAGATCTCTTCTGCGACTGAAGAATCGGGAACCTTTGCATTGTGAGATGCGGACAGCAGGTTGATGGATGGGAGGCTTCAGCAATCTACCATCAGTAGAAAGGCTTCAGCCGATAACACCTACTCTCCTGGATCCAGACTCTCCCTGCTTAGAAAGTCTACTCTGACGTCTTTTCCTGCAATGTGTGAGGCTGATTGTCTGTAGATGTATTTCCACCCACTCCATAAGGAGGTCTATCTCCTGAGGCACCTGCTGACTCTTGGTTCCTCCCTGGCATTGCATTGTCTGACATTATGCAGACTGCTTGACTCTGGAGTCTGCGGCTGAATTGCAAGCACACCAGCCTCACTGCCCAGGCTTCCAGGTGATTGATGTTCCAGAGGACCTCTTCCTCCATCCAACATCCCTGGGCCGTGAGTTCCTGACAGTGAGATCCCCAGCCCCGAAGACTCACGTCCGTTGTAAGAACCAGCCAATTCGGGAAGGACAGGGACACCCCCCTGCTCAGATGAGCCTCCTGCAACCATCACTTGAGATGAGAGCAGACTCCCATTCGTAAGTGTAGCTGAATCAAATAGTGTTGAGATTGCAGGTTCCAACGTGACAGCAGTGAGCGTTGAAATGGGCGCATGTGTGCTCTCGCCCTTGGCAATACTTCCAAGGTGGCCGTCATCAAACCAAGAACTTGAAGATATGCCCGATGGTGGGGAGCTATTGTGTTCATCAACTGATGCACCTGGGACATCAACTTCCATATCTGTGTGGTCAGGAGGAAGACCTTGCCGTGCCTGGTGTCGAACCGGACTCCCAGATATTCCAATGACTGGGAAGGCTTGAGATTGCTCTTGTCCAGGTTTACTGCCCATCCAAGTTCGGGAAGCAAGGAGGTCACCCTGTTGATTACCTGAAGACTTTCTTCTACGAACTTGGCCCGGATCAAGCAGTCATCCAAGTACGGGTGTAGCAGGATTCCTTCTCTTCTCGATGATGCTGCCACGACCATCATAATCTTGGAAAATGTTCTTGAGGCGGTGGCTAGGCCAAAGGGCAGTGCCCGGAACTTATAATGACGACCCAGTGTGGCAAAGTGTAGGAAGCGTTGGTGTTCTTGATGGATTGGAATATGTAGGTAGGCCTCGGATAGGTCCAGGGAGGTTAGGAACTCTCCCGGTTGTATGGCCATTATCACAGAGCGTAAGGTTTCCATGCGGAAAGGACTCACTCGTAGGTGACGGTTGACACTCTTGAGGTCCAGGATGGGGCGAAAGGAAACTTCCTTCTTGGATACGATGAAATAGATGGAATAACGCCCCGTATTTTCCTGGGGCGTAGGTACTGGGATTATAGCTCTCATCCTGAGGAGCCTTAAAAGAATAATCTCCACTGTCTGCTTTTTGTGCTGGGAGTGGCAAGGACACATGAATACATCCTGAGAAGTGCTTCAAAATTCCAGCCCATATTCTTCTCATATGACTTCTAGTACCCACTTGTCCAAAGTGATCTTGACCCGCCTTTGGTAAAAGAGAGACAGTCAAGCCCCTATCTCCTCATTCTGAAGATGGATCGGTAAAATTTCATTGGGTGGTTCGGGACAATCCTTAACCCAAACCTGCCCCTTTCTTGGGATGTCGACTATGAAAAGACTGAGTTTTTCCAAAGGGCCGAGACCTCTGAAATGTTGAGTTCCTGTAGGGGTGAAAACATTGAGAGCCCCTGGACTGGCCCCTCATAGGCGAGGGGCACTGCAGCTGCTTCCTCTTATCTTCCGGTAACCGGGGGACTGGAGAGTCTTCCCATTTACTGACCAGGTTTTCCAATTTGTTTCCGAATAGGAATGATCCCTTAAAGGGCATCTTTGTAAGGTTGGCCTTGGAGGTGCGTCGGCTGACCAGTTCCCCAGCCATAGATGTCTTCTGGCTGCTACCACTGAGGCCACTCCTCTGGCTGAAGTACGGACTAAATCCAAGCCTGCATCTGCTAAAAAGGCGGCAGCGGATTCCTTAGCCACTCTGGGGTTCACCCCTGAGCCATCCACCTCCTGAGAGAGAAGTAGGCACGAACGCGCTACCAGGACACAACAAGAAGCAATCTATATGGTCATTGCTACTGCGTCAAAGACTTGTTTAAGGATAGACTCCAACTGTCTATTGTGCGCATCCTTTAAGGCCGCTCTTTCCTCCACTGTGATAGATGTTCACTTAGAGACAGCGTAGACCAGTGCATCCACTTTAGGGAAATGCAAACGTTCTCTCACTGCTGAATCCAGTGGATATATTTATTTATTTATTTAATTTATTTTTTATTTTTATATACCAGAGTTCCTGTATAAGATACAAATCACTTTGGTTTACATTTAACAGAAATGAAACACTATGGGCTTTGTATAGGTGCCCTAGGCTTTACATAGAACATGGAACAAGAAGCTAATACACTGAGCATATAATATAATATAATATAAAATATGAAAAATAATATAGAAACAGAATAAAACATATTATAAGGCATATAATAAAAGCATATAGTAGAAACATAGGTAGAGACCAGAATAAACTTATTTGCATAGACTTACTTACATAAACTTATTTATATAGAGCTTCTAACATCCGGCCTCCTTTAAAACTTGCTTCTGGGGCATCCCATTCCTGGTTGGCTTCCAGTACTGGGAAGTAGCAAGAGACTTTGCGCAAGGAAATCAGAATGGGATTCTTCTTTGGTTCCATCATGGATTCCGCTCCAGGAACTTCCAGCGTTTTCAGAGTCTGGGAAACCAAGGCCAGCAATTCATCTCTATGAAAAAACCGTAACATGGTTTCGATACGGTTCTAATCCTGGGGGAATTTCCCCTTCTTCCAAGGGATCTTGTTCTTCGTCTGTGCCATCAGGGTCCCCACTAGGGATACCCTTGGTCAGACTGGGCATGCCTTGAGGTCTGCCAACAGGAATGGGAGAGGGGGCCGGCTGGGCTTCCGTCCGGACTGGAGCACGCGAGGAAGTAGACTGCACATGTACAAAGTAGTCCTTGGAAAAATTCCACCCAAGAACAGGCCTCCGGGTCCATGCCTAGCCCAGGGGGAACTGGGATGGGCCCAGCCTAGTTTCCCTCTCCCATGGAAGACCCAGCCAAGTGCTTACTCAGATCTGGAGTACTTCAATTAAGGCTGCCAATCCATCATCTGAATGGGAGGCGCCAGACTCAGCAAAGCCCGGGGAGGCCAAATCCCATTGGACTTCCTCACAGTGCTGACACAAGTTGGAATCCAGGTCAAGCTGAGAAGCCCTAATTCGACAAGCAGCGCAGAGAGCAAGGCGCTTATGTTTCTTGGCTGCCGGTGCCATTGGCGGCAGTAACTGTGCTTTTGATTGGCTCACGCTTAAAAATGTATGCTCACAAATTTTGAGTGCCTAGGCGGGGTGCAGCAAGGCACACACACAGCCTGTGTGCCCAGCTTTTCCTGTATCCTGCGCTTACTTTATTGTGCACGTAAGTATGCACACACGTTATGGGCCTGATTTTAAAAAGCATTTACATGCGTAAATCTGGGTTTTACGCATGTAAATGCACTTTACTCGAGTAAGTGGGCTTTTGAAAATTGCTACAATATATGCCATTGAATCGTCCATAGGATTTATTCACATAAGTGCACTTTACGTGAGTAAATGGCTTTTGAAAATTGCTACAATAGTAGTTACATTTATGAGCGTAACTCCTTTGAAAATTACCCCCTATGTGCGCAGCACGTGCGCAGAACCTATCCACTGTGTGTACCAAAGTTCTATGGTGGGCAATATGAAACACACAGACGCGCGCAAAATGGCACCGCCATAGCCTACCACACAGTGTGCCAACCAAGCTTAAAGTGGGGCCTAGCCCACCGGGGGAGCCTTTCAACCCGTGGGGGCTTCTCTATGCCCCAACGGGATCGGGCGTGACGTCGGTATGACACCCCGAGCAAGGATACCGGAAGAAGTCTTACCGAAACCCCTCTTCTCTGAAGGTAAATCTTTTTTGTTTGTTTTTTAAAACTTACCTGGGCTCAGCGCTTACCGGCTGAGTACAGAAACTGTCTATGGGTGTGGGAGAGAGGGTTTTGGCTGTCACCGCTGCACTTGGCTTCCTGCACCCGCTGCCTTTCAGTTGCTTAAGCAGCAAAGTCCATGCCGGGGACCAAGGCCCACCTCTGAGGGATCTCAGAAATCACCTCAGGAATTCTCAACTGGGAGAGGGACCTTTAGGTATCACCGCAGGAGAGTGGGCCTCAATCTTTTCTCCAATTTAAAAGTAGAATTTCTTCTTCCAAAAGGTACAGCGATCCCCCTAGATAAAGAATGTCTACATCTGCTGGAGACGGAGAAATACTGAAGGGCTGAGGTCACTGCAGGGGTGTATCTAGGGCGACGTTAGCTTTGAAACCTGACTCCGTCTCCATCTGCTGGCAGGGGAGCACAACCCATTGGTCCTGACTCCATCTAGCTATACGCTAGGAACATATTAATTAATGTATGCTGGAGCAAAGAATAAAGATAGTAGGCATAAGAAGATGTCAGAAATATACTTACAGGCAACACTAAAGAATAGCATTAATCAGTTTCAGAGAGGATTAGTGCTGTCCAGGCAGCTACTGCAATTTATCTATTGAAAAATCATATAACTATAAATGCATGGTAAACAATCAAAGAAAATTAAGTATTCCTAATTGGGAGAGCTGTAAAATATAGTTAACAGAGATGTCGGCAAGTTTTGAAAATGTAAAAATAAATGTAAAGAAACCAGGGTAGCATGTAAAACACATTTCAGGTTTACAGGGAGCTGCCGATGCAGCTCCAATATCTTATCTAAGAAAAAAATAGGAAAAAAAAGTAGAAATAACCAAGGCAATGGCAAAGTAAACAAACAGCAAATAAACATACAAAAAGCTTAAGTCTTACCGAACGTCATTTAATGAGTCTAAGACAAGCAGCAATCAGATTAGACACCGAACAGGGCTATAAAACTAGGAAAAAAATGTGCCAAGGAGTCACGGGGGTATGATTTGACCAATAGGGAGTCTAGGTAATGGGAGTAAACAAATTAAGGCAACCAAGGGAATAGTGTCACTGTCTATATACAAGAAAGCCACTCAATTTCTTGGTTAAGACTGGCGGGGGGGTGACAGTCTGGAGCTGCAGGAAAATGGAGGGGAACAGAATTCAAGAACAAAAAAGTGTAAATCAGAGATAGAGTGCTGGAATTGTAACCAATGAGAAACAAGATAAGTGGTAATGCGGGAATTTCTAATGTTACAACAGTGTTCAAAGATGCTAGTTTTACCAACATAGAGGAGAGGGCATGGGCAAAAAATGCCATGATAAATCCTGCAGTGGTATAGTTCGAAGTATGTTTCAAAGCGTATACGATTCTGTTGCGAGGATTAATAAAGGAAGCTGTAGATAGAGATAGGGGACAAGCCTTACAGGCTTCTCAGGGAGTGACCAGTGTAGATTCTAAGATTAGATTGCAGATTGAAACTTTTATCACATTCAGAACATTTAAATGGCTTCTCATGCTTGTGTCTCATTTCATGCTGTTGCAGGTGACCTTTGTAAATGCTATTGTTTGTTTTTCTCCTGCACCACAATATCTGGTTTTCTAGCATTGATTCGTGTGGATTTTTTCATGCTTCCTAAGATGAGAGCTCTGATTGTAACATTTATCACATTTAGAACATTTATATGGTTTTTCATTCCTATGGATCATTTCATGTCGATGCAAGTTACTTTTCCAACAGAAATATCTATCACATTCAGAACATTTAAATGGTTTTTAATTTCTGTGGGTCATTTCATGTTGTCGCATGTGGCCTTTCTGAATGAAACATTTACCACATTCAGAACACTTAAATGGTTTCTCATCAGTGTGGATTCTTTCATGCTGCCTAAGAACAGATTTATAATTGAAATATGTATCATATTTAGAACATTTAAATGGTTTCTCACCAGTGTGAATTCTTTCAAGCTTCCTCAGATCAGATTTATGACTGAAATATTTATCACACTCAGAACATTTAAAAGGTTTATGTGGCATGTGGGTCCTTTCATGGCTTTGTAGTTTGCGTTTCCCAATGAAACATTTATCACATGCAGAACATTTAAATGACATCAATCCTTTATGTCTTTTATGATGTATTTGCAAGCCATGATCTATATCTAAAACCTTTTTTCACATTCACTACAATTAAAAGGCTTGTTATGTCTATGAATTCTTTTATGTTTTATCAGATCTGACTTCCTAGTAAACCTTTCTTCACACTCAGCACATTGAAATGATCCTCCTCCTGCGTGACTTCTTGTATGCCTTTCCAGCTCAGCACTGTAGGCAAAGCATTTCTCACGCTGACATTTCAAAGGTTTCTTTTGCAAGAGAATTGTTCTATGGGCTACACATTTTGTTTTCTCCCTTTCAGTACTTGCACCGTTTTTCTCTCTTCTATGATGTTGTTGGATATATGTGTGACTTGACCTCTCTGTAAACTTGTTCTCACACTCAATCTTTCTTGGTGTGGTTTGTACAAGATTTGGGCATTGGTTGGAATTTCTCTCTCGTTTTTGAGCTTTAGCTTTCACCCTGGGTGCTGGCACTCTATTGATAGCTCCTTCAGTGTCAGCTGAAGGATCGGGGCTGTGGCTGGTGGGGTCTTTGTTTCCATTCCTCCTTCTGCTGCCCATCGCACATACTCAGCCTCTTACTTGTGTTCCTCAATCCATCATCTGTTGGTTACAAAGGAGTATGATCATTAATTTTACAACAATAGAAAGATCCCCCATATAATTATTTAAATACCTTTGCTTGCCTAAGGCTCCATATGACACACAACAGGAAGTGGTGTTAGTAGACAGGAACAGGTGGGCAACAGCACATGAACAGAGGGAAACAGACCATGTCTGATCTCCTCCTGCTGGTTCTGTATATCTCATCCTCACCTCCATTCCCCGCAGTGATTCCCTTTGCTCTGATTACAGTCGCTAACCAAAAACTCTAGAAGGTCCTGCTGGAGACCTGGGATCCATTCTGCACCTGGATCCCTGAACCTCAGACCTGTCAACTTAAAGCAACTGAATTCTAATGACTATGTAATTATATTTAACTGAGGGACAATAATAAAATTCACACTTTAAATGTAAAGTTTGAAATACTCCACAGCACACAGAGGGACGGTAACTTTAAGAGAGCTGCGTGGCCATATATGTCCATGCATAAGTCAGCTTGTGCCCAGGGATGTGGCCATTTTATAAGATATGCACGTATATGCGCGAAAGGTATAAAATAGGCTGTACGCGCATCCATGCGTGCGCAATTTTATATGGACGCGCGCATGTGTGTGGCTATGCCGCCTCTACAACGGAAGTGGGGGGATTTTAGAAGACGCAATTGTCCATTTTGCCAGTTTGTCCAGCTAAAGGCTAGGACTTCCTAACCCCCTTAGCTAAATAGCCTCCCTTTTACCCTGTTAGCTCCGACCCTCAAAACTCCACTAACGAGCCTACATGTTTGTATTTTACTAATTACACGTCATACGTAGCAGAAGTGAAGTTACGCGGTAGGGGACCTGGCGCGGGCCTGTGCATGTATTTATGCGCACAGCTCTTGGTTTTCCCCTGACGCACCTATGCCCTTTTGAGTTTCCCATTTGTGCATGTACAGGGAGATAGGTGCATACTTGCGCGTTTTTTAAAAATCCATGGGGCGTGCACCGGCCCGACTTGGCCATGCATAGGCCTTTTAAACTCTACCTCTTAAGGGTTTTGTTATGAAGGAATATTTTTCTTACTGCTCTTGATATCAGTATTCTGCTCTCCTCTCTCCAGCTGGCCACTGGCATGAGGATCTTTCGTTTTCAAGAGCTCTACTGTGGGGTCAGGATTGTAAACTTGGGCACCTGCTAAAAAAATTGGAAAATGTCTTCAGCTTTTAAACAGTCTTGGAGTTTGAATTAAGACAAGAAACACTTGGGAAAAATTGAGCGGATGGGAATGCGGAGAGAGCTGAAAATGAAAGTATCCTGGTGGAAGAAGATACAGACCCCCTTTAGTTATGAAAAGGAACCATGACCGAGAACAAACTCAGTTTCTCACCAGACCATGATCATGAAAACCACTGCAGAATCCCACTCCCCTCTCTCCTGCATCTGATATAGGTGGTCCTGTAGGGAGCTATCTCATGTTTTACCACTGAATCACCAAAAATGAAATGTACAGGCCAGTGTACTGACAGGCCCCAGACACTGTCACAGCAAGAGAAAGAACGTTTGCCCAGGTGAACCTTAAACAACTTTGTCTCAGTGGAAACAAGAGGCCTTGCCCTGATACACTGAAGGATATCTTATCAAGATGGGCCTGCTTAAATAATAATAATAAAATACTGTGACATTTGTTAATAAAACAGATGGTTACAAAAAAAAAACACCACCTCCTGAAAGCAGCGGGGTTTTATCTATTAACTGTTCTGCGGGAGCAGTGAGCGAATGCATGGAGGTGCGTGTTCGATTGTTTGGGGGTGTATTTCCCTGAGACAGTTCCAGGCTCCCACTTGATTAATTCTTGGAGGATTTCTGGTACAGTTATTTCTATTCATGAATCTCCTTGGTGGAGGCAATGCAGGTGCCAATCTCTGCCAGCCTGTGTCCTCCTGGAGAAGAGAAGTCCCGGCTTATTGGGAGTACCAAGGAAGGAAAACCCAAGTCCTGGGCTTTAGAGGCCCAGTGAAAGGGGAGAGGAAATTTGACCTGCGGGGTCTGATTACTCCTGTGATCAGTAGAGTTATTTAGTGCAGGCCTGGGAAAAGATGCTGCTGTAGGTTATTGGATACAATTCTGTGTTCATCTGGAGGCTTTGTGCAAGACCAGCTGGAGCTTGTCTCTTTTCTCTACTACAAAAGCTGGCAGAGGGAACAGGAGGGGGGATTTCTCTCTTGATTCCCAGTTGAGAATTACAACTTCTGTGTGAGTTCAGGATGTACCTTGTGACCTGAGGATACCATGAATCTCCTTGATGACCTTCTTGTACAGCTCCTTCTGCCATTCTCCCAGAATGTCCCACTCCACTTCCCAGAAATAAGCAGCGACGTCACTGAATGTGATCGATGCCTGGAACAGCAAACAGGACACCCTCAGCCCTCTCTCTATAGCTTCATTACTATCAGTGGTGGTCTTACCTATGGGACAACGTGGGCAATTTTCCAGGGCCCAATGCCAAGTCGGGGTGATGTGCTATATGACTGACCTTAGAATCCATGTTACATCTAGGTACTCAACTCAAGGAATGCATAATCCTGGCAGCATGCAAGGCACAGAAAGGGACTATGCAGTGGCAGCATTCTCCCTCATCCAGTGAACTCATGAGAAGTTAATCTCAGGTGTCAGAGTGTAGGTAGAGAAGGTGGGTCTGTGCAGCGCCATCTCCTGCATGTGGGAATGATTGGATTACAGTGGGTTCTGGTAGAATGAGGCCTGTGATGAAGACACCCGCTCTCCCCGCTGTTGCCCTTCCATAATGCGTTTTCTGCATTGGAAAAAGAAGTCCAAAGTAACAGAATATGAAATTAGGTCTAAAAGGAAAGTAGTAACCCATTGCACCCAGAAACCCTTCAACGTGATCAAATGTCATAAAAGAAAGCTGCTTCTTCTGGGAGATTCAATCATCAGAGGAACCAATTTGGGAACTCATTTTGATGGGGACACAACAGTTAAATGCCTTCCAGGATCCTCAGCTAACAGAAATACACGCTCCAGTCTAAGTCGCGGCCTTACGCACACAAGTACCTGCGCAAATATGTGCTGAAGTCTAGGTCGCAGACGTACACGTTCAAATCCAGGCCGCAGCCTAACGTGCCCAAGTCCCAACACATGCACTCGCCACGGGGTGAGAATGTGCACACATGCTTACACATGAGAGAAAAGAACCGCTGCAGTGGCCTACGACATGGCTAAGTAAAGCTTGCCTGCACCTTCAGTGCGTTTAGGCTTGGATCCGTTTAACATCCAGCACCAAAAGTCATCGGCCTGAAGAGCTTCTCAACAGCTCAGGCTTCTTGACTGGCTGAGAATCCATGGAGACTGGGGCCAAGAGCCAGCATCCAGCTAAACACACTTTGCACATAAGCAAATTAAAACCGGCAGGAGACCTCTACCAGAACCAGAGACTTCTCAGTGCAAGTGCCTCTCTGCACCCCTGCAGGACGGAACCACCAGCAATAGTTGCGGAGGGGATTTCCCTGCCGAAGCTGCTAGGGAATCGAAAATGGCCGCTGTTTCACACTGACGGGGAAAGGCTCAGCGCTAGACCCCGTCACCCGTGAGGCTAGTTCTACCGTACGGTCATGCTTGACGCAGACCTCCCGAACGCTTTTGCTGCACGCACACGCTGTTCCTCCCTGCACCTGCGGCACCATCAGCACCTCAACGGCAAGCAGGGGAACAGTCTCTCAGTGCCAGAACAAATAAAAATACATAGAAACCAATATTTGCCTTTGGTGCAAAGGTTCAGGTTCCAGGAGCACAGGCCACATAGTAGATCAGAAAATAGCCAGACCACTAGCTATATCAGTCTCCTTTTGCCAAACTTTAGTGATCCAGCCCAGAACAAACCATATAAAAGGGATACTTCCCTGCTCCACTGGGCTTGCAGTACAGAACTGCCCGCAGGTTCCACTGCTGTCTCATGAGAGATCTGGACCTCCTGTCCGAGCTATCAGAAGGGTCACCAATCCCCTGCTCGTCCACCTCAAACCAGGGGGGATGGCCCCACCAGGATATCACAACCCTGAGACGATCCTGAAGTTTTGTCTTTTAATCTTTTTTTCCCTTTCTCTCCAGACTGCAGGTCTTACACCATCTACCATCTGCTGGATGTCAGTGAAACTTTCTATGTCTCCATCTGCTGGCAGGGAGGCAAAACCCACGAGTCTGGATTGATCTGGGGATGTACAGGGAAAGACTGATATGCACAGACCAAGAGAGGGATCTTGGGGTAACAATGTCTGGAGATCTGAAGATGGCGAAGCAATGTGACAAGGCGATAGCTAAAGCCAGAAGAATGCTGGGCTGCATAGAGAGAGGAATAACCAGTAAGAAAAAAAAAAGGTGATAATGCCCTTGTACAGGTCCTTGGTGAGGCCTCACTGGAGTATTGGGTTCAGTTCTGGAGTCCATATCTCAAAAGGGACAAAGATTGAGGCGGTCCAGAGAAGAGCGACCAAAATGGTGTGGGGTATGTATAAGAAGACCTATGAGGAGAGGCTGAAGGATCTGAAATTGTATACTCTGGAAGAGAGGAGGTGCAGGGGAGACCTTCAGATACCTGGAAGGTTTTAATGATGCACATTTGATGAACCTTTTCTGTTGGAAAGAAATCAGTAGAACTAGGGGTCACAAACAAATTCCAGGGAGGATGACTCAGAACAAACATGAGGAAATATTTCTTCATGGAGAGGGTGGTGGCTGCCTGGAATGCCCTTCCGGAGGAGGTGGTGAAATAAAAAACAGTGAAAGAATTCAAAGGGGCACAGGATAAACACTGTGGATCCCTAACGGCTAGAGGCTGGGAATGAATGAAAAGAGTGCATGGGGGTAACTTGCTGGTGCAGTGGTTACTACCCTTAACCAATAAGCCTTCATATTGTTGATATAACTCCAACATTGCTCTCTGCTTTGATGGCAAGGGGTAACAGGGAATTGGATTCAAACAGTAACAAATGAGAGCCCTGATGTTTACAGTCTGGTAAACAGATAAGCATGGGTGTAACCAGCACAACACAGCAGATACTACCTTAAGTTTGCTGGGCAGACTGGCTGGACCATGTGGTCCTTTTCTGCCATCATTTCTATGTATGTGTTCAAGTGAGAGTGTGTGCATGCAAGAATCTGCTGGGACAGAGTGAGAGGGAGTCTGCATTACTCCTCCACCCTGCTAATATCAGGGTGAGCAGAACTCAAACCTTCCCAGGAATGTAAAGATTTTTGTACTGTGCTGTAAGGAGGGGAGGGTGAAAGAGCTACACAGGAAAATAGTTCCGTTAAGTGATGGTGTCCTGTACACAAGAGGATAGAGAAAAATGTCCTAGCTGATCAGAAACCAGGGCAAACATCTTCCTCCTGTTGCTAAGGGGATGGAATCAGGCCGGAAATGTCCCTGTTCCTGGTCAGATAAATAAGGAGGAGGCTGGCTGATTCCTGAGGGTCTAAGATAAAATCCCTCCTCTGCAGATCTGGGGCTGGGGATTTACAAGGATTTCTGGTCCTGAGGAAGCAGAACGTTTCTACTATTATTCGGTGTCTTTTCTGCTTTTTACAGCCCTGAAGACACCGAAAGACGCGCATGCAGCAAACAAATCTCCCCAGCAGAAGCCATGCTGCTCCCCCCCAATGTATGCTGGTAGATCCCGCCTCCTTAACGTGGATTTATTTGTAGCGTTAGAAGGAAGCTGCAACCATACTGGGCTACTTTTTTTTCCCCCACTCTCGTTGTGCGTGACAAATTTCTTTTGTGCCGGTTGGCCGAGTTAGGTAGGCGGCTGAGAGCTAGCAATCCTTTGTTGCTGGCACCTTTTTTGGCTTTGCTTCAGTCGCAAGGTGATGACTCATCGGGGCAGTAGCCAATCAGAAGCTGCAGCACGAGAAGGCGACGCAGCGCTGGGTAGAGGGAGAGCTCGTCCATCACGGAATGCCTAAAGCAATTTACAGATGCAAATGAAACTCGACCCTGGAAGGTAAATAGTTTCTTTGTACTTTGTTTTTATGCTGACATTTTCTAGCAAGCAGCATCACCAAAGATCACTCACTCCGGGCGGGAGGTTCTACATAGAGAAAATAGGGTGGCAATGAAAGCGGTGTCCAGTCTTAAATCCGAAGAGCAGAAGCCTCCCCGTCCTGAATGCAGTTATCATTATATGTCGGTCTAATTTCTGGCTTTTATTTTTCCCAGAACTATTGGGTTTCAAAAATTGAGCATTGTGTTAGGAAATAGGGGTCACAGTTATACGAAAAAGCCCCTCCAAACCCCAAAAGATCATAGGATGTGTGTGAGACGGGACTACGCATCCTCTAGTAAAGAGGGCACGAGAGACTTCTCTCAAAGCGCCCAATTTTACTTGCCTACAAAATTAGCACTTTCTGTGACCTGTAACTTTATAATGCTGCTTTTTTTCCCCCTTTTATTTCAATCATTCCGTATATTGTATGACGTGTAATTAGTAAAATACAAACATGTAGGCTCGTTTGTGGAGTTTTGAGGGTCGGAGCTAACAGGGTAAAAGGGAGGCTATTTAGCTAAGGGGGTTAGGAAGTCCTAGCCTTTAACTGGACAAACTGGCAAAATGGACAATTGCATTGGCGCGAGTCTTCTAAAATCCCCCAATTCCGTTGTAGAGGCAGCATAGCCACACACATGTGGGCATCCATATAAAATTGCGCACACATGGATGCGCGTACAGCCTATTTTATACCTTTCGCGCATATACGTGCATATGTTATAAAATGGCCACATCCATGGGCACAAGCTGACTTATGCATGGACATATATGGCCACGCAGCTCTCTTAAAGATACCGTCCCTCTGTGTGCTGTGGAGTATTTGAAAGGGATGTAGTCACCCAATGCATCCAGAAACTCTCCAACATGGTTAAATGTCATAAAAGAAAGCTGCTGCTTCTGGGAGACTCTGTCATCAGAGGAACCAATTTGGGAACTCAATTTGATGGGGACACAATGGTTAAATGCATTCCAGGATGCTCAATTAATAGAAATGCAAACCAGGTGGTCAGTGCAATTTATAGAAAAAAGTAAGAATGTCAATATCAATGTTATCATCCATCTGGGCACGAATGACCTTGCTAGAACAGGCTTATAGCTGGGGTTGTGCACTGGGAAGTCACCGCTACTTGCTATCATTGTGCTGAGAGAGAGCCCTGGAATTCTCGGGCTCCATTACCCCGCCCTCCTTGAATTGACGCTGTGCAGCAAGCCCTGCCTACCCTGAGGCCTTGTCATGGCCTGGAGACGTTTTACTGCCAAGTCGAACCGCTGCTGCCTTTGGGAGATTTTTAATATGATTGTAAATAATATTCCTGTAATCTTGGTTATGGGAAAGTAGGTTTTCAAGGTCTAAGAGAGGATAAATCTGATGGGGTTTTGTGATATTTACAGCCCATAAATATTTCTTTGAATGTAAAAGATGAATATGGTAAGAGGGAAGGGTACTTTGAGGGGTGTTTTGGTTAATGTGTGCGCTTTGAACAAAAACTGGTTGGGAATATGATTGAATCCAGGAGAAAAGCTTGGATTTGGTCTTTATAACAGAAACCTGGTTCAGTAAGAATCAGGGGATTGCTATTTCTCAAGTTTGCCCTAAGGGATTTGATTTAATGTTTTGTAATAGAGTGGGTAAACATGGGAGTGGCGATTATCTGTAACAGATCTTTTCCAGTTAAAAGATTGGTTTTAGATCCTGTTAAAAGATGTGAATGTTTGTTAATCTCCATTCAGATAAAACCTCAGACTTTAAGATAGCGGAGTTTTTGTCTACATTGCAGATTTCGGCTGTAACTCAAATTGTTCAGGTATCAGCTTGTGAAGGGCCACATGTTGGATCTTATTTTTGGCTCTCAAGCTGCTTGTGGGTATGGGAATTTTTGTTTTTTGGCATCTGAAAAGTTAGTTTGGTCTGATTGTTTTTTATTTTTTAATTTTCATTATGAAGCATCTCCTTTTCGAGATACTAAAGGAATTCAGGGTCCAAATGGTTGGGGAAAAGTTGATAAATTGAAATTTAGAGAATTTTTGGAGAAGATGGTGTTGGAGTAGATAATGTGGATTCCATGATGGCTATGTGATATTGGTTATTAAAGCGGGGATGCAAGAAGCTTAGGTGGTAAATGTAAAAAAAAAGTCAAGTGATAAGAGTAGTAGATCACCATGGTTTTCAGATAAGTTAGCGGATCTAAAGAGAGTTTATCGTTGTTTTAGAGAGTTTGTGGAAAAAAATCTGGTCTACAAAAAGATCATGATTAGTGGCGGAGTGCTAATACAGATTATTTTAAATGTATTGTTTTGGCTAAAACCCAATATTTTTCAAATATGATTTCACGTGCTAACTGTAATCTTGAGGATGTTATTTAATACTGTTAAGGGTCTGCTTAGGATTAATAAAAATGACCATCTGATTTATGACGATCTTCCAGATTGTGAGCAATTTGTAGGGGGTTTTCAGCAGAAGGTTGCTCTGCTGTGGGAAAAACTCATTGACATGTCTCCCCCATAAAGCAGATAAGGATGAGAATTCAGATGTGACTTCATCAAATTATTCTGAGTTGTCTGTGTTTAATTCATTTGAGAAGGTCATTGGTGGAGATGGCTTAGTTTTTCTTTGAGACCGTTTTTCTATTTAAATTAAAACTAAGATAAAAAACCACGAATTGATAGACTACGTGACGTGATGGAGTGAGAGGACGTGTGCCTGATCGACTCCTGGTCTCCTCCTCCTCCTCCCATCTTTGGTGTTTAACTTTTGTTTTTATTATAATTTTCCGACTCTTTATTGTCCGTTCCATCTGATACGTACTGCAGAGCTGAAGTGCGCCCATGAGTGAATGTTTGCTTCCGCTGCCCCCTATGCCATGGAACAGTCTGACAATTAAAATGAAACACATTAGGGACGTAAAGCACTTCAGACTTTATTTTTCAAAGTAGCTTGTACTTGAAGCTTGAGAACCTTAACGCTCCTCACATTTCAGGTCCCCATGTCCCCTGTATGTTTGGAATTGTTGGTTGGTATTTTGTTTGTGTGCTCGATTTTGTGAATTTTTTTTTTTAATTGTAATCTGCCTTGGACAAATATTTGGAGATGTGGAATATGTTTGGCATAAATACTTAAAGGGGGTGAGACAGAACAGCACTGTGGGGTTGATGGAGAAAAACAAAGGATGCTGAGCTCTGGGAATGGGGCAGAGCTTTGTGATCATTTTAATTACAAATTTAGGTGGGGGGGGGGGGGTTTCAATTTTGCTTGTTAGAGTTTTGTACATCCCCCCCCCCTCTCACCGTACTCTAAATACACTATAAGTTTGAATGTTTTAATACATCAGAATAAAATGATTATTGCTGATACCATTCATCTTAGCCTTCTTTTGGTCTTTTTGAAGACTGAGCTGCTTGTCCCTTTCCCTGGGTTACTTGGGCTAGTTTTGGGCTCCATTGTGTCTTGCTTTGGGCTACAGTCGCCCCCCCCCCCCCCCCCCCCCCCCGTTTGAAATCTAGCAACCCTGGACTCTTCGTTTTTGTTTTGTTTGTTTTTTTCTCTCCATGTCTTCAGGACTGCAAAGAGCATGAAAGACTCAGAATAAAAGCAGAAACTTTCTGCCTTCCCAGGACTTGAAATCCATGCAAGCCCCAACCCCAGATCTACAGAGAGAGGGACTTCATCTGAGACTCTCAGGAATCAGCCTGGCCGCCTCCTGTCTTAATCATCTTTCTCAGCCTCTGAGCAGGAACAGGGAAATCTCCAGCCTGAATCCCTCCCCGCAGCTGCAGAATTCAGAGGGAAATGTCTGCCCTGGCGTCTGATCAGGTAAGAGATTCTTCTCTGTCCTCTTGCGTACAGGCAGCAGCACTTAAAGGGAAACTTTTCCCTGTGCAGCTCCTGCAGCCTCCCCTCCTCACGGCACAGGGCAAATCTCTTTCCATGCCTGGGGAGGTTTGAGTTCTGTTCCCCCCTGAGATCAGCAGACGTGGCATGGAGACTCTCTCTCTGTCCCAGCAGAATCTTTCACATACGCACAATCTCATTTTCACATGCATAAGAACAGAAGACTTGCCATACTGGGTCAGACCAAGGGTCCATCAAGCCCAGCATCCTGCTTCCAACAGAGGCCAATCCAGGCCACAAGAACCTGGCAGGATCCCAAGGGGTAGAGAGGATCCAAGCTGCTTATCCCAGGGATAAGCAGGGGATTTCTGCAACTCCACCTTAATAATGGTTAATGAGTCTTCCTCCAGGAACCTGTCCAAACCTTTTTTATATGCAGCTACACTAACATCTTTTGTCACATCCTCTGATAATGAATTCCAGAGGTTAATTATGTGTTGAGTAAAACATTGTATCTTACTAGTTTTAAATATATCACCTATTAACTTCATTGTGTGTGCCCTGGTCTTTGTACTCTTTGAAAGAGTTAAAACCGATACAAGTTTACTCGTTCCATTCCACTCATTATTTTAAAGACCTCTATCCTATCTCCCCTCAGCCGTCTCTTCTCCAAGCTGCAGAGTCCTAACCTCTTTAGCCTTTCCTCATAGGGGAATCGTTCCATCCCTTTTATCATTTTGACCGCCCTTCTCTGTTCCTTTTCTAATTCTGCTGTATCTTTCTTGAGATGCGGTGACCAGAACTGCACACAATACTCAAGGTGCGGTCACACCATGGAGTGATACAGAGCCATTATGATATTCTCTGTTTTATTCTCCATTCCTTTTCTAATAATCCCGAGCATTCTGTTTGCACTCTCATACAGCATTATGCAGACACTCTCACGTACACACGTTGTCATTCTCTCTCTGTAACCCACAGATACATACACACACATACATTTTCTTTCACTCTCTCACATACATACACATTCTCTTTTACCCGATGACACTTTCACCAGATCCACTCCCCAGCCTTGATGCACCACCCGCTGGCCTCTCTCCCTCCCATTTGGACAACTGCTACTGCTTCCTCCTTCACCCAGCCCATGTTTACTGATGCCCTGAATCAGCCAGCACCTCAGATTTCCAGGCAGTCCCTACAAAATACTGGAGCTCTCTTCATGCTACAGATGTACAGCTCTTTTATACACACATTATATTCTGAGCCGTTGGCAAAGTTAGGGATGTGAACTCCATGCCCCCTTCATTTCTTACCCAGCCCGCTCTGAACAAGAATAATGTGACCGGTTTTCACAATGCCCTTCCCTTCAATAATGCAGAGAGGCTCCAACACACCTCCCAACTCCCATCCCCACAAAAACAACAGGGCCCCCTGTCTATGGTTCAATTGCATGGGGACCTCAAGATGGATAACTTCGTATATAGATTATATAATATTGCAGAAACACTAAAAAAGAAAATCTAACGCCTTACCTATACATTAAAAAAAACAAAACAAACATGCACGACTAATAATAATTCAGTTATAAGGAGATGAAAAGGCCAGATCATCACTTACCACGCGCCAGAGTAAGTTTGAAACGTTTGCCACCCGGATTCCCAGACCTTTCAATCCATTTCTGGAGGCGCAACATATTCCTTAAGTTTTACTTACATAAATGCGATGGTGCAGTTTGTCTTGAATGCCATAATCATTAATGCTAAAGGGATTTGTTATAATATCTTGCAGTGCACTGTCCGTGTTTCTAGCAAACAGACTTAAGGGATCCATTGAAAATCCAGCCCCGGAGACTATAAGAAAAGTGCAGCCATTCTTTATGTTATATAAAGTCTCCCTGGAACTAAAATATTTCTGCTCTTTTGGCTGTAGCCAACTGAAGATATAGAGGTTCCTCTGGCATTTCAAAACAAAACACCCCCCCCCCCCCCCATACAGTCACACCACACCAGCCAAACAGAAACCCCCACTCCACAACCAGACACACAGGCCATACAGCACAATGGTAAGGGCTGTACAATTGTTTTATAGACTTAGGTGCCAACCAGAGGTTTTTAGCAGATGAGAAACTCCATCCCACCCTGCCCAAGTTTTTTTATTTTAAATTTTTCACTAATTTTTCCTGTTCTTTCTCTCTCTAATTTTTCTGTTTGCTCGACCTTTTTTTCTTCTCATTTTGATTTGCTTATTTCATTTTCTTACACTTTTAGCCTATCTTCCTCAGTTTGTTCCCTCTGACCATTCCCCCTCCCCTAGCTCACCACGTCTTTACCCCTGGGTGGGTGGATATGGACCCGGCAGCAGGAACTCCAGGCCTGAGGGTGGCAGCTCTTCCTGGCTTGTGGAAGAGATCAGTGGCTCCTGCCATGGCCACTTCTGCAGCAGAGTGAACGGCTCCCCACCTGGGCCCATCACAGGAGAAGCAGCTCCTCTCCCCGGTCCACCAAAAGAGACAGAAGGCTAAGTCGTGGCATCACTATGCTCTCGCAGCTTGCTCTCTCCTGAGCTTGAGGTGTCTACAGGGCACCGAGATTCAACAGCAGATCCATTTTTTTTTTCCTTTCCCTGATTGGGCAGCCAGTATAAAGAATCGCGCACACACACACACACAAGTTTTCTGTCTGTGACTGTCTCCCAGTGTTTTCCCTCAAGCGTCATCATGCCCTATACGTACCCAGATCAGTCCAGACTCCTGGGTTTTGCCTCCCCTCCAGCAGATGGAGACAGAAGTTTTAACGGACTCCGTCCTATACCCCTGAGGTGCCACCTAGAGTCCGTCAGTATTTCTCTGTCTCCAGCAGATGGTGGAGGTGCAGAACCCTGAGTCTGGGTGTGGTGGCCAGGGCTCCCAGGCAGATTAGTCTCCAACTTCAGTGGCTGCAGTGGAGATGGTATATTGTCTTCCAGGCAGGTCCCAAGTTAAAGGGAGGAGCTGTGTATCCAGAACTTGACTTCAGTAAACATGGGAGTGGGGGTGGCTGCCAGGCGGACAGACCATGATAATTGGGGGGGGCGCTTCTGTCTGGAGGCTGAAGAAGGGGCTCTGAGGCAAAGTAGAGATGCTGCCCGCAGGGCTTTGAAGAAGAGGTAATGATGGTGGCAGCTCGCGGGCATAGAGCAGCAGAGTTGCATTGAACGGGATCACCTGCGCACACTTCTCACGTGCAAGAGATGGAGTTTCATCTCCCATGTGCAACAGGTTCATCTTCCAAACCTGCACCCCTCTTCCTGCCGGCAGAGATTGCCTTCTCGCTGTAGCTGGAATGAGGGAGGAGAATGCTGGTACTGCATATTCCCAGGCTTATGCATACCATGAGCTGAGAGATCCAGATGTGGATGATATACTATATGACCTACCTTAGAATCTATCACCAGGTTTCCCCATAGGCAAGCATCATTACTGATTATAATGAAACTAGATGGAGAGGGGCTGAGGGTGTCCTGTTTGCTGTTCCAGGCATCGGTCACATTCAGCGATGTCGCTGCTTATTTCTTGGAAGTGGAGTGGGACATTCTGGGAGAATGGCAGAAGGAGCTGTACAAGAAGGTCATCAAGGAGATTCACGCCATCCTCATTTTACTGGGTAAATATGGCTTTTCTATCATCTACTTCCCATAGATACTGCATTTTATTGGGTCTGGAAAAAATCCAAGAGGCCAGCTCCTCTGGGCACACGCAGTTTAGGACCTGGCACTTGAA
Organism: Rhinatrema bivittatum; assembly: GCF_901001135.1. NCBI lineage: Eukaryota > Metazoa > Chordata > Amphibia > Gymnophiona > Rhinatrematidae > Rhinatrema > Rhinatrema bivittatum. The sequence goes on along the minus strand of NC_042633.1, from coordinate 27,959,637 downwards.
GCCATCCAAAGTCCAACTGGAGCAGCTGTGGCTCTCCAGGCTCCAATGAAAGACACCACAGCTGCCAGCCTGGCAAAAGATGCTGCTGTATGTTTATAGGATAATAATTATTATTATTATTATTAAAGGCTTTTATGTACCAAATTTCTTGATACAAATCAAATCAGCTCGGTTTACAACGAACAAGTAGAAACTATAACCAACCAAACAGTAGAGACGATTTGAAGGAGTATAACGTTACATTATAACAAGGATGTGTAAACTTGGAGTAGGAAATAAGAAGGGGGACGAAAGATTATAATATACATTGGAGTATGCGAGGGAGGCAAGGAGCAGTCCTCATGATAATTTGTAAATGTTCTCTTAATAATTTATATACATGGTTTAACGCTTGTTTATATGCATAGTTGCTATAAAATGTAATTCTCAGACTAGATAAAATGTAATTCTCAGACTAGAGGCTTCATACAAAGCCAGCTGGACTCTGTCTCTCTCTTTCTGTACAACAAAAGCTGGCACAGGGCAATAGGAGGGAGGATTTAACACTTTGGTTCCTGGCTGAGAATCCCCACTTCTGTGTAAGGGCCTTATATAATAATATTCTGTTGAAGTACTAGAGAGTTGGACTCAATTGGACCCTGTTTCATTGAGAGACGTTAACAATATCCTATAAGCCAGCTTCGGATGTTGACAATTATCATCCTATATCTAACTTACCAACCCTTGCTAAGATCCTTGAGAGGAGTGTGCTACTGCAGTTGGACGATTATTTGAAGAAAAGGAGAGCACTTCATGTCCACCAATACGGATTCAGAAAGGCATACAATACAGAGTTGGTTTTCCTGTCATTGTTCAATTCTTTATTAGGTAGCTTGGATCATGGCAAAACAGGAATTTTAGTGCAACTTGATGATGTCTCTGCAGCTTTTGATAGCGTTAGACATGACATCCTGATCTCAAGGTTGCAGGCTATTGGAGAAAGTGGACAAGCACTTTTTCCTGTCGATAAGCAGGCTGAATTAGCCATGCTGTCTGGGTGACGTCCTACAGGCAGCACAGGGCATTGAAGGATGTTCAGGAACGCAAACTGGAACTTTATCTCAAGCGCATCTTTGAGGACTTGACCTTAGGAGTTCGGGCGACAATCTGCAGCAGTCTCTTGCAGCGGGCAAGCCTCAGGTGGGTTCAACAATTACTCAGCACCCAAGACCTCCCGTCTGCAGAGGCGGAGCAGGCGGACCGGCTAAAAGGCGCGATTGCATATGGGGCCGATGCCCTTTACGATCTACGGGTGCAAGCCAGAGCCATAGTCTCCGTGGTCTTGGCCAGACGTCTCCTCTGGCTGAGGATTTGGGCGGCGGACGCCTCTTCTAAGGCACAGTTGGGCACTCTCCCTTTCAAGGGTCAGTTGCTTTTTGATGAGGACCCAGAACAGCTTATTAAATCTCTGGGCGAGAACAAGATTCATAAGCTGTCGGAGGACCGCCCGAAACAGTCTAAGGCCTTCTTTCCTTCTTGCACTCACTTCGGAGGTCAGCGTCGATATAACAGCATAGCATGGGGCTCCTTTCCGAGAGACAATGCTTCCAGAGCCCAAACCTGGTCTCATTCCTTTTGTGGCCATCGACCCTTCCGGGATGGTAGCCAACAACACCCGGCCACAAAGTCCTCTTCCCAATGAAATACGGCCGGCCCATTCCTCTGTTCTAAACTTAGGTGGACGGCTGTCCCTGTTTCTCGAGGAATGGGTCAAGATTACGATGGATCGGTGGGTCCTAGAGGTGATAGAAAAAGGCTAGACGTTAGAATTTGCTCGAGACCTACCGGACCTTCACCTAATCTCTCCTTACTGAAGTCGAAAGAGGCCTGCGGTCGACCAGACTCTGAGCAGACTGCTGGAACTGGGTGCCATAATTTCAGTCCCAGTGGAGGAACAAGGGTCCGGCCAATATTCCATATACTTCGTCGTTCCCAAAAAAGAATGCTCTTTTTGTCCAATTTTGTATCTCAAGCGAGTCAACCAGGCCCTCAAGGTGCCCCATTTTTGAATGGAAACCCTGAGGGCTGTGATATTCGCCGGAGCGAACCGCTGCTTCCTGGCATCGCTCGACCTGACGGAGGCTTACTTGCACATTCCAGTTCGCCTCGACCATTGGAGGTATCTCCGGTTCGAGATCCTGGGCCAACATTTCCAGTTTCGGGCGCTCCCGTTCAGTCTTGCCACGGCTCCGCGCACTTTTACCAAGGTCATGGTGGTAGTGGCGGCCTCTCTTCGTCGAGAAGGCGTTCTGGTCCATCCTTACCTGAACGATTGGCTCATCCGGGCCAAGTCGGAGTCTCTGCAAGCTGGCGGTCGACAAGGTCCTGACTTGTCTGAGCTCTCTGGGGTGGATAATCAACTTTCCCAAGAGCAAGCTTCAACCATACCAGATCCTGGAATTCCTGGGGGCGCAATTCAACACTCGAGTTGGCAAAGTGTTCCTTCCAGACGCTCGGGTGCTCAAACTCAGGGAACAAGTGCGCGATTTTCTCTCACTTTCTCTGCCCATGGCCTGGGACTACCTTCAGGTCCTGGGGTCCATGGCCTCCACTATCGATCTGGTTCCTTGGGCCTTTGCGCATATGCGTCCATTACAGAAAGCTTTGCTATCCCACTGTAAACCGGTGTCGGAGCAGTTTCGGACACCTCTTCGCTCTCCGAGTCTACCATCGCCGAGATGCAATGGTGGCTCTCTCCTGCCCACCTTCTGAAGGGGGTACCCCTCCAGACGTTGCAGTGGATCATTGTCATGACAGACGCCAGCCTCTCCGGCTGGGGAGCGGTGTGTCAAAACCAGTCTACACAGGGTTACTGCTCCCCAGTCTAATTTCGCTGGCACATCAATCTGCGGGAGGCTTGAACGGTACATCGGGCTCTCAAGGTTTTCCTTCCTTTGTTCCATCGCAAAGCGGTGCGGGTTCTCTCGGACAACTCCACCACGATAGCTTATATCAATTGGCAGGGAGCTTTCAGGAGTCGTCTGGTGGCTCTGGAAGCCAGCAAGTTCTTCGCCTGGGCAGAGTGTCACCTGGATCGCTTAGCAGCTTCCCACATTGCGGGGAAGGAGAATGTTCAAGCCAATTTCCTCAGTCGCCAGCGGTTAGACCCCGGCGAATGGGAGTTGTCAGACGGAGCAATGAATCTGATCGTCCGCAGATGACCACAATGAACAATGCGAAAGCTCCCAGGTTCTTCAGCCGCAGAAGGGAACATTGCGCGGAAGGAGTGGATGCGCTGGTCCTTCCCTGGCCTCGTGACGTTCTCCTGTACGTTTTCCCTCCTTGGCCGCTAGTGGGAAAGGTACTTAGAAGAATCGGGGTCCTGTCATTCTAGTGGCCCCGCAGACCATGGTTTGCGGATCTGGTGAACCTCGCCACGGACGGCCCTCTCCACCTCTGTCATCTTCCACACCTTCTTCAACAGGGTCCCGTATTTTTCGATCAGGTGGATCGCTTTTGTCTAGTGGCCTGGCTTTTGAACGGCGGAGATTGAGAAAAAAGGGATATAAGGAAGAAGTTATATCCACACTGTTGAGGGCCCAGAAGCCGGCTACCTCGCTCGCTTATGTCCGGGTCTGGAAGGTTTTTGAAAACGCGTGTGCCGCATCGGGAGTGTCGGCTCGTAAGGCTCCGGTATCCCAGGTCCTTTCCTTCCTTTAGAACGGTCTCTCCAAGGGTTTGTCTTTCTGCTCTTTGTGGGGGCAGGTTTCCGCCCTCTGCTCCCTCTTAGGCACCATTGACGGTTACACGGTGGCAGCTCATCCGGATGTCATCCGCTTCCTCAAGGGGGCCAAGCATTTGAATCCGCCGGTCCAGGCTACTTGTCCCTTGTGGAGTCTTAACTTGGTTCTTCGGGTTCTCTGCGAGGCTCCCTTCGAACCTCTATGGAGGGCTACACTTGACTCTCAAAACCGTTTTCCTGGTGTCCATTTGTTCTGCCAGAAGGGTATCGGAGCTACAAGCTTTATCTTGCAGGGAACCTTTTCTATGTTTTTCTGATTCAGGGGTATCCCTCAAGACGGTACCTTCCTTTTTGCCGAAGGTCGTGTCTTCCTTTCACGATAATCAGTCGGTGGAATTCCCGGCTTTTTCTTCTGAAGACATAGCGAACACATCTGGTGCTGATCTCCGGCGCCTGGATGTAAAACGAGTTTTACTGCGCTGTCTCCAGGTTACAAATGAGTTTCGGGTCTCGGATCACCTGTTTGTGCTATGGAGTGGTTCAAATAAGGGTAACAGGGCTTCTAAGGCCACGATTGCGCGGTGGCATACATCTGTAAGGGCCGATCGGTTCCAGAGGGCTTAAAGGCCCACTCCTTGTGTTCTCAGGCCACTTCTTGAGTGGAGAGTCAGTCGGTCTCTCCGCAGGAAATATACAGGGCAGCTACTTGGTGTTGTGTTTGTGGCATTGTGGATCCTTGGTCGCAATGGAGATGACTCCACCCATGGGGAGGAGCCCCGAGGGGAACCACTGCGATAGGCTGACACAGATAGCAGACACAGTATGGATAGAGTCTTTATTGTACTGCTGTAGATAGATGGTGAAAGCAGGAAGGTAAGGCACTGATCCCAGAGGTGCCAGTACGTTCAACAGGCTCAGAAGTGAAGTCTCACCCAGATGTTCACGATAGGCGGGAGCCCACAGTGCGGGTAACTCCACGGCTGGTGGGTGGAGTTGGTGCGCCGGATCGTAGAGGTTCTCACAGAATTAAGGCGTTTGCCTGGTGGTAGAATGGTGGGACCGAAGGTCTGTGGTGCAGGATATAAACGTAGATAGGCCCTCGAGGAGCGAGTACCCAAAGTCCAATATCCTGAAAGTAGAATAGAGAGAGACTCCCGAGGAGCCGTTGTCTTAGTTAGCGAGAAGCCCTGAAGGGAAGCTGGAAGCGAGAGACCCCGGAGGAGCGGGAGTCTAGAGCTTCTTGCTGGCGTGAGGCCCTTAGAGTGAAAGCGGCGTCTAAGCGTGCAGCTTAGAGCAGTCAAAGCGAAGTCTTTGCTAACTCAATGTGGTAGCGGCGGTTAGATATACCTGGAGGTACTGACGTCATGCGGTGGGGTCACCCCCGAGGTTCCTGCCATGACGTGTATTTGAGCGTAGGAGATGCTCGCGCCCTAGGAGGCCACGGGAGTGAGCAGGGTGGATGGGGACGCCCGTGCTGGTTTGGAAATGCGGAAGCACTTGGCACCGGAGGCAGCCATCTTGCCCAAAGAGAGAGAGAGGGAAGAAAAAGAGGTAAGGCAGGGCGGTCGCAGCCGTCTGCGACTGACGGATGCAACACTTGGAAATCCCTGCATACCTTTGCGCGTCATTACCGCCTCGATGTACAGGCTCCAGTTTTTGGCTCCTTCGGGCGGCAGGTTCTTCTAGCAGGACTGTCTTGGTCCCACCCTGTTTAGAGAAGCTTTGATACATCCCACGGTCTGGACTGATCCGGGTACGTACAGGGAAAGGAAAATTGGTTCTTACCTGCTAATTTTCATTCCTGTAGTACCACGGATCAGTCCAGACACCTCCTGTGCTAGATCTGTTCCGTCCGCTCGAAGTTTCTTCGGATACCTGAATCTTCTATTATTGCTTTAAGGCACCGGAAGCATCTCCTAGATGAAAATGAAAAGGAATCTTTATGCAAGAGCGTTTTTATACAGAATTCTTTCAGCAGTTCAGTTTATCAGTTTCTGGTTACTTGCGTGATCTTTTGGGAGTTTTATCTGCTTTGATAATGTTTATACTGAAGGGATGCAGGATAGGCTCTGTCCTGATTATAGGATACCTTTTCAGTTTTGGTCTGTCTCCATCTGCTGGACAGGAGGCTCAACCCACGGTCTGGACTGATCCGTGATACTACAGGAACGAAAATGAGCAGGTAAGAACCAATTTTCCTCTAGATAACTCTACCGTATAAAATGTAACCCCTTCAGGGGATGTCACAGGTCAACTCACCCCATTCCCCCTCTCACTGGCCTCTGGATAGTTGTCTTGTATTTCCCAGGGCTTGGATTTTCCTTCTCCAATGCTCCGAAAATGCAGCAGGGCCTCTTCCTCTTCAGGAGCGTACATGCTTGCACAGAAGCTTGGGTACCTGCCGTGCCTCCACCTAGGAGATTTGTGATTAGAAATAACTAACTGTCCAGCAATCCTTAATCAGTTGGGAGCCTGTAACTGTCACCTCACCAAGCTTTGTCACACACACTCTCACTGCTTCCTCAAGAAACCCCACTCCCTTCAGAAGGGTTATACACATGGAATGTAACTTTGCTATTTTTGCTGACAGGCTATTCAATCGTTAACCCTGATGTCATATTCAAAATTAAAAAGGAAGATGAGAAATATTTCACTCAGTGCTGTGAGCAGGAGGGAAAAGAAACCATGAAGGACCCCCCCATTAGTAAGTAAATGTTCTGCATTTAAAGGGCTTTGCATTTTCACATCCCAGGAGATGGGGCATTAACAGCAAACATTTGAAGACTTAACATCCATTTCCTGGGTGAATCCTTCTAGACCTGTTTGTTTTCTCATCACAGACCTTCCGATTATAACCTCTGTGTTCTCACTGAATATTAAACAAGAGGAAGATCCTCCTGAATCGGAGATGACTGAAGAGATTCCCCCTCCTGTAACAGGCGAGTATCAGATTCCTCCTCGACACCTTCACTAAGGTCAGATGAATTAGGAATTCAGCATGGTGGGGGGAACAAATGTGTCATTCTCTCTTGTACTACTTGTTCCCCTACTTTGGGTGAGGCTTGCTGGAGGGCACCTGCCAGGGTTCTGGGACTGGGAGTGTTGCAGGGGATGCCAGGGGGAGCCTGTCCTGTGAGCTGGGATGGATTTGGGCAGATGCCAATGTCAGGTTTCCTACTCTGTTCCTCTGGGGATGTATACACCTCAATCTCTTTTGACACCGTACATTGATCAAGGGGGACAAAGCTTGTGCTCCCAATCCCTGTGTGGGGAGCAGGGCCTGCAAGGGCCCCTACACTCTACTACAGTGTGAGGTTGTGTCGCTGAGGAAAGTGGCAGTGGCAAGGAGAATCTTCACTCTGGTTAATACTGGAAGACTTTTTTTATAAGGTGATTACTTTGACTTCCCCACGGTGCCTTGGATTTTGCTGGATTTACTACTAGGGAGCCCAATTTTATAACCGCCCATGTTCATGCGGACTTCAGCTCTAACTTTCAAAGTGAAGTTTAAACGCATGCCCCTGGGTGGGTACAAATGTGGACGTGCATGTTTACGCTCATTATTTCAAAAATCAAAAGTAGGCCTGTAAATGGTTTTCCCACCCCAGAGAATACCTCTTTCATATACTATAAATGTACGCCCAAAATCACTTCTGCGTGGATTTTTACGCGTATGACACCCAGGATAATTTTCTAAAAGCCCGTTTATATGCCTAAAATCGGGTTTTACATGTGTAAGTGCTTTTAAAAATTCACTCCTTGATGAATAAATAGTTTGCCAGGTGGTGGTGCCAGGCAGAATCTGGTTTATGATCTGCGGCAGCTGGATGGAAAAGCTCTTTGTGACAGACACTGTCAGCCTGATGTATAGAGTAGCAGGATCCACTTCAGTGTTGCAATGATCAGGACACTGCTATTATGGATTTCTGATGACAATCAGCACAGCCTCACTGTATTGCTGGCATAATTCTGAGCTCTATTGCACTGATGATAAAGGCTCTGGGTGGGGGGCGATTCTAAATATACTGTAACCATTTTTTTTTTCCTGCAAAAGGTTCCCTCAGTGTGAAACCAGACATTTTAATTCGATTTCAGCAAGAGGGATTCAAGACTGAGCCCCTGGAATGTGAGGAAGAAGGCGCATGTGAGGACCTGCTTGAAGGTGATGGAGCTTGCATTAAATCTGGTGCTGGGATGAACCACCTAAAACACACTTTTTAATGCATATAATAATAGACCAGCATACTAGGCTTCATCAGTGGAGTGTAATAAAACACTTCAAAAACCATCTGCCTTATATATAATCATCGTTCTCGAACAATGTCCCATGTCTTTGTTTTTTTCTTTGCACATAAAAGTCAATTAAATATACAATATACTGTTCAAAACAATGTCCTGACTTACCTGATTAGTTAAACTCCACATCACTTTTGATGTTTCTCTCCCTTCATCACCGGTTGTCTCCTCTATCAATTTTTTCATCCCTCCTTTTATCCCTATTTCTGACCTCTCCCAGTATTGTTCCAAGATACCAACCCCTTCCTTCCTCCTAGTGGCTTGGTGCGTTATTTTCTGTGAGCTTGGACAGTGCTAGAAACCAGAGAGAGGCAGGCAGGATATCCAAAGCTGTTTAAAAACTGAAGGCATTTTCCAATTTTTGTAAACAGGTGTCCAAGTTTACAATTTTGACCCCACAGTGGAGATCTTGAAAATGAAACAACCTCATGCCATTGGCCAGCTGGAGGGAGAAGAGGAGGATACAGATAGCACAAGCGGTGAGAAAAATATCCCTTCATAACAAAACTCTTACTGTGGGCAGTGGAATATTTCAAACTTTACACACACAGGGTGAATTTTATTACCAAGTCTCAGTTAAATTTTGTTACTACGTCCTTATAATTCAGTTACTTTTAAGATGACAGGTCTGAGGTTCAGGGACCCAGCTTCAGAAGGAATCTCAGATCTCCAGCAGAGTGTCAGTCTTTCATAAAACTGAAAAAGATTATTCCAGAGAGTGGAGGTGAGGATGAGCTTGGACACGGTCTGTTTCCCTCTCTTCATGTGCTGTTGCCCACCTGTTCCTGTCTGCTAGCAATTCCACTTCCTGTTATGTGTCATATAGAGCCTTAGGCAAGCAAAGGTATTTAAGTGATCATATGGGGGATATTTCCCATATATGTCCTTCTCTATTGCTGAAAGACTAATTATCTTTCTCATTTTTATCCAATAGATGATGCATTGAGCAACAAAAGTGAGTGGCAGAGTATGTGCGATGGGCAGAAGAGGGAGGAATGGGAACACAAAAATTCCTCCAGAAACAGCTCATATTTTTCAGCTGACTGTGAAGGAGGTAACAGAGTAACATCATCCAAAATGAAAGATAAAGCTCAAAAAGGAGAGACACCAAACACATATCTTGAGCAAGGGAGGAATTCCAACCAATGCCCAAATCTTATACAGACCCTAGATGGAGAGAGACCATTTCAAAGTATAGATACTTGGGGAAACTTCACCACAAACTACCATTCTATGGATCACAAAGAAAAGATTGAATGTGTGAATAAGACTGCAGAGAGGTCAAGTCACACATATGTCCAAAAATATCATAAAATAGTTAACATGCAACAGCAACCTTCGAACTGTTCTCAGACTGAAAAATGCTTTGCCTCCAGAGCTGATCTGGAAGAGCATATAAGAATTAATTCAGGAGAAATACCATTTCAATTTACTGAATGTGAGAAAAAGTTTACAAGAAAGCCAAATCTGATAAAACACAAAAAAATTCACAGATACGATAAGCCTTTTAAGTGTAGTGAATGTGATAAACGTTTTAGATATAGATCGTGGTTTACAAAACATCAGAAAAGTCACAAAGGACAGGTGTCATTCAAATGTTCTGCATGCAATAAATGTTTCAATGAGAAACACAACTTACAAATTCATGAAAGGACCCACATACCAGAGAAACCATTTAAATGTTCTGTATGTGATAAATGTTTCAGCCGGAAATGCCTCCTGCAACAGCATGGAATGATGCATAGGACTGAAAAACCATTTAAATGTCCTGAATGTGATAAATGTTTCAGTTGGAAAGGCAACATGAAACGGCATGAAATGATACACAGGAATGAAAAACCATTTAAATGTTTTGAATGTGATAAATGTTTCAGTCAGAAAATGCAACTGCAAGTGCATGAAATGAACCATTGGAAGAAGAAACCATTTACTTGTTCTGAATATGATATATGTTACAGTCAGAAATCTAAACTTAGGCGGCATGAAAGAATGCGTACGGATCGATGGTAGAAAAACAGATATTGTAGTGAAGAAGAAAAACAAAAATATTATTGCTGATAGTTATCATTACCCAGCGACTACTGTGGATTGTATGGAAAAAAGAAAGATCATTAAATAGCAAGAAATGCAATGGGAGACAAAAAAAAGAAAAATAAAGAAATAGTCCTGATTATATTGGGTGCCACTGACCATATTTAAGAAGAATTTCCAAGTCCATCTTGATATGTTGCTTATAAAAATGACACCTTATGAACTTCAGAAGGAGGCTCTCTTTTTCACAATGCAAGTGTTAAAGAAGAGAATTGGCAGTAAATTTGAGCGAGAGATCATCCCCAACATGCCATGGTTTATGAAAGAGGTTCATTCTTGTCACGGTATGCACAAAAGCCTATTTGGAGAAACTGCCTCCTGAGAAACCCATTTAAATGTTCTGAATGTGATAACGGTTTTAAAGACACATGATCTTAGCACGAAAGAATCCACACTGGTAAGATTAAAGAATGCCACAGTAAAGATACCAAAGACCAGTGCAAAACAACCCGAGAAGAATGAGGCACCCAAACAAGTAAAGACTATAGGAGGGGGAGGTAACTGATAGTGTCCCTGGGGGGATGGGGGATGTTGTGGATGGAAGGGGAAAGGGCCGGAGGTTGGGTGAAGAAAGGGAACAGGAGAACAAAGAACTAGAAGTCAAACGTGTTATTTATGGGGAGGGATAGGAATACTGTGGTCTTGGAGAGGGAAAAATTACTGAAAGTAAATTTCTTAGATGCATGAGCCATAATTTGTATAAAGGAGCCATCTCTTGATAACATGGATATAAATCGGATACAGTGTTGAGCAGCAGAAACTATTACTGAGAAAATCTTGCCCCTAAGGCCAGAAGAGCAGGAGAAAGATTAACTCACTGCATGCAAGAGGTATCATTGGTAGACACATCCCTCAAAAGGATCCAGGATGATGGAAGTAATAAGGAAAATCCAAAATATGCTGCATTAACAGAAGAAGATCTTCAGTTCATATTTAATAATAAATTGAAAATAACAGTGGAAGCGCAGAAGCTGCAAAGATATGAAGAAAACAGGTGAGGCACCAAAATAAAGCATTTAAAGAGAATCTGAAGCAGTTCTATAGGGAATTGAAGGAAGAACATTAGTGCAGTTAAAAGAAGAAACAGAGCAGTTTTGGAGAAATTTGTATGAAGATCCCATAGAGCATAACAGAGAAGCAGAATGGCTGCCCAGCATACAGGGAGTGTAGAGCAGGCAAACATCAAAACTAGGGAATGGCCTGAAGTTACAAAGAGTGAGCTGGAAACCTGGTTAAAATGAGTCCCAAATCAGAAGTGCCTTGGTCCTGATAGAGAGTGCCCAGGTTTTGCCACAACTATTTGACCTCTCTCCACCAAGACTTGACTAACTGCAAAAACCAATTGATTTGGAAAAACAGAATTAATTCCACAGTGGCTAATAACAGGAAGAAGACTTCTGCCAAAGGGAGAATTAAATAAATAATTTCCTCAAATTCTCGACCAATAACCTGCTTGCCTACAATCTATAAGCTGTTCACTGCATTTGATGCAGATATAATATATCACCACATCGATCTGAATAAAATCTTGGCACTAGAACAGAAAGGTAACAAAAGAGGAACCTATAGAACCAAAAAAAAGCTGGTGCTGAATAAAGCCACCATGGCCTAGCTGTATGCATAAGTGAAACCTCAGTATAGCATGGATTGACTATGAGGAAGCCTTTGATAGCATTCCACACTCTTGGATAATAAATTGTCTTGAAATATACAAAGTGAATCTGGTAGTGATTAAGTGCATCATGTTCACTATGAAAATGTGGCAGACTATACTCCACCTGAATTAGGATGGACAATATGTCCTCTCCAATATTAAGGTCTAGCGAGGAATATTTCAGCACAAAATAAGACACAAGCTATTAGCCAGCTTGCAATTCCTGTACTGTCATACAGTTTTGGATTAGTAGACTGGCCTCATAAATATCTTGAAGAATTGGACGTAAAAACGAGAGAGCTCCTTCACACCCATCAGGTAATTTATAAGAACTAGTGCTTGCCCAGATTATACATCCCTACAGTTGAAGATGGCCTTGCTGAAATAGATTACACTTACAGAGCTACCGTCATAGGCCTTCAGGCATAAGAACATGCCATACTGGGTCAGACCAAGGGTCCATCAAGCCCAGCATCCTGTTTCCAACAGTGGCCAATCCAGGCCATAAGAACCTGGCAAGTACCCAAAAACTAAGTCTATTCCATGTTACTGTTGCTAGTAATAGCAGTGGCTATTTTCTAAGTCAACTTGATTAATAGCAGGTAATGGACTTCTCCTCCAAGAACTTATCCAATCCTTTTTTAAACACAGCTACACTAACTGCACTAACCACATCCCCTGGCAACAAATGCCAGAGTTTAATTGTGCGTTGAGTGAAAAAGAACTTTCTCCGATTAGTTTTAAATGTGCCCCATGCTAACTTCATGGAGTGCCCCCTAGTCTTTCTATTATCCGAAAGAGTAAATAACTGATTCACATTAACCCGTTTTAGACCTCTCATACTTAGTGGTATCAACGAACCCAAATGCAGAAGTATGAAAGCGAGCAACTTTCCTGTGTCTCGATCCTTAAACTTGGACAGTCGTTCTGGCGAATAGAGAGAGTGACTGACGTTCCGCTAGTACATAAAGGTAAAGAAGCTACAGAATTAGCAAAATCAGTAACTCTTGAAAGAATCAGACCAGCCAACAAGGAAGGAGAATTGTCAGAAGCATAAGTACAGAGAGCTACTTCAACCATATGTGGATCAAGATTTGACCCAGCCGTGGTTGAGAAGAGAGGAATTCGAACCTACGGACAAGAGAGTGGTCATTTTAGCATAGGATTGTGGACTGCAAATGAGATGGTTCACAGCCAGCAAAGAAAGGTCTTGTAAAAGGGACAAATGCAGATTCTGTGGAACAGAACTGGAAACTGTTACACATCTCACGGGATGTGCTGTCAGAGGCCTGAATACAGAGAAGCACGACAAGATTACACAGCTTCCAATGACTAAGCTGGCTAACATTATAACACCAACCTACCAATCAAACATTGGGAGTACAGCCTTCATAGAAAAGAGAAGCCCTAAGAAGTTGTGATCACCTGGGATGTTGCTATCCTCACCAATGGGAAGATCGATGTGCAAAAACCAGATATTGGAGTGAAAGAGAAGAGCAAGAATAGTATTGCTGATATAGATGTGTCAGAGCCCAGTTACTATTCCGTGGATCATATGGAGAAAGCAAAGATTCCTGAGTACCAAGGGATGCAGTCAGAAATAGACCCACTAATACTGGGTGCCACTGGTTTAATTAAGAATTTTCATGTGCATCTCTAGATGGTGCCTGTTAAAATTTCACCCTGTGAACACCAGGAGGAGGCTCTCTTTGAGATCATCGCCAACATGCCATGGCTTACAAACGTTGTTCGTTCCTGTCAAGGTTCTGCACAAAACAAACCACTTGGCGCCACTGCCTCCGAGTGAGAAATGTTCTCAGAGTGAAAAATGCTTTGCCTACAGAGCTGAGCTGGAGCAAAAGAGGAGCTTATTTATTTAATTGTATTTACAGGCTGCTAATGCCAAGCCCTAAACATACACTATCACATAAAACAAAAACATCAACTAAAATCAAAACACTACTTATAATAAATATGAGAATGTCCTCAGTAATTATGGCACATAATTAAAAACTAAAACAGATAATTCCTCATGTAAAAATCAAAAGATATAGACCAAATTAAGAAATTAAAAACCTGTTAAAACTTTTTTTTTTTTTTTTATAACAGACAAACATCTTTGGACATTTTTATTATCCTGATTTCCTGAGAAAACCAAAGACCAAGTGATGCCAAATAAAGCCATTAGGACTAGCTGTATGCATAATAGAAACATCAGATTAACATGAATTGATTTTAAGACCGTCTTTGATAGCATCCCACACCCTAGGATAATACTTTGCCTTGGAACATACAAAGTGAATCTTGTTCTGATACAGTACATCAAGTTCGCCCTGAAAATGTGTCTGACAACAATCCACCCCAACAGTGAGGATGGACAATATGTGAGGTGAATTATTCCAGAGTTAGAAAGATGCTTAAAGCGTTTCTGTTTCTAGCTTAGTGTGGGAAGTGAGGGTGGTGTATTGTGGCTGCAGACTGGAAGGGTGGTAACAAGCAGATTTTGTTCTGTTAAGGTTGTATTGATTGCTTTTTTTTTTTTTTTTTTATTATTATCTATGTAAAGTTGTGAACCACTTATTGTACTCTTATTGATTTATGTGTTATAATTTTTTTTTCAATAAATCTTCAATATTAAGGTCCAGTGAGGAATATTTTAGGGAGATTCCCTATCTGGCATTTAAATCCACTGCGTGTTCTCATTATCTCTTTGCGTTCTGGAATTAGCCTTAATCCTAGAGTGACCAATCCTCTTACCAGAGATATCTCATGTACTATTTATTGATTTGAAACTCTACAGTTCTTGTGATGCTCATTTAGCAGAACAATTTTGTTTGGCAAAGAGATTGTCAGGTGACAGGGTAACACTGCAAAACCTGCTGGCGGTGACACCCCTCTGCCATGGGCCCTGCAACACTCTAGCCTAGAATTAGGACTTGTAGATTAAGAGGGAGACCATCTTTCCCAACCAATCCCCTCCCTTTCACCCCTACCCAACTCAAAACCAAAATAGCCGGGCTGAGCTGGCAACCCCCTCCCTTTAAAGTAGAGGCTGACCTCTCCGTCTCCCCATCTTCCAATGTTAGAATTTGTGGGGCATCTAAATTCCTGACCCTCCCCTTCTCTCTTCCTCTGAACTTTCAGAGGTTGCAGGGAACTCCAGCTGGAGGAGACAGCGCTGCTGTCATTGCTGATATGCAGCATTAATATTAATTTATTCACTCCATTGGTCCCTTCACTGACACCAATCTCCTATTCCTCAAGTTTGGAGGGGTGTCCAGTTACAGTCCATGCAAAGAGAAAGTGGTGCTTTTAATCACTTTCTTTTCATATTTTTTTGTGTGTGCTAACAGCCACACAAAATACTGCTTTTCATCAAGGTGTTATTTTTGTTTGAGGTTTTATGTTTGGGGGTTTATTTTAATGGTTTAATTTTATTTTACACTTCTGACATCAATTGAGGTGCTAGCTTTCAGCTTTGTTCCCTGGACTTGTGAGGAACAGAAGGTGAGAGTGTTAGGTTGGGGTAAAACAAACAGCTCCTCTAGTTCCTATGCCCTCTTCCCCAAGCCTCCCCTCAAGCAGAGAATAAGAGGAGAAGAGGTTAAGAGTGAAGAGCCATTCTGCTATGCCATCAGAGGGTGGATGGACCCAAGTGTCAGCAGGAAGTCCAGCAAACAAGGACCCAAAATAAGGGAAGCGAATAGTCAAACAGAAAAGAAGAGAGTTGCTCAGCACTCCCTCTTCTTCCATCAATAAGCAGGCTGAATTAGCTATTTCATGTGGGTGACATCATCCAGCAGCACCAAATGGACTTGTCTTTCCAAGCGAGTAGAGCTTTGAGCGCTACTGAGCATGTGCAAGAATTCCCATGCAGGCATTGCCTCATGAGCCTTCAATCCTTTTTTTTTTTTGTCCAAGCATTTCTATGGACATTTACCTTGTTTCTCCTCAAACTTTTTTCTCAATCTCAATATTTTCCAGATGTTTTTCTCAATAACTAGTTGCCTCACTGCTTTGGCATTCCCAATTGCTCAGGGATAAATGCTGAGCAATTGGGAAGCTTTCTTGATGCAGAAAGAGCATTTTTTTTGCCTAATAAAGATAAGTGGTTGCTTTATTTAGAAATTTTCTAAATAGCGTGGGAATAAGAGAGAATAAGTTAATAAACGATATAGGAAATGGGAAGAAGTAAATGACATGAAAACCTTATGCTCAGCTATATGATGCTGATTGAAGCCTATTGCAGGCAAGAGCCTGTGGATTATATACTTGTCTGAGCAATATTTTATCTGATATTTGTTCCCTTGATAGGAGAGAGTTGCTTTTGTTTACATATGGCTTCTATTAGCGATATTAATAACAGAGCCCTAGACTTTTTGTATTGGAGAGACATTTAAAAACCTCAAGTCTCCATGCATAGGAAGCAGGTCTCTTTCAAAAGAAAAAGCGGTCATGGGATGAGGGTGAAAAGGGGGTAGACTTGAGTAATCCAAGGAAATATTTCTTTACAGAGAGGGTTGTGGAGGTGGTAGAGACAAGACCAGTAACTGAATTCAGGAAACTATGGGATAAGCACAAAGGAACTCTGAGTAGAGTGGTGACGACTGTAAAGCTCACTAGTTGCTTTGGATAGGCTGTAATGTTCTATGTTTGCATGCTTGTGTGTGCATGTATGAAAGTATGTTCATGTGAGCAAGCCTGCATGCCTCCCTCCACCCTGCTGCTCTCAGGGTGAGCAGAACTCGAACCTGCCCAGGGATGGAAAGATCTCTGCCCTGTGCTGTCAGGAGGGAGGGTGGAAAGGTTTCCCTTTAGGGGCGGGTGCCCTGTACACAAGAGGACAGACATTTCCCTCTGAATGCTGCAGGGGGAATTCAGGCTAGTGATTGCCCTGTTCCGGGTCTGATGCTGAGAAAGATGAATAGGAGAGGAGGCAGGAATTAAGCCGGAGGAGCTAAGATAAAGCCCCTCCTCTCCCTCTCTAGGGCTTGCAGTGATTTCTAGTCCTAGGGCAGCTGCAAGCTTCTGCTTTTATTCTGGAGTCTTTCCTGCTCTTTTCAGCCCTGCTGCAGGTAGTGGTGCCCGATTTTAAATGGTTTGTAACTCAAAATAAAACACACTGTAGTCCAAACTAGCCCAAGTAGCACAGGAAAAGGAAAGACCCAAGCTTCAAAGTAGCCCAGTCTTCAAAGGACCAAATAAAGATATGCTAAATGGTATTTTCAATAATAATTTTATTTCTGATGTATTAAAACATACAAACTTGTAGTGTTTTTACAATAGGTGAATATACAAAACTGCAAACATACAATCAATATTGAAACCCCTCCCTCACCATATTAAACACAGAAGGACATTCCACCATTACTCTTAGTCCAACTGGCAATAGTTCCGAATTTAAAAAGTTAATGGTGAATCCTGATAAGCAACTACAATTTTTGCCAAAGTTTTGAGAGAGGACAGGAGTGGAAGAAAATACAAAAAGCAACATGTAGGGACTATACATTCTCAACATAACACCTCTACCACTATCCCTTCCTGCTGCAAAAGGTACCCAACAGTCTCCCCGTCTCTCTGCTCCCCACCATCTCATTCCCTCCTCCCCTCCAGCCATGTCTCAGGTGTGCATACCATGCAATTGGACTGTGTGGCACATCTGGGGGAGGGGGCAGTGGCAGCAGCCTGCAGAGTTGCCATTGGTCTAATTTAGGGCCCACAGGCAGCGGTCTGTACCTTCAGTCCGACGGGTCTGATCCTAGAAGTGAGCCAACAAGCGATTGCTGGGCTGTGACACCTGCAGCGTGCCAAACTTTAGGCCATGAGCATGAAATCCAACAGATTGAAGCCTCTCTCACATTCGGGGAGCAATCGTCGACCCCAGAGGCATTATTTCTCTCCTAGTTCCACACTGCTGCTGTTGATGCATCACTCCTGCCCAGCCAAAAGTGAGGTTGAGAGCAGCAGGGACGGTGTTGCTATGACAGCGAGATGACTTGAGTTCCTCCAGTGGCAAGGTAAGGGGAGGTGGCTGAGGCAAAATCTGGCTACAGGGTACTGCTGCTATCTGCTGGGGGTTGGTTTTGTTTTGTTCTGCTAGTTTATGGCTCCTGCAATGCCCAGTAGATTACATGTTGTTCTGACAGGACTTACTTCCAGGACCACTGGAGCCGTACAGTAGGTGGCCGAGTCTTATTGCTGTTGGAACCCTGCAGCAGACCTAGAAGGAAGGGCAGCACCCAAATAGAGGCCCGGAGGCAGCCTACCAGGCGATCCCATCCTGTGGTGCCTGTGTTTGTGAGAGAGCGAGAAAGAAAAAAAAAATATATATATATATAGGATCGAGTGGGAGACTATGTGTTTGTGAGGGAGACAGAAGGTGTGAGATTTGCTGAAAAATAGAGAAAGAGAGCATGTGAGTGAATAAGAGGGAATGTGTGTGTGAGCATGAGCGTGTCTGGGACAGAATGAATATGTAGGTGTTAGAAAATGTATGTATATTTGAAAGTTTGTGTGCCTGCCCACCCTCCCGAGACACAGACTGAATGAATCATGGGGGGTGGGGGGAAGCACAGGCATCCAAAAAGCTAGCACCCGCCCTGCTCTCTGCCCCTTATAGTCCCCTTCCACCCACTTCCCTCCTTGCCCTCCACCTCTCTTCCCTTCATCCACTTGCCTCTGCTTATTCTGCCCTTGCCAGCGCAAGGGTAGAATAAGCTCGACCCTTCTCTGTCTTTGCCCTCCTTTCATGCTGTTTCACATCCTCTCTCTTCTTGTCCTCCGCCTATACCACAGTACTCCTTTCTTTCCCCTAGAAAGCTTATCCTCAAGCAGGCGAAAAAAGGCTTCATCTCGCCTCTGCCTCCCGTTCCCAGGTAACGCGGCTGGGATCGTGTGAGAAGGGAACCCGCTGCAGGTAAAGGCAGAGAGGCTGCGTCCTCCTTCCGTTTCCTTCCCTAGCATGCCACAATGGGCGTCTTCTGATTGGCTGCTGCGGCCCATGAGTCATCACTCTGCGCCGCCTCAGACACATGAAAAAAAAGGCGCCCAGCCCAAAACTAATTTAAAGGGAAATAGCCTAAACTGCCCCGTGAGGAAGCAGGATTTGCGGGACGTGGCATGGCTTCTGCTCGGGAGCTTTGCCTTGCTTTGTCTGCTGCTTTCTTTTCCTCTGTTGTCTTCGGGGCTGTAAAGAGTAGGCTCGGCTCGGCATAAAAGCAGAACCTTTCTGCCTTCCCAGGACTGGAAATCCCTGCAAGTGTCAGCTCAGATCTGCAGAGGGGGAGAGGAGGGATTTTATCTGAGGCCCTCAGGAATCAGCCGCACCCCCTCCTCTCCTATTCATCTTTCTCAGCCTCTGAGCAGGAACAGGGAAATCTCCAGCCTGAATCCCTCCCCACAGCTGCAGAATTCAGAGGGAAATGTCTGCCCTGCTCTCTGATCCGGTAAGAGATTCTTCTCTCTCCTCCTGAATAGAGGACACCCGCACTTAAAGGAAACGTTTTCCCTGTGCAGATCTTCCACCCTCCCGACAGCACAGTGCAAAGATCTTTACATCCCTGGGAAGGTTTGAGTTCTCATCTTGAGAGCAGCAGAGATTAGCAGAATGCAGGGACATGCAGACACTCTCCCTCTGTCCCAGCAGACTTTCTCACATGCATACATGCTCGATTTTGAACACACTCTCAGACAGAGACATGCAGACTCTCACATACACACGCACACACACAGTTTCCCACATACATACTTTGTCTCTCGCACTCTCTTACATACACAGCATTCAAGAAGTGTAAAGGATCCCAAAAAAGGAACACAGGGAAGAGAGAATATCTGGTGAAAGTGAAGGAGACAAAGAAAGAAATCAGGAAAGCAAAAGGTCAAGCAGAAGAAAGGATTGCCAAAGAGAGAAAGTGAGGTGACAAAACATTTTTCAGATATTTCAGAGAAAGAAGGAAGGTCTGTAGTGGTACAGTGAAGTTGAAAAGGGATGAGGATCAATGTGTGGAGAAAGACAAAATAGTAGAAATATTAAACAAATACTTCAGTTCAGTATTCACTAAAGAAGACCCTGGAGAAGAAGGACCGTTGTTGATTAACAAGCCCATGGATGGGAGTGGCGTAGATGCAACCCCATTTATGGAAGAGCAGGGAAACCTGAAAGTGGACATGTGGCCAGATGAGGTGCATCCCAGGATACCGAGGGAGGTCAGAGATGTGCTGGCGGATCCACTGAAAGACTTGTTCAATAGATCCCTGAAAACGGGAGTGGTGCCACATGATTGGAGAAGAACGGTGGTGTTCCTGCTTCACAAGAGTGGTAGCAGAGAGGAGGCTGGAAATTATCGGCTGATTAGTCTCACCTCGGTGGTGGGAAAATTAATAGAAACTCTGGTGAAGGTAGTGAACTATTTACAATCCGGTGGGTTGCTGGACCCAAGGCAGCATGGATTCGGCAGGGGAAGGTTCTGCCAGACAAATCTGATTGACTTTTTTGATTGGGTTACTAGAGAACTGGATCAAGAAAGATTGCTCAATGTGATTTATTTCTTATTTATTTCTGCAATTTCTATTCTGCTGATTCACCAATCTCGGCAGATTACAGTCAACATACACAGTAAAGCATAACAAAACATTACGCAACACAAAACATAAACATGCCAAAATATAATGGCTAGGCAAGTTGGTGGTTATTTTGTCATAGAATATACAACACACTTATTTTAAGTATAGAAGTTTTTACTTATAAGTCTGAGAATAAGCAATGAAAGCATACAACATTAGATTTTGCATTAAGAACATATACAAAGATACTTCCTCTCACAGTTTCCAGTGTGAGTTTTATATTTCTTGGAAAGATGGAAATACAGCGCTGGGCAATCAGGAACAGTTCATCAGGCACTTAATATCCAAGATGTATTTCTTCTGATCTGTTCTTTCTCTGATTACAAACAGTTTGTCTGAAGTTGATCTTTTTATGTTAATTCTTCTGACCTTTGTCCTAGTTTCTTCTCTGGGCTTTTCCCATGTGTTCTTGTCATCTGCTGAGGCCTCAACTGTCTGTCTAATCATATCAGCAACAGTTGGGTATGGCTGAGTTGCTATTGTCCTGTTTTCCCTGAAAATCGCACAGTTAGCCTCATGAGTAACTGTTTGTTATTATATCTGATCTCATGAGTTGCTGGTTGTGATAAGCAAGCTAAGAAAAATGGCATATTTATTCTCAAAATGCATAGGCCTTATGTTAAGCAACTACACTAGCAATATTAGTGATTTTCTTTGTTGCACTAATTTCTATCACGGTACACATTTCTTCACAAAAACGAAATAACTCCCTAAATAATTTTATACCCAAAACAACTAAAAAACAACATTGCTATACATCTCTTAGGGGGAAAATAGCCATAACATTTACTTAGATTTCAGCAAAGCTTTCGATATAGTCCCGCATAGGAGGCTCGTGAATAAAATAGGAAGCTTCGGTGTCGGCGCCAAGGTAGTGGAATGGATTACTAACAGTTGACTGAGAGGAAACAATGCGTAATGGTAAATGGAAACCGCTCTGATGAGAGAATGGTGCTAAGTGGAGGGCCTCAAGATCTGTTTTGGGACCAGTTCTGTTCAATATCTTTATGAGCGACTTTGCGAAGGGGTAAGAAAAAAATGTTTGCCTTTTTGCAGATGATATTAAGATCTGCAACAGAGTGGACTTGTCTGAAGGACATGTCTTAAAGTGTTTTAAGAAAGCTTGATTCAATGTCAAGCAGTGCAGAGTCCTGCAGTTGTGATGCGGAAATCCAAAAGAGCTGTGTGTGCTGATGGGGGGGACAAAAGACTATCGTGCACAGAGCAGCAGAGGAAGCTTTGGGTGATCTGAAGGTGGCAAAGCAATGTGATAAGGCAGTAACTAAAGCCAGAAAGATGCTGGGCTGCATAGAGGAAGGAATAACCAGCAGAAATAGGGAAGTAATCATGCCCTTGTACATATAATTGATGAAGCCTCAGTCCTGGAGACCGTATCTCAAAAAGGATAGAGACAGGATGGAAACGGTCCAGAGGAAGATGACCAAAATGGTGAGGGGTCTTTTTCAGAAGACCTATGAGGAGAGGCTGAAGGACCTAAATATGTATACCCTGAAGAAGAGGAAGCACAGGGGAGATATGATACAGACCTTCAGATACCTGACAGGTATTAGCGATGCATAAATTTCAAACCTTTTCTACTAGAAAGGAAATAGTAAAACTAGGGGTCATGATATGAAACTCCAGGGAGGATGACTCAGAAGCAATATCTGGAAATTTCTTCACGGAGAAGGTGGTGGATGCCTGGAATGTCCTCCCAGAGGAGGTTGTGAAGATGAGAACAGTTAATGAATTCAAGAGGGCATGGGGTAAACACTGTGGATCCCTAAAGATTTAAGGAAAAAAGTGTGGTATAACCTTTCTGCATTTTGTTAACTGCACAGAGCGGCAATTACTGCTCTTAACAGAACACATGGGGGTAACCTGAATGGTGCAGAATTTACTACCCTTAATAATACTCATGGGGGTAGCTTGCATAGAGCGGCAGTTACTACCCTTAACAGAACACATGGGGGTAACCTGCACAGTGGCAGTTACTGACCTTATCAGAACACATGGGGGTAACCTCCACAGAGCGGCAGTTACTGACCTTATCAGAATGCATGGGGGTAACCTCCACAGAGCGGCAGTTACTGACCTTATCAGAACGCATGGGGGTAAGCTGCACAGTGGCAGTTACTGACCTTATCAGAACACATGGGGTAACCTGCACAGAGCGGCAGTTACTACCATAAGCAGATTGCTGGGCAGACAAGATAGATCATTTGGTCTTTATGTGTTATCAATACTATATTACACTATCTCGCACACATATCCACACTCACTCATATACACTCACACACATTCTCTGTCTCTCACACAGTCTCGCACACATTGTACACTTTCTCATACACATAATGTCACTTGCACACATTTTTAGAAATGTATATGTTGCATTATCTAAAATTTGAAGTGGCTTACAATAAGAACATTCACATGTTCTTATTGTAAGCCACTGCTGCTTATTGTAGCAGATAGACTACTTTACTTTTATTAAACTTATATTCTGCGCGTATTCATGTTCTAAGGCGGATTTCAATTATATACATATATAGTTTAAAATACATACAGCAATAAAAAAAAACCATACAATAACAAAGCAGAAACAAAAAACAAAGACACCTGAGTATGACCTGGTTATCCAAGCATGTGTCTTGATAAAATTATCAATTTGCTTCAAAGACCTGAATAAAAAAAGAATGCTTTAGGGCAACCAGCAAAACGAACTTATTCCAGAAAATAGTTCCATATGCGTGGGCCATCACCACTGCAAATAGTCTAAAGACATAAGAACATAAGAACATGCCATGCTGGGTCAGAGCAAGGGTCCATCAAGCCCAGCATGCTGTCTCCAACAGAGGCCGAACCAGGCCACAAGAACCTGGCAATTATCCAAACACCAAGAAGATCCCATGCTACTGATGCAATTAATAGCATGCCAATGAAATCATGAGGCTCTGGCCAGCATTCTTCGAGTATTCTCTCTCTCTCTCTCTCTCGTGCATAAACACATTCTCTTTAACGCTCTGAAATACACAATATTCTCTCATCAAACACATTTTTTCAGTCCACCTCCCCAGGTGTAGGCCCAGAACTCCACTTCCCTACCTTGATACACCACCCACCAGCCTCTCTCCTCCCCCCATACAACTGTTTCTGATGCTCCTCCTTCATCCAGCCCAAATTTACTGATTCCCCTTCTTCCTCCTGAATCAGCCAGCCCCTGAGATTTCCAGTGTTTCTCTGGAGATCAGGCAATCTCTATAAGATACTGGAGATTTGATAGACAAGCAGTCTCTTCATATTATAATCTACTGGAGAGCCGATCTCACTGACAGAGACCATTTCCTGTTCCTACCCCAGATCAATCCAGACAAGTGGGTTTTGCCTCCCTACCAGCAGATGGAGACAGAGAGTAAGAACTTTTCAGGCACTGCTACTTAACCGAGAGTGCCACCTGCAGTCCCTCAGTATTTCTCTGTCTCCAGCAGATAGTAGAGGTGCAGACCTACAGTCTGGAGATGATTTAAAAGAAAAAATTCAAGACATTAGTGAATACTGGTGCTCCCCAAGGTGTTAGCTTCCTTCATGGGCCATCCCTCAAATTAAGCAGGGGGTCCTGGTTCTCTCGCTCCCTCTGAGGCCTGCTCACCGTCCTCCAACAGCCAGAAGCAGGAAAGTCTATCTTTATTTTTCTTGGTGCTGCTTGGTTGCTGCTTATTTAAAAAAGAAAAAGCAAATAAAGAAAGGAGCCTGGAAAAGCAGGGCTGTTCTGTCGACTGTGTCTCGGCAGTAAAGCCATTGCCAGCTGTGTCTCAGCAGTGAGACCGTTGCCAAGAGTGAGAGGGGAGGTGCACGACTTGCCTTCAGTACCGGGGACCCGGGACATCATTGGCAGCAACGTTGCAGCGCTCAAGGAGTTATTTTTGCCACGAGCTGCGGAAGAAGCATGGCGCCTCTCGTAGAGCACGGGAAATTGCGTGGGGCCTGTAGGGGTGAGGAAATCGTGCCTGGTTGGAGCCTCTTTTTGCGCCGACTATGCTTCTGAAAAGGCAGGGACCTCTGCAGAGGTCTCAGGCAGTGGTCCCCGCAGGTGTCTTCTGGAGACCCCGGGGGAGGGGGGGGTCAGAAGAGATGGTGGCCATGTTGTCTCCATGTGGAGGCATGCTGTGGCTAGGGAGTTTAGGGATTCCTCTCTCTCTTGGATCCAGGCATTGTAGAAGATAGAGAAAAGGGACATGGGAGCCAGAGGAGGACGTGGTGGAAAAGGCATCCAGTGGTCTGAGGAATTTTCCATGGATTTTGTATTTCTGCACCATAAGGCCTATCTGGCAAAAAGGGAGGCAGCGAATAAGTGTCTGGCTACCCAGAAGTCCCAGCGCTCATCTAAGAAGCATAGGGCAGGTGAGCAGCCCAGGTCCGGGGGGATTCTTCAGCTTCTGGGTCTGGGATATCCATCGGAGGAAGATGGAGAGACCTCTGAGGACTCGGAGGGTGAAGATCTCCAGGAAGGCCCACGAGATGATCCAGGTATTGATCCTGTGAGTACTCTGGCGGGTTGTGAACCTGATGTGGTGGAGGTGACTGTTGCGGAAGGAGATAACCCGAGAGTCGAAAGATTTCTGTAAGGAGGAACTGCGGCCCCTCATTCCCCATGTGTTGGAGGACCTGGTGATCAAGGTCACACAGGAGGATTCCAACAATGAGGGGGTGCGCCCGGCATTAGACGGCCTGCATGGACTACCAAAGGCTTTTCCTTTGCCGAAGAAGTTAGTGGACTGGGAGAGGGAGTCTCCTGAAACAGGGCTGAAGGTGGCCAGGGCTGGAAGAAACCCTGGAGCTTTGGAAACTTCCAAAGGTGGATGCAGCAGTGTCTGCAGTTACCAAGAAGATGACCATTCCCATGGCAAGGTCAGCTGTGCTGAAGGATGTCCAGCAGTGGAAGTTGAAAATCCTGCTGAAGAGATTGCTTGAGGTCTTGGCCTTGAGCCTTTGGGCTGCAGTCTGTGCTAGTCTGATGCAGAGAGCTTGTTTGTGCTGGGTCCAGAAGGCGCAGGAGCAGACATCAGGGGCTCCTGCTGATGCCAACTATGCAGTTCGTTTTGAAACAGGGTGGCCTATGTGTCAGATGCTCTGTACGATATGGACCAAACATCATCCAGGAATATGGTGTCCACGGTAGTGGCCACAGACTCCTGTAGCTGTGCAATTGGGCAGCGGATGTGTGGTCTAAAGCGCAGCTGTGTAATCTTGCCTTTAAAGGGAAGCTGTTGTTTGAGAAGATCTGGAACAGTTGATGAAGCATTTGGGGGAGTTGAAAGGAAACAAGTTGCCCGAGGATAAGAAGACCGTCAAGAAGAGCTTTCCGCCACATTCTTGTTATTCAGAGATGAGGAAGTTTCATTCTAATAGGAATTCTTCCGTCTCTATGCAGAAACAAGGCTCTGGAAGGCAGCAGTCCTTTTGGAGGTCATGTAGGCCTTCCAGAGATACCAGCCAGGAGGCCGGAGGAAGTAAAGCCTCCTAATGAAGGAGGGCCAGTCCACTCTTCCCTAGAAGCCGTCGGAAGGAGACTAACCCTCTTTCATGAGGAATGGACCAAGTTCATGTCCGATCAATGGTCTTGGAAGTCATAAGAGACAGCTATGCCTTAGAATTTTCGCACCCAATCAGAGAGGCCTATGTGGTTTCCCATTGCGCGTCTCACGCCAAGCGGTCAGTGGTACAGGACACACTGCAGCTGCAGGAACTGGAGGCTATCATTTATTTTATTTATTTATTTTTAATTTTTATATACCGAGGTTCTTATAGAGACTATAAATCACTCCGGTTTACATATAACGATAAACTGCCCAACAGAGATAAGGGGGCTTTACATAGAACAGTGGTACATATGGAACATTATAACTGGATGACAATTTAACATAATGATAATAAATAATATAGAATAGTTTTACTTGTAATTAATAAAATTATGTAATATAAACTGTATAATTTAAATATTTAACTTGGATATAGTGACATATTAACCATGCCAAATATAAATAATAAGATAAAATGAATTTTGAACTTAGAAATTGTAGTCCAGTTGCAGAGGAAAATATAAATAAGATTAATTTTTAGAACTCAAAGATTGTTGTCCAGTTGCAGAGACCTGAAGGTAGGACTTGGTATGGTGACCATAATTAGGGGATACTTCTTATTTGGAAGACTTTCCGTCTTGGTAGGATTGTGAGTCTGGGAAGGCTTGTTGGAAAAGAAGAGTCTTTAGCCTTTTTTTGAACTCTTGATGATTGGGTTCAAGTCTTAGATTTGGGGGGAGCATGTTCCACTGGTGGGGGCCTGCTAAGGATAGCGCTCTTTTGCTCAGAGATGATTTTACTTGTTGGGCATGCAGTGATCCTTTGTAAGCGCTTCTGATAGGTCTGGAAGATGTGTGCGGTTGGAGTTGAAAGCTTAACGTGATGGGAGCTATTTTGTTTGTCGCTTTGTGGATGATTGTGAGTACCTTATAGAGTATCCTTTGTTTAATGGGAAGCCAATGTAGATTACTAAGGATTGGGGTGATGTGATCTTTTTTGTTAGTGCTTGTTAGAATTCTGGCAGCAGAATTCTGTACCATCTGTAATGGTTTGATCGTGTTGTTGGGTAGACCTAGTAGCAGGGAGTTGCAATAGTCGAGCTTTGATAATATTATGGATTGAAGTACTAGCCTGAAGTCGGAGAAATAAAGGAGGGGTTTAAGTTTTTTGAGGACTTGCAGTTTGTAAAAGCAGTCCTTCGTGGTATTGTTTACGAACTTTTTTAGGTTAAGATGATTGTCAAGCCATGCTCCAAGGTCTCTGACGTCCGGTGAGAACATGTTATTAGCGTTTGGTAGAGAGAAGCTAGAAGAGATTGTGAGTGGATCCTGAGAGACAATGAGCATTTCGGTTTTATTGGCATTCAATACTAGGTTGAGGCTTGAGAGTAATTCCTTAATGGGCTGTAGGCATTCGTTCCAGTAAGTGATGGTTTTTTGAAGGGATTCTGTAATCGGGAGAAGGATTTGAATGTCGTCTGCATAGAGGTAATGGGTAAGCTTGAGGTTTGAGAGTAGGTGGCAGAGAGGGAGGAGGTAGATATTGAATAGGGTGGGAGAAAGTGAGGATCCTTGCGGGACTCCTTGCTCTGTAAGGATTGGATGCGATTCTTTGTTGTTTATCCTTACTTTGTAGAATCTGTTGCTTAGGAAGGAGTGAAACCATTTGAGAGCTGTGCCTTTGATCCCTATATTAGTTAGTTGGTCTATAAGTGTAGTATGTTTTACCGTATCAAACGCCGCAGAAAGATCAAGTAGAACCAGCAGGTAAGATTGTTTTTTCTCCAGGTTCACGAGGATGGTATCAGTGAGCGATAATAAGAGAGATTCGGTGTTTAGTCGTTTTCGGAAGCCATATTGAGCTGGGGATAGAATGTTATGATCTTCCAGATATTCTGACAGTTGCTTGTTGACAATTTTTTCCATCAGTTTGGCGATGAGTGGTAAGTTTGCAATCGGTCGGAAGTTAGCTGGGTCTGATGGAGAAGCATTTGGTTTCTTCAGTAACGGTTTCAGGATTGCCAATTTTAACTGGTTAGGAACTGAGCCTTGAGACAGGGATGTGTTGATAATTTCTGCTATTGGTTTTGAGATGGTGTTTGGTATGGCAATGAGGAGATTTGTTGGTAATGGGTCTGATGGGTGTGAGGATGGTTTTAGTTTTTTGAGTGTATTTTCGATCTCCAGTGAAGAAGTGAGCTCGAATGAGTCCATGCTTGTGTTTTGTTGCGGCACTGTTGTTAGATGGTGTGTTAAGGTGGGGCTATTGGATGTAATTGAATGGGTAAGGTTAGTGATTTTTGTCTTGAAGTAGTTGGCTAGCTCGTTAGCTTTGTTGAGCGCTTGGTGGTCTGGGATCGTGAGAGGAGATGGTTTGGTTAGAGAGGAGACGTAAGAAAAAAGGGCCTTTGAGTCGAAAATGAAGTTGTGTATTTTTTTTGCATAGAATTCTTTCTTTGTTCTAAGGATAGTATTCCTGTAGGAGTTGAGGTGGGATTTGTAGATGGTTTGTGTCGAAGTGGATGAGTTTTTTCTCCAGCTTTGCTCTTTTTTTCTAAGAGATTGTTTGAGGGATTTAAGTTCGGCTGTAAACCAAGGTTTTCTATTGTCTAATGTAGGTTGTCTATCATTCCAGTTCGCCCAAGGGAGCAGGGTCTAGGAAGATATTCAGTTTACTTTGATTTCCCAAGAAGGAAGGCACCTTTTGGCTCATTCTCGATCTACAGAAGGTCAGTGTCGCACTTCCGTATGGAGACGCTACAGACGGTGATAGCAACAGAGCGCAAGGGAGAGTTTCTCACAACAATGGATCTAACTGAGGTGTATATGCCTATTCCCATATGGTCAGACCATCAGAAATTTCTGTGATTCACAGTGCTCTGAGAGCATTTTCAGTTTCAAGCACTGCCCTTCGGGTTGGCGACAGCACCAAGGACTTTCACAAAAGTGATTGTGGCAGCAGCCCTCAGAAAGAAAGGAAGGGATTCTGGTACATCTGTACCTGGACCATTGGCTCATTCGGACAGTCTGAGATGGAGTGCCACTGTTCGATTCAAGACATCATGGAGCACTTGGCTAGGGTGATAAACCTAGAAAAGAGCCATCTAGAATCAGCCCAGTCATTGGAATATCTGGGGGTGTGGGTCAATACCAGTTTAGGGAAGGTTTTCCCTACCTTGGAGAGGATGGTCAAGTTGCAGGCTCAAGTACTTCATTTGCTGTGGCTTTCGGTTCCCAGAGACTGGGATTATTTATAGGTTCTGGGTTCTATGGCATCTGGACATTTGCTCACATGCGGCCTCTCAGCGGGCTCTTTTGTCCCGTTGGAATCCATTGTCTGAGGAGTTTCAACTATCTTTACCACCTCCGAGGGAATCCAGATCCAGTCTCTTATGGTGGCTGTTGCATCCCAATTTGAAGAAAGGAGTGGATCTGGAGGTCCCAGACTGGGTGGTAGTGACCACATATTCCAGCCTTAGTGGTTGGGGAGCCGTGTGTCAAGGACACGTGGTTGAACGTCAGTGGTTGCCAGTGGAAGCATCCTGGTCAATCAACTAGTTGGAAAGAAGGGCGGTTTGCAGGGCACTAATGGCCATTCTTCAGCAGGTTTAGGGGCGTGCGGTGCGAGTGTTCTCAGTCAATGCAACAACGGTGGCATACATCAATCATAAGGGTGGGACAAAGCGTCAGCTAGTAACTCAGGAACTCTCTGTCTGGGCGGAGAAACATCTGGCAGTGATAGCAGCTACTCATGTAGCCAGAGTGGACAATGTGCAAGCGGATTATCTCAGCAGATAGCAGCTGGATCCTGGGGAATGGGAGATGTCAGCGGAGGCCTTTGCCCTCGTTCAGAGAAGCTGGGGCAAGCACCAGTTCGATCTCTTGATGACTTGAGGAAATGCCAAGGTGGACAGGTTCTTCAGCCGCAGGAAGGAGGTTGGCTCCAGAGGAATCGATGCTTTGGTTCAGCCTTGGCCAATGAGGCTTCTGCTGTACGTTTCCCCCATGGCATGTCGTAGGCAGAGTGCTATGTCGCATCGAGCAATATCCAGGAAGGGTGAATCTAGTAGCGCCAGAGTGGATGCTTCATCCATGGTTTGCGGATCCGGTGTGGCAGGCAGTGGATGGTCCGGTCCAGCGGGGCATCTGCAGGGGTTGCTGCGCCAGGGGCCCATCTTTTCGGAACAGGCAGATCACTTTTGTCTAGTGGCCTGATTTTTGAGCAGCGATGTTTTTGCATGAAAGGGTCAGTCAGTGATTGCTACATTGCTTCAGGCTAGGAGACCTTCCACTTTGCTGGCATTTTATCCGGGTGTGGAAAGTGTTTGTCATGGTGTAGAGAGAGTGACCTGCCTCCTGTGAAGGTCAATGTTTCCGAGGTTTTGGCGTTCTTGCAGGATGGCTTAGCGAAGGGGCTGAATGGATTGACCAGTGTTTTTCTCAAGGCTTGCTTCTGCCAATAAAAAACTCTTATTCTGAAATTATATGTATCAAAATTTGTTATAAGAGGAAAAGCCCTCAGTACTGAACTGAAACGCCAAAGGCTGGCTCCCCAACCAGTTGGTGCAGTCACCGGTCCACAAAAACCTCTCCTTTTTATAATTTTATTTGTAAATAATTTTTAACTTCAAATTTTCGGCTTTTTTTTTTATTTTTTATAAAAACACCGAAGTATGCTGGTATTGCAAAACTCTTTTCAAAATTGCTTATAATGGCAAGTTCTTCCCAGCACATTTATTTTGCATTTTTATGAATTTAAAGTAGGGCTTGGCTTCAAATTTAAAAATCACTTGGATTTACTTATCTTTGTAACACAGTCCTTGTAATGTGATTATCTCCATGCCGCCGTCTTTTGTCGGTATCAGTTTAATTCTGAGAAACGCTACCACGTTTCATGGAATCACTGCATCAGGCCTACAGCTCAAGAGCTGAAAAATATAATTATCAACTCTTTACTTCCTTATTTAATTAATTCTTCTAACAATTATATTCACTGAACATTTACTTGTGCTTTTTTCTGTCTGCTCACAAATTCTTTGTTAGATGTATTCCTCTTGGCTATGCCTGCATTACTAAATTGCGGTGGGCGTAATTTTAATTTATTTAAAAACGTACCCAATCAAATTACTGCAATATACCACCCTTCTTATTACGTAATTCAAAATAGCAAAACATTTCTTTCCTATTTAAATCATTGTCTCAAAGAAATGTTTTATTGGTTGATCTTTGCTAAATGCAACATTTCATTCTGAGTCCCTTTCCATTTTTTTTTTTAAGACTATCTGCTCTTAAGTTCTCAATCAGGTATGCTTGTGCATTGGCTTGTCTGTTCCTCAGTTCCCAATCAGTTTAGGTTTATACAAGATTTCTGTTTCCTCTGTACAAAAAACCATCCTAGATTTCAATGGTTATTAAATGTTAATAATGAAAACTTTTTTTGGGAAGGGTCATTGAAAACAAACGTTTTGGTTTTTTTCTTTTGCTGTTAACTTCTGAAGAACCAATGCTTTGAACTGTCTGCTCTTCAGTTCTCAATCAGGTACATCAATACATTGGCTCTGTTCTTCATTCCCCAACCAGGTACTCAGGCAATTTTCCAACATACAGAATTTCTGTTTACTCCACTTTGCACAGAACTGTCCCAGATTCCAGCAATTGATGAATATTAGCAGCAGAAACTACATTCGGAACGATTATTAAAACAAACATTATTCTTTTGTTTTGAATACAAAATTCAAATTCGCTTTCGTCTGTGCCATTCCTCTGGTTTATCTGCTCTTAAGTTCTCAATCAAGTCCACCGTTGTATTCTGTTTTCTGCTCTCTAGTTCCCAATCAGGTCCTCTTGTGTTTCTCACATCGATAACCAGGATTCTTTTTCATTCTAGCTTTACAATTAACTCCCAAAAACGTCAGGGATTCTACTCTGCGATGTTGTCATTATTCATTATTCTTTTATTTAGACTGCAAAATTCAAAATCACCTCCTCTAAAAGCCATTGCTTTGCAGCCTCTACTGTTAAGTTCTCAATCAGGTCCACCCCTGCATTGTATTATCCGCTCTCTAGTTCCCAGGGCCGCAGCAAGGGCGACCTTTGCGCTGCCGCCGCCGCCGCCGCTCCCTGTTTCCACGCTGACCGTGCGCTTCTCAGGGCGCCGAAGGCAGCCACGTGGTGTCGCGAGCGGGGCCTATCCCGCTCGCGGCAAAGAAAAATAGAAACAATCGGCGCCGATATGAGGGGAGGGCGGCGGCAGCGCAAGGGTCGCCTAAGGCGCCCAATACCCTTTCACCGGCCTTCGGCCGCCCCCGCCTCCCTCCCTCCCATAATAGAGCCTTTCACCGGCCCTGTAGAGAGCAAATAATGCAATGCAGAGTGGACTTGTTTGAGAACTTAATAGGAGATGATTGAAAACAATGGCTTTTAGAGGAGGTTATTTTGAATTTTGCAGTCTAAATAAAAGAATAATGAATAATGACAACATCGCAGAGTAGAATCCCTGACGTTTTAGGGAGTTAATTGTAAAGCTAGAATGAAAAAGAATCCCGGTTATCAATGTGAGAAACACAAGAGGACCTGATTGGGAACTAGAGAGCAGAAAACATACTGCAAAATGGACTTGATTGAGAACTATCTCTGTTTGCCGTGACCGGGAAAGACCCCGCTTGCGGCACCACGTGGCTGCTCTTCGGCGCCCCCTACAGCTCGGCGCCCTAGGCAACCGAAGTTCGCCTTATGGGCTCGCCGATCCCAATCAGATACTCTTCTTGTTCTCAGACTGATAACCAAGATTCCTATTCAGTCCAGCTTTACAATTAACTCCCATAGACATCAAGGATTCTTCTATATGATGTTGTAATTATTCAAATCATGCCCTTTTCTTCTGCTTCTTTTGTCTCTTCTTGCACAAAAAGCAAAAACATATATTGTGAGTGCTTTTAATTTTTCATTGAGCTTGGATTTATTGCTAAAGTACTCGCTTTGATCTTGCTATTCAGCCTCAGCGATTCTTCACCTTTTAATCTAAATATCCACTTCTGTTCTAACCTATATGATCTACTATCTCTATCACCTCCCATCCCATCCACAAGTACAGTATCAATAGGAACCACCTCAAATCTTGAATGGAGTGTCCAAAATCAAGACAAGGTTGCATTATCGGAACAGTTTCCCTTGAATTGTGTATACAGTTCCTATGTTCTGACAACTGTATTTTAAGCATTCTTTTTGTTTTACCTACATACATTTTGTTGCAGGGACAAGAACATTGTACACTACAAAGGACGATGTACATGTGGTAAAATGAAATATTTTATATACTTGTTTCATTGTTATACATTCAAATTCTTTTAGTTGCAAAGTTTGCTTACATACTTCACATCAACCACACAGAGTCCCTTTATCTTTGACCATTAAGTAAAGACATATCTTCCCCTATTTTTTTCTCTGAGAGTTGCTGGACACAATATTTCTTTTAAGTTCTTGGGTCTTGAAAATGCCATTCTAAAATCCTAATTCTCCATACCTGGTATAGTATGAATTGTAACCCAGTGTTTCCTCACTGTTTTTCTTGACATAGTTGAATACTGGATAATGCATGTTTCTATTTCACTGTTATTCTTAGATTTATTGGTGTCTACTAAGGTATCTTGATCATTATATAGTGCCCTCTTATATGCTTATCTTGCATATTTTGATGGATAACCTCATTCTTTAAATTTTTTAGAAAGCACCTCTGACTTCTTTAAAAATGTTCTTTTGTGAACAATTGCGCCTGTATCTGAAAAATTGCGATAAAGGTAAGCTTCTTTTAAAAGGCTCTGGGTGGGCACTATTATAATGTAAAAATGTATTTCTATCAGTTTTCTTTCGATATAAAGTTGTTTCAATTTTTGTCTTAAAAATAAGGAAATTCAGAAAGGGAATACTTGCAAAATCATATTCGGGTCGATACAGTAACGTGCGGTTGAAGATTTCCCGTCTGTAACGTGCTGGGAGCACAAAATACAGACGAGTAAGGCGATCCAGTGATACAGTCTCCAGTTTCACGTGTCCTTAGCGCTTCGTAAAATAGACACATAACCCTTTCCGCACGCAGCATGTAAATGAACGAATTAGCTATTCCCCTCCGATACTGTAACGGGCGCTGATATTATCTCCTTAGTAACCCGCTGTTTTGCCGCGGCCTTAACGTGTTAGTTTACCGCCTCCCCCTAGTAGGAGTTAGGACTGTGAGTCTAGTAACAAATCCATCGACACCGCTTAAGATACTCAAAAACAATAAAACACAATAAAAAAAAGCGATACAGAGATGATCGAGAAAATGTAATGCTGTGGGACACACAAAACCTGTCAGAAAAAAAAATAAAAATTTTTAAATACCTGTTGGAGGGCCGCGTGGGTCGCGGCGGCGGGTGGACGCGCGTTAGTTTCAGACGGCCGGCAGGCGGCGGCGGGAGCCAGGTGTTAAATCTAGGCCGCGGGCGGGTGGGCGCCTGTTCCAGGCGGGGGCGGGTGGACGCGCGTTAGTTTCAGATGGCCGGCGGCGGGAGCCGGGTGGTCGCATGTTAAATCTAGGCCAGGTCGCACAGACGCGCATTCATCCAGGCTCCTCCGCCTGGATGAATGCGCGTCTGTGCGACCCCTGCGATTCGGCGCTCAAGGCGTGACGTCACGACGCCCGATGTCACGACATGTGACTGCCTTGAGCACCGAATCGCAGGGGTCGCACCGGCAGTGAATGAATTCATTCATCCAGGCTCCTCCGCCTGGATGAATGCGCATCTGTGCGACCCGGCCTAGATTTAACACGCGACCACCCCGCCGCCGCTCGCCGGCCGTCTGAAACTAACGCGCGTCCACCCGTCCCCGCCGCTGCCTGGAACAGGCGCCCACCCGCCCGCGGCCTAGATTTTAACACGCGACCACCCGCCCCCCGGATCCCGACCGCCTGGACCCACGCGGCCCTCCGACAGGTATTTAAAATTTTTGATTTTTACACTTCCTGGTGCCTGTCATTTCAAATGACATTTGAAATGACAGGCACCAGCGCACCCAAGTTACTGTATAGGCGCTGTATTAAGCGCCTATACAGTAAAATGGGTTGCGCGGGCATAACCCTTCCCTAACGCTTCACAGCCGCGGCATGCATTTGCATGCGATTAGAAGAGAGTATCAGGCGCTAGGTCAAGAGAACTGTGCGTGCGGGGAGGAAGGGTGCGCCTGACACTGCCGCACTGTTTCTACCGCGGCCTTACTGTATCGACCCGATTGTAAGGTGAATTAGATCTTTTCATCGCATATATTTATCCACATACCAAATTGCTTTAAAGTAACCTCATTGCCGGGCCTGATGATAAAGATATGTATAAATCTTTTGTAAAAAATAAATATGCATGATGAAAACAGAGAACTGGAAATCCACTCTTCTTCAAAGGCCATGGTAAACAAGTTAGTCAGCGATGGGGCCATTGTGGCTCCCATCGCTGTACCTAAAATTTGCTGGTAGAAGGTCCCTTGAAAAATAAAAAAATTCCTTGTTAACGCCTCCCTTGCCAGCTGTAATATAAATTCAGTTGGGAGCTCATGAGGTCAATATCTCCCTTAGACATCTGTATGAGCTTCTTAGCATTAATTTTCAAGACATTACAGACTGAGTCTTCAGGAGAAAGATATTGTGGCATTTGCCACAGGGGTCCTGGCGGCAGCTCTAGGACATAGCTGACTGGGATAAGTACAGTTTAGGTACATTTGTCTGGCTTGGACGACAAGGAAGGTGAAATTAAACTTATCGGATGCCAGTAAATTTCCTTTCCTTTAGTCCTGCCAGACCAGTTCAGCTGGTGGTAGAAAAAATTGTCTTTTTCTTTGGTTTATTCCATTTTGCCTTTGAGGCAAAATAAAACTGAGACAGAGGTTTCTTTAGGTTGCGTAAATCTCGGCACTTAAGATTTATTTTAGAGAAGCAGGATTTTAGAAGTTTAATACATTCTTTTGTTTTAGCTGTTTTACACTATTGTAATGACCTTTGCATAGGGCTTCCAAAATGTTATGTACACCCTTTACAGTTGTTGCTAAATGCGGCTGCTCAATTGGTAGTCGGAAGTACGTTAAGAGACCTATTGAGCAAAGAGTTAAATTTTAACATTTTAACCCTGCTACATCAGAGTATTTATCTGACCAGCCCAGAGTATTTGAAGAGGCTTTTACCTTTGTATGAGCCAGCGTGATTGTTGTGCTCTTATTAGTTGTCCCGATGGTATCGTCTCAATGTCGTGCGTTCTCTTTGATAGCCCCCTCTTTGGAATAGACTCCCTGGGAGTTTGGGGCTGCAGAAAAGCTTTGAAAGCTCATCTGTTCAGGGGAGGCATTCGGGGCTTGATTTTCTAAGTATGTTGATGTCTCTCTGGTTTTATTGTTATGCTATTTATCATCTGCCTTGAACAGTTTTCTGGTAAAAAGGCGGATGATCAATTTTTGTAAATAAATATACAGAAAAGAAGGGGAAGCACCCTTTTTTTTCCCAAAGGGAAATAGAGCCCAAGGGGCGGGGGAGGGGGAAGAGGAGAAAGGCAGAGTCAAGTACAATTGCCTTTGTCAAGTTTTTCTCAATTTTTCTCTCCCCCCCGATTGCCTCTGGGCTTGAAGATTCAATATTTTTTTATGTTAAGTCTACTGACTCCTTCCCTGCTGCACCAGGCTATATAGGGAGGAGCATCAGCCCAAAGAATTTGCCCTATGTCTCCGTCTGCTGGTAGGAGGTCAAATCCAATTGTCTGGAGGTCCAGCAGAACTAAAAAAAAAATAAATAAAAGGGAAACTAACTGCCATCCAGTAAACTTGATTTCACCTTACTGATATTTTCTTTAATCTTAATTTCAAAACTTTATTACAAAGCTTCTTCAATCTTATACAGAGTTATATTATTGTAATGCAGTTTTCTGGTTGTGCATTTCTCAGTTTTGAAATAAAGTTTGAAGAAAATATAGGTAAGCTCTCAAATGCGTGAAAATGGGTACAGGAGTCATGAAAGGTTGAGAACTATTGCTGAATCTACCGGAGAACTGATCTCAATGACCGAGGCAATCACACACAGTTTATTACACATTATAATGAAGCTGGAGGGAGAGGAGCTGAGGGTGTCCTGTTTGCTGTTCCAGGCATCGGTCACATTCAGGGACGTCGCTGCTTATTTCTTGGAAGTGGAGTGGGACATTCTGGGAGAACAGCAGAAGGAGCTGTACAAGAAGATCATCAAGGAGATTCATGTCATCCTCGTGTCATGGGGTAAATATGCCTTTTCTATTATCTAGCACCCCTAGACACATTGCAGGATGGGAGCTGACATTTTATCAGGGCTGGAAAAATCCCTATTTTCTGCTTTTCTGTACTTTTTACCTGCGCTCAGCTATTAATGCCTGCTTCAGGCAGGCATTAATAGTTGAGCGATGAATGTGAGTCTGAGACGCACATGTATTTTTTTTTGCAAGCAGTGAATGAGTAATAGCCTCATTCACATGTATTTGCATGTGATCAGTGCTATCCCATTCACTCGCGTGTTAAATTGGCACTGATCCCCCTATTGCATTAGGGGGTGGATTAGCGCCTATTTAACCCGCATCTGACTGTGGATTATACAGTGCATTCGGCTGTGCGCACTGTATCGCATCAGCCCCTTTGTCAGTTAAACACACTCCCAATGCCCCCCCCACCCATTACTCCATCAGAATAGGAAAGGGATGAAACCCCTAGTAGCACAAGTATAAATGTGAAATGTCATTTTGCTGTCTTTATTGACAGGTTATTAAATTCTGAATCCTGATGTCATATTCAAGATTAAAAAGGAAGAGGAGAAATATTTCCCTCAACGCTGGGAGCGGGAGGGAAAAGAAACCATGAAGGACCCCCCCATTAGTAAGTAAATGTTCTGCATTTAAAGGGCTCTGCATTTTCACATCACATTTGTAGATTTAAAATCCCTTTCCTAATATAACATTAGCAGGTCCTGGGTGACTCCTTCTAGCCAGGTTTGTTTTCTCATCCCAGGCCTTCCCATCGTAACGTCTGTGTTCTCACTGAGCGTTAAACAAGAGGAAGAGCTGCCCTTCATGGACCCTCCTGAATCAGAGATTCCTCCTCCTGTAACAGGCGAGTATCAGATTCCTCCTAAGGTCAGCCGGTGCCATTTACGAGTTCAGCAGTGGAAGGGCACCAGGTCACCCTCCTCTCTCATGCCTGATTCCCTACGCTGGATGGGTTAGTCTGGCTTGCAAGCGTGAAGAAGTGATGGTTGCTGCCGGGGCTGCCAGGGGCCCATGTCCAGTGAGGACAGATTTGCTTGATCTAACCTCACAGGCATAAGGGTGAGATCCTGTCCCTCCCTCCACGTCCCCTCTGCCCGCGCTTCTCCCCACCTTCTCCCCTGAGCCTGGATCCGTCTCTCGGGTTCGCTGCGAAGGAACGGCTGGGACCGGGCTGTGCTGTGCCCCGCCCCCTGCCATCCAATCGCAGCAAAAGGAAGGGGCGGGGCTGCAGCAGCAGAGCTCTCCTGTGATTAGACTCCGACCCTGCCTGTCTCGCCCTCACAACCATGGCGGAGCTGTAGCTTCCGGTCGGTGATCGAGAGCTCGGCCGTGCGCTCCGAAAGCGGGCAGCGGTCACCCTGCCGGGAAAAGCCGCTTAGCATGGAAGGAGCAATCGGGGCTAAAGCTGGGGGGAAGGGCGGGTTCTGGCCCAGGCATGAGCTGCGCTTTACGGCCTCCCCCTCCCCAGGCTTTAAGCTTGCGAGTCCTGCAAACCGTGCAAACGTCCCCGGGTTTTAAGCGGCTCTTCCCGCCAGCCTGCTCTAACTGCTCCGTGTTCACGGTCTGATTGTGACAAAGGTGTTTGCATGGAACCAGAAATCGGTTGAATAAATAAATAAATGAATGAATGAATGAATGAGCGAGGGATGCGATTTGTGTGAGAGAGAGATTTCTCAGGGCAGTGCTGGACGGTCTGTGCTGGCAATAGATAGACCTGACGGGAGGCGTAAATCCCCCGACAAAGGTAAGGGGGGGGTTTAGACAGGGCCGGCCGGGTGGGTTAGGTAGGGGAAGGGAGGGGAAGGTGAGGGGAGGGCAAAGGAAAGTTCCCTCCGAGGCCGCTCCGATTTCGGAGCGGCCTTGGAGGGAACGGGGGTAGGCTGCGTGGCTCGGCGCGCGCCGGCTATACGAAATCGATAGCCTTGCGCGCGCCGATCCAGGATTTTAGCGGATACGCGCGGCTCCGCGCGTATCTACTAAAATCCAGCGTACTGGAGCGCCTGGAGCGCAAACAAAAGTAGGCTATTCGCGCTCGTTTTAAAATCCGCCCCTTAATGTTTGTTTCCATAGGCGATGAGGTTTCACCGCGCACTGTGTGTGTTAGAAAGATTCTTTTATTTTAAGAGAGAACATTTCATTCTTGTGATTGCGGGCGAGTAACTGTTAATCACTGGAGGGTGTAATACAAGAGAGTCGGGGAAAGAGGGGTGAAAACACGGAGCCTCTGTCCCCGGCTGCCTGGCGAGTGCAGAGCCTGCTGTGAAGGGATGGACCACAGGCTCCAGCAATGTCGCGGGCCTGCAGCCGTCCGGATGAGATGCACAGGGGATGGAGCAGTTCAGGGCAATACGGAGAAACAGGCTGGATCCTTTACAACTATTGGGAAGTCCTAGGAGAAGTGGAAATCCTAATATTCTGCGGGGCGGGGGAATAAAAGAAGGGCTGGGGATATTGTTCTGTACTTTGTATTGGCTGTTGATTGTTGCTGATTGAATTGTGATGGATAGAGGTGTTGTGGACTTGCTGTTTTCCTGATAAAAAAAAAGTTTATTGTAATAAAAATCATACAGAAGTGTGTTTAAATAAAACAGAGGGTAAATGTGAACCGTGAGACTTGTGGCTTATAAGTGGCTTCCTCTGAGCTCTGAGCCACGGTGGGATCTTGGGAGGCTGTAGTACTCCTGGTAATGATATCTTTTCCCATGTGGTTGGGGGAGGCGTTTCTACTCCTTGAAAAGGTCAAATATAAGTTCCGAAAAATGCTTATTGTGAAAGCCTCGCTGGCTCAAGGGTTGAGCGCCGGTTTCCTATCCGGGAGGTTGTGGAATCGAAACCCCACCAGCTCCGTATCACCGCGGAATGGAACATCCTCTGTGCGCGACAATGGCCCAAATTTTACCAAAACTTCCTCTTCTTGTTGCTTCTGATCAGTAACATCCTCTGTCGCGCACAGAGGATGTTCCATTCCGCGGTGATACTGAGCTGGTGGGGTTTCGATTCCACAACCTCCCGGATAGGAAACCGGCGCTCAACCCTTGAGCCCTAGAGGTGACAGGCTCTGTATCCCTGTGCCCATCCCCTGAGCCCTCCCGTCCCCAGTGCCCTAGAGGTGACAGGCTCTGTATCCCTGTGCCCATCCCCTGAGCCCTCCCATCCCCAGTGCCCTAGAGGTGATAGGCTCTGTATCCCTGTGCCCATCCCCTGAGCCCTCCCATCCCCAGTGCCCTAGAGGTGACAGGCTCTGTACCCCTGTGCCCGTCTCCGCATGACTGTGACTGCGTCTCCCCCTGCTTCCTTTCTTAGTGGGTAGAAAGCGGCTTTTCCACGCAGTGGTGCTACGAGAACTTCATTCAGTTCCGCTCAATGAGACAAGCCCGGGACGTGCGGGAACAGCTGGAGGGGCTGATGGAGAGGATCGGGGTAGACCTGGCGTCCTGTGAAAGCGACAATATCCTCATCAGGAAGGTGAGTGCCAGGGAATGGAGGGGGTCCTGGGCGGCTCTGAAACCTGGTTTATGCCCTTCACCTATCTTCCCGGCAGCATTGTACGTGCGTTTGCCCAAAGGAGATCAAATTCCTGCATGGAATCCCCCCCCCCCCCCCCTCCCAGTCCTGCTGTTTCCCCTTTTTTAAAGTCACAAAACCAAAATTGGTCAACTGGTCATATAACTTGCTCTTCTATAAACTCATAAACATTGGCCACTGTTATCCCTTCACAATGCCTATCAATGTAAATGATGAATACATGTCGAAGGGGCATGTCACATGTGGTTCATGAGACATGTGCCCACAAGCTCTTACATCTGGGCTCCCATCAAAAAAAAAAATATATTTTTTTTTTTTTTTTAATTGGCAGAACGAAAAGAAAGATCTGTACAAGGCTAAGAGAACACACAAGTTGTCTTAAAACAGCCAAAATGACAGCTCCCTTGGAATCACATTGCATTAAATATGCTCGTGATTTTTCTGATCTGAAATGGAGTATTTTGGAACAAATCTTCAAATCAGATAGAGGAGGAGATATACAGATCTGTTTCAATAAGCTGAGAACAATTCTGGATCTTTTGCGCTTGATTCGATTCATCCCCCTGGTTCAAATGAAATTATAAATTGGTATTCCCTGTAGGTACCAGGATCAGTCCAGACTGTGATATTTCTCTGTCTCCAGCAGATGGAGGTGGTGCAAACCCTGCAGTCTTGACCTGAATTTATGGTTGGGACTATTTCCCTTTAAAAAAAAAAAAAGAGGAAAATTGCAATTGACAAGGAATCAAGCTTTAAAAAAAAAAAAAAAGTCAGAGAACAGCTTTAAAAAAAAAAAAAAAGAAATTGCAATTGACAAGGAATCAAGCTTTAAAAAAAAAAAGTCAGCAGAGAACAGCTTTAAAAAAAAAAAAAAAAAAAGAAATTGCAATTGACAAGGAATCAAGCTTTAAAAAAAAAAAAAGCCAGCAGAGAACAGCTTAAAAAAAAAAAGAGGAGAAATTGCAATTGACAAGGAATCAAGCTTTAAAAAAAAATTGCAATTGACAAGGAATCAAGCTTTAAAAAAAAAAAAGTCAGCAGAGAACAGCTTTAAAAAAAAAATTGCAATTGAGAAGGAATCAAGCTTTAAATAAAAAAAAGTCAGCAGAGAACAGCTTAAAAAAAAAGAGGAGAAATTGCAATTGACAAGGAATCAAGCTTTAAAAAAAAAAAAAGCCAGCAGAGAACAGCTTTA
Source organism: Rhinatrema bivittatum (assembly GCF_901001135.1). NCBI lineage: Eukaryota > Metazoa > Chordata > Amphibia > Gymnophiona > Rhinatrematidae > Rhinatrema > Rhinatrema bivittatum. Next base: position 27,917,655 of record NC_042633.1, on the reverse strand, counting down.
AAAAAAAAAAAAAAAAAGAAATTGCAATTGACAAGGAATCAAGCTTTAAAAAAAAAAAAAAAAAGTCAGCAGAAAACAGGACTTTGGGGGAAAAAAAAAGCCTCCTAGGGTGTTCCCAGCGAGCCATTCCCCCCCGGTAGGAGGCTGAGGAGCTGGGGTAGGTTCCCCCGCAGGGCTCCTGCAAGGTAAGGCTCAGGGGAAGATACCGGTGATCCGGTCCCTCTTCTCGCTTCGCTGCCCCGAGCCGATTAAAAAAAACAAGAAAACCCAAAAGAGCAGCCTGCCGTTAATTTTTGTGCGATTCAAATCGGGGCACATTGTTTTTTTTTCGCTAACCGCACTTCCTTCGGCTTCCTGCCGCGATTTTACAGCTCCCCCCTCGCTGCCGCGGCCATCTCGCTGTACTGCCTGCGGGGAGCCTGTCCCCAGACTCTCCTGTGCCCCTCCGGCGGGGAGGGCAGCTCTTATCCTACCAATTGTCTTTTCTCTTGGTTGAGGAACTGTTTTGAGGTTTGATTGTAATGATCAGGTGGTAGTTTTGGGGCGGAGGACCTGATGGAGAACTGCTTTGCGGTTTACATGAAGTTCATGACTGGGCACTCTCAGGGCAGAGGACCTGATGGAGAACTGCTTTGCGGTTTACATGAAGTTCATGAATGGTCACTCTCAGGGCGGAGGACCTGATGGAGAACTGCTTTGTGGTTTACATGAAGTTCATGAATGGTCACTCTCAGGGCGGAGGACCTGATGGAGAACTGCTTTGCGGTTTACATGAAGTTCATGAATGGGCACTCTCAGGGCGGAGGACCTGATGGAGAACTGCTTTGCGGTTTACCTGAAGTTCATGAATGGGCACTCTCAGGACGGAGGACCTGATGGAGAACTGCTTTGCGGTTTACATGAAGTTCATGAATGGTCACTCTCAGGGCGGAGGACCTGATGGAGAACTGCTTTGCGGTTTACATGAAGTTCATGAATGGTCACTCTCAGGGCGGAGGGCAGAGGACCTGATGGAGAACTGCTTTGCGGTTTACCTGAAGTTCATGAATGGGCACTCTCAGGACGGAGGACCTGATGGAGAACTGCTTTGCGGTTTACCTGAAGTTCATGAATGGGCACTCTCAGGGCGGAGGACCTGATGGAGAACTGCTTTGCGGTTTACATGAAGTTCATGAATGGGCACTCTCAGGGCGGAGGACCTGATGGAGAACTGCTTTGTGGTTTACATGAAGTTCATGAATGGGCAGCCTCAGGGTGGAGGACCTGATGGAGAACTGCTTTGTGGTTTACCTGAAATTCATGAATGGGCACTCTCAGGGCGGAGGACCTGATGGAGAACTGCTTTGTGGTTTACCTGAAGTTCATAAATGGGCACTCTCAGGGCGGAGGACCTGATGGAGAACTGCTTTGTGGTTTACATGAAGTTCATGAATGGGCACTCTCAGGGCAGAGGACCTGATGGAGAACTGCTTTGTGGTTTACATGAAGTTCATGAATGGGCACTCTCAGGATGGAGGACCTGATGGAGAACTGCTTTGTGGTTTACCTGAAGTTCATGAATGGGCACTCTCAGGGCGGAGGACCTGATGGAGAACTGCTTTGTGGTTTACATGAAATTCATGAATGGGCACTCTCAGGGCGGAGGACCTGATGGAGAACTGCATGCTAAATTACCTTTGTTGAGTCTGTTATACTACCTGATTGTAAACTAGCAGTTATAGGAATAGCAAATAATGGAGGGGAAATAGTTCCTGGTTGAAGACTACCTAGATATGCAAGGGTTTTTCTGGTCAGGTGATTTTCTCCCGGGCCATGTTTGATTGAAGTACCTTATAAAAGGGGCAGTGTTGCAGACACCATTTTAAGACCGATCTTAGTGGCGTGAAGATGTGGACCTGGTTCTGGGCAAGGTAACAATGTGTGGATTTGGCCCCCCCCCCCACTTGAGGCAGACAGAAATTTGAACCATGATATCGTGTGGGGGTTCGATTGGACATTTGATGACAAGATAAGTGCTAAAATACTTTGATGCTCATTTGAAAAGGAATTTTTGTTCTGTGACTGTGCGGGACTGTTTTGGGTGATTTCTAAATATTTTTGAAAAAATACAAAATAACATTAAAAAATATAGATAGGATTAGATAAAGAAAAGTGGAATTTCCTCCTGAATTGGCTCTTTTATAAAATTGAAGAGCTTAGGGTTGTCGGTCCCATATCAATGTGTGCATAAAAAGTTTTTTACATAAAGTATGAGTTTATAAAAGATCACGTTATATGACCAGATGCCCACTTTTGTTTTTGTGAGTTTATATGACTGTGTGGGTCTCTGGACTATGTTTGTTGTTGGGACTTTTGTGAATTGATTGGACCCTTTTTAATGTCGCCATCCCCACTGGGGCAGATTTTAAAAGCCCTGCTCGCGTAAATCCAGGCGGATTTACGCGCGCAGAACCCCAGGACGCGCGTAGGTCCTTGGGTTTTTGGAAGGGGGCGTGTCTGGGCGGGGCCGATTGCTGCGTTATGGGGGCGTGGTGAGGCATTTCGGGGGCGGGACCAGGGGCATGGCGCCAGCCCGGGGCGTTCCGGGGGCGTGGCTGCGCCCTCCGGAACTGCCCCCGGGTCGGGTCTCGGCGCGCCAGCAGCCCGCTGGCGTGCGTGGATTTATGTCTCCCTCCGGGAGGCGTAAATCCGTGGATAAAGGTAAGGGGGGGTTTAGATAGGGCCGGGGGGGTGGGTTAGATAGGGGAAGGAAGGGGAAGGTGAGGGGAGGGCGAAAGAAAGTTCCCTCCGAGGCCGCTCCGAAATCAGAGCGGCCTCGGAGGGAACGGAGACAGGCTGCGCGGCTTGGCGCACGCCGGCTGCCCTCCGATCTAGGATTTTAGAAGATACGCGCGGCTACACGCGTGTCTTATAAAATCCAGTACGCGAACGCGCTTTTTTTAAAAATCTACCCCACTCTGTTCAGGTTACCCCATGCCTTCCAAGAAGCTCAGTGCTTTGTTACCATTCTCTTGCCACTAGGGATCCTCTGTGCTTATTCCATGGCTTCTGAAATCTGTCACAGGAGGGCAGACGTTGTAACATACTTGTTAAGGGGATTTACAGTTGGTATAGAAGGCTACAGTGGTTAATAACTTTATCCAAGTGAGGAACACTGTACAAATAGTGCAGTATGGTTTAGATATTTATAGTGATGTGATAGTGTGAGTATATGTATGTATATTACACAGTTTTTCATGGGGTTCATGTCAATCTATAAACAATTTAAAAAAAGTCCAGGTCCACGTAGTGCAAGACAGGTTAAGGCCTGTGTGCAAAGTACTTAGGTTTGTCATTGGCTGATCTTGGGCAGTAGCCAGTTCCACAGTGTTAGGACTGAGCCTGCAGAGGTTTTTTCCTGGTGCTCATGAGGCTGATAGGTTTGGGTGGAGGCAGCACTAGGAATGCCTGAGTTTATGGTTGCAGATGGGTGAGAGGTAGGTTGGTGTCAGGTCTTTCAGTGTTCTTATCGGCTAGGATTAGGAATTTGAATTTAGTGTTTGCAGGGTTTTTAGAATGGGGGTTATGTGGTTAAATTTTCATGTTTATCATGCAGCCTGCAGCATTGGGATTCCAGCATAGAGGTTATTACAATAGTCTCAGATAACAGTCACAAAGGCATTCTCATCCAGGAGGTGGCAGAAACATGTTTTGGATACTGCCGGGAAGTTGAGTCTAGAATAAAGTCTAGACTTGAACTTGGGAGCTGAGGATTAGTGTTGTCTCAGTCCATAGATTGTCTCTTTTTTTTTTTTACTTAACATTTGTTTCCTTGTAAGCAGCTGACAATGTTTGTTATGCAGTGGATGACTTTGGCAATGGTTAAGTTTGGGTTTGTGCTGAATGGAATTGTAGCAGTACAGCATTTGATGATTTCTGAGTTTGTCAAGGGGCGCGGGGAGCCATGTTGATGTCAAATAACATAGGTGATAGGATGGAGTCATGTGGTAAACCACAAGAGAGCTGCAGATTTGGGTATTGGTATTAGAGGAAAGATGCTCTTTGAGGTCCCTACTACAGAGGTGGGTCCTCTTATATGGACCCATGATCCCAAACACTTTGTGGTAAAAGATCTTCAGCTAAAATGACAGGAATCAATGGCCCCTTATAGACTAACCAGATTCTTAAAGCATGAACATTTGAGGAGAGTTCCCATCATCAGAGACACATCCCACAATGTGGCGTTGCACTATATCACACGTAGGGCTTGATCCCCCTCAGCCTCTGATCTCTCTCTCCCTCCTTCCCCTACAGGCCATTACAGCAGGCTACTTCTACCACACTTCACGGCTGACTCGGGGAGGGTACAAGACCGTGAAGCACCAGCAGACGGTGTATGTGCACCCCAACAGCTGCCTGTTCGAGGAGCAGCCACGCTGGCTCATCTACCATGAGCTGGTCTTCACAACCAAGGAGTTTATGCGGCAGGTCAGTGCTCTTTCCTCACTTTGAGCCATTGCTGTCTTTTACCTTATGCTCCACGGTCTCCTCTCACTCTTCTTGGAGAAGGAAAAGTCCATAATACAAATGCATTATGAGCCAGGTAGACTAAAGAAAGCTAACAAAAAATAGATATACTTTTTGGGAGCTGCTAGGTACCTGCAAACTTGAACTGGCCCCTGTCAGAGACAGGATGCTGGGTTTGATAGATTTTGGTCTGATCCAGCATTGACATTTATGTTCTTGTGTCAGTGGTAGAAAGTGACTCCCCTACAGATGGGAGCACAGACACACAGACAGGTCTAAAACTAAGATGGAAACTTGGCTGTGCCCCATCCTCAGACACACAGTACCAGGCCTAAAACTGAGGTACAGGGAGATGGGTGGATTTTCATCTGACAAACTTCAGAAATTAGTTGGCTAAATCCTTAATGGATAAAATTTCCACCTGTATCCCATCAGTTAAACGTATGCACCTTAAAGAGCCGTTCTCAAAGCAAGGTTGCGTACCTGTAACAGGTGTTCTCTGTGGGCAGCAGAACAAATCAGCCACACAAATGGGTGACCTCATCTTACTGTTATGGACAAAAAGAGCGAGAAGTCTTTCAGAGCATGCTCAGGGGTTCCCACGTTGCTGCTGTACACGAGCTACCCTCAGTTCTTCAGGAGCTGTGCTTTGGCTTCTGGAAGGCGAGTGAGATTGTGTGGCTGATTTGTTTTGCTGGCTGTGGAGTACACTCGTTACATATAAGCAACTTCATTACCTCTGTGGACAATCAGCCAGAAAGAGCTACACAAGTAGGGAACCCCCAAGCTGAAGGGTTGCATTAAATAAGAAGTGGGTAAGAAAAGCAGAGGTTGAAGCTACCACCTGAATAAATTCCAAATTGCAAAGACCTTAAGCTAAGGAAGGATACAGGAAGAAGGAGTCTTGTAGTTGCATTTCGGCCACGTCAAACTTGGCTCCCTTGGCTTCAAAGATTGGCTGAAGCTGCACCAGGCCATTTTCTGCTCTTGCCAGTATTCCCAGTTCTGAAAGCTTGGATATTGAGAGCAAAGTAGTGATGGTAGTTCTGTTTTCAAATGAAGTTAAAGAACCTGCCACTAGAGGCTCTTATAACTTCAAGTGGAACATATTTTTGGGTTGGGATTCCCCTATAAACAAGGATCTTGTACAACCTCTCCGCCTCTCCTACATTTCTGTAATGCAGGCCTAAAAATGATCTCTGTCAGGATTAATTTTGTGTATGAGAGAGAGACAGGATCTGTGTGTGTGATTGAAAGCTTGTGTGTGTGCAGTTGTGAAAAGACAGACGGCGTGTGTGTAAATGTGTGATTAAGAGCCTATGTAAGTGAGCGAGCATGTATGTACGTGTGTGATTGAGAGCTTGTTGTGACAGAGGAGAAAGTTGCAAGCAAACCATCCCTCCTTCTACTAATTCAAAACAATCTCAGAGCACCTGGATATCAAATATTCCCAGGTACCCAGAGCAAAGCATTTATTTATCCTTATTGTGTCTTGAAATATTTTATTGGTATCTCGAAATGTTTAATATGATTGGATAGTCCATTTGAAATAAACAGCTGTTCTTTTTGTTAGTATGGTTTTACTGCTTTGCTTTTTCTATTTCTTGATTTTGTTTTATAAGGACTGGTGATGTTTCTCTTTTTCCTTTGTTGCACTGCATACAGAGACTCTGGCTTGTTGTAGTTTCCAATTCAGTTTTGTCTGCGTGCTTCTGGTTCTACTTTATGGCCTCCTTATTCTTGGTTAGGTGAGGGTCTGCACAAGTGACTGAGGTGAGCTATTCTGGTGTGTAGTTTGGGTAAGGCTCTATAGCAGTCTGGCTTGTTCCGTCTTCCTAATAGGAGGCATACTGGTGTCTTAAAGCCTGGTGTAATATTCAGTGTTGCCTTTTCTTAGGTAAGGCAGTTACTGTTTGAGTGCTGGAAATTGGTGCTGGTTACTATTTATGCTATTTCTGTTCAGAGTACTTATCTTTCCCTTGTCATTCTTAACAATAAAAACAATACTGGGCCTTTATTGGGAACCACTGGCCTAATGTGCACATATAGACATGTCCAAGTCTAAGATAGAGGGCAATTGTACACATGTCCTCACTCTAAGGCACCCTATCCTCACTTTTTTCTTTCAGTGCAAGCCTATTTAAAAATGCTTTTTGTATTTTTACCATACACAGATCATTGAAATAGACAGTGGCTGGCTCCTGGAAGTGGCTCCTCACTACTACAAGTCCAAAGACCTGGAGGATGCTTCCAGCAAGAAGATGCCCAAGAAAGTAGGGAAGGCACGGGAGGAACTGGGCTGAGGCTGTTTATTTGCTCCAAGGCTGCAGCAAACATTTGTTCTACCATCCTGCAACACACACCGGATGCTGGTCTTGTACCAAGCAAATGTGTGGCCATAGCACAGGCTGGGACTCGTGTCCAAGTACAGCCTGATTTCTGAGTGCTGTCAGTAAAGAAAAGAAACTTTATTTGGGTTGGAAGCCTAAGAGTTAAGTGCGAACAGCTCTGCTCATCCCCGAAACAAGGATTTTTATTTTATAAATGAAACTAGCCAGGTTCACTGGCCTCTTGAAGGTGAGCTAGAGAAGAAATGGGTGTGTCCCTGCCACCCAGAGTGCAGGAAGCTTGGTCTATAAGATGGCAGCCTGGGCTCTCATGCATTGTACGCAGACCTCTCCCCGCCATACCAGGCAATTTTACTGCAAATAAAAACTCGGTAAGCAGAAAATGGATGCTCCTTCTAGTTTAATTATGTACATCACACTTCTCTCTCTCTTGCAACACAGAGGGGTTCTTAGTAAGGAACATGCAGCAGATGAGGACTGTATCACAGAGGCACCAGGCAGGTGCCAAAGGAAGAGGTGAACATGCAGCATTTGCGAGTATGTACCTGTGGCATCTTGACAAGTCATAAATATACACATGTATATATTACACACATAATGTGAATGTTATACGTCTATGGCCACAACACAGTATCCATTTTTGTTAGGCTTATTGTCTTCTGGGTCAACCATCAGCCCATGTGGCAATGCCCTAAAGCCAAGCTGCTTCAGATAAACCATTCCTGAAATCTGTTTTGAAAAGATTTTGGTACAGGCTTGGGAAAAAAATGTTTCCTCTTGTGGTGCACAATACCTAGGGTTTGGAGAGCTGGGCCACACACACTGCCCCCATTAATGAGAGTCCGACAGGTAAGGAAAGAGGCTGTAGAAAAATACCAGGTACCATGCATCCTGTACCTCAGTTACCAGACAGTCCTGGCTCTCAGCAGTGCTTCTGCCCAGATCTCCAGGACAGATGCCACAGTAGAAAGTTGAAGGCAGGTCTGTTCTCTGCTACTCCCAGAGCCACCAGCAGGCCAGCTAACAAGCTCTTCACCCTGATCACAGGGGGTTGGGCTGGCATCAGCTGTGTGGGAGAGACATTTATTAGTATAAGTGTTTTCAGTAATTAGGCTACCTATAATGATAGGTACTCAGAATCTGGACACCTTAAATAGGGGAAAAGCAGAATGCATGTGACATTCCTTCAAATTTTTGTAGGGTTATGTTCCTTTAAACTAGGTTTTTGTTTTTTTTGGGGGGGTGCGATTTTTATCTAACTACTGTCCCACACAATAGCTTTAAAAAATCCCCCAGAGGGGAAGCAAACAGTCACATGTTGCTAGCATACTTGAGTTGTTCTATATCCCAGCACAATGATGGCATCAGCTCAGCAGGTCACAAAAGAAAGTGATACACTTGCATCTGAAGCCCCTTTCACTCACCTTATCAACCTTGTGGCGGTAGATCAGGCCCCACATAGAAGGTGGAATATGCATCGTAAGAGCTGGAAAATAGAGGGAATGGTAAAAGTGGGGAGGGGAACACAGAAGCGGCTGTAAGGCTGTGGCCATCCCCCCAGCTGTACTCACCTGTACAGCTCTGCTTTATCCCTCTTGTAAAAGCGAAACATAAGGACGTGTAGGGGCAGACCTGTCACCCGCCAGCGAGCCTGGATTGTCCAATTCTCTGGGTGCTGGGTCAATTTCAGCACCTCCATGTGCAAATCTGCAAAGTAATTCCAAGCCAGGAACCGGCAGAGCGTGAGAGCAACCTGATACATAGCACGACCCCTACAAAGACATACAGCAGGGTAAAAGAAATGAGGTACACAACTCAGCCTCTAGGACAGGCAGAGGAGCCACAGCAGCTTAGTATACAGCTTGACCCCTACAGAACAGACCAGCAAAAACTGCTCATGCCCTAGAGATCTGCTCGGTACACAGCTTGACCCCTTAGAAAAGCAAATGTGTGAGATTCACACTACAGTGTAACCCTTAGATGAGTGGCTCCCAACTCTGTCCTGGGGAACCCCCAGCCAGTCAGCTTTTCAGGATATCCACAATGAATATGCAGGAGAGAATGTGCAGGTTTTGGAGGCAGTGCATGCAAATTCTCTCTTACATATTCATTGTGGATATTCTGTAAACCTGACTGTCTGGGGGGGTCCCCAGGACATGGTTGGGAATCACTGCCTTAGACAGACAAGTGAAAAACAGCTTGACCCCTAGAAGAGAACAAGCAAGAGCGACCCAGTATGCAGAGGGTAACCCCTAGAAAGAGAGACAGGTGAGCACGGCCTGGTCCACAGCTTGAACTCTAGAGAAACAGATGGCAACAGACATCCTGGTTACTGACCGTGTCCTCAAGTACAAAATCTCATTGTGAAACTCCACATCTTGTGTGTATATGCCATAGTCATGCGTCTTCAAGAAGAAATTTGGTAGCTGAGAAGAGAAAGTAGAAAAAGGATCAGCCGCTTGGTTGAGGCTCCTGCTCAAGTGTGGGATACAGATTTACATTCTGCAACAGTATAAAAGCTCACAACCCTGACACATCAGGCCCTCCACCACACAGCTTGTAATTTGACAACTCTACAAACTTTTTTGTTATCTGCAAATTTAATCGCCTCACTCATTCCCCATTCCGGATCATTTATAATAAAGTGTATATTAAAAGCACTGGTCCAAGTGTGGATCTCCGAGGCATTCCACTGTTTTATCTTTCTCCACTTGAGAAAACTGACCATTTAATCCTACTCTCTGTTCCCGATCTTTTAGCCAGCTTGCAATCCACAGTTGAGAAAACTGAGGATAAGTATAAGGACACAAATGAGGGTTCAGTCCTGCACTGCAATTCTGGTCAAACTCTACAGGTTGGGACGAAGGTCGCTAGAACATAGAAATACAAAGATAAGGACCGCAGGAAATTTAGCCCCACCTGATTTATTTCCTGATATAATCAAAAAAAGGGGTTCTGGGTCACAGGTTAGCTTAAGCAATTTTAGATAAATAGTCAATGAGATAAGATATCCCTCAAAATTGGAAGCAGTTCTATATTATATATTGTGATGAAGTGCAGCCAGCTTTGAGGCAGGAACACCCGGGCTGGATCCATGCTGGGAGAACCCGGAGCCGAGTTAGGCAGCAGAAAAGGGACTACTACTCCCAGATTCACGGAGGCCCAGCTGAGCCAATGGGCAAAGGAGGACGCTGAGTATGCAGCTGAACCGAGCCCCTGTGACTCGGACACACCCGAACCAATGGCGGTGGAGGAGGAGGGCGTGCCGGAGTGCTACAACTGGCCAGAAAGGCCGAGCTCCTCGGAGGAGGAGATGGACACTGATTCCCCAGCAGAGGAAGCCGCTGACTCCAGCGTGGAAATGGAGTGAGTGACACTGCTGGGGGGGGGGGGGATTTTGCCTGTTTGGGGATGTTTTACTTTGTTTTGCTGCACCATGTTTTTGTTAAAGGAATGGGAAGGCCGTGACCCGCTGCACAACTGAGAGGAGTTGGGGGCGGGTTGTGTGACTCCCAGGCAGGGCAGTTGTTTGCTGGCTGGAGAAGCCAGGCGGTGTTGGAACCCACTGCGAGTTGTTTCTGTGACCCACCCGTGGTCATCGGGGAGGGAGCTATAAAAGAAAGGACTGTTACATTCTGTCTACAAACTGTTTTGTATTTGTTTGCTGGGGAGCCCGGCTGGACTGGCTGCCCGGCACCTGTGCAGACCCAGCAAGGGCCTGGAGGCCTACGTCCAAGCCTAGAAAACTGAAGTACAGCAGAGCTCGGTAGCGGAGATCCCTGGGGAAGAAGTGGTTTGGGGACAGTGCGGCGCTGGACTACCCTCCTGTGAGTGACGTCCTACGGGACAATATACAGTACACACACACCCATATTTTCAGTTTTGTTTTGGGTTTTTTGTTTTGTTTTTTTTTTACTACTTAACCCATTATGTCCCACACATTTTTTAAGATGGTAGGAATTAGGAAGGGAATGGTTAATAGAACGGAAAATGTCATAATGCCTCTGTATTGCTCCATGGTGAGACCGCACCTTGAATACTGTGTACAATTCTGGTCGCCGCATCTCAAAAAAGATATAGTTGCGATGGAGAAGGTACAGAGAAGGGTGACCAAAAGGCTGAAGAGGTTAGGGCTCTTCAGCCGTCTCCTCTCCAAGCTGAAAAGTCCTAACCTCTTCAGCCTTTCCTCATAGGGGATCTGTTCCATTCCCCTTATCATTTTGGTCACCCTTCTCTGTACCTTCTCCATCGCCTCAAAGCTGGCTGCGCTTCATCACAATATATAATAGAGAACTGCTTCCAATTTTGAGGGATATGATAGAGGTCTTTAAGATCATGAGAGTTCTTGCACGAGTAGATGTGAATCGGTTATTTACTCTTTCGGATAGTAGAAAGACTAGGGGGCACTCCATGAAGTTAGCATGGGGCACATTTAAAACTAATCGGAGAAATGAAGTTCCCTGTTTATGCTCATTCAGCCAGTTCCCTGTGTTGTTTTTTTTCATTGAATTAAATGTTGATATGTGTTACGCTGTGTCCGATAGGTGGCCACACACTTTCCGGTTGCAATAACTGAAGCAGCGACTCTAACTCGGACGGGGCAGTGACCGCACCGCACGGTCGGGGAACTGCGAGTACCTGAGATGCCGTAGACATTAGATGTATCATGGAGGGAGACTGCCCGCTCCAGGGTCGGCTTCCGGGAGGGTTGAGGAGGTGCAGAGTCGGCGGCAAGCTTTGTGCTTTACGCAAAAAAAAAAAAAAAAGAAACTGAGGTTATTACTGGTTTCATTAATAGTCCTGAAGCCCCTGCTCTCTTGCATAACAGCCCTACCCCAGTGCGAAGGTTGTATTGGGTAGGTATGGTGTGGGGGGAGGGATCTCTAATCATTGAGTTGTTTCTTGCCCTTTAAATCAGTTGCTAGGCAACAGCAAAGCACCAGTTCACCAGAAATACTTTAAAGACTCCCATTCCATAGCAGCTTCAGCCATTCCGGCATTTACTATGAGCTTAATCAGGCACACAGGGAGGGGGCTTATGGATTGTGGTAAATTAAGATCCCAGTCAACCAGGGAATGGGCTTAAACTGGGAGTCTAAATATCCACCCGGGTGCCTTGACAGAGGTCTTGGGGCAGAGCCGAAGAGACTAGAGGACTCCGTTCCCAAGGACAGGATGGAGCTGTCCTGAGTGGGGTGTGTTTTGTTTTTTTTTGGGAGGCGTGGTTTAGAAACATGAAAATAAGAACATATTGGAGGTAACTTTCAAAGGCGTTGCGTGCGGAAATGTACCCTGCTACCGGGACACTATTCAAAAGCCCACTCACTGGAGTGAGTGAAGATCAGGCCCGTTGGTTGGCACCTTTGCCTGTAAATCTAAAGCGACCGAAGGCATTATCTATCACCTCCCGCCATGTAGTCCTCCGGCTCAGAGGAGGCTGAACTGCACTCAGCATTTATGGGCAGAAAACAGGGCTTTGTAGACCCAGCATGATTTCTGGGCATAAGAGAGGATTTATGCACAGAAGACGCTTGCTGGAGCAGGACACATCGGGGACGCGCACAGATCGGGTTCAGGCACCCTAGAAGCAGGTGTGTGTGCGGGTGGACGTTTTCGGGTCAGCGGGCTTCTTTTTTTTTTGTCTGTTTGCTTTAAGTTCCTTACGCATCAGCGTCCCGTTAGCTTATTGCAGCGGGAGTTACGTTTTGGTTGGGTTGGGTTGTTTTTTTTTTAGTGCGCGCCTAAAGAAGTTGAGCGCACTTTTCCCTGTACGTATCAGGATCAGTCCAGGACACCTGGGTTGTGACTCCGCACCAGTAGGTGGAGACAGAGCAAAACTTGTGGGCGGAGCCATATATAAGCCCCTGTGCCAGTCACAGCCCCTCAGTCTTACTCTGTCTCCAGTAGGTGGTGCAGGTGCGGTCACAGCCTCTGCCTGCACTGATTGTGGTAGTTAGTCAGATTTTTCGGATTTTTCTCTTTTAAATTTGATTTTCTTTTAAATTTGGTTATTTTTTAGTGAGTAGAGTCCTGTCTGCCCTGCCTCCCAGGGGGGCTGCGAGGTTCTGAGGGGACCACCCCCCCCCTGGTTGAGGCCGCTGCTAGGGTAGAGGACCCGGCTTGCTAGTAGCAGCGCTAGGGGTTGACACTGGGGAGCCCGGTTCACTCACCCCTCTTGCAACAGGGCTCCAGGACCGTGGACAGCGACAAGCGGTAGGAAAAAAAAAAAAAAGTTTCTATTTTCTTTGTTTGTGCCGGCTCTCTGCTACTTAGTGCTGCCGCTCCGGTTTTTTTTCGGGGGGGGGGGAGGTGCTGGTCGCAGGGGGGTAGTCGCAGCGTTATTTTAGTTTCGTTTTCATTATTTTTTTCTGTCAGCATTGCGCTTGTATTTCCCGCATTATATTTTTTTTTGCTGCCATGCCTCGCGGCTCGGCGCGCGCGCGGCTTTCAAGGGACGGCCTCTGTGCTTCTTGCCTCCCGGGCGATGAAGGCTCGTCGGGGGCGTCTCGGGGGGTTCGTTCTCGGGCCGCGCGTTCGCCACCGCGCGCCAGTGCTCTGCCGGACAAACAGCAGGATCTTTTCCCGCTCAGCGCGGGAGTGGCGGCCATTTTGGCCACAGGCAAGGAAATCAGGCGGGAGCCGGCAGGGAACTCTGCCATGCCTCCACCGCTTTTTCCCGCAGTCAAGTCTTGCGGGGGGGGTCGCTCCGGAGAGGTCTCGGTCTCGGGAGGGCTCCGGACTCGATTCCTCGGACTCGGCTTCTTTTTCGGAAGATTTTGCGCTTCTTCTACGCAAAGTCCTTAAGTGTAAGCGCAGCAGGCGCAGGCGAAAAGGAGCCTCCGAGGGGGGCCCTAGTAAGCATGCCTCAAAGAAGCGGACGACTAGGGAAGCCGAGGGGTCCGCCAGACAGCCCCCGCGGGGGAAGCAATCCCTGCGGAGAGTCCCACAGGACTCGGAATCGGAGTTTTCCTCCTCGACGGACACGGATCCTGCCGAAGAGCCCCTGAGGGGGGCTGAGGACACGACGGCGGACGGCTCCTCTCAGCCTGGAGCGAGCAAAGGAGCTCAGGCCGTGGAGGGAGATGATCCCAAAGTGGTCCGCCTCTTCCGTAGAGACGAACTGATCCCTCTGATCCCGGCCATTCTTCAGGAGCTAGGAATTGAGGCTCCGCCAGTGGGGGTCCGTCAGGAGGCCAACATGGATCCGGTTCTGCTAGGTCTCACAGGACCGGCAGTGGCTTTTCCTTTTCATTTTTCGTCCATGGATATTTTGTTTAGAGAATGGGATACGCCGGAGCTGGGTCTGAAGGTCAGTAAGGCCATGGATAAACTGTATCCACTCCCTGAAGATGCGCTAGACCTCCTCAGATTTCCGAAAGTGGACTCAGCAGTCTCGGCGGTGACAAAAAGGTCTACTATCCCGGTTACGGGAGCGACGGCCCTCAGGGATATCCAGGACAGGAAGCTGGAGGTACAGCTTAAGAAGATTTTTGAGGTGTCCGCTCTAGGGGTGCGGGCCGCTATCTGTACTAACTTTGCAATGCGGGCTAGTCTGCGCTGGGCCCAAGTTCTTCAGGCGAATGCTGGTCTATCCCCGGAAGAGGCGTCTCAAGCTGATCGACTTGAGGCGGCAATAGCGTATGGAGCAGATGCTTTACATGATCTATTGCGGACCTCTGCCAGATCCATGGTAGCGTCGGTTTCGGCGCGTCGCCTTTTGTGGTTACGGAACTGGGCAGCGGATGGCTCTTCTAAAGCTCACCTTGGAGCACTGCCATTCAAAGGTAAGCTGCTATTCGGCAAAGAATTGGATGACCTGATGATCTCCCTAGGAGAGAACAGGGCGTTTAAGCTGCCCGAGGATAAGTGCAGAGCGCGGTCCTCCTTCTCCTCCAGGTCACGGTTCCGTGGTTCCAGAAAATCACGTCCTCCTCGTTCCTCGGGTCCCTCGTACAGGTCTTCTTCCTCCCGGACCCCTCAGTGGCAGCAATCCTTTCGAGGAAAGCGGTTCGGCAAACAGGGAGGAACCTCGACCATGGGAGCTCACAAGGGACTGCAATGAAATGCGGTCGGTCCAATCCTCGCCTCAGTCTCTGCACGAGATCCCAAATGTCGGGGCGCGGTTAACGTTGTTTTTCGAGGATTGGGCCAGAGTTACTTCGGACCAGTGGGTCCTCGACGTGATAAGATACGGTTACGCATTAGATTTTGTTCGAATTCCAGCGGACAAGTTCCTAGTCTCTCCTTGCAAAGCTCCGGACAAGAAGGTGGCAGTGCTAGACACCATCCGGCGCTTGGAAAGCTTGGGAGCTATCGTTCCAGTCCCGATCCATCAGCGCGGCAAAGGCCGTTACTCCATTTACTTTATAGTCCCAAAGAAAGACGGCACATCAAGGCCGATCTTGGACCCCAAAGGCGTAAACAGATGCCTACGCGTTCCTCACTTCAAGATGGAGACGATTCGTTCGGTAATTGCTTCGGTAAGGCCAGGCGAATTCTTGGCTTCTCTGGACCTCACGGAGGCGTACCTGCACGTGGGAATTCGGCCGGAGTTCCAGAAATTCCTAAGGTTTTGCATTCTGGGGCGGCATTTTCAGTTCCGGGCGCTACCGTTTGGTCTAGCGACCGCTCCTCGCACGTTCACAAAAGTGATGGTGGTAGTAGCGGCGCAACTACGCCGAGAAGGTCTCCTGGTTCATCCTTACCTGGACGATTGGTTGATTCGCGCAAAATCCAAGCCTCTGTGTCAGCAAGCAGTGGCCAGAGTCCTCCAGGTGTTACAGTCTCTAGGCTGGGTGGTCAATTTCAGCAAGAGTCAACTGGTACCGACTCAGACCCTAGAATACCTCGGAGCTCTATTCGACACGAGGAACGGCAAAGTGATCTTGTCCCAGGAACGCAGGGACAAGCTACAGTCTCAGGTGCGGCGATTGCTCTCTCTTCACAGTCCTCGAGTTTGCGATTATCTGACGGTCCTGGGCTCGATGGCTTCAACACTAGCCCTGGTTCCCTGGGCGTTCTCTCATCTGCGGCCGTTGCAGTCGTCCTTACTATCCAGATGGCGGCCGGTCTCGGAGGAGTTTTTCCTGCCTCTTCCACTCGAGGGCCAAGCGAGATCCAGCCTCCACTGGTGGCTCGACTCCAAGCATCTATCCTGTGGAGTGTCCCTGCTGGTACCCAAATGGACGGTAGTGACCACGGATGCCAGTCTCTCCGGCTGGGGAGCAGTTTGCCTAGGAAGGTCGGTCCAGGGGCTATGGACAGCGTCTCAAACCCAGTGGTCTATCAACCGACTAGAGACCAGAGCGGTCCGTCTAGCTCTCCAAGCCTTTTTACCGTTACTAAGTGGAAAGGCGGTCCGAGTACTATCGGACAACGCAACCACTGTGGCCTACATCAATCGACAAGGAGGGACGCGGAGTCCACAGGTGGCTGCAGAGGCACAGCTCTTGATGACCTGGTCAGAACAAAATCTCAGCAACATAGCAGCCTCTCACATTGCCGGGGTAGACAATGTACAGGCGGATTTTCTAAGTCGTCATCACCTCGATCCCGGAGAGTGGGAGTTGGCGGACGAAGCTTTTCGGCTCATCTGCAGGACATGGGGAGTTCCCCACATGGATCTGATGGCCACATGGGACAACGCGAAGGCTCCACGATTCTTCAGTCGGCGTCGAGAACGAGGAGCAGAGGGCGTCGACGCTCTGGTACTTCCATGGCCGACTGATGTACTTCTTTACGTGTTTCCCCCGTGGCCGATGATAGGCAAGATTCTTCGGCGCATAGAGTTGCACCCGTTTCATGTGATCATGGTAGCACCGGAATGGCCGCGTCGTCCGTGGTTCGCAGATCTCATCCAGTTGTCAGTGTCGTTACCCATTCGTCTCCAGGGGTTCGCGGGGCTCCTACGTCAGGGCCCCGTCTGTTTGGAGGATGCGGATCACTTCTGTCTCGCGGCATGGCTTTTGAGAGGAATCGTCTGAAGAAAAAAGGTTACTCAGACGCGGTGATAGCTACTTTGCTGAGGTCCAGGAAACAGTCTACGTTTTCTGGCTTATGTCCGGGTCTGGACGGTTTTTGAGGATTGGTGCGTGCAGCGAGGGTTGGATCCCTTTTCTGCTTCAGTCTCAGATATTCTAACGTTTCTTCAAGCCGGTCTGACCAAAGGCTTGGCGTGCAGTTCGCTACGGGTCCAGGTGGCAGCTCTTGGTTGTTTGCGGGGTAAGGTCCAGGGAACCTCCCTGGCTCTTCATCCTGATATTTCCCGTTTTCTTCGAGGGGCTAAACACCTCCGTCCTCCATTGCGTCCCCCCTGTCCGTCTTGGAACCTTAACTGGGTTC
The DNA here is from genome assembly GCF_901001135.1 of Rhinatrema bivittatum. NCBI lineage: Eukaryota > Metazoa > Chordata > Amphibia > Gymnophiona > Rhinatrematidae > Rhinatrema > Rhinatrema bivittatum. Next base: position 27,900,460 of record NC_042633.1, on the reverse strand, counting down.
TTTCCGCTCTAAGCTCTGCTCCTTTTGAGCCATTGAAGCGTACAACTATTAAGGACCTTACTTTGAAGACGGTGTTTTTGGTGGCAATTGCCTCGGCTCGGCGTATTTCGGAATTGCAGGCGCTGTCCTGTAGGGAACCGTTCTTGCGGATTTCCGATTCCGGAGTATCCTTGCGGACGGTTCCTTCCTTCCTTCCTAAAGTGGTGTCGTCTTTTCACGTCAATCAGTCAGTGGAGTTACCGGCCTTCAGGGTCGGGGAGTCCACTGATCCCCAGTTCAAAGAACTGCGAAAGCTGGACGTGCGAAGGTCTCTTCTTCATTATTTGGAGGTTACTAATCCGTTCCGGGTAACCGACCATCTGTTCGTTTTGTTCTCAGGGCCAAAGAAAGGGGCCGCGGCGTCCCGCACAACGATTGCGCGTTGGCTTAAACAGGCTATTGATTCAGCGTACTTGGTAAAGGGTAAGCCGCTTCCGCAGGGTCTTCGGGCTCATTCGACTCGTTCCCAGGCTGCGTCCTGGGCGGAAGCTTTTCAGGTATCGCCTCAGGAGATTTGCAGGGCGGCTACCTGGAAGTCGATGCATACTTTTATCAGGCATTACCGGTTGGATATCCGGTCTACCGATTCTGGGGGATTTGGAGAGAGGGTACTCCGAGCGGGACTCTCTGCTTCCCACCCTTGGTAAGTTTTGCTCTGGTACATCCCAGGTGTCCTGGACTGATCCTGGTACGTACAGGGAAAGGAAAATTAGTTTCTTACCTGATAATTTTCGTTCCTGTAGTACCAAGGATCAGTCCAGGATCCCGCCCGCAGGGCTTCGCTACAGTAACGGAGAGTCCGCTCATAATATTTTCTTAGTTCTGCTGTTAGCTTGTTTAGCTCTCCCGGTTGGGGAGTCATGTTCAAGTAGGAGTTTGGTGTTAGTTTAGTTAGAAGTGAATTTTTCTAGCCAATTTTGTTACTTGGTTGCATGGCTACTTTGACATTACGTATGACTGAGGGGCTGTGACTGGCACAGGGGCATATATGGCTCCGCCCACAAGTTTTGTTCTGTCTCCACCTACTGGTGCGGAGTCACAACCCAGGTGTCCTGGACTGATCCTTGGTACTACAGGAACGAAAATTATCAGGTAAGAAACTAATTTTCTTTATAGGTTAATTCAATGGATATAATCCAGGTAACATTAAATTGTTTCCTGTATTTTTCACAAAGTTGACAGAAATGTGTGACTTTATTTTTTCTTCTCTTCTGTAACCTGGATGAATATGTGAAACATTGATATTTCTTGTTTGTTTAAACAAAAATTAATAAAGATATAAATTTAAAAAAAGAAACTAATTTTCCTTTTGCACGCACGTTACTACCATCGGGCCCCTTTGCTTGCTCACCTCTGAACCTGCCTGAGAAGCCCGCTCTGCTTTTCCTACCCAGAGGGCCATGGCCACGCCTTGAACCCGTCTCTCACCTTTTCTTCTCTTTGAAGCCGCAAGCATTGAGAGGACGTCCGAAACCCCCCCTGGCTAACTTGCCTCCCCTTTTACCCCAGTAGCTCCGACCCATAAAATCTCCTTGATTAGACTAGAAGCAAAGTTACATGGTAGGGGACCCCCGGCGCACGTTCGTGCGCGGGAACACTTACACGCAGACTCCGCCCATTCCCCACGAAAAAATGTTATGCATGTACCAGGAGATATGCGTGTACGCGCACGTTTTTTTTTTTTTTTAAATCTGTGCGGCGCACGTCTGGCCGAGTCGCGCACGAATCTCCTGGCTTTGGCGCGCGGCGAGGATTTAAAATCCACCAGGACACTGGCGGTTTTTCCTTTTGAAAATCTCCCAGACATGAGGTACCCAGTGACAAAAGAACCTGCGGCCTTTGCACCTCCTGTTCCTGCAGGCAGTGAGCAGCTGTGAAAATGTCATTCTGTGCTCGCACTTTACATCCCCACAGCAGGCCCCTTCACAGACCGTACGCTTTGGCGACATGAGTCGGGGAAAAGGTGGCAGCTGAGACCAGTCCACAATCCTGTGGACACGCCCCGCTGCAGGACCAGGCCAACCACAGGACTTAGCCCATGATCTTCCTCCTAAAATCAGACACAGGAGCTGCCCAGAACCCTCCTCTAGAACCACATCCCCTACCGCCTGCCGTTCTCTCCCAAATCAAAGACAGAGGAGCAGCCTCTAATCCTTTTCCACAACCAAGTCATCACACTAACTCAGAAGTCACCACTAGAATAGCCCTAACTTCTGAACCAAGATACAGAACTGGCCAAAATTCAGAGGGAACACAAAGAGGCCTATTTACTAAAGTACATGGAAAGCACACTTTAATTTGCATTTTCCATACGTCAGTATCGCAAGAGGAGCATACTTTTGAATTTTGGGACCATCAGGGCAGGAGCTACAGGCGTTCGGCTCCTGCCCTGGCGACCCTGAAGCTGCTTTTCAGGGTAAGGGGAGGAGGATGGCAGTTTTTGTATGCAGGTGCGTGCGGGATCTCCTGGCCAAGGGGCATTGCTTGGCAGCAGAGTAGGGGGGCAGGTAAGAAGGCTTAACGCTCGAGGCTACTGCCCCATTAAAGCTAGAGGACCAGTGGGGATTCAAGAGCATCAGCAGCTGGAGTTGGAAGCTCAACGCAGATTGCAAAGTTTATTGTGATCTGCCATAAACTATTTTAATATTAATGAGCTGCTTTTCAGGCATTTGCATGTGAATGCAGCTCAGTTAAATTGGCTGGGTGCTTGACCTCAGCTTCTCATGTTATCAGTACGACGGAAGCGTGCGTTGCCGCTAAACACGCTTTAATGCAATTTTTAATGCACATTCAGCGCCAAATAAATACAGTGTTTTCATGTGTTTGTGCACTTTTGTAGAGAGATCCCAACGTCCTAATCCTGAACTAAGTCACCATTAGGAGTAACCCACAATGAGCTTGGAACAGGCTTTCACGCAACCCACAATCCCGATCCCAGGATCTGCCCATAATTCTCTTCCTGGAGCAAGAACTGTAAACCGCCTATAACCCTTCTATTGAAACCCAGCTTATGGGGCAGCCCACAACTGTACCCCTCAACCAAGCGGCAGGGCCCGCCCGCCATCCTCCTCTTGAATGAAAGCTAGAGTCCCTCCATATTTCACCCCCTCTTTATATGTTTAAGATTGCTGCCGGGCTAAATCCCTTTTCTTACCTCATTGGTTGTAGATGAAGTAAAGCACAAGTAACAGCCTGACTTCTGTCCAAATCCTTTCACAAAGTTTGCAGATGTTCCTTCAATTGTCATTTGAATCTGAAAAACACACAAACAAAAAAAAAAAAGAAAATATTGAGGTGATAATCACGCACCAGGGTTCCCTCCCCAAAGCTGCAGTCATGGGCTCGGAGTCCAGCCACTGGGTGTTGCCGTGGGCGATGACTGGCCTGGGGCTGCGAATGCTGACCCCTCACCATCCCCAACCCTAGCTGGCCCAGGGAGCAGAGTCCTGCCCTAAGGCAGGCTGCGCCACTTCCACTGAGTGACCAGGCCACCCCATAACCAGTTCTTTGTACAACACCTGCGCTTCGCCAAGTGTACAAATCCTGAGGCAGCCAAGTAAGAACGGATAAAAGCCTCATGGCTCACACGGCTCCTTGAAGCAGGGGCTTCCCAACGGAAGATGCCTTGCTCACCATTGTATACTCCTTTGGACACGTGCTCTGGTTTGAAGTCCAGGCCAGTGCCGTGAGTGGACGTGAGCCAGATTCCGCCATCTTGGTTTCGGATGCAGGAAATCTGAAGGGAAGTATTGAGAATAATGTGTAATTTAAACAAAAAGACACATCCACCACAGAGTCCCCAGTTGGGTTTCCCTAAGTTACCATGAGTCCAGAGAGCAGTTTGGAAATCAGAAGTGGTAATGTTATGGAAACTCCTCCCCTCACAAGTGGATGGTGAAACTCAATTTTTTGTTTGAGAGGAAGCTGCATTATTCTTTAGCCCCAAAACATTCAGAATTGTTAGATTTCCTGGATTGTAAGCCCTCTGGGGATAGAGAAATACCTACAGTACCTGAATGTAAACCGGTGTCATAGCTCAATTGAGATCGAATGTCGGTATATAAAATAAAATAAGTTTGTTAAATAAACTTATTTATAAATGAAGAGTGGGTGACTCGCCAGAATGATGGCTACTGCCTGGAGTCAATACCCTTATTAAATAAACATACACATGCTTACTGTGACTCCAACATCATTCTAGCTTCAACAGCAAGAGGAAATGTGGAATAAAGGATCTGCACTCACAAAGAGGGGAGTAGCTGGCTTGTTACGGCGGTTACTACCCCAAACCAAATAAGCCTGTTACTTCAATTTCTATGCAAATACAGCATAGTTCTCTGCTTCACCGGCAGGGGAGAAGAAAAAACTGATACTACACACATCCAGCAGAGCTCTCTGCTTCAACGGCAGGGGAGAAGAAAAGAGGGTTCGCACTCACAAAGCGGGGAGTAGCTGGCTTGTTACGGCGGTTACTACCCCAAACCAAATGTGCCTGATACTTCACTTTCGATGCATATCCAGCATGGCTCTCTGCTTCAACAGCATGGGAGAAGAATAAACTGATACTTCAAGCATATCCAGCATAGCTCCCTGCTTCAACGGCAGGGGAGAAGAAAAACAACCAATAAGGGCTGTATAACATAGTCTGAGTAAAACAAATAAGCATGGGTGTAGCTTGCTTATTGCGGCGGTTACTACCCCTACTACCCCTAACTTATCAACTAGATACTTCACTTGGATGCAGCTCCATCACTGCTTTCTACATTAATGGTGGGGGTGGAAGGGAAATAGAACCAAGAGCTAAGAGAAACAGATAAGTATGAGAGAAAAAAAATGTGTGAAGCTTGCTGGGCAGACTGGATGGGCCATTTGGTCTTCTTCTACCGTCATTTCTATGTCATTTCTATGTTTCTAAACAAAATATAAAATCCTGGGGGTGAGCAAACTTTCTGTGCTAGGGCCCTCCTCCAAGATGGTTTGATATGTGTGTGTTTCTCTGTTTATCTCTCTCCCTCTATATACCTTCTCCAGTGTAACTATATCTTTTTTGAGATGCGGGGAACAGAATTGTACATAGTATTCAAGGTGCGGTCTCACCATGGAGCGATACAGAGGCATTATGACATTTTCCGTTTTATTCACCATTCCCTTCCTAATAATTCCTAACATGTTTGCTTTTTTGACTGCTGCAGCACACTGAGCCGATGATTTCAATGGATTATCCACTATGATGCCTAGATCTCTTTCCTGGGTGGTAGCTCCTAATATGGAACCTAACATCGTGTAACTACAGCAAGGGTTATCTTTCCCTATGTGCAACACCTTGCACTTGTCCACATTAAATTTCATCTGCCATTTGGATGCCCAATCTTCCAATCTCGCATGGTCCTCCTGCAATTTATCACAATCTGCTTGTGATTTAACTACTCTGAATAATTTTGTATCTGCAAATCTGATTACCTCACTCATCCTATTCCTTTCCAGATTTTTTATAAATATATTGAAAAGCACTGGTCCAAGTACAGATCCCTGAGGCACTCCACCATTTACCCTTTTCCACTGAGAAAACAGATCATTTAATCCTACTCTCTGGTTCCTGTCTTTTAGCCAGTTTGTAATCTACGAGAGGACTACAAACTTTTAACCATGAACCTTCATTCACACTGAAGATTATTCCATTTTTGTTTAAGTTCCTGACCCTCTTCTCTATATAAATAGATCAGAGCTTTCCAAACTGAGTGTCACGACACGTTAGTGTGTCGCCTGCAGTGTGCAGGTGTGTCGCACAAGCTCGGTCAACTCAGATGCGAGTTTGGGCTTTTTTTCCCTCCCCTAGAGATTCACTTTTTTTTTTTTTCAGTTCGTGGGTTGCTTATTATTGGGCAATTTTTGCTGTCAATCGTGCTTTTTTTTTGGGCTTGGTGGGTGGGACATGAGCCCAGCTGTCCCTGTCATTGGCTGCTGCCGATGAGGCCTGGCCACGAGGAGTACCCACTGCAAGCAACAGTGTCTGGTGATCATGGAAGGTGTTATGCACCACAGCAGGCTTAAACCCTGAAGGGAGTGACGCACTAAACTGGCAACAACCAAAAAGAAGAGGAACAGGAGTGTGGGGGCCAGACTTGTGCTGGGGAGGGGGGAATGAGTGTGTAGGACAATTTGTTTTATTATTGTTATTCATAAATTATAACATTAATCTTGGAATATTATATATTTAATATAAATGAAACATTTTCATGAGATAGGTGGTGGGGTGAAACATTTTATGTATATGTTTAAGGAAACATACATAAATTGTCAAAATATCTTTCGTTTGTTTAACCTTTAACCTCTAGTTTGCTAGTAGACTGAATTACTGTTTCATGAAATTATGTTTGTCTAAACAGTGTGTCACCAACATGAAAAGTTTGGAAAGCTCTGAAATAGATGATCATCGCTTAGGCATATCCAAACTAAGCACTCAGGCCAAATCCGGAACACCTTTGTCTTTGAAAAGTTGCATTATGTGCCGCCTGCCAACGTTTTGACCACCCTCGCAAGTGGCTGCCATCAAAGACCCAAACCTCTGCCTTTGATGGCAGGCTGCAAAGTGTGATGTGGTGATAAGGTCAGGCAGGGAGGGTCGGTCAGTGGCAGCAGGCTGGGCTGGAGATGTGATTGGCTTGCTCAACAAAAATGTGCCAGTCAGAGGCATATTATTCCAGAGTCTCCGATGCAGGCCAGTTTTAAAAGCTTGTAGGAAATCCAAGTAAGCCACACTTGTATTTTTGTAGATTTTGTTAATTTATCATTGCTCTATGTACCATTGGCTGTCTCAGATGTTGGTGTGTTATATAACGAAAGCACAGGGAAAGCGGAGAAAAAGGCACACACGTTTAGATAAACAACAGCAAAATGATGTGCGACAATTAATTGTACTGGACACCACCACTTTAGAAAAACATTAGTTTTTTATTCTGTATGTGCACAAGGGTTCAATCTCAGAGTAAAATGTTGATTGGGAAAACCCCGACACGGCCGTGTTTCGCGTCAGGCTGAATTTTGGTTTTCCCAATCAACATTTTACTCTGAGATTGAACCCTTGTGCACACAACTGTTGTGTGCACACACAGAATAAAAAACTAAATGTTTTTCTGAAGTGTTGTCCACTACAATTAAGTGCCGCACATCATTCTGCGGGTATGTTATATAAACCAACTCGCCCTCGACACCCCTCCCCTTTAAAAAAAAAAGACCAGGTATTATCATACCAAAGAAAAAAAAAAAAGGCAAATCCTAGGAGCAGATCTTCCAGCGTCGGGGGTGAGGAGAAAGGACAACACAGACTACTCCGGTGGCTACCTGAAAAACCTGAGCTCTCTGAGCACGAGGAGCAGTTGTCACTCCTCGTTAACAGAGCCTAAGTACCCAGTACATGAAGCCCAGAATGCGTCAGACATGACCAGCAGGGAAGATGACGTCAGAGACAACGCCAATGTTGCTGTCTAAGCTCTTCCAGCTGTCAGCGAGGTGACGTCATAAATCAGAGGAGACTGAAGGAGATAGCTTGAAAACCTAAGATCAATCATTACAACCGCATAAAAAGTAGCGCCCCCGATACTAGCCTGCCGCTGACGCGGGAGCAAGCGGGGTCCTGTTATACAAGTTTCCCTTACCTACAGCAGGAACCCGCAGACAATCTCGGCAGCGCCGGGCGTACACACCAGGAAGTGAAGCGGGCGGAATTCTCGCAGCCAATCCGAAGGAGCCAACGCGTCCAGCCAATCAGAGCGCTCCCAGAGCCCGGCCAACGCGGATGGCGCAAGCAGTCCAATGGCAGCGCTTGCTCGCGCCTCCCGCCTTTTCGCGCGCCGGGATTGAGTTCCGTCTGTGCCGCGGCCCCGCTGAGCTGGTGAGAGTGGGTTAAGTGGCTTCCGGTAAGTAAGCTTTGGGTTTGGAGGAGGTGGGTGACCGCAATTAGGAGGTTTATTTTATTTTTTTGCCCTTTCTCCCTACACCCAGGGGGAGACGAGCTCCAGTCTGTGCCTAGGACTGTGTTCTGGTTTTTAGGATATCCCTAGTGAATATGCAAATCTCTATGCATATTGGACCTGGGCAGGGTTGGAGTCACTTTTTCAAAATGATGGGGGTGTACTTAACTCCAAACAAATGACCCCTCCTTCCTCTTGATTTGATAAAGGGGTTTGCTCAATAACGGAAGTGCTCAAGCACCCACTCTACATACACAGGCCTGGATTTGGCCATAGGCAACACTGGTAAACAGGGTTTTTTTTTTTCTTGCCTGCAGGCGTTTTGGTGTTCCAAATAGATTTTTTGATGCTGATCACATATATTACTTCGAAATTTGTACATCAGGTTTTTGAGAGACGGCCAATTTGGTGTTACAATTGTGAAATTTTAAAACAATCTCGTGTACATCATATATTCTCATGCTGGACAGTAGTTTATGATTTTTAAAATTCATGTCATATTTTTACAGCCATAAATAAGCACAGTAACAGAGATTAACTTTTTTTTAAAATACACCAAGAAACTCTGTCTGATTATTCCAGAACTGGCTCGCGTAAGCCCCAGCTCTGCTGCAAGATTCCAGCTTGTTTCCATGATGAAACAGTCTTATATAAGCAGCTGCAATGAGTAGTTTCCTATGCAACGTCTGTGTGAATGAGCGAATCATATCGCTAAAACTGTTTAAAGCTTGTGGATTTAATTTCATATACTTTATGAATTGTCATGCCAATGTCATAATAGCCGTGACACGTTTTGTTACATCTGTGGTGAGTTTACTCTCTGGCCGATACAGAAAAAAGTGCGGGATAGCCGGCGAGCGCACAGGCCACTCTCCTGTGTGCGCGATTTAGTATCAGCCTGCATGCAAATGAGGGCCCGTGGTAAAGAGAGGCACTAGGGACACTAGCGCGTCCCTAGCACCTCCTTTTTGACAGGAGTGGCTGCTGTCAGCGGGTTTGACAGCCGACACTCAATTTTACTGGCGTCGGTTCTCAAACCCGCCGACAGCCACGGGTTTGGAAAATGGACGCTGGCTAAATTGAGCCTCCATCTTCCAACGCACGGGCCAATTTTTAATTTTTGGGGCCTCCAACTTAATATCACCATGATATTAAGTCGGAGAGTGTACAGAAAAGCAGTTTTTCCTGTATGGTGCGGGAATAACTAATAGGCCCATCAACATGCATTTGCACATTGAGGGCGCTATTAGTTTGCAAGGGGGGGGGGGGGTGTTGGCCGCGCATTCGATGTGCTATTACCCCTTACTGTATAAGGAGCACACTGTACTGTATCGGCCTGTCTGAAAGCACAGAAAAGGGGTATCACTTTTGGGTTGGCCACCTTTTCCAAGGTTATAGTGGTGGTAGCAGCAGTGCTGAGAGAGGATGGCATTCTGGTCCACCCGTACTTAGACAATTGGCTGATTTGGGCCAAGAGTCTGGAAGAGAGCCTTTGGGTCTCACGCAAGGTGATCTCCTTGCTACAGGACCTAGGTTGGGTGGTGAACTTAGCCAACAGCTATCTATAGCCATTCCAGACACTGGAGTATCTCTGTGTTCAGTTTGACACGAAGCAAGGCAGGGGTGTTCTGCCGGAGGGTCGCATTCAGAAGCTGATGGCATAGGTGTGACTATTCAGGAAAGCACAAGAGCAAAGCCAGCATGCAGTGTGTATATGTATAGGTGCATAACCCACTGGTGTGGATTAATTTAAAGAAAAAGGAAATTATCTGGTAAGTAGTAATTTCTCCATGGACACTGAAATTTAAAGTTTTGTCTCCAACTTTTTCAGACAATTTGGGGTGCATATATAAAATGTTTACCTATAGAACTGCAAGTAAGATTTTCATTGCCTTGACTGCACTGAAGCGACATCTTGACTGATTGGGGTATGTGATTCTTTTAAAAGAGAGGGAAGGGGAATTTAGTAAATTGACAAAGATTCTTGTCTGTTTCAGGAGATGAAGAGTTAAGAGAGATAAAAAAAAAAAGCAGGTTAATGCATTGACAGATTTATCATAGACCCTTTTATTTTCTAGGTAACGGTAAGATTAAGCTGGCTCTGGGCACAATAAATCATTTGTGCACCATGAATATGATGGGATATACTATCTGGTCGGCAGGGGAGTAAGCTTAGGATGTGTTTTAGAGTGGGTTACGTTTCCCATTGTAAATCACCACAAGCTTCTTGGTAGTGGTATATAATAAACATACGGTTTTAATCACAGACTCTGGAGATATTACTGAGGTGGACAGAGGAATGATGCATGTAGGTTTGATTATTCCAACCAAAAATTTAGCAGGTGCAGATGTCTGCAGGTAGTTTGTTTTCTCTAGGAAAAGTACCCCTGCAGTATTGTTTTGATTATTGCTGCAAACATGGATAAAAGTGCCTGCAGAGTTTGCCCCCAGGTGCTCAGTTTTGATTTACCCCTACATATTTAGGTGCAAATAGGATTTGGTCATTGCCCTGCTAGCCCTTTGCTATGCATCTTCTGTGGCATAAGAGGTGCTGTTTGATACTGGCTGTGCCAGGAGTATTGCAGTGCAAAAGGGCTCATTCTCATTTTAAATTCCCTTTCCTCTTCAGACATGGACTGTCTGAGACATGGGTTCTGTTCTCTCCAGCAGGTGTGCTTTTGAGTTAGGGCTGTAGCTTCCAGTAATTCCCAGCCCTTGCCAACCCAAAGAGCAGAAACCAGATTTGAGAACTGAATCTGATTTTCACTGCCTATAGGCCATAGTGCCTCCTAGCTTAGATCTGTTCTCTTAGGAAAGGGGAAGGACTTTCACATTGGTTTTTCTCTCTCACTAAGGTATGTCTGCAGGAGAAGAAGGGAAGCCCCTGTGTAAAGCAGGGACAAATAGCAATGATGACTCCAGCCCTGGGAAAGCTACTGGTGTCAGATCCAGCTCTAGAAACACAAGTGGCACCAGCCCCAATAAGATATCCCCTTGGAGATGCAGGCAAGAAAAGATGAGGACCAGTCCATATCTTTCTCCAAGAGGATGCAATTTGCAGAGTAGACGATGTTCCTGGTGTCGCTCCAGTTTAAAGGGCAGCAAACTGCGGCAGTCATTGCCTCCCATTCACCAGGACCTCACAGGTGAGCCCTTGGCTTTTTTTTTTTAGTCAAAAATCCATTGTAACTGCAAAGAAACAAAGATAAATGCTGGTTTATGGAATTAAAATTAGAGGTTGCTTTCTGAACTGGTTTGGTGCTTTACTGGTTGCAACAAGCTAGGGATGCAGACCTGAAGCTTGTGCTGACATTTGTCGGAGCTCATCTTGAGAGGAGGCAGCTGGAGGGTTGGGCTTGCAGCTTTGGAAGTCAGGACAGGGAATTTCAAGCCTCCCTGAGACTCACGTCATCCCACTGCAATTGCTGCAAATTCTCTTTTAGTGCTAGTCCCAACTGTCATGAAATGCTGTCAACCAGGTTTCCCTGTTACCAATCCAGAGTGACTTTTAAAGCTATTTGTGGGTATGTTGGCATTTCTTTACTGCTTCCTGTATGTGCGTCTGTGCTACTGGCTAACCAGACTTCAGTATATGTTCTGGCTGCCTACCACTTGCTTTATTTGCACCCTTTGGTCTAGCCACATGGCTAGACCAAAGGGTGCAACCTGAGGGACAATGGAAGGGCCTTTGAGTTGCTACTGCATGGACCCACATGCTTTTGGATTTTTATTTAGATGAAATGATCCTAGAAATTACTTTGCCAAAATGTACAATCTAAGTTGAGCCCAAGGAGCATAGTAAAGAGAGAGAGGTGAGGTGGTTTGACAGAGGGAAAGGAACCAGAGCCCTAGCCATGTTTTATGGCTAATTCAACCTGCTTGTCAGCACAGAAATATATTTGTGTATGTGTATAATATGTCTCTATTCTACAGAGACAAGAAACAGAACTGGCAAAATATAACTATTTAAAAAACAAATAGTTGCTATAACAAAATCCTAGAACACTAATGCACTCAAATTTACCAAATTTTATTTAAATACACATTTTAAACAAGTACAAAAACTTATGACATGTCGGTGTGCATTAAGATGAATCTTAGTGCCTTCACACCACATCAACCCATTTGAATAGTATCAAAGTATATAGTCTTTTGGATAAAAAAAAAAAACCAACTCTCAACTCCACAATGAGTAGCAAATCAAAGAGCGATTCAAATCTTGTTGCCGAGAACTGTTCCTCGTTCTGACAAGAGGCCCTTTGTTTTGCCAAACGCCTTCCACAGGGGGGAGAATGAAAGCAGAGAGGACCCAAGTGGGTTTTCCCTATAGATCACAGAGAAGTTAATCCCTTGTACAAACTGAAAATCAAACAGTGGACATGGACAATTTTTTCCATTCAATGAAGATCTTTTTCAACAGTCTGTGCCTTGTTCTGAGTTTCCTGATTAAAACAGTAAGAGAAGGAAAGCTTTTCAGGTAAAAGGCAAGCTCGAGGAAGCCTGAAGAATATATGGGCCCACAGGTGTGCATGCAATATTTAAGAATTGTTAGCACTGCAGCCTCCTGTCAACTTGTGTCCCCCTAAGCCAACAATTCTTTTTAAAGGGCTTAGCCGAGCTATCAGTTTGGAACTGCCCGAGAGGGAGAGGCTCTCACTGCTGTTACAATCCTGTTTCCAGGTGATGTACCACCCTTAGCTTTCTAATAAAGGCAATTCTCTGATCTCTAGTTCTGTTCTCTCAGAAAAGCTCCACTAAGATAAGTCATGGATGGGGGAAAACAGATGAACATTCAGCAATATGGTGATGCGAGCAAGCAGAGCTGGTCCTTGTGTTATTCCACTGCATATATGGAGTGTTAGTGCCTCAATAAAAGCAGGGGTTAGATCTCTGAAAATGCAGTGGGTAAAATCAAGACTGGTCCAGCTTGTTCCACCGGCCATGGAGCTTCCTGCTCCCCCTAGGGAGTCAGAGTCACTTTCAGCCCTTTAAACATTTCTGATAACTTCTGAGTTTGCCACAAGCCCAAGGTTTTTGAATATCTGGATAAATGTTATCCAGCTAAGTAGGTGGTGTTCTGGGCTGGAGTTAATTTAGCCAAATAACTGTATTCAGAGTTAGCCTGATAGCACCACCCTCAACTAACCAAATAAAAAAAAGCTGTAGTGCCCCTGAGGCTAGTCCTCTATTTCTAAAGATTTTATTTTTTAAAGCAATCACCAAGTCCCATCCTAACCTTCCTGAAACCCCAGGTGGGAGGAGTGTCTTGTGTGTTTCTGGACAGCAGTGGTGTTATGTGCTTCCAGTGGGACAGTCAGAAGTGGGTAAGACACTACTGTGCTCCCAGCTGGAGCCTTAGTGATGTCTATAAAGGCATACCTTGGATGGAGGGGAGAGGCTAGCTTTGGGGCACTGTGGCTGCTTGGTTTATTTTATAAATTTGGTGGGTTAGGGGAACTGGACACTAACCAGCAGAAATCTTTATTTTTTCCCCCTTTTAATATTAATGTTTCAGTACTTAAGCATATATTATTTGAATATAGCCAATTAGATAAAGTTATCAGGGTACATGTACATGGATAACATTGAATCTAACCAGTTATATTCAAACTGAGCTGGCTACGTTTAAAAGTAATCTGGAAAATGCCTGAATAACTTTTTAGTGAGTGTTGAATACACTTTATAATGTATCTGGCTAGCTGGATAAGTTCTTCTGAATATTGGCCTCCTTACATAATTTAATCAGCTAATGGGGTGAAAAGGATGAACATCTGATATATCTATTGTGCAACTTGTTTTACCATACCTCTGCTAAAACCACAACATCTGCCCTGAACAGGTCCTGGTAAGATGAACTATAAGTCTTGTAATAAATGCATCTTCTCTTATTTATTCTTTGTAAACCAGGACCGATCACTTGTTGGTAGGCACTAGGCTGGATCATTAAGGGCTGTGTCAAACACCTGGCTTCTATTCCTAGGCTGGCTGGGCACATGCCATGTATAACCCCTAGGTGGGAAGGAGTTGGTCATACCTGTTGGTTGGACTTGTGATGCATGTGTTCCGGGATTTGGAAGGAGCTGCAGTTTGTGGCTTCTGGCCTCAGACATCAGTGCTAGGTGTAGCATTATAAAATCCCCGAGTAGCTGTAAAGGAAGTCTTATGGCCAGAGCCCCTGGTTTCCTGGGGCAAGAGTTAGTAAATTCTGAGAGATTTTTCAACGTGCTATGGCAATTCTGTGGCAAGTTAGCATAATTGTGTTCTGCCTCCGCAGGATATTTAATGTATGTTTCTTTATTACACTACCACCTGTATCAATTTGTCGTTTCTTAGCTTCTCTTCATGTTGTAGAGCTTACCTTCCTTATTGGTTATGGTTTAACTATTGCTAAGCTTCTGGATGGGAGCTGTTTGCTCCTCTAAATCCCTGGGAGAGCCTACTTTCTGCTGAAAGTTCAGTGTTTGGAATTGGCTGACAAATGTGCAGGTTCCTAGCTGCATTGCTCCCTTTCCCTCTTGCTGCTGGTTTCTGCTATCTGCTGGCACTTGCAACTTACTACCACCACTACCCAACATACGCAGCGCTGTACAACCATATGAAGAGACTGCCTCTAGGCAGCAGTCGTCCGAGCTCAGTTTCTCATCACAGCTGTATCAGGTCTGCCGTCTGTGCAGTTATCTTCAATACCATTCACAGTGAGTGTCAAACTTTTGATATTAAGATCAGAGTCCTTTCTGACTTTGCAATCTAAAGAAAGAAAGAAGTTTTAACTTTTTGGATAGGCTCCCAAGCTTGGACAGAACATTTTACATAAAGATTCACATATCTGACTATGCAAGAAGTCAATCTTTTATTGAAAAAAAGATTCAGTTTAAAAATAGAATATGTACCCAAGTACAAAAATCAATTTTTCCAAGTTGACATACCATACATACAGTGAAAAGTCTTTTTTTTGAATTGCAACCAGCCTTTTTATATTTTCTTGAGAAAGCCTCTGTCTTTCCAAGTATGAGCTTTCCCTATGCTAAAATGCCCTCAGCCTCAGTTTGTCATGCGGTCAATGCCACAGAAAGATAAATGCACGTATATTGGTAATGGATCCCAAAAGTGGTGGACTTGTCAGCAGTATCAGACTTGTGCAGCAAGGCTTCTATGAATTTAAATTCTTGCCCTCTCTTCTAGTTATGAGACACCCAACTGTTGCAGAGTTCAGAGCGGCAAGTAGCCTGTGGCCATGGTGGTAGTGCCACCCCACGGGCCCAGAAATTGTTGGGATGAAGGGAAGAGAGGAGCACCTGCCCCAGGAATTTAGATTCTGTGGGTGTCCCAACCCCAACTCTGGGTTACCCATAGGGCCAAAACCCAAAATGCTCTGCAGCCACCCCACTTCCTTGATCAACTTATGCAGGAATGAAGAATCTGCAGCCACCAGCAGAGCCAAACCTTTAAATCTGCTGCTGGTGCTCCCTCCCTTCCATGGCCTAGCACAAGTAAGGAGGAACTGGCTTCCCTCCCTCCCATGTTGTTCAGAGTCTAAAATCTCATTTTAATGCACAGTGCTGACAACTACAACTTGGTCCAGTCCACCTTAAAGTACAGACACTAGGGAATACTGGGAGGAGTATATCTAGCCCAGGCCAGGAGGGAAGCCTAGAAAAAGCACACACTACTGACCTGTAAGGTGTGATGTTTTGTTACTAATAAAAGGTTTATGCAAAGATTTCTACCAGAGTCCAAACTGAATCTGTCCTCCGGTTACTCTGGTGCCACATGGTGTCATAAGTGAGATTTCTGTGTTAAGCCTTGCACATGCAGAGAAACCATGCCAACAGAAGAAAAACATGTTCTCTTTTCTTGGGCCTCACTGCAGTGACAGCTGAAGTTAAATTACAGCAGGCAAAGGAGGCTGGCTCTGCCTGGAGATAGGTTATGTTCAGTGAGTTAGTGCTGGACAAGCAGGTTCTTTTACCCTCAGAAGAGGTGGTGAAACAGGGCATGGTCCCTATAGTGAGTGAAACTGCCTGAGATGGTGTGTGGGCACGAGGCATCCAGGTCCAATAAGTCAACGTGGACTGCATGATGCAAGTCCTGGGGGAGGACCAGCAGAACCTCCAGAAGGCCTTTCAAACCTTATGTGAGATGCTCACCCAGCTACATGCTGCCCCAACACCTGTGAATCCCCCTCCTCCCATCTGGTTGAAGATGAAAGCAGGGGACGGCCTGGATGATGGTTTGGCCTGAAGCTAAGTGGAATACATACCTGGCAAATTTACTTACAGGCAAAGGCCAAGTGGTGAATTCGGAGGGAAGGGCCACTTAGGTGGAAGTCAAAGCCACCATCCTAGAAAGGGCAGGCTATACTTCAGAAGCCTTCTAACAGCAGTTCCAGAGG
Source organism: Rhinatrema bivittatum (assembly GCF_901001135.1). NCBI lineage: Eukaryota > Metazoa > Chordata > Amphibia > Gymnophiona > Rhinatrematidae > Rhinatrema > Rhinatrema bivittatum. Next base: position 27,884,059 of record NC_042633.1, on the reverse strand, counting down.
GGCGTAATACAGCCCAGGGAAGGCAGAGGTCTGTTCCATAGACTGAAAGATGCTGGATGGACATGACTTCAAACCAAGACAAAGATATCTGGAGATAGCTAACCAGGTACTTCTAGAACAGTTCCTAGACTGGTCCATGCAGAATTGGGTTTGTCATCACCCCAGACTCCCATTGGTAAAAGTATTACAAGTGGCAGAGGCCTTCCACCAAGCCCAATTAATGCCTGGAAAGGCAGCCTGTAACGGTGCCGTAAGGAGGAGAGGACCCTAGCAATGGGCCTCTGCATGTGATCGCTTGGGGTCTGGACCCAGCTCTTCCCACTTGCTTCAACTGTGGAAGGAGAGGTTGCATGGCTAGAGACTGTCAATATGGTGACAGTCAACAGTAGAGAATAAAGTCCATATATATATAGAAAGGAAAGTCTTCCAAGCAAGTCCAATCAAGTCTGGGGAAAAAATGAGACTCAGGACGAGTATAACCCAGTAATAAGGGTACAGATACTTTCTGCTTCTGTGCAGGGAGTAGACATGTGGAAGATCACTGTCCATATAGAAAGGCAGAGAACGAAGAGCCCTTGAAAGGAAGAAGTAAAATTTATTTATTTTTTATTTTTAATTTTTATATACCGAAGTTCTTGTAGGGACTACAAATCACTCCGGTTTACATAAAACGAAGAACTGCTCAGAGAGCAGAGCTTTACATGGAACCGTAGAACATATGGAACAGTATAACTGGTTGACAATTTAACATAATACTATATAAAGTGATAATAGTTTAACTGGAAATAAATATAATATTTTATATATAAGTATAACTATTTAACGTAGCAATAAATATAAAAATAAGCAATGCCAAATATATGAAATAAAGTGAATTTTTGAGCTCCAAGATAATTGTCCAGTTGCAGATTCTTAATAGTAGTATTTGATACAGTGTCCATAATAAGGGATACCTAGTAATTAGGAAGTCTGTCAGTCACAGTAAGATTAAGTGTCTGGGAAAGCTTGTTGGAAGAGAAAAGTCTTCAGTCTTTTTTTGAATTCTTGATGGCTGGGTTCTAGTCTAAGATCTGGGGGGAAGCGTGTTCCACTGGTGTGGGCCTGCTGAGGATAGCGCTCGTTTGAGAACCAACCCTAACACCATGCTCATACTGTAAGGCAGCGGGCCATATGGATGAAGAGTGCAAGGAACTCCAGTTAGCAGAAAAGTGCAAGGAGCAGGGGGTGAAGGCCAAGCCCCAGAATGAGAATGAAAAAGTGGGACCAGGAATAGACAACCATGTTTGCAAGACTTCAAGGCTAGGGTAGATGCCCCGAGTCAGGAATTTGTGATTCAGGTAGAGCTCCCACCCAAAGCTCTGGCTGCAGTAAGACCCTTGAGGGGAGATTAAGAAGGCAACACTGATCTGTTTACATGGCGACAGTCAGAGCCTGCTAACAGCCCCAGCAGGGCAATTCATTATGGAAGTGGGGGGGTACTCCTAGAACTTCCTTATCCAGTGGTCTGAAGGCACAGGTGGCCCCAGTTTATGGACAGTCGAGCCAGATTAGAACAGCTGACACCCCATGAAGCCAGGAGTGGTTTCCCAGATGACTTGGCGTGGGGTAACCTTAAACAGGGTATGCAAACCCAGCAAAGGTTGGGGAGTGAAGAGAGAAACATGGGGTTTAAGAGTATAGCCTTAGTAGGCTTAAGTACTCAACCTAACTTAGAGCTGAGGGGGAGGATATGTGAAGAAAACCCCACCTTAAGCACAGACAATAGAGGATCCTGGGAAGGAAGTATATCTAGTCAGGAGCAGGAGGCAGCCTGGAAAATGAACCCTACTGAACTGTAAATTGTGAGACTAACTGAGCTGCAGAGAATAGCAGAAGTGTTTCTTGGTTATTTTGTTTGCTGTGGATAAGAGGTTTCTGCTGGAGTCCAGACAGAATCTGTCCTCTGGTTACTGCCACAGGTTCAAGGAGGAATCCAAGCAAATCTACAGTCCTTTCCAGGAACACAAGCTTAATTTGATCTTGGGAGCCCCTGTAGGAAGCTTGTGTGTACAGGGGAAGAGAACTGGTTCTACAGGCTGTTCCTGCGATCATGCCACTGGGAGAGAGAGGAACTACAACCTGCAATCATGGCTCCACAGTGAACAGGAGCTGTGCAGACTCTGCTGTGCCCGAGGGTAAATCTGTAGCACCACCCCTATCAGAGTGACGAGAACCTGGCAGACTGGACTTGTTTATAATTGTATGTTATTTTTGGCTCAAAGTGGCTGTAATCCTGAGCAGGCCCTGTTCCATGTGCACTATAGTGCTACCGTCCCCTCATAGGGGCCAGGGCTTGAATTAGAGAACCCACCCAGTTTTGCCTGTGGATTGCACCCTCCTGGTACCTGCCTGCCTGCCAGCTGGGCAGAATGCACCAGCTGCCGTACTGAGCTGCCTGCAGTGCCTCACCTCCCTCCTGCTCTACTGGGGAAGTCAGTCCAAAGACTGTTGCCCTAGCAGCTCTGTCCACAGTTCCTGCTGCCAGACCCACCAAGGGAACAGTCACTGGGGCCCACCTGGTGCTTGATCCATTGCTGCGGGAGCTCAGACCCCGACTAAGCTGGTTCCCAAGGGGGGGGGGGGGGGGAAGGAGAATCAGTTCAACCGAATAGTTTCCCAGAAACCCACTCCAGAGCTCTGCCTATGCTCCACTGGGGAGCCTTCCAGGCTCTTGTGACTTGGATTGGCCACAGGATGCTGGGCTTGATGGACCCTCGGTCTGACCCAGTATGGCAAGTTCTTAAGTAGCCTACTCCTACGCTATAGCACCAGTTCACATGTTTTCAGCATCTGCTAGAGATGGAGAAGTACCAAAGGCAGCACCAGACCTTTATAAGGGGGAGGGACGTCAGCTTTGAGCTTTTTGTTTTCTGTCTTCATCTACTGGCAGGAGGACATAACCAGTTTGTAAGGATTGGTCAGGCATGGATAAGGAAACTGCTGTGCCCCCAAAAAGAGTTTCAAGTTTAGTCAGTTTGAATCTACAGGTTCAAAGACGCCAGGATGTGTAAATTGTGTACACAGACTTGTTATGCAGCGCTTAGTTACTGCCTGCCTAAGAATTGGTCCTAATTTTACCCCAAACTTCTGATCTCACCTATTTAAGCAAAGAAGAACATTGATTTTAGCCACCTTGCTCTGTTCAGACATTTTTAATCTTTGTTTAAACTTGTGCTGGTTTTATCTGCCTCTTGTTTAAGCTTTTTTCCTCTTTGGTCAGTTAATTCTGTTGTGGCTAGCCAGTCATCTTCTGGAATCTGAACTTTAGTTTTTATTCCCAGAAACCCTGCTTCCTTTCTCTTATACACATGCCCTTCATTTTGTTAATAGGTGATCTTTCCTTTTCCTAAGAAATTAAAAAGTCATGGGATAGGGGGCAGGGTCCTATTGTGGATGGCTAACTTAAGAGAAAACAGAGTAGGGCTAAGTAGTAAACTTTCACGATGGAGAAAGGTGAATAGTGGAGAGCAGTTCTGGGATCACTGCAATGACAGTTATTCTAAGTTGTTAAATCACAAGAGGATTGTGAGAAATTGCAAGTCTTTGTTTTGCAACTGGGCATGCAAATGAAATGTGGACAAGTGCAGAGTGATGCACTTAGGGAAGAGTAACCCAAATTATAGCTACAAAATGCAAGGTTCCACATTAGGAGTCACCACTCAGGAAAAGGATCGAGGTGTCATTGATAACATGTTTGAAATCTGCTCAGTGTGCAGCAGCCAAGAAAGCTAGGGATATTAGGAAGGGAATGGAGAATATCAATGCCTCTGTATCACTCCATGGTGCCACCTCATCTTGAGTAGTGTGTGCAGGTCTGGTCACCAGATCTCAAGATACAGCAGAATTAGAAAAAAAAAGGTACAGAGAAGGGCGACCAAAATGATGGAACAATTCCCCTATGAGGAAAGACTAAAGAGGTTAGGACCGTTCAGCTTGGAGAAGAGACTGCTGAGGGGGGATATGTAGTAGCTTGAGATATATTCATATATGGGTAGATTTTCAGAGGCCTATGCACATAAACCCCGGTACACACACAGCTGCCGGGCCTCTTCAAAGGGGCAGGGACAGCGCCATTGAATGCTGTCCCAAAGACTTGCGTGCTGGCAACCGGCTGGTGCATGCAACTTACTCCAGGTCCCCAGGCTGAAGTAAGTTCTAGAACAAACCAAAAAAATGATAGGTAGGTTTAGGGGGTGAAGGAGGAAGTTTAGGTAGGGAACTGGGGAAACCCAAATGCATTGCCAAGCGGAGTTGCATTATTCTTCTCCCCCTTGTGCGCACCCATCAGATTTTGTGTTGCAATAAATGATTTATTTGTAATAAAGGAAATAGTGTTTCCTTTATGTGAAGGAGGAAGAATTTGAATGCCATGGTTTTACATAGGACTATAATTTGGGGTTAATTGCTTGGAAATCTCATCTTTCTGGGTTAGAAGAATGGAGAGATACAGACAGTTAAGCACTGGAATGGGGGCTATTAGCCTTTTTGCACTGAGTGGCATAGGTTGGATTGTCTTCGTTAGGGAGAGGCTAGGTGTGCACACAGGCCGATGCAATATCTGTGCATGGAGAACGGGTGCTCCTGATTCAGCACCTGCTCTCCTAACGTGTGCTGATCGACCTCTCCAGGGCACTGGATTTTAATAATTAAATTGGGTGCTGTAGTAAAACAAAATTGTATGCCCAGGAGGGGTGGCAGTCAGTGGGTTATGAAAATGGATGCTCAATTTTACAAGTACAGAAAAGCAGTCATTTTTCGGTACACTTTTTGGGCTGATCAGGAGCAGACAATTTTAGAGTGTTTACATGTGATTAGCTTTGTGGGGGGGGGAGGGTTGATGTGTGTATCTCCTTATAGCATAAGGGGTTGTGAACGCACATCCACTCGACTGAGTGCGCTGTATTGTATCTGCCTGACAGTGTGAAGAACTCCTGGCACTCAGACTAAAATTGGTCTTAGCAACTTCTATTTTACCTTTTCTTCATAAGACGGCTGTAAGTGATTGGGGGGAGAAGACATGCGGTCTGAAAAAAAATATTTTTATTTTCAGTTCAGTACAGAAACTTGAAGACTCTTTAAGACATGTTGATGGCTTTGATACCCAGGCTTTTCAAGTGAAAGGTAAGCTAGAGGAAGCATGAGAAATATGGGACTGCAGGTCTGCTGTAATCTGCATTTTTTTTGCTATTTATATCCCCGTTTGTAATGGCTTTGTCTCTGCTGTTACACCTGCAGCAGACTTGTCTGTTATATAGGAAGTTACTGCTTTTACAAATGCTGCAGCCCTGGTCCTATCAGTTCAACACCATTATGCTGCCTGGTCTATTACTTTTCATTCCAAGGGAATAAGAGGTTTTTCCTTGTCTTCTCTGCTCACCCTTCAAATAGCCCTCCTCCAAAGACATCACACACAGATGACTCCGGAAACTTTGCTAGCCTTGAGGATTAGGCTGGTCTCAGGAGAGCCCAACCTTAAGCACTGCTCATTGGCTCGCCACAGTACTAGTGGCCATATTCCCTCCCTCGATGTACTGCATCCAGGTTACAAGGCCACTCCGAGGAGAGCTGCCTCTGTTTACAAGCAGGATTAAGTTGGCCATAAGACAGTGGTAATGGTGCCAACACAAACTCTGCTCTTAGAGCTCAGACGTCTGAGTGTATGCAGGAGTTCCTGTGCACAGTCATTGCCAGGTGAGCCCCTCTGTCTTTCTTCAGCCAAGCCATTCATAGACAGATTGCCCTGTGTCCATTGTGGACACCCATACTGTCTCCTACCCCTGCCTGGACCCAGACCATGATGTGTCTGTGGGTGATTCGGACCTGGGTAAGACCCCAAAGCCTCAGCCTGAGGACAGGTAACAGCCACTCTTCCACACAGAAAATTCTCTCCTAGGACAGGCCTCGTCCTCGGCATGGAAAACTTTATATACCAACATTTGATCTGAGATATCACATTGGTTTTGTCAACGTTTCTAGAAGCTTTGGCTGGCACCCTGAGCATGCCACTATCCACGCTTCCAAACAGGGTCCCCCTTCAGTCTCTGTGAAGCTCATGCTTTTGTGGAAAAGCATTTTGTTCCCTTTTTTGGTCACGCCAGGTCTTTCTACCTGGGGTTAGTTACTGGGTGTTGCAGTAAGTTATGTTGTCTGTGGTTGCTGGTCATAGACCACATGCCAGATTTTTTCCCACAGCATTGTCTGGTTTTCACTGATGTCCCCAGTGCCCCTGGGCTATGTCCATTACAGACCCCCCCCCCAGGTCTGTATTTTGTGCCCAGATGACTCCCAAGGGCCATCATGCACATCTCAACAAAATGGATAAACTGGTGCCAAAAAGTCTGAGCCCTCAATGTTAGCTCCTCAGGAACACCCTGTTCTGAAAGATTGGAAGCAAGGTAAACCTCAATCTTATTTGTGTTTGTTTTATCTGGTCCTGGCTCCAGGCCCTGCCAGTGAACACAGAACAGAAATATGTTATGCAATTTTACTTTTTCCTCCTCAGCCTCCACATATTCCTCCCTCTCACCTTTGAGTCTCAGAATGCCACTTTTGTACTTCTATCACTAACAGATCTTAACACCTTGTCCTTCTGTAATACTGTATCTGCTATTTTTCCTCTATTTGAATTTTCACATTCCTGACTCCTCTCCCAGACATTGTTGCCTGGTCTTCCTCTGCAATCTCTTGCACTTTATGAACACAAACCTTTTCAGTTACTTCTTTAGAAAGATAGTGGGGTCTTTCCTCACTCCTTTTACATCCCTAACAAAATTGGTTGCCCTTCTAGCTCCTTTTAGTTTTGCCTTTGACCTACTTCTCCTAGGTTTTCCCATCTAGCTAATGATTCCTTGAGGTACTCTTCAAGCCTGTTCTGGTATCCAGTGCTCAGCTCCTTGTCTGTTCCAGTACCCAGACCTTTGCTTCTAGTCTGTCTTCCCACAATGTCCAGCCTGTGCCTGATCTCACTTCCAGCTTGTCCAGCCACTGAAGCCAATCCCTATCAGCCCCCACCCTTAATGTGGTCCTAGCCAAACTCATGAAACCTCTTGAGTTGGTAGACCGGAAGTTTCTCGCCTGGAAGGTGCTGTTCCTTGTGACTTTGGCATGCAAAGTGGGTGGTGTACAGGTAACTACAGGGCATGCCTAGAGAGACTGAGCTGGGTCTGTTACTACTTGTTATGGCTGATTGATACTGCCATCTATGGAGAAACCTGGGTACAGATAAGCAATGTTGCTTCTTTTAGTCTTATATTTACAGTAACCTTTTTGCTTCTATCAGTGTCAGTTTCCAAGGAACTGCAGCATTTCATTGAGAAGCTAGGGCATGATGGGACCTTGCAGAAATGTACAGAAATGCCAACGAGGTAAAGATATCAGTTATAGCACCATCCCCAGGAATTTTACAGCTGAGGTTGGACAGGAGCTATAGTCCATAGGTTGCATTATGAATCAGGATAGCACAAAAGGGTGTCAATTAGAATTTAATTTGTTGGGCTGGGAAAGCCAGACTGGGGGTAATATTCAAAGGATTTCCATGCAAAAAATCCTCAGCTTTTGCAAATCATCCAAAGGGTTATGTGGGGCAACGTATGCATGAAACTAGCTTCTGTGTACTTTTCCCTGTACTCTGAGTAGGTATTCCAGGTAGGGTTAGAGTTGAGCAGGGAAAGAATTTACATGTATACTTCTGATTTTCAAAGGCATGTGCCTAAATGCATTTGTAGAAAGATATATCTGCTCAAGAGATAGTGATGTGTCCCAGAATCCCAAATTTCACTCAGATTGTTTCCTTATGTACCAGGCTACCTGAAACTTAAATTTGGTCCAGACTCTTTATTGCAGCACACACAGCGATCATTGGAAGGATTACACCTTAGTCAAGAAAAAAGTTCACACGTCTACATAAAGTTCTGTCTTGTATAAGGCCCATATTCTTTATGGTGATAGTATACATAGAATTAGTATGAGTTTTTTGTTGGATATATATAGACAAATTTGAGGTTCAAAGTTTAATAGTAACTTTCCTATTTGTTTTAGTTTTAACACACCTCCAGAAATGGAAGCATCAAAGGCTCAAATGAATGACTATATAGCAAGGTATATCTGTCAGATCTTGACCTGATATTTCATTTATTAAAACATGTTATCCAAGTGGCTTACAATAGTCACCTGCATAAATAAAGACAGAAATAAATGTGGCTGTGGTGGAGCAATTGGTGCTTAAACTTTGCATTTCTGACTGGATCAGGCGTGATGTGTACCTTGTCTGACTGGCAGAAGGCACAGCCGTGTTGTGTGCACCTTGTAACTATGCCAGCAGAGTACACATGCATGTGCCATTTAACTAAGGCTCGTGGGATGCATGCATGTGGCACTGTATGTTGTACCAACTGCCTGGCAAGAAATGTTTTATTTCTTTAGCTCTTGGATTTTTATTGGTAGTTCAATGTGAGTTACATTCAACTACTGAGGCAATGGAGTGTGAAGTGATGTGCCCAAGGAGCATAGGTGGGATTTGGTTCTCAGCCCACTGATATAATATGCCTTGAAATGTGACCGGGATAGTGTGCATGACTGTTGGAGGAATTGGCATCTTTGTCTTGTATATAATCTAACTTTTTTCCCTGCAGTTTTTCTGAAGAATGCAGAAGGTGGGATCGGCTATTACTGAACTACCAGAACAGAGTGCAAGAGCTATCCAGGTGAGAGAAAACTGCTCCGAGGACGTCCGTTCTGTACAGCACTAGAAACTGCTCCCACATTCCTTTCCTCTCAAACCTAATGGTTCCCAGCCAGGAATATGCAACACTGCTGGCCTTACCCCAGCTTCCTCCATGTACCTCTCCAAGAGTAGGAAGGCGTGGCTTGATCATAAGGCGCTCTGATTCTCGTGATGACGATGCCAGCAGTGCTTCCACCCCTCAGGCAAGCATACACAGGGATGCTGCCTAAAAAGAAAAAACAAACATTGCTGTAAACAGTAAGGTGATGCAGACCAGTCAGTCTGTGGCAACTGGCAGTGTCCATACTTTACATAATAGTAGCATTAAATAAACTAAAACTATAACCTGTCAGGGGCATGTTGCGTCATGAGGAGTGACTAGTTAAACCAAGGTACACATTTTGCTTTGTTAGCCCAGGCTGGGTCTCTGCTTGGAGATCTACCCAGGGAATAATGGAGTATACCAAGTCTTCAGGAACCCAGGGTCCAGAATGCTGTTGTGCCAGCAGAGTTAGATCCCTGAGTAGTCCTTATGTTTTGAGACCAATCTCCAGTTGCACCAATGAGATGTTTCCTAGGTGGCTCTGACCCCAGGCAACCACAAGGTAAGTTTTAGTTCAAAAACATAGCACAGCCCTTTGTTGTCTGTAAAGAATCCTTTAGGGTAGAGGTTCTTAACCATGAAGATTACCAGGCCAGTGCAGTTTCCAGGATATTCACAATGTGCATGCAAACATCTTAGGTATCCTGAAAACATAACAGTTAAACACTGCTTCCTTTTCATCCAGTCAGACCAGTGCAGATGGAACCAGACTAACAGGCTTGCTGACATCCCCAGGTCTAGACTCCCATGCTGAGCTCAGCAGAAGGCAGGCATCCCATGCTGTGAGCTGAGGCCTGGTAAAGATAAAAAAGTTTGGACAAGCAGCTCCTGCAGTGAAAGTCTTGTACTTCCTCCTTCAGTTAGACTAGGGGAAGCCACCAGAGTCCCCTCTACTCCCACTTTATATTTACAGTTATTCTTTGCATAAATCACGATTATTCATGCTAGAAAACCAGACAAAATTGGCACTACTAGTAGAAGGATCAGTACTAAGCAACTGTTTTGTACTATAAGGAGAGAAAGATGATCATAAAGTACTAAGATAATCGGAGACCAAGAAAATATGGCCTCAAGATGCAGAAACTGTTCTAAATTTTGAGCACCACTCACCTGATTAAAGAGAGCATCCCTGCTCACTTCAAGATGGTACCTGCATATACCATTCAGGCTTCAGAAAGAAGCCATTTGGCACAATGCAAATAAAGAAAACTAGCAATAAATGTGAGTTTGAGCTCATACTACCCAATATACCCTGGTTTAATTCTTGTGCAAGACAAGCCCAATGGAAATCCTGTACCTCCAATTCTTTAAGTGTATACTCTGTATCCACAGAATTCTCCCCAGCACAAGGGGCAGAGCAGGATGTTTTCCCATTCAGCACTTTGTACAGAAATTCTGGTGTTGTCTTAACACACTCTCCACTGCTAGGTACATAGTGAAATACAAAATACTAACAAAAAACCTACTGCATGAGGAAAATGCTATACCACAGCAGCACTAACTCAGAATGCCAAACACAACCCCCCTATCTATGAAACAGCAGCACTGCAAATATTACATCTGGCCCTAGAACACCAATACACCATGAACATGCTAGCTGGACACCTCAGCTCAGTCATACTTGCAGAACAGACCTTCACAAATACAGAATAGTTGACAACTCCCCCGCCCCCCCCCAAGAAGCCCAGACTGTTCAAAGCTGGAAAACTGACCCTCTCTCTCCCGTGTACAGCAACGTCACACATTGCCCCACCCCCTAGTGTCTCACACCCCCAGCAAAGAACAACCCCCACCCTGTCACCTCTACTATGGCCCTATTCTGAGGACAAGCAGGATGGTAGTCCTCACACACAGGTGACACAAGATGGAGCCCTGATACTGAAAACCTATGGCAAACTCCTTAGAGGATTGTGAGAGGCTCTGTTTGAACCACTAGAGAGCTACGGTTAAAGACTTGACTCTTAAAGTGGTTCTCTTGGTTGCTATTTGTTCAGCCAGGAGAAATTGGGAGCTCCAGGTGCTGTTGTGTTGAGATCTCTTCCTACAGATGTCTCATTCGGGGGTATCTGTTTGGTGCCGCTTTTTCTGCCTGAGGTAGTCTGTGTTCCATCTTAGACAGTGGGGCCTCCTGCTTTTATGGATTCGGATTCCTCTACACAGGGTCTGTGGAAGCACTAGGCCTGTGCCTATGGTGCTGACAGTTAGGGGGCGTTGCCGCTGCTTCAGGCGGCAGAATTTTGAAAGGGCAAAAAGTGCCCCTTCAAAATTCTGCACCCCCCCACACACACCCCCCCCTAGTCCAATGGAGGGCCTGGGAGTGATCTGCCGCTCCTGGGGCCTCAGCTGCCACTACCCAAAGTAGCACTGTGGCCTTTATCCCCTACCATGGGACTGGGGCCAACCAATGGCACTGGTAGCCCCTGTCACATGGTAAGGGCTGAAGGCCACGGCACTGGCAGCCAACGGCCCAGGAGCGGCAGATTGCTCCCAGGCCCCCTGCTGGACCACCAGGTGACTGAGTTTTGCGGGGGTTTGTGAGGGAGTGGCAGCATGTGGTCCTCACCCCTTGAGTCAGGGCAGCAACTGTGTAATTTAGATTTTCAATAAATGTTTTGCAAGGACTTCTGGATCTCTTATTACCCTCATGGCTTTGATAGACAGTCTTCCTTTGTGTTTTTTTGGGCCAGTATAATCTCAGACCAGTGGATTCTTTCCATCATCCACTAAGGGTACCAGTTGAACCTATTGGGTGCCCTGCGAGCCCGTCTTTCATCAGGGGTTGCGTCTAATGGAGCTCTCCTCCCTCTTAACGGCCAGAACCGTCAAGCCTATTCCAACAAGGCAAAGAGGGCGGGGATCTTACTCCAGGTACTTCCCGATTCCAAAGAGGACAAGGAGGACTCTGTCCAATTCTAGATCTAAGGGCCTTGAATGGTTTATCAAAAAAAGAAGGGTTCAAGATGGTTCCCCCACCCTCGAACTGAAGGATGCATACACTCATTTCCGGTGTCTGGGGAAGATCGATCTCAGATTCATAGTGGGAAAACAGCACTTCCAGTATTGGGTGTGGCCGTTTGGGATAGCATCAGCCCTGTGGGTCTTCACAGAATTCCTGGCTTTGGTGTTGGCACACAGTGCATGGTTTCCCTTATCTGAATGATTAGCTAGTCAAGGGCACATCTCGGGCAGGACCCGTAGGGTCCTTGCATCTGACCTTCTGGGTGTTGGAGTCACTAGGGTTCATATTCAGCTACTCTAAGTCCCATTTCAGCCCTTCACTTCATTTGGACTTCATGGGAGCCCTGCTAGACACGACTCAGATTAAGGCCTTTCTGCCTTGTCAAAGGGTCATCAGTTTGATGACCATTGTGACAGATTCAGCAGAGCTAGCAGGTGTCAGCCTGGCACATGTTGAGGCTGTTGGGTAATATGGCCTCAACTGTCCATGTCACTCCCTTGGCATGATTTACACATACACAGAGCTCAATGGACCCCGAGGTCTCAGTGGCACCAGGCCATGCAGAACCTCCAGCATTGCACTGTGCCCCTCTGAGACTGCCTGGTGGCAGGTTCTTTCAGATCTGGAATGGGGGAATCTCTTTTCAAAGTCCTCCTATCCCTGGATGTGTCCACCCTGGGCTGGGAAGTTCATGTAGATGGGCTCAGCACCCAGGATAGCTGTTGTCAAATCAACTCCCTGGAGCTTTGGGTGATCCGGTCAGTACTTGCTATGGGCTTTAACCCTTGCTGGGCGGTCTCTGCTGTCATTTTGATATGTTACTATGTAAAATATAAAAATGTAAAGAGTGACTGACAGTGATCTGTATTGAGGCCAGCGTGAGCACTGTTGCCTGCCCTAACTCATAATAAAGTTACATTTTCTAATGTAGAGTAATGCTGCAGTTACTTTACAGCAGGGAGCTGGCTGGTTATAATGTAAACTGTAGGAACAAAAATATGAAATAACCCCCACAACTGCTCTTTTTTAATGTAAGAGTACAGCAGTTGCAGAGAGGACTTCATGCAGCTGTTTTTAATAGTATAAATGCAGCCTCAGCAGCAGTTTTCAAATGCCTTTATTGGGGACCATATGAAGAAAGTGAAAATTAAGTACCAAGAGATACTATCTGAGGTGAAGGAACTGAGTCAGAAAAACAGAAATAGTCCCAAATAGATTGGGTGCCACTGGCCCGATTAAGAAGAATTTAAGTACACCTTGATCTGTTACCTATAAAAATTACACCCTATGAAGTCCAGAAGGAGGCTCTCTGGCACAATGCAAGTACTAAGAAGGGCATTAGCAGTCAAGTTGAGAGAGACTGAGGAGATTCCCAGCATACCCTGGCCTATAAATGAGGTTCATGCCTGTCTCTATATGTGACAAACAAGCTTATTTGGAAACACTGCTCCAGAGATACTCACTGTAGCTAATTTGTTTGTTTTTAAGGCAATTGGAGGAAGTCAGACTTAATGACATACAAATGGAATGCACAACAAGCCTTGGGACATCCCAGGATAAAGTTATCTATAGCAAGCCTGACTACAAAGGCATATTAACTGAACAGAGTCATGTGTTTGACTGCATGGAGCTTGTGGTAAGTTGCAAAGACTGTTGAAAATATCAACATTCAGGATAGGCCCGCCCGGTCTGCACCTGCCTCTATAGTAAGCCTCTAGTTCCAGGCCCACCCGGTCTGCACCTGCCTCTATAGTAAGCCTCTAGTTCCAGGCCCGCCCGGTCTGCACCTGCCTCTATAGTAAGGCTCTCCTTCCAGGCCCGCCCGGTCTGCACCTGCCTCTATAGTAAGCCTCTAGTTCCAGGCCCGCCCGGTCTGCACCTGCCTCTATAGTAAGCCTCTAGTTCCAGGCCCACCCAGTCTGCACCTGCCTCTAGTAAGCCTCTCGTTCCAGGCCCACCCAGTCTGCACCTGCCTCTAGTAAGCCTCTCGTTCCAGGCCCACCCAGTCTGCACCTGCCTCTAGTAAGCCTCTCGTTCCAGGCCCACCCGGTCTGCACCTGCCTCTATAGTAAGCCTCTAGTTCCAGGCCCACCCGGTCTGCACCTGCCTCTATAGTAAGCCTCTAGTTCCAGGCCCACCCGGTCTGCACGTGTCTCTATAGTAAGCCTCTAGTTCCAGGCCCACCCGGTCTGCACGTGTCTCTATAGTAAGCCTCTAGTTCCAGGCCCACCCAGTCTGCACGTGTCTCTATAGTAAGCCTCTAGTTCCAGGCCCACCCAGTCTGCACCTGTCTCTATAGTAAGCCTCTAGTTCTAGATTTTTGCCCTACCTCTGTAACACCTTCTGTACACTGTTGCAAGCTAGCAATTCTCACATGGAATGACAGTATATAAAACACAAAAAATCTGCTCTTTGGGGCAGTGGAAGAAGAGTACCTATGAAAACAGGAAGAGGGGAGAGGAGATAAAGGGATAAGGAAAAAGCTTGAAGTAGTTTGTTTCTGGTTTGGGGTTTGTCTTCATTCCTGAAACTGCCAGTTCATCTACATAATATGACAAAACCAGCACTAACTCAGTGTGATGCTGCCTCTGGCCAATCACCTCCAAACTCAAGCCTCTCCAGGGTCCAGTCTTGGAGAGGGACTTTCCTGGCCACTTGAAAACTCAAATAGAAATAGTTTACAGTTTTTCCCACAAGTATCCAGGCAGGGTTTGAACCATCCCCAGGTCTGGCTGGAAGGCAGATGCCCCTCCCTGCTGAGCCAGTCCACCCACCCACCCTCACAGGAGAGGCTTAGGCTTGAAAAGTGAAGCCTAAGCCTCTAGCTTTGTCTTTCAGTCCTCTGTGAAATCCAGCACAAAACAAACTAATCTCAATAAGTTCTCCCAAGTCAAGGTCTGGCCCACTGCACCTAACTACCACCTCCCCCCATACCTCTGAGATATTAAACTTTTCCCCAGCAATACAACCACCCACTTGGCAGTTTCCTTAGTAACATGTCCTCAAGGCAGGTAAATCCAAACTAACAGAAGCTTTGGTAGCCACAAGCTCACCTACCTTGGGCTCACTGTCGCTATCCTTCTTCACAGTGTAGAGGCAACATCCAGAGTCAGCATCTCCTAGAGCAAGCAGCAAAGTCCCACTCTTTCCTCCTCAGTCCCCCAGCAGGAGACTACTCTGCTAGGAACTCCTTTTTATATGATGTAGGCTCCTCCCCCTGTAGCCAGGGATTGGTTCCTAGGGCCCCACCCTCTGTTTTGCCCTCCCCCTATAGCCAGGGATTGGCTTAAAATAGTCTCCACCCTCTATTTCCCACACCTGGGTCTTTTCTTTCTCTATGACTACAGGGGGCAGGAACCAGTGTGCGTCCTTGACTTTGTGTCTCAGGGTTTTTCTTCCCCCTCCCCCTGGGATTTTTGGTTCTTAGGGCTTTGGCCTACCTCCCAGGGCTGGAATATAGACCCCGTCACACTCAGCCAACCTCTGCTGATCCTAACAGACTGCTAAACATAAGCCATTCAGAGGGAAGGTACCCCAGGGTGCCAAAAGCACATATGCAAGTAATTGCTCACTGAAATCACAATTTCTTCTTCATCTAGTCAGACCAGTCCAAAAGTATGAGTTATGTCCAGCAAGCAGAAGATGCTTACCTCAACCGACCAGTATTCTGTCTCCAACCTATGGTAGGCAAACATCCCATGCTGTGGAAGGAGACAGGTTAGAGTGACTGAAGAGGAAAACCTTTTCTGGACAGCAACTTAAGGCAAAAGCCTGAGGGAAAATCATGGCCAGCTGCCAAGGTGAAAACCTCGATCTCCCTCCCTTAGTTGAGCGTGACTTGGAGATGAGTCAGTCCACTGATGGGAACCAGCTCTGGAGGTGAAAGCTTAACTTCCTCCCTCGCTGGAGCAGGATCCAGGCCCCAAGGGAACAAGTCTGGTAAGGTCAGAGGCTTCAGGCCTTCCCTCGCCACTCATCCTTCTATTCTCCTTACTCACGGCTCGATACAGTAAAGTGGAGCCGCGGATACCCCGCTCCTAACCCGCTTTCTACTCACTTTCCGGCCGCGTTAGCCCTTCCTGCGATACACAATCCCCTTTAACCCATCCTCACCGCCTCTTTAAATCCCCGGGTAACCCCTTCCGCATGCGGCATGTATATGAGATGTAAACCATCGAATTAGCTATTCCCTCCCATACAGTAACGCACGCCCCGACTATCGCTATTTTACCCTGCTGTTTTGCCCTGCGCTTAACTTGCTCATTTACCGCCTACCCCTACCCCTGCGTTAGAGGCAGGGGTAGGGGTAGGCGGCAAACTTTCCCCCAAAAAGAAACCTAACAACATAAAATCCCCTCCTCCCGAAGCAACTCGACGTGTTATCAACTTACTTTGTGTTGCTTTCAGCCCCTTCAACCTTCTCTGCCGTGCTCCGGAGGGGGCAGCCAGCGGCGAAAGCGGCTTGCAGCGGCGTGCCCCGCGCAGGTCCCGGTTCTCCTGGCTCTTCGACGATGTACCCCCCCAAAAAAAGACTGCTGAGTTACGGCCTTGGAAGCGAAGCGAACTTTCATGGGCTTGAGCGTCCAAATTGACGGGAGCTCAAGCCAATGAAAGTACAGTGACGGCGAAAGCGGCTTGCAGCGGTCCCTCCCCCCCCCCGCAGGTCCCGGTTCTCGACGATGTTCCCGCAGGTACTCCAGCTCGACTTCTGGCTGACAGCTCCCCCCCCCTCATTGGCATGAGCGCCCAAATAGCCAATGAAAGCACAGGGACGGGCGGGCGTGACGTCACGCCCGCCCGTCCCTGTGCTTTCATTGGCTTGAGCGCCCGTCAATTTGGGCGCTCATGCCAATGAAAGCACAGAGATGGCCGTGAAGTCACGCCCGCCCATCCCTGTGCTTTCATTGGCATGAGCGCCCGTCAATTTGGGCGCTCAAGCCAATGAAAGCACAGGGACGGGCAGGCGTGACGTCGTGATGTCACGCCCGCCCGTCCCTGTGCTTTCATTGGCTTGAGCGCCCGTCAATTTGGGCGCTCAAGCCAATGAAAGCACAGGGACGGGCGGGCGTGACTTCACGGCCATCTCTGTGCTTTCATTGGCATGAGCCAATGAAAGCACAATGTCATTTGAAATGACAGGCACCAGCGCACCCAGGATACTGTATAGGCGCTGTATTAAGCGCCTATACAGTAAAATGGGTGCCTAACGCTTCTTGGACGCTGCTTACATTTGCATGAGATTAGAGTACAGGATCGAGCGGTAGGTGAGCCGGACTGTGCGTGCGGCAACCGCGGGTGCGCCCGGCACTAACGCAGCTCTTCCTACCTGCCCTTACTGGATCGACCCGTCAGAAAGGATCAGCTGTCTCATCTCTTTCGAAAAGTACAAAGACCAGGGGGCACATAATGAAGTTACTGGGTAATACATTTAAAATTAAGAGAATATTATTTTACTCAACACATAATTAAGCTCTGGAATTTGTTGCCAGAGAATGTGGTGAAAGCTGTTAGTGTAGCTGGGTTTAAAAAAAAAAGGCTTGGATACGTTCCTGGAGTGATAAGCAGCTTGGAATCTCTCTACCCCTTGGGATCCTGCCAGGTACTTGTGACTTGGCTTGGCAATTGTTGGAAACAGGATGCTGGAAAGAAATCAGTACAACTAGGGGTCACAAAATGAAACTCCAGTTAGGATGACTCTAATTCCCCTTTTCCTCTTTTTGCCCTGCCATTGAAGCAGAGAGCGATGATGGAGTTGTATCAACAATATGAAGGCTTATTGGTTAAGGGGAGTAACCGCTGCACCAGCAAGTTACCCCCATGCACTCTTTTCATTCATTCCCAGCCTCTAGCCGTTAGGGATTCACAGTGTTTATCCCATGCCTCTTTGAAACCTTTCACTGTTTTTGTCTTTACCGCCTCCTCTGGACGGGCTTTCCAGGCCTCCACCACCCTCCTATGAGATGATCAGCTTATTCCAGTCATCTATGCAAGGGTTCTATTTAGGTGTTGAATGGAAGTAGATGTCATGGACAGTTTCACTGTGCAAAGCAGAAAGGCATCAGCCTTCATCCCCCTGCAACTCCAGGGAGGAAGACTCAGAACCAATGTCAGGAAATATTTCTTCACTGAGAGGGTGGTGGGTGCCTGGAATGCCCTTCCGGAGGAAGTGGTGAAGACTAAAACTGTGAAGGATTTCAAAGGGGCCTGGGATAAATACTGTGGATCCCTAAAGGCGAGAGAAAGGGAATAAATAAAAAAGCTTGGGGGTCATTTGCACGGAGCAGCAGTTACTACCCTTAAGAGAAACATGGGGGTAACCCACACGGAGCAGCAGTTACTGCCCTTAAGAGAAACATGAGGGTAACCCACACGGAGCAGCAGTTACTACTCTTAAGAGAAACATGACGGTAACCCACACGGAGCAGCAGTTACTACTCTTAAGAGAAACAGGGGGGCAACCTGCACAGAGCGGCAGTTACTACCCTTAAGAGAAACAGGGGGGCAAACTGCACGGAGTGGCAGTTACTACCCTTAAGAGAAACATGGGGGTAACCTGCACGGAGCGGCAGTTACTACCCTTAAGAGAAACATGGCGGTAACCTGCACAGAGCGGCAGTTACTACTCTTAAGAGAAACAGGGGGGCAACCTGCACGGAGTGGCAGTTACTACCCTTAAAAGAAACAGGGGGGCAACCTGCACGGAGTGGCAGTTACTACCCTTACGGGAAACATGGGGGTAACCTGCACAGAGCGGCAGTTTCTACCATTAAGAGAAACATGAGGGTAACCCACACGGAGCAGCAGTTACTACTCTTAAGAGAAACAGGGGGGCAACCTGCACAGAGTGGCAGTTACTACCCTTAAAAGAAACAGGGGAGCAACCTGCACGGAGTGGCAGTTACTACCCTTAAAAGAAACAGGGGGGCAACCTGCACGGAGTGGCAGTTACTACCCTTACGGGAAACATGGGGGTAACCTGCACAGAGCGGCAGTTTCTACCATTAAGAGAAACATGGGGGTAACCTGCACAGAGCGGCAGTTACTACCCTTAAGAGAAACAGGGGGGTAACCTGCACAGAGCGGCAGTTACTACCCTTAAGAGAAACATGGGGTAACTTACACAGAGCAGCAGTTACTACCCTTAAGAGAAACATGGGGTAACCTGCACGGAGCGGCAGTTACTACTCTTAAGAGAAACATGGGGGTAACCTGCATGGAGCGGCAGTTACTACCCTTAAGAGAAACATGGGGTAACCTGCACGGAGCGGCAGTTACTACCCTTAAGAGAAACATGGGGGTAACCTGCACGGAGCGGCAGTTACTACCTTGGGAAGCTTGCTGGGCAGATTAGATGGACCATTTTGGATTTTTTTCTGCCGTCATTACTATGTTACTATTATGAAGTAAGGCAACAGAGCAAATCCGTGCAGAATTGTTGGAGAAATTATTTCCACAGCAAAAATCTGTAGAGCGACAATAGTGTCCCCTTACAGAAATATGAGGGAAGGCAGTGACAGCAATCCCTGGGCAAAATTTTGGGCAGGAGAAGCCGTGAAAGAGCAGTTTCCCAGGCAGAATTTGGGAGAGAGGCAATAAAGGTGAATGCATTGCAAAATAGTGTTTGACTTGTATTTAATTATTTTTATTTTGTAGATGGATGAACTGCAGGAGTCAGTCAACTTATTGCACTCGTTTATGGATGAGGTTTCTCAGTGCCTGAGGAATATAACACTGAAGCTCGGTAAGAGACCTTAGTTTAAGCTGTGTAGCACTAGCTGATGGTTTGTGTAATATGGTATAATCTATCAAACCTAACTACTGCCAGGAATGGTCCTCTTTTTCCCGATTTTGCTGACTTTGGTGACTTTCTGACGTCTGCAAAGATTCCCCAACTCCTCTAGACTTGGCTTCTGGTGCTAATGAGATGCGAGGGACCCCAGATGGACTAGAAGTGCTTGTCTCCTCCCGTGGTATTGCTGGATCTCAGGGGTGCATAGGATGAGACCAATGAACAGCAGTGAACTTGATGCAAGTGCTTCCTTATTTTATTTACAATATTTCTATGCCGCCCAGTCACAAAAGCTGCGAGCAGCTTATATCAGGTCACATCTATAATATAATCAAAACATACGGAACAAAAAATGACAAATCACAGCTCATAAACAGTTCCCTCATTCCGCTAAAGGTTTTAGAGCCACACACAAGCCCATCATTTAAAAAAAA
This sequence comes from Rhinatrema bivittatum, assembly GCF_901001135.1. Lineage (NCBI taxonomy): Eukaryota > Metazoa > Chordata > Amphibia > Gymnophiona > Rhinatrematidae > Rhinatrema > Rhinatrema bivittatum. Next base: position 27,864,013 of record NC_042633.1, on the reverse strand, counting down.
AAAAATCTATATTTGCTTTCTGTTACCTGTCAGGTAGAATACAAGAATCTTCAGAGCTTTAAACAATTTAAGGTGAACTTTCAAACGTGCATGTAAAAAAAATATAAAATAGCACTTATTCTCAGGAATGCAAAAATTAAAATAGAAGAAAAAATAGCAAATACAATAACACAGAAGGACGACTTTTTATTTATTTTTTTTTACATACGTTAGTGATAGAAGGAAGTGCAAAAGTGGTATTCTGAGACTCAAAGGAGAAAGGGAGGAATATGTAGAAGACGATGAGGAAAAAGCAAAATTGCATAACAAATATTTCTGTTCAGTGTTCACTGTGGAAGGGCCTGGAGCAGGACCAGATAAAGCAAACACAAATCAGATTGGAAGTGAGGTAAACCTCAATCGATTTTCAGATCAGTGTGTTCGTGAGGAGTTAACTAAACTTAAAGTAGATAAGGTGACGGGGCCGGATGGGAAACACCCGAGGGTACTAAGGGAACTTAGAGATGTCCTGGCAGCTCCGTGCTGACCTGTTCAATGCCTCCTTACAGTCTGGAGGACTGGAAAAGGGCGGATGTGCTTCCTGTTCATAAACGTGGAAGTAAGGAGGAGGCTGGGAACTACAGGCCGGTCAGTCTGACCTCTGGGGTGAGCAAACTAATGGAATCGCTGCTAAATCAGAGGGGAGCGCGATGTTTGGAATCCAATGGATTGCAAGATCCGAGGCAGCAGGGAGTTAGCAGAGGTGAAATCTGATCAATTTCTTTGATTGGGTGACCAGAGAGTTGGTTCAAGATGCAGTGTACTTGGGTTTCAGCAAGGTCTTTGACACTTTTCACACACAAGACTTATAAATAACTTGTGCGCCCTTGGTATGGATCCTAGAGTCATTGACTGGGTTAGAAACTGGCAGCGTGGGAGGTGGCAAAGGGCAGTGGTAAATGGCGTTTTCTCTGAGGAGGGGGTTGTTACTAGTGGTGCCTCGGGGATCGGTCCTTGGACCGGTTCTTTGCAACATTTTTGTGAGCGGCGTAATGGAAGGATTGTTGGGAGAGGTTTGTCTTTTTGCTGATGATACCAAAATCTGTAACAGGGCGGGCAGCCAGGAAGGCGTGGAAAACATGAGGAGGGATCTAGCGAAGCTCGAGGAATGGTCTATGGTCTGGCAGCTCAGATTTAATGCTAAACAATGCAGAGCAATGCATTTAGGATGCAAAACCCCAAGGGAAAGTCGCAGTATTGGAGGTGAAATTCTTCTAAGCACAAAGGAAGAGCGGGATCTGGGGGTGATCATATCTGATGTGGATAAAGCAACAGTAAAAGCCAGAAAGATGCCTGGCTGCATAGGGAGAGGACTGGTCAGCAGAAAAAGGGAGGTGACACTGCCCCTGTACAGGTCCCTGGTGAGACCTCACTGTGTACAATGCTGGAGACTGCACCTTCAGAAGGATAGGAACAGGATGGGGTCGGTGCAGAGGGGGCTACTAAAATGGTCAGTGGTCTTCTTTCTAAAGCACATGGGGATAGACTTAAAGATCTGAACCTGTACACCCTGGAGGAGAGGGGAGATAGGGGAGATATGATAGAGAGATTCAGATATCTCAAAGGTTTCATGCACTGGAGGGGAGGCTTTTTCACTGGAAAGGATGTTCTATAGTGAGGGGTCATGGGATGAGGGTGAAAGGGGGCAGACTCAGGAGTCATCTTAGGAAATATTTCTTTACAGAGGGGGTGGTGGATGCGTGGAACGGCCTCCCCGTGGAGATAAAAACAGTATCTGAATTCCAGAAAGCATGGGATAAATACAGGGGATCTCCGAGGAAGTGATAAAAAGGGGGTGAATAGTATAGAGTGGGGGCAGAGATGTGTTTGTGGGTTGTCTGTGATAGGTGTGTGGGGGAGAGTACAGGAATGAGGATACTTTTCTCTTTGCACTTTCCACTTTGTCACCCTCTCCGCACTGGTCTCATCTCTCCTCCCTCCACTCCCTCGATCAGGCGAGCAGCTGTTTGCTGGTGGCTCACGTTTCACAGTATTTGTTGGCCTGCTCCTTCTCTGCCTGCTGTCCCCACCCATACCATCACTGACTGGGAGCATTGGAAAGCCCTGGTAGGATCTGAATGGTTTGCTTGCCTGCATCTCATCTGCTGCTGGAGCCTGCTGTTTCTACCAGCCCCATATGTTATGTTATAATCAATAAGCAATCGTAGCTTGAGATCTGTTTAGTGTTTGGGATCCTGCCAGGTACTTGTGACTTGGATTGGCCACTGTTGGAAACAGGATGCTGGGCTTGATGGACCCTTGGTCTGACCCGGTATGGCATATATTATGTTATGTTACTGACTCTATGCCTGTTGAAAACCACTGAAGCCTGCAAATGCCTCCTGTCCTGCAGTCTCTGTGGTCTCTCCCGCTCAGCGTTTCTTTATCCTTCTGCTGCCCACCCTACCATGCTATTTGAAGGTCCGTGCATGCACTGCAGCATGCACATGCGCAGTTGTGCTGCAATACACACACACACACACCCCAATAAACCCTATAATTAGGGGAGTAACACCACTATTATGTTAATCAATATAAAAAAAATGTTTGTTATAATGAACTTTGTTATACAAAATCAAAGTAGTATCAAAAAATGTCAGTCATGCTAAAACAATTGTCAGAGTGGAAGGAGTGAAGTACAGAGCAGCAGATCAAGATAAGGGGCATGGAACGGCTGCCCTATGAGGAAAGGCTAAAGAAGTTAGGGCTGTTAAGCTTGGAGAAGAGATGGCTGAGGGGGGATATGCTAGAGGTCCTCAAAATCATGAAAGGTCTTGAACAAGTTAATGTAAATCAGTTATGTATTCTCTCAGATAATAAAGGGACTACAGGGCACTCCATGAAGTTAGCAAATAGCTCATTTAAAACAAATCAAAGAAAATTCTTTTTCACTCAGCGCATAGTTAAGCTCTGGAATTCATTGCCAGAGGATGTGGTTACGGCAGTTAGTGTAACTGGGTTTAAAAAAAGGTTTGGATAAGTTCCTAGAGTAAAAATCCATAAACTGCTCTTAATCAATAAGCAATAGTAGCTTGAGATCTGGTTAGTGTTTGGGATCCTGCCAGGTACTTGTGACTTGGATTGGCCACTGTTGGAGACAGGATACTGGGCTTGATGGACACTTGGTCTGATCCAGTATGGCAATTATTATGTTCTTAAGTTATGTTCTAAGAGAGGAGATCCACTAGATGTGAGCCCTCTCTGACAAAAGAGCCAAAATAAGGCTGAAAAATGTGTTGAAGCTGTGGATAACCCACCAAAGTCATTTGTATTTAGTGCTAGAGAAGCCATTGAGACAGCGGAGTTTAAAAAAAAAAAAACAGCAGCAATTTTGTATATTGTGTGTTTTATTTATTTTATATTCCACCTTTCAGTACTTCAAAGCAGATTACAATTGTAAGTGAGGCAATGGAGGGGTATATATGTCTTTTTTTTATTTTTATGTATATACATATATAATGGTGATTAAATACCTTACCCCACACAAATAATCAACACACATACAGTGGTAAAGAGTTTAAATTCATCTAACAAAGCATACAATAAATCACACATTAAAATGAATTTATATGTAATAATTTAATGTAGAAAAATCATTTTTTATGGGAAATCTGATTTTTGCATGTTGAAATGAATTTATCGTTGTGTATGTAATGAAATGTATAACTTTGAATATGAATGTAATGTTTTCTTTACCACCGTATGTTTATGTGGTTATGGTTATGGCAGTGTGGGGAAGGGGCCAGAGCCTCCTGTCCTGGTAACTTGTCAGTCAGTTCCACCAGTTACTGGAATACTAACTCCATTGCCAGGGCTGGAAGCTGGGGGGAAAGTGGGTGGTACCCCTCCAAAGATGTGACCCAATCCATTTTCTGGACAGCTCTCTCCGTGTAGAAATCACTTCAAATGCACCCCATTAAAGGGACTGATGATGAATGTGTGTTTAGTAACATACAGCGTATTGTCGGCAGAAAAAGACCAGTCCGCCCAGCAAGCTTCCCATGGCAGCAGGTTACCCCCCAAGGACAGGAACTGCCACTGTGTGCACGTTACCCCCATGTCTTATCTTACCTACAAATAAGACCATGCAACTGTCAAACCCATAACAAAATTACTGAAACTTCCGGATAATTCAGACAATGCTGCTTTCATCTTCTTTGCTTTTGGACTTATCCCCAATGTACTAAAAATGTGGCAAAGAAGGATCCAGGGAACCCTACAGATTGCTGTGCTATCATTTTTATTTTAAGAGTCAAATACTGGCATGCAATGATTTCCTCATTAAAAAGGTGTATTCCTTTTTGTCCTTGAAAACCAGTTCAGACAAGTGGGTTATGCTCACCAACCAGCAGATTGAGACGGAGATGAACAGATTCGCTAATGTAACCCAGGCCTGGATTTAAGCAAAGGCAACTGCCTAGGGCACCACATTTTGAAGGAGCCATGTGCTGGTTTCTCTTCAAAAAGGCACCACTGTAGCACTCGAGTCCATCAGCCTGTCCTCCCGTCCTGCCTCTGGGCACCAAATTTTTAAATCCCCCCCTTATAAGCATCCAGGCTGACCTCAGCGTGCCGGTATTCTGTCTCGGCCAGATGGTAGGCAAACCATCTGCGGGTGGGTTGGCATAACCCACTCATCTGGACTGGTCTGCCTGGAGTCAAGGAAAGGAAATTATTAGGTAAGAGTAAATTCCTCTATTACCAATGCAAACTTTAACAAAAAAAAGAGGATTTAATTTTCCAATTCTGGGCTTTCCTAAAGGTCTCAATTGCCCTCTGCACAGATTTTGTGAAGACTTAATTTGATCTGGTGCTTGTTTTCTCTCTCTCTCTCTGCAGAACGGAGGTCTTTCAAGCAAATGGAAAATTCACCTGTACGCAAGTTGCTGAAGATTCCCAAAAGTTCACAGCAGTAACATGGCAAAAAAAGAAAAACGTTCTTTGGATTGCTACTTTAAGTGTTCCTTCAACTTTGTAATGTTTGTGATTGTTTTCTTTTCTGCTTTGGTTTTGCTGATAAAACTCTTTTATGAGACAATGAGTTACAGGAGTGGTCTCTCAATCTGCAGATGTCAGAATTACAGTGAAAATATGAAGAAATAACTCAGCCAAAAGCTTTTTACTGAACCACCCAAATGGTTTGTGAGCAGCTTTGGAGACTCGTATTCTCTTCATGGGGTCAGTGCACGATGAAAATAAGCAGTTAGCAATGGTGTTGCATTCTTTTAAGTGGAGGAAAACTGTGACAAGAGGTGACACATGCATATTCTCAGCCATCACTAGCCAATTGTTGAAAAAGGAACATGTGGTATTTTAGCCACAACTTGAGAACCAGCTGTGGGTGATGTATGATACAGCCAAGCACTAAATAATTCCCTTAAAAAAAAGCTTCACCATAATATAGTAGTCTATACAGCAGTAAAGAGGTAGTGTTATTCTTCCGGATATTAATTGGACCATCCCATCTGCAGACTGCGTTGGAAGCAAAATGTGCCTCGATTCCTTTGGCCAATGGTAATAGAACCCATGATGGAGGGGATGAGAGACTTAGGAACAGATAAAGCATTTTTAATGTGCAGAAGAATGACCACCTAAATTCCAGTGATCACCGGATATAAAAACCAAAGCAGTGAGGGGGGGGGGGTGGGGTCATACAAAAGTCAAAATTGTGGACTTCAGGTGTACCAGCTTTCAAATGGGGAAAATGTAAGGAGGAGTCATCAGCATGGGAAGTTTTTTTTTTTTTAATTTATACATTTCAATGAATATACAAGCATTACTTGTGAAAAAAGGAAGGAAAAAAAGCATACAATATGCCTGATAAGGTAAAAAAAAAGAAAAATACACATATCCTTAGACCACCATCAAGAAGGGGGTGGAACTATAAAAGTTAAATAGGGAGTAAAAACAAAAACCATAGAGGAAAAGGCAAAAGCATGCTTTAAGGTCGCTTAAACATAAGAGCATAAGAAATGATTCTGAACGTCCCATGTTAAACTGCCAAATTATTGCAAACTTTTTTGCTTAAGAAATTCAGATCAGGAGAAAAGAATTGATATCAGACAACATAGGAAAATGTGGGAGGGAGGTTCTGGAAGCCAAATTTAGGCTCTTAGGTAGGAAGCTGAAATCCAGAACTTCCAGGGTAGCATTCTCTGAAATGTTCCCTGTTCCACACGCAGGTCCCCAGAGGCAAGCAGAGCTCCGGAGTCTCAATGCGTGGATAAGACGATGCTGCAAGGAAGATGGATTCACGTTTGTTAGGAACTGGGGAACCTTTTGGGGAAGGGGGAGTCTCTTCCGAAGGGATGGGCTCCACCTTAACCAGGGTGGAACCAGACTGCTGGCACTAACCTTTAAAAAGGAGATAGAGCAGCTTTTAAACTAGAACAAAGGGGAAAGCCGACAGTCGCTCAGCAGCGCATGGTTCGGAGAGAGGTATATTCAAAGGATACTAATGATGCATTAGAATTCGGGCATCCCGACAGTGAGGTTCCAATAATAAGAAAAGTAGTCCAAGTGCCTGTAACTAAAAACTCAGCTGAGCTAAAAAAGTCTAACTTGTCCCTATCAATTAAAAAGCAGAATGAAAATACAAACAAAAAACAAACTTTGAAATGTTTGTATGCTAATGCCAGATGTCTAAGAAGTAAGATGGGGATATTGTTCTGTACTTTGTATTGGCTGTTGGTGGTTGCTGATTGATGGAGGCATTGTGGACTTGCTGTTTTCCTGATAAAAAAAAAAAGTTTATTGTAATAAAAAAAATCACATCGAAGTGTGTTTAAATAAAACAGACAGTAAATGTGTACCGTGGGACTTGTGGTTTATAAACGGCTGCCTTTGAGGCCTGAGCCACGGTTGGATTCTGGGAGGCTGTAGTGCTCCTGGTAATGATATCTTTTCGCATGTGGTCGGGGGAGGCGTTTCTACTTGAAATGTCAAATATAAGTTACGAAAAGTACTTGGTGTGAAAGCCTCGCTGACCCAAGGGTTGGGAGCCGGGTTAGTATCATTGAGGTTGTGGGTTCGAAGCCCCACCAGCTCGGTAACGTTGAGGTTGTGGGTTCGAAGCCCCACCAGCTCCGTAACGTTGAGGTTGTGGGTTCGAAGCCCCACCAGCTCCGAAACACCGTGGGTTGTAGCATCCTCTCCGCGACAGAGGATGTTACTGAGCCTCTGTCGCGGAGAGGATGCTACACCAGCTCAGTAACCTTGAGGACCAGCTCCGTAACACCGTGGGTCGTAGCATCCTCTCCAGTCAGGAAGAGGTAGTTTTGGTGAAATTTTGGCCATTTTTCCTAGTAAAAAGTAGTAAAACCCCCAGTCTGCTGGTGGCTCTTTCTTGTTATTAATTAAGGCTCTTTCTCATTAGAGGTATTCACCGGAATATGCTTGGAACACAGGTCTAACTGACCCCCCCCTCCGCCCCATCCACCCGCACCACTTACCTACACTGGCCCCCACCTAGCTTCTGGCTAAGCTAGACTCGAACCCGCGCCCTCCTATATTCGAGTAAATCCCTGTAACGGAGCCGTGAGACAAAGCTGCTGAGCCACCAGTCAGCTGGGTACAGACTCTCCCGGGTTTTTACCCCTTATTCTTCTCCTAGCACAGGACTCCAGCCTAAGGACCAGCCCTTCACAGCCGGCTCTGCACTCTCAGAGGCTCCGGAGTTTTACCCCTCTTTCCACCACTCTCTTGTATTACACCCTCCGGTGATTAACAGCTCCTCGCCCGCAATCACAAGAATGAAATGTTCTCTCTTAAAATAAAAGAATCTTTCTAACGCACACAGTGCGCGGTGAAACCTCCTCCCCTATGCAAACAAACATTAAACGTGCAGAGATTATGGGTTTCTAGCAGGGACTGTTAGACCCGGGCTGCGGGGGAGCTTCTGAGCCATCTCTCACCGGCACAGACCGTCCAGCACTGCCCTGGGAAAGGAAGCCCCCAGGACAGATTTAGCCTTCCCCGTGTGCGATATTTACCGCTCATTCTCTCCCACACATCGCATCCCTCGGTCATTCATTCATTTGTTTATTTAACCGATATCTGGTTCCATGCGAACACCTCTGTCACAATCAGACCGTGAACACGGAGCAGTGAGAGCAGGCTGGCGGGAAGAGCCGCTTAAAACCCGGGGACCTTTGCACGGTTTGCAAGCTTAAAGCCTGGGGAGGGGGAGGCCGTAAAGCGCCGCTCATGCCTGGGCCAGAATCCGCGCTTCCCCCCCAGCTTTAGCCCCCATTGCTCCTTCAGTGCTAAGCAGCTTTTCCCGCAGGGCGGCCGCTGCCCGCTCTCGGAGCGCACGGCCGAGCTCTCGGTCACCGACCGGAAGCTACAGCTCCGCCATGGTTGTGAGGGCGAGACAGGCAGGGTCGGAGCCTAATCACAAGAGAGAGCTCTGCTGCAGCCCCGCCCCTTCCTGCTGCTGCGAATGGACGGCAGGGGGAGGAGGCGGGGCACAGCACAGCCCGGTCCCGGCCGTTCCTTCGCAGCGAGCAGGAGATTCAGAGACCCCGAGAGACGGATCCAGGCCCAGGGGAGAAGGTAGGGAGAGGCGCGGGCAGAGGGGACGTGGAGGGAGGGACCGGGGCCCAGGATCTCACCCTCTGCCCGGCCGCGAGCTGCAAAGAGCCCTACAGAGAGAGAGATCGCGGCCCAGGGGAGAAGGTGCGGGGAGGAAGGCACCGGGGGACGTGTGCGATGCTGCTGTGTGGGGATCGCTCCCTTATGCAGAGCCCTTCAGCAGCTCATAAAGACTGTGAGGAGCTCTGCTTTCCTATGGGAATCTAACTTTTTGCTGTTTAATGCGGCCATCGAGGAGGCTCCTGCACAGGTCAAGCAGTTCATGTCTCAAGTTCCTAAGGCTGCGAGACGCTCGGTTCCGGCCGAATGGAAGAAGATCGCCGGTCCAGTAATGTCGCGGGCCTGCAGCCGTCCGGATGAGATGCACAGGATAGAAAATTTCACGCAATAAGGAAAAAACAGACCAGATGCTTTTACAAACCTGTGGAAGTGGAAATCCTAATATTGTCAAGGGCGGGAGGGGTAATGAAATAATGATTGAGGATATTCTATACTTTGTATTTCCTGTTGATTCTATCTGATTGCATTATGATGCTGTTTCCTAAAGAAAAAAGTTTATTGTAAAAACAAAACAAAAAACAAATCCCATTGTGTTTAAATAAAACAGAGACTGAACCGTGGGACTTGTGACTTATAAGTGTTTTCCTCTGAGCCACTGGGGGATGTTGGAAAGCTGTGGTGCTCCTGATAAAGTTATCTTTCCGGAGGTGGTTGGGGGGGGAGGCGTTGCTGTTCCTTGAAAAGGTCAAATATAAGTTCCGAAAAATAGTTGGTGTGAAAGCCTCGCTGGCCCAAGGGTTGGGAGCCGGGTCAGTATCGTGGAGGTTGTGGGTTCGAAGCCCCCCCCCCCCCCCCAGCTCCGTAATAAGGACTAGAAAAGTGTAGTTTTGGTGAAATTTTGGCCATTTTTCCTAGTAAAAAGTAGTAAAACCCCCAGTCTGCTGGTGGCTCTTTCTTGTTATTAATTAAGGCTCTTTCTCATTAGAGGTATTCACCGGAATATGCTTGGAACACAGGTCTAACTGACCCCCTCCTCCCCATCCACCCGCACCGCTTCCCTACACTGGCCCCCGCCTAGCTTCTGGCTAAGCTAGACTCGAATCCCTGTAACGGAGCCGTCAGACAGAGCTGCTGAGCCACCAGTCAGCTGGGTATAAACACTCCCGGGTTTTTACCCCTTATTCTTCTCCTAGCACAGGACTCCAGCCTAAGGACCAGCCCTTCACAGCCGGCTCTGCTCTCTCCAGGCAGCTGGGGACAGAGGCTCCGGGGTTTTACCCCCTCTTTCCACGACTCTCTTGTATTACACCCTCCAGTGATTAACAGCTCCTCGCCCCCAATCACAAGAATGAAATGTTCTCTCTTAAAATAAAAGAATCTTTCTAACGCACACAGTGCGCGTTGAAATCTCCTCACCGATGGAAACAAACATTAAAAGTGGACAGATTATGGGTTTCTAGCAGGCGCTGTTAGACACGGGCTCCGGGGGAGCTTCTGAGCCATCTCTTGCCAGCAGAAACCGTCCAGCACTGCCCTGGGAAAGGAAGCCCCCAGGACAGATTTTGGCTTCCGCGTGTGCGATGTTTACCGCTCCCCCCCCCCTCCCCTCTCTTTCTCACGCACATCGCATCCCTCGCTCATTTATTTAACCGATTTCTGGTTCCATGCAAACACCTCTGGCACAATCAGACCGTGAACACAGAGCAGTGAGAGCAGCCTGGCGGGAAGAGCCGCTTAAAACCCAGGGACGTATGCACGGTTTGCAGGACTTGCAAGCTTAAAGCCTGGGGAGGGGGAGGCCGTAAAGCGCCGCTCATGCCTGGGCCAGAACCCGCGCTTCCCCCCCCAGCTTTAGCCCCCATTGCTCCTTCGGTGCTAAGCGGCTTTTCCTGGCAGGGCGGCCGCTGCCCGCTCTCGATCACCGACCGGAAGCTACAGCTCCACCATGGTTGTGAGGGCGAGACAGGCAGGGTCGGAGCCTAATCACAGGAGAGCTCTGCTGCTGCAGCCCCGCCCCTTCCTTTTGCTGCGATTGGATGGCGGAGGCGGGGCACAGCACAGCCCGGTCCCAGCCGTTCCTTCGCAGCGAACCCGAGAGACGGATCCAGGCTCAGGGGAGAAGGTGGGGAGAAGCGCGGACAGAGGGGACGTGGAGGGAGGAACAGGATCTCACCCTCAGTCCTGTCAGGAGCTGAAAAGAGCCCTACAGAGAGAGAGATCCCGGCCCAGGGGAGAAGGTGGGGAAAGGCGCGGGCAGAAGTTGGAGAGGAAGCGGGGAGGAAGGCACCGGGGGACGTGTGTGATGCTGTTGTGAGCGGATCGCTCCCTTATGCAGAGCCATTCAGCAGCTCATAAAGACTGTGAGGAGCTCTGCTTTCCTATGGGAATCTAACTTTTTGCTGTTTAATGCGGCAATCGAGGAGGCTCCTGCACAGGTCAAGCAGTTCATGTCTCAGGTTCTGAAGGCTGCGAGATGCTCGGTTCCGGCCGAATGGAAGAAGATCGCCGCTCCGGCAATGTCACGGGCCTGCAGCCGTCCGGATGAGATGCACAGGGGATGGAGCAGGTCAGGGCAATACGGAGAAACGGGCTGGATCCTTTACAGATATAGGGAAGTCCTAGGAGAAGTGGAAATCCGAGCATTCTCCGGGGCGGGGGAATAACAGAAGGGCTGGGGATATTGTTCTGTACTTTGTATTGGCTGTTGGTGGTTGCTGATTGATGGAGGCATTGTGGACTTGCTGTTTTCCTGATAAAAAAAAAAAGTTTATTGTAATAAAAAAAATCACATCGAAGTGGGTTTAAATAAAACAGACAGTAAATGTGAACCGTGGGACTTGTGGTTTATAAACGGTTGCCTTTGAGCCCTGAGCCACAGTTGGATTTTGGGAGGCTGTAGTGCTCCTGGTAATGATATCTTTTCGCATGTGGTCGGGGGAGGCGTTTCTACTCCTTGAAAAGGTGAAATATAAGTTCCGAACATTACTGGGTGTGAAAGCCTCGCTGGCCCAAGGATTGGGAACCGGGTTAGTAACATTGAGGCTGTGGGTTCGAAGTCCGACCCGCTTGGATTGTACCGTTCTCTCTGGGACGGGAAAGGGGTAGTTTTGGTGAAATTTGGGCCCAAATTTCACCAAAATTACCTGTCGCGGAGAGGATGCTGCAACCCACGGTGTTACGGAGCTGGTGGGGCTTCGAACCCACAACCTCAAGAATACAAGCCCGGCTCCCAACCCTTGGGTCAGCGAGGTTTTCACACCAGGTACTTTTCGGAACTTATATTTGACATTTCAAGCAGTAGAAACACCGCCTTCCCCAACCACCTCCGAAAAGATATCTTTACCAAGAGCACCCCCATCCTCCCAGGATCCACCCGTGGCTCGGAGCTCAGAGAGCGCCACTTATAAACCACAGGTCTCACAGTTCACGTACAGTCTCTGTTTTATTTAAACACACTTCGATGTGATTTTTATAACGATAATTTTTTTTTTATTTTTTTTATCAGGAAAACAGCAAGTGCACAACGCCTGTATCCATCGTAATTCAATCAGCACCAATCAACAGCCAATACAAAGTACAGAACAATATCCCCAGCCCTTCTGTTATTCCCCCGCCCCGGAGAATGCTCGGATTTCCACGTCTCCTAGGGCTTCCCTATATCTGTAAAGGATCCAGCCCGTTTCTCCGTATTGCCCTGACCTGCTCCATCCTCTGTGCATCTCATCCGGACGGCTGCAGGCCCGTGACATTGCTGGAGCGGCGATCTTCTTCCATTCGGCCGGAACCGGACATCTCGCAGCCTTCAGAACCTGAGACATGAACTGCTTGACCTGTGCAGGAGCCTCCTCGATCGCCGCATTAAACAGCAAAAAGTTAGATTCCCATAGGAAAGCAGAGCTCCTCACAATCTTTATGAACTGCTGAATGGCTCTGCATAAGGGAGCGATCCCCACACAACAGCATCGCACACGTCCCCCCGCGCCTCTCCCTACCTTCTCCCCTGGGCCGCGATCGCTCTCTCTGTAGGGCTCTTTGCAGCTCGCGGCCGGACAGAGGGTGAGATCCTGGGACCCGGTCCCTCCCTCTCCGCACCTTCTCCCCTGGGCCTGGATTCCTCTCTGGGGTTCTCTGGATCTCCTGCTCGCCGCGAAAGAACGGCCGGGACCGGGCTGTGCTGTGCCCCGCCTCTTCCCCCTTCCGTCCAATCGCATCAGCAGGAAGGGGCGAGGCTGCAGCAACAGAGCTCTCTCTTTTGATTAGGCTGCGACCCTGCCTGTCTCCCTCTCACAACCATGGCGGAGCTGTAGCTTCCGGTCGGTGACCGAGAGCTCGGCCGTGCAGTCCGAAAGCGAGCAGCGGCCACGCTGCCGGGAAAAGCCGCTTAGCACCGAAGGAGCAATGGGGGCTAAGGCTGCGCTTTACGGCCTCACCCTCCCCAGGCTTTAAGCTTGCAAGTCCTGCAAACGTCTCCGGGGTTTAAGCGGCTCTTCCCGCCAGCCTACTCTCACTGCTCCGTGTTCACGGTCTGATTGTGACTGAGGGGTTTGCATGGAACCAGAAATCGGTTAAATAAATAAATTAATTAATGAATGACCGAGGGATGCGATGTGTGTGAGAGAGGGTGAGCGGTAAATATCGCACACGGGGAAGCCAAAATCTGTCCTGGGGGCTTCCTTTCCCGGGGCACTGCTGGAGGTCTGTGATGGCTCAGAAGCTCCCCCGGAGCCCGTGTCTCACAGTCCCTGCTAGAAACCCATAATCTATCCACGTTTAATGTTTGTTTCCATAGGCGAGGAGGTTTCACCGCGCACTGTGTGTGTTAGAAAGATTCTTTTATTTTAAGAGAGAACATTTCATTCTTGTGATTGCGGGCGAGGAGCTGTTAATCACTGGAGGGTGTAATACAAGAGAGTCGTGGAAAGAGGGGTAAAACCCCGGAGCCTCTGTCCCCGGCTGCCTGGAGAGTGCAGAGCCGGCTGTGAAGGGCTGGTCCTGTGCTAGGAGAAGAATAAGGGGTAAAAACCCGGGAGTGTTTATACCCAGCTGACTGGTGGCTCAGCAGCTCTGTCTGACGGCTCCGTTATAGGGATTCGCTCGAATAAAGGAGGGCGCGGGTTCGAGTCTAGCTTAGCCAGAAGCTAGGTGGGGGCCAGTGTAGGGAAGTGGTGCGGGTGGATGGGGAGGAGGGGGTCAGTTAGACCTGTGTTCCGAGCATATTCCGGTGAATACCTCTAATGCAAAAGAGCCTTAATTAATAACAAGAAAGAGCCACCAGCAGACTGGGGGTTTTACTACTTTCTACTAGGAAAAATGGCCCAAATTTCATCAAAACTACCCCTTTCTAGTCCTTGTGATCAGCAACATCCTCTGTCGCGGAGAGGATGCTACAACCCACGGTGTTACGGAGCTGGTGGGGCTTCGAACCCACAACCGCAACGATACTAACCCGGCTGCCAACCCTTGGGCCAGCGAGGCTTTCACACCAATGACTTTTGGGAACTTATATTTGACCTTTTCAAGGAACAGCAACGCCTCCCCCGACCACATGCGAAAAGATAACTTTATCAGGAGCACCACAGCTTTCCAACATCCCCCAGTGGCTCAGAGCTCAGCGGGAGACACTTATAAGTCACAAGTCCCACGGTTCAGCCTCTGTTTTATTTAAACACAATGGGATTTGTTTTTTTTTTTTGTTTTTACAATAAACTTTTTTCTTTAGAAAACAGCATCATAATGCAATCAGCTAGAATCAACAGGAAATACAAAGTATAGAATATCCTCAACCATTATTTCATTACCCCTCCCGCCCTTGACAATATTAGGATTTCCACTTCCACAGGTTTGTAAAAGCATCTGGTCTGTTTTTTCCTTATTGCGTGAAATTTTCTATCCTGTGCATCTCATCCGGACGGCTGCAGGCCCGCGACATTGCTGGAGCGGCGATCTTCTTCCATTCGGCCGGATCCGAGCGTCTCGCAGCCTTAAGAACCTGAGACATGAACTGCTTGACCTGTGCAGGAGCCTCCTCGATTGCCGCATTAAACAGCAAAAAGTTAGATTCCCATAGGAAAGCAGAGCTCCTCACAGTCTTTATGAGCTGCTGAAGGGCTCTGCATAAGGGAGCGATCCCCACACAACAGCATCACACACGTCCCCCGGTGCCTTCCTCCCCCCACCTTCTCCCCTGGGCCGCGATCTCTCTCTCTGTAGGGCTCTTTGCAGCTTCTGACCGGACAGAGGGTGAGATCCTGGGACCTGGTCCCTCCCTCCACGTCCCCTCTGCCCGCGCCTCTCCCTACCTTCTCCCATGGGCCTGGATCCGTCTCTTTGAATCTCCTGCTCGCTGCGAAGGAACGGCCGGGACCGGGCTGTGCTGTGCCCCGCCTCCTCCCCCTGCCGTCCATTCGCAGCAGCAGGAAGGGGCGGGGCTGCAGCAGAGCTCTCTCTTGTGATTAGGCTCCGACCCTGCCTGTCTCGCCCTCACAAACATGGTGGAGCTGTAGCTTCCGGTCGGTGACCGAGAGCTTGGCCGTGCGCTCCGAGAGCGGGCAGCGGCCGCCCTGCGGGAAAAGCTGCTTAGTACTGAAGGAGCAATGGGGGCTAAGGCTGGGGGGAAGCGCGGGTTCTGGCCCAGGCATGAGCTGCGCTTTACGGCCTCCCCCTCCCCAGGCTTTAAGCTTGCAAACCGTGCAAAGGTCCCCGGGTTTTAAGCGGCTCTTCCCGCCAGCCTGCTCTCACTGCTCCGTGTTCACGGTCTGATTGTGACAGAGGGGTTCGCATGGAACCAGATATCGGTTAAATAAACGAATGAATGACCGAGGGATGCGATGTGTGTGAGAGAATGAGCGGTAAATATCGCACACGGGGAAGGTTAAATCTGTCCTGGGGGCTTCCTTTCCCAGGGCAGTGCTGGACGGTGTGTGATGGCTCAGAAGCTCCCCCGCAGCCCGGGTCTAACAGTCCCTGCTAGAAACCCATACTCTCTGCACGTTTAATGTTTGTTTGCATAGGGGAGGAGGTTTCACCGCGCACTGTGTGCGTTAGAAAGATTCTTTTATTTTAAGAGAGAACATTTCATTCTTGTGATTGCGGGCGAGGAGCTGTTAATCACCGGAGGGTGTAATACAAGAGAGTGGTGGAAAGAGGGGGAAAACTCCGGAGCCTCTGAGAGTGCAGAGCCGGCTGTGAAGGGCTGGTCCTTAGGCTGGAGTCCTGTGCTAGGAGAAGAATAAGGGGTAAAAACCCGGGAGTGTTTGTACCCAGCTGACTGGTGGCTCAGCAGCTTTGTCTCACGGCTCCGTTACAGGGATTTACTCGAATATAGGAGGGCGCGGGTTCGAGTCTAGCTTAGCCAGAAGCTAGGTGGGGGCCAGTGTAGGTAAGTGGTGCGGGTGGATGGGGCGGAGGGGGGGGGTCAGTTAGACCTGTGTTCCAAGCATATTCCGGTGAATACCTCTAATGAGAAAGAGCCTTAATTAATAACAAGAAAGAGCCACCAGCAGACTGGGGGTTTTACTACTTTTTACTAGGAAAAATGGCCAAAATTTCACCAAAACTACCTCTTCCTGACTGGAGAGGATGCTACGACCCACGGTGTTACGGAGCTGGTCCTCAAGGTTACTGAGCTGGTGTAGCATCCTCTCCACGACAGAGGCTCAGTAACATCCTCTGTCGCGGAGAGGATGCTACAATCCACGGTGTTTCGGAGCTGGTGGGGCTTCGAACCCACAACCTCAATGTTACTGAGCTGGTGGGGCTTCGAACCCACAACCTCAATGTTACCGAGCTGGTGGGGCTTCGAACCCACAACCTCAATGATACTAACCCGGCTCCCAACCCTTGGGTCAGCGAGGCTTTCACACCAACTACTTTTCGGAACTTATATTTGACATTTCAAGTAGAAACGCCTCCCCCGACCACATGCGAAAAGATAACTTTATCAGGAGCACCACAGCTTTCCAACATCCCCCAGTGGCTCAGAGCGAGACACTTATAAGTCACAAGTCCCACGGTTCAGTCTCTGTTTATTTAAATACAATTGGATTTGTTTTTTTTGTTTTGTTTTTACAATAAACCTTTTTCTTTAGAAAACAGCATCATAATGCAATCAGCTAGAATCAACAGGAAATACAAAGTATAGAATATCCTCAACCATTATTTCATTACCCCTCCCGCCCTTGACAATATTAGGATTTCCACTTCCACAGATTTGTAAAAGCATCTGGTCTGTTTTTCCTTATTGCGTGAAATTTTCTATCCTGTGCATCTCATCCGGACGGCTGCAGGCCCGCGACATTACTGGACCGGCGATCTTCTTCCATTCGGCCGGAACCGAGCGTCTCGCAGCCTTAAGAACCTGAGACATGAACTGCATGACCTGTGCAGGAGCCTCCTCGATCGCCGCATTAAACAGCAAAACGTTAGATTCTCATAGGAAAGCAGAGCTCCTCACAGTCTTTATGAGCTGCTGAAGGGCTCTGCATAAGGGAGCGATCCCCACACAACAGCATCACACACGTCCCCCGGTGCCTTCCTCCCCGCACCCTCTCCAACCTCTGCCCGCGCCTCTCCCCACCTTCTCCCCCGGGCCTGGATCCGTCTCTCTGGGGTTCTCTGAAGGTCCTGCTCGCTCGAAGGAACGGCTGGGACTGGGCTGTGCCCCGCCTACTCGCCCCTACCGTCCAATCGCAGGAGCAGGAAGGGGCGGGGCTGCAGCAGGCAGGGGCGGTGCTGCAGCAGGGCTCTCCTGTGATAGGCTCCGACCCTTCCTGTCTCTCCTGTGATAGGCTCCGACCCTGCCTGTCTCACAACCATATAATATAATAATAACAAGGAGCCACCAGCAGTGGGGGTTTTACTACTTTCTACTAGGAAAAATGGCCCAAATTTCCCCAAAACTACCCCTTTCTAGTCCTTGTGATTAGTAACATCCTCTGTCGAGGAGAGGATGTTATACTCCACGGTGTTATTGAGCTGGTGGAGCTTCGAACCCACAACCTCACTGTTATTAACCCGGCTCCCAACCCGTGGGTCAGCGATGCTGTCACACTAAGTACTTTTCGGAACTTATATTTGACCTTTTCAGGGAGTAAAAACGTCTTCCCCACCCACCTCAGAAAAGATATCTTTACCAGGAGAACTACATCCTCACAAACTCCATCAGTAGCTCAGGGCTCAGAGGGAGACACTTATAAACCACAAGTCTCCTGGTTCACATTCAGCCTCTGTTTTATTTAAACACACTTCGATGTGTTTTTTATTACAATAAACTTTTTTTTTTAATCAGGAAAACAGGAAGTCCATAACACCTCTATCCATCATAATTCAGTCAACAGCCAATACAAAGTATAGAACAATATCCCCAGCCATTCTTTTATTCCCCTGCCCTGGAGAATGCTAGGATTTCCACTTCTCCTAGGGCTTCCCTATATTGTAAAGGATCCAGCCCGTTTCTCCGTATTGCCCTGACCTGCTCCATCCCCTGTGCATCTCATCCGGACGGCTGCAGGCCCGTGACATTGCTGGAGCGGCGATCTTCTTCCATTCGGCCGGAACCGAGCGTCTCGCAGCCTTAGGAACTTGAGACATGAACTGCTTGACGTGTGCAGGAGCCTCCTCGATTGCCGCATTAAACAGCAAAAAGTTAGATTCCCATAGGAAAGCAGAGCTCCTCACAGTCTTTATGAGCTGCTGAAGGACTCTGCATAAGGGAGCGATCCCCACACAACAGCATCACACACGTCCCCCGGTGCCTTCCTCCCCGCGCCCTCTCCAACATCTTTCAGACCCATACGCAGTCTGCAATCTAACAGGTGTACCCATGCATGCCAGAGGACAACCTAAGGGAGTTTTCTGTAAATGCACTGATAAAGACAATTTAGCTACAAGCATACGTATATCTTCCCATTCGTCCTCCTCCAGTTCAACTTGCAGATCCTTCCCCCATGTTAATTCATGTTTTAAGTCAGTCACTGACAGAGCCGGGGATTAGAGTTGAGGCAGGGACATATAAAGTGATTCAGGACTAGAATACACAGTCACTGACAGAGCCAGGGATTAGAGTTGAGGCAGGGACATATAAAGTGATTCAGGACTAGAATACACAGTCACTGACAGAGCCGGGGATTAGACACTAGCACGTCCCTAGCACCTCCTTATTGGCGGAAGTGGCGGCTGTCAGCGGGTTTGACAGCAGACGCTTAATTTTACCAGATGACAGCCGGTGGTACTTGGACTGCCTTCGCTACAAGATCATTTGCCACAATTTAATTGGGCCACATTGGAATTGCCCCGGTGGGGGCCTGACTGCCATGGTCGGTGCCCCGCGGAAGTTTCACCGCTCATTTGCATGCACACCACACCCTCGTTACCTGGCTTACCTCACAATACGCTTCTTTCCAGGATGTTTTCTCAAAACAAGCAGCAGTTTATCCTCTTTCTGTAGCTGAGACTAAGGCCATGCCCGTCTACATACAAGAGAACCTTCAAAAGAGATTCATCAGACCTTCCAAATCTCCTGCAGGTGCAGGCTTCTTTTTTGTAGGAAAGAAAGATGGCACCTTATGCCCCTGCATCAACTACAGGGGTCTGAATGAGATTACCATCAAGGACCGGTATCCCCTGCCCGTAATTTCTGAACTGTTTGACAGGCTCCAAGGAGCTAAGATATTCTCCAAACTTGACCTTACAGGAGCCTACAACTTGGTGCGTATTCGCGAAGGAGACGAATGGAAGACCGTTTTTAACACCTGCGATGGACACTTCGAATATCTCGTCATGCCCTTCGGTTTGAGTAACGCAACTGCAGTCTTTCAAAATATGATGAACGACATTTTACGGGTCTTACTATATCAAGGTGTAGTAGTATATGTCGATGATATACTGATCTTCTCTCAAGATCTGCAAACTTATCAAGAGGATGTCAAGAAAGTTTTAAGATGCCTGCGTGAGTACCACCTATTCGCAAAATTTGAAAAGTGCGAATTCCACAAGGAGTCTGTACCCTTCCTGGGTTACATTCTTTCTAAGAACGGGTTTTAGATGGACCCCAAGAAATTAGAAAGTATCCAGGATTGGCCCCAACCTACAGGCCTGAAGGCACTGCGCCGCTTTTTGGGCTTCATCAATTACTATCGTTCCTTCATCAAAAACTACTCTTCATTGACAGTCCCTCTAACTGCTATGACCAGAAAGGGAGCCATCCCACCAACTGGTCTCCAGACGCCATATCAGCCTTTCTGACACTCAAAGAGGCGGTTCAAAAGAAGCCGTGCCTCTGCCATCCTGACCCACATAGTCCATTCATCGTCGAGGTCGATGCATCAGACGTTGGCGTGGGAGCGGTTTTAAACCAGTATAGTGAATCTAATGTGCTCCATCCTTGTTCCTCCTTCTCAAGGCAGTTCTCGCCTGCCGAAAGGAATTATGGAATCGGAGACAAAGAGTTACTCGCAATCAAGCTGGCCTTTGAGGAGTGGAATTCTTGGCTAGAAGGTGCACAACACCAAATAGTAGTGGACACCGATCACAAGAATTTGGAGTACCTCAGACATGCTCAACGACTCAATCACGTCAAGCAAGATGGTCCCTGTTCTTTAACAGATTTGACTTCCTTTTGAAGTATTGTCCGGGAGAGAAGAACACTCGGGCTGATGCCTTGTCACGATCCTTCTCCCCTCAGGATGTGCCAGATGAACCCCCGTCACATCATTGACCCCGGGAAAGTGGTTCTTGCAGCTACTCATGCGGTACCCGCTGGGAAAATGGTTGTGGCCAGAAATCAAAGGAAGAAGCTGTTGAAGTGGATGCACAATTACCACCTGGCTGGCCATGTTACAGCGGTACTACTGGTGGCCAACCATGAAAAAGGACATACAAGCTTATGTGGGTTCCTGTGCTGTTTGCGCAAAGCAAAAGCCACCAGGCGGACATCCTTGGGGTTTGTTACAACCTCTACCAGCACTGGATGAACCCTGGACACATACAG
This sequence comes from Rhinatrema bivittatum, assembly GCF_901001135.1. NCBI lineage: Eukaryota > Metazoa > Chordata > Amphibia > Gymnophiona > Rhinatrematidae > Rhinatrema > Rhinatrema bivittatum. The sequence continues at coordinate 27,843,396 of NC_042633.1, read as the reverse complement.
CAACCAACTTTCAGGCCGATTCAGTAAAGAGCGGCCCGGCTTGCGCGCTTTTGAACGCGAATTGGACGCGCGTTTTAGACGCGTAAGACGAACGTGTGATTCAGTATATGCTCTAACGCGTCCTTAGCGCGTGCTGAAAATGACGTGTTGCAATTAGCGCCCGCCACATGTAGATGGTATGTTAATGGTGTTTAATGACCGGATTAGCTATTCCCCTCAATAGAGTAACACGCGGCCAAAATAGCGCGTCTTTAACGTGCACATTTTCCGTGTCTTTACCCTCTATTTTTACTGCCTACCCTGGCGTTAGTGTGGTGCTGTGCTCTTGGCAGTTGTGAATATCCAACGGACAGCATCGGACAGCGTCATGGACTACATGTATCTATTGGCTTTGGCGCCTCTTTCCGGACGTCCATGATCGGAGGCCCCGCTGCCTTCCAACGTCCATGGCCGCTCCCTTGAGCGCCCGGACGTGGAATGTAGCGGGGCCTCCGATCATGGACATCTGGGTGCTCAGGGCAGCGGTCCCGGTGTCCATTCGGTGTCCATGCGGGGTGTGTTGGAAAGAACCATCCAATAGTATGCCCTTACCTGCTGAAAGTGTTGCCGATCTTCCGAAAGATATCTTAAGGTACCGCTGTAACCGCTCTGACCTGTCCCGAACCAAATACAAAGGGACTTTTTTACTTGGCGATGCGACTTATATACACGTCCAAGGTAGGATTATGACGTGGAGATGATGTCACAAAGGGGGAACAACGGGATAAGTTTCCAGATCGATGAAAAGTTTGGAATGTAACATTTCATTACATTTTCAAAAAATGACATTTCCCGTTCCATAGAAATGACATGTATGGAAGCAGCGCACCCTGGATACTGTATAGGTGGTCTATAAAGTCCTATATAGTAAAATCGATTGCCAACGCCTACTGCTTGATAGGCGCACTTTTGGCATTCCTTTGGCGCCGCTTGGATTTGCGTCTAATTTGAATACTGAATCGAGCGGATTACGAACCAAAATGTGCGCGCGTCAAATGAGCGGGCACCGGACACTGCCGCACTTTTTTTTACGCATCGGTACTGTATCGGCCTGTTTGTGGTAGACTTGCCACCATCCAACGGAAACACCATTTGGGTCACAGTTGACCGCTTCTCCAAAATGGCACATTTTGTAGCATTACCAGGGTTACCCTCCGCTGTGGAGTTAGCTAAACTCTTTATTAGACATATCTTCCGCCTTCATGGGATGCCTAAGCATATACTATCCGACAGAGGAGTACAATTCACTGCTAAATTTTGGAGAGCTTTATGTAAAAAATTTGACATCGCCTTGGACTTAACCCCCGCTTACCACCCTCAGTCTAATGGACAGACTGAAATAATGAACAGAACGCTGAAACAATTTCTGCGATCCTATGTCAATTCAAGGCAGAGCGATTGGGCTGAACTACTGCCTTGGGAAGAATTTGCTATCAACTCGCATCCTGCTACTTCCCCGGGGTCTTCTCCCTTCCAACTCATCTATGGACGACAACCGCTTCCTCCTCTGCCAATTCCATTATCAGTGGCTTCTCCTGCCGCACAGGCTACTGCAGCAGAGTTATCTCAGCTTTGGAAGCAAACGAAGGAGCTACTCCTTAGAGCAGGACAGAAAGCAAAAAAGATTTACGATGCTCACCATCGAGAGGCACCACAGTTTCAGCCTGGGGACAAAGTCTGGTTGAGTACCAAGTTTCTCCATCTTAAACTACCTTCAGCACGTTTTGCACCTCGCTACGTAGGACCCTTTGCTATCCTTCGGCAATTGGGAAATCTGACGTACAGTTGGAAACTATCTCCATCCATGAAAATACACAACGCCTTCCATGTCTCTCTGTTAAAACCCTTGATGCTATCCGAGTTCTCTAAAAAGACCCCAGAACCAACTAATCTGGACAGTGAGGACGATATCGAATAGGCCGTAGATGACATCTTCGATGTTCGTAAGAGAGGCAAGACAATGGGGTACCTCATCTCCTGGGAAGGCTATGGACCAGAAGAAAACTCATGGGAGCCTCTGGCCAACATCATGGATAAGGACATGGTACGTCAATTCCATCTTGCACACCCACGAAAACCCAGACCACCAGGAAGATGTCCTGGAGGGGGCCCTTTAAAGGGGGTTACTGTTGCGTCCGTCGGTCGCAGACGGCTGCGACAAGAAAATTATTACTTACCTGCTAATTTTCGTTCCTGTAGTACCATGGATCAGTCCAGACAGTGGGTTATGTCCCCAATCCAGCAGATGGAGTCAGCACAAGCTTTGAGGGGGCGTATCCATATATACTACTACCCCCTCTGCAGGAGTTCAGTATCGAGTATATCAAAGCCAGAGTAGAAACCCCCGAAGGATCAAGTTTGTGGAAACAGATAATGAAAACAATTGTAACCGCAACAAGTAACTGCAAACATCCTACCAACTTGTAGGGAGCTGTGAAAAACAGCGAAAAGAAACGACTGTGAAGACACAGACCACTGCGAGCAAGAAGTAGCGCAGAGCTGAGCAGGATCAAGAACCCAAACGCGGTGGGCGTCTGGACTGATCCATGGTACTACAGGAACGAAAATTAGCAGGTAAGTAATAATTTTCTTTTCCCTGTACGTACCTGGATCAGTCCAGACAGTGGGATGTACCCAAGCTTCCCTAAATAGGGTGGGGTCCTGCGAGGCCTGCTCGGAGAACCTGCTCGCCAAAGTGTCCAGAGACCGAAGAGGCGAGGTGCAGACGATAGTGCCTCGAGAACGTGTGTAACGATTTCCAGGTGGCTGCTCTACAAATTTCTTGCGAGGATACCGAGCGCGACTCCGCCCAGGACGCCGCCTGAGAACGTGTAGAATGCGCTACGATTCCGGGTGGGGGAGTCCGACCCACCCCAATGTAGGAAGCAGCAATGCCGGCCTTCAGCCATCTGGCAATGGTAGTCTTCGAGGCCTGAGACCCCTTCTTAGGACCGGCCCAGAGTACGAAGAGATGGTCAGAGGTCCGGAACTCATTTGTAGCCTCCAGATAGAGGCGCAGAGTGCGCTTGACATTCAAGAGACGGAGAGACTTCGGCTCTGAGGAAGAGAAGGACGGCAACTCCACCGTCTGGTTCACATGGAATGCAGAAACCACCTTCGGAAGGAAGGGGGGGAACGGTGCGAAGCGAAACTCCAGAGTCGGAGAAACGGAGATAGGGCTCTCTACACGACAGAGCCTGCAGCTCCGAGATGCGTCGAGCGGAACAGATGGTCACAAGAAATACAGTCTTGAGAGTGAGATCCTTTATCGTTGCGCTGCGCAGCGGCTCGAACGGTGGTCCCGACAGGGAGCGAAGCACAAGGTTAAGACTCCAGGAGGGACAAGGGTCCCGTAACGGAGGACGCATATGCTTGACACCCTTGAGAAAACGAGCAATGTCAGGATACTGTAGAAGAGAGCCCCCATCGCTCAACAGCGAACCAAGGGCGGCCACCTGAACCCGTAGTGAATTATAGGCGAGCCCTTTTTCCACCCCCGCCTGTAGAAACTGAAGGATCTGAGGTACAGATGCTTTAGCGGGTCTCGTGGCCTGGCTGGTACACCACAGCTCGAACACCTTCCAGACTCGAACATAGGCCGCCGACGTCGATGTCTTTCGTGCCCGCAATAGCGTGGATACTACTGCCTCCGGGTAGCCCCGACGCCGGAGGCGGCGCCTCTCAAAAGCCAGGCCGCAAGACAGAAGAATTCTGCCTGCTCGAAAAATACCGGGCCCTGATGTAGGAGCTGGGGGAGGTGCCCCAGCCTGATTGGCCTGTCGATCACCAGCTGTAGCAGGTCCGCAAACCAGGGTCGCCTGGGCCATTCTGGGGCGACGAAAACCACGGTCCCCTGATGGCTTTCTATTCTGCGGAGCATCCTGCCCACCAGGGGCCATGGTGGAAAAGCGTAGAGCAGAAGATGTGGCGGCCACGGGAGGACCAGGGCATCCACTCCCTCCGCGCCGTGCTCTCTCCAGCGACTGAAGAAGCGTGGAGCCTTGGCATTGAGAGCGGACGCCATCAGATCCAAGTGGGGGGCCCCCCGCCGATGGACGAGAAGTTGCATCGCTTTGTCGGAGAGAGACCACTCTCCGGGGTCCAGCAGTTGACGACTGAGGAAGTCCGCCTGGACGTTGTCCACACCGGCGATGTGCGAGGCCGCTAGCCGGACGAGATGACGCTCCGCCCATTGCATCAGCAGCGCCGCCTCGAGCACGACCTGCGGGCTGCGCGTGCCTCCTTGTCGGTTGATGTAGGCCACGGTGGTAGCATTGTCCGATAGGATTCTGACTTCCCGGTTCCGAAGAAGCGGGAGGAAATGTCGCAGAGCTAGCCGGACCGCTCTGGTTTCCAGATGGTTGATTGACCACTTCGCCTCCACCGTGGACCACGTCCCCTGCGTGGAGTTTCGATCGCAGACTGCACCCCAGCCTGCTAGACTGGCATCGGTGGTCACCACCACCCAATTTGGCAGATCGAGGGACACGCCACGGGCCAGGTTCGGCGGATCCAACCACCAGCCCAGACTGTCCCTGGCATTCTGCGGGAGCGGGAGAATCATCTGGTAGTCCTGCGATACTGGTTTCCAACGGGAGAGGAGCGCCCACTGTAAGGTCCTGAGGTGCGCGAAAGCCCAAGGTAAAAGGTCGATGGTGGACCCCATCACTCCCAGGAGTTGCAGGTAGTCCCAGGGGGTGGGCTCTGGTAACGCAGCGAACCGTCGTGTGTGATCCCGCAAGGATTGAGCTTTGTCCTGGCGCAGAAAAACTTTGCCCAGTAGGGTGTCGAAGGTGGGCATGAGGGAGCTCTTGGAGAAGTTCACTCCTGCCCTGCAGCACCCCCTGCTATTCCAGTACTGAGACCCTCACATACAGCTCTACCAATGCACCGCACTCCTACCCTGCAGCACCTCCTGCTATTCCAGTACTGAGACCCTCACACACAGCTCTGCGTTAGAAAGATTCTTTTATTTTAAGAGAGAACATTTCATTCTTGTGATTGCGGGCGAGGAGCTGTTAATCCCTGGATGGTGTAATACAAGAGAGTCGTGGAAAGAGGGTTAAAAACCCCGGAGCCTCTGTCCCCAGCTGCAATATGGAGAAACGGGCTGGATCCTTTACAACTATAGGGAAGCCCTGGGAGAAGTGGAAATCCGAGCATTCTCTGGGGCGGGGGAATAAAGGAAGGGCTGGGGATATTGCTCTGTACTTTGTATCGGCTGATGACTGAATTATGATGGATAGAGGCGTTGTGCACTTGCTGTTTTCCTGATAAAAAAAAGTTTATTGTAATAAAAATCACACAGAAGTGTGTTTAAATAAAACAGAGGCTGAATGTGAACCGTGTGGCTTATAAATGGCTCCTTCTGAGGATCCCCCACCGGTGGATCCTGGGAGGCTGTGGTGCTCCTGGTAAAGATATCTTTACGGAGGTGGGGGGGGGGGGGGGGGAGGCAAAATCCCATCAGGAAGGGGCTGATGGGATTTTGAAAGGAAAAAGTTTATGGGAAACATGGAAATGCTGACTTCCTGTTCAGGGAGGGGGTAGGGCAAGACTCCTGAAAAAGTGGGGAGGTGTGTGACGGGGTCAGTATACAGTGCAGGGAGGTAGGTCAAAACCCCAGAAACAAAAAATCCCCGGAACCAAAAATCTGCAGGGAAAGGGGGAAGAAATACCAGGTGACACAGAGTCAGTGGGGCTGGTTCCTTCCCCCTGAAGCATCGGAGAAACCTGAGACACAGGTGTGGGAGGGAGAGGGTGGGGCCTTGGGAACCAATCCCTGGCCAGCAGGGGAGGGGAAGGAAGAGGGTGGGGCCCCGGGAACCAATCCCTGGCCAGCAGGGGAGGAGTCTCCACCCTATAAAAAAAGGAGCCAAGGCAAAGTATTTCAAGTCTCTTTCCAGGTACTGGAGAGGAGGGAGTGGGACCAGACTGCCTGATGCTGCTGCTGAGGACTGCTTTACTGTGGGAGAAAGGACTGAAACCCTAGTACCAGAGAAGGTGAGTGTGCAGATTCAAAACTTTCCTTTTTTTTTTTATTGCTAATGAACTATTTCTGAGACTGCCAATTGGGTGGAGGTATTTCTGGGGAATGTGGTAGAGAGCAGAGATAGGAGGGAGGAGGCAGAGAGGTCAGCAGGGCTGCACTTAAATTCTTTGCTGGCCTGTTTTGGGACACTTTTTTTTTGGTTTGGACTTGTGGCAGGGAGAGAAGAGGTCTGTGAAATAAAGACTAAGCTTCAAGGGGAGAAGCCAGGCTCAGCACTCACTGGTTGGGCTTGGTGCCTCCCTGCCAGCCCAATGAGGGTTTGAATCCCATAAGGGGCACCAGTGAAGAAATTTTATAACTGAGTGCCTTTGGACTTTTGATGTTCCTGGGAGTGTTCGTAGCCAGGGAGCCAGTTTGGAAAATGGGAGCAGTGGAGTCAATCAGATGGACTAGGGCTGATGAGAGTTGAGAGGAAACTTAATATAGTGTTAGAGAACAAATCAGACCTGACAGAGCCCTGCTTAAAATGCTTAATCTCTGCTGGTGGACCTGGGACCTTTGGCAGAGTGTTAGACTCCTGCAGCCAGTGTGTGGCAGGGCCTGGTTTGTCCTCTAGCATTGTTAAGTTGTGTGCCAGGTCTTGCAAGCTAAAGAAGGTTATAAGCATTTGGCAGGGCTCTGATGCTATTCTTTAGCTTGTGTGCCAGGTCTTGCAAGCCTATGAAGGCTGGTTAGGCCCTGGAACAAGCCAGGCTGGATCATTTCTAGGTGGTTCCCTGATAATTCCAATTCTTCCAACCTCACCAATGCAGTCAGGGTGGGTAATCTTTCAAGTTGCACGTGCCCAAGTTAAGATACCTCAAACTGATAAGGCCTTCAAAGGCAGCTTCTGAAATATACTCCAGCTTCTTAAGTTCCCCCAAGTTGGTTGAAAGCATAAGAGGGGATACTTTCAATAGGGTTTTTCAGCCACAGCTCCAAAAACTTTGAGGGGTATTCAAAAGCTTGAGTGGGAACAGTGGTCAAGTGGTTATCAAAAAGCTCCAGAGTGCTCAGGTTGGGCAAGCCATGGAAAGATTATATTTAATAGCTTTTTTATACAGACATTTGTTTGCATATCACATAGGTTTACATTGAACAGGTATAAACACATGGAAAATTAGCATGAGAGACTACATCTCAACATTAAAAGGCTAAATTACAGTATTTCAGGTTTGAATTACAGAAAGTTGGGTGATGCTTAAATATGAGTAGAAGGAAGGCAGATAACTATTATAACAAAGTACAGTAAAGTAGGTTGGTGAGGGGGCAGAGAACTGTATACAAGGGCATGTATTGTAGGCTGCTCTAATTTCAGGGCTTGGTAGTGAAGGGGGGGATATGAAAAGGCCTGTTCGAACAGTCAGGTTTTCAGTTTGGGGTTTTTTGGAGTTTTTTTTGTTGACGTTTTGGGTGTTGGGTTCTAGATGTAGCTCTTGGTGCATGGAATTCCAGTTGGGTGCTGCAATTGATAGTGCTCGTTCCCTGGTAGAGTTCAGGTGAGTTAGCTTGGGTGAGGGTGTTGGTAGGGTCTCAGTGTCTGCGGGTCTTGTGGCTTTTTGGTTTTTGAAAGTTGAAGGAGGGGTTTGTCCAGTGTGTTTGGATTATGTATGATCTTGTGTATTGTGGTAAGACTCTTGAAGAGGATTCTGAATTGCGTTGGGCGCCATGGGAGTGATGTTTGTGAGGACTCTGGCAATGGAAACTTGTAGCATTTGGAGGGGTATGAGTGTGCTTGGGAGTCCCAGTAGTATAAGGTTGCAGTAGTCTATATTGGATAAGACAAATGCTTGAAGGATGGTTAGGAAATCATTGCTGTAGGAGGGGTGTTAATTTTTTTAGTACATGTAGTTTAAAGTAGCAGTCTTTTAATGTCAAATTAATGAATTTTTTAGATTTAGTTTGCTGTCCAAGATTACACCTAGGTCTCTTGTCTCTTGAGCTATGGGTAGTTTAGGATTTATTTATATTAGTGCTTTTTTATACCAACATTCATGATACAGATATCTGTTTACAAGAAACAAAGGATAATAAGGTTAACCAAAACATAGAGGAAGGCAAAAGTTACAATAAAACAGGGGTACTGGAACTGGGGGGAAGAGGAGCCAATAGCAGAAGATAACTCTATAATTATAGCAAAAACTAATCCATTTACAATATCTGAAGGAGAGCACTGGATAAAGGGTCCAAGCCCAGGATGCTGAACTTGATGGACCCTTGGTCTGACCCAGCATGGCAATATCTTATAATTGAGATGGCCCTGAATTAAGGGAAGGCTTGGTGAAACAGCCAAGTAGAGTTTTTTTCTGAACATCAATAGACAGGGTTCTTGTCTTAGATCAGGGGGGCATGGCATTCCAGATGTTTGGCCCTGCTATCAGAGGGCTCGTTCTCTGGTGGCTGCATGAAAGGTGGATTTGTTTGGGAGGGTGCATAGTGATCCCTGTAGGCTTCTCTGATAGATCTCGGTGTGGATAGTGAGTGGGCATGGAAGATTGATAGGGATCTGTTTGTGAATGCTTTTGTGAATGATGGTGAGAGTCTTGTGTAAGATTCTAAAGCTTATGAGTAGCCAGTGGAGTTTAAGTCAGTAAGGGTCATTTGACTTAGTTTGTGGGATATGGTTAGGAGTTTGGTTTTGGAAGTATTGAGGGCAAGGTTCATTTGGGTGAGTAATTGGTTGATAGTATTGAGGTGGGTTTCCCATGGAGAGATTTGGGGATAGATTCAGTGATAGGGATTAGAATTTGGATGTTATCTGCATAGATGGAAGTGTGAGCCCTAGGTTGGATAAGTTTACATATGGGAAGCATGTAGATGTTGAAGAGATGAACCTTGGGGCACTCCTTGAGTGAGTTTGATAGGTTCTGATTTGCTGTTGCCTATTTTGACTTTGATATCTGTCTAGATATGAGACAAACCAGCGTAGGGCTGTGCCAGTTAGACCAATTTCGGTTAGTCTATGAGGATCTTGTGAGTGGTATCAAATGCTGCGGAGATGTCCAACATTGCTAGATATAGGACTGGCCATTATCTATGCCTCTGAACTGGCGGTGAGGGAGATTACTGTTTTGGTGCTGATGAACTTGCAAAATCCGAATTGGGATGGATATAGAATGTGTTTTTGTAAAGTGTTTGGTATGTTGGGTGCTTACTACTTTTTTGAGTAGTTTAAGCTAAGAAGTGGAGAATGGATATTGACCTGAAGATAGCTGGATCTGAGGGGCCCCAGTATCTGCAGGTGCAACAGTGGATGGCAGTCTTCAATGTTCATGCTTTAGTGATAGGTCCTGTGGGAAGTGCTTGTGCCAAAGACATAGTTTTGATGCACATACACACATATCACTATATATTGTCTATTTTATTAGATAAAAGGGATACAAACATATATATTACTAAACATTTGAGTTATTTCAGAATTATATAAATACATATTTGAACAAGTAGTGTTCTAGCTGATCACATTACACCTGTTCTCAACCAATTACAGTGGCTCCCTATTGAAAAAAGAGCAGAATTCAAAGTCCTCACCATACTCCACAAAGCAATATACAATGCAGACTTCTCCGCCTTTGACATTATTCACATCCATTGCTCCCAACGTACTACACGAACCGCCAGCAAAATTAATCTAGTGATTCCCTCACTTCCACAGGCTAAATTATCCTCCACCAGAAACAGAGCCTTTTCCATCATCGGCCCTAAGCTCTGGAACTCGCTTCCTCATTGCCTCACCAAGCAAGATAACTTAAAATCCTTCAAAAAAGACTTAAAACCCTGGCTTCTCAGCCAATCTTTTAAAGATAGCACTCAATGACTTTAAAACTCTCTTATATATTCTGCCATTCAATTCTCCCTGTTACAATGATACAGATGCCCTTTAATGCTTCATGAGATATATGTACATCTATTCAGGGTTCTATCCTGTGTTATCTTGTTATACATTCTCCTGTTTTTTGCATTTACTATCATTAATTTTAAATTGTAATCTTCATACATCGTTCTATGTAACATGTTGTTTCTGTATGTAAACCGGAGTGAAGGCAACTCTGCTATACCTCGGTATATAAAAAATGCTAAATAAATAAATAGTCCTGAATAATAGCCTTTTCCCTAAGCTGTGACACCTTTTCTTGGACCAACACAGGAATTATCATTCTACATGAGCTTTGGAGAGCATCCTGGTCTCGTCTTTAGAAGAAGGGAGCTGATTGGTCTGGAAAGCTCATACAGTACTGGGGTAAAAGGAGCGAGGATTAGCTATGTGAGGCCTGACCAGATTGCATTACACATGTTCATCTGCACTAAAATACCCCATCACTGCTGCAAAGATCACCATTCAAGCTCTAAAATCAACATTTACAGGTGAATTGAGCGTGTCAGTGTAAGATGCTATAGGAGCAGTTTTCTAAAGCTTTTTACCTGTGAAGTGCACTTAATGTAGATAAAACCTATTGACAATGAGGGTAAAGCAGATTTACCCATGTAAAACCTAGTTTTAAGCCTGTAAATGGTGTTGGGCTGGAAATAAAAATGATTCAAAATAGGTTTAATGAACTTCAAGCCCTGGCTGAAAGCAGACGAGGCAATGGATGGCCCCAGATTCTGTTGCACGTCCATGTTAACCGGCCTCAGGTTCAGTAAAGAGAAGTGGGGGGGAATCTGATCCTGGGGGTTTGTGTTTGCAGTCGGTTGTACATGCAAGAACCAGTAAAAAAAAGTGTAATGTCCTACACGGCCTCTGCTTACACTACTAACTGTCAGATCTGAGAGCCCATTTCCCAGAAAACCATCCTAAAGCAGATGAGGATACAAATATCATAAAAACCCTGATACAGATACAAGGAATCAGCAAAGAATCCAAACACAGATGCTAAAAGGCAAAAGAGAACCAAACACCCAAGCATCTTTAACCCCACCATATTTAGGGGACAAGATAGGCCAACTTTACTGCTTTCTTGCACCCCCCACCCCCATTTCATTCACCAGTTTTATAAAGTGGGAAAAGGCTGATGCCCCACCCAAGGTCTACAAAAAGTTTGGAGTGAGGACAATCATTGACAAGATAGAAGGGAAGCATGCACACAAATATATATAGATATATACACAACCACAGTGTAAATATGTATACATAAAGATACAAAGCACACATATATACTACATATATATACATATAGGCACCAGTCACACATGCACACACCATAAATATGAACTTACAACACACACTTGCATATAAATAAAACTCACCCATGTATATACTTTCTATGCTCCTGGAAAGACTGGTTAATAGTTCAATTTAACCAAATTAGCTGCCATTTTATTGTATTGACTGACTTATATGCTCTCTGGTTATTTTTCTCCCCTTTACATAGTGCTTTGTAATTCCTGAGGAGACTGAATCGAGGCGGAGGAGTCTCCACTGTTTTGGCAGCACTTTCACCCCTTATAGGCAACATTTTACAATAATAGATGCAGGGTCTCTTCCTTTCTTATAGGTAACATTATACAGGAATAGATGCAGGGTGTCTTCCATTCTTACAGGTAACATTATACAGGAATAGATGCAGGGTCTCTCCTGTTAGGCTGTGTTGGCAGCAGTTCTCTTCCTTTCTTATAGGTAACATTATACAGGAATAGATGCAGGCTCTCTTCATTTCTTATAGGTAACATTATACAGGAATAGATGCAGGGTCTCTTCCATTCTTTTAGGTATCATACAGGAATAGATGCACGCTCTCTTCGTTTCTTATAGGTAACATTATACAGGAATAGATGCAGGGTCTCTTCCATTATTATAGGTAACATTATGCAGGAATAGATGCAGGGTCTCTTCCTTTCTTATAGGTAACATTATGCAGGAATAGATGCAGGGTCTCTTCCTTTCTTATAGGTAACATTATACAGGAATAGATGCAGGCTCTCTTCGTTTCTTATAGGTAACATTATACAGGAATAGATGCAGGCTCTCTTCCGTTTCTTATAGGTAACATTATACAGGAATAGATGCAGCAGTTCTATTCCTTTCTTATAGGTAACATTATACAGGAATAGATGCAGCAGTTCTATTCCTTTCTTATAGGTAACATTATACAGGAATAGATGCAGCAGTTCTATTCCTTTCCTACAGGTAACATTATACAGGAATAGATGCAGCAGTTCTATTCCTTTCTTATAGGTAACATTATACAGGAATAGATGCAGCAGTTCTATTCCTTTCTTATAGGTAACATTATACAGGAATAGATGCAGCAGGCTGTCTTCCTTTCTTATAGGTAACATTATACAGGAATAGATGCAGGGTCTCTCCTGTCAGGCTGTGTTGGCAGCAGTTCTCTTGCTTTCTTATAGGTAACATTATACAGGAATAGATGCAGCAGTTCTGTGAGGAGGACATATACTCACTCTAAAATTTTCTTTCAGAAACCTGAATTCATGCAGAGGTGACTGGTCAGGTCTGGTGCACTGTGTTTTACTACTTTCTACTAGGCAAAATGGCCAAAATTTCACCAAGAAATTTCTGATGAATAACATCTTCTGTTGGGTATCATAGAGCTGAGGGGGCTTCGAACCCACAGCCTCCATAATACTAACGCGGGTCCCAACCTTTGGGCCAGCGAAGCTTTCACACCAAGCACTTTTCCTTAGGCTGGAGTCCTGTGCTAGGAGAAGAATAAGGGGTAAAAACCCGGGAGCGTTTGTACCCAGCTGACTGGTGGCTCAGCAGCTTTGTCCGATGGCTCCGTTACAGGGATTTACTCGAATATAGGAGGGCGCGGGTTCGAGTCTAGCTTAGCCAGAAGCTAGGTGGGGGCCAGTGTAGGGAAGCGGTGCGGGTGGATGGGGAGGAGGGGGTCAGTTAGACCTGTGTTCCAAGCATATTCCGGTGAATACCTCTAATGCGAAAGAGCCTTAATTAATAACAAGAAAGAGCCACCAGCAGACTGGGGGTTTTACTACTTTCTACTAGGAAAAATGGCCAAAATTTCACCAAAACTTCCGCTTCTTGCTGCTTCTGATCAGTAACATCCTCTGTCGCGCACAGAGGATGTTCCATTCCGCGGTGATACTGAGCTGGTGGGGTTTCGATTCCACAACCTCCCGGATAGGAACCCGGCGCTCAACCCTGGAGCCAGCGAGGCTTTCACACTAAGCGCTTTTCGGAACTTATATTTGACCTTTTCAAGGAGCAGAAACGCCTCCCCCAACCACATGGGAAAAGATATCTTTACCAGGAGCACTACACCCTCCCAGGATCCACTGGTGGCTCCGGGCTCAGAGGGCACTACATATAAATCACAAGTCTCAGGGTTCACGTTCAGCCTCTGCTTTATTTAAACCCACTTCAATGTAATTTTTATTACAATAAACTTTTTTATCAGGAAAACAGCAAGTCCACAACACCTCTATCCATCATAATTCAATCAGCAACAGCCAATACAAAGTATAGAACAATATCCTCAGCCTCTCTTTTATTCCCCCGCCCCGCAGAATATTAGGATTTCCACTTCTCCTAGGGCTTCCCTATAGTTGTAAAGGATCCAGCCCGTTTCTCCGTATTGCCCTGAACTGCTCCATCCCCTGTGCATCTCATCCGGACGGCTGCAGGCCCGTGACATTGCCGGAGCGGCGATCTTCTTCCATTCGGCCGGAACCGAGCATCTCGCAGCCTTAAGAACCTGAGACATGAACTGCTTGACCTGTGCAGGAGCCTCCTCGATTGCCGCATTAAACAGCAAAAAGTTAGATTCCCATAGGAAAGCAGAGCTCCTCACAGTCTTTATGAGCTGCTGAATGGCTCTGCATAAGGGAGCGATCCCCACATAACAGCATCACACACGTCCCCCAGTGCCTTCCTCTCCAACCTCTGCCCACGACTCTCTCTACCTTGTCCCTGGGCCGGGATCTCTCTCTCTGTAGGGCTCTTTGCAGCTCCTGGCCAGACTGAGGGTGATCCTGGGACCCTGTCCCTCCCTCCATGTCCCCTCTGTCAGTGGTCTCTCCCCAGCTTCTCCCCTGGGTCGGGATCTGTCTCTCTTGGGTTCTCTGCAACTTCTCAGACATCTGCAGTTGAGGGCTGGACTGAGTGTGAGATCCTGTGACCCTTTCCCTCCCTCCATGTCCCCTCTCCCCAGGCTGTCCCTCTGTCCGTGCCTCTCGCTACCTTCTCCCCTGGGCTGGGATGAGTGAAAGCCTGCTGAGGGGAGAGGAGAAAGGAGAGGTGACAGAGGAGAGGAACAATCTTCACAGAGTGACTACCTCAGAAGGGAGGAGGAGAGAGAGGCAGGAGATGATTAAAGAGGCAAAGGAGGGTGAGTGTTATCAGTCCTGTTGGATTTCAATAAATCCAGGCCCTTGTGCTCCCCATACCCATTTCTCTCCTAGTACACCTCCCTCCCTCCCTCCCTCCCTCTCTCTGTCTATCTGTCTGCTAGTGCTCTTAGCTTTCTATCCATCTGTCTCCCATCTTCTCCATCTCACTCCCTCTCTGCACAGAGCCTTCTCAGATCCATAGAAAAATAGAAACGTGATGGTCTATCCAGTCTGCTCATCCAATTTAGCATCATAATTCCCCATCACTTCCTCATAAATCCCCTGTATTCATCCCATGCTTTCTTGAACTCAGATCCTGTTTTTGTCTCCACTACTTCCACGGGGAGGACGTTCCATGCATCCACCCTCTCTGTAAAGAAATATTTCCTAAGATTACTCCCGAGTCTGCCCCCTTTCACCCTCATCCCGTGACCCTGGTTCCAGAGCCTCCTTTCCATTGAAAAAGGCCCAGCTCCTGTGCATGGAAACCTTGGAGATATTTGAAAGCCTCTATCCTATCTCCTCTATCCCACCTTTCCTCTAGGGTCTTCCTGTTTTAGATTTTTAAGTCTGTCCCTAAATGCTGCAGAATGAAGACCACTGACCATTTATTTGCCAGCACCATAGCCAGGCCATTCAACACCTATGGCCAAATGAACAAGTGTGCCCTCACCCTGGACTCACCATACCACACCATGAGCTGGGAGACAAGGTTGCATTTACAGGGCTTTGATTTTTACTTTTACTGTGACCCAGAAGTTTCCTCCTACTCCTCTGGGCTTCCAGCTCAGTTGGGACCAGCACAGAGATCCTGGTGCCAGGAGCTTTCAATCACAAATTACGGGGGACCTTTTTCCTCCCCTCCCAGCTTTCTTTACTCTGCATCACTGGTAGGCTTGGCCCTCAGAAAGCCATGAGTACACTGAATTATAATTACAGTATACTAAGTGTCCCAGACCAAAACAACGCTAACTGCCAGCACTCAAAGTAAGACGCTACCTATGAAAGGGCAACTCTCCAAATATTACACCAGGCCCTAAAACAATACACCTCCTATTAGGAAAACAAGCCAGGCTGTTTTGTTTATTTATAGAGTTTTATATACCATCATTCGGTATTGCCATCACGACGGTTTACAATTTTGTCATTTGGTTAACATGGTTAGTGCTTTTTTATAGGCACACTAACACTACACGCCAGCAGAACACCTCCTCACCTTGTTCACACATGCTGAACCCAGACACATTCTCACCAAACACTGAATAGAGACCATATAGTATAAATAGAAACATGAAGACAAAAACTGAACCGGAAATCACAACAAGCGAGATTCTGTGTGCAGTGCAACTATGGAAAAACAGAAATATTACCATTCCTCATACTACATCAAACAATAAAATCAAGAAATATAAATCATAATAGTAAAACCATACTAACAAAAATTAGATCATTTTCAAAAAACTGACAAATAGAACATCCAATAATTAAATAACCATCTCTATCCATTTCCAAATGTCAATGAAATATTTAAAAACAGATACATCAAATAACACCCAATAATTAAAACAAATAAGGATTTTCCATACCTTACACCTGGGAAATGTTGATTTCCAGATGACCTGAGATTGTCATGGATTAGCAGGGAGAGGGCTGGAGGTGGTTGTATACTTGCTCAATCATACACATACACATACTTGTTTCGCTCTCACATGCTCAATAATACACACACACGCATTTGTTCACTCCCTGTCTCTCGTGCTCAATCATATACACACACTTACTCGCTCGTTCAGTCACTCTCTTGTGCTCAGTCACATCACACACACTCATGCGCTTGCTCAGTCATATACACGCTCATATGCTCTTTCACATGCTCAGTCATACACACACATGCTCATACATTCTTTCACATGATCATTCACACATGCTCATATGCTCTCTAATGCACGCTCAATTATATATTCTATTCCTATTGGATACATGCACTAGCTTTGGTCAAGTAACCTCTTAAAATTAGGAGCATGCTTGCGCACGATTGGAGAATTTTAAAACCTAGGGGGTAATAGAAACTCTTCAATAGCTAAACCACTGGCTCTAGACCTAGGTCATTTCCAAATGACTCCCTCAGATCAAGTACAGGATTTAGGAATCCAGCTAGATGAGAACCTTACTATGAAAAAGCACACAAATTAATACAGGTTACGCCAAGTTGCGTATATTATAATCAGTTGAAACCTTTATTACCTTTTGAAGACTTCAGAACTGTACTGCAAACACGAATGTTCTC
This sequence comes from Rhinatrema bivittatum, assembly GCF_901001135.1. Taxonomy (NCBI): domain Eukaryota; kingdom Metazoa; phylum Chordata; class Amphibia; order Gymnophiona; family Rhinatrematidae; genus Rhinatrema; species Rhinatrema bivittatum. Next base: position 27,826,729 of record NC_042633.1, on the reverse strand, counting down.
AAACCTAGACTACTGTAACTGCTTATTTCTCGGTCTTCCCGCCTGCCTCTTAAAAGCATTACAAAGATTACCAAGTGCCTCAGCAAGGCTCTTGCTAGGATCCAGGAAATGTGATCACATAACACCCTCGCTGATGTCAGTACAATCCCAAATCTATTTTAAAGTATTAACACTAATATTCAAAATCATTCATTCTAGTAACACCGGTATGATAGGTGTGACATTACAACCATACACGCCGCAGAGAACACTAAGATCCCAAAATAAAAGGACTACTGACTGTTCCAACTGAACAGAAGATCATGTGTTTCCATAGGCCCAAAACTTTGGAATTCTTTACCTGAAATGCTGCGTTTGATACCAGAACGATTTAAATGTGAACTAAAACCATGGCTCTTCAAAAATGCATGCAACTTAGCTTAAAACATCAGAATGTAGAAATCTACAATAAGGACAAGAGATACTAATTGATGCATGAGGAACAAATTAACAAGAGATTTAAGAATCTCAATGCAACATACAGAATAATATGGGAAATTTATTTTATTTTAATATTGTACTTCACATCTTATGTACTTTATCTTTAATATGTATTTGAACAATTCAATCAATAGGAAGCAATCATAAACAGGCATTAGCATCTAAGTAACCCGTCATTATTTGCTGATTTATACCTCAATGTAAACCATTGGGATCTTTACATGGAACGACTGTATCTAAAGCGTCTAAATAAATAAAATAAAGAAATAAATGAAGAGCAACATGTATTGCATTAGGCAGGAGATCCGTTGCTGGGGCGAGGCGGGCAGGGCTCGGTGGGTTTAAATAGTCTGAGGAGGCTGACGTCATCTGCACACGCCGCAACTAGTTTCCTGCTGCCGGGCCTATATCATGCGTGCACACGTGGATGCCAGCAGGGACGTGAGGGCAGCATTAACCTGCATGGACAACCAAGCCCGTTGATAAGTGTGGCCGGCCAAACGTAACATTTATTGCAGCCTCTCTATTGAGACGCCCTGACGTCCCTGTTCTGTTGGTAGCCTTCAAAGAGAGATCATTATGAACCATGGGCTTCTGAGCGACTGTCGGCTTTCCCCCATCTCGTTTAAAAGCTGCGCTATCTCCTTTTTAAAGGTTTAGTGCCTGCAGCCTGGTTGCACTTTGAGGTAGAGCCCATCCTTTCAGAAAAGGCCTCCCCCTTTCCTCTTCTGTTGCAAAGCGTGCAGGACCTCTGGAAGGAAACAAAGGAGAAGAAAGTACAAAATGAAAAAAACAAGAGGAAAAAAAACTCAACTCAGACCAGCAAGCAAGGAAAGATCAATGGGAGAAGCACAAATACAGTGGGACGTACAGAGAGCTACTTCAGAAACCCCACTCACAAGAATAGTGGTTAAGGAGAGGATGAGAGATCGGTAAGTGCAGCACAGGATAGCGGACTACGGACAAGATGGTTCACGGCCAGCATAGAAAGAAAGGGTGCAATGGATAAAACAGAACTGGAAACAGCTCCACATCTCATTGCTGGATGGCACGTGCTGATGTCAGGCGGCCTAGATACAGAAAGGCACAACAAGATGGCATGGCTTATTCACTGTAAACTGTAAAGGGCAGAAAGCTTCATTCAAAAATGCTTCCTAAGCAATCATTGCATGCCCCTAAGTTCAAAGTGGGGAAGGATATAATCCAGGGGTTCTCAACCCGGTCCTCGGGACACACCGAGGCAGCCAAGGTTCAGAAGATCCGCCATGAATATGCAGGAGGTTCACCCTTTCCTTCTCTTCTACCCCCCACCGTTGTACAGAGGAACTCTCTTTTCCTGGACTTCCCGGCTCAGCTCTCCCCAGGTGCTTACACCTGGCCCACCTGATCACGTCCATCGGTGTGGCTCCTGACACCTCAGTCCTTCTCACGCGCACGCTGTTTTATACGCAGAAGCGCCATCTTATGCGCACGCAACTTTTGAAAATTCACCTTTATGTAACACATTTAGGACAAATCAGAGAAAATATTTCTTTCACCTAATGTACAGTTTAGCTCTGCAATGACAGCAAGAGGCCATGGGAAAGGCAGTTCACATTGCTGCATTTAAAAACAGGTTTGGACAACTTCCTGGAGGCAAACTCCAGTGACTTATTAACCAGGCAGACCTGGGGAAAGCCACTGCTTAACCCGGTGTGTAAGCAGCATAGAATCTACTATTTGGGATCCTACTTGGTACATTGGACTTTGATTAACCACTGTTAGAAACAGGATACTGGACCCTTGGTATGACCCAGTATAGCAGTTCTTAAGTGAGCGTATCAAGTAGAGTCAAAGTGAAAAAAAGGTCTTGTCTAGCCTGCAGCGGCTGTCCTGGGATGCAGTCATCTGTCAATGGATAGGAAATCTATTGTTTAAAGGTTTATCAAATTCTTTGCACAGTCCCCCCACACAGCTGCTATCCTTAAACACTGAATATGTTAAATGCAACTAGGCCCTTGCTCTGGGAAGAGGACATGGAATTATAAGGCAGATATGAGCACAGAGTCTTGTTTGTCTGCCTGGATCCAAAGCAGGACCATGTGAAAATGCTGCCATGCAATCCTCCTTTCTCTCACTAGGTGGCAGTAGGACGCTATCTTGCAAAGGCTTTCCCTTGAAAGAAATCATTTGTGCTATGTCAATGTTCAATTAAGAATAAAAAACCTTTCATCTCTAGAGACCTTTAGTCCCTTTCAACCTTCACCTCCCCTTCTCCGCTAAACAAATTATTGTGGGATCCTTAGCAAGTCCCTTGACTCCCTCCTAACACCAATGTCCAGTACGCTACCTTCAGAAAATTCTTAACCACTTCCTGTCCATCTTCTGCTGCTAACATCAGAACCTTGAACAAACACGGAACCCAGAGCCTTAACTAGCCTATGGCTAATGTGTCCTAAGAGCACCACAATGGCTCAAACATTTTCAGGATGATGGGACAGGTAGTGAAGGCGAGAGGGGCACCTGCCTGGGCATCGTGCCTCTAAGGGGTAGTGAAGGCGAGAGGGGCACCTGCCTGGGCATCGTGCCTCTAAGGGGTAGTGAAGGCGAGAGGGGCACCTGCCTGGGCATCGTGCCTCTAAGGGGTAGTGAAGGCGAGAGGGGCACCTGCCTGGGCATCGTGCCTCTAGGGGTATTAGCAGGCTGCTGCTGCTGCTGCCTCACCAACCCTAACTCTGAGGTGGCCTGTGGGGCCAGCAACAAAATGCTCTGCTGATCCAGCTCATGTAGGGCTGATGAATCTGGGGAGGAGGAATAACCTAGTGGTTAGAGCAGAGGGCTATGAACCAGGAGACCAGGGCTCAAGTCCTGCTGTCACTCCTTGTGACCTTGGGCAAGTCACTTTACCCTCCATTGCCTCAGGTACAAAACTTAGATTGTAAGTCCTCTGGGGAGAGGGAAAATACCTACAGTACCTGAATGTAAACCGGTGTGATCTCTCAGATCGAATGTTGGTATAGAAAAATAATAAATAAATCTGCAGCCACCACCAGAGCCAAAAAATGTGAGTCGGCTGCTGGGGCACAAGTCAGAAGAGTGGGGCTAGCACCTTTCTCCCCCCGTGATTCAGAGTGTAAGATACCATGGAGGAGAGAACCACGTGGAGCTCCCTCCAAATCTAAGATGCACCTTGGGTCCATGTGGGAGGAAGGGACACAGCAAAGACTAGAGGTGAAGAGGGGGAAGAGAAGCACGCAGGGGGACTGGGAGGCTAGTGGAGGGGGAGAGCAGTAACTAGGGGTTGGTATGAGTGGAGGAGTGGTGACAAGGGCAGGGAGCTTGGAAATGGAGAGTGGGTGGGTATGGATACAAGAAGAGCAGCGCTTGGGGCATTGAGGGGATGAGGAGATTGGGTAGGTGTGTGGAGGGAGCGGTGGTGGTGGCTGGGTGAATGGGGACTGGGGAGCGCTGGAGTTGGTGGAACCAGGGAAATGAGCTTGACCTTCTTGCTCCCACTGGGCACCTTCCCAGTGTGGTTAAGGACTTGGGATTGAGAACTGGAGATCAATGGGAGTGGCGGCGCCCTGAGAGAGGGCAATGAAGGATAGAATTGTGAACGTGACTAGCCAGAGCAGTGAAAACAGGACAGAGAAGAAGGGGTGAAATCTAGCAATGAGTGAGTTTTATTTATCATGTTATATATATGTTGTGTACAGAGTGAGGGTGCACTTTTTACCTGGCCATAGGTGCCAATTTGCCTGGCTATTGCTCTGACTTAACCCCCTTCGTAGCTCAGGATCCATTGTGAGAGTAATACAGTAATATAAATAATGGCTGAGACCAAAATGGCCCTGTGAAGAACGGTCCCTGGAAACCCTCCTTAACCAGTGCTGGATGCAGAATCTAGCCTGGTCCACCTTAAAATCTAGACACAGGTGGCTCTGTGGGTGGGTCCCCGGAGAGCAGGAATAAGAGTTTGGGCCCAGGTGGGAACAGATAGCTCTTGGGTCTCCAGGAGAAGGCAGCTCCAGTAAGGATAATGAAGACTGAAGGTAAATGCTGAGATGTGAATACCGAAGATAAACACATTGAAGGCAATTTGGCTGAAAGTAATCCATTGACGTTGGTTAATGTGCTTGTGGGAAATAAAGTTTATGTAAGAAGAGTCAGAGTCCAGAGTGTGCTTGTCCTCTGGGAAGTTATAGACCGCTTGCACAGTCTCACATATGGGGTCAGTTTGGGGAATAGCCAGAGACCCATGCCTCTGAACAGAGAAGTCTGGTTGAAAGTATCTGCAAAACATGACAGCAGAAACACCCTATGGCCCATCCTTCCAATTCATTTAGCATTATAATTCCCATCACTTCCTTAGGGATCCCCTGTATTTATCCCATGCTTTCTTGAATTCAGATACTGTTTTTATCTCCACAGGGAGGCCATTCCACACATCCACCACCCTCTCTGTAAAGAAATATTTCCTAAGATGACTCCTGAGTCTGCCCCCTTTCACCCTCATCCCATGACCCCTCACTATAGAATCTCCTTTCCATTGATAGAGGCTCAGCTCCTGTGCATGGAAACCTTTGAGATATTTGAATCTCTCTATCATATTTCCCCTTTCCTCCAGGGTGTACATATTTAGATCTATAAGTCTATCCCCATGTGCTTTAGAAAGAAGACCACTGACCATTTTAGTAGCCCCCTCTGCACCGACTCCATCCTGTTTCTATCCTGAAGGTGCGATCTCCAGCATTGTACACAGTGAGGTCTCACCAGGGACCTGTACAGGGGCAATGTCACCTCCCTTTTCCTGCTGCCCATTCCTCTCCCTATGCAGCCAAGCATCTTTCTGGCTTTTACTGTCCACCTGTTTGGTCACCTTAAGAAACTCATACTAGAATAAAAAGGAGAGACTTTTTTTCCCCTAGGAATCCTGGTAGGAACCTGTGCTGAGAGTTCTGGTACAGTCAGCAGCACAGACCAGGGATGCACACTAAAGGAAAAGCAGTAAGAATAGCAATTTGAGAAATCTGTTTTAATTCTTGCACAGAGCAGAAGGCCGATGATGAAGAAAGACTGTGGCTAAACATTGTGTACAGCACAAGAGCAGGTAATAAAGGAAGGTTTACTAAAGGGACCCACAAAACAGCTATGAGAGTTAAAAATAGCAGGCCAAGGAGACTAGCTCCACCTGAAAGAGGAAAAAAAAGTGAGTCAGAGCTGGATAAGCAGGATTTTTGTTTCTTTTTTTCCAAGAGAAAAAGAGAAGGAAGTGGACAGTTTGGGTTCCTCAGCAAGGGTTTTGTCCTTTTTTTTTCCCCAAAGAGAAAAAAAGGAAGCTGAGCAGGGCATGGTCCCTCGAGAGCAGCCACCTCATTTACAACAAAGCACACGTGAACAAGCATGGCAGCTTTGCTCCAGACCCTCCTGGAAGCAGCTGGAACAAACTTTAAGGCCCAGCAGAAGCAAAGACTAAGCCAGATCAGTTCCAACTACTGATGCAGAGCCAGAGGGTGCTGCTGCAAGATTTACTCCAAGAACAGCAATCATCGCAGTTACAGAAGCAACGGGAATTCACTGAGAGAAAGGAGAGGCAGGAGGAAATAATGAAACCAGAGTGAGGCTTTGGGCCTCTGAAGCAGAGGAATGTGTGAAGGGCAGTGGGTGTGCGAGCCTTTTTTGCTGCGGTGTAGTTTGGGCAGCCTCCAGGGTGAACCCATGAGGCCTACACCAGCAGCTGGCGAATGCGTCCTGTAGCGGAACAGTCTGGAGCTTCACCTTTACCAGCCACCTCCCTCACAGGTTGGGGTCTGGCAGCCAGCAGGACTTCGGTGGGTCCCTAGGGTGGTGAAGATAACTAAAATCCAGAAGCACCCTGGGTGGGTCAGGGCAGGCAGCAAACTAGCAGATTCAGAAACAGGCCAAGTTCAGGGCAGGCAGCGAGTAAGAGTGGTCAGGTCCAGGTGGCAGGCAATCGAGGTCAGGTCCAAGCAGGAGGTCAAGATCCAGAGTTAGGCCAAGAGTGGATGAGGACACTGGACAAAACAGATAAGATAAGCTGGGCTGGACGTGGAAAGCTAGAGAAGACAAGGCTGGATGAGTAACAGGAACACTAGGCAACACGCACTGCAAGGTAGAAGACCCGTTGCTGAGGCAAGGTACTACTGTGAGGTCCTGGCTTAAATAGGCCAGTCGGCCTGACGTCATTGGAAGGCATTGCTCAGCATTTCCTACCGCATGTGCACCTGAGGAGGATCTGGGGCAGGAGCAGCATGGTGGCGTGTGGGGCCATGCCCGGCAGCGCTGAGGAGACTGTGGCGTCCCGGCTGCAGGAACGTGACGACCATGTCCTGGACTGCTTGCGGCGACATTGGGGCGAGTACAGCGGCTCGCGGGGCCATCCCCGTGTTCTAGCAGAACGTGAAGATCAGAGTTTGGAAGATGTGGGTTGTGCCAGACCCAGCACTACTGAGAGGATCTTCCGCAAGAACACTGTGGAACACACCACTGGAACAGACAGCAGAAGTAAAACCGGGAGAAGAGGGCGGAAGCCAGGGGCATGAACCTAAGGCCACCCCTGAAGAGGCACAACCCCAAGGCATGGAGGTGCCAACAACCAAACATGGGCTAGGCCCTACAGAGCTGGATCAAGATTTGGAACAGACACTGGGCATCCCCTTCCCTGCTAGCCAGATTAGCCCTGGTAACCAGGAAAAACAGCTGCTTCAGGGTGAAGATAAAACAGAAGCAGAAATATTGGCGGTGGCAGAGAGGCCTGAAGAGGAGATGATAAAGACACAGAAAGAAATGGAGAAAATTGTTGGTAATGAGGCAGATGCAAAAGAGAAAAATTGTCATGGCAGGGCAGAATCACAGCCTGCAAAAGAACATATTTAATAAAGAACAAATAGAGCAAGCGTGCTCTGGAAGTTCTGAAGAGAAACAGAATTTACCCAAGGGAAGTAGCAACACCCTGAAGTCCTGGCAGAAGGGGTTCCAGAAAGAAATGTGCCTCAAGGAGTAGGACTGGAACTCAGAGCTTCTCATGGACTCATGGAAAATAGAATGGGTTAGACGGGCTGTTAAACATCCGACTTTCTCATTGTTATTAAGCTTAAGTGACCTGATGTATGTTAGAGGAGGACACTGGACATGTTTAAGGGTAACCCTAGTGAGAATGAGGAATAGTAACACTGTCGCCTTTACCCTGAAGTTAATTGGCAAGGGCTCCAGGGAATGTGATAGAAACCATGTAAAATTGATGTAAGGGGGGTGAGAACAGTCAGCCCAAATTCAGGGGAGAGAAGTCACGTCCCCGGGAGATATCCAGGGAGAGTAAAGGACACTCGACCCAACAGGTCTGAGCTAAGGGGGAGGGGCTGTGGAGAAGGGTCCCTGAAAACCCTCCTTAACCAGGGCTGGGCCAGGCATCTAGCCTGGTCCACCTTAAAAGCTAGAGAAACACGTAGCTGTGTGAGTGGGTCCCTGGAGAGCAGGAATAAGAGTTTGGGACCAGATGGGATCAGAGCAATCAGTGATTGTATGGCAAATTGGTCATCATTCATTCAGGAGTGAATTTTCAAAGAGGTTTTGAGTGGGAACGTTTTATAAACCTCACGAGCACACATGTACTTGCAGTGTGGCGCATACAGTGCACCCAGGAAGATAATGAGCAGGGTTCAGATGAAGTACACGTGCAAGTGGCATTCTTGTAAGGGGTCTAGGGGCATACGTGACCAGCTCTGGCCGAACATGTTCACACTCGGCCTCGTGGGAGGCCACAAGAACTCCAGTCTGGTGTATTGGTGAAGAATGTCTACGGAGCCGTGGATATGCAGGAGGCTGAGGGGTAGCAGCCTTGTGATTGATGTGCGACGAGGGCTTGTTGGGTAGGATTAAAGCGTCTTGTCCTACTTCCGCTTATTGGATTGGATTTTGTGGATGAACAGCGCTTTGACTGGTCTTCAGGCTGGGACCGCACGCCGACGGTTGGTGTACGGAAATGCGTTAGGATGCAGGCTGGTGTACAGACAGCACTGCTAGGGATCTATGCAGGTGTACAGAAGTGCAAGAGACTCAGGGGGGACCATGGACAGAACACAGGCCCATAAGCTCTCCGCTCCCCCCTGATAAACAACTCGACAATCATGATCAGCAGCCTCCCCCAAGAACAATCCTGTAAAAGCACATACTGAGACATCTCTGTTTTACTGACTGATTATATCTCCTTTTACTGTGGGTTGGGTCATTTTTTTTTTTAGATGTGGAGCTCTGTTCCACTTTTCCATGCAGTTCTCATCAGGAAGTCATCCTACTTGACCCGTGATGGGGAATTACCCGGTTAGTGCAATCCCGGCAGAGATCCCATGGCTCCCTACACACACCCGCCTCTTACCCAGCAGTAATGAAATTCAGGTGCTATCCCAGTGACAGTGGCAAATGCTTCCCGCTACTAGGAACATTGTGAAATACGAAGCCCAGCCCAAAAGGTCCTCGAACCTACATACCATAACACTAATTGCCAGACTCCAGCAGGAAAAACCCTAGCCAGGAAAAGGCAGCACTACAATTATTCCACCAAGCCCTAGAACAGCAGTACACCTCCTAGGGGAAAAGCCAAATAAGCCGGACTGCTAGAGTCTCCTACCCAGAACCCCTCACTTGTGTCACACAGACAATCACCAAATACTGACTAAGACCACAAATTCAAAATGGACTGACAAACCCCACGAAGCCAGCCTAACAGAAAGGTATAAAGATATCCGAGATGTGCATCCCAGAGCTGACATATTCCAGCTACAAAACGCAATGAGAGGAGGTTTTTCTGCCTTTGTCTGTACCTTTCGAGGTCCATATTCAAAAAGCCATTTAGATGGATAATGTCATAGTTATCGTCTAAAGGGCTTAGCCGGCTCTATTTAACCATTCCGCGGACAGGCAGGAAGCGTTCTGAGGAGTGGAGTTAGCCGGTTAGACATAACCAGCTAACTAGCCGAGCCGCACAACGGCTGAAAATGGACCCCTTCAGTTTTCTCATCATGTGGGTCCCAGTCCCTTTTCTAGACTCTGGTCCATTTGCCATTTTATCTCTCTTCACTTCCTCCCCTACATCTCTAGCCACTCATAGTTAGATTCCCCCTTCCTCTCCCCCTCGCATTCTTCAGTCCTCCCCTATCTAGCAGCTTTCCATCTTCCCCACTCACCCAGCCTCTTTCTTCTGCTTCATCCCCTTCCCAGCCCACTAGGGCCTTCTCCTCCACCACATCTCACACCTCCCAGTCCATCTTACACCCCCACTCCTACCACCCCACCCCACTGCTGAGTCCCTATCCTCCCTACCCACTCTGCACTCCTCCACCCAATCTTGGAGTCCCTGCTTTCCCACTCACTCTCCCTCACTAGCCCACCCAATCCGAGTGCTCACTCTCCTCACGTAGCCCCAAATCCCCATTTTCCTTCCTACCCACCCACCAAATTGGGGAGTGTTTTTATTTATATTTAGCTACATTTTATGTATATGTATTGTGCTCCCTCTCTTCCCTGAGTCTCTGCTTTTTCCCCTCTTGCCATCCAACCCAGAAGTCTTCGCCAATTATGAGACTCCTCGCTCCTTCTCCCCTTCCTCGAAGCCATTCCCTCCATCTCACCTCCTCAGGATGATCTGATGTTAGTTTCTGAGGTTGACCCTCCATCTCACCTCCTCAGGATCTGTTGTCAGTTTCTGAGGTTGACCCTCACCTTCCTCCTCCAGGCCCTGGTCTGGTGTCTGGAGCCCCAAGTGGTTCAAACAACATCTCATTTTCCGGCAGATCAGTGCTGCTAAAGGACTGTTAGCAGGCCAGGCATGGATGAGGGAGGTGAAGGAGAAAGACAGGCAGGGTAGCCTCAGACATAGACTTTAACGTCAGGGGAGGGGGGGAGGGAGTGCGCACTGCTAACGCAATTTGGAGCATGGGCCCCCTGGGAGCCCCCTGGGATGCAGGGTGGTGTAGAGATGAAGAACAGCCAGAGATTCATGCTGGCGTAGACTGAGAACCGGCAGGAATGCAGGGGGCTATTTGGATGCCAGGGGTTCAGGTTGGTGCACAGCTGGAAGGTGGTAATGAGCCAGATATGAAGAGATGCCTGTGCCTGCTCCAGCATCTTTACAAGCAGCTTTCTGTGCTACTATGGATTACTCCTGCATTTCCTGTTCTACTTCACTTTTACTACAGTATTTTAGTGCAGTATTTCAAAGAGCAACAAGGTATAAATAATGTAGAAGCAGCCAACATTTTGCAGTGGAGAGGAAATTTGAGAACAGGTGATGATATAAAGCTCAAAGAGGGTAGACTAAAGGGGAACCCTGGCAAATGTTTCATCTTGGAGAAGGTAGGGGATGCATTCAACAGCCTCCTGGGGGAGGGAGTGGTGAGAAAAACCATAGTAAAATACAAGAAAAGCCTGGCTCAAGTATAGAGGATGCTCAATTGTGCAGGGGGAGAACGAGGTGAGCAGCTGAACTCTCCAGTTCTGATCTGCCATCAGATTCTGGGTGGTCGTTTTGCCTTTATTGAAGACTTCCCAGCGATGGCTTTGCTTGTGATGAGGTCTGGGGCCGTTGCCTCAGTGTGGTGCATTGGTCAGAGCTCAGGGTCGTTAACTGGGAGACTCTGCTTTCATGTCCTCTCCCCTCTAGGTGACTGTGAGCCTGTCCCTTAACCTCACTGCTATGGACTGCTGTGTTGATGGTGACCTACATGAAAATAGCAGGTTTGGGTTTTTTGGTTTGTCCTTTTTTAAGAGCTGGCTCACAGTCCGGTCTTTGTATGAATCTGTGCATTGTCCCTGCAAGAGCTTTCCAGCCGTGGAAGAGTTAAAAGCAGGAGGCCCTGCCAATCTTTCTCTAGCGAATCACAGCCAGCCCCATCCCGCGCTGCTGGTTAAGGTGTGGGTTGTGCAATTCATTCAAAAGGCGTCAAACTTCCCTGGCAAGGGCATTCTGTTCTGAGGCACCGCTTGTAGGGGGACGGCTGAAGGTGTCCCGATCAGAGAAGCCACCGGCATGCGTCCTTCCCTGGGGGCCTTGCTCCTTGCTCTGCGAGGTAGGTACTTGCCTGTTGCAGCAGCACGATGGGGTTTCGGTTCACGTGGCTGTCAGCATTCAGGAAGCAGGACAGCAGAATTAGCTGGCAGAGTGAAGCAGGACATGGGAGGCGCAATTTTCAGAAGCTGTGCAAGTGTGTCTGAAAATTGCAGATAAAGGGGGGGGGGGGAGGGGAGGGGGGCTTGACTATGTGCATCCTTTAGCCCAGAGGGGAAAAGTAGGTGAGGTCAGGTAGGGGGAGGGAACAATGTGCATAGGTTTCCACTTAGAAAATTGTCCGCATGGTTTTTCAGGGGGAAAAAAATCAGCTGCAAATCCAGGCAATTTTCAAAGGCAGAGTTGGGGCAAAGTATGTGCCCAAGGACTTAGCAACAATCTGCATAGTTTTGGACAAGTGTTCCTCCCTCCCCCACATGAATAGATAAGCTGTAAAAATTCAGATTACTCTGTGCACTGGAGGGAAATCTGAGATGGAAATTCATCTGCAGGAAAAGGGGAGACCCATGGGAGAGAGCAGATGAAAAGAGAGCCAGAGAACATGTACTGGATATAGAACAGAGGAAGAGAGGAGGGGCCACGTGGGCAGCAGGCAATGTATGCAGGCCACATGGAGAGCAAAGTCAATTGCAGGTGTTCCTTTAATTGATGTTCATTGTGGGAGAGCAGCTTTGCAGAGACTTGGCAGGCAACCAGGATCAGCTCTTTGAGAAATGGACCTGTTGCCAGGATTAGCGATGGAATAACCAGGGTCAGTAATCCGAGAAGTCACAAGGGCTAGGGACACAGGTCGGAGGCAGACCTGGAGACACTGTCAGAAGCGATTCCAGAAAGAGATCCTAAGAATTTGAAATTAAGCCCCGGAAAGAGCTAGGGAGGGGGCTCATGGAAGGAGGAGAGAGAGAAACAAAGGAAAAGGTGAAGAAAATAGGATCCAAGAGTCAAATGGGGGTGGGGAGGCTTATCCTAGAAACACAATGAACATATTCATTGAACAGGAGGAAGGGGAGATCTGTACTAGGACTGGGGTTTAATGTAAAGTGAAGTGAGGAGTTTTGCAGATGACAAAAAAAAAGTTTCTAATGGTTAAAATGCAAGCAGCCTGGGAGGCACTACAGAAAGACCTTGCTGCCATTTATGTGACCAAGTGCAAAGTGATGCAGATAGGGAAGCCCAATCCCGACCTTACGTACACAATGCTGGCTTCCAGATTAGAGGTCACCACCCAGCAAAAGGACTTCAGAGTCATTTTGGGGACCATACGTTGAAATCGGCTCAGGGTGCTGCAGCAGTCAGAAAAGCAAACAGAATGTGGGGAATTATTAGGAAGGGAATGGTGAATAAAATGGAAAATGTCATAATGCCTCTGTATCACTCCATGGTGAGACCGCACCTGGAATACTGTGTACAATTCTGGTCGCCGCATCTCAAAAAAGATATAATTGTGATGGAGAAGGTACAGAGAAGGGCAACCAAAATGATAAAGGGGGAATGGAACAGCTCCCCTATGAGGAAAGGCTGAAGAGGTTAGGGCTGTTCAGCTTGGAGAAGAGACGGATGAGGGGGGATATGATAGAGGTCTACAAAGTCATGAGTGGAGTGGAGCAGGTAAATAGGGAATTTTTATTTGCCCTTTCATATAGCAGCAGGACTAGAAGAAACTTCATTAAACTAGCAGATAAATTGCAGAGTATTTTTTTTACTCAACACACAATTAAGCTGTGGAATTTGTTGCTGGAGAATGTGGTTACATAGCTGCATTTAAAAGGGTTTTGAGAAGCTCCTGGAGAAAAAAGTAGTCAATTATTAGCCAGATCAGTTAGTAATGACAGCAGAAAGACCAAATGGTCCATCCAGTCTGCCCTGCAAGTTTCTTGTGACAGCAACTGCCGCTCCTTGCAGGTGACCCCTACGCCTTCCGTTAAGGTGAGGCCTCACAAGGACCTGTACAAGGGGATCGCTACCTCCTTTTCCTTACTGGTTATTCCTCTCTCTATGCAGCCCAGCATTCTTCTGGCTTTAGCTATTGTCTTGTCACATTGCTTCGCCGTCTTCAGATCTCCAGTCACTATCACCCCAAGGTCTCTCTCTTGTTCCGTGCACATCAGTCTTTCACCCCCCATCACATGCAGCTCTTTTGGATAACCACACTCCAGATGCAGGATTCTGACCTTCTTGGCATTGAATCCCAGCTGCCAAATCTTTGACCACTGTTCAAGCTTCCTTAAATCCTGTCTCATTCTCTCTACTCCTTCAGGCGTGTCCATTCTGTTGCAGATCTTGGTATCATCTGCAAATAGACAAACTTTGCCTTCTATCCCTTCCGCAATGTTGCTCACAAAGATATTGAGCAGAACCAGTCCCAAAACTGAACCCTGTGGCACTCCACTTAACACTGTTCTCTCTTCAGAATAGGTCCCATTTACCATTACACAGTCTTAGTCAACCGTTTAGTAATCCACTCCACCACCTTGGAGCTCACTCCCAAGCTTCTCATTTATTCATGAGCCTCCTAAGTGGGACCGTATCAAAAGCTTTGCTGAAATCCAAGTACTGGTAGATCGCATCAAGCACTTGTCCTTCATCCAATCCCAATCAAAAACTCAACCAGATTTGTCTGACAGGATCTTCCCCCCCCCCCTTCTCGAGCCCATGTTTCTCAGTTCAGCAAACCATTGGATTGTAGATAGTTTACAAACCTTTCCTTCAGCAATGTTTTCATTATTTTTGCCACTACCAAGGTGAGGCTAACCGGCCCATAGATTCCAGCCTCCTCTCTGCTACCATTCTTGTGAAAACATAAGAACATGCCATACTGGGTCAGACCAAGGGTCCATCAAGCCCAGCATCCTGTTTCCAACAGCGGCCAATCCAAGTCACAAGTACCTGGCAAGTACCCAAATATTAAACAGATCACAAGCTACTATTGCTTATTAATTACCATAATAGCACTTTATGGATTTATCTTCTAGGAACTTATCCAAACCTTTTTTAAACCCAGTTACACTAACTGCTCTAACCACATCCTCTGGCAATGAATTCCAGAGCTTAACTATGCACCGAGTGAAAGAATTTTCAGCATGCATCAGGCTTTTAAAATTCACCTTATAAGTTTGCTTTGGAAATTCTTTAGTAATTGGCCAAGTACACACACACCAATTACATAGAAACATGACGGCAGAAAGAGGCCATAGGGCCCAGCCAGTCTGCCCATCCGTCCAATTCATTTAGCATCATAATTCCCATCACTTCCTTAGAGCCCCTGCATTTAGTCTGGGCTTTCTGGAATTCAGATATAGAAACATTACACCACACAAAGTTCCACCTGCTCCAAAAGCAGGGTGTAACTTGAGCTTACTTGTAAGGTAACTTGTTTGTTTAAATCTAAAAGTATGCACATGAGACCATTCCTCCAGCTTCACTAGGTCCTCCATGTTTTCCACACCTTGCTGGGTGGCTACGCTGTTGCAGATTTTGGCATCATCCACTAAAAGACAAACATTTACTGATAGTTCTTCTGCAATATCACGTACCAAAATGTTGAAAAGAGCCGGTCCAAGACCCAATCCCTACTGTACGCCACTAGTAACTCCCCTTTCCTTAGCGTGAACTCAGTTTACCACTACCCTTTCTCATTTATTTATTTAAAATCAATTTCTTGGCCACCTACTTCCAGTAGTTTATGACGAACGGATTACAAAGAAACATGCACAATAAAAAATATAGCGTTCAATACATGATAAGCAAGCAAACTAAAGGTACTAGATCATTTCCCACGCAAGCAGTTTATTTAAAAGTTGAATCAAAGGTAGGGGGCATGGGAGAGGAGAGATACAGAGAGGTCTTGAAAGGAGGGAGGGAATGATAGAAAAGCCAACAAAAGTTTTGTTGGTTTTCTTTGTTTCATTTTGAATAAAAAACCTCCTTGGGCCAGGGCCTGCCCTGGAATCTTCCCCAGGGCCTCTGCCAATCCCTCCCTCCCCCTTTCCCGAAAGCTTCTGGGGACGGGAACCTCCTCCTGTGGGGGGATGACTACTTGCCTCCTGCTGTATCCGTGTTCTCGTCAAAATGGCGCCACTCAGCACTGAGACCCTGGGCCATTTTGAACACACTAAGGGGGTAAGAGGCGAGTGAGCTTCCTTCTGACCCCTTTTACTTGGCAGTTGACCCCAACGGGAGGGGTAAGTGGGGGCCAGGGTGGCGTCTGACCCTGGCATCATTTCTGGGGGGCAGGGTACCAGGTGCTCCCAGAAGCTCCTTAGTATTTTGGGGTAGTTTTTTTTTTCTTGCTTTGCACTTTTTAAATGTTTGTTTTTATTTCGGTCAAAGGTATTGAAACATTATAAACATTAAGCAAAAAGATTTTAAGATTAAAAAACAAAATACTAAAAAATTGCAACCAAATCTTTTTGGCCTACACATTCCTAAACCTTCGCCCTATAGTACTTTACTGTAAAGAAGACCTAAAGCTGTATAAATGCTGATAGCTTCACTAGAATGAAGGAAGGAAGGAAAAATAAACAGGGGGGTCTTCGATTTTGACGTTCTTAAACTCAATCCAACAAAGAGCAAGCTACCTTATATAATTTTACAGAAACCTGCAAAAGGCATCAACAGAGGTGCTCCAACCTCCAATAAAAAAGCAGCAGGGAATGGGATCAGCTTTTGAACGGGCTGGCAAGTCTTAATCCCCCAGCTTTGCCAAATATCCAATTGAATAAAAATACTTGTTTGAAGAAATGTTATTACTTATCTGTCATCGCTAGATTTTTTTTTAGACTCCACTTCTGCAAAAGGAAGTTGATATACACAATCTCATGAACGCTCACGAGTATTTGTTTTTATGGGCAAAGATTAAAAGTCGCATTTAAAAACATAATTAATAAATACAAATTGTAGGTGGGGGAAAGGTAAATGATGCTATCTGAAGCGCTTCTCTAATGAGAGGCCATAGTCCATTGTAGGCAAGAGCCTGTCTCTTAAGAATTGCAAGCACGTTCAAAATCTGATACCATTCCCTGGAGGTTGGGGGGGTTTTTTTATTGACGTTTAGTGCACCTCCGTTGATGTTTTCAAACCGCCAGATGAATTTAAGACCGTTTTACGGTCACCACTACTTTAAGGTCTTTCTACCTTTATGATTATCTTTTTCATTTAGTTGCAGTGGTGGCACGAGCCGACAACTTTACGGTGGATGTGAACATGGGGGGGATGAAAGGGAGCCTGGAGTTGGACTCCGTCCAGGAAACAGCGGTGCTAAACCTGACTGGCTTGTGTGAGCAAACAGTCTTCTCTCTGCATGAATACCCTGTCATGTATGGCCATTTCCCACACCCCTGCCACCAGGAGAACATCGGCAATCAGCTGTTCCAGTTTGCCGTCAATGATACCAGTCACCCTGTGAAGATACAAGATCTGTTTCAGAAGCACAGGAGCCTGGCAGATTTCTCCGTTCTGGTAGAATCCTGCGGCCTTAAAGCCTGTGCCACAATAAGGACCAAAATAGGCACAGCACAGACTTGGCATGCTAAATTTTACACTTCTGTTGCTGGTGAGGTGCATTTTCGACAGCATAATGGTGGAGACTCTTTGATAATTTTAACAGATTTCATTGCGCTTGACGAGGAATATCACAAAGAGCTCAACGTCACTATGTATTTCACATCAAAGTGCGATCCACAAACAAGTAACCGAAATGAGCAGGACCTGACTCCACTTGGTGAGGTAAAGGTGGGCTCACCTCAGGAAAAGCTGAAGTCCCACATGGAAGTGCCTATCACTATAATCCAGCGTTTTGCTCTTTTGCGTTACAGAGATCAGTGGATATGCGCTGAAGTAAGGGAGCTGCTGCCCATAAACGCCACTGCCATTATTAACATGAAAGGGAGTAAGGGCTCATTCCACTTCCAGCAAACATCCCCGTTTGAGCCTACAC
This sequence comes from Rhinatrema bivittatum, assembly GCF_901001135.1. Lineage (NCBI taxonomy): Eukaryota > Metazoa > Chordata > Amphibia > Gymnophiona > Rhinatrematidae > Rhinatrema > Rhinatrema bivittatum. The sequence goes on along the minus strand of NC_042633.1, from coordinate 27,809,252 downwards.
AGCTCACAGTGAAGCTGAAGAACCTCAACAGCAACATCAGTCAGTATCATGTTCACCACTACCCTGTCCCCCCGAGAGAGTCTGCAGAAGAAAATCGGTGCAGCGAAAGCAACACAGGTGGTCACTGGAATCCCTTTGGTATTAACATCAGTGCACCAGAATACCCCAAAGTACTTCAGGGGACTCATGACCAGTATGAACTGGGAGATCTCAGTGGGCGGCATGGGTCTTTAGCGGGTCACACGAATTTTGAAGCCACATATACAGATTGGAACTTGCCACTTTTTGGCATAAATAGTGTCCTTGGGCGCTCTGTAGTCATCCATAGGTCAGACAATTCAAGAATTCTTTGTGGAAATATTGGCTATGAGGGTGAAATAACCACAGCGGTTGCTACGTTTACAAAGACTATAGTTGGCAGGGTTGTCTTTCGGCAGATGAAAAATAATCCGTATGCAGAACTGTCCATTTTCAGCCAACTCTCGTACAGCAACTCATCAGCGCCAACAACCGCAAACCATAACTGGCATATCCACGAGTTCCCACTGAGTACAGAAATGGACTCCAGCAAGGAGGCATGCGCCAGCACCCAGGCACATTTCAACCCTTCCAATGTCAGCAGCAGCAACTATAGCCTGCAGTGTCACCCTTTCAGGCCTTTTCGTTGTGAAGTAGGGGATTTTACAGGAAAACACATGCCTATCCTTCTCCCCAACCACACAAGACTAGCTCAAGCCAAAAGCTTTTTCACAGACACTACAGCTGCCTTGTCTGGGTTTGCTTCAATTATTGGAAGGTCCTTGGTGATCCATGGAGCAGAAAAGGCACTCGGAAGAATAGGTTGTGCCAATATAACCATTCTGAATCCAGCTGTTGGGAAAACCGAACAGTGGTTTGGTCTTGGGCAGGTCAAAGGAGAGTTCCAAGTCTCTCAAAATTTGGATCTGGACCCCACTTCAATACAAGTCTCTTTCACTAACTTGAATAGCTTGAGTGGGGGTTACCATGTTCATGTACTGCCCGTCAACCAGAACTCTACAACTGCCTGCACTGACACTCAGGGCCATTTCAACCCATTCCAAGTCAACATAACAACATCGCCAGCCCCCAGCAACGGTACAGCAGATCAATATGAAGTTGGGGACATAAGTGGGAAGCATGGCATGCTGACAGAGAAAAACTCTTTATCTGAAGACTACGTCGATGCAGAATTACCACTCTCAGGACCGTACAGCATACTGGGCCGGTCACTGGTGATTCATTATGCTAATGGCTCCAGGTGAGTTTCATATTTTTGTTTCCTAAGGAAGAGACAAAGTAAGACCCATGACAGCACAGTCAGCAGGTACAAATGGGCAGATGAAGTAGACCAAATGGTCCTTTTTTTTTTTGCCAGCATCTTCTATGTTTCTATATTTCTCCACCGAAAGGGAATTGTAGATAAGTTGTACAAGGTGTAAGTGCTCTGCATATCATTACCTTGTACAGCTTTCCCTGGGCTGCAGTAAACTGCTAGCACCAGAGCAGCATGATACCATTTTATGAGGCCATGACCTGGACCTTCTCATCAATAACTGCCATATGGAGCTGGTGAGCAGCGCTATGTATGCACTATATGGGTCATGGTGCATCATGTCACCGTGCTGGAGCTGGTAAGCAGCGCTATGTATGCACTATATTTATTTATTTAACAGTTTTATATACCGACCTTCATAGTAAATAACCATATCGGATCGGTTTACATTTAACAAGGGGTATAACTGGAGTAACAATTCAAGTGAACGAAGATAACAATAGGTAGGAATAAGTCAGTTACAATCAACAGGGGAGGAGAACTTGGAAGCTTGCAACAAGCTGGAAGGAAGATAAGGCAGGAAGAAATTATAACGTATTACAACGTATTACCAAAGAGCGTACAGGTTAAAGCTTAAAAGGTGCTTTAACCTGGAAGTTTAACCTAGAAGTTTCAGAGTCCATTGTTCATGAGTATAAATGCCAGGCTGGGTTAGATTGAAGGACAACTAGTGAAAGACTGGTGGATCGGTGAAGGCTTGGTGAAAGAGCCAGGTTTTAAGTCTTTTTCTGAAAGTTAAAAGGCATGGCTCTAATCTGAGATTTGATGGGATGCTATTCCAGATAGATGGGCCTGCTATTGAAAAAGCTCTGTCTTTGGTCGTAGAGAGGCGTGAGGCTTTAGTGGGGGGATATTTCAGAGTGCCTTTGTGAATATCTCTAGTAGGTCTGTTAGAGGAGTGGAGTTTGAATGGGATTTCCAGGTTGAGTTGAAGTTTATGATGGATGGTTTTGTGGATTAAGGTGATTGATTTGTATAGAATCCTGAAATTCACTGGTAGCCAATGTAAGTTCTTGAGGATGGGTGAGATGTGTTCGCCGCGGCTTGTACTGGTCAACAATCTCGCTGCCGCATTTTGTATCTGCAGTGGTTTGGTCGTGGATTTGGGGAGGCCTAGGAAAAGGGCACTACAGTAGTCTATTTTGGCGAATAGAAGCGCTTGGAGAACTGTCCTGAAGTCGTGGAAGAATAAGAGTGGTTTCAGTCGTTTTAGAACCTGAAGTCTGTAGAAGCAGTCTTTGGAGGTTGTATTGACCATTTTCTTTAGGTTTAATCGATTGTCTAGAATTGCCCCAAGGTCTCTAACCTGCTTACAGGCAATGAGAGAATTGAGTGGTGATGGAGGGGAGATATTGTTTTCGTTTGAGGAGATGTGGAGAAGTTCTGTCTTGGAGGCGTTGAGTACCAATATGGGTCATGGTGCGTCATGTCACCATGCTGGAGCTGGCAGGAGGTCAAACAAAAGATCCTGCTGCTGCAAGGGACTGGCCTAGTAGTGGGGATGGGTCTGGAAAGGATAAGGGGGAGACATTTATTTACAATGTCCCATATTCCGCAACATCCAAAGAGACTGTTCAGTGCGGAAAGGGATCAGATTTTTCTTTGCCCTCCTCCAGGCACTTACTCCTCCCCCTCCCCACTTCCTCTCCCTGCAAGTGATCTACTCTTCCAGCTCCTCCTTTCATCAGGATCTTTCCTTTCACGTTGCCCATCAGCATAGGGCAGACTCGGGCTATGGCACCACTGTCTGGGCAAAGTAGGGAGCAGCAGCAGCAGTTCTGGCCCTGGCCAGCCACAGCAATCAGGTCTCTCCCCAGGCTGCGGCCATATCTTTCCTAGGCCCAGGCTCTGCGATCAGCCGCAGAAGCAGTTTCTCGCCCACCAGTAGCAGCAGAAGCTGTGTCTCTCTCTGGTCCAGAGCCCCGGCCAGCAGTGGCATCCCTTCCCAGTCCAGCGCAAGGTGCAATATTTTTAGCCATCAGGGCAACCAGATACCCAGAAGGTTTCGATCCCTTTCCATAAACAGTACTTGCAATTCACCTTGAGTATTTTGTCTTTTTCATCCCGTACTAGAATCATGGAGGGATTGGGGAAATCGAGTCACCTCATCTATTGCAGGCATCTCTCTGTGTCTCGGACTATGGTAACGTGTACAGGGACAGCGTGGGTGAAACCCTCCCAGAAGGAAAGTCAGGGGATGGAGCCCAGGGCATCTGTGAATGCCATCTGCATGGCCCCTCTGTGCCCTAAGGAAACTGCTCATTGAATATCTTCAAACTTTCAGGTTCACAGCTTTTTCATTGCCCTAGAGAGTTATCAAAAAACTATCTGCTCCTTTCAGGCTAGCAATAATTTAGGTGCATGGAGCCCATCCATTGTAACCAGATAAGCATAAGTTTGTGAATGTAAAAACTCGGGCAGTGTTTAGTAAGCTCTCACGGTATTACATAATGTAAAGAAGAAACCCCCTCAAAGAGCAGAATGCTTGCCCGGGAATTAAGTTGCTTTATAAATATTCTTCAACTAGAATGAGTCCAGGCACAAAGCAGATATTAAAGAGATGAAATTGCTCCGTGGTATAATTGCTAAATAGCTGCTGATTAATTACTGTCCACAGGTCTTGCACGAAGGCGTGATTAAATTCCCTTTCCTTCTGTTCCAACAGGTTCCACTTCAGAATATGTGGGTTTTTTTTCTTTGTATGGCAGCTTAGCAAAACATATCCTGTTACATCTAAAGGAAGCTGTATGCCTATGACTGGGGCAACGCTCCTTGGCTGAGAATCAGAGCAGCAGCTTCTGCTCCTCAAAAGCAATGCACGAGGCGCCTTGCACGCAGGAATGGCCTGGATTGGCAAGCTAGGGATACATTCCATCCTGTCCGCCCTGCTCAGGCTGCACCTTCTGAGTCAGAGAGGGTGCCCGCCTCACCCAGATCAACCCAAACAGGCGCGTGTGAAGAGGTCATCCTGGCGAGGCGAATTTTCAGAATCATTCGGGGTGGGGGAGTAGGAGTGATCTGCTTGTGTGGTCTGAAACAGGCCTCTCCTCCGAGCCACCATTTCTAGCTGCATTTGGAGGATATTTTCCAAGGGGGAGAGTATTGGGGCACGAGAGGCGTGGATTGTATTTCCTAACTGGTGTGTCATTTTTAGGGACCTTCGTTGTCAGTTTTGATTTTAGTTTTCCTGGGAGTTTTAAGGTTAATAACAAAAAGAAAATCATTTAGGGCTAAATTTTCAAAGTCATTTGTGCACTGTGACACTGCGAGAGGTCTTAGAGCAACCAGAGGACAGATTCAGGCTGGTGTCTGGGAGAAATCTTGCATAAACCTCTTTATTACTGACAAGAAAACAAAAAGCAGTTCTGCTATTCTTTGCCGTTCAACACCACAAAGGTAGTTTTACAACTTACAGTTCAGTAGTGTTTTCTTTCTCTGGGCTTCCTTCTCTCCCTTGGGCCTCCTGATCCCTGCCAGGCCTGGCTAGTTATACACCTTCCCAAGCTCCTCCGCTCAAGGCCTGGATTCCCTGCGGTCTTAGGCTTAAGGTGGAGCAGGTCAGATCTGGATCCAGTGTTTGGGGGTTTTCACCTGTATACGTCTTCACAGGGCTCACACAGGGAGGTACACCATTTGCATGCATAAGTAGGCACCCAGAGATTTAAACTGGACACCCAAACATCCCACCCCCAAAACTACAAACGACAAGTGGGCTAGTGCAAGTCAATTAGCAGGTCTGAGAGCATACGGACACGTTCACTAATGTATGCATGGCCACCACACACGGACTAGCAACTTGCGCACATATTTCTAAACCCTGTTCCGGCATGCCCCCTATACCCAGGGCTTAATTTGTGGGGGAATGGCCTGGAATCGAGCTTCACCGCTTCTTTTCGGATTTAAACAGCAGAATAGGGATTCCGGGCAGTCTACAGGGAAGAGGCAGGTGAGCCCTGGAGCAGACAGAGCAAAGAACAGGAGGGGAGGGGGGGGGGGGCGAAACTGCAGGCCTCAAGTAGAGCTACAAACAAGTTCAACCCTAGCTACGTCGCTACTGCTCTGAAAGAACAATCTAGAATGGCGTGCGGCTAACGTTTTTTTGCAGGACCTGAGGAAGTGGTGCAGGGCTGATGGGGTAAATGAGCTCTGGTGGGTGAAGATGGAGAATCACTGGGGTAAGGAGGAGGAAGCGTGTGCTTGGGAGAGAGCGTTCACAGCTAGCCTTGGCTCCATCCCATGGCGCAGGTCACACCTGACCCAAAGCCCCTCCCAGAGTTCCAGCTCCTCTACAGCTGCAACTCAAGCCCTGCCCACACAACACTGCAAGTCCACGTGTACTCTTGAGATTTAGAACATAAGATCTATCTACACAGAGGCTACTTCCTCTATTGCTATGGGAATGCTAACTTTATACATGGAGCCCCCACAGAACTCTGAAAATTATATCCACAGTGCAAAGTTTGGCGCATGTATCAATCACACAATTTTCTAAAGGGCCCGCCACATCCGTGCATAAAGCACGACTTTACCCACAGATGTCCATTGGAAAAATTACCCTTGCTAATTTTCTTTTTTTTTTTTTAAAACAAACTTGGTTGTATAGAAAATGACAACAGATAAGGACTATAGGGCCTCGTCGAACCTGCCAAAATTATGCTGTAATTAAGCTTCCATTTGGCCTTTGTTTCTCCTTAGTTCCTGCCCCGTGGCACCTTACCAAGTACGATGAGCTCTATAAATAAACTCAGATGGTGCCGGAGACACCCTTGCGAGTTGCGGGACCAGGAAGGAATGCGGATGAGCAGTGGATCCCCCACCTCTCATAGCTCATACCGTAAAGATGGTATTGCAGCAACCAAAAAGCTACCGAGACACCAGGGTGGCACAAGGAAGTGCCAAGCCCTGAGAAACCAGTTTGGTTTGCAGTCGCTTCCTCCCAGACTATTCATCGCTACTAAAGTGAGTTTCAGAGCACAAGTTTGGATTGCTCAACTTGTCAGGTTAAAAAAAAAAAAAAAGAGGTCAAATCTATCACAACTTGTGTAAGTTAGCTCTGAACTTGCTACATTAAAAGCACCAATATTGCAATGACCTTAGTATGAGGTGTACAGCCTTCTCTTGTAGGGTAATGGCTACAGTGATAGATGATCTGATATTACCAGATAACCTGTAAAGTTTGTTTAAGGTATCAGAAGCTTACATGTTTCGTGAGGTTAATAATGATTTTTTTATGGTAGCATAAGCAGACAATGGTTTTTAATGCAGACATAAGTTTCTGGCTTAACAGAGCAAAGCACTCTGATGGCACAAGTTAATGCAAAGAAACCTGCGTTCACATCAACGTTAACTTGCACTTGTCAAACGGTTACCCCCAGATAGAGCAGTAATTAAGGCAGTGATCTTACCCTTCACTGCTGTAGTAGGGTCGCACTCCTGGAGAAGCAGGGATCCTATCTCAGCAGGGAGGGTATCCAGTTGTACCTCCGGTGGCAAATGGCAGGCTAATGCCACAGTTCTCAGGGCAGCCCCAGAACTTAGACGCATCTGCAAGCTATTCAGACGGACACATGAAGATAGCTTGTCAGGGCTTAGGCTGGTGCAAGACAGGCAAGCACTCCAGAGTTCATGGAGCAGGGCTGGGCCAAGCTTTGAACCCAATTCTCAAAGCGTAGCTAGAGCCAAAGATTTTCCACGGCCATGGGCTTAGCGGTTCGTGTTAAATTGTAAGGTGCAGCCAGAGGTCTGCTCTGAAGACCAATACAGCAGCTTCTTCTGTTCCGTGGCGATCTCAGTCTCATATGAAACTGCAGAGGGCATCCCGTGCCTTGCAGCTCCATTGTGTGGTGCTCAGTCCTGTTCGGGCCTCCAGACTTTTGGTTCAGTTGCCCATATTTTTTAGGGTGGTTGGCTTATACCCACTCTCCCCCCCCCCCCTCTTTCCCAGCATAGTGCCAGGCCTAGCCCAATGGCTAGCAACCCTTGGGTGGCAGCTAATTTTCGACGGTGCAGTCAGCTTCCACTTGGGGGTTCTGCTTGTCCTGATAAAGCACGCGCTGCCACTAAGGGGAGGTGGGAGGAGAGAAAGATCAACCGATTAACATGTTTCATCAACTGTTTTTCATACGATTGCTCTCCCATGCAAAACAATCTGTGGATTTAACTTACAGTGAAATTGGGGCAATTAAAAAAAAAATGAAGGCCCTGATTTAGAAAACATTTACAAGCTTAAAGTTGGGTTTTATGCACACAAGTGGCTTTTTCAAAATGCTACAATAGGGTTATATTTATGCGCGTAACTCCTTTGAAAACTACCATTGAGAACACAGCGTACATGAGCATGAGCTGCCAGCAAGCATGTCCAGGCACAGGCTGGGCCGAAGCTGAAGACTGGGACCTTGGGACAAGCCGAAGGCTTCAGCAGAGCTGCAGACTTGGCACAGATGAGAACCAGCAAGCTATTCTGCTTTCTGGGGCAGCCGGCCGGCCACGCTAAGCCGTTTTGGACTAACTGCTTAGGAATGGCTTGAGCGGAGGACAGACGAAGGCTGAGGACTCTGGGCACTCATGACAAGACGAAGGCGCTGAAGACTTGGGACAAGACGAGGGCACAGGACTTGGAAGAGGCAAGAGGCTGGAACAAGAATGCTGGAGACCAGGCACACAAATCGGGAACTCACTCAGGAACTCGGACTCTAAAACCAAGGAAAAGGCTCTGAAGACTTGAACCAGCAGCAAAGACTTGGGCAGTACTCTGAAGACTGGAACAAAACAACGAGACCAACAGGAACACAGAGGACCTTGAAGGCCAGGAATACCATGGAGGGACCTGAAGACCTTGCAAAGGCCCTGGAACAATAGAAGAAGTGGCCCTTTTAAAGGGCCGAGGCAGTGACGTCCTCAGGATGGGTTGCGGAGCTTTTTCCACACGGTCCCCCTTAAATTCCAGCCAGAGGTGCGCATGCCCACCTAGGAAGACAACGCGCCACGGCGGGGATTGCCTACAGCGTTGCAGGGTTGCACTGGCACAGAGGCGGGGACCAGCCATGCGGAAAAGCAGCGGCGGTATTGGTGGCAGAGAGAATGACAGAATGATTTTTTAAAAAATCCTGCCAAAACTCAGATTTTTTTCACTTCTTTCATTGCAAGAAATAAAAAAAATAGGTAAAGCTCCACAACAAAATGAAATTCAGCCAGATATCTCCCCTAACCAAAATGAATCCACTGTTTTTGGCCTGCAGACCTTCAGTGTGCAAATCAATTTTAAGGAAGTCAATCTTGAATTGTCCCCTTTTAAAGAAACCGAAGAAGAGCTGTGAAAATCTTTAGTTCTGTCTCAAGAACATGGTAGCTTGCGTCTCCAAAGAATGCAACGGCCTTTCTTCCAATTCTTTGAAGGCTTCAGGGCTTACAGACGTGACTTTGAAAGCATTTTATCAAGAAAATTATGTGGAAAAGGCGCCGTGACAGATCGCGCCTTAGGGCCTCATGTGCTGAGCAGTTTCCCATGGACACAGATGGGGAGAAACCAAGGCCCAGCAGAACAAATAGTCACAAAAATGCAGTCGGATAAAACAGCATCAACGAAACAGTCTTCCTGCTGAGAAAACGTAATAGCGATGTTATAAACGTTTATATGGATGCCCCATCAAGGTATTCACCCCCAAACTTAACAACATTTGGTGCCGAGATCTTGGCTGTGTGAATAAATCTGTTTCTATCAGAACACCTTGCAAGGAAAAGATTCCTTTACGGTGGAAATTGCTGTTTTTCGCTTAGTTACTTCTGTAGGCCTTTTCACTACGCATTCTGGCACTCTCTTAATGATTCTTTCGTAGGCTACTTTTATTGCTTCTCGCAGCAGTGTGCAAAGCTTGATCATATGGAATAATATGCCTTCTATACGGAAACCTTTCTAGATTTCTGCAATAGCTCCTCCAGCTAATTAAAATAGCCCTTGTTAAAGTGTTTCCTAAATTGATTGCTGTACCTTTAAAAGGCTCAGAAGAAACCACAGGGGAAAGAGAAGATCAGAGACCAGGAAGCGTGCTGGGTTGATGCAATTACTTGAATGCTTTGAGGTCTGGCCTGGAGTAAAGTTATGCATTTAACAGGACTGACTGGACTTTGTTGTTTGAAGAATAAAAGCGAAGCCGTGGAGCAAAATAGCCGAGTGGTCACAGCAATGAGCTGAGAAGCCAGGCTTCAAATCCCAGTCCTGCTGCTGCCACTCCTGGTGACCTTGGCCTCTGGTCCCCACTTAGATTGTAAGCTCTTTGGGACAGGGACTTGTCACACCTGAATACTTAACACCATGGTACAGTGCTGAAAAACTCTAAGCATCATACTAGTAAGAGCCAGGAGTTTCCACAAACATTGTGTAGCAAAACCTGGGAGCTCAGTGAACAGGAGGGTGAGAAAATAACCCCCACACACACACCCCTATGTAAAAGAAACGTTCAAGCAGCATTCAGGTCCAGAATCATAGCCGAAAGGCAAAAACTGCTCAGGAGGAAACTAAAAACCATGAGCTTTCATTTCATGCGCTTTTTACATCAAAACAATAGTTGTGCGCTTGATATTCTCTTGTTTTTAGGGTACGCTATTTGCAAAATCTCGTGAGCTCTTCAGAAACCTGCTCCCAACTCTGCAGGCAAACCAAACGGACCTCTAGACTCTGTGCCGGGTCGGACAGTTTGAGCCCTGCCCCCAGATTGGACTGACAATGTATTCAGGTGTAGCCGGACTCCGGGACAGCGTGCACGTACGTTCAGGGACTGTCGTGTTTGGGGTTCTTTATGGGGGAGGATCCAGAAGTTTCCATCTACTGCTTTTGGACTTCAGGGTCTCAGCCAGGGTTATGGCACCACGAGCCTTCAATTGCAACTACTGTACTGGATTTATTCCCCCCCAGCCTTGTTTTTTTTACATTTTGTAAATGACATCTCTATGCAACTTAGTACAAGAAAACAATTATAGCAATGAACTGATTCATACATCTTGAAGAAAAAAAAAAAGCCAAAAACATGTCAGAAAACGTCTCAGGAATAAAAGTCCTCCATGTTGGTAGAAGAGCCAATGCAAGAAAGAGACAAAATCATTTGCAAGAGAACCCAGAGATGCCATTTACGTGGTCCCCTCCATCCTTTACCCTTCCCCATATCATCTAGTAATGGCGGTGCCACACAGCTCCCTCTGGAGCCTGATGCACAAAACTCCTCAGTCTGGCCAGTAGGGGTCAACCCTGAGCAACAGCCGAGATTCCCCCTTTTCCCCCACCTCGCCACCTTTGTCTGGGCAGTATCCCCAGCCCCTGAGAAGCAGAAAGTAGATTTCCCCTCATGGTGACGGGCAGCACTGCCACAGTCATTCGTCTAAGCTGCTTGAAGCAAGGAACTGGAGCTGATTGCCAATACTTCATGTTGGTAAGGATTTCTCTCACTCTGATCCAGAACTTGTTTCGTTATGGATTTTCTTTTTTTTTTTGGTCACCTTTCTCCTCTAGGTTACTGGGTGGAGAGAGCTGTTAGGCAGGTTGAGAAGGCTGGATCTGATTTGGCCTTATAACATCACCGATTATGTAACTATGCAAATGATCTACCAAGAAACATTTACAGCTGTTTTGCAATGCATGCCTTCTAATAAATGACATAGTTGCATGGTTGATTAGGCCAAAAATAGAGCAGAGGTTCATTGGGGGATGCCTTTTGCTGCTTACCTGTTCTAACCGTTCTTTGTTTAGTAATTTAATGAAAGAAAAAAACAAAATACAGCTGTAGAAAATTCCAGAGCAATGAAGAAACAGAACTCTTGCAAACTGAAATAGAGTGGTCTGGGCCATTGCAAGTGGTAGGCAAGAAAAGCAACTGCCACGAGGGTGGGAAGGGGTGCCGAGTGCACCTTGTAACTTGGGTCTGCAGGCACGGGCGCTAACTCCCGATGCATTGGCACGCCATTTGCTTACGGCATCGGGAGCTAAACGAAACGTTGAACCTCCTGAAACGCACACTTTTACACCAGGCCCCGAGTATCTTGTTTCTAGCCAGTCCCTTCTGCTGACTGAGAGCAGCAAGGTGAGTTAAAACTCAGCGCACAGGTTCAGAAAAGAAAAGAAAGGTTGCACTTCGAGGCAGTAAGAGTTATTGCCTTCATTTGCATGGGATTTCCATGCACGGGCGCTAAACAGCATGCACCATTTTGCACACGCATCATTTCGTGTGCAAAAAAACTCCTCGCTGCGCTATTGTAGAACTGTCAAGGGTATGCGCGTAGATTCAGTTTTGCACGTATATTTTACGGGGGAGGGGGGCAGCGTTCCGAAGTACACGCGGTAGTGGCCGTTGGTTAAGGGATTCACGTATTCACCACCAAGCTTGTTAGAGCACCTTTACTCCTGCTCCCCCCGACTCGCGGAAGCGGACATCTGCTTGCAGATTTTGGGTGGGAGGCATGGGTGAACTGCTGGGGGGGGGGGGGGTTTCAGGGTGATGTGCTAGAAGGCCTACGTGAACTGGCGCAGGTATCGGCGAACTGGTGATTCCAAGTACGAGCACAAAGAAGCATTTTCAAAAATGGTATTCATGCAGACTTTATAAAACACCTGCCTCTGTGTATAAATTAGCGTTATTATGCATACATTAGGTGCAAAAAAACCCCCTAAATTACGCGTGCATATGTTTTTAAAATAGGTAAGAGAAAGTATGCTTGGGAAATATTCGTACACACAGTTTCTAAAATATTAGCATTAATCTCATGCATCCGTTTATGCACGCAAATGCTGTACTGTTAGGTTGGAAAGTTAGGCTCTGTGTTCTTAAATCTCAAAACGCTCAGTGTATAGACTGTATTTCTCCAGTTTCTGAAAACCAGTAGTACAGCTTCAGAACACGAGGTCTGCATGTTTCAGTGGAGGATAGTGGAGCTCCTTTGCAGCTACCACCGGGAAGCCAAGCTCCATCTGTCTCTTCCGCTTCCATTTCTGCTCATTTACAGCACGGCCTATGCAATGAGACTCTACGCCTAACGATATGACATACCTTAAATCTAATGCATTACAAAAAGCAGACATCAAGAACAAAACAATAAATGGCAGTTCTGTTTTGATTACCTTGTTGCCATTTTGAAATGAATGATAAACTGAAGTTGAATTTTACGTTTGTGCAAAGATTTTGAAGGCACAAAGTATATGGTATGATTTCCTTTAAGCATATGGATCTCCGTGTGTTTAACATCGTCATAGCCCATGATTCATTTTTCATGCCTTTGTCAGTTCCCTTTTGTAAAATTGCATATGATACAAGTCATTTTGTGCAAATGTCTTCCTAATTTCAGTAAAAATATGTAATAACTAACTGTATGTACACGCCATGCGCTATAGTGCTTTGCAGGTAGAAATCTTCATTATCTCCCAGTTTCTTCCCATTCTTCCTCTAGGGTTTTTTCCCCCTGAATTCAAAATTTCCAGAAACTTTACCTCTCTACACCGAACCAGTCTGGTCTTCAGGTTATCCCTAAGGAAAGCAAATAGAATGCTAGGGATTATTAGGAAGGGAATGGAGAATAAAACAGAGAATATCATAATGTCTCTATCAATCCATGGTTGAGTACTGCGTGCAGTTCTGGTCACCACATCTCAAAGATATAGCAGAATCAGAAAAGGTACAGAGAAGGGCAACCAAAATGAGAAAGGGGATGGAACGATTCCCCTATGAGGAAAGGCTAAAGAGGTTAGGACTCTGCAGCTTGGAGAAGAGACGGCTGAGGGGAGATAGGATAGAGGTCTATAAAATCATGAGTGGAGTGGAACGAGTAAACGGTAGTCAGTTTACTCTTTTGAAAAGTACAAAGACAAGAGGACACACAATGAAGTTATTGAGTAATACATTTAAAACTAATAAGAGAAAATGTTTTTACTCAAAACATAATTAAGCTCTGGAATTCATTGCCAGAGGATGTGGTGACAGCTATTGGTGCAGCTGTGTTAACAAGTTCCTGGAGGAAGAGTCCATAAGCCATTATTAAGGTGGACTTGGGGAAATCCACTGCAAGGGATAAGTAGCTTGGAATCTATTGACCTTTTGGGTACTTGCCAGGTTCTTGTGGCCTGGATTGGCCACTGTTGGAAACAGGATGCTGGGCTTGATGGACCCTTGGTCTGACCCAGTATGGCATGTTCTAATGTTCTTATGAACATGCATGAGATATTTGCATACACTGGAAACCTTGTGCATGCAAATATATTTTATGCATCTTCCTTATAGATATCCTGAAAACCAAATGGGTTAGGTGTGCCTCCAGTACTGTTCTACAGGAAGCAAGAGCCTATCGGCACAGCATGGCCCCGTTCCAAGAAGCGACATCTTGACCTCACCACGTGGCATGCCCTCCTCTGGCCTATCTAATTAGTTACCTCAGCTTTACTGAACCTTATTCTGTAAGTGGGGGGTCACAAAGTATAGAGCTAGCACACATTTTATCTTTTACAAACATTTTATACAGATAAAACTGCTTTAAATCAGGACTACCACACAAGCAGTCAGCATTCAAATGAGTGAAAGAAGACATTAGCAGGAAATAGAGAGTAGTGTGGCTGCCATAAGTGAATCGTGAAAGGCTTTCCAGTGATAGGGGGCAGGGGAAAGGGGGAGGGAAGTTTGATAGGTGATCAGAAGGTGACAGGCATAATGACTCATAATGTGATTGGAAACCTAAGTCTTGAGTCCTTTTTTTGTAGGTTGCAAAGTATCTGATCATTTTGATTTCAAAAGTCTTGCATTCCTGGATTGTCACTTTCTGATCACCCCTTCCCCTTCCTCCGATCACTGGAATGCCTTTCACGATTCACTTATGGCAGCCACATTACTTTATATTTCCTGCTAGTGTCTTCTTTTGCTCAGTTGAATTTTGATCTTGAAAGCAATCCTTTATTCAAATGGACTAATATAGCAGTCAAACTACTTTGTGTGTGAATGTGTGTTTGTTACATCACTTATATAACATGAGGTACATGTGTGACAAATCTTTGCAGTTGTATCACTGTGTGCACATGATGGTGGGTATGAATCTATTTTCTATTTCTGTTTGTATTTGTACCCCATCTGTTTCCAGAGTAGGATTTGGTGGCAATAAGAGCACTAGACTTGCTATGCTGGGCCAGACCAAAGGTCCATCAAGCCCAGTATCATCCTGTTTCCAACAGTGGCCAAGCCAGGTCACAAGTACCTGGCAGGATCCCAAAAGGTCAATAGAGTCCAAGCTGCTTATCCCAGGGATAGAGAGTGGATTTCCCCAAGTCCACCTTAATAATGGTTTATGGACTTTTCCTCCAGGAGCCAACTCTTTTTTTTTAAACCCAGCCACACAACCAGCTTTTACCACATCCTCCAAGAACAAATTCCAGCATTTAATTATGCGTTGAGTAAAAAAATAATTTTCTCCCATTTGTCTTAACTGTATTACCTAGTAAGTTCAATAAAATCATCATGTAGGTTGTTTTGTATACATGTCTGGAAATCTTTAGAATTGCTGTGTGTGATTTCCGTGAATGTTGGGGTGTATCCCCAAGTCTGGAAGCTGCTTTCGACTCATACTTATCGGATATATTTTTTTCCCTCTTGTTTGACTGGGAAGGATGCAGTGTGCTACCATTGAATTGCAGCAAGCAAAAGATGGAGAGTTGCTTCGTGCCAAAGCAGTCTTCGCAGGCAGACTGAGAGGAAGGGTATCTGTGGTGAGTAAAACTATTTCCTTCACATTTACGGACTGACTGGTGTCAGCACCTGAAAGTTTTAAAAAAAAAAAAAAAGTGACCTTACATTCTCTCAGAATTAGATCTATTGACATCCCGGCATGAGAAGCACTAGAGCCAGTCTGTCCTCCGTGCACGTCACATCGCACAGCTACCCAGAAACTCTCGTACAACTTCTCGTACAAAGTCAAACCGATTCTTAAACTTCAAAACTTTATTGAAGAGAAACTGCAAAGCATAGGTGCTGCTGACTGATGAAGCGGAGACGGTCTCGGAACCATGTCCCAGGATAAATTGACTTGGAGGCTTTTGGATACTTAGCAGGAACCCGTTTTGGTTTTGGGCTGGGAGATTGGAAAAAGAGCAATGCATCATTTGCCTGGTAGGGGCCCTTCCGGAAGACCAAGACGGTGAAAGATTTCAAAGGGGGTTTGAGGATGAACATGAAGAAAAAGAGTGCATGGGGGTAACTTGCTAGTGCGGTAGACACTCCCCTTAACCAGTAAAGCCTCGATGCTTTTGAGGCAACTGCAACGTTGCTCTCAGCTTCAACGGCAGGGGGAGGAGGGGAATTGGATTCGGGCAGCTACCAACGAGGACCCGACTTCTACCGTCTGGGTATAGATATGCAGACATAAGGGAAAAAGCACAGGACTGATTCCAGGGCAGAGTCCATAAGCAAAGCACGTCGAGCAGCTCTGTCTGAAGTTTCAAAAAGGCTCCTGGCCCAGTACAAATGTTGCTAGCAGTAAATTAACTTTTTAATGGGTTATAAGGCTTGGGGATAACCGCACGGAGCGGCAGTTACTGCCCTTAAGAGAAACATGGGGGGTGACCTGCACGGCGTGGCAGTTACTACCATAAGCTTGCTGGGCAGACTGGATGGACCATTTGGTCTTCTTATGCCGTCATTACTGTTACTATGTATATTAATGTGACTTTCTTTTGGAAGAAAGCCTTGTGGTGACAGTTTATGGGCGATATAAATATTGCAAGATGACAGCATACAAAGCAGCAGTAGTGGTGCTACGAGCACTTTCTCAATGTCCCATATCTGTCAGCTCAGTTTCGAAAGGATACATAGTGTCAGCTTTAAGGATCAGGCACAAGACGTCTTCCAGTTTGCCTGCTCAATTTTAAAATAGTGCATCCTTTGCTGCAAGCTTTAATTTCCTACAGCTTCAGAAAGGGAAAAAAATTCTTCAGAAAAACAATTGACCAAAGGAAAAAACTGTTCTGAACAGGCTGTCACATGTTTGCCCCAGGGATAAATGTGAAGATCAGTCCAACATCTGACAGTGCTTTTTGTATTGCTTAAGTTTAGAAATCTGGCCCTAACAACGTAAGAGCCTTACAAGGAGCACTTGTAAGGATGCGGCTGAACTGAAGCCGAGCAGCTGCTGTCAGAGAAACCTGTTCCCCTCAGTCCGGCTGCTCCGGCACATTCTCTGCTTCAGCGGCGGTCCCTGTCACATGAAGCTGTTCCAGGGGAGCCGCAGTACCATGGCCGCATGTTACTGAAGACTCTGTGGGCTAGCAGGGGTGAAACACGTAGCCGTGCATTTTCCATTGCAGGGCCCCGTGAGCCGCGGTACTCACCCCGATGCCACCCAGCATAGCTCAGGACGCCGTCTCCGCCATGGACCCCACCGTCTCCCTCTGCGCTTCCAAACGTGGTTCCACATGCTGCCAGCCTGCTCCTGCCCTGGACGTCCAAAGGCACACGCACAACTCCTCCTCTTAAAGGGCCAGTGGCGAGGAAGCCTCCGCGGCACCCCTTGATGTCGTCGTGCTGCCCTCACTATTTAAGGGCACCTCAGACTGTGCTCCAGTGCCTCAATGGGCCTCCTGCATCCTCGTGTGTAGTGTGTGTTACTGCGTCACGATTTCTGGTCCTGCTTTTTCCCTCATCTCTCCAGCCCAAAAAAAAAGGGGATGGAACGGCTCCCCTATGAGGAAAGGCTAAAGAGGTTAGGGCTGTTCAGCTTGGAGAAGAGACGGCTGAGGGGGGATATGATAGAGATGTTTAAAATCATGAGAGGTCTAGAACGAGTAGATGTGAATTGGTTATTTACACTTTCGGATAATAGAAGGACTAGGGGGCACTCCATGAAGTTAGCATGGGGCACATTTAAAACAAAATTGGGAGAAATTTCTTTCACTCGGTGCATAATTAACCTCTGAAATTCATTGCTAGAGGATGTAGTTAAGGCAGTTAGCTTAGCAGGGTTTAAAAAAGGTTTGGACAAGTTCCTGGAGCAGAAGTCCATAAACTGCTATTAATCAAGTAGACTTAGGGAATAGCCACCCATGCAGAACACAGACAGCAAATACAGACTACTGGACCACAAATTAGAAGTAGAAATCTACATCCAAAAACTGAACTCTTTTCTCCGCCATATATTCCAACCTTACTCCTCCCTTGCAGCTGCCTGGGAGGGGAATGTAGCTCTTCTCTACATTAGCTGCTCCAGCTTCACCCCCTCCCCTCCTATTCCCTGCACCACAAGGTAGATCCTGGAAACAGAGTGAAAGTTCATGTCCTATCAGAGGTGTAGACAGAGTCATATGGGTTCATTACCAGAAAGGCCCTAGTTACCTCCAGAAAATAGGAAAGACAGGCACCATTCAGTGAGGGCGCTGGGATGGCCATCCCCTCGGTGTTAGAAAAGCAGCTCTCTCCCTTAAAGGGTGGAGCAGTGCAGCTTGATTTTTGGAATTAGAGGACGTACAGGAGCTTTGGCCTTGTTTGGATTTCGGGCCTACCTTGGACTCAGGCACCATCTGCTTGCAGTCTTGGGGAAAAAGGGTCAGGAAGCTGCCTTTCCAGTCCACTCCTTGGCTGGTTGGGTCTCTCTTCCCGATTGCTTTGGGATTGTCCAGTTCTTTTGTTTCAAGACTCCCCCTGGGTTTTGGCCTGGAGAGAGATTACATAGGGAGCCAGGATAGGGAAGACAGAGGCATGGTGGTGACCTGCTGCAAACTACTTCCGGTGTTTGAAAGGCATTTTTGGGAAGAATATTTTGGGTTAGAAGGCCTGGGAGGAAGGTTAGGCTGCCCCCTTCCTGGCCTGAAGGTGGAAAATTGAAAGAGCTGTGGGGTACTCTGGTCTGGAGTGCGAGTACGTGAGAACGAACTGCTGGAGAACTGTGAATAAGACCATTTTGAAATATTCTGAAGACCCCCACTTGGAGTCTTCACCCTGGGGAAGGAGGGTAGCTTGAACTCTATGCAAAGACCGTTTTACCCTTTTTCTTGCCAGTCTGGGGCAGGGGGATTATGCCCAAACAAGAATACGCCTGCCCACTTGGGAACCTTGCTTAGCCGAGTCCTGGAGGGCGAGGGCGTCCCTTTCCCTGTGGTGGTAAGAACTGATGTGACCCGTGCCATTCAATCATCAGAGAATAATTCCTGAAAGTTTATTTTTGGGCACCTCAGAGGCTCCTGCATTGTTTATTGGCACTCACGTCCAGGTGAGAGAGGCAGTTTCACCCCCTGCTACCCAGGGCCCTGGAGGTCAAAGACTGAGTGAGAGAGTCTGAACAGGCCCAAGATTCTTTTATGGCCCCACTGGTGCTTAATCAGCACTTGGAGACGGGGTTACACATGCCTTTAACCCATCAAAAGAAAGCCAGGATGAAATGCAATATTTGTGGAGCTGTTTATCTGTGCATAGGACAAAATGGTTAAAAGTGCGGATGGCTCTGCGAGTTTGTGGCTGTCAGGACCTATTGTTTGGCTGTCACTTACTGCTGCTGTTCTGTGTCCCCCGCCTATCCACCCACCAGCACCAGGAGTTGGCCTGCTAGGCATTTGCTTAGTCTGCCTATGGGGTTCAAGGCAGTCCTGCCTTGATCCACTGTTTCTTTTTCCTCAGTGGACTTCAGCCTGGCAGCGCTAGTCTGTTGAGGTCCTAGTTTAAAAGCAGCTCAATCTGTGGTTAAAAACAGCAACGCTGGGGAGAGAGTGTCACGAAGTTGCTGCCCGCTTCCGATTCTGGCATCTCAGAGATCAGACGCAGGGGATAGAAGCTCCCCGAGGCACATCGCACGAGCCGGGGTTTCTCATGGCAGCCAGGTTAACATTCTGTGGCGCTGGACGGTACACGAGTTGTAATCTAACTGCAAAGCATCAAGGAGGAATGAGCATGACACGTGACAAAGGCAAAATGGGAGAGACATCAGTGGCAGCCGCAGAGGGTAAAGAAAAAAAACGGCCTTGGAGCTGTTGGATGATAACATCATAGAAAACTGGCTCCCAGAGAAATTGGGAATCACAGCGCCCAATGAGAGGCCCAGTTGCGAGCAGGTACACAGAATTGGGGTATATAGAGAAAATACTAATAGACCATGTGCAGTGGGGGCCCAGATCTTAAATAAGGTGCATAAAACACAAATTGTAACCGCATGCCGCAAGGCAAAAGCACTGGATTACCACAGTCCCAGGCAGCTACTATTGCAAGACTATTCCGCGCACATGGTCGAGCAAAGGGGGAAAAAAATGGCGCCGATATGCTCTGCCCTATATCGCTGACCATGCACTGATAATGACCCAATTTGAATTGGGACAGGCAAAGTCTAAGGCCTTCAGTTGGAAGATGAGTTCTAGCTTATATAGAGACCTTCATTTCCATCAATATCCACAAGAGAAATGGAAAGATTATTTGGCCTTAAATCAAGACCCGCGGATGTCCAATATACTTTTGTGGGCAGCGGGGAAAGCCATGACGAGAGGGCATATTATTGTTTATGTAGCAAAACAGAATAAAAGCAGGGATGCTGACATTTCGAAATTAACAAAAGGCACTACAATTGGCCCAACACACTCATCAGGCTACTCTAAGGCCCACAGACAGTCGATGGGCCAAATATGTGCCTCCCTAAATCAACTTCTGTTGCAGAGAGTCCACAAACCTCTAACCTCCTTCAGATTCCAACTACGTAAGCATGGGAACAAGGCTAGCACGTTATTAGCCAATCTAATGAAAGCACAAAGGCATTAAAGATGGGAATGGTGTTCTTAAATCGCCCATGATCTTGAAGTGCGGCTCTCAGTTCAGGGTCACTTTTCCTTTCTACTGCCGTGATCAGGTGCCCACACAATGAATTCCAACAACAGTGCGCTGCACGCAGAATGAGACTCCAAAAACTGGCTGCATTCCAGTGTGCGGATAAGACATGTCAGGTTATAGGATTTGAGAGAGGATTATATTCCATCTCTACTGCAGCTGTTCCACTTGGACCGCCGTGCACCTAACCTTCTGCTCTTAGCTAAGAGTCATTTCTGCCACCCATTGTCTTAGCGACAAGGACGCCACAATACCCAGGCTTCAATTTCAGTGAACAGCAGACCCCCCCCCCTGTTACGATCCCCCCTGTTGCTGCGCTACAGGTGGTCTCTCACCTTCCACCGGAGGCCGTTCCGAAGCCAGGGCCTCGCCTGTGTTCCATCCGGGACTTGCTCCAGGGCCTGAGAGGCCTAGCTGTTCCTGTGGCTTGCTTGGCTCTATTGTGGACTTCCTGGTTTCCAGCCACGCCCGTTTCCCTAGGGGCTGGCTCGCAGCTCTCCATCTTACTTATAGGACCAGCGAGGGGCGGTCCAGACTAACTCCTCCCAGGGAGTTGCCTACAACCTCCAGTATATAAGGACTTTCTTGTCACTTGCAACTTGCCTTCGGATCGGGCTCTACAGTTGCCTGTAACCTCTCCCGATCCAGGTCCACCGTGGTCTGCCTTGTATTGATGGCTCCTTGTCCTGTCTCTGTCCGGATGTTTGCTTCCTGATGTTATTGACGTCTGCCTTGATGTGTTCCTGATGTCCTGATCCAGTTCCGCTTGTTCTGCCCTACGTCCTGTCTGGCTCCTGAGCCTTCTGGCCTGTTGGGCCCTGGAGTGGCCAACAGGTGGGATTCTTCCCTGCGCTCTGGAGCTTCCCTGCCTGCCAGCCGAAGGGGCTTCGGATGTCAGTATCCCAGCATCGGAGTTCCTGCTCGCCTGGATCTTCCCTGCGCTCTCCTGTTCTCAACGTGGTCCGCGACCAGCCTTCCTGGGCTGTGTAGGGTGCGTATGGGACGGGGTAGTCTGCGACTCAGTCCTGTGGGTGGGCTGAGTAGGGTGCCCTCTGGGACAGTGCCCGTGTCTCCTTCCAGCCCTCCTCTACGGTGTCTGCACCTGCCTTGTCTACGATGTCTTCAGTGTAAAGGACTCTGTCTGCCCTCGCCTCTGTCCGGCCTGCTGCCCATTGCCGTTCCCAGCGGCAGGTCCGAAAGGGCCGGGAACAGTTGGAGGACCGTTCATCAATCAACTTCCCAGTGTTGGTTGCCATGGGCGTGCAGGTCCGGCTGAGGGTCAGACTCTGTGCCTGCTCCCCTGCTTCTGTACCCGCCTGGCTCACCATGCCTGCCCAGCTCACCTCCCACGGTGTGGCTTGGGGCTCCTCCTTGAGTCCTGCCGTGGCCCAAGGGCTCACCACCCGCTTGAGACGCCCGCGTGCGCTCGTAACACCCCCAATATAGAGAGTCCAGTAAAAGCTTACGGGTGCTCAACAAGGGAGCTGGGGTGATAGGGTTTCTGCAAAAGGACAAAACTGCAGCCCCACAAGGACTGGAGTTTGCCCAGATTACACGCCCTGGATCAGGAAGCAGGCATTCCATTACCTTTTAGTGGACAGACGTAAGGATAAGCCAGATGGGTTGATGAACATGAATATCTGGGATCCATATATGCCTTACGTTACTTCATACCTTATGTCACTTCATATCTTTTTTGTTTATGCCTTATGCTACTTTATGACTTAGGTCACCCTATGACAGCTGGATCACTTGATGTTTCCGGACTTTACCATCCAAAAGACTACGTCATACAAACTGTCTTTGCTATTTTTAATTTATTTTTGTACATTTTATTTTATTTTTACTTCATTTAAGTAGTTAATTTCAATTCCAATTTTTATCTTATTTCTATATTGTATTTATTATGTACACTTCAGGGATATCTTACCAAGTTATAATTTAGTTAGTCTTAGTTCATCTTTATCTAAAACCCCAGGTCCCTAACCCAGAGAAGTTACCTCAATTTTTATTCTTTTTGAATCGTTCTGTTAAATATGTTTCATGTAAAGCCAGGGGCACTGTTGCCCGTCCCGAGGCATTATTGTTGTTACCTGTAAACCGGATTGATTTGTTTCCCAACAAGAATTTCGGTATATAAAAATTCAAAATAAATAAATAAATAAATATAGGGCTCTTCCTCCAGGCTGTGGAATCACATTAGGACTTAGGCTGTCAAGACACGTTTCTGTTCTCAGTTCAGCTCTTAAAAAGGTCCACTTTTTGACACCCCCCCCCCCCCCCCCCCCCGGACATGAGATTTAGAGTCTGAAGGTAGACAGAGTTTGGACAGAAGTTGCTTGGGTTTCCTGTTGCAAGAAGAAGATGGAAAGATTTATAAAGGCTTTGTTCATCCCCTCTTGTGTTCTAGGTTCAGCAGATCTTCGCCAATGGAAGCGCCAGTGATGCAACCATAGATGTGGACTTACAGTCAGCAGACATGACCTTACCAAATGTAAGTGAGAAACTAGAGCAACTGTTGGATAGGCCTTAGTGCTTGTTCATGGATGTCCATAGTTTGGGAACATACGACACAACACAGCAGGCTATAGTAAAAGGTGACCTAGCACGTTCAGTCTTCAGCTCTCTCTTGACGTGGTGATTTAAAGGAGGACAAAACCCCATACTGTGCATCTGCAGACAGTGCCACGGCAATAAAACCCAATCTGTTCTTGCCTTGAAAGTGGTTTCCTTGCCTAGCCCCTTATCTTCTGCTTTGCCACTGAGCTGTCTTCCTGTTTCTTCTTATCCATTTCCCAGTGTAACCTTCCATCCTGCATTCATTCTTTCCTGCCATCTTCCCCCTGCAGAGAAACCGAGACTTGTATATGGCAAACAAAGCAATCTTAAGGTAGTGGGTCTAGGGAACAATGGACATTTGGGTGGGCTGCGTCTTGAGTACGTGCATGGGTTGTCGGAGCACTTCCATTTGACAATGTGTGTAGAGGTGAACTGTGGTTTTCTGTGCGACTGTCTAGGGGCCAACTTTTTCAAATATTTGGAGTCCTAAATACAACACAAATCTACCTGCCCTGCTGGAAGATTCGTACCCTCAATCCTGCATGCCCTCTAGTGCACATTTAATGCTAGAAGAGATTCCATCTCACACACCTGCTCCGGCTCTGCTTATTCCCTCAGTCTCGCTTCACTCCCTCTATTCCCACCACTGTGCCACGTGGTGCGACGCACAACCAGCTCTGGGCAGCAGACGAGAAGGATGTGGCCCAAGACATCCCTGCTGTCTTCAATTGGTGTCAGCGTGTGCTGGCGATTGGAAATTAGCAAGGAGAGTACGTCTGGCTGGGTATATCATAATAATGTATGTTTGTCTAAGCGTTTGCAAGTATCTGGGCTTTGAGAATACTGAAGTATGCAGGAGACAATGTATGGAAATGATTGTGCTTTGCATCTCTGGTTCACTTGTGTATGATTGGCATTTGTGCATATGTAGAGCTGGGCTGTGTGTTTCGATAAGTTCCATATATGCGTAACAGTGCTTGTAAGTTCTGTCATCTATCAGATATTTTGTAAGCAGTGACAATAACTGGTATCAGCTGGCTTCTTGAACAGTTTATGATATGCGCTAAACTCACATCTACATATGAGAGGCCAGGCGGCTAAGGCCACATAAATACCTATCCGGCTAAGTTACCAGGGCCATGCCACTGAATATCTGCGTACATATGGGTCAGAGCTGCAATAACGTATGCGGTTAAGTCACAATATTGCTACTTAGCTGGATAAGTTATCCAGCTAAGTAGCGCCGCCCACCTTTTATCTGGCTAACTAGCAGCTGCTGAACTCGAGCAGATATTCAGTGGGTGCTAGCTAGCCGGATAAGTAGGACTTAGCCAGCTATCTGCCAGTTGAATATCGACCCCAGTATGCTTAGTCTTTGTCTTTCGGGGAGTGTGCAGCTCTGGCCATGAGGGGGCACTGTGCCATCAAGTGCATGCATTTCACAAAGAGCCTGCTAGCACAGGCCTGGAGGAGGGCAGAGGGACAGGCACATTGGAAAACAGAAGATGCCCAGAGCTCGTTGGATAGTAGGGGGAAAAGGCAAAAACTGATGGGTCAGCCCGGGGGAGGGGAGGGGGAAAGGGATGAGTACACCTGGTTCAGGAGAGGAAAAGGGCAAAGTCTCCACTGAGTGCTCAACGGGTATTAACTAGTAGTAGTACAATTGCCACCGAGGCAGTCACAGAAAAATAAAGACTAAAAGTAAATGCATAGATGAGGTCAGGATTCTCTCCCTTCCCTTCCCAAGATCTCAGCCAGCACCTTCCTCCTTCCTACAGCCAGCCCTCCAACCCTAGGAGCCTGTTTAGCTGAGACTACGCTGTGCTTCCTGCACCTTCTGCCCCAAGGACACTACCAGGACCCCCCCTTCCCTCTAAACGATCGACACGTGCAGCCTTCAGACTGCACTGCCCGCTTGATGAGGCCACTGGAAGCCTCGCGCCGCATCCTGATGACATCATCGCAGCCTCTTCCTGCAGGCATGCACAGGGCTGCCAACAGTGTGGGGCCTCTGGCAACCTTTTCCCCTCCTCTCCTAAGGATGGTCCTGGTAGCACAGGAGGCAGGGCTGCTAGACATGGCAGCAGCAGCGGTGGTGAGTGGGGACCAGTGGCATGCAGACAGAGGCTCACGCTCCTGACAACACCCTTCCCGCAGTGGTACCGAAAGCCAAGTCCCTGTTGGCCTTTGGCCCACTATCACTCTGACAATTACAGTTATTACAATGCAGTGTTTCTTCCTTGTCTAGCATCAACCAAATATAAGTCATGCAATGAGAACATAGATGCTGTTAATGTTGCATTCTTTAGTGGTCATTATTGCAGACTTCAGTGGTTCAAAATGCATTTTGAGTTTGTACCAGCTTTGTCAACTTGATGCCTTTATCTACAGTAAAGTCTTATCCATGCATTAATTCAAAGCTGCTTGGCTTATTGCATGGCCACTGGTATAAAACGACTTCTTCAAAATACAGCGGTTAGGCTGTTGACGGGGTAAAGAGATTTGACCACACTGTGCCAGTTTGGAAGGAGCTAAATTGATGAGATATTCTAGTTTCAAGTGTCTACAGATTGGTTTGCCTGTGTACTTGGCAGACTTCGTGTGGTGTTGAGCTGAAGAGAGTCCCGGGGTCATCTCAGCAAGCTCTTTTAAAGTACACCACCACTGAAATCTGCTCGGCTGCCTACTATGCATCATAGTTGTTCGTTGTTTTGTTCGAACACTTTGGAATGATGCTAGGGTAGTGCTGACGACCAGCTACCTAAGTTTCAAAAAAAAAAAAAACCAGTCAAGACATGGCTATTCAATATGGCTTTCAGTTGTTGATGCAGTTTATTGCTGGGCAGACTAGTTTATTGGTTAGGATTTATCTGAGATTAAAATCAAAGCTGTAAGCAAGCCGATGGTCATAGGGGCTTCTACCCTAAGGGCACCAT
Source organism: Rhinatrema bivittatum (assembly GCF_901001135.1). Classification (NCBI taxonomy): domain Eukaryota; kingdom Metazoa; phylum Chordata; class Amphibia; order Gymnophiona; family Rhinatrematidae; genus Rhinatrema; species Rhinatrema bivittatum. The sequence goes on along the minus strand of NC_042633.1, from coordinate 27,783,591 downwards.
AATGTTGTGCTACCCCATGGGCCCAGAAATTATCAGGATGAGGGGGAGGCGGGGGGAAGGAGAGGAGCACCAGCCCCGCGGCATCAGGCCTCTGTGGGCAACTGTGATGCTGCCCATGAGGCCAAAAGCAAACTGCTCAGCCTCCACTCTACCCTCCTGATCCAGCTCATGACGGGGCTGATGAATCTGCAGCCACCACCAGAGGCAAAGATGTGAGTCAGCTGCTGGGGCTCTCTCCTCCCTATGGCCCAGCACAGGCCAGTGCAGAGCTGGACACCATTTGAACCACATGGAGCTCTCCCTAGCAATCTTAGGGCTCAGACTGCATTGTGTGAGAGGCAGGGAAAGGCACCAACTCTGCTGTTCTGTCAGCTGGGGCTGTGGGGAAGAGCAGTACCCAGGGTATCAGGGGTTAGGAGAGGGATGAGAAGCACCAGGAAATTTGGGCTGTGGGGAGCATAGGCACTGGGAGATCAGCAGTGGGAGGGAATGAACAATGGATGGAGGAGAACTTGGTGTGGGGGTGGGTGGTGACTGGAGGATTAGGTGAGCAAGGAGAGAGAGACTGGGAATGAAGAGTGGCCACTGAAGCATGAGTGATGGGGTACTTAGTGGAGGTCAGTGGTGGCTGGGAGATTGGGTGAATAGGGACTGGAGTCAGCTGGGATTTCTGAGTGAGAATGTTTGGGGCAGGGTGGAAGCAGCCTGCCAGGGGGGATATAATATTCAGCTAGGGGCAGGTGTTCATGGTTGAGTGTGAGATGGTAAGAAACGGGCAAGAGAAGGTAGGAAGGAGCTGAAATACTGGGGAGCAGATGAGAGGCAGTGGAAAGGGATGGGTGAGAGAATAGAATAGGGGTAAGAGACAGGACAAAGGAACTTTATGAGTAACAGGGAAGGAGATGAGCGGCAGGGGTGAGTACAGAGGGTGGGAACCCACAATGAACAAGACTGCTACAGATCCCTACTCAGAAACTACACACTCACAGCATACCTCACTTAGTCACACATGCAAATGACTCCCCAACACAATACGAAAACTACAATGCTGAGCTCAAGAAGCCAGACACTGCACGCAATGCAACACTGGAGCACCAGAAACCGGGCCGTCATTGTTCTTATGGGGAGTAAGAAAAACGACAGTCCCGGCAGCACCCACATGTTATGGTAGTATGCTGGGGCCGCTGAGCCTGGGGGCAGGAAGGAGAGAGAGCGAGGAGGGGGGTGGGAGCAGGGAGAGGAAGGGGGATGGAACAAGGGGCAAGGGCAAGATGGAGGGGAGAAGGGCTAAAGTATTTGGCACCCAGGGTGGATACTTCCCCCATATATAAACATTTTAACATTTAAACTCACAGAAAAAATATATTATGTTTGCAAGTAGATTTTTAAATAGTACGTTAAGTAAGAAAATTGACAATAAGAAAAATGCAATACATTGATATTCAATGAACAGGTATTACTGCACGTGTACCTAAAATACTGTACAGAAGCTTTTAAAACTTCTTTAGATGTCAGATCAGACATTCATATCTAAGAAGATGGGTCCTACATCGTCTCAATAGCTCACGTACGGTATTTTTAGATAATACTTACACAGTGTAATAAAAGCTATCACAGCTTGCCAAGCATACAGTTTACCCCAAGACAAATAAAACACTAACTCCTAGGACTCGAACAGCAATGACCCTACCCAGGAGAGAGCAGCATTGCAATTACAATCAGGCCCTAGAAGACCAATACACCTCCTATTGAAAACAGAACTCTAGAGCCCTATACAGAAACTCTACACTAGCAGAATCCCTCACCTCGGTTATACATATAGAACACAAAGTCCAACAAACAAGTAAAGCAAGGAAAATAGTAAAACCATACTAACAAGAATACATATTTAAAACAGCTGATGAATAGAACATGCAATAATTAAAACCTCAAAAATATTTACAAATTTTCCAAAACACAACTATAATATTTCAAAACTGCAGACAGGGCAAATAACATCCAATAATGAAACTAATTAGGATTTTTTTAAAAATCTCTCTCTCCATATCTGGAATTTTTTGAATTCCAGTCACCCTGAAATTGTCATGAATTGGGAGAAGGGGGCAACACAGACTTTATCCTCTCTCACATACACTCTCTCTCCTACATACCCAGCTCTCTCTCACACAAACACACAAGCTCTGTCACATACATAACCTCTCTCTCCCTCACACACATACAGGCTTCTCTGGCTCTCACACGCACACTAACTCTCTCTCTCTCTCTCTCTCTCCTACATACCCAGCTCACTCTCACACAAACACACAAGCTCTGTGTCATATACGTAACCTCTCTCTCCCTCACACACATACAGGCTTCTCTGGCTCTCACACGCACACTAACACTCTCTCTCTCTCCTACATACCCAGCTCACTCTCACACAAACACACAAGCTCTGTGTCATATACGTAACCTCTCTCTCCCTCACACACATACAGGCTTCTCTGGCTCTCACACGCACACTAACACTCTCTCTCTCTCTCTCCTACATACCCAGCTCACTCTCACACAAACATACAAGCTCTGTGTCATATACGTAACCTCTCTCCCTCACACACATACAGGCTCTCACACACACACGCACATGCTCTTTGACTCTCCTACATCCATCCCCAGTCTTGTTTCTCGCCTCCAGGAGTTTTGTTCCCACCCCCCCCCACCTCTCCCCAGCACTCTTGCTCTCCAGCCCCTTCTCCCCTCCCAGGCCCCCCTCTACCCTCCCTGACCCTCACTCCCCAGCAGTTTTTGCTCCTCAGCCCCACTTGTCTTCCAGACTCCCCACACCCCAGCAGTCTTGTTCCTCCTCCCATAACTTTGAGTAGAGACAGTGAGAAGCTATCTGGATAAACTTATCTTGACTAACTGTTAGATAGTGGTGCAGATATGCTGCTGAATATCATAGACGTTAGATATGTTTATTGGGCTAATTTGCTCAGATGAATACAGACCTTATAATGTCTCTGAACTGATCCATGGTTTGACTATAGTTCTGGTCACCAAAATGATATAGTGGTACTAGAAAAGATGGAGAGAAGGACAACCAAAATTTTAAAGGGGATAGAGCAGCTCCCATGTGATAAAAGGCTAAAGAGGCTAGGGCTCTTCAGTGTGGAGAAGAGACAGCAGAGAAGATATGGTAGAGATCTGTAAAATCATAAGTGGGGTGGAATAGTTAAGTAGGGAATGGTTATTTTACCCTTTCCAATTGTTCTAGGCCTAAGTTCTATTCCATGAAGCTAATAGCCAGCACATTTAAAACAAATCAGACAGGTTGTTTTTTGTTTTTTTTTTTTTCATGCAGCGCACAATTAAACTGAGGAATTTGATGGTGTGATGCAAGCAGTTAGCAGAGCTGGTTTTATAAAGATTTTAGACAAGTTCATGGAGACAAGATTCCATAAAGCATTATTAGCAGAGTAGACTTGAGAGAGCCACTGCTTATCCCTGGTTACAAGCAAGAGGGATTGGACCTGTTCTTTGAGATCCTACCAGGTACTTCTGATCTGGATCGGCTGCTGTTGGAGGCAGGTTGCTGGGTTTCATGGACCTTTGGTCTGATCCAGTAAGATATTTGTTTGGTCCCTCGTTCTCTCCTCTCACACTTCTTGTTTTCTTCCTCTTCCTTCCCGCTTACCAACTGTTCCTACCTTCACCCCTCTGTTAGCAAAATCCTTCATGTACTGTGTGCTCTCACCTAGCTCCTGTGTAAAAGGGTGGCGGGACCGAATGCCCATTTGGGTGGCGGATTCCAGGCGGGGGTCTTCCTAACCCTCTGATTGCAAGCTTGCATAAACCGGAGGTGGTGTGTGCAGGCTGCAAGGGTGGCTCTGGCAGGGCTAGGCCCTTGGCACTCCTTCCACTCCCTCAGGGCTCGGAAGGCAGGATTACGGCAGATCCCACAGACACGCTGCTAAACCTGATAGCCAGGCTACAAAGGTTCCTGCCCTTGGCTTTGTTGTGAAACTGGGTAAAGCTGTTTAAAGCCTGCTGGAACTGTTCACTGCTGTGCCTGGGTTGTGCTATCCTTGTGTTTTGGGGACTTTTCTCTTAAAAACTCTTATTTTTCATTTTCTTATAGAATATCAAAACTATTCATTAAATGTGTTCCCTCATCAAGCCATGATAAGAATCAGATGAGGTTCCACTCATGGAGCACGAGGGGCAAAGATGCAGAGGAAGAATAGTCTTTGATAGTATTCACTGTTTATTAAATACTGTTAAATAATGGCAGAAGCAAGCCTTTGACCTCAGGCTTATAAATCATTATTAAACGAAGAATCTAAGAAGAAAGGGCAGGGGGTTTGGCAGCTAGGACCAGGGCCGAGTGGCTCCACTTAGACAGCCAGAGGTCAATCCTCAGCCCTGACTACTGGTTCATGCAAGCTGTCATTCGCTTCCCCCTTTTGGCCTTCAAGCATTCTGGGTAGATTGGTCTGGACCCCCTGACCCCTAGGTCTCTTTAGCCTGCCTTTCCCTTTGCTCTCTCCATACCCCCAGACTCCAATGCTGTCTCAGTCCTGGCTAGCACCGCTTCTGCTGGTTAGGTTACTCCACACTTCGTCTGCCCTCGGAATAATGTCCTCCCAACTTCATATCATAACCCCTCATCCTTGACACTTCCCCCCTAATTTCTTTGGGAAATTAATTGATTTCCCTTTACTTCGGTTATCGTTTAGAGACCGCCCACTCCAAAAAGCTGGAGGTGGTTTACAATATTCAAACAATGGGCAGAGATTGCACTGGAATGTGAACTCTCTCACCGGAGAAGGAATGCTACTGCTGAACAGAGAAGCAAACTGCATCCAGTTTAACTGCTGATATCAAACACTAAAGCCATCGCCTTAGAATGCACGGTATTAATTAGCAGTCATTGCACAGAACCGAACAACGTATACACAAAGAGCCCAACTTTCAAACCTATAGGTAATACAGAATGCATGTGGAAGTGACTGCTAGCATTTTAGAAACTGCATGGCGGGAGCCGCACAGTTTATAAAATACTGAATCATTATGCTCCAAAAGTACATGGATTTCAGTACGCACAAATATTTCCAATGCAAGGAAGTGCATATTTTCTCTACTCGTTTTATAAACATACATGTGTATATTGGGTGCAAAATATCTGTGATGATGCACATGTAATAGCCCAGAATTAAACGTGGAGGCAAGTATTTTATAACGTGCACATTTATAGCCATTTCATACAGAAGTTCAAACATTCCTAAACTTCTTGTCTGTGTCTCACAGTTCTTTGTTTAAATAACAGTAAGAGATTCTATTTTTTTGTCTCTGTAGTATCCCGAATTATTCAGTCAATCCCTGCTCTCAGAGAGGATAACTTTCCAAGCGGCTGCTATGGTATTTTATAACCTGCGTGCAAATGGTAACCTTATAAAATGTACTCTCTATATATATCTTGCCTAGGTCTCAAAGCTCCAGTGGAACATTCAGGAAAGGCCTCTTCCGGAAAACAGTCCACATTGTGCTGGAGATGACGGGCCGTACAACCCTTATGAAATCTTCAGAGGCGTAAGAAATCTTGACTTTGTCTAGATCCGAGCTAGGAACTGTGTAGAGTTGCAGTCCTCTAACGCTAGACCTTCACATGAGCAGCAGACTCAGACACTGGAGATGCTTCCTGGTACAGAGGAACCTCTCACTTTGGCGGGGGAATCGGGACGATTATACCCATCGTGGTACGTTCCAAATTCCAAGTGTATCTCTCAAACTGACCACTGTAAGAAAATATGCAGTGGTGATTTTCTGCCCGAGCCAGGCCAAGTTGCCATCCTGGAGCCTTTCGAGCTTGCTTGGTTTGCCCCACAGTGGAAGGTCACCACTGGCCCAGATGCGATATATTTTTTTTTTTTTTTTTGGTAAATTACCACTGGAAATATGATTGTTGCTCACTAAGCAGATCTAATGACAGGGTGAGTGCTCACTGAATTAAGTAGTAGCTAAAAGCTTGATGCTCCAAAACCCCCCCAAAAGATATTAAACCAGCCCCATTCATTCAACCTCCTAGTGAGATCTCCCTAAATCCACAACAAGGTGGCTAAAGGGCTTAACGTTCAAACTCTTGCACATGCAGCAGTGGGTAGATGTGCACTCTCTAGCCATATACAAGGTCTGATAATTGGGGGATCAGCCCCCAAAATGATAAAGGGGAGCTGTTCCAGCCCTTTTAAGGAAAGGCTAAATAGGTTAGGGTGTTCAGCTTGGAGAAGAGACAGCTGAGAAGGGGACAGGGTAGAGGTCTATAAAATCATGAGTAGAATAGAACAGGTAAATGTGAATCAGTTATTTACTCTTTCAAAAAAAAAAAAAAAAAAAAAACCACAAAGACTAGGGGGTCACTCCATGAAGTTAGTAAGTAGTACATTTAAAACAAATCAGAGAAAATTATTTCACTCAGTGCACAATTAAGCTCTGGAATTCATTGCCAGAGGATGTGGTAAAGGCAGGTAGTATAGCTGGGTTTAGAAAAGGTTTGGCAAATTCCTGATGGGGAAGTCCATAAACTGTTTTTAACCAAATAGAAATTGGGGAAAGCCACTACTTATCTCTGGACATTAGCAGCATGGGAAGTTTCTACTGTTTGGGATCCAGTCAGGTACTTGTATCCTGGATTGGCCACTGGAAACAGGATACAGGGCTTGATGGACCCTTGGCCTGACCCAGTATGGCCAAAGCAGTGTTCATGGCCATACCAGCAGTATATAAAATCAGACATAAAACAAACCAAGAAAACTTAATACTTAAATACAAACCCAGCGTAATCAACACTGCAGCACAAAACAAAACCACAGAAATAAAAACAAAGTCCAGCATATTCAGTCCCCATCACCACACGCCCCCATACTCATCCAAACTCCATAGAAGAGACCCACCCTCTATAAAAGATGCTACCACCTCTTGATTCTGTCACTCAGTCTTCCTGGACTAAGTTCGACGTTCTGGCAGCTTCCCTGCTGGAGAGCTGGAAGGAAAGAACGGGGAACCTTCCGGGCTCCTTTGCTGGCCAGACGTTTCTGCACTCTAACACGGGCCTGCACTCTGAGCTCATAGATACGATTTTTTTAAAAACAGATAATACTATTAGAAAGTGACACTCGCTGGGACACCTTACATATAACTGCGTTTACTAACAGTTTGGATACGTTTCTGGCAGCTAGCTCCATCAACACTTTATTAGCCAGGCAGACGTGGGGATTGCCACCTCTTACTTCTGGTAAAGATCTTCCCATTAAGATCTGCCAGGTACTTCCAATGTTCGAGACAGGATGCTGGGCTTGATAGACCACTGGTCTGACCCAGCAAGCCACGTCTTATGCAGAGCCCTGCCACAGAGTCCCTCCCTGAGATTGAGCTGGAAGAAAGGTATAAAATAAGCGAAACACTCTGGATGTCTGAGGGACAAGTCAGGATACCATAGCCCAAAGGAGGCTGCTTCTTATTGAGAAAGAAACCTAACCCTACCACAAACCCTTAGACTGCTTCGTCTCGTTTGCCTGCTGCTCTCTGACCCTGCATAAAGCCCCTAGTTTCCTTCTAGCCCACTCTTTTTTGGAAAGATTCCCATCCAGTTATCCTTTTGCTTGTGTCTTTCAGCCTGGGTATGGCTCCAGCTGCTCGCCAGGATACCCCTTGCACTGTGCCGTTGGAGACCTGCTGGGGAAGCATGGAGCTGTCCCCCTGGGGCAGCGACAGCTGTTCACAGACAGCAACCTGCCACTGGCCGGAGACTTTACAGGTGAAAGCCGATGTTCACTACTCAAAGGGCCTTTCAGGCTTCTGAATCTGCGGGGCGGAGCCAGGGCCCAAATTAGCAGTGCTCCCTCTCTCTGGGCAGGCAAACATTTCAGACCAGCCTTTAGGAAGGGCACTGGAACGGGCTGAAAAGTATTCCAGATTTTGTTCAGTGACGCAGATATTGTATTTGCACATAGAATAGTGATAGTCATGCATGAAGGGTTACCAGTCCAGATTTCACCCCCCCACCCCCCCGTTCACGTACTTCCTAGAGAAGTACATCTCCGTGCCTGCAATAAGGGAAAGCCAGGATTAGATCAGCCTAAATGGCTTGCAATTTGCTGGTAAACCTGTCTCCATATTAAACACCAAAGGAAGCATATTTAGTAAGCGGGTGAGTGGATATTCAGTGGGATAAATGTGCTTGCCTAAAGTTATCAGGATACATATAGCCAGATAGGTTTTTAAGTTATCTGGCTACTTTTTTTTTTAAAGACGTCCAGCCTTGTGTGGTCAGATAACGTTCCACTAGGGATGTTTTCTTGTATATTCTGCTTTCTGGCATTCACAGCAGATTACATTCGGGTACTGGAGGTCTTTCCCTATCTCCAAGGGCTCACAAGCTAACTTTGGACCTGAGACAATGGAGGGTGAAGTGACTTGCCAAAGGGCACTTTGAAGATTGCCTCTGTGTACGTCGTCTCTCATGGAGCACAATCCTCCTCCTGCAGCGTTCGGTTCATGTTCCTGACTTACCATAGAATTGAACTCGTAGTCTTCGGCTTACTGTCTACATTTTTTGCTTCTGTCTAACTGTTTATGTTTTGGATTTGTTTAGTTGCTGGCAGGGTCCTCCTGCTTAGAAATGGCTCTGATGTTCTGGACTGTGCCCCCATCTTACCAGATGCTCCTGTTACCGAGCTGAAGTTCCCCAGTCTGAAGACTTTCAGCAGGTCAGCACGGCACTTGAACAGCTGCGTTGAGCTCATGGCGTTGAACAGTCAGCGGGAAGTGGACTGGGTCACCGGGGAAGACTTTTCTTTTGGACCGAATTGGTTAATGGCTGGAGGGATGTGCATCCCCACAGCAGCTCTCCCTGCCTTTGAAGCTGCTACTTGCTGTGGTGGTTGGGTCTGGCCCTCTGTGACTGGCAAGGTGCACATATGTAGCCCAGCCGGGGACGGACGGCTTCCAGAAGCAAGCATATTATATAATCGAGATGCTTTGCATCTCCGAGTCCCTGCCTGTTTCCAGGATGTCTCTTGAAGTACTGCATTTATCAACTCTGCTTTTTTTTGTTATTTTCTAGGTATAAGCTCCGTAGTGCTGTCTCACAAGCACTTGAGATTCCCATATGGAAAGTAAATCTCTTACCTCAAGCACCTGCTGACTCTCAGAATGAGCCCTGCCAGAAAATAAGCTTCTTTGTTATAGGTAATGCCTACATTCCTATTCCTCCAAATACAGCTTATGAGGGATGGGCTACCCTCATTGTATAGCTCCAACAGAGAAGAACAGTCTTGGAAAATGACCCATGGGTGTTCTTTCCATGGAAGATTTGCATAGCAGAGAGGGGACACATAAATAGGGGGTGAGGGTCACAGCTAAGGCCAAAGCATTCACCATGGAGGCAGCGATGAAGAGTTTCAGGTTATATCACTGTAGTCTGTCTGCTAAACAAACAAACAGTCTCCCAATACATAGTTTTATGTGCTGCAGTCAAAGCTTTAAGACACACGGTCCCTTATCGGGTGCCAAAACTGAACCATATGGTAACCCAAATATAGCCTGTATAGCAGCATTTTGTACTAGCTCTAAAAATGTTTAGAGGCTTTTTCAGTAATCCCAAGATTACAATAATCCAATTGGTTTAAAACCACTGCTTGCACCCACAATCCTAAAATCTTCCTCTGCCAGTATACTTTTTAGTGGACGTATCGTCTTCAATTTAAAAAAACAACAACAAAAATGCTACCTTGGCTATTTGAAGTTTAAATGAAAGCTCTGAATCTAAAATTATCACCAAATCTCCTAACCTCATTATGAAATTAAGGGATACCAAACATTTCTTTGTCAGTCAGTCAATGCTAGAGGAGCTGATCTCCCTAGCCAAGTAACAACTGTTTTCTCATGATTTAATAGCATCCCATGTAGTTCCATCCAAGTATCTACCTCCTTCAGTATCTGTCTAAGGTCAGCCATAGGTACTTCACCCCTTTGTCCCCTTGAAATAAAGATTTGGACATCATCTGCATAGATTTTAAGCAAAATACCTAATGACTGTAATACATTTGCTAATGAGCTAATGTAAATGGTGAAAAGTGCAGCTGATAGACGGGACCCCCGAGGGACCCCTCTATTAATCTGATACCATTCTGAAACAGCTCCATATTACTAACTCATGAACACGCCCAGTACGATAGGACTGAAAGCACTTACGGTATACGGCAACCCCACCCACTCCCATCTCTTGTAATTTTATCAAAGCAACCCACCACGACGAACACAGTCAAAAGCCGATTTAATATCTATAACTTCTGTCTAATTCTTTGTAAACATCATCCATAAGAGAGACTAACCAGGTCTCTGTTCCAAATTGCTTCCGAAAACCAAATTGTTCTTTGTGCAATATCTAGTTTTCATCCAAATACTCTTCTAATTGCATCAAAACCCATTTTTCCATAATCTTACTAATGGGGCAAAGATTAGATATAACAAACTATCGCCCAGTGTCCAAACTATCTTTAGTCTTATCTTTGCGGACTGGTCGCACTGTCGCTTGCTTTCAAATTTCTGGTACCTCTCCAGAATTAAGAGATTGATTAATAATATTAATTAGTATCATATCAGCAGATGCCAATAGCGCTTTTATGATCCCAAGGATCTAAATCACATCCCTTTATCTTGATCATTGATATTACCTCTTGCAAGCTGGTCAGTGAGCAGCCTCTCTCTTTTACAGGATACAACAATAAACAGAAACTGGACCTGATAAAAGACAAGCTTGAGAGTTTTACCTCATCGCGTCTCTGCTCTTCAGGCTCTTCAGGCAAGTGATGAGATTGTGTCCTCTTTTTGTGTCGTTACATATGGATCAATTCGAACGGCTAGATATATCCATTTGTTTGGTGCAGATTGCTTCTGAGACGGGCATGATCGATCGTATGGGCCTTACACTTGGTAGGCAAATCCCAGTCCGTTCCTATAAATAGAATGCACGGAGAAATTTAATTTTCTAGTTCGTTTCCTCAATGCATAAACCCTTCTCATACTATGGCCTTCTAAGCTCCCCTTTAGAACATTAACCAGATTTGCTAGAGAGAGATTTCCCTATAACAGAAGTACCCACTATCACTCTTCTAGGGTAGGGTTACCAGATATCCCCATATCAGGCCAACTATGTGTATATGGCTAAGAATCATTAAAGTATAGAAGGGTATGTAATAAAACTAAAAAAAGTACATAGCTGATCAGTGGAAACTCACAGAACAACCAAAAATGTGCAGAAAAATAGAAAAAAATAGACCATGTTGACATTTGGTTCCCTGATAAAGGGTTTCAGCCTAGGAACTGAAACACTTGCTTTATAAATTACCTGTGTGTGGTTTCCAACCTGTTGCCAACCTGTCCAGATTTTCAGGACAGGTTGATCCAGTCCTGGTTTTACCCCATTGCATGCTGGGGCTTATTCTGATTTCCCTATTGCATGCCCTAAGAAAAGCAAGACTATAAAAACTTGCATGCAGGGGAGTAAAACCAGGACTGGATCAACCTGTCCTGAAAGTCTGGAGCCATTTGGCAACCCTATTTACTAAGCTTTTCATTAGCAAGGTGTATGAACCTCTAGTGCCAAAGGAATTTTGTGAATCAGTTATAACATACTCAAACCGCAATAACTTATTCTTTGCTCAAGTACATTTAGGCAAACCAAGTGCTGTCTTTTCAGCACACCAAAGTATTTCCACTGATGCAAAACTCACGCTACCCATAATCCCTCTCTGCCTGCAGCATTAATGCTCAGTGTCAGCGATTCCGTTTTTAAACTATTTATTGTTCTTTATGGGGTAGTATTGTACTCCAGCCTTCTGACATAGGTTGCTTCTTTTACAGATCCTGTTGTGCCTGGAATGGCCCCGACAGTTATGCCCTCCAAGCTGCTCTGCCTCTGGATACTGCTTGGGTTTATCCTCTTCTCAGGATTGCAGCAGTAGACTTGACTCGACTTTTGTGGCTACCTTTGACAGTTGCTTATTGTTACTCTGTCATTCAGTCTACATGTTTGTCTTTTAAGATCTCTCTTACATTTTTGTCCAACTTATTCTAAACTCTTTGTGCTGAAACTTCTGAGAAATGACTCCCAGTGTTTCAAAAGATCATGGTCTGAGCTACATCTCTAACAGAGATAAAAGGCCAAGGGGGCCCAACTAATCGTAAAGTAAAATTTATATTCATAAATAACCCCCTTTTCTCAGGGCACTCCATTAAGGAGGCAAAGAGACAGCTTAAGATGTTGCAGAGTAGAGAAACTGGCTGAAACTCCGGATCTGGATTCTTGGGTGGGGTGGTAGAAGGCACAGAAGTTGCAAGATCCCCCCCCCCCCCCCCCCCATTCATTCTCTCTTTCTCTATGGAGTAGTCTAGTGGTTAGGACAGTGAGCTATGAACCAGGGAAGCTCATGGTTCAAATCCCACTGCTGTTCCTTGTGACCTTGGACAAGTCACTTCAGGTACAAGCTTAGAGCATAAGCCTTCTATAGAGACAGAGAAATGCATACAGTGTCTGACTGTAATCCACAGTGTAATGCCTGCAAGGCAGAATTTAAAATAAATAAATATCAATAAAAACAGCCACATATGCTGGATGTTGTTTCAAATCAAACATAGCTTTTACGAAGGGCAGAAGTTTCCCATATTACAATAATAGATCACTCTGTTTAGTTCATCAAGACAAAAATACAGCTTCTCCTAGACTTATTCTGTATTGGCCGAGGGTTTATCCACGTTGTGCCTGTGAGACCAAGGTGAGAGATTTTGCTGTGTGGTAATCCATAGCCATCCGACTTGTTCTGATTTCCCAATAGGAGGTGCATTAGCATTCTAGGGTTGGGTGTGATCTTTGCAATGTCATTTCATAGGCTCTACAGTCAGTAGCAGGGGGCATCACCCATCCCACTCCCAAGGAGGGCCTTGCATGTGAGTACCAGCAACTTTTTTTTCCCCAGAAGAAAAAAAAAAGCACTGGGCAGAACAATAGCAAAGCTCAGAAATAGGAATGAGGCAGGTGGGAGGAGAGTATTTATTTATTTTTTTTTAATGTTTTTCTCTTGGGGATAAAACACCCCAGTATAACCAAGAAAGAAGCAGGGTGGGAGGATCAGGCCACAAGAATGGAATGACAAAACATAAAGACACTAAACCAAGAGAAAGGCAAGGCACCAGGTGTGGGCAAGATAGCAGCAGGACAAGAGGCAACTAGCAATAACACAGCAAGGTGTCGATCAAACACTGAGAGCATTGGTTCACTGAAGCTGTTCACTCAGTTCTCCTGCCATGGAAATTCAGGGAAACCCAGAAGAGGAAGGTTTATTTTAATGAAGTGAAAGTAAAAAAGCAAGTAGCCCACTTTTTACTAATATTCAATAAAGCAGGGGAGGGGGGCGCAACCTTTCACACGGCAAGAGCCACAAAACCAGAATTTACAGAGAGCAAACAATGAACTAAGCATGCTCTGTTAACTGCAACCACATTTAAGCAATATTCTTGGACTAAACCGGAAGTTCTCTTAGCAGACAGATGCAACCAGTCTGGAGCAGTGTTAATGAACCAAACAAAGTTTCTTTTAGCAGACAAATCCTCAAGAGTAAAGAAGCATGCACAATCAGACCGATGCAATATCAGGGCTTGGAAAACGGATGCTCATGATCGAGCACCCGCTCTAATGGTGTGCCAATCGACCTCTCCAGGGCGGCAGATGCAATATGCAACTAGGCTGCCATGGTAAAAAGGAGGCGCTAGGGGAAATTGTGCGCCCCTAGCACCTCCTCGGCAGTGGGCGCCCAGGAGAGGTGGTGGTGGTCAGGGGGTTAGGAAAACGGATGCTCAATTTTACAAGTGTCTTGTTTTCCCAAACCTGTGCACAGCTACGGGTTAGGAAAATGGACACAAGTTAACTGAGCATCCCTGACCACTGGCACACTTTTTTTTTTGACAGTTCTCCTTTTTGTGTTCTTCTATCTTAATATCACCACGAAATTAAGTTGGAGGAAGTATAGAAAAGCAGAATTTTCTGTTTTCTCTGTGCACTTTTTAGGCTCCTCAAAAATGAACACCTGCTCTGGGGCAGGCGTTCATTTTTTAGGGTAAAAATGTGTGCGTCATGCACACATTTCCTTTTGCATGGGGGGAAATAGCTAATAGCTCTCCTCCCACATAAATTCATTCAGATGAGGCTAGTAGCTACGTGCTCTATTGGTGCGTGTTTTGGACATGAAACCCCCAATTTGCATCAAGGGTTACAAACACGCATCCAAAACACAAGCCATGCACTGTGGCCAGGGTTTTCTGGTTGGCACCACAGCTGTGCATATAAATATTATGGGGTAGATTTTCAAAGGGTTGCGCAACCCCCGAAAACCTACCCCTGCCTCCCCCTGCGCGCACCAAGCCTATCTTGCATAGGCTCAGCGGCACACGCAAGCCCCGGGACCCGCGTAAGTCCCAGGGCTTAAAAAAATGGGCGGCCCGGGGGCATTCCGGGAGCGGGACAGAGGCCTCCAGAACAGCCACCGGGCCGGGGGATGGAGAGCCGGCGCGCGCAAGTTACGCCTGCCCAGAGGCAGGCGTAACTTCTTCGACAAAGGTCGGGGGGGGGGGTTAGTTAGGGCTGGGGGGAACGGAGGAAGGCTGCTCAGCACGCACAAGTTGCACAATTGTGCACACCCTTGTGCCCGCCGACCCTGGATTTTATAACATGCGCGGAGCTGTGCATGCATGTTATAAAATCGGGCGTAGATTTGTTCGCACTGGGTCACGCAAACAAACCTACGCCCGCGTGCATGTTATAAAATCTGGCCCAATATGCATGTTGTAAGTGATATTTTGGCCTCAGAAGACTGTACATTTGAATGTTCCTTTTTCATGTAAAATCTTTTATAAATGCATAATTGAACTGGGAGTGTGCATATACAAGTCTGGAAGGTTTGCTAAGGGTACCTAATACCCTTCCATTGACCATGGATTCCATTTGGGGGGAGGGGGGGGAGGGTGCCAGTTTTTAAAAATATAGATTGCTGGAGGGAGCTGGGCTTTTTTTTTTGATGGGCATGGGCAGGGCTACTGGGTGCCCTAGGCGACCCTTGCCCTGCCCCCCCCCCCCTATTTCTCTTTGCCGCGAGCAGGATAGGCCCTGCTTGCGGCACCATGTGACTGCTCTTCAGTGCCCCCTACGGCTCGGCGCCCTAGGCGACAGCGGAAGTTCGCCTAATGGACGCGCCGGCCCTGGGCATGGGACAGAGACTGGATGATGCAGAGGCTGGGAGGAGGGAGGGGGGTAGTACAGTAATTGTTCACACAGGGCAGCAAAAAAGCTAGCACCACCCCTGCTTCATGTGCACCTCCAGCTAAGTCCTGCCAGCCACTGGAACCTGCAAGGGGGAGGTGGATGGTCAGGTAGGAGATGCTGCACCACTAGGTCCTGTTCCTGTCCTGGGGATTACCTAAAACTGACCTGGCATGGCTGTGACAACATGCTGAATCCAGAAAAGCCCCACAGGAGTGGCTTCAGGAATCTTTTTGGCAGAGAAGAAAATCAAAACCAAGACAGTCCTTATAGCAATGCTCAGAAGGGTTCTTTAATGCTGGAAACCAAGGCAAAAACAAACAATTATTTCCTGCCTTCTGACTGCAGGTTGGAGAAATCTCCCATTGTAGTAAAAAGGTACTGTTTCCCTTACCTGTTAGCAGAGGGAGAGATCAGACCAGCTAACAACGCTTCAGGTGCTACTTTCATCCAAAACCTGCTACAAATGCCCAGGAGCCACTGTGCCAGCAGCAGCACTCTGAGACTACTATTTTAGCACAGCTGTGTAATCGGTGTGGGTTTACTCACAGCCAACGGGAATCTGGCTGGGCCTAGCCCTGCCTGCATTACCTGGGAAGCCTAAAACCCTCACTTCCCAACAAGCCAGAATAGCTCTTCAGGCAGGGTTTCTGGCCCCTACATATATACACACACACAGGAGGTCAGGGGTTCAAAGCCCCACTGTTCCTTATGCCTGGTGAGTTAAGAATAACTGCTTCTGCCCACTACGTGAATCCAGCAACAGAGTGGATTCTTTTTAAACATGCTTTCTTAGCCTAGTCCCTGGAATTTGGTTTTGTAGAGTGTCTGAGGTTTGTGTGCTGTGTCAATATTTCTCTGTACTAGACTAAGATTTGCCAAACCGGGTCCATCAAGCCCAGCATCCTGTTTCCAACAATGGCCAATCCAGGACCCATACCTGGCAGGATCCCAAAGGGGAGATAGATTCTATGCTGCAACTCCACCCTAATAATGGTTTATGGACATTTCCTCCAGGAACTTGTCCAAACCTTTTTAAACACAGCCACGCTAACAGCTTTCATCACATCCTCTGGCAATGAATTCCAGAGCTTAATTATGGGTTGAGTAAAAAAATGTTCTCTTCTAAGTTTTAAATGTACAACTTGTAACTTCATTGTGTGCCCCTTTAGATTCTTTTCCTGAACGGTGACTCCTAATGTGGAACCTTGCATTGTGTAGCAATAATTTGGATGCCCTCTTGCAATTTCTCACAATCCTCTTGTGATTTAACAACTTTGAATAATTTTGTGTCATTGGCAAATTTAATCACTTCACTTGTTTCCATTTCCAGGTCATTTAAAAATGTTTAAAAGCAGTGGTCCTAGAAGAGAGAACTGGTGCACTCCACTATTCACTGAGAAAATTTACCATTTAGCCCTACTTTGTTTTCAATATTTTAACCAATTCCCAATCCACAATAGGACACGGCCCCCTATCCCAAGACTTTTTTTTATTTCCTAAGAAGTCTCTCATGAGGGACTTAGTGTATCTGGATTTCCAGAAAACATTTGACAATCTCAGCTGGTTCACTTTTATCCACAGGTTTATTTATGCCCTCAAAAAAAGTAGCAGATTGGTGAGACAAGACTTCCCTTGGCTAACTCCATGTTGACTTTCTTCCATTAAACTATGCTTATCTATATGTTCAGCAATTTTGTTCTTTATGACAGTTTCTACCATTTTACCTGACATAGACAGCAAACTCAATGGTCTGTAGTTTCTTGGATCCTGTTTTAAAAATTGGCATCATATTTTTTTATATTCTGCTTTTTGCATTTCAAACTGGATTACATGCAAGTACCATAGGTATTTCCCTATTCCCAGAGGGTTCAAGGTCTAAGTTTGTACCTGAGGCAATAGAAGGTAAAGGGACTTACTACAGTGGGACTCAAACCCTAGTCTCCTGGTTCATAGCCTGCTGCTCTCACCACTAGGCTCCTCCTCCACTCTTTAGGTACTATAAGACTATTTTAATTACCAATAGTAGGTCCGCAGTTTCATTTCTCAGTTCTTTCAGCACTCTGGGATGTATACCATCTGGACCAGGTGATTTGCTATTCTTTAGTTTATCAATTTGCCCTAGTACATCTTCCAGGTAACTGAGATTTGTTTCAGTTCCTCTGAATCATCACCTTTGAATATCATTTCTGGCATGGGTATCTCTCTTACATCTTCCTCAGTGAAGACCGAATCCATTTTGTCTCTTAGGGATGGCCTTGTCCTATTTAATGTTCTGGGTGGATTTACTGTCTAGTTACACAATACTAGTAAAAGGGTTAACTACTGTTTTATTCAGGCGTGATGATTTTATCTGGTCTGTGGTGCCACACGTGAGAGGTTGTTTGGGGAGGGTACAGAATTGTGGTAACAGGGTGACCAGGACCCTGTCTCGTCCCCCACTCAGGCTACAAACCCCAAAATAAATCATATTAGTAAGTATAATTTCTCATGTGGTACTCCCCATCCCAAGCACGGGGTAGTTCATAGTCCAGATCAAAAGGGGGGGGTGGGCACTTTAGGATTTCCAGAAGGAAGCTCTTTTGGGTGAGCACGAGCAGTACATTTGAGAACTGGAGATGATTTACAACACACTCTGGAACTTATGAGTGAAGTGCATTCTTGTCACAGTGTGTGCAAACCAAACCCATTTGGAGACACCAACCCTCACCATGCATAAAAGGATAGTCACATTCTGGTGTCACCTCAGTAACAGTAACACAAAATCCCTCCACTACTAGGCACTCTGTGACATAACTGAAAACACTGCCATATCATAATAGCACTGCTCTACCTATGAAAAATAGTACCTGTAGCACTAGAACATCTCCAATTAGAAAATAGATCCAACAAGACTATCTTGGATTGCTTCACAGAAATTACAGGGTTGCAGAATCCCTAACCTTGGCCCCACATGCATCCCACGGAGGAAGAGCCTCCCCAAATGCAGAATAAGAGCAGCTGGCACCCAGTGCAAAAGAACGGTTGTCTAAGCCAGAGGCGTGGGGAGACAGTGGCCTAACACGGTGTTCTTACAGAACGTCTGAGGAATTCAGCACAAAACTATTGCAAATTCTGCATCTATGACTGATAACTTTTTATTCAATTCTTCAGTGATTTATACTGCATCGTTGTAATATAAAGTGTGTAAAATGTAACAATACTGTATGAAGAATAGCATTGTCTATTGCACTGTATAATGGGCATACACATACGAGATGCACATTCCCAAAGTTACATATTCTAGTAACTACAAGGAAATAAAAGGATGTTTTTCTACTTTTGCTGCATGAACATTTTTCAAATCACTTGGGTCCTGTTGGTTTGGTTTTTTTTTTTACAGGTTGCATTGCCCACCCCTCAAATCCCTGATACTCTGTCCTCTTCTCCCAGTCAGCAGCACTCCCCGTCTTCCCACCCCATCAAGGGCCATCATGCTCTTCTCTTCCAAGTCCCCACTGTCTCCCAGCAGCAGTCCGAGTCCCTGGTTGTCATTAACTTTCACCATCAGTTTACAAAGTGCACCTTTGCCACAGTGAAATGGAGACTAATGTTACGCTCGGCGGTCCCGGGATAGGGCCATGGACCGCCACTCTTACCTCCAGCCCTGAGCCCTCAAAAGACGCCTCAGATGCCGGGGCAGCTCCCCCCAACAGAACACGCGGCGGTGCACCGCGTCTGGAAGACCACCGCACAGGGAGTCGCTGACTCTGGGCTGCCCCTAGGCGCGTGCCGACCTCCTGCAATTTAAGGGCCCACAGTGGGAACTTCCCCACGGCACCTTCTGATGTCATCAGAGGCTTCTCTTTATATAAGACCCTCGCTCGCCAAACTCCACGCCTCGGCAATAGGTCGGCTACCTCCAGGTAGAGCTAATTGCCTCAGCATGCTCCAGCGGTCCTGATCCTTGTTCCTGAGTCTCTGTTCTGTTCCTGCGTTCATGTCTGGTTCATGGATTCTCTTCGCCTCTTTGTGGTCAGTCTTCAGTTCTTGTTTCCTGTCTTTGTCTCCTTCCTCATGGTCAGTATTCAGTCCTGTTCCTCAGCCTTTCATCTTCATTGGTCCTGGTCTCCTTCCTGTGTCTCTCTGGCCTGGCTCCCTTCAGTTGGATTCCTAGTTTGGACTTCGGCTCGCCTCTCAACCTTGACTGAATTCTGCCCGCCACTGACCACTGCCTAGACCTTGACCTTGTTGAACTTTGCCTGCCACTGACCATTGCCTGGACCTAGACTCTGCTGAACGTCACCTGCCCTGACCGCTGCCTGTCTCTGGCTCCGCCTGTCTTCAGCCTGCCCCAGACATTGGCCTGGTGCTCGACGACGACGACGGATCTTCACTGCCATTGCAGAGGCCCGCGCCCAAGGGCTCAACCTAAGGGGAACAAGAGCTGGTATAGGTGAAGCTCCAGTTGGGCTTCTGCCAAAGCCAGTGAGGAGCTGCAGGTTGTGTCAACCCCACCTCGGTCCAAAGGTCCACGTTCACAACAACTAATTTGTTATATGTGCAATATTTTAAAATGGAACTAAATAACTCAGTGGGGTCTATTTACACAGCCATTTAAAGAAAAAAAGCCTGAAAACCCCTCCTGCTTTCTTACCTAGGCCTCCGTACCAATGGAAAACCGTTTTGAAGAATTAGACGCTGCTTCTCCTGGTGTGAGTCATCATTTGGTAGAAGGCAAAAGGATTCCGATTCCTTTTAGTACTTTCTAGGAAAAAATGCTCATAAGTAAAGTCTATATGCAGGGTCTACATAGAAAACACACTCAGCCGAGCTGTTTACCTTTCCTTGCACCAAGTTAACAATTAGCCAACGATGGCAATGCTGTACAAGAGCTGTTGGGCCTGCACTGGTCCTTTCAGCTGCAAAAGCACCTAGGAATTTCAAATGTAAGTGCACTTTTTCATGCGTAAATGGCTTTTTTAAATTGCTATGATAGCACAGCAAAACTCACAAAGAGCATAATAAAAATCAGTATAACAAAATCCAGAGTCTCTCGGTCCGATTCGTGAGGTTCCCACTGACTCGGTGTCCATGCCAAAGCCCTCGCCATAGATCTCAGTCCTTCCTCCAAACGGCTCAAACCAATGCTTCGCCACAAAAGAGCCGCAAAGCCACTTCCGCTGGTTTCTGGTGATGGAAGAGACAGCTCCAGCAGCAGTCACTGCCCACTATTAACTGGTCATGGGAGCTAATCCCAGCCCTGCCAGCAAGGGGATCCCTCCACCCTCCCAACCCTTGGCGGACTGGGAAGCCCAGCAGTGTCGCCTCCCCTCTGAATCTGAGCACGCTCACCCCCGAATGTGTATGGAGCAAGACCCCATCCCAAAAGGGGCATGGGCAGGCCTTCCACTAGGAAGGGATGAAAAAGGCAAACATCTGCCCACAGCAGGCCAGAGGGAAGACGATGTAGTAAAGAGGCGAAGCCCTCTTTACATATGTAAACCACTTAGCTTGATTTTTCTATTATAAGCGGTATAGAAAATCATTTAATAAGTAAAATAAATAAATAAATACCAGTTTCCATTAAGCTTTCATTCATCTTTTCCAATTTTGTATTCACCGAATCAAAATTTGCTTCCAGTACTACTACAACAGCTTTAGATACTTCTGCACTAAAGGTTTGTGGTTGTGACGGGGTCACTATGCTAGACCAGAACCGTCAGATAAAGACCCAGGAACCAAAGATTCAAGGGAAGGAAAATATAGCAACACCAGGCAAGAGACGTCCCTTGGTTCCTTTCCCCCCCCCCCCCCCCCCCCCCCCCGGATGTTATAAGACCAGAGGAACCACAGGTGTGGGAAGTTGAGGGTGTGGCTAAAGGAGTCAATCAGCTGGCGGAAGAGGCGGAGTTAGCCACAGGATAAAAAGGACTCCCTAGGAGAGCAGTCTCAGTCTCCAGCTGGGGACTGAGGGAGGAAGGTTGGACTACCAGGCTGCTCTAAGGATGCTTTGATACCAGACATCCTGACCGTGTGGAAGATGACCAACCCCATCACAAGGAAGGTGAGCAAGGGGACTTTGTTGGTCTGGACTTACAAAATAGACATGTTTGCTGCGAGAACTGCCAGTGGGTGGTTGTATCCTTGGGGAGAGAAATACCTGACCCGAAGGATACGGTGGGTGGTGGCAGTTAGGCCCAACAGGGCCAGACTCTGGAACGTTGAATATTGAACTGGATATTGGTTAAAGCTGAACTTTTATACCAAACTTCAGGAACTGAGCGGTGGCTCCATAGAGAAGGCATCTGCCTTCTAGCCAGGTGGAACAGGGTTCAAATCCCACCTGAGGACTTACTGGATAAATGCTAATAAACTGTTATTTGGAATTGTGGAGTATCCAGAGATGCTCGACCAGGGATTTGATTCCAGGAACAGATGCCTGCAGACCGGTGCAATGTGTCACAGTGGTACACAGAAGACAAGCTGGCAACATTGTCCTGTCTACCATCTTGTTTTCTTGCCTTATTTTCTAGTAGATTTGTTCCATAAATTGCTTTCCTCCAGCTTAAATTAAATAAACAACATTTCTTTCCTCAAGTCTTTTTTGGTGATTATTAATCTCCAAAGTTATTTGTAAATATGTTATTTTAAATTTTGCCCCCCAACCTCTCTCCTGACTTCCAGGGAAACCTTGTGCAGTGTAATTTGTAACACTACAGCATGGAGGTGTTTTCACTTACTCTTGTGAAAAGAGAAGAGCTTGATATTCCGTTCTGTGGCGCCCGTTCGTTTCAGGGGAAATCTTAGCAATAACCCTAGCCTGTCAACAGCAGCCTCATTACACAGAGTAGTGAAAAAGTCCAATGGGATTTGCTAATAAAGATACCTAGAATGGAACTGAAGAAGAATCAGGGGCCAGGGAGCATCTCAGATTAGGAAGAAGGCCACTAAGACCACATACTCATTCCAGATCATAAAAACACAATCTGTAGAGCACCTATGTGAAGATCTTATAGACCATGAAAACACTAAGATCCTTAAACGCAGACATTATCTTATAGAAACTCCCTCCCATCAAGAAACTAGAAAATATTTGTAGTAAAGCCACTGCTGCTATGATTGTAATCATTGGAGTCATTTTATATAATTATCAGAAAATCTTGCTAAAAATAATCTAAGCATATAAATAACTTCCAGGCATAGCAGAGAATATGAAAGGCAGAAGCAGTGAAATGATGGCACTAAAAGAAGAAAAATGAGCTACAAGTTTCTCCAGATCAGGAATTAATTGTTTGACTTTAGCTGAAACGATCATAAGAACAGAACACGTGTTAGTGTTAAAGTCCTAAAGAAATGTATTATTCTTAATGATTTCCCTAAGAAAATTACAAATCTATCAAAGCAACAGGAAAATACCAAGGCTCTGACTTGGTCCTTCTGGCTCAGATTTCCTGCAGCTATGCGCTGTCTCTACAGATCCACCTTAAGGAGGAGAGTGGCCTCCCTCCTGCTTGATCTCAGCTGCACATGCTCACAGGGGATCTTCTTTCTCTTCCTCTGGTGGCTGCAGGGCTGCAGAGAGCAGATTCAACTCGGAATGAAAGCAGAAACTTTCTGCCTCCCCAGGTCTGCAAATCCCTGCAAACTTCAGCTCCAGATGTGCGGAGGGACTTTGAGACCCTGAGGAATCAGCCACGCCCCCCTCCTCGCCTGTTCATCTTTCTCTGCCTCTGAGCAGGGACAGGGAAATCTCCAGCCTGGATCCATCCCCACAGCTGCAGATCTGAGGGAAAACAGGAGGAAAATGTCTGTCCTGACTTCTCATCAAGTAAGATTTTTTTTTTCTGTACATACTTGTGCACACACATGTATACATTCCCACTCTTCACTTCTCACACACATACACACGCTGCCCCCCTTCCCCAGGTCTAACCCAGCACTCTTCACTTTCCTGCCTTCAAACACAAACCCACTAAGCCTATTCTTTCCCCTTATTCAACTGCTGCTGCTGCTGCCGCCTCCTCCTTCAGACAGTGGGTATTCTCCTCTTTCCAGATGTGGAATCAGCCAGCACACAGAGATGTGCAGGGTTTCTCTTTGGAGGCCAAGCAATCTCTACAAGATACTGGAGCTTTACCAGAACAGAGCTTTTTTTAATGCTGAGCTCACTGGCAGTGGCCATAAACCAGTTTATTACACATGCATATTCAGTATTATGGCCAACCACCATCATAAAAGCCAATGCTAACTCAAGACTCCCTGGCTCTACCACTAAAAGACACCATAATCAAACCTATCTTGAAAGTACCTGACTGACATCAAAAGTAATCAATAACTATCATCCAGTTTCCAGCCTGCCCCTTCTGCATAAAATAGTAGAAGAGGTGGTCTAGAACTTCCCAGAAGAGGACAACATTTTCCATCAGGGGCAGGGGAATGTCTTTTGGGTGGGGCAACCAAACTCCGCCCCCAGCTCCACCTCCACCTCCACTCCCATACTTTGTTTACAGTTAATGTCCTTTTTTCTTATGTATATTCTTCACATACGTTAGAGAGAATAGTCATTAAACAATAAAATGCTTGATGCTGCAAAACCGCTGGGGACTTCTTTCTGCCTGCCCCTGAGAAAAACAGCAAAGTCCATTTTCAGACATATTTAGACAGATGTTATCCAGCTAAATAAATATTTGGGCACCTGGCCGGCTATATTTTAGCTGGCTATCTTGTTCTCCAGCTAAAATGTAGCTGAATATCTTAGAAGCGTTCTGGGAGCATTTTGGGGAGGAGTTACGCTAGCCTGTAGGTTATCCGGCTAACTCCAATATTCAGAGTTAGCTGGAAAACTTATCCAGCTAAGTCTGGCCGGGCCAAAGAGATATCCTAAAGTTAGCCAATTAACTTTAAGATAGCCAGGTATATTCAATAATGTGGTTGCACTATTGAATATACCTCCAAAGTTAGCTGGATAAGTTTATCCAGCTACTTTGCTATCCGGATAGTGACTGAATATGGACCCATGCATTACTAATAGAAGCGTCAGTACTAAGCGACTATTCATAGAAACATAGAAATGACGGCAGAAGAAGACCAAACGGACCATCCAGTCTGCCCAGCAAGCTTTCACACTTTTTTTTTCTCATACTTATCTGATACTCTTGGCCCTTATTAGTAACTTTTTGGTTCTAGTTACCTTCCACCCCCGCTATTGATGTAGAGAGCAGTGCTGGAGCTGCATCTAAGTGAAGTATCTAGCTTAATTGGTTAGGGGTAATAACTGCTGCAATAAGCAAGCTACTCCCACGCTTATTTGTTTACCCAGCCTGTGCCATTCAGTCCTTGTTGGTGGTTGTCTGAATATAATTCCTCTTTTCTTTATTCCCCCCTGCCGTTGAAGCAGTGAGTTGCGCTGGATATGTATTCCAAGTGAAGTATCAGGCTTAATTGATTCGGGGTAGTAGCCGCTGTAACAAGCAAGCTACACCCATAATTATTTGTTTACCCAGACTATGTAATTCAGTCCTTGTTGGTTGTTGCCTGAATATAAATCCTCTTTCCCCCCTGCCTGGATATGCATTGAAAGTGAAGTATCAGACTTATTTGGTTTGGGGTAGTAACTGCCACAACAAGCAATCTACTCCCCAGTTTTTTGTGAATGCCAATCCTTTTTACCACATTTCCTCTTGCAGTTGAAGCATAGAGCAATGCTGGAGTCGCATTGAGTATGTTTATTGAATAAGGGTATTAATCTCCAGGTGGTAGCTGTCATTCCCGCAAGCTATACCCATGCCTCTTCTCTTCATTCACATCCTCTAGACTTTATAGATCCATAGTACTTAGCCCACGCCCCTTTAAGTCCTTCACAGTTTTGGTCTTCACCACTTCCTCCGGAAGGGCGTTCCAGGCATCCACCACCCTCTCCATGAAGAAATACTTCTTGACATTGGTTCTGAGTCTTCCTCCCTGGTTCTGCTGATTTTTTTTCCAATGGAAAAGGTTTGTCATTGTCTTTAGATCATTAAAACCTTTCAAGTATCTGAAAGTCTGTATCATCACCCCTGCTCCTCCTTTCCTCCAGGGTGTACATATTTAGATTCTTCAATCTCTCCTCATAAGTCATTCAATGAAGACCCTCCACCTTTTTGGTCGCCCTTCTCCCGACCGCCTCCATCCTGTCTCTTCAGAGATAATGTCTCCAGAACTGAGCACAGTACTCCAGGTGAGGCCTCACAAGGACCTATACAAGGGGATAATCAATTCCCTTTTCTTACTCTATATTCCTCTCTTTATGCAGCCCAGTATTCTTCTGGCTTTAGCTATCGCCTTGTCACATTGTTTCACCAACTTCAGATCGTTAGACACTATCATCCCAAGGCTTCTCTCCTGCTCCGTGCACACCAGCCCTTCACCTCCCATCGAATACAGTTCTTTTGGATTTCCACACCCCATATGCACGACTCTGCACTTCTTGGCATTGAATCTCAGCTGCCATATCTTCGACCAATCTTCCAGTTTCCTTAGATCTCGTCTCATTCTCTCCACTCCTTCCGGCGTGTCCACTCTGTTGCAGATCTTAGTGTCATCCGCAAAAAGACAAACCTTACCTTCAATCCCGTCCGCAACGTCGCTCACAAAGATATTGAACAGGACCGGTCCCAACACCGATCCTTGCAGCACGCCGCTCTCTCTTCAGAGTAAGTTCCATTTACCATCACACATTGTCTTTTGTCCGTCAACCAGTTTGCAATCCAGGCCACCACCTTGACACTCACTACTAAGCTTCTCATTTTATTCACCAGCCTCCTGTGCAGGACCATGAGAGAGATCATTAAATACCAAAAGATATAATCGGATTAAAAAGAACATCCAAGCTTACCTCGATATGTCATCCCCATGTTTGTTCCCTGGGGGAATGATGAGGGCTTGTGCATGGTGAACTCTCTCAAGGTTGGTGCAAGGCTATTAGGTGCCCTAAATGAATCTTGGGCACCTTCCACTCTCAACACACAATAATTGTGCTATAACAGATTTTACATGAAAAAGGACATTCAAAGTACAGTCTTCTGAGGTAAAATTATTGCTTACAAAACATGTATATTATGTTTACATCCACTGCTGTGGTGCCAACAAGGAAAACCTGCAAAAAAAGACACTTGGAACTCCTATGGTATCAGGCCTATTGTAGAAGTGTGTTGGGTTTGGGCGTGGCCCTCAGAAAGCCATAAGTAAACTGAACTACAATTACAATACAGCAAACCTCCCATACGAAAACAGCACTAACTGCCAGCATTCAAACAGTAAGAATTCTACCTATGAAAATGCAAACTGCAGATATTATTCCAGGCCTTAAAACACATCCTATTAGAAAAACAGAACAGGCTGCTATACACAGACACTACCCAGTAGCAGAATACCTCACCTCGGTCACACATGCAGACACAGAGAGACCCTCACCAAATACAGAATAAATAGAAATGTGCAGACAAAAACTAAACTGGAAAGCTCAACAACCCAGATTATGTTTCCAGTGCAACAAAGGAAAAACATCACCATTCCTCAAACATCAAACAATACAATCAAGAAATATAAAAAATCAATCATAGTAGCAAAATCATACTTATATAAAGAATAAATATTTCAAAATAGCTGGAAGTCTATATTCAGCCGCCATGCGGCTGTGCTAGTTAACCGGATAAACGTATCTGACTAATGCTGTATATTCAGTGAAGCACTGTGCCACTGAGTCTACCCAGATATCTGAAAGTCAGCCAGATAAGTTAAACTCGCTAACCTTAGGACAAACCTATGGCCCAACCAGAGTTGGCTGGATAATTCAGTTATCTTATCTAGCCAACTTTACTCCTCCCTGATCTGTCCATTCCCCACCCCTGAGTTATGTAGCCAGATAAGTCACATATCCGGATAAGTGGCGTCCACTGATTGTAGCCAGATATTCAGCAATGCCAGAATTCAGATAAGTAGAACTTATCCAGCTAAGTTCTTTGAATATCAGCTTCCTGACAAATAGAATAATATTCAATAATTAAAGTCATATACACATTTTTAAAGAGTTCCCAAAAATCAATTAAAAATCTCAAAACACCCAACAATAATTCAAACTAATAAGGCTAAAAAAAATTCCTCGCTCCCCATACCTGGAAACCTTTGATTTCCAATCACCCTGAAATTGTTCAGGATTAGTGGGGGGAGGGGGCTGCACAAAAACTTTGGCCATTCTCTCACACACATACGGACACACGTACGTTCATTCTCTCACTCACATACATACACACACACACACACACACACACACACACTCTTCTCCCCTTCCTGAATGCACAAGTGGCAGCAGCCTCCATCTTCAGCTCGTGGAGCTGACTGGATGCCTCCTCCCTTCCAGGGCCTGGGCCAACACTGCTCCTGTTCCTTCCAGCCATGGTGGTTGTACCTCTTCCTTCCTACCCGCACAGGCCCACATGACACAACATCCTCTTCTAGGACCATATGGGAGGGAAGAACAGGAGTCACAATCATTGCAGCTTTGCCTCTGTTGTGCCAACCCCAAACTTGGTGCTCCAGGCGGCAGCCTAGTGCTTCCACTGACTCTGCATGTTCTCCCACTTACCTCACCCCCCCAAACAGTCACTCCCTCTCTACTTCCCATCCTTCCCCACCTCACTCACACCCTCTTCCCTCTTACTTACATCTTCCCTCTCACTCACCCCATCCATTCAATCTTACTCACTTTTTCCCCTTCTACTCACTCACCAACCCCATGACCAGATGTGAAGCTGCCAAGTCACAAACAGGGGTTTAGTGTATAAAGTAACAACTATGTATCCCCTTACCAAAAATCACAGCATAGGGAGATAAGGAGCACACATGAGGTGGCCCTTTCTGAATTTGTAAACTTTGAAGAGGTATCATATATGAACTGCATTTAGCTGAAGCAGGCTGCAGCTGAACAGTATACTAAGTAACCTCCATGCTCCTTAGGCGATGGAGGAGGAGGAGGACGCAGCTGAGACCCAGATACTGCTACACTTTCATGGGCACCAGATCTCCCGCAGCTTGCAGGTAGCCCGGAGGACCCTTGTCTCTCTTCAAGAAGAGGAGGTGCAGGCCCCACCATCCAAGAGGCACTTAATAGACCTGAGTGACAGACTGGTGGAGGAGACGGAAGGACTGAGGACAGAGATGCGGGGCATGTGGGTAGGAAATGCAGGATGGTTGGCAGGAGCTAGGGGGCATTCCTCATGCAATTGAAGCCCAGACTGCAGTGTGGAGGGAGATGCTGCAGAGGATTGCCCCCCCTTGCCAGCCACATACTATGTTAGGACTCCCTGGATGCAGCCCTCTTCCAGCATCAGCAGGTTGGTTGGGGCCTTCCCCAGGCTGCAGTTCTCTCTGCCCATGCAGCCTGCACCACCAGCACTGTCACCGAGAGATGCTCCCACCTCTCTGAGGGAACAGGTGGCTGAGGCGGAAAGGCCCACCACAGCTGCCAGCCATCTTCTCAGTTGACTCCGAGACCTGCAGGCCCCTCCTGCAGCTCCACTGAGTTTCCACTGCCCCCCAAGCTTCTGTGCCCTCTGAAGGCAGCATCAGCTGGGACAGGATATCGCTGCAAAGGACTGCCAGAATTGGACAATCGAAGGCACCAGATCTTCCCCATCCCGAAAAAGAGAGCAGCCAAGGAAGCACTCATTTCATTTAATGCATTATTCCTCACATTGAGCATACCATGTAAATAAATTCATATTCACCTTACCAGCGTGGGAAAGGTAGCATATCAAATGTTTAGAAATAAATAAGATACATGAATATAAAGAAGCTGGCGGGAGAGGGGCTGAGGGTGTCCTGTTTGCTGTTCCAGGCATCGGTCACATTCAGGGACGTCGCTGCTTATTTCTTGGAAGCGGAGTGGGACCTTCTGGGAGAATGGCAGAAGGAGCTGTACAGGAAGGTCATCAAGGAGATTCACGGTGTCCTCATGTCACGGGGTAAATCTGCTTTTCCTATTATCTACTACTTTTACTACTCTTATTATAAGGCTTGGAGGTAACTGCATAGAGCAGCCATTACTACCTTTGAGAGAAACAGGGGGGTCATCTGCACGGAACGGCAGATGCTATCATAAGAAGCTTGCTGGGCAGACTGGATGGGCCATCTGGTCCTTTTCTGCCATCTATACCACGTTACTATCTACCCATCACAGACACATTGCAGGATGAGTGCTGCCATTTGTTTCAGGGCTGGAAAAACCTCAGGTGCCAGGTCCCAAGGGCACCTCAAAAGTAGGTTCTGGCTCCTGCTCCCATCCCCAAGCCCAACAGGAGCGTCTGTGGTTCTCCAGAGCCCAGTGCAGGCCAGGCAAAGGATGCTGCTCTACGTTATAAGAGAAACTAGAGGGTTTCCACAAGCCCAGCTGGGGTCTAAATCTCGCTTTCTCTCTGGTAAAACTGGAACAGGAGGGAGGGATTTACCTCTCTGGTTCCCTCCTGAGAACCCCAGCCT
This sequence comes from Rhinatrema bivittatum, assembly GCF_901001135.1. NCBI lineage: Eukaryota > Metazoa > Chordata > Amphibia > Gymnophiona > Rhinatrematidae > Rhinatrema > Rhinatrema bivittatum. The sequence continues at coordinate 27,753,746 of NC_042633.1, read as the reverse complement.
CTGTGTAAGGGCCCGATATGAGAGCTCTGCACTAGATAACTCTCCTGCCCAGCTTGTATCATCTCCAGGAGGTAAAATCTTCCCTTTCTCCCTCTCACTGGCCCCTAGACAGAGTTATTTTTATATCCCAGGACTTGGGTTTTCCTTCTCAAATGCCCCTAATAAGATGATGAAATGACTTCGGCTCCAGGAGGCAGAGAAGATTGGGACCTGTCCTGCCTCCATCTAGGTGGAGGGCAGAAATAGAAGTGACCGTACCAAAAATCCTCCAAGGTTTAATATCAATCAAATGGCAGCCTGAAACGGTCTCCTTTGTCTCACAAATACACACTCAGATCATCGGAACAGGAAACAGAGAAAGGTACCATTTAGATGTAAGTTTGCTTTCCTGACAGGTTATTCACTTCTTAATCCTGATGTCATATTCAAGATTAAAAAGGAAGAGGAGAAATATTTCCCTCAACGCTGGGAGCGGGAGGGAAAAGAAACCATGAAGGACCCCCCCATTAGTAAGTAAATGTTCTGCATTTAAAGGGCTCTGCATTTTCACATCACATTTGGAGACCTAAAATCCCTTTCCTAACATAACATTAGCAGGTCCTGGGTGACTCCTTCTAGCCAGGTTTGTTTTCTCATCCCAGGCCTTCCCATCGTAACGTCTGTGTTCTCACTGAGCGTTAAACAAGAGGAAGATCTGCCCTCCCTGGACCCTCCTGAATCAGAGATTCCCCCTCCTGTAACAGGCGAGTATCCGATTCCTCCTGGACGCCTTCACTAAGGTCAGCCGGTGCCATTTTGTATTTTGGTGCTGTGGGATAAAAAGCTGTCAACCCCTCTCTTGCTCCCAGTGTTTGCTTCCTGGCGGGGAGGAGAGCATCAGGCAAGCAAAGCTCCTCGTCCTGTAGTGTCACGGGATTGAGTCCTCTCTTGTTGTCAGGGATGGTGGGTGTGGAGAGACCTCGGCGTCATTGGAGGTGGGGGGGACATACCCGATGAGGGCAGAGTGCATTCTTTAGCCATAGAGGCCTAGCACAAGAACGTTACTAAACTTACGGGAGGTTTAATTACATTTTTGCTTTGCTGTTGAGCTCTTGGTCGGTGACTGTAATCAGAGTGAAGGGAACCCCTGCAGAGGCAGGAGGTGAGGAGGAGATGCACCGGACCAGCAGGCGGAGATCCGGCATGGTCTGTGTCCCTCTCTGCCTGTGCTGTTGCAAGCATCACCCCTTCCTGTTATGGGTCATATGGTGCTTTAAAGGTGAATTTTCAAAACGTTACACGCATAAAAATGATCATGTATGCGCATGAAGTGGCTGCCATTCCCATTTTACGTCTTTTATAAAAGTCCAAAATAAATGTGTATTTTCACTTTTGCACTTACAAGAGGTGCAGGCTAGAGGCTTTCCTGGGCGGATCCAACAGTTACACGTGTACATTGCTATTTTAAAACAACTTACTTGGCGTATTTTGACATCTGATCATGATCTGGCGCAAGTGATATTAAACGGAGGTGGTCTGGGTGAACTGAGGAGAGTTCGGGCTGGGCGAACGTCTGGACTAATTAGTCCTTCACATGTGTATGTTTCAAAATGCACTAAATGTATTTTCAATCCCCTGGGAGGGTAACTTTTAAAAGGCGAGTGCACACAGATAGGGGGGGATGTCCAGCTCAGTTCTGCTCTCCTGGAGGTCGATGGGAATTTAACAGTGAGCACACCCAGCACAGCAGCTGGTTATTTGCTGTGGTAGGTCTCTCAGTGCTCACGGCCCTGGTGACTGGCAGTGAAATCTTTCGCACTGACTCCCAGAACTCTCCCTGTTCCCATGATGATGTCACCGGGGGGGGGAGGGGAATGTTGATATATCTCTCTCTCTCACTGTATCCATCTTTCCCCATGACAGGCTTCCCCAATGTCCAGCCTGACATTTTAGTCCGATTTAAACAAAAGGAGTTGAAGACTGAGCCCCAGGAATGTGAGGCAGGAGGAAACCTGGCGCTCACGGGCGCCCGTGAGGAGCTGCACGGAGCAGGTGACGGAGCTCAGCTTAGGTCCTAACATTCCTTACAGGGAGAGACGCAGTGAGGTCTTCTCACCTCTGCTGGGGGGGAGCATTTGTTTGTTCTGTGTCGTTATTTCTGCTTTCCTCCTTTCATTTTCAGGTCTGTTCCCCCTCTATTCTACTACATCCCGTCTCGCTTCTCAAAGGCTCCTCTTCTTCTCTCCTCTCCCATGTCTGTCCCTCCCTCCCCTTCATTTTCTTTCAGCCCCTGTTTGTCCTCGCCTATGAATACTTTCAACCTTCCAACTTGCGTCCCTGCCCCCTGAGCTTCTGTTCTGCTGGGCTAGACTGAACTCTTAAAACTGTGCCAGCCACCTGCCTAAAGGACTTTCAGATGCTCAGCCTGGTAGTTGCTCGGAGAAAGGCGTATAAAAAGCCATTACGTATTGAACCTGATTAGTGTTACACGCCGGGGGCATACGCAGGGTTAACAAATTGGGAGATTAGGGGAGCGAGAGAAAAGCAGCTTGGCTGCTACTTAGCCAGGTCAGTCAGATGTTGTCCGGACAAATGCCGCTACTTCAGCTGGATAAGTTGTGAAAGAAAAGAAGATTGCACACAGAAAATGACGACGACGACGCCCTTGCTGGGGCTGCTGTTGGTTTTCAAGAATTTTGAACTAAGTCACTGGGGAAACTTCCTCTCATAGGTCCTCACTGGAGAGATAGTAAAGGACTTCAAAGGAGAAACTAAAACATTTTAGTGTTTTAACTGCATAACAAAAATGTGATTAAAAAAAAACCCAAACAATATTTCACAAGATTAAGACCAATTATTCTAGATAAGGCAAGAGAAGGTCCACTAGACCGATAGTGGCTACTATGAAGGTCTTTCTACATCACTAAAGCTGCTTTCACGATTTCACCAGCTAAGTCGAAGCAAAGCCCTTATTAAGCCAGAAAGACCGGCATTCGTTTGGATAAGTAGAATGCAACTGCTATACTTGGGTATTTTTATGTCTAAATTTAAAGACGTATGCATGGAGATGTTACCTGTCTGATTAACACGCATGTACCCCCGGTAAGACGGCTTTCACACGTGTAAGTGGGGAGATTTCCTTAACATGCACACGGCAGTGAACTTACCAGTTTTACCAATTAGTCTACCCATTTGCCCAGTCCATCTGCAGGTCACCGAGACCAGCCTCAACTCCCCCCATGTCACCCAGACCCCTCACCCAGTCAGTATTTCACATTTACGACGTTTCCCATCACCTACTCCAGATAGAGAGCAGGTGTAAATGTTCACGAGGAAGCTTCCAAATGTTCATACATAAACTGCTTATAAAATAGCAACTTCGATAAACGGCCGCAGCCCACCCCTTTTTTTTTTTAGAAGCGCAGATTTACTCAGGCACCCTTAACTACACGTGTATTCTGAAGTTTATAAAATAGCATATATGCGAGTTTATGCTATTGTGTGTGCGTATCTATTGATTTTTCCACACACAACTTCTGAAAAACCACCTTTTAAGGTTGCAAAAACCCGAGGGAGAGACGCAGTATTGGGGGGTGAAATGTTTCTAAGCACAAAGGAAGAGTGGGATCTTAAGGTGGCCAAGCAGGTGGATAAAGCGATGGCAAAAGCCAGAAAGATGCCTGGCTGCATGGGGAGAGGAATGGGCAGCAGGAAAAGGGAGGTGACATTGCCCCTGTATAGGGCCCTGGTGAGACCTCACTGAGTACAATGCTGGAGACCGCACCTTCAGGATAGAAACAGGATGGGGTCGGTGCACAGGGGGCTACTAAAATGGTCAGTGGGCTTCTTTCTAAAGCACATGGGGATAGACTTAAAGATGTAAAATGTACACCCTAGAGGAAAGGGGAGATATGAGAGAGATTCAGATCTCACAGGTTTCATGCACAGGAGCTGAGCCTTTTTCACTGGAAAGGAGGCTCTAGAACGAGGAGGGGTCATGGGATGAGGGTGAAAGGAGGTAGATTCAGGAGTAATCATAGGAAATATTTCTTTACAGAGAGGGTGGTGGATGTGTGGAACAGCCTCCCAATGGAGGTGATAGGGACAAAACAGTTTCTGAATTCAAGAAAACATGCAATAAACACAGGGGATCTCTGAAGAGTGATGTAATTGCAAAGCTAAATTAGTTGGGTAGATGGGCAGATGGGCAGACCAGATAGCCATTCGGTCTTATTCTGCCATATTTGTGTCTTTGAGTGGCACTGCTCCACGTAGAAAAGGAGGCAGTACATAGATGAGAGCCTTGGGGCCCCACCTTTAGAAATTTGTAGAGCTCTGAAAGCTCAGAACTCCCAAGCCACACCTGAGTACTTCTTAGATGCCCAGGAGATCACTTCAGGTCTACAATGCCAAGTCAGAGAATTCTTCTCTAGATGATCCCTTCCATTTTCTTTCTTGGCTGTGGGGAGAACCAGACTGTATCGTGAGGATACTTACAGCTTTCAGCGGCACAAAAGACGACCATGTAGCAGGCCTAACTTACTGTTTGGAACCTCTGTGAGGTCAGTTTATGGAGGAGACAATATTTCCATTTCAAGGATCCATTCCTTCACTCGTTTCTTTCTGCCACAGGAGATTGGGACGAAGGCAAGATCCACAAATCCGGCAGACGTCCAATACTGGCTTTGGTTTGCTGAAAGTGGCACAGTCACAGCAGCTCTCTTGCTATTCTCTCAGATGGGTTTGCTTTCTTCTTGGAACCAAGAACACAAGTCCTCCAATGTGGGAGATCTCCTCAACTTTGAACCTGAGCTTTTTTTTTTTTTTTTTTTTAAAGGGACCTGGCCTCTCTTCCTCTCAAACCTTGGCGGGTACTGTTTCTTGGAGTCATGCTGTTGAAGTCAGTATCCTTGGGGGCCTTTGAAAGGAAAGGGTGTTTCTGCTCCAAATAATCTCCCTCTTCTAAGTGAAGTGTTTCACTTCTGTCAGAAGCAGACTTTATGAGAGAAAGAAACTTGGGAGATGTAGGCCAGGAGAGAGTCCGCCATTAGCAAGTCCATTGTAGATTACCTTAGAGTTGTTTGTAGGTGACCAGTTTCTTCCTGGTTAGCTCTTTTAAAGAATAGTGGTTGCTAAGGCATTGATGTCAGGAGAAAAGAGTTTGAAGGTCCCAGAGGGCCTGTGACTCAGCTCAATGAGGCTTTAATGATGCACAAACTTCAAACCTTTTCCACTGGAAAGAAAACAGTAGAACTAGGGGTCACGAAATGAAATTTTAATGGTGTTGAATCTGAACCAATGTCAGGAAATATTTCTTCACGGAGAGGGTGGTGGACGCCTGGAATGCCCTTCCGGAGCAGGGGGTGAAGACAAAAATCGTCAAAGAATTCAAAGGGGCATGGGACGAACACTGTGGGCCCCTAAAGGCGAGAGGACAGAAATGAGGAAAAGAGTGCATGGGGGTAACTGGCTCAGTGCGACAGTTCCTACCCTTAGCAGACGCACGGGGATTACTGCCCTCAACCAATAAGCCTTGATACTTTTGACAGAACTGCAACATCACTCTTCGCTTTGACGGTGGAGGGAGGGGGGAATTGGATTTGGACGGCAACCAACACAGGCCCCGACTTTCACGGTCTGGGGTACTGATTCACAGACATAAGGGGAAAAGCCCAGGACGGCTTCTACGGCAAAGTACAAAAGCAAAGCATGTCAGCATTGTCAGAATTTTCAGGAAGGCTCCTCACTTTCAGGCGCACTAGCTTTACCCCTTATTCAGTAAGGGGTAATAGCGCGTCCAAAACGCGCGTCCAACCCCCCTGAACCTAATAAAGCCCACAAAAAAAATCTTTCCTGTCTTCCATCTCCCATGTTTTTGCTCCCTGTTTAATGTAACTTTACCTTCTACATAGTTGTTAAATTGGTTTCCCCCAGTTCCATTGTAAACTGGTATGATAAGACCTCGTCTGGAGTATCGGTATAGTAAAAATTTAAATAAATAAATAAATAAAACATGCAAATGCATGTTGATGGCCCTATTAGTTATGCCCGTGCGATTCAGAAAGCAAAATGTGCAGCTTTTCTGTGCACCCTCCGACTTAATATCATGGCGATATTAAGTCAGAGGTCCCGAAAGTTTAAAAAAGTAAAAAAAAAAAAAAAAAAATTTGAAATGGGCCCGCAGCTCGCAGGTTGAAAACTGGACGCTCAATTTTGCTGGCGTCCGGTTTCCGAGCCCGTGGCTGTCAGCGGGCTCGAGAACCGACGCCGGCAAACTTGAGCGTCAGCTGTCAAACTCGCTGACAGCCGCCACTCCTGTCCGAAAAGAGGTGCTAGGGACGCGCTAGTGTCCCTAGCGCCTCTTTTTACCGCCGGGCCTAATTTAAATAAATGTATTTACTGAATCGTGCGCACAGGAGAGTGGCCTGTGTGCTTGCCCGCTCTCCCACGTTTTTTACTGTATCGGCCCACCAGTAAAAATGTTGCTAGCAGTAATTTTTTATGGGCAGGGTGGTGGGCCAGGACAGCGCCATTAGCTGCTGTCCCAGAGAAGCGAGATTACTTCTGCTCCCGGGCAGCAGTAAGTATTAAAATAAAAAAATTAGGGATAGGAAGGGTTAGGTTAGGAACAGGAAATTTCCCTCCCGGGAGGGAACTGGGGGAGGCCCCGATTGCGTTGCCGCACGTATTTTGCTAAAATCTTCACCCCCCCACCCCCACCCCCCGCATGCGTGAGCCATGGGCCACCTGCACATGCGCGCGCGACCATCGGATTTTATAACATGCGCGTCAGGATCAAAGTTTTTCTGTTTGCCCTTTCCGTTTCGTAGGCCTTTGTTTGTGTGGTAATGGGAAAGCAGATTTTTTTTTTTTTTTTACAAGATTTAAGAGCTTTTTCTCAGCAAGTCCAAACTTACCACCCACAGATGAAAGTTCTGCTGTCAGCACTCCCTCTGGACTGAGTTTCACTCAATTTTTGCTTTCCCATATATACATTTGCTTAAAAGGCAATAACTTCAAACAAAAAATATTTCAAAATCAATTTCCTGTGAGTGATGCACACAGCAAGTGTATGAGATTAGCCCTTTCAGCTAATATCCCTTTTTATTTTTAACAATACTTGTCCTTAACACCTTTTCCAATCAAATAGTGACTTCTAAGTCAGGAACCAGTACTTTCACCTTCTCAGATCAAGGTCATGACCTTTGCAAATTCACAATTCTAACACAAGCAAATGAATACTATTGTTTACCAGCTCAGAGAATCAGTCTGTTTCCTCACTACACAAACAATTGTGACACAGGCAAACAAATACTCTTTTACTAGCTCAAAGAATCAAAGACTATTTTTCCATTACACAGTCAATTCTAACCTTAAAACTAGCACACAATATAAATAGTCAGTAATATTTTAATCCTCCAAAAATTTTTTCTCAAGATTTAAGCTCTTTTTCCCAGGAAGTCCAAACTTACCATCAGCAAATGAAGGTTCTGCTATCAACACTCCTTCTAGACTTGCTTGTATGTCCCTTTCCATAGCTGTAAAATTATTGATTATCGTCTCCATTTTATCCAACAGATGATGGATTCAGGAATCATGGCAAGAGGCAGAGAATCAGCAATGGACAACAGAGGGAGGAATGGAAACAGAGAAACAGCCCAGATCCTTCAGCTGACTGTGAAGTAGATAGAAGTAGAGTAAGACAACCCTGGGTGAAAGAGAAACCACAAAAAGGAGAGAGACCTAACACATGTACAGAACAAGAGAAAACCTCCAGCCAATGTCCAAATCTTATACAAATTCAGAGGTTCAATGAATGGGAGAGACCATTTGAAAGTGCTGATACTTGGGAAAACTTCACCACAAACTCACAATCTATTGAGCACCAAGAATTGATTGAATGTGGGGAAAAGTTCAATGAGAAGTCAAGCCACAGATGTATCCAACAATATCATATAAAGGGAGAAAAATGCAAATGTACTGAAGGTGAGAGAACATTTACTAGGAAGTCAAATATGACAGCATATAAAAAAATGCATAGACAAGACAACTGTTTAAAGTGTACTGACTGTAAAAAATATTTTAGAGCAGAACCTACAATTTATCAGTTGTTTCACAAAGAAAAGAAACAATTTAAATGTTCAGAATGTGATAAATCTGTCATAAAAAAACATAAAATAACTGTGAAGGTATATCCAAAACAAACCAATGTGCAGACACTGCCCCAAGAGAGGCCATTTAAATGTTCTGAATGTGATAAATGTTTCAGTCAGAAAGGCCACTTGCAACAGCATGAAATGATCCATACTGGAAAGAAGCCTTTTGAATGTTCTGAATGTGATAAGTGTTTCAGTCGGAAAGGCCACTTACAGCAGCATGAAATGACTCATACTGGAGAAAAGCCATTTAAATGTTCTGAATGTGATAAAAGCTTTAGTCAAAAATCTGCCCTAAGTAAACATGAAATGATCCATACCGGAGAGAAACCATTTAAATGTTCTGTATGTGATAAATGTTTCAGTCGGAAACGCAGCCTGAAACTACATGAAATGTCCCACTTGGGGCAAAAACCATTTAAATGTTCTGAATGTGATAAAAGCTTCAATCAAAAATCCAGCCTAAGAAAGCATGAAAAGATCCACATGGGAGAGAAGCCATTTAAATGTTCTGAATGCGATAAATTTTTCAGCCAGAAAGGCCACTTAAGACAGCATGAAATGATGCACATTGGCGCAAAACCTTTTAAGTGTTCTGAATGTGATAAAAGTTTCTTTCGAAAAAGCAACCTACAAATGCATGAAATGATCCACATGCAAGAGAAACTATTTAAATGTTCAGAATGTGATAAAAGCTTCAGTCAAAAATCGGCCCTAAGAATACACAACATGATCCACACTGGAGAGAAACCATTTAAATGTTCAGAATGTGATAAAGTCTTTACGCAGAAAAGCAACATGCAAAAGCATAAAATCATCCACATGCACGAGAAACCATTTAAATGTTCAGAATGTGATAAATGCTTCAGCCGTCAAGGCAGCCTACACCTGCATGAAATGACCCACTTGGGACAGAAACCATTTAAATGTTCAGAATGTGATAAAGCCTTCAGTCACAAGTCTTCCCTGAGACGACATGAAATGACCCACATGGGAAATAAACCATTTAAATGCTCTGAATGTGATAAATTCTTCAGTCGGAAAGGCAGCCTGCAACAGCATGAAATATTACACACACACGGGAAACAATTTAAATGTTCAGAATGTGAGAAAAGCTTTTTTCGACAATCTGTCCTAAGAAAACATGAAAACATCCACACCAGAGAGAAGGGGGTCTAGGGGTGAGAAAATAATTGTATGGCATAAAATATGTCTTACCAAGTCTTGCTGAGTACTTTCACATGATGATCGTATTGCTTAATACCTAGACGTCTATTATTACTGAAGTGTGATAGGAATCAAACAGAAAAAGTCATATTGGCCACGGAATCCTTGATAAAAAGTGCCCACGCTTAGCCTTTGCACTAAGGCTACTGATGGTGGTTGTGAAAGTGCTGAATCTTCAGTTGAAGATAAGAACTCTGGTGCAGCTATTGGCCATGGTGAAACTGCTCATGGACCCACTGCAGACCACAGAAGCTAATGAAAATATTAAGGAGATTGCATACAGTTAAGTAGAACCCTGAAGATAAAAAGGAAATAATGTACTGCTATTTTTATGCCAAAAACCATGTATTAAAATTGTAAGAGATGCACAGAATGCCTTTCAAAAGTGAAAGAGGGAAAATAAAGAAAAAGTTTCAAAGACCATTGATGGAAATTGAAGTGCTTTAAATAAAGGAGTAGCCTAGTGGTTAGAGCACAGAGCTCTGGAATCAGGGAAACCAGAGTTCAAATTTTGCTGCCACTCCTCGTCATTTCACTTCACAATCCACTGCTCCAGGTACAAATTTAGGCCTAGATTTACTACGTTGCAATATCAGGTGTTAAACAGCAAGCTGTTTACTGCACAAGATCGCCATGTCATGGCACTATCACCCAACAGACTTGAAGATTTCCTCCCCCTATGGAAATAAGGTGCTCTGCATGCATAAAATTTGCCTACACAGTTTATGCACAGACAATAAAATAATGTGGAAAAAAGTCAGCGCCTTTATTTTAGCGCGTTTGAGGGAATTGTAGATATTTTCCCAAGGGAGCTTTGTGATTCTAACGTGGGTCCCGGATGGGCCCGCAGGAAAATTAAAGGGCCAGTGTGCCTGAAAATCAGCCCCACCCCCAAATTAGTACAAAATCACCCCAGGGGTCTTTGGTGACTCTGCCTACCAAGGCGGCTCTGGCCTCCAAAAGACTAAGGGAAAATGCACAGCAACCGCTTGCCCCCTTGCCCTCCCATTAAAGCCACAAAAAAATCCCTTTGGCATAGACACCCCCTCCCCCCCTTATCCGTTCTCCACCTCTCCATCCAAATAGTTACATCCCTGGGGTATAGTGGTTTCCCCCCCCCCCCCTAAAGAAAATGACCCTGGTGACCTTGGTCCTATCCCCGGCCCTTGCCATATCATGTGATGGGGTAAGATCAGGTCAACGCCATTTTGCAAAACGGCTCGATGGGCCTGGAGCTAGGGGGTGCTTCGGGCACCAATGATATCTTTTAGAGGTATGGGGTGGCTCAGGGGTGGGGGTCTGCCTGTCCCCCCCAGACCAGAGGGTCACTTTTTGAGTGCTGGAGGAATCACTAGCCCCACAGGGATATAACAATATTTGGATGGGGGGGGGGGGGGAAGGGATGGAAATTAAGAAGGGGGCCAAAACTAAAGGGGGCTCTTGTGGCCTTAGGGGGAGGGGGACTGAACTTGCCATTACAGCGCATTTTCCCTTAATTGTTTTTGGTCTTTTGGGGGCCAGAGTACCTTGGTAGCTGGCGGAGGTCTCCAAAGACCCCCAGGGTCATTTTTTGTACTAATTTTGGGGGCCCTCAGGCCCTTTAAGCAATGGCAACCTGGCCGAGGTGGGCTACTATTGCGTGGAAAGGCCCCATACCGCCACGTGATTTTTTTGTCACACATTTGTGCCGTGATAAAAAACAAAATTGCGCCACGGTACTACTATGACAGCTTGGTGGGGAGGGGTCCAATATCACAGGGATGGTCCCCCGTGATAAACTATCACACGTTAGAAAATCTCCCTATTAGATTGTAAGCCCTCTGAATGTAATCTCCTTTGAAGTGCCCACAAAAGCACAACATAAATAATAGCACATAAGTACCAAAATTATTGTTATATTATTAACAGAAATGCAGGTCCCAAGTTCTCTGTTCCAGGGGCAATGGGTAGTAGAATAAGATATACAAAGGCAGGTATTCATGTAATAAGATTATTTTACATAAGCTTGTTACAATTTTAAACTGCAAAGAACTTGCAGCTGTGATATTAAAAGAGAGGGGGGGGGGGGGGAGGAGGTGTGATCAGGGAGTCTGTGTGTCCATATGTGACTGTCTCTTTTAGCAGTATGAGGTGGTTCTGTGATGTAATCATGAGAAAAAGGGATAAGAAATGAGATCTCGTTCCCAAATTATCTAGCCTCAAAAAGCCAAAATCTCAGGGACCCTAGAAGATGTAATAGTGCAAAGAGGGGGCACTCTTACCTCGGGGTGAAAGATTTGATGTCATTTGGAGTGATGAAAGGTAAAAGAAGAGTTGATTTGTGCAAGGTTCTCTCTACCTAGCTTGATGCCGTCTTGATGCTTGATGTAGCCTGCTGCTACTTAGCTGGATAAGTCAGAACCTGTCCGGGGAAGTGTCGCTACTTATCCGGATAAGTTCGAATTTGTCCATCTAAGCAGTGGCAAAGGTGCTACTTAGCCCGATAAGTCAGAATTTGGCCGGATAAATGTGCTGAAATGATAGACCCACATATTTTAACTTCACATTTTAAAGAGATGCACAAGTAGATTTTACACGTGTTATTTAGATGCTTTTACATGCATAAGTCAGTGAATTTTCTAACATGGACGTGGCAATGATGTAACCTGTTTTATCAATTAGTCTACCAGTTCCCCCAGTCCATCTGCAGTTCCTGAAAATCCTCCTGGCACTGTAGCCTGAAGTCTTCCCATTTCACCCAGACTCCTCACCCGGTCATTTCTTCACTTTAAAGATGTTAAACACTTACTCCAGATATCGAGGAATAAATTTACGCGCGTAAGCTGCCAAATTTACATGCATAAATTGCTTATAAAATAGCAACTTACTTGCGTAAATGTTGGCCTGCCCCTTTTTTACATATGCAAATTTACTCATGAACCCTGATTTGTGTGTGTAGGTTGAGGTTTCTAAAATAGCTAATACTTGCATATCTGCTATTTTACATGCATAAGTGCAATTTATTTTACATGCACAACTTTTGAAAATTCACCTTTTAATTGGTAAGTGTACTGGAAGAGAACATGGAGGACATTATGGCTTGTGACTTTTTCTCAGTGAAAAATAAGGAATAATGTTTTAGACTGTCTTCAGTGAGGTTGCCTGGAGTAGTTAAACAGGAAAAGAGCTAGAGATGTGGATAAATAGGAAAAAGTTATTCATAAGATAAGTACCTACTGCTGGACAACATGTAAATGTTTTGTTTATTTGGTCTAGTTTCTTTTAAAGTACAATTTATGGTCTGTGTGCATACTGTTAATGTCTTACCTGGCAACTTTGCTAAATCCTATAATTTTTTGGAGAAGACATCAGAGAATATGTAGTAGCAAAGGTAAAATTGTATTTATGAATGAAAAATTCAGATAAGAAAACAGAAATTAATACTTCTAGACTCTTTTTTAATTTAGTCTTTGCTTGCATTGGTCTGTTGTCTTAGTTAGTCCTAAAAAAGAGATATCTTTTGTGCTTGTAATGTAGTAATGCAGATATTTAAGTTAAGAACATAAGAAGCTTATTTATTTATTTAAAAACTTGTATACTGCAAAAATACCATACAATTTCATGTTCAGTGCAGTTTACATAAAACATACATAAAATTAAAAATAAAACATATATAAAACCTAATATTAAAATTTGCAACAAAACATAGAATAATAAAGGACAGGATTGAGAACCACTGTGCTAGGGCGTCCCCTGAAAGTTAGATGATGCAAGTATCTGGAAGGTATAGCTATAACATAACATGTCTCTCAACAAACTGTGAAGCTTTCCTCACCGCACTGTCAGCAATGGGTTTTAATCAACAAATCAACAAACCTACTCACAAAGCAGGTCACACGCTCGATCTCCTCTTTACAAATGCCAGTATTTCTCTTACAAAACAACCAAATTGTAAAAAAGTCCCATGGTCAGATCACTCTCTAATCTCCACCAGCTTTTCTATACCTCGATCAGACTCCAACCTCAACTCAAGACCCTCTTTCCAATACAGAAAACCTTGCTCCTCAGAACACCTCAGCAAACTTCTAACCTCTGATCTACCACTCATTGATGTCTCTACACCTAACTCTGCCCTCCAATCCTGGTCCAAATTAACAAAATCTATTGCAAACACTCTCTGCCCACTGACAACCAAAATAAGGTCTTCCAATGCATCCAAACGACAACCCTGGTTTAACGATGAACTACGAAAGCTCAAACAAATACTTCGCCAAAAAGAAAGAAAATGGCGCAAAGCCCCTTCACCGGCCTCACTCTCTGACTACAAACGATCACTTCATCTATACAAAAGTACCACTTTGAAAACCAAAAGAGACTATTATGCCCGGAAGGTTCATCATCTCAGCTTTGACTCAAAAGCTCTATTCGCTTTCGTTTCCAGCCTCACTAAACCGATCACTCCAGATATCCCACCAGAACAAGCCCAGACTAAAGCAGACGAACTGGCTCTTCATTTCAACAAAAAAATATCGGATCTCCTTAATCAGTTGTCTCCAAACACTACTTCTCCAGATAACACATACTTCCCCCAAAACAAAGAGATCCAGCTTATTGCCTTCAAACCCATCACAATCACAGAGATACTAACGGTGTTAAAAAGAATGAAACCATCATCTCACCCATTTGATCAAATCCCATCCAAAATGCTCCTTCTCATCCCGGACACAATAGCAAAAACCCTAGCAGATATCATAAACTGCTCTCTATCACATGGTATCTACCCTGATGACCTAAAAACTGCCTCAATCAAGCCACTGTTAAAAAAACCAAATCTAAATGCATGTGATCCCAACAACTTCCGCCCTATTTCCAACCTCCCATTCATAGCGAAAATCATGGAAAAATTGGTAAACACCCAACTATCCAACTACCTGGAGGACCACAGTATTCTGTCCCCAAACCAATATGGTTTTCGCAAATCCGCAAGCACTGAAACGCTACTACTCTCACTCACGGACTTCCTCCTCTCTGGAATTGATAAAGGTCAAGCATATTTACTAATCCTCCTTGACTTTTTGGCGGCCTTCGACACCGTCAACCACGCCCTACTTCTACAACAGCTGGCAAACATTGGTTTAACAGGTGCCACACTAAACTGGTTCAAAACATTTCTAGAAAATAGAGGATATAGAGTCAAAGTTCACAATAAAGAATCCCAATACCACCATTCCAATAGAGGGGTGCCGCAGGGTTCATCACTTTCACCCACGTTATTCAATGTCTACCTCCTACCACTATGTCAACTTCTCACAAAATTAAGCCTGAAACACTTCCTATTCGCAGACGACGTACAGATCGTGATCCCCATAGAAGAATCAATATCAAAAACAATGGAATTCTGGGACAGTTGCTTATTAGAAATTAAACTTCTCCTTAACAGTCTAAACCTTGTACTTAATGCTTCTAAAACAGAATTCCTGATCATATCACCGGAAAACAATAACACACTCCCAAAACCACCCACACTCCTTCAAACAGCCCACGTAAGAGATTTAGGAGCCATACTGGACAATCGACTCAACCTCAAACCATTCATTAACCAAACCACCAGGGACTGCTTCTACAAATTACATATTCTGAAAAGAATTAAACCACTTTTCCATGCCCAGGACTTTAGAACAATACTGCAAGCAATAATCTTTTCCAAATTAGATTATTGCAACTCATTACTACTAGGCCTCCCAGCTTCTTACACCAAACCTCTACAAATGGTTCAGAACTCTGCAGCCAGAGTCCTTACAAACTCCAGGAAAATGGACCACATTTCACCTATCCTCAAAAACCTCCATTGGCTACCGATCCACTACAGAATCATGTACAAAACCATCAACATCATATACAAAACTATTAACCAACACACGCACCTCGACCTACAAATACCGCTTAAAAAACACACTTCCGCCAGGCCCATCAGGGAATACTACAAAGAGTCACTCCAAATTCCAAAGGCCAAAACCTACCAACATAAATCATTGAGTCTCAGAGCCTTCTCTTCAGCAGGTCCAACTCTCTGGAATTCTATCCCACCAGATTTGAGACAGGAGCCATGCTCTCTAACATTTAGGAAAAGACTAAAAACTTGGCTTTTCAGAAAAGCATTTCCAAGCTTTGAATAAAACCTCCACTCAATAGCACAAACCATTATCCAATAACTGGACCTAAATACGAATTAACCAACTTTAAATTGACACTCATCAATACCTGCGGTGCTTTTATCATACCATTGTCGTATTTATGCATTTGATTATTTATGTACCACTTCATAGTGATGTACTGCCTCAGTTACTCACATATTTTATTTACTCACTCTGCTACTCTATTACATTAATAGGCTGAAATGTATTTATACATTTGATTATTTAAGTACCGTTTCATAGTGATGTACTGCCTCAGTTACTCACATATTTTATTTACTCACTCTGCTACTCTATTACATTAATAGGCTGAAATGTAAATATTGCTCGGTTCTATCTCTCCCCTCTTCCAGCTCCAAGTTAATTTCCCTATTTTATTGTAACTTTCTCACATCCTCTATCTGATCCACTATATCTAAAGTTCAAGGTTCTTATTTAGAACATTGTTTACGTTTATTGAGAACATTGTTTACGTTACGTTATGCTTTACACACTCTGTTAATTGTAAACCGGGTTGATGTGATGCATGTCATGAAACTCGGTATAACAAAAACAATAAATAAATAAATGTCAACGCTGCTTAGCAACAACAAAGGGAAAGGCTAAGCTCCACCCACAATGAGAACCACTAGCACAGCAGCTCAAACCAGGAATATCATAACGGATGACAGGAAATGCTGAGCCAAAATACACAGCACTCTGGATGCATGGAGACATGCCCTGCTAAAGACTTCAGTTTGGCCAGACTTCTGAAGCAACAAAACTTCAGGCGATCCTAGATCTTAGATGGAGGTTGGATTTTCCTGTACAGTTATCTGAGCAGTTGCACAGGATGAGCAAGGAATGTGGTGAACTTACATGTGTTAGTCATATTACTCATAAGGCTTTAAATACTATCTCAACTCATGTAAGTATTCATCAGGAACCCTTTATCTATGGATTTCACTGAGTCTCAGAGTCCTCTGAGCCCTAGGGGTGGAATGAAATGGGATTGCTTGACCAAAGCCTGATGAATTTAGGCCAATTGAATATGCTAAGTAGAAGCAGGCATCAAAGCCCTCAAAGTAAACCTAGATCACAAGGTTAACTGCTGTTACCTGCAAAAGACATAAAGCAGAACTTTGGAGAGGATAACCAACTGAAGCATCCTGGGCAGTTCAAAGCCACAATGATAAGTAAATTGTTTTTCATCTGAGAGACCCTCCCAACTCATATTTTCAAATGTGCAGGGGAAACAGTATATGTCATGTCAGAGGTCCTGTAATTCAGATCAGGTCATTTTCATTTGAACTTTCAGAAGTGAGAATAACTATGCAGATTGGATCCCTCTTCATCACTAAGGAAAGCAATCTTTTGTTTATTTCACTACATGAATTATTGTAATCATTGCCTATTATTATATTATTTTGTTTGTATTATTGCACTGCAGTCTGAAGTATATCTAAGCTCAAAATAAACCAGCTGCTATTTATTTATTTAGTGCTTTTTTATACCGGCATTCATGATACAATCATATCATGTCGGTTTACAAGGAACCGGGGCACAAAAACCTTAAACATTAACATAATGAGGAGAGGCAAAAAAAAAAAAAGTTACAATGAAACAGGGGTAATGGAACTGGGGGAAGAAGAAGACAAAGCAGAAAGTAACTCAATGATCATAATAATCATTTACAGTGTGCTGAATGTTCAGTAATGATAGCTATGTTCAGTAATGATAGCTATTATCAGGAATTAGCTGTGATCTCTGGAGTAGTGTCTGAGACTGTGATGTAACACTGGCATGTAACCAAGCATGAGGTACAACAGTCGGTGCTGACACTGGCAGGCAATGAGGCCTGAGGTGCATCAATGGGGCACTTTCATACAAACTGCCAGAGTTAATGAGTGTGGTGTGGGCATCATAGGTGGCAGGCCACCCACACTGAGAGCAGACATTAATCTGCAGCACACCTCTATCAGCAATGCCATTCTTGTGTTTTTCTCCTTCACCACAATATCTAGGTTTCTAGCTTCAATCTGCCTGTCAGTGGGAATGGGAATGTCCCAGGTGATCACAACTTCTTTATTCTCTTCTATTCTTTTAGGGTCGTGCGCCCTGTATTTGTTTGGTACATCAGTGTTATAATATTTACATAGTTTCCAATGTATAAGCCATGCCACCTTATTGTGTCTTTCTGACATCAGCATGTCACATACAACAATGAGATGTATTCTCTTAAGGCAGTTTCTCTGAATGGATTTGTTTTGAGCATACTTTGACAGGAATGAGCCTTATTCATAAGTCAGGGCATGTTGGGATTGATCTCAATGTCTTAGGCTTTACTAATGCCCTTCTTACTACTTGCATTGTACCAATGAAAGCCTCCTTCCGGAGTTTATAAGGTGTAATCTTAACAGGCAACATATCAAGGTGCGCTTGAAAATTCTTCTTCAGATCAGTGGCACCCAATATAAATGGGACTATTTCAGTATCTTTCTGCCACATTTTCTTGGTCTCTGATTGCATCTCTTGGTACTTAAGGATCTTTGCATTCTCCATATAATCTATAGCATAGTCACTGGGTACTGACACCTCTTTCAGCAATGCTGTTCTTATGTTCTTCTCCTTCACCAGAATATCTAGTTTGCATGCATTGATCTTCCTGTTGGTGGGAATAGGAATGTCCCAGGTGATCACCAATTCTTTGTTCTCTTCTATTCTATTCTATTAGGGCTGTGCTGCCATTGTTTGTTTGGTACATTAATGTTATGTTTGTTTATTTGTTTGTTTATTTATTTAACACTTTTCTATACCGACATTCATGAATAGATTCATATCAAATCGGTTTACATGGAACATGGGGTAAACCATTTAACAAGAAGCAAAAATTACATATAACAAGGAGAAAGAACTTGGGGGGCTAGGGAAGCCGGAAAACAAAGGACAGCATAACTAAGTGTGAAAAACGTAACGCTGAGACTAGGCGGGGCGTCTAGTCAGGTAAGCATAGTCTGATTCGGAGGTATATTGACGGTTTAGAAAAATTAGGGGGAGGCTTGAAGGAAAAGCCAAGTCTTAAGTTTACACAGCTTCCAATGAATAAGCCATGCTACTTTGTTGTGCCTCTCTGTATACAGGCCTTCTGACATCACATCCGGCAACGAGATGTGTAGTCTGCTCTGCAGAATCTGCATTTGTCCATTTTATCATTCTTTTCGATGCTGGCTAAACCATCTCATCTGCAGTCTACTATCCTGTGCTATAGTTACCAGTCTCTCATCCATAGGTTTCAATTCACCTCTTCTCGACCATTGCTGTGTCAAATCTTGATTCACATGGGATTACTGAAGTAGGTCTCTGTACTTCCCACTGTACTTATGCTTCTGCCAACTATCCTTTCTTGTTTGCTGGTCCAATTCTTTAAAAAGAGTTTCTTGTCTTGCCAATTCTGTAGCTTCTTTACCTTTGTGTACTGTGGATCTTTAGTCATTCCCTCTATACCCCAGAATGATTGTCCTAGCTTAAAGACTGAGACTGAGGATGGTTGCTAGTTTTTGTACTTCTGAACTATTTTAGTATTTGGGTCCATGGATGATATTATGTAGCTCTATAGGTGTAATCAATTTCAATAAGACCCATAACACCTTCAGCCCTAGATATGAACAATCTCAGCATACACTGGTTCTTATAAGTTTCCTGATGGGCATGGAGGAGCTTTCTCGCTTTTACATCCAATTCTTCAAGATATATATTAGGTTAGTCTACTAATCCAAAACTGTATGATAATGCGGGGATTGCAAGCTGGCACTGTTAAGGTACTCTTCAATATCAACTTTACTCTCCTATAGTATTATGCTGAATGTTTCCACCAACCTCTGCTCCTAGAAATTTAAATTCACCTTCCTGCTCCAGTTCCTTTGTATTGCAATCTCCAGCCAAGGAGATGTTTTCAGTTTTACTTAATTTTCCTTTAAGGAAAGTTGATTTAGCATATTGGTCCTAAGCCAAATGTCACCCTGATGTCATCTGAGAAACTCTTCACCACACAAAATTGTTCTGCTAAATGAGCATCACAAGAATTGTAGAGTTTCAAATCACCAACAAATAGTAAGTGAGATATCTTTGGGAGGGAACTTGTCGCTCTTGGATTAAGGCTATTTCCATAACCTGAGGAGCTGAGATCGCCAGTTTAATGCCAGACAAAACAAAAGTGGTGACAGGGAATCTCCCTGAAATATTCCTCGCTGGACCTTAATATTAGAGAGGACATATAGTCCATCCTCATAATTCTAGTGGAGTGTAGTCTGCCACATTTTCATGATGAACTTGATGTACTCTGTAAATACAGAATTCACTTTGTATATTTCATGGCAATTTATTGTTCGAGAGTGTAGGATGCTATCAAAGGCTTCCTCATAGTCAATCCATGCTTATATTAAGGTTTTGACCAATGGCTTTATTCATCATCATAGACTCTTCTTTTTCTGCCTTGCTGTTCTATTGCCAAGATTTTATTAGACTCGATGTGGTCATATATTCTATCTGTACTGATTGAAGTGAACAGCTTATAGATTGTAGGCAAGCAGGTTATTGGTCGATAGTTTTTGGCAACATTTGCTTCTTCCTTGGGCAGGAGAAGTATTCTGTTATTAGCCATTGTGGATTAATTCTGGCTTTCTGATCAATAGGTTTTTGCAGTTAGCAAGATATTGATGAAGAGAGGTCAAATATCTGAGACAAATGTTGGACACCCTCATCAGCGCCAGGGCACTTTCAATTTAGGACTCAATTTAACCTGGCTTCCAGCTCAATCATTGCAATTTCAGGCCATTCCATAGTTCTGATGTTTGTCTCTCTCTCTAGTGTGGATTATTTCATGTTTTCTTAAGTTGGATTTTTGCCTGAAACATTTACTACACTCAGAACATTGAAATGGTTGCTCTCCTGTGTGAATCATTTCGTGTACTTGCAGGCGGCTTCTCTGAATGAAACCTTTATTACACTCTGAACATTTAAATGGTTTATTTTCTGTATGGGTCATTTTATGTCGTCTCAGGGAAAACCTGTGAGTAAACCTTTTATCACATTCCAAACATTTAAATTGTTTTTCTCCACTGTGAATTCTTTGATGGTTCTTTAAGTCTGAGTTTTGCCTGAAACGTCTACCACACTCAGAACATTGAAATGGTTTCTCTCCTGTGTGACTTCTTTCATGTCGACTCAGGTTAGCTTTTTGGCTGAAGCTTTTATCACATTCTGAACATTTAAATGGTTTCTGTCCTGTGTGTAATTGCTGATGAATTATAAGCTGTGATAAGTATGAAAAACATTTTTCACATTCAGTACACTTAAAGCGCCTGCCTTTTTCATTAATTGTTTTTTGTTCTCTCATGTTTGATTGGCAAATAAGCCTTTTATCACAGTTAGTATTTTGGCATGGTCTTCCTTCTAAGTGAATTATTTCATGACCTTGCAAGTCAGTTCTGTGTGCAAAGCATTTTTCACACTGAGTACATTTGAATGGTTTCTTCTGTACATGAACTTTTCCATGTGCTATAGGTTTTGCATTTTTAGGGGCTCTTTTCGCTCCTTCACTGTATGTAAATTTCTTCTCTCTCCTATAATATTGTTGGATATGTATTTGACTTGACTTCTCAGTGAACCTTTTTCCACATTCAGTCTCTTCTTGGTGCTTAATAGAATGAGAGTTTGGGAAGAAGTTATCCCATGCATCAACAATTGTAGATGGATTCTGTTCTTCCTTGAGTCTCTGAGTTTGTACAAAATTGGGGCAATGTTTGGAATTTTTCACATATTCAGTACATGTGTTTGGTCTCTTTTCTTTTTGGGCTCTCTCTTTCTCGCTGGGTGGTGTTACTCTACTGACACCTTCTTCACAATCAGCTGAATAATCTGGGCTGCCTCTGGAGGGGTGTCTCTGTTTCCATCCTTCTCTCTGCTGTCCATCACACATTCTCTGCCCCTCACTACTGCTGCTCAATCCAGCATCTGTTGGATAAAAATTAGAGTACGCTTATTAATTTTATAACTATGTAGGAGATATAGATATAGATACGGAAATATCTCATATAATTCCAGAAAGGTTTTTGCTTGGTTAAGGCTGCATTTAACATATAGAGGTATTGCTTGCAGACAGATACAGGTGGGCAATAGCTCATGAACAAAGAAACACAGTCCATGTCTGATCCCATCCTGTTGGTTCTGTGCATCTCATCCTAACCTCCCATCTCTGCAGTGTTTTCTCATTCATAGTTTAACTCTGATTGCAGTCACAGATCAAAAACATCTAGAGAGCCCTGCTGGAGATCTGCGATTAATTCTGGACCTGGTCCTTGAACCTCAGTCTTGCCAGCTTAAAGAAACAGAATCCTAATTACTCAGTAATACAAATTTAACTGAATGCAAATCCTAGGGGTCACCATCATTTGTAGAATTTGGAATACCCCATAGCACATAGAAATTATTTTTCACCTCTGTTGGTCTCAATAAACCCCTCTCCTCCATCCAGCCAGTCACTGACATAAAGCTCTTCCATTTTCAGGATTTCTACAATGGGGTCAGAACTGTAACCTTCGCTGCCTGTCTTAAAAAATGCAAACATCTTCAGCTTTTAAACAGTTTGGGATGTTCATTTTATCTACATGTTCCTTTACATAAATCAAGATGATGGGAATTCTGTCAGCCCAAAGAATGTAAATATGCTGGTGGAAGGACACTTCCCATCCTCGAAGGCTGCAAACTGCTTCAACTCGATGCAAATCTATCCCATGCCTATTCATGGGGGAGATCCTGAAACCCTGTTTGCAGCCCTTTGACTGTGAAACAAGTATCACGGACTTCGAGAATGACAGCGGCCCTGAAAACGGCTGCAGAACAAGCCCTTTCCTGTGGAAACCGACTCTCTCTTTTGCCTGTTGTTGCCAGTGGGAGCTTCCTGGCGCCCTCCTTTCTGCGGCTGCCAGTATGAATCATAACCCTCTTCCTGCTCCCTTCTTCCTGCTACTGCCAGTACATGCCATCCCACCTCCGTTTCCTGCCAGGGAGCCACCCTATGTTTTTCCTTATGCTGCCCATGGGGGTTTCTGCAACCGGGCAGGCGCCTCATCATGCTTTCTGGTCCACTAGCGGGCTTCTTTCAACATGGATGGAGGTCACCCCTATTCCAATACAAAGAGGGAAGTCCAGCCCCCTTCACGCTCTCCACTCTTGGGAATAGGACACATGTCGCTTTGGGGTGTCAGCACCCCTGTGATCCAACTATACTCTTGCAAGGAGTCATTCTCCTGTTCAGGCCTCTGGCTCAGCATTTCTAGAACTGCTTGGGGCTTCCTTGATGCTCTTTTCAAGGTTCTTAGACTGGGAAACCTTCCTGCCTGTAGCCCATTCAAGGATGGTGAGTGGAAAGCTGCAGGAGGCGGCCTGCACAAGCTGCAAAGCGGGTTCGACATTGCCTCCCCTTTATTCTTCCTCCCCACGGACATTACCCAGATGCTAGATACCAAAACCTGCCTGGATGCGCGTAGGGGATTGAATTCACTGAGATTTCAAGAACGACTAGGTGGTTTGAATTTAGGCTCTCGATTACTGCTTTGAAATCATCCGCATTAAGCCGCATTTCCTTAACAGTCCAACCAGAGGACTTATTTTAATTGAAACTTTCAAATGTATATTTTCTATTTATTTACAGAACCACTGCATTCTTCAGGCAGAAACCATCTTTTCAGGAACAAATCATGGTGCAGCCTCCAGCTACCTGTACAAGAGCTCCGTTCGGCAGCTCTAACTCCTCTTAGCATCTCCTCACAAGTGCAGTGTCCCAATTAAGGGCTTCGGTATGTAGAACATGTCTTCCAAGCCAGCTATAACAATGCCGATGCGGCTTGCCAGCTAGTCTTCAATAAGGGTTAATTTCCCCTTCCGCACCGTGCAGCCTATTCCTTGTGAGCTTCGAGATTCCTCCCTCCCTCTCAGGCAGTTTCAACACTGCAACACTTGCAGAATTTGTCAATCAATTACAGATTCATTCTCCTGCAGTTTAAGTCGAGGCTTTACTGGTTCATGAGAGTCTTACTCCTGGGCAAACGACTTGCTCCATTTGCCAGTTGGTAAGGATCCGATGTCTCTGAAACCTAAAAAGGTATTACTTGTCAATCAAGGAGAAACCAAAACTGTTCTCCTGCACAGGTCCCAGGCAATTCCTCCACTTGCTTGTGAAATGGGGCTGCCACTGGTGCAAACGTTGTCTGGTTTTTCCCCCAAAGCTACCAACACCAAAAGAAGGCAGAAGAGGAAAATAAAAACCCATTCGGAGCTCAGCAATCTCCTTTCTACTCTCTCTGGTAATTACGCCGACGAGTTCACTTAGCTTAGTCTCTTGGGTGTTTGAACAATCCTGCCTCTGGGTCTTCCTCAGAGTCCTCTTCCATAGCCAGAAGGCTCTCAGCTCAGCTGTCCAACGCCTCTCTCTTTATACAGCTGAGGCTCTATCCCAGTGGAGATATTGACGCCACCCAGTACCACCTGCTCCCTGCTCCTGTCGTCTCCTATGGGGTGCACCCATAGGAGGCGACATTACAGCAACCTCCATAATGGTGCACGCTCCCCTCTGCTAGCTAAGCTCTACTCTCCCTGCTCAAAGGGACTTAGAACTAGGGCCTTATTCATAACGAATCCCAAAGGGTTATTACATTAACATCAACATTTCCGATGTATTCAAATTCATTTTAAACCCCAAACCCTAATAAATTCCCTTAGCAACACAGGCAGGGTTAACCTGGGATAATCTACAGCAAACGTAATACTGTCGGCAAAAAGGGAAATCTTAAACGCTGCTCGACATTCTTTAAACCCCTAACATCTGGGTTACTTCTAATTCGTTCAGCGTAAGGTTCCATAGTGAAGGTGAACAAAAGGGATGACAATGGACGCATAACAAAATGCTCCAAATCTCCTCCAAATAATTTTCTCTTAAAGGGAAGTTTGCCCCACCAAGACTTAGACCATAAGTCCACTGCCCAGTCGCGGAGCCAGAGCAGTTGTCCAGCTGCTATGATGAAGCCACCAATCTAGAAGAAATTCTGAGAAGAATGCAAGCGGCATCAGCTGAAAAGGCAGCAGCCGATTCCATTGGCATCTCTTCTTTGCTTTCCGGAAGCTGCCGAATCTATGGTAGGAGCACCCATGCTCCCAAACTGCCGCTAATAGAAGCTGGAGCAGAACGGGCTGGGAAAGTAATCACCTGCTTTAAGGGCAGCTCGACCTTCCTATCTCAAAGTGCCACTCCCTGGTACTGCTGGGAAGTGTCTACTTCAAATAAACACTGGACTGCTTCTTGGGAGAGGTAATACAATTTCAGAAAGTTTTTCACTGCGCCTCGTGACCTTGGGCAGGTCACGACACCCTCCATTGCCTCGGATACTAACTTAGGTCTCGATTTCCTGAGCCGCGATAAGACAAAATACATAGCATTTAATGCGTGTTTAGAAAACATGCAATAAACAGCGTTTTCTAAACAAAATTGCACCCTCTGTGGAAATTAGCTGCTCTGCATGAATACAATTGCCTAATGCATGCAAAACAGCAAATGCATAGGCAATTCGATGAAAATAAAACAACCTGGATGTCTTAGAAATACGTCAGCCTCATTATTGTAGCACCTTTCAGGGAGGTGGTGTTATTTTCTCCCAGGCACATCAGGCTGCTACCACGCAATCCAATGTCCCCGGGAGGTCTGTTAAAGTCATTATCTCCCCTCCCCCCAAGTGCCTAAATGTCCCCTGGGGACAAAGCAGGTAGGAACCCAAAATCACTGGGCAGCCCCGCAATAAAAATGTTAAAAAAAAAAAAAATTTGAAATCATATGGCAATGCCCTGCCCCCTACTCAAACCCTTCCCCCCTTTAGAAAAGATTCCCCCTGGCCCAACACAAGCCCCCAACAGTAGGTTATCCGCCCCCCCATTCCACCTGACATTAAATCAAATCCCTGGTAAGTCTAGGGTGCTCCCCCCCTCCTTACCTGAAAATAGAGCCTAGTGATCTGGGACCACTCCCCCCCCCCCCCCGACACCCCCCAGTCCTTACAAAGAATCATTGGTGGTCCAGGATGGGCCTGGTGCGCCCCCTAGGGCCGGGACCCATCTTTGGATTTGAATTAATGTTAAGGGGGACGGGGGGGACCAGAGGGGTGGCGGGCAGATCCTGGGGGTTTGGGGGGAAATCTTTTCTGAAGGGGAGAGATTTGGGTAGGGGGGTGGGCATGAGGTAACCTGCAACGGAGACAAAGCTACAACCCTAGAATAGGCATGAGGGGATGGGTGTGGGGGTGAAGGTCAGGTTCCATGTGGGAATTTTTAAGCCGCTTGCATCCACCCAAAGTGGACAAACTCAGACTTGATGGACCATTTTTGTCTTTATCTGCTGTTATGATAAGAGATTTAGATTAGGAATAGGATAAGCTAGGCCAAAGTACCTGGGTTGCGTCCCTTGCAGGTAAGGCCTAAAAGGGGTAGGCCGCGCTCAGACTTTTCATAGGAAGCAGTGAACACGATTCAGGAAGCTGGGACCTTTTGATAAGGACCAATATGGACGTCAGTAGAATAAGCCAGCACCTTACAAAACTACAAAGGTTTGCATCAATAGTGGAGCCAAAAGACTCTGAACTTCAGCTGTATAACAGACGCACCTGCATTGCAGGGAATTTCAGAAAGGGCTGGCCTAGCGAGGCACGATACATTGGGCACACCAAGCAGTCAAGGCCTTGACGCATGCCCAAAGCCATTCTGCCAATTGACATGGGGACCCCCACGTCCTGTAGCCAATGACAGAAAGATGAAAGACCAAACCTAGATCCAACCAACGGCAAAGGAAAGGAGGAAGCACTGCTCATAGGCTACCCAAAGAGCCACCAATGAATGGAGAGACAGTCAAGCCTATGGAGTAAAACCTTCATAAAAAAAAGAGAGATTTCACAGCAAGCTTTGGCAGTCCAGCCCCAACGTGAAGCCCAGAAGAGAGGCATCTCTGAGGTACACCATCCCTGGCTACAGTGGAGTTAACTCCTAAGGGCATTAGACAGGCTTAAAGTGTATTCATATAAAAGCATGGGGAACACTGAATAGTCTGAGAAGATTATAAATCACTAATCCATTTATCTTGAGCAATATCAGTGTCTTCAAATATGTGCCAGAGTGTGTGCCCTGCCCGGTGGTAGGTACACACTGACCTTTGTCCTGTTTCCAAGTGGGCATCACACAGTTCTGTAAATGCCCAGCTTCTTTCCCACAATGCTGTCATTTACTATGTTACTATAGCTGATCTCATCCTCACCTCCCGTGTGTTTCCCTTCCCTCTGACTCCAGTCGCTGACCAGAAACTCTGGGATTCATTCGGAGTCTGGGTCGCTGAACCTCAGACTGGTCAGCTTAAAGCAACTAATGACTTTAGTACTAAAATTGAACAGGAAGTCAGTAATAAGATTCACTCTCTTATCTGTAAATGCTCCACAATCACAGCAATGAGTTTATTCTAAAGGAATTGGGTGCTCACCATGCTTGGTATCAGTGTCCTCTTTTCCTTCCAGCCCTTCCACTTTCAGGATCTCTACTGTGGGATCAGGACTGTCATGTTGGCTGCCTAGAAAAAGAGGAAAATACCTTCAGCATTGAAATAGCCCTAGATATGGACACAAGCAAAGCACATTTGGCTATAAACGAGATGTGAGCTCTGAAAATGTAAGTATCCTAGTGGATACTTAAATATCCTAGATAGAGACAGGATGGAAGCGATCCAGAGAGAAGGCAACCAAAATGGTGTGGGGGGTCTGCATCGAAAGCCATATGAGACTGAAGGACCTAAATATGTAGACCATGGAGCAGCTCAGAGACAGGAGAGGTAGGATACAGACTTTTAAATACCTGAAAGGAATTAATGATGCACAAGAATTGAATCTTTTCTGATGGGAAGAAAGATGTAAAACTAGGGGTCATGATAGGAAACTCCAAGGGGGAAGACTCAGGAACAAAGTCAGGAAATCTCTCTTCATGCAAAGGGTGGTGGACGCATGGCATGTGATGGCATTCAAGAAGACATGGGATAAATACAGAGAAGCCCTATTGGCAAGAGGATGGACATGAAGAAACGGGGGAACCTGGGAACCTGCACGGAGCGACAACCCTAAACAACTTGCTGCCGTCAATTACCGTGTCACTACGCAAGGAGTTAAGGCACCATGACAGGAAAGGTACCCGAGTTCAGCCCAGCTCCTTCTGATATCAGTGGTCAGCCGCCTCCTGTCTTCCTGCCTCCAGCTGCCGGCACCGCAGGGCTCCCAGAAAATCAAAACCAACCCACTGGGAGGGAGGAAGGGAGAATATGGTGGGGTAGCAGCCAGGGAGGTCAGAAATAGCGAGGGATGAAAACCTCAGAGGAGGAGAGATGAGAGTGGATGAAAAGGCAGAGGTAAAAGGGACAGAGACAAAAGGGGAAGAAAGAGATGAGAGTAAAAACGCTGGCGATATGGAGGTGTGACTGGGAAAAGAGACAGGCAGTAGTGAAATGGTGGGGGGAGGACAGAAGAGGGAAGAAAGGAATGAACAGTAAAGCAAAAACAAGGAAAGCTGAAAATGAAACAAGAGAACACAAACATTCTCCACACCAAGGTAAAGACGTCAGGGGCCTGGATTCTAACGCCTCACTCTCCCTGTGCCTGCTCCCGAGGAGGTGTCTTTCTTTAATCCAAGCTACGTCACCTGCTTCACGCAGTGCCTTGCATGTGCCCGTGATGGTCCTGTTTCCTCTTTCTTCACACTCTTGGGGCTCAATCCCGAGTCCTTCTTGCTTAAATCGGATTAAAATATCAGGTTTGATTTCCGGGGAGCCTGTTATGGGAAAAGATGATTACAGTATGTTTAGAAAAGTTACCACACGGCCTTTATTAATGCATGGGAGATCAGATTTATGCCGTTTTCATAGGCACTGCCACCAGTTCAGAGCGAATAATAAATTGGTGCTGCTTTGCTGATCGTCATCAGAAATCCCTTGTAGCCATATCCTGACCATTTTAACACTGAGGAGGACTACTCCATTCCCCCCGAGAGCCACAAACAGGTATTCTGATGAGCTACAGGAAATGAGAGAGGGGACCCACATGTTTGCTCTCTCATATGGCGTTTTAGGAATGACTGTAGCTACAACCTGAATATCAGCAGTGTGGCTGCATCAGACTTCCAAGAAAACTGGCATAAACTACAAGGAATGGCTCTGGTTATAACCAGCCCCAATCGCCACAGGGCATGTGGTTTTACTTTTCAGTTTTCTTGGGAGGGAAGAGAACTTTTAATCATGAAGCTGAGAAGGGAAGATGTACTCTGCCAGAGCTCCTTAGCCAATCCCATGCCCAGCCCAGAATTGGGGGGAAAAAAACAATCAGTGGCCCAAACAATGCATAGGTAACAAAGGACAAGGAGGAGGCACCAAACTGCAAATGAAAAGCAATAAGGAAACCACCCACTTAGCGGGAGTAAAGACAGTCTCCTAGGCACCTTGGACAGACCCAACAAATCCATCAAATTAAAATGTATTTTTAACCTGCCTTTCCTTCGAAAAGCTCCAAGGGTTCTGCCCGTCTCTGATTTAGACCCAGTCTTCATGGAAAGAAAGCTACACCAGTGAGCTTAAGACCTGTAACTCTCCCCTTCCATTGGAGATATTGTTTTGTGGACCTCCTAAAACGTCCCCAGACTATGATCCACAGAAACAGGAGAGGCCTACAATGGCCTACAATGGCTCCCGATCTCAAGAGAAAGTTAACGCAGTAACAGACATCCCGAGTGTTAATAACCAGTTGGAAGATGGGGGCCAATAACAAATCAGCTACACCTAATACCCCTTAGACCTAAGTAATAAGGAACTCAATAAGGTCCACCCCTCCATTGTGGAGCTGGTCGTTATTAGCTGCTCACACACACAATGAATTAAACACCATCACATCCCCTAGATTAAGATACATGAAATACTAATAAACACATCATACATGAATAATGACTGAAGTGAGTGAGGAAAAAGGAACTGCAGAAATAAGAACTACCATACTGGGTCAGTCTAAGGGTTCATCAAATCCAGTAACCTGTTTCCAGTCCAGGTCACAAATACCTTTTTTTAAAGCCAGCTACGCTAGCTGCCTTTACAACATCATCCGGCAATGAATTCCACAGCTAATTATGTGTTGAGTGAAAAATAATTTTCTCTGATTTGTTTTAAATGTGCTACTTGCCAGCTTCATGGTGTCCCCTAGTTTTTGTATTTTTATGAAAGAGTAAATAACCGATTCACATTTACCCACTCTATTCCACTCATGACTTTATAGACCTCTATCATTCCCCCCCCCCCAGCTCACTATTATACATGTTTATTAGCCCCTTCAAAAAAATGTAGCAGATTTGTAAGGCAAGACTTCCCTTGTGTAAATCCATACTGGCTGTGTCCCATTAAGCCATGCCTTTCTACTTCTATGATTTTGTTCTTGAGAATAGTTTCTAAGATTTTTCCCAGCACTGAAGTCAGGCTCATCAGTCTATAGTTTCCCGGATCACCACTGGAGCCCTTTTTAAAAATCAGCATCACATTTGCCACTTTCCAAACTTCAGGTACAACAGATGATCTTAACAATAGGTTACAAATTACTAGTAAAAAAAAAATCTGCTATTTCATTTTTGTGTTCTTTCAGAACTTTGGCTTGTAAACCATCTGGTCCAGGCAATTTGTTACTCTTTAGTTTGTCAATCTGTCCTATAACATCATCCAGCTTCATCATGATTTGTCTGAATTCTTCCGAATCATCACCATTAAATACATTTCCGACATGGGTATCTCCCCAACATCCTCTTCACTAAACACCAAAGCAAAGAATTCATTTAGACTTTCTGCGATGGCCTTATCTTCCCTTTTAAGCCCTTGATCATCTAATGATTCAACCGACTCCCTCACAGGCTTCCTGCTTTCGATATATTCAAAAACATTTTTATTACTCTTCATCCAGTCAGACCAATCCAGATGAATGTGTTATGCACACCGACCAGCAAATGGAGATAAATCAACAGGTTCGCTGTCGTCACCCCCTTATATGCATTTGTGCTGACCTCAGCCTGCCAGTATCCTCTGTCTCCAACAGGCGATAAACGAGCACCCCGTGCTGTTGAAGAAGGCTGAACGAAGTGGCGCGATTGCTGGGGCAGCTCCTGTGGTCAAAGACCAGTGCTCCCTCACCCAGTTGAGTGTCGCTGGGGGACAGGCTTGGCTATAAGTGACAGAATTTTCTCCCTCCCTCAGCCTGAGCATGGCCTGGGCCAGGGATTCCAGTCTTGCCTATTTTTTGAGGGATTGCTCCCGCCCCTCCTCCTGCTCTGATCTAATTCCGGGTGGATATGAAATAACCAGGGATTTCTCTATCTACCACAGCAAAGTATGGATAAAGGAATGTGCTCTGCAGGGCTGAGGCCCACTGAAGGAATAGCTTGCTTGAAAACTATTCAGAACCGGTGTAGTGGGTTCTGGGGGGGAGGATCCAGCGATGTGGGGCCCTGTGGTCTGCGGTTCCCCACTGGGAAAGGCTCTGGTTTGGGGACAGTGGCCATTTTGGATGTGCCGGGGCTGAGAAGGAGCTGGAAGGCCATCTCTCAGTCCCATGGTGTGGAAGCTGAACGAACGCCTATATGACAATGGCTGACCATAGTGAAGGCGTCCAGAAGGAATCGGATACTCACCTGTCACAGGAGGGGGAATCTCTGATTCAGGAGGGTCCATGAAGGGCAGATCTTCCTCTTGTTTAACGCTCAGTGAAAACACAGACGTTACGATGGGAAGGCCTGGGATGAGAAAACAAACCTGGCTAGAAGGAGTCACCCAGGACCTGCTAATGTTATATTAGGAAAGGGATTTTAGGTCTCCAAATGTGATGTGAAAATGCAGAGCCCTTTAAATGCAGAACATTTACTTACTAATGGGGGGGTCCTTCATGGTTTCTTTTCCCTCCCGCTCACAGCGTTGAGGGAAATATTTCTCCTCTTCCTTTTTAATCTTGAATATTACATCAGGATTCAGAATTGAATAACCTGTCAATAAGGACAGAAGAATTACATTAAACTTGCACGTGTAGAAACCCTTCAAGGTGTTCCATCTCTTGGCTGTTATGAAGGAGCAGTGCGAGTGCGTGAACGTCCTTACTCCGGGGGGAATTCTGAACACAACAGTTTACAAGTCTGTGCAAAAGAAGAAACATTTTCTGCATCACATTTCAAAAATCTGAATACTATACTTCTCAAAAGAATCACTGCCTTTGAGTAGTACTTAATGTAACCTTCAAAGCAGAAAAAGGTTCTTAGTCAAAGATGTAAACTTCTGAAGGCTTTTGGTGCAGAAGTCTCCCGAGAGGACAGCAATAGGGCTCCAGACCTAGGGGTCTGGGGGATCTTAACTTTAGCAAACCAAACAGCACTGGCGGTGCCTTCGGTGAAAGCAGTGATCCTACCTGCGCTGATAGCCAAATGAAAATCCCTCAAATCCAGACGACCTCACTCTAAGGCATTAGATCACTCACCCCCTCCCCCACCCCACGCTTTCTCTCTCACCCCTTCCAACAATTCACCCCTGCCCCTCCTACATTAACTCCACTTCCTCCCCAGCTCCTCCTTTCCAACCCTTATCCCGTCTCAGCCACTCCTCTCCCTACTTGACCCCTCCAAAACTCTCACCCCTTCCTCACCTCCAGCAGGGCTTTGTCCCTGCACGTTTCCCACCGATTCCAAAAAATAAATCTAATTCCTCTTACTCTCCCCCAGGATCACATTAGCTTTCTTTAGCCTTGATCACGTCCTCCGGCTACGGATTCCACAGCTTGAGAATGCGCCGAGTGAACAAGTAGTGTCTACGATGAGTTTTTAATCTGCTGGTTGTTAGATTCATGGAGTGTCCTCTTATTTACCCTCTGAAATACTAAGACAGTCTTTTATTTACCCGTTGCACCCCACTCATGGTTTTATAAACTTCTATCACGTCCCCTCTCAGCCGTCGCTTTTCCAGGCTGAAGAGCCCTGGCTGTGTAGCCTCTCATCATAGGAGAGATGTTCCATCCCCTGTATCATTTTTAGCTCCCTCCTCTGCACCATTTCTAGTGCCGCTCTGCCTTTCTTGAGATGGGGCGACCAGAACTGCCCACCATACTCAAGGTGTGGTCACACCTTGGCTCGATCCAGAGGGAATATGATATTTTCCGTTTTATTCTCCATCCCCTTTCGTATCAGTCCTAACATTCTATTTGCTTTTACGATCGTCGCTGTGCACCGAGCTGAGGATTTTAACGTATTGTCCACAAGGACTCCAAGGTCCTTTTCTTGGATGGTGACTCTCAAAACAGAACTCAACGGGCTTATGTGCGGGTGATAACAGAACAGGAAGATTTACCCCATGATATGAGGAAGCCGTGAATCTCCTTGATGACCTTCTTGTACAGCTCCTTCTGCCGTTCTCCCAGAATGCCCCACTCCGCTTCCCAGAAATAAGCAGCGACGTCACTGAATGTGATCGATGCCTGGAACAGCAAACAGGACACCCTCAGCCCCTCTCCCTCCAGCATGAGGCCATTCTTGTTAGAAGACAGAATATCAAATGTCTATAAATGAATAGATAAATAATACACCTTGGTATATGGCTTCTGTCAGTGAAATCAGCTGATTATAGCCTGTTCTCTTAC
The DNA here is from genome assembly GCF_901001135.1 of Rhinatrema bivittatum. Classification (NCBI taxonomy): domain Eukaryota; kingdom Metazoa; phylum Chordata; class Amphibia; order Gymnophiona; family Rhinatrematidae; genus Rhinatrema; species Rhinatrema bivittatum. Next base: position 27,720,464 of record NC_042633.1, on the reverse strand, counting down.
ATAGCCGGTATTTTGCATAGATTACCAATCACCAGAACAAAACTGGAAGTCTCTGACTGGGTGCTGACTGGTTCAGCAGGAGAAGGAAGCTTCAGCTCAAACTAGTGGAGAGAGGAGGAAAAAGCAGCAGCATTTGGGCAGAGATAGTAAGGACAGAGACTGATGGGTTGGTGGCTGAAGGCAAGAAAAGAGAGAGTGCTGGGGTTTGGAGAGAAAGAGAGAGTGGGCTTATGTGTGTAAGTCTATGTGAGAAGAACATACACAGACTGTGAGAGTGCGTGTATGCTTGTGAGAGAGAGTGTGCATATCAGAGTCTGCTGGGACAGAAAGGCAGTCTGCAGGTCCGTCTCTGTCCTGCTGATCTCAGGGGGAGCAGAACTCAAACCTCCCCAGGGATGGAAAGATCTCTGCCCTGTGTCGTCAGGAGGGGAGGGTGGAAGAGCTGCACAGGGAAAAGTTTCCCTTTAAGTGCGGGTGTCCTGTATACAGGGGGAGAGAGAAGAATCTCTTACCTGATCACAAGCCAGGGCAGACATTTCCCACTGAATTCTGCAGCTGCGGGTGGGATTCAGGCTGGAGATTTCCCTGTTCCTGCTCAGAGGCTGAGAAAGATGAATAGGAGAGGAGGGGGCGGGGCTGATTCCTGAGGGTCTCAGATAAACTCCCTCCTCTGCCCGTCTGCAGATCTGGGGCTTGCAGGGATTTTCAGGTTTCTGCTTTTTTTTCCTGAATATTTTCTATTCCGGCCCTTCAGATATAAATAAGCCGGTGGGGACGTGGGGGCAGGGGCTGTCCTCGCAGGCCTCTAGAGGAAGAGACACAACTAAGCATGCGCAAAGCTGCCCTGCTGAGGGATCCTGCCTCCTTAAGGTGGATGTGGGGAGATGACAAATAGCTGCAGAGTGTCCGAGACAGGAGCAACAAGTCAGGGACCCGGTTTAATTTGATTGTATCAGGAACCTCTAATTTTCCTGGATTTAGGGAAATCATTTTGAAGTAGCAGAGAGACCTACTCCAAAATGAGGCTAACAAAGAGCAGTGGGAGAGAGTCTGCCTCAGTCTCTGCCAGGTGCACTTCCTGTCTGTCATGGAGACGCTTATGGATAGGATCACAAAGTCATGCACTCAGTTTCTGTCTCGCTCTGTTTTCTACACTCTCTCCTACACACACCCAGTCTCTCTCTCTCTCTCTGTGGCACACATTGTTTCTCCCTGGCTCACTCACACAGATGTTGTTTGCCTTTAACATGCACTATTTTGCCCGTGTAAGCTTTATTGTCTTTTAAAATACGTTAAGTAAATTTTGTGCATGTTATTTTAATTATTTGCATGCTATTCCTGGTTTTTGCCCAGACATGCAGTGAAGGCGGAAAAGAATTTGACTGGAAAGACCTAGAAGGAGAGGCTGAAGAATCTGAATATGGACAGCCTGGAGAAGAGGAGGTGCAGGGGAGATAGGATACAGCCCTTCAGATACCTGAAAGGTTTGAATGATGCGTGAACGTCGAACCTTTTCCGTTGGAAAGCAAAGACTAGAACTAGGGGTCACGATATGAAACTTCGGATGGGACGACCCAGAACCAACATCAGGAAATATTTCTTCACAGATAGGGATGCAAAGAAGCAGGGTATAAGAGCTATTGTTCATCCCCACATACTGGAACTCTTGGACTCAGATGAAAGCTATCCAGTAGGGAGAAGGCGTTGAATACAGACCGAGAGGAGTTGTGCAGAAAGGATCCGTCTCTACTATCTTCTTCCTATGTGCCCCTGGATGCCGAGTAAAGGATCCGTCTCACCCAGGGGTTACACAAGGATGAAACCTTGTATACGATTTCGGAAGTCGACAATATCCAAGAAAGACTTTAAGTGCTGAATTAATTTTACCTTAAAGTACCCTGTCGATAGGACCAGACGTAATTGCTGGGAGTAAGTTAATTTAGAATCAAACAGAAAACCAAGATTGCAAACATATTCTGAAAATTTAATGTGCTCGCCATTAAGATTTAAATTAATTAAATTGTTTGGTCTATTCTTCTGGATATCAAAAGGGCTTCAGATTTGATTATAGTCAAGTCAAACCATTGGCAGCCGTCTATTTGACTATTGCGTCTAAGCATGAATTCATTTGAGAAATAGTTGTTGCTACATCAGATGAGACAGGGAAATACAATTGAATATCATCTGCATAGCATTGAAAGTTAACATGAAATGAATCTAACAAATCACACAAAGGCAAAAGATAAATATTAAACAGAGCAGAGGACCCTGGGGCACTCCAGCCTTCAGGGAAAACCATGCTGAACGAGAGAGACCAATTTTGACTTGTTAACACAAGCATACGTAGAATTGAAACCGCTACAATACAACACCACCGATATTTAATTCTTTCAATCTGGTAATGAGACTGGAATGATTAACTGAATCAAAGGCAGATGATACATCCAAATAGATTGCGATGGAAGCATTGCCAAAGTCCATAATATGTAATAAAAGGTTGTTTATTGAGACTAGAAGGGCCTCAGTACTATGGTAGTGTCTGAAACCACATTGCTTACCGTATAATATATATTCTCGGTTTGAAGAAAGCTGCTTAGTTGTGAGTAAACTGCTTTTTCTAATAGTTTCCCCAGAGAAAGTAAATTGGAGATTGGTCTAAAGCTGGTTGGTTTGTCAATAGACAGTTTGCCTTTCTTTTCAACTGGGTGAATTACGGATTGTTTCAAAACTTGTGGCATGATCCTTTCAGATAGGGATAAGTTGAGCAATGTGGTTAATAGGGCTACAAGCTCATTTTTTAGCTTATCAAAGAGTCTAGTTGGACATGGATTTAGAGCACAACAGGAATTTCTTTTGCTGTGATAACATGTCTTTCATTTCTGTGCTAGAGACGTACTCAAAGATATTCCATGGTGTTGTAAGATCTGGAACAAGATATATTACTAATCAACAATAAAGAAGCAAAAACCCTCTCCAATTAATACTCAATACGAAAAAGAAGAGGAAAAAGGATATAAATCCAATGTATATCTCATATAGACCAAAATAATTTAGAACAACTTATACAACAGCTGATGACAATATCATCAATGATTGCCTCAAGATATCTCTCTGCAGCCTCTCGCCACTCAATGGGCCGCAAGCCGTAATCGGTCAATGAAGCAATAAGTTATTTGTAATCATTTACTGTCATCATGCTGTAAAAACTATACAAAAAACTATACAAAAAATTATACAAATTTTTTTTTATAATTTTCTTTATAAAAATTTTTTTGTATAGTTTTTACAGCATGATGACAGTAAATGATTACAAATAACTTATTGCTTCATTGACCGATTACGGCTTGCGGCCCATTGAGTGGCGAGAGGCTGCAGAGAGATATCTTGAGGCAATCATTGATGATATTGTCATCAGCTGTTGTATAAGTTGTTCTAAATTATTTTGGTCTATATGAGATATACACAAGATATATTACTGACAGAGTTCGAGGAACAATGATTAGTTAGAAGATTGTCAGCTTTGTCTTTAAGATAATCCCGCCACGGCCCCTTTAAAGTCAGCAAAGGTGCGCGCGCACCTAAGGCGAGCAGGCAGGAACTAGGAGATGTTGGCGTCTCCCCTCGACACACGTGGGAAGACCCGACTGGGACCGGAGGAGGTCGCGGAGCTGCTGGAGGAGCCTGGGAGCGTAGCAGGAGTGCGGGCACGTAGGCGACTGCCTACTGCTGCCAAGGAGGAAGGACCAGGTCCGGGACCTGGGCATTAGGGGTGAGTGGAGCCGGCCGCGGGCCTGCCGCGGCCGGGAAATGCAACAAATTCAAAACAAAAGTGAGATTTCACAGTTAAAAGTTTGTAACGTATATGTCGTAACTTGATAAACTGTTGACTTTTGTGCTTGGTACATTTTTATTTGAATATAGTTTAAATATTGATTAAAAATAAACAATGTGAATGGTTTTCAGTTAAAAATTGACTTTTTTTTTTTTGCATAATCAGAGGTGTGAATTTTTATGCTAAATTATGCAAGTTTGTCACAAAATTATCACAGAATCTTGGAAAATCTGCCACAAGAAACGGGCATGGATCAAATGCTTACTTAACAGCATCAACAGACCTAAATACTCAATGAGTGCTGTAGTGTGGAAGTGTACAGTGTGAGGAGGGGGGCCCCTTGCTTACCGTATCAAGATTGCCTGGACACTAGGGAACCGGACGCTTCAGCCCATAGGCAGATGCGGATCTGTTGGAGAGCACCAAGAATTCCCCAGAGCAAGAAAACAGAGCATAGGAACTACAACTCCCATTACAGATCAGGATTGGAACATCCAATGGAGCTCCGGGGGCATGGCCTCTGGATATAAGGAGGGTGGAGTTTCCGTACAATGGATAAGCTATATCTGGCTAAGTTACTTAGCCAGCTTGCCTTTAAATATCTACCCCAGACATGTCAGAGAGTGGTTATTTTATTTATATTTCTAATTTCCAGCTCTCTACTCCCCCAAACATCCTCCCCTCAAAACCTCATCCCCACAACTCAATTCCCCCTAGAAAATGTACACACAACCCCCTCCCCTAATAGAATATCATCCCTGCAGCTCAGCTCCCCTCAGAAAACAATGACACAAGTCCTCTTCCCCAGAAAATCTTCCTCTCACAGTACAAACATGTCTGTCTGGTTTTCAGGATATCCAAAAAAAATAAAAAATATTTTATATAAATATATATATATATATATATATATATACCCACACACACTATACCAAATGCATATGCATTGTGGATGTCCTGAAAACCAGATTTCTTTCTGGCATTGCAGGACATCCTCAGGGCTGCTAACTTTACTTCCCTCTCATTGCACTATCTCTAGAGATCCACCTTAAGGCGGAGGGATTCTCCCCCTTTTCCCCAGCCTGACCTCAGCTGGTGGGCTGTGCACATGCGCAGTACGGGGGGGGGGGGGGGGCTTGTGTTTCTGTGTCAGAGAGGACTGGAGATGCCTTATCTGACCAGGAACAGGGGAATTTCCCGCTGCAGAATTCAGAGGGGAAACAGGGGGTGCACCAAGCACTCCAGCTCCAAGTAATTAGAGAAAACTTAAGCGCGACCAAAAGAACCCAAGGGCTCTTTCTCTTATGCTTGCAGGACTGGAAGGAGCAGGAAAGTCTCTGAATCAAAGGGAAACTTTTTGCCTGCCTAGGACTGGAAATTCCTGCAAGCCTCAGATCTGCAGAGGGGGAGAGGAGGGAGATTATCTGAGATCCCCAGGAATCAGCTGCGCATCCTCCTCTCCTGTTCACCATTCTCAGCCTCTGAGCAGGAACGGGGAACTCTCCAGCCTGAATCCCTCCCCGCAGCTGCAGAATTCAGAGGGAAATGTCTGCCCTGCTCTCTGATCCGGTAAGAGATTCTTCTCTCTCCCTCTGTATACAGGACACACGCACTTAAAGGGAAACTTTTCCCTGTGCAGCTCCTGCAGCCTCCCTTCCTCACAGCACAGGGCAAAGATCTTTACCTACAAGGGAAGGTTTGAGTTCTGCTCCCCCCTGAGATCAGCAGACTTTATCTGAGACCCCCAGGAATCAGCCGCACCCCCTCCTCTCCTATTCATCTTTCTCAGCCTCTGAGCTGGAACAGGGAAATCTCCAGCCTGAATCCCTCCCGCAGCTGCAGAATTCAGAGGGAAATGTCTGCCCTGCTCTCTGATCCGGTAAGAGATTCTTCTCTCTCCCCTTGTATACAGGACACCCGCACTTAAAGGGAAACCTTTCCCTGTGCAGCTCCTGCAGCCTCCCCTCCTCACAGCACAGGGCAAAGATCTTTCCACCCCTGTAGGCTTGACAAAAACAGATGTTTCCAAACCATTCCCCACCCATTGGACAACCATGTCCAGAAATGTTATACGTCTACTACTATGTATTGTAAACTTCAAATTCCCATCCAATAAATTTATCCAATGACTAAATACAGTAAGTTGCTGCTCATTCCCACACCAAATCCAAAAAAAGGTCATCGATGAACCTCTTCCACAAAATCACATACTGGAAAGTCAGGGCAGGATAAATATAAGACTCTTCAAAAGCCACCATATAAAGACAGGCGACAGAGGGGGCAACCGGGAACCCCATAGGGATGGGTGGGGAATGGTTTGGAAACAGAAATTCGATATTGCATTTTGATAGTTTCCATCCTAAAAGATTACGTGAAAGTATCCCCATCAGCCAGTTTTTACGTTATCGAAGAGTATGTTCCACGATGTCGGAATATAGACATAAAGCCCAGGAACTTATGGTAAAATTTAGACATCGTGGATATCCTAAAGGATGTATTTGTAAAGCCTTTAAACGAGGTCTATATGCTGATCGGGAAAATTTGTTGATTAAATCTGAGCGTTCAAGACTTGACAGAACAGTATGTTGCATTCCCTACTCATCCAGGAGTATGAATATTAGAGATATCATTTTGAAGTATTGGCCTATGTTGAAGGGGGTCCCTGGTTGCATTGAGAAACCAGTTTTTGTATTCAAGAAAGGGAAAAACATACGGACAATAGATGAAGTGGTTATGATGCATCAGAGGTACTAAGTAGGGGGCCGTGATGACGTACGTCGTACATTGCTGGGTAGCCCTTTATGCGCTGAGAGCGTGGGGATGCACAGGCAATGGTGCTGCGTGTAGAGTGGTGAATGATTAATATCAGGTGAGTTGTATGGATGCGTGTCTGGGCGTGGTATGAATGGTGAGTGGTGATTGGTGTTGAGATCTTTTGAGAAGGCAGCTGGAGTATGGTTAGAGTGCTCCTGGTTGGATTAGCTCGTGAGGAGAGACGGATTGGAGAAACTCCCTACAAGTGAAGCTGTTCGTACATGGTTATCTGGTGAAGATTTTGAGGTCTGGGAAACATCGGGTTCAAGCTTTGTCTGCGTGTTGTGAGTAGAGAATCTTTGGAAGTGTTGGACTGTTGGGAATTTGAGAGTATATTTAAGAATACTATGGCTCTATGTTTTAGGATAAGGATACAGAAGTATTTCAAAAAATTGGTGGTAAAGCTGGAATGGAGCTGGGTGAAGTGGTTTGAATAGGTGGGTAGCATGCCCCTTTATTATATCTGCGAGTAGTGGTTTGAAAAGTTAAGAAGTATTAGGTATATATTAAGATGTAATGTGGATTTGTTATTTGTGAAATTACGAGAGACTGATTTGACGGGGATTTGTGGATATAGACGGGATGTTTTGAAGTTAGTAAGTATGATCCTAAAGGGTATATTGGGAGAGGGGTGGTTTTGGAAATGAGTAAGGAAGTTATTAATATATGTGTATATTTTAGGTACTCAGTCGTGAATAGGAATATCTTCCCCCGAGGAGATTAAGTGTGTTAAAGGTTTCCCCTGAAGAAGCCCTGGTAGGGTGAAACAAGGCACCTTGTTGGGGTGAACATCATTGGAACGGGGTGAATGTTGAAAAATATTTTGGCAATAGTGAAATGGTTAGTGTATTAAATGTCTAAACAGCGAGTGAGTATTGAAATACATTTTGTATTTTATGGGGGGGGGTAATTAGGTTTTTATGAGTAAGTGTGAATGTGGATATGGGATATTAAAGGGATAGGGTTAGGAGATGTTTGTATTATAACATATATGAACTGTGTAATTTGAATATGATATTTCCACAAACATAAGAAGGATGAGGATGTTCATTATGTTTGATTAAATTGTATATTATATATATATTGTGTTAAGAGGAATAAGTGCAATATAAAACATAATACAAATTAAATAAATTATGTTTTTTGTATGGAATTATACATATGTTGTTGTATGCAATGAATTTGTTTTAGAAATTTATGACAGCGACAATTATTGATTCCCATTGTGTGGTGATGCTGTAATTATTGGGGGGATCTGGGATATCTCTCGTAGTATTGTGCCAGATTAGGTTACGTGTAGAACAGGTGATAGCCACTACCTATGTCTTTGGGGAATTAACCATCAAAGCCATCCTGCAAAAAGGCCAAGATGGGTAGCACAGACGTTTTCCTCACAATCAGTTCCCTTGCAGTGCATCATACCTCTTGTCACTGTCCAGAGAAAGTGCCAATGCTGGCACTCAGGAAGCACAGGACCCGCCCCGCTTAGCACACTCAGCAGACCCTGCCATGTCCCCCAAATGAAACAGCATTCACTCCTCTCCTCAAGATGGCTGACTGCTGAGAGACTGCTCTGCTCAGTGCTCCCTCCGGTCGCTTCAAAATCTCTCAACTTTCTTAGCTGGCATGGAGGAGGAAAAGACAGCCATCCTAATTAGGAGAGTAAGAGAGAGTCAGAAGGGCTGACGCACTGGTAATCCCCCTAAGCAGGAACATTTCACAGCCCCCTGGAAGCCCCTCAGCTATAAGAGTAGTTCCAACCAAGGGAGGCTCAGACCAAACTGACCTGCTGCCTCAGGAGCAGCCTCTCCTCTTCCAAATCACCTGACCAGGCCTATTTGAACTCACAGCATGGGATACATCTGAACCGTCTGCTGGAGACAGAGAATACAGGCAAGCTGAGACGGCATAGGATCCTAAATAGCAAATCTGTTTTCTGTCTCCATCTGCTGGTAGAGGACCATAAAGTATTTGCTATATATTATGTAGTTTTATGTCCCAAGGAATACCCAATCCATCTCAAATGCTTAATAGGAGGTACAGTAATCATGAAAGGTTAAGAACCTTTGCTATAATCTCCTGGCGAGCTGATCTCACTGACAGAGGCCATGTATCAAAGATTATTATATGCACATTATAATGAATTTGGAGGGAGAGAAACTGAGCGTGTCCTGTTTGCTGTTCCAGGCATCTGTCACATTCAGTGACGTCGCTGCTTATTTCTGGGAAGTGGAGTGGGGCATTCTGGGAGAATGGCAGAAGGAGCTGTACAAGAAGGTCATCAAGGAGATTCACGGCATCCTCACGTCACGGGGTAAATCTGTCTTTTCTATCATCTACTTCCCACAGACACATTGCAGGATGGCTGCTGCCATTTTATCAGGGTTGGGAAAATGCCAGGTCCTAGGTCCTATGAGCACCTAAAATTTAGGACCTGGCTTCTGATCTCATCTGAAGTCCAACAGGAGCTGCTGTCGCTCTCCAGGGTCCAGTGACAAACACCACTACCGCAAGCCTGACAAAAGATGCTGCTCTGGGCTGTGTGATAAAACCTCTATGTTCAGCTGGGCTTGAATGAAGCCTCTAGCTTGCATTTGTCTCTATAACCAAAGCTGGCCCAGGAGAACAGAAAGGAGGATTTACCTCTCTGTCTCCCACCTGAGAACCACAACTTCTGCGAAAGGGCCTGATATGTTAGCTCTACGATAGACAGCTATACTGTACAGCTTGTAACCCCTCCAGATGGTAACCAGGTGGCAAAGGTCAAACATCCCTTCTCTCCTTCTCACTGGTCCCTAGCTTGAGGAATCTTTATGACCCAGGGCTTGGATTTTCCTTCTCAAATGCTCCTAATGTGAAACCTGGCCGCCTCCTCTCCAGGAGGGCACATGCTTGCAGCGAAGACCTGACACCTGCAATATCTCCACCTAGGAGAGTCACAAAGAGAAGTGACTACAACAAAAGTCCTCCAGAATTTAATCTTAAACAAGTGGCAGCCGGTGACTGTCTCTTTTCAACAAGCTTTGGTGGGCAAATACACACATGAAGATTCATAGCCAATGACGCACACACAGACATAGCTAACGACACACACAAACCTCCATCAGAAGTGGAAACAGATGAACCCCCCCCCAGGAGCTCTACAAGTATAGTTTAAAACGTACATTTGCTATTTTTGTTGACAGGTTATTCAATTCTTAATCCTGATGTAATATTCAAGATTAAAAAGGAAGAGGAGAAATATTTCACTCAACGCTGTGAGCGGGAGGGAAAAGAACCCATGAAGGACCCCCCCATTAGTAAGTAAATGTTCTGCATTTAAAGGGCTCTGCATTTTCAGATCACATTTGGAGACCTAAAATCCCTTTCCTAATATAACATTAGCAGGTCCTGTGTGACTCCTTCTAGCCAGGTTTGTTTTCTCATCCCAGGCCTTCCCATCGTAACGTCTGTGTTCTCACTGAGCGTTAAACAAGAGGAAGATCTGCCCTTCATGGACCCTCCTGAATCAGAGATTCCCCCTCCTGTAACAGGCGAGTATCCGATTCCTCCTGGACGCCTTCACTAAGGTCAGCCGGTGCCATTTAGGAATTCAGCACAGGGAGGGTAAGAGTCCATCATCCTATCACTTAAACAGCGCTACTCAACATGTGCAGTGCTGTACCAAACCGTATAAGAGACAGTCCCTGGTCAGTAGCACTTACAAACATACATGGCAAAAGAGATTTGGGGAATGTCATTTAATAAGAAAATGGTTAAAATCAATAAGGGCTGTAAGGGAGATAATCAGGGGTTAAGATTTAAACGCAGCCTCAAAAAGGTGGGGTTTTAGACTGGAATTGAATAAGACAAGAGAGAGAGTGTGACGCACCCACTCAGGAAGCCCTAGTATACAGTGGAAAGCTTGGAGTTGGGAGTTGGCATGCAGAGGAGTGACCTGCCTGATGATCAGCGTTCAGGAGGGGAAGAGATAAGAGAGGAGGCTGAGCTGCCTGTGGAAATGGATAGGGAGACCTCATAGTGAGGTGAGAAGAGGGGTTCCTTATCATGCCCTAGAGCAGTCCAGCTGCATGGGTGTTTCCCCCACCCCTACCAGCAGATGGAGACAGAGAAGTAAAGCTTTTGCTGTACGGTATATGCTGGATGCAGTCCTCTGTATTCTCTGTCTCCAGCAGGAATCGGTAGAAGTGCAAACCCTGCATTTGGGCTGAAGAAGAGACAACCTAGGGATGTCAGGCTTCATCTTAGGAATGAGCAAGCAGTGGCCCTTGGAGTGGCCTTGGGCATCCAAATTATCCCTGACAACTGAAAAGCAGGCTGTTAATACAAACAAAAACCACCCTTTGAAATGTCTGTATGCCAATGCCAGAAGTCTAAGAAGGAAGATGTAGAGTGTACAGCACTGAATAAAGAGGTAGATATAATTGGCAGCTCAGAGACATGGTGGAAGGAGGACAACCGATGGGACAGTGCTATACCGGGGTACAAATTATATCGCAATGACAGAGAGGAGCATTTTGGAGGCGGGGTGGCGCTTTATGTCTGGGATGGCATAGAGTCCAACAGGATAAACATCCTGCATGAGACTAAATGTACAATTGAATCTTTATGGGTAGAAATCCCTTGTGTGTTGGGGAAGAGTATAGTGCTAGGAGTATACTACCATCCACCTGGCCAAAATAGTGAGATGGACAGTGAAATGCTAAGAGAAACTAGGAAAGCTAACCAAACTGGTAGTGCAGTAATAAGGAGAGACTTCAATTACCCCAATATTGACTGGGTAAATGTTACATCAGGACATGGTAGAGACAAAGTTCCTGGCTGGAATAAATGACCGCTTTATGGAGCTATTTGTTCAGTAACTGACGAGAGAGGGAGCTATTTTAGATTTAATTCTTGGTGGAGCACAGGATTTGGTGAGAGAGGTAACGGTGGTGGGGCCACTTGGCAACAGTGATCACAACATGATCAAATTTGAGTTAATAACTGGAAAAGGGATGATAAGTAAATCTACAGTTCTAGCACTAAAAGTTCAAAAGGGAAACTGATGAAATGAGGAAAATAATTAGAAAAAAAAACCTGAAAGGTGCAGAAGCAAAGTTTAACAGGCCGATGTAATATCGGCGTGGGTTAAACAGGCGATCATAACTGAGCACTCCTTCCCTTAATGCGCGCCGAACCACCTCTCCTGGGCACCCTCTTTATTTACTCTTTCAGATAACAGAAGGACTAGGTGGCACTCCATGAAGTTAGAAAGTAGCACATTTAAAACTAATCAGAGAAAATTATTTTTCATTCAACGCACAATTAAGCTCTGGAATTCATTGCCAGAGGATGTGGTTAAGGCAGTTAGTGTAGGTGGGTTTATAAAAGGTTTGGATAAGTTCCTGTCCATAAACTGCTATTAATCAAGTTGACCTAGGGAATAGCCACTGCTTATTACCAGCATTAGTACCATGGGATTTATTTATTGTTTGGGTATTTGCCAGATACTTGTATCCTGGATTGGCCACTGTTGGAGACAGGATGCAGGGCTTGATGGACCCTCGGTCTGTCCCAGTATGGCCATTAGTTATCTCATACTTAATCCAGCACCCAGCCCCCCTTCTATGGCTTACCACCAGGCTTGATTTCTGCTGATGATCAGCACAGCAGTACCCCTCTGTCCTTAGCTCTATACTTGTGGCAGCACCTGGGAACACAGCATAATTCTGAGCTCACTTGCACCGATAATAAAGGCTGTGGGGTTATTTTTCTAAATATATTGTAACCCTTTTTTCCCCCATAACAGATTCCCCCAATGTCAAACCAGACATTTTAATCCGATTTAAGGAAGAGGGCTTCAGGACGGAGCCCCGGGGATGTGAGGAAAAAGACAACCTAGTGATCACGTGCGCACGTGAGGAACTGCACGAAGCAGGTGATGCAGCCTGGAATAAAAGCGAGTGATGGGCTGACCCAAATACTTATTACAAGAAAGATGCATTCTCTGGACGAGACACAGTGAGGCGGTGTTAGAATCAAGAACTTGGCCTTCTAACCTTTGCTGGCTGGACGATGTGTTCTGTTTCCATTATTTCAGATATTTTTTCCTTTCATTTTCGGGACTCACCTTGTTTTGTTCCCTTCATTCTCCCTTCACCATTTTCCCAGAGCCTGTCTCTCTTCCCATAGGTGGCAACTCCTCTCCCCTCTGAAATCTGCGTTTTCTTCTCGCCCCCTTTCATTCTTCCTTCCCTCATTCTGACCTCTCTCAGTGCCCACCTTTCCTTCCTCCCTCCCTCCCTGCAGCTTGTGTGGGCCGGGCGGTGCTGGCAGCCAGAGAGAGGCGGGCAGGGTGGCCCTGCTGGGAGAGGCGGAGGAAGGGAGATAGGGTGGTCCCCCACTGGGAGCAGCAGGAGGGGAGGAGACAGAGAGGTCAACATTGGAAATGGCAAGCGGGAGAACAGCGAAATGCCTGTGAAAAATAAAACGCTGTCAGCTGCCCTCTAAAAGTGCAGGAACAGGAAATCTGAAGTCCATCGGGTAAGCCGGTCCCGCTACAGAGGATGATCTCTCCCGAGTGTCATGGAAACAAGCAAGGCGCAGCGAGGGAATGTCCGGTAGAATGCGATCCGCTGATCTGAGCGGTGCACGGACACATCGGGGCGCCTCGTGGCTGACGTGCTCGGCATTACCAAACTCGCAATCACTGGACTCTCCCTTTTACAGGGAGCCAGTGCAGAGAGTGTGCAAAACTGGAGTTACGGGAGCAGATAGCCAACGAGCAATTTTCAAAAGCCCCCCGACACCGGTAAAACTACATTTACATTTGAAAATCCCGCCCCCATAAAATATATTAAACATTTTAAGGTGAATTTTCACAGAACCGTGTGCATACAAATCAGAACATACACATGTAAATAGCCTCTACTTGCACCTCAAAATGCACATGCAGGAAGGGTATGGGAGTACATTTGCGCCTGCAGATCAATTGCAGGAACTGGTAGACTAATTCGGAGAGCTGGCATGTTAGAAAATCTCCCGACTTATGCTCATAAGAACTGACTTATGGGGGGGGGGGGGGATAAATGTGTGTAAAAATCTCCATGCATATATTTTTAACATTAGACGTAAAAGTATGCAAGTAGAGCAGTTGCGCACTACTCATCTGGGAAAATTCCTATTTATCCGGCTAGATCTTGAAAGCAGCACTTATCCGGGCAAGTTCTGATTTATCCGGCTACGTAGCAGCATAGTTGCAACTTATCTGGCTAAGTCTTCAAACGCCACTGATCCGGCTAAGTCAGATAGCCAGATAAGTCTAAAAAGCACTACTTATCCGGCTATCTGCCTCAGCCCGATCAGTGGCGTTTGAAGACTTAGCCAGCTAAGTAGCAGGCTATGCGCGTGTCTTATAAAATCCAGCATACTTTTGTTTGCGCCTGGTGCGCAATCTAACTGGCAACCGCAGTCCACATTCTGAACCTGCGCACAACAGAACCCAAGAACGGACACCACGGGCCCAGTGAGAGCCACACAGCAAAAAACAGGAGACCCAGTCACCACCTTCTTCCACTCCCGTACCACAACAAAAACCCATCAGTCAACAATTTTACATACTGAAGTGCTGCGAGGACTCAACTTTCATTAGAACGATTCTGCACACACAATACCCCAACCACAAACGGGTGAGAAAACAAAAGGGCATATCCATAATCATCTAATCAATCCACACCCATCTAGACATAAGAACTGCCATACTGGGTCAGACCATGGGCTCATCAAGCCCAGCATCCTGTTTCCAGCAGCGGCCAATCCAGGCCACAAGTTCCTGGCAGGATCCCAAATAGTAGATAGATCCCATGCTACTTACTCCCAGGGATAAGCATTGGCTTCCCTCAAGTCTACTTCATTAATAGCAGTTTATGGACTTTTCCTCCAGAAACTTGTCCACACATTTTTTAAACCCAGCTACACTAACTGCCTTAACCACTTTCAGAGCTTAATTGTGTGTTGAGTGAAAAAGAATTTTCTCCGATTAGTCTTAAATGTGCTACTTGCTAACTTCATGGAATGCCCCCTAGTCCTTCTATTATCTGAGAGAGTAAATAAGCAATTCACATTTACCCGTTCTATGCCACTCATGATTTTAGAGACCTCTATCATATCCCCCCCTCAGCCGTCTCTTCTCCAAGCTTGGCCTTCATGGACACTCGGTCTGGCCCAGTATGGCAAGTCTTATGTTCTTCAGGTCATTCAAATTTGTTGTTGAATTGTTACATCATTACTGGTTGGATAAGACAATTTGTAATGAGCATTTGGAGCCTTACCTGAGATCACATAGCCGAAAGCTGCTGCCGATGCTGCATGGTCCCTTCAGTCCCATCAGGTAAAAGGAAAACATTGAAACGGTGCCCTTCGCCGAGCCTTTCTGTAAGATCTTGAGTGCATGCAGATATCGAAAACGGAAGCCCCTTGGGTCTGAAACAAACGGGAAATCATTGAAAATGTTAAGTCCAGAAGCTTTGTAAGAAAAGATTGTAAATACTCAATAGGGTCCAAACCTTCTGGAATGCCCGAGTTGTTTGTACAAGATCCCATTTCAAAATCACAACTTTTTTTCTTTTTTTTTTTAATTTGCCGCTGCAATCCAGAAATTAGATGCAAATTTGTCACCATCTGCCATTGGCGTGCCCCAGCCTTTGATTGCACGATAGAAAGCCCTGGGTCCTCAAGCTGCAGTTTTCGTGGCCCAGGTATTGTGGGAAACTGTGTGTGTGCTCCCTGTCTTGGTCCTTTTTCATCGTTATGGTGGGTCCTTAACTCCTTCCACCGGGATACTTACATTTTCAGGGCTCCCAGCATTGCCATCATCTCACTTTCACCCAAGGGTTGCTTTTCTCAAGCCACTATCCAAGGCCGTTTCAAAGCTGACGGTCTCTTCCCATGTTGCTAACAGGCGGCCACGGTTCCAATCCTGACCCCACAGCAGAGATCCTGAAGATGGAAGAGCCTCATGTCAGCGACCAGCCAGAGGGAGGACAGGAGGATACGGATTCCAAGAACGGTGAGCAAACAATTTCTTTCTAATAAACTCATTTCGGCCCTTTAGGGGCGATGGCGGCCTCAACCTCAAAGCACCGCCATCGCCTTAAACGGCCAGTCAGGTCCCCAAATGAAAAGAAAGTGTAGCGTTCATGCACAGCAATGCCCCCCTTTGCGGTGCTGTTTCCACCATGCGTGACATTTATACGTTTTTTAAACTTTGAGGAGTCGGGGCTAACTCAAGCGGTGGCCCTGACCCCCGCTCAACCTTTTTTTTGCCACAGCTATTTTTTTTTTTTTTTTTTACGGGCCCTTTAACTGTAATACGGGACCCTCGGGATCCGCAGTAGGGTCCCGGGGGCCCCAGCGTCACAGTTTCCACTTTCCAGGAGGTGTTGCTATTTTATCACGGCTGACCACGTTCTCGGTTGGCGGCGATAAATTATCAACATGAAATTGCCTATGAATGACTTTTTCTTCGCATGCATGTGCATTATTCATGCATGCAAATCGCATGCAAAGCAAGTCATTGTAATAGGGAAGGCAACCTGGGTGGGGCCATGCATAATATCGCGTATATCTCCTACTGTCCATATTGCTCGATATACATTGTTTAACATGCATTAGAGCACTACCTCGGCTTGATGCATCTCCCAGATGGGCTGTTACTCTTTATTCATATGCAGTTGCCCACTTCCTGTTATGTATCAGATGGAATTACCAACAAAATATAAGGGATATATATAGTATGCAATCAAAACAAGAGAAAATAACTAGCTACATAAATCAATATAGGCTGCAAGAAAATAATAATTTAATCTCTGGAATCAATAAATAATGCTGTGACTGTAATGTATTATTTAAAACAAGATTGTTAATGTAGAGATAAGACCTAAGTATTGGCAAGAGATCTGAATTAACAGAAACTTCTAATGGCCAATTGGTCCAATCATCGGTCTTGTAATCTCTAATTGTGATTTGGTGAATTTTAATAAAAATCTTTTAATTATTAACTGTAGTAACGTACTTACATATTAATTTATTAATTTTTGCTTTTTTATAAAATTGGAACAAATGTCTATTGGCACTAGTTAAACAACACTGTGACTTGTGTTCAATTTTGATGTTCTGAATTTGCTTGAAATCAAGCTTAATTCATATTATATTTCTTGAAAAAATTCTTGAACTTGATTTCCCAAGTGATAAGAGTAGAAAATATATTTGTCACTCTTAATTAATGTCCTTCAACTTTTTTTGACTTTTAATTGATGTCCTATATACTTTGTTGTAATTGATTTTAATGAAGTGACAAATCGTTCACTCAGCTAAATCAACGGCTGTGCTGTGCTGTGCTGTTTGAAGGACTCAAACGTCTCAAAAAAGTAACGTTTTGTTACTATTCAGCAACTTTGTAGCGCTTTGCTGAATCGACGGCTGTGCTGTTTGAAAGGACTCAGACATCTCAAAAAAGTAACAATTGTTACTGTTCAATGACTTTGTAACAATTTGTAGAACTCAAAAGTCTCTGTATAAATAGAACACAGTGTTGACTGATAAAATTATTTAGAACTGGTCCAATGTCATTGTGTCTCAAAGATCAATATAAGCTTCTCTGCAGCCAATTGTGTAATGCAACCAATTGTGTAATGCAGATTAAAGCAATCAAATTTCAGTCTTGCAGTTAAATATAGGACGGGCGGTATAATTCACTCCATCTCTCATACAATCAGCGTGTTTTGCGAAACGCAGCCGGCGTTTCGCAAAACACGCTGCTTCAGGGCAGACTAATTTTTGGAGAGAAACTTCTTCTACTGCAGTCGGGTTTCAGACGGTTATTAGACCCTCTGGGTCTCAGTTACGGCAGAGCAGAGTGAAAGAATAATCTGCAACGCATGTGATCATCAAATAACGCATGTGATCATCAAATAATCTGCAACGCATGTGATCATCAAAATTTAAGATAAGTGTTCTGCCGTTTACAAATATTGTCGGGACACAAGATTGTATGAGAGACGGAGTGAATTATACCGCCCGTCCTATATTTAACTGCAAGACTGAAATTTGATTGCTTTAATCTACATTACACAATTGGTTGCATTACACAATTGGCTGCAGAGAAGCTTATATTGATCTTTGAGACACAATGACATTGGACCAGTTCTAAATAATTTTATCAGTCAACACTGTGTTCTATTTATACAGAGACTTTTGAGTTCTACAAATTGTTACAAAGTCGTTGAACAGTAACAATTGTTACTTTTTTGAGACGTCTGAGTCCTTTCAAACAGCACAGCACAGCACAGCCGTCGATTCAGCAAAGCGCTACAAAGTTGCTGAATAGTAACAAAACGTTACTTTTTTGAGACGTCTGAGTCCTTTCAAACAGCACAGCACAGCCGTCGATTCAGCAAAGCGCTACAAAGTTGCTGAATAGTAACAAAACGTTACTTTTTTGAGACGTTTGAGTCCTTCAAACAGCACAGCACAGCACAGCCGTTGATTTAGCTGAGTGAACGATTTGTCACTTCATTAAAATCAATTACAACAAAGTATATAGGACATCAATTAAAAAGTCAAAAAAAGTTGAAGGACATTAATTAAGAGTGACAAATATATTTTCTACTCTTATCACTTAGGAAATCAAGTTCAAGAATTTTTTCAAGAAATATAATATGAATTAAGCTTGATTTCAAGCAAATTCAGAACATCAAAATTGAACACAAGTCACAGTGTTGTTTAACTAGTGCCAATAGACATTTGTTCCAATTTTATAAAAAAGCAAAAATTAATAAATTAATATGTAAGTACGTTACTACAGTTAATAATTAAAAGATTTTTATTAGAATTCACCAAATCACAATTAGAGATTACAAGACCGATGATTGGACCAATTGGCCATTAGAAGTTTCTGTTAATTCAGATCTCTTGCCAATACTGAGGTCTTATCTCTACATTAACAATCTTGTTTTAAATAATACATTACAGTCACAGCATTATTTATTGATTCCAGAGATTAAATTATTATTTTCTTGCAGCCTATATTGATTTATGTAGTTAGTTATTTTCTCATGTATCAGATGGAGCCTTAGCCAAACAATTGTCTTTAAATAATAATATGGAGGTGTTTGCATATGTATGTTCTCCATAGCTGTAAAATTAATGATCATATGCTCCTTTTTATCCAACAGCTGATGGTTACAGGCGTAATAATATATGGCAGAGAATGTATGATGGGCAACAGGGGGAGGAATGGAAAGAGAGAGACCCCTCCAGAGTCTGTGAAGGAGGTATGAATACAGAAACACCACCCAGAGTGAAAGAAAAAGCCCCAAAAGAAGAGAGACTGAAGATGTGTATGGAACAAAGGAGAAATTCCAGCCACTGCCCAAATCCTGTACAAACTCAGAGACTCAAAGAAGAGAAACTATTTCGAAGTGCTGATACTTGGCAAAACCTCACCACAAACTCACATTCTGTTAAGCACCAAGCAAATACTGAATGTGGAGACACAGTCATATCAAGTCACACATATATCCAACTATATCAAAGGGAGAAAATATTTAAGGGTACCGAAGGTGATGAAAGAACTAAGAAAACAAAATGTATAGCACACAGAAAAGAATCCATGAAAAATAAATCTTTGAAATGTACTGAGTGTGGAAAATACTTTTCCTGCAGAGGTGAGCTGGGACAGCATAAAAGAATTCATTCAGGAGGGAGACCATTTCAAAGTACTGAATATGAAGAAAGGTTTGATATGAAGACAAAAGAGAAAGAACGTAAAATAATTTGCACACAAGACAAACCTTTTAAATGTACTGAATGTGAGAAATGTTTTAGATATAAATCATGGCTTATAATCCATCAGAAATGTCACAAAGGGAAGAAGCCTTTTAAATGTTCTGTATGTGATAAATGTTTCCATTGGAAAAGCCACCTGCAGCTGCATGGAACGACTCACATGTCAGAGAAACCATTTAAATGTTCTGAATGTAATAAATGTTTCAGCCAGAAATATGTTCTAAGAAAACATAAACGAATCCACACTGGTAAGAAACCATTTAAATGTTCTGAATGCGATAAATGTTTCAGAGAGAAATTTGTTCTAAGTGAGCATAAAAGAATCCACACTGGTGAGAAACCATTTAAATGTTTAGAGTGTAATAAATGTTTCAAGCGGAAAAGCCATCTGCGACAGCATGAAATGACCCATGGGGATGAAAAACCATATACATGTTCTGAATGTCATAAATGTTTCAGGCAGAAATCTGTTCTAAAGAAACATGAAAGAATTCATAGTGGTGAGAGACCATTTGAATGTTCTGAATGTAATAAATGTTTCATTTGGAAAAGTCAACTACAACTGCATGAAATGACCCACAGGAACGAGAGGCCATTTAAATGTTCTGAATGTGATAAATGTTTCACCCATAAATCTGGCTTAGGAACACATGTAAGAATCCACTCTGGGGAGAAGCCATTTAAATGTTCTGAATGTGATAAGTGTTTCAGTCAGAGATCTGGTCTAAGAAGACATGAAAAAATCCACACTGGAAAGAGAGAAAAACTGAAAACATCTCCCAGACTGAGGATTGCAACATAAAGGAACTGGAACAGGAAGTTATATATAAATACATATATCATTGAAAAAAAAAAGATCAGTACAGAATACTGCAGGAGACTGAAACTGATATTGAAAAGTGCTTTCTTAGCACAGACTAAAATGCAAATTATTAATCAGCTTGCATTCCTGGCACTCTCACTCAGCTTTGAAATACTATACTAGTCCCATAATGATTTTGAAAAGTTGGATGTAAAAATAAGAAATTTCCTCCATGCCCATCAGCTAATCTATAAGAAGAAATGTATGTAGGATGTCCTGGGATAACTGAGTGGTGAGTAGATGTCTTCGGTGGAGCTCCATATGAGCCAGTGGAATCATTTAAATTTTTAAATAAAAGTGAATTCCTTGATTCAATTTTATGGACATGGCAGAGCTGACTTTCTGGGGACAACTTTGTTATTCACAAGAATCATGAAATGTTGATTACATTTGAAGAGACTTGTGCGTGAAAAAGTGAAGACACAGGAAGACAGAATGATGCCAGAGTCTAGCACTGCACTGGAGGGGATGTCAGAAACTTTGCTGCATGAGCTCACAAAAGCAGTTTCAGCAGCTGTGAAGGATAAACTACAAAAACCTCAGTCGTCGCAGGATAAACTTAATGGAAAAATGGAAACAACAATGATGCCATTACTGAAATAGAACAGAGAATGATGCACAAGAAGACAGAGTGGCAGCTCTAAATGAAAGTGTGCTAGAAATACGGAGGAAAAATCAATTGAAAGACAGAAGAGAAGATCTGGAAAAATGGCAGTAAAAGGAATAATATTCATCATATTGTTGGATGCCCTGAGTGTGAAAGGAGAGCTAAGCTGCTGGAGGTCCTTGGAATAGTCAAGTGTGGTGCGAAAGTTGTAATTGAGAGAGCACAGGGACTGGGGACATTGCAAGAAGGCAATGGCAAACCCGAAGAACAAAATCACTAAAATACTCAATTCTGTGGAAGAGCCTAAGATATTTTGAGCTTACTGAATGAAAAAGGAGTTGCACTATGAAAATAGCAAACTTTTACTATTTCTGGATTTTTCAGCCAAAGTCTTAGCTAACTCATAGGGGGTCATTTTCAAAAGGATTTACACGTGCAAATGTAACAACTATTGTAGCAATTTTCAAAAGCCACGTAAAGTGCACTTACACAGGTAAATCCTATGGACAATTCAATGGCACATATTGTAGCACTTTTCAAAAGCTCACTTACATGGGTAAAGTGCATTTACTTGTGTATAACCCATTTTTAAGCCTGTAAATGCTTTTGAAAATCAGGCCCACAGACAGCCAACCTCCACAGTGCACAGTTATTTCACAAAGGTATTAAATTCTCTCTACAATTGTCTGCAAAGTTCTTTCCAATTGGGGAGAAAAAGGTCTTTGCTAACAAAGAAGAAGTGGAAAACTGAATGGAGACTATTTTATATATATAGAAAGGGTAACTTTAAAGCATTCATGAGCATGCCCATATGCGCAGTTATACGGACGCTGCGTGCATGCACACATATTTTATATAGAAAATATGCCAAAGTATACCAAACAACATGTTTGTGTAGCAAATATGCATGTATGTTAAATATAGCCGCATACGTTTTGACTTCTCTGGCTAAGTGGCGACTTTTCCAGCTAAGTAAGATAAGCCAGAAAAGTGCTCCATAGGTGAATAAATATGTTGTGTTGGGCCAACCGCGCAGGGCCAGTGGAAGCATTAGGTGAGGTAGGCGGTGGCCTAGGGCACCAGAAGTGGGTGGGGCGGCGTAGTATCTGGGAAGGGTGGCTGGCTTGAAAGGACAGGCGAGATGAGAAGTGGCGTGGGTGAGGCACAGAGCTGGAGGGCGTGTTCCGGTTTTGGGCCTGTATTTCTTTGAGGAGCTGAGGTCGTTTGTCCTGTGCGATTTGAGTGAGAGAGATCACGTGACAACGTCACCACCTAGGGCAGCTGGACACACTTCCACCAGCACTGCGACGATGGGGGCCATCTCGCAGCCGGCCTCACTTACCCAGGCCATCGTGGCAGGACGCAGCCATTTCCACAATGCCGATGCTGTGCAGCAGCCTCTTAAGCGCATGCACCTCTCCTCATCTCTTATTGACACTGCACCGTGGCGTCAAACGATTACATCACTGCCATTTAAACCTCTACATTCCTGCTTGCCGGCACCTCCACAACAGGTCTCCTGCGCTCCAGCAGTAGTTGCTTCGGCATTCCTACCTTGTTCTCGCTTCCTTCCTGCGTATCCCTGCCTGGTCCTAGTTTGCCTCTTCGTTGTCTTACTCCTGGGTTCCTTCTCTTGCCTCATGTGCTCTGCCTTGTTCCTGCCTTCCTCCTTGTCGGTGTCTTCCCTCTGGCTCGACTCTCAACCCTGTCATGACCTTGGACTGGACCTGGACTTCACCTTGCCTTGACCTCAGCTCGGCCACCAACTCAGCCTTTTGGCATCACCTTCGTGTCCGACCAGGAAAGTCCTACCAGGCTGCGAGAGCCTGCGGGCTCAACCCAAGGGGGAGGTTGTTGGCTAGGCAGAAGGCCTACTCCCGTGGTGTGTCAGCCACCACCGAAGGCCCATCTTGTGCTTGTACAAGATAGGCTGCACAAACTTAACACTGATATTAGGGCTCACTACCTTATGTTGAGGCAACTAGCAATTGAAGACTTATCTGGCTATCTTACTTATCCACCTATGTAGCGCTTTTTAAGACCTATCCTAAGTCAAAATGTATCCGGATAAGTGGTGGACATCTGCTATGTGTGTGTATTTGTTCTCCTAATTTTAATCATTTACATGAGGAAATGTAACTTGCATATTTTCCTTTTAGCACTTGTCGGCTTTTACGTTTGTAAATTATCAAATGCTATAACGTGCGCACGTGAAAGAAATTACCAGTCTGACCAATTAGTCCACCAGTTTGCCCAGTCTATCTCTAGGTCATCAAGACCCTCCCTGGTTCTTCAGCCTGCATTTCCCCCCAGTTTACCCAGTTCCTTCACCCAGTCAGTATTTGCCTATAAAGAAGTTTATTCTGATTCACACTTAATTATCAGGTGTAAATATGCGCAGGTAACAGTCACATTGTACGTTGCATTCGCAGGTTTTAAAATAGCAATTTATACGCGTAAATGTTGGCTCTGACCTGCAACGTCCCTGGCCCACCTGCTTTTTATATAAACACATTTATTTGCGTACCATTACTTTGCCGTATATCTTTGAGATTTATAAAACAGCTCGTGAATATGCGCTACTTGAACACGCATGTGCTCATATTTATGTGTGCAACTCTTTTTTCGCCTTATAGTGAGTAAAGAAATAGAATTCGATGAGATTAACCAAGACAAAACAAAGAGAGGTAGGTAACCATAAACAAGGAACAGAATACAAGAGTTGGTGCACATATAATGGTAAAGTAATGGAATAACACAACGACTACATCTAAAAGCAAATTAGAAAAGGCACAAGAAACAATGTCAAGTAAATATACAATAATTAAAAACCAAAACCCAACATCATGTTTCTGCATAAAGATGAATTTTAAAAGCCTGACACGTGCATCAACTAGGGGATGCGCGAAGAAGTCGGGCCCGCGCGTGCCGACCGTATTTTAAAAAGCTGCCAGACACGCGCGCACAACCCGCTGTGCGCAGATATGAAAAGTTTCCAAAAGAGGGTAGGGCGCGGGCATGGTCTGGGCGTTTCGGGGCCTGCTCACGAGATGCGCGTGGAACTACTTACACGCCGTGGTGCGCGCCGCGGAATATTACGTTTGCTACAGATGATGTGTAAGCCATAAAATAAAAGGAGCGAGCCATTTCTGAAGGGTTTAAAGGGTCTGGGGTAACTGAGGGGACGTGTACGCTATTAAACCAGGGCGGTTGGGAGGACCTAGCTATTAGCTGGATGAACTGGTAGACATACTGGTAAACTGGCAAAATTCCCCAACTTACGTGGTAGAAGCAGGATGGTGCACTTATGCGCGTGCCCACTTAAAATTTGGTGCACATGCATATGGCCAGGCTATTTTATAACATGCGTGCATATACATGGCAATGTGCGCCTGTGTGCCGGTTTGAAAGTTACCATCATACTGTCTGCCACAGGTGCATATACAGTCAATTCATAAATGGTGCAGATTCACTGTGAATGTGCCTAAAAAAGCAAGCAGAGGTTCAAAGCATCAAAAAATCATGAACCAGAAAAGGAGCATCCCAAGAGAAATTACACAAGAGAAACGACAAAATGGATTAAAGAAGAAACATACCTCAAAACAAATGAAGAGGAGTATCTTATCCTTGAGAAAATGGTACGGAGTTCCCTGCTGTTCCAAAATCAAACCAAAATAATAACCACAAAATAGAAAAATAAATGCATAAAAAAGAAAAACCCATGGGCAACACTGACCTACTTTACCAGAACAAATGAGGCCCAAGTGACAACAGCTAGAACTCTCCCAAAGGGGACAGCTGTACCACACAGGTAAAGAACCTAAAGGTCTGGAGGAAGGAGAAAAGAAACTGTATATGAGAAATAACATTAAAAAAAATAATAAAAATAAAAGAAATATTTTAAAAGTAATATTAAATATGTAAAATAGATAAAAAGTAAAAAATAAAAGTAAAATACATACAGAGGCACACACAAATAAAAAAATAAAAAATATTATTAAAAATATTAATATTGAAAAAATGTTTTAAATTATTTTGGGGTATGTTTCTTCCTTAATCTGTCTTTTCTCTTGTGTAATTTTTGTGTTGGTTTTAGTTCCTCACTTTTTATGGTTGCTGCCTCGCATGCTTTTATAGGCACATTCTCGGTGAATCAGCACCATTTATGTTGACTGTATAGTCCTCTGAGGCAGGCAATCCGTCAAAACATGATCATGTTGGTTTTTTGTTTTTAATTACTGCATTTTATGTTCTGCATTTTTGTATAATAAATATTTGGCTGTGACTTTTGCAATTTGCTTTTAGATATATTTATTCTTTAATTATTCCATTACGTTACCATCATCGGGGGATTTTAAAATCCCCAGTGCACGCCAACACTGGCAGATACGCGCATATTTTCAGAGTGGCCCGGCCATATCTGCCGGTACGCGTGGAAGTGCCGAGTTCTTGAAAAGGGGCGGGCTGGGTGCGGGGTCTGGGCGGGGGCCGGCCGGGACAGCGCGTGCCGGCAGCTGGCTGGTGCGCTGAACTTACTTCTGCTCAGGAGAGCAGGTACATTCAGAAACAAAAAAAAAATGAGGATAGGGTGGGTTTAGGGGTCGGGGTGGAGAGGGGAAAAGGAAGGTTACTTAGGGGGTAAGGGAACTGGGGAAAGGCCCGATCGCGTCGCTGCGTGTTGATTACAAAATCCCCCCCCCCTTGCACATATGAGCCAGCACCCAAAGGCACATGCGTGTGTGGGTTGCCGATTTTATAACATGCACGTGTCACTGTGCGCATGTTATGAAATTGGCGCATCCTTTTTAACATGTATCCCTATATGTGCACCATTTATGTATTCTGAGATTGACCAAGACACCTACCTCAGAGTTTCAGTGGAGGTCAATTTAAAAGGGTCTACACGTGTAAACGTACCACATCATCATAGCAATTTTAAAAAGCCATTTACGCATGTAAAGTGTGCTTACCCCTGTATAACCTATGGACAATTAAATAACATGTATTGTAGCAATTTTCAAAAGCCCATTTACAGGGGTAAAGTACATTTACACGTGTAAAACCCAATTTTTACCACCCCAAACTTTGGAGGGGGGAGCGGGATATAAGTGATTTTAAATAAATAAAAACGAATAAAAAGGGGAGACAACCAATTACTGCCAGCAAAAGAAAAAAATAGCAGGAGCTGCTGGAAGGAGAATCAAACATAGCCAGCAAAAACACAAAAAAGCTGTTATGACCCTACTAGTAGGACAGACTGACAGCGGCATGCGTCCTGGTGTGAGCAGGAGCTGAGCCAAGGGAGATCGTGGCTGCTATAGGCTGGGGAAGGGCTGACAGTAAGCACAAGACTGCACAGAGCAGAGCAGCCTGGTTCTGGGCCAGAGAGAGAACCAGACGGTGTGGGTATTGGTCAAAGAGAGAGCGCTGGAGTGGATGCGTGTGTCATGGAGAGAGTGTGTGGCTGCGAGGGAATGGGCCAGAAAGCCAAGGTGTGTGGGAGACACCCCCATCAATCCACACCAGAAAACTCAAAGGAGGTGGAGAAGTGGCGGGGAAAGCAAGATAGATGAAGAGGGCCCTGGTGCTGCTGGGGGGAGGGGACATTCACCAAGCAAGCACAGGAGCCCAGCTGCATGAGTGTGCGTCTAGATGGGTGTGCATGTTAGAGAGTGAGTGTGTGTCCGAGAGTGAGCGAGAGTGCGCGATAAACACCCCCTGCCAACCTACCCTAATGTTAGGGCAACCATAGGGAGTACAAATGAGGGAGAATGACCTGGTGCTGGGCAGGGGAGAGGAGTTTGGGTGCAGGGGGGGGGAAGAGAGAGAGAGAGGGGTAGTGGGAGAAGGAGATGTGTTGTAATTCTATTTCAAATTAGAGTAATAATTTGTAATATCAGATCTGTGTAGAGGTATTTGCATATTGTGGTTATGGTTTCTTTATTTATAACCCGCTTAAAATCCCTAAGCGGCTCACGTAAAGGACATTCATAATAAAAAGTCAGTATATAAAACCATTGCTAAAGTAAACTCATAAAAACATGACAAGATTCCTTAACTCATGTAAATGTTCCTAATAAAAACTTAAGGATGTTTAAAAAAAAAAAAAAAAACAACACAGCAAAGCTCTATTATTTAAAATACGCTTCCTGAAAAAGGAAGGGGTTTTTTTAGCAATTATATAGGAAAAATCAATGCAAATTTTTGTCCTGTTTGGAGGTGTGTCCAACCTTCGGGGTATTCCGAGGTGGCCACCCTAGCACTGCCTTGGACAGGCTCTTGGTCCCGCTCCTGGACTAGCAGTCTCGGCTGACTGGGGATGCTGGGGGGACCCTTCTGACAGGCCCTGTGGGAAGGGAGTCCCAGCTATCGCAGGGGCCCAGACTCGGAGTCCATGTTCTGCAGGAAGCCCTGGTTGGTCACTGTGATGACTGGCCTGAGCTGGCGGGGAATATAAAATGGGAAGGGCAGTGCCAACACCCAGCGGGGACTGGTTCCAATTAATCTGGAAGCCATCAGGTTACTGGTTTGTATTTTTTTTGTCATTGCTTTACCATATACATTTTTTAGCGATTTGTAACTTCATGAGGCAATTTATATAAAAATATTCCAATCAACTGCTCAAATAATACACTAAGAAGAAATAAACAGAATATCCCATACTGAGAGCTCCCAGGGTATCGGACACATTCAGATCAACATGGACACCTGATCCAGTCCTGGTTTCCCCACTCTGATTTGTTATTCGGATGATTTCCACAAAGCAGCAAAATTACAAGTTTGTACTACAGCAGGCCCCCTGACTTGATCTTCCTGGCTCATACTCACTGGAACTATAAGCTATCTCTGCAGATCCACCTTAAAGATGATGCATTCCCCCCCCCCCAGCATGACCTCACCTAGAGATCTGCGCATGCTCCTCTGCTTTCTCTTCCTAGACTCCCAATAAAAGCAGAAACTTTCTGTCTCCCCAGGACTGGAAATCCCTGCAAGCCCCAGATCTGCAGAGGGGGAGAGGAGGGACTTTATCTGAGACCCCCAGGAATCAGCCGCGCCCCCTCCTCTCCTGTTCATCTTTCTCAGCCTCTGAGCAGGAACAGGGAAATCTCCAGCCTGAATCCCTCCCCGCAGCTGCAGAATTCAGAGGGAAATGTCTGCCCTGCTCTCTGATCCGGTAAGAGATTCTTCTCTCTCCCTCTGTATACAGGACACCCGCACTTAAAGGGAAACTTTTCCCTGTGCAGCTCCTGCAGCCTCCCCTCCTCATAGCTCAGGGCAAAGATCTTTACCTACAAGGGAAGGTTTGAGTTCTGCTCCCCCCTGAGATCAGCAGACTTTATCTGAGACCCCCAGGAATCAGCCGCACCCCCTCCTCTCCTATTCATCTTTCTCAGCCTCTGAGCTGGAACAGGGAAATCTCCAGCCTGAATCCCTCCCCGCAGCTGCAGAATTCAGAGGGAAATGTCTGCCCTGCTCAGGTAGGAAATTCCTCTCTGTCCTCTTGTGTGCAGGACCCCAGCAGGGCCAGATTTGAGAATTTGGTGCCCATAGGCAGAGTGCCACAGCATTGCTCCTTTGAAACTCTGCTGGCACCTGGCCCTAACGCAAGCAGAAGCAGGCTCCTCTTTGGCCTGGATACTTGGCACCTTCCAAATCTGGCACCCTAGGCAGTTGCCTATGCCTAAATCTGGGCCTGGACACCCATCCCATAAAGGAAAAGTTTTCCCTATGCAGCTCTTTCAGTCTTCCCTCCTCACAGCACAGTGCCACAGTCTTTCCATCCCTGGGAAGGTTTTTCTGGTCACCCTGAAATCAGCAGAAATTAGCAGGGTGGAGGGAGGCATGCAGACTGTCTCTTTGTCCCAAAAGGCTCTCTCACATGCATATCCGCACACACATCAACACTCGCTCTCTCATGCACATGCACTGACCAGGCCCGGATTTAGGCATAGGCAACTGCCTCTGGTGCCAAATTTTGATAAGACACTGGAGTGTTGCCGCTGTTGCTGTGCATCCATTGGGGCCTGCCTGTCTCCCAGCCTCTTGCCTAAAATGTCTCTGTTCTGATCCCACAGCGGCGGCAGCAGCAACCAAGAAGAAATTCATTGCGGGGCCTGTCTCTTGCACAGGTTGCCATAGTAACAGGAAATCCGTGTGGGAAGAGGGGGCAGGATCTTGAGCATGCGACCGCGGGCTGCAGGCCCCGCAATTAATTTCTTCTAAGCTGCTGCTGCCGCCGCTGTGGGATCAGAACAGCACCACTTTTGGTAAGCGGCTAGAAGTTAACCCTCACCTGCATCTCAGGAGAGGGGATGGGAAGGGCATCCTCTAATCCCGCCCTCTCCCCCCCCCCCCCAGTGTGAATGGGTGCCGGCAATAGAAATCCAGCCCTGGCACAATAGGCTGTCTCTCCCCTCCTAACTGTTGAATCAACAAGCATCCAAGATTTAAGAGAACAGAGCTCTCTTCATGCTATGATCTACTGCAGAGCTTATCTCACTGACAGAGGCCATGTAACACAGTTTATTACACTCACATTGTAATGAAGCTGGAGGGAGAGGGGCTGAGGGTGTCCTGTTTGCTGTTTCAGGCATCGGTCACATTCAGCGACGTCGCTGCTTATTTCTGGGAAGCGGAGTGGGACATTCTGGGAGAATGGCAGAAGGAGCTGTACAAGAAGGTCATCAACGAGATTCACGGCATCCTCATGTCACAGGGTAAATACGGCTTTTCTATCATCTGTCAACCATAGACACATTGCAGGATGGGAGCTGACATTTCATCAGGGCTGGAAAAAAGCCAGGTCCCAAGAACACCTAAACTTTAGTTCCTGGCTTCCTGAAATCATCCCAAATCCAACAGGAGCTGCTGTTGTGGTCCAGGGCCCAGTGAGAGAAACCACTGCTGCATGCCAAGCAAAAGCTATTGCTCTATGCTGTAAGATAAAACTTACATGTTAAACTAGATAGTTCATATAAAACCAGCTAGAGCCTGTCGGAAGATGGCACAGGGAAGGATTTACCTCTGATTTCCAGCTGAGAACTACAATCTCTGTGTAAATGCATGATATGTTAACTCTTCACTGGTAACTATACTGTACATGTAGGAGTTAGCAGTCTGCAAGGGAGTTAGCAAGCTGTTGTTATTTAGGAGAGTTGTGGGTGGATCCTTGGACCAGTGGCAGATGACCACGCCCCCGGGGGATGATCCCGAGAGGGACCACCGGTCAGGCTCAGAGTATGGAGACAGACACACACTAGTTCTTTTATTAGACAGTATACTGAACCACCAGAGGTGGCAGTAGTGAGCTGGAATGCCCGGCTGGGCTGTAGTCCCTCAGATACTGGAAAAGCGGTTCCTGGAGGCTGAGCTGGAGAGAGACTGAGATATAGTGAGTAGGCAGGGTATGCAGAGTTCATGTACTGAACCAGATGGTAACACTCACACAATGTCTCATAGAAGCCCAGGAGCTGGAATGTATAGGTCCTCGAGGAGCGAGTACCTGGTTCCAGGGAAAGCTCTGAGAGAGCGATGGTAACTCACTGATGTAGTTAGCAGTGATGACTTCCAGGCAGAAGAGAATACAGAGCAAGTCTGGGAACGAGGGCCCTCGAGGAGCGAGTACCTGGTCCCAGGGAAAGCTCTGAGAGAGCGATGGTAACTCATTGATGTAGTTGGCAGTGATGACTTCCAGGCAGAAGAGAATACAGAGCAAGTCTGGGAACGAGGGCCCTCGAGGAGCGAGTACCGGTTCCAGACTGTCACCTGAAAAACAAAGGAGAGAGCGAGGCCCCCGAGGAGCGGGTACCCCTGGTAAGTCCGAGGAGGCAGAGTAGCTTAGGTAGTGAAACTCTTGCTAACTCAATCTGTTAGCAAATTCTAAGACCTTATATATCCATCACGGGTGACGTCATCTCAGGGGGATGCCCCCGAGGTTTGCGCCATCGCTGGTACTTCAGTCGGGGCCACGCCGCGCGCGCCCCTAGGCCTCCAGGAAACATGGCGGGTTGCAGCGTCTAGCCGGTCCGGGGACGCCGGAGGACTTCGGCAGGACGCCGCGGCAACCAATCTTCCCGCGGGCAAAGAGGGAGTCACCAAAGAGGTAAGGAGGGCGGAGAGAGAGCGTCGGGAACCGGACACAACACTTCTCCAGGTGGTAAGCAGAGGTCACAGGTGAAACATCCCTTTTCTGCCTTTTGTGCACATGCTTTCCCGCTGGGGATCGCTTTACCTTTTGGAAGAAGAAATTCTACTTTTAAATTGGAGAAAAGATTGAGCCCCACGCGCCTGCGGTGATACCTAAAGGTCCCTCCCCCAGTTGAGAATTCCTGAGGTGATTTCTGAGATCATTTGCAGAATCGAGCATCACAGGGGATTAGTCCTACTAGAAGCTCTAGATTGGCCCAGGCGTCCGTGGTATGCGGACATGCGGAGACCCCCCTGTGCCTCCCACCACACAGGAACCTGCTACGGCAGGGACAGGTCCTTCAAGAGGATCCAACTCGATTCTGTCTTACGGTCTGGCCCTTGAGAAGGCTCGCTTGATGAAACAAGAATATTCTGTGGCGGTAATTACTACCTTACTCCGCTCACAGAAATTCTCCATGTCCCTAGCGTACGTGTGGGTCTGGAGAGTATTTGAGGCCTGGTGCAATGAAAGCGGTGTCCCCCCTTGGGCGGTCAAAATCCTACTTATTCTGGAATTTTTGGAGGACGGCTTGAATAAAGGTTTGGCCTTTAACTCCTTGAAGGAGCAGGTAGTGTCTCTCTCCTGTTTCAGGGGCGAGATGAACGGAATCTCCCTGTCTGCTCATCCCGATGCGGCCCATTTTCTGAAAGGAGTGAAGCACCTTCGGCCACCCCTACAGTGGCCGGTTCCCTTGTGGAATCTTAATCTAGTATTGGAATTATTGACAGGGCCCTCCTTTCGGCCGCTGTGCGGTCTTTCCTTGTGTTTATTACCTTGAAAACGGTGTTCCTGGTGGCTATATGCTCGGCATGTCGCATCTCTGAACTGCAGGCATTGTTGGGTCAGGAACCGTCCCTCCAGATGACTCCAGGAGCGTTACACAGCTTCATACCATTCCGTCCTTCTTGCCCAAGGTAGTCTTGGAGTTTCATTTGAATCAGTCCATTTTTTTGCCTTCCCTAGATAAGCACAGGGAATACTGCCTCCTCCATCAGTTGAATGTCGGTAGACTTTTGGTGCGTTATCTGGAAGTTTCAGAACCGGTCTGATAGACGGACTGCCTGTTTGTCCTTCACGGTGGAAGGAAGCAGGGCGAACCAGCTTCGCGAGCTACCATAGCTCGCTGGATTAAGAAGGTGGTCACAGGAGCGTATGTGAAGGCAGGAAAGCCATTACCTTCTCAGGTTAAAGCTCATTTCACTAGGGCTTAGGCGGTCTCATGGGCGGAAGTTAAGACTGTTGTCTCCTGTCGATATCTGCTGAGCGGCAACGTGGTCCGCTTTACACACCTTCTCCAGGTTCTATCGCCTGGACATCCAGGCCCGAGAGGACACAGCCTTTGCTAGGGTGTTGCTAACCGGACCACGGAAGCCTCCTGCCCTGTTCGGGAGTAGCTTTTGTGCATCCCATTGGTCCTGAGTCCATCTAGCTACACGCTAGAAAATGGAGAAATTACTTACCTGATCAGATTATTAAATATGTTATTAAAAAAAGAAGAAACAGATACCCCCCCCCCCCCCCAGGGGTTCAACCAATACAAATTGAAATTTTAATTTTGCTATTTTTATTGACAGGCTATTCAATTGTTAATCCTGATGTAATATTCAAGATTAAAAAGGAAGATACAAAATATTTCACTGAACACTGTGAGTGGGAGGAAAAAGAAAACTCGAATGATGCCACCATTAGTAAGTAAATGTTCTGAAAATACAAAACCCTTTAAATCCGGATCACAGAAGATGTGTCATTAAAATCAAATAATTGGAGACTAAGTCATCTTACCAGACCAGTCTGGAGAAATGGGTTATCCTCGCTCACCAGCAGGTGGAGACAGAGAACACGAGCCTTTTCTGATGCTATGTTCTCCTATTTAGCAGGGAAGGCTGTCGGTTGTTCTCTGCTTCCAGCAGAGGAAGAATTGTGCAGGAGGAAGGATTTTTCTTTCCTAGGATGATGGTCCGGTGAACTGATCTTCCTGGGACAGCCTAAATCGAGCTGAAATAGGGGAATCATGGCCAGGATTTGCTGCTCTTTCTTCCCTGGAAGAAAAAAAAAATATCCAGTTCCCCATTTTGGCCCGCACCCAGTAGTGGGAGCCTAGAAAAAAATGAGAAGGGGTCCAGCCACCGATTCCTGCAGTGGGCCCGTGGAATGCTCAGTTTCTCCCATGCTTTCCCCAACTGCAGATGGCTGATGTAGAGGGGGAGGAGGTGTCTACTATGTCACAGCCATCAGTAAAGTACAATCACAACTGCGAGACCCACAGGGGTCAGCGTTTGGTCAGGCACTTCAGGAGGAGGTAAGAGGAGGCGAGGAGCATCTGCATGCCCAAGAATCAGTGGGGGCAGAGAACACCATGGCCCCCCCCCCGGCAGCCAAGCAGCAGCAGCAGACTGGGCTGCACGGAGGGTTCCCCCAGGGGTATCTCAGCAGGACTCCATGGTGGAACAGGGGCTTTCCATGAAATTTATCCTGGTTATGCACACGGCTTATTGTGCAATGAAGAGAGGGGAATTAGGGGGCCAGCAGAGAGCTGATTACCCCTGAGCCTGGAGAGGAAGAGTCTTCAGGTTTAAAGAACTGGAACTGGATGAAGGCTCTTCTCCAGCTCAGTGCTGGACCTCTTGCACCATTCAGAGTGACCCCCATGGGAGGGACGTGGAGAGACCCAGGAGTCAGGGAAAAGCTCCAAAGAAGCAGAGATAAAATCCCTTGGAGGTGACGTAATGGCAGGAGACCCTTTAAGGAGACTTTTATCCCAAGTAATCCAATTCTGATGCTTTCAGATAAAGAGGAAAGGGAAGCAGCCCCACAAGGAGATCCAATTTAAGAAGGGATTAAGAAACCTCCTAAAGCTTTCCCTTTTCACCCAGCCATAGAGGAGATGATTATGGTGGGATGGGAGACCCCAGACTCCTCTCCATTTGAATCACTTTCCCCAATCCAACAGGCAGAAGTGGAACACCTGTTGCATATGCCAAAGGTGGCTGCACCAGTGGCTGCAGTCACATGAAAGACAAGCCTGGGAGAAGGGCACATGGCCCTGAAGGATCCCCAAGATAGGAAGATTGAAGGGGTTCGGAAAAGATCATTTGAAATTGCCAATTTGTCCCTACGGGGGGGGGGGGGGGGGGGGGGAGGGAAGATGGTTAGATCATTGATTTGGTGGGCCCAGCAACTGCAAATGGACATGAAGGAAGCCCAGAATGCCCGGAATAGAGAGATGGCCAAGCTGGAATCAGTGGTAGCCTTCTTAGTGGACACTTGGTATGGCTTAATCAGGACATCAGCCAAACTGGTAGCAATGGTGGTATCCACTAGGATGTTGCTATGGCTGAGGAACTGGGTGACAGATATGGTCTCCAAAGCCTATCTGTGTAGGTTATACTTCAAAGGGAGAATGTCTGGGGAAGAACTAGAAAAACTGGTAAAGGGAGTCAAGGCCTGCTAGAGGACAAGGGCAGGGGAGCGGGTATGAGGCTCTCATGCTCATTACTGGGAGGTCAGACAGCACAGACCCAGGAGATATGTCACCCCTCAGAAAGCTAGGCTACTGATCTCTGCCTACTACATTTGGTGGAGCCAAAAAGGGAGCCGACGAGGAGCTCGGGGTGCCTTGGGGACTAGAAGTTCAAAATAAGGCTATGAAGGTGCACTTCTCACCTCCAGTCAGTAGCCATTTGGCACAGTTCTATAGAGAATGGACCCACATTACCACAGAGAAATGGGTCCTGGAAATTATTCATCAGGGTTAGTCCCTCATATTGGCCACCGCTTTATTTCAGAGGCCTATGTCCAGTCCCCTTGCAGGCTGCGGTTACTCCTGAGTTTAACCCCCTTTCACCCTTATCCCATTACCCCTCATTGTAATGGATGGAAAAAGCAAGTTTGCTTACCATAAAAGTGTTTTCCGTAGGTAGCAGGATAAATTAGCCATGGAATAACCACCCACTTCCCGGACGACTCGACTACATAGTTAAATAAGCTCTGGTATAGACCGAGGAGGCTCACAAGGCAACACTCGTGAACTCCTGCACATGCTCAGTAGAACTTAAAGCACTACTAGCTTGGAGGGACGAGTCCATTCGGTGCTGCCAGATGACATCATCCCACATGTAATGGCTAATTCATCCTGCTATCTACGAAAAACACTGTTTTCTGGTAGCAAACTTGCTTTATCTAGCTAAATGCCTCTCAATATTGACTGAATTGTACCCATATTTTCCCATAACAGGCTCCTCCATTGTTAAACCTGATATTTTAATCCGATTTAAGGAAGATGGGCTCAAGACTGAGCTCCAGGAATCTGAGGAAGGAGGAAAACCGATGATCCCAGGCGCACGTGAGGAGCTGCACGGAGCAGGTGAGATAGCTTGGATTAAAGATAGTAATGGACTGATCCAAACATTTCATAGCATTGAGATACTTCCTCTGGACCAGGCAGAGTAAGACTGAGGCATTAAATCAAGGCCTTTCACTGGCAACCACTCTTGTATGGATAATTTGTTCTATTTCCCTTATTTATGCTTTTCTCCTTTCATATTCAGTTCTCTGCTTTTGCCTTTTCCATCTCTCATACTCCACTGCCATTTCACTGAAGCAGGTCTCTTCTCCCCGCGCCAGTCTTATTCTCCTTCTGTCTGCAGTCTTCTCCTCTCTTTCTCCCTCCCTTCTCATGTCCCTCCCTCCTTCTACTGCCATCTTTTCACTCACTCCTGTCTCCCATCCCCTGTGAGGTTGTCATCCTTCCCTCCATCCCTCACTATTTCTGGCCCCGTCAGGCTGCCTTCCTCTCTCCTAGCACTGTGTCATTGGTTTTTGTTCTCCGCGAGCCTTGCTGTGCTGGGCAGATGAGAGATGGCTCTCATTGGTATCGCATGGAAGCAAGGCGGCCATCCTGGCAGCTGCAGGAGAACGGGAGGTGGGATTCCATATTCTGCAGCTCTTTTCATTACCATGGCATTGTGGGAATCTGTGTACATTTCATCAGGGTTCCTCTCTCATAGCTACGGAGGATACTTACACTTTCAGAGCTCACAGGCTTCCCATCACCTCACGTTTCCTGAAGTGTTGCTGTTCTTCAGTCCATATCCATTTCAGAGTTGAATATATTTTGCTCGCAGGCAGCCAAGGTCACCGTTCTCAATGCACAGCAGAGGTCCTGAAAATGGAAGAGCCTCACGACAACAACCAGCTGGAGGGAGGAGAGGAGGATACCGATACCAAGAACAGTGAGCAAAAAAAATCCCTTTCAAATAGACTTGTTTGCGAGGTGCTTTGGAGTATTCCAGCCTTTACATATAGATCCTGTTTCCAACCGTGGCCAATCCAAGTCACAAGGAGCCGGGTTGGGAAACATTGTGTTAGATGACGTTGCCCATTTCTGTGGCTAATTCTTCTCTGCAAGCTCTGGTGCCAGATCTAGCCCTTCCACTTTGCACAAAAAAGGCTTTATTTGAGACCCTCAGGAATCAACCCCATCCTCCTCCTCTTTCTCTCTATTTCATTTTTGTCATCTGCCCAGGCAAAGGGAGATCTCCAACTTCTATCCATCCCCAGAGCTGCAGAACTCAGAGGGAAATGTCTGCCCCGGCTTGTGATCAGGTAAGAGATCCTTCTCTGTCCTCCTGTGTACAGGGCAGCCGCACTTAAAGGGAAACTTTTCCCTGTGCAGCTCTTCCACCCTCCCCTCCTGATGGCACAGTGCAAAGCTCTTTCCATGCCTGAGGAGGTTTGAGTTCTGCTCCCTCCTGAGATCAGCAGGGTGGAGGGGGGCGTGCAGACTGTCCCTCTGTCTCAGCAGACTGGCTCACATGCACACACACACAAACACACTCGCACTCACTGTGCATACACACACATCATCTCGCACATAAAGATGCCCACTTTCCCTTGCCTACACACACACACATTCTCTCACACATGCACCAACTCACAGATGTGCACACGTTCTCTCTCTCACTCAGAGACCCAACTCCTCTCTCTCCTTGCCCCAGGCCTGATGCCAGCATTTTCCACGTTCCTTCCACCAGTCAACCACTCATTGTACTCTCTCCCTCTCATCTTTGCAAATTGCTGCTGCATTCTCCTTCATCCAGCCTGTTGCGCCGGGAGGTGGACCCTTGGCCTGGTGCAGGATTGGTAGGCTCCCTGGTCGGACCCAGAGAGCGCCTGCCACCAGGAGGCGGAGCACAAGAGGAGACCGAGGCTAGGCTGGAGCTTCACCAATAGCAACCCGGGGTTCCCTCAGGTTGAGCCCTTGGTTACCCGGGCCGCCTGGTCTTAGGTGGGCCTCGCAGGATCTCCGAGAGATAAAGTTCAGGGGTGTGCCCACCACAAACAAGGGTGCGCGGTCGATGTTCAGGTCAAAGAGTCCAGGAGCCAGAGAAGGCCAGAACAGAGTCTCTGAATGAAGAGCGAGGATCAAGGCCAGAGTCAAGGATAGCGTAGTCAGCCAAAGCAGGGGTCAATACCAGTGGTCAGTCCGAGGATAGTCAATCAGGCAAGTTCAGGTTCCAGGCGGCGGTCAGACGTGGTCAGTGGACAGGCAGAGGTCAGTTCCAGGCAGCGTGCAGACGTGGTCAGTGGACAGGCTGAGGTCAGGGCAGGCAGCAATCAGACGTGGTCGAAGAAGCAGGCGGAGGTCAGTTCCAGACAGTACACAATAAGGTCACGACAGGCAGAGGTAGATACCAACCGAAGGTCAGCTGGGGACAGCGAACAATAGAGCCGAGGGGCAACTCACCCACGGAGGAAGGGAGAAGTTGCTAAGGCGACTCCTGAGTCATGTGGAGGGGCCGGCAGTCCTGTCGCGCCGCGGGCCCTTTAAAAGGAGGGCAGGAGCGCGTGTACGCGCCTAAGGTCCTGCCCCTGGAGAATCGGCGGCGTCTCTGCCGCGAAGCAAGGGCCTGCAGTGGGAGGGCCGGCCGGACGCGCCTGGAGGCTCTCCGGAACGCCTCCCCTGTCCTACCCCGGAGCAGGGCTAGCTCCGGAACGGCGCAGAAGGGGAAGTAAGACGGGCCGGTCGCGAGTCCTGCGAGCGACCGTCGCAACACATCCCACATGTGCCAATAACTTCTCCTCTCTTTTAACTGCTGAATCAACCAGCATGCAAGGTTTCCAATGTTTCTCTGGAGACCAGGCAAGCTCTACAAAATACTGGAGATTTAAGAGAAAAGAGCTTTTTTCATTCTGTGATCTACTGGAGAAATAATGTAGCTGACAGAGGTCATAATAACACAATCTAGTACACACGTATTATAATGAAGCTGGAGGGAGAGGGGCTGAGGGTGTCCTGTTTGCTGTTCCAGGCATCGGTCACATTCAGGGACGTCGCTGCTTATTTCTGGGAAGCGGAGTGGGACCTTCTGGGAGAACGGCAGAAGGAGCTGTACAAGAAGGTCATCAAGGAGATTCATGGCGTCCTAATGTCACGGGGTAAATATGCCTTTCTATAATCTACCAGCCGTAGGCTCGTTGCAAGATGGGTGCTACCATTTTATCAGGGCAAATCCAACAGGAGCTGCTGTAGATCTCCAGGGTTCAGTGAAAGGCAGCACTGCTGCAACCCAACTGCTCTATGTTGAAAGGTAAAACTTTTACATGTGAATCTAGACGCGTCATACAAGAACAGCTGAAACCTGTCTCTTTCCTCTACAACAAAAACTGGCACAGGGGAGAACTGGAGGGAGGATTTACCTCTCTAATTCCCTCCAAGGACCACAGCCTCTGTGTAGGGGCCTGATATGTTAGCTCTGCACTAAAGGACTATACTCACAAGCTCGGGTCTCCTCTGGCAAGTTTTTGTGGCAAGAGTTAAATTCTGTGGCAAATTATTCAAAATTCTGCAGAAATTATGTGGCAAATGTGCATAATGTTCCAGATCTCATATTACGCATAAAGAGGGCAACTTTCGATAGGTCTACGTCATTAAAGACGCATGTTAGTGGGCCCATGGAGATTATGCTAGTGTTTTATAAGCTGTCTGGCACGAGCATGCATAGTTTATAAAAGATCCTATTTCTGTCCCAGAAGTGTGTGCATATATTTGTAAAGCAGGACAATGCAGACGTTTCCTACCCTTTTTGGTAAAATGACGTGCAGATATTTTATGCATGTAATAATTGCCAGGTGCACATAATAGCCCAGAGCTAAACATGGAGGTTGGCATTTTATAAAGTATGCATGGAATCGCCTTATGAAAAAATACTTGCGTTCACCCCAGCACTTGATACAGACCTGCCACCCAGAAAGTGCAGACAAAAGACAAGTCCAGTTTCACTTGTGGGACTGAATTAGGAGGTACAAAAAGCCTACAGACAAGCTCAGGAGTGTAGGCAGGAATGCCGCTTAACAAAACAGCAAGGTATATCGTCCTTCTGAACCCTATCTCAGAACATTCCTAAACCACCTCTTTTGTTTTCTCCTCTTAACATTTACGTGCAAAACCACAAGTACATGAGTGCTGGCGATGCTCCTAAAATAGCACATACACGGGTACACGTTACTTTCACGCATATATGCTGGTTTTACACACGAAAACCTTTTGAAAATTCAACTGAAAAAGCCTTTTTTTTTTAAATTGAAAACCGTTCTTGCTGTTTCAAAATGGCGTTTAAACTAGGTCCTGCCGTTCGCAGTGTTGGGAGAGCATTTTCAATTCCGTGCATTTCTCCTAGGGGCAGCCCCTCGTACAGTCACCAAAGCTGTGGTGGCCTTCATTCTTCAGAGCGAGGACATCCTCGTATATCCATATCTAGATGGCTGGCTCACTTGGGCAAGTTGCTGCGTCAGTTGCAGTCTCTTGGCTGGGTAGTGAATCTGTCAGAGAGCAATTTGGTTCCTGCCCAGTCCTTAGAGAACCTGGGGCCCGATTGGACACCATTCTGGGCAAGGTGTTTCTCACAGACCAGAGAATATTCAAGTTGGAAGCACAGGTCGGAGACTGTTACAAGCTTTCTATGCCGACAGGCTGGAATTCTTAGCAGGTCCTGGGTTCTATGACATCTTCGCTCAGTTTAGTTCCTTGGGCGTTTGCACATATGCAGCCTCTCCAGGAGGCGCTGCTGTGCCACTGGAGCCCTCAGTCGGAGGATTCTCAGCTCCATTTGTCTCTGTAGGGGGAATCAGAGTCCGGTCCCTTCGGGGGGCTCTCTCGGGCCAACCTGGAACTGGCTGTGAACTTGGAGCTCCCAGATGCCACCCTGACAGAATGGGGAGCCATCTGTCAGTGGCAGATGGCGCAGGGCAGTTCAACGAAGGAAAATTTGTGATCCGTCATTCATGGGGAAACCCAAGCAGCTCGCAAGGCATGGCTTTGTTGTCTTTCTCTATTACGTGATCAGGTGGTAAAGGCCCTACCGGACAAGCAAACAGCAGAGGTTTACTTCAACTGTCAAGGTGGGACAAGGAGTCACATGGTGTCTCGTGAGGCACAGGAGCTTTTTTCTGGGCGTAGCAATACCTAGCGGTGCTGATGGCTTCACATGTGGCCAGAGGGAACAATGTTCAAGTAGATTTTCTCAGCATGCAGGTTCTGGACTCCCAAGGCGTGGGAACAGTTGGAGCGGGTGATGGCTGTTACTCATGCTAGGTGGGGTGTTTCCCAGATGGGCTTGATGGTATGAAGACAGAGTACCAAGGTGCAGTGCTGTTTCAGTCACAGGTGGGAGGTCGGAGCAGGTCACCTTGTTGCTCTAGACCTTCCTTGTCTGCCCAGATTCCTCTCGTATGGGTTTTCCCATGGCCTCTAAGAGGAAGTGTTATAAGCCGACTCTAGGAACATCTGGGAAAGGTGATCCTAGTAGCTTGCAGATTTAACGACTCTGTCAGTGGACAGTGGACTCTGCCCAGGTTTCTTCATCAAGTACCAATTTTCTTGGAATGGGCAGCTTGCTTTTGTCTTGTGGCTTGGTTTTTGTAAGGCATCGCTTGCGATTGAAAGGCTGGCTGGAAGAAGCTGCTATGCCATTGGTACAGGATAGAAGACCTTCCACTTCACTGTGCCCAGTCGGGGTCCAAACGTTTTGGATCCGGCAGCTCGCTCTTGTTTTGCGGTTTGGCTTTTGTAAGGCCTCACCTACGACTGAAGGGCTGCTCTGAGGAGGTCATTATAACCTTTTGCAGGCTAGGAACCCTTCAACTTCTTTGGCTTATGGTTGGGTGTGGAGATTTGGATGCTTCAGCGATGCATGTATGGGAGCTTTATTTGTTGGATGGGCGTCAGGTGCTGTTGTGATGTTTGGAGGTCACCAACAGTTTCCAGTGGTCTCACTGGTCTCTTGATAGTTCTACTTATATCCCAGGACTTGGGTTTTCATTTCATTATGTTATCCAGGCAGAAGTACAAGAAAGTTGCTCGATCAGAAGCAGCATGGATTCACCAGGGGAAGGTCCTGTCAGACGAATCTAATTGATTTCTTTGATGGGGTGACTAGAGAAATGGATCATGGAAGAATGCTTGATGTAATTTACTTGGATTTTAGTAAAGCTTTTGATATGGTCCCACACAGAAGACTCATCAACAAAATGAGAAGCTTGGGAGTCAGCTCCAAGGTGATGGTGTGGATTACAAACTGGTTGACGGATAGAAGACAATGGGTGATGGTAAATGGAACCTACTCTGAAGAGAGAATGGTGTTAAGTGGAGTGCAACAGGGATCGGTGTTGGGACTGGTTCTGTTCAATATCTTCATGAGCGACATTGCGGAAGAGATAGAAAGTAAAGTTTGTCTATTTGCAGATGACTCTAAGATCTACAACAGAGTGGACACGCCGCAAGGAGTGGAGAGAATGAGACGGGATTTAAGGAAGCTGGAAGAGTTGTCGAAGATATGGCAGCTGGGATTCAATGCCGAGAAATGCAGAGTCATGCATCTGGGGTGTAGTAATCCAAAAGAACTGTATTCGATGAGGGATGAAAGGCTGATGTGCACGGAGCAGGAGAGAGACCTTGGGGTGATAGTGTCTAATGATCTGAAGTCGACGAAGTAGTGTGACAAGGCGATAGCTAAAGCCAGAAGAATGCTGAGCTGCATAGAGAGAGGACTATCTAGTAAGAAAAGGGACGTGATAATCCCCTTGTACAGGTCCTTGGTGAGGCCTCACCTGGAGTACTGTGTTCAGTTCTGGAGATCGTATCTCAAAGGAGACAGGATGGAGACGGTCCAGAGAAGGGTGACCAAAATGGTGGGTGTTCTCCATTGAATGACTTATGAGGAGAGGTTGAAAAACCTGAATATGTATACCCTGGAGGAGAGAAGGAGCAGGGGTGATATGATACAGACCTTCAGATTCTTGAAAGGTTTTAATGATCCATGGTTGTCAACAAACCTTTTCCATTGGAAACAATTTAGTAGAACAATTTAGAACGATTTGAAACTCCAGGAAGGAAGACTTAGAACCAATGTCAGAAAATATTTCTTCACTGAGAGGGTGGTGGATGCCTGGAATGCTCTTCTGGAGGAAGTGGTGAAGACTAAAACTGTGAAGGATTTCAAAGGGGCCTGGGATAAACACTGTGGATCCCTAAAAGGCTAGAGGATGGGAATAAATAAAAAAGCTTGGGGGTCACCTGCACGGAGCAGCAGTTACTACCTTGGGAAGCTTGCTGGGCAGACTAGATGGACCGTTTTGGTCTTTTTCTGCCATCATTACTATGTTACATGTTTTATTGTATTAATAAGAGGCAGGGAGGACTCCTTCCCAGGTAAAGAAGATTGGCACCTGCAAAGCCGCCACCTAGAAATGACTATACCAGAATGTTTCCAAGGTTTAATCTTAATCAAGTGGCAAGCTGCAGCCATCTCTTCTCACCAAGATTAGTGACACTAACACACACGCACAAGCACGCTCACACACACACTCACTCTCTCACACACACACACACTCACACGTTCTCACTTTTCCATCAGAAGAGAAAACAGATGAAACAAGTACAAATCTGAAATATGATTTTGTTATTTTATATTGGCAGGTTATTCAATTCTTAATCCTGGTGCAATATTCAAGATTAAAAAGGAAAATGAGAAATATTTCACTCAACCCTGTGAGCGGGAGGGAAAAGAAACCATGAAGGACCCCCCCATTAGTAAGTAAATGTTCTGGATTTAAAGGGCTCTGCATTTTCACATCACATTTGGAGACCTAAAATCCCTTTCCTAATATAACATTAGCAGGTCCTGGGTGAGTGTATCACACATGTCTATTTTCTCATCCCAGGCCTTCCCATCGTAACGTCTGTGTTCTCACTGAGCGTTAAACAAGAGGAAGATCTGCCCTTCATGGACCCTCCTGAATCAGAGATTCCCCCTCCTGTAACAGGCGAGTATCAGATTCCTCCTGGACACCTTCACTAGAAGAGGCTGTCAAAAACTCCATCGTCTGTTTCCCTAGCTGGGGGGCGGGCACCTGATGCAGGAGTGGGAAGTGTTGGGGCTGCCAGGGGGAGCATGTCCAGTTGGGGGGGGGGGGGTAACCTGCATGGTGCGGCTGTTAATATCTTTACCAGAAGGCACTGGGGAGGTAACCTGCATGAAGTGGCAGTTACTACCCAAACAATTTCCTGGAGAGACAGGACAAACCGTTTGGGTCCTTAACTGTCATTTCATTAATTTACTATTTAGCCACAGAGACATAATGGGACAGGATCTGTAAGGTCTTCCATTGGAAAAGGCTCAGTCTGCTCTGTTACATCCTGGAAGCGAGCTTTCTCCCGCTCTAGCTCGTCTCACTCTTCCGTTCAGCACTTGCTGCCCTTTCTAGCAGTATATCTGAAACTATACTATGAGAAATGCATGCAGTGTG
This sequence comes from Rhinatrema bivittatum, assembly GCF_901001135.1. Taxonomy (NCBI): domain Eukaryota; kingdom Metazoa; phylum Chordata; class Amphibia; order Gymnophiona; family Rhinatrematidae; genus Rhinatrema; species Rhinatrema bivittatum. Next base: position 27,676,531 of record NC_042633.1, on the reverse strand, counting down.
CCCACAGCCCTTTCTAGTAATACTGACCCCCTCACAAGAGATTCTGCGCACCTCGTGTTTACCACTTATTCCTCCGGTAGTTACAATCACGTGATGTGCGTCTGTGTGAGAGCTCCGCGTTCACCTCGACATCCTAAGCAATTCCATTACATGGACTCAGAGGACTCACACTGACTCCTGCTGGACGAAAGGTTACAAAATTGCCGCATCCATGTGCGCGCACCGGCAGCCACGCACCCGTGGGCGCCCTCGGTTTTTCCTGTCCTTGGGAATCGTGGAGTTTATATACTTAGTAATCATCTCCTCCACATCAGCAAAAGAACTTAAATCTGCTGCGATATTATTGGCAGGATATTCAATTATTAATCCTGGTGCAAAATTCAAGATTAAAAAGGAAGATGAGAAATGTTTTGGCTTTGCATTTCAGTTCACAGGAGAACATCAAACATTTGGAGACTTATTATCTATTTCCGAATATAATATTAGCAGATGCTAGGTGAATCCTTCTAGCCAGGTTTGTTTTCTCATCCCAGGCCTTCCCATCGTAACGTCTGTGTTCTCACTGAGCGTTAAACAAAAGGAAGATCTGCCCTTCATGGACCCTCCTGAATTGGAAACAGCTCAAGAGATTCCCGCTCCTGTGACAGGCGAGTATTAAAGTTCCACCTGAACGTATTTATTAAGATCATGGGCCAAGAGGCTATCATCCTCTCTCTTTCCTCTGTTGTCTGTTTTCCAAGTTTGGGTGGGTTAAGTTGTCTGGGGAGCGGGCACCTGATGCAGGAGTGGGAGGTGTTAGGGCTAACAGGGAGAGCAGTCTGCTGGGCAGACTGGATGGACTACTTGGGTCTTTATCTACCCTCATTTCATTAATTTACTATTTAGCCACAGAGACATATGGGAGATGTAGTCAAGTTTTTGAGTGGGTCAGTGCAACTTTCCTCTTCATCTAGTCAGACCAGTCCAGATGGATGGGTTGTGCTCACCGACCAGCAGATGGAGACAGAGAGCAACAGGGTCGCTTTAGGTATCTGTGCTGACCTCAGCCAGCCAGTATTCTCTGTCTCCAGCTGATAGTAGACAAGCATCCTGTACAGTGGAATGAAATCTGAACAGATGATGTTGGGGAGCTGCTACCGAAGTGAAAGTCAAATACTCCCTCGGTTGACCGTGGTCCTGGACAGTTTGAATCAGATTTAGGCAGCTACCACAGTGACAGACATAGTCTCCTTCCTCCAGGGGGCTTCCAGCGTGGCTGGTAGAACTTGGGTTGCACTTTGTTTTTTTACCCAGTTCTTTCTCCCCCCCCCGCTTGACCCTGCTTGATACACCTATCCTCCTTCCTAAATTTACATTTTAGTTCTTGAAGGGATCTTATCTCTTCGAGAAAGAGCGGAGTTAAAATTGTGTTTAGTCTGCACTGGGTAATAAAATAAATAATAAAAATAGGGAACAGCCACTGCTATTAATTGCATCAGTAGCATGGGTTCTTCTTAGTGTTTGGGTAATTGCCAGGTTTGGCCTCTGTTGGGCACAGGATGCTGGGCTTGATGGACCCTTGGTCTGACCCAGCATGGCAATTTCTTATGTTCTTAGAAATGCAGAAAAGGCTTGCCGTGTCTGTGCAGATGAATGGAGGGCTATTTTGGAACAGCTGTTCCAAGGTCGGAGGGGCTTCCTTCAGCAGGGCCGGCAGAAGTATTTTTTTCCAACTTGTGAAGTGATGAAGTGTTTACCGCAGGAGCTGTAACGGCCATTTTGGGATAGCAGGGGAGTGAGAGAGAGTTGGATCCTCCATCTTTCACTCCCGTTGAACATTTTGTGTTCAGCGGTACAGCAGAGGGAAAAGGGCCAAGATCAGACCCATTCCTATAGGATTCTGCTTCCTGATAGGAGTCAGGGTTTCCTCTGTGTTGTCCTGTGCAGCAGGACTTGGGTGGGTCAGCCTTGATGTTAGAAAGTCTCTTCTTTGGCATGGCCTTCATATTTAAGCATTTATAAGGTACATGCACATTGCTTTAACTTTGGATTAGAGGTTTGTTCCCAAGATCTGCTCCAGAACATTTTTTTTTTTTTTGCTATTCAAGGAGTTTGTTGGCTATGGCCCCGCGAGCCACTTCTGGAATTCTAGTGTCTGTCAGGGGGGCAGTGGGATTTGAACCCACATTGTCAGGAGCGAGAGGATTTGACAACAGAGCCACAGAGACCCTGAAACTGCTAAGACCACCTGGTAAAGTTCAGGAGAAGTAAAGTCAGGGAGATCCAGCAGTAGGTGTGGCCCTAATCAGCTGCAGTATATAAGGAAGTCCCGACTATTACATCTTTAGTAGTCCAGTGGCTCAGCTGGCGTCTGCTATCAGTTTAGCTGTTGATCTCCGGCCATCTTCTGCATTTTCAGATCATAGGAGATGGGGCACTAACCTCAAACCTTTGGAGACCTAAAATCCCGTTCCTAATATAACATTAGCAGGTCCTGGGTGAGTGTATCACACAGGTCTATTTTCTCATCCCAGGCCTTCCCATCGTAACGTCTGTGTTCTCACTGAGCGTTAAACAAGAGGAAGATCTGCCCTTCATGGACCCTCCTGAATCAGAGAGGACTGAAGAGATTCCCCCTCCTGTGACAGGCGAGTATCAGATTCCTCCTGGCTGTATTTATTAAAGTCAGCCGGTGCTGTTTAGGGATTCAGCATAGGGAGGGCACGAGGCTCTCAACCCCTCTCTTTCCTCCATTGTCTGTTTCCCAAGTTTGGGTGGGTTAAGTTGACCTGATGCAGGAGTGGGAGGTGTTGGTGCTGCCAGGGAGAGCATGTCCAGTGAGGATAGAAGGCATGCAGGGGAGGTAACTGGCACACAGCGGCACTTACTAGCCAAGTAAATTGCTGGGCAGACTGGATGGACCACTTGGGTCTTTATCTACCCTCATTTCGTTCATTTACTATTTAGCCACAGAGACATATGGGAGATGTAAGTTAGGTTTTGGGGTGACACAGCTCACTAGCTCTTGTTTTGCATTAGTCTACGTTCATTTTATGATAATGTTAATGAGAACTAGCACAAACTGGTAAGCTTTAATGGTAACACATTAATAATGTCAAGGATTCTGCATTTTGTATAAATGCTGTGGTATCTTCTTCACAGAGCAAGATTTTGTGTGTTGATCCCAACTTTTAATTGGGTTTTTGAGACCACCCACGTTAAGGCATGGAAATATTAATTACGTAATTTTCTGTTGCTCATCACTCTCGGAGATGCGAGTCTGGAGCCTCAAGATCTCGCTAGGCGATGTGTGGAGAGCTGTTCCTGTCCAGGATTCAGGCTTTGAAATCTGGGGGGGGGGGGGGGAAACGACATACAAACTTATTTTAAATGTCTCCCTGTGGAGGAGACTTATACTGACTTTAATGTCTCTTCCACTAGACTCAGGTTGGGTCATTAGATTATTTTATGCGTTATTACTGTAGAACTTCCTTCCCCTTACTCCTCACCCTCTCCAGGGATAAGCTGATAAGTATCACCACTTAGCTGGATACGTTCAGACAAATACAATAACACAAAGGCCAAGTTGGTGCCATTTTGGAAAATGGTGTCTAGGAGGTGCTTCAGGCCACCACTGGACATGGGGGACATTCAGGGAGGCCCTTAGACTAACAGGGGCAGGATGGGAAGTGGTTGGGAGGTCACTAGACACCAGCAATTCTATTCTATGGAAGGAAGGGAGGGGTTGGATACTTGGGGAGGGGGTTATTTTATTCAAAGTGAAGGTGTTTTGGGAAGGAGCAAGGCATCATCACGCACCATTAAAAGGATGTATTTGTATTTGGTTTTTTTTACTATGGGGCTTTTCAGAGGGGCAAAATATCCCAAGGAATGCCCCCTCCCCATGATATTTTGCCCCTCTCGTGGTAAAATATTGGGGCTTGATAAATGACCCCCTTAGCCAGATAAGTGCCAATATTCAGCCTTATCTGGCTACGTTAGCCCTGCTATTCAGCTGGTCTAAAGCTAGGCAGATCAAGGTTATAAAATATAGTAGCAGCTTTGGGTGCGCTCATATTTATTTATTTATTTATTTATTTATTTCTTTTATATACCGACGTTCGATCGAGATATCACATCGGTTTCCAGATAACTCAAAGAATAGGGTAGTAACAGCCCTATTTTACATTATAACATTGTAATAAAAATAATAAATTGTAACATTGTAATAAATATAACAAATTATACAAATTATAACAGGAATAACAGGATTACGTTGAACATTTGATGTAGTATATAACATATGTACATAAATGACTTGTTGATGAGGATATATTAAGGTTAGGTTGGCAGGGAGGGTTGAAGGGGGGAATGGGGGGGATAGGAGGGGGGATGGTGGTGCACACGTAAACGGGCACATGTGAGCAGTTTTGAAAGTTATCCTCTCTGTACAAGCTCATAGGAGGGCAGTTGGCCCAGCTTTCTGAGGAATTAACTAAAATAACCACAGACCAATGGGTTCTTTCCATTCTAAGAGACGGCTGCAGCTTAGAATTTTCTCGCCCAGTGGTGGAGGCTCTTACGGCCTTTCTGTGTGCTTCAAGGATGATAAAGGATGCAGTGCAATCCACGTTGTGGCAACTTCTCCTTTTGGTTGCGGTGGTTCCAGTTCCAGAGAAGGAGCGAGGTCTGGGAAGATCCTCCATGTACTTTGTGGTGCCTGAAAAGGAAGGCACGTCACAGCTGATTTTAAAGAGGTTGCATGCATCCTTGCGGGTGGCTCCACTTTCATATGGAAACTCTTCGCTCGGTAATTGTGCAGTCAGGAAAGAGAAGTTCCTTGCGTCCTTGGAGCTGTTCGAGACTTATCTTCACATTCCTATTTGGAGAGACCATCAGAGGCTCCTCATGTTGGTGGTTCTGTGGGGAGCATTTTCAGTTTCAAGCACGGGTGGTGATGGCTCCTCACACATTCTCCAAGGTGATGGTGGTACAGGGAGAGTATCCTGGTGCATCCTTATTTGGACAATGAGCTAATTCAAGTAAAGTCGAGGGACGATTGCCATCATTCTGTTCTCAGGTTCTTCTGCTGCAGACCTTAGGCTGGTGGTAAATTTTGCCAGCAGCAAGCTCGTGCTATTGCAGTACTTGGAATACCTGGGGGCTCGCTTTGAGACAACTGTAGGCAAAGTGTTTCTTACAATGGACAGAAGAATGAAATTTCAGGAGCAAATCTGTCAGTTGTTGTATATGAAGGTTCCCAGAATTTGGGAATATCGCCAGGTACTGGGTTCCATGGTGTCTACGCTGGACCTGATTCCTTGGGTGTCTGCTCATATGAGACCATTGCAGAAAGCTTTTCTCCCGCGCTGGGGTCCTCAGTCCCAGGATTTTGAGATCAAGTTACTCCTGCTTCAGGAAGGCAGATGATCGCTCCCAAAGGAATGGAAATGGAAAGAAGGAGAGATGCTAAAGGTGCCCCTGGTGGATGTGCTAGTTTGTGCAGGCACTTGAATAACCACGATCTCAGTACAAGGGGGTGCAGCTCTAAAGGAGTCCCAGGTCTGCGGTTTTTATGTGGCTAGAGCACATCTGCACTGGATTTGGCTGCTTAGGAGGTTGGAACAATGCTAGAGGAAACAGCACACCTTGAAGTTGGCACGGTGATCTTGGTGGATGCATCTTATGACCTGGTCCAGATATTAGTGAGAAACATGGCCATTCTGGTGGCTGCTCACTGTCTATTCTGGCTGAGCAGCTGGGCTTAGCTCGCCAGTCTTCCATGTAAAGGTAAGCTTCTTTTTGGAGAAGTTTTTTTAAGGACCTGGGAGAGTCCAAGTTGCCCAGATTTCTGGAGGATCAAGCTAAAGTTTATTTCTAAGCTTCTCAAGCTCACACATACATATGCTCTCTCTCACACGCACACACACTAATACTCATGATTTCTCTCAAATACATTCACCCACATCCATACTCTCTCTCTCACACACACACACACACACGCGCTCTGCCGCTCTCTCGCAAACCACACTCACATGCTCTCTCGCACACACACATACACACGCTCTGCCACTCTCTCGCAAACCACACTCACATGCTCTCTCGCACACACACATACACGCGCTCTGTCACTCTCGCAAACCACACTCACATGCTCTCTCGCACACACATGCCTGCCCTCCCTTTCTCATTCGCTCAGGCCAAGTTTTTCCTCCTCTCCTGTTCTTCCAGCTGCCATGAGCCAGAAGCAGACCCAGCTGTTTCCTTCTACTCATGATTGTGTGGGCTCCAGAACTAGCAATCAAAATGGGAATCCCCATCCTGGCCACGCTTGGGCCGGCAGTCGGCAGAAAACTGGATTTTAAACAGGCTTCTTTTCTGTTTTGCCAGCTGGTTGGTAGCCCTAAATACTATGTTGCATCAGATTGCATTGGGCAGGAAAAGGGTTACCCTGGGGCCTGATCCATTCCTCTAGGGTGGCAAGCCATTTTTTTTGGAGTGCCACTTGCCACCACATAGCAATGCCTTTGTTTTACAGGCCTGCAAGAATTCGCCTCTCTAGCTTATGTGAGGATGTAGAGAATGTTTGAGTCCTGGTGCTCAGAGTGGGCTATTTCGCCATGGAAGGCGTCAGTGGCTGTGGCCTTAATTTTCTTGCAGGAAGGTTTGGGAAAAGAGCTGGTGCTCTGTTCTTTCAAGGTGCATGTGGTAGTTAGGTAATTATTACCTGCTACAGAGGTAAACTGGCAGTACATCCGGATGTTTTGCATTTCCTGAAAGTGGTAAAGCATATTTGGCATCCACAGAGGGAAAGTGGTTCCCTCATGGAATCTAAATTTGGTTTTGAGTACTTCAGTAGGTGCTCCCATTGAGCCCCTTAACAGGGCAGCTCTGAAATATCTAACCATGTCTGGTAATGCTACGTTTAGTGAGGTGGCGTTTACAGCTTCTCGTTCCTTCCTGCATGGAGCCCTTTCTAAACTTCTCCAGTACATACGGTTTCTTCCTTTTTCATGTCTTCACCTTAGGAGGTGTTTCTCCCATCCTTCAGGAAGGATTGCGCGGCAGAAGGCGGTGACTGTTTTCTCCAGCTGAATGTTTGCAGGGCGTGATGTGAAGGCGATGGTTTGCCTCAGGAATGTCCTGTTTAGTGAATAAAAGGAAGAAGCTGCTTCTGAAGCTTTGCTTGCTCAGTAGATCAAGGAGGCCATCGGGCCTGCATGCATCACTAAATGTTTGCCCCTTCCCAGAGGCCCGAGGGCTCATTTGACCAGGGCTCGGGTCTCTTTGTGGGTGGGGCTGCACCTAGTTTCTCCTTTGGGTCGTCTTTGCATTCTTCTATGAAGCATTACCATGTGAATGCTCAAGCCAGATCGAGCAGTAGTCCTCCCAGTCTGAGGGATGACTGGTGAAATTTCATCTTACCTGATAGTTTCCTTTCCTTGAGGCCTGCTAGACCCGTCCTTGTGGGAATTCCCCTCCTCCACAGCTGCCAGAGACAAAGGACACATCTAGGACACGCCTTGTCTTTTTTCCCTTGTGACATCACACCTATAAGGGAGGTGTGGCCTGAGGCAGTTGCCAGTGCCCATCTGTGAGAACAAGAAATGGACAACTACCTTACTCAGCAAAAAAAAAGGGGTAAATAAGAAAATCATGCACCTGAGAGAACCCGTGACTCATTCTCCGTCATCGCCTTGTTGAATTGATGCATTTCCTTCTTTATTTTTTTTTTTTTTTATCTGAACAAGGGATGAATCCTAGGACTTTTCTTCCATCTGCAGTCTCTTGTAGCTTTCGCCCGTGTGCCTCTCTCCTTTATCGCAATCTTTTCGCCAGCTCCTGTCGCCCATAGCCTACTGAGTTTTTCGTCCATCCTTCCATCCCTCGCTAGTTCTGCTGCTGCTGCTGCTCCGTGCTCGGCCTTCCTCCATCCCTCTCTCCCAGCAGTGCATGGTTTTTGTTTGCTGGGAGCTGGAGGGAGGAAGGCAGGATGGCTCCAATAGGAATCGGATGGAGGAAAGAAGGCAGGATGACCCATGCAGGCGGCAGCAGCAGGCTGGAGGGACGTGGGATTCCCCAACAAATGGCACAGCCTGCAGACGTTTCTTTGCTGTGGTATTGTGGGAAGCTGTGCGTGGCTCCTTCATAGGTACAGAGGGTTAACAACTCCTTCCACTGGGATCCTTAACTTTTCAGAACTCACAGGATTGTCATCTCACTGGGAGCCAAATGTTTCTTTTCTTGGGTCAATGTCCCAGACTTCTTAAGAGCTGAAGATATTTTCCCATTTTTTTCTAACAGGCAGCAGATGTTACAAGTCTGATTCCCCAGTTGAAATCCTGAAAACGGAAGAGTTTCCTACGGGCGATCAGCTGCAAGGAGGAGATGAGGATACGGAAAGCAGTGAGCAAAATGTTCCCTTGTCATCCACTAATTGCCGTGTGCTATAGAGAATTTTAAACCTTACACACAGAGGATGAAGCTTAATACTGGCTTTAAGCTAAAGTAGTGCGTAATCAGGGACCCAGCTCCAGAATGAGTGGCAGGTCTCCAGCAGGGCGCTCCAGAGGTTTTGGTGAGTGACTGCCATCAGAGAGAAGGGACTCACTGCAGAGACCAGGAGGTGAGGATGAAGGAAAGGTAGCAAAGACCTGGGAGCAGGAGGCAGGGAGAGAGAGAGAGACAGAAGGGAATACCTGACACTTCTGCACTGTATTAAAAACTGGCAGCACCAATTTCTGGGTGGGCCTTGGAGTCAAGGAAAGGAAATTATCAGGTGAGATTAAATTTCACCTTCCTTATCTTCCTGCCAGACTAGGCCTTACTTATGGGAAGTACACATACTGCTACTCTCTTGGGCTGGAGGAAGAGGATGCTGCTCTAGGCACATTCAATCCAAAGGCTGCATCTTCCTTTGCTTATGTATCCAGCTTGTAATGCTAGGCTTCTTGTTGTCTAGTCTCTTAAGGATCTGGAGGATCGCTATTCTGTCTCTCCCTGTGAAACTCCCTGGTGGATGAGGTTGTGGGGAGAAGTTATGTGCTTATTACAGAAATATTGGCAGGCTGAGGTAAACATGGGACCCTGTGGAGGGTGACCTCAGCAAATCAGTTGCTCTCTGTCTCCATCTGCTTGTAGGGCAGTATAACCTACTTGTCTGGACTGGCCTGGCAGTGCTCAAGAAAGCGAATGAACAACATTTTTTCCTGTAACAGGCAATCTAAATGTCACACATGACAGTTTAATCCAATTTAAGCAAGAAGGACTCAGGATTAAGCCTAAACATCTGAGGACAGAAGAAACCTAACTATCACAGGCACATTTGAAGAACTGCATGAAGCAGGTGACGTGGCTTGGATTAAAGCCAGTATTGATTGAGCCAAGTATTGCTTAGACAAGATGCCTCCTCTGGACCAGTCACAGCAAGAATGAGGCATTAAAATCAATGGCCTTGACCTATAACCTTTGTGGGGATAATCTGGTTCTTCTAGTTACATTTTTTTGCTTTTCTTTTTCATTTTGCCTTTCATTCCTGCTCCCTTTTCATGCATATCGCTTAGGGCCTTGGTACAAGCGATCAATACGTTTTAAGAAATACCCATCCCCACCATTTCACTTACTCCTCCCTCAGTCCGGTCCTGTACTTTTCTTCCATCTGCAGTCTCTTGTAGCTTTCGCCCGTGTGCCTCTCTCCTTTATCGCAATCTTTTCGCCAGCTCCTGTCGCCCATAGCCTACTGAGTTTTTCGTCCATCCTTCCATCCCTCGCTAGTTCTGCTGCTGCTCCGTGCTCGGCCTTCCTCCATCCCTCTCTCCCAGCAGTGCATGGTTTTTGTTTGCTGGGAGCTGGAGGGAGGAAGGCAGGATGGCTCCAATAGGAATCGGATGGAGGAAAGAAGGCAGGATGATCCATGCAGGCGGCAGCAGCAGGCTGGAGGGACGTGGGATTCCCCAACAAATGGCATAGTCTGCAGACGTTTCTTTGCTGTGGTATTGTGGGAACCTGTGCGTGGCTCCTTCATAGGTACAGAGGGTTAACAACTCCTTCCACTGGGATCCTTAACTTTTCAGAACTCACAGGATTGTCATCTCACTGGGAGCCAAATGTTTCTTTTCTTGGGTCAATGTCCCAGACTTCTTAAGAGCTGAAGATATTTTCCCATTTTTTTCTAACAGGCAGCAGATGTTACAAGTCTGATTCCCCAGTTGAAATCCTGAAAACGGAAGAGTTTCCTACGGGTGATCAGCTGCAAGGAGGAGATGAGGATACGGAAAGCAGTGAGCAAAATGTTCCCTTGTCATCCACTAATTGCCGTGTGCTATAGAGAATTTTAAACCTTACACACAGAGGATAAAGCTTAATACTGGCTTTAAGCTAAAGTAGTGCGTAATCAGGGACCCAGCTCCAGAATGAGTGGCAGGTCTCCAGCAGGGCGCTCCAGAGGTTTTGGTGAGTGACTGCCATCAGAGAGAAGGGACTCACTGCAGAGACCAGGAGGTGAGGATGAAGGAAAGGTAGCAAAGACCTGGGAGCAGGAGGCAGGGAGTGGGATGCCACGGCTAACTGCATACTCTGCAGCAGTTTTCATTCCTAAGGCTCTGCGGGAACCTGCCGACGCTCCCTGTCATGGTTACATTTCAAAGCTACAGAGAGTCCTTAACGCCTTCCACCCGTTGACTTACATTGGCAGAGCTCACAGCATTCCTAGTATCTCATCTGTAGCCAAGTGCGGCTATTCTTAAGTCAGTACTCCACATTATTTAAAAGCTGAATATATTTTCCTAACAGGCATTCAGTGTTACAACCCTGACCCCACAACAGAAAGCTCTAAAACAGAAGAGCCAGCTGTCGGTGTCCAGCTGGAGGGAGGAGAGGAAGCTACTGCTACCAACGGCGGTGAGCAAACCATTCCTTTATAATAAACGAATCGCTGCATGCTGTGCACCTTGTCAAAATGTAGACATAGAGAGGCAAGCCTGTTAATTGTGGTCAGTACATTTTTTTTTTTTTTAATTTCTAAGCCATTAGAATTCAGTTTTTTTTAAGCTGACAAGTCTGAGGTTCAGAGACCCAGGTCCCAAAGAATCCCTGGTTAGCGACTGTAATCAGAATAAAGGGAATTGACTGGGCGTGAGGATGAGATGTAGAAGCAGCAGGAGGAGATCAGACATGGTCCTTTCCCCAGCTTTACCTGTCTACAAGCAGCACTACTTCCTGTTAGCAGACACGTGCAGCCTTAGCCAAGCAATTGTCTTTGGCTATGTCCTTGTGACCTTGGGCAAGTCATATCAACTCCCAATGCCTCAGGTACAAACTTAGATTGTGAGCCCTCTGGGAACAGGGAACTACCTGCTTTGAAGTGTCTGAAAGATGGAATATAAATACAATATTTAAAATAAATACATTGATATTAATGTGCTTGAAGCAAGTGATCTACTTTGATTTAACAATAGTGATGGGGCAACCCAAACCATGAAGACCCAAGATCTACTGCCAGGGAGAGACATAGTCCATCAAAGGACTGGTTCAGTTTATTACAGCCTTGAACCCCCTTCTTCCAGGACACTCAGGCTCTCTGAATAAGGAGCTCATGTTCCTTTGATCTAAGAGGAACTTGTCGTTTTCTCTATAGCTTTTAAATTCATGATCATAGTCTCAATTTTATCCATGGATTCAGAAATAATACTCAGAGGCAGAGAATGTAGAATTGAGAGCAGATGGACGAATTGGAAAGAGACAGCCCAGGTCCTTCAGCTAGCTGAAGGAGACATTAGGAGATTTTTACCCAGGGTGAAAGCTAAAACTGAAAAAGGAGAGAGACCACACGTTGACTGTTACCTATGCCATTTATAAAGATGTCACCCCCAAGCAATTCAGGAAATGGGAGGAGAAAAATAACATCATCAGTCAGCTCAAACAAGCAAAAACGTTGACGAGGAAGAGCAGCAAACCAAGGAAAGCTAAGATCGTAAATACTCGTAGTCTGGGCAATAGAATCCCAGACCTGCAGGCCCTGATGGTGAAGGTGGACTTAGACATTCTTGCTGTTACAGAGACTCTGTTCACGCTAGGGTCACGGTTTTCCTGTAGTCTATCTGGATCCGCTTCACTAAGTCTCTTCGCTTTCACACTCCCAGAAGTCCACTAATGCCTGGGTTGCAGAGCCCTCTCACTCCACAGAAATCACAGACGTAGAGACTTCCTGGTTGGGAACATCCACAAAATTATAATAATGTGAGGCCATGAAGTTAACATCTGTTGGCTGCTCTTCCCTGTAGGGACAGTCTCTGGCAAAATGGCCCCTTTCTCCACAGCTGAAACATGGCGGCCTGGGTGAGGGTTGCAGTCGAGGTGAAAATTCCTGCCAGATCTGTGCTACTGGATGTCGGGGCCTCTGGGTCTTATTACTCCATCTACTCTGGGGATTGTGGAAGCTCAAGCATGGCCTGGTAATAGGTCTCGGCTACTTTCAACGCTTTTTCCAGCATAAGGTTTGGTGTTGGCAGACATACTGCCTCATAGGCCATTCTAGGCTGTCGAGGAACTGTTCCAGCAGAACTGTTTTGGCCACCTCCACTCCGGTCTTCACTTCTGGGTGCAGCCACTTCCAAGCGACATCCTTGTGGAATAGGTTCCTTGGGTTTTCCTTAGGTTGAAGAACTCCCTGCCGAAATCGCTGTCAGTAGGCTTCTGGGTTGAGTCCCACTCTCTCTAAGATAGCAGCCTTGACTTCCTGATATGAAGCCCTCCCTTCTCGCCTGGCAGTTTTTGGAAGGCATCTTGATTACTCCTGGTGAGTAGATTCCCAGCTGTCTTCTGGCCAGCCTGTCAGTTGAGCTGTGCGTTCAAAGGTTTTTAGGAATCAATCGGGATCCTCTCCCTGAGTCATCTTAATACCGGTGACAAGGGAGGTGGCCGGATTACAGCGGTCTATACGGCTTGTGCTACCTTAGTTAGCACTGTGTTTTGCTGAAAAACATGCTCTCACAGCACCTGCTGCTGGTCAGTTTGAGTTTGTAGGGTGTTCTCCAGTTGCTGCTGCCCTGTAGCGAGGATCTGAATCACTTGTTCCATCTTCCCTGCTTTCCCAGCTGCCTCCAAACTATGTATCTCTGAGGGAAGGAGAGGGGAAGAGAAACAAAGAAATCCTGTTGGCCTGTCCGGCCCTTACTTCTTGAACCCCAACTGCACAGGTGGGGCTAGCCCCCTTGGCCTGTTGTAACTTGGGCTGGGTAAGTGGAAGCATGAGGGCCCAGGAAAAAGAAAAAATTCTGTAGGTTTTTTTTTTCCCGCTATGGCTGTGAGCTTCTGCCTGTGCATCCCGCTTAGGCAAGAGATCCCACTGCTGCCACCAAATGTGGTAACATGGCCAGTTGTGGCTTAGGACACAGCCAAGAGGAATAAGGAGGCAGACTTTGGCTGTTTCCTTAGGTGCAAATTTATTTACAGTGCAAAACAAAACAGAAAGAAAACCGCTCACCTTGCAGTGCTGAGTACAAACAAACTCAAACGTAGCTGATCTTCGCATATGCTGGCTTTCTGCCAGCTTCCCAGGGTCTGACTAACCCTTCTGGACCCTGATTCCTTATGGTATGGTGAGGGGAGCCTCCTTTCACCCAGAATACCTTGTGGGGCTGATCCTTAAGGAGGACCAGGTTAGATAGTTGTGGCCGGTCCTGAAGGTGGTTTGAAGGAGTTTCCTGTACACTCTTTTACAGTTTTCTCCTGCAGAATGCAACTATGATGTGGGAAACCAAGAACTCCTTGTTAATAGGCGGGTCTTGGCAGTGTGGAGACACTTGTTGGAAGGAGCCACCTTTCTGATCACAATTCTCACAGATCACAAAAATTTACTTTATAATTTAGCTGCGAAATGTTGAACCCCCATGTTCTTTGATTTTCAATTCATTATCTCCTTAACACCTTGGCTCAAAGAATTTTAAGTCGAATATACTGTCATGACAGTTTTCCTCTGAAGATAAAGGTCTGTCATGATAAAGGTCCCATCATACCAACCTCCAGGATCGTTGCAATGAAGAGTGATCTGATGGAGAAAGTTAACCTGGAATCATCGGTCCAGGAACCTCCTGTAGGGGTCCCTAGGGGACGTACTTTTGTTCCAGACGCTTGCTGCTCAGATGTTTTTAAATGGGGGCATGATTCCAAAAACTCGCCAGACAACCAGGGATCAAGAAAACTTTTGAAATGATTTCCAGGGATTTTTGGTGGCCTTTCCTGTGCAAGGATTGTCTTGGCCTGTCCAGTATGTGCTAGATCCAGAGTTCCTTGAAATAAACCTCTGGGTGAATTTCACCGACTTCCAATTCCTTCTGTATTGTGGACTCACCTCGCCACAGACTTCATCACAAACCTTCCGATTTCTACTAACTTACTGCCATCTTGATAGTAGTGGACTACTTTTCCCGAATGATGCATTTCATTCTCATTTCCAAGCTGCCTTCAGCCCCTCAACTGGCTATCATCTTTATCAGGGAGGTGGTCCGTCTACATGGTGCCCCGAGTACTATTGTATCAGACCGAGGTCCCCAATTCATTGCCAGATTCTGGAGCACCTTTTGTAAAGATATGGGTATCAATTTGTCATTTTCATCATGATAACATCCTCAGACAAATGGTCTTACGGAGAAGACCAACCAAGACCTTGAGCAGTTCCTTAGATGTTTCATCTCTGTTCATCAGAATAATTGGGTCAGATTGCTCCCATGGAATGAGTTTGCTCACAACAATCAAGTTAGCAAATCTACAGGGGTCTCACCATTCTTCACAGTTTATGGCCAACACCCCTGCCACTCCAGCCATGGAAATTCCTGCAGCCAATGACCTGGTTCGATATTAACAGAAGACCTGGGAACAGGTGCGCAATAATTTGAAGAAAACTGAGATCCAGCAAAAGAAATTCGCTGACCGACATCATAGACTTGCAACCCAGTTTCAAGCTGGTGACAAATTCTGGCTGTCCACAAGAAATTGACGTCTGAAGCACCCTTAAGCTAGGCTCAGCTCTAGGTACATAAGGCTATGTGTTATTTTTGAGAAAATCAATCCAGTAATCCTGCCTCTTCAGTTTCCCAACATTCTTAAGATACCACCCTCATTTCACGTCTCATTTTTAAAGCCAGCCATGCCAGATCCTTTCAACAGGCAAGGAACACCTCCGGATCCAGTTCTGGTCGGTGGCCAACCTGAATTCAAGGTGGAGTCTAAAGTATCCTGTAACAAAGTATAGTACTTGGTCCATTGGAAGGGATATGGCCCTGAAGAAAGATCTTGAGTGGACGTCCATGCACCTTGTCTTTTAACTGTTTTTTAAAAGATTTATTTAAAAGTGTTTAATAATCTGCAACTTCACCTCATGTCCAGCATGAGGTACACGAAAACAAACATTCATAATATCACAAAAGTATGCTTACAACAGTTAAAACACAGTATAAAACTAACATTTTAACAGTCAACCCAGTTACAAAAATGCAGTGCCTTACAATACAGTGCCTTTAAATTTCCTTCTAAAGACCTTAACATCTGATTTCCTGGGTAATTCTATTGGCAAGGCAATCAACAACATGGGAGCCACATAGGAGAATACCTGCGAATGAGTTATTTGCAGCCTATAATTCCTTATTGAGGGAACTACCAGCTGACCTTTCTCCATTGATCTCAACGCCCTAGTCGGCACATACTCTTCTACTACCTTCCTTAACGAACAAGGTTTATCCACAAACACAAGTCTGTGGACTATTGCTAGAATGTTAAACTGACATCTCAGCTTAATCGGAAGGCAATACAATTCTTTCACGGCAGGGATAATCTGCTCTCTGTTCCCTATTCCCACCAGAACCCTTGCCGCCGCATGTTGGAAAACCTGCAGGGCCCCAAGGGTCTGTGGTAGTTCAACGTAGAGCCCATTACAATAATCAAGCTGCCCAAATAACACAGCCTGCAAGCTCTGGAAGAAGGCTCTGCTTAAGTAGCCTCAATTTATAAAATCCACTCTTGTCAACTGTGGCTTTAATGCTAAACTTGAATCCAGTATAATGCCCACATTTCTTGCTTCCAGAGTACATACCCCAGCGTAATCTAAACATTGTAATGCCCCCCTGCAGTGAGTTGCTTCCCCACATTTAACATCAAATCATTTGACGATAACCAGTCATTAATAGCTCTCATGTAAGACTGGAATCGTGCTAGTGAGAATCATTAATTCTTTTCACACGGAATACAAAAAACTGTATATCATCTACCGTACATTCATCAAGAATGTCAAACCCAAAGAATTAAACATGTACACAATGGCTGCAGATAGCTACTGTAATAATACTGGGGACCTCCAGTCAGAATGGTTCCTCTCAATTTCAACACATTGTCTCCTATCCAGCAAGAAAGACTTAAACCACTGACGAATGACACCCCGCCCCCCCTATTATTCCTATTTCTGTTAGACACGCTATCTATCAGTTTCCCAAGGTTTAAGGTACCAAAAGCAGCCACAATATCCAATTGCACCAAAATTCCAGAACAACCAGGATCTAATGCTCAGGAAACCATGTCTAGCAGAAATAGCAAGAGGGTCTCCGATCTGCGGGTTTTCCTAAAACCAAAATGGTTCCCGTGCCAACACTAATATAGTAATGACGGCAGAAAAGGACCAGATGGGCCCCCCAGTCTGCCCAGCAAGCTGCTTATGGTAATATCTGCCGCTCCGTGCAGAATACCCCCAAGCAACTGTCAAATCTCAAAAAAGGAATGCTAGCAACATTTTTACTGGGTAAGGAGCCTTCTTGATAATTAAAATAGTGGTGCTTGACGTTCTTTGCTTTGGGACTTGGCTGTAGAAGCCGTCCCGTGCTTTTTCCCTTATGTCTGCGTGTCAGCACCCCAGAGCATAAAAGTCAGGACGCATGCTGGTTGTTGTCTACATCCAGCTCCCCTTCCCTCCCCCCTTCCCAAGCAGGGAATGATGTTGCAGTTGCATCAAAGCTATTGATTGAGGCTCGTAATCCCATGCCTTCTGTTAAGGGCGGTAACTGCCACCCTGTGCATGTTACCCCCATGCACTCTTTTCATTATTTTCAACCTCTAGCCTTTAGGGATCCACAGTGTTTATCCCATGTCCCTTTGAAATTCGTTGACTGTTTTCTTCTTCACCACCTCTTCTGGAAGGGCATTCCAGGCATCCACCACTCTCTGTGAAGAAATATTTCCTGACGTTGGTTCTGAGTCTTCCTCCCTGGAGTTTCATTTCGTGACTCCTAGTTCTAGTGTTTCCTTTCTAGCAGAAAAGGTTTGAAGTTTGTGCATCATTAATACCTGTCAGGTATCTGAAGGTCTCCCCTGCACCTCCTCTCCTCCAGGGTCTACGTATTGAGATCTTTCAGCCTCTCCTCAGAAGTCTTACGATAGAGACATAGCACCATTTTGGTCGCCCTTCTCTGGAGCGCCTCCATCCTGCCTCTATCCTTTTTGAGATACGGGCTCCAGAACACTGAATGCTCATCATCCTATTTGTTCTCATATCTGGGCTCCTGGATTTCTGGTTCATTCCTGCTCCTTACTCTGTTCCAGACCTCTCGTTCCCTGTTCGTGTCAGGGTCTAACCCTACTGTTCATGCCTCATTGGCAACTAGCACTGAAGGGCTGGCCTAGGCAGAAATCTCTCTATCAGTGCTGACCTGGACAGGACTCCCCTGACACTTGCTCCTGGGGCAACTCATGGAAGGAACCGTCACAAAAGGTGCAGGACAAATGAAGGAGGGGAAAACTACAACTCCTATCATGCTTAGTGACTGGGAAGATGAAAGGAGCTCTGGGAGCAGGATCTCCAGGGAGATTGGTGGTCTGGGTCACAACTCCAAAAGCACAGGTTGGGTAATAAAATGAAGGAAGAGAGTCTGATTTCCTCCCTTAGAGCTTCCACAATAGGAAAGCTAACGCGGGGCCTTCAACCAGCTTGAGCTTGAAAAGCTTTCAGATGTAGAGGTAAGCCTGTGGAGAAAGATTTGTTTGACAGAAATGTCCTTCTTCAGCTGAAGTAGCGGAGTTACAAAGAACTCCAAGTTAATAGCTACAAGAACCACGGAATCGTCAACTGGCCAAAGTAGCTACGTGAGCTGTAGTATGTGGAAGAACACTGCAAATCACTAAATAAGTCTCCTATGTAAAAGAAATTGGCAACTGTGAAGTAATGTAATGCTGCCACATGGATGGTGGGGCAGTGCTACCCAGACTGGGCAGGCACAGTGGAGAAACTTTCACAAAACTGAATTAAGTTTGATATAAACAATGGAGTACAGAAATACGAGGCCCAGGACTGTGTTGAAAGGCCATTGGGCTCGTCCCGCAAGAGTTACTGAAGTCAATACAGCAGAACCACCTTTCCGTTTGAAAGTTCATAGTAGTGTATTGGAACTCTGAACAGGGGACCGGACGGAAAAGAACTGTAGATGTTTTCCCCCTGAGCTGCAGAGCAGCTGAGAAGAATAAGTTGGAACTGCATTTTAAAGATTTTGACAGATCTGAAGGCAGTGAGTACAGTGAGAGAATGCCTGGATGGAGAAGGAGGAGAGAATACCTGGAGGGAAAGTAGGGAGGGTACTTGGAAGGGGGAGAGTGGGGCGAGAATGTCTGGAAGAGGGAGGGGATGTGGCGAAAGTGGGAATGAGTGCCTGGAGGGAGGGGAAAAGGGGGAGAGAATGCCTGGAGGAGAGGGAATTCTGGGATAGAGGAGAGAATGGAGGGAGGGAACTATCAACAATTATTGCCCTAGAGCCAGCCATGACCTCCAACCACTCTTCACTTGCTGAGCACTGGTGGGTGAAGACAACTGGGAGTTAAGCCCTGCTGGAGACTGGGGAAGGAGGATCACTGGGACCAGGAGGAGGAGCAGAGAATGGGGCCCTCTCTATCTGCTTAGGATCCTGGTCACCCAATCCCGCCCCCCCCATGAATCTCCCAATCATCCTGGTTACCTCACAGTGATCCTAGGGTCTCCAAGTTTTATACCTAATTCCTGGTAATCCTTTGAGCTCCCCCCACTGGAAAATCACCCTTTCCATCAACTCTCTTCCTTTCCTTCCTTAGCCAATAAAGCACAGGCCGCCTCTGGCTCTCCTCTGCCTTGGGGGGCTCTCTTCAGTCTGGCCTGCTCTTTGCCTCCTTAGTAGTAAAAAGGAGCAATACCACCTGCTGTCCTCACTCATCCCATCACCTCACTCACAAACTGCCCCCCACTCTAATCATCTCACTCACACCTCAGTCTCTCTGATCTCCCGACTCACATTCTTTATATGTTCATTCACTTTCATCCTCCCACCTCCCCTCACTCACTTTTCTCTCCCTCCTATCCCTCACTCATGCTCTTCCCCCATCCCACTCTAATCCTTCTTTTCCTTCCTTTGATCGCTCTCTTCTGCATCCCCTTCCTCAATGTAGTCACCAGGGCAAGGGACAGTGGAGTCCAGGAAGCCAGCATGATATTCAGCAGTGGGGCTACTAAACCAACCCTCCAATTGTGTCCGAAGTAGTGGGGCTCAGAGGCACTCACCCCATGTGTTTTCAATCTTGGCCATTCTCCCTCTCAGCCTCCTCAATGGTGCTGGGAAATTGCACAAAAATTCAAGGCAGTGTGCCTGCCCCTATTCCAGGGTATCAATACTCAAAATAATGAATCCAGATGATGCCAGACACTCATATGATCAGTACTAAATTATAAAAAAGTCTAGCTAGAAAATAAGATGATCGTATGTATTTTGAACTGGGGAAACCTCATAAAGTGCCAATAATGGGCTATATGAAGATGCCTCTATGGCTACTTAATCCAACTCCGATATAGTGGTTGTTGGAGAAAGGTTGTAATCATTGGAAAACCCCAGCAGTCCAGTGTAACTTTGGTGGTATACAACACAACTGATGTTATACCACTCACAACTCACAGTTCTGACGCACAGATGCTGTATTCAAAGCTTCATGCAATAAGTCTTTTAATCCCGACACTGCAATGTTTCGAGTGAATTCTCTTCATCAGGGAATGACTTTTAAGCATGGATGGTATCCATATGTCTTGGCTGTGAAAAACACCAACTGAATGTTGTGCTTACGCTGAAATTGTAGCTATGCTGATTTTCTGGGTCAAAGTGCTTCTTCCTCTCTCGGAATGCGCGATTGTGATACATTCATCTCGCTGCTATGGCACTGACCCTCGAAAACATTGCAGTGTCGGGATTAAAAGACTTATTGCATGAAGCTTTGAATACAGCATCTGTGCGTCAGAACTGTAAGTTGTGAGTGGTATAACATCAGTTGTGTTGTATACCGCCAAAGTTACACTGGACTGCTGGGGTTTTCCAATGATTACAACCTTTCTCCAACAACCACTATATCGGAGTTGGATTAAGTAGCCATAGAGGCATCTTCATATAGCCCATTATTGGCACTTTATGAGGTTTCCCCAGTTCAAAATACATACGATCATCTTATTTTCTACCTATTCCAGGGTATGCAGCTCTCTGCTCTGCTTCGCTTCCTCCACAGATTCTGCGGGGGGGGGGGGGGGGGGGGGGGGCTAGAAATTATTTCAGTTGCTACTGGCTTTGCTCTGTTTCTGAGGTGGAACCAGAACTGATTTATACTGCCAGTTCTGCTCTGCTTCCTTGGGTCCTGGAAAAAAAGGTGGCAGAACATCGTTCTGGGTCATTCCACCAAAAAAAAAAAAAAGCCCCAGGTAACAGACACAAAAAGGGGTTGAATCAATTTAGCACAAATTTCAAACTCTTTTTGTGTCTTTTCTTTGCTCCGCAGTGTGTTTAAGGATCACCACCTCCCCTCCAGGATTAGGAAGCAAAGTGGCTGTTCTCTCTTCTCTCTACTTCAGGTTCACCCTCTTCTCTCCTCTTCCCTGCAGGCTGCCTGGATGAGAGGAATTGCAGAACACCCATGCTGCTCTGCCTGATAAGTCTGAAAAGAAGTGGTGGGACTCTGTTGCATACCATTCCACAACAAATTAAGCCCTGCCTGCAACAGCATAGAGTAATCCACACACGACAGAAACCATTTAAATGTTCTGCGTGTGATAAATCTTTTGATCGGATAGGCCACCTTCAACAGCATGAAATGATCCACATGGGCAAGAAACCATATAAATGTTCTAAATGCGGCAAGACCTGCAGTCAGAAAGGACACCTACGACTGCATGAAATGACCCACATGAGACAGAAACCATTTAAATGTTCTGAATGTGATAAATGTTTCAGTCAGATTGGCAACCTGCAACGGCATGAAATGACCCATGGAAGAAAAACATTTAAATGTTTTGAATGTGATAAATGCTTCAGTCGGAAAGACTATCTGAAACAACATGAAATGATCCACACAGGACAAAAACCATTTAAATGTTCTCAATGTGATAAAAGCTTTGTTAAAAAATCTCGCTTAAGAAATCATGAAAAGTTTCACACTGGAGAGAATTACAACAAATGAACTCCAGAAGGAGGCTGCCTTTGAGAAGGGCATTAGAAATAAATTTAAATGATTTAGATCATTCCCAGCAAATCCTGTCTTATTAATGAGGTTCATTCCTGTCAAGGTATGCACAAAACAAACCCATTTTGAGAAACTGCCCCAAGACAGAGCCTTTGATAGCATCCCATACTCTTGGATAATAAATTGACTTGAAATGTATAAAATGAACCCTGCATTGAGTACATCAAGTTCATTGTAAAAATGTGGCAAACTGCACTCCACCTGAATTACAAATTATGTTCAAGGACCAGAAAGTTGGAATGCTTTGCCAGGAAACATTTAAGTTGAAATTAATCTCCTAAAATTTAGGAAATTAACAAAGGCGTATTTATTTCAGCAGGCATTCGACCAATTGTTCAAATGAGAGCGTGAGCTGTTCATGGTGTTTTATTTTAGTTTTATATTCTGTTATTAGGTCACATGATGGTACTTCATTACATTTTTTTGCAGAGTTAAGTTTTAGATAATATTCTAATGATCCTATGGTGTTTATGGTTCATGTTTTATGTTTTAGTGAGTTCCAGTTGTATTTTATGATATTTTATTAGTTGATAATGATTTTTTTTACTACGCTTTAATGGATGTTTAATTGTTAACTGCTTAGAAATGCTGATAGGAGTATAGCTGGTATAGAAATGTTTTAAATAAATAAATCAATCAAAATAAAGGGATACAAGCTACTGATCAGCTTGCAATTCCTGCCCTGTCATACAGTTTTGGAATAGTAGACTGAATTGGATATAAAAGCTCCTCCAATCCCATCAGGTAGGGGTGCCAACTGGCTCCAGATTTTCAGGACAGGCTGATCCACAAGGAGGCTCTCTTTGTCACAATGCAAATATTAGAAAAGGCATAAGCAGAAAAATTAAGAGATTGCGATCATTTCCAGCATACCCTAGAGCTAGGTAAGGCACAAAACGAACTCATTTGGAGACGGTGCCCCTGAGCAGGCCCGGATTTAGACAGAGGCAACACAGGAAAGCGCCTAGGGAAGCAAATATCCAAGCAAACGAAGAGTGCAACTGTGCCAAGGACGAGTCGTCCGCTTCAAAGGAAACTCTCACTTCTTTTTTTTTTTTTTACTCTTTACTTGAGCTCAGCCCGTCCCGGCCGCATACAGAGTCGGTCTCCGGCTGCAGGGGGAAGAGGGCAAAGGCCTTCACCGCCACGCTCAGCTTCCTGCACCTGCTAGCCTCTCAGCTGTTTCTCTTTCTACAGCTAAGTCCATGTCAGAAAACCAGCTGCCGGACTGAGGGAGGAATCCGCAGACATCACCTCAGGAAAACTCGACTGAGGGAGGGACCATAAGGTATCACCGCAGGAGAGCGGGGCTAATTAATTTCCTTCTTCTTTTCTCCTTTTATTTTCTATTTTTTAAAAAGCAATCCCCAGTAGGGAGAAACACGTTCACCATCTGCTGGAGACAGACAATACTGGCGGGCTGTCAGTGCAGGGGTGTATATACTGTAATGTCACCTTTGCTCCGTCCCCATCGCTGGTAGAGGTGCATAACCCACTGGTGTGGATTAACCTGTCTGAATGCTAAGAAATGTGTGGTATGAGTGGCGTCGGGAGTTGAGTACGGGCAGGAGTGTGCAGTGAGGCGCCAGAAGAAATGTTTCTGTGCTGTGTGATGGCAAAAAGGGGGTGAGTAGGAAGCGTGAGGTGGTGAATAATGTAGAGTGGGGGCAGAGGTGTGTTTGTGATAGGGGTGTCATGGGGGCATGGAAGGATGTGGGAGAGAGTGTAAGTGTGTGGACACTTCTTTCACTCTCCACTTTTTCCTCCTCTACTGTGTCTGTTTCCTCACCCTCTCTGCCTCCCTCCTGCACACTCTGCACTCATCCCACCTCTCCTCCCCTCCACTCCCTTGATCACATGAGCAGCTGTTTGCTGGTGGCTCAAGTTTCACAGTATTTGCTGGCCTGCTCCTTCGCTGCCTGCTGTCCCCACCCATACCATCAATGACTGGGAATATTGTAGAGCCCTAGTTGGAGTTTAAATGTTTTGCTTGCCTGCATCTCATCTGCTGTTTCTGCTAGCCCCATTCCTGACTCGATGCCTGTTGAAAACTGCTGAAGCATGCACTTACCACCCATCCAGCAGTCTCAGTGGTCTTTCCCACTCAACATTTGTTTCTCCTGCTGGGGTCCACCCTACCACACTATTTGCCAGTCCGTGTATGCATTGCAACATGTGCATGCGCAGTTGTGCTGAAATGATTGCCTGGAGTCCCTAATATTCTCAGAGATTTACATTTGCATTATTCTGCATGCTCAAAGCGATGTATACAGAAACTAGTAAACAGCAAATGTCAATTCATAACAACACAATTGGTCAAATCTTGCATATACCAAGCATATAAAACCTTAGCACCCACCTCACACACATTTGATGTGCTGATGACACAGCACTGAAGAGGGAGCAGCTATTTTCCCAAGGGGACGGGAACTCTTTGGATGCTGGGGCAGCGGGAGAAACTTTATCAGTGGTGCATCCTTCCCTCTCCTGAGATCCTCCTATGGCCCATTTAATTTTAAACTGGGTTTCTGGCTATCGGACCTGCATGCATGTGTAACCTGCCAGGGTTTCAGGGGGGTAGGCTACAGGTGTACTCTTCGTCTAATCCCTCCACGCAACCACAAATAAAGCTATGGGATTCACTTGCTTTGAGTCCAACTATCTCGTTTCTTTCCTGGCACAGTTAAGAGAATGCAGGTTCCAGACGTAAGGTAATTGAATACATTGAAAGGAATCCTAAAACTGCCAGCACATCAGTAGATGACATTACTGCCTGATGCAATTTGTTCAGTCCCGCATCAGACAATACTGTTCATATTTTAGAGAATTCACTAACAGTGGAACTAATGTAAGCCCATGGTACTCACTGTCTGAGGGGCTGTCCAAGCCTTGCAGGAGAAGTCCCAGAAAAATAGCTGGCATTATCCTTCCTGAAGCCCCGGGTTGCTCTACAGAGAGCTGGGTTCTCCTAGAGCAGCATGCTGAAAGAACTGCTGTTGCTTGCCTTCCTACATTCATGGAGTAGCCTAGCACAAACTGGAGAAAGTCCTTTGATAGCATCCCAAACTTCTCTCTAGAGGCCACTGGAGTACCATACTCTTAGAAACCATGGGTTCTACATGCAAGACATTCTCACCATCATTCCCAGTGCTGTGCTGCCTCCAAGATATGGTGAAAGATGGCACCATGGGCCCCAGGCTCTGGACCCCAGAATGGCACGAGAACTGGGTGTGTGGTGCACCTATAGAGTTACTGAATACACTGGCTGCAGCAGGAACCCAGGGAAAAATAGAGACTGTAGGCTGAGCCTTCACAGTGCTCGTGGTATCTTCTAATAATTAGGACTGACCCAAGGGAGATGCAGGGCTTGGGGTGAATCTGCCACAGCAGCACCCCCCAATTACTGCTGTTGACTTGTTATTCTTAATGGTTTCCCTAAAACCAGCAGAACTCAAAGTCCATAGTTGCAACAGGAATAAAGCAGGTCCCTAACTTGTTCCTTTGGTCCCTGATTCTCTGATACAATCTGCTATCTCTGCAGTTCCACCTTAAGCAGGCAGTTTCTTCCCACCCCAGCATGCGCTGTAGAGCAGAAGTGTTGCCAGTTTACAGATCCTGTCGCTAGATCTGGTGATGTTTTGAACCAGTTTTAAAACTGACCGCTAATTTAGTTATTTTTGGAAATTTAGCTACAAACCTAGCAGCTTCCTAGGTTCTAAAATTTCCATCGGGCTCCCCACACACAGAGCTTCATCTGGAAACAGAAAAGTGCAAGAGAGTGAGACCTCCTCTGGCTAGAGTGCCACACGAAAAGTGCAAGAGAGTGAGACCTCCTCTGGCTAGAGTGCCACATGAAAAGTGCAAGAGAGTGAGACCTCCTCTGGCTAGAGTGATGCAGGCACTTACAAGAGAGTGAGACCTCCTCTGGCTAGAGTGTTGCAAGAGCGTGAGACCTCCTCTGGTTAGAGTGATGCAGGCACTTACAAGAGAGTGAGACCTCCTCTGGCTAGAGTGTTGCAAGAGCGTGAGACCTCCTCTGGTTAGAGTGATGCAGGCACTTACAAGAGAGTGAGACCTCCTCTGGCTAGAGTGTTGCAAGAGCGTGAGACCTCCTCTGGTTAGAGTGATGCAGGCATTTGCAAGAGAGTGAGACCTCCTCTTGCTAGAGTGCCACAGGAGAGTGAGAGCTTCTGGCTAGAATGGGGTCGGAAAGTACAAGAGAGTGAAACCTGCGTTGGTTAGAGTGTCAGGCTGCCTGGTCCTGCCCCCTTAGAACAGGCTTTGCTGGTTCAGTCTCTCCCCTATCTCCACCTCCAGAGAGTCTGATTACATCACTGCCAAGCTCTCTCTGCTAAGAGAAAGCAGCAAAAAAAAAAGCGAGTTGTAGAAACTTTATTATCACTGTATGACAGACTGACAGCAGCAGAAGACAAGGAGAGGGTACGTTTTATCTTCAGTAATTTTTTTTTTTTTTGCTGTGCTGCTGGTAGTGAGCGGAAGATCTCTACCATGCAAGTAAGACCTCTGTGGGAGCTGTCCAAGCTGATGTCAGAGAAGGGCAATGCAGTGGGCTATGGGCACAGTGAGTGTCCTGAAGAGCAAGAGCAAGGAGGAAGTGTAAAGGTGGCTGCTGCAGGCTGGGCAAGAGATGGCAGCAAATACAGAAATGTTCACGATGATGCTGTAGTGCCCTTGGTTAGTCAGCGCCGGGGAGGGGACACTTGCAGTGAGCATTCTGAGACAGAATGTGTGCATACCTGTGTATCTGAGAAGGTGTGTGCACCTGTGTCTGAGAAAGTGCATCAGTGTCTGAGCATGTCTAAGAAAGCGTCTGTGACTGACAGAAGGTGATATATGTGTGTCAGTTTCTGAGAGCATGAAAATGTGTGAGCCACCCCTTTCCCCACCAATCTTGGGCTCACCAACTATGCTGATGCCACTACACAACACCATAGTTTTAGCTACTTTTATCCAATCTGGAGACTTTGACCTTGAATCTAGTGACTTTCTTCACCTAGGAGTTGGCAACACTGTAGGGCATATACTAAACGCAGAGAAACAGCAAAAACAGTATGATCACCAAGAGGTCTTATATGAGCTGGTAGCAAAAGTGCTATTGGTCAATAAATTGACGTATTAGCCACATGATATAATCATCTACCAGCCCCTCCACTACCACCAATTTGAATCTAGGTAGTGTAACTATTTCTGCATCTGAAAATATATTTTTTTAAGTTTTTATGCAAATAAAACCACTTAAAAAATGTTTCAATTGCTGAGAATTATTCAAGGTATCAAGATTACAGAGCACAGGATGTGGATGCATCAAAACGTTCATATAAAGGTAGATTTTTAAATCCGCATGTGGGCATCCATGTGCGTGTGGTTCCCGCCCACGCCCCACCCAGACCCTGCCTCCTTTTCCAAAACCTGTTCTGAGCGTACGGGCAGATACGCACGTGGCTGGGCCACACGTGCGCCGCGAGGATTTTCAAACACCCGCAGCCACGCGCGTATCTGCCCATTTCGGCATACGCTGGGTTCTTTAACGCCGGCTGTTACTGGATCCAGAAGCTCTGCCAGCATATTGAAGATCTTGCTAGCTTCTATAAACGCCCAACATCGCAATGTTTTGGCACAATAGTTGTCTGCGTCAAGGGCTTTTTAACCTACTCTGAATTGAAAGTGCCTTCCTTACAGTGGGAAATACATATAGGGGTAGATTTTCAAAGGGTTACGCGCGTAATCCCAGAAAAGCTACCCCTGCGCGTGCAAGCCCCGGGGCTTCGAAAAAGGGGTGGACCGGGGGCTCCGGCACAGTGGCCTGTGCTGGGGCATGGCGCGCCGGCAGCTGGCCAGCATGGGCAGGCGTAAGTTTTGGAACAAAGGTAGGGGGGGGATTTAGTTAAGGCTGGGGGGGTGGGGCCGGAAAAAAAGTTCCCTCCAAGGCCGCTCTGATTTCAGAGCGGCCTTGGAGGGAACGGGGAAAGCCACCGGGGCTCCCCTCGGGCTCGGCGCGCGCAAGGTGCACATGTGTGCACCCCCTTGCGCGCGCCGACCCCGGATTTTATAACATGCGCGTGGCAGCGCACGCATGTTATAAAATCGGGTGTACATTTGTGCGCGCCGGGTAGCGTGCACAAATGTACCCCGCGCACGTAACTTTAAAAATCTGCCCCATAGTGTCAGATTGGCCCTTTAAAAAGAGTCGCTCGCTCTCTCCCCCCAGACTTGAACCTCAGCAAGACCAGTAGTAAAGTTACATGCCATGGTCAGCCTTGCAAAATTCAGGGGTTACGCATGTATGTCTTGGCCCCACCCTGGAATGCCCATTCCCCACCCCTTTTCTGCCTCCCTATTCTTCACGTGCGTACAAGTATGTACGCGCATACTTCTCGGCTTCTTACAATTCACGTTGCTCACGTGCAGCCCCTATGTTTTTGTGCTAGCGACACTTTTAAAATCTACCTGTAAGGGTTTAACTCCTGGTGGGTGATAGGGATAGTACAAGATGGTTACATGACAAATCAGCATTTCAAGGCTTTAGGCCATATCCTCCCTCAGTCATCTGGGCAAAATGCCAAGCTTTGACCTATACAGTTCAAAGAGCGACGCGCCAGCCCTAGCAGCAGAGGAGGAAAATGCGGCCTGAGGTGCCGCAATGCTGCTGTCCTTTTGTTGTGGTTTAACCAAAACAAACAATTCATACCAGCAGCTTATGAAAGATTTTTGTTTTAGATATAATATGGAATATTCCAGGAGGGCGTGAGGTTACTAGCAAGGCAATTCAGAAGCAGTCTCAGAGAGCCTTATTTACATCATAAGTTTTCATAACATGTTCCCAATTGGCTGACATTAACACAACGTTCTCTTAATAGGATGGTATTATAATGCTATCTCATACATACTAATGAAGCTGGGATTTCTTGGAAATGGAACCCAGAAGGCAGGAATGAAATTTAAGACTAAACTCGACCTACATTGTAGCATTTGGCCTATATTGGCCGGTCAGCAACATTCAATAATTCTACAAGTCTAATCAGTGGAATTTCACAGTGCAGTAATAGATCTATAGGAAAACCTTTTCAAAGCACCCTAACACCTCCTTGTATTCACGAGTAGGATGGTGAGTAAAGGGATTGAGGGTCAGAGAAGAGATGCACCACCATTACCATCACCGCCACTGCCACCAATTTTGCTTCTCCTCCTGATTGGACCCAGTCTCCGCTCTCCCATGGTGATTTGGCCTAGACCCAACCAAACCTCGCTGGATGGGACATGCTGATGTCAGGAGGCCTGTATCCAGAAAGGCACAACAAGGTGGCACAGCTTATTCATTGGAACCTGCGTAAACATTGATGTCTCTCTACAGTCACTGTCCAGATAGCAAAGTTAGCCAGATAAACTTATCCAACTAACTTTGGAAGTAGATTTAATAGTGCAGCCGTATTACGGAATATAGCTGGCGATCTTAAGTTCGAATGCAGCCAGCTAACTTTAGGACAGGTGTATGGGCTGACCAGAATTAGCCGGTTAAGTTAGCCAGCTAACTCAACTTCTCCCAGTTACACCCTAGCTTCTCTCGTCACCAAAAATATTAACTTCCAATCTCTTGTCCCAGGTCATAATAAACCACCTCAGAAGGAGATAACCCATGTGTGTTAGGATTTGTAAGCGTGTGGGCCCTTTGGCCCCCTGCCATCGTGCACGCTACGTGTTTCAAGCTTTTGACAGCTACGTTGCCGCAGAAGGTGCTCGTTATCGTACACCCAGCATCGATGAGGTTTAAAAGGTCCATTGACTGCAAAGTGCAAACTAAACCATGTGAAAATGGTAGAGCTGAATTCAAGCCTGTGGCAGGAAGGCACCTCATCACAAAGACCCAAGAAATGAACGAAAATGCTCAAAGAAACGAGTGGAAATAAACATCCAGGGATTTATTTTCACCACTTCCTTCCGGCATTTCTTAAAGCTCTTTGCTTCCCTCGCTGGTGTCAGGCTTAAGTGGTCTTAAGCTCCAGCTTCAAGAAGGCCAGACCGACCAGAGAAGCAAGACACGCTTATTAACAGAAACGTTTAAACAGCATCCAAAGAAACGTTCTGCTAATAAAATGGGATGAGGGGTTGCGGATTTGCTGTCGGCAGCTCCTCGTGATGCTGAGCCTTCGTACAAATTCCCCCCCTGGGGGGGGGTCTTCAGAGATGCCAGAGACTTCGATGATGACACCGCCGCTAGGGCAAGCGCAAGAAGTATCTAGGTGAACCTTCCAGTCATGCACAGCACTCCCTCCTACCGGTAGCAGTGGCTCCAGAACTGTGCTCCCTTCTTTGGCAGTACTAGTTCTGGCACAGTGCCCCTCTGGACCTCGTGCTGGCAGGAGTTTGCTGTCCCAAAAACTTTGGTGCTCTTCTAGGCAACCGCCTAGGTTGCCTTATGGAAGCAGCAGTCCTGGCTGCCGCTAGCCGCCCATTGTGAATGCATCTGGGGTGAGGGGGGGGGGGGGGGGGCGGGGGTCACTGAAGTAGGGAAGGCAGGCAGATGGAGCTAGAGGAGCCATGGTGAGAGCAGCAGCCTGCTGGAGTGGGGAAGGAGTTGCCATTGAAGGCAGGCACGGCTGGCGCGGAAGCGGTGGGAGGTTTTGGAGATCTGCTGAAACTAGATGAACTTCTTTCTCACATGTTAGACCCTCTGATGCTGGGGTGAGATTGCCCAAGGAGGTTTCAAACTTGGGAGTTGTGGCATCAAATGCAGAAGATGGAGGTAAGCCTGACGGACTGTTTATCTCAGCTTTGCAACTTTTCCAA
This sequence comes from Rhinatrema bivittatum, assembly GCF_901001135.1. Taxonomy (NCBI): domain Eukaryota; kingdom Metazoa; phylum Chordata; class Amphibia; order Gymnophiona; family Rhinatrematidae; genus Rhinatrema; species Rhinatrema bivittatum. The sequence goes on along the minus strand of NC_042633.1, from coordinate 27,646,192 downwards.
GGAGCCAGTCCAGCAATTTGGGACTGTCATATCTAGTTAGCTGACTGTTCCCACAGAGCGTCAAAACTGAAGCAAGTCTCATCTGTTTTGATTAAAGATAAATACCAACAGGAGGAATCAGTGGGATGAAGCTAGAAAGCCTGCTTCGCTATTGCAATTTAAGATTTTTGAACTTACTGTGGAACCAAATGACATCTCGAGATTGGTTTTTGACTACTCTGAAAATTTCGCCTGAGAGTGCATTCTACACCTGGGCTCCATTTGGCGGCTGCAGGAGAAAGGGGGATAGATATGCTACCTTCTCCCGCAGTCTGAACTGAAGCCAGGGTCTGGGACCATCCATGGGTGGCCAGGGCCTGCCTGACAGAGTCTCTGTTCTTACTCTTGGGGTTTTCAGCGCCCATCAATGTTTTCCCACCAGGCACTGTGCCTGCATGTAAACAAGTCCTTGATACGTGTTCTTTGGCACTTTTTGCTGGAGCAGGTAAGGGAAACCTCCGGTGCGTGCGTCCGAGACCCCTTCAATGAAGTTGGATGACTGCTCTGGGGAGGATTTGTGAATGCAGCAGTGATTGGATGGGGCCTGGCTTAACGATGGGGCTACTTTCTTGCTCCCCTCCCCCTCCGTGGATGGTGCCCTTGATAATAAGGCATCCTGAGAAATGCTGCTTGATAAGGTTGGGATTTTCGCCTCTTCGTATGGGGCTACCTTTGATTCTGGAATATTTCTATATGATGATACTCTCTTGGCTTTTTTTTTTGTTTTTGTTTAAACTTAATAAAATTGCAAAAGAGGGGATTGGGGCGGAAGAGGAAAAACGACGGGCGAGTCCTGTAACGCAGGAGGAGCTGGAGAGCGGAGGAAGTTGCGGCTGGCTCCTCCTGGCCAATGCTTTCTTGCCACCATCCTTATGCTTAGCTGCCACGCCCACTCGCTGTTGTGCTTAGTAACACAACCATGAGGCAAAGAGCTTGCAGGTTTTTGCATACAGGATTAAAAGAACCACCATTTCGGCCTGGGCGTTGCCGAGGAGGCTTGAACGTGCAAAGGGGGAACAGGCACGGTGCTAGAATCTGTGTGTGCGGGGGGGGGGGAGATAATCCAGGACACCATTCCAGCAAAAGCCAAAGAGTTACACTTCTAAAATGGCTCATGGGAGAAAAAAAAAAGGGGGTTAGCGGTTAGAACGCTGGCCGGAGAACCAGGAAGAAACTCGTTTATTGCCCACTGCCTCAGATACCCACTTAGATTGTTAGCTCTTCTGAGGAGGGACTTATTGTACCCGACTACCTAGCACTGCATCCATCCAGTAGTGCTATAAAAATGATAATTATTAAGCATCCTTCCAGCATGAAAAATACCTCACAGGGTAGCAGCTCAAGTCACTTCATAATATTTGACACCAACACAACAGACAAACCCTTCCCCGCTTCCTCCATCAAAAGCTGTTTATGAATAAAGATGCAAGTACATAGCAGAAAACATGACTTGGGCCTGCCCTCACGGTCTGAGGCAAAGCTGCTTTTCACAAGTCCAACTGGAGCCTTGGAGCCCTCTAGAGAGACGTGTGTTGTGCAGCTCAGTCGCTGCTAAATACGGTCTCTGCTCGATGGGTCCCGGCCCAGCACCCTGCCCTGCGCAATGTGGCCACCTGCCTCATGGGTACGGAAGCCTTTCTGCAGTACTGACGGACATCATGTTTCATGCCAGAGTCATGGCCATCTCCCTCCACACATATCGCAGCTGGAGCTCACATTTACTGCAAAAGGCAGTTAATCCCTGCACTGGGCCTAAACAACTTTTCTTGAGCAGCTCATCTTTTTTTTCCATTTGGGGAGGCTAGGGTAGAGAGAACAGGACAGCATGTTCTTGGACACGCTCATGGGCAGCTAAGGCAACGGGGGCTATGTCTGAGTTTTCTGCTACAACTGTTGTGCTCCCTTGACATCCAGTGAGCTTGAATCTCCACTGGAATTGCTGCTTCCAGCAAAAAAGCCCATTCGTGCAAGTTTTTCCAGCACTAGGCCTTTTACACAGTGGTTGAAAGAATAGCCCATCTGATCACAACTCCTTCAGTCTCCCCTTTTTCTGTATCATGGTCCTAATGTGGATCCGATATCAGGATGTTATACCATGCAGAGTTTCCAGGAACCAATCTCTACTGTCCCTCGGCATGGCAGATCCAAGAACAAATGAGAAAACAACTTTTAAACGCTTTATTGACAAGGCTGCATGAGTAACACAAGAAACCCTTGCTCTTCAGGCATTCTCCAACTGTATACTATGCTCTGATCTCAGCTCGCCTTTCTTAAATAAACTTGCCTGCCAGGTCCTGATTTACCAAAGTTACTGCAGATCTTCAGACATCGTCAAGTAGTGATAGGTTATGGCCGTTAATGTAGAAAAGTCAGAGCTACAGCCATGACCGGTTGCTATAAGTCCCAGGCCTGCTTCAGATCAAGCAGTGTATAGTCCGGATACAAACCGTCCCTGCTCAATTTCTTGACCGTGTGGGTCTTCTGGTGCGTCACAAGGTTCGAGGAGTCGCTGAAGCTTTTCTCACACTCTGGACATTTGTACGGCCGCTCCCCTGTATGGGTCCGCTGATGCCTAACCAAGTGGGAGGACTGGTTGAAACTCTTCTCACATTCATTGCACTTGTAGGGTCTCTCCCCCGTGTGGGTCCTGTGATGCTTTAGGTAGTTGGATTTCTCGCTGAAACTTTTGCCACACTCGGTACACTTATAGGGTCGCTCCCCTGTGTGGGTTCTCAAGTGAGTAATCAGACTCGACTGCTTAGTCAAGATCTTCTCGCACTCGCTACATTTATAGAGCCGCCTTCTCCCCTTATGGGTTCCAGGATTCTTTTGATGCCCAGGGCTCGTGGGATGTCCATCCTCCTTTCCATTTTGGGTTTCTGGTTGCACTGCAGGATCTTTGGCCAGTTTGCCAAAAGTTCGCCGACCACCAGCGAACTCATCTAGGATCTTTCTGGAAGGGTTCCTCTGTTTCCTCTTGGACCTGGACTGCCCTTCCCAGGCGTCTGGCTGGCCGCAGTCTCGGTGGTTGAGCTGAACGGCTCCTTCGGCTTCCTGCAGCCCCGGGACTCTCTCCGAATCGTTCTCCAGTCCACTGCCGTATGGAGGTTCGTCGTCTGTTTGGGAATAAAATGAGACTCCGTTCAGCAATCACTGCAGACGCTAATCTTCTTTTCAGAACAGCCCACAGAGCGGTACAATCACACAGACTTTACAGAGTATTTTCAAAGTGTGAGTTCACTTTGCAAATACTCAGGTAATTAATTGGCCCAGCATGCACACATTTGCATAAACTTATACTTCTTCTTTGGCGAAACCTTATGACTGTACACTTACAGACATACGTTTCATTTTAAAAGGTATATGCAGAATTGCTGACTCCGCCCCCCCACAGCACCGCTCCTCACTGTGTGTAAACATAGCGTGGTACAGGTATGCTCTGGGCATAGTCGTACATGCACTGCGTCAGTTTCAGAAGTCATTTATGCACAGAACTGGCTTTGAAACTTACCCCCTAACAGTCAGAGTTCAAGAGAAAAACTCTCAAGCTTAGGTCTATCGCGAGATGGGAGACCTCGGACAGATATGAAAATGTGGCCTTGCCGGGTTAATCAACTGCTGAAAAAGAACTATTGCAGGTTATATCTTGTCACATCTGTGTCACCTTGAAAGCTCAGGTACACCATCTCTATCTAATGCTATAAAAGAAACCCACGAGGAATCCAGACTTCTGCAGGCTCAAAGAACAACTAGGACAAGGACAGTAACCATGTGTTGCCAATCCTCTGGTCCTCTAGCATCCACGCAATCACTGCTTCGGAAAGTTTGGGGACAGAAAGCATTTCTGTTGGTAACTTTCTTTTCAAGTTGAATGCGTCCCAATCTAGTTTCAATATTTCCTACTAACATTTATTTGGATACAGTAGGAAATTAAAAAGAAAATACCAGTTGGCTGTAATGAACAAGCCTACGCTTCCCAGAAACAGGATTCTCTATAAATGAGCCATGACATGGGGGGGGGGGCGCGACCTCATCCGATGATGCCGAGCATAACCCTTTTTCCCCACGGTGCTTCCGTGCTTTGCTTGACCCCGGCAGAGTGACGGGCCCAGGAGCCGGCGCCGCAGGAGGGAAAGCTTCGCTCAAAGAGCTTCTGCTTAACTCGGCACTGAGGGCGCCCGGGAGGAACGACCCCGGCTTGTCACCAACCTGCAAAGTTCCACCATCTTCCAGGCCCTGTTCCTCTGGGACCTCCGTGACATCTGGCTACAGCCGTGACAATTAGCTGCGTTGTGGTCTGGCCCCAGACACCTATAACAAATGTCACGGCTGATGGTTATGGCCATCTTCTGGCAAACATGCGATCTTAAGAGCCGACATGTTAAAGTTTTATCTTTTTTTGGGGAGCGCTGAAAAAAATGCTGTTGAGGGGCTGCCATGGCAGCAAGACAAAACAAAGGAAACCTGCTTCTTACCTGCTAATTTTCATGTCATGGCTCATTTATAGAGAATTTGTAGTACCCACAGATCAGTCCAGACTCCTGGGTTTATGCCTCCCTGCCAGCAGATGGAGACTTTTCCATGCGTGATGACACAGCCCTGGAGGGCAGTCCTTCTTGCTCACCTGTGTACAGCCCACTGACGCTCTCTCCCCCTTCGGAGTCCTCTGGGTTACTGAACTGTGGTTCTTCTTTCAGGATCCACAGCGAAAGGTTTGGATCAAACACCCGGTGCCCAAATTCAAAGTCATTAAACAAAACAGAAAAATATGAGGTTGTCATTGCTTGGTCTCATCACCAAGTCTCTCGTTTCTTGAATTTTAAATACCTCATTCTTAGAGTTACCAACAAATTGGAAGTCATCTGGAAAGGATGGTTCAGTCTTGATTTTACTATAAGTCAATAGAAGTAATGGAGGCAATAACCAGGAATGGCTCAGCTGGCCCCTGAAGACCTAGGCCGCCTACACCAGTGTCGGGTTTTCAGGATCTCCACAATGAAAATGCATGAGAGAGATTTGCAGACAATGGAGACCCAGCTTATGCAAATCTCTCTCATGCATATTCATTCTGGAAATCCTGAAAACCTGACTGGATAGGTGTTCCTCCAGGAGAGGATTGGGAAACACTGCCCTACACCTTCCCTGAGGTCACTTAATGGTGCTGCCAATGACGATATATTCTCGTTTTTAATCAGACATCTCGGCAGCATTCAACACCTACAAGAGATTGGTACAACTGGGATCATTTTGCAGTGGTTCATGTCATTTCTTTGCAATCGTTCGCTTCAAGTACAAACTGATACGACTACTTCCAACTGGTGTGCAATTACGAAAGGTGTGCCTTAAGGGTCAGCTCTATCAGCCATGCTGTTCAATGTATATTTCTCTCTTCTTTGTAAATTGCTAGCAGGACTGGGTCTTAACTTTAAAATCTATGCTGATGATATTGAGTTTATTATCCCTTTTCCTGGCGATTGGTCTATCACCTTGAAACACCTACAAATGTACTTAGCAAAAGTAGATGGTTGTTTCATAACAGATTATCACTGAACATGGCTAAAACTGACCTAATTATCCTATTTCCAAAGCTCTACCTTCATCTGAATTTGTGGCTCACCCTCTACAATTTGCTTCACAAGTTTGTGATCTTGGAGTTATCCTAGATCAAAGGCTTTCTATGAAGCTCCATGTGAAAAATCTGATAAACGTGGGCTATTTCAACCTTGGAGAGTGTTGCTCCATTTAAAACCACTACTAGAACCCGCAGAATTTCACGCTGTTCTTCAGTCTCTTATATTTTCGGGACTAGATTATTGCAACTCCTTATTAATTGCTTGCTTCCAGCTTTGCACTTTCTTCAGGAAGAACATGACCATATTACACCCAGTCTAGTTTCATTCCATTGGTTACCAATCCGTTGGAGGGTGAAATTTAAAGTCTTAATGCTTATCCAGACACCGCTCTGTAAGTCGTCTGTACTGCTACTGGAGTATCTGTTGCGTATTTATACACTGATGCACTATTTAAGATCATCTAATAAAGGCCTGCTTGAGGTTCCATCTATTCAGCCGGCACCCGTAGCTGAAGCTAGAGAGCCAGTGTTCTCAACTGCAGGCCTGGTGCTCTGGAACAATCGCGTACGATGTCGGACAGCAGTACATTTAAGAAAGCATGAAACCTTGGCTCTTCATGCAGGCTTTTAACAATGAGGCCTGAGGCGCTGTAGACCCTTTATCAGCACTGTTATAAGTATTTGTTACTGTTTGAGATCACGGGGTGATGTTCTTCCTCAGCTCGTCAGAATATATTTGTATAAAGATCAAATGGCAGGATATTTTCCAGCTCACTTTTATTTTATTGTGCTAGGTCATGTATTGTTTAAGACTGGAGAAATTACTCATTTTCCTTAGTGTAGCCAGATGGACTGAGGACCAATGGGGTTAAGAACTCTCCGACTCCATCTCCTGGCAGGGAAGCACAAACTCATTTGTCCTGAGTCCATCTGGCTACACACTAGGAAGTGCTGTGTTTTAATTCTGTAGGCTGCCTCAGTCTTTGCAACGCAATTAGTAAGATCTATAGCGATAGGAGCGCCAGTGAAGGGGAAGCTGTCAAACCGTCCCAACTGTTTCCCACAAAAAAGAAACGAACACTGGAGAGAAAAAAAAAAAAAAAAAGGAAATCGAAATATATTTATTTCTGCTTGAATTCCATAATCGGCAAGTGACTTAAAATCTCGCTCAAGTGTGCGCTGGAAATCAATGAGAGATCAGATGCTGATAAAGTGGATTCCTTAACGAAGAAAACAAAACAGTAAGAGAAACCTGAGGAGTGCAACGCGATCAAATGGCCATTGATTAGCACCACTGCTATAGAACTGCAAGGTACTCTTGCTGCTTGCGGCAATAGAAAATTCCAGCACCTCCTCCCTGCCCCGGGCTGCTCCTCAGTTGGAACTTTGGGATGGTTCCCTTCTCTCCTAGTTAAGCTCAAACCCACTCCCCACTTACTGGCAAGGTCTCTCTCTTCCAAGCTGGAGCTCTCCAAGCAGCAGCGAGGTGGCTCCTCCTCTCGCTTAATCTGGAGTAAGACATCGGGCTGGATGACGGGATTGCCTGGATCAAAAGCGAGAAGAGCAGCGTGAGCGTCCGAACCCACAGCAAAACGCACACACTGCCTGCGCTAAGCCAGGGGCATCCCCTACATGCACACGGCGAGCATTTCGGTTTGCTTATAATGCAGACGGGCTAAAAAGGCTGGCGAGTTTGACAGGAAGCACGTGCCCATCCCAGGAGGGCCCCCACAGAAGCCAGGTCTGTTCCGCACTCTCCACGGCCTACAAAAGAAACGGGGGCAAGAGTTTTGAAGGAAAAAAAGGGATCAGTTGGTGCGGGGATGCCGCGAGAGACGTGCCGATTACCATAAGCGGAGACGGGAAGACTTTTTTTTTCACTGCCGCAGGACTACCAGCAGACGTACGGTGGTATTTTGGGATTTTTTTTTTTTCCCTGCCTTTCTTATGTGACTATGTAGAGAGCTGCTAGGCAATCAGAAAGTGGTTGGACAAGTCATCTTGGATCTAAAAACCAACTGCAGGACTACATAAGGCAAAACACCCAGATGAACTAAACGTCATGAGGGCAGCAAGGCCTTACTGCGCCGGTACTGGAAAAATCAAAGCAGAAAAGAAAGCTAGACACAGGACTGGGAAAGAAATAGGCAGCAATAGCTTTTTCAGGTCCAAAGACGCTTAAAGAGGCAAATTTTCAGTGCAGCCGAGCCTTTTGCGGGCATTTTCATTGGTTTTCTCTGGAAGGCTGACATAGTACCTTGTCTAGTTACAGAGGGAGGTGCAACACTGAAATATTATCAGGACTATAACGGCCTGTCAAAACCAATGTTCAGAAAGTTATCCCATCTGGGAATGAAAGGACACCGAAATCAAGCCACAGCAGAGGTCCAGAAGACAACGTGCTACAAAGTCAGATCTGCCCCTAAAGACCACCTGCCCCTTTCATAGAAGGCGCTGGCTTCAGACCTGCACAGAGGCAAAACCCATTCTGGCTTCTGAAGTCACCCAGGCACCTGCATTTCTTAATAAATCTCTGGTGGCCCAATATCAAAATAGCCCAGCGTGCAGAAATTCCACGGTCGGGCCAAGGCTCAGCTCACAGCTGCTGGAGCTGTACAACGCCGTCACCAGCAAACATCGGGCAACATGGCCCACCCCTTGCAGCGAGATCCACCTGTCACGTGCCGGACCCTGGTTCAGCCTCACCTGCAGCGGGTGTGCATGTGCCACCTCTTCTCATAAAGCCATCCCACAGGCAGGAGCTGTTCTCTTGTTTGACCCTGAACAAAACGTCACAATTGGTGATTTGATAGCCTGTCATAAAACAGAAAGCAAACCACGTTCCAGAACATTCTTAGAACCATCCTACTTAACACCTACAGCCCTAACATCCAATTGGTCACAGCAAATGTCAATCAAAATGGTCAGCAGTTTCTGCAAACAATGTTCAGGTCTTACTTGCTGCTCGTCTTGGAAAGGCCTGTGAAAAGAATATAAAATATCCATATCTATAGCCAATACATTTGGCTCCTGTTTGGGGGTTGTCTACTCTGCTCCAGCTGTGGCCAAAAGGGGCTACTGTCCATTGTAAAAGGGTGACATTTGAACTTACCTGTTAATTTCCTCTCCTTTAGTCCTGCCAATCCTGATAAATGGGGCAAAAAAGCTCAAAGCTGACTTTACTCCCCCTATAGGGGTCTGGTGCTGTCTTCAGCTCTTTAGTATCCTATGTCAAAGCTAAGACACCGAAGGCAACTCTTGTTTTGGTTTCCAAATCACTACAACCAAAACCTGATGCAACCAAGAAACTTCACTCCATGGCTTTAACCAGGAATTAAATAACCCCTACACCAAGGTCATGATTAGGCAAACTACCTTCAGAGTGGGTAACAATGTACACGCTTTTAATTTACTGAACTTGTCAGACTGAGAACCCTTGATCCCTGTGGCTTCCCTGGGTGGGTGTACATAAGAACATAAGATATACCATACTGGGCCAGCCCAAGGGTCCATCAAACCCAGTATCCTGTTTCCAACAGTGACCAAACCAGGCCACAAGAACCTGGCAAGTACCTAAACATTAGATAAATCACAAGCTACTATTGCTTATTAATTACTGTATGGATTTTTCCTCTAGGAACTTATCCAAACCTTTTTTAAATCCAGTTACACTAACTGCTGTAACCACATCCTCTGGCAACGAATTCCAGAGCTTTATTGTGTGTTGAGTGAAAAAGAATTTTGATTTGCTTTAAATGAGCTACTTGCTAACTTCATGGAGTACCCCCTGGTCCTTCCAACATCTCAGAGAGTAAAGAACCAATTTACATTAACTTGTTCAAGTCCTTTCATGATTTTGTAGACTTCTATCATATCCCCCCTCAGTCGTCTCTAATCTAAACTCAACAGCCCTAACCTCTTTAGTCTTCCTCATAGTGGAGCTGTTCCATTCCCCTTATCATTTTGGTCGCCCTTCTCTATACCTTCTCCAGTGCAACTTTATCTTTTTTGAGATGCGGCGACCAGAATTGTACACATTATTCAAGGTGCGGTCTCACCATGGAGCGATACAGAGGCATTATGACATTTTCCGTTTTATTCACCATTCCCTTTCTAATAATTCCCAACATTCTGTTTGTTTTTTGACTGCCGCAGCACACTGAACCGACGATTTCAATGTGTTATCCACTATGACACCTAGATCTCTTTCTTGGGTGGTAGCTCCTAATATGAAACCTAACATTGTGTAACTATAGCATGGGTTATTTTTCCCTATATGCATCACTTTGCACTTATCCACATTAAATTCCATCTGCCATTTGGAAGCCCAATCTTCCAGTCTCTCAAGGTCCTCCTGCAGTTTATCACAATCCGCTTGTGATTTAACTACTCTGAACAATTTTGTGTCATCCGCAAATTTGATTATCTCACTCGTCGTATTTCTTTCCAGATCATTTATAAATATATTGAAAAGTAAGGGTCCCAATACAGATCCCTGAGGCACTCCACTGTCCACTCCCTTCCACTGAGAAAATTGCCCATTCAATCCTACTCTCCGTTTCCTGTCTTTTAACCAGTTTGTAATCCACGAAAGGACATCGCCTCCTATCCCATGACTTTTTACTTTTCCTAGAAGCCTCTCATGAAGGACTTTGTCAAATGCCTTCTGAAAATCCAAATACACTACATCTACCGGTTCACCTTTATCCACGTGTTTATTAACCCCTTCAAAAAAGTGAAGCAGATTTGTTAGGCAAGACTTCAAGGTTATTCACTGCATTTATTTTTGCCAGAGGAAGACGTCATTTTGCCTTTAGCAATCCCTGAGTGGGAACTGTACCCAAGCCCCACCCAGACCAGTCAGGAGGAAACCACCATAGCTCTCAGGACTGCTGAGTGCAGGGCATAGTCTCTCCTGACCTTCACACCCACACTGAGGAGCTTACAGCAGGGATGTAATGGTGACACGTGTGCTGCCCTATCACTATCCTCTGGAACATAAGAACATAAGAACTTGCCATGCTGGGTCAGACCAAGGGTCCATCAAGCCCAGCATCCTGTTTCCATCAGAGGCCAAACCAGGCCACAAGAACCTGGCAATTACCCAAACACCAAGAAGATCCCATGCTACTGATGCAATTAATAGCAGTGGCTATTCCCTAAGTACTCTGCGCCCTCATCGAGTGGGCTTACTAGCCCTATGGGATATGCAAACTCTTGATGGAGTGGGCCAGTGTTCACCTCCTTGAGTCCTCCTGAAATCGATACCTTAGAAACCTCCGGGCTTTAACAGGTCTCATCAATACAGCAAAGATCTATCTGAAAGTCCCAAGGACTGGTCGCCAAACTTCTCAAAGGTGAACTATGACGGACATGAGAATGGCCATCCTGGTCCTGGCCTACACTACACGGTCTGACTTTCTCATCACCACAAGTGAGAAAAGCCAGATTCTGACAGAACTGAAACCCTCCCTCCCAAAGAGAATGTTGGGTTCAGAAATATCAAAGGCCACCAAGACCACCAATTCAGCAACAAGACTCAAAGAAACATTACCCTACAAGGCTCGAGAGGAAGGGAGGCCAGACCAGTTCAATACTAAGCTCAAGTTTCAAGTCAAGGAAACCTCCTGCAATAGAGGAAATGCCTGCTGGACTCCCCAGAAGAAGGTATGCTGAGAGAACAGCGAGAGCACTTCCATGAATGTCACTTGTAGCAAGCCAGAGCCCGTCTCTGCGAGAGTTGGGAGTTATTCCTTCATCCCAATCTCCTCTGGGGGGAAGGACAAGATTGAAAGAATGGAGCCCTCAAAAGGGAACGGCCCCCTTGTCAACTGTCCTCACAGAAAGGCCGATGCAATGAAGTGCGCCCAGCCTAGCTCACAGCTTTACACAAGGTTGGACGCACATTTTGGACGACATAGACTAGCAGCCGATGCAATAAGGAGGAGATTTGCACATCCAAAACACACGCCCAAAGAAATGCGTAGCCGATAGCGCCCATCACATGTAAATTCCATGAAAATGAAGCTATTAGCTATTACCCCCCCAATACAGAAAATCGCTGGGTGCCCAAAATACACTTGTCAACACGGCAAATTTAACTGTAGCCCTAGAGGTGGCATAAATGCAATCCGTGAGTCAAGGGCTCATGAGAAATTTAAAAAATGCCGTCCTCTGTAGTTCCTCCTACTTAGTATCATTATGACACTTAAATTTATTGCTTGCAGTGTTGAAAAATAAATGTATGTTGGCTTGATTTAAAAAAAAAAAAAATTCTTCTGGACGCACAGTTTAGGTGCCCATAGCAAGGGGCGCTTAGCTATGGGCGCCTTGAGCAACCTCAGTAAAATCGGCCAGAAGAAGCGGGAGAAAAACCGTCACGCGTATTGTGGGCTCCTGATGCATTTGCGCGCTAGGGATCCACAATTCTCCCCTAGCGCGGCCTTTTTTTACGCAGTCCCTCATTTAAATACCGCAGCGGACGCCCGGGGGATGTGGCTGCGTGCGTGTTGGGAAAACAAACGCTCAATATGAGCGCCCGTTTTCAACGCCCGCCTTACTGCGTCGGCCCCCAGACTCTCCAGGCTCTTAAGTCCCGTCTGCAATGCGGTCCTCTTTTGTGCAAAGCTTGTAACCCTGACACTAAGCATCCTCACTATGAAGCCTGGAAATGAAAATGGAAGGGATCGTCTAGGGAAGAGTCATCTGACCGAAGGAAACGAGCGAAGGAGCCCTCCTGCTTGCACTTTCCGAACTCAGTCCACGGAACGTCCAAGGCTCCTGTCAGGAACCCGTGCAGGGGACCGGATGCCGGTCATGGTTCTACCAGGGTTTCTAAACTCCCGGGCTCCTGCTTTCATTTTCTGACCAAAGAACTTGAGCCTCTTGGAGCTTTGAGGGGTTAATCTGAAATCCTCTCGCAGAGGCTGCTTCTGTCGGTTCTTACACTTCAGAGTCTCAAGAGCCGCCAGCTCAAAACCCCTGGCTTATACGACAATGGGGGTCGGCCCTGTAAGCTGCTGTGAGGATCTTAGACTAAATCCTTCTAGTTGAAGCACCAGGCCACATGTCTGCACCATCTGCTGGAAACAGAAAAATACTGAAAGCAGCACCAGATCCCTATAGGGGGGGCTTTTCTCTGGCTCCAGCTGTTGGCGGTGGGCCATTACCTGCTTCACTGAACTGGTCTGGCATGAAGGACAAGGAAACTTCCCGTTAGAGAACTGGCTCGGACCATGCGTACTGTGCAAAAGAAAGCCCCCGTGGAAGGGCAAACAGCGTTGAGGGTTGGGAGGCAGGCAGCGGATGGCCGGAGTTGGCAAGGGAAGAAGGCAGGAAGAGACAGAGTACTGGAGTCAGCCTGGAGAGGTAGGGAAAATTGCTGAATTCAGACCGAGTAAAGGAGGTACCAGGCTGGGGAAATGGAGGCTCAAATATCCTCTGCTGAAGTCACAACAGGCTGCAGCTGGTGAAAAAAGCCCACAACAGTAAGACTTCCCATGGATGCTGACTTAAAGGAAATGCAGTTTAAAATTTGACACCACTGTTTTCTCGACAATGTTAAGAGGTATAAGATAGGATTAGCAGAGAATGATCTTTGTATTAAATGTGAGAAGGCGTAGGCACATTGGTAGATAACTTTGTGACATGTCACAAATTATTTGACTTTTGGGAGCATGTGCTCAAGGTCCTTTTTGGGTTAAAAAAGTGTTGCAGCAACATGGCCTAGAGAAACACTAGCAAGACTACAAATCACAGAAAACCAAACACTGGATATTTGAATCAGTAACGGAAGTGCAGAGATTTCTCAATCAGCGGAGTGAACATAAGAAGTTACCACAGTGGGTCAAACAGAGGGTCCATCAAGCCCAGCAACCTGTTTCCAACAGTGGCCAATTCATGTTTCAAGTACGTGGCAAGTACGCAAACATTAAACAGATCCCATGATACTAATGCCAGTAGTAAGCATTGGCAATTTCATTAATAGCAGTTTATTGACATCTCCTTCAGGAATTTGTCCAGCTATGATAAACTGCCTTAACCACATCCTCTGCCAATGAATTCCAGAGCTTCATTGTGCATGGAGTGAAAAAGAATTTTCTCGCATTTGTTTTAAATGTGCTACTTGCTAACTTCATGGAGTGCCCCCTGGTCCCTGTATTACCTAAAAGAGTAAATAACCGATTCACATTTACCCATGCTAGTTCTCTGTCATATCCTCCCTTAGCCATCTTTTCTCCAATGGCTATAAGGAGGACATGAGTTCCTGAACTTCTCTGGAAGGACCCATATCCTCTAAATCATTCAAAACAGGAAATGCATTTTACATATTCAAAACTGTAGCCAAAGCAGCACAGCAGATTTCATCCAATCCATTATATTGCTGAGTCTGAGGAGACCTATTGGTTGTAGGCGCATGCATTCTTACCTAGCGAGATGAGAGCTGCGTGGATCTCCTTCATTACACCCCTGTACAGTTCCTTTTGCCACTCCTTCAACACTTCCCACTCCTCCTTCGAAAAACAGGCCACCACGTCGCTGAATGTCACAGAGACCTGAAATGGCAAACAATATAACCTCAGTAACCTTTCCTTGCCCTCTTATTAAAAATAATCCACCTAGGGCAGGGGTGGCAAACTCCAGTCCTCAAAAGCCACAAACAGGCCTGGTTTTCAGGATAGCCACAATGAATATGCATGAGTTAGAATTGCATGTACTGCCTCCATATTCATGTATTTGCCCTGTATTAGGAGTTTGAGAAGGTTTATTAACAGTGTCAAATAAGTCATAAATCTTCCCCTTCAGTGTCTTCATAAAATACTGCTGGTGTGATTCTTGGCACCACAGGACACACATAATGCAACCTTAAGACAGTGAACCCTGAAGGGACTGAACCAAACAGACAATCACTTAGTATATCCAATGACACAGGAAAGACCAAGATGGCTTCCAAATTTCACATACATCATTATCTTCCTTCTATTAATACAATAAAGGCATTGGAGACTCCAGTACCTGGAGCCAATGAGAGATCCAGCAACAAGGCTTCTCTTTACAAATCAGAGTTGCTTAAAATGAAGCCAAGTGGTAGTAACCACACTCTTCCTGAAGAACTCCGGACTGTGAACTTCTCTTCAAAGAATTCCCAAGGCCAACCCAGTGGTAGGGCTACACCTGGTAATGCAGAGGGACCTAGGTTTGACTTCAAGCTCAGGGTCTTACCTTTCTCAGGTTGGCTGGGGATGCTGTGGAAAAAGCATTCACAACCCCAAAGGGAGAGGGAGAGGTCTTGGTTATTGCACAATGTTGACACCTAGTGGTTGGAGGTAGGAAGCACATTAGCCGGGTTACCGAACTAGTCATGGTTTGTGGCCTGTGTCTGAGGACCGTCACTGTGATGATTGGGGGGGGGGGGGGGGGGGGGGGGCGAAATGAAATGTGGGAAAAGTATTTCAGACGGTTTCAAATGAAGACTCACGGCACCACAGCCCAACGAAGCCTGGCTCCTATTGAGCTGGAAATCCAAAGTAGTAGGGAAAAAACTGCAGGACAAACCCCCCCCCGTCCCCCAAAGGTGGCACTGTCCATGAGTTTTCCAGACGACATCTCTCATGTGCTCCACCTCATACTTCGCCATCTCCAAACTCAAAACAATGTTTCGGGGACCAGGGATGGGACAAGGGGCTTGGATCAAGGGTGGAAGTGGAAAAGTTAAATGATCGCTCTGGTCAGGCTCCAAGGGCTAGGACGACTCTAGAAGTAGCTTACTTGTGCCCATCGCTGTATTTTCTTTCATATAGTTCTGCTACTTCGTATTTGACATGATTCGCAGGGTGCTTGCTTATTTGAAAACACCAGGACCAAATCCTGTGTCTCATTAGGGGACATGCAGAAAAGAAAAAAAAAAGAGGACTCTTACCCTAGTCTGCTCCGACATCTCCTCCACTGGTCTTTGGACGCGACTTTACCTCCTTTGATGTTTATTTGTGAAAAGAAGACACACGACAGAGATGTAAGGAAATGAGGGGAAAAGACGGCTAGACGGGCGTTCCAAGGTGGAAACCTGCACGTGAAGAAAATCAAGTGATCAATACGGTGCCTGACAAGAACCTGAGAAAGTGGTCCGTCCCCGACACCACAGGCCACCCCCACCCGTGCTCAATGCTTGGACAATGTGGTCTCCCCAGAGAAAGACTGGCTGTGCAGATGCGTAGGGCCATGGGGTGAGCGCTTAAGGCAGGAAGCTGAGGTGGTCATTTTCCAAAACGTTTTACAGGCGTAAATGGGCTTTTGAAAACTGCTACGATATATACTACTTTTCCTTGCGCAAAACCTTTGAAAAGTATCTCCTAAGGGCTGTGCGGTTAAGGACAAAGGCAAGGCTGCACAAAGCCCAGATCTAGGTTGCCAGGATGCCGAGAAATCATGTCCTGGTGCCTTGATTTATCAAGGAGGCATAGAAACAAAACCCCACAAGGAAGCCCAAGGATAACCGCACAATCGGAAAATCAAAGAAAAGCCACCTTCATTGCCACCCTTGTATTAGGCGAGAAATACCACACATTCAATTTCTTGGCAGAAAGATTTCAAGTGACGCAGGCACATGTGCCAAAAGACAATCGTGTTGGGGAGTGCAAAACCCCCCCCAAGCAAACAAGCTTTTGTTCCTTTTCAGGCCATTGCACATTAACTTTTTACATTTTAGTTTTTCTGCATTTTGGACACTCAAAACTGTTTGGAGCTGATGATTATACAAATTTAGTTAGCGTTGATGATCCCTGTGATTTATGTTTAAGGCTTTCAGCTATGTGGGGGCTCCTGAAGCAAACCCCTGATTGTAAACATATCACATAGCTGTGAAAACCACTTTTTCCTTTCATAACTGTACGACAGGAGGGCTCTGGGGATGGGCAGTGACGGGAGGAGCACGGCCATGGGATGAGATAGATGCATGGGGAAAGGGGGATATAGGGGGCTATACGTGGGGATAGCAAAACGATGGGGCTGCATGGGCAGAAGGGAGATGAAGCTGGGGATGATAGTGGCTAACAGCTAGTTAAGCAAGTAGGGACTGGAAAAGGGGACAGAGGATGGATAGGAAAATGGGGTTGGGGGAATGCGGGAAGGCTAGGGGACTGTTAGGAGAAAGGGTTAGGGAAAAGTTGGAGAGGGGGATGGTTGGGGGAATGCAGCATAGTTAGGAGGAGGCTGGGGATAGGTAGGGAGGAGAGGATGGGGTGGAGGTAGGCAAAAGCCAGGAGTTTGTGTGTTTGTTTTAAATAGCTAGCGAGAAGCAGGCAAAAGCCAGGAGTTTGTGTGTTTGCATTAAATAGCTAGCGAGAAGCAGGCAAAAGCCAGGAGTTTGTGTGTTTGCATTAAATAGCTAGCGAGAAGCAGGCAAAAGCCAGGAGTTTGTGTGTTTGCATTAAATAGCTAGCGAGAAGCAGGCAAAAGCCAGGAGTTTGTGTGTTTGCATTAAATAGCTAGCGAGAAGCAGGCAAAAGCCAGGAGTTTGTGTGTTTGCATTAAATAGCTAGCGAGAAGCAGGCAAAAGCCAGGAGTTTGTGTGTTTGTTTTAAATAGCTAGCGAGAAGCAGGCAAAAGCCAGAAGTTTGTGTGTTTGCTTTAAATAGCTAGCGAGAAGCAGGCAAAAGCCAGGAGTTTGTGTGTTTGCATTAAATAGCTAGCGAGAAGCAGGCAAAAGCCAGGAGTTTGTGTGTTTGTTTTAAATAGCTAGCAAGAAGCAGGCAAAAGCCAGGAGTTTGTGTGTTTGCATTAAATAGCTAGTCAGAAGCAGGCAAAAGCAGCAGTCCAGCAGTAAGAGGGGGGCCTTCCAGTCTTTTGCATCAAGTGTCACATGTATGATTTTTTACCCACTGGTGAGAGGTTGTATGTGTGCACCCAGTGCAAAAACCTCCTCTCTATCAGAGAACAAGTCCAGTCTCTGGAGGCTAGAGTGGCAGACCTGGAGGAGCTGAGCAAACAGACAGATACACAGATGAGACCTTCAGGGACATAGTAGCCAAGTCCCAACTCCAGTCTGGCAGCCCTGGTGCTGCCTTGGAGGAGGAAGGTCTCCTGGTCGGACAGCATCAACGTGATGCAGCAGAAAACAAACCTGTAGCAAGGACCTGTACTCCAGGTGATGCACTGTCCTCTCGCAACGAGGATGTGTCTCTCAGGGTTACTGCCCAGGAGGGAAGGGTTAGGTCGGCCATCATAGTTGGTGATTCGATTATTAGGAATGTAGACAGTTGGGTGGCTGGTGGGCGTGAGGATCGCCTGGTAACTTGCCTTCCTGGTGCGAAGGTGGCGGACCTCACGCGTCACCTAGATAGGATTTTAGACAGTGCTGGGGAGGAACCGGCTGTTGTGGTACATGTGGGCACCAACGATATAGGAAAATGTGGGAGGGGTGTTCTGGAAGCAAAATTTAGGTTCTTAGGTAGAAAGCTTAAATCCAGAACCTCCAGGGTAGCATTCTCTGAAATGCTCCCTTTTCCACGCGCAGGTCCCCAGAGGCAGGCAGAGCTCCGGAGTCTCAATGCGTGGATGAGACGATGGTACAAGGAAGAGGGATTCAGTTTTGTAAGGAACTGGGGAACCTTTTGGGGAAGGGGGAGTCTCTTCCGAAGGGATGGGCTCCACCTTAACCAGGGTGGAACCAGACTGCTGGCGCTAACCTTTAAAAAGGAGATAGAGCAGCTTTTAAACTAGAACAAAGGGGAAAGCCGACAGTCACTCAGCAGCGCATGGTTTGGAGGGAGGCATCTTCAAAGGATACTAATGAAGCATTAGAGTTAGGGCATCCCGACAGTGAGGTTCCAATAATAAGAAAAGTAGTTGATGTGCCTGTAAGTAAAGAATCACCTGAGCTAAAAGATTAAAAATTATCCCTATTAACTGAAAAGCAGAATGAAAACACAAACAAAAAAAAACTCACTTTGAAATGTCTGTATGCCAATGCCAGAAGTCTAAGAAGTAAGATGGCAGAATTAGAGTGTATAGCAGTGAATGATGAGATAGGCTTAATTGGCATCTCAGAGACATGGTGGAAGGAGGATAACCAATGGGACAATGCTATTTACCTGGGTACAAATTATATCGCAATGATAGCGAGGAGCAACTTGGTGGCGGGGTGGTGCTTTATTTCCGGGCTGGCATGGAATCAAACAGGAAAAAGATCCTGCAAGAGACTAAATGTACAATCAAATCTTTATGGGTAGAAATCCCTTGTGTGTTGGGGAAGAGTATAGTGATAGGAGTATACTACCGTCCACCTGGTCAAGATGGTGAGACGGACAGTGAAATGCTAAGAGAAATTAGGGAAGCTAACCAAATTGGTAGTGCGGTAATAATGGGGGATTTCAATTACACCAATATAGACTGGGTAAATGTAACATCAGGACATGCTAGAGAGATAAAGTTCCTGGGTGGAATAAAAGACATTTTTATGGAGCAATTGGTTCAGGAACCGACAAGAGAGGGAGCAATTTTAGATCTCATTCTCAGTGGAGCACAGGATTTGGTGAGAGAGGTAACAGTTGTGGGACCGTTTGGCAATAGTGATCATAATATGATCAAATTTGAATTAATGACTAGAAGGGGGACAGTAAGCAAATCCACGGCTCTCGTGCTAAACTTTCAAAAGGAAAACTTTGATAAAATGAGAAAAATAATTAAAAAAAAAAACCTGAAAGGAGCAGCTACAAAGGTTAAGTGTGTGCAACAGGCGTGGACAATGTTACAAAATACCACCTTAGAAGCGCAGTCCAGATGTATTCCATGCATTAAGGTGAAAGGAAGGGCCAAACGATTGCTGGCCTGTTTAAAAAGTGAGGTGAAAGAGGCTATTTTAGCCAAAAGATCTTCATTCAAAAATTGGAAAATAGGATAAAGCATAAGCATTGGCAAGTTAAAAGAAAGACATTGATAAGACAGGCGAAGAGAGAATTTGAAAAGAAGTTGGCCATAGATACAAAAACTCATAATAAAAACTTTTAAAAATATATCCGAAGTAGAAAGCCTGCAAGGGAGTCAGTTGGACCGTTAGATGATAAAGGGGTTAAAGGGGCACTTAGGGAAGATAAGGCCATCGCGGAAAGACTAAACAAATTCTTTGCTTCTGTGCTTATGAAGAGGATGTTGGGGAGATACTGGTTCCTGAGACAATTTTCAAGGGTGATTGATGACTCAGATGAACTGAACCAAATCATGGTGAACCTGGAAGATGTGGTAGGCCAGACTGACAAACTGAAGAGTAGTAATTCACCTGGACCGGACAGTACACAACCTAGTGTTCTAAAAGAACTCAACAATGAAATTTCAGACCTATTATAATTAATTTGTAACCTTCATTAAAATCATCCATTGCACCTGAAGAGCAGAAGGTGGCCAATATAACCCCAATATTTAAAAAGGGCTCCGGGACGATCTGGGAAACTAAGACCGGTGAAAACTCTATAAGTGAAGGGAAACATCATGGAAACCGTTATAAAGAAAACAATTACAGAACATTTAGATGGACATGGTTTAATGGGACACAGCCAGCATGGATTTACCCAAGGGAAGTTTTGCCTCACATATCTCCTACATTTTTTTGAAGGGGTAAATAAACATGTGAACAAAGGTGAATAAGTAGATGTGGTTTATTTGAATTTTCAGAAGGCAATCAATAAAGTCCCTCATGAGAGCTTCTAAGAAAACTAAAAACTCACAGGATAGGAGGTGATGTCCTTTTGTGGATTACAAACTTGTTAAAAGACAGGAAACAGAGAGTAGGATTAAATTATCTGTTTTCACAGTGGAAAAAGGTAAACACTGGAGTGCCTCAGGGATCTGTACTTGGACCGGTGCTTTTTAATATATTTTTAAATGATCTGGAAAGGGGTACGACGAGCGAGGTGATCAGATTTGTGGATGTCACAAAATTATGTAAAGTAGTTAAATCTCAAGCGGATTGTGATAAACTTCTGGAGGAGCTTGTGAGACTGGAAGATTGTGTGTCCAAATGCAGATGAAATTTAATGCGGACAAGTGCAAGGTAATGCATGTAGGGAAAAATAACCCTTGCTGTAGTTACACAATGTTAGGTTCTATCTTAGGAGTTACCACCCAGGAAAGAGATCTAGGCATCATAGTGGATAATACATTGAAATCGTTGGCTCAGTCTGCTGTGGCATTCAAAAAAGAAAACAATGTTAGGAATTATTAGGAAGGGAATGGCAAATAAA
The DNA here is from genome assembly GCF_901001135.1 of Rhinatrema bivittatum. Lineage (NCBI taxonomy): Eukaryota > Metazoa > Chordata > Amphibia > Gymnophiona > Rhinatrematidae > Rhinatrema > Rhinatrema bivittatum. Next base: position 27,625,348 of record NC_042633.1, on the reverse strand, counting down.
ATGGTGGATACCATAATGCCTCTGTATCACTCCATGGTGAGACCACACCTTGAATACTGTTTGTAATTCTGGTCGCTACATCTCAAAAACGATATAGTTGCACTGGAGAAAGTGCAGAGAAGGGCGACCAAAATGATAAAGGGGATGGAACAGCTTCCCTATGAGGAAAGGCTAAAGAGGTTAGAGCTGTTCAGCTTGGAGAAGAGGAGGCTGAGGGGGATATGATAGAGGTCTACAAAATCATGAAAGGACTTGAACAAGTTAATGTAAATCAGTTATTTACTCTCTCAGACAATAAAAGAACTAGGGGTCCATCAAAGTTAGCAAGTAGCTCATTTAAAACAAATCGAAGAAAATTATTTTTTCACTCAGTGCATAGTTAAGCTCTGGAATTCATTGCCACAGGATGTGGTTAGAGCAGTTAGTGTAGTTGGGTTTAAAAAAAAGGTTTGGATAAGTTCCTAGAAGTCCATAAATTATTAATCAATAAGGAATAGTAGCTTGAGATTTATTTAATGTTTAGGTACTTGTGACTTGGATTGGCCACTGTTGGAAAGAGGATGCTGGGCTTGATGGACCCTTGGTCTGACCCAGTGTGGCAAATCTTCTGTTCTTATGTATTTACCTGATGTGGGTTTTCTGACTCGTCTTCCTCTATACTCTCTTCAGTACAGAGCCAGGTCTCGCGCTCTCCACCCTAGCCCCAATTCCGGCTCTTCACACCCATGTCATTCTCAGCCTGCCGCACCACTGCGGAAGGAAACCTTTCCACGCATGCTCCTACTAACAGCCGAAACGCAGGGCGCCAAAAGGATCACAGGCTCTGGTATTGCGCCTGCGCAGAACATGTAGCCAGCCACCTTCCCCCCCGCCCATACCTCCAGTCTTCCGATTGGCCTACCCGAAGTGGAGCCGGCTCACTGCGCGTGCGTACAATTTTGCCTTTATTTAGTTATTCCCCGCTGCCGCTGCCGTACACGTACTGTGCAAGCAGTGATGACATGCGCGTGCTCAGCGGCGGTAGTGGCCGCGGGGCCTGTTGGGAAACCGCTTTGCTTTCGCCGCTTTCCGCGACCGGAAGCAGCAGCAGCGGTCTACTGGCGCACGGCGGGAGTGAGACCGGGCGGAGTGCTGTAATATGAGTCGCCTCTTCCGGAGCCCGACGAATCCCGAGTGAGCCCGGGCAAAGGTGCTGAGTGTTAGTTGCTTCCAGAACTGGAGATATTCAGCGTGGTAAGGAGCAGGAGGAGTGTGGGGAGGAAAAAGTTGAAACGCTAACCCAATACTTTTTTGCTTGTTGTTAATTTATAATAGGGATTGGAGCAGGACACAGAGTTGTGAGGGGTGCGTGTGATAGTGGCGTGGATGCCATACCGTTTACACAAGAGGCAGTGTGTGCAGTTCTACAAAAGTGCAAGGGGCAAAGCTATGGGACTAGAAGGGCTACATCCCAGGTACTGGAGAGGTTCTCGCCGGACCTTTCGCCGGAGAATTGGTGAAAGTCATTCTTCGGGGATTGGGGAGGTTAGAAACTGCTGACTGGTTAGTTTAACCTCTGTGGTGGAAAAATAAATGGAGGTTCTACTGAAGGAAAGAATAGTGAACTCTGGATAATCCAGTGAGTTGCAGGAGCTGAAGCAGCGTGGATTTACCCGACAGTGACAAACAAATCTGAAAAATTTCTTTGATGGAGTAGCTAGAGAATAAGGGGGGGGGGGGTGCTTACTAGCAGGCCGATACAGTACAGTGCGCTCCAGCGGAGGGGTAATAGTGCGTCGAAAACATGCGTCCAACCCCTCCCTGAAACTATTTAGTGCCTGTAACATGCGCGCACAGGAGAGTGGCCTGTGTTCGTGCCGGGAGAGCGGCGCACAGGCCACGCCCATGATTTTGACTGTATCGGCCTGTAGATGTGGTTTACTTAGATTTCGGCAATGGTTTTTGATACACTCTCTCACATAGAAGGCTTATTAATAAACCGAGTAACTTGGGGATAGGTCCAAAGGTGGTGGACTGAATTAGAAATTCTGAGTAGTAGAGGACAGAAGGTAATGGGAAATAGAATTGACGTTGAAGGGGGAAATGTGATTAGTGCAGTACCTCAGGGGGCCTATCCTGGAGCCAGTTCTGTTCAGCCTCTAAGTGTTAAATATTGCAGAGGCTAAGAGGACAAGTTGACCTTTTTCCTGGTGAAACTAAACTTTCCAACAGAGAGGACATCCCAGAGAGAGTAGAGAGAATGAGACATCTAAGAAAGCAGGTTCTTACTATTTGTTTTTCTGGTGTGTTGTAATATTTTTAGTCTTTTTTTTGTGTGTTTTTGTTTTTTTTTTTTTTTTTTTTGAACCCTGTGTTTTTAAAAGAGGAACACAGACTCTACCTACCAGACTTTCTAGGTGTAGTATAATCAGTTGCACAGTGAGGGGTAATTAAGTCTAGCACTTCCAAGAACATGCCATACTGGGTCAGACCAAGGGTCCATCAAGCCCAGCATCCTGTTTCCAAGTGACCAATCCAGGCTTATAAGTACCTGGCAAGTACCCAAAGCTGTCTATCCCATGCTACTGATGCTAGTAATATTTTCTAAGTCAAGTTGATTAATTGGTAATGGTCTTCTCCTCCAAGAATTTATCCAAACCTTTTTTAAACCCAACTACACTAACTGCGCTAACCACATCCCCTGGCAACAAATTCCAGAGTTTAATTGTGCATTGAGTGAAAAAGAACTGGTTCCAGCACTGCTCCTGGTCTTCTGCATGGGCTAAGTCTAATTTATTGTGTACATTCCCAATATTTGCTTTATCTCTGCTGTTAAGTCCCTCCCACCCCTAGAGTGTTTGCTTGTTACATAGTTCTTCTAAGGACCTAGGATAATTGATTAATATAGGCCTGAAGTACTGTTAGCTCAACTAGCTTATTAATCACTATTAGCAAAATGGCCTTTATTCAGTGCAACAATTATGGTGCTTATATCCCAAGGTCTATCATTTTGGAGAATTAAGGGTTGTCTAATTTGCCTTCAGCTGTCTGTCATGAATAAGGGGCTAATGCACTGGAAAAAGATATTATAAAAGATTCAAATAATCTCCCCTTCCTTGCATTATCCAGACTCTCTCTCCCAACTCTCACAGAGGATTCAGAAACCTAGGTATTAACGGTTTACGGTGGGCTCTGGTAGAACAAAACCTGTGACTCTGAGACATACAGTTCCCCCAACTTTGAAGTATCCTGAGTATCCACCCCTACCACCACAGAGAAGTCTGACATCAGGATTCAGCATCCCAGGAATGATTGGATTACAGTGGGTTCTGGTAGAATGAGGCCTGTGATGAAGACACCCGCTCTCCCCACTGTTGCCCTTCCCTAATGCATTTTCTGCATTGGAAAATGAAGTCCAAGTAACAGAATATGAAATGAGGTCTAAAAGGGAAGTAGTAACCCATTGCACCCAGAAACCCTTCAACATAGTTACTGTTTTTAGTTACTGTTGATAGTTACTGTTCATTGTAAACCGGGGTGATATGTATATTATACAGGAACCTCCGGTATATAAATCCTTAAATAAATAAATAAACATAATCAAATGTCATAAAAGAAAGCTGTTTCTGCTGGGAGATTCAATCATCAGAGGAACCAATTTGGGAACTCATTTTGATGGGGACACAACAGTCAAATGCCTTCCAGGATCCTCCGCTAACAGAAATGCAAACGAGGTGATCAATGCAATTCTAGAAGAAAGTAAGAAGTCTGATAACATTGATATCATCCATCTGGGGACCAATGACCTTGCTAAAACTGGTGTCTATAAAGTACGGAAAGATTTCCAAAATCTAAGGAAAAAGATTAGACACATGGCAGACTATTTCCTGTTTGAAAGTATTACCTGTTATGGAAAGGGAAAGGTTATACCATATAGAGAATTTCAATGTCTGGCTCAAAACCTGGTGTAAAGAAAGATCTAGGCATCATAGTGGATAATACTTTAAAATCGTCAGCTCAGTGTGCTGCAGCAGTCAAAAAAGCAAACAGAACGTTAGGAATTATTAGGAAGGGAATGGTTAATAGAACGGAAAATGTCATAATGCCTCTGTATCGCTCCATGGTGAGACCGCACCTTGAATACTGTGTACAATTCTGGTCGCCACATCTCAAAGATATAGTTGGGATGGAGAAGGTACAGAGAAGGGCACCCAAAACGATAAAGGGGATGGAACAGCTTCCCTATGAGGAAAGGCTGAAGAAGTTAGGGCTGTTCAGCTTGGAGAAGAGATGGCTGAGGGGGGATATGATAGAGGTCTTTAAGATCATGAGAGGTCTTGAACGCGTAGATGTGACTCGGTTATTTACACTTTCGAATAATAGGACTAGGGGGCATTCTATGAAGTTAGCATGTGGCACATTTAAGACTAATCGGAGAAAATTCTTTTTCACTCAACGCACAATAAAGCTCTGGAATTTGTTGCCAGAGGATGTGGTTAGTGTAGCTGGGTTCAAAAAAGGTTTGGAGAAGTTCTTGGAGGAGAAGTCCATTAATGGCTATTAATCAATTATACTTGGGGACTAGCCACTGCTATTAATTGCATCAGTAGCAGGGGATCTTCTTAGTGTTTGGGTAATTGCCAGGTTCTTGTGGCCTGGTTTTGGCCTCTGTTGGAAACAGGATGCTGGGCTTGATGGACCCTTGGTCTGACCCAGCATGGCAATTTCTTATGTTCTTAAGAATATGGATTTGAATACATTGGAGGCTGGGGCCATGTATGGAACAATAAAAGATTATATGATCTTTATATGATTAAACTGGTATGATTTGTATATTATACAGGAATGTCGGTATATAAGAATTCAAAATAAATAAGGATGGCCTACATTTGTCAATGGCAGGAAAGAGGATGCTAAGTGAAAAATTCAGCTCATATATTATCAGACATTTAAACTAGGGAGTGGGGGTGGTGGGAGGTGGGCAGTGAATTTGGCATGTCACCCCCCCCCCCCCCTGGCAAAACAGGAAGAGGAAGTAACAAAATCAATCCGTTCCGAAAAGGTGAATGTGAAGAGCAGCTAGAAAGCTATGACTACAAATGCTTGTAGCCTGGGCAGCAACATCCCAGACCTGCAGGCCCTAATGGTGGAGGCGGACTTGGGCATTGTTGCTGTTATGGAGACCTGGTTCATTGATTCTCGTGATTGGGATACGGCCATCCCAGGCTATAACTTGCTAAGAAAGGACAGAAAAGGGGAAGGAATGACTCTTTATGTCAAAAACAATGTAGAAGCAACTGAATTGTAAGGGACATGGGGTAGAGAAGAAGCATTGTGGACGTCCTAAAAAAAAAGATGGTGCCTCCAATTTTACTGGTGTGATCTACAGGCCACCAACTCAAAACAGAAGAACTGGACAGAATAACTCATTGAAGACATCCAAAAGGTGGGAAAGAAGGGCAAAGTGGTGTTTTATGTTTTAATCTGCCAGATGTGGATGGGCGTATCCTTTTTACAAGCAGTAGAGAGATAGTGGATGCCCTTCAAGGGACTCTGCTCAAACAAATGGTAATGGAACCCATGAGAGAGGGTGTAATACTTGATTTGGTGTAACCCGAGCACCAGTGATCATCTGACGGTGTGGTTTGATTTTGCAAATAACACACAGAGAAGTCACAAAAAGACCCGAGTTTTGAATTTCAAAAATATGTATTTTGTCAAAATAGAGACAAACTTGGAGGAAGAATTGGAAGACTGGGAAAAGAAATGGGTGAGGTGGAACAGTGGCCAAAGTTAAGCTATTACAAAGGCCACAAATCTGTTAGAAAAGTAAAAGAGTAAGAGGAACAGGAAACTTATCTGGTTCTCTAAGGAGGTAGCTATTCAAAGGCAAAAAGAATAGTGTTCAAGAAGTATTAAGGATTCCAAAAAGAACACAGGGAAGAATATCTGTCAAAAGTGAAGGAGACAAAGAAATAAAGAAAGCAAAAGGTCAAGCCAGAAGAAAGGATGGCCAAAGAGGTAATGCGAGGAGCCAAAACACTTTTCATATATATCGATGAAAGAAGAAAGGTCCAAAGTGGTATATTGAAAGGTGACTAGGAGCAATGTGTAGAGTAACAAAGAAATGGCAGAAATATTAAACACATACGTCACTTTGGTATTCACTAAAGAAGACTCTGGGGAAGGACCGCTGCTGGTTAATAAGACCGTAGATGGGCATAGAGTAGATGAAACTCCATTTACAGAAGAGAATGTATGGGAGGAGCTAGGCAAACTGAAAGTGAACAAGGCCATTGGGCTGGATACTGAGAGAGCTCAGAAATGTGCTAGTGGGTCTGCTGAAGGACCTGTTCAATAGATCTCTGGAAACAGGAGTGGTTCTGTGGGATTGGAGAAGAGCAGTGGTAGTCCTGCTTTACATGAGTGGTAGCAGAGAGGAGACTAGAAACTACAGACCAGTTAGCCTCACCTTGGAGGTGTAAAAATTAATGGAGACTGCTGAAGGAAAAGATAGTGAACTATCTACAATCTGGTGGGTTGCTGGACTCTAGGCAGCATGAATTCACCAGGGGAAGGTCCTGTCAGACAAATCTGACTTTTTTGATTGTGTGACTAGAGAATTGGATTGAGGAGTGGTGCTCGATGTGATCTACTTGGATTTCAGCCAAGCTTTTGATACGGTCCCACACAAGAGGCTTGTGAATAAAATGAGAATCTTGGGAGTGAGTGCCAAGGTGGTGGTGTGGATTTCAAACTGGTTGACTTGATAGGAGATATAGTGTAATAGTAAATTGAACCTCTTCTGAAGAGAAAACGGTGTTTCCTAGCATGTAGCAGATGGACTCAGGACCAATGGGTATAGTGTATTCCTAATAGCATTTGGTCAGTCTACATATACCTGTGCAGGAAGCACTGCTCTTCAGTATTTCTCCATCTCCTTAGCAGTTTGGGACTTGATAGGAGATAGTGTAATAGTAAATGGAACCTATTCTGAAGAGAAAACGGTGTTGTGGAGGGCCACAGGGTTTGGTTTTGGAATTGGTTCTGTTCAATATTTTTGAGTGATTATTGTGGAAGGAATAGAAGGTAAAATTGTCTTTGTGGGTGATACTAAAATCTGCAATAGAGTGAACATGCCTGTAGGAGTAGAGAGAATGAAAAGGGATTAAGAAAGCTGGCAGAGTGGACGAAGATTTGGCAGCCTGGATTCAATGCCAAGAACTGCAGAGTCCTGCATCTGGGGTACGGTAATCCAAAAGAGCTGCATGTGATGGAGGGTGAAAAATTGATGTGCACGGACCAAGAGAGCAATCTTGGAGTAACAGTGTCTAGAGATCTGAAGATGGTGAAGCAATGTGACAAGGTGCTAGCTAAAGCCAGAGAAATGCTGAGCTGCATAGAAAGAGGAATAACCAGTAAGAAAAAGGAGGTGGTAATGCCCTTGTACAGGTCCTTGGTGAGGCCTCACTTGGAGTAAGGTGTTCAGTTCTGGAATCCATATCTTAAGAGGGACAAAGTAAAGATGGAGGTGGTCCAGAGAAGAGTGACCAAAATGGTGTGGGGTCTGCATGAGAAGACCTACAAGGAGAGACTGAAGGATCTGAATATGTGTACCCTGGAAGAGAGGAGGTGCAGGGGGAAATAGGATACAAACCTTCAGATACCTGAAAGCTTTTAATGATGCACAATCAACAAACCTTTTCCATTGGCTAGAAATCAGTAGAACTAGGGGCCACAAGATGAAACTCCAGGGAGCATGACTCAGAGCCAACATCGGGAAATATTTCTTAATGGAGAGAGTGCTGGGTGCCTGGAATACCCTTCCGGAGGAAGTGGTGAAGACTAAAACTGTGAAGGATTTCAAAGGGGCCTGGGATAAACACTGGGGATCCCTAAAGGCGAGAGGATGGAAATGAGGAAAAGTGCATTGGGGTAACTTGCTTGTGTGGCAGTTACTACCCTTAACCAATAAGCCTGATACTTTGATGCAACTCCAACATTGCTCTCTGCTTCAATGGCAAGGTATAATGGGGACCTGGATTCAGAGTAACCAACGAGGGCCCTGACTTCTGCAGTCTCGGAAACTGATCAACATGGGGGTAACATACATGTCACAGCAGGTACTACCATAAGCTTGTTGGGCAGACTGGATGGACCATTTGGTCCTTTTCTGCTGTCATTTCTATGTTTCTATATAACTATTTTTATCGGTGGGTTTTCTATAGATAGCGGGTAAAAAAAAAAAAGGCCTGTATGGATATAAGAATATTCAAAAAAGGAATTGAGGGATTTCCATATAAAAACTGGCCAGCATGAAATTCCTTAACAGGCCTGAACTCTTAGCTCTGTATTACACTGTCTGAATTTGTACAAAAACACTTTCTAAAAGCAAGAACCAGAAACAGGTTTCAACACTACTCATTTTATTTCATTATCAGATGCGTGCATTCTGGTAAAATGTTACCATCAAAACGAAGTTCTGAGCCAGTGTCGCAGTTTTAATTCTTGTATATGCTATACAGATCATAAGCGATCAACGAATCAGCTGGAAGTATTCAATACTATATTTAAATATTCATTACCTTCCTGTAACTAATACTGTACCTATGCATAAGCTTACGTGTTGCCTGTGCAACGGTCAACTTTAAGAAGTAAACAACGCTAAGCGTTGCTATATATGGTATTGCCCTGGATACTGAAGAATATGTATATTTATCCTATCATGCTCTAACTATACGTCGTCTTTGGTTCCCTTGCCTTGTGTTCATAAATGAGGAAGGTTTTTTTTTATCTAGCTGCATATCCAGGGCCTTGTCAGCCACAATGCATTAATACAGGCAGGAACCTAACCAGAGAATCCCTTGTGTGTTGCCTTGCTCTTTAACCTACTTTGCACTGTTTAGTTTAAGGTAGGACAAGTGTCAGTCTCAAACTTTGACAGCTGTCTGCACAACTAATAAAGGAATTCAAAGCTGGAACCCCTGACATTTATGACAAATTCCTTCCTTTTTGTAGGCAGTTGTCATAACCCTAGCTAAAATAAGTTACAGCTCAAAATCCTGGGGAACTCTCCCTGCACTCCATGACATGGGACATTTCTGGAATCTCCAAAAGTGAGGGTGCTGGAAAGGTACGCACAACCAAAAGGGTGATGAGGGGTGCAGAAGTAGGAATCTTCCTGCAGAAAGACATAATAGATAAAATCAGGACCAAACCTACAGCAATAATAAGTATGAAGTAAGCAATTTTTTCCCCCAACGTCTAAGTCATAAGCCATTTATGCAAGATAAGGACTGGTTGTTTTTGGGTGGTTGTTTTTTTTAAATAACCCCTTGTTTGTCAATGTAGGCACAACAAGAAGTATTAATAACTTGGCAGCCTCTCTTCTCTTGGGATAGCAACATGTTCAGGACTACATAATTGTTTAGAGAGCCAGATAAGGATGAGCTTTCTTGCTGTAAGCCACTGATGGCAGCTCCCATTTGGTTGGCAGTGGACAAATTTCTCAAGTTTGTGGATACCAAGGCTTGGGAAGAAGAGACATTTACTCCCGTTATCTTGCTTTAGGAGAGTAGGCATTACTCTTCTGATTCGACAATGAAGGGTGAATGTCGTGGAACAGAGAGTTCGGACTATCATGGTGATGAACGTAGAAATGAGGAACCACATAGCAAGTTGTAATGTTAGCATAAAGTTGTTTAGGCCCTACTCCCAGTGACCAATGGAGACCTTATTGTTGCCACAAAGTAATGTAACCCCTACGACCCCAGGTAGCAAGCCATCTGCTCCCCCTCCAGTCTGTGTTTTATCTTTGCTATTATTGTCCATCTTTATATATGGATCATCCCATACAAGTGTACAAGCTGAGGAACAAGGAAAGGAGTAGTAAAGAGGCCCTTGCTGGTAAAATGCAACTTGTGGTCATGGAGGTGGAGTTCAGCAAAAACAAATAAGTGTCTAAAGTTGTAAAAGTATAGTAGTGAACGGTATCATTGCAGAGAGTATTTAATCGACCTGAGTACTGGCCATGTTTCTTAACATGAATATCAATGGGGTGAAAGACGACCAGCTTACATGAGGGTCAAAAACTGGACTTTGAGGAAACCACATCAAAGCAGGTTATAAGTTTTTCATCCAGGTGTCATTAAGAGTGACCCTTCCATCAGGGTTGGGCATAAAGAATATTATGGCACAGGAGATAGTCATCAGAGCTGTTCATATTAAAATTAGAAGTCATTGAATCATTGGGCCACAGCTTGAAGTACCAGTCAGCAAGCTCATGGACATTTGACCCAGGGATTGAAGTATCCAGACATTACAGATGGAGTCCTTCACTTGACAGAAATTCCCCCCACCCCCACCCCCCTTCTGCAAGGGTAAGATTAACAGGGAGAGCAATGAATATGTTGGCAAAGTCGGTCACAGGCAACTCTTTTCTTTTTTTTTTTTTTTAATTTATATTCCGCTTTTGGCACTCTGGATGCATAAGATTTGCATTTCCAAGGCCATTTATTTTAAATTTTATTTCAAAGAATTTACCACCTGCCCTTCCAAGGAAGTTTGGGGTGAGGTACAATAAAACATACTCAGATTCATTAACACCCCCCCCCCCCCCCTTGCTCTTGTTTGATCTAGAGCTTGCAGTGATAAGTTTGTACACCATTTGATCCCTTGCTAGCAGTGCTGAATCTTTGTATTACGCACATTGCATCTGGTGTACCTAAACCATAAAATTGAATGGCGTGTATGTCTCCAATTATTTTCATTTCTAGAAAGGTGTCCTTTCTGTGCATTGGTTTGCTCAATCTCAATTAACTGCTTCGCTTGCACCATTCGCTTTAATGGTTGCTGTAAGCCATGTGACCTTTTGGTGCTGTTCTTGATGTATGGTTTAAAAGAATTCTTGCTTAGTTAGCAGTAGAGATGCTCTGTCCCTAACAGTAGCTTTTGGAGTTTTGCATACAAAGCTTTTTTTGCCACATACATTTTATGTAATGTTGTTTATAGTTGGCACTGTTGGTTGTAAGGAGTTTGGGGGCTCTTCTCACTCATGTTTAATTTTCAGATTATTGTCCCTCCCATGGCTTTCATTTTGAAACCTAGTCTGTGTCAGGGGGTCAGCAATTCATTTTTCCTTGTTAATTTGTAATGGACAGGCCGACAATACATTTATCAAAGTATTCAGCCCCCTTGAGTTTTATTTACATGTCTTGATAATCTGTTGCTACCCCAAGCGTGACCAGGTTTACAATCCCGGGTATGCCATTGAAGTATCGGGAAGTGAATGACACAGGAGGGGGTTGCCATCAAAATCTATGGAGGGGAATGCCACTGAAATCTGTAGACAGGCAATAAAGGTGTGTCCCCCCTCCAAAGTGGGAGGGCTCTGTGGAGCCCACTTGATGTTAGTGGAAAAACTGGGCAGGATGAGTGAGCATAATCTCTCTCTCCCTCTGCAGGTGCACTGGCGTTTCGATCTCCTCCTTGCCATTGGCAGCGTGGCTGCCAGTATCTCCCCCAAATAGTCGCGAAGGAAGCCGGCAGTATGACTGAGCGGATTTCCACTGCGGTAGGAAATGCTTTTAAATTTACTCTCTCGCTCTAGATAGGTGTGTGTGTATATTTAAAAAAAAAATACTTTTATAGTCTCTCTTAAAAGCTTAGCGGTAAATTTTCAAAACGGCCTGGCTGGCTAAGTAAGGACTTCAGTGGCTAGATCAAAGGCTTAGAAAAGTTCCACAGCTGTGTGGCTACAGTTTTTTAGCTGTCTAGTTTCACTAGGGAGCTAAATTTTAATGGCTCCGCTGCTGGGTGGTCGGAGGAAGGAAAGTTATGCTGGGGCTGTAATAGCAGGGCCTTAATTTAAGTGGCTGCTGAAACAGAAATCCTCCTGCTAACCTGCCTAATTCCCTGGTGTCGGGAGGGCTTGTTAAGCACCGGGGAGGCAGTTCTTTCAGCACAGGGTTGCTGGGGAGGAGGGGAGAGGCATTGTTTGACAGGGCAGATCCTTTGTAGCTGATCGGGGGGGGGGGGCTATTTTCAAAACCCCCTGAGTGCCTGACTTAGCTGGCCAAGTTAAGCCTATATGAATTTTGGGTTAAAAATTATTTTAAATTTAGCTGGTTAAGTCGAGCATTGAAAGATTTTTTTTTTATTTTTTTTACTATTTTACTAATGTTTTAGTTTCAAATAACATCAAACAAAACATTTTGATACCAGAAAAAAAGACATTTCAAAGCATTTTGACTACACCATTTTTAAAAAGGAAACTTAAATTATATAAGTTAGTTCACAATTGAGGGGAGAGAGCGGAGGGAAAAAAAGTTTAGAAAGAATTTTATTTTTTTTATTTAAAAACTTTTCTATACCGTCGCTAAGTTATATACCATCGCAACGGTTTACAAATAGGCACATAGACTAAGGTAAGTAAATGTAGGATATCTTACATTCTAACAGGTGCCAATAAAGTTCGGTTACAATTTCATAAATAGTCATTTGAGTAATGTTGGTCAAGTCCAGGTATATTATTGAGTTACTATCACTTTGAAATATTACTTCTTAAAAGTAGGATTTATTAAATTCATTCTCATCTGCATTACACTGTACTTTCATTCTCTACCCTCCACACTCTTTAGTGAAGGCTTTTTTAAAGAGCCATGTTTTTAGATTTTTCTTAAGTTTTGAGATTATTCTGTAATCTGAGTTCGGGGGGCATCGTGTTCCATAATATGGGCCCAGCCAATGATAAAGCCCTTTCTCTCACGTGGGTTAATTTTGCTGACTTTACTGAAGGGATTGTTAGTAGTGCTTTGTTTGCTGAGCGGAGGTTTCTTTGTGGAACGTGTACTCGTAAGGCTGTGTTTAGCCAGTCTGCTTCTTTATCATGTATTAGTTTGTGTATGGTGCATAAGGCTTTGTATTTTATCCTGTATTCGATGGGTAACCAATGTAAGTCTGCTAGAGTTTCGGTTATATGGTCCCTCCTCTTTTTTCCTGTTAGTATTCTGGCTGCAGTATTTTGAAGTATCTGGAGTGGTCTTATCAATGTGCTTGGGAGTCCTAGTAAGAGTGCGTTGCAGTAGTCAGTGCTGGAAAAGATAAGTGTTTGCAATACTGTTCTGAAGTGGGCAGGTGTGAGTAATGGTTTTAATCTTCTGAGGACCATAAGTTTTGCATAGCCTTCTCTTACTTTTATAGATATGTGTTGCTTCAGGTTGATTTCTGGGTCCATTATTACTCCCAGATTCCTTACTTTTTCGGCTAGCTCAATGTTTTGGTTATTTCTTAGGGTTATCGGTGTTTGAATGATTTTAGTATTTTCTCTCAAGGTGAAGGAATTCAGTTTTGTCAATGTTGATAACCAGTTCCATCTGGTTTAGTAGTTTATGTCTAGGTACATGTTAGCTAGACTTAATGTTTTTTCAATTGTGTATTGGTAGAATTAATTGAATGTCGTCTGCGTAAATGTAATGTATTACCCCTAGGCCTGCCAGCAGATGACATAAGGGTAGCATATATATGTTAAAGAGGGTAGCAGACAGCGCTGAACCCTGAGGTACTCCTGTTTCAAGTTTAAATTTTTCTGATAATGTGTTTTTTATCTGGACTTGAAAGAACCTGTTTAGGTAGGATCTGAACCAGTTTATTATTTTGTCACATAATCCAATTTCTTCAAGTCTTTTTAGTAGTATTTTGTGGCTTACTGTATCAAAGGCTGCAGATAAGTCGAGCATTATAAGGATATGTTTACTGTTATCAAAACCTCTTAGTATATTGTCTGTTAGTGAGAGAAGTAATGTCTCAGTGCTGTAGTGTTTTCGGAAGCCGTGTTGTGAAGGGTACAGTATGTTGTCTAGATGTTCAGCTAGCTGTTTCTGTACTGTTTTCTCTATTAATTTAGCTAATAATGGAAGGTTTGAGACTGGACGGTAGTTAATGAGGATTAATGGGTCACTGTTTTTCTTTTTGATTGGCTTAATGACTGCCCCTTTTAGTGTATCTGGCATTAATCCTTCAGTTAGGGATAGGTTTATGATATTAGTGTTGGGGTTACTACATTGGTAATCTTTTTTTTTATCTCAGTTGTTGGTATTGTATCGATTTTATGTGGAGCAGGGTTTATATTTTTTATCATTGATTCAACTTCTTGTTCAGATATTTCTATAAATGAGGACCATATGTTAACATCTTTTTTGCATTACGATTGCTTGTTTGCTGTTTTTGGGGAGTTTGTTTCTTAGGTTTAATATTTTGTCACTAAAAAATTTAGCTAATTCATTGCATTTTGATTCAGGAAGACTTTGAGGTGATTCTTGTTTGTCATTTGTGAGCTTCGTTACTATGGAGAATAAGGTTCTTGGGTTATTGGCAAACTTTTCTATTTTATTGGAATAGTATTCTTTTTTAGTATTAAGGATCAGTTGTTTGTAGAAAGCTAAATGTTTCCTGAATTTGGTTAGGTTTTCAGTTGATTTGTGTTTTCTCCAGATTTTTTCAAATTTTCTGAGCTTTCTTTTTGCATCTTTTATTTTTGCATTATGCCAGTGGTTATTTTGTTTTGTTTCTTTGATAGTTATTATTTTGATGGGGTTTATTTCATCGGCTATTTTTTTTAGTTGAGTCTAACCAGAGTTCTGTAGCTGAGTTACAATCATTAAGTGTTATGTCTTTTAGAATTGTCAAATCACTAACTCCCTTGGAGTATGGCTAGAAGCTGGAGAAATAGTTTTAGATTAAAGAAATAATTCAAGCTGCTTAGGGTCAAAGAACACAAACCTGTCGTTCCCAGACCTCATTAGACGTTTTCAAGAAAATCTTAGCAAAAAAGAAAATCCTAAAGAAATCACTCTACTTCTGTCCTTCTTTGGGTAACTCTTGAAACAAACATCTGGAAATAATGCCACCCTGTGACCCGATTAAAAAACATTCTGAAGACATAAAAAATGTTTGTGTCCAGTCCCTGTGATTCTAAAACAAAAACAACCCACAAATGTAGCTGGGGAATCAATATGAGAATTCTGCAGAAAATGTTTCCCATCTAAACCTTCTAGCTGGTTCCCCTTCCTCCTTAAACTCCTGCTCAGTAGCAACTGCTGCAACAGGAAGATAATACAACTTAAGGGATTTTTGTAACCCTTCAGAATAATATTTTCTAAATACTTCCAATGGGGAAATTAAAAAAAAAAAATTGAGGAAAGTTAATAAACCTCAAATTAAGTCTCCTTAGACGGTTTTCATAATTTTCCCCATCTGCGATGGGGAAACTCCTTATCTTTAATTAGGGCCATATTACTTTCCTACAGTTCTTAAGTTTTATTTTCACAGTGAGACTGAGAAGATACGGCTATAACATTCTCAGTGCTAGAAGTAAGAGAATTTTGCAAACTATTGCTGACCATACAGTTTAACAGGAGAAGAAACAGCAAAAGGTTGTGTTTTTCCTGGTTGGTATTGGGAGTAGATGTTGTCATACCCTCTTCTTTTTGAGTTACTGGTTCTTCTCCACCTACAGATGGGGAGACTTGGGCACTTTGATCCAATGGTGCTTCCAGCTAAAGAAGAGCCTGTAGACCCTTATGACGAGCTTCAGGGCTGAGCGAAACCAAAATCTCATTTTGGCTGGCGGAAGGAGAAATCCCCCCGCCAAGTCACTCAGGTCCTGAACCTAAGAGAATTTATGGTGGGCTGGAGTAGAGAGGGAGATAAGACCAGAAGGCCAAGATGTGCTCACAGTAGCAGACTGGCCAGTGGGAGAAACTTGCCCAGAGGGGCGCGCAGCTTTCAGCTTTTTAGAGGTGGTGTGGACGAGGGAAAGTCGCACAAAGCCTCTATTGGGTTGCCTCCCACAGCTGGCTCTCACACCCTCCGTCTCACGCTGCCTTCCCTCCGCGGAAGGGCTTTTGAAAATGCACCTCTTTCTGTTATGGCCTGAAACTGGTCCCACCCAAAGCCTATCTGCCTCCTAGGCTGCCATTCGAGTTTACCAATAAGTTGTTGAAAGGAACCCTTTCTTCCAGAAACCTTGCTACACGCTGTAGTTTAGCAGATTGGAGAAAATGTCTGATTATTTCCCTGGGGTAGTCCCCATTTCTTTTTCTTCTTGGCTATTGCAGCGACAGTCATTGGTCGGGTTCCAGAGACCTTGAATCCCCTCTAGAAACCCGGTATGAGTGAGCCCCCATGTTTAGCCAACCATGCGGAGCTGTTGAATGATGGCTGAGACTTCCTCCCTTTCTACCCAGATGGGGGAGAGGGGACAGCGATTGCTACCTCTTTGGCCAGCCCCGAAAAGTTGGAACCATGAACTGAAGTGCTGCCGTAGGGAAATTAGTTCAGCCCCTAGTTAAAAACACTTTTATAGCTGTGTCGAACTTGCTACATCAGAGAAGACCGTGGCAACACTGGGGGGCCCCAATCTTCTCTTCGAGAGAGAAGGATGCTTCTTTCTAGTCCCAGCTGAAAGAACAGTAGAAATCTGTTCTCCCAAAAACAGACGTTCAGGTTTTTACTTCTCATTAAGATTGCTGCACCTGTATGGGATATCAGAAGTATATCTGAGAGACCTGCTAGTTTTATGTGCGTTTTACATTGTAGAGTCTTCTCTGCCCTTGGGGAAGGCAAGCATGTTATCTGGATACGTATGTAAAATGTGACACCGTATTTTATGCGGTTCCAGGTCTCTGTGACCTTCAGCGACGTGGCAGTCTATTTTTCGGAGAAGGAGTGGGGCCTTCTGGATGAATGGCAGAAGGAGCTTTATAGGAATGTGATGAGGGAAATCCATGGGGCCCTTTTAGCTATGGGTGAGTATTTGTATTCGGATCATCTGTGGAAGCTAAGAACAGATGGACAGTGATGTAAGGGGCTGCAAGGAGAAGAGGGATGGGAATATGTAGGAAGCAGCACTTTGCAGAAAGTGTTGCTGGAGGGTGAGGGATTATCTCATTGATGTATACCTGTGGGGTCACCTACTGGTAGGCTTACCAAGTTGTCGGAGACAAGCAAAGGCAGCCCTGGGTTTGACATCTCTTTTCTGTGCATGTCTAATTTCTTACTGCAACTACAACAAATCCATATTGGGCCGGTTCCTGATCATCTGGGAGCCCTACCAGTAGGAGACACCCAGTTGTGCAGCGATGGGTAGCCCTGCACTCTCTAGCCATGTCAAAAGAGCAGAATTTCACACATGAGTGCTGGGTCCTCAACTAAAAGAGGTCACTGTAGTGACTTCCCTACAGTTTAGGCAAGAGAAAATATGTAACATAGCTCTTTTCTCATATCAAGGCCCAGTGCATGTCAGGAACAAGATCTTGCCAAAAAAAACCCAAAAACTTTCTTTTGTGTCATGTGCTGGCTGGAGTTGATATGGGAAAGAGAATAATCACTGCTACATTTATGAAATGGTTTCCATGTTCCCTTCCTTGAACTGTTAAGATGAATGATATGCGGTTAAGAAGGTAACTCTTTCACTGAGAGCTGCATGGGTTAGAGTTAAGATGGTGGCAAGCTGAATGATGTGCAGTTCAGACAGTGACTCTCTTCCATGAAGACCTGAATGGCATATGAGTAAAACATTTTCTTCCATTGGGAGTTGAATTTAATTTAATGATTTATCAATTGCCTGTCCAGTACAAACTGTCCAAGGTGATATTGAATGGGAAGGGGATAAAGACAAATAACTATCTTCCCTGGAGGGTTAAACAGGGATGAAATAAAAGTTTTTCCATTTAGGGTTAAATGGGAAGGGATTAAGACTGACCCTCTTCCAGGGAGGGTAGAATGAGGAGGGCATCAGATGGTTAACTGCTATCATTCAGGGTTGAATAGGGAAGGAATAAGATTCCTCTGCACAGGTAGGCTAATCCACACTGGTGGGTTATGCACATCTACCAGCAGATGGCGACAGAGTAAACGGACTTGCTGACATCAGACGTATAGCCCAACCCTGATACCAGGCTGCAAGTATTCTCAGTCTCCAGCATATAGTGAACATGCATCTCCCTAGTGGGGATTGCTCTTGTGTATGTGGTTTTTTTTGTTTTGTTTAAGTTGAGCTCCTGAGGTGACACCAGACTGGTCCCTCCTTCAGTTGAGACTCAATGCCTGGCCATAGGCTCTAAAGATTGTCGGGGGGGGGGGGAGGCTTGTGACCTGATCGTGCTTTCAGCCAGGGAGGACTGAGCTAAAGTGAAACAGAGGATCCCCTTTCCCTTCTGTGTTTCTACCTTCAGTGCTAAATGACCCCCCCTGACCCCACACCTCACTCCTTTGGTGAGTCAGTGGAGAATGGAGGTGAGTGGTGTTCTGGCAGTGCAAGTTGTCAGTTAGGACAGCGTTCACTCCTAGGCCCTGTGTCTCAGGTCCTGTTGGTCAGCCGCGTGGCGAGTGCCTAAGCTGCTGTAAATTGTGCTTGGGCCACAGCGGACATGTTTTCCTGTGCCATGGGGGCTGTAGCCTAGAGTCTGTGCACAGACGTGTGTGTGCACAAGCCAGAGGCCTAAATTTGAGCGTGCAATTGTGTGGGTACGTGCAGAAGACCACATGGACAGGAGAGTGGCCTTTTGGTGAAGGATAATGGCGCCAAGGGCTAAAGTCTAAACTCCTTTCTATTTGTGCGGCTTGCTATATAAGGAAATCCAGCCATCCTTCTCACTTTGACTGTCAATGCTGTCTGGAGGCTCAAGATTTGCCTCCCCAGGATTTACTGCTGTTGGGGTACACACCCCCCCCCTACCAATGAAGGACTCTGTGGAAGGGGCACAGGAGGCAATACAATGGACATACCCGGGAGAGGGCTCGGAGAGTGCCATGTTTGGTCCTATGAGTCTTGGTATGGATTCATCCTCCTCCTCCTCCTGAGTGGAGTTTTCCTGGGGTTCCAGGCCTTTCTAAAAGGGCATCCAGCAGAGGCTAAGCAGCCTCGTAAGGAGGGGATGCATCATAGGTCTTCCTGATTGACATCCAAGTCTGGTTAGCACCGTAAAGAGGCTGTCACTGGTGATGTAGAGGAGGATGAGTATCGTGAACGGTCGGATGATTCTGGGGGTGATTCGGATTCCACACCTCTGAAAAAGGGGGAAATTCTGCCTGACTTGGAGCCACATAGAACTCTACTCCACATTTTTCACAAGGACGAGTTGCCAGGTCTGTGTATCAGATCCTGAAAACGCTCGAAGTAGACAGGGGATGACTCTGAGTACAGAAGAAAGACCCTCATCTTGATCATCTTCTGGGGTTAAAAAGACTCTTAATTTTCTGTGGTGCTCTTCTGAGGGAAAAAAGAAAAAAAACCAAAAAAAAAACCCTGCTAGTTTTCTTTCACTATTCTTCTTATTAATTGCTTTGTGCTCCACTAATATCTGCTCCACTAATATCTGCTCTCTGAGCAGTAGAACTGGTGTGTTTTTATACCTTTCTCTAGGTCTGTTATTATACATTAATTGTAATTGTTGCTTGCAAACTGTTATTTTAAAATCCAGTATACCTGCATTTCTATTATTGTATAGCTGTTCTTTAATAATCTGGTTAATATTGGCACAGAAGTGCTATGGGATCATTTAATAGCTAAAGGACTAACAAAGTTCCAGAAAGTGTCCTACTCTACCCAGCTTGTCCCAGGTTCAACTGTTTGTTTCCCACCCACCCCTGGGATTACATTACTAATATAGACTGACTAAATTAGCATTAGCAACAAGATCAATTAGTACATTAACAGCTAAGGACATACCAATCCAAAACTTAACCAATATGAGAACTATCCAATGCAACTGTTGTAGAGCCTTTATTCTGAGGGAAAGCATCTGGAGACTTGGAGCTTGCCCGATCTGTGCACAGCTCTCTTCTTTGAAAACGGAGCTGACTGAGGTTAAAGCTCAATTAGCTTCAATTAAAAGAATTACACCCACATTGCATTACTCAGAAAATAATTCCCCAACACCAAAGAATAACCAGGAGTCAAGAAAAAGAAATACAGTAGACTCAGGTAGGCTAACACATGTGTCCCACAGTCACCCATTCTTGACAGATGGGAAGCCAACAAGTATACCCCCCCACTCAATCAGGTCATCAAGTAAATCATTAAAAACCAGGATTACGGTGGGCTCTGGTAGAATTAGACCTGTAACAAGGAGACACACACATTATCAAATGCAACAAGAACATAAAGCCCTCCCTATATTAACTGAAGAAATTCTAGAGAAAAACATTGACGTGTTACCAGAAAAGAGAAAAAAACAATGCATGCAGAATTTCAAGATCCATAACCAAAAGAAAAAGCTAATTGAGATGGATAACTGTCATCAATGGTACAACTGCAAAAGGAAAGAGTAAAGTGAATAACAAATCTCAACTAAAGTCTCATAAGGAGTACAGGAAAAGCAATAACCGTAAAGAGAGTACCTGGAAAGCTATGACTACAAATGCTCATAGTTTGGGAAATAAAATCCCAGATCTGCAGGCCCTAATGACAGAGGCAGAACTGGACATCGTTGCTATCACAGAGACATGGTTCACAGAATCTCATGAATGGGATACAGCAATACCAGGCTATAACTTAAGGAAGGACAGAGTGGATAGAAAAGGGGGAGGTGTGGCTCTTTATGTCCGAAATAATATCCAAGCATCTGAGCTGCAAGGAAGTTGGGGCAAGGAAGAAGCACTATGGGTCGACCTAAAAACAGATGATGGAGCATCCATTTATATTGGAGTGGTTTACAGGCCTCCAAACCAAAAGGAAGAGCTGGACAGAGATCTGGTTGAAGACATCCATAAGATAGGTAAGAAAAGGGAAGTGGTGATCGTTGGTGACTTTAATATGCCAGATGTAGACTGGAAAATCCCATCTGCAGAATCTAAAAACAGTAGAGCAATAGTGGATGCCATGCAAGTATCTCTGTTCAAACAAATGGTATTGGAACCCACGAGAGAAGGAACTATTCTCGACTTAGTGCTCAATAATGGAGATATCGTCTCTGATGTCAAGGTGGGCGCCCACCTCAGCACCAGTGATCATCAAACGGTATGGTTTAATATCACTAAAAGAATATGGAAAAGAAGCACAAAGACCAGAGTTTTACAGTTCAAAAACACAGACTTTGAGGAAATGGGGAAGTACCTAGAGGAAGAACTAAATGGATGGGAAAATGAGAGAGATGTGGATCAGCAGTGGACCAATCTAAAAGGAGCAATCGCCAAGGCAACTGCTCTATATGTTAGAAATGTAAAGAAAAGCAAAAGAAAAATGAAACCTATCTGGTTCTCAAAGGAAGTGGCTGACAAAATTAAAGCTAAAAGAACTGCATACAAGAAATACAAAAGATCCCAAAGGGAGGAGCACAAAGAAGAATATCTGATTCAACTGAGGGAGACTAAGAAATTAATCAAGTTGGCAAAAAGTCAAGCGGAAGAGAGGATTGCCAAGGAGATAAAATATGGTGACAAAACATTTTTCAGATACATCAGCGAAAAGAGAAAAGTCCAAAGTGGTATAGTGAAATTGAAAGGTGGAAATGATCAATGTGTGGAGAGAGACGAAGAAATGGCAGAAATATTAAACGAATACTTCAGCTCTGTGTTCACTAAAGAAGACCCTGGAGAAGGACCATCTCTACACAACAAGAAACTGGAGGGAAGCGGAACAGAGGAAAATCCATTTACAGTAGATAATGTATGGGAAGAGCTAAAGAATCTGAAAGTGGACAAAGCCATGGGGCCTGATGGGATTCATCCAAGGATACTGAGGGAGCTCAGAGATGTGCTGGCGGGACCGCTGTGCAACCTGTTCAATAGATCCCTACAAACGGGAGTGGTGCAGAGTGATTGGAGAAGAGCGGTGGTGGTCCCGCTTCACAAGAGTGGGAACAGAGAGGAGGCTGGTAACTACAGACCGGTTAGCCTCACTTCGGTGGTGGGAAAAGTAATGGAGTCACTGTTGAAAGAGGGAATAGTGAACTATCTACAGTCGGGAGATTTGATGGACCAGAGGCAGCATGGATTCACCAGAGGAAGATCCTGTCAGACAAACCTGATTGACTTTTTTGACTGGGTAACCAAGGAATTGGATCGAGGAAGAGCGCTCGATATCATATACTTGGATTTCAGCAAAGCTTTTGATACGGTTCCGCACAGGAGACTGGTGAATAAAACGAGAAGCTTGGGAGTGAGTGCCGAGGTGGTGACCTGGATTGCAAATTGGTTGACGGACAGAAGACAATGTGTGATGGTAAATGGAACCTTCTCTGAAGAGAGAGC
Source organism: Rhinatrema bivittatum (assembly GCF_901001135.1). Classification (NCBI taxonomy): domain Eukaryota; kingdom Metazoa; phylum Chordata; class Amphibia; order Gymnophiona; family Rhinatrematidae; genus Rhinatrema; species Rhinatrema bivittatum. Next base: position 27,603,118 of record NC_042633.1, on the reverse strand, counting down.
GGTTTTAAGTGGTGTACCGCAAGGATCGGTGTTGGGACCGGTCCTGTTCAATATCTTTGTGAGAGACATTGCGGACGGGATAGAAGGTAAGGTTTGTCTTTTTGCGGATGACACAAAGATCTGCAACAGAGTGGACACGCCGGAAGGAGTGGAGAGAATGAGACGTGATCTAAGGAAACTGGAAGATTGGTCGAAGATATGGCAGCTGAGATTCAATGTCAAGAAGTGCAAAGTCATGCATATGGGGAGTGGAAATCCGAATGAACTGTATTCGATGGGCGGGGAAAGGCTGATGTGCACGGAGCAGGAGAGGGACCTTGGGGTGATGGTGTCTAATGATCTGAAATCGGCAAAACAATGCGACAAGGCGATAGCTAAAGCCAGAAGAATGCTGGGCTGCAAAGAGAGAGGAATATCGAGTAAGAAAAGGGAAGTGATTATTCCCTTGTACAGGTCCTTGGTGAGGCCTCACCTGGAGTACTGTGTTCAGTTCTGGAGACCGTATCTTCAAAAAGACAAGATGGAGGCGGTACAGAGAAGGGCGACCAGGAAGGTGGAGGATCTTCATCGGATGACGTACGAGGAGAGATTGAAGAATCTAAATATGTACACCCTGGAGGAAAGGAGGAGCAGAGGTGACATGATACAGACTTTCAGATACTTGAAAGGTGTTAATGATCAAAAGACAACGACAAACCTTTTCCGTAGGAAAAAAATCACCAGAACCAGGGGTCACGATTTGAAGCTCCAGGGAGGAAGATTCAGAACCAATGTCAGGAAGTATTTCTTCACGGAGAGGGTGGTGGATGCCTGGAATGCCCTTCCTGAGGATGTGGTGAAGACCAGAACTGTGAAGGACTTCAAAGGGGCGTGGGATAAACACTGTGGATCCATAAAGTCAAGAGGCCGCCAATGAAGAGTGGGTGACTCGCCAGAATGAGGGCTACTGCCTGGAGTCAATACCCTTATTAAATAAACATACACATGCTTACTGTGACTCCAACATCGCTCTAAGCTTCAACAGCAAGAGGAAATGTGAAAAAAAGGTTCGCACTCACAAAGAGGGGAGTAGCTGGCTTGTTACGGCGGTTACTACCCCAAATCAAATAAGTCTGATACTTCACTTTCAATGCATATACAGCATAGTTCTCTGCTTCAACGGCAGGGGAGAAAATGAGGGTTCGCACTCACAAAACGGGGAGTAGCTGGCTTGTTACGGCGGTTACTACCCCAAACCAAATGTGCCTGATACTTATATTTATTTATTTTATTTATTTCTTTTGTATACCGACATTCGATCGAGATATCACATCGGTTTCCAGAAAACAGGTTGAATAGAGCCGGAACTGCCCTATTTTACATTGTAACAAGAGAACAGTTGATTAAACAATAAATATAAGGAACATTGTAACATATGAATAAAATTAAAATTAAATATTAGATGTGGGTATATAGAAATGGCATATAGCCTATATACAATATGTACAATATGACTTGGTTATGAGTAGGGTGGGGGACAGGGAAAAGGGAGGTTACGAGAAGGGTGGGGGACAGGGAAAAGGGAGGATAGAGAAGGGGGGAGGGGTTATGCGTTCATGCAGAGTAGAAGTTATGCGGTAAGGCTTCACTTTCGATGCACATCCAGCATGGCTCTCTGCTTCAACGGCATGGGAGAAGACTGATACTTCACGCGTATCCAGCATAGCTCCCTGCTTCAATGGCAGGGGAGAAGAAAAACAACCATTAAGGGCTGTATAACATAGGCTGGGTAAAACAAATAAGCATGGGTGTAGCTTGCTTATTGCGGCGGCTACTACCCCTAACTAATCAAGCTAGATATTTCACTTGGATGCAGCTCCATCACTGCTCTCTACATTAAAACTGGGGGTGGAAGGGAAATAGAACCAAGAGCTAAGAGAAACAGATAAGTATGAGAGAAGTGTGAAGCTTGCTGGGCAGACTGGATGGGCCATTTGGTCGTCTTCTGCCGTCATTTCTATGTTTCTATCTTGCATAAGCATCCTGTTTCTTTCTGCTCCTGGAGGCCATTGCAGGAATTGATTGATCTTGAGTGGAACGCTGCAGAAATCTGTCCCCATTGATCTGAAGGCAAGGGAGCAGTTGCAATTGCTGAAGGCTAATGCCCTGGTGTGCACTTGTCACCAAGCAAAGCACTACACTGTTCGAAGGGGGGGGCAACTCTGAAGGATACCCAGGATAGAAGGATTGAGGCTTAAGCCTCAAACAAGCATTTGAAGTGATGGCTGTGAATTTGCAAATAGCTTCTTGCTGCTGCTTGGTGCCCCGAACAAGTTTGCACGTGTCTCAGGAGGTTCAAAGCGTGTGAACTGATAGAAGGCCGGCAGAGCCAGAAGTCGCATTTTTTTAGCAGATGTGGTCTGTGACTTAGTGCATATGGCAGCTAGAGGTATAACTTCCATGATAGTGGCAAGACTCTTGCTGTGGCTGCGGAACTGGTTGGCTGATATCATTTCTAAGTCAAATTTGACAATATTACCTTTTAAGAGTTCTCTTGTTCAGGAATGAGTTGAAGATGGCGAATATTTGGGGTGAATCAAAGATCTCAGATTGCTAGAGGACAAGAAAGCGGTGTCGCATTCCTTTGGGAGAGAGGTCGTTACAAGGACTCCCATCGTTTTCGCCCTTACAGAGGTGCGGTAAATCGGAAGTCACGTCTCCCAGGAAGCCAAATAAGGATGCAAGCTCCAGGACCGGAGAATCTATCTTCGCAATGAAGATGCAGGGGCCCACTTACAGGTTCCAGAGATAGGTGGATGTGTCTCTTGCTTTTATCACTGGTGGGCCCAAATCACGATGTACCCAGTGCATCCTGAATGTAATAAGAAATGGCTAATGCTCTAGAATTTCTCTGACTTCCTCCAGATGCCTTTATGGTCTGTCTATGCTACTCGCTAGCAAAATGTAGCAGTGGAGTCTGTGAAGACTGGATCTCAGGGCTTTAATTCCAGTTCCCAGATCACAGGAAAATACGGGGTGATATTCTATTTATTTTGTTCCCAAGAAGGAAGATGGTTCTTTGCGACCAATCCTGGATCTGAAGGAAGTTGATCAGCATTTGCTTGTGATTCACTTCAGAATGGAAACATTACGTTCTGTAATTATGGCAGTACAGAAAGGGGAGTTCCTCACGTCTCTCTGATGGAAGCCGATCTACATATCCCCATTCGAAAGGCACATAAGCGGTTTCTTTGTTTTGCCATTCTAGGGCACCATTATCAGTTTCAAGCCCTACCGTTTTGGTGTGGCTGCATTGTCCAGAACCATCTCCAAGGTCATGGTGCTGGTAGAGGCATCTCTGCTCAAGGAGGACATTCTAGGTCATCTATTATCTTGACAACTGATTGATTTTAAGCCAACAGTGTGGAAGAGAATCAATTGGCATCTCGCATAGTAATCGGTCTCCTTCAGGAGCTAGGCTGGGTGTCAATTTAGCCAAAAGCAGTTTACAGCTGACACAGACCCTGGAATACCTCGGACTGCAAGTCGATATGGAGTGGGGCAGTGTTCCTGCCAGAGAAATACATCCGGAAGTTGGTGACTCAAGTTCAGTCCTTGAGGATAGCCATTTGTCCAACGGTGTGGACTTAGCTGCAAGTCTTGAGGTCGATGGCGGCTAGGTTGGAGGTAGTACCCTGGGCGAGGGTGCATATGCAGTCACTTCAGCATGTGGTGCTCTCATGGTGGAATCCACAATCACAGGAGTATGCAGTAAGGCTCCACTTGCCAATGGAAGTGAGTGAACAGTTGCAGCAGTGGTTGCAAAGGGACTACCTCAGGAAAGGAATGCCCTTGGGGACACCGGACTGGTTGGTGCTCATGACAGATGCGAGCCTCCTAGGTTGGGGTCTGTCAAGAGTCTATGGCGCAAGGTTGGTGGAATGATGAGGAACGACCGTGGGCCATCAATCATTTGGAAGCCCGTGCAATTTGCTTGGCATGTCTACTGTTTGAGTGGTTGGCAGATCAAGCCGTTAGTCATGTCAGATGGTGCCATGACTGCCTACATAAATCATCAGGGTGGAACCAGAAGTCATTAGGTGTCAGTGGGGATAGATGCTGGGATGGCATAGGCAGCACAACATCTTTGGGCATTATCCACTTCTTTCATTGCCAGGAAGAGCAATGCGAGGGCTGATTTTTCTCAGCAGGCAGGCCTTAGACCCAGGAGAGTGGGGAGCTGGCAGATGACACCTTTCAGCTCAGTTTCTCAATGGGGGCAGCTGTATCTAGATTTAATGGTAAGCTACAGTAAAGCGAAGGTGCCACAATTCTACAGTCACAGAAAGGACCCCGATGACATTGGGAATCAATGCTTTCCTTCAGCAGAGGCTTTGGAACAAGCTATGTTTTCCCTCCCTAGCTGATTGGCAGGGAAATTCGTAAGATTGTGAGTCATGCTGAGACCATGCTTCTGGTGGCTCCAGATTGGCCACGGAGATCGTGGTATGCTGACCAATGACTCCTAGTCGGCAGTCCTATGAGACTGCTGGTCAGGGAAGATCTTCTGCATCAGGGGCCAATTGGGCATGAAAATCTGGGTCTGTTCTGTCTTTGTTTTGGCCCTTGAGAGGGCTTGTCTCCTGAAGTGTGGTTATTCTCTGGCAGTGATATCCACATTTGCTTCATGCTAGAAAGTATTATTCATCTCTGGCTTATATTAGGGTGAGAGTATTTGAGAACTGCTATGGGGTGAGAGGTTCTCGTGCCTCGGAGTAGAGATCCAGTGATTTTTTTTTTTTTGAATTTTTGCAGGAGGGATTGGTTACGGGCTTGGCTTGCCTTAAACCCCTGAAGGTGCAGATGATGGCTGTCGTATGCTATAGAGGGCTGCTTAATGGTAGGCCCTTGTCCTCCCATCCAGATGTGTCTAGGTTCTTGAAGGGCGTCATGCATCTACAGCATCTCTTGCACCTACCGATGCTTCTTTGGGACCTTAATCTGGTATTGAGATTTGTCAGGCCCTACCTTTGTTGCTGGATGCTCTTTCCTTGCGGCCACTTACTTTGAAAACAGTTTTCCTGGTGGCGATCTGTTCGGCGAGGCGTTTTTCCGAGCTTCAGGCTCGGTCTTGCCATGAACCATTTCTACGAATAACTCCGGAGGTGATGCTGCTCAAGACTGTATTTTCCTTTTTTCTGAAGGTGGTATCTGAGTTCCATTTGAATGAGTCTATTTATTTCCCTGCCCACACTGGACAGGGAGAGAGATGAGTGGCATTTTCGGTTGTTGCATGCCTTAGATGTGAAGTGGCATCTGATGTGGTACTTGAAAGTTACTCGCACTTTGAGGAAGACTGATTGGCTGTTTGTTCTCTATGGTGCAGGTGGACAAGGAGAATCTGCATTGGGTTAAAGAGATCATCACAGCTGCCTATGTGGACGCAGATGTTCCATTGCCTAGACAATTCAGGGCGCATTCTTCTAGAGCACAGGCAGTCTCCTGGGTGGAGATTCAGTTGTTGACTTCAGCAAAGCTCAACCGGGCAGCAATGTGGTCATCCTTGCATGCTTGGATGTTGAGGCTCAAGAGGATGCAACCTTCGCAAGGCAGCCTCTCGCCCATTTCGGGAGTAGCTTTGGTACATCCCACCAGTGTGGATTGGCCTGCCTGAGTGCAGAGGAAAGTGACATTTCTTCTTGCCTGAATTTCCTTTCCTCTAAGGAAGGCAGACCAATCCCCAACCCACACTGGGCTTGCTACTTGATTTTGGTTTTGGTTCTTCCCTTATTTGGGGACAATGCAGAGTGTTTTTTGTTCTGAGTCATTTGAAGGACTGGTAAGTGAAGAACCAGCCCCTAAGATATTCCATTTTTTTACTGAGCTCAGTACTTCTGAGTTATGGTTGAAATATAATCAGTTTGTCCACAGTTTGGCTTTTCTACAGATACTGACAGGCTGATGTCAGGACAGGGCTATGTGTCAGTAAGTCGGTTCACTCTCTCCATCTGCTGGTAGGTGTGCATAACCCACTGGTGTGGATTGGCTTGCCTTCCTTAGAGGAAAGGAAACTATCAGGAAAGAAGTAATTTCTCCGCTGCCTGGCATGGGGAGGGGTTAAGTCTGTGACAGACTTCCTGTGTCACCAAATTTATAGGCTATAAAATCCTCAATCCTGGCAATGTGTTCCGCATCAAGAAAGCAGAAGAACCCTATGACAAGGATCCCGATGACTCCCAGCGAAGAGACCATAATGGACTCTCCACCAGCAGTAAGTACATTTCCATAAACCATTCAGACGATCCACCTCTCCGTTTCGTGTTGTGTGCTAGGCAGGTTATCCTGGGGAACATTGTACTGCTGCTGCTCAGGCTGTACCTGTGGTGGGGCGGTGTGTGTATATGTGAGAGAGGGAAGCTTACAGTACTCCTGCCCATGCTGTACCTGTTCTGTGGTAGGGCAGTCTGTTAGGACAGCAGGGAAAACTTAGTTTCACACATGGTAGAGAGACCATGTCAGCAGGAGAGCTTGGGAGCATGGTTTAGAGATAACATCTAATGATCAATCGGAAGGATCCTAGGCACAGATATGGGAGCCAGAGGATCTGGTATTGAAGTAAGAAAAAATGAAGAATGGTTAGAGAGAGATCAACAATGTAGGTAACAGAATAGGGTTAAAAAAAAAGCAGAGGAAGCCCAGAATAAGACTGACACAGGGATTATTAAGAAGCACAGTAGTGAGAAATGACATCCAGTGTGGAGGGTTTTGACTGATACTCAGACTTCAGGCCTCTTGTAAAGATCTACTTGCACCATGATGCCTGAGGGAGAGCATAGAAATTACCCATGCTCATGCCCAGCAAGAAAGAATGGGTGAAACAGCATGGGACACGGAGGAGTGGGTACTGTTGGACAACAGTCTGGCAACAGAAGGAAAGGTGTTTCTTGACTGGAAAAACAGAGTGGATTATGTCATTTGCTTCACTCTGCAAGTGTTTGTTAGACAAGAAGGGCTTCTATGGCCTTTTGATGCATGGGATTTATTGTAAAGTATGCTGGGAAATGTAGTCCATGCTCTCAGAGAATGGAGGGATTTCAAATTAGGAAGCTGAGTCGAGGACCCAGAACTCTTGCTTCTTCCACTTTGTCCCATTCATTTTCTTGTTTTGTTTTTTTAAACCAGGCATTCCAGTGATCCACCCTGACATTTTAATAAGGGTTAAGGAAGAAAGGGAGATCCACTGCCACCGTATTAAGGGCCCAAAGGGACAGGACAATGCTGAGAACTCCAGCACAGGTAAGTCTTAGGGACCTGAGAGGTTCATGATGACCAAAGGCCTTACCTTCTCCCCTAGCTAACTTGGGAGGGTTGTTAGTCCAACAACCCGTGGGGCTTCCTTTTCCATTATCTGTTTGAGTGGATTTTGGTAAGTCCCATGATATGGTCTGGCATATCACCAAACCAGAACTATTCAGAAGCATTTTTTTTTTGTTTTGTTTGTTTTTAAGGGCAAAGGACTAGTTTTGAGGCCAGAGTCCTTAAGTCCCTGGGAATCCCACTGCCTTCCTTTCAGCAGACATGACTTGGACATACCTGAGAATGTTTGAGCTCTGGTCACTTTGAGGTTGATGTGATCGGTGTGGATTAGCAAAGGAGGGGGAAGTGGTGTGCTTGAACTTTTCTCTGTTCACATCTCCCCCACACCAGAGACTCTCTCCTTCACTCTCTGTTGCACATTCAGTCTCTCTTCCCCCTTGAGGTCTGACCCAGCATGCACTCTTCCCCTTCTTGACACCAGACCCCAACCCCACAACTGAAACCACTGCTGTTTCTTCTTTCCCCTGGCCCTCATGGGCCAATTCGGCTGCCTGCAGGTAAGCCACTCCAGTCCAGAATTCCATAACTGGACTTTATTTTGGTACCCACTTACAGAGAAAATGCAAGAGCATCCTGGTTTCAACTTGCAGGTTTATGTATCAGTTACAGGTCCCTTTTGTCAAGGGGATTCAGGTTCAACAGCAACTTAAGCAGATTCAAAAGACAAATCCAGTCCAGGCCAAGTCAAATGAAATGGTTAACACAGACATTAACTACTTTGCCTTACAGCCCCAGATATACTTTCTGTAATAACACAAGATACTTAGGTCTCTTCCAGGTCCTTGTGGCTCGGCTCTCAGCCTTCAAATTGCTGAGAACATAATTTTATTCTCAGCACCCCTTTTATAAATCCCTGAGGACCAATCTGAATCTTGGGGGCATGCTGGCAAGTCTGAACTTGGAAAAGTAAGCACACTCTTCCTCCTCATCTAGCCAGATCAGTCTATGTGAATGGGTTTATGCTCCCTAACAGCAGAAAACAGATTTATAAGGGCCCATGCTGATTTAGCCTGCCAGCATTCTCAGTCTCCAGCAGATGGTAAGGCAAGCATCTCATCCTGTGAACTGGTGCCTGCCCTAGGCTGGGTGAAAAGGAATCTGTGAGGATTTTGGTTGCTTCTGGGGTTACAGTCCCCTGTCTTTATCCTGCTGCTCCATCCAGCTTATTTAGTGTAACAGGAAGGGATGGGATACCAGCAGACAGGGCTGGCATCCCCGGCTCCGTGCTCTATGACTTCCGGATTCACGGCTGGGCCCAGTTGGTCCCAGGGCCCCCAGCCTTCCAGAGCGCAGCACTTGTTGCACCCGGCGAGGGCAGCTGATGACTCTGTTGGGCTCCTGGAGGCCCCCAGGGTTACGGAGGCAACATTGGGGACTCATGCTGCTGATCAGGGGATGACCTGGAGGCTCTTCCGGTTTCGGAGGGGGATAACCAAGAGCCAGCAAGTGTCTCAGGAAATAGACCAGCTGATGGAATGGGCAGAAGGTCATCTGCAGATCTCGGCCTCTCACATTGCAGGAAAAGACAACAAAAGAGTGGACTTTCTCAGCAGGGAGAGTCTGGACCCAGGAGAGTGGGTGTTGTCATTCGAGGCGTTTCAGCTGATTGTGGATCGCTGAGGCCTTCCGTTCCTAGAACTGCTGGCGATTTCTCGAAATGCGAAGGTTCCTCGCTTTTACAGTCACAGGAGAGATCTGTGGTCCCTGGGATTAGATGCTCTTGTACAGGTTTGGCTGGAAGACAGATTGCTTTATGCCTTTCCTCCGTAGCCCTTGCTGGGCAGGATAATTCGCAAGATTGAAGGCCACAGGGGTCTAGTACTCCTGGTGGTGCTGGACTGGCCCAGGCGTCCATAGTATGTGGATTTGCAACTACTCCTGGTGGAGGCCCCCCTTCGTCTTCTGCTACACATGGATCTGCTTCAGCAGGGACAGGTTCTTCATGAGGATTCAACTTGATTCTGTCTTATGGTTTGGCCCTTGAGAGGGCTCGCCTGTTAAAGTGTGGTTATTCCTCTGCAGTGATTCCCACTTTACGCCGCGCTTGCAAGTTCTCCACTTCCTTGGCTTATGTGTGGGTTTGGAGAGTTTTTGAGACCTGGTGTGAGGAGTGGGGTGTTCTTCCTCATTCGGTTAAGATCTCTCATTCTGGATTTTTTTGCAGGATGGATTGAATAAGGGCTTTGTCCTTAATTCCTTGAAGGTGCAGATTGCGGCTTTTGCCTGTTTCAGAGGCCTGGTGAATGGTGTTTCCTTGTCTCATCCTGATGTGGCTTGTTGTTTTTGAAGGGAGTGGAACACCTTAGGCCTCCCTTGAGGTTACCAGTTCCATTGTGGATTCTTAATTTGGTGCTGGACTCGTTGGCAGGACCTCGTTCCGACTACTTTCCTTACAGTTGTTGACTTTGAAGACTGTGTTCCTGGTGCTTCTATGGTCTGCATGTCTGATTTGGAGCTGTAGGCCTTGTCTTGCTGGGAGCCATTCATTCAGATGACTCCAGGGGTGTTACAGCTGCATGCTGTTCCATCCTTCTCGCCCAAGGTAGTCTCTGACTTTGATTTGAATCAGTCCATCTCCTTGCCATCCCTGGATAAGGTCAGGGATGCAGAAGAGTTTCGCCTTTTGTGCTCCTTGAATGTCTGGCGTCTTGTGCGGTATCTGGAGGTCTGAGCCTTTTCGAAAGATGGATCGCCTGTTTGTTCTTCATGGTTGGGAGTAAGCAGGGTGCTCCGGCTTCACGGGCTACCATAGCTTGTTCGATTAAGGAGGTGGTCACGGCCACATATGTGAATGCTGGAAAGCCGTTGGCTGTTCAGGTTAAGGCTCATTCCACTAGGGCTCAGGCAGTGTCATGGGCGGAAATTAGTCTGTCTCCTGTCTTATCTGCCGAGCTGCAACATTGTCCTCCTTTCACACATTTTCGTCTGGATGTGCAGGCCCGGGAGGATGCAGCCTTTGCACATGTGGTGTTGACTGGACCGCGGGCAGCCTCTCACCTTGGGGAGTAGCTTTTGTACATCCCACTGGTCCTGAGTCCTTCTGTCTACATGCTAGATGGAGAAATTACTTACCTGATGATTTCATTTTCCTTAGTGTAGATGGACTCAGCTTCCCACCCTCAGCTGCCATAGAGTGTCTCAATAGTCCTCCTATGGCGCTCTGGGTCCCAAGGGATTACTGGTAAGTGTTCCTCCAGTCCCTAGCTTGGGGTACCTAGAATCTTATGTGAGTTCAGTGTTTGGTTGGTTGAGTACAGTTCTGGTTATCTGTTTTCAATCAAGTTTTTAATTGCTTTTTGCTAGTCTGTCCACAGTTGCTTTTGAAGAGAATACTGGCAGGCTGGGGTCACTGTAGGGGTATATATACTGTGGTGTCAGTTTGCTCTGCCTCCATCTGCTGGCAGAGGTGCATAACCCTCTGGTCCTGATCCATCTGTCTACACTAAGGAAAACAAAATTATCAAGTAAGTAATTTCTCCAGTTGCCTTGGGGGTTATTTTAGCACGTCCAAAATATGTGTCCAATAGTTACCCAGTGCGCTAGCCTGAGCACACTATATTGCATTGACCTGATAGTGTCTGTCACAGGTGTTAAGTGGTCTTCCATTCATCGCTTTCTCGGATCCTGATCGGGTTGTATGCCTTCCCAAAAGTCCGGCTTGGTAAATATTGCCACGCTGCAAAGGCGATCAAATTGCTCCGAGATCAAGGGAAGAGAATAACAGTACTTCATAGTAATGGAGTTCAGACCATGGTAGTCAATACAGGGACGTAACAACATGTTCTTCCCTATTTAAAAAAAAAAAAAAAAAAAAAAAAAAATCCAGCCCCGGCAGTTGACAAGGGGCGAATTAAGCCTCTGTCGAAATTCTCTTCAATATATTTGGTCATAGCCTCTGTTTCAAAGCCGGAGAGTGGATATACCCTTCATCTGGGCAGAACCTTGCCAGGGACCACAGTCTGAGCAATGAGGCAGCAGGACCTCTGCCTGCTGTTTGCTGAACATTTTCTGCAAACTCTGTGTATTGTGGTGGGAGACCCAGAAGCTCTGAGGTAACAGTCCAAGCCAAGGGCATCACAGGTGAAACTTTGGTAAGGCATTGTGCATGACAGCTAGAGCTCCATTTGGCGATCTGTAATGTGGCCCACTTGATGTGGAGCTGATGTGGCATGAACCACAGTAGGCCCAAGATGACCTCATTGACTGCTTTGGTTTAACACACAGGCTGATTTGCTAATCATGGAGAATCCATGTGTGCTTGGTGAGGGGGGGGGGGGGTATAGTGGCTCTCATAACAACATATCCAGGCAAAGGCTTTCTGCATATGGATGAGATTTGAGAATGGAGTATACAAAGGGACTGTCTGTGTCTGGTAATGATGGACCAAAGCCTTGTGGATGACGCTGTCACCAGTGCCGGTATCCAAGGAGGCAAGAGCGTCCACAAGAGTGTCCCTAATAGGCCTACTGGTACAAGGAGTTGTGGAGAGGTGCAGGGATGACCTAAGGTGTCCTCTTCCACCAAGCCTAGGTCCTTCAGTTTCCCATCTTATTCAGGCAGCGACTTGCGAAATGCCCAGATGCAACACAATACAAGCACGAGTTGAGATTGCAGTGCTTTTACCTCTCCACAGAGAGGTCAACCTGCCTGTTTCTACTGATGCCTGTCCCGGCTCAGGAGGTGAGCGGGAAATCACTGGCCACTGTAAATTCAGGGTGAGATGGATGGGGTGGCGGTCCGCGCTCCTTTCCTGGGCCCATTCTTGGAACCTTTATGTCTAGCCAAATGGCTAGGCTGATTAGGCCCTCCAATGTCTCCAGCAGATCCCTGGCAGCCAGCTTATCTTTTCCCTGTACGTACCAGGATCAGTCCAGACGGTGGGTTATGTCCCCCGTCCAGCAGATGGAGTCAGAACAGAAGACTTCTGGAGGAGGTCCTATATTACCTCACCACCCTGGTCTCTATCTTCAGTATCTAGCCTAGCAAAGCCAAGCCGAAAAGTAAACAGGGATCAAGTAACCAGTCCCTAATAAAAAAAAAAAAAAAAACAAAAAACTGTTGAACCAAACATTAACCTCAACAGATAACTTGCCAACACAGAACTGGTGAGCAACGGACCCTGGAGAACCAGGGAGAGCAGAAAATGCTGGAGAGGATAGTCGAGCAGAGGTGACCCACCCAAGATAATATCCCCAAAGGAAAGGGAGGGTGTCTGGACTGATCCATGGTACTACAGGAACGAAAATTAGCAGGTGCTATTCTCTAAGACCCTTCCTCACACACGGTTCTACTCTCCAGTTTCCTGCGCACTCACTTCATTTCTGACCCAAAGGAGCATCCCTAGACTCTGCAGCTACCAGGGAATTGTGAGGGTTCACATTCCTCCCAGGGCCATCACCTCTGCCTCACCCTTCTCCCTCCCCCTCCCCTTCTTGTTTTGGAAAGGAAACCCACATCAGAGGAAGGGTGTCTACTGTGCTGGCTCACCAATCCCCATGCTTGGCTACGTAGTACAGCTGCTCCTCTGTGATAGCAGCCCAGGCCACCCTGCACAGCTCCGCTGCTTCAGGAAGGATGGGAGGAGATAGGAAGCACGTGGGGGTTGGCGAATTGCAGACCATCGCATCGGTCTTTGAAGGTAGCGCTAACTGCTGGTTTCCCATGATAAAAGCTAGCCAGGCCAGCCAAATGCCCCCTTTGTCCCAGTCATGGATAATAGAGCTACCTGCTCTTTGCATGCATTGAACGGCCCCCTCCAAGCCCAACTCTTTACAGTCCATGTATTTCACCAAAACACACTCCTGTTTCTTAGCCCTTTCCTCACCTTCCAGCTTTTACCTTCTATGGGGACATTAACAAGTGTGCGAGCATTGGCTCATCTGCATAAGGGTCCTGTTTATTTTCTTCAAACTAGACATGGCCGTTGCTTCTGCCCCCCAATTGAAGATTAAGCAGGAGGATGAGCCCTACTCCATGGATCAGCAGGACTCTGAGGAAAGTAACAGCAATGATAGCCCCATGTCAAGTGAGTAAGAGACAGACCCATCATGGAGGAACTGGAAGGGGAGGGGGGTGGGGGGTGATCCTTGGGTGAGTCACTTATCTCCCTGTGCCTTAGCTCTGCCCCAACTCTCTGTATGGTGACTTTGGGGGCGAGTCCATTTATCTTCCTGTGCCTCAGCTGTAATCTCCAGCTCTGCCTCCAACTGTGTGTGTTTGGGAATATTTTATTTCCCTATGCCTCCTGGATTGTTGTAAATGAGTCATTTGTTTTAAAGTTGCTTCCTCCAGCAACAAATTAGCAATGTGTTCTCCTACCGTGCCAGTCCAGACAAGTGGGGTTTGCCAGCAGGCAGCGATAGAGAATGGCGGTCTTTTCTGTGACATCACTCACAGCAATAAACTTTGTCAGTTTCTCTGTCTTCAGCATCTGCAGCATTTGGAGATCATGGTAGAGCCCATGGGGGTGAGGAAGTAGCCTCAGGGTTCTTGAGACCACGATGAAATTCTCCTCTCAGGGTTGTGGCCTATTGATTTTTTTTTTTCTCCTCTTCTCCCTGCCTCCACCGCCCTGCTTTGGCCTCCTCTGATAATGTGGGCTCTGGTACTGTACCCTTCCTGTTTAAGGGGTCTTTGAATTGAGCATAATAGCCAGTCAAGTTTTAAAAAAAAAACAAACCCCCAAAAAAACTAGGAAAGGTGTTCACCTGCATAGATTGGCTTGGATTCAAACATTGGAAAGCCAAAGAAAGTGCTGCACAGTGCGAGCCCGGAGTGTGAGTGTGCAGCGGCTGTGGGAGGCACAGGGCAGTGTGTGCGCGCAGGATCAGAGGTCAACCTACTGCCACGGGGGAGATGCCACTATTTGAAGTGCACAGGGAGCACAAGCGATGGAGAGCTTGGCGCTGTCTCCTGTGACCTCTTCCTATGGAGAGCTCGCGGCTGAATGTTCCTTTTTCTCCGGAGTTTGTGCTACTTTTGCACAAGGCCTTTTCCCTTCAGGCAGGCCTGGGGAATCAAAGATGGCTGATTCTCAAGAGACCTCCTGAACATTGAATTCCTTGGGGGGGAATCAAAAGCATCCTATGCAAAGAGATGCATTAGAAACATATAGGGACCTTTGTTTTCAGCTTATTTTGCCTGGGAATTTCAATGTTAGAACAAAAAAAGTCTGTGGAAAAAAATGACTCTTTCCCTGTAGATGTTCAGTCATTTTTGCACCGGTTTCTTTTTTGTTCTAACATTGAAATTCCCAGGAAATCTAAAATGAAAACAGAAAATGAAGGTCCCTAGAAACATGCATAGTAATGATGGCAGACAGACCAAATGATCCATTCAGTCTGTCCAGCAAACTGCTTCTGGTTCTGACTGCTGCTCCGTGCAAGTTACCCCCAAGCCTTCTGTTACGGGCCGTACCTGCATGCTTTTCTTCATTTCCAACCTCTAGCCTTTAGGGATCAGTGGTGGCATAGAAAGCCCATGCAACCTGTCTAGTCTGCCCAGCCACACGATTGCTCAGCTGTACAATCCCTGCCACCTGTACAGAGATCCCATGTGCTTGTCCAATTCCTTCTCCCCATCACTTCTATTGGGAGACTTTGGCAGTGCGACTTGATTAAAGCATTCAGAGGACTTTCAAAGACCTTTCTTTGTAGATTAGCTTATTGGTAAGTTTATGCAACCTTATTTACTTGTATTTATTTTTTTATTGTATATGTTTTAACCATTTGTAACTTTGTCATATTGTCAAGCTTTATGCATGTTTGACTGTACATCGCCTAGACCTATTTTAGTGTTAGGCTATTAATAAATGTAAATGTATGTATCCACCACCCTTTCTGTAAAGAAATATTTCCTTAGATTACTCCTGCGTGGCCTCCTTTCACTCTCATCCCATGATACCTTGTTCCAGAGTCTCCTGTCTGCTGAAAGAGACCCTCCTCCTCTGCATTTTTTTTTTTTTTTTAAATCTCTCTTACCTTTCCTCTACGGAAAAGAACCTTCTCCCAGGGTCTCCACCACAGGACAGGGAGAGACTATCTGAGGGTTTGTCAGGAGGAGGAAGGGGAAATTCTCTCAGCACATAGGAGAGTCCTCTGTTCTCCAGCTGTTTAAAAAAAAAAAAAGGGAGTTAATCTCTCTCATATCCCAAGTGCTGGAATTCCTTAAGATTTCTGAGCAGCAGATTGAGAACCCAAATTAGAGGGCTGTCCTTTCCCTTACACGGGGCTATTGGAGACAAAGTTATTGTGGAATGGGAAAGTCCCTTGATGCTGATCTGAAGGAAAAAGCAATGAAAGAGCTTTATTTCCTTCTAGCTGATGACTAAGAGCATATATTATGAGCCACTAAGACTCTTTAGTCATCGCAGTTATTCGCAAGACCACAATCCTCTAACGGGAAAATTGA
Organism: Rhinatrema bivittatum; assembly: GCF_901001135.1. Taxonomy (NCBI): domain Eukaryota; kingdom Metazoa; phylum Chordata; class Amphibia; order Gymnophiona; family Rhinatrematidae; genus Rhinatrema; species Rhinatrema bivittatum. The sequence goes on along the minus strand of NC_042633.1, from coordinate 27,587,353 downwards.
ATCCTCGCTCAGACAGGCCTTTGAAATAATTCCATTAGCCTTTCAAGCTTCAGTTTGAGAAATATGTGGCTTGAGCTCTATCAAGATGTGTACAAGACCTTTTGGGATGCCCCAGATGGGGAGTGAAGCTCATTTGTCTATTGAGTTGGCTTGGAGGGAACCTGGCAGACTCTGTCTGATTTTTTTTTTTTCATTCGAGCTATGGCCACAATCATCACTGCTCAGACTACTATGGTGGAGGCACTGGTCAGCTGATAACACCTCAAAGTCTTGTATGAGCAAGCTACCCTTCGAATGCAAGCTCCTTTTCGGTGAAGGAGTTAAAACCCAAGAGATTACCGGAGGGAGAAGCACCATGGGGTAGCCAAGGCACCCAAGTAGTTGGCAGCAATTTTAAAGAATCAAGATGTTCTCATCCTGGAGGAAGTTTACAGTTTTATAAGTTCTGAGGGGCCACAAAGAGTCTGTCCTCTTATGGAGAGAGAGGATATTCCCAAGACAGAGCAAGCTCCTCAGGAGGAACCTGCTCCTTGAAATGAGGGACCAATGGGGAAAGCTCACCAGGTTTTATCTGGAGTGGACCCACATCTCAACAGACCAGTGGGTGCTGGCTGCCATTCAAAATGGCTGTGCTCTGGAGTTGGCCTTCAGATGCTTGCTTTCTTTCCCTTTGTTGGTTGGCCATTGTGCAAAAAAAAAAAACGGTGGTCGGCCAGACTATCAATCACATACAAACAGCAGGGAGGAGTGGTCAAAATATGGAGTGTCCATAAGCTAATGCAAGAAAGAATAAAAAGTTTATTCAACTTTCAAAAGTGTGATGAGCAGTAATGCATTTTTAGAATGCTTTCATGGTCCCCCAGCATGGACTGTGCCTCGATTGACTGACTGCATCGGGAGGAACCTCAATCAAAAGTTTGATACACTATCCACAAATGCCTTGGTTCTTCCTTGCATTAGCTTATGGCCCTTCCATTTTTTAACACTCCTCCCTGCTTTGTTGGTTGGCCACGGCACCACAAACCTTCTCCACTGTCATGGTGGTAGTAGCGGCCTTTTTACTTAGAGAAGGCATGCTTGAACACCCTTATTTGGTGGTTGGGCTTTTCAGAGCTGGTCAGCTACTGCCAGAGAAGTCCATGTTGTGCAATCGCTCAGTTGGATGGTAAATTTCTGAAGGAGCAGATTGAATCCCACACAAGTGTCAGCACCCGGGAGTGAGGTTTTACACTGATATGGGGAAAGTATTTATATGATTTATATTCCACTTTTTCAGGCACTTCAAAGCAGACTCCATTCAGGTGCTGTAGGTATTTCCCTATCTCCAGAGAGCTTATAGTCTAAGGGGGTCATTTACTATGCTGTGGTATCTTAGTGCGGGAGGGAGAAAAATATCACGGTAATACCTGCCGTGATATTTGGCCCCTCCTCGGCAAAATACTGCAACAGCTTCCCCCACGATAACTCCTCAAAGGGAAAGGGGTAAAAACACAGGATGGCAGGCCACTTTACCCAGGGCCGTATGGCCCAGAAATCCCCCCCCCCCCCCCCTTAATCTGCCAAAATCCCTTCTCGTGGGGTCTGGGCAGATCCCCACCCATCCCCTCTGCCACTTGTAGAGGCAGCCCAGCAGAGGAAAAAGTTTAAAAAAAAAATGTAATAAAACTAACCCAAACCCCTCCCTTTTGTTAAAAGTTGACCCCACACCAAGCCCTATACCCGCCACGATCCAACTCCCCTGCCCCCCCAACATGTAACATATTTCCATGTAGTCTATTGGGTCCCTTTAAAAAGTTAGCCTGGTGGTCCAGTAGATGTCTGGAGCCCCCCTCTTTGAAAAATGGCCACCACCTGGAGCCTAGGGGGCATTCCCAACCTCCACTGGACTACTAAGGTAAGGGGGGGGGGGGGAGTGGATCCTAGGTTGGTGAAAGTACAGGACCTGTTAGTCCCTTTCTTCTTCCCTTCCCAAACGGGAGAAGGAAAAGACAGAAGACCTTGGAGGAGTAGCTCCTATTTCTAAATGTTAATTATAAAAGTTGTTACTCATTTGCTGATCTGATTGTTCAGTCGATTAGTTTTGACAAGGCTTACATCTGCACTAGCTCAAATACAGTGAGTGCTGTCACAGAAAACTTGTATTTGTCTTTCTCTGCCTTCTGGCAGAGGTCATTACCTATTTCTTTGGACTGGTATGGCAGGATTCAAGGAAAGAAAATTATCACTTAAGTTTAATTTCTCCTTAGATTGTTTGCAGAGGTGCTGCTGAAATGCGGAACTGCAAATCTTGCAGGAAATGTACATTTTGAGGGGCAACAAGGTCCTGTGGAGGAATAAACAGGGCAGTAATTTTCAGGACACAGATCTAGATTTGTTTGGCAGTAACGATTGCTTGCTTGTTGGCCAGAGAAATTCCAGGTGAGCATGAGGAGCTAAGTAAATGACGAACGAAAAGCAATGCCACACACAGTTGCGTGGCTCCCCCTCCTCTGTGCTTCACAAACCTGCAAGCTCCACTGCCATCCCTATCCTGTCTTTCACGTGCTCCTCACTGCTCATAATCATCTCCTCCACTGGTTGCAGGGGGCCTCAGGAGGTCATGTAGAATGATGGGGCTGGAAGGGAGCTGAGGAGATCTGATGTTGTGGAAAGCTATGGCAGAGAGGAACCTCAGGTCATTTGGAGTCTTGGTGCCAATAGGCTGGGAGGCTGCTCAAGAGATCATCTGGGAGGAACCTGAGGAAGTTATCTAGTGTCGTAGAAAGATGGGGCAGGGAGTGAGCGATGTTAGGTCATTGAGAGTCTCATAAAGAACTAACTGGGAAGGACAGGAAATCTAGTTCCCTGTAGGTACCTGGATCAGTCCAGACTGCTGGGTTTTGCCTCCCTTCCAGCAGATGGAGACAGAGAAAAACTTGAAAGGCACCCCCTCTTAATCTGGTGTGCCACCTGCGTCTCTTCAGTATTTCTGTCTCCAGACAGAAGTGGTCCTGAACTGATTGAAGTTCAAAAAAAAAAAAAATATATATGTAGCCAGTTTACAAGATAGGAATGAGCAGGACAACAAAGGAAGATTTCCTACAGCGGGGACTACAAGTAGTGCTGATCCTCCCAGGGGGGGGGGTAAGCAGGTCCTGGTTGTAGATATCTCCAGAGCTGGAATTGGACACCCTGCCCGCTCCCCTTAATCTAGAGAGTGGCCTTCACCAAGGTGATGGTGGCGGCGGCAGCTCTCAGGAGAGAGGGAGTACTGGTTCATCCATACCTAGACTGGCTCATTCAAGCAAAATCTGAGGACCTCTGCAGCTTGACAATATACAAAGTTTTACACCGCCTGTGTTCCCTCGGCTGGGTCATCAATCGGGCCAAGAGCCATCTGATTCCTTCTCAGGTCCTGGACTTCTTAGGAGCGTGATTCAACACCCGGGTCCGCAAAGTCTTTCTCATGGAGGAACAGATAACCAAACTGACGTTGCAAGTTTGTCCTCTCTTGTCGCTGCTGGTTCCCAGGGTCTGGGATTACTTGCAGGTTCTTGGTTCCAAGGTGTCCACTCGAATTGGTCCCGTGGGCGTTTGCTCATATGAGGCCTTTGCAGAGAGCTTTGCTTTCCTGCTGGGATCCTATGTCTGAGGAGTTCCAGATTCCCTTACCACTCAGTCTGCCAGGTCCAGTCTTGGTGGCTTGTCCTCGACCACCTGAAGCGAGGGGTGGACATTGAGGTGCCTTAGTGGGTGGTGATAACCACAGATGCCAGCCTATCCGGTTGGGGAGCCGTGTGCCAGTCTGACGGCCCATCGTAGGTGGAGGCATAATGGTCCATCAATCACCTGGAAAAGAGTGCGGTGCGCTTGGTGTTAAAGATTTCTTCCTCTAGTCCACAATCAGGCGGTGAGTGTTGTCCAACAATGCGACGACAGTAGCCTACATCAACCGGCAAGGGGGAACCAAGAGTCTCCCAGTAGCCGTGGAAATGGAGAAACTTATGGCCTGGGCAGAACGTCATCTAGCTCTTCTGGCGGCCTCTCACATAGCAGAGGTTGACAATGTACAAGTGGATTTCCTCAGCCGTCAATGGCTGGACCCCGGAAAATGGGAGTTGTCCTGGGATATGATGATGTTCATCTCTTGCCGATGGGGCACTCCTCATTTGGACTTGATGGTGACTCAAAAGAATCAAAAGCGCCACGCTTCTTCAGTCACAGAAGGGAGCATGGAGCAGAAGGGATAGATGCACTCGTCCTTCCTTGGCCCCACGACGTTCTGCTGTTTCCTCCATGGCCTCTGGTGGGCAAAATTCTGAGGCAAATAGAAGCTCACCCAGGGACGGTCGTCCTAGTAGCTCTGGAGTGGCCTCTGAGACCCTGGTTCGTGGACCTAGTCAACCTGGCTTTGAACAGTCCTCTGTGCTAAGTCATCTGGGGCATCCTGCTCCGTCAGGGTCTGGTATTTTTAGATCAGGTGCATCACTTTTGTCTAGCGGCCTGGCTTATGAGAGGAGACAATTGAGAGAAGTTATCCTGATGTCATATCCACTCTTATGGGTGCAAAAATCCTCTACTTCTCTAACTTATGTCAGGGTGTGGAAGGTCTTCTACTCTTGGTGTAGCGAACAAGGGGTCCTGCCTCGGCACAGATTCTTGCATTGCTATGGAAAGGACTCGGCAAGGGGTTATCCTTTAGCTTCCTCCGGCTGCAAGTAGCAGCTTTGGAATGTCTTGGAGGCAAGATCAAAGGTGCAACTCTGGCAGCACACCCTGTTGTATGTTTTCTGAGAGGGACGAAGCACTTGAACCCTCCGGTCCATTCCATCTGTCCTTTGTGCAGTCTTAATTTGGTGCTCTGGGTGTTATGTGACCCTTCTTTTGAGCCCCTCAAGAAGGCCACCTTAAAGGATTTAACCCTTAAGATGGTGGTTTTGGTGGCTATGTGCTCTGCTAGGAGGGTCTCTGAGATCTGAGCCCTTTCTACGGTTTTCTGATTCCAGGGTCTCGCTCAGAATGATTCCATCCTTTTTTCTTCCAAAGGTGGTTTCTGCCTTCCACTTAAATCAGTCAGTGAAGCTTCTGACCTTTCCGGGTTTAGATAGGGATACTCCTCATGCTAGAGAATTGGTGTCTAGATGTCAAAAAGAGTGCTCTTCCATTACCTTAAGGTTACCAGTGTTTTTCGGGTTTCCAATCGGTTTGTTTTGTGGAATGGTGCTAAGAGAAGGGCATAAGGCATCTAAAGCTACCATTGCCCGTTGGTTGAAAGAGGCTATCACTTCCGCTTATATTTGCCACTGCTGTCCTGTTCCGGATGGTTTAAAAGCTCTTTCAATCCAGGTGCAAGTTGCTTCCTGGGCAGAGCGCCAGTAGGCAGTGCTGCAGACCAGTGACGTGGAAGTCTCTGCACACTTTTGCAGACACTATCGTTTGGACGAGGCACTGGAGGTTAACTATTTTGGAAGCAGTGTCATTCGACTGGGACTCTCCGGGTCCTACTCCAGTTAGGGAAGCTTGGGTACATCGCAGTGGTCTGGACTGATCAGAGTACGTACAGGGAAAAAAATTGGTTCTTACCTGCTAATTTTTGTTCCTGAGGTACCACGGATCAGTCTAGATGCCCACTTATAGTGGAGGGGTGAGAGTCTACTCATTTCTCTTCACAGCCTTTTCTGTTTGCTATCCTAGGTGCTGCAGAAGATTTCTCATATGCTAATATTACTGGATTTAGCAGCAGCCTTTGACATTAGTGAATCACAAAATACTAATAAAGCTTGAAGAAATAGGATTACAGGGTAAAACAATCACATGGTTCAGGTCATATCTAAATAACAGAACATTTCAAGTACAAATTAAAAACACTATCTGAAAAAAATCGCCCTAAAAACAGGAGTTCCACAAGGGTCAGCGCACTCAGCTACTCTTTTTAACGTATATCTACTTCCACTATGCCATCTCCTTGCAGGCCTAGGAATCTTACACTAGGTTTATGCTGATGACATTTAATTAATACTACCAATAGAGGACACTATTGAAAAAGCAATAAGTTTAGCCATTATGTATCTAGACATAATAAAACTACTCAACCAAATGGAGCTCATAATTAACATTGATAAAACTGAATTCATACACTTAGAGCATGAATATCACACAAACTCCAATAATTCTTAACAGTAACCAAAAAATTGAATTAGCCGACAAGGTATGCAACCTCTGAGTAATAATTGACACAGAGCTAAACCTCAAACAGCACATAACACCAAAGGTTAAAGAAGGGTATGCTAAACTCATGATACTCAGAAAACTTAAGCCATTACTATCGCTGCCAAACTTTCGCACAGTGCTCCAATCACTGATATTTGCAAGTACTGATTACTGTAATGCTTTACTACTTGGTTTACCCTATACTATGAAAAGACCACTGCAAATATTACAAAACTCTGCAGCTAGAATTCTCACTGGAAAACGTAGAAAAGATCACATTACAGATACACTTGCTGAACTACATTGGCTACCCATAGAACAAGAGTGAAGTTCAAAGCTCTATGCACAATACACAAGCTAATCCATGATGAAAAAGCAGAATGGCTGAACACAGCATTTTGAGTACATGTTCCACATAGAAATTTAAGATCGGCAAACAAAGCCCTCTTAACCATTCCATCTGTGAAAACAGCAAGACTAACCCAGGTTAGGGATGGAGCACTGTCCCTTGCAGGTCCCATATTATGGAACACAATGCCCCTCGATCTAAGACTTCAGAGTAATCAAACTTTTCAAAACATGCCTTCAAGAAAGAGAACGATGCAAGCAAATAAGTAAGGATAAGTGGACTTAGAGCACCCAGCTCACAACTTTCAGATTGTGCCTGGAAATTATTTTAGCCTTCAAACAATTCTATCAGACAGGTTGAATAGCAATAAAACATTCAATCCCCCCATGAGAATTTCATCCATGTAAATTCCATGTCATAAACCATACTATACTTAATATCGTATTGTTACCAAATAATAATGGCACCCTCTTTTTAAAGTATGATCTATATTCTCCTTGATATATGTGCCCCATTGTAAACTGTTATGATGGTAAATAACTTAATGACGGTATATAAAAACTTTTAAATAAATAAATGTATATAGTTGTGTGGTTTCTTTTTGTCCTTGCTTGATCTGACCGTTTAAACTGGTTATTCTGCTTTGGAAAGTTTAATTCTGAAGAGATGCAGGTGCCACACCAGCGTGAGGGGCTGCCCTTCAAGTTTTTCTGTCTCCTCCTGCTGGAGGGGAGGCAAAACCCAGCATTCTGTACCGATCCAAGGTATTACCGGAATGAAAATTAGCAGGTAAAAACACATTTTTCCTTTCCTCCTCCTGTCTCCAGGCTGTTGTGGAACTGACCCACTCTGGACAGACATTTTCCTCTTAAACCTCTATGATGGAAATTCCAATGCCACCTTTGGCTAACTCATCCCCTTGCCTGTTTTGTGTGTCTTCCCTTCTATTTACAACCAGCAGGGAAATATTGCAAGTCCCTTGAAGGGGGCATGGACTTGGCAACCTCCACTTTAGAACGAATCCATAAAGCTAGTATGGGATGATAACAACTTACTGAAAAGATTCAGATCCACCTGAAATTCTTCTGGACCCCATCGGTTGGCCCAGCTCTGAGCATTGCAGTGAAAAGTACATCGAGGCCATTTCTTTCTCTCTGCTAACAGGTTATGCCACCGCCAACCCTGACCTTTTGTTAATTATTAAGGAAGAAGAAGAAGAGTACTCCATGGACTACGATGACTCGGATGGAGGAGAAAGCATTGTGACTCCCCCAAGTGAGTAAGAGAATCTGATGGGAAGGGGTAGTTGAATGAGCCCTTTCACCATATGGTGCTCCAGCAGTATTATTTTGACCTGGTCGGCCCTTCTAGGCAGTCCAGTTCATATTGACATTATGGCTCTATACTCTGAAGGGATAGTGTAGGATTACTTGATGGTTTTGTGTTACTAAAGACAAGCTGAACCCAGCCATCTTTTGTCCCTCGTCCCTTCCCGTTCCCTCTATTACATGCAGGGCATTATAGCTCTTATTTTTTCTAGAGAAACTGGAGCTCCACGGTCATAACAGCAGAGGGGGGATAAAGCCAGGACAGGTAGAGGCCAATTTTCAGTCACTTCTGCAAGTAAAAAGCATTTTACCCACTTTAACTGACACTTTGCTATCAATGCAGCTAAAAGTCTGCAGATTGTTCCACAATGCACAGACATTTAGCCACATTGAGAGGAGACATTCCTGGGGTTGTGTTTACATGAGAGAAGGGAGAAGAATGGCTATAGATTGTGTTTTCAAATCTATTTGAGGACTTTCAAGCAGAACTCTGCCTGAAAAAAAGAAGGTGCAAGTGAGTGCATGTACTTTCTACCCACAGCCATTTTAAAATTAAAGTACACGCATACTTAAGCTTTGAGCATTGGTACAAAGGCTATGGAGTAAAGGTCCATGTAATCTTTGTCTTTATGCAGGCAGTTCTGGAAATAGCCCCATATTAAGAGTGTGTTCTTAAATAGAAACACAAATACGTGATTTCATACTCCAGATCCTTAAAGTAACTCCTTGCCACTGCTGCTGTGACATGTTCCTCTTCAGATGTGTTTAGATGAGAAGAGAGAAATGTGGGCAGCTCCAGAAACATCCAGCATTATTAGCTGAACTGGTATCCATCTGATGCAGTTTAGAGAGAGAGAGAGAGAGAGAGGTGGATCTGGCAGTAGCACAGACAAACATAGACACAGAGTCAGGTCTTAGAACGCTGAAGGCCCTTACCCCAGTTTGACTTTTCCTGCTCGCTATCATTCTCATTCTTCTCCAGGGGATGGAACTATAGACCAGGAAGGGAACGACAAGCATCCTGAGGAATGGCTGGAGGAGCTCCAGCTGCTGGAAGCCACATCCGGGATAGCGGTCCGGCAGCAAGGCCACCTTTCGGGATGCAGGACCCTGAAGAGCGCTGGCTGTGAGAGAGGTTTCGACAAGCTCTCCCCCCATGGGGAGCAGCAACCCTCTCCACTTGGAGACCATCCTTTCAGCTTTAATGACATTGTGAAACATGAGAGGAAGCATGGCATGGAGAAAATGCATGTTTGCTCTGTATGTGGCAGGGGCTTTAGGGCTAACTCGACCCTGACCGTTCATAAGAGGACCCACACGGGTGAGAGACCCTTCCAGTGTAGAGAGTGCGAGAAGAGGTTTAGCAGGAACTCTACGCTTACTGTTCACATGAGAACCCACACTGGGGAGAAACCATACAAGTGTACACAATGTAGCAAGAGCTACAGCCAAAGTTATTCTCTCAAACTTCATCAGAAGAGCCACACGGGAGAGAAGAGGAGTGTAAGGAAGTAACCGTGCAGAAAAATAAGGAAAACTTTGTTTACTAGAGACTCAGAACAAGAATGTACCATATGTGTATTACACATACTAGGAATAGAACAGCCAACCAGATCCTGAATGTGGCTAAAGTCAGCTATTTTAGTTCACAAAAATAAATATAACATTAAATAAATCAGGATCTAAAAATACCCTCAGCTACTACAAATTGGTCCTCCTGTCAGTAATGAGTTGGTGGTGGATATGTTTTACATGTGCTATGCCAAAGTGGCTGCCATTTTCTTGAAAGTGGTGAGGCCTCTTCATAAAACTCATGGGAGAAAAAGCAACCTTATTTGATACCAAATTAGTGGTTACAGAGGATGAGGATAAAGGACAAAGTGTTGATAACCTAGAGATGGCTCAGTAAGGTAGGACAACAAGAACAGAAGGACAGAAAACATGACATCCATGATCTGAAATTGAGCAAGCCCCAAGAGCCGACTGCGTTGAGGTGACTGTGCCAGTATTATATTATGAGATAGGGTTCTAAGAAGCTAGAAAAATGGACTAGTTAGAGAGATCTTGGATGCCAGAGATATCTGAATTTGGTTTTAAATCACAAAATGTTGATGGATGGCCCATGTCTAAAATTGGTTGATGAAACTAGATGGGAGAACCTGCAAATCTTACATATCCCAAAAACACTGAGAAACTAGGAGAGAATGTGAGTGAAGGAACTTTGCCCAAAATCCTCTGAAACACAAGGAAGCAGGAGTCAGAGACTAAAGGAGAGCAAAGAATGGGCAACATCTGTGTTACACATGAAGTAGAAAGCAAAGCAGAAAAGGATTCAAATTGGAATTTGCTCCAGATGCTATAGCTAGTGTATTCCATAAAGAGCTAAAATCTTTCTAGCGCTATGAGAAGGTACAAAATCGTAGCTCTGAAGGCATTATGACAGCACTTTCATGCCTAATAAATCCCTTGCTAAATCAGACTCCATCTGAAATCTCTTAAGCTATCCTTCAACAGCCAATCGGTCTGCAGCTTGCTAAATGTGTAACTCCGAGGATGACAGTAACATCGTTGCACTGGCACAGGACAGATAGAGGAATCAAGCAATCCAGACTCCAGGACTGATGAACCAGCTCATCGCTGTAGGCAAAGACACCAACTAGTGTAGCAGAAATAGATAGTAGAGACGCATTTGAAAGTTTGACAATTCATACCCTGTAATGCCTTGCAATGTTAATCTGCTCTGTTTTAACAATTTCACTGTGCACTGTTTTAAATCACCTCTTAAGTGGTAACTCAACTACTAAATTTAAATACATAGGGAGGTTCTTCAAAGTAAATTCTTTGCTCCTCACCTTTACCCATTGACAAAGTCCTATCCTGTTAGGGCCTGAGACTGGACATTTGTCTACCACAGCAAAAGTTCGAGTTACGTTTGACTCCGAATGGCACTAGCTACCAGGATCAACATGTAAAAGAAGTACTTTTAATGCTGAAACACTTGACTTTTTCAGAGGAGGGGGAAAGAATCTGCATCCTTCTGAATGAAATGGGTACCAGGAAATTAATGTATGGCTTGGACCATATCTCTTGTATCTTAGGGAAAGCATTGGTCAGGGCCAGTTCGGACATCATTGTCAACTGGAGGATACAATGGAACACGGCAACCATAAGCGGGTCCATGTGGGACTGATAGTATTAACACACTTTGTTAGTCTGCTAAATTGTAATTAAGATACAATAATGCATTTGTATGACTACTTCTGCCATTTTTATTTTTTTGGTCACTCATAAATGTGTGGGACAATGTCTTTCATATGTGCATGTCTTTAAAAGAGAGTAAGAGATAGTGGCAGCCTGTTGGAATTGTTTTAGTGGCCTAATATTTTCCACAGGCTTCCTCCTCTTTAATGTTTGTTGTGTTGATGAAATAATCTGTGTGCTGATTGTAGAAGCAGTGAGCAGGCTCTTGAAAGTCAGTTGGGACTGGACTTACCCCTCTTCCTTCCTCCCCATGCTTGTCCCCTTTTAAAGAAAAAAAAAAAAAACCCCAACCTAAAGGTTCCTCTCTTCTACTGCGCACTGTTGCTGACCCTGGTTCCTGCTTGTTAAAGCTGTATAAAAAAATTCCAAATAGAAAGCGGCAGATACCGAACGGTTTGTCTAAGGGGCTGGGAGGATGCAATGGCACCCCTTCAGGAGTGCAGGAAGCACTCGCTTTCCAGTGCAGATGGATTGTGCTATCAGATGCTGGGAGGGGGAAGCCGCAGTAGCTCTTGTGGGGAGGAGAGGGAGAGCTGGCAGTATGCAAAGTCATCTGCCCTGGAAAGGCTGCATCAGGCAGGCTTGTCTGTAAGCCATTCCTGCTGGCATGCTTGCTGCTGTAGTGGGAACAGAGGCCATCTCAGACTGCGAGAGGGTAGTACTCCGAGCAGGGCCTCTGTGTGTACAATTCTGGTCGCCATATCTCAAAGATATAATTGCGATGGAGAAGGTACAGAGAAGGGCTACCAAAATAAGGGGAATGGAACAGCTCCCCTATGAGGAAAGACTAAAGAGGTTAGGACTGTTCAGCTTGGAGAAGAGATGGCTGAGGGGGGATATGATAGAGGTCTTTAAGATCATGAGAGGTCTAGAACGGGTAGATGTGAATCGGTTATTTACTCTTTCGGATAGTAGAAAGACTAGGGGGTACTCCATGAAGGTAACATGTGGCACATTTAAAACTAATCTGAGAGAGTTCTTTTTCACTCAACGCACAATTAAACTCTGGAATTTGTTACCAGAGGATGTGGTTAGTGCAGTTAGTATAGCTGTGTTTAAAAAAGGATTGGATAAGTTCTTGGAGAAGAAGTCCATTACCTGCTATTAAGTTCACTTAGAGAATAGCACTGCCATTAGCAATGGTAACATGGAATAGACTTAGTTTTTGGATACTTGCCAGGTTCTTTTGGCCACTGTTGGAAACAGGATGCTGGGCTTGATGGACCCTTGGTCTGACCCAGTATGGCATGTTTTTATGTTCTTATGCTGGTTCTGGCTGGCTCGAGCATTGCCGCATTCTGGACCGCAGCGCTTCCAGGTGGAGTTCCAAGAGGAGCGGTGCCCGTTTCTTGAAGTGGAGATGGGACTCCATCCTCGCCCGTGGGTTTCTGTACTCATGGAGTTTGTGTAATGTTTATTTGCACCAGGCACATCTTTATACAGCAGAGTGCAGCACCGGGTTTCTCTGCAGTGGGACCCTCTCCCTGTGAACTTCGCTTGGGAATGCTAAAGAATGGGGAAAAAAAAAAAGTAGAGAAGGACTGGGACAGAAGAAAGTCCTGTGGTTTTAGGGGTCAGTTGTGGGCCCGATTTTTAAAAACGCATTTCCATGCTTAAAATTGGGTTTTATACACACATGCATTTTGCCCGTTAAATGGTTTTTTGAAAACTGCTACAATCTGTCTTGATTGGCTGTAGGATATTCACAATTAAGTGCCCTTTGTGTGTAAATGTGTTTTTTTTAATTGCTATGATAGCATGTTACATTTACATATGTATCTCCTTTTAAAATTCACCTCTAAGGTAAGGAAATTGGCAGAGTCAGAAGATGAGTAATGTTCCCCTAAGACAGAGGATAAGTTGGCTACGGTTTGGTTATTCCACTGAAGAACTTTCTCGCATAGCTTCACAGCCCCTAAAAAAGCTGGACAGTCAAATGAATAAATAAGAGAATAGGAATTTGGTAGCTTGGAAGACCCTATAATGTTGAGTGTAAGGAAGCCATTCAATGCGTTTCGGTGGCATGGGTAAGGATTTAATTTCTGTGCGATGGGATACCTCAGTTAACATTTTTAAAGGGGTAAGACTAGGCCAAGGTTATATCCCCTCCAGCTTCAGGAAAGTGAAAAAGTGGGATTTCCTGAAGAGGACACACTTGTTTGTGCCGTCAGTAAGATGACCACTATTCTGGGGAAGAGGTTCTGCCCTCAACGATGCCCAGGATATTTTCTGCTTTGGGCTGTAGGCTGCTATTTGCCAGGGCAGGATTGCATCTGTCTGAGCACAGACCGGAAAGTTTCTTAGAATGGAGGAGACTATTCTGGAGGATGCAGCTTAGATGGCACGAGGTAGGAGGGGCACTCTTTTTGGCAGACCCCTCATATGAGTTGGTCCAGGCTTCGGCTAAGTGTATCGCTTCCATTCTAGTTGAAAGGTTGTTTGCTGTGACTGTGTAACTGGTCAGCAGTTTAAATGTCCAAAGCAAGGTGAACCAAACTTTCCTTCTAGGGTACGCTTTCTGGAGAAGGTTTATAAAAGCTGGTGAAAGCACGGGCAGGAATTGAAAGTCCCTGGCTTTGCTGAAGACAAGCCTAAAAGGACATCACGACTAGCTTCAGCTGTGCTTTCAGCCATGCAAAGTGGGGAGGTTGGCCCCTGACCAGGGCTTCTATGGTCGATTGCAGTCGCTTCAAAACTTTATCAATGGAATCTGGCCGTGGTCCAGAAATTCACAGACCTTCCAAAGTAGGTGCAGGAGGTCGCTTTGCAGTACAAAGGCTTGGCAGGTAGTTGTTAACCTTAAACTGGAAGTGGGTTTTCCCATCCTTTTTTCAAATGCTTTATGATTTCCTGTTGGAAGCTGTATAGACTGTGTTTCTGTGGCTTCTGCATCTGGGGCAGTGGTTCTGATCCTGAATGTTCAACAGGGGCAGGATTGGATTCAATGTTGTGGTACCAAAGAAAGGTGGGTACCTTTTGCCCTATTCTGGACCTGTTCTCCTCCACATACTCCCAACTACAGGCACTCAATGCTGGGTTCTGTATTGGGAGTCACCACCCAGCAAAGGAGCTTGGAGTCCTTGGTAAACAATATGGTGACACAGTTCAGTCTGAGGCAGCAGACCCCCCCCCCCCCCCCCCCACCTTCCTAAAAGAAGACTCCCTGATAGTCTAAGCAGGGGTACGGAGGCATAAGGGGGGCCAGTAACACTACCAGGGAATGCTTGGGGGAGGAGACTGGGCATGGATGGGGCACATCCTCAGGTGGGGAGACACTTTTTGTCCAGGGCACCATTTGCTCTAGAGCCAACCCTGATCATCCACTACTGGGCTAATTCAACTGAATTGGCTCTTATAGCGCTGCACCAGGTGCTTAACCTATCGATCAAAGTTGTACTCCTAGGAGGCAGTTTTCAAAGGAGTTGCACTCATAAATGTAACATACTGTTGTAGCAATTTTCAAAAGCCCATTTCTGCATGTAAAACCCATTGACAATTCAATAGTATATATCACAGCAATTTTCAAAAGCCCACCTAATGCGAGTAAAGTACACTTACATGGGCAAAACCCAGTTTTAAGAGCCGAAATCCTTTCAAAAATTACATCTTAGGCCCCCAAATAAATGAGCACTATTTTCCAAAAGCACTTACATCCTTAAAAATGGAAGTGTATTTTATCCATGTGACTGGGCTTCTGAAAATTGCTATGACATTGAATTGTCAAATAGGTTTTACCCGTTTGAAAATCGCTGATAGGTTACATTTACATGTGTAACTCCTTTGAAAAATCACCCATTACTTATATTCTTTGCAATTTCTATTCCCTGTATGTACCAGGATCAGTCCTGACCGCTGGGGTTGTCTCCCTTCCAGCAGATGGGAGTCAGAGAAAAAACTGAAAAGGCACCTCTCTTAACTTGGTGTGTCACCTGCGATCCTCTGACTCTCAGCAGAGGAGGTAGACAGAACCTGCGGTCCTGATCCTTTACATTTTTTCTTTCCAGAGTTATTAGACTCTAAGAAGAAAATAACACCTTTGGCTACATCAAATTTATTGAAAGTTTGTTGGAAAAAAAACCCCTTTTCTTTTACAGGTTTCCACACCAGCTGCAGTAGAGGTAA
This sequence comes from Rhinatrema bivittatum, assembly GCF_901001135.1. NCBI lineage: Eukaryota > Metazoa > Chordata > Amphibia > Gymnophiona > Rhinatrematidae > Rhinatrema > Rhinatrema bivittatum. The sequence continues at coordinate 27,572,104 of NC_042633.1, read as the reverse complement.
GGCTGGGGCTGGACGCTCCGGGAGCCTTGACCCCGGAGGCGTGATCTTCTCTGGAGGGGGATTAACCGGTGGGCCGGTCCCTCCCTTCGGCGCCCCGAGACGAGGTTTTCCTTGGGTGCTGCGTGCTGTGCTGAGCTCCCCCCCGCGCAGTCCTCCCAGAGCTCCAGAAGGCCGTAGTTCGGCAGCGCTTATCTTTTGCTGGTGCCTCTTACTTTTTTTTCCTACCGTGTTGCCCAGATGCCTCTGGGATGCCGCGAGGGTTGTCGTGCACAGCCTGTGGGGAGTTGGGGCTGCGTCTTTCGCCGACTGGGGTTTGCGCCCGCTGGCTCCGGGGGGGGTGGGGGGGAAGGCTTTTTCAGGAGGGGTTTTCGGGGCGTTTTTGCCATGGGACTCGGGCCGGCGCTCCCCATCGCATGAAGCTCCATCGCCGGCTGGTGTGGGATGGGTGGACATTTTGTCTGTTCCCTGCCTGCTGAGGGAGAGGATTCTCCTCTTTTTCCTCCCAGCTTAAGTCTGGTCTGGCTGCGAGATCCAGGGCCCACCCCCTCCTCGAACTCTATCTCTGCCCTCCCCCGACGGAGCTCTTAAAGGGCCAGGCAACCTTTTCATCAAAACTTATATTATTGATGCATAAAGCTTTTTTGGAGGCGGAAGCGCATCAACAGGATGTGGAACCTCCTCCCACAAATGTCGCGAGACGTACCACGGCCCTAAATGTCCCTTCGGTCCCTGATGTGACTCCGGCCCCTGGTCCTTTGGGGTCTTTCCTGGATCCACTCCTCCAAAATATAGATGGGGATGTTTATGAATCCACCCCAGTAGAGGGGGACGATCCCCGGGTTTTCCGCTTATTTTGGCAGGAGGAGTTGGATCCTTTGCTCCCCCCATGTTCTGGCTGAGCTGGACGTTGATGCGCCAATCCCCAGCTCTGAGCTGGTTCAGGGGAATCCGGTACTCTCGGGGCTACGGGCCCCTCCCAAGACTTTTCCCTTTCATCCGATGTACATGCAGCTGGTAACTCATGAGTGGGAATCTCCTGAGGCGACCATGCGAGTGGGAAGGGCGATGGAAAAGCTCTATCCCTTGCCCGAGGAGGCCTTTGACATTCTCAAGATCCCCAAGGTGGATGCGTCTGTTTCTGCGGTCACTAAGCGGACGACCATTCCCGTAACAGGAGCGACTGCGCTTAAGGATTTGCAGGATCGGTGGCTTGAGGTTCTCCTCAAGCGACTCTTCGAGGGGTCAGCGCTGTGTGTTCAGGCAGTGGTCTGCAGTAGCCTCATGCAGCGGGCGACCCTCGGGTGGGTCCAGCAAATGGTCACCTCCCAGGAGTTACCACTGGAGGAGGCCGTGTTGGCTTACACGGCGGATGCATTATATGATCTGCTATGGGCTTCTACGTGCAACATGGCAACTGCGGTCTCCGCTAGGAGGCTTCTTTGGATCTGAAACTGGTCGGCTGATGTTTCTTCTAAAACTCAGTTGGGCAATCTTCCTTTTAAAGGAAAATTGTTGTTTGGTGAGGAGCTGGACACCCTTATCAAGTCTCTCGGGGAGAACAAGGTGTATAAGTTGCCGGAACATAAGCCCAAGTCTTCCAGACCCTTTGGTGCGGCGTGTTACCGTTTTAGGGGACAGTGCAGATTTCAGCAGACGAGGGCCCCCGCCTTTCCTGCCAGACAACAGACTCTGAGATCTCAGACTTGGCCTACTTCCTTTCGTGGCCGCAGGCCATTTCGTGATGGGGGCTCCCAAGGAGCCACGGGAGTCAAGCCGTCCCAATGAAGGTGTTCAGACCTTCTCCCCAGTCCCAGTGGTGGGCGGCTGCCTCTCCCAGTTTCTCGAGGACTGAGTCAAGTCACGTCGGATCAGTGGGTCCTCAATATCATCGCAAACTGTTACGAGTTGGATTTTGCCCGCCCGTTATGGGATCTGTTTGATTTCTCCCGCCGGGTCTCGAGCCAAGCAAGAAGTGGTTGGGCAAACCCTGAATCGGTTGAAATCCCTGGGGGCCCTTGTTCCGGTTCCTCCGGAGGAGCGCAGGTCCGGCAGGTACTCCATCTATTTTGTAGTCCCAAAGAAAGAGAGGTCCTTCCGTCCGATATTGGACTTGAAGACAGTCAACCGAGCTCTTCGGGTGCCCCGGTTTCGCATGGAGACTCTCCGCTCTGTCATTGCGGCCGTCCACTCGGGAGAATATTTGGCCTCTTTGGACCTGACCGAGGCGTATCTTCACATAGGAATCCGCGAGCGTCATCAGCGGTTTCTCCGATTCATGGTTCTGGGGGAGCATTATCAGTTCCAAGCACTCCCGTTCGGGTTGGCAACGGCTCCCCGGGTCTTCTCCAAGGTGATGGTGGTGGTGGTTGCAGCGGCCCTCCGGCGAGAAGGGATCTTGGTTCACCCCTACCTAGATGATTGGCTCATCCGGGCCAAGTCAGAGTGCCTCTGTTGGTTGGCGGTACGCACGGTTCTGCTCCTGCTCCAGTCTCTTGGTTGGGTGGTCAACTTTGCCAAGAGCCAGTTGGTACCATCTCAGGTCCTCACCTTCTTAGGAGCACGCTTCGATACTTTGGTCGGCAAGGTCTTCCTCACTCAGGAGAGGATGCACAAGTTAAGGGCGCGAATCAGTTGGCTATTGTTGCTACCCCTTCCCATAGTGTGGGATTATTTACAGGTACTTGGTTCCACGGCGTCCACCCTGGAAGTGGTTCCCTGGGTGTTTTGCGCATGAGACCATTACAATGAGCGTTGCTTTCTTGTTGGGATCCGAAATCGGAGGAGTTACGCCTACCGTTGCCCCTCTTGGAACCAGCCAGGTCCAGTCTCGATTGGTGGTTGATCCTGGCCCACTTGTTACGGGGGATGGACCTGGAGGAACCACAGTCAGTAATAGTCACAACTGATGCCAGCCTCTTTGGTTGGGGGGCAGTTTGCCAGTCACAATCCGCTCAGGGTCGTTGGACGAGTTATCAGGAAACGTGGTCCATAAATCAGTTGGAGACCAGGGCAGTACGCCTGGCGTTGCGCGTCTTTCTCCCTCTGGTCGCTCAGCGTACGGTACGAGTCTTGTCAGACAACGTGACGAAGGTGGCCTACATCAACCGTCAAGGGGGAACCAGAAGCTGACTGGTAGCCTTGGAGGCCGACCGGCCCATGGCTTGGGCAGAGTGCCATCTGATCCGGCTAGCAGCCTCGTACATAGCCGGGATAGACAAAGTTCAGGCGGATTTTCTCAGCTAACAGCATCTGGATCCTGGCAAGTGGGAATTGTCTAAAAGCAAGCCCTTTATTAAAACGCCCGACTCGGCCAGAGTCGGGCGTTTTAATAAAGGGCTTGCTTTTATCCGATTCCTATTGTCGTCACTGTTACACAGCTCACTGGATCGGCTACCGCTTTGTTTTTTAAGTGGGAATTGTCTGACACAGCCTTCCGGCTTCTCACTCATCGCTGGGGGTTCCACATCTCGATCTGATGGCGACTCGGACAATTGCAAAGGCGGCTCGATTCTTCAGTCATCAGAGAGATCACGGGTCGGAAGGGGTGGATGCCCTCGTCCTTCCATGGCCTCACCACGTTCTGCTATACATGTTTCCTCCTTGGCCCCTAGTGGGCAAGGTCTTGCGTCAGAATCCCACGTGGGGTCTGTCATCCTTGTAGCTCCAGAGTGGCCCCGAAGGATCTGATCACCTTGGCGATCGACGGTCTGTGCGTCTCACCCATTTTCCTAATCTTCTTTGACAAGGTCCAATATTTTTCGATCGCGTGGATCGCTTTTGTCTAGCAGCCTGGCTTATGAGAGGAGACAAAGAGAGGGTATTCAGATTCTGTTATTTCTACCCTTCTGCAAGCACGGAAAACGTCCGCATCGTTGGCCTATATTCGTTTGAAGAGTTTCGACTCGTGGTGGTGTGGGTTTAATTTGTCCCCACGTTGGGCTTCTGTGGTGCAAATTCTAGCCTTTTTGCATGATGGCCTGAAGAAAGGTCTGGCTTGCAGTTCTCTCCGGGTACAGGTCGCGGCCCTGGGTTGTCTGTGGGGCAAGATTGACGGGGTTTCGCTGGCAGCTCATCCGGATGTGTCCCATTTTTTGAAGGGGGCCAAACATTTGCCTCCTCCAGTCAGATTTGTCCTTCGTGGAGTTTGAATTTGGTTCTCTGTGGCTTATGTGGGCTTCCATTTTGAGCCCCTTCGGCGGGCCACGTTGAAGGACTTGACTCTCAAGACCGTTTTCTTGGTGGCAGTTACCTCCGCACGGCAGCTATCGGAGATTCAAGCTTTGTCAGGTCGGGACCCATATCTCTGTATTTCTGATTCGGGTGTTTCTCTCCAAACCATGCCATCTTTCCTGCCTAAAGCAGTATTGGGTTTTCATTTAAATCAGACGGTAGAGTTGCCGGCTTTCCCGAATTTGGATCCTGCTGCTTCACCGGATTGGGATCTGCATAAGTTGGATGTGCAGTGGGTTCTCCTTCGCTATCTAGAGGTGACCAATGCTTTTCAGTTGTCAGATCATTTGTTTGTCTTATGGAGTGGCCCTAAGAAGGGTCACAAGGCATCCAAAGCTACGGTTGCTAGGTGGTTGAAGGAAGCCATCACCTCCACTTATATTTGTGCTGGTGGTAATATCCCTGAAGGCTTGAAAGTGCATTCCACCAGGTCTCAGGCGGCTTCTTGGGCAGAGAGCCAGTTAGTTTTGCCGCAGGCGATTTGTAGAGCAGCGACTTGGAAATCGTTGCATACTTTTGCGAAGCATTACAGTGTGGACATCCGTGAGCCGGATGTCTACTGCTTTGGCAGCAGTGTTCTTCACGCGGCACTCTCCAGGTCCCACCCCAATTAGGGCAGCTTGGGTACATCCCAGCAGTCTGGACTGATCCTGGTATGTACAGGGAAAGGAAAACTAGTCCTTACCTGCTAATCTTCGTTCCTGTAGTACCAAGGATCAGTCCAGACCCCTACCCTTGGAACTTGGAGCGTCCATTCTGTATGTTTCTTCGGCAGAATTCTTTCCAGGGACAGGAAGAAGCCTTCCTTATACATATGTTATACAGTTCTTTTTTTGACCAAACCTGTTGTAGCCATTTGTTGTTATGGTTGGGGGGGTTTTATCCTTTAATTGGTTATTCTGCTATGGTATTGTTTATACTGAAGGATCACAGGTGGCACACCAAGTTTAGAGGGGGTGCCCTTTCAGTTTTTTCTCTGACTCCATCTGCTGGAAAGGAGACACAACCCCAGCAGTATAGACTGATCCTTGGTACTACAGCTTTTTGGGTACTTGCCAGGTTCTTATGGTCTGGATTGGCCACTGTTGGAAACAGGATGCTGGGCTTGATGGACCCTTGGTCTGACCCACTATGGCATGTTCTTACAGGAACAAAAATTAGCAGGTAAGGACCAATTTTCCTTTATTGCTATCCAATGTATTACTTCTTATCCAAATTATTTCAACTCTGATCCTCCCTGATTAGGTCATATCTGAATACATATGCATTACTGACGTGGTCAATGTTCATATATTTTTCAATATAATCCACCTTGTGACTAATTTAGGAAAAGTCAAAATACAAAGGTTTATTTATAAATAAAATTGTTTCAACAGGGAAGCCAATTAGTTAATAGTGCCTTCTTTTGACACACAAATAAATAACATCTTAACACATAAATGGCTTCTAAACACTCATACTATTGAGTTTATTAGTGTTATCATAGTGTTGGAACTCACCATGACAAAGTTTTCCAAATTCAGACACTCCAAAATTTTGACATCCCAATAGAAGAAGAATCAGAAGATGAGCTGCTACAGTATCCCACCCTTTCTCCCCTACCACTGTGTAATCAGGGTAGACAGAACAGGCAAAACCTCACTAGGGAAGAGGTAAATTCATCTGCCAACTGTTCCCAGCCTGCATTAAGTCCCACCAGTCTGGAGGTTTTCCCATCCAGCACTGTGGTGTACCCCATGGGAATTTCCCACAATAACCTGTTTGTAAATCAGGAGGCAGGGGCTAGCCCAGTTGTGATATGTTCCAACTGCCATGCTATTGTCAGTGGCTGTTGCAGGGGACCTTTGTTTTCAGTTTGCATTTTATTGTACCAAGGAATTTAGCAGTGTTTGTTTTCCTGGTTTTGTTCAGTATTATAATCTAGGGAATAAAATGACTCATTTCCTAGCATGTAGGAGATGGACTCAGGACCAATGGGCATAGTGTACTCCTGATAGCAGTTCAAGACGGATCAGATTTAATCTGACGTCAGCTCTAGTACATATACCCCTGCAGGATGCCATGCTCGTCAGTATTTCTCCGGCTCCATAGCAGTTCGGGACTCTATGCATGCTAGCATAGCGTTAGAGTAATGTTACCAAAGAAAACCATATTAAGAATCTTACCACTACATATGACCCCCGCTCTCCTGCGGTGACAGCCGTTGGGTACCTCCCCCAGTTGAGATTCCTGAGGTGATTTCCGCGATCCCTCAGAGGTAGGCCTCTGTCCAGCAGCCGGCCCCCGGCATAGAGTACAGATTCGAGCGTGGTGGTGAAGGTACTTTCCCTCTCCCCCCGCAGCCAGAGACTGCCCGGAACGAGACCGGGAAATGCAGAGACAATGTAAGGTAGAAAACTTCTTAAAAAGTCTCCAGTCTCAGAGGCTCGAATAGCTGCACAGATTCCCAGCTGGCCTCAGCGCTACTGGATTGATCAGCCCTATCCAGGCTAGACCCTGGTTCGATATGAGGGCCCTCCCACGTGGTCGCCGTTTCCATTTGTTTGCCGCCCTGTCTGCCGATTTGTTCTGTGCACATACCAGCGACATGCACAAGGGCGCTGGGCGCACAGCCACCCGCTCAACTGGGCCAAGTGCATAAGTAAACCCCATGCGCACAGCGGCGCATGCATCTCTTTGAGTGCGCATCCGACCTACACGCACAACTTCAGTGCACCCAGAGCGCATAACTCAGCCTCCCCACGTACACTTGAATGCACAAACCGGAGTTTTTCGGCACACACAAACCATGGCACTACCGGACAAGAAGCTTAAGGCCCAGGGCCGCTGCGCAGCATGAAGAGGCCACGGCCTTATGTATACAGTGCGAGGAGGCCCTGGATGATCCAGCCCAAGGTCCTCCCCAGCTGGTACTGGGAACTGGATCCACCGCCAGTACACTGGACCTCGCAACCCCCAGCGGGAGCCTCCTTCAAACAGGGCTCCCCAGGGACGCAGCACCTCTCAATTCAGATCCAGCTTATTTCTCCTGGGTAGAATTCTTCAAAGGCATACATAAAACTTTGTCCACATGCAACCGGCGCCCCTGATGCCACAGCCTCCCCCAGAGGACCCTAACATCCCAGGACCCTTTAAACCCAGAGAAGTGCCTCGCCTGCCCAAAAGCCCCAGCATTGAAAACATGGACACTTCGGACGAGGATCAAGACTCCCTGGAGGAAGGAGAAATCCCTCCAGGAACGGAACCCTACCGAACCATGAGGCGGTTCTTCACCAAAGACTAGCTTTCAGACCTCGTGGCAAACAGCTTGAAAGAGCTCGCTATCCCAGGCACAACTGCCACAGGGGAACCTAAGATGAACCCCCTCCTCGAGGGACTCCGTCAGACCTCCCGCCATTTTCCTTTGCTGCAAGCTGTCCAACAGCTGATTGACTTGGAATGGGATTCTGCGGAGGCCACGTTCAAAGGGGGGCAGACCCTGGCAGCCATATACCCCCTCGACCCCACTGCCAAAGATCTCCTGACATTCCCCAAAGTGGATGCCATGGTCTGCGCAGTCGCTAAGCGCACTACCATCCCAGTCGAGGGAGGAGCAGCACTCAAGGATGCCCAGGACAGATGTCTGGAATCCATCCTCAAACAGTCATTCAACATTTCAGCCATGTCGCTACAGATCGCTGCCTGCTGTGCTGTGGTGACACATGCCTGTTTATCTAAGACCAGAAACGCCGCCACGCCCATCAAAGCATTAGAACCAGCAGTATCATTCCTCGCGACCTCCGACCTCACGATGCGACCTCCGACCTGGTATGCACCGCAGCCAGAGGAGTTTCATCCCTCATGGCAGCCAGAAGTCAACTTTGGCTCCGAAGCTGGTCGGCCGATGCGACGTCCAAGGCGAGACTCACGAGAATGCCCTTTAAGGGAACCCTCCTGTTCGGAAGCGAACTGGAGAAGTTAGCTGAAAAATGGGGCGAATCCCCACTACCGTGGCTACCGGAGGACAAGAACAAGAGAAGCCAGTGCCCCTCGTCCCGAACATTTAAGGGCAGGGGATCACAGCGCTTCAAAATGTCCAAAAGTACATATCAAACATCTCGCCCCGCAGGCAGGGGCCAGTCCTTTTGGAACAAAAAGGGAGCCGGCTCTGGCCCAGGCCCCAGCCGCACCCCACCATGAAAATCAGCTGGCCCATCCACAGGAAGAAGCCATAGCGGGTAGGCTTACCATATTCTACCAAAGATAGGTCGAGATAACTTCGGACAAGTGGGTCCTAACCATCCTTCAAGAGGGATATTATCTGGACTTCCACAACATTCCTCCAGCCAAATTTGTGAAATCTCCCTGTCGCGACCTCTCCAAGAGGATGTCAGTGGAAACCACGCTGACCAAATTGCTCACCTTAAAGGCCATAACGCTGGTACCCACACAACAACAAAATACTGGGCACTATTTCATCTATTTTATCGTTCCCATCCTGGACCTCAAATCCTTCAACCGTCACCTGAAGGTCCCTCACTTCTGCATGTAAACCCTACGCTCGGTCATAAGAGCGATACAGCCGGGAGAATTCCTCACATCCCTGGATCTGTCAGAAGCCTACCTGCACATTCCGGTCCACCATGAGCACCAGCATTTTCTACGCTTCAAGATCCTGGACCACCACTATCAGTTCCGAGCACTACCCTTCGGGCTAGCCACAGCACCCCGAATGTTCACCAAAATCATGGTTGTAGAGGCGGCGACACTGAGGAAAGAAGGAATCCTCGTACACCCATAGCTGGACAATTGGCTGATCAGGGCAAAATTACCAGAGGAAAGTCATCAGGTGACCACCAGAGTCAAAACTCTACTGGAGAACCTCTGGTGGGTGGTCAACACAAACAAGAGCTGTCTGCAGCCCTCCCAATCTCTGGAATTACCTGGGAGTCTGGTTCGATACCAGATAAGAGAAAGTGATTCTGACTCCTACAAGGAGAACAAAGCTGATGAACCAATTGCAAAACCTGTTAAACAGTCTTCGCCCCAAGGTGTGGGACTATCTCCAAGCCCTCTGTCTCATGTCATCCACACTGGAAGTGGTCCCATGGGCAAGAGCTTACATGCGACCCCTACAGCATTCCCTACTGTCACGATGGAATCCGATCTCCCAGAATTGCTCCGTTCGCCTCCAGCTCCTGGAGGAAGTTCGAACCCAGCTACAATGGTGGCTACACAAAGACCATCTCAGCAAGGGAGTAAGGCTATCCCTGCCGACCTGGATCCTGCTCACCACTGATGTGAGTCTATAAGAGTGGGGAGCCCACTGCCTGGAACTGACCGCCCAGAGGCAATGGGTCAAGGAAGAGTTGGGATGGAACATCAACCGACTGGAAGCATGCGCAGACAGGCTAGCCTGCCTACGGTTCAGTCACAGACTCCGTGGCGAATCTGTCAGAGTCATGTTGGACAACGCCACAACAGTGGCCTACATCAACCGCCAGGGAGGAACCAGCAGCAAACAGATGTCCCTGGAAATAGAACTCCTAATGGCGTGAGCGGATTCAAACCTATAAGGGATCTCAGCTGCCCACATCGTGGGAAAAGACAACATCACTGTGGATTACCTCAGCAGAGAAAGTCTAGACCAGGGGAATGGAGGCTGTTGAACACAGCCTTCCAGTTGATAGTAAACCGCTGGGGAATACCAGCCATGGATCTCCTGGCAAGCCGGTCAAACGCCCAAGTTCCTAACTTCTTCAGTCGCAGGTGGGAACCACAATCCCAAGGGATCGATGCTCTTGTCCAGACCTGGCTACAGGAAATCCTGCTATACGCTTTCCCACCGTGGCTGCTACTGGGTGGAATCATCTGCAAGATAGAACACCACAGGGGACCAGTACTGCTAGTGGCCCCGGACTGGCCAAGAAGGCCGTGGTCCGCAGACATGTGAAGACTACTGACAGGGAGCCCTCTACCTCCTCCAACAAGGCCCAATCCTCCACGAAGACCCAACTCTATTCTCTCTTACGGTCTGGCCATTGAGAGGACATGCTTGAAGAAGAGCGGATACTCGGGGGCGGTGATTGACACTCTGCTCCGAGCACGCAAGTTTTCCACATCTCTATCCCACCTAACAAATATGGAGAATATTCGCAGCCTGGGGTGAAGACCATGACATCCTCCCGTGGACAGTCTAAATTCCCTCAATTCTGGAATGCCTGCAGAATGGCTTACAGAAGGGATTGTCTCTCAACTCCATTAAGGTGCAGGTGGCTGCGTTAGCCTGCTACAGAGCCAAGGTGGGGGGTGGCAGCCTAATCTCTCATCTGGACATTTCCCGTTTCCTGAAAGGGGTCAAAACAGATCCAAGCACCCCTGAAGTGGCTGGTACCTTTATGGAATCGCAATCTAATCCTAGACTTCCTAGCAGGAGCTTCCTTCAGACCCACCCGTGGTCTGTCCCTCCAACTACTAACACTGAAGACTGAATTCCTAGTGGCAGTCTGCTCGGCCTGTCGCATCTCCGACCTTCAAGCACTGTCCTGTCGAGAACCCTTCCTCAGGTTCACACCGGGATCCAGACAGCTACACACGGTCCCCTCCTTCCTCCTAAAAGTGGTTTCTCACTTCCATCTAAACCAAACCATCTTGCTGTCATCGCCAGATGAGCATGAGGACTCTGAAGAATCTCGCCGCCTTCGCCATCTTAACGTCGGCAGCCTCCTACGCCGATATCTGGAAAGGTCAGAATCTGTACGAAAGACGGACCACCTCTTCGTCCTTCACAGCGGGAAGAAACAAGGGGAAGCGGCCTCATGGGCAACCATAGGCTGCTGGATCAAAGAAGTTATCAAGGCAGCCTACGTAGAGGCAGGCAAGCCTCCACCTCTACAAGTTAAGGCCCATTCCACTAGAGCCCAGGCAGTGTCCTGGGCGGAAACCAAGATACTGTCACCCGCTGAGATCTGTTGGGCGGCAACATGGTCCTCCATTCATACCTTCTCGAGGTTCTACCGCCTGGATGTTCAGGCTCGGGAGGACACAGCATTCGCAAGGGCAGTACTAAGTGGGCCACGGGCAGCCTCCCACGCGGTTCGGGAGTAGCTTTTGTACATCTCATTGGTCCTAAGTCCATCTGCTACGCGCTAGGAAATGGAGAAATTTATTTACCTGATAAATTCGTTTTCCTTAGTTTAGACAGATGGACTCAGCATCCCGCCCACGGCTGCAGACAATCCCCGAGAGCAAGACAAACACTGGTAAGCCAAGCTTCCCTCTACTTAGGACACCCATACCTACCGGATGTCGGCGTTTCTCGGTTGCGTGCACTGGTGGTCTCCAGCTATAACATCAACCAGTTCAAGTTAATCAAGTTATTCAGTCACACATATATCCACATTTGCTTTTTGAAGAGAATACTGAAGAGCTGCACTTCCTGCAGGGGTATATGTATTAGGGCTGATGTCAGATTGAAATCTGATCCGTCTCCAACTGCTATCAGGAATATACTATACCCATTGGTCCTGAGTCCATCTGTCTACACTAAGGAATATGAAATTATCAGGTAACTTCTCCATTTTTTCCCCCATTAAAGTTCTCCTGTTTTTGTGCCTATGATGGTTGAAGCCCAAGAGATTGACCAGGCCGTGACTGGGTAATGGGGAACCTCTCCGCTCAGTGTGGCCTGTGCAAGTGAGGGACAGCTGTTTTAAGAAACAATTCCTATTCTTATGAAGGTGAAACATGGTACTAGCCTGCCTGCTCCTGATATACCACTGACTCTCACAGCCTCACCTCCAAGGCTCATCTGTGCTTATAACATGCTTTGGGGTTTTTTTTATTTTTAATTCTATTACTGTTGGACCTTCAGCAGCTGTTCCATTTTCTTGCTCCTCTTCCTGTGAAAAAATAATTTCCTCCAGCATGTTGTCTGGGGAATATCATAACTCCTTGTGCTAGAATTTCCTTCCCACTGCTGGGCTAGCAGTGGCATGCTTCAGCAATCAGTTCCAGGGTGAGCTATGCTCAATGTTTTTATAAACGATATTGCAGAGGGTTTGGTAGGAAAGGGTGGTCTTTTTCTAGAAGATACAAAGACCTGTGATACAGTAAAGACAATGGAACAAAATCAGGAATGAAAGAGAGCTCGAGAAAAGTCAAGCATTTGACAATTAAGCCCTATGATAGGACCACTAATGACCTAAATATGTCTATTCCCCAGGAGAGGAAGGAGTTGGAGAACGTGATACAGACATTCAAATACCTAAAATATATAAATAATACATGAGGCATTTTTCAATGGAAAGAAAGTTCTAGAACAAGCAGTCGTGATCTAAGAGTGGGAGAGGTTGAATCAGGAAGAACAAGGAAATATTTCTTCACATAAAGAGTGACTGATGCACAGAAAAACCTGGGAAGAGCACAGAGGATTCTTAGGGGTGGGATAAAGGATCAGACAGATACAGAAGATCATCAGCAGTGGGATATTGAGGGGTAAAGTCTGGGACAAGCACAAGAGATCAGCAGCAATGGAAGGGGTGCAGGGTGAAGCTAGAGAGCTGCAGTATTGCAACAGAAAGGGAGAACCAGATGACGCTTGTGGTCTTTTATCATCATCAGTCTGTGTTTCTGCACTTCAGTCACCATCCGCACTTGACTGTGTCCAGATGCACTTCCTACAGGAGCTGCCTGAACTCGGATAACAGAAATGGAAATTGAGAGGATAGGAAATGCAAGGAGAAAGAATGGTACTCGAGACCTTGGGTATTGCGTTTTCCACTCTTCTCTTTCATTTAATTTTATACTCAATTCAAGAAGAAAATAAAACTGGTAGAGTCAGTGATGGGGGACAAAGTGTGCACCCTTTCCTGCGGCACCTGTTCTTTGCTCCATGGGAGGGTAGGAAAGAAAGTAAAATGTTACAACAGTTCGGTTGCAGCCACTATACTGCATTCTGCAATGCTCTCAGAGCACAGGGCCTAGAAGCCAGTTTTGGAAGGTACCTCCTCCAGTGAGATCCTCCATGCCTTTTTCTATGAACAGCAACACTGGGATCCTAGCCTGGTAAGATTCGCCATGGGCTACTTGTTTTTGGCTGTGGTTGGCAATAATTAGCTCTCTGGTACGGTGTCTCTTTCTCTCTCTGGGCAGCAGCATCCCGCTGGTGAGATCTTCCTTCTATTCCTGTGCCCTGGTCTCTGCATGGGCAGCAGCACAGGTGCACTTCCTTGGTAAAAGCCTCCATATGCCCCTCGCTGCCCACACCCACCTTCGCTGTAGCCAGCAGTACCTCCCCAGGTGAAAACCTCCAGGCCCTTCTTTCTTTCTGGGCAGCAGCACATGCTAGCCTGGGCTTAGAAACTCTTACCTCTCCCATGGCGCAGTAGACAGGAAGGTGTCTCTAGAAGTAGTTGCACATTTTCACACTCCCACACTAGGACAGGAAAGCAGCTTGCTCCTGAAGCCACAGCACGCCGACAGCTCCCCCACCCTCCTTAGTTACTGCAACTCTTCACACCTGCCCCTGTCCCCCAGAATGCTTCTTTGCAGACTTCACGCTGGATCGCCAAGCCATGCGTTCTACGGAGAAGTTCCTTTTGATCAATTTGGGATTTCAGAAAAGGAGCAGGAGGGGCACACCCATTTGCTAGTTAGGACACCTCTCACTATGCCTTTCTGTTTCTATGCTCGCAGTGAACAATTTTGTCCTTATACTGCTATTACTCAGTCTCACACTTTCCGGGCTCAGCAGCCCTCCAATTAATCATTTGCACATGAGCCCATGTAGGCACTGGACATGGAAGACCCTTGCTTGGTCAGCTGTTTGCCAGTAACTTCTCTTTTTTCTGCTTCCTTCTGTCATTTTGCAAAATCTGTTGCCTTTTGTCACATTTTCCAATTCTTACACATTTGCAGCAGTGGGTGAGAAGTCTTCATAATGGACATTAACTTAAGGCCTGTGCTAGTTCTTGCCCCAGAGCCTTCTGGGAAGTTGCTCCTGCTGATGTCATGCAGTGGGCTTGGCAAAGTCCACAACATCAGGCCCACTGCTGGAATTCATTTAAAGCCCCCATACCGTTGGAGAAATCAGGCATCCCCCCCCCCCCTCCCTCCCTGAGGAGCACCAGTCCTTTATCACTCCCAGGGGGTAAGGACTCCACGGGGGTTGATTTTGCAAATACCTTGAGAGCAACAAACCTCATGCGTAAGCCAGAGCATATTGGGAATGATCTCAATCTCTCAAATTCACTGCCAGTGACTTTCTTAATACTTGCATTGTGCCCAAGAACTTCCTTCTGGAGTTCATAAGGTGTTATATGCATAGGCAAGATGTCTATAAGCTCCTGGAAGTTTGGGGTTTGGTTTTTTTTAATCAGGCCAATGGCACCCAATACAATTTCTGTATCTTTCTGCCACCTTTTCTTAGTCTCTCACTGCATTATTCGAGACGATCCGCACAATAGGCGCTTGGGACTGACACTTCTTTATCACTCCCCCTGTTCGGAGTCCTTCCCTCACATGGAGCATGTGTACGGTTTCTCCCCGGTGTGGGTCCTCAGGTGCTTCATCAGGCTGGAGCTGTCCTTGAAGCTCTTCTCACAGTCGGTACAGGAGTAGGGCCTCTCTCCTGTGTGGATTCGCTGGTGCAAGAGCAGCGTGGTGCTGCTGCCGAAGCTCTTGCGGCAGGCAATGCAATAGTAGGGTTTCTCGCCCGTGTGCGTCCTCTGGTGGAGCTTGAGGTTGGAGCTCAGGCTGAAGGTTTTCGTGCAGGTGGGGCATTCGTATGGCCTCAGGCCCATGTGGGTTCGTTGATGCTTCATCAGGTCTGCCGTGTTCCGGAAGCTCTCGTTGCACTCACCGCATTCATAGACGTTCTGCTGTGGCAGGCTGCTGTCCAAGACTTTAACCCTGCCGGGCTTCCTCTTGATCTTGGTGCACATATAAGGATGATCCACCCGCTGTGCTCTCTGAAGGGCACTCAGGTCAAAGATGGCCCCGGAATTCTCATCCTCTTCCTTCTGCAGCCTTGGTCCCTCACCACTTTTGGCTGGGTGGAGTGGGGTGGGGAGTCCTGATTCACACCCTGGGGGGCTGCCTAGGCGCTGCTGTGAAGGATTTCTCTCCAGCCGCCCTCTCTCGCTCTGCCACGTCGAGCTGGGTTTCTCATCAGCATTTTGTAACACATCCTGTGTGGATATGCTTGATAATGGCACCTTACTGATACTTTGAAATGAGTTTTGTGTGGGTATGCTTGATAAGGGCACCTTACTGATACTTGGGTACATATCCTGTATGGACTTTGTTGAGAGCGGTACTTTGCTAATACCTGGGCACATATCCTGTGTGGGTATGGTTGACAGTGGCACCTCATTATTTGAAAATGTGTCCTGCATGGGCATGGTTGATAACGGCACTCCACTGATACTTGGAAATGAGTTCTGTGTGGGGATGACTGATAGTGGCACCTCGATGGTACTAGAAAACGTGTCTTGTTTGGGTTTTTCCGTGAGTGCAACCGGTGGGCTCAACGCTTCAGGGGGTTCATCATCTTCAGTTGAGCTCATAGGTTCATCCTCTGTTGGAACAAAATGAGAATTTATTTGTTAATCTTCTCTGCTTCAGGTACAGGATAGGGTACTATGCTGTAGGATGGATATACACAAACACACATATATTTATATATACACACAATCTATATATCTGATGTGCATGGGTCCCCCCATTTACAATCACTAGCCACACATAGCACTAGAACATTTCCATATTTCAACACCGAAAGGGTTGGTGATGCAAGGAGCAGCCTCTTAGAGTTGGTGAGGGCATAAACAGTACCTGAGAAAGGCATAGATATTCCTTAGTTGCAAGGAAGTAAACATATAGGGGGCAATAATCAAATGTGTGATGTGAGGCCAGCCCAGAGACCATCAAGGCCAGCAGATGGTTCCTGGTTCGATCCCCACGTCGGGTCTTCCATACCTCAGGTCACCAGAGGCAGCACTCATAGCCCCTGGGGGGGGGCGGGGGGGGGGGGGGAGTCATGGCCATCATTAAAGGTGACCCCTGATGACCAGTTTTAGAGTCCACGATTGCAGGGTTCCAGAAGTAGCCCTGGTGCATGGCTCTCAGGAGCACTGCTGCAATGACCATACTAAGAACAGTGGCAATGGGGGTTTATTAAGACAGGAGAACAATTCTGGACGAGTTGTGAATTAAGGTTCATGACACCAGAATTTCAGCACTGGGTCCAACTGAGCTGGAAGAAAAAGGGGAAGAGAGGATCTAGCAGGTAAAAAAGGACACACAGAGAAGGAAGGAGGATGACGTTCGGCAACAGTACAGATCATCTTAAGACTTCCTGCTACTGAGCCTTGGATTGTCTATTGTCTAGGATTTGAAATAATTTGGAAGAACCCTCGCTCGCTGAGGCATAGTTTTCCTTTAAGAGCCCAAGAGAAATTTTATATTTATAAGTCACAATAAGTGCTCCTCTTTAAAAAGCAGAATTTTTGAGGAGTGGTGTGGAGTATCAGCCTGATCCCCAACGAAGCCAAGGTGCCAATCCTGCCACCGCTCCTTTGTGACCCTGGGCAAGCCACTTCACCCTGCATTGCTTCAGGTACAAACTTAGAGCTCTGTTGATTAAGCATTTTTCCTATAGACACAAAATGGGAGAAAAAAACTTAATAATTAACCCCCTTCTATTATAAACCCGCTGGGGACAGGGAAATACATAGAGTGCCTGAATGTAACTCACCTTGAGCTACCAATGAACAGGTGTGAGATAAATCTAACTTTTTTTTTTTTTTAAGTAATTTTAAACCTTTTCATGCCCTCCAGAGGTCATAAGGCTATTGCAGTGTTTTTTCAGTTCAGTTCCTTGATCCAAGTATCGCAGTTTAACATTTTTTACATTTTATAATACCCGCCTCTTAATACAACAGTCTTTATCTGTTATCATATTTTATGTTTCACAATGGTTTCAGCACAAGGTAATATAGCAAAAGCAGAACACTGTTATGGGCTTGACTCCAACCTCGGAGATATTTACTTCATTTATTTATTGAAAAGTGTTTAGTACACCCTGCTCTTCAAACACAATTGGATAGGGGTGAATAGGGTACAGAAGAGGCAAACAGGAGGCTGGTCATGGGGAAAATGGATCATAAAAGGTCACTGGGAGACTGGATTGAGTAAACGGGGGACTGGGCAAGGGTAAATAAGACTGGCTACTGGTGAACGGGTACTGGGAGATGGAAAAAAAAAAAGGTTGAGCAGGGAATTATGGGAAGTAGGAAAATATGTTTTCTAAACTCATTCTGATGACACTTGCAGCAACTCAATGACAAGTTGTGGATCCCATGCTCACTTGTGATGGGGGCAAGGATCCTCTCTGGTCCCTCTGACTCTTCCTCAATCTTTACCTCGATGTTTGAACCGACCCTTGGAGAGCCTGAGGATTACAAAACATGCAGTGGACTTCCAACAAGCTTCATCATACTTTGCTCTGGTTTATTTTATTTAAAAAAAAAAAAAAAAAAGTACACGGTTCATACTGACAACATGAACAATAACACAGGCATGACAAAGACAGGTCTAGGTCTTCAATGCCCAGTGTTCATCAGACTGGAATCTAATTAATTACCTCCTAAGCAAAGCAAATTTGCTTATCGTAAGCATGATCCATGATATGTGGGTGATGTCATCCGAAGGCGCCAAATGGACCCTTCAACTCTAGAGCTTTTGCATTACTGAACATGTGCAGGAGTTCCTGTGTGGGCACTGCCTTGTGAGCTCCTCAGTTGATTGTACAGCTGAGCAGTCAACTTTCCAGAGGCAGGTATTAAACATGGTTAATTCATTCTGCTGTCTAAGGAGAACACCGTTTATGGTAAGCCATCTTGCTTTCTCCCTCAACAAGCAGGATTGAATTAGTCCTGACAAATGGGGAGTCCTAAGCTAATGGCTGCAGCAGAGCACTTACTGAATAAAGTAAGCCAAATACCACCACAGAGAGTAGACTACTGGGTAAACAGGCTGTGCAAAACTGCTTGTCCAAATTTACTGTCACTTCTTAATGGATTGTCCATATAGTAATGGGATGAGAAGGTGTGAATGAATTACCAAGTTGCAGTTTTGCAGATGTCCTTGATAGGCATGGCTCGTAGATGAGCCAACGATATAGCCATGGTTCTCACTTGATGAACTTTAACGGAGTCTCTGATCTGGAGACCAGCGAGAGTATAATAATATGCAATAGTCTGCTAGCCAGTTAAAGTGCATTTGGCAATTGCTATGCTCAAACACTTAAAATTGTAAGAGATGTATAGTTATGAGGCCTAATAATATGATTGAGTTTTCTTTCAATATAAGAGAAGACCCTCTTGCAGTTCACTGAATTAAGGGCCTTTTCTCCTTCATCTGTGTGTGTGTGACTTTGGAAAGAATGTGGGTAACATGGTGGCTTGATTTATATGAGAAACCAGTACCAGTTTTGGCAGAAACTTGTGGTGGGTGTGGAGCGCATCCTATTGTGGAAGAACTGCATGTACAGAGAGCAATGCACCAATACCTGAAACTCACTGACTCTCCTAGCCAAAATAATCACAACTGGAGATAACATTTCCATGTAAGGAATTTCAAAGAAGCCACTTTTAGCTGTTCAAAGGGTGGCTTCATAAGCTGCAACACATTAAGATCCCATGGCACTGGTAGTTTGGCTACAGGAGATCTCATATGTTCTAAGCCTTTCACGAACTTGACACTAAAGGATAAGTGAATGTGAACATGGTATAGAGATGCACCTTAACTGATGAGGTACTGAGACCCGAGGAGGAAAGGGAAAGGGAGAACAAGTAATGAAGTAACTTCTGTGGTTAACAAGCAAATAGGTCCAGTGAGCTCTGTTGACATCAGGACAAAAACCATTTCCATTTAAAGTGGTAAGCCCGTCTGGTTGAAGGGCTTCCTGGTGGAAATCAAAACATTTTCAACTTCCCTGACCAGGGGTAGGGAAGTGATTAGAAGCACTCAACATCCATGCCATCAATTTGAGAAAGAGAAGGTTTGGATGATATAGACGGCTCTCTTCTTGATCTAATGACACTGAATCAGTCCCTAGAGGGATCGGGGACTGATGGACCACTGGATGAAGTGTAAGAACCATACCTTTCTGGGCCATGCTGGAGCAATAAGTAGGACGTGAGCCCAGTCTTTGAGCACTTTATGCACTGTTCTGGCTACTAGCAGAAGTGGTGGAAAATCAGAAGTGAGTAGAAAAGCATCTGGAGTGGATCAGTATTTGCTTGGAAGAATGGAGCAAAATGTTTCCACTTTTCTAATTTCCTCTGATGTGAATAGGTTGACTGGACATCCCCAAAGATCGAATAATCTGTCTGATGTAGGGACCATTCATGAGGAAGAAACACACTACTGAGGTAATCTGCCAACATATTGGAAATTCCAAGCCCACTCCCAAATACTCTTGGCAGAGGGTCCATGATCCTGTGCCCCCTTGCTTGCTGACGTAAAACATGGCAAATTGTCAGTTTGGATAAAAAAATCTCTTTCCCGAAAGGAGATGTGAAAAACCTTCCAAAGTGTTTGTGATTGCTCGAAGCTCCAACAGATTGATTTGAAACAACCATTCTGACGATGACCAGGTTCCCTGGGTTTGGAAGGGACCGGTGTGTGCACCCTACCCCTTGATGGATGTATCTGTTGCCAATGTCACTTGATGGAGAAATAACGCTCTTTGGTGATCTTGTACCACTCCTCCAGGTAGAGGTGAATCTCCCCATTACTGGAAAGGCTATGTTCTGGACGCTGAGGTTGGTAAAACAAAACAAAACTGGGCCCAGGTTTGGGCTGGGCCTTTTGTGGCATTTTCGGCTGATGTCTCTCACACGGACATCCTAGCTGTGGAAGCATAGGTGGAGCACGATGCTGTTGGAATTGGTGGAAAGGGCGTCTCTGGAAACAGGAGTAGGGATGTCTCAATGCTGACTGCTGCTCAGAGCTGGACTGCCATGTGTTACTCCTTGATTTGAGTGACAATTTCCCTGAGTTTGTCTACAAAGAGGTAATCCTCCAGTGCAGGGTGCATACACAAACTTATGTATATCGTCGCGTAGACTGCTTGCCCTTAACTAAACCATTCAACGAGCTCCAATGCTGCCGACGACTGGGTGCAGTATTGAACAACTTGAATACTGAGCAAATGAGATGGTGTATGTATTCTTCAGTGTCCAGAAGAGGCTGCAGATACCTGGAGTGGCCTGTGTCCCCTGGATCTAGCAGCAGCTTCAATTTCTGAATGCAATCATATAAGTAACTGCACCATATAAGACTGGTGACCTGCAATGCAGGCATTGAGCATCAAGCTCTGGAAAACTTTTTTCCCCAAAGTTGTCTAACAGCCAGGGATCTCTGCCCAGTAGATTGTTGGAAAAGATCCTTGTCTTTTTTGCACACTTCAGCATAGATTCAGCAACCAATTGATAGGGCAGTTGTACTACTTAAAAACCCAGAGTTTTCAAAACTCTGTATTTGAGGTCCAGCTTTCTGGCCACTGAGGCACAAGTGAACAAATAGGTTCTGGCATCTCCAAAAGCCTTGATGGTGAGATTGCTCTGGAGGGTAGGAGGAGAAAAATGGAATGCATCTCCTTCCAGACCTCCAACTCTTCCAGTGTGCGTTGCTGGAGCCATTGTGTTGCGCCAATTTGAGGAATAGCTGCATCAATAGCACAGACGCCTAGAGCATCAACTGTGCCAATCCATGCTCAAAGGCCTGAGGGCAGATGCATCAATGGCACCATGGCTTGATGCGTCGATGGCACCAGTGATTGGTGCGTTGATGGCACTGGAACTCAATGTTGCTTCAAAGGCACCAACTGCACCACTAGCACCTTTTCTTGTTTGTTGCCACCAAGCCCCATGAGGTCCGGCATTTTCATACTTTACTCGACCCCAACAAAGTGGAGGGGCTGAAGGCCTGCACCGAAGTTGGAGGAGCTCTACTCAACTCGGTACCTGGGGAGCTAGAAGAGGCTCTTGGTCCACGGTGACATCCAGCCACAATAGTGTGTCATGGTCAGGCTCAAGACACCAATAACAGATGTTGGGGCTGTCATTGAGACTTTTTTTTTTTTTTTTTTGCCACACACACAATCCTTGAAGCCACTTTTTTTTTTTAGCACTGAAAAGTACCGTTGAGCAGCTGCTGAGGCAGCAAGGCAATGCAAAAGTGTTGAAAATATTTCAAGAATTCTGTATAACCTATGATATGAAGTTACCAAAAACAGGGGGAAGAGTACACATCTGTGCAGTAGCTCAGATAAAAAAAAAGATTGAGGGGCTCACAAGGCAGCACCCATGCAGGAGCTTCCACACATGCTCAGAAGAGCAAAATGTTTATGAGCTAAGAAAGAAGGATCCATTTGGTGCTGTTGGATTTCATCATTCATGAGTCATGGCTAATTTAGCTCTGCTTATCCATGGCGGAAAAAATGATCCCTCAAGCAGGTCAAACCCCCCCCCCAAATGCTGTGAAATACCCCCAGACTAACATCATACTCACCCTTATCACCACATTCACTCTCAGGTGGCTCATCCACTTGCTTTATCCACAATGAAACGTCTGGATCGAAAATAGGAGTTGCTGCATTTAAAAATAAAGAAAGTACTGTTGAGTGGCTGCTGAGGCAGCAAGGCAATGCAAAAGTGTTGAAAATATTTCAAGAATTCTGTATAACCTATGATATGAAGTTACCAAAAACAGAGAAGAGTACACATCTGTGCAGTAGCTCAGATAAAGACTGAGGGGTTCACAAGGCAGCACCCACGCAGGAACTTCCACACATGCTCAGAAGAGCAAAATGTCTGAGCTAAGAAAGAAGGATCCATTTGGTGCTGTTGGATTTCATCATCCATGAGTCATGGCTACTTTAGCTCTGCTTATCGATGGAGGAAAAAATGATCCCTCAAGCAGGTCAAACCCCTCCCCCCCCCCCAATGCTGTGAAATACCCCCAGACTAACATCATACTCACCCTTATCACCACATTCACTCTCAGGTGGCTCATCCACTTGCTTAATCCACAATGAAACATCTGGATCGAAAATGGGAGTTGCTGCGTTTAAAAATAAAGAAACTCAGTAGCAATCTGGTGGCTCAGAGAACTAGAGTTCAATTCCTAGGCCAGATCTTTTGCCACCCAGGCTGGCCAGAAGTGGGGATGCTCATAAGCAGCGTTCATATCCCCTGGCGGGAAGGAAGTCTCAGTCATCACACAGTGATGACACTTAGAGGTCCATATTCAGAGGCATCTAGCCGGATAATTCAGAAATTACTGACTTCTGAATATTCTGGGAATTTATCTGGCTAAACTTTAGCAGGATAACATAAGAGCATTCTGGGAGGATTCAGGTTAGCTGGCTAACTCTGTCATGCTGTATAATTAGCTGGATAAACCTAACTATCTTTAAGATAGCCGTCCATATTCAATAGCGCGGCTGCACCACTCCAAACTCAGATGGATAAGTTTATCTGGCTGACTGAATATGGATATCTACAAGTAGGGGGCGGCCACATTAGCAAGGACCATTCTTGCGATGACTGGGCAGAATTCTGGAGGATAGAAACCCTGCCCCTCCCCCAAACCCAGTAGGTGCAAATAAAAGCTCATGAGATTGTAATTACATTTCTTTCATGGTGCTTACCACAATTTATTTTCAAGTGAAGTCTATAATACCCCTGATGCAGGCATGAATCCCGAAACGTGGCTATGTCAGGTCCTTTTCAAACTATGTGCTTTTCAGTCAGTGTCTATAAGCTGATCTAGTCAAGATTTGGAATAGCAGCCTGAGCCGTCGTTGGCCTGTTATACATGTGTTTTTATATATATGTACCTACTGGTAGTTTTTATTGTATATGAATGTGTAATAAGTATATTTTTATGATTTTATTGGCTCACTA
The DNA here is from genome assembly GCF_901001135.1 of Rhinatrema bivittatum. Classification (NCBI taxonomy): domain Eukaryota; kingdom Metazoa; phylum Chordata; class Amphibia; order Gymnophiona; family Rhinatrematidae; genus Rhinatrema; species Rhinatrema bivittatum. Next base: position 27,548,918 of record NC_042633.1, on the reverse strand, counting down.
TCAAAAAATGTTTTAGAAATGTTATTTATTGTGTATTCCTACATTTCTCTATTGCAGTAGATTGCTGAGGGCTGTTCTCATGGTACTGTATATCCCAGTAGAGGTTGGGTCTGATTCGGCTGGAAATTGATCGTTCATCTGTGTCTCTGTTCCCTCTCTCACTTTTATTTTAACATTTGAGATAGACTGGTGGGGCTTTTCTGTGCTCCCCTAGCTCTTCTTTTGGCCACACGAGTCCTTTCCATGTCCGCACTGCCCCCCCCCCCCCTGCAATGTTGGTTCACAAAGAAATTGAACAGAACTGATTCCAAGAGAGATCCCTGGGGCAGTCCATAACTAAACCTTTTTCTCAGAGAGAACTCCGTTTACCACTATCCTCTCTCATCTATCATTCAATCAGTTTCCAATCCAGTTCCCCACCTTGGAGCAGCTGCACAGTTTATCAATGAGCTTTCTGTGAAGGACAGTATCAAAAGCTTGGCTGAACTCCTAGCAGACTGCATCAAGCACACATCCCTGATCTAATTCCCTGCTCATGCAATCAAAGAAACTGAGCACATCTGATTGATATAATCTTCTTCTGGTGAAACCATGCTGCTTCAGATTCTGCAACTTAGATTCATCATCTTTTCCTTCAGTAAAGACTCCCATTAGTTTTCCCACCAACGAGGTCATACTAACCAGTTCATTTCCAAACTTCCTTCCTAGTACCAATGTTATGAAAGGGGGGGGGGGGGGGGGGGGGGGGGGGGCATCTGCCCCTCTCCGGTCCTGTGGAACCACTGCCATCTCCAAAGACTGATTGAGGAAATCCATCAGTGGAGCTGCCAGAACGTCTCTGAAGTCCATTTACATCCGAGGAATCATTCCATCAGATGCCAGAGCTCTGGCCATTTTCAGTTTTTGTTAGGTCTAGGCAAACCCTCTGTTCTGTGAATGGTGTGGCATCTACCCCACTACCATGCGCATCCCTGCCAACCATCTACACATGCCTCCCTCAATCCCTTTTATCTTTTTTTTAGTGAGCTCTAAACAAAAGTATTTGTTCAATAGTTCCATATTTTCCTGGTCAACCTCCATACGTTCCTCCTCTTCTCCACTCAGTTTTACAATCCCAGCTATTCCCTTCCTTCTTTCATTGACACACAACCTGCTTTACCACCTTAGTTATCTTTCATTCTGCTCAAGTCCTGACTACCTTCCCTGCTTCTCTCAGCTTTTCCAGATATGTTTCCCTGTCCTCCTCTTTCTATTTATTTATTTATTTATAGATTTTTATATACCGTGGTACGTATAGTTATACATCACCTCGGTTTACAGTAAAACAATAAATTAGCAACAGGCTTTACATATAACAGGTTAAACAGAAAAAACATTTAACAGCTACAGGCTTTACAAAAACAAATAATGGGTTTCAAGGGTAAAATGCTAAGATCCTTTTTACTTTTTCAAGGCGAATCTTTTTGCCCTGACTTTTCAGCTACCTCCTTTGAAATTCATACTCTTTCCCCTCTTACTTTTGTTAACTTTGCTAACACGAAGATTTGTTGGCCTCCCAATGGCTCCTTCTAGTGTAGTACTCACGACAAAGGAACCATATCAAAAGATGTATTGAATTTTATAGCTCATACATAAAAGATTTTTAAATACAAAATTAAGACATTGCACATGTTCAAGCAAAAAGAAATGCTTATCTAAAATGATCTTTAGAATATTCTCAAACTTCCATACAAGTTATACAACAAATACTGACCGCCCAAAGCAGCATACTGCACTCATATTATGGCAGTGCACGCTCCCTACCTTACTGAAATTGGTTTCCAACCCCTTTCCCTGACTTCATAATGATAAATCTTTACCTCAACTCTGAGCTAATAAGTCCTTACCCTGACAAGGGTGGCAAGGCCAGCTGCAGGAAGCTGATGGCCCAGGACCCCCTCAGATGATGCATTTGCAAAAGAGCTCCTGTTGGCTCTTGCCACTACAGCGCCCATCCACTCTGATGGCTTTGGGTGTCTATGCAGCAATCTCAGAGTCACCAAATGATTCTTCAGAGGTGTTCATGCTCCCATAATTCCAGTCACTAGGGGGGGGGGGGCAACTTTTTACATTTCTTTTGTATTTTGCAGCAGCAGATCTGCAAAGGACATTTAAAAGGGAAACTCCCCTCAGAGGGGGGGGGGGGGTAGGCCATTTTCAGACCCTGATTTTATCTGGGGAACTGCTCAGTTCCCTAGATAAACTACTTTGAAAATTGTCCTCTCAACTAATCTGTGACGTTGTCCTCAGTCCCATATCCCAGCCACTCAATGACTCTCTAGTGGTATCCATGTCACTTAAAGACTTTCCAGAGATGCCCATGTCACTTCATGACTCTCAGGGACTGCCCATACTCCCCAAATCCTAGTCTCTCAACGACCCTGTACAGGTTCTTACTCACCTATGGCTAGATTTCTTGGTTTCTTCTTGTCCTCGTTTTGGCCATCACTGAAACGTGGCTCTTCCTCTTGTTTAATTCTCAATAAAATATCTGGGTGGATGGCTGGAGAATCTGTTAGTTAAAAAAAAAAAAATACATAAAAGAAACAAAGGAGAAATTAGGACTTACCTGATTATTTCCTTTCTTTGAATCCAGTCAGACCAGTCCAGTCAGGTGGGTTATGCACTCCAACCCGCAGATGGAGACAGAGACAAACAGGTTCCATAATGTTACCCTTATAAACATCCGTGCTGATTCAACCTGCCAGTATTACTTGTAATAAGCTAACTGAGGGCAATAGCATCTTATTACTAAACATGTTTTGTTTTTGGGTTTTTTTTTAAACCATGGGGCTTCTAAAACCAACATGGTGTTCTAAAAATTAAAAAAAACAAAAACAAGTGAGTGCATAATCTCTTGTAGACAAATAATCTTCTTGCACTGCAGAAAAAAAACTATTTACACAGATCTGGCGGCAAGGGGAGGGTTCTGGATTGGTCTGACTGGATTCAAGGAAAGGAAATTATCAGGTAAATCCTAATTTCTCCTTCCTCATCATCCAGTCAGACCAGTCCAAATGGACAAGATGTATCCAAACTACTCCTGATCAGGGCAGGTCACTGCCAAACCCGCTCTCAAACCTCAGTGTCAAACTCTGAATTTCATCTGGTCCTTACATCAAACTTATAATCCTTAGAAAAAGAATGTAAGGAAGACCACATCGCCACTCTACAGATCTCCTCCAGAGAAACCAGACGGTACTCAACCCAGGACGCAGCCTGAGCTCTAGCGGAATGAGCCCAAACCTGCCTCAGTAAGGCCCTACCACTAGCTATATATGCCACTGTAATCATCTTAATTCATCAAGCTATTGAAGCCTTAGAGGCTGCTTGACCACTACACATTCCCCTGTACAGAAGAAAAAGATGATCAGATTTTCTGAAGGCATTCATGAGCTTGCGATATCATAATAGTACTCTGCACACATCTAAATGATGGAGCAGATCAGAATTTGACTCTTCCATACCGACTGATTCAGACAAAAAATGGAGGTCACCTTTGGAAGAAAAAAGGGCACTGCCCCAATCTTCACCATGCCTCAAGAAATCTGCAGAAAAAGCTTCTTGCAAGACAAAGCCTACAACTCTGAGATCCTTCTGGCCGAAGAAATGGCCACCAAGAACACCGTTTTCAAGGGGAGCAACCTAACCAAGATCTCTCTAAGGGGCTTGAACTGCTGACCTGCCAAGACAAGACCAAATTAAGGTTCTAAAAAGGAAACAGGACCTTTATCGGCAGTCTGATCTGTTTACCCCCACCTTAGAAAATGGGACACATCTGGATGAGAAGACAGCAGTTTCCCTCCAATGCATCCCTTATAACCCACAATAGCTGCCACCTGAATTTTCAAGGAATTAAGAGCCTAACCCTTAGCTGCCCTGCAAAAATTCCAGAATCTCTGGAATCCAAGTCCTACGAGGACTTAACAGCTTCTCAGAACACCAGTGCTCAAAACACTCTCTAGAGCCGAACCTAAGTTAAGGAAGTAGAATCTGTTCTCACTTTCAGAAGAGTACCCACAATTCTTTGAGGTGAACTGTAAAAGCATTGGTCAAGTTAAAAAGGCCCATATATGCGAGTATATGGACTGCATGGGGGCAACATTTTTTTAAAAGCCAGACATTATATGCATATATATGCATGCGTTACAAAAAAGGGGCGGGAAAAGGGTGGAGTTAGGGGAAGGTCACCAGCATTCCAGGGCAAGGCTAGCTGTTACACACATAGCTCCGTATTTTAAAACCAGAGGCCACCGCGTGCAGCGGCTTGTTAGCCACATAACGTTCTTCCTGCTCCTGATGAAGAGTACGTCTGCAGATCTCGTGTTTTGGGGCTTACACGACAGGGGGATCCGTGCAGGATGAAGGATCAGAGGGGTCTGGATGACCTTGAGATCGACCGGGCAAACCGGTGGACTAATCTGAAAATCTAGACTGCCCCTTGCGTGAGCACGATTTAAAGTCCGCTTACGTATAAGCATTAAAGCCGGCAAAATAGTATGGAAGGTACACAACAGGTTTGCTGGAATAACCTCTTAAAATTAGGAGCATAGTGCATGATTTTAAATTCAAGTGCATCTCCGCTCGTGTGCCACATTGCGCAAGTATGGGTGCCCGTGCACTCATTTTAAAATTAGCCTGTTTGAGAATAACCCTTCTGAACTAGATGAGCCCTACATCAAGGGCCAAGTCATAAGACAAACCTGATCCGGATCCGCGTGAAGCCCTAGACCCTCAGACAAGAGATTTCGCTGAAGAGGGAGAATCAATGGCCTGTTGCAAGGCAGTTACACCAGATCGATTGATCTATTTCTGCAATTTATAGCCCACAATTCGCAAACTCCCCTGCGGATTACAGCGAACATGCATAAAATAAATGCAAACCATAAAATCAGTAAATAAAAGCACTTGAGAGCAGAAAGGTTTTCAATACTTTCTGAAATTTCAAGTAATCAGATGTTTGGCGTATTTCAGTGGGAAGAGAAGCTCCATAACTCTGACCCTAATACAGATAATGCTTTCATTTTTGCGACAGAAATTGACGAAGTCACTGACATGCACTGTTTAGCCGAACGTGAAGCTACATAAAGACAACATATGCTCTGCCAACAAAAGGATTCCGAATACAGTGATTTATAAGCCAAGGTAAGCAACAAACTTCACTCTTTGAGTTACTGATAGCCAGTGCAATTTTTCCAAATTAGGAGAAATACTTTCATCATATGTTAATCCCAAGATAGCCCTGACCGCCACATTTTGAATAAGTGATAATACATGCAGCAGATATTTTGGCAATCCACCTGTGAGTTGCAATAATCAAGGTGAGTACAAACTATAGCTTTAATAACTCACCTGAATTCTCAAAAAGGAAGAATGTATTTCAAGGGAGCCAACAGGCGAAACTTTAAAAAAACCCGCAGTTTTAAAAACCTTCTGTACTTGAGCATTAAGAACCAATCTGGAATCTATAACTACGTCCAGGCTCTTTGCTTCAGAACACAACTGAATTTTATTCTTATCCTATATGAAACATTCAGCACAGGCAATGATCCTAACCAGAATACAGAACATTTGGCAAGATTAAGGACTAAGCTGTTATCCTTAAACCAACCTCCAATTTTTTTTTTCAATCAATGATTAAAAATAGCCTCACTGGCACATAACATTGGCCGTGGTAGAGCCACGTTCACCAAGCTGATGGATTTTATATTCTAATGCATAAAAAAAATATTGAAAAAGAATTGTTCTGCCGCAAACGACTGAGTTGTCTGGGTGGCCCGGCCGTCAGGCTTGCTGATGTGGCTTGGCTTTACTCAATTGCAAGACATTTTTATAGACTGAGGTTTCTTTGGGGGATTCCCTTTTTTTTTGTTGGGTGACATAACATTGTACGTCATCCGCATACATTTTAAAATGTACCCGCACTTTAGATAACTCACTAGCTAATTGTTTTTAACATCTTGGTACATCTATCTTCTCAACAATATTTCATGAGAAATAGTGTCCAACTCAGATTTGACATCTAGTTGAACTAAAATCCCACTCTTTACATGATCTAAGCTACAGCGAATGTCATCCAAAGATACTACAAGCATTTCTGTTCCTTTCCCTTTGCGAAACGCAAATTGACCTTCATGTAAAACACCATCATTTAGAAACATTTTCCCAACACCTTAGCAACAGTGCACAAATTGGAAATGGGGCGATAGTTCGATAGATTATCAGGAGAAATCAAAGGATCTTTTCGTGGCGGCTCTTTTTCACACTGGCTGGTACATCGCCATACTGTAAGGGAAGATTATTTGTTGCAAATTGCTCAATTTTCAAAGAACGGTAACGGGGTTTTTTTACCAATGAAAACAGGCAAGGATCCAAGTCAACGGAAGAAATAGTTACCTTAGACAAAACCAAATGCAATATCGCAGAAACAGGCTGAAAATCCATCCACTTACAGTTAACATCACAGTCATCAAAATGAGCACAATTAAAATTCAAAGACTCATCTAGTCCCAGCCAGAAACTGATTTAACTTTATCCTGAAGAAATTCTGCAACCTTCTCATCAACATGCAAGCTGAATGAAGTGGTAAACACCAATGGAGGCTTAACCAAAGATTTTACAGATCTATACAGTGCTAAGGACATATTCACTACATTATGCACTAGACCAGAATAATAATTTCTCTTAGTCTCCAATAATCCTGCAAACGGTTGTTGTATCCCTGTTAACACTTCTCAAATTCTTTATTTTTTGATTTCCTCCACCTTTTCGGCTCTTTTCATATTCCTTTTACAATACACAATTCATCTGAGAACCAAGGGGAAGATTTAGATTTAAAGTTTCTCTCAACCAAAATAGGCCTCGATAAATCTTCATTTATCGGAGATAATGACCCATCCCCACCATCGGATGGCTTGTTCAGCTGCACTAAAAATCAGTGTTTGATCAGAGCTATTCCAGGTTTCATAAAGTAATTCAGATTCTAATCTCTTTCTCAAAATTCTACATTCCTTGCATGAGATATTTATATTTATTCCAAAATTAACAGTTAAGCAAAAGGCTGGCTGATCAGACCACAGGATAAACATTTTTTTACTAAATTAAAACTACAATTGAAAAATCAAATCCAGAACATGACCAGATTTATGAATAGGAGAGGAAACTAACTGAATGAAATCCCCTTTACTGATCCGCACACCAAGGCCGCAACAGCAAATATGGAGCCTACCAGAATGACCAGGCCTCAATGTTCCGAAGTTAGCTGAATTATCTGGCCTATCAATGGCCACGGTGACAACACGAACAACGGGGGCCTCCCACAGCCAAGTCTGCACTAGAGTGTCCAAGACCAGCTGCTGACCTTCCATATTCTTGGATGTTCCCACGAAGACACTATCATATCAAATGCCACCAGAGACAACAACTACTCTCTCCTGGGTCCACAACATTCTGACTGAGAAAATCCACCGATAACATTCTCACGTGCTTTTCTGCCCAAACCAACAGCAGGCCTGCCTTCTTGCTGACTTTTTGTGTAATGCCCCGAGAAGGCTGGCCTGCTAAAACTTCTTCTTTTCACTTTCAATGCAAGAAGAGGAAAAGAACTTGGCGAAGAGAGACACATGCCCCACAGCTGAGCCGAAGAAAGGCAAGCAAAGCTCTTACCTGTGCTGGGACTCTGACGTTTGCCTCTGCAATGTGTAGTACAGTTAGTCCCAAAGAGTGGCTCCTCCTCCAGTTTTATTCGGAACAGAATGTCTGGGTTAGTGATTCGGTAGCCTGTTGAAAAACAGAGAACATAAAATTGCATAACAGGTTACTAATATTCATTACAGAGGGGAATGGAAATTAATTTTGGTCTTGCTTGGGAGATGCTGAGCACAAGGTATTTTATTTATTTATTTATTTATTTTTTTTTTAACAGTACTGCAAAATAATTTTATAGGTAAGGTCTCCATGTACTGACCCAAGATACAGAATAATCAGCAACTGGTTCCCAATGCACCTTAGGATGGTGGAAAGGGATCCTGAAACCCTTCCCCAAGTACATGAGAGGTTGAGTGAATGAAGAGCTTAATTCAGCACCCTAAAACTTGCATATACTGAGTCTCCATTGTATGCAAATGTATCTCCTGCATATTCCTTGTGGATATCCTGAAAATCCGACTGGCTGTGGGAAGCCCTGCCCTCGACTCTGGAACCTATCATAGGCCAGCGGTGCAGGAGATTCAACCTTTTGGCTTGTCCTTAGTGAGTCTAAGAACCTTGGACTCTCTCCCAAATTTAGCCATGTCATTATCAAATAAATAGCTCCCCCCTGAAAGGGCTCGTAAACACAACAGCCACCTAGCCACCCCAAGGAAGTCAATCCTTTTGGTCACTATATGCACCCAGTCAGCCAAAAATACTGTTTCAGGTTCAAGCTGAGGGACCACAGGAACCTGCCCTCAACAAAGGCAAACTTGTCACAGCCCCAATCCAGTTATAAGCAAGCAGACCCTTGAAGAGACTTGCTGGTAGCCTCAGTTACCCACTCCAGCGCAGATTCTCTCCCCTGCTTTCATAAGGGCAGCACTTACCTCTGTAGAGTCAGAAGAACATTTGGCAACTGCACCCTCTAGCACAACCAACTAAGGGAAGCTGGGTTTGGTTTGGGTTTTTTTTTTAAACAGTTCCCAGAGAAACTAATCCAGAATGACGAGGACCTGCACTACCTCATGCAGTGGGAAAGTTTGCAAGGCTCTGGGATACTTGGCCACAACAGGGTCTACGGTGCTACTAGGGCCCTCGTTTCCCCCGATCTCTGCAAAAGACTGGGAAGTAGAATTCCTTCTTCTGACAAATATTACAAGAGGAGGATGTACCCCTTCCTGACCCCATCTCTCAGACTCTTAAGGCCATCAAGGGACCCACTACCCTGGAAAAACTATTGCCCTCCAGCTCGTACATCTCTTCCTTTTAATTGACTTTCTGCCTGAACAGCAGAAGCCTCCTGGGAAGAAGGGTGAACTGCCGTGGGTCTTGAGACACAGCCCTGTCCCATAAAAATACATTCGGCAGAGAATCTCAAAACACCACTGGACCCCCAAGGCCCACGCAGAGAGAGGTTATCATCAGTCTTCCTTTCCTGCACCAAGAAATGAGAGAGGGAGATTTAATATCCCCTGTCTCGCTGCAGCGGTTTTAAAATGGCCACCACTCCTGCCACAGTGCTGAGGCTGTCAGCGGGAACAGAGAACATGACGGACCTCGCCGATGTGGGCCCCCCTCCCCCGGAGCAGCCAAAAAAAGCGGCTCCATTCAGCTCCTCTCTCCTCCTACCGAGACGGCCTAACGGAGAAGCCCCTCCAGCCCACCGCTGACGCGCCTGGCAGCAAACGCATAGAATGGCTCGCTTCCCGCGGACATGGCTGCTGTGCTCTCCCACTCAGACAGAGATTCAATGCCGTGACCGGGGTAAATCAAATTCAAATATCTGACTCGCCCACACTGCTGCCGCTGGAGGAGTTCTTGATGCTTTCCTTCTTCTAGTTTTCTTTTTTTTTTTTTTTTTAAAGACAGGGACAAACACAAATAGCGCTAGATCCCAACGGATCCAATATTCAGCGAGGAGGAGGGTTGGGGGAAGGAAGAAAGCTAAACAGACAATCTGACGCCTACGCCAGCTAAAATACTGGAAAGTGCCCTGGTCCTGGGCAATGCTCAACAGGGGGAGGGAGTGCAAGGCTTTCACCGCAGGAGCAGCCCCTTACACTAGATTTCTTTCACTCATCCTAACCAGGCCTCAGCTCACAGGACGGGAAATGCTTGCCTACCATCTGCTGGAGACAAAGAATAGCGGCAGGCTGAAGCCAGCACAGGATCCTATGAGGGGGTGACATCAGCAAGCCTGAAACATAGAAATGACGGCAGAAGAAGACCAAACGGCCCATCCAGTCTGCCCAGCAAGCTTCACACATTTTTTCTCTTACTTATCTGTTTCTCTTAACTCTTTGGTTCTATTTCCCTTCCACCCCCACCATTAATGTAGAGAGCAGTGATGGAGCTGCATCCAAGTGAAATATCAAGCTTGATTAGTTAGGGGTAATAGGGGAAGTAACCGCCGCAATAAGCAAGCTACACCCATGCTTATTTGTTTTACCCAGACTTGATATTCAGCCCTTATTGGTTGTTTTTCTTCTCCCCTGCCGTTGAAGCAGGGAGCTATGCTGGATATGCGTGAAGTATCAGTTTTCTTTTTTTCTCCCCTGCCGTTGAAGCAGGGAGCTATGCTGGATATGCGTGAAGTATCAGTCTTCTCCCATGCTGTTGAAGCAGAGAGCCATGCTGGATATGCATCGAAAGTGAAGTATCAGGCACATTTGGTTTGGGGTAGTAACCGCCGTAACAAGCCAGCTACTCCCCGCTTTGTGAGTGCGAATCCTTTTTTCTTCTCCCCTGCCGTTGAAGCAGGGAGCTATGCTGGAAATGCATTGAAAGTGAAGTATCAGGCTTATTTGGTTTTGGGTAGTAACCGCCGTAACAAGCCAGCTACTCCCTGCTTTGTGAGTGCGAATCCTTTTTTCTTCTCCCCTGCCGTTGAAGCAGAGAGCTATGCTGGATATGCGTGAAGTATCAGTTTTTCTTCTCCCCTGCCGTTGAAGCAGAGCGCTATGCTGGATATGCGTGAAGTATCAGTTTTTCTTCTCCCCTGCCGTTGAAGCAGACAGCTATGCTGGATATGCGTTGAAAGTAAGTATCAGTCTTATTTGGTTTGGGGTAGTAACCGCCGTAACAAGCCAGCTACTCCCCGCTTTGTGAGTGCGAATCCTTTTTTCCACATTTCCTCTTGCTGTTGTAGCTTAGAGCGATGTTGGAGTCACAGTAACCATGTCACAGTAACCATGTGTATGTTTATTGAATAAGGATATTATCTCCAGGCAGTAGCCGTCATTCTGGCGAGCCACCCACTCCTTATTGACGGCCTCTTGATTTTATGGATCCACAGTGTTTATCCCACGCCCCTTTGAAGTCCTTCACAGTTCTGGTCTTCACCACTTCCTCCAGAAGGGCATTCCAGGCATCCACCACCCTCTCCGTGAAGAAATACTTCCTGACATTGGTTCTGAATCTTCCTCCCTGGAGCTTCAAATCGTGACCCCTGGTTCTGCTGATTTTTTTCCTACGGAAAAGGTTTGTCGTTGTCTTTAGATCATTAAAACCTTTCAAGTATCTGAAAGTCTGTATCATATCACCTCTGCTCCTCCTTTCCTCCAGGGTGTACATATTTAGATTCTTCAATCTCTCCTCATAAGTCATTCGATGAAGACCTTCCACCTTTTTGGTCACCCTTCTCTGGACCGCCTCCATCTTGTCTCTGTCTCTTCGGAGATACGGTCTCCAGAACTGAACACAATACTCCAGGTGAGGTCTCACCAAGGACCTGTACAAGGGGATAATCACTTCCCTTTTCTTACTCGATATTCCTCTCTCTATGCAGCCCAGCATTCTTCTGGCTTTAGCTATCGCCTTGTCACATTGTTTCGCCGACTTCAGATCATTAGACACCATCACCCCAAGGTCTCTCTCCTGCTCCGTGCACATCAGCCTTTCTCCTCCCATCGAATACAGTTCATTCGGATTTCCACTCCCCATATGCAAGACTCTGCACTTCTTGGCATTGAATGTCAGCTGCCATATCTTCGACCAATCTTCCAGCTTCCTTAAATCCCGTCTCATTCTCTCCACTCCTTCCGGCGTGTCCACTCTGTTGCAGATCTTAGTGTCATCCGCAAAAAGACATACCTTACCTTCTATCCCTTCCGCAATGTCGCTCACAAAGATATTGAAAAGGACCGGTCCCAACACCGATCCCTGCGGTACACCGCTTAAAACCGCTCTCTCTTCAGAGAGAGTTCCATTTACCATCACACATTGTCTTCTGTCCGTCAACCAGTTTGCAATCCAGGCCACCACCTCGGCACTCACTCCTAAGCTTCTCATTTTATTCACCAGTCTCCTGTGCGGGACAGTGTCAAAAGCTTTGCTGAAGTCCAAGTAGATGACATCGAGTGCTCTTCCTTGATCCAATTCCTTGGTTACCCAGTCAAAAAAGTCAATCAGATTTGTCTGACAGGATCTTCCAATGGTAAATCCATGCTGCCTCTGGTCCAGCAATTCTCCAGACTGTAGATAGTTCACTATTCTCTCTTTCAACAGTGACTCCATTACTTTTCCCACCACCGAAGTGAGGCTAACCGGTCTGTAGTTACCAGCCTCTTCTCTGTTCCCACTCTTGTGAAGCGGGACCACCACCGCTCTCCTCCAATCATTCGGCACCACTCCCGTTTCTAGGGATCTATTGAACAGGTCACACAGCGGACCCGCCAGCACATCTCTGAGCTCCCTCAGTATTCTGGGATGAACTTCATCAGGCCCCATGGCTTTGTCCACTTTCAGTTTCACCAGCTCTTCCCATACATTTTCTACTGTAAATGGAGTTACATCTACTCCATTCCCCTCCAGTTTCTTGTTAACTAGTGACGGTCCTTCTCCAGGGTCCTCTTTAGTGAACACAGAACTGAAGTATTCGTTTAATATTTCTGCCATTTCTTCGTCTCTCTCCACACATTGATCCTTTCCACCTTTCAATTTCACTATACCACTTTGAACTTTTCTCTTTTCACTGATGTATCTGAAAAATGTTTTGTTACCACTCTTTACCTCTTTGGCAATCCTCTCTTCCGTTTGACTTTTTGCCATCTTGATTAATTTCTTCGTCTCCCTCAGTTCTACCAGATATTCTTCTTTGTGCTCCTCCTTTTGGGATCTTTTATATTTCTTGAACACTGTTCTTTTAGCCTTTATTTTGTCAGCCACCTCCTTTGAGAACCAGATAGGTTTCATTTTTCTTTTGCTTTTCTTTACTTTTCTAACATATAGATTAGTTGCCTTGGTAATTGCTCCTTTTAGATTGGTCCACTGTTGATCCACATCTCTCTCGTTTTCCCAGCCTTTTAGTTCTTCCTCCAGGTACTTCCCCATTTCATCAAAGTCTGTGTTTTTGAACATCAAAACTTGGGTTTTTGTGCTTCTTTTCCATGTCCTTTTTGTGATATTAAACCATACCATTTGATGATCACTGGTGCTGCTAGTCTCTGTTGCCAGCTGCTGGTTGGTGGGCATAACCCATGCTTCTGGACTGGTCTAGCTGAATGAAAAGGAAAGAGGCACTTCCACCCTCACAGAGGGCAATTTTCAAAGGGTTTTCGCCAAGTAACTCACCTGTCTGATAACCGCCTACCTTGCACGTGGATATAAGTACGTGCGCAGCTCCATCAGGCGAGTACTCTTACCCGCATTGTAACGGAAGCATTCCCACGGAGGGGGTTAGGTCGGGGGGGAGGAACTATACACACAGTTTTGGATTTTCACAACTGTGCGTGGTCTGAAAAAAATGTCTGCAGGAAAAGCAGGTGCAATCTCGGCAGGAACGTTTCAAAGTAAAAGTACACGCATACTTTTCCTTTGAAAAGTGGTTGAAAAAACTGGGGGTAAGAAGCAGTCCCGGACTTTCCAGCAACGCGGCAGCTGGAAAATCACCCTCCTCATGTGCTCACATAAGGGCTTTTGAAGGAAAAATAAGGGAAAGGGCAAGGGAGGTAATTAGGAGAGGCAGGGGAGTGCACCAAATCCTCACCCATGGAGAGCAGGGCTGCGTGGATCTCCTTCATCACTTTCCTGTACAGCTCCTTCTGCCACTCCCCCAATGCCTCCCACTCCTCCTCCGAGAAACAGGCCGCCACGTCACGGAACGCCACCGAGGCCTGAAAAAAGGTCATGGTTTGTCACAGTCACAACAAGCTCTGCGGCATTCGTCCTCAGCCATAGGAGACACGTGTCCGAGATGCTGGAAATTAGCTCATGAGTAGCACTAGACACATTCAGTGGCAGGGTCTCGGTTCTGGGGGTAGCGCTATATACAGTGACCAGAAGAGACTCAGCTGCCAGGTAGCACTATGTACTGTACACTGACCCACAGACACTTCAGTTCCAGTAACGCTATATACACTGCCCCACCGAGATTCATCTATCTGGAAGTACTGCATACACTAACCCAAAGATTTGGTTCTGGGAAATACTACATACACTGACCCATAGAGACCCAGCTCCCAGGTAGCACTCCACATACTGACTGAAAGGTGCATGGCTCCTGGGCAGCACTATATACCCTAATACACAGGACAGACTATCACGCAGGCCTATGGAGGAGGATTTGGCCTCCTATGAGCTTACCGCGCCATCATAGTCTCTCTTGGGCTACGGTGCCACAAACCTTCATTTGCAGTGACCCCAGGAATTTCCCCCACCCCATTTTATAACACCTTCTCTCGCCCACCCCACCCTACCCAACAACTATAGCAATTGTCCTTGGCCGATGGCCACAGATCACTAGTTCCTCCGTATTGCACTTCACATGTGCCTAGAGACTGGCCACTAGGTGTCATCGCTAGATGATGGCTGAGACTCACCCCCCCCCCCCCCCCCCCCCCCGCAGCTTTCGGCACTGACTGCCGCATTCCTGGCCCTGACTGACTCAAGAAACAGAAACCGGGGGTGGAAAATGAACCCAGGTCTCCACTATGGCAAAGCGCAGCATGGCTAGTGAGCTGCGTGCTCATCAGCTCTTCATAGCGTTTCATGACAAATTCTCACCATGTTTGAAAATGCTGTTGGAGCTTTGTCCGAGGTCTGTATGGGGAATTTCTGGGGGTCAGCTATGTGGTTGTTTATCAAATTACTGCTAAGTATCATGGATGCTTCCACTGCCTTAAAGATAAAGGAAAAAAAAAAACCTGAAAATATTAATATTAACAACCCTCCCTCACACATACACACACTGCCCCATCACAGAACATGTAAAGCATGAAAAGCAACAGTGAAAAGTTTCCCTCTCACACACACACAGTCACCACAGAAAATGTACAGGAAGCAGCAGTGCAAGCATCATTCGCATACACACAGAAAACATACAGCATAGGCAGCGGCAGTGCAAGCTTCACACGCATGCGTACACACACACACACACACACAGTGCAATCGCAGAACACGGACAGCATGGGCAGCAGCAAGCGGGTCACAGATCCTGCAGTGTGAGAGAGCTGCTGATCTCAGCATTAACAACATGATCTTCTGCAATAAGAAAGCACAGCACTCACCGGTTTCGGTGCAAGCGGTGCAAGCACTGCGAACGTGGCGACATTTTTAGGTGGGGGACCAATAAGAATCTTCCGGGGGCCTCTAAGCACCTAATGGCAGGGGAAAACAAACACAGGTGTCAGCAGTAAGTCTATTACATGTATAACTGCAAGTCCAGTCATGTCTCTGCAGCACCTTCATCCCTACCACAAAGGTGACATTTAAACTTACCTGTGAATTTTCTGCAGTCCTGCCAGACCAGTGCAGACAAGTGAGTTATAACCTTCTGCCAGCAGATGGAGACAGAGAAATAAAAGCTCAAAGTTGACCTAACTCCTCCTATTAAGGTCTGGTGCTGTCTTCAGCCATTCAGTATCCTGTTGTTGTAGGTCTATTTCAGAGATCCACATCAGTATGTCAAAGCTAAGACAACCAGAGGCAATCATTTGTTTTGGTTTCCAAATCACCACCAAAATCAAAACTAGAGCAAAAAAACTTCACTCCATGGTTATTAACCCAGAAATACCAAACTCACAATTAGGCCAGCTGCTCTCAGGGTGGGCAACAATGATTTCTGAACTTATCAGACTGAGCCCCCTTGATCACTGTGGCTTTGGGAGTGGTCTGGCAGGACTAAAGGAAAGGAAATTAACTGGTAAGTTTAAATTTCTCCTTCCTTATCGTCCATGCCAGACCAGTCCAGATGAGTGGGATAGACCAAGGCTCCACAGTCCGGGTGGAGAAGCCACAATAAATCTCAGTCCTCCTGCATCCAAGGCATAGCCAGTCCCTGCCTGCACACCCACACTGAGATGTTTAGAGCAGGGATGCAATGTAGGCAAGGGTGCTGCCCTGCCATTATCTTTTGGAAAGACAAATTCTGAGCCCTTACTGAGTGGGGTCACTGGTCCTCTAAGACCTTCAAACTCTTGCTGGAGTGAGCCAAAATGCTCCTTTCCTCGATTTCTCCTGAAACTGATGCCTTAGAACTCACCGTGCTTTTACAGAACCCATTAATAGACCAAAGGCTTATCCGAGAAGAAATCGGTCACCTATGAGCATCTCCAAAGATGACCTACAATGGTCTTGAAGTGGCCATCCATGTCCCAGCCTGACTTTCTCACCATCATGAGTGAGAAAAAACAGATTTTGATAGACTTGAAACTCTATCCTCCAAGAAAGCAGCGTATTGAGCGGAGAGATATTCTTTCCTTAGAGACAAACTAGTATCCGATACGGATTGAGAATGTACTTATGTGTGTTTGGTGTTGATAATCAATAAAGATGATTGAAACATAAACTTACCAAAGGACTGCCTTTCACAACAAGACTCAAAAGAGATGCTCCCCTACGAAGCTTGAGAGGAAGGGATCCTTTCAAAACTAAGCTCACTTCCAAGACGAGGATATCTCCCCCTGCGGAGGACTTGTGCTCTGGATTCCTCAGAAGAAAGGATCCAATCAGAGAGTAGCCAGAGAGTATCCATGACTGTGGTACTTGCAGCAGGCCAGTGCCAGGCTCTGCCCTCTGTGAGATTTGCAAGTTATGCCTTCATGCCAGTCTCCTCTGGTGGAAGGAGAAGTTTGAAGGAAGGGATCCCTCATAAGGAAATATGGTCTCCTCCTGTAAAGCGACCTCGCAGAAGCTCAAAAGTCTCAGGTCCACCTTGTGGTTCTCTTTCATGCCACCGAAAGCCGTAACCCCGATCTTTGGCACGTCGCTGTGTTGCCCGGTTCTCTTTAACCACCAAGGTTGGAAAAGAATGGAAGAGATCTTCTAGGGAATAATTCACCTGACTGCACCTTCAGAACTCAGTCCAAGGAATGTCCAGCAGCAACGCACACCAAAGACTGGATTGTCCATCATGGTTCCAAACTTCCAGGCTCCTGCTTTCCATTTTGGGCCAAAGAACATGCTCATCTTGGAGCTTCCCCAGGCTGAGATGAAATCCACTCATGGAAGCTCCCCACCTGACCCCTAGTAGGGCAAAGGCCACGTCTGACAGTCAAAAGTGCCAGCTCAAAACATTTGTCTGTATGATGACAACACTGACCATGAAAGCTGCTGCTGCTAGGTCATGTAGGAAAACTCCATCCTAGACCAAATTGGACTCCTTTACCAGGGTGGCTGACCTCTACTAGTTCCCGCAGTTTGTTCACATCAGCTTTTTTTTTTCCCCGTTCTCTTCCCAGGGTGGGACTACAGACTGGTCTGTCAGGACTACAGGAAAGCCAATTAGCAGGTAACAACTGCAAGCGTTCTCTGTGTTAAAGCCCTAACACATCCTCGTAAATGACCCCCTAAGTTTATACCTAAGGCAATGGAGGGCAAAGTGACCTGCCCAAGGTCACAAGTAGCAACCGCTGGGTCTGAACCCCGGCCTTGCCAGGCCACAGCCCGCTGTTTCAACCACCAGGCCACTCTCCTCCACGCCCTCTGTGAGGGCCTCTGGTCCCTCTTTAACGTGCCCCGGTCAGGCTAGATGGGGGGCATCTGACAAAGGGCACCCCCAGCACTTACCTCTCCCTCTGCGAGAATCCAACTGTGACTCCGCCTGGGACCTCATGTAAGAAGGTTCACCACCTCACCCTCTCTGCCCATTATTACCTGTGGAGAAAAGTCACCTTGGCCTCCTTGAGGGCCTTTGGACCCAAGCCCAGGAGAACCTGAGACCCAGAGCCATCGTACCCATTAGCAGACTGAGAAGGAAAGGCAGGTTTCGTGGAGCTTCCCCCTCTCTGACCTGGGAATCCTTAAAACCTTTTTTCCTTCCTCTGCTGGTTTTCCTAGCTGAAGGCAACGCTTGCTCACTTGTCTCAGTTTCCCACCCTGGAGAGAGTTCTCCCTGTGAGGACCAGACTAGCAGCTGGTTAAACATAGGTAAACAGAGAGAGAGAGAGATGGAATCACCTTGCTAAAAGTAAGGTACATCATATAATCTGTGCCCCCCAACTTCTTTTTTTTTTTTTTTTTTTTTTTTTAACTGCGAGGCTTAAAAAAAAAAAAAAGAAGGACTGCCATCCTCTTCAGCAGTGGCAGCTTATGAATCTACCAGCCCCTTCAGGAGCCTCTGTCAAGCAGAGGGGCAGAGAGCCCGTTCCACCAGCTGAGAGCCTACAGACTATGGGAGGGATAAGAGGTACAGCCTGTGGCCTGCTTGCCTTAATATACTTAACTATTTACTATTACAATCGATATATAAACAGTAAAGAACTATATCTAATTAAGAGTGTTCCTTGTAAATGCTACCTACTATGGATCCAGAAAAGATGGGAACACTTGCAAATGAACAAGGACATGAAAATGTTTATATGGGGGGTTTTTTCCCACATTTATTCAATATTTAAAATTATATGAAAAATCACAATATGAGAAAAGCTAACTGGCGGCGTGCGATGAAAAGCAAGAAATGTCAAAACGTCTATATTGGAAAAGATCAATAATTCCGAGTCCTGATGAAAATGCTGGAGAAGTAGAAGCCTGCTTCAGGGTGTGGAAAAGAATCATTTGACTTACTGATATATTTTTTTGGCTCAAAGCTAATGCTGACCAGGCCCTGTGGCCATGTGCCACCATAGTGCTGCCTTCCATCACAGGGGCCAGGGCTTTAACCCATCCACTTTTGCTTTTGGCAGTGTGCGGACCTTCTGTGGCTTGCCCCCTCCTATCTGATACGCTGAGCCCCCCATGACATACTGTGGTGGCTCACCTCCCCCCCCCCCTTTTTTTTTTTTTATGTTCATGGAAAAACTGGAAGCCAGTGGAAGGAGGGAGAGAGGAGGACGATCATCTCCGACTGAGTCCAAATCCAGCACAGCATGATAGGAGACCTGGAGGCAGACTGCGGAAGAGGCTGTGCTGAAAACCTTTTTTTCTTTTTCGGATCCCTCTCTACCAGGGAAACCAGCCCAAACACTGCTGTCATATTAGCCCTGCTGTGGAGCCACCAAGGAAACGTCATCACTTGGGTCCACCTGTTGCTTAGGAACTCAGACCCCTACTGAGTCAGTTCCCAAAGGGGAAGGGAGAATTCAGTCCCACAGGACCATTGCCTGGAACATCCCCGGGACTCAGCCTACGTTCTGCCTTCCCAGGAGCAGCTGAAGAACCAGTCCACATGTCTGCACCATCTACAGGAGTCAGAGAAAATACTGAAGTGCTAAAAGCAGCATCAGACCTTTATAGGAGAATGGATGTCAACTTTGAGCTTTTTTTTTCTTTGTCTCCATCTACTGGCAGGAGGGCATAACTCACTCATCTGGATTGGTCTGGCATGGATGCTGGCTATCCCAGTCTTCATGCCTCGATCCCCCACCACCAAGGAACCTTTATACCTGTCCCAGGCTTTCCCCTCACACCCCCACCCCTGAGGATCCTCTGTGTCTGACCCAGGCTTTCTTGAGTTGTGATATTCTTTTTGCTTCCACCTTCCTCTCATAGGAGGCTGCCCTATGCACCTACCACTCTTCCTGTGAAGAATTATTTCCTTATGTTACTTCTGAATCTTTCTACTTCATACCACAGCATCTTGTTCTAGAACTTCCTTTCTAGCAAAAGAACCATAAAAAGTTAAAGAAGCCTCTGACCTTGCTTGGCTTCCTTCTCGGCTGTCTCTGGGACTTTCTCCGTGTCATCACCTCAGGTGGTGCCAGCGGAGGAAAAATGGTGGGCACAGCATCCAGCTTCAGCTTGTTGCGTGGCTTCAGCTCCAGCAGCTCACTGCATAGGTCCCGCTCGAAACAGTCTGGCTGGAAATGGGCTGAACAGACCACCTTGTGGCAGCCGAACTTGAAGGTCTCCAAGGTGAAGCCTGTGCCTATGTTCTTCAGCCACTGGGCAGCTCGCCGTGCCTCCGCTGGCCGCTTCTCTGGATTGGGGATGGCATGGAAGCTGATCCCGGGGGATTTACCCAGTTTGTTCTTGCACCCATAGGCCTGGCATTGAGGCATGCTGGGACGTGAGCCTCTGCTAATGCAACAAGAGAAGGTGGTCACTTGCCGTTTGCATGGCGCAGGGCTGGACAGTTGGTGATCCCCAACCTCAGAGAAATATACTGGTCCCTGCCTCCTATGCATGGGACTGAACCAAATTACGATGAACCTAGAAGATGTGGTAGGCCTGATTGACAAACTGAATAGTAGTAAATCACCTGGACCGGATGGTATACACCCCAGAGTTCTGAAGGAACTAAAAAATTAAATTTCAGACCTATTAGTAAATATTTGTAACCTATCATTAAAATCATCCATTGTACCTGAAGCCTGGAGGGTAGCTAATGTAACCCCAATATTTAAAAAGGGCTCCAGGGGCGATCCGGGAAACTACAGACCGGTTAGCCTGACTTCAGTGCCAGGAAAAATAGTGGAAAGTGTTCTAAACATCAAAATCACAGAACTTATAGAAAGACATGGTTTAATGGAACAAAGTCAGCATGGCTTTACCCAGGGCAAGTCTTGCCTCACAAATCTGCTTCACTTTTTTGAAGGAATTAATAAACATGTGGATAAAGGTGAACCAGTAGATATAGTATACTTGGATTTTCAGAAGGCGTTTGACAAAGTTCCTCATGAGAGGCTTCTAGGAAAAGTAAAAAGTCATGGGAAGGGTGGCGATGTCCTTTCGTGGATTACAAACTGGCTAAAAGACAGGAAACAGAGAGTAGGATTAAATGGACAATTTTCTCAGTGGAAGGGAGTGGGCAGTGGAGTGCCTCAGGGATCTGTATCGGGACCCGTACTTTTCAATATATTTATAAATGATCTGGAAAGAAATACGAGTGAGGTAATCAAATTTGCAGATGATACAAAATTGTTCAGAGTAGTTAAATCACAAGCAGATTGTGATAAATTGCAGGAAGACCTTGTGAGACTGGAAAATTGGGCATTGAAATGGCAGATGAAATTTAATGTGGATAAGTGCAAGGTGATGCATATAGGGAAAAATAACCCATGCTATAGTTACACGATGTTGGGTGCTAGCTCCTAATATGGAACCTAAGAAAGAGATCTGGGCTTCATAGTGGATAACAATTTGAAATTGTCGGTTCAGTGTGCTGCAGCAGTCAAAAAAGCAAACAGAATGTTGGGAATTATTAGAAAGGGAATGGTGAATAAAATGGAAAATGTCATAATGCCTCTATCGCTCCATGTGAGACCGCACCTTGAATACTGTGCACAATTCTGGTCGCCACATCTCAAAAAAGATATAGTTGCGATGGAGAAGGTACAGAGAAGGGCTACCAAAATGATAAAGGGGAATGGAACAGCTCCCCTATGAGGAAAGACTAAAGAAGTTAGGACTTTTCAGCTTGGAGAAGAGACGGCTGAGGGGGGATATGATAGAGGTGTTTAAAATCATGAGAGGTCTAGAACAAGTAAATGTGAATCGGTTATTTACTCTTTTGGATAGTAGAAAGACTAGGGGGCACTCCATGAAGTTAGCATGGGGCACATTTAAAACTAATTGGAGAAAGTTCTCTCTCACTCAATGCACAATTAAACTCTGGAATTTGTTGCCAGAGGATGTGGTTAGTGTAGTTAGTGTAATTGTGTTTAAAAAAGGTTTGGATAAGTTCTTGGAGGAGAAGTCCATTACCATGAGTAGTCTTAAATGGAACCTACTCTTGAGGAGAGAAGGGTGATAAAAGGAGTGCCACAAGGCTCAGTTCTTGCATCGGTTCTGTTCAATATCTTTGTGAGCAATATTGCAGAAGAATTAGAAGGAAAAGGTTGTCCTTTTGTGGACAATACTGATATCTGCAACACCGTATTTTTATTTATTTAACACACTTTCATTCTGCCTATAGTGGCAATGCCATACTAAGCGGATTACAAAAAAAACACATATAGCATTATTATAAAGCAAGCAATAAACAATCAGCAATAAAAGTTACATAAAAGCCTCTCTGAATAAAATTCCCCTAACAGTTTTACGAAACCATTTGAAGTCAGTGAGCACAGCAGACACACCTGAAGAAACAGAGAAGATTACAAAGTGATCTGAGCAAGCTTGAGTAGTAGTCGAAGGTTTGGCAGCTGAGATTCACTGCCAAGGAGTGCATGATGGTGGGCAAAGACTGATGTGCACAGACCAGGAAAGAGACTTCGAGGTAACAGTGTCCGACGAGCTGAAGGTGACAAAGCAATGCGACAAGGTGGTGGCTAAGGCCAGAGGGATGCTGGGCCACCAAGTAAAATAGGCATAACCGGCAGGAAAAAGGAGGTGATAATACCCATGTACAGGTTCTTGGGAAGGCCTCATCTAAAGCAGTGTTTCCAGCCCTTCCCTGGAGGCACACCTGACCGGCTGGGTTTTCAGGATGCCCATAATGAGTATGCATGAGAGAGATTTGCATACGATAGGTCTCCAATGTGTGCAGATCTGTCTAGTACATGTTCGTTGTGGCAATCCTGGGGATGTTGCTGGTTGGGTGGGCCTCCAGAAAGGGGTCGGGAAGCACTGATCTGGACTACTAAGTTCACAGCTGGAGCCCGTATCACAAAAAGGACAGAGACAGGATGGAAGCACTCCACACAACCTAAATGGTGTTGGGTTTGCATCAAAATAGCTATGAGATGAGACTGAAAGACCGAAATATGTAAAGACAGGGAGCTATGATACTGGCTTTTTTTTTAATACCTGAAAGGTATTAATAATGCACAGGAATCAAACCTTTTTTGATGGAAAGAAAACCAGAGAACCAAGGGGGTCACAATATGAAGCTCCAAAGGAGTAGGGTCAGTCCCAACATCGGGAAGTATTTTTTTTCCACAGAAAGGGGGATGGATGCAGGGAATGTTCTCTCGGAAGAGGCAGAAGTAAAGGAATTCAAAAGGGAAGGGATAAAACACAGCTGACCCCAGTGGCTAAAGGATGGACTTGAAGACAAGGGGTAACCCATGTTGATTGTGGGAACCTGTACAGAATATTCAGTCCATCTCTCTGCCTTCAAGCAGGATCCCCTGTACCTGAACCATCCATCCCACAAAGTGATAGAAAAAGAGGGTTGTAAACAACGGGACAACGTGAGGGAAGGTGTATGTGGAAATATGAGGCAGGTGGAGGCAAGCTCTGGGGATGGGCGCTGGTCTGCCTACACAAGAGTTGGGGGATGAAAAAGGAGAGGAGTTCATGGGGAGTCAAGAGGAGTGTGAGAAGAGCAACAAGCAAATTCATGAGAAGAAAGTGGGGAGGACCTGAGAGGCAAGCATGGGGTGGGGATAGGTGGAGAAAGCTTTGGAGGTTGCGAAGAATAAGGTGCATGTGAGAAACCGGAGGGCATCACGGGGATACCAGCATGAGTAGAGAGGATGAGGTTAGGAAAATAGTGAAGAGAAATCAGATGGGTCCGCCAAGATTGGAGGATGACAAGGAGGTGGCATGGAGAGAACATGGAGTACAAAGTCTAGGAAAGAGCCTCTAAAGAGAGAGAAGTAAAACAGGTTAGGGATAAAAAGGAGTTGAGTAGTTTGCAGAGCCTGGGTAAATTTATGGCATTTCGGGGGAGGGAGAAGTTTGAGGATCCCTTTCTGTCACGGCCATCCCATGTCTCCTCTCCCTCTCTGAGAATGCAGAATAAATGCCATGTCCTCTCTCCCAGGGTGCCTGCATTCAGCTAAACACTCCACCTCAAAGTCCCTGCTCTGCACATTCATCCTGACCATGTTACATGCACAAGTCTCAATCATGCAACACTTTTCTGCTGCTTATGCATTTATGGAAGATGAGAAACCAATCCATATGAAGGAAGAATATAGCATGGATAGCTGAAGAGAGGGTCTTCATCAGAACCGCGTGCAGGTGTCCCACCAATACACGTAAAATGTGAATATAGCACAGAACATACGTCTTCATCAGGCCACCATGTAGGTGTCACACTGATACACATAAAGCACAAGTACAGCACAAACAGCCGAACAGCAGACACAAAAGATCTGAAAAAACCAGGAGTGCATCCACAACAAAGGAACAACAATGATCTGAAACCCCATTTAACAAATTAAATAAAGATTAAAGTACCAAAGAAAGCAAATTTGGCAGTAAGACTGAAAAAAGAGATATGGTCAAGCCATGGAAGATGCAGGCTGATAATTTGATGGAATCTAGCTTCTCTACTGCTGTCAAAATATGGGCTTTGTGACTAAAGAAGAAACTTTGGTTCACCTCCTGTCCCTTAATAATTGAAGTGAAGAAAACTAACAGAAATAATTAGTATTTTTCTAATATAAAACACTTTGAAAAGAAAATGAAGATGGGGAGAGGAGCAGGGGCTTGTTAACAGTGAGACAACTGCAACATTTTCTCCATCTGCTACAGAGAAGATAAGGGACCCATGGCTATGATCTGCCCACTGTAGGCTTTTATTTCTCAAACTGGCAGCTAGGACTTTGCTGGGCTTTTTTTTGCTGACAATGGTAAGGGGAAGATTGGGACTCAAGTATCCCTCTCATGCCCACAGCTAGGATGGGCCCCAGTATCAGCAGAGGAAAAAGTTATCATGCGAAACCTCTTACACAATGCCCAATCCTGTAACGTCGCAATCGGCACCTGGATGCTGTAAAGTCTCACCTAGGTCCTGTATCCTGTAAAGTCGCACCCAGCACCTAGATCCATGCTACCATCTCCTGGATCCCGGAACTTTAGTCAGACCCGGTGCCTAGATTCATACTCTCGGCTTTCGGATCCTGTAAAGTCAGAGCTAGGTCCTGGATCCATGCTACCAGCTGCTGGATCGTGAAAACTCACAACCAGGGAACCATGCTCCCAGATCGTGTATGGCTTCCCAGGCCTCCTCCCTCCATGTGGCGCAAGTAGTCCCTCACCTAGTGCTGCCCGCGGTCTCTCCTTCTTCCGCCTGGCGCTTGTTTCCCTGCCCCAGTACCCACAGCCTGTCTCCCCGCTCCCCTTGGCTCATGTACCCACTACTGCCCGGGGCCTGCAGCCTCTCTCCTCCTGCTTCCAGTTCACTCTACTATAGCTCTGATCCCATGCCTGCAGCTCCTTCCCCCCGGCTCCAGTATCCGTGCATCGCTCCCGCCTGTCCCTCCCCCTTCCTATAATCCCTTTGTCTTGCCTCCTTTCTCCCTACGTCCCTCCCTCCTATTCATACACTCTCTGCATCGTTCTGCCAACGACAGGAATCAGCGACCGTAGAAGCAAAGTTTGTTTTCCCAGCAGTGCCCCGCAGGCTCCTTTGAGCATGCTCAGCACGAGGCTCCAGCCCTGGATTCACTGCAGTGCATGCAGGGCAATGCAGTCCTGCGTTAGTAAGGTAAATCAGTGGTGGTGGTGCCAGTAAGCTTATTGCAACAGGGACAGGCAGATCCATGCCTATTTTATTGGTCAGAGACTACTGGGACTTGTAGTTCTGATTCCCTCACCCCCGAATAAGCCAAGAAACTACAAACTCCACTGGGGACTAGAGCCAGACCTAGCTGAGCTGGAACCCTAGGTCCTGGAGAGACACCTTTACTATCCAAGCCTGAGCAGCCCTCCTAAAGCTTCCTTGAACTGAATTAAGAGACAAGCGTAGCGGAAGAGTTAGTACTTTATAATTCTTTCCTTTTGTCAATTTCTGTGTTGCACGGGCAGCACAAATGGTCAGTTGAAGAAAGGGCCTCGAATCTAAATCAGAGACAGAAAACCACAGAGATAGACAGTCATCACTGTGATGTAATCTGCTTAGAATTCATTTTGGATGTGCAGAATAGAAATGTTTGTATAAAACCGAGGTGATGTAGACCTTTACGTACCGCGGTAGATAAAAAATCTCCAATAAATAAATAAATAAATAAATACAAAACCAACAGTTATATAAAGTCATATGCAGAGAGCAGAGACAGCAATATAAAGAGTCATACAACAATAAGAGTCACACAGAGCCAGTCACACATAGAGGACAGGCAATGAAGACAATCATGCAGAGAGACAAATAGAGGCCAACCACAGTCACACAGAGACAGTCATGCAAAGAGAAACACGAGACAGTGACAGAGAGACAGACGGTATTGTAGCCTCTGATTAGTCTGTTGTTTTGAGGGCAGTGCTGATATTTACAGCCTCTGATCAATTACAATAACACCTCTTAGCAGGGCCTCTGGTCTCCCACAATTCCATTGTAAGTTCTGCAAAATGTAGCCCTTGCCATGGCATCAGCCAATCTCCCACAGAATCGAAGGAAATGGGCCAGGTCCAGGAGTCAATGGCTGGTAGGGTGCAGGCATCTTTACTCTCCCCCACCTTTTGCTACCAATCCTCATATTTGAAGTTAGCAAGAGGAGGAGAAAAGCAGTAGTGCTTTGGGCTACATCCTCCCCCTCTCTGTTGCCAGGGCCAAACTGGTGCTTTGAACTATGAGGCAACACAGCAGAGGTGGCCAACTCCAGGCCTGGTTTTCAGGAAATGCGCAATGAATATGCATGAAAAAGGTATGCATGCATTGCCTGCATTGTCTTGCCTTGGTTGCTGTAGATATACAAGAAACCAGGCCTGTTTGTGGCTCTTGAGGATCAGAGTTAGCCACCCCTGCATTACAGTAACTGGCCTGGTTCAAAGTGTGTGTCGGTTCCAGTGATAGAACATAAGGATGCAGCCTAAGATATCAACTGCTCGTCTCCTCCTCTTGCTAATACAATAAGTGCAGAAGGGAAGGGGAGGAGTGAGGGGGCTTGGCAAGTGAAAGAAGGGCTGGGTTTTCAGGATATCTGCAATGTATGTGTTATGGTCAAGCGGTGTTTGGGTGGATCCTTGGGTACTGTGGCAGATGACCACGCCCACGGGGAGGAGTCCCGTGAGGAGCCACAGTACTGGGCTAGACTCAGAACGCACAAACACAGTTAGTTCTTTATTATACAGCTTGAAGAGTACCACCAGAGGTGGCAGTAGTGAGGTAGTCTGGCTGTAGCAGTCTCGGGACCCTCGGCAGAGGGAACCTTTCTCATCCTGTTGGTATAGGGAGATCCAGGTGTAGGTTTCCCAGGCAAGGCAATGCTGTAGATGAGACAGACAGAGAGTTAGATTACTCACTAGATGGTTGCTGTAGGTATGCGATTCCACCAGGCTGAAGTAGATGGTACTGGCACCGAGGCAGGGAGAGCAGGCCCTCGAGGAGCGAGTACCTGTTCCCTGTAAGGCACCTGAAATAAAGCAGAGGGCTCCCGAGGAGCGGGTACCCAGGTTAGCAATTACAATGAAGGGCAGAGAGAGAGAGCTTCCAGCGGCAGCACGGAAGCAGCAGAGTAGCTTAGACAGGAACGGATTCGAGTCCTTGCTAACTCAACGAGCTAGAAAATTAGAATAGGTTATATACCCGGATGGTGTGACATCAGCAAGGGGGGACACCCCCGAGGTTCGCGCCAAGGTTGTAATAAAGACATGGGTGGCGCGCGCACCCTAGTAGGTACCTGGGAGGAGCAATGGCGGGAGGCTACACCATAGCTGTTCCGGGGACGCCGGAGAGGTCAGCTTGTAGACGCGGCGGTAGCCATCTTTCCTAGGTAAGCGGGAGGAGCCGTGAATGAGGTGAGGCCAACGGGGCGAAGCCGTCTAGCACCGACGGACGCAACAGTATGTGCATGACACAAATTTGCATATACTGGGTTTTCAACATATGCAAATTTATCTCAAACCTAGTAATCGTGGATATCCTGAAAACCCAACTGACCGTGGAGTCTCCAGGCCAGGTTTGGGAAGCTGTGGTGTAGCGGAGCCACATCTGCTCTCTTGTAATCCCTCGGAAGCTCCCTGGTCTTTAAGGGCAAGTTGAACGGAGCTGCAAGTGGTGCTGTCGGCACATTCTTGAGCTCATTTAGTATTCTGGTTATACACTATCTAGTCCCATGGCCTTATCCACTCTGGTTTGTGTAAGTACATCAAGTACCTCTTCCTCTATAATTATCAATTCACATTGTATCAATGCCATTTCCCATCTTAGATCCATCGACTTCCCCTTCTGTAAATACAGAGCATAATAACTTTTGTAAGATTTCTGCCTTGTGCTGGTGCACCTATTTGCAAATCCCTCTTTATCACACATGTTTTTTTTTCACCTCTCCCTCTTTTTAGGGATGGGGTCATTTTCTCCTCCAGCTGGGCCTTGGCTTTTCTAACCACATTCACTGCATCACTCTGTTTTTTCCTGATCATTCGGCCCGTACTCCTCCTGAGCTAGTCTGCATTTTTCGAATGCTAACCTCTTTCATTTCTGTTACCTCCTTAGAGAACCATATCAGTCTCGTTCTCCTTTTACCTTTCTTAACCTCCATTTCAGAAAAATGTGCTGCTTCCTTTTATTGGAAACCAAAGTTTCTCCATACCATGCCAGCAGAGCCCTCACTCATCATCTCCTGGAGCAGGGCCGGCCTTAAGAGGCAGCAGCCGTGGCCAGGACCCTGGGCTTTCAAAGGGACCCCAGACACCTCACCTCTTAAAAATGTATTATGGTGTATTGCTGATTATAATGGTCCCTGCCAAAAATAATAATAATAATTTACAGACAGTTTGCTTAGGAAGCACCCATGTGACTGTGGTGCCTCGTCTGCCATTACTCTCTGCTCTGTTTGGTCTATGATTCCAACATGCATACGATATGTGCACCGTACACACTAGTCCGCATTGGTTAGCTCTGGGCTAATATCAGTCGACACTACCACGTCCATGAGTGACTGCGCATGACGTATTTCCGTTCGTTGAGGTCCGATCACGTTTCTTGCAGTTGTGGTTTTTCTCTTTTCTAGAAAGTACATGTCTGATGCCAAGAAAAAGAAACTGAAGGAACATGAGAGATCTGAACAAGCTTATGAAATAAACTTTCTTTTTTTTCCAAACCCAAACCACTGCAGGGCAGGAACAGAGTGGCGAGCAATCTGTGACGATCATGCATATGGACAATAAAGGGATTAATGTGTCATGGGGCTGCAGGCTGGACCGATGCTGGTCTTCCGCCTAGCCAACCCCTTGGGTTCTGGGGGCCAGTGGGACTAGTCTTTTGCTGGGATTGGAACAGATACAGGGCGAGCTGGACTGGAATTTGTGCTGGTCTAAATACGTCTCCATATTGTTGGTTTGTACAGCTAATGTAACGTAAACAGACATCAGTTCCCGTCAGACACGTCAAGTTGACTGCACTAGAAGTCCAAATCAAAGAAAGTGAAACAATTTTGGAGTTTCTAAAGCCAAATTCTTTGCTTATTTATTTTATTTATTTATTTTTGGTTTTTATATACCGATCTTCCTACATTAGATGCAAATCAAACCGGTTTACATAGAACAAGAAGAAACTTGCTAAAAGGCATTACATAAAACAATGAACAATTATGCAACATTAAATAACATTGTCAAGAGAGTCAACTAATTATACAAAATTGAATTAAATGGTAATCAAAGTGAACATTTGATGTCCTTGTGTTGAACTTAGATAGGTTGAGAGTAACTGAAGGATTCTTCCAGGGAACCTGAAAAAAAGAAGGAGACTAAAAACAAAGCAAACCAAAAAAGTGAGAAATAAGCAGAGAGGTGTAGCTAAAGAAGGAGGTAATGCTATGAGCTAACAAGAAGGTTCTGGAAAAGCAAGCTTGAATAACCACGTTTTAAGTTTCTTCTTATGCAGGACACCATGAAGAGCAAACATGTGGAGTGCAAGCACGAGTTTTGAACATAAACAACAGAGCATTTTACTTGCCTCGCAGTAATCACAGCTTAAATCTGTGATGCCACCGCCTCTTCAAACACTGTGATTGCATTTTTTGGACTGTTGCAGCTAATTTTTTTTTTTTGGTTTTGAGGAGGAGGGATTTCTCTGCATCGTCTCAGCGTTGGAAAGTGTTACAAGGACACTGAGAATGTAGTACAGGTGCCAGAAAGGCGTTATGCTACCAACCGACAGGAGAGGTTCATGAAGCGCTGCTTGAAATATGTGATAGCTGAACTGACAGTGCAACAGTATCCAAAGCACGCAGCTTGGCAAGCCATCATCTCACCTACCAACAGGCATCAAATCCTTGACAAAATCAACAATGTGACCAAAATATTCCACAATCCTGCTGTTCATGGTGCAGTGGCAACTAGACTTGAAGCAGCATTGCATGAACTGTTAAACTGCATTTTTGTGAGATGGGCTTTGATGAAGCAACCAGTGAGGCATAGGAAGTAGCGCTCAGAGTTAAAACTTCCTGCACTGTTTTCATCCCGAAGTTGTCAATGATAAAAGCGCCAGTTTGATCACGAGGGTGGCGATGAACTAATAACTAATGAAAAGGAAAGGTTCAAAACTGAATTCTTTTATCATCCGGTTGATGTGGCATCACAAAAACTGGAAGACAGGTAGTCCATGCTTGGAGAATATAATGACATATTTGACTTCTTGAGTGACTTCCATGCACTGAAGCAAACGTCCTTTCATGAGCTCAATAAAAGGTAGATTTTAAAAGGAGTGCGTGCGCACATGGACGCAATGATTTTACAACATGCGCACGTTGGTGTGCGCATGTTGTAAAATGTGATATCCACGCACCAGATTTTAACATCTGCACGCGCATTTGCGGAGTGTGGCACTTTAACATCTGCACGCGCATTTGCGGAGTGTGGCACTTTATGTAAGGGAGGATATAGAGATCCTGCCAGAGACTAAATTCTCAGTAGAATCTATATGGGTAGAAATCCCATGTGTGCTGGGAAGAGTATAGTGATAGGAGTATACTGCCATCCACCTGGACAAAATGGTCAGACAGATGATGAAATTTCAATTACCCCAATATTGACTGGGTAAATGTAACATCAGGACTTGCTAGAGAGATAAAGTTCCTGGATGTAATAAATGACTGCTTCATGGAGCAATTGGTTCAAGAACCAACGAGAGAGGGAGCTAGTTTAGATTTAATTCTTAGTGGAACACAGGATTTGGTGAGCGAGGTAACGGTGGTGGGGCCACTTGGCAACAGTGATCATAACATGATCAAATTTAAACTAATAACTGGAAGGGGGACAAATAAGTAAATCTGCAGCTCTAACACTATTATTCTAACATTATTCTTTATACTGTCAATCTATTGTTGTAATGTTAACCGAAGTGATTAGTAACTTTGTTACCAGAACTTCGGTATATAAAACTGTTAAATAACTAACTAACTAACTAACTAACTAACACTAAACTTTCAAAAGAGAAACTTTGATGAAATGAGGAAAATAGAAAAAAACTGAAAGGTGCAGCTGCAAAGGTTAAAAGTGTTCAACAGGCATGGACTTTGTTTAAAAATCAAACAAACAAACAGAGCTACTCATGTAGCGGGCACGCCGACTGGCTCGCTGATGCAGCATTTAAATATTTAAAAATTTATTTTTTCACACAGCATCCTAGTGGTGAGTGGCACTATTGGGTGGGTATTTCCTTTTTTGGATGAGACACTGTTTATACAAGGCTGTGAAAATCTGTAATAAAAAAAATTCATCCTAACACTTTGCTAGAACAAGTTCAGTATTCACTGAGAGGAAACAGTGCCTCTAACGCCATATTGAGGTAATGGTTCAGTAGTGGATCAGAGGGAAAAATGCCACATAAAACTACCCATGCACACGGAGTCAGTACTGGCTCAGAAGTGTCCCTTAACATGTTGGGGCACCGGGTCAGTAATTGGTCAGAGCGAAGAGTCTTAGAGCAGTGAAATAAACTTAAAAGTGGGAGTTTTTTGCTTGTTTTAAATGATGTATGTTAATTGTAAATCGCTTACCGGTAGGTATCTGTAAGCGATTAATAAATAGAGGCGTTCATGACTGAGATTCTGCATTCCCAATCACATTTAGCTCTGTTATGATGTGATTGTATGAATGGACTTCTAATTCATTTCTCTCTACACTCCGGTGCATGTCGTTTGGCAAAAAACACTAAACCCTCTATCCTATAGAAGACTATGACCGCAGGGGCCCCTGTTAAGCCAGGCTTGGTTTTACCCCTCTGTTAAGGTGATCACCAGCTGACTTCAACTTTTTTCAGCCAGGAATGTTTTTATTCCTACCGCTTTCCAGTGTATGCATAGAACAGCAAGTCTGTTTTCAACGATGGCAGTTTCTGCAAATTATGCGAACATCGGGGCCTTTGCTTTATGCCTTGTTGTAAGATATAGGCTCCAATCCCATAAATGATTTAGATATTTAAAACTCCCCCGAGGCCAGATTAGAGAACTTTAATGAGTTTTACGGCATAGGACGTTGGGACTTCTGTAGCCAGACCAGGGATGTGATCTTGTGAAATCTCGGAACCCGATAAGGCAGGAGTAGCCAACGCACGAGGAAACCGGCAAAAAAAATGTTAATCCTGCAGGAAACAACAAGGAAGCATCAGCACAAGGTCCAGCAGCGGACTAATGAGGAAGGAACTTTTTATTACAACACAAGGAAACCAACCTTCCCATCATGCAATGAAGGCCGCACAGATGTCATTGGCTCATTCTGAGCATGCTCAGAAGATTCTTCTCTACATTCACCGCGTGGGTGGGAGGGAGTCTTGTGAGCATGCTCAAAAGGCTCTTCCCAGGATGCAATGGCTGAGTGGCGGTTGGTTTGCTCCGAGCATGCTCAGGAGACTTCTCCTAGCATCCACTGGGTGGGGGCGGGGCTCTCAGAGGGAAGAGCAGTGACTTTAGTAAATGTTGTGTGGCTGGCAAGTGCTGTCGCTGCCTCTTTTGAGCCACTAATCCCTTTCCCTGACTGGTGGAGTCGCCACGAACCTCTGCTCTGCCTCATTTCCGCTGTCTCGGCTCTGCAGAGACCTTACTGCTCAGTGGGCACTACGTCCCAGGATCTGTGTTAGTTCCTTTCCCCTCGGCTCTGCAGAGACTTCATAACTCCGTGGGTATTAATGCCCAGGTTCTGTGTTATCCTCCCACATCCTCTTCCCATTGGAGATACCGGAGCCCAAGAAGGATGGGTGAGAAGGTGAGCAATTGCTCCCAGTGCTTGTCCATATGTATGGTTTGGCTCTAATGGTAATGTTATGGGGGGGTGGCAAAAGGCCATTCTCCCAGAGCAGTGAGCACTCTTCTGTGTTGTGGTAGAGGTGGGAAAACCGGCTTTAATTCTGTGATACCGGGCTACAATCTATTCAGGAAGGATAGGATAGGAAGGGAGAAGGAATAGTTATCTCTCTATATCTATCTATATATATATAACAGAGTTGCAGGGCTTACAAGGTAAGGGGGAGACACTGTGGATTAGACTAGAAAGTAGGAATGGAACGTAATATACAGACCTCCATCACATCCAAAAGAATTGGATTGAGATTTGATGGAGAATATTCAGCAAATTGCTACAAAAGTGGAACTGCTATTGCAAGGTGATTTCAGTCTGTTGGATGTTAATTTGGACATCCCGGCTTCTTCTAGAAGCAGGGAGAATTGTTCCATCAACTGGTAACAGATCCTACATGGGCAGGTACAATGCTGGATCTGGTGCTTACCAATGAGGACAGTGTTTCTGATGTAGTGGATGATCATCTGGTATCTAGTGATCACTGGATGGTGTGGTTCAATATTGGAGCACAGGAGATGATTCTTTCAAAGCTGAGGGTCCTAGACTTCAAGAAAACTAACTTTGTTAAAGTGGGGAAGTAACTCAAGGAGTTGTTAGCTAGATGGGAAAATCTAGGGAAAGTAGAAGAGCGCACTGTACTGTATCGGCCTGAGTAATAGCAGTGGCTATTCCCTAAGTCAACTTGATTAATAGCAGGTAATGGACTTCTCCAAGAATTTATCCAAACCTTTTTTGAACCCAGCTATACTAACTGCCTTAACCACATCCCCTGACAACAAATTCCAGAGTTTAACTGTGCATTGAGTGAAAAAGAATTCTCTCTAATTTGTTTTAAATGTGCTACATGCTAACTTCATGGAATGCCCCCTAGTCCTTCTATTATCTGAAAGAGTAAATAACTGATTCACATTTACCAATTCTAGACCTCTCATGATTTTAAACTCCTCTATAATATCCCCCCTCCAAACTGAACAGTTCTAACCTCTTTAGTCTTTCCTCATAGGGGAGCTGTTCCATCCCCTTTATCATTTTGGTCGCCCTTCTCTGTACCTTCTCAAAAAGAAAAAAACTGGTATCTAAATTTATACATGTATTATAAAGCCAACCACCTTCAAACTACAAATTTTGTAGGACCCTTACTCCTAGAGTCAGTACAATGTAACAGACTCTTCTTATGGTATCGGGTCACTTTAATTTATTTATATCATTTTTTTGTATTTTATCTTTTAAATAAAACTTGCTGATGACCTTCTAAATATAACGTCTCGTCAATAGCTCTTATTTTAAGCTTTGATAATAGCCACAGTCTCAACTAAATTATATGATAATACTCATCGCAAATGGCGTCTCAAACTCAGTCCCGACACGATCGTGTTTCGGGGGAATCACTCCTTCAGAACTGTGACGTCCAACCAAGTCCATCAATATTCCATTAGTTAGTGACCAACGGCTCTTATTAAATCCATTATTAATTTTGCGGTCTCCATTAGGACTTGCGAGTGACCTGATACCATAAGAAAAGTCTGTTACATTGTACTGACTCTAGGAGTAAGGGTCCTACAAAATTTGTAGTTTGAAGGTGGTTGGCTTTATAATACATGTATAAATTTACATACCAGTTTAACCATATATTGAATATCGTAGGATATATTTTTTCACAGAAAGGTTGGTGGATGCAAGGAATGCCCTCCTGGAAGAGGTGGTAAAGACAAGAATGGTAATGGAATTCAGAAAGGTGTGGGACAAACATAGAGAATCCCCTCTGGTTAGAAAATGGAAATGAACAAGTTGGGTAACTTTACTATTATACCTAATGTTTACCTTTCTGCTCAGGGTAGTCTGCACAGAGTGGCAGTTGCTACTACCCTTTAAAAAAAAAAAAAAAAAACTTGCTGGGTAGACTAGATGGACTATTTTAGTCTTTATCTGCCGTCATTCACTTTCAGGCCAATACAGTAAAAAAAAAAAAATGTGGGAGAGCGGATGCTCTGTGTTGAGTGCTCTCCCGACGCACGCCCAGGCACCTCTCCTGGGCGCGCGGTTCTGTATTTAAATGAGGTGGTATGCTAATAAGGAGGTGCTAGGGACAATAGTGCGTCCCTAAGTGCCTCCTTATTAGTGTAGAGGTGGCTGTCCTCTGGTCTTGGCAACCGATGCTCTATTTTACCAGTGCCGATAAAATTGAGTGTCCTTTTTGCTGACCGGGCAGATTTTTTTTTTACTTTTTGGTTCTGCCGACTTAATATCGCTAGGATATTAAGTCAGAGGGTATACAGAAAAATCAGTATTTTCTGCTCTTCTGTACACTGTACCGGGTTGCTCAGAAATTCTGAGCATAAAATGTGCAGCTTGGCCTCACATTTTACTTTCAGTATCCTGGGGACTAACTAATAGCCTCATCAACATGCATTTGCATGTGATGAGCGCTATTAGTTTTTTGTTTTGTTTTTGGTGGGGGTGGCTGGTCATGTTTGACGCGCTAAGCCCCTTACTGTATAAGAGGTAAAAGACGGGTGTCAAACGCGCAGCCAATTGCAGGTTAAACAGTGCGCTCGGCTGAGCGCGCCTTACTGTATCGGCCTGTTTGTTACTATAAATATCTCTAGGAGGCAGGTCTTTTTCAAAGGAAATGATGCTTTTGAACGAGGGATCATGGAAGAGAGGGTGAAAGGGGGAAGATGCAGGAGTAATCTAAGGAAATATTTCTTAATAGAAAGGGTATTGGACGCATGGAACAGCCTCCCCATGGAGATGGTGTAGACAAGGACTGAATTCACAAAAGCATGGGATAAACAGAGGAGCTTTGAGCGGGTGGTAGGGGTTGTAAAAGCTGAGTCGGTGTGGGTGGGCAGACTAGATAGGCCATATGGTCTCTTTCTGCCATCATTTTACTATGCTGCTTTGTCACCTGAGAGGTGGCTGCTTCTGCTGGGAAATAGATTTGGGGACAGGAAGGTGTGGAAAGGATTCACCCAGTGTGGTACAGTGCCCTATAGAAGACGCGCTAATCCTAACAGTGGCAGGGTTAGAAAAGGAAGCAAAAGAAGTCTGAATATATTGTCCACTGGCAACGAACTCAGGAAATTTGGGAAGGGTCTGGCAAGATAGATGACGTTCTGGTTGGATCTTCAGTGCAAGGCTGAAGAAGCGAGGGAGAGGAAGGTGGGTGGACTGGCTTTCTTGACACCTGGGGCAGTGCCTGTTCTGTGGTAATGGTCTGCAGCTTTTGGGGTGGGGTGGGGGACGGTCCTTGTGAACAGTTCAGATCTAGTTTAAATTAGCTGAGTTTGGATGGAAACGAAGTTGCTCCCCTCCCTGTCTGAGTGAGTGCCGTTCGTGGATTTCTTCTCAAAGGTGGGCAACCCTCTACTGTACCTGAAATGTTGGCAAAGGAGATGCGAAGATCAGACCAGAAACGGAGCTGGTTCACAGAGACGAGCGTCGTAGGCATGAGGCTGGGGTGGCAGGTTTGTATAGGTGGAGGGGTATCTCCTAGAAGCTTGATAAGTAGAGACCGAGTAAGCATTGTAGAGTCAGTAAGACTTTGCAGTTGGAGACTTTCAAATGCACCAGAGGTATAAATAGTGATCCAGATATTCTTCAGTGGAAAGGAGGTTCTAGAAAAAAGATTGTGGCAGTGTGAAGACTGAGGAACACCGTAAGCAAATAGTGTTTCCCAGAAAGGGTGTTGAGGGTCTGGAACAGCCTCCCAGGGGAGGAAGGCAGAGGTAAAAACCAGTATTGGAGCTGAAGAAAGCCTAAGGTAGGCAGGATCTGTGGTAGGCAGTCAGGACCTGGAGGACTTGCTCTGTAATGCGTTTTCTGCCTAAGGGGTTTTCCTACTCCCAGGTTTGAAACGTCAAACTTAGCAGGCCCTTTGCTCTTGGTACCATTTTTCATGGACTACCTTTTTCTTTCTTGGTTCTGCTGCAGCATGTTTTCATGGTTGCAAAGGTACCAGCCCTATACTCCCAGCTTTTGTTTTAAGTCTAGTTGCTGTACGTACCACTGTCCTGGAAAATTTGCAGTGAAATTAGGAACCCTTCTGGAAGATGAGTGTCCTCCGTTGTTGTTTTTCTGCTCAATGTTTCTCTAATACAATATTTGTCGTGCACCCTTCAAAGGTTAAAATAACTTCTTAGCCAGGCGATACTTGCCTTTCATCGTAAAATGGGACAGAACAATATGCTGAGGGCCCAGGAAGGGAGGAGAAGGCTGATGGTTAGCGTTCCAGGGTATAGGAAAAGGTACTGCTAGTCAGCACTGTGAGAGGACAGGAGAAAGCACTGAGAGGCACTGAAGTACCAGTCGGGGGGGGGGGGGGGGGGGCAGGAGAAAATCCTGAAAGCGACAGGCGTAGAAGTTGCTGCAGGGTGAGGGGTTAGTGCTGTGGAAGGACAGGAGCAGAAACAAAGCCAGTGTTTGGGGGGGGGAACGACAGTATAGGGTACTGAGTATATACCAATTGTGGTTTCAGGTCTCGGTGGCGTTCCATGACGTGGCGGCCTGTTTCTCAGAGGAGGAGTGGGAGATGTTGGAGGCGTGGCAGAGAGAGCTTTACAGAGAGGTGATGCAGGAGATCCACGCGGCCCTCCTCTCCCTGGGTAAGGAAAAATGTTACCCCCATGTGCCAGAAGCTCTATAGTGGGCTCCCCCCCCCTCCATGTAAATTCTGGCTCTTTCAGGAAGTTCAATACGGCTGACACGTATGCACGTGAGTTTTGTGCCACCCAAATGTGCTTCCATGGTCTGCGTTTAATATGGAATTGCAGTATTGTAATCCGCGCCGACCACTTGCAGCCAGGAAGCTGCTTTAATGTAAGCTATGAAATAAGTAAGGCAAGCTTGGTAGCTTTGTATAGTCCATGGGGCTCTGCCTCCACTGTGGGGCACTCTGCAAAAGTTCGCCAACAGATGCTCAAGTCCACAAAGCGTTGTTTCCCCCCCCCCCCCCCCCCCCCCCCCGGCAGACTGTGACCCTTTCTCAAAGGGAAAGTAGGAGCATTGGCAGAGATTTGCACGCCCTGTTTTCTGTAGGTACTTTTTCCCCCTTCAGCGCATGCAGATTTGAGCATCGGATCTGTGCGTCTTGGTTTACCTTTCCCTGACTTAACCATTGCCCCCTGATCCTGTCTTCTTTTGCCCAGCTAAAAGCCCTTGGTCCGAGTGCACTTTTAGCTGGGTAAAGGAGGGCAAGTTCTCAAACAGCCAATTTACCTGCCTAAATCGGGATTCACTCTGCTTTTGAAAATTGCCAACTTGTGGATTGGAGCCTCTAATACACGGGTAGGGTTTGTTCACCCGCTAAACAAAGTAAGTTCATGTACCCCTGAGGAAGAAGTTAGACCTTTAGAGGTAACTCTAGACCAGGGGTATTCAAACCACGCCTACAAGCCAGTCGGGTTTTCAGGATATCCCTAGTGAGTTTGCATGCCTTGCCCCTGTGTATGCAGATATCCCTCATGCATATTCATCAGGGATATCCTGAAAACCCCACTGGCTGGGGGGGGTGGCGTAGGACTGGTTTGAGCACCCTCGCTTCAGACTCTGCTCTCATTTGGCATCTCGCCTTTCTTTAACAGCTAAATGTGCCTTTGTAAAGCTGCGTCTAGTACATCGCTTCCGTTATTTGTTGGCTCAAGGAGCTTTTACAGCAGCTGTTCTTTCAATCATTAGCTCCCTTGATGACTGTAATGCCTTTTATGTGAGGTTTTATTGCTGAAGAAATTAATTCACAACTTGCAGCTTGTACAGAATTGGGGGGGGGGGGGGGGAAGATCACGCAGAGAGAGAGAGACCAACTCCGCTCTTGTGTGAGCTTTGCCGGTTACCAGTTGCCTCTACGGCAAAATGTAAGCTCCCAATGGAGCGGCATTTACCACCCTTAGTGAGAAGGTGTGTGCGTTACTACCATTAATTGATTAGCCTTGATGCTTTTGGTGCAACTGCAACATCTCTGCTTCAATGGATGGAGGGAAAAGGGGGAATTGGATTCAGACGACAGCCAACGTTGAGCCCCAGCTTTTACAGCCTGGGGTACTGATACGCAGATGACAGGGGAAAAAGCACAGGACAGCTTCTACAGCCAAGACCAAAGGCAAAGCACGTTCAAGCAGCATTGTCTGATTGTAAATATTACTACCCTTAACATAAGGCTTGGGGGTATCCCACATGGAGCGGCGGTTACTACCTCATGAAATTTGCCGGGCAGGCTGAAGGACCATTTGCTCTCTTTCTGCCGTTGTTACTATGTTTTTCATCAGCCACCTTTGGTGTAGATATGGTGAGTTGCATAAGGTGGTATTACAGGAAAAAAAATGAGTAGGTAAGAACCAATCTTCCTTTCTCTCTCCTCACCTTGATCCTCATTAGCCACTGCAGCCTCCTCTTTCCCCAGGCTGGGGTGACCAACACTGCTCCTCCTGCAGTGTCAGGCCCACTCTGCCCTTGTTTCATTTTCCCTGTGTGGGCCCAATACTGCTGCTCTTCCTGCACCTGATCAGAGGAGGTCCCAAGAAGCACCGAAGGTAGGCGATCTAAAAAAGCCGTTAGGAAAACAAAAGGAATAGATGCCTTGGTCTTTCAATTCTTTATTGACGTGGAGACGAATCTAAAATATTACAGCCCGACTCTGGCCGAGTTTCGCCGTTCTCACAACGGCTGCCTCAGGGGCTTAGATATATATATTTTTTGGACTCAGGGTGGCTGAACAAGCTGTAGGCTTGTATATCAATTATGTCTATGCATATGTAATCCGCAATGGCATTAAATCTTGTCACTTTAAAAGTAAATCATAATCTTGTGAATACGATTCGTCTATTGGCTCCTTGCGCTTCACATCCTGATTATGGTCTCCACTTGTGATGATAAAACCATGCTTTTTTCTTGTTCTCCGCTAGCGGGACCAACACTGCTACTGGTCTTTCTCCTGCCACACTGTCCCAATACTCCTCCTCCTTTGGAGCTGCGCTGCTCTAGCCACTTGGGCTGCAGCAGGATACCCAGAGTTTATGGATGTTGACCTGGAGACCCAGCAGTTCGTTCAGAATTCGAGTCCCCAGGTATTGCTAGGACCATCAGAATTGTATGGAGAGGGAAGAGGCCAAGGTTGAGTCTTGAGAAATTGATGAGATGTGGGGGATTTGAGTTCCCTAATCTACGATAGTGTCCTATAGCACGTCAAATGTGCTTTGTCTGGGAATGGGTCTCTGGTTATGATGAGTCATGTCTTGTATGGGTTACTCCTTTTGTTCAGCCGCTGCTTGGCCTGTTGGAGTTAGAGACAGCGTTTCTTCAAGGACGGCTTTGTTGGCTTGGAGACATTTTCACAAGGGATGGGGTTTGGACCCTAATTCCTCTTGTATTTTGCCCGTTTGTGGCGTTAGTGCATTTGTACCAGGCAGAGATAATCGGGTGTTCTTGGATTGGATTACATAGCCCGAGGGCATCAGGTGCCTTTAGGGCTCAGGCTACCTCCTGGGCAGAGGGTCAGTTACTGTTGCCTCAGGAGATCTGTAGGGCGGCGGTGTGGTCGTCTACTCACACTTTTAACGTTAAAGCTTCGCATGAACCGTCTTTTGGGGAGAGTGTGCTTCGTGCGGGTCTTTCGGGTTCCCGCCC
The DNA here is from genome assembly GCF_901001135.1 of Rhinatrema bivittatum. Classification (NCBI taxonomy): domain Eukaryota; kingdom Metazoa; phylum Chordata; class Amphibia; order Gymnophiona; family Rhinatrematidae; genus Rhinatrema; species Rhinatrema bivittatum. The sequence continues at coordinate 27,508,064 of NC_042633.1, read as the reverse complement.
AGTGTAGGGTGGCTTGGGTACATCCCACTTTTCTGGACTGATCTGGGTATGTTCAGGAAAGGAAAATAGGTTCTTACCTGCTAATTTTCGTTCCTGTAATACCACAGATCAGTCCAGAGGCCTGTCCCTTTCTCTAGATACTGAAAGACTGCATTGCCTTACGATTTGCTGGTTTTTTAATTACGGAGTTCCGTGTTGAGAGTAACTTGATGGAGCAGTTTCTGAGTCTGTTTGAGGCCGCAGGTTGTCGGTTTTTTTTTTTTGGTTTTTTTTTTGGGTTTCAACCTCGGCCGCTAGTTAGTTCTGTTAGCATGGGCTTGGGTACAGGTCAATACTGTGAGTGACTGCAGGGGGCCCTCTCGCTATGTAGCAGTGCCCAAAGTTCTAATTGCTCTATGACTCCACCTGCTGGTGGGAATGCACAACCCCAGTGGTCTGGACTGATCTGTAGTATTACAGGAACGAAAATTAGCAGGTAAGAACCAATTTTCATCTCCTTCACAGGACACAGCTGTAGGTGCCGGCAGCATAGTTGCTGATTCATGCCATGCTGCAATGCCAACACTGAAGCAGGGGCTGGCACTGCAGTACTGGGCACACATGTGCCACTGTCAGCAAGGTGGAGCACTGCTGCATGGGTGCAAGGCACTGTAGTCACCATACTGAGGTTGTGCAGAGATGCCACTGTCACTCGCTGCTCTCTGCTGTTACCTTGTGTCAGGAGGCATCACGAGCTGGTGCATCAAGATGTCTCTGGCCCTTCTGTCAAAAATGAGCTCCAAGGCCACCTATTTGGGGTGAGCACCAGGCATGTGTTGAGACCTGGCCTCACCTTGATTTACTTCCCCCATGGGGAGGGGACAGCCTCCATAGTCTCCCTTCCATTTTTTTTCCTTTTTCTCTCATTTTACTTGGGTGTGCTCCCTGAGCCGCACCCTTTTAAACTCTTCAGCACTGCGTTGCCTCCAAACGTCTTGGCAGGCCACACGCACAAACTTCCTTTTCTTCTCTCCCCTGGAGACTTGAGTTTCTCTCTGTGCTCAGCTTAGGGAGAAATCCCCAACTGACACCATATGTGGCACGGTAAATGAGCAGTCAAGGCTTCTTTCAGTGGCTTTATTTACAGCAGATCTGCTTACCTTCACAGATATAATCACCGTTCAGGCTTCACTTTAGGTCAGCAATGCTGCACAGTAGCTGCCTTTTCTTGGAGACCTGGGCCCGGTCTCCCGATGCCATTAACCTCCCCAGCTGGGTCCCACCCACAGAGCTCTCTTCCTCTGTGGGGATTTAAGGTGGCTCAGGCATCTAGCCTGGTCCCATACAGGGTGGTTTAGAAATGCTAATAAAGATAGTTAACTTCTCCTATGGGTTTTTTTTGTTTTGTTTTTTTTTTTTTAATGCATACAAGTTACAACATGAACATGTACAAATTATATGTATAAACTGTGTCTGCTATTCATGGTATCACATGAAACAGGAGCATATAGTATAAATAATGTGTTGAAATATCTGCAAGCAACATATGTCCTGAGCTAAAAGTTGAACTTCTGCATTTTGTATCTGATTTTTCGTTGTCCTCGTAGGTAGGCCTGTGAGTGCTGGGTGTGCAACATGTAGAAGTTTTACCAGATCACTACCAAATTCTATATGGGGTTCATTTTTTTTTTTGTGCTATCAGTCTGTGTTTCCAGCAAGAGCCTGCTGTACCAGTAGCAGCCGCAGGGTGCTAACACAGTGGATTAATCAGAACCTGCAATCCCAGCAGCATTCACAAGGTTTAAGCTGCTTTTTCGGTGGGCTTGAGGGGTTGATAATCTACTGAAGCCTCCCTCAGTCACACATTCTGAATATTGGATGCCACAGGCCATCTTTGAATCATTAGTATTTGAGACTGCATCCACAGTCAAGTTCTGGTAGTCCTATTGGTCTGGGTGTAAACAGGATCCTTTCTAGGCCTATCATTGGTGACATGCTGGTGAGGAGTGAGCTTCCAAGCGTATTAACTGCTCATCTGCTGCCTTTGTTGCCGACTGCAGGTCACACCATCGCCAACCCTTCCATTTTACTGAAGATTGAACGAAGGGTGCCATGTGGGAGGGATGCTGGAGACTTGGAAGGGCACGTGAGCCAACGTAAGGAAATACTTGTTAAACCCCCATCAGACAGCTGGGCGGGGGGAGTTTTTGGGCATCCTGAAGGTAGAGGGGATTTTGTGCGCCCTAGCACCTGGTCAGATATCAAGGGTATCTGCAGAACACAACTTGAATGAGCCAAAACATTCGGATACCACTGAGAAATACAGGTTCCCCGTACGTACCCGGATCAGTCCAGACAGTGGGTTGAGCCTCCTGTCCAGCAGATGGAGAGAGAGGAAAAAACTAAAAGGGTATCCTGTATCAGGACAGTGCGCATCCCTTCAGTATTTCTCTATCTCCAGCAGAAGCAGTTGGTAGACCATGTGGCTCCCCTCTAGACAGCTAGATTGTTTGTTAAAGTCTACTTTCTCCCTCTTTCTGTCTTATTTGGATCAAGCAAGTACTTAATTTCTATTTGAAGTTTAAAAAAAAAAAGAGATCTTAAACTTTTCATTTTTGGTAGGGAGCAACAGTGTTTGCCCCTTGCTCTTACTGGGTGCCTAGGGGGGCTTTGCCCCTTGAGTTTCTCAGCCTAGCACCCTACCTGGTGACCTGCCTGGCTAGGGGTGAAACTGGTGGTCCAGTCCCTTCCCCGCGGAGACCCAGAGACAAAGCATACCTCAGGTCTGCTGCAGAGAAATTCATTCTTCTGCTTCTGCAATCTTACCAACAAGTTTGAGAAAAAAAAAAAAAACTTTGTGGGAAGGAGTGGGTAGTTGAACCTTTTCTTCCCTGCTCTCAGCCAGGCACCGGCGATTCTTGCCATCTCACATGTGGCAGATCTGCCTCTCACTCTATGCCTCGATCGGCTTTTTGCTTAGTGTGTGGAGAGCCTGTTCTCTGTGTCTGAACGGAGGGGAAGGCTCCTCTGCGCCGGAGAGATCAGCTGGTCATTCCTGGCCTGGCAGACGCGCTGCAAGGACGGCCCCGTTCCTCCAAACTGCGGGAACAGTGGCCATTTTGGCTCCAAACCTCGCTGAGGGTTCTGAGCCTGATGGGGGAAGGGACCCGATTTTTTTTTTTTTTTTTTTCCTCACTACACCACCCCCTCTCCGGCCCCCTCTGATCCGCCTGCTTCGGTTCCGGAACCTGACCCGGATGCAGATGTCCTTTGGGCTTAGATCCCCCTCAGGAGGGCAACGCAACTGCTGCAGCTTCTAGCAACGTTGACCCAGTCCTCGCCGGCCTGAGGGCACCCCTTGCACCTTTCCTTTCTATCTGATGCTAATGCAGTTACTGCTCCGGGAACGGGAGACACCGGAAGCCGGTTTGCGCGTGGGCAGAGCCATGGACAAGCTGTATCCGCTTCCAGACCCGTGTCTGGATATGCTCCAGGTCTCCAAGGTAGACGCCTCGGTCTCCACTGTCACGAAGCGCACTACTATCCCAGTCGTGGGGGCGACTGCATTGAAAGATCTTAAGGATCGCAAATTGGAGGTCTACCTCAAAAGGATTTTTGAGGTCTTGCACTCGGGGTCCGGCTGACTATCTGTAGCAGTCTCATGCAGCGGGCAAGCCTTAGGTGAACTCAACAACTCCTCAGCACCCAGGATCTCCCGTCTGCAGAGGCTGAGCAGGCAGAGCGGCTGGAAGGTGCCATTGCGTATGGGGCGGATGCCCTCTACGAACTTCTCAGGGTGCAGGCCAGGGCTATATTTTCAGCAGTGTCCGCTAGACGTCTCCTCTGGCTTCGTAATTGGGCAGCAGACTCCTCTTCTAAATTACAGTTGGACACTCTCCCATTCAAGGGTAAGTTGCTCTTCGGGGAGGACCTGGAGCAGCTTATTTAATCTCTTGGAGACAATAAAGTGCATAAGCTGCTGGAGGACCGCCCTCAGCAATCCAAATCCTTTTTTAATTAGCGCTCTCGGTTCAGGGGTAAGCGCAGGTACAACAGGCCGAGAGGTGCTGCCCAAAGACCCACCTCCACTAGATCCCAGTCTTGGTCTCATTCCTTTCGTGGCCGACGGCTGTTCCGGGATACGAACCCTTCAGGTTCCACCTCAAAGTCCTCCCAATGAAATGCGGCCGGCCCATTCCTCTGCTCCCGCCTTAGGTGGACGTCTGCAGCCCATTCCTCGAGAAAAAGAGACAATCATGTCAGATCAGTGGGTCCTCGATGTGATCGCCAATGGCTACGCATTTAGACTTTGCTCGGGAACTCCCCGACCGCTTTGGTGTGCCAGACTCTGGACAGGCTACAGGAGATCGGTGCCATAGTCCCTATATCCCTGGAGGAACAGGGATCCGGCTAGTATTCCATCTACTTCGTCGTGTCCAAAAAGGATGGCTTCTTCCAACCGATCCTGGACCTCAAGCGGATCAACTGAGCTCTCTGGATGCCCCATTTTCAGATGGAGACCCTGAGAGCGGTCATAGCAGCGGTTCGCTAAGGCGAATTTCTGGCCTCTCTCGACTTTACAGAGGCTTACCTGCATATCCCAATCCGCCATGACCATCAGAAGTATCTCCGCTTTGCCATTCTGGGACACCACTTCCAGTTCCGGGCACTTCTGGTTGGCCTGGCCACCGCGCCGCGTACGTTCACCAGTGTCATGATAGGTGACGGCCTCCCTTCGTCGGGAGGGAGTCCTGGTCCACCCTTACCTGGATGACTGGCTTATCTGGGCCAAGTCGGAGAACCTGTGCACTGCAGCGGTCGACAGGGTGGACTTTTCTCTCCTCCCTCAGGTGGATTGTCAAATTTTCCAAGAGTCACCTCAAGCCCTCCCAGGTCCTGGAATTTCTAGGACCCCGTTTCGACACCCGCGTGGGCAAAGTCCTATTCCCCGAGCACCGGGCGCTCAAGCTCATGAACCAGGTACAACATCTGTTATCTCTTTCGGTATCCATGTCCTGGGACTATCTCCAAGACCTGGGCTCCATGGCTTCCACCATAGATTTGGTTCCTTGGGCTTTTGCGCATATGCATCCTCTACAGAAAGCATTGCTGTCCCGCTGGAAGCCGGTTTCGGAGGAGTTTCAAACACCCCTACCGCTCTCTGAGTCTACCATTGCCAGCATGCAGTGGTTGCTTTCACTCGCCCACCTCTTGAAAGGAATGCCTTTGGAGACACCCCAGTGGATCGTTATGACGACAGATGCCAGCCTCTCTGCCTGGGGAGCGATGTGTCAGCACCAATCTACACAAGGACTGTGGTCTCCTGTGCAATCCCGATGGCATGTCAATCGTCTGGAAGCCCGAGCTGTCAGTCTGGCACTCAGGATGTTCCTGCCCTTGCTCCGTCACAAAGCCGTGCGGGTCCTCTCAGACAATGCCACCACAGTAGCTTACATCAATCGCCAGGGTGGCACCAGGAGTCGTCTGGGTCTGGAGGCCAGCAAGCTGCTGTCCTGGGCGGAGAGACACCTGAGTCGTCTGGCAGCTTCCCACATTGCGGGGAAGGAGAATGTGCAAGTGGACTTCCTCAGCCGACAACACCTAGACCCCGGAGAGTGGGAGTTGTCTGACACGCTGGTGAATCTTCTGGTGCGCAAGTGGGGAGTTCCTCACCTCGACCTGATGGCTACCCTGAATGAACAATGCAAAGGCTCCCAGATTCTTCAGCCGCAGACTGGAGCACTGCTCGGAAGGGGTGGATGTCCTGGTTCTTCCCTGACCTCACTACGTTCTTCTCTACGTGTTCCCACCTTGGCCTCTGGTGGGAAAGGTACTCAGAAGGATAGAACTCCACAAGGGGCCGGTCATTCTCATAGTGCCGGAATGGCCTCAGAGACCTTGGTTCGTGGACCTGGTGACCCTCGCAACAGATGGGCTTCTTCGCCTCTGTCACCTTCCAAACCTGCTCTGCCAAGGACCAGTATTTTTCGATCAGGCGGATCGCTTTTGTCTAGCGGCCTGGCTTTTGAGCGGCGGCACCTGAGAAAGAAAGGGTATAAGGAGGAAGTTATTTCCACTCTCTTGGGGGCACGGAAGACATCTACCACTCTCGCTTACGTCCGGGTATGGAGAGTGTTTGAGACTGCATGTGCTGAGGCCGGAGTCAAGGCGCACAATGCTCCGGTGTCTCAGGTCCTTTCCTTCCTGCAGTCTGGTCTTTCCAAAGGTTTGTCTTTCAGTTCTCTTTGGGTGCAGGTTTCGGCACTCTGTTCCCTCCTTGGGCGTATCGATGGTTACGCGGTGGCGACCCATCCGGATGTCATTCGCTTCCTTAAAGGGGCCAAACATTTAAACCCACCTGTCCGGCCTACTTGTCTGTCCTGGAGCCTCAATTTGGTGCTTCAAGCCCTTTGCAAGGCGCCTTTCGAACCCCTCCGGCGGGCCACGCTTAAAGACCTCACTCTTAAGACAGTATTTTTGGTCTCTGTGCTCGGCCAGGAGAGTGTCTGATCTCCAAGCCTTGTCTTGTTAGGAGCCCTTTCTCCGTTTTTCTGACTCGGGTGTTTCCCTCAAAACTGTGCCCTCCTTTCTTCCAAAGGTCGTGTCGTCTTCTTACGTCAATCAGTCAGTGGAGCTTCCTGCCTTTTCTCCTGAATATATTGCTCGCACGCCTGGCGGTGACCTCTGGCGCCTTGATGTAAAGAGAGTCCTACTCCAATACTTACAGGTTACTAACAAATTTCGCATCTCTGATCATCTTTGTCCTATGGAGCGGCCCTAATAGAGGTAACAAGGCCTCTAAGGCTACCATTCCTCGCTGGCTAAAGGAGGCCATTGCGTTGGCTTATATCTGTCATGGCCGTCTGTTCCGGAGAGGCCCATTCTTTGCGTGCACAATCTCTACTTCTTGGGTGGAGAGTCATTCGGTCTCTCCTCGGGGGAAATCTGCAGGGCGGCTACTTGGAAGTCTCTGCATACTTTTGCTCGTGATTATCGCCTCAACGTCCAGGTGCCAGTGTTTGGCTCCTTCGGCAGGCAGGTGCTTCGAGCGGGTTTGTCTCGATCCTACCCTCTTTAGGGAAGCTTTGGTACATCCCGCTGTCTGGCCTGATCCGGGTACGTGCAGGGAAAGGAAAATTGGTTCGTTCCTGTAGTACAACGGATCAGTCCAGACTCCTGCCCAGACTGGTTTCTTTTTGCTTCGGTCGCTCAAAGGTTTTTTCCTTTTTTTGTTTGGTTCTTCACAGCGTTTTGGCTCCAGTTACTTCCTATCAGAAGTTCAAGGCACCGGAAGTCTTTCTCAACTGGATATCTATGTAAGAGCAGTTCTTTTACATGTTGGTTGTTACTTGCTTGATCTTTTACTGGTTAACTTTACCTTTTCTTGCTTTGTTAACGTTTATACTGAAGAGATGTAGGGTGAGCACTGTCCTGATACAGGATATCCTTTTAGTTTTTTTCTTTATCTCCATCTGCTGGACAGGAGGCTCAACCCACTGTCTGGACTGATCAGTGGTACTACAGGAACGAAAATTAGCAGGTAAGAACCAATTTTCCTTTGGAAAGCAAGTGATAGGCAATACTTTGACTGACTGTTTCTGGCTAGTTTTGAAAACTGTTCTTTTTATCAGGTTAGTACAAAAAAGGGTCTGAGGAATTACATCAAGCAGAAAGCCAGGCCAGAGTCCTTCAAGCCAGGCTGCAACCAACAAGCCTGTGGGAATGTTGATGTGCATTACAAATTGGGGTGGAACATAAGAAATTGCCATGCTGGGTCAGACCAAGGGTCCATCAAGCCCAGCATCCTGTTTCCAACAGAGGCCAAACCAGGCCACAAGAACCTGGCAATTACCCAAACACCTAGAAGATCCCATGCTACTGATGCAATTAATAGCAGTGGCTATTCCCTAAGTAAACTTGATTAATAGCCATTAATGGACTTCTCTTCCAAGAACTTATCCAAACCTTTTTTGAACCCAGCTACACTAACTGCACTAACCTGAGGCCTGAGCAGGATCTTTGCATACAGGGAGCATCTTTAAGTTACACCTAGAATATAGAGAGCATTTCTGGACCCGTACCTTGGAAGCAATATTAAAAGCACAGGAGAAGGGCATATGGGGGGGGGGATAAAAAAAAGGTTTGAGGAGACCATACCCACACACATCATCATGCTTATTCTTACTGATCTTGTCATTCTGATCAGTGCCTGCATTTTTTACTCTGATTTTCAATGGAAAGACCTTGATTGTAGGTGTGCAGCCTGGTGACGTTTTTGTGCGTGCGCAGGCTAGTAGTCTGTGTTTCTGGGGAGAGCCTGCAGTAGCAGATCCGAAGCTACAAGGCCAGTGGCACCCACGAGCCCGTATCAACAGATTAACTGGAAGCTGCAATAGCAGCAGCCACAAGGTGTCAGGATTACCACTTATTTTCGCTTTCCCTGTTGTTTTCAGCTGGGTGTTTTGCTAGTCCGTATTAAAGGGTTGTACAAAAATCTTTTAGGAATACCCATTTGTCCTCAGTGGAAGTGGGATGAGTTTGGAAGCCTTTAAGGATCTGATTTACTAAGGCTCTTTTCCCATTTGGGGGTACATTTTCAAAGACCTAGGTAAAGTCAGCCATATGCAGGTAAGAAGATTCTCAGCCACCTGAAAGTATGCATGTTCTTTCATAATACTCACAAGCTTGTGGCATAAAAGAGGCAGCATGGAGCAGGGATGACATGGGTGTTTTTTGGTCCAGTGGCTCCTTGTCTCTCCTTTCTTCTTTCTTTTTTTTTTCTTTGCATTTTTATTAGGCAGTAATCATGTTATCAACAGTAACATAACACAGGCTTACAAATCGCAAGAAAACTGGACAATCGTCCCATCCTTTGTACATAGAAATAAAGACAAGCATCCCAATAAACTACAGTGGGTCTGAATTTGAATATGCCACAATTAAGAGTCAGCATTGTTCAGTCTACGAGGCGTCTTCTGGGCTTACACCTCCACTCGCCTCCATTTCTGATCCGGAGTCCACACTCGCTGAAAGCTAGGCAGACGCTGCCGGTTTTGTGCAGTCCTCTTGCATGCACAGAGTCTGTTAGGAGCCTTGCTGAAAATCTGGTGAGATGGGAAGGCATTATCGCGTGGGGAGTAAATCCAGAGGGATTTTTCTGTGAGCACATTAAGAGGACCTGAATTGGTAGGAAGATCTGTGGATGATCCAATGAAGAGTAGGTGCTGATTCTTGTGACCCTGAAAATGGTCCCTCCTGTTGGGGAGATGAGAGGCCAAATGACCTTTTCCCTGCCAAAGACGTCTGATGGAAGTCAGAGCACAGCATTGCCTTTCATGTTGGCACCAGATCTATGGGGCTCGTATCGGGGGTGGAAATGCTTACCAGGAAGAGTTGGGTTTTTTTTTATATCATGTCATTTTTCTCTCTTAATTGTAGAGGATCCTTGGGCCGGACCAGACATCCTGCTGAGGATTCAGCATCAGCTGCACCTGGAGCCATGTGTCCCTGATCGTAGCCACGTCTATGGGAAAGACAGTCCAGATACGTCCAACGTCAGTGAGTGAGCAGAAACATTGCAGAAAAGACCGTAGATAAATAAGAAATGATTAGAAGCCAGTGATATAATTTAGGGTTTTGCTCTCCCTTAGTCCCCTCTTTTTCCAAGGAAGGTTAGATATGGCTAAGGCAGGGCAGGAGCTCAGGGTAGCATTTTGGTGGCCCAGCCCTTGTGTCACTCTGAGCAGAGACAGCGGGCAGGGAAATACTGCTGTGGAACTCTACACGGTGGGACGTGTCACTGGACCACCTAACACGAAAAGCAACCTGAGGACTTAGAGGGTAGCCAGTGTAATGCCGATTTATAAAAAGGGCTCCAAGGGTCACCTCAGTAACTACAGACTGGTGAGCCTGACATCAGTGCTGGGTAAAATGTATTTATTTAGATTTTTATAAAATGGTGGAAGAGGATTATGGCAGTTTAATGAAGGAGAGCCAGCATGGATTTAGCAAAGGGAAATTGTGCTTTGCTAGCCCCCTCTCTTAACCTCTGCCCTTATCCCCAGCTCCTCTCACCTCCACAGTCAGCCATTTTTATATCCCCCAACTGATGCTAAGCCATTCCCCATCTCTTCTCTGACCTCCCAGCCTCCTCTCCTCCCCTCCAAGTTTTTTCACATCCCCGCAGCTGATTCCCCCCCCCCCCCACCCCTTCTTACATCCTCCAGTGAGTCTTCTTCAACTCCCCCCTCTCACCTTCCAAAGCCAATCCTTGCCCTTCTGCATCTTATCCCTCCATGTAAACAGCCCCTTCTCTAAACATTCCCCTGGCAACATTGTCTTTTGGGCCCTGGTCCAAAGGTGAATGACAACTGATGAGAAGAGGGGGCAGGCTGATGACAGGAGCACCATTTTTCTCTTGGGTAGGTTCAGTGGTGGATGAGGAGAGAGAAGCTGTTGCAATCTCTACCAGCTCGTGCACACTCATCCCTCCTCTTTTTCTCATGGCTGGTCCTAAGCCCGACTGAGATCCGCAGGAGGTGGCAGCATAAGTAGTGAAAGTCAGCATGGTGCCTGTAGCCAGTAGAAGCTCACAGGCCCTACAGCAGCCCTGATCCCTCCTCACGCAGGGCTTCCTGTTACCAAAGAAATTCATGGGAAGATAGTGCCTTCAGGTACTGTGAGCGCAAACCTACTCACAGGCCCCATACAGATTTCCACTACTAAGGCTGGTGCCTGAAGAGTGCTGCTATTTGAGGCACTTGTGACCTCGGCTGAAAGATTTGTGACCCTCCCCACCCCCATAATTTGGGAAGCCCTGCTATTATAGCATAGGGATAACAGAAATATAGTCCAAGGTCTAGTCCAGGTCAGTTAATCCAGTAATATCATTCTCCATACTCAACACAGTTAAGACAACCTTCACAAGACTTTCACTTTAGTCTTCTACTTATAGGAACAGGCACCCAGTTATATGGGTATGTGCACTCGTGGGACTCTTTGGGTCCAAAGGCTTAGCCATCTAGCCGTCAAGTTGCCAGAGCTCTGTGGTGTTGCTAGCAGTTCCCCTTTGAACCACAGATGACCAAGCTGGATCTTCAAGGGCAGAGCGTGTACCCAGCTCATAGCTATCTGAACTTGCCTCTGCTTAAGCAACTCTGTGGCTCTATATTTTATTTATTTATTTTTAGTTTCCTGGCGTGTAGCCAGATGGACTCAGGACAAATGGGATAGTATCCGCGTGCTAGCAGTTGGAGACGGATCTGACGTCAGCACAGGGGCGTGTATATATCCCCACAGGAAGCGCAGCTGTTCAGTAATTTCCGTCTCCAAAGCAGTTTGGAGTGCCTGCACGCTGGTTCAGCGTGCTTTCCAAGACTACTTTCATTTTTGTTTTCTTCTCTTCTAGATTCTACTTTACCTTTCTTCAACACCTTTTTGAGCCCCGCGCTCCTCAGGGGCCGTTCTGGCCGTGCCCCCCAGTTGAGCTTCCTGGGGTGACTCCCGTGGTCCCCCGGAGGTGTAAGTCCTCGGTTCAGCCGAGGCCCTCGCTCCCGGCGTGGACGAGGTAGCGGGTGCAGTGCCTCAACCGCGGCGGTGAAAGGTATCGGCCCTTTCCCCTCGCAGCCGGAGACCGCCTGTGATCCTGCCCGGCAGCGCTGCAGATTTGGTACGGCGTACGTCTCTTCACCCAGGTCTCCGCTATCTAGAGGACCGGCGGCGTGGCAAGCTGTGGAGGACGCCATTTGTGGCCTTACTCAGGTATTCCGCGCCTGTAATGGGCGCGGCTTTTATTTTATTTTTTTTCTCCTCTCCTCCTTGTTCTTGCTTCTTGGCTACCACTGTGAGTATGTGCCGCATATTGCTGCTGTATGCCTATTGACTGCCCTTAGGTGTATATTGCTACCTGCTTCGTATTGTGCGGCTGTTTTTTCAGCGCCTATTGCTGTCGCATACTCTTGCTATTGGGCGCCTGTTCCTACTCAGCGCCTATTGCTGCCGCTTCCTATTGCTATTGTGCGCTTGTTTTGCTCAGCGCCTATTGCTGCCGCTTCCTATTGCTATTGTGCGCTTGTTTTGCTCAGCGCCTATTGCTGCCGCTTGCCTTTGCTATTGTGCGCTTGCTCTAATCAGCGCCTATTGCTGCCGCATCCTATTGCTATTGTGCGCCTGTTCTAGCCTGCGCCTATTGCTGCCGCATAGGAAGCGCACGCTTGCTATATTCTGCTCATGGATCAGCTCGCAGCTGCGGCCGCAGCTGCGCCGCCACTTGCCCTAGACGTTTCAGCTCTGGGCCTCTGCTCCGCGTGCCACCTTCGTGCCACGCGCGGTACTGACCCCGACTCCCTGTGTACCCAATGTGCGGCGGCCGGGGGACCCTCCGGCCAGGACCAATCTCAGCCGCAGTTTTTTGATAGTTCACCTGCGGCTACCCCGGATTTGGGAGGCGGTCTCGACCGCTCGGGAATCCCGGGGGATCTGGTACCCCGGCGTTTTGAGGCGGCTTCCATTTCCTGGGTGGATCTTTTTCAGGGAATTCATGCCTTTGTCCAGATGCAGACGGCTTCGCGTCCTGCCCCTACGGTCCTTGCTGCGCCTGTTCTTCCGGCGGTTGCTGCGGTTCCTGCGGGGGCGGCGTCTCCGGCGCATACTGCGGCTGCCGCCATGATGGCAGCCTCTAGGGATCCGGTTCCGGGACCCTCGCAGCCTTCTCGGGAGCGGAACCTCCCGCTATTGGACAGTCCCGATCACTCGGACCTGGAGGTTTCACCGGACGAGTCCGAACTCCCGGAGGAAGGGGACCTCCCCCCGGGGATTGCGCCATACCGGACTATGCGGCGCTTTTTCCCTAAGGAGGACCTCTCGGACCTCGTGTCTCAGTGTCTGGCGGAGTTGGAGATCACTGGACCCAGTGCTTCGATTCCTTCTGCGCAGAACCCCCTGCTGGAAGGTCTTCGTCCTACAGCCCGCCATTTTCCTTTCTTGCAGGCAGCTCAGCAACTCATTGATTTGGAATGGGCAGCACCGGCGGCCTCCTTTCAAGGGGGCCGGGCCCTGAAAGGCATGTACCCATTGGCACCGGCTCTCCAGGACCTCCTGGCATGCCCTCAGGTGGACGCCTTAATTAGCGCTGTGGTCAAGCGCACTACCATTCCTGTGGAAGGGGGTTTGGCCCTCAGGGAGCCCCAGGACAGGCGGATGGACGCCATTCTGAAGCAAAATTTTGAGGTGGCAGCTCTTTCTTTGAGGATTGCGGCCTGTTGCACGGTGGTCACTCGTGCCTGCTTGTCTCAGGTCCGGAACAACGCTCCGGCGGCTGACATGGAGCCCGCTCTTTCCTTCCTCACCGATGCCGCATCGGATTTGGTTCGAACCACGGCTAAGGGGATCTCGTCTTCCGTGGCCGCCAGGAGACACCTATGGATCCAGCCATGGTCCGCTGATGCCCCTTCCAAGTCTCGCCTCACCAAATTGCCTTTTCAGGGCTCGTTTCTGTTTGGCAGTGACCTTGATAAGCTAGTTGCTTCCTGGGGTGCCTCTCCTGTGCCTCGCCTACCAGAAGACCGGTCCAGGAGGGGACAGCGCTCCGGTCCCCGGCCCTCCAGGGGCAGGGGTTCACAGCGATTTGTTCCATATAGAGGGCGCTACCAGACGCCGCGTCCTCCGGCCAGGAATCAGTCCTTTCGGTCCAGGCTGCGCAGACGGGGGAACGGGCCGGGCGGGGGTCCCGGTCGCATCCCACAATGAGAATTTGCCGATTCATCTGGGGGACGAAGCCATAGGGGGCAGGTTGACCCTCTTCTACCCCAGATGGGTCGAGATCACGTCGGACCAGTGGGTCCTCGCAGTTATCCGAGAGGGGTATTATCTGGACTTTCATCATCTTCCTCCGGACAAGTTTGTGGAGTCTTCATGTTCCCCGCTCAAGAAGGCAGCATTGGCGGCCACCCTGACGAGGCTCCTGACCTTGAACGCCATCCTCCCAGTGCCTGCCTGGGAAGTGAATTCTGGACACTATTCCATTTATTTCATAGTACCCAAGAAAGGGGGCACTTTTCGGCCTGTGCTGGACCTCAAATCCCTCAATCGGTACTTACGGGTGCCGAGGTTTCGCATGGAAACTCTGCGCTCCGTCAAAGCCGCAGTCCAGCCCGGAGAGTTCCTCACGGCATTAGACCTGTCCGAAGCCTATCTTCATATTCCGATACATCCGGATCATCAGCGCTTCCTCCGCTTCAAGGTTCTGGACCGCCACTTCCAGTTTCGAGCTCTCCCCTTCGGGTTGGCCACCTCCCCGAGGACATTCACCAAGGTGATCGTGGTTGTGGCGGCGGCACTCAGGCGGGACGGGATCTTGGTCCATCCCTACCTAGACGACTGGTTGATCAGGGCGAAGTCCCGAGCGGAGAGCCTGCGGACAACCGACAGGGTGATCGCCCTTCTGGAAAGCTTGGGCTGGGTCATCAACCTCAGCAAGAGCTGCCTACAGCCTTCCCAGTCCATAGAATATCTGGGGGTAAGGTTCGACACTCGGGCGGACACGGTCAGTCTTACGTCCAAGAGACAGTTGAAACTTCGGCAGCGTATCCAGTATCTGTTGGGAACCAGTCGGCCGTTAGCTTGGGATTATCTGCAAGTTCTGGGTCTCATGGCCTCCACTCTGGACGTGGTGCCTTGGGCACGAGCCCATATGAGACCACTACAGCATTCCCTGCTCTCTCGCTGGAGCCCCCATCACCGAGCCTATTCCACGCGCCTCCCTCTGCCGGTCCATGTTCGGACCCAGCTGCGGTGGTGGTTGCGGTCCGACCACCTGAGCAGGGGGTCGCGGATGTCCTCGCCCACGTGGATCTTGCTCACCACGGATGCCAGCCTCAGCGGCTGGGGAGCACATTGCGAAGAACTCACTGCGCAAGGGCGTTGGAACAGGGAGGAGTCCACATGGAACATCAATCGCCTGGAAGCCCGGGCAGTCAGACTGGCCTGCCTTCGTTTCGCTCCGCGGCTGCGGCACAGAGCTGTCAGGGTGATGTCCGACAACGCCACTACGGTGGCCTACATCAACCGTCAGGGCGGAACCAGAAGCCGACAGGTATCTCTGGAAATCGCCCCACTCATGGTTTGGGCAGAGGCGAATCTGCGGGACATCTCCGCCGTCCACATTGCCGGGAAGGACAATACCACAGCAGACTTCCTCAGCAGGGGACGCCTGAATCCAGGCGAGTGGCAGCTGTCCCCCACAGCTTTCCAGATGATTGTCGATCACTGGGGGATCCCGGCCATGGATTTACTGGCAGACAAGTCCAATGCTCAGGTACCCAGATACTTCAGCCGCAGGCGCGACCCGTGCTCGCACGGCATCGATGCTCTGGTCCAGCCGTGGCCTCCGGGGACTCTTCTATATGCCTTTCCCCCGTGGCCTCTACTGGGTGCCCTCATCCACAGGATTCGGTCACACCAGGGCCTAGTTCTTCTGGTGGCCCCGGACTGGCCGAGAAGACCCTGGTACGCGGACCTCAGACGCCTGCTGGCAGGGGAGCCTCTCCCCCTGCCTCCTCTCCGGGACCTTCTACGTCAAGGTCCCATTCTGCACGAGGATCCGGCTCAGTTCTCTCTTACGGTCTGGCCATTGAGAGGGCTCGACTGAAGAAAAAGGGTTACTCGGGGCCTGTGATTACTACACTCCTCCGGGCTCGCAAGTTTTCCACTTCCCTCACCTACGTACGGATCTGGAGAATCTTTGAAGCATGGTGCGACTCTCATGGCACCAGTCCACATGCCGCCACTATTCCTATTGTGTTGGATTTCTTGCAGGATGGGCTTCAGAAGGGTCTCTCCCTCAGCTCCATCAAGGTTCAGGTAGCGGCACTATCGTGCTATGGACCCAGGAGAGGTGGCAAGACTATCGCCAAGCACCCTGATGTTTCTCGTTTCCTGCAAGGCGTCAAGCATATTCGTCCGCCACTAAAGTGGCCTATACCCTTCTGGAACCTTAATCTGGTTCTGGATTTCCTTGCGGGATCCACCTTCCGACCCCTTCGGGGCTTGTCTCTACGGTCTCTAACCCTGAAGTTGGTATTCCTGCTGGCCGTATGCTCCGCACGCCGCGTCTCTGAACTACAGGCGCTGTCCTGCCGTGACCCCTTTCTACGTATCACTTCGGAGTCTATCCATCTTCGGACGGTTCCCTCCTTTCTCCCTAAAGTGGTTTCACAGTTTCATCTTAACCAAACCATATCCTTGCCTACCACGGTAGGTTTGAAGAAATCTGAAGAAGGCCGTTTATTACGCCATCTCGACCTCGGCAGATTGCTGCCCAGGTATCTGACAATGACTCAAGACCTGCGGAAGACAGACCATCTGTTCGTCCTACACAGCGGGAAGAAGCAAGGTGAAGCGGCCTCTCGGCCCACCATTGCCCGCTGGATTAAAGACGTGGTCAGAGCCACCTACGTGGCGGCTGGGAAGGCTCCGCCTCTACAGGTTAAGGCTCATTCTACCAGAGCCCAAGCGGCGTCTTGGGCTGAATCCCGGATGCTGTCACCGGCGGACATCTGTAAAGCGGCGACATGGTCCTCCCTCCATACCTTTTCTCGGTTCTACCGTCTGGATGTCCAGGCCAGGGAGGACTCGGCCTTTGCGAGGGCGGTTTTGCATGGTCCTCAGGCAGCCTCCCGCCCAGGCGGGGTGTAAAGCTTTGGTACATCCCATTTGTCCTGAGTCCATCTGGCTACACGCCAGGAAATGTTCAGATTACTTACCTGGTAATCTTGTTTTCCTTAGTGTAGACAGATGGACTCAGCATCCCGCCCAGCTGCCTGTGTCCATGGGTTTCACTGATTCCGGGTACGCCTTTGACTTTTGTGTTCCTAAGAGCGTACACTCTGCCTATATCCACGCCTTCCGGTTGGGAAGGCTGGCGGTCTCCGGCCACTGTCAATCGGTCAGGGGAGGCCTGTTTTCACTTTTTTCTTTACTTTTCATTGAGCGTCAGTACACACATCCCTAACAGCTTTTGCAAGGAAGATTACTGAACAGCTGCGCTTCCTGTGGGGATATATACACGCCCCTGTGCTGACGTCAGATCCGTCTCCAACTGCTAGCACGCGGATACTATCCCATTTGTCCTGAGTCCATCTGTCTACACTAAGGAAAACAAGATTACCAGGTAAGTAATCTGAACATTTTTTTATACCGATTTTCCTGCATAAAATGCATATCAAACCGGTTTACAATGAAACAAAATAAGCAGGAAGTAAAATTCCTTAGTCTAATACATTTAAACGTCAATAATGAAATAATTTTAAACAAAGCAAAAAGCTAAATAACATTAATAAAAGTTAAATTATTAACATAAAAATAAATATAATTATATTAGAAGGATCACAAAGGTTAGCACAAAGGGGAACATCAGTAGCATGGGATAGACAGTTTTTGAGTACTTGTAGCCTGGATTGGCCACTGTTGGAAACAGGATCCTGGGTTTGACAGACCCTTGGTCTGACCCAGTATGGCATGTTCTGTTCTTATGCTCTTATGTAACTTTCTAACTGCAAGAACAGCTGAGGGCTAAATGAAGTTATCCGGGAAGGTTGTGGGAATCTGACAGAAGTTTTGAAATGCAGGTTAGAGACGTGTCTGTTTGGGCTGGTTTAGTTACAGTGGATCCTGAGGGCCAGAGGCATAGACTTGAACAATGGTGGAATGGAAGGTAAATGAACAAAATGTCTTCCCATCACATTTGGGCCCATGAGGGAACAGCATAGGACACCGATCGCATTTCTGATTTTTTATTTATTTATTTTGTTTACCCAGTTTATGATCCAGACATTTCTCTGTGGATTAAGCAAGTGGATGAGCCATGTTACAATAACTGCATTGCCTCTGATGGGAACAAGGTTGTTGCTGATTCCACTGTGGGTAAGTGGGTAACATTTTATCCCAGGGAAGACAGGATAGCTGGGGATGCCCTAACATCAAGAGACTCTGGGGGAAGGAGGGGGTGTACAGAGAAGATATCAAGGGTGTCCCTGACCCATAAACCCTGGGGGAAGGGCCTCTACTGCTATTTTAAAGTGCTGCTAGAAATAGGTAGTGCTATATAGACACAAAAATAACTGTCCCTGCTCCATGGATCTTATCTAGTGAAGGCAAATAAGAATTAAGACATAGAGAAGTATATAGGATTTAAAAACAGTTCAAAAGCATGAGTGTTTAAACTGGATTTGAATATGGCCAGAGAAGGGAGCATAACACACACAGTTGGGAGTTGGCAGTGAAAGAGAAGGGCACGGATATGATCAACTTGCCCAATGAATGGCGTTCACAAGGAAAAGTATAGGGAGAGAGAAGAGAAGATAGTTTAGCTGCAGAATGAATGTATTTATAGGCAAGTAAAAAAAAAAAAGCTTGAACTGTCTGTGGAAGCAGACGGGAAGCCACTGGAGCAATTTAAGAGTTAAGTGGTCATAACCACTTTAAAATAGGTAAACTGTGCATCTGAATTTTGATTAGATTGCAGAGGAGAAAGACAGTCCAGCAGGAAGCCAGTAAAAAACAAGTTGCAGTCGTCCTAAGTAGGATGTGCTGAGAGAGGAAGGGACAGATTTTAGTGGTATTATAGAGGAAGAAATGACAAGAGACTCCAGAGGGAAAGGTTAGTAATGGTCTCTCTATCACCAAGACACTGGAGGGAGAGGAGACCCCAGGGTAGAGGGTGGGGGGAAAAAGGAATGCAAGGCTCTTTTTTTCTGATGGGTGGCGAGAATAGCAGGGATCTGCCTGATATCAAAAGACTCCAGGGAAATGGATAAAAGTGGTCTTTCTGACACCAAGACCCTAGGGAGGAGAGGGGACCAAGATATCCTGGGGAAGGGGGACATAACGGGGGTCTCCCTGACACTGAGAGACCCAGGGAGAATGGGAGAGTAGAGGTCACCTTGCCAAGGTTGAGAGTTGGAGGGAGCGCGACCCACAATGGTGATAGTGATGGGGCTCCCATTTTATTCCGGCAGAGAATGCGGCCCTGGTGACAGCAGTGACTGACCTACGTCCTGGGAACTCTTTGGAGACCCATCACTTGCTCAAGGTCCCAGCAGAGAGAGTCACTTGCAGCCTGTTCCCGAGTGCTGAAACAGGGTCGACTACATCCTCGGGAGACCTCCCATACAGCCCTCAGAAGTGCGAGGCTGGCTTCACGAACATCCCGAGCCCAGCGCTCTACTTTGATGCCAGACCTTACAAGTGCGCGGAGTGCGGTGCAGCGTTCTCCACCAGTTCCATGCTCTTCATCCATCAGAAAGCCCATGCGGGGGAAAGGTTCTTGACGTGCACAGACTGCAGCAAGAGCTTCACTAGCAAATCTGGGCTCTACAAACACCAGATGATGCACCAGGCGAAGAAGCCACACAAGTGCAGCCAGTGTGAGAAGACCTTCGGTCATGCCTCGACCCTTCTCCAGCACCAGAAGATGCACTCGGCGGAGAGACCCTACAAGTGTGTGGCATGTAGCAAGAGCTTCAGTCACAACTCCACCCTGCAGCAGCACCAGAGGAGCCACTCTGGGGAGAGACCGTACAAATGCACAGAGTGCGAGAAGAGCTTCAAGAACACGTCGGACCTCCTGCGGCACCAGCGGATTCACACGGGAGAGAGACCATACAAGTGCATTGAGTGTGAGAGGAGCTTCATGCGGAGCTCAGAGCTGAAGGGCCACCAGAAGATCCATGCTGAGAGACCCTTCAAGTGTACTGAATGTGACAAGAGCTTCAATGATAAATTGTTCCTTTACCTTCACCAAGGAATTCACACTGGGCGAAAGACATTATAATCACCTAAGGAAAAGAACAATTGGTTTAATTATAAACCTGAGCTCAATAACAGTGTGGCCTACCAGTGTTTTACATGACTGTAGGCTTGGCTGCAGACTGTAATTTTGTGACTGGGCAGTGCCTGCCTTGGAAATGGTCAGCTGCCATTTGAGATTTCAGAGGGTGAGAAATGGGTAGTGGTATCTGAAAGTTTTTCTGCAGGTGAAAACTCCCAAAATGGCCAAAGAAATGCTTGAGAGTTGTTTTTTCCCCTCCCCATTTAAGACCAGCTAAAATATGAAAAATAGTAAAAACAACCAGACAGAGAAGAAGAAGTAAAAAGGCCTGGCACATAGGACAGAGGAAAAACTAAACCTGATGCATGCCTATCTTTTTTGTTTTTGTTTTTCATTTCATAAAATTGTTGACCCCTTGTACGTCTGGTCCTGAAATGTGAATATTTGAAGGGAAGGAAAGAGAGTAGCAAGGCCATGGGATGCGTGGACAACTGCACCCAAGGCAATTGACAACAAGCAGTGGAAAAAACAAGACACATGCTCAGTGTGGCATTCATTGCTGGAGGATGTGGTAAAAGCTGCTGTTGTAGCTGGGTTTAAAAAAAGATTTGGACCGGTTCCTGGAAGAAAAGTCCATAAACCATTATTAAGGTGGACTTGGGGGAAATCCAGTGCTTATCCCTGAGATAGGCAGCATGAAATCTATTGACCTTTTGGGATCCTGCCAGGTACCTGTGACCTGGATTGGCCACTGTTATAAACAAGATACTGGGCTTGATGGATCTTTGATCTGACCCGGTATGGCAAATCTTACGTTACTGTGGCACAGAACTTGGAGACTTTCTCCCATCTCTCCTCTGAAATCAGTGTGTTCATGCCAGAGCAGATATCTACAGAGAAGCATGATACAGCATCAATTTGGGAAACACTGCAGTAACCCAGTACCTGACACATACATTTATTATATTACTTAATTGCTCAACACTATACCGGCCTGAGCGATGAACAATAAAACATACATAAAATCCTGTAAACAACAATACACAAACTAATAAAAACAATGCTAAAACATGATTAGTTATAAATAAAAACACTAACGTTACAAATTAAAACAGGTAAAAACAAAATAAATGAAACATACTGTAGACTGTCAAATAACATTGTTTAAATAAAAATGTTTTTATTGCTATTCTAAAATCCGTAAGTGATTCTGATTGTCTCAAATCCAATGGAAGTGTATTCCAAAATGTTGGTCCAGCCACTGAAAAAGGCACATTCTCTGGTAATATGCAGTCGGGCTGTCTTAGGAGATGGAACTTTGAGAAGGTAAAGTTGGAGCGATCTTAGGGCTCGTGTGGGCTGATAAAATTTGAGCAAAGAGTTAGCCCAGTGGGAAAAATCAGCGTTTAGGAGCTTGAAAATTAGCATTGCAAGTTTGTATTTGATTCTTTTTTTTTATTGCGAGTTCAATAAGCACAGGTGTAATATGCTCAGATCTTTTTAGACCGGCGAGTAGGCAGGCAGCAGAATTAAAGAGTAACTGTAAAGGACGAAGAGAAATGTAAGGAAGGCCAAGAGAGACTGTTGCAGTAGTCCATTATGGGAAAAATTGATGCCTGAACAGTGCGGAATTCATTGTCAAAAAGAACCTTTCCCTGTACGTACCAGGATCAGTCCAGGATACCTGGGTTGTGACTCCGCACCAGTAGATGGAGACAGACTAAAACTTGTGGGCGGAGCCATATATGCCCCTGCGCCAGTCACAGCCCCTCAGTCTTACTCTGTCTCCAGTAGATGGTGCAGGTGCGGTCACAGCTCCTGCCTGCCCTGGTTCTGGTACTCTGTCAGGGTTGGTTCTTTGTTTCTTGGTTTTAGGCCAGTTTAGGCTATAGTTAGTTTGGTTTTTTCTGCAGTTTTAACTTTTTGAATTTTAAATTGTCACTGTCGTTCCGTCCGCCCTGCCTCCCAGGGGGGTTGTGAGGTCCTGAGGGGACTACCCCCCCTGGTTGAGGCCGCTGCTAGGGTCGAGGACCCGGCTTTACCAGTAGCAGCGTCAGGGGTGACACCGGGGAGCCCGGTTCACTCACCCCTGCTGGATTAGGGCTCCAGGACCGTGGACAGTGAGCGGTGTTTTTGTAAAAAAAAAAAAAAAAGTTTTTGCGTTGGCTTTTGTTTCCGGCTCTCTCTTCCTTCGCGTCGCCGCTCCGGGGGGGCGCCGCTGGCAGGGGGGAGTTCGTTTCGCTTAAGTTTATTTTGGTTACTCGCGTTGCTTTCCGTTTTCGCCGCGTTTTGCGTCAGCATGCCTCCTGGCTCGTTCTGTTGGGCCTGCGGCTCGGTCGTTTACTCCCGGGGGGCTTACCAGGTCCTGAGGGGACCATTTTCCCCTGGTAGAGCACTGACTGGGCTAGGGGTCGAGGATCCTGAGGTACTTTACAGCCCAGCCGGGGTGTTGCCGAGGAGCCCGGCTCCCTCACCCCGGCCAGACCGCTGGACCGTGGCGAGGGACAGCTGCAGGTAATTAAAAAAAAAAAAAAAAAAAATTTGAAAACCGGAGCGGTTTCTCGTTTCAGCGCGAGCGCAGGGGTTTACCTCTATACCGGTCGGGTCGGCATTTCGTTTCCTCCCTCTCCCTTTCTCCCGCTTAATTTTTGTTTTTCTGTCACACTGCCGAGCAGGCCGCTTAGGTCGGCCTGCTCGACTTGCGGCTCCAGCGCCGCACGCCTCTCTCGGGCTCAGCTGTCTTCAGGCTGCGGCACGGGGGGCACAGGGTCGTCGGCCTCGCTTCGGGGGGGTGTTTGTTTGGCGGCAGCCTCTCGTTTTTGCGGTCGGGGTCCGTCCGGCGGCTTTCCCCAAGCTGTTGCCGTCTGCCGCGGGAACAGATTAATAAATAAATAAATAAATAAAAAAATAAGTCGACCTCTCGAGCGAAATGCGCGGGAAAATCGGCCATCTTTGTGCCGGCTTCAAGCGCGACTCCAAGCGCGGCAGGCCCCGAGGATTCTCCTTCCCCCCCCCCCCCCCCCCCAACGGCCGGCTCCGCGGTCTGTTCGCCATCGGAGGCGGTGGGGGGGAGGGCTGGGGGAGCCATGGCGAACTCTGCAGGACTCTTTGCCCCTGATTTATTTTGGCCAGGCATAGGGTTTTTTAAGGCCCGTAAAGCCCACAAGAGACCTGATGGCCAGGCGGAGGGGGGGGGCCTGCGAGGCCACTCACGGCCCAGACACGCCCCCGGCCACGGAACACGGCGGGGCGATTCATAGCCACGCGCCCGGTACGGGCCATACCGCCTAGAAGGGGCACGGACCCTACCTCGGAGTCGTCGGATCCGGAAATTTTCAAGGTGCCTTTCCCTCCTCCGAGGGGAACTGAGGGAGATGGCGCGCCACCGCAGGGGGCGGCGAGGCAGAAACAGGCTTCAGAAGGGGATGGCTCGGGATTGATTCGCCCCTTCATAAGGAAGGGGCTGACCCATGTTTCCCGCCACCCTGGAGGAGTTGGGAATCGCCACGCCGCCTGAGCGGTCTCGGCTGGGCTCCATTCCTTTTCACCTCTCTGTGTCAGCTCTGCTCTATCGAGAGGGGGATGCTCCGGTTTTGCACCTGGAGGTCACGAAAGCTATGGGTACGCTCTCTCACTTGCCGGAGGACGACGGGTTTCCCTAGGGGTAAACCGGGTTTTTCAAGCGGCCCGAGGACAGATCCAGAACGCGGTCTTCGTTTTTCGGCCAGGTCCCGCTTTTGTGGTCCCAGGACGTCGCGTCCTCAAGGGTAGTCCGGTCAGTCGTTTAGTCTTCCTCCTCCCGAACCCCGCTTTAGCGACAGCAGTCCTTTTGGGGGCAGCGGGGGAGCCCCGGCAGGCGCAGAGTCTGAAGCTTCGCCATGAAGGGTGGTCGGTCTCTCTCTCTCTCTCTCTCTCTCTCTCTCTCTCTCACCGCAGCCCCGGCACGCCGTTCCCAACGTCGGGGCGCGGTTGGTATCGGTTTTTCAAGCGATGGGCCGGCGTAACGTCAGTCCAGTGGGTCCTCCATGTGAACAGACGCGATTACCTCTTCCGTCCCGGTCTCCCTCGCGGCGGGGGAACCGTTAAATCCATTCACTTCATCGTCCCCAAGGAAGGCGGCACGTCCAGTCCAATGCTGGATCTCAAGAGTATAAACCGATGCTTTCGCGTTCCTCCCTTCAACATGGAGACGGTTCGGTCGGTGATTGCCGTGGTACGGCCAGGCGACTTTTTGGCCCCCCTAGCTCCCATGGAGGCGTATCTTCACGTAGGCATTCAGCCATCGTTCCAGCGCTTCCTCAGGTCTGCGTTCTAGGACGGCAATATCGGTTTCGAGCGCTCCCGGTTGGTCTCGCGCCGGCCTCCCCGGACATTCACGAAGGTGATGGTCGTGTGGCGGCGCGGCGGCGCCGGGAAGGTCTCCTGGTCCTTCCTTACCTGGACGATAGGTTAATTCGGGCGAAATCCGAGGATCACTGTCGGGTGCCAGTGGTCAGGGTCCTACAACTGTTGCAGTCCCCTGAATGGGTGGTCAACTACAACAAGTGTCTTCTGACACCCACGCGGACCTTGGATTATCTGGGAGTCGTTTTCGACACGCAGCAGGGCACGGTGTTCCTGTCGCACGAGCGGATATGCAACCTGCGAGCTCCAGTACGGTGCTTATTGTCTCTCCGCCGACCGCGGGTCTGCGATTACCTTACGGTCCTAGGTTCCATGGCTTCAACGCTGGCGCTGGTTCCCTGGGCGTTCGTTTATCTGCGACCATTTCAGTCGTCCTTACTATCCCGCAGGAAGCCGGTTTCTGACGAGTTCCACTTACCGCTTCTACTAGGGGGACACGCGAGCCCAGCCTACTCTGGGGGCTGGATTCCAGTCATCTGTCCTCTGGAGTGTCTCTTCGGGGGCCCAATTGAACGGTGGAGACCACGGATGCCAGCCTCTCCGGTTGTGGAGCGGTCTGCCTAGGGAGCTCGGTCCAAGGCCTATGGTCAGTGTCGCCAGCCCAGTGGTCTATCAACAGACTAGAGACCGGAGCGGTCCGTCTGGCTCTGCAAGCCTTCCTACCGGTAGTGCGGGAAAAGAGTAAGATAAGCAGAGGGATATCGGACAACGTGGCCACCGTGGCCTACATCAATCGCCGAGGCGGGACAAGGAGCCCACCGGTGCCGAAGGAGGCTCAGCGCTTCATGGTCTGGTCAGGGCTACATTTCAGCAACATAGCAGCCTCTCACATTGCAGGAGTCGACAACGCTCAGGGGGAGTTTCTCAGCCGGCATCGCCTGGACCCCGGAGAGGGGGAGCTGGCGGACGAAGCATTTCTTCTCATTTGCGAAACGTGGGGAGTGCCCCACATGGATCTGATGGCCACGTGGCACAACGCGAAGGCGCCGCGATTCTTCAGTCGACGTCGAGAACGGGGGGCAGAAGGCGTCGATGTGTTGGTGCTTTCTGGCCGACGAATGTTCTGCTGTACATGTTTCCCCCGTGGTCGATGTTCGGCACGATTCTGCGGCGCATAGAGTTGCACCCAGCCAACGTGGTCCTGGTGGCACCGGAGTGGCCGCGCCAGCCGTGGTTCGCAGACCTCGTCCAGCTTGCAGTAGCGGTACCCCTTCAGCTCCAGGGAAGGGCGGGTCTTCTACGTCAGGGCCCCGTCGGTTTGGTGGATGCGGATCACTTCGGTCTCGCGGCATGGCTTTTGCGAGGAATCGGCTGAAGAGAAAAGGTTACTCGGATGCGGTGGTAGCCACGTTGCTACGTTCCAGGTATCAGTCGCCGTCCCTGGCTTATGTCCGTGTCTGGGGGGGTTTTTGAGGAATGGTGCGTGCAGCGTGGGGTGGACCCCACTTCGTCTCTATCTCCATCATTCTGGCATTCCTCCAGGCGGGTCTAGCCAAGGGTCTGGCTTGCAGTTCTCTACGGGTCCAAGTGGCGGCACTTGTTTGCGAGATAGGGTCCGTGGTATGTCCCTGGCTCTTCACCCGGATATATCCCGTTTCCTTCGGGCAGCTAAGCACCTTCGTCCTCTATTGAGTCTCCACTGTCCGGCTTGGAACCTTGATTGGGTTCTCTCCGCGTTATGCGCGGCGCCGTGTTGAAACCTTGTAACGCGTACCTATTAAGGATCTCACGTTGAATACGGTGTTCTTGGTGGCGATTGCTTCGGCACGGCGTGTTTCGGAGTTACAGGCCTTGTCCTGTAGGGACCCCTTCTTGCGTAGTTCCGATTTCGGAGTTTTCTTTGCGGACGGTTCCTTCCTTCCTGCCGAAAGTGGTGTCTGCCTTCCATGTACCTCTATCGGTTGCGCTGCCCGCTTTCGCGGTCAGGGAGACCTCTGATTCAGATGCGAGGGAATTACGGCAGCTTGACGTACGGGGCTCCCTCCTTCGCTATCTGGAGGTCATTAATCCATTTCGGGTCACAGATCATCTGTTTGTTTTTTGTTCTCTGGTCCTAGGAAAGGAGCTGCAGCATCCCGCGCGCAGATCGCCCGTTGGTTCAAGGAGGCCATTGGTTCGGCGTAGATCGCCCGTTGGCTTAAGGAAGCCATTGGTTCGGCTTACTTGGTGCGGGGCGAACCACTTCCCGTGGGTCTTCGGGCTCGTTCGACTCGATCTCAAGCTGCATCTTGGGCGGAAGTTTCCCAGGTGTCCCCTCAAGAGTTTTGCAGGGCGGCTACCTGGAAGTCGTTGCATACCTTTATCAGGCAGTATCGGTTGGATGTCCGGTCTGACGACTCCGGGGGTTCTGGAGAGAGGGTACTCCGAGCGGGACTCTCTGCTTCCCACCCTTGGTAAGTTTGCTCTGGTACATCCCAGGTGTCCTGGACTGATCCTGGTACGTACAGGGAAAGGAAAATTAGTTTCTTACCTGATAATTTTCGTTCCTGTAGTACCAAGGATCAGTCCAGGATCCCGCCCGCAGTGCTACGTTAAAGTAACGGGGAGTCCGCTCATTGGTCTGGTCTAATCGGATCCGCTTGTTTAGCTCTCTCGGTTGGAGAGTCCGTTTCCAGAAGGGGTGTTTCTTTCCCCGTTCTATTAGCGGTTTATAGCTAGTTTTGGTTTTAGTTCTCTGGTTGTGTTTCTACTTTGACATTACGTATGACTGAGGGGCTGTGACTGACGCAGGGGCATATATGGCTCCGCCCACAAGTTTTAGTCTGTCTCCATCTACTGGTGCGGAGTCACAACCCAGGTATCCTGGACTGATCCTTGGTACTACAGGAACGAAAATTATCAGGTAAGAAACTAATTTTCCTTTTTTTAAACCAGAAATAACAGTAATCTATAGAAGCAATGTTTGGTAACTTGCTTGATCTGGTCACGAAATAAGGAATCATCTAAAATGAAACCAAGACTCTTCATCTTTTGAAACGTAAAGGAAGTGTTGCTCAAAATGGGTTTTTCATCAAAAGCTGAGAAAGGACTGTGTATCGCGAGAAATTCAGTCTTGGTCATATTTGGTGAAAGCTTATTGTGATGTAGCAATTTCTGAAGAGTAGAAAAACAAATATTTCAAGAGTCTCATCCCAAGAGTGCCAATTTTGGATAACAAACTGGATGTCATCCGCATAGATTTTATAACTCAGTTAAAGCAGCGAGGATTTTACAGATAGGGGCAATATAGATATTAAACAGAGAGGCGGATAAAGCTGATCCTTGAGGGACTTCAGATTGGATCTTGGAAAAAGATGACAGGTTGTTGTTGAATTTGACGGCATAAGATCGATCGCTCAGGTAGGATTTAAACCAATTGAGGATAGTTCCTGTGATTTCAGATTCTTGAAGTCAGAGAATGAAGAGGGCATGACCATAGGTGGCATTCCTCAACCAATAAGTAAAAGGCTCGGTGCCAAAAAAAAACAGATGTAATGGGGAGGCAGAAACATATAAGAACATGGTCTTGCTTAGAGACAGGTCTGTTCCAGGCAACTATTCTGTACTACAAACGGTGAAACAGAAAATTTGAGTTCCAACATATTCAATCAGAGACCAGGAAAATGTGGCAGAAAATGACTCAAACAGTCCTAATTCTGTTTGGTGCCTCCAGACCCAGCTCTCCTTGGTGCAGTGCAAGCAGTAGGTAGAGCACTAGCAGCAGATGTGAAAAAGTGACATTGTATCAAACCTACCCTGGCCTAAAAATGAGGTTTGTTTCTATCATGGTGTGCTTGAAGCAGTCCTATTTGGAGATCTTGTCACTGCAAAATACCACACTGGAGGATCCAAAAATACAGTGGAGAGAGAGACGCTTGGACTTGACATCTCTGGTCAGCTTTCAGCCTAACCAGTTGTGTAATCAGATCTGGGATAGGCCTAGATTTGCATGTGGAGAAAGGAAGCCAGATTTAAACTGATTCTGGATGGCATGGGATGGTATCCCTGCTCTTTGCTTTGTAGCTGGCTACTTGGTATTGATGTGCTCCTATGTGAAGTACTGTACACAGAGGAGCACAAAAAAGTGCTGCAGGTCGTGCAGAGGAAACTCTAATGCTGTACCATCCTTGTGCCCTAATGGAAGGGTTGGGGTGGCTATGGGGGACGTGTGTAACCAGCTGAGATGTAACAGAGGCACTGCCAAAAGCAGCAACAATGGATGAGAAGATGGTATATGGATTCATCTTTCCTGCTACCTGTTGGACTTCCAGCATCGACACCAGATCAAAAGTACCCAACTGAGATACCAACGTTACTTAATACGTTGAATGAGTATAATCAACTTTTGAAAATTTAGTACAAATTTCCTTGGTCAAGCCTGATATCTTTTCTGTGTCTTTACCTTCCACTAACCTACTCTCAAAGTAAGACATTTTACTGTCAAGAGAAATTTACTATTAAACTTCACTTCATGAAGTTTTCTAGTGAAAAACATTATTTTAGCTTTCACAATCATTCCTATATTTCTCAAGCTGATCTCTCTAATTTTCTAAGTTTTAGATACCCTTGTCTTTCCTCCATAATCTTTCTAGACAACGAAGCAATCTTTTTTCCCCCTCACGGCCCGATTTTTAAAAACTCTGTGCACGTTAAAACTGGGCGATACATGCATGGCCGGGTCATGCATGCGCTGCAGGGCTTTTCAAAGGCCCGCGGCCACATGCTGAAGAATCAGATTACAAAAAAAGGGGTGGCCTGGGGTCTGGATGGGGTGCAGGCAGGGCATGGGTGGGCCGCGCAACCTGCTACTGCTCCAGCGAGCAGGTGAGTATTAAAACAAGAAAAACCAAAGTTAGTGGGGTTTTAGGGGTCGAGGCGAATAGGGGAAAAGGAGAGGTAGGTTAGGGGGTTTAGGAAGTGCCCTCCCTGGGAAGAAACTGGGGAAAGGGCCTATTGCATCTCTGCACGCCGACATAAAATCGGGCGTGAACATGCGCGCGGGTAGTGGATTTTATAACATGCACTCATCGCACGTGTTATGGACGTGCCGATTTTATGTGCATGCGCCGGGAACCGTGTTCAGGTATTAATTTACCTTTAAGTACCTGTGTTTCCCTGTATGTACCTGGATCAGTCCAGACTCCTGGGTTTTGCCTCCCCTCCAGCAGATGGAGACAGAGAAATTTTGATGGACTCTGCCATAAATACCAGGATGCCACCTACAGTCCGTCAGTATTACTCTGTCTCCATCCCAGGTAAGGTAGCTCTGGTACATCCCAGGAGTCTGGACTGATCCGGGTACGTACAGGGAAAGGAAAATTGGTTCCTACCTGATAATTTTCATTCCTGTAGTACCATGGATCAGTCCAGAGTCCCGCCCATTTGGCGTTCGCAGGTAATGGAGAGTCTGCTCGTTTCAGGTTTTTCTTTGATTGGAGCTGCAGATCTTTGTTTCCCATGCCTTACGGGTTCTGTTCCCACTTGGGAGTTAGTGATCCGGGTTAGGTTACTGTATATAGTTTGGTTTTGTACCATTCTGCTTTGTGACTGAGCAATACTGACGGACTGTAGGTGGCATCCTGGTATTTGTGGCAGAGTCCATCAAAATTTCTCTGTCTCCATCTGCTGGAGGGGGAGGCAAAACCCAGGAGTCTGGACTGATCCGTGGTACTACAGGAACAAAAATTATCAGGTAAGAACCAATTTTCCTTTCCCTGTACGTACCGGATCAGTCCAGACACCTGGGTTGTGACTCCGCACCAGCAGGTGGAGACAGAGTAAAACTTGTCGGGCTCCCTACATATAGTAAGGTGCCACCCACAGCCCCTCAGTCTTTCTCTGTCTCCAGCAGTTGGGGCAGGTCCACCCACAGTCTCTGGGATCCCTGGGGTTGGAGTTAGCCAGTCAGGGATAGGAAAAAAAAACAAAAAAAACACATAGGACAGAAAGGGGATTCCCTTTTTTTGTTTTAATTCATAGTAAAAAAAAAAAAAGTTAGTTAGAAAGTTTTGGGCCAGGAAGCTCCCGGTGGAAGTGCCTCCCAGGGGGGTTGCCAGATCCTGAGGGGATCATCCTCCCCTGGTAGAGGCCGCTGCTGGGGTCGAGGACCCGGCCCCTCTGGCAGCAGCGTTGGGGGTGACACCGGGGAGCCCGGTTCACTCACCCCCAGTGGAGCCCGGAGGTTTTTCAGCACCCTGGTCAGCGATTTCTGTAAAAAAAAAAAAAAGTTTTTTACTTTTGCGCCGGCTCTCTCTCTCTCGCTCTCCCGCGCGACGTTTCGTTCGGGGGGGGGGGGGGGGGCGGTTTGTTTTCTTACGGCTGCGGCGTTTTTTGTGCAGTCTCGAATTGGCACGAAGCTCCCTGGGTGCCAGCTTGCCCTGCAGAAGATACGCCGAACCAATCGCCTCCTTGAGCCAACGTGCAATCGTGGCCCGTGAAGCCGCCGATCCTCTACGAGGCCCCGACCAGAGAACAAACAAGTGATCGGAAACCCGGAAAGGATTCGTAACTTCCAGATAACGAAGTAGAATCCTACGGACATCAAGTTTCCTCAGTTCCCTCGATCCTCTGGCCTGAGGATCCATGGCCGAAAACCCAGGAAGATCAACTGACTGATTTAAGTGAAAGGACGACACCACCTTGGGTAAAAAGGAGGGAACAGTCCGTAGTGAGACACCAGTCTCTGTAAAACACAAAAACGGTTCTCTACAAGAAAGAGCTTGTAACTCCGAGACCCGACGCGCGGACGTAATAGCGACCAAAAACACTGTTTTCAATGTTAAATCCTTCAACGTCGCACGCTTGACCGGTTCAAAAGGCGACCCACAAAGAGCCGAAAGCACGCAGTTTAAGTTCCAGGAGGGACACGGATTCCGGACCGGCGGACGGAGATGCTTTGCCCCCCGCAGAAACCGCGTCACATCTGGATGGCCCGCCAAGGACACTCCCCGGACCTTTCCTCGAAGGCAGCCAAGGGCTGCCACCTGAACCTTCAGGGTACTCCAGGACAGTCCCTTCGAGAGGCCCTCTTGCAGAAAAGAGAGAATCTCCGGCACCTCTGGCCGAATGGGGTTCACCTCGTGAGCACTACACCAGTCCTCAAAGACCGTCCAGACCCTCATGTAGGTCAAAGACGTGGACTGTTTTCTAGCCCTCAACAACGTGGTGACCACTGCCTCGGAGTACCCCTTGGATCTTAGGCGCGCCCTCTCAAAAGCCAAGCCGCGAGACAGAAGTGATCCGCGTCCTCCAAACAGACGGGTCCCTGCCGCAGAATGGTCGCGTCGCCCTGCAAACGGAGCGGAGATTCCACCGCCAGCCGCAGTAGATCCGCGAACCACGGACGTCGTGGCCACTCCGGCGCCACCAATATCACCACCGCCGGATGTAGCTCGATCCGTCGGAGCACCTTGCCTATCAGAGGCCACGGGGGAAACACGTAGAGCAGCACGTCCGTGGGCCAAGGAAGCACGAGGGCATCGACCCCTTCCGCGCCCTGCTCCCTCCGACGGCTGAAGAACCTCGGAGCCTTTGCGTTGTGCGCGGTGGCCATCAGATCCAGACGTGGCTGACCCCATCTGGCACAGATGAGACGATATGCTACCTCCGGGAGCTCCTACTCCCCTGGATCCAGCCGGTGCCGGCTGAGGAAGTCCGCTTGTACGTTGTCGATGCCGGCGATGTGTGACGCCGCAATGCTGCTGAGGTGCCGTTCCGCCCAGTCCCATCAACGGAGCCGCTTCCTCCGCTACTTGCTGACTCCTTGTCCCGCCTTGGCGGTTGATATAGGCTACCGTGGTGGCGTTGTCCGACAGGACTCGTACCGCCTGGTCCCCGTATCCATGGCAGAAAAGCTTGCAACGCCAGTGCCACCGCCTTGGTCTCCAACCGATTGATGGACCACTGCGATTGCTGAGCTGACCACAGACCCTGCACCGAGCGCCCCCCACAGACCGCTCCCCAACCCGAGAGACTGGCATCCATCGTGATCACCGTCCAGTTGGGCAGGATCAGAGAAACGCCGCACGTCAGATGGTTGGGGCAGAGCCACCACTGCAGGCTGGCCCTGGCGCGGTCCGTGAGAGGCAGCGGGCGCAGGAACTCCTCCGAGACCGGCCTCCAGCAGGAAAGTAACGCTGATTGTAACGGTCGCAGATGAGCAAAAGCCCAGGGCACCAAGGCGAGTGTCGACGCCATGGAACCCAAGACCATCAGGTAATCGCGGACCAAAAGGCATCGTAGGGCTAGCAAACGCCTCACCTGCCCCTGGAGCTTGAGGACCCTGTCCTGAGTCAGGGATACCATGGCCTCCTTGGTGTCGAACACGGCCCCCAGATATTCCAACCTCTGGGTGGGCTGAAGGTGACTCTTGGCTAGATTGACCACCCAACCAAGCGACCGCAGGAGCTGCAGAACCCTGGCCACCACTTGCCGACACTCCATCTCGGATTTGGCCCGAATGAGCCAATCGTCCAGGTAAGGATGAACGAAGAGCCCTTCCCGTCGGAGCTGAGCAGCCACCACCACCATAACCTTGGTGAAGGTGCGTGGAGCCGTGGCTAGACCGAAGGGAAGAGCCCTGAACTGGAAATGCTTGCCCAGGATGCAAAATCGCAAGTACTGATGATAGGCTGGCTGGATCCCTATGTGGAGATACGCCTCCGTCAGATCCAGGGACGCTAGGAACTCGCCCGGGCGAACCGCTGCCACTACCGAGCGAATTGTTTCCATCTTGAACCGTGGAACACGAAGGCACCGGTTTACTCCTTTCCGATCGAGGATCGGACGATACGCTCCGTCCTTCTTTGGAACCACGAAATAAATGGAGTACCTTCCCATGCCCCGTTGCGCCGGCGGCACAGTAGTGATGGCGCCCAGAGCCTCCAGGCGCTGGAGGGTTGCCCGTACGGCGGCCCTTTTGGCTACGGCCTTGCAGGGGGATACGAGAAACTTGTCCCAGGGGAGACGTGCAAATTCTAACGCGTAACCGTGTCTTATCACGTCTAACGCCCACTGGTCCGAAGTGATTTTGGTCCATTCCTCGTAAGAACGGCCTCCTGAGTCCTCGCCGAGAAACGAACCAATCGCGTATCATTGGGCCGACTTGGCCCCGGATCCCGCCGAGGATCCCCCTGACCTGTTGAATCTCTTCCCCCGAAAGGACTGAGGCCAGGTCAAAGCCCTGGCAGAGCCTCCTCTGAAGGATTGACCCGCCCCAGCTGACCTCTGCGGCCTCTGGCGACGGTTGTTACGAAAACGGTTCCGTGCAGAGAAATTGGGTCTAGGGACGTGGCCTGTCCTCCGGTAGCTTAAAAGCCTTGTTCTCACTCAGGAACTGCATGATATCATCCAGCTGCTTTCCAAACAGCAACTTCCCCTTAAAAGGCAAGGCGCCTAGATGAGCCTTAGACGTACCGTCCGCCGCCCAGTTTCGGAGCCAGAGAAGACGGCGCGCTGAAACCGCAGACACCATGGCCCGGGCCGAGGTGCGCAGCAAATCGTGCATGGCATCAGCGCTGTAAGCGATTACTGCCTCCAGAAGGTCCGCCTGAGCAGCCTCCCCTTCTGAGAGACCCGCATTCACTTGTAAGGTCTGGGCCCAGCGGAGCCCAGCCCGCAACGCAAAATTGCTGCAAATAGCAGCCCTGGCTCCCAGGGCTGACACCTCGAAAACGTTTTTGAGCTGCACCTCCAGCTTCCGATCCTGGACATCCCGCAGCGCCGTAGCGCCGGTGACGGGAATGGTCGACCTTTTGGTGACCGCAGACACAGCGGCATCCACGCGAGGGAGCCGCAGGAGCTCCAAGGCATCCTCCGGCAGAGGATATAGCTTATCCATGGCCTTACTTACCTTGAGGCCCAGCTCCGGGGTGTCCCATTCTCGGAAGAGAATGTCGGACGCAGAAAAATGGAAAGGGAACGCTACCGTAGGACCCGCGAGTCCCAGGAGTACCGGATCCATCTTAGGCCCTTGACGGGTTTCCACCGGCGGGGCCTCCACTCCAATCTCGTCGAGGATCGCTGGAATGAGAGGGGAAAACTCCTCCCTCTTAAACAGGCGGACGACCTTGGGGTCGTCACCATCCCCCGTCTGCGCGCCCTTGCCTGCGCCTGACTGCGCTGGACCCTGCTCATCGGGCCCCTCAGGCCCTTCCGACCAAGCATCCATTTCCGGTAGACCTGACCCAATCAGTAAGAGTCGTGTTGCCAAAGAAAGGAAAGGAGCCCCTGGAAGCTGGAGCCTATAGACCAGGGGTCAGGAACCTTTTTGGCTGAGAGAGCCATAAACGCCACATATTTTAAAATGTAATTCCATGAGAGCCATACAATATGTTTAAAACTAAATACAAGTAAATGTGTGCATTTTATGTAAGATCATACTTTTAAAGTACAATACGTTTCTGAAAATATTACACCAGGCCTTAAGACACCAATACATTTCCTATTAGGAAAACGGACCAAGTCAGGCTGCTATAGAGTCCTACACAGAAACAACACACCAGCAGAAAACCTCACCTGAATCATGTGCTGTCCCTCACCTAACATAGAATAAAGAGACCAAAACGCATAACAAGAAGCATGCAGAAAAAACTGAATTGGAAACTGCAACAAGCCAGAGTCTCTGTATGCAGTGTAACAAAGGAAACAAGAAACATCACCCATCCTTATAAAACAAATCAAGAAATATAAAATCATCAGCAGTAAAACTGTACTAACAAAAAGAACATATTTCGAAACAGCTGATGAGTGGAATATCCAATAATTAAAAACTCATATAAAACATTTCCAGATACCAACAAAATATTTCAAAATAGCAGACACAAAGATCCAGTAATGAAAAATGATACAAAAATTTTTTTGCTCTGCATACCTGGGAACGTTTGATATCCAGGTGTCCTGAGATTGTTCTGAATTAGCAGGAGGTGGGGTGGTTTGCTTGGAACTTTCTCCTCTCTGTCACATACCAGCGCTCTCTCTCACACTGGCTCTCAATTACACACCTATACTCACATGCTCTCAGTACTCACATATACACATGTTTTTTCTCTCTCATATAGGCTCTTAATTACACATTTACACACATGCTGTCTATCTTTTCACGCTTACACACACACACACAGGCTTTCAATCACATAAATACATGCTGTCTTTTTCTCTCACACACAGACTCTCATTCACATGCTTACAAACATGTCCTCTCTTTCTCTCATTTACACACAGGCTCTCAATCACATACTCACATGCTCCCTCACCTAAATCAGCTCTCAATCACACACAGACACACATGGTCTCTCTCTCTCATTTAAACACAGGCTCTCAATCACATACTCACATGCTCCATCACCTAAACCAGCTGTCAATCGGACACAGACACACATGATATCTATCTTTCTTATATACACAGGCTCTTAATCATACATACACATGATCTCTCTCACACACAAAGGATCTCAATCATACACACATACTCTTTCACACAAACAGGTTTTCAATCACAAACTTACACATACAGGTTCCCAATGGTAAACTTACATTCATGCTCTCTCTCTCACAGGCAGGCTCTCAATCACAGACATACTCTCTTTCACATGTACAGGCTCTCAATCATTCACATACATGCAATCTCTCACTCACACACACAGGATCTCAAACACACATGCTTGCTTGCTCGCTCATTCACTCTCTCTCTCCCCCCCACCCCGGGAACTCGCGGCAGCAGCAGCCTCCTCCCAATCCTACCTCCTTCATTTTCAGCCCTCGCGGAGGCGAAGGCGGAGTCCCATCGGCCGCGGTTGAAACTCTTCATTTTCCTCCGAGCCGCGCGGCAGTCTTCTTCCCGTCGGACACTAGCGTGGCCTCTTCTTCCCGCGCAGGCACCCGATGCTCTCCACTTCCTCTTCCGGGCCGCGGGAAGAAGAGAGCACGCCGGTGCCGCTGAGTCAGCGGCACCGGCGTGCTCTCTTCTTCCCGCGGCCCGGAAGTGGAGAGCATCGGGTGCCTGCGCGGGAAGACTCCAGCGCAGGCACCCGATGACTCCAGCGCAGGCACCCGATGACTCCAGCGCAGGCACCCGGCTGACACCCGATGACTCCCGCGCAGGCACCGGGATGACTCCAGTCGTGCCGCTGACTCCAGTCAGCGGCACCGGCGTGCTCTCTTCTCCTCCCCCCCGCGGCCCGGAGGAGGAAGTGGAGAGCATCGATCGGGTGCCTGTGCGGGAAGAAGAGACCACACTAGCGTGGTCTCTTCTTCCGCGCAGGCACCCGATGCTCTCCACTTCCTCTTCCGGGCCGCGGGGGGAGGAGAAGAGAGCACGCCGGTGCCGCTGACTCCAGCTGTCCTGCCGCGTTCCGCCCGGGCTGCGGAGGACCGGGGAGCAGCTGGGTCAGCGGGGAACCGCGAAGTGTGGCGACACTTGTCTGCGAGCCAGATGCAGCCCTCAAAAGAGCCATATCTGGCTCGCGAGCCATGGGTTCCCGACCCCTGCTATAGACCTATATCTCTCATGAACCTGAAGATCTTAGCCATGGTTTTAGCTGGCAGAGTTAGTGTGATGCACCCTGACCTGATTCACAGTGAGCAAATAGGTTTTGTCGCCATGGTGGCAGGAACATTAATCAATCAGACCTTGATGCCTTCGTTTTAGGTTTAGATGCAGAAAAGGCTTTGGGAGTTCATGCCCAGTACAGCTTTGAGGGAACTTTGATGGGTTGGCCCTTAGTGATGAACAGTAAACCCAGTGCCTGATTCTTTTGAATGGTGCGTTATCCCCTTTTCTACTGCACTGTGGGGTTAGGAGGGTTGTCCTTTCTCCTTTTTTTTTTTTTTTTAATTTATTTTGGCGGTTGAGCCAAGGGAAGAGAGTAATTTCTATGGGATAAGAGCAGGAACCAATGACTAAAGAATCTATGTTTGCTGACGATATATTACTATTTCTCAGGCGACTGGGAGTTAGCATACCTGTGATAGTAGATATATTTTCTTAATTTCAAAATATTGCAGGATTAAAAATAAATTTTAGCAAGTTGGAAGTGCTGGCACTTAGTTCAGATATAAATACATTGTAGGATGACCCATCTAATTTTCCTTTCACTTAGGATAAACAAACAATTAAATATTTGGGAGTGTGGATCCCATGAAATCTTGCCTCTCTCCACCAGTCCCTCTCTCTCTCCCTCCACTAGTCCATCTCTGCTAGTCTGTCTCTCCCACCCTTCCAGTCTCTCTCTCTCCTTCCAGCAGTCCATTCCCCCCAGTCACTTCCGATCCAGCTGTGTGTCTGCCTGTAGTTAACTTATGTAAGTTACTGAATATGGGTACATTCTTGCCCATTTACGGCTGTGCTTTGGAATTGAGGGGCAGATTTTAAAATCTACGCCCGATTTTATAACATGAGCGCGCTGCCGCACGCATGTTATAAAATCCAGGGTCGGTGCACGCAAGGGGGGTGCACAATTGTGCAACTTGCATGCGCTGAGCCGCGCGGGCTGCCTCCGTTCCCTCCGAGGCCGCTCTGAAATCGGAGCAGCCTTGGAGGGAACTTTTCAACCGCTTCCCCCCCCCCCCCCCCCCCCCCACCTTCTCCTCCCTTCACCCTATCTAACCCACCCCCCAGCCCTAACTAAATCCCCCTGCCTAGCTTTGTTTCAAAAGTTACGCCTGCCGGCGCGCGAACCTCTGGCAGGACCGGAGGACTCGAACGCCCCCGGACCGCCCATTTCTGAAAGCCCTGGGACATACGCGCGCAGGGGCAGCTTTTCGGGGGTTGTGCGCATATCTTACGCTTGTAACCCTTTGAAAATCTACCCCTGAATGTCTTCAGTTTGTATCGGTAAGCATCAGTAAATTTTATATATTTTGAATGAATCTGGTGTACATATAATTATTTTTTTAATGCATTAATAACTTTTCTATATACAGTACATAACTGCAGGCAAAACCGAAAGAGAAGCATGTAGGGGTCCGCAAAACGTTTGGAGGTTGAAAAGGGATCCACACTCCCAAAAAGGTTGGGAACCCCTGCTTTAAATCTGGACCTCCTGTTGGTATGGGCAGCCAGGCAGAGGCAAAATAGCGAGCAGGCTTTTGAAAATTGAATGTCTGCGTTCTGGTTTACTCCACTGACCTAAAAACATCCTCCTGGGAACTTTTTTTTTTTTTTTTTTGAAGCCAGCTAAAAGTACGCACACTTTGACCAGCATGGACTATTAGCCAGGCAGTGGAAGGGAATCTTCAGCCAAGTGATGTAGTACCTGGGTAAACGACCTTGAAAATGGTCCTTAGTGTGGCAGGCAGTCTAGACCCAGCATGGTGCCAGAAACTGTGCTCCCACTATTGTAACACTGCTAGAAGTTGCTGCAACCACCGTGTCAAAATAGGCCTGTTGCTGTTTCTGACATCTCAAATCTCTCAATGCAAGCCATCACCGCCTAGTATCCCAGATTTGATACTAGGTGGTGAGGGCTTGCATTGAGAGAGTCCTAAATGGCACCTCCCTCATCAGTGTGGATAATGGCTTTTGGCATTCCCAACCACCATCATCCTCCATGCTACTGCTTGGAGGACTTAGGTTTTTGAAGGTGAGGGGGTTTGTGTAGGGGGACACCCAAGCATCTGCTATCCAAGGTTTAATATCAGGTCTTACCTCCTTGTCACTTTTCTCTTCTCTGAAGGTCACCTCACTGACTGAAAACACCTGGTCTGGGCAGGAAGAGAACTCCCCAGGGGTATCTCAGAAACCGAAGGGGGACACTCTCATCAGGGTGAGCGCCAGGGGGCTCTGTCATTTGCCTGTCCTGTAGCAGACATCACGTGCAGCACTTGCTAAGTCTCGCAGGGGCACCTGCGCATTTTCCAAAACGATGGGCAGAGTATCTAGCAGTGGCTCTCAATCAGAAGAAAATGTTTCCCTGTGGAGGTATGGGCCGATGCCATGAGAGGAAGAGCGATACCAGAGGGTCAGACAGAAGAAGGTACTTGAGGTCAGTACTGCAGGGAAAGGGAAGGGGACACAAAGCCGAGGAGCAAGGAACATTAGGCAGTCTTCTAGCATGACCAGACTTCCCTGCATAACTTTAGCAGGCTCAAGTTTAGCACCCTGGGAATGCCTCCAGCCCTTCCTGTTTCATGTGGGGAAAATTTTGTGTGGACAAAATGTACGTGCTCGGGAGGAGGGTCTTTTTTTTTTTTTGTACCGTGAACGTTTGTCTGGCTAATTCCCAGAGTTAGCCAAACAAATCTTTTGAGCATTGATCTCTTAAGAGTCAGTACTGCCTGGGGATGGAGGAAGTGCAAGAGAAGGCACTGAGGATGCATTTTAATTGCAATTTTAGGGCTCCGTGACGTGGCAGCCTTTTTCTCGAAGGAGGAGTGGGAGGCGTTGAAGGAGTGGCAGAAGGAGCTTTACAGGAAAGAGATGCAGGAGATCCACGCAGCCCTCTTCAACCTGGGTAAGAGGCAAAGTGCCGACATGCACTTCAATATGATTTATTACATGTGTAAGGGCTGTGTAGACTTTAGTAAGCAGTGGCAAGCATTATTTTAGGTGCAACTTTTGTTACATTTATTACATCTCATGCTCAAAAGACTGGAACATTCTAATCGGCTTCATGCAAACCCAGTGTCCTTACAGGCATATGCATGGCCACGATTCCTAGTATGTATACAAGGTGTTGCTATGTAACTTTTTATAAGTGATAATCTCTAAGGTCGTTTTTGCATGCCTGCCATACAAGTCACCTCTTCGTGGAGGTAGTGGCAGCGGTGGTTCTGCTGGACAGCTGGGTATGCAATCTGTGCCAAGGACTTGCTCGGCTGCAGTTTGGCTAACCCCCTGCCTAGGTGTGTAGATAAGCTCCCCAGTGGTTGCAGGGTCTAAAAGCTGTCCATGTATCCTTCCCATTTGTAGCCTAAAAATGTGATATTGCTGGGGGGTGGTTGGTTCCTGCAGGTTAAGGAATTGCCAACCCCAAACTGGAGAAAGACCGCCCCCCCCCTACTTCCATGATGATCATGCCTCAGGGGAAAAAAAAGTGGTGGAAAGAGCCAGCTGGAGGTCTTTCCTCATCGTCCCACCAGATCAGGCCAGCCGCTTGGGTTTTTCTCCCCTACCAGCAGACGGAGATAGAGGGCAAAGCTCTTGCCAGGATTCAGCCACATAAGGAGCCGTGCCACCTGCAGTCTGTCGCCAGCAGATGGTAAGAGGTGCCAAACCTATAGTCTTGAAGACTGGTGGATCGAAGGACTCCTAGGGGATGTAATTGGACAGGTTCTCCACCCGGTTGAGTAAGGACGGGAGGGGGGAGGGTGTCAATGACCTCTAGCCAGCTTGATCCCAGTTACTAAGGGGGGACTGAATGCCAGTGGTGCTGGCTCCCTCTCGCCCCCCCGCCCCATTCCCCTTCCTCTACCTACTGCTCTCTCCTGTGGTAACCTCCTTTCCCCTGGCCGCTGGCCTGTGAAGCTGGAAGAAGATTCTTCTTGGATTTCTCCTTCCAGGGAAGTATTCTTGTTTTGTTTTTCCTGGGGGAAAGGGAAAAAAAAAAACGAGAAGCAAGCAAGACAGCAGCAGGCAGATTCGGCCCGGGGAGCAGTTTGACGGGGCCTCTCTTCCCCGCTCTGCGGGAACTGGCAGTAAGAGTTTTGTGGCGAGGGGAGAGAGGAGCTGGCTGGGCCCAGTGTACGTGGTGCTGAGAAGATGGCCACCCCAGAGCATGGGAACAATGTTCCCTCAAAGGTTTGAAAGGCTACGTGCGCAAAAAGTTTCTTTTTCTGCAACATTTTCTAAGCCCAGTTCATATTTGTGCACTACGAGCCAGTATAATGCAAATCTCAGAATGTCTTGTGTCTGATACGTTTTGCACTGTGCACGGGGTTCACGCCCTGGGTGCATGCGCACACAGCTTCAGGGGAACAGTGATGGGAAGGATGGTCTGGCCTGTGCAGGCCAGTGTGGAAGCACTCTCTTTTTTTTGTCAGGCCCTTCTCAAGCTGGCACTGGTGGAGGAGAGGAGTGTACAGTCCAGGGGAATTCCCGATGGGAGTAACGGATAGTCCTCTGAAATTAAAACGAAAGCTTTTCAGATGTCAGTACTGCAGGGGGAGTCCTGGGCAGTGTGGGACAGTCTGGGCCATGTGTTCCGAGCCCGTGGTGATGGTTCCTGCAGGGGTCTCATTTTTCATGCAGATAGAGGGCTCCAGGATGAAAGTTCATGGAAGTCTTGCTTCCTCTGAAGCTTTTTTTTGTCTGAGGTTTGTGGTCTGGGTGCACAGTGCTGATTGGGGGTTGCCTTAGGGGCCGTGCCATCAACTCCTCCTGGCCCAGGTGGGCTAGATGGGTTCTAGGTCCGTTATAGGTCTTGGAACCAGTCTGTGGCTCTGGACACAGAATGCCTGCTCCTGGATCAGGCAGAGACTAATAGGACTACACCAGTTTCTTTAACTTTGATCTCCTCAGCGGAGAGGGGTACCTGAAAGTGTTTAATGGGGACGAGCTGGTCAGCGAGCCGGAGGGGAGAAATTGTGTTGGTAGAAGGAGGCAAACCCTGGATCATAGAACCTGCCAGGACTTTTGCACCAAGCTCTGGCAGAGTTGTACGTTAAGGGGGTAGTTTGCAGGGACTGCAGACTATTTCTAATTCTCAGAGGTCTTAGGGGCCCAGCTGAGGGCGATCAGGATCTTATTTTTGATGGACAGGATCCTTCAGAGACCTGGCTGAAGGTGGGAAATTCTGGGCAAAGCTTTGGAGCAATGGCGTTTCCAAGGTAGAAGCCCTGGTCTCTGTACTATATAAGAAGGCAGCAGTTTTGGTAGAAGGGAGTGCTGCCTACACCAGGGGTGGGCAAATGTTTGTGCTGAGGCTATGTTCACATTATAACTCAACATGGTTCAGTATCATCTACATCCGGCATGTGCTTAAATTCTACAGAATCCTCCCACTTAGTCCTCATACACCCAAGGGGGCGTCCTCCAATGTCTGGGAGGCTTAACATTAAAGAATAACCCCAAGGAAGAGACATGATCAGAGAACGGGATTGGATCAATAGTACTATATTCGAGTTGGGAAACAGTTTCAGTGAGCAAAATGTAATCCAACTTAGTATAAAGATGAGTGACATGGGAGAAGTGGGTAAAGCCCGCCTCCTCCAAATGCATAACATGCCAAGAATCAGTTAGTTGCAGATCCTTATATAGAAAACCAATATCAATGGCATGGGAGAAAGACTGATACATCACGCATTTCCAGCATAGCTCTCTGCTTCAACAGCAGGGGAAAAAAAAACTAAAACAAAAAACTGATGCTTCACGCATATCCTGCATAGCTTCAACGACAGCGGTGAAGAAAAAAGGATTCGCAATCACAAAGCGAGGAGTAGCTGGCTTGTTACGGCGGTTACTACCCCAAACCAAAGTGCCTGATACTTCACTTTCAATGCATATCCAGCATGGCTCTCTGCTTCAACGGCAGGGGAGAAAAAAATCTGTTACTTCACGCATATCCAGCATAGCTCCCGGCTTCAACGGCAGGGGAGAAGAAAAAAAACCCAACAAGGGCTGTACAACATAGTCTAGATAAAACAAACAAGCATGGGTGTAGCTTGCTTATCGCGGCGGTTACTGCCCCTACTACCCCTAACTAATCAAGCTTGATATTTCACTTGGATGCAGCTCCATCACTGCTCTCTACATTAATGGTGGGGGTGGAAGGGGAATAGAACAAAGAGCTAAGAGAAACAGATAAGTATGAGAGAAAAAATGTGTGAGGCTTGCTGGGCAGACTGGATGGGCCATTCGGTCTTCTTCTGCCGTCATTTCTATGTTTCTATGTTTCTATATGTTTCAATGTTTGCTTGATTTTTCCGTGGAGTTTTTGGGAGGATGACAGTCAATCTGAGGATTATCAGTGATGTTAAAGTCACCACCTATATTTATTTTATTTATTTATTTATATTCTTTTTTTTTATACCGAAGTATAGCTGAGTGCCTTCACCCCGGTTTACAGTGTAACAACTTCATACAATG
Organism: Rhinatrema bivittatum; assembly: GCF_901001135.1. Classification (NCBI taxonomy): domain Eukaryota; kingdom Metazoa; phylum Chordata; class Amphibia; order Gymnophiona; family Rhinatrematidae; genus Rhinatrema; species Rhinatrema bivittatum. The sequence continues at coordinate 27,464,856 of NC_042633.1, read as the reverse complement.
AACAGGTTATAAATTATAACACAATATAAACAAAGTTATAACATCTCGGCAGTAGCAGAGTATAACATGTTAGCATGAGACAATTTAAGGCTTAATTTAGAAGAAACTTATTAAAGAAGTATTAGAGTTCAAGATGAAGGTTGATATTGATATATATATTGATCATATCAGTCTGTGAATGATTGTCTAAACAACCATGTTTTTAGTTCTTTTTTGAATGTTTTGGAATCTTTGATGGAACTTAGGTATCCTGGGATAGAGTTACATTCTGTTGGTCCAGCTATAGAGAAGGCTCTATGTCTGGTAGAGGATAGTTTCGCAGATGAGAGAGGAGGAATGATTAGCTGTAATTTGTCAGAAGACCTTGAAGGGCAGGGTGATTTGTGAATTGCAATCATGTTGTCCAGAGATGAATTGTTGTCTTTGTAAATTTCGTTATGTAGAATGGTTAAGGATTTGTATTTAATTCTTTGTGAAATAGGTAGCCAGTGAAGGTTTTTAGGGTTGGGGAGATGTGATCAAACTTCCTTTTGCCGGTGAGCACTCGTGCAGCAGCATTTTGAAGTAATTGTAGTGGTTTTAGGGAGGATTTAGGTAGTCCTAAGAAAATTGCGTTGCAATAATCTAGGCTTGAGAAAATGAGGGTTTGAAGAATTGTTCTGAAGTCATTCGGGTACAGTAATGGTTTGAGATGTTTGAGGATCTGGAGTTTATGAAAGCCTTCTCTCGTTTTTATAGCTATGCAATTCTTAAGACTCAGATCATAATCAATCCAGATGCCAAGATCCTTTATTGGATTTTTCATTTGAATGTTGGAGTTGTCGATTTGAATGTAGGGAATTTGAGAAGAATGAGTTGAGAAGTTTCTTTTTATTAAGATCCATTCTGTTTTGTTCATATTTAAGCATAGTTTTAGCTGGTTGAGAAAAATTTTGATTGAATTGAGGTATTTTACTGTGAGGTATATTGCTTCTTCAATGGTAGATGTAATCTATAATCACAGCATAATCATCCCAGGCAATAATCTTAGAAGCCAATTAAGAAAAGAAAACACGGGCATATTTATTTGGTGCATAGACATTGTCAAGCAAAACTTTCAACTCCTGCAACGCTCCCTGCACAATAACATAATGCCCTTCTGGGTCAGAAACCACCCCCTCCTTAGTAAAGGCGAGATGCTAGCCAATTAATACAACACCCTTTTTGTTTTGAAGATAAAGAAGAGTAAAAAAAAAACATGACCTACCCATTCTCTCTTTAGCTTTTGATGCTCTAAGTCAGTTAAATGAGTTTTCTGTAATAAGGCCACATTCACTTTTTCCCTTTTAAATTCCTGTAGCATTCTTTTTTTTCTCTTAATGGGAGAATTCAACCCCGCTACTTTTAAAAATCACACCACAATGCTAGACATTTGAAAATAACTCTGCAGCAGAGATCCACTGTAGCGGAGAGGACTCCCAGCTGAGGACCTCTCCCCCTGCTACCCACAGCATTCTAAGGCTGAACAAGAGTATAATGCCCAAACAGATATCAGTATTGGACACACACACGCACACACATGCAACTTTCTTCAGAGATCAGCAAGGAGAAACGGGAAAAGTCTTCACCCTCGATGTGTGGTAGACCAAACCAACGTGCCAGTCAGTATCCTAGATTAGGTAAGGCTGGCTAAAGAAAACCAGTGTGTCAGAGGAGGACTTGATGTCAGCCATACATGTGCAGTCAGAGCCCTTCAATAAAGCTGTTCATCGTCCTCCTTTGTAAGAAAGATGCATGTTTCTCCACGGTGAAAAACCTGCAGCCAGGCTGGATACTGAAGGGCAAATTTGATCCCTTTTATTGAAGAGCTAGGTGCAATAAGGTGATATTTCTTTGCAGATAGCAAGCACCCTAGCTGAAAAGTCAGGGAACAAAAGAATTTTCTTGCCTTCACAGAGCAGTTCGTTCTTCTTGTGATAGGCCATAAAAATCTTATCCACATAACTGAGATATCTGGCAATGGCTTGCCGAGGCCTGTGATTGGGTTCAGCAGGCGGCCCCAGATGATGGGCCCATTCCACCAAGATAGGCTGGCCAGTATTCGGTATGTCCGGGGCTACTGGCAGCCAATTTTCAAACCTATGATGCAGCGCCTCATTTTGCAAGGACTCTGGTAACCCCACAACTTTGTTTCTCAAGCTCATCGAGCTTTTCTTCTAATTCCGGATTCTTGCTGCACAATGCAGTTATGGCAATCTCAGCATCTCCCTGCCTCTCTTCCTGCTGATTCACCCGTGCATCTATCGCAGAAGCTGCGATTGATCCCTAGTCCACTTTTCGTGTAGCTCATCCAGAAAGGACTGCAATTTCTGGAGCTTATCATTAAGGAGAGCGAATACCACCTTCGTGATTTCTTTGAGCAGAACATCTGAAACGCCTTCCACTACAAAAAGCATTTCCGCTGCCAACTTGTCTTTGGTCATGGCCGTTTTATCAACTAGAGTTCTCTTTGCTCTGCTCGTCATCATGCGTACTGCCTCCGGCACAGCAAGCCCCAGATTCCCAGCAATCCACACAGGCTAAAGAATATCGGGTGAATATGAATAAAAGGTAAGATTCTCGCGGACCTCCACTCGGCAAGATGTCCTTGCCGGAAGTCCCTACGTGAACATATTCTACGCAAGCGTAAAAATTGTCCCACTGGTAAATTGGATCGTAATGAGTTTTGAATTTCAAAAATACGGACTTTGTTGAAATGGGGAAGTACCTAGAAACAGAGCTTAAAAGACTGGGAGGAAGTGAATGAGGTGGAGCTACGTTGGATCAAGATAAAAGATTCAAACAAAAAGGTAACAAATCTTTGTTACGCAAGTAAAAAAAAAACAAAAAAAACCAATCTGGTACACAAAGGAAATGGCTGACATTATAAAACAAAAGAATGGCCTTCGAGTATTACAAGAGATCCCAAACAGAAGAACATAGGATAGAATATCTGAAGACACTGAAAGAAACAAAATAAGAAATTTAGGAAAGCAAAAGGTCAAGTGGGGGAAAGGAGTGCCAAAGAGGTTATACAAGGAAACAAAACATTTTTCAGTTAGGAGCCAAGTTCTAACTAACTTCGTCTAGATTCTGGAATTTTTCTGGTTATTCCTCCTATTATTTGTAATCTATTTATTTATATATGTATACATCTATTTATTAATTTCTCTTGTTTACTTGCCTTGTTGTTTGTAATTTTCCCAGGTTATGTTTGATGCAAACCAGCATGATAAGACTTTTTGTCCTGAACATCGGTATATTACAAAGTACTAAATAAATAAATAAAATACATCAGTGAAACGAGAAGTCCAAAGAGGCATTCTGAGATTAAGAGATGACACTGATCAGTATGTGGAGGACGACATTGAAATGGCACAAATATTAAACAAATGCTTCAGTTCAGGGTTCACCACAGAAAACCCAGGAGATGATTAACAAGGCTACAATGAAGTGTGGGAGGAGCTAGGAAAAATAAAAGTGGATAAAGCCATGGGACCAGCCGAAATTCACCCCAGGGTGCTGAAGGAGCTCAGAGATTTGCTGGCAAGTCTGCTAAGTGTCCTATTCACTAGATTTGGGCATGTTGCCAAAAGATTGGAGAAGAGTGGTGGTGGTACCACTATACAAGAGTGGTAGCAGAGAGGAGGGTGGAAACTACAGGCCAGTTAGCCTCACCTTGGTGGTGGGTAAATTGATGGAGAAACTATTGAAGGAAAGGATAGTAAAATATCTGGAATCCAGAGGATGGCTGGATCCAAGACAACATGGATTCACCAGGGGGAGGTCCTGTCTGACGAATGTGATAGAGTCCTGCAGCTGGGGAGTGGCAAACCAAAAGAACTGTATGTATTAGGGAGTGAAGAGCTGATAAGTTCGGAGCATGAGAGGGACTTAGGGGTCATAGTGTCTAGCGATCTGAAGATGGCAAAACAGTGTGATAAGGTGATTGCTAAAGCCAGAAGAATGTTGGGCTGCATAGAGAGAGGAGTATCTAGTAAGAAAAAAGAAGTGATAATTCCCTTGTACAGATCCTTATGTGGCCCAGCCTTGAGTACTGTGTTCATTTCTGGAGTCTATATCTCAAGGAGGTCAGAGAGAGAGTGGAGATGGTTCAGAGAAAGGCGACCATCATATGATCTATGAAGATAGGTTGAGGGCCCTAAATCTGTACACCCTGGAAGAGAGGAGATGCAGAGGGGACACGATACAGACCTTCAGATACATGAAAGATATAAATGATTCACAACTCAAAACAAAGCTCTTCTACTTGAAAGATATAAAGAGAACTAGGGGTCATGATATGAAACACCAGGGAGGCAAACTCAAATTGAATGTCAGGAAATTCTTCTTCACGGAGAGGGTGGTGGACTCTTGGAACACCCTTCCAGAGGAGATGGTGAGAAAGAAGACAATGAAGAACTTTAAAAGGGCATGGGATAGACTATGTGGATCCTTAGGGAAATAAATCCAAGATGAGCAGTAACAAGAGGGAATTGTGAAGAAGAATATAGGTTAAGGCATCAATTGGTGAATGGGTTAGACTCTGTGAACCCCCAAAGGAGCTAAAGATGAGAGGCATGGGGGTCAACAGTTTCAATTAAACCCTAATGTCAATGAAAGGACCCAGACCAAAGATCTGTGATTGTGGGGCAGACTTGATGGCCCATCTGGTCTTTTTCTGCTATCAAGTCTGTTTTTAGGTATGAGTATGGATGGAAACTGTCAAATCGCAAAAGATTGTTGTGGTCTGTTTGTCTTGTAAAGACTGTCATGAGCAATTTGTCATCCTGTTTTTGTAATCAGATTGTCCAAAAATGGTAAACTTTCAGTATGGAAAGTCATGGTAAATTGTAAATGATAATCTTTTGAATTGTCAGTTTAAAAAAGTTTCATTTCATCAACTGTCATAAGAAGAAAACATCGTCTATGTATCTTGACCAGCCTTGGATTTTTTTATTTTTTTTTTTTTAAAAAGGAGATGAATACAAAAAGTTTTCTTAAAAATTAGATACATGAAGGTTTGCTACACTAGGGGCCATAGTGGCAGCCATTGCAATGCCATGTTTTTGTAAATAGAATATCTCTCTCTTTAAATAGAAATTTATTTTTTGTCAGTGTTATCCGAGCTATATCTGTAAAATGTCAGAATTTAATGAGGTCTTGGTCTTTTTTGCAAGACAATGATTCTATTTGTGGTACATTTCTATATAGCGACTGTATGTCTATGGATACCAAGTAGCAGGAAGTAATATTCTCTTATAGCGACATCAATTTTGTCAGCATATGCTTAGTGTCTCGGATGTAGGATTTTGATGATTGACCTGTCTCGCATAGAAAAGAATCTACCAAAATGGATAAAGGGTCCAGAATGGAATCTATGGAAGAGACCATTGGCTGTCCTAGGGGATTGTGCAATCTTTTAAATATATTTTTGGTACTGTATACAGAACTGGAATTCTTGGATGTTTTTGTTGTGTAAAAAAAAAAAAAAAAAAATTTGCGGTTTGTCAAAAAATCAAGTTCCTTTGCTGTCTCTAATTCAGATTGTATTAACTGTGCAGTTTCCTCAGAAGGATCATTTTGCAATCTCTAATATATAGAATCTGATAATTGTTTAATAATTTCTGCTTCAAACTCTATACGATTCTGCACAACAAGCCCACCTCCTTTTTGAGTCTGTTTTATCACCGAATCCTGCTCATTCAATAATGTAGGCTCTCAGCAAGGTGTTGCCCCGACACCTTGATGAAGAAAAAGAGCACTGTGGGGCATGGATACTGTCCATCAGGAAGGTGAATCTGGGCTTTTACCAGCAGAAATGATCTCAACTGGGAGGTGCCCCTGAGTTACTGCGCACAGAGGGGCCGATTCAATGCAGTGCACTCACCCTAGTGCACAGCTTGAAGTGCAGTTGGACATGCCAGAATAATTCCCATTGCAATAATGGTATTAGTGCATCCAAAGCAGTGCATAGAGAAGGTACAGAGAAGGGCTACCAAAATAAGGGGAATGGAACAGCTCCCCTATGAGGAAAGACTAAAGAGGTTAGGACTTTTCAGCTTGGAGAAGAGACGACTGAGGGGGGGGATATGATAGAGGTGTTTAAAATCATGAGAGGTCTAGAACGGGTAGATGTGAATCTGTTATTTACTCTTTCGGATAATAGAAAGACTAGGGGACACTCCATGAAGTTAGCATGGGGCACATTTAAGACTAATCGGAGAAAATTCTTTTTTACTCAACGCACAATTAAACTCTGGAATTTGTTGCCAGAGGATGTGGTTAGTGCTGTTAGTGTAGCTGTGTTTAAAAAAGGATTGGATAAGTTCTTGGAGGAGAAGTCCATTACCTGCTATTAAGTTCACTTAGAGAATAGCCACTGCCATTAGCAATGGTTACATGGAATAGACTTAGTGTTTGGGTACTTGCCAGGTTCTTATGGCCTGGATTGGCCACTGTTGGAAACAGGATGCTGGGCTTGATGGACCCTTGGTCTGACCCAGCATGGCATTTTCTTATGTTCTTAATAGCACTCATCACCTGTAAATGCCATGTAGATGAGGCTATTAGCTATTACCCCCAATGCAAAACTTAACACCAGTGCCATTAAGTCTTCACATCCTCCAAGCTGCCACAAAAAAGCGAAAATTACTTTTCCGTGGTTCCTCCTACTTAATATCGTCACGATACTAAGGAGGAACCACAAAGGCAGCACCAAGGAAAAAAAAGTCTCTACAGCAGCCAGATTAGGGAAAAGGATGCTTAATTCATGAGCATTCGTTTTCATAACCCGTGTACAACCACCTCTTCTGGGTGCCCGCTGACGAGGATGTGCTAGGGACGCACACTTGATCCCTAGTGCATCCTTTTTAGTGCAGTAGCTCATTTATATATTAAATTGGGTGCCCAAGAGATGTGGCTGTGAGCGTGCTTAAAAAAAATTGGCTCCCAGTTTAGAGACCTTTTTTCGCGTGGTTTATTGCATCGGGCACAGGAGGATATGTCACTGAACAGATGCTGTAAGAATGGGTCTATGCTTTTGTTTCCCATCACTTACTTGAACCTGTGCTGTTTCTTTCCTGCCCTGGAAATAAAATTAAATGAAATAGAAGAGTGGAAATCTTCACGCCCCAAATCTTTGTGTACTGTTCTCTTAGCCTTTGTTTCTGCCTCGGGTCTCCATCTTCATTTCTGTTATCCCAGCTCCAGCAGTTCTTGTGGGAAGTGTGTCTGGCTGCAATCAGGCAGGAGATGCAAAGAAGGAAAAAAAATCTGACCTGAGAAACCACCTCTCCTGGTGGCTGTATGAAGTGGTGAGCACGGGGCTTAGGCCCAGTACCACTCCTATTCAGTATTTGCATGACTTGGATGATGGAAAAAGCAGCAATGATAAAATCTGTGGATGGCTGGACCTATGTCTCAGTGACTGCCAGGAAGGGAAGATGATAGGTTTCATTCCTGAAGCTGTCTCCAGCCTTTTGGGCGAAGGCCAGCAATGCTATAGAGGCAGTCATCACCTCCACAGGGAAGGGAGGGAGTCCTAACCGTTGCATAGCGGCGATGCCTAGTGATCAGGCTGTGGGTGCACCTGCAAGGAGGAAGCCCCCCTTGTGCCCTAGCCAAGGATTGTCGCAACAATGTCTGAGCATCATGGGAGATAGAGAAAATTAAAGGTTTATGGCATCATAGCCTTGGTATGGGTTTGTTCTGATTGTAGGATTAGAAGGGAGTTGCTTGGCAAGAAAACTCAGTTGTAAGTGGTAAGTTGACAGGAGTAGCAATCAACTGGGGTAGGACTGCAATTGAAAGTCTTCAATAATTAAAAGCCATTTTTTATGGGGGGGAGACTGTTGACTATGGTCCAGACAGTGGTGTGACTTATCCCTTGTGTATGGTGGTAGCTGTGGCAACGCTTGAAGAGAGTCGCTTTAACAAAACAGGCAGGACCCGGCACTGGATAGTAGTTAAAGGCAAATTAAAGTCCATTTTTAATGAAGTGTGCAGATATCGATGGTTCTTTGTACAGTTGGGTGTTTCATTCTGGGTCTGTGTCCTTTTCTTCAGCAAATTGGTTGAACTTCCCACAGCGGCTTACTCGGGATTCCTATGTCAGGGGTCCCATTCTAGCATAGCAAAAACTGCCCTACCTCAATCTCCACCTTATCACCAATCACCAGCCCTGTATCCTGGTCCCTTGGGGGTGTTATAATTAGTGAGGTTTGGGTGGACCCTTGGACACTGTGCAGCTGACCATGCCCATGGGGGGAAGTCCCATGAGGGCCCACAGGTCAGGCTCAGCTCTGGACACACAAACAGAGATTATATCTTTAGACGGGTTGAGAAGCCATCAGAGGTGGCAGTAGTGAGTAGAAGATGTAGCCCGACTGGGCTAGTGTTCCCCAGGGAGCTGGAACAGCGGTTCTTCCGGTAGCAGTGCTGTAGTGGAGAGAATTGAGCGAGTGAGTACAATAGAACATTGAGTCCCAAATATGAAGAAGCCCCGAGATAGGGAAAGCTGGCCCTTGAGGAGCGAGTACCAGATCCCTGGGAGCAGAGAGACTCATTGGCAAAGTACTCACACAGCGGTTCCATGTAGGAGATGGCACTGGTGCTGGAACGGAGGCAGGCCCTCGAGGAGCGAGTACCTGGTTCCAGGGAGACAGCTCTGAGGAGTGGATGATAGTAGTACTCACTGGTGGTGTCTGTAGCGAATTCTTCCAAGTAGAAGAGGAAATGGATGCAGGCAGCAGGTCAGGGAACATGGGCCCTCGAGGAGCGAGTACCAGTTACCTGATAACGACCTGAAAGAAGCAAAAGAAGCCCCTGAGGAGCGGGTACCCCGTTAGCAGAAAGAATCTAATGGAAGTTGGAAAGGCAGAGTAGCTGGGTACGGAGAGCGAATCCCATCCGTAAGAATTCCCCTTGCTAACTCAACGGCTAGCAATAAACTGTAGGCTTAAATATCCGGGCAGCGTGACGTCCTCACAGGGGGACGCCCCTGAGGAATGCGCCAATGAGGAAATAAGAATGAGGGCCGCTCGGCGTGCGTGCCCTAAGGTACCTGTAGAACATGGCGGGAGGCAGCGCCCAAGCCAGTCCGGGGACGCTGGAGAGTACGGCAGGCGGACGCCACGGCAGCCAGGCATCCGTGAAGAGCAGGAGGAGCCGCAAAAAAGGAAAGGTAGGCGGAGTGAAGCCATCGGGAAGTGACGGTCGCAACAGGGGGAGAGATCCAGCTGAGGTCTCCATGATCTTGCTGGTCCTTTTAGATGTTCTGAAAAGAGTGACTCCTCGGGTTAAAAAGTCTGTGGTGCAGAAGCCTGCTTGTCCAGCCTGGCTCCCAGTGAGGAGGGGTGCTTCAAAAAACCTCCTCATAAAATAGAAGCGCAAATACTTTCTTAATCAAAAATTAGGAAAGTCGCAGGTGCTTTCCACATTCATGAGGTGAACGGGCTCATTTGTCTTCAGCTCCTGTCCTCTGAGTTCAGCCAGCGAGGATGACCTTTCCCAGAAGGGCAGAGTTTAAACACAGTCCCTTCAAAAAATAGGATTCTTCTAGCCTTCAGTTGCCTCACATAGCTAAGGCTGGCACAGGTGCTTGCTTCATTCAGGGAGTGAATGGGCTCACTGGTCTTCAGGCCTGGAGCGGGAGTCCCACAGGGGATCCAGCACAAAGAGGTCCTTACTGTAACTAAACTCCAAGAGTCCCTCTGATAGGAGGTGTACAGAGGGAGAGACCCCTCAAAAAGCAAAATCTTAATGAGGCAGGGAGGCCCCACCAGGGAAGGAAAAACATACATCTTTACTGCTTGGGGTCTCCACTGAAGTGAAACTAGCCAGACCTTAACTTACAAAATAGCTGGTGATAAAGCAAAGAGCAACCAATCCCAACTCTCCTAGGTGGGAGGAGGGAGAGGGGGATGGATAGCTCAAAGGAGTTACATTTCAGAGAATGGAACTAAAAGCTTTTAGTGGCAGACTAGGCATCCTGCCATACATTTTTTTTTTTTTAAAGAACCCAATCTGTCACTTGGGCCAATAAATCTTCAAAACCTTAAGTTCTCACAGGTGGAGCCCCCAAGGCTTGGTCCTCTCCCCCAGTTCTTTTTACATCTGTCCGATATGCAACCTCATTCAGGTCTTCAACATTGAGTGCCATCTTTTTGCAGATGACATTCAACTCTGCGTCAAAATCTGAGCCGACCAATCTCTCTCCATTTCAAATCTCACTAATTGTCTTACGTCAGTTGCACAATGGCTCAGCAACCAGAAACTCAAATTGAACCCCTTTAAATTGGAACTTCTCTGGATTAGCCACCAAGGTCACCTCTTACAGTCACCATTCTACCTGTTAGGTGATCTAACAAAGCCGTGAGGAAACAACAAGGAAATAGATGCCCAAAAAACAGGAGACGTTCTGTAGTGATCTGCAGAAAACGTATGTGGAACCATTAGTACATGGAACCAACAGATGTTTAAGCATTACTTACTCTACATAAGATATGTTCATACTGCGGATGACATTTTGAATTCCGTTGCGACTCTTTCAGTATTTTCAAATTTAAGCCCCTGAAGCAGCCACTGGAATGTGGCGAAACTCGGCCTGAGTCGGGCTATTTTAATTAATACGTCTCCACCCATTAAAGATTTGGCAAAGACTTTTTTGGGCATCTATTTCCTTGTTTCCTCACCATTCTACCTGTTAGACATGCCATATAACCCAAAGTATTGGTCCGAAGCTTAGGGGGGTCCTACTTGATTAAAACTTCAGTATGGAAACCCACATCTCCAAAGAAGTAAAAACATCTGCATCAGATCCATCAACTATGGAACTACCTAGACAAAAACACAATCTGGCTACAGTAATCCATGCACTAATACCAGCAGAATAGATTACTGTAATTTTTTATTCAATGGCACCTTCCTATACAATTTAAAATGCCCCCAGTTTTTACATAACACAGCAGCAAAAATCCTAGTAAGAGCGAAAGCATCTGACCACATAGAATAGGTTTTATCTTCCACTGGATACCAATAGAGAGCAGGATCAAATTCACTCTGTTTTGTCTTAAATGTATGAATAACAAGCCCCAGAATATCTCTCACAACATCTTCTCCCATATGCTCCCAAGAGAGAGCTCAGATCTTCCCAACTGGCCATATTTTTCACCCCGCCTTTGGCCTGCACCAGACATTGGGCCTTTAGCTGTTATGCACCAAAGAATCTGGAATGTGCTTCCATTATCCCAGCTACCTCACCTTCAGGAAGAAAGCATTCCCAACAGAGACTTCCTGTCCAGCAACCTAGTTACCACAGAAGTATTCCTAATTCTAGAGCAACAACAAAATAACCTAACAATGAATCTGACTTTAAATATAGAGATGCTCAACCAATATTCCCTGTACGTACCAGGATCAGTCCAGACTGTGGGTTATGCTCCCAGTCCAGCAGGTGGAGTCAGAAGCAAAAGCTCGAGGGGAGGTCCTATATGACCTCACCCCCTGTGCCTCAATCCTCAGTATCTTCTGACTCCAGCAGGTGTGAGCAGGGGACTGTTCAGTCCCCAGCACAGGTTTTTAGGTTTTAGGCCTTTTTTTCCTGTCATTTTGAGGGATCAAAAAAAAAAAAAAAAGTAGACATATTATTTGCTTCAGTCTGGGACTGGGTTGAGAGGAACTTGTCGACTGCCTGTTTGTCTGTTCCTTTCCCCTGTTTTCCTTATTTCTGTTCTGCGTTTTTTGTGGTAAGTGGTTTCTTCCGCTGGTTCGCCAAAGGGCGGTCAGGATCCTCTTGGACAACACAACCACGGTATCGTACATCAACCGGCAGGGAGGCACGAGGAGTCGCCTGGTAGCGTGGGAAGCGGAAAAGCTAATGCAGTGGGCGGAGCGTCACTTGCTCCGGTTAGCGGCTTCTCACATAGCAGGCGTAGACAACGTGCAGGCAGATTTCCTCAGCCGTCAACGTCTGGATCCGGGAGAGTGGGAGCTCTCCAGGGAAGCGATGGTCATGATAGCAAAGCGTTGGGGATTTCCCCACGTGGACCTCATGGCCACAGCTGAAAACGCAAAGGCCCCTCGCTTCTTCAGTCGCAGGAGGGAGCACGGGGCGGAGGGGGTAGATGCCCTGGTCCTCCCGTGGCCCACGCAGGTCCTCTTGTATGTCTTTCCTCCGTGGCCCCTGATGAGGAAGGTGCTCCGTCGGATAGAGACTCACCCTGGATTGGTAATCCTGGTAGCGCCAGAGTGGCCGAGGAGACCATGATTCGCGGACCTACTCCATCTAGCTCGAGAGGGACCGATTCGCCTCGGTCACCTCTCTCGGCTTCTCAAACAGGGTCCCATATTTTTAGAGGAGGCAGATCGCTTCTGTCTTGCGGCCTGGCTTTTGAGAGGCGTAAGTTGAGGCGTCAAGGATATCCGGAAGCGGTTATTTCCACTGTATTGCGGGCAAGAAAGACATCCACCTCAGTTACGTACATGAGGGTGTGGAAGATCTTTGAAGATTGGTGCAGGGCCCATACCATTGTGCCGGGTCGCGCCTCGGTGGTTCAGGTATTAGATTTTCTTCAGTCTGGGCTGGAGATGGGGCTCGCTTATAACTCCCTTCGGGTACAGGTGGCGGCTTTGGGAGCCTTGTTGCAGACTGGAACTCTCTCGCCGCTGTCCTCTCACCCAGATATCCTCCGGTTTCTCAGAGGTGTTCGTCAGCTGAAGCCTCCTTCCAGATCACCCTGTCCGTCTTGGAGTCTCAACTTGGTACTCGAGGTCCTGGGAGGACCTCCGTTTGAGCCTTTACGCGCGGCCACCATCAAAGACCTCACCCTAAAGACTGTCTTTCTAGTAGCTATAAGTTCAGCTCGACGTATCTCGGAACTCCAAGCTTTGTCCTGTTGAGAACCTTACCTCCGTTTTTCTGAGGACGGTGTTTCCATACGGACGGTACCTTCCTTTCTCCCCAAGGTGGTTTCTTCTTTCCACTTGAACCAGTCGATGGAACTCCCTTCTTTTTCGGCGTCGGATCCCAGACATCTTCGGAGTCTGGATGTAAAGAGATGTCTAATGCAGTACTTGGCATCCACCAATGACTTCCGTCTCTCGGATCATCTTTTTGTTCTATGGTCGGGCCCCAGAAGGGGGCAGATGGCTTCTAAGACAACCATCGCTCGATGGCTGAAAGGTGCGATCGCTGCTGCATATATAGGAAAGGGGCGCCAGCCACCGCTGGGTGTTAAAGCACACTCCCTTCGAGCGCAAGCTGCCTCTTGGGCAGAAAGTTCGTTGGTGTCCTCTCACGAAATTTGCAGAGCGGCCACCTGGAAATCAATACATACTTTCTCTAGGCACTATCGGTTAGATTTTCGGGTCCTTCGGAGATAGTGTTTTGAGAGCAGGGCTGTTATCGGCCCACCCGAAGTAGGGAAGCTTTGGTACATCCCACAGTCTGGACTGATCCTGGTACGTACAGGGAAAAGAAAATTATTTCTTACCTGCTAATTTTCGTTCCTGTAGTACCAAGGATCAGTCCAGACGCCCTCCCTGGATATTTGGGATTGTAAAGGGATAAGCCTCTGCTCGTTGTTCCTACTTATTTTCTGCTTATTCTAATCTCGCCCTGGGGCTCCAGGGCTCACTGTTTCACACAGTTCGGTTTACAAGTTCCGTTTTGGGTTTTTGTTTACCGGTTTTAATCTTCGTTCATGATTGTTGAACAGGTGTCTTTTTTTGATCCCTCCGTCTCTTCTCTTTGGCTTTGTAAGTCTAGTTACTGAGGATTGAGGCACAGGGGATGAGGTCATATAGGACCTCCCCTCGAGCTTTTGCTTCTGACTCCACCTGCTGGACTGGGAGCATAACCCACAGTCTGGACTGATCTTTGGTACTACAGGAATGAAAATTAGCAGGTAAGAAATAATTTTCTTTTATTTGTTGATCTAATACTATTGTAACTTACTTTAAATGTATTGTATTCCACTTTGAAGCCATTCATGGTAAAAAGTGGAATATCAAATGTCAAATGGATTTTGTACAGTTTAATCCCAATTTTCAAGTAAAGATCAGTTGATAAAAATATTAAAAGTAAAATTTAGTTTCAAAATGTAAAAAAAAAATTCAGTACTAGAATTATTTTCCAATGTTTGCTTTGTATTGGTAAAAATTAGCAAATTATTTTTGGCCAATGTAAACAGAAAGCAAAAATAGTGTTTAAACTATTTTTTTTGAAAGGAAAATTTAAGATAAAAGTTAAGGAGCTAACATACAATTTAAATCTAGCTCACCATGTTCCAGTGGACTAAATTTAGCAGCAGTTTCTGCTGTCTGCAAGTCAACCCCTAAATGACCATTTTTCAAATCAATAATTTCTATTTCTTGAAATTTGCTTACAGACCTTTCAAGATTTTCTTTTGTCAATTGTGATAAATGTTAAATGGAACATGTAGCGGAAAGGTACACTTACATTTTAATATTAAAATAACATTTTAAGATGGAGAATGAAGCACCAGGAGCATAAAGATATCCTCAAAACCAAGAGACAGCACAGGAAGAGCAGAAAATGTAGCCCCAAGAAGATTAGATGCAGAGTGGCACAAAAAGAGTAAAGTCGGCAAGAAACTCTTGAAAAGAAGAAGGGTTAGATTGTGCCCAGCTCCCAAACCAAATTCAAAACGTGACTCAGACGATTGAATATAGCGCGGCATGCGACTGGACGAAGAAATGAGGGCAAGAAGATGATTAAAGCACGTTAAAGCAACTGATTGTAGGGTCAACTCGTGTCAGAAAAGTAGCTCGTCTCTTACTTTGGCAATCAACAGACTTCAACCATAAAACTGGCAGAGGGAAATGGGCGTGATTCCCAAATGCACTGTGTAATACAGACGTACGCATGTACAGACTTGGTAAATAATCTGCCCTCTCTTCTGCCAAACTTAATAAACATCAACAGTTTTTTGTTTGTTTTTTTTTTCCAAATGCCTCAAGCCTATCATTTTGATTGATAATCTCCCACAGTCTGTGCTCTATTCATGTTTTGACAGAGGAACATGTTTTCCACAAAACTGCTAGACAGCCTCTTGCTTTTTCCTAGGAAAGGATCAGATTGCACTGGGGAGTCAGCAATAATAGGCATTAACTAACAGGGTCATTCAGCAAAACGAGTAGGCCGTTATCACGGACATTAGGGCCCTAACGCCCACGATAATGTGTTATTTATTGTGTCGTGTGTTATGTTATGAGTAAAGTCAATAGTGGACCCTTGGGCCAGCTGAGGTGGACAGCGTCCACAGGAGTTAATAAGCCGGGAGGCGGCACTCAGCTGGAGCGGACTGATGGCGTCTTCACCCTGGAAACCCAAGACCCCCCCAGGAGGAGCCCGTAGGGGTCCGAGTCGCTGGGACTTAGGAGAATCGTGAATGAGTCCAAGGTCTGTGGCTGGCTGAAGACAAAGGAGAATCGTGAAGAAGACCAAGGTTCGAGGCTGGCAGAAGACAAAGGAGAATCGTGAAGAAGACCAAGGTTCGAGGCTGGCAGAAGACAAAGGAGAATCGTGAAGAAGACCAAGGTTCGTGGCTGGCTGAAGACAAAGGAGAATCGTGAAGAAGACCAAGGTTCGTGGCTGGCTGAAGACAAAGGAGAATCGTGAAGAAGACCAAGGTTCGTGGCTGGCTGAAGACAAAGGAGAATCGTGAAGAAGACCAAGGTTCGTGGCTGGCTGAAGACAAGGAGAATCAGGAACCGGAGCTGGAGTCAGGATATGTAGACAGCAAGTAGAGCCCAGAGCTGGAGCCAAGGCACAGCAGGACCAAACAGAACCTGACCTGGAAGCAAGGCACGGCTGGGACAAGCTGGAACCGGAGCTGGAAGCAAGGCACGGCTGGAACAAGCAGGAACCAGGGCTGGAAGCAAGGCACGGCTGGAACAAGCTGGAACCGGAGCTGGAAGCAAGGCACGGCTGGAACAAGCAGGAACCAGGGCTGGAAGCAAGGCACGGCTGGAACAAGCAGGAACCAAGGCTGAAAGCAATGCTGGGAAGCAACTAAGCACACAGTAGAGTGACCTCGTTGCAAAGGCAAAGCAAGGAAGTCAGACGCTGGTTTAAATAGCCGGCCAGCGTCTGACGTCAGGAACGGGGCGGTTCAGCACTTCCGGGTGCTGGACCTTTAAGAGCCCCCTGCTCGCGCGCGCGCGTTGCCTGGCAGTGGGAGAAGTCTAAGTCGTCCCTCGGCAGCGTCTCCACGTGGAGAGAGACGCTGCCATGCGGCCCTGCAGGCCCCAGGAGCAACGGAACGCGGCGAGACCGGGAGAGGCAGCAGAAAGGTAAGGACCCGGTCGCTAGCCTAGCGACCGGGACCGCAACAGTACCCCCCCTTTTACGCCCCCTCTTTAGAGGACTAGGCCTGTCAGGATGGTCCAGATGATATTGCTGTAGGAGAGTCTTGTCCAAGATGTTGCGGGCAGGCTCCCACGTATTGTCTTCGTCTCCACAACCTTCCCAGGCCAGCAAATACTCCCAACGTCTGTTGGCGAAACGAGCATCCAGGACCTCTCGTACCTGAAACGTAGGATCCCCATCCGTGGTGGTGGAAGCGTCGTCAAGAGGCCTGGGGTGGAATCTGGAAAGAATTACTGGTTTTAAGAGAGAGACGTGAAAGACATCATGAATGCGTAAAGTGGTTGGGAGTCGTAGACGGTAAGAGACCAACCCTACTCTTTCTGCTACGCGGAAGGGACCACAGAACTTGGGAGAGAGTTTCTTGGAAGGTTGCCTCAAATGAATGTTCTTTGTACTAAGCCACACTCGATCGCCTGGGAGGAAGGTGAATGCAGGTTTTCGGTGTCGATCATAGTAGCGTTTAGCAGTGCGTGCGACCTTCTGAAGACGGTGTTGAGTTGAGGACCACAATTTACTCAATTGGTCCGCGGACAATTGAGCAGCGGGTGAGGAGGTTGGTACAGGTAGAGGTAACGGTGGTTTGAGCTGTTTACCGTACACAATTTGAAAAGGGGATTTCCCCGTCGCCGTATGTATCTGATTATTATAGGCGAATTCAGCCCAAGGCAAAAGCTCCACCCAATTATCTTGTTTGTGGTTAATGAACGCTCGTAGGAACAACTTTAAAGAACGATTCATGCGTTTAGTTTGCCCATTACTTTGCGGGTGAAAAGCGGAAGAGAAACTCAACTGGATCTTAAATTTTTTGCATAAGGCTTTCCAATACCTGGCTGTGAATTGAGGACCTCTGTCTGAAACAATGTCCTGAGGCAGACCATGAATACGGAATACATGGTGTGTGAACAGAGAAGCCAGTTCAGTGGCGGAAGGTAATTTGGGTAAAGGCACAAAGTGAGCCATTTTAGAGAAGCGGTCCACCGTGACCCATACCACAGTCTTGCCTTGCGAAGGCGGGAGTTCCACCATAAAGTCAGTGGCAATATGTGTCCAGGGTTCCGTGGGTATAGGTAACGGTTGTAGTAACCCTCTCGGGGGGCCATTAAGCGGTTTCTGCAGAGCGCAAGTGGGGCAAGAACTCACGTAAAGGGAAACATCACGTCGAAGACCTGGCCACCAATAGAAACGATTTATAAGATCCAAAGTTCTTAGTCTACCAGCGTGCCCCCCGGTCAAGGAGTCGTGGCCCCAAGACAGGACTTCCCTCCAAAGCCTTTTAGGAACCGTAGTCTTACTTGAGGAACAAATGGAAGTAGTAGTTAGTTGAACACAGGCAGGATCCAGGATGGTTCGTGGAGAGTCGTCCTCTTCCTCCGGCTGACAGGTACGAGATAGAGCATCGGCTCGAATGTTCTTCTCCGCTGGTCGAAACTTGAGGATGAAATTGAAACGACTGAAGAAGAGTGACCATCTTGCTTGCCGCGAGTTTAGTCGTTGAGCTCGGGCCAAGTACAATAAATTTTTGTGGTCAGTGTACACTGTCACCGGATGATTAGCCCCCTCCAGCCATTGCCTCCACTCCTCGAAGGCTAACTTAATGGCTAGGAGTTCCTTGTCTCCGATGCCATAGTTACATTCAGCAGGCGAAAACTTTTTAGAGAAGTAAGAACATGGCATCAATTTGCCCGAAGTATCGTGTTGACTGAGCACCGCTCCAACAGCCAGATTCGAGGCATCGACCTCCAAGATGAAGGGTCGTTGTGGATCTGGGTGTCGTAGGCAGGAAGCGGCTAGGAATGCTTGTTTTAAGTCTTCAAAGGCAGCCGAGGCGGTAGTGGACCAATCGTGAGCGTTAACCCTTTGCGAGTAAGCGCCGTGAGAGGAGCTACCTTCTGGGAGTAATGTGGTATAAAATGCCTGTAAAAATTGGCGAATCCAAGGAATCGCTGTAGCGCCTTCAGGCCAGACGGGCGAGGCCAATTGACAATGGCCGCCACCTTCTCTGGGTCCATCTGGAAACCGGACGAGGAAACAATATATCCCAAGAACGGAAGCGACTCGCGCTCAAACTGACATTTTTCAAATTTAGCGTATAGATGATTGTCCCTTAGAGCCTGTAAGACTTGTTTGACGTGTTGGCGATGGGAAGAAAGATCTTGGGAATAGATCAGGACGTCATCAAGGTACACTATGACGAAGGAATGAAGCATCTCCCGGAGTACCTCATTCATCAGATTCTGGAAGACAGCAGGGGCATTACATAAGCCGAAAGGCATTACTAAGTATTCGTAATGTCCATCTCGCGTGTTGAACGCTGTCTTCCACTCGTCACCGGGACGAATACGAACCAAATTGTATGCTCCACGTAAATCCAATTTTGTAAAGATCTTGGCCCCCTGAAGTCTATCGAGCAGTTCTGGGATCAGAGGCAAGGGATAGCGATCTTTCTTAGTGATGGAGTTCAGACCTCGATAGTCTATGCACGGCCGGAGGGAGCCATCTTTTTTGGACACAAAAAAGAATCCTGCTCCTGCAGGGGAGTGCGAAGGACGAATGAACCCTTTGGCAAGATTCTCCGTAATGTAGTCTGACATTGCATGGGTTTCTGGCAGAGAAAGAGGGTATACCCTACCCCGCGGAGGAGTGGAACCAGGTAGTAAATCAATGGCACAGTCGAAGGGCCGATGGCATGGAAGCAGTTCAGCCTTTTGTTTGGAGAACACGTCAGCGTAATTCTGGTACGGCAAAGGAAGGTCCAGGGCAGAGTGAGAGAGTAATATCTCCGGTCTAGGAACGGGATCCAGGCAATTCTGGAAACAGGAAGGACTCCATTGCGCAATTTGGAGAGAGTCCCAATGGATCACCGGAGCATGTTGTTGCAACCAAGGGAGTCCCAGGACCACAGGGTGCACCGATTTATCAAGTAGCAAAAAGGAGATTGTCTCAGTGTGAAGCACTCCCGTCCGTAAAGTGAGAGGCATCGTAGTTTCAGAAATGGATCCAGGTAGAGGGGTTCCCTGGATAGAGGTAACCCGTAATGGAGGTATCCGGCGCTTAGTAGGTAGTCCTAATTGGTGTACCAGTTCTCTCCAGATAAAGTTCCCTCCGGCTCCGGAATCAATGAAAGCTAGAGTCTGAAAGGAGCCACCTGGATACTCCAACGTTATAGGAACTGTACATTGAGGAGTAGCATTAACATAGCCTAGGGGAACCTCCTCATCTCTCCCTAGACTTGAGCTTTTCCCGGTCTCGCAGGACACTGACCCAGGAAATGACCCTTAGTGCCGCAGTATAAGCACAGGCCTTGAGTGCGGCGACGTGTCTTCTCCTCCTCGGTTAGGGGCGCCCGACCAAGCTGCATAGGTTCCTCAGAGGGGCTGTGGGAGGCTGATGATGTCTTGTGAGATAAAGTCAGAGACCTGGAGAAGGAGGGTGCCAAAGAGACAGGCCGACGAGGAACTCGACCCTCCTTAGCTCGTTGCTGCAATCGCCGGTCAATCCTCCCGGCCAAGTCTATCACCCCGTTCAGAGTGAAGGGCAGGTCGCGAGCCATCAGCTCGTCCTTGATACGGCCTGCAAGGCCTTCCAAGAAAATACCCCGCAAACAGTCATCCTGCCAGCCGAGTTCCATCGCCAGAGTACGAAATTCAATAGCGTACTCCGCCAGAGAACGGGATCCTTGTCGTAGCTGTAGAATTTCAGTGGTAGCGGTGGTAGCACGAGCTGGCTCGTCAAAAGTCTGTTTGAAGTGAGTCACGAAATCCTGTAAATTGTGCAGCATGGCGTCCTGTTTCTCCCACATGGGAGAGGCCCATAGCATAGCTCTCCCATCGAGCAGAGACAAAATATATGCTACCTTGACGGCATCAGACGGGAACTGCCCTGGTAGCAAAGTGAAGCGGATGAAACACTGATTCAAAAACGCCCTGCACGATCTGGCATCCCCGGAGTATCGAGTAGGCGCTGGAAGCTGAGTCTGCGCGGGAGCTAGAACCGCCGGTGGAGGCGGGGGTTGTGCCACCGGAGGAGGATTGGCGTCCAAGCGACTGGCTAGGCGATCCACCGTAGCAGCCAAGACTTCCAGACATTGCTGTTGCTGCTGGATTCTTTGGGCCATGCCAGGGATGGCCTGCATAGGAGCGGAGTCCGCCGAGTCCATGGCCTTTGCAAACTGTTATGTTATGAGTAAAGTCAATAGTGGACCCTTGGGCCGGCTGAGGTGGACAGCGTCCACAGGAGTTAATAAGCCGGGAGGCGGCACTCAGCTGGAGCGGACTGATGGCGTCTTCACCCTGGAAACCCAAGACCCCCCCAGGAGGAGCCTGTATGGGTCCGAGTCGCTGGGACTTAGGAGAATCGTGAATGAGTCCAAGGTCTGTGGCTGGCTGAAGACAAAGGAGAATCGTGAAGAAGACCAAGGTTCGTGGCTGGCAGAAGACAAAGGAGAATCGTGAAGAAGACCAAGGTTCGTGGCTGGCTGAAGACAAAGGAGAATCGTGAAGAAGACCAAGGTTCGTGGCTGGCTGAAGACAAAGGAGAATCGTGAAGAAGACCAAGGTTCGTGGCTGGCTGAAGACAAGGAGAATCAGGAACCGGAGCTGGAGTCAGGATATGTAGACAGCAAGTAGAGCCCAGAGCTGGAGCCAAGGCACAGCAGGACCAAACAGAACCTGACCTGGAAGCAAGGCACGGCTGGGACAAGCTGGAACCGGAGCTGGAAGCAAGGCACGGCTGGAACAAGCTGGAACCGGAGCTGGAAGCAAGGCACGGCTGGAACAAGCAGGAACCAGGGCTGGAAGCAAGGCACGGCTGGAACAAGCAGGAACCAGGGCTGGAAGCAACGCTGGGAAGCAACTAAGCACACAGTAGAGTGACCTCGTTGCAAAGGCAAAGCAAGGAAGTCAGACGCTGGTTTAAATAGCCGGCCAGCGTCTGACGTCAGGAACGGGGCGGTTCAGCACTTCCGGGTGCTGGACCTTTAAGAGCCCCCTGCTCGCGCGCGCGCGCGTTGCCTGGCAGTGGGAGAAGTCTGAGTCGTCCCTCGGCAGCGTCTCCACGTGGAGAGAGACGCTGCCATGCGGCCCTGCAGACCCCAGGAGCAACGGAACGCGGCGAGACCGGGAGAGGCAGCAGAAAGGTAAGGACCCGGTCGCTAGCCTAGCGACCGGGACCGCAACATCGTGTGACACAAATGCAAACTTTAACAATGTATTCAAAGGGTAGGAGTTTGGTGGGGGTCTATGAAAACAAGGGGCATTAACCCAGTGTGCAATGGTGTAACGCACGTTATCGCACACTTAATGCCAGAAATAACTACACCTGGGAGAGGGAGGGGAGTGGAGAGAGAGAGAGAAAAAGCCTCCGAGGTGGCACACAATTGTCATCTATATAGACCACTATAGGAGGTGTGTTCTCTCGCCCTAGCTTCATAGTACCCAGGTAGAGCTGCATCAAGCTAGGGTGAGAGAACATTGTAGAAATGTCATCTTTGTGCATCTTTCCTCATTCCAAATCACATCAAATCTTCACTGATGTGTACTGTGCTGGTCATACTTCTGATTGAAAGCAGAACACAAGGTTATGATCCGTGTATCAAGGGATTCTTTATTGGAATTTGCCCGACTCTGGCTGAGTTTTGCTCACGCAGGAGCTGCCTCAGGGGCTGCTGTACCAATGGTTACATTTCATATGTCACACTTCAATGTGAGAGCATCACAAAGTATTAATGAGGATTCTTAGTAATTAAAGTGCAGTCAATGCCTTCGATATGGAATTCAAAGTTGTATCGTGTCACAGAATCATACTTCATTTCACACACTTCATTTCTGTTGCCGGAGCAATTTTATCGAATCACCCACCACTTGGGTTTCACAAGCAGTCAGGCAGTAGGACGTTTAAGAAACAACTGAAGTAATAGTGGAACAGGCTGTTTAACTTGACACCGTGGTGTGGCTAATAACAGACAGAAAATTGATGTTTTGCCTCTGCATAGATATTCCAAGAATATATGTTTGGAAGCTGCTGAGAACATTGGATAATGTGACCTACAAATTTTAAAATAAATAAAAATAAATACTGGAGGGTAAGCAGGATTTGAGCACTGGTTTGCTTAAATCTCATGAAGGAATTTGAGGGTTGAACTGTTATTACTTGTATGCTGGGAAGTAGCTCGAGTGCTTGAATTAATCCTGTGTGTCAGTGGTTCCCAACCTGTGGTCTACAGACCACTAGGGGACCATCAGACCATAATAGGGGGTCTGCAGGAAGTGCAGCTGCTCAGAAAAAGTGAGCTCTGTGCTAAGATGGCCTGGGGAGAGGAGTGCAGGGAATCCTCCACATCAGAAACCCAGTCTGCACTGTGTGTGTCAGTGAGGGCATATGTGAGAGAGTGTGTGTGTGTGTGAGAGAGAAGAGAAAATTTATGCGACCTCTTCACTTTCTCCAACCACCTCCCCCCCCCTATAATTTACGACAATCTCAGAGGGACTGGAAATCAAAAGTTCCCAGGTATGGAGAGCAGGAGATTTTTTTTTAATCCTTAGTTCTAATTACTGGGTGTTATTTGATGAGTCTGCTGTTTTGAAATATTCATTTTGTTAGCATCGTTTTACAATTATGATTGATGTTTTATATATCCTGATTTTATTGTATGATTTATGAGGAATGATGATGTTTCTGTTTTTTTATTGTTGCACTGCATACAGAGTTTGGCTTCTTGCGGTTTCCTGTTCAGTTTTTGTCTGCATGATTGTATTTCTACTTTATGGTCTCTTTGTTCTGTATTTGGTGAGGGTTTGTCTGTTTTCTGCATGTGCGACTAAGGTGAGGTATTCTGCTAGCAAGTAGCACATTTAAGACTAATCGGAGAAAATTCTTTTTCACTCAACGCACAATAAAGCTCTGGAATTTGTTGCCAGAAGATGTGGTTAGTGCAATTAGTATAGCTGGGTTCAAAAAAGGTTTGGATAAGTTCTTGGAGGAGAAGTCCATTACCTGCTATTAATCAATTATACTTAGGGAATAGCCACTGCCATTAATTGCATCAGTAGCATGGGATCTTCTTGGTGTTTGGGTAATTGCCAGGTTCTTGTGGCCTGGTTTGGCCTCTGTTGGAAACAGGATGCTGGGCTTGATGGACCCTTGGTCTGACCCAGCATGGCAATTTCTTATGTTCTTATGTGGAAATTGCTTAAAACTGTATTTCTGTGATATTCCTATTAATGGTACAAGTTATCTTGTGTTTGTTGTAAATTCAATTAAAAATAAAATTTAAAAAAGCTCAGTTTGTAGTTACCTCTTTATAAGGACTGAATTACATAGTCTGGGTAAACAAATAAGCATGGGTGTAGCTTGCTTATTGCGGGGTTACTACCCTTAACTAATTAAGCTAGATATTTCACTTAGATGCAGTTCCAACACTGCTCTCTACATTAATGGTGGGGGTGGAAGGGAAATAGAACCAAAAGGTTACTAAGAGCCAAGAGTAGCAGATAAGTATATGAGAAAAATAAAGTGCGAAAGCTTGCTGGGCAGATTGGATGGGCTGTTTGATCTTCTGCTGTCATTTCTATGTTTCTATGATGGGTAGTTGTATATGATGAAACAGGGTCATGCGTTTAACTTGCATGAGTGGCAAGGAGGTCTGGGTGTGTGCGAGTATTATTGGGCTGTATGGGTTATTTGTGTGAGAGCTTGGCTCAGATATCTGCTTATCTGCCTAGCATCTATTAGAGAGAGCACAAGCAGAGGAGGTGGCTCTACCTGATGATTCCTACACTGTGCAGCGTATTTTGAGGGATAGTCCTATGTTGGCACACCCAGTTCAGGTTTGGAGAGTACTTTTAAGGTCTTAGGGACACTGGAGGAATTTTCTCCCTTCTCATCTTTGTTGAAAATCAAAGAATTTGTTAGAATACCTTTTACCTGATGTAATTCTCTGGCAACAGAGTGGTCTTCGATTTGCCTGGTAGTTCTGCGGTGGAGACGTGGCTATATCTTTTAGTGACTTAAGGGATAAATACCAGCTGGAGCCAAGTACACACCATCTTTATTTTCAGATTAGACAGGCAGTGGGTAAGGCGTGAACCCCTCGTATCCCTAATAAAGTAGAAATTAGTGACCACACCCTACCAGGTGAGAATATTTCTCCATTTTATAGGCACATTATTGATACTGAGTTAGTGTCGCAAAAGTTCCAAACTCTTATTAATGAATGGAATGTTGAGCCTCTGGTTTTGTTGGCTGAAGATGACTGGGATGTGATCTGGCAGGAAGCACATTAGTCTCTATTTGCTTGATGCGAGTTAAATTGATGATAAGGTTATTCATCCCATCTTTTTTGCAAAATGTTCTTCAGCAGTGTCTTTGCTATGCTGGAGAGGATCAGGGTTGAACAGCACTTACATACATATGTAGTGGACATGCCCTAAGGTACATCCCTTTTGGGAGAGGTTGAAAATGAGATTAAAGCCAATTGTAAGGGTGCTGTTTCCCTCATACCAATGCTGTGCCTATTGGGTCTTTGGAAGCATGATTCTATGGCTATTTTGGCTCAGGCCAAGGCTCTCATTAAACAATGCATCCATGCTGCTCAGCATACGATTGCCTTCTTTTGGCGAAGTACTCCATGTATAACACATTGGAGGAAACATTTCCCTTAAAAGGGAAAGCTGATAGATAAGATTTGGCAGAAATATTGGGATTGCGTGAATAGGCATGTTTAATTTGTTCTTTATTGTTTTCAGGTTGGTATATTATTTTCTCTATATATTGTATAATATGTCTATTATATTCTATATAAATGTTTTGTTAACTGTGATGGTTGTTGACTTAAATAAAAACTTAAAAAAAAATAAAGATGGAAAGTGATGAAAAATTTCTCTCTATTTAAAAATCTTATATTCTGCAACTGACAAATTTAGAATTTGTCCAGGGCGCAGATCACATAAGTACATACATAATACATAAGTATCAGCAAATATATAACAAATAACATCCGTATATTACATTAACATTACATAAAATTAACACCTCATTAATACCATATGCTTTTTGTTCAATACATTGAACAGATCAGTTCTCAATAAGTTTGTGACCTTATGCTTCCAATAAATTTGTCAATCAATTATTTTATTCCTTTTCCTTTCCAATCACTGAGGTAGTTTTTAAGCTTCCTCCCAATAGCTGCCAGGTCCAACACAAGGGAGTGAGGAGAATATGGAGCTACTGCCCTAAAGATATGAGAAATAGGACCTTACACTAACACATCTAAATTGGGTTGAGATCCTATCTAAGAACATAAGAACATGCCATACTGGGTCAGACCAAGGGTCCATCAAGCCCAGCATCCTGTTTCCAACAGTGGCCAATCCAGGCCATAAGAACCTGGCAAGTACCCAAAAACTAAGTCTATTCCATGTTACCGTTGCTAGTAATAGCAGTGGCTATTTTCTAAGTCAACTTAATAGCAGGTAATGGACTTCTCCAAGAACTTAGTATAGCTGTGTATAAAAAAAGGATTGGATAAGTTCTTGGAGGAGGAAAACCAACAGTCACTCAGCAGTGCATGGTTCGGAGGGAGGTATCTTCAAAGGATACTAATGAAGCATTAGAATTAGGGCATCCCAACAGTGAGGTTCCAATAATAAGAAAAGTAGTCCAAGTGCCTGTAATTAAAAGCTCACCTGAGCTAAAAGATTCCAATTTACCCCTATGAATTAAAAAGCAGAATGAAAATACAAACAAAAATTTCACTTTGAAATGTTTGTATGCTAATGCCAGAAGTCTAAGAAGTAAGATGGGAGAATTAGAGTGTATAGCAGTGAATGATGACATAGACTTAATTGGCATCTCAGAGACATGGTGGAAGGAGGATAACCAATGGGACAGTGCTATACCAGGGTACAAATTATATCGCAATGACAGAGAAGAGCATCTTTGTCTTTATGGGTAGAAATCCCTTGTGTGTTGGGGAAGACTATAGTGATAGGAGTATACTACTGGCCACCTGGCCAAGATGGTGAGATGGACAGTGAAATGCTAACAGAAATTAGGGAAGCTAACCAAAGTGGTAGTGCAGGAATAATGGGAGATTTCAATTACCTCAGTATTGACTGGGTACATGTAACATCAGGACATGCTAGAGAGAGAAAGTTCCTGGATGGAATAAATGACAGTTTTATGGAGCAATTGGTTCAGGAACCGATAAGAGAGGGAGCAATTTTAGATCTAATTCTCAGTGGAGCACAGGATTTGGTGGTGGGGCTGCTTGGCAATAGTGATCATAATATGATCAAATTTCAATTAATGACTGGGAAGGGGACAGTAAGCAAATCCACGGCTCTAGCGCTAAACTTTCAAAAGGGAAACTTTGATAAAATGAGAAAAATAGGGGAAAGATGAGATAGGGGAGATATGATAGAGACATTTAAATAACTCAAAGGTTTCCAAGCACAGAAGATGAGCCTCTTTCAATAGAAAGGAGACTCCAGAATGAGGGATCATGGGATGGGGGTGAAAGGGGGTGGACTCGGGACTGCTTTTGGGAGGTATTTGTTTGCAGGTATGATGGTGGGTACGTGGAGCGGCCTCCCGGTGGAGGTGGTGGAGACGGGGTCCGTGTCTGAATTCAAGAAAGCATAGGATAAATATAGGGGATCTCTTTGGGAGTGATGGGAATTGTGAAGCTAATTAGTTGAGCAGATGAACAGACTGAATGGTTGGTTTTTTTTTTTCAACCGTCATGTTTCTATTTATTTCAGCGACGACAACAAAATTGACTCAGATAAGACAGAATATCCTCCATATGGTCAAGCTTGCATGACCGATAGTTGGGATGTGTAATTGAGAGCAATGTAGATAGAAGCAGGTGGGCAGGTTGAGTGGGCCAGTTCTTGTGTCATTTAGTGTCTTAAAATGTTGCTGTGTGTACAGATTGCATACTTTAAAAATAACAGAGGGCAGTTTAGTAAAATGGTTAGTGATCCTCACTGTAAAGAATAATTGAACAAACTTAAAGATCTTAACATGTTTCTTATTGTCCCCTAGACGAGACCAGATGATTGCATTTTTCTCCCCTAGCAGCCAAATGAGACCTAGAACAAACATAGAAACATGAGAGCAGAAAGGGACTGTATGGCCCATCTGCCCAACTGATTTAGCTTTGTAATTCCCATGCTTTTTTTAAATTCAGATAGTGTTTTTGTCTCTGCCACCTCCACTGGGGGCCTGTTCCAGGTATCCACCGCCCTCTCTGTGAAGGAATAATTCCTACGATTACTTCTGATCTTCCCCCTTTCACCCTCATCCCATGATGCCTCATAGGATAAGGGAGAAAGCTTTACTGTACTGTTGACCAAAGAAGTTGAATTTTTCATTTTTTAGCCATAATATAGACTAGAGATGTGAATCGGAACCAGAATCGGATCCGATTCCAGTTCCGATTCACATCTCTAATATAGACTGATTTCTTGTTGACTTGTTTTATCTTCTGCTATATTTCCTCTGTTCCATGATTTGAAATCTCTATATATTTAATCTAGCTCGTGTTTTTAGAATCCTGGCTAGTGTGTATTGAAATAACTGTTTTGTAACTTTAGAAAAAAAAAAACCTGTTAGCTTCTAGGACTGGTGACTCACAAGGAACTACAGGGGTTCATTAAAGAAGTAGTGTATAGTAGTAAAATGAATTGTTCAGGTGCCTGTTCAGAGACACATCTCTGAACTTGTGATCAGAGAAGTTGAATTGCTTGCTCACTTGTTCTGTTTTCTGCTATATTCCCTACCTCTCTACCCACCCACCCCAGAGGTTGCTCTTCTAATATGGTCTTGCTTGGGTACTTAATTGGTGGTAAGATAATTTGCTAATTTTCTATCTGCTTGTTGATTATTGTAATTCCATCTATTTAGGCCTCACTGCAAAGAGGTTAAAACTATTACAGCTCTTATTGAATGCAGTGGCCCTTTTAATATCTGGTAACATGTGAAGTAGTAGCCTAGTGGTCAGAGCACTGGGCCCTGAACCAGGGCAGCCAGGGTTCAATTCCCACTCTGGGATTACTAAAGGCAAATTACCTCTTTCTGGCAAAAATAAATGTGGTAAAAAAAAAACCTTTTCCAGGAGTGATCTGGGAAACTAAGCATTGTCAAGCTATGTGTAAAACATTGATAAGACAGGCGAAGAGAGAATTTGAAATGAAATTGGCCATAGAGGCAAAAACTTTTTTAAATATATCCAAAGCAAGAAACCTGTGAGGGAGTCAGTTGGACCATTAGATGACAGAGGGGTTAAAGGGGCTCTTAGGGAAGATAAGGCCATTGCAGAAAGACTAAATGAATTCTTTGCCTCCGTGTTTACAAATGAGGATGTTGGGGAGATACCAGTTCCGGAGATGGTTTTCAGGGGTGATGACGAACTGAACAAAATCACTGTGTACCTGGAAGATGTAGTAGGCCAGATTGACAAACTAAAGAGTAGCAAATCACCTGGACTGGATGGTATGCATCCTAGGGTCCTGAAGGAACTCAAAAATGAAATTTCTGATCTATTAGTTAAAATTTGTAACCTATCATTAAAATCATCCATTGTACCTGAAGACTGGAGGGTGGCCAATGTAACCCCAATATTTAAAAAAGGCTCCAGGGGTGATCCAGGCAACTATAGACCAGTGAGCCTGACTTCAGTGCCGGGAAAAATAGTGGAAACTATTCTCAAGAACAGAATTGTAAAGCATATAGAAAGACATGATTTAATGGAACATAGTCAACATGGATTTACCCAAGGGAAGTCTTGCCTAACAAATCTGCTTCATTTTTTTGAAGGGGTTAATAAACATGTGGATAAAGGTGAACCGGTAGATGTAGTGTATTTGGATTTTCAGAAGGCGTTTGACAAAGTCCCTCATGAGAGGCTTCTACGAAAACTAAAAAGTCATGGGATAGGAGGCGATGTCCTTTCGTGGATTACAAGCTGGTTAAAAGCCAGGAAACATATATATATATATATATATATATATATATATATATATATATATATATATATATATATATATGAATGATCTGGAAAGGAATACGATGAGTGAGGTTATCAAATTTGCAGATGATACAAAATTATTCAGAGTAGTTAAATCACAAGCAGACTGTGATACATTGCAGGAGGACCTTGCAAGACTTGAAGATTGGGCATCCAAATGGCAGATGAAATTTAATGTGGACAAGTGCAAGGTGTTGCATATAGGGAAAAATAACCGTTGCTGTAGTTACACGATGTTAGGTTCCATATTTATTTATTTATTTATTTTATTTAAGTTTTTTTATATACCAACATTCAAGACTATTGTCCCATCATGCTGGTTCACAAGAAACAGGAGTGCAATTATAATAAACTTAACAACTAGAACAATAGTGCAGAAGGAGCAGTTACATGTAACAAGGAAATATAGAACTTGGAGTAAGAAGGAAAATGAAGATCAGATAATTACATATAATAACATTGTAGGAGATGGCTATTAATGATATTGCCATATGAGGAGCTACCACCCAGGAAAAAGATCTAGGCATCATAGTGGATAATACTTTAAAATCGTCAGCTCAGTGTGCTGTAATGGTCAAAAACGTTAACAGAATGTTAGGAATTATTAGGAAGGGAATGGTGAATAAAAAAGGGAAAATGTCATAATGCCTCTGTATCGCTCCATGGTGAGACTGCACCTTGAATACTGAATGCAGTTCTAGTTGCCACATCTCAAAAAATGATATAGTTGCACTGGAGAAAGTACAGAGAAGGGTGACCAAAATGATAAAGATAATGGAATGTTTTCCCTATGAGGAAAGGCTAAAGAGGTTTAGGGCTGTGGAGCTTGGAGAAGAGATGGCTGAGGGGGGATATGATAGAGGTCTCAAAATCATGAAAGGACTTGAACGGGTAAATGTGAATTGGTTATTTCTTCTTTCGGAAAATACAAAGACTAGGGGGCACTCCATGAAGTTAGCAAGCAGCACATTTGAAACAAATTGGAGAAAATTCTTTTTCACTTAATGCACACTAAAGCTCTGTAATTCATTGCCAGAGGATGTGGTTAAGGCAGTTAGTGTAGCTTATTCAAACCATGAAAAAGGTTTAGATAAGTTCCTGGAGAAGTCGATAAACTGCTATTAATCAATAGGGAATAGTCACTGCTTGTTGCCGGCATTAGTAACATGAGATCTATTTAATGTTTGGGTACTTGCCAGGTTCTTATGGCCTGGATTGGCCACTGTTGGACACAGGATGCTGGGCTTGATGGACCCTTGGTCTGACCCAGTATGGCAGGTTCTTATGGTCTTATGTGCATGAGCAGCATGGATTTTAAAAAGTTTCAAAATACGTGCGTATTTACCTGTCGTTGCGTGAGGAATAAGGGGGGCGGGGGAGGGCCAAGACTTATGCACATACCTCCATTATTTTAAAACCGAAAACTTCAGCACGCATATGCTAGATATCAGAGTAATTTTACTGCTGCTCCAGAGGAGGAGCGAGTCTGTAGATCCCAAGTTTTAGCGTTTATAGGAGAGGATGAGGGGTCCAGCTCAACTGGGCAGCGAGCAGGATGAAGAACCAGAGGGGTCTGAAAGACTTCGCTATTAAATGGAAAAAGTGGTGCACTAATTGGAAACCTGGGAATGTGCCTCGCGTGAGCAGGTTTTAAAATTGACTGACATACGCGCGTAAAAGCTGGCAAGGTCCTAGTAAAGACATGCGTGCTAGCTGTGCTTGAGTAACCTCTTAAAATTAGGAGCATACGGAGGCGCGGTTGGGGCATGTTAAAATACATGCATGTAAATGCGTGCACGGTTAAAAATTCTAGCATATTCTCACTCGTGCGCCAATACGCGCACTCATCTTAAAATCTACCTGATGGAGCAATGTGCAGAGAAAGATGGAGGAAATAGTAGGAAATATGAAACAAATTCTTCAGTTCAGTGTTCACCAAAAAAAAGACCCTGGAGAAGGACCTTTGTTTGTTGGCAAAGGTACAGATATGGGTGAGGTAGATACCACCCCATTAACAGAGGAGTGTTGGGGAAGAACTAGCAAAACTGAAAGTAGACCAGGCCTTGGGTTCAGATGAGGTACATCCCAGAATATTAAGGGAGCTAAGAGGTCTGCTGACCCTTGGAACCAGGAGTGGTGTTGCAAGACTGGAGAAGGCCGGTGGTGGTCCTGCGTCACAAAAATGGTGGTAGGGAGGAGGCTGGGAACTACAGGTGGTTTCGCCTTACCTCGGTCATGGGAAAATGAATGGAGACTCTGCTGAATGAAAGGATAGTGAACAATCTAACAGGTTGCAAGATCTGAGGCAGTATGGTTTTACCAGAGGCAGGTCATGTCAAATGAACCTAATTAATGTTTTTGATTGGGTGGTGTGGTGAAGGAGGGGAGTCTGCACCTCACAGACAAACCCCCAAAGCAGCCCAACAGAGCACGTGTGAGGTCCACATATCCCAGAGCAAAGAAAGAAGCCCCTTGGACTACATTTCCCAGGTTTAAGAACCTGGAACTATGGGGCTCTGGTACACAGGTTGGAGTTATATATTCGATTTATAAGCCGCCCCTTCACAACTCAAGGCGGCTTAAAAAATGCACATAGTTCGTGTAACTTAAAATAAAACCGATACAGCAGACAAATAAGTAAAAAGATCTCTCCATGTCAGGTACAAGTTGCATTCGTCTCACAGCTCTTTAGGCAGATCTCTAGGTATCAAAGGCCAGTGGGAAAATGTTTTAGGGTTACAAGGGAGAGGAGGTGATGGAGAGAGAAGCTGGCATGCCAGAGGAGAGCAGAATGCCATTGCCTGTGGCCATATCAGAGCCAGCAGAGGATCTGAGCATGAAGCTTGACTGAAGGCAGGCTCTAGCAGTGCGTTATTACAGAGCTCTGCTGCCATAGCTGAGAGACTGTGTTAATGCTGTCAGCAGGGAGGAAGAGCAGGGAAAGGAATGGGTGCTGTTTTGGCTTAACCTGAGAGTTAAAAAAAAAAAAAAAAAAACAAACAAAAAAAAACCCGGACTTTGATTCTGGGAGTAAGCTGCTCCTGCACGAATTTGAAAACTAATTTTGCTGGCTTTAAAGGTGAACTGCTCCAGCTTGCTTTATTTGTTTTGGCACTTAGAGTTGCACACAACTGCCTTTACGGACTTGTTTGATATGTTTTGACTGCCAAAGAACCGTAGTAGCGCATTACATGTGAAACTGCTTTTGCTTGATGTGGCTGGGGAAGTGCCTCGGGGCTGAATACATTTTAGAGTAACTGTTTTATTTATGAGACCCTCTCTTTTGGAAGTCAAATTGCTGCAGCCCCTCCCAGTGAACAGTACAGCCAACTTTCAGTGTTTTCTTTGGACCCCAAGTTACTGCAGAACCTGAACTACAGGCAGAATTAGTGTTTGCTTCTGCAGAGGAGAATCTGTGGAGGAAGTCCAATCTTTGTTTCAAGTGCCTCCAGAGACTTCTCTCTAAAAGGGGCCATCCCGGGTGACTAGAGAATTAGATCAAGGAAGAGCACTCACTAAGGTTTACTTGGATTTCAGCAAAGCTTTTAATACAGTCCCGCATAGGAAGCTCCTGAATAAAATGAGAAGCCTGGGACTGGGTCCCAAAGTGGTAGAGTGGATTACAAATTGATTGACTGATAGACAATGGCGTGTAATGGTAAATAGAACCTACTCTGCAGCCACACTATTCAATATAGCCAGCTATCTTAAAGATAGCCAGATAAGTTTCTCCTGCTAACTTTAGCAGAGCTCTATGGCATGACTAGAGTTAGCCAGATAACTTATATCCCATTAACTTAACTTTTCCCAGAAAGACTCCCAGAACACCCCTACATTAGCTAGCTAAATTTCAGCCAGTCTGTCCAGCTTGTTACTGGGGTAGTAACTGCTATTGCATGCAGATTACCTCCTTTGTCTCAGGTTACCGCGCTGTGCAGGTTACCCCATGTAGAAATGCTACATCTAAACGTTCGAATAATAGATGGACTAGGGAGCATTCCATGAAGTTAGCAAGTAACACATTTAAGACTAATCGGAGAAAATTCTTTTTCACTCAACGCACAATAAAGCTCTGGAATTTGTTGCCAGAGAAGGTAGTTAGTGCAGTTAGTGTAGCTGGGTTCAAAAAAGGTTTGGATAAGTTCTTGGAGGAGAAGTCCATTAATGGCTATTAATCAATTATACTTAGGGAATAGCCACTGCTATTAATTGCATCAGTAGCATGGGATCTTTTTAGTGTTTGGGTAATTGCCAGGTTCTTGTGGCCTGGTTTTTGGCCTCTGTTGGAAACAGGATGCTGGGCTTGATGGACCCTTGGTCTGACCCAGCATGGCAATTTCTTATGTTCTTATGACTTCTCTTTCTGTATCAAACCATAGCATTTGATAATCATTACTGCTCAGGTGGGCACCTACCCTGGCATTAGAGATACTATCAATGAAATTGCTGTGCAAAAATCCCGGTATGTGTATTTATAAGTGCCAGTTGCTCAAACAAAAAGATTTTTTTCTATATGTTTGGATAGTTCTCTTGTAAATTCAGCGTGCTTTAATTGGATCACCCGATCTCCTCCATTGTTTAACAAAGGTGGCATAAAACCGATTCAATCCTGTTGTGGTATTTAAAAGATGGCAATGCTTACAAAAAAACGTTGCATTGTTTGTCTGACATCAAGACCTGCAACAAAATGAACTTTATTAAACGAACAACAGTGCAATTAAATGCTATATAATTCATTGTATTAATGATAAAATGAGTATATTCAGAGAAAAACTGTAAGATCTAATTCAGAGTTCAATCCTGTAGGTGTTAAAGTTTGCAACTGGTAAATCCATTTCTGCTCTAGTTGTAGCAACTGGCGGGGAAAAGTCTCCACCTTGCCAAATTGATAGCCCAGGACCAAACCGGGTTTATAAAAGGGAGGTCTACTAATTATACTTGTCGGATGCTCAGTCTTATACACCTGGCTAAATAGCACAAGCTTCCAGGTGCAATAGTATCTATAGATGTGGACAAGGCATTTGATCACATCTCCTGCCAATTTTTTATCTGTACTTTCAAAATGGGGATTTCCGGATGCTTTTCTTGGGTAGGTTTGGGCTCTGTATTCCAATCCTACAGCAAACATTTTGTCAAATGGGGTTCTATCGGCTTCATTATGAATTTGCTATGATATATTGCAGGGGTGCCCCTTGCCCCCTATACGTTTTGACCTAGCCAGAGAGCCTTTAGCCCAGGCTATTCGCCACTCACCTTATAGATGGATTTGTTTTTCATAATACTACTCATAATATCTCCTTGTATGCTGATGATACTCTTCTGTTCATTACCAATCTGGGTAGATCTACTTCTGTTCTTAAGCAAGCGCTTCAGCAATATAGTTGATGTTTAGGATATGTGGTTAATTATTTGAAATTGGAAGTAATGTTAGTTGGCCCTTGCTCACTTTTGCTACTCAACCTTCTCAGTTGGCTGCAGATGAGTTTTAGTATTTAGATATTTTGGATACTTTCTGACCTTTCTAGGTTATATACCACTAACTACATCACACTGGTAAATGCTATTCAGACCAACCTGGTGAAGTGGACGTCCCTGCTGATCATCTGGTTAGGCAGAATGAATCTTGTTAAGATGGTGATTCTACCTCGATTGATCTAACCCTTCTCGCATTTTTACTGCTTTACAGGGATGGGTCCCCTCCTTTCTCTGGAAAGGGAAACTGGCTAGATTGCGATACTCTGACCTGGTGCAGTCAAAGAAGATGGGAGAGGTTGAACTTCCAGACTTTGTGGGCAGCCCGGCTAGTGTGCTTGCGTGTTTGGCTTGGAATGGATCTGCCTCCACTTGGTATTCTCTGGAGGGGTGGATAAATGGCTGGCTGGAGCCCTGCTGCTTTGTTGCTATCACTATCCCCGTCTCCATCTAGCAGAGCTGTTCTTGGATGTAATCCCATTTTTGCCCATACGATAAAAATTTAGCATACTGTATAGAAGACTGTACTGACTTTTTCTTACATGACTTCCTTAGTGAATGATCCTTGGGTTTCCCTTGCTACTTTTTCACCTGACATTGCAGGCTGGCATGGGAAAGATCTTTGGTTTCTGGATCAGTTATACCAGGACAACCAGATTAAATCCTTTTCAGATTTAATGCCTGAATGTAAGGTTCCTCAACATACTAATTTTCCTTATTTACAATTAAGGAGAGACCTAACTCATTTACAGACGGTGGGGGAGGCAGCGGAGGAGAGTGACTGTCTTGAGAAGTTATGTTGCAATGTGGGGGCAACATACAATTTCTAAATTTTATAGTATTATTCGAGGTTGGCTCTAGTAGGAGCAGCTCTCCCCTAACCTCCTCATGGAATGTTGTAGTGAACCTCTGCAGGGGTCTGTGGGCAAGCCAGGGCATGAGGAGCTAGGTTTTTTAGTGGATATCCTCTGTCACCTGTGGGGGAGAAGGCAGAGAAGAGCAGAATTAAACAGAATATAGGGTTAGACAGCGAGCTGAACAGTTGACAGTTGTGCAACCCTTGTGCTTGTAAAAAAAAAAAATCTTTTATATTTTTCTTTTATTTAAACTTTATTCCAATTCTTTACCTTTTCTTTTCGCTTGTTAATAATTTTAATTAGAAATGTTCTTTGTATTAGACTATGGAAATTTATTTCCTGCTATTCTGTTTAATGTAAACCGGTATGATTTACATCGGATGTAAGAATGTCGGTATATAAAAATTAAAAATAAATAAGATCAGAATGGTCCTGCAGGGCAAATGCTTTGAGTCCACCGACATATACAGGAGACAATAAGAGATGAGTTGGTGTGTGGTGGTGGTAGTGATAAGTGCATTCCTACCTAGAAGCCAGCCCCCGATCCTTTCTAGAAGCGGTCATGGATTCCTGACTGCGAGAGGTTGTAGGCATCATGAGTGGATCTCGGAAACTTGGGCACAATGCTCTTGGCGTTACAGACCACCTGCATATTGAGGGAGTGGAAGCCCTTGCAGTAGGTGACCCCCCCGGTGACCTTGTAAAGATGCGAGTGCAATCAATAGCTCCCAAGACAGAGGGGAAACATGCTCTCTGATAGAAATCATATGTTATTTCATGTGGTTGCTGTATTCTCCGAGGGAAGGATATATATTGCCATGTTTTCCTGAGCAAGGCAGCCAGGACCTGATCTATACACAGAGAGGAGGCTGACTGGCTGATTCCAGCCATGGCCCCAGAGGGAAGAAATGCCAGGGCAATAGTGACCTTGACATGTATAGACAAGGCGTGCCCCTTTTGGGATGGTAGGTTCCAGATCCCACTCTAACTGCTGGTATAAGTACAGTATGGATTCTTTGTTTATTTAATTCAAATATTTTATAAGCCATGATCGACACAGTTTACAGTGATACATTCATAATTTTGTAACATGCAACTTTAACATACATTAGCAATAAAACAATTTAAAATATAAACAATAATCTTACACCTCATAGATTGAAAGCTAATTCAAAATAAAATGCCTTCACCATTTTCCTGAATATTTTTGTATCTTCTATACGCCTGAATTTATTGGGTAATGCATTCTATCTAGGCCTATGCATTACTTGCTCCTCTGAGAGATCCATAAACCATGTCTTAGTCCTGTCTATCCTGTGACCAGCCTCTCTTAACTCCAGCCTCAACTACAGGTGGGATCCTCCAACATCAGGGCAGACCCCCCCCCCCGGATGGAAGCATGGCAGGCCGCCATGCCTGAACAGACCCAATGCACCAGCCTGAGGAACACCGCCGCCAGCTGCCCTGGGCAACCCTAGGCGCGTGTGCACCAAACTTGCTGCCGTTTCAAGGGCCCATGGCGGGAAATTCCCCCCGGCACCCTCTGATGACATCGGAACCTCTTCCTATACAGGGCTTTCTCCAACTCTCCACGGAAGCCTCAGCAATAGGTCAACTCCATTGGAGTGGTGGTTTGCCTCTGCGATCCTGATCCTTGCCTCCTGGTTCCTGTTTCCGCTGGGTGTCATGTTGAGTTCCTGTGTCCTGTTCCTGATCCCCATGCAAATCTGATCTCTTGAGTTCTTGTTTTTGTGGTCTGCCTTCCCTCATCTGTCTTCAGCGTCTTGCCTGTCCTGTTGTTCCTCTTCTGCTCGCCCTTCGGATTGGACAGCTGGCTTTGACGTTGGATTGAACTTTGCCTCTGCTTGATCTCCACCTGCATTCCAACCACTGCCTGCTCATTGACTTGCTTGAACTCTGCCTACCCAGACCTCTGCTCGGACCACGACTCTGCATGAACTCCTCCTGCCTCTGACCACAGCCTGCACCAGTCTCTGCTGCCTGCCACCTGCCCCGACTGCTGCTCTTACCGACTCTGCTTCTCTCCATGCTGGCCTGTGACGTTCTACGTGACGGATCTACATCTCCATAGAGACCTGTGCCTAAGTCCAGCTAGCCCCAGCATCTGAGGGCTCAACCTAAGGGGGGAATAAGGGCTGGTATTGGTGAAGCTCCAGTTGGGCCTCTACTCCAGCCCTCTCCGCCTGCTGATGATGGGGACCTGCAGGGCTCCTTACTGTAGGTTGCACCAACTCCACCTTGGTCCAAGGGTCCACTTCTGCAGCACTGTGTAGGGGTAAATCCTCCTCCTCCTCCGTTTCCTCTGCTCTCTCTCCCTCCTCAGCCGCATAGACATGAGTACCTATAGGGCCAGTAAAGTCACCTTGAAAAGGACTCTCCACTACAGTCTCACAACCCCCTGTATGTTGCTTGAACACACACTGCCACAGCCCCCTTTATAGCCCTTACGGTCCCTGTATCCCCTCAATCTGTTCCTCTAACCCCCAATATAAAGCTGTATGTCCTAGGTAGCAAGCAGTATGGCCCTGTCCATCTCAGGAATGTTCTTTAAACCCCACTGTATAACTCACAGTTTCCCAATGTCCCCCAGTAGGTCCAAGTCTGTTTCAAATACACCCCCCTTGCATGCTCTGGCTTGCTCCTGTATCCTCTCACCTGGAAATGCCAAGCTGCCAAACACCAAGTTGCAAATCAGTGAAAGTTAGCATGTGTATGTGTTTCAACCAAGAATTAATGACCAAAGGACAGTATATACACAATGGAAAAAAAGATTATATATAAAAAAAACACTGAATACTAACGTCAGCTAACAGTTACCACATCACCAGAACACCAAGCACTTAAATGTACAAATAGTCCTTACCGCATCCCATCAAACAGGCTAGAAAGGAGCCTCAGTGTTCGGGAAAAGTCCCGGGCAACGTGTCTGTTCCACAGGTGAGATTTCGGGCGTAGCAGAAAATATCCCTTCCCTAAATACCACAGCAAAAACAAGTTTGCTCATCTTCTTTGTTCCTGATGTTGAGGACAAACAGAACAGTAAGACGCAATCCAAACAGGATGCCGCCCAGGCGCCCAGCCATCTGGATCAACATCCTGTGCCCTGCCAGTCGTAAGCAATCGGAAAGCTCACCTCTGGATTACAAAACTATATATTTTTTTCATGCTATTGCAGTATGCATAAATGAGCTGTAGCAAGTGTATATGTACGTGCACACATCACTCTTCAAATATGTCATTATGCACATTTGTATATTGCCTCTTTTTTTGTGTATATAAAGATGCGTGAGCACGTGCATATACACCTGTAAGTGGTGTCTTTTTAAAACAAGGATTGCGTCCTCTGGCCACATACACACGTATATGGCCCTTTTTTTGCATGTGTGACCCTTTGAAAATTCACCATTAAATGCTTATTTTCAAACTGACAATAACCTGGTGGCTTTTCTTTGAAAATGAATGTAAAGTATATGCACTAAGTGACTGCGGAAGTGTGTTGGCTTTTTGAAAATTGCCCCTCTATGCCCTCATACAATCGACAAGGGCAGTATCTGAAGTCAAGAAAGCAAAGGATCTCTTAGAGAGTGGTACGATGATGGTAAAGCTTAAGAGTTGGTGTGGATGGACAGACTGGATAGGCCGGATGTTTTTTGTTTTTTTTTCTGCCGTCATGTTTCTATGTTGAGTTGTGTTTTGTTTATTTTAAATAACCAACTGACATAATTCTGAAGGAAATCTTTATTTTCAGGTCTGAGATGTTTGCAAACTTATCCAAGATGTATGTCTCCTATCTGGCATTCATTATGGGGACCCTGACTGGATTTTTTATTTCAAAGTAGGTACAAGTCGCCTTGTTTTTTCTCCTTGTTTATGTTAATAGCCGCATTGCTGAAGGACTTTATTTGCCTATCGTGCCTTCATATTTCCTCCATCCAGTATGATTTCCTTTCAACATTCCTTCCTTCCTTCCTTCCTTGCTCATCTCTGTCCTGCCTTTGGCCCTCTGCTTCTTCTTTCTTTTCTTCTTTAGTTATTTGTATTTCACTTTTCGAGTCCTTCAAAGCAGATTACA
Organism: Rhinatrema bivittatum; assembly: GCF_901001135.1. Lineage (NCBI taxonomy): Eukaryota > Metazoa > Chordata > Amphibia > Gymnophiona > Rhinatrematidae > Rhinatrema > Rhinatrema bivittatum. Next base: position 27,424,996 of record NC_042633.1, on the reverse strand, counting down.
TTCAGATCCCGTAGGTATTTCCCTATCCCCAGTGCTCACTATCCAAGGCCTTGAGCACTAAGGCTTTTCTCCTATTCTGTGTCTATGGGAAAATACCTCGATGAATCAGGATGAACTTAAGCATGCCATCATAAAACCTATACTCAAAAAGCCAAACTTAGATCCCACAGAGCCAGCCAACTATCGCCCAGTGTCAAACCTCCCATTCCTATCCAAAATACTTGAAAAAATTATTAACAGGCAACTCACAGACTATATTGAAGACCACAATATTCTCTCCTCATCCCAGTTTGGTTTCCGTAAACACCACAGCACAGAAACCTTACTTATCTCCCTTTCAGAAAACATACTTAGAGCTCTTGACAAAGGACAATCCCACATACTCGCACTGCTAGATATATCAGCCGCCTTTGACACAGTCAATCACAACACACTTATCAAACGCCTCAAGGAAATTGGCATCTCTGGAACTGCCCTACTCTGGTTTCACTCTTACCTACACGACAGGAGCTATAGTGTAAAAATTGGTCGTAACAAATCCAAACCTGTTAGGCTTTCACAAGGAGTACCCCAAGGCTCATCCCTCTCGTCAACCCTTTTTAACATCTACCTCCTCCCCCTCTGCCGACTTCTTTCCAAACTGGGTTTCCAGCACTTCATCTATGCTGATGATGTGCAGATACTCATACCAATTACTGATTCCATCACAAACGCAATGAAGATCTGGAATTCCGCCCTATCTGAAATAAACAAATTACTTACAGATAACTTTCTAGCACTCAACACCAACAAAACAGAGCTACTCATACTATGTCCTCCTAACAACCCCCCACTCAACCTCTCTCCCCCCTCGCTATCCCCCTGCCCTCCCACACAACTGGTCCGCAGCTTAGGCATATGGATAGACAACCATTTTAACCTCAAAAAATTCATCTCTGCTACGATTAAGAGCGGATTTTTCAAACTACACACCCTGAAAAGAATCAAACCTCTATTACACGCGTCCGATTTCCGAACAGTACTACAGGCCATGATCTTGTCCAAGATTGACTACTGTAATGCTATCCTCCTAGGCCTACCAAAAAATACCCTCCAACCATTACAGCTCCTACAAAACGCTGCTGCCCGCATTCTCACCAACACGCACCGCCACGACCACATCACCCCTGTTCTCCAATCCCTACATTGGCTCCCTGTAGCCTCAAGGATAATATATAAAGCCCTCACACTCATTCATAAAGCCATTCACAACCAAAACATGCAATGGTTCACTGAACATCTCCAACTCCGCAACCCTACCAGACCAACTAGACAGCAACACAAGGCCAAACTCCCATCACCATCCCCCAAACCCATGAAACATGCCACTATTAGAGAACGCTCATTCATCATGGCAGGAACCTCCCACTGGAATAAAATGCCCCCCCCACCTACGCCTGGAACCATGCCACAAAAAATTCAAACAGAATCTTAAAACATGGCTCTTCAAACGAGCATACCCCGACTGATTGACTACCATCTACAACTACAACTCTACCCCCCTGCCTGATCCAAACATACTAATACACTTCCCTCATCTACCCGCCTCCGCATCTCCCTCCTCCTACTTCCATATTCCCTTCACCTCACACTACCTCCCCGCCACCCCCCCTCCTCCCCAAACCTTTACTGTTTCCCATGTTATCAGTCAACTCTGACTCCATCCTCCCTTGTATATAGTTAATTATCAGTCTCTTGTATATAGTTTACAATCAGATAATAACCTATTGTAAAGCCTGTTACTATATCATTTTATAGTGTGAACCATTATTTATATTCATTGTAAAGCTATTTGCTATGTTATGTTACACTGTGAACCGAGGTGATGTTTTGCAACGTGCCCCGGTATATAAAAATTCTTTAAATAAATAAATAAATGAAAGTGCCATATCTCTAGTATGAAGGCTTTCTGAAACCTTGGGTTCTGCTCATTTAATGGCGAATTTTCAAAAGGTTACGTGTGTAAAAAATTAGCATATACACGCGTAAGAATCTTCTACTCATACTCCGTTTTATAAACATAGAAAATATATGTGGATGTTCACTTTTGTGTGCACATATACGGATGGAAAAAAATGGGTTGTCTAGGGACATTCCGGGTGTCACAAATCTGGCTGTGAGGCCAGCCCTATATGAACTTCCCACAAAGGATACTCCCCGCCTCAGCGGGGCATCTCCTCTCTGCCTTTGGCTACTTATTCTTGTGCTTTTGCCTGTAAAACTTTACCCTTGTTCTTTCATCTTGGACCTTTGCCTATTTAACCTTGCCCTTATTCTATGTATAGCTCCTGCCCTGTTTAGGCCTTCTAGCCTTCTGTCCTGCCTTATCTTGTCTCTTGCCTTGTCCTTGTCTTGTTTGGGCCTATCCTGTCTGCCTGTATTCTGAATCCTGTCCTGTCTAGGCCCTCCAGTGACCTCCCTTGTCAGTGTGGTCCCCAGTTGTGCTTCTGCTCCCTGTGGGTCTCCCAGTGGCCCTGCTATTTCCTGTGGACCTTAGTATATTGTGAGCCTCCCAGTGGCCCTTCTGTATCTTTTCCAGGCCTCCCAGTGGCCTATCCTGTTTACATATATTCCTTCCTGTGTGTTCTATCCTGTTCCTGTCTGCTTACATTCTGCCAACCTTGATTCTAGCCTGCCTTGTGTCTTGCTGCTGTGCTCCCTGTTCTAGAGCGTGTGCACCGCCCTCCGGAAGACCTGCCAGCCACCAGCACCGGAGGGCTCAACCTGAAGGGAAAGTGGCTGATAAAGCAGATCATTTCCGCCTGACCTGCCTGCTTCCTCTTGCTTGGGGCATCCTCCTATAAGTTGCTATTTGAAAAGATATGTATGCACGTATATTTTCCAACTTGCCTGGTAAATATCATCTGGTGTAAGGGATATTAAACCTGTTTATTGTGTAGTACTGAGTGGGTGGGAGGTTAGGGTGAGCTGGGGGAAGTTCAGGCTGAAGAACCAGGTCTTGTTGACCTGGAGGACTGGGTGCACTGGTGGACTAATTGGTAAACTGGTTAATTTCCTGGCACATGCATGTTTGAAAATTGGCTGACTTGGCACATGTAAATCAGGACTTACACGAGTACGTCTCAGTTTACTTTCACGAGTAAAGTAAATGCACGTATATTTTTAAAATAGGTGAGCAAAATACATGGTTTCAATGCATTGCATGTCTTCGCGTGTTGGCTTATCTATGCACATGTTGTGGGGTAAACATATGCGTATTTTAGAACATGCGTGCATATGATAAGCCCAAGTTATAAAATGCAATGGTAAAACAACATGCGGCCACACACACACAAATATGCCACCAAGTGCAGTTTGAAAGTTGTATCCCTTCCATTCCATTTACCCATCACCAGTCTCTGACTGTGTGCGACAAGGACCCAGATTTTGCCCCTTGCTAGTGTATAGGGTAGCCAATTGGCTCCAGATTCTCAGGACAGGTTGATCCAGTCCTGGTTTTACCCCATTGCATTCCCTAAGAAAAGCAAGACTATAAGTACCTGCATGCAGGGGGAATAAAACCAGGACTGGATCAACCTGTCCCGAAAATCTTGAGCCAGTTGGCAACCCTACTAGTGTAGTTGCCCTTGACTAGTGTAGAGTCAGTGGTCTCAACAGACCCTGCATACAATGAATGATGTCCTATTAGGATAGGAGTGTTAAGTGAAGCTTGACACTTCCCAGTGAAAAGGTGTCATAGGTTCAATCAAAGTCCTGTACCCAGATGAGTACACGGATTCATGGGATGCCACAGAAAGATGTGGGCTCTTTCCCTCCACAGGCAAAAGGACCAGGAGTTGGGCTGTCCCTCATTAGAGGAGTGGCTGAAGCTCAGGGTTGGAATACCCACATCTCCAGTAGTGGAAAGAAATCTCTTGGGGTCTTGGAGAGATTCATGGGAGTTTGGTGACGAAAAGCAGAGAAAAGTAAAGAGAGAGGATTAGCTCCAAATTCCTCATCTGTCCATCGGGAGTGCTGTAGAGGATTGGAAAAAGAGGATTATCCTTTTTGAAGTCGTTCAGGGATAAAAGGGCCTATCAGAGGAAAGTCCTGAGGAGTTGCTGAGTGAAAAAAGGAATTTGTCTAAGACTCATCTGCTGTGAGATTGGATGAGAACAGTGAAATGCATTCAGCAACAGGCACCAGGGGACTGAGGAGACCCAGGAGAGGAGGATTCCTCCCCCAGGGCAGGTACTGGGGTGCTGTCGCATCACTTCCCTGCTCTGCTCCAGGCTCACCTCCTCCCTCCAGTCCCTGAATTGACAAGAGGAGAGGGGCTGGATTAGTAAGCAGGGTTTTTCTATGCTCCCCGCTGTGAGTTCTGGCCTCACCCCTCCTATTCCCAGCACAGGATGGTGGGAGATGTGCGGCAGTGGAAGGGGGGACGCTGTAATAGGGAACAGAGCTGATTTTCTATGCTCTGTCCCTTCTAGGCTCCCCTTCTCCCTCTTGTTCTCTGTACTAGGAGGGGAAAGGCTGGAGCAGAAAGCAGAGGGCAGTTCTCTGCTAAGTGACATTCAGCACAGCTGCCCCCCCCCCCCCCCACAGAATTTTGCCGTCCTAGGCACAGGTCTAATGGCAAATCCAGGCCTGCCCCAGGGAGCTTACCGGTCAGAGGGGCCGATGCAAAAAAAAAAAAAATTTAAAAAATGCGTTGAAAGCAGGCGCTGAGTCTCCAGTGCCCGCTTTCCTAATGCACCCACAGGCACCTCTCCTGGGGGCGCCATGCATTTGCATGTGATGAGCGCTATTAGTTTCCCAGTGCGTTGGACGCGCATTGTGGAGGAGCGGGATTAGGATGCGCCTGCATCCAACTGCGGGTTAAGCAGTGTGCTTGGCTGAGCCCAGAGTGTGCAGCATTGTACTTTAATGGATTTTGTGTAAAGACTTTAATTTTTGGACAACTTTGGTGGGCAATGTGGTGTGTTTTTGTGTTTGGTTTTTTTTTTTTGACTGGACTGGTGTGCAGAAGAGTCCCAGCAGATAGAAAACCCTAAGAGGTATTTCTTTATTCTATTTATTTATCATTGCTTATATTCCGCAAATCCATTAGGTACATTCAGTGCGGATTACAAATTGTTATATACACAATTATAAACATGTCCAATACATTTCATATCCAAAATCAAATAACAGTAAAACAATTAAAACATTTATATAAATGCATCTGGGAAAAGTAGGGTTGCCAGCTGGCTCCAGATTTTTAGGACAGATTGATCAAGTCTGCATGCAGGTACTTATAGTCTTGCTTTTCTTAGAGAATGCAATAGGGAAATCAGACTAAGTCCTAGCATGCAGTGGGGTAAAACCAGGACTGGATCAACCTGTCCTGAAAATCTGGAGCCAGTTGGCAACCCTGGTGAAAAGATCTGCCTTCAGTTTATTTCTAAAAACTTTCCGGGAAGATTGTTCCATGACAGTCACATGGCTGGGGCAAGGTCAGGTCTGTGCCCTTTTGGAAAATAGTGCTGACCAGGCCAGGTGCGAAAGTGCACTCGGCCCCTTTTAGGTAGTGGGAGGGAAGGGTGTGTGAGGGCCAAGACACTCATTTTTTTTGGAGGGAGGGGGGTGTGGGAAGGTGAGGTGGGGCCCTTTTTTTTTTTTTTTAAATCAAGGGGGTCATCACTGTCACTTGGGGGAGGGGGCGGTCAATGTCATGTGGGGGGAATAGGGTATTGACTATAAGGGGGACCAGTGTCACTGAGGGGGAGGGGATATTGACTATCAGGGCCATCAGTGTCACTTGGTGGGGTGGGGGCCATTAATGTCACTTGGCGTTGGGGGAGGTGGTATTGACTATTGGGGGCAGTTGAGGTCACTTGGGGGCTAGGGGTTATTGACTATCGGGGGGGGTTGGGGGAGAGTGGGAGCCAGGGCCAGAGTCTTTATTTTATTGGAGGGATTGGGGGGGGGGGGTGGAGCCATCATCGCATGGGTGCATTTTTTTTAAATTTTACATTTTAGGGGAGTCAGGGCTGCCTCGACTGGTGGCCCTGGGTTGAGACAGTGGTCAGCACTGAGCCCCACTCAACCTCCCCGTTTGCTGCAACTTTTTATTTTTTTCCTGCCGCTTTAAATGTGCAGTGGGAGCCTCGGGACTCATGTTAGGGTCTTGGGCCTCCTGCTGCACATCTAATGCATTTCAAATAGATGTTATTTTATCATGGCTGACCACCTACTTGGTCAGTTGTGATAAAATATTTACATCAAATTGACCATGCATAATCTTCTTTTCATGCATTTGCATTATTCAAGTATGCAAATCATATGCAAAGATCATTGTAATAGGGGAGGGTATCTGGGTGGCGAGATTAAAATATTGCATGATATATATATATACAATAAAATGTGCATTAGAGCACTAATGCAACTTGATGCATCACCCCCTTAGCCAAATAAGTTTAAATATTGCAACAGCTAAGTCAGTCAGATAAATAGCTCATCCCAATGACGCCCCTGTCCCATCCACTACTTATCCAGCTAACTACTTAGCTGGCTATGTAGTTGTGCAGCTAAGTAGTGGCCGCTGAATGCAGCCAGATATTCAGACACCGCCACTTAGCCGGATAAGTCAGAGCTACGGCCTTTAATAAAACCTGTTTGATCCAAAATCACCAAGCTTTCTATTTTTTCACTTAATCTATTGGACAGTACTGCCACCAATATTTTGATGTCTTTGTTAAGAAAGGAAATTGGATGATACAATTCAGAGAACAGAGAGTCCTTTCCCGGCTTAGGCAGTAATATTATTGTAGCCAGGTTATGTCCAGTCTCAAGGGCTCTCTGCTCCCTAGCTATCGAAAATATATCTTTCAGTGGGATACCTATTTGATTTCCAAATAATTTATAAAATTCAGGCCTGAAACCATCAGGACCAGGAGTTTTTCCCAATTTTAGGGATTTAATAATACTCAGTATTTCATGCTCCTGAATAGGAGTGTCTAGAAATCCTTTTTGCACATCAGACAGTTTAGGCAGATGCCTATTTTGGAAAAACTGTGATTGTGCCAATATATTAACCACATCCTTGCTATATAATTGGTCAAAACGGAAACAAATTCCAGCAAAATTTCCTCTGTATCTGTAACCTGGGTTTTCCCATAATAGCTGTTAAGTCTAGTAATAATCTTTCTAGATCTAGATTCCTTTAGTAAGTTTGCTAGTAATTTTCCTGACTTATTCCTCCATTGAAAAATTTGGATTGATAATATAGCAAATTCTTTTGTTTTAATCTCTAAAATTTCATTCACTTCCTTCTTTAATGCTATCATGTATTATTTACTTTCCAATGTAAGATCGCTAACATGAATTCTTTTCAATTCTATCAATTTTTTTGTAGAGAGAGTATTTTGCTGCAAATTTTTTTCCCCTGCGCAATAAGCAGTAATATGCCCTCTCATTACTGCTTTGGCAGCATTCCAATATATCAGTGCATGTATGACAGGTTGCATTTTCTTTTCTATAATCCTTCCATCTGTCAAGTAAAAATTGTTTAAATTAATTGTCCTGATATAACCTTAAAGGCATCTTCCAGCCCATTGTGCTGTTTTTGTAGCCGTAAACTCCAACGAAAGTAACATGGAATGGTCAGAAAATGGTACTTCTCGTATCTCACTAGTGTTAATTTTATCAAACCATTGTTCCGTAACTGGAAAATACTCCAGCTGCGAATATATATGATGAGCATTAGAATAAAAGTATAATCTAACTCTTCCAAATGCAACAGACCCCAAGAATCCACAATTCCAATTCCCTGATTTTTTCTGGGTTGTTTAGTAGGTTTACAATCTACTAAGGGATTGTCAATTTGGCCACCGAATTGGAAAAAAAGACGTGTGAATACTTATAGGGGGCATACATGTTTACCAACATTACTTTAACATCATCCAGTGTTCCCAAGACAATAGCATAATGACCATTTATGTCTGTAAAATGCCATTCATAAATGAAGGGTAAACTTTTGTTAACTGCCTAGATGAAAAGGATGAGAAATAGCAAAGGCCCACCCAGTCCCTTCGCAACTTGACATATTCTGAGTCAGTTAAATGCGTTTCTTGCAGAAATGCTATGTCAGTTTTCATTTTTTTTAAGTCTGTTAACACTTTATGTTTTATAGGTGAGTGTCGACCATCCACAGTGAGAGATCTGAAATAGATTAAAACCATATTTCTTTAAATTACCCGAAGTACTGTGGCCAGACTCCCCAGCTAGGTCCCCCACTTTGAGAAATCCTCACTCGAAAGATTGTGCAAGATATAAGTAACAAGTAATCATGTGGCTCTATTTATTATGTTATTCACTGACTAATTATTTTACTGTTGCTTGTTATTGTTGACTTGTTCTATGTTCATTGCCCAAATGTTCAATTGCTCAAATGTTCTATGTAACGCCATAGCCGCGACTGTTCTGTTATATGGAAACCGATATGATTTGATATTTTGTTCAAGAATGTCGGTATAGAAAAATTCTAAATAAATAAATAAATAACAAATTTTAACCAAGCGGTTTCTTCATTTTAGTTAACTATTGCAGACATACACACACATTCACACCATTGAACCCCTAAAGTCCATGCTCCATTGACCAAATCTGCGATATCCATCTCCCTGGTGTGGTAAAGGAAAGACAACTTCCAGTGCCACGATGCTTCCTTTCTCAGCGCCTAGTGCTCTCTCCCTCGCTGATCCTGGAGACCTCCTGGATCCACCGAAGAACGTCCCATACTTTCAAAACAGTAAATGCAAACCCAAACCTCTTGCCACAGAGCAATAACAAAAAAAGTTCATTGCTGTTGTAGAAGGTTAAGAGACTTCTCCCACAGTTCTTTGCCAAGATCGCATCTCCACAAGCCAGAGGTGCGATGCAGTTAAAAATGCTCTAGCTCTTGCATGCTGCTTTGTCCACAGCAAATAAAAATTTTAAAAAATCCTTCTTCAGGTGAAAAGTGTAAATCAAAAAGGAAAAAAGATTCCATGGCTTCTGAATTTTTCATTTCAACTGGGGTCAAATTGAAAGATGATATGTCTCTTTCTCTCCCAATTGCACCCTAAAATTTTGCACCTCTCTGCTCAAAGAAATTATCTTTGATTCCCTTTTGTGGTTACACCTTCAGTCTTGCTGAGAAGTGTAGTGAAAATGTTATTCCCCGTTTAAACAATTGAGTACAATAAGGGGTGAGTTCTTTTCTGGCCACTATTACGTTTGCAGAAAAATCCAGGAAGAGTAAAATTATTTTTATTATCATAACGAAGCTCTTTACTCTTTTGGGAGGCTGCAAGGACCCTTTTCTTTATCTGTGAAATTCACAAGCTTCACTATTATCTGCCTCTGCTTATGGTTGACCCATTGGGTCTACACGATGTGCATGTCCCACTATAATTTTTCTATCTTGAAAGCTCACGCCTAGAGCACCTGGGAGCCATACTTCATAGAAATTTAAGAGACCCTCAGACAACAACTGCTCCGAGACTCCCACTATTTATTTATTTATTTATTTATTTATTTATAATTTTTCTATACCGAAATTCCTGTATGAGATACAAATCACTCCGGTTTACAAATAACGGCAACTCGCCCGGGGCTTGATTGGCCAGGGCTTTTTACATTAAACAGATAAACATGGCTTAATTACGGCTTTAATTACTATGCACAAATTTCTGCGACTCCGGTTTTCCAATTCATTGAGTTTTTCGACAAGGGTTTTGTTTTGTGCTTGCAGTCCCGCCACTGGGTTTTCTCAGCTTTCAAGATGTAAATCATGTTCTGCCACCTTTTCTTTTCACCTCCGAGAATGAGGTGAAAAGAAAAAGGTGCATTTCAAGTGTTTCCTTTAGGTCATCCGCCGAAGACTGTAGTTTTTTAAGTTGTTCGGTAACCGCAGCAGACACCGCCTTAGTTAAGTCTCGAAGCACAGCCTCAGTTAGGCCCTCCGAAGCAGATGTAAGTTTAGGTGCCAATTTGTCTTCAACTGCTGAGCCCACTTTCTCTGTCTCTGTTTTCGTCGGTTGCGTAGACATCTCCTCGTTTAGTCGAAACACAAAACTGTGCACAAATCTTCAGAGTTATAACTTGGTAGGTATCCCACATCGGGAACGTAAGGAATTTGTGATCCAGGTGCAGCTGAATGAAGTTCCCACCCCAGCCCTGGCAGACTCAATGTGTAGCAAGACACTGGTTCATAAACATAGAAATGTTGGCAGAAGAAGACCAAACGGCCCATCCGGTCTGCCCAGCAAGCTTCACACATCTTTCCTTTCATACTTATCTGTTTCTCTTTGCTCTTAGTAACCTTTTTTATTCTATTTCCCTTCCACCCCCGCCATTAATGTAGAGAGCAGTGTTGGAACTGCATCTAAGTGAAATAGCTTAATTAGTTAGGAGTATTAACCACCGCAATAAGCAAGCTATACCCATGCTTATCTGTTTATCCAGACTATGTAATTCAGTCCTTGTTGGTTGTTGCCTGAATATAGATCCACGTTTCTTCATTCCCCCCTGCCTTGAAATAGAGAGCTATGCTGGATATGCGTGAAGTGTCGCACTTTCTCCCCTGCCGTTGAAGCAGAGAGCTATGCTGGATATGCGTGAAGTGTCGCACTTTCTCCCCTGCCGTTGAAGCAAAGAGCTATGCTGGATATGCATGAAGTGTCACACTTTCTCCCCTGCCATTGACGCAAAGAGCTATGCGGGATATGCGAGAAGTATCAGTCTTTCTCCCCTGCCGTTGAAGCAGAGAGCTAAGGACCTGATCAAGAGAGAAGATAGCAATGATCTATGTAAATGGAGACAGACAGTCCGGTTCTGCTGACAATGCCAGTAGGACAAACTGTTGTGGAAATGGGGGTACTTCCTGAGCTCTCTTATCCAGTAGTTTTAGGTCATGAGTGCCCCCAGTTTAAAACCTTGAGGGGTCAGCCTATGGGCAGTTGAGCCAGAGTGGAACAACGGGCACCCCCACGAACCCCGGAGCAGTTTTTCAAATGACCTGGAAAGGGGAAGCCTTAATGGGGTTAAGCCGCCTCAGCATAGGGAACGGGGAGTGAAGAGAGAAGTGTACCCTTCTTAGTGTACCCTTAGTAAGGGCAAGTGCTCTACCTAAGAAGTTTAAGCTGAGGGGGAGGATATGTGAAGGAGTATTCACAAGAAAAACCACAGAATAACTTAAAGGACCAGCTCCAGAGATCTGGTCCAGTCCACCTTAAGCCTCAGACAACAGGGAATTATGGTCTGGCCTCAGGAAGGCCCTGGGAAATGAAGGAAAATAGTCTTTCAATCTGGGCCTTCTCTAAGGTTTCTAATATTTCTTTGTTTATAAACTGCGAAAGTGTGCAGAGCTGTTTCTTTTTTGTTGTACATAAATAAAAGTGCCTGAAATCCAGCCAGAGCCTAGTTTGCATCTATTCTCTGGCCATTCAGACTGCACACAGTGTCTCTGTAAGAGTGTGTGTGTGTTTGAGAGAGCATGTCTCTGTGTGTTTCTGTGAGAGCATCTGTAAGCGATGTGAACCTTTGTTACTGTGATGAGGTTGATGCAGCCTATGGGGTGAACCCTGTAGGACCTGACCAGCAGCTGGCGGAGGTTAGCTGGCAAGAGACAGGTCTAGTGCATCACATGTGCCAGCCCCTTTCCCCATAGGTTGAGCCCTTGGGTTCCGGGGGCCAGCAGGACGTAGGCGAGCGTCTCTTACAGGACTGCGTGAGCAAATATTCAAGGCCAGGCAAGGGTCAGAGCAGGTGGGGAAGCAACGAATGTCAAGGTCCCGACAAGGGGTCAGAGGCAGGTGGCAACAAGAATGGTCAGAGGCAGGCGGCAGTCAGGAATGGTCATTATCAAGGCAAAAGGTGAGATCCGAGAATCAGTCCGTAGGAAGACAACAGTAGGGAGAGAGGAACTGACACAGGAGGATGGGCTTGGAGGCAAGTGGAGCTGGATACGATGAGGCAGGACAAGGCTGGAGAGACAAGGTAGGGACACAAGCAACAGACACTACCACAGTAGAGGGACCTGCTGCTGAGGCAAGGTGGGGGAGATCCAGAGAGCCCTTATATAGGGCAGGGCAGCTGGACATCATCCTAGGGTGCCGCAGAGTTCTTCCTTCCACAGGCTCTTTAAGAGGCAAGGTGCGTGCATGCCTAGGGGGTGACAGAGCAGTGATATGGTGGTATCCTGAAGCGCACTCATGTTGCGGGCAGTGTCCAGGCCACAGGAGCTTGCTGGCAGTGTTGGGGTGAGTGCGGCGGCTTGCGGGATCCTCCCACAAGCTGTCAAACGTAACAGTATATGCAGTGGTGTGGTTGCGCCGCTGAATATACCCAGCTATCTTAAAGTTTGCCAGTTATGTATAACCGGATAACTTTAGGACAGCCCTACGGCCTGACCCAGAGTTAGCCTTAGAAAGGAACCAGCTAATTCCAAATATCTGAATAAGCGGCTAACTCCGCTCCTCCCCAGAATGTTTCCTTCCCGCCCTCAGAACGCCCCCGTCTTATCTGGCTAAGTTCTAGAATTTAGCCAGATAAGCACTAAATTCTTTTTATTAGTATGGTTTTACTTCTATTGATGATTTATATTTCCTGATTTTATTGTTTGATGTTATTTGAGGAATTGTGATCTTTCTGTTTTTCCATTGTTGCATTGCACACAGAGTCTGGCTTGTTGTGGTTTACAGTTCAGTTTTTGTCCGCATGTTTGTATTATTACTTTATGGTCACTTTAGTCTGCATTTGGTGAATGAGTATCTGTTTGTATTTTGCATGTGAGACTGAGTTAACGAATTCTGCTAATGTGCAGGTTCTGGGTAGGGATCTATAGCAGCTTGGCCTTTTCTGTTTCCCTAACAAGAGGTGTAGTGACGTTTTAGGGCCTGGGGTAATAATTGCAGTGTTGCCTTTTCATGAGTAGGGTTGTTAGTGTTTGAGTGCTGGCAGTTAGTGCAGTTGTAGTATGGGAGATTTACCATATTGAAATTGTAATTGAATTTACTCGTGGCTTTCTGAAGCCAAGCTCATACCTAACACACATTCCAAGGCTCGTCTTATTTGTTTGCAGCGTTTTACAGCGCTGCCTGTAAATACGATATACATGTTGTAAGAGATTTTTACCTCGGAAGCCTGTAAAATCTTCTTATAAATGCATCATTTTGAATTGTGGGGGGAGCAAACTGTAAATTTCACCTAGGTTGTCTCATATCCTTGCACCAGCCCTGTCTTTGCCACTATTTAGCTGGATAAATCAGAACTTGTCCAGATAAGTGGAATTATGTATTCATGTGGTTTTTTTTTTTTTTACATGTGCATGCATATTGCTGGGTACATTTACTTGTAATTTATAAAATACCGGAGTAGATTTTCGAATGTGTATATGGGTGCGTGTATGTTTTAAAGTTCTCTTCCAAGTACATTTTTTTTTTGTCCTTATACAGGTGGCCAGACATTGGATTTCAAACATGGAGGTCTGTATAATTTATAAATAAATTTGAAACTTGATCTGTAACTCCCAAAAAATAAAAATAAAAAATTGTGCATCTTTGAGTGTGCAAAAATGTCATTCCAGTTTTAACCTTACCACAAATCTCTGTTTTAGGTAAATCTTTCACTATTTAGAAATTCTACAAACTAACCTGGCGTTTGTTTTTGCACTTTTTCACTGTATAGTGTAGAAGCCTGAAAGTTTTGGGCACCAAATTTAAACCTGATGCAAATGAAAGCTTAACTGAATGCCAGCCATGCAGGAAAATGGCACTGGCTGGCCCTGAGACTGGTGCCATTTTGACATCACTCAGGGGATCCTTGTGGCAGGCCTCAGTGCAGACCCTGGAATAACCCTTGAGGCAGGCCTTGGTTCCGGCCACAGCACAGGCCCATGGGGCAGACTGCGGAGCAGACTCTGAAGCCCCAGAACAGGGGGCAGGCCCCTGAGCATGCACCAAAGCACCAGGCTAGGCCTCAGTGAGGGGAACAGGCAAGGCCTTGGTATGGGCCTGTGGCAGGATGTGGAGGGGCTATATGCAGGTTATGGGCCTGTGGCAGGATGTGGAGGGGCTATATGCAGGTTATGGGCCTGTGGCAGGATGTGGAGGGGCTATATGCAGGTTATGGGCCTGTGGCAGGATGTGGAGGGGCTATATGCAGGTTATGGGCCTGTGGCAGGATGTGGAGGGGCTATATGCAGGTTATGGGCCTGTGGCAGGATGTGGAGAGGCTATATGCAGGTTATGGGCCTGTGGCAGGATGTGGAGGGGCTATATGCAGGTTATGGGCCTGTGGCAGGATGTGGAGGGGCTATATGCAGGTTATGGGCCTGTGGCAGGATGTGGAGGGGCTATATGCAGGTTATGGGCCTGTGGCAGGATGTGGAGGGGCTATATGCAGGTTATGGGCCTGTGGCAGGATGTGGAGGGGCTATATGCAGGTTATGGGCCTGTGGCAGGATGTGGAGGGGCTATATGCAGGTTATGGGCCTGTGGCAGGATGTGGAGGGGCTATATGCAGGTTATGGGCCTGTGGCAGGATGTGGAGAGGCTATATGCAGGTTATGGGCCTGTGGCAGGATGTGGAGAGGCTATATGCAGGTTATGGGCCTGTGGCAGGATGTGGAGGGGCTATATGCAGGTTATGGGCCTGTGGCAGGATGTGGAAGGGCTATATGCAGGTTATGGGCCTGTGGCAGGATGTGGAGAGGCTATATGCAGGTTATGGGTCTGTGGCAGGATGTGGAAGGGCTATATGCAGGTAATGGGCCTGTGGCAGGATGTGGAGAGGCTATATGCAGGTTATGGGCCTGTGGCAGGATGTGGAGGGGCTATATGCAGGTTATGGGCCTGTGGCAGGATGTGGAGGGGCTATATGCAGGTTATGGGCCTGTGGCAGGATGTGGAGAGGCTATATGCAGGTTATGGGCCTGTGGCAGGATGTGGAGGGGCTATATGCAGGTTATGGGCCTGTGGCAGGATGTGGAGGGGCTATATGCAGGTTATGGGCCTGTGGCAGGATGTGGAGGGGCTATATGCAGGTTATGGGCCTGTGGCAGGATGTGGAGGGGCTATATGCAGGTTATGGGCCTGTGGCAGGATGTGGAGGGGCTATATGCAGGTTATGGGCCTGTGGCAGGATGTGGAGGGGCTATATGCAGGTTATGGGCCTGTGGCAGGATGTGGAGGGGCTATATGCAGGTTATGGGCCTGTGGCAGGATGTGGAGAGGCTATATGCAGGTTATGGGCCTGTGGCAGGATGTGGAGGGGCTATATGCAGGTTATGGGCCTGTGGCAGGATGTGGAGGGGCTATATGCAGGTTATGGGCCTGTGGCAGGATGTGGAGGGGCTATATGCAGGTTATGGGCCTGTGGCAGGATGTGGAGGGGCTATATGCAGGTAATGGGCCTGTGGCAGGATGTGGAGAGGCTATATGCAGGTTATGGGCCTGTGGCAGGATGTGGAGAGGCTATATGCAGGTAATGGGCCTGTGGCAGGATGTGGAGAGGCTATATGCAGGTTATGGGCCTGTGGCAGGATGTGGAGAGGCTATATGCAGGTTATGGGTCTGTGGCAGGATGTGGAAGGGCTATATGCAGGTTATGGGCCTGTGGCAGGATGTGGAGGGGCTATATGCAGGTTATGGGCCTGTGGCAGGATGTGGAGGGGCTATATGCAGGTTATGGGTCTGTGGCAGAAAATTTCCTTGGCTTTTGTTTCATTTCATTTCAAACTGTAATCCCACCCTTGTGTGGGTGTCCTGCACGGGTGGGGCCATTTGTAATTTTTTTGGGGCAGGAACCCCAACTAGCTCTCATCTGCGCCCCTTTCCCCAGGGTGTGGTTCCTTTGGCTTGGGAGAAAAGGGTTCCTTTCGGATCTCAGTGCAGGGGTGGCTAACTTACTCTTGGTTATCGCTGAGAGGAGGGGTAATCTCTCTTGTCTTTGAGTGCTGTGTGACCAAATGAAGACGCTGGATGCACTGAGTTTGTGTCCAAACTTAAATTCACTGAATAAGATAGTTGCAGATGGCACAATAAATATGCTTCCAGCACCACAGTCTCTTTTCTCTTAATTACAGGTTTTCTCTCTATCTGTGCAGGAATTGGATTTAGAAATTTGGGGTACTTAAAAATTCTTTTTTTAACATAAGTTATGGGGATTCCCCCTTTAAAACCAGTTGAAGTTTTTGAAAAACACAGTGCAAACTCGTAATGGTTTACCTATAGAAACATAGAAATGACGGCAGAAGAAGACCAAACGGCCCATCCAGTCTGCCCAGCAAGCTCTGCACTTTTTTTTTCCCCTCATACTTATCTGTTACTCTTGGCTCTTAGTAATCTTTTGATTCTATTTCCCTTTCACCCCCACCATTAATGTAGAGAGCAGTGTTGGAGCTGCCTCTAAGTGAAATATCTAGCTTAATTAGTTAGGGGTAGTAACCGCCGCAATAAGCAAGCTACACCCATGCTTATTTATTTACCCAGACTAAATAATTCAGACCTTATTAGTTACCTCAGTTATTAGTTACAGTATGTGTGTGTATGTATAGTTGATCTGTAACTCTATTGTGCTGTATTATTATATGGAGCAGGATATGCTGCTTGATGTTTCTAACGAAATGTTTGATGTTAAGCATGTTAGCCAATGATGTGAATTAATGAGTTGTGTGTGAATACCTGTTGCAACTACTGATTCGCAAGGGCGTTCCAGGGAGGAGGAGGAAGGTGGCGGCAGGTTGGCTGTGTTCCAGCCACATCGGGAGCAGAGGCCTGCAGGGGGTGAGCACAGCTGCTCGCAGGGCCGACCCACGAGCTGCGGATCAAAGCAGTACCTCCCCTCCAAAGCCCCTTCCCTAGTCTTCCAGGCTTGGGCATCTCCTGTGGAATTCTGCCACAAGTTGAGGGGGCTTATAGATTGGAGGCTGAGTCCCAAGAATTCGCTTATGGACCATAGCTTTTCCTGGCAATGAGATATTGTAACTGGTTACGGACCCTACAGGCATCCAGAATTTGTTGCCAGAGGATGTGGTTAGTGCAGTTAGTGTAGCTGGGTTTAAGAAGGGTTTGGATAAGTTCTTGGAGGAATGGTCCATTAACTGCTATTAATCAAGTTTACTTAGGGAAATGGCCTCTGCTATTAATTGCATCAGTAGAATGGGATCTTCTTAGTGTTTGGGATCCTGCCAGGTTTGGCCTCTGTTGGAAACAGGATGCTGGGCTTGATGCACCCTTGGTCTGACCCAGAATGGCAATTTCTGATGTTCTTATGTTCAGAATCTCTTTTACCTCAAACTGGGTGTTTTCTTCTATGGTTATCTCAGTGGTCTGGAGTGGTGACCTACCTGGCCAAGAAAACGTTACTGGTTTGAGTAGGGAGATGCGGAACACATCGCGGACTCTCAGAAATGCTCGTAACTGGACCGAGTTGTCGCACTATAGGGAATAAAGCGTGGTGCAAATTTCATGAGGGCATCTTTATTCAGAGGTTCCTGGTACTAAGCCGGACTAAACTGCCTGGGTGCAGAGGAGGTACAGGGTGACCTTTCTTATCATGGTTCCATGGGGGCCGGCAGCAGCTGTAATAATCCCCATGGTCAGGCTCTGACATTTTTATGCATGGTACACATAGGGCAGGATCCTATGTAATAATGAACATCTGTCTTCATCCGAGGCCACCAGCAGTGTTGCATGATTAATTCCAATGTCCGGGCGATGCCAGGATGATCAGATGGGTGGGAGTCATGTGCTCATTCAAGGACCTTTTGTCGTAGGTGCTAGGGTACCGCTGTCTTCCCGGGAGGAACAGTGAGGGTGGTCACCACCTTTGGTATTGAAGGAGCGGGAGAAAGTGTCAGCTTGATGGTTCTTGTCAGTGGGTCTGTACTGCAACTCAAAAGTCAAACCAATGGAAAAACAAGGACCAGCTGGATTGCCTGGGGTTTAATCTCTGGGCTTGCGCCATATCTTCAGTTTTTGTGATCTGCGTAGATGGTCACTGGGTGTTTGGCTCCTTCCAGCAGGTTCCACCATTCATCCAAGGCCAATTTGACTGCTAATAGCTCCCAGTCTCCTGTGGCATAGTTCCTCTCTACTGGAGAGAATTTCCTTGAAAAGTTAGGAGCAGGTCATGAGTGTATCATTGTGATTATGCTGGAGGAGGACAGCACCTCCCCCGAGGGTCGACGCATCTACTTCAAGGATGAATGGCTTAGTTGGATCTGAGTGATGTAAGCACAGATCTTGAGTGAATGCCTGTTCAAGTTGCTTGAAGGGCAACTGGAGTCCAGTTCTCTGTTTCTGATCCTTTCAATCAGCCCGATACAGTTCAGTGCGCTCTGGTGGATCGCACTGTTAACCAGCATTTGGATGCACGTTTTTGACGCGCTAGCTTTTCCACTTATTCAGTAAGGGGTAATAGCGCGTCAAATGCATGTCCAACCCCCCCCCCCCCCCCCCGAGACTAAGGGGTAGCTTTTCAAAGGGATACGTGCGTACCCCCCGAAGACCTACCCAAACCCCCCCTGCGCGCGCCGAGCCTATTTTACATAGGCTCGGTGGCGTGCACAAGTCCCGGGGCTTCGCAAGGGGGGGCATGTCGGGGTCGTGTCGGATGGGCAGCGTGAATTTTGGAGCATTCCAGGGGGCGTGTCGCCGGCCCGGGGGCGTAGTCAAGGCCTCCGGACCAGCCCCTGGGTCGGGTGATGGCGCGCCAGCAGCCCGCTGGCGCGCGCAGAGTTACACCTGCCTCCAGCAGGCGTAACTTTACTAACAAAAGGTAGGGGGAAGGTTTAGATAGGGCCGGGGGGGGGGGGGGGTTTAGATAGGGGAAGGGGAGGGTAAGGTGCGGGGGGGGTGGAAGGAAAGTCGGTCGGCGTGCGCAAGGTGCACAAATGTGCACCCCCTTGCGTGCGCCGACCCCAGATTTCATAAGATACGTGCAGCTACGCGTGTATCTTATAAAATCCGGCGTACTTTTGTTCGCGCCTGGTGCGCGAACAAAAGTACGCGCGCACGTAGATTTATAAAATCTACCCCTAATAGCGCCCGCAACATGCAAATGCATGTTGATGGCCCTATTACTATTTACTGCGGGCCCTAATTTAAATAAATTAAGTTACTGAATCGTGCGGACAGGAGAGTGGCCTGTGTGCGTTACTGGGAGAGCGGGCACTCTCCCGCGTGGTTTACTGTATCGGTCCGTTTGTCAGGGCTGTAAGCAGAGCGTCCAAGGAAGAGTAGTTTGGAATAAATTGCCTATAGTAATTGGTGAACCCCAGGAAACGTTGCAGCGCCTTGAGACCCACTGGTTGGGGGCAGTCTAAAATAGTCTTTAACTTGTCTGGGTCCATTCTGAGGCCTTGGTGAGAAATAATGTATCCCAAAAAGGGAAGTTGTTCAGTGACAGAAATCAAGAGAGACTAATGGGACTTTAAAGACAGGGCAAAGGTAGGAGGAAGACCAGTGATGAAAGAGTATCTGTGGCAGCACAGAAGGGAGTCACTAATGGAAAGACTAGTTAGACCAGGTGAGCCTTATCTGCAAACATCTTCTATGTTCCAGTTGTTAGTTCATGCACTAATTTTTGTGTGATAGAATAAATGGGCACCAATTGTAAATCATGCTTAATAATCCTATCATATGTTTTTTAAAATGTCGTCAACCATACAAAAGAAGAAGAAAGTGCTGTCAGACACCAGGGTATAAAGTATTTTATAAAGATGCATCATTATGCATTCTGATTAAGTATATCTGAAACGTTTCTTCACAGGATGTCAGAGGTCGAATCTCTAGTAACAAGGTCAGTATAATCTCTCATTGACCTGCCTATTTTACCGGTTGGGTTGCTACAATAGTTGGAATTTTGATTCACTGAGCCATATAGGATTATTATTTCTTTAATTTCATGTAATCTTTTTGTATTACCCTGTTTCCCCGAAAATAAGACATCCCCTGAAAATAAGACCTAGTAGAGATTTTGCTGAATTGCTAAATATAAGACCTCCCCCGAAAGTAAGACCTAGCAAAGTTTTTATTTGGGAGCATGCCCGTCGCACAGAACACCAGAGCATGCAGCTGTGATTTTTTTACCCTGCAGGATTCACAGTTAGTTGTCATCACAAACCAGCATAACCGGACAACTATTCAGAATATGATAAATGTTCATTTTTTGTTCAACAATATATGTGAATTCTTCTTCATGGAAAAATAAGACATCCCCTGAAAATAAGGCCTAGTGCATCTTTGGTAGCAAAAATTAATATAAGACACTGTCTTATTTTCGGGGAAACACGGTATTTAGATGTTTGTTTTTTAACAGCATTCTTTTGATTTTTTTTCTTTTTGATTTTTCTTTTCCTATAATTTTTTCTTTTCCTTTTTTTTTTTCCTTTTTTCCCCTTTTTTATTTTTTTGATATTTTTTGTTCATAGTCTTTGTTTTGTCATTGTCCCTTGCGTATATGTTTGTCTTTTTCAATATTAAATTTGGTACTCCATTAGTGTGGAATTAAAAAAAAAAAAAAAATAGTATTAGTGTGTTAATTTTAAATCATTATTGTGTTATATTTGATACTGTTGGATTTGGTTTGGCAATTAATTTGTGTGTGTTTAATTTTTTTGATATTATAGTATAAGATTTACTTGTTATGTATTTTTGACTTTTCTTTGATATTTAATAAATTGTATGTATTTTTTTAAATTCCTGCCAGTCTAGCTTTTTCTTAATAGACTTTAATGTGGATAAGTGCAAGGTGATGCATATAGGGAAAAATAACCCATGCTATAATTACACGATGTTGGGTTCCATATTAGGTGCTACAACCCAAGAAAGAGATCTAGGTGTCATAGTGGATAACACATTGAAATCGTCGGTTCAGTGTGCTGCGGCAGTCAAAAAAGCAAACAGAATGTTGGGAATTATTAGAAAAGGAATGATGAATAAAACGGAAAATGTCATAATGCCTCTGTATCGCTCCATGGTGAGACCGCACCTTGAATACTGTGTACAATTCTGGTCGCCGCATCTCAAAAAAGATATAATTGCGATGGAGAAGGTACAGAGAAGGGCTACCAAAATAAGGGGAATGGAACAACTCCCCTATGAGGAAAGACTAAAGAGGTTAGGACTTTTCAGCTTGGAGAAGAGACGACTGAGGGGGGATATGATAGAGGTGTTTAAAATCATGAGAGGTCTAGAACGGGTAGATGTGAATCGGTTATTTACTCTTTCGGATAGTAGAAAGACTAGGGGACACTCCATGAAGTTAGCATGGGGCACATTTAAAACTAATCGGAGAAAGTTCTTTTTTACTCAACGCACAATTAAACTCTGGAATTTGTTGCCAGAGAATGTGGTTCGTGCAGTTAGTATAGCTGTGTTTAAAAAAGGATTGGATAAGTTCTTGGAGGAGAAGTCCATTACCTGCTATTAAGTTCACTTAGAGAATAGCCACTGCCATTAGCAATGGTTACATGAAATAGACTTAGTTTTTGGGTACTTGCCAGGTTCTTATGGCCTGGATTGGCCACTGTTGGAAACAGGATGCTGGGCTTGATGGACCCTTGGTCTGACCCAGTATGCCATTTTCTTATGTTCTTATGACTTTGTTCTAGCTTCGCTATACAATTTTTTGATCCCTTCATAATTTTTTTTGTATACATTTTTTTATTGGCAAGTAACATATAGCAAAACAATACAGCTGAGAAGAATAACAAGCAGAGTTTTTTTTTCACTAATACAAACTAACACAAAAGTACTATTTCCTAGCGTGTAGCACATGGACTCAAAACAAATGGGTATAGTGTGCTCGTGCTAGCAGTTGGAGACGGATCTGACGTCAGCACGGGTACATATACACCCCCACAGGAAGTGAAGCAATTCAGTAATTTCCGTCTCCAAAGCAGTTTGGAGCTACCCACGCTCACTGAGCGTGTTTCCAAAAGAGTCAAAGTGGAATATCAACAGACTAGAGGCACGGGCAGTCAGGCTAGCATGCCTGCGATTTGCCCACAGACTTCGCAACAGAGCTGTCAGAGTGATGTCAGACAACGCCACTACAGTGGCATACGTCAATCGACAGGGCGGAACCAGAAGCCAACAAGTGTCCCTGGAAATAACTCCCCTGATGATTTGGGCAGAAGCCAATCTTCAGGACATCTCCGCCGTTCACATCGCCGGGAAGGACAACACTGCAGCAGACTTCCTCAGCAGAGAAAGCCTAAACCCGGGAGAATGGCAGCTGTCACCCACAGCCTTTCAGATAATTGTGGATCACTGGGGGACGCCAGCCATGGACCTATTAGCAGACAGGTCCAGTGCTCAAGTTCCCAGATATTTCAGCCGCAGGCGGGATCCTCGAGCTCAGGGGATCGATGCCCTGGTACAGCCGTGGTCTCAGGGGATCCTGCTATATGCATTTCCTCCATGGCCCCTGTTGGGCGCCATTGTTCACAGGATTCAGCGACACAGAGGCCTAGTTCTTCTAGTGGCCCTGGACTGGCCAAGAAGACCCTGGTACGCAGATATGAGAAGACTACTGGCAGGGAATCCTCTACCTCTGCCCCCATACTGGGACCTGCTATGGCAGGGCCCCATTCTCCATGAGGATCCAGCTCAATTCTCTCTTACGGTCTGGCCATTGAGAGGGCTAGATTGAAGAAAAGAGGGTACTCGGAGCCGGTGATAGATACACTCCTCCGAGCACGCAAGTTCTCCACATCACTAACATATATCAGGATCTGGAGAATTTTTGAAGCCTGGTGCGATTCTCACAGCACCAATTCGCATACCGCAAAGATTCCTATCATTTTGGACTTCCTGCAGGATGGACTTCAGAAGGGTTTGTCCCTCAGCTCCATCAAGGTTCAGGTAGCAGCACTGTCTTGCTACGGTCCCAGGAGTGATGGCACTACCATTGCCAAGCACCCAGACGTTTCACGCTTCCTGAAAGGAGTCAAGCACATTCGCCCGCCACTGAAGTGGCCAGTGCCCTTGTGGAACCTCAACCTAATGTTGGAATTTCTAGTGGGATCAGCCTTCAGGCCCCTTCAAGGCCTGTCTCTCCGTTTATTGACCTTGAAGATGGTGTTCTTGCTGGCTGTGTGTTCAGCACGCCGCATCTCAGAGCTACAAGCACTATCATGTCGTGATCCATTCCTCAGAATCACTCCAGAGGCCATCCATCTTCGTACAGTTCCTTCCTTTTTACCCAAAGTGGTCTCACACTTTCACCTCAACCAAACCATATCCTTGCCTACCATGGAAGGTTTGCAGAAATCGGAAGAAAGTCGAATACTACATCATCTCGACATCGGCAGACTACTGTCCAGATACCTGGAAATGTCAGAAGCAGTACGAAAGACTGACCACCTGTTCGTCCTGCACAGCGGGAAGAAGCAAGGGGAAGCGGCCTCACGGCCGACCATTGCCCGCTGAATTAAAGAAGTTATCAAGGAAGCCTATGTGGAGGCAGGAAAACCACCACCTCTACAGGTCAAGGCTCACTCTACCAGAGCACAATCAGCCTCTTGGGCAGAAACTAGGATGCTGTCGCCTGCAGAGATATGTAAAGCGGCGACGTGGTCCTCCCTCCATACCTTCTCCAGATTCTACCGTCTGGACGTTCAGGCCAGGGAGGACACAGCATTTGCGAGGGCAGTTTTACACGGTCCTCGGGCAGCCTCCCGCCCAGTCCGGGAGTAGCTTTTGTACATCCCATTTGTTTTGAGTCCATCTGCTACACGCTAGGAAATGTTAAGATTACTTACCTGGTAATCTCCTTTTCCTTAGTGTATGCAGATGGACTCAGCATCCCGCCCGGCTGCCGGTATTCATGGGGATTCGCTGACTCACGGTAAGCCATGTTTTGCTTATGATAGGGCTTCCACCCTGCCGGGTGTCGACGCCTTCCGGTTGAGAACACTGGTGGTCTCCAGCTACCATCAATTGGTCAGGGTAATCCTGTTGATTAATCGATCGGTCAGTACACATATTGCTATAACAGCTTTGCAAGGAAGATTACTAAATTGCTGCTCTTCCTGTGGGTGTACATGTACCCGTGCTGACGTCAGATCCGTCTCCAACTGCTAGCACGAGCACACTAGACCCACTTGTTTTGAGTCCATCTGCATACACTAAGGAAAACGAGATTATCAGGTAAGTAATCTTAACAATATACCCCCTCGCCCCTCCCCCTACTGAGATAGCATACATATATGTTGCATTTCATATGCACATTTATATACAGGCGAATCACAAGCATTAACAGTAACAACATCCTAGTCACCAGGGCTGTGGACCTGTTGTATCTTTTATATCCGTATTTTACTCTCAGTCTCTTTTGGCAAATACCCAAGGAAAGGACCCCCCCCCCCCCAAACATCCATAAATGACTTAGTAGACTTCTGAGTTTTAAGTAACCAGGATTTATAATCCAAGGTGAGCAGGTCTACCAATTCCGCATGCCAGAGTGCTTCTGTGGGAGCCTCCACTCCTCTCCAATTCATCAAAGTACATTTCTGCGCAATCACCAGACTTATTCACAAACCACAGTGTCCCTGGCTGCCCCCAGAGCCTTGCCAATTCCAACCCTAGCAGACACCATGATGCCCTGTGGGCAAGCTGAATCTGTAGTAAATTAGCCAACTTCCCAAGTATTCACTGGAGGATAGTCCCACATGTTGGGGAGGAATGTGGCATCTGGACAGTTAGACGACTCTACGATGCCCATTTGAAAGGCCTTCATTGGAGAAACCACTGTCCAGTGCAGAATCCACACCTGCTGGTCCCTCAATGCAGCAGAGACAATGTCTGTATACACCATGATCCCTGCATGATCCCTGATTTTTATAATGCTGTTCTTGATTTTCTCAATTCTTGCTTGGATTTTGGTTTTTTTTTTTTTTTTTTAATTTATAGTTTATTAGGTTGAAAGTTAAACAAACAAATATGATATACATAACTGAAAATAGGAAACCCAATGGCTTTCAACAATTTCAAACAATTTCAAACCCATAGAACAACCCTAAACCCATAGAACAACCCAAACCCATAAAACAACCTCCAATCAACATTCTTCGCTAGTAATAGCATTAATAGCCAATCAACATTCTTCGCTAGTATTAGCATTAATAGCCACCTCTTATAATGTTATTATATATATATATATATATAATTATTTAATCTTCATTTTCCTTCTTACTCCTAGTTATTGATTCCCTGTTACATGTAACTGCTTTTCTGCACCATTGTTCAAATTGTAAAGTTTATTGCACCCCTGTTTCTTGTGAACCAGCATGATGGGACTACTGTCTTGAATGTTGGTATATAAAAAAACTTAAATAAATAAATAAATAAATAAATAATCCCCATGCCCCACCAAACCGCCATCCCCCATTCCCCGATCCACCCTCCCCCCCCCACCATGAGTCCACAGATGATAATAATAATAAGAAGAATAATGATGATAATATGAAAAATCACAGGAGAAAGAGGTCCGCACGCAAAACATCATCTCTAGCTGATGCTTATGTAGTCCATGAGGGCTCCAAAACGCAAAGCGCTTCCGGAATCGATGTTTCCCAGTCCATGAAGGGGTTCCATATGGCTCGAAATAGTGGTAATGTTTTGTGCAGTTCTGCGGTGATCGCCGCCATTCTACAGAAATAATGCACCTTATGCTGTATGCGTGCCAGTGTTGGGATTATTGTCTGTTTCCAGTGTTGTGCAAGGACCATCCGGGTAGCAATAAAAACCTGTTGGCAAAATAATGTTTGTGGCCTCGTCAAGTCTGTATGCTGTAAATGAATTAGCATGAACCCAGGATTTAAAAGTTCATGTACCTGCAGAACCTGTTCCAACCATTGTGCCACTTGGGACCACAAAGAGTGCACTAGAGGACAGGACCACCACATGTGCAGATAATCCCCTGGATGCCCACATTTGCGCCAACACAGGTCACTTAAATTAGGATATCTTTTACGCAGCACAACTGGGGTGAGGTACCATCTAGTAAGCATCTTATAACAGTTCTCCTGCATATTCGCTGAAACAGAACACTTTTTTACAGCAACATATAATTGTTGCCATTCCGCAATCGAAATGGTCCTCCCCAGGTCCTTCTCCCACGCTCTGGTATGGGGGAAGCACTCATCGGAAACCCCTAACAATAACACATACAGTTTAGATACCATCCCCCGCTTCTTATCCGCGTCAGTACAGTAATGTTCAAATAAAGTCTGACCCTGAGCTATAGAAGGGGAGACAGGCGCGCTTTTTAGAAAATGAGAAAGTTGGTGTCCCGCAAGAAAGTCTGCGTCGGGCAACTGGTGTATGTTCTGGATTTGAGGCCATGACATCACAGAGCCGCCGCCCATGAAGTGTGCTATTTTGGTGAGACCCCGTGCCCGCCAACTCTTAAAGGTAGGATTATGGTGCCCAGCTGGGAAATTATTTAAATAAAAAACATGGGTGGAGTAAAAATATAAGCGAGTTCCAACAAGTTTCCCTTTCCACTTATCCCACAATCCTAGAGTGGTATTAATAGTGGGAGATAGATTTTCCACAGCCACCCAAGTATTGCGAGGTTGCCATGTCAATGCCGAAAGCGGCATGGAGCCCGAAATGCTATCAGCAAAGGAGACCCACTGTTTGGCAGTGGTAACCCTATGACTATCCAGGACCACTAGGAGTTGGGCCGCTGCATAATATTTTTCAAGGTGAGGCACTCCAAGGCCTCCTCTATCCCGGGGTAAATAAAGTAAGCGCCGAGAAATCCGTGGGGGCCGTCTGCGCCAGATGAAGTCATAGAGAATCTTCTGCCATGACCGCAACAGGGCAGAGCTAAGGGAGATAGACAGTGTGATAAACAGATACAAAAACCTGGGGAGGATGTTCATTTTTACAATGGCTACACGCCCCAACCAAGAATGCTGGCCCCTATCCCAGGTTTGTAGGTCTTGCTTCACCTTGCTAAGTAAAGGTTTATAATTAAGGTCGTAAAGATCATCAATATTGGCCCCAATATGCACCCCTAAATATTTAAGAGCATGTTTAGCCAATCTAAATGGGTACAGTAGGAGAAGATCACGTAGGATACCATCATCAACCGATACGTTAAGGAGCTCGGATTTATCCAGATTAATTTTAAAGCCAGAAACTGCGCTGTAAGCAGCAATTTCTGTAGTGATTGCCCACAGGGATGTGGCAGGATTCGTGATCGTCATGAGTATGTCGTCCGCAAAAAGCGATAGCTTCATGTGTATATCTCCCATCTGAACCCCTGTAATGAGATTGGAATTGCGCACACGCGTCGTAAAGGGTTCTAAGAAAAGAGCAAACAGCAGGGGCGACAACGGGCACCCCTGCCTAGTTCCTCTCTGCACCGAAAAAGCGCTCCCGTAGCCCCCATTAACCTTTATGCGCGCCGTGGGATGGTGGTAAAGCACACTAAGCCATTGAAGGAACATTTGCCCAAAATTCATCTTCCTCAAAGTAGCGAATAAGAACTCCCAATGTACCAGGTCAAATGCTTTTTCAGCATCAATTGCCAACAGCAACAATGGGATATTCTGCTTTTTAACCCACCACATGATATCAGTAACCTTGCGGACATTGTCCGCCGCCATTCGCTGCGGTATAAATCCTACTTGATCCCGGTGAACCAATCCCGGCAGCGCCAAATTAAGACGTGCGGCCAGCACCTTCGCCAATATCTTTAAATCCAGATTAATGAGAGATATGGGCCTGTAAGAACTACATTGAGTCGGGTCTCTACCGGGCTTTGCCAGCACCGTTATGCCAGCCGTATTTGAATGCGGAGGTAAATGGGCCCCCTCCCTCAGGCTATTGAAATAATCAACTAGGGGCGTAATTAGGGAAGCACTACACTTCTTGTAGTACGCTCCGGAGAAACCATCAAGGCCCGGGGCTTTACCAGCCTTCAGGTCATGAATGGCCACTTGAACCTCTGCCAAATTAATCGGTTGATCAAGAATGCCCTGTTGCTCCTCCGTGAGTCCCGACAATGGTATATCCTGAAGATATCCTCCAACGTCGTGCTCTGAAATGGTGTCATCTTTTTTATAAAGGTTCTCATAAAATTTGGTAAAACACTCCCTGATCTCAGCAGTGGATGTGATATATGTCCCCTCTACACTTTTAAGCTTAGCAATATTATTCTGTATGGCTCGATGTTTCAACTGACGAGCTAGAATGCGGCCTGCTTTATTCGACCCTTCAAAGAATTTCTGTTTTGTGCGCTCCAGTGCGTGCGCCACCCACGCCGCATCTAACATATTTAACTCCGTGCGTATGGCCCCCAATTGTTGCAGCAAGTCTGGGTTCAAAGTGAGTGCATGCCTGCGCGCCAGCCGATTCAGAGAACCAAGTAATGACAGCCTTCGTTGTTCTCTTTTCTTTTTCTCCGCGGTGGCCATTGCTATAAGCTTGCCACGGATAACTAGTTTAGAGCATTCCCAAAGGGACCCTGCCGCCACCACTGATCCAGTATTCTGCAGAAAATACTCCTGTATATAGTCATTAATCACCTTACACCGCTCCTCATCCCCTAATTGATCTTCCCTCAACCTCCAAAATCGAGTGCCCATGTCTGTCGTGGCCAAAGATAGAGATACCCAAATAGGGGCGTGGTCTGACCAAGTAATATCTCCGATTCCCACCTCTGTGACCTGATTCTGTAATCCCTTGTCAACCAAAAAAAAATCAATGCGAGAGTATGTTGAATGAGGGTGGGAGAAAAAAGTATACATTCTAGAGAAGGGGTTGCGGGACCGCCATACATCAACCAAGTCCCAGGAAGTCATCACATGGGCCAGCTCAGAAGAGGCTGCCCAGCTGCCTGATTTTGTGCGATGGGAGGCGTCCATGCGCGGGTTACGGACCAAATTATGGTCACCCCCCCATAGAACTTGACCTTCTATATAATAAGTCATTTTATCCACCAGACCCCGCAGAAAACATCCTTGGTCCTTATTTGGGGCATAAATGTTAATAAGCGTATAGACCTGCTGATCGATCTTTATCTTTAAGAATAGATACCGCCCGTTAGGATCCGCTAAGTGGGACATGTAGTCATACGTAACAGAACTGGCGAGCAGAATACCCACCCCTGCATATTTATTGCCACGGGTGCTGGCAGCTAAGTACACATTGGGGTACCCTGATATCTGCAATACTCTTTCATGTCGCCGGCGTAAGTGTGTCTCCTGAATAAAGGCTATGGAAACCCTCTGCTGTATCAAGTCCCTCTGTAACAGTTGTCGCTTTTTGGGGGAATTAAGGCCCTTAGTATTAAGGGACCAAACCGTCATCGCCATTCATAGAGCCCATCACCCCCCTTGGAATCCGTCATTGTACGGCCCCCCCTCTTTTTCCAAATAACCTGTACAGCATAGCATGACAATATACAACAACAGTTTGAACTCATGGACCCAATACCCACCCGTCCCAATCCCCCCATACCAACAGTATCCTCGCCCTGGATACTTTCATTCAGAGAACGTGAACGCACCATAGAGCAGGAGGCTCAACCGGCTAGAATGTTAGCAAAAGGTGCGCAATGTCCCGGCATGCGAAATACAGATCAAGACAAGTCTAAAAACAAAACGCATCCGATCCGGAACTTGCGCTCGAACATAATGTCCTGTAGTACGAAAAAAGAAGAAAAATAAGGCTTCGCATATTCTAAAAGCTACTGACGATAAGCAGACACTGTAAATCAGGGAGCAGCCCTCGCTCCGCGGAGGTTGTTTGCGGTGGTTGATTTCTGCCTGGCCAGGCGTTTGTTGTTTCCCACTCTCTGCCATCCTGGAGTAGTGATCATTCGGAAAGGAACTTCTTCCGGTTTGCTAGAGGGGAGATCATTGGAGATGTTAGCCTTTGTAAAGGCTTCTTTAGCTTCCGCTAGTGATTTAATCCTGTAGGTTATTCCCTCAGCGGTAAACAGAAGCCCGAAGGGAAATGTCCAGCGGTAACGAATCCCCTTTTCCTGTAGAATCACTGTCGCAGCTCTTAATTCAAAACGCTTGCGGAGTGTGGACGCCGCCAGATCCGCGAAGACGCTCACCTTATGGCCCTCCCAGGCCCAGTCACGTTGCTTTCTGGACGCCATATATATTAATTCCTTCTCCCGATAAATTTGCATACATAGCAAAATGTCTCTCGGCCGGTCTCCGGTGCGGGGACCCTGGACCCTATGCGCTCTCTCAATATTGTAAGTGAGAGGAGACTGATCCCCCTCGGAGCCTGCGGGTTGTGCCGTTTGCATGATAAACTGAAGCAATCGCGTGGCCACTGCCCGGCTGTCTGCAAATTCAGGCGTGTCTGGGATTCCCCGCAGACGCAGATTGTTGCGCCGCGACCTATTTTCTAGGTCTTCCATTTTTTCTTCTAAGTTTATGCGCTCTGCCCTGCTTACTGTATGAAGTTCAGTCGCATGTCGCATAAATTCTTCTTGCCTGTCCATTCGGGTCTCGAAGTCATCGACCCTACGCCCCAAGGACGCCAGATCCTCCTTCACGTCGGCGAGGAGGGTTTGTAGCTCCTGTTTATGTTGGCGCATGTCCGCCCGCAGCTCGATGAACCATTCCCGGAGCTCGGAACGGGAGGGGAGGTCATGCAGCGACTGCGGGGCCTCGTGGTCAGACGCGAGCGCCATGTCTCCCTCAGCGTCCTGGGCCCCCGCGCTAGTGCTAGATTCGGTCTCCAATTTTTCATAGGAGAACTGCTTCAGACTGACAGGTTTTTTTCTTCCCCGCCATCTGGGGCCTGAAAGGAGTCGAAATCGCCAACTTGTGTCGTAAAAGGAGTGTGAACGCCGTAGTTTAGAGCATGAAATTACAGGATAAAGCCGGGAGCATTTTCTTAAGCCGCCATGCTCGTCGGTGACGTCATCACGTCCCCCCGGATTTTGGTTTTTAAACGAAAGTACATTGTTGTGGAACACAGTCTACTGGAGTCTGTGGTTTTTTCTTTGGAGTGAACAGTAGGAAAGGGAGTGGAGAGGGTATATATTTTTTTTTTTTAAATTTTCCTTGGTCCACTACTCTGAATGAAGAACCTCCTGCACAGCATCTGAGATCAGGAGTCTGGAAGAAAACACCAGTTTAGCCTGGACAGGACCATGCCAAGGGCCCAGCAGGTTAAGCCTGCCCTCTGCTGGACGGACCCCAGCATTGTAGCTCCCTGGATACAGCACACCAGTCAAACAGGGTCCCATTACATGAGGGGGAGGGGGAGGGTCTGATGAGAGACCTCAGGGTAATAGTGTCTGATGATCTGAAGGTAGCAAAACAGCTGGACAAGATGGTGACTAGGGGCAAAAAGGAGGCTGAGCTGCATAGAGAGGGGCACAGCTAGCAGGAAAAAGGAGGTGATAATGGCCCTGTACTGTGTAGAACTCCGGAGGCCATATCTCAGAAAAGGACAGATAAGAGGATAGAAGCAATTTAGAAAAAGGCAACCAAATGGTGCTGAGTCTGCACCAAAAGACATACGACATGACTTGAGGACTTGGAGAGACTTTCCAATGAAAAGGAAGCTGTGGAACTAGGGAGTCTTGATATGAAACTGCTGGGAGGAAGGCTCAGGCACGGTGGTGGATGCCTATTATAATAACCCTAAACGGAAGGCATGGGGGTAACATGCACAGCTGTTCTGCTCTTTATCTGCCATCATTTACTCTTACAAATGAGACCTTGCATATATTTTCTTCTTCCACAGATGGCCAGAGTGTGGACCTCTTACCTGGAGGTCAGTATAATTTCTCCATAAATGTGAATACAGTTACAGTTCAGGCAAACCCCACAAAAAAGACTTTTCAGACAGCTTTGAATGTCCACATATTGGTGGTTTGTTTTAGCCTTACTGCAAATCTATGCTTTAAGTCAATCTTTTGCTGATTAGAAATTGTGCATCCCCATTTCTGCAGTTTATTTGGGTTCTTTCTCACTGTATAGTGTAGAAGCCTGGAAGTTTTTGGTACCAGAGTTAAACTTGAAGCACGTGAAAAGTTCATCAAGCAGTAAAAACATTTGTTTCTTCTCAATGGAAGGATGGGTGAAGGAGAGATGATTATTTTTTCCCCCACAGTCCTCCGTTCTAGGTTGGGATATCCCTCTGGGTATATTTTCAGGGGTTTTACATGTTCATGGTAGGAGGCCTGGTGAAGACCCTCTGCACCACCTGGACTCGGGGATTGGGGAACGCTGTGTTTGGGCCTGCCCAGGTTAGGGAAGACCTGCCTCTCCACTACTCAACGAAGATGGAGGAGGTAGTAACCCAGAGCCAGGACCCGCTGGTGTTAAATTGGTTTACAAGGGATAAAACATTGCATTTGAGACTCGGGGCAATGTTTGACTTCCCTTCCTACGCATAGGGGACATCAGAAGCTGCTGTTCCATGTAGATTCCTCTGATGATGGATTCAAGCACCAGGAGAAAACAAACTGTGAGAAACAAATCAATTGAGAGCACTGAGGACATCACACAGGAGTCTTCAGTCTGTTCCACTCTTACCTGTGTACCAGTTCCACTCTTACCCACACCCAGCTCCAGTCTGTTCCTGTGTACCAGTTCCACTCTTACCCACACCCAGCTCCAGTCTGTTCCTGTGTACCAGTTCCAGTCTTACCCGCACCCAGCTCCAGCCTGTTCCTGAGATCCAGTTCCACTCTTACCCACACCCAGCTCCAGTCTGTTCCTGTGTACCAGTTCCAGTCTTACCCGCACCCAGCTCCAGCCTGTTCCTGAGTTCCAGTTCCACTCTTACCCGCACCCAGCTCCAGCCTGTTCCTGAGTTCCAGTTCCACTCTTACCCGCACCCAGCTCCAGCCTGTTCCTGAGTTCCAGTTCCACTCTTACCCGCACCCAGCTCCAGCCTGTTCCTGAGTTCCAGTTCCACTCTTACCCGCACCCAGCTCCAGCCTGTTCCTGAGATCCAGTTCCACTCTTACCCACACCCAGCTCCAGTCTGTTCCTGTGTACCAGTTCCAGTCTTACCCGCACCCAGCTCCAGCCTGTTCCTGAGATCCAGTTCCACTCTTACCCACACCCAGCTCCAGTCTGTTCCTGTGTACCAGTTCCAGTCTTACCCGCACCCAGCTCCAGCCTGTTCCTGAGATCCAGTTCCACTCTTACCCACACCCA
Organism: Rhinatrema bivittatum; assembly: GCF_901001135.1. Taxonomy (NCBI): domain Eukaryota; kingdom Metazoa; phylum Chordata; class Amphibia; order Gymnophiona; family Rhinatrematidae; genus Rhinatrema; species Rhinatrema bivittatum. Next base: position 27,391,824 of record NC_042633.1, on the reverse strand, counting down.
GCTCCAGTCTGTTCCTGTGTACCAGTTCCAGTCTTACCCGCACCCAGCTCCAGCCTGTTCCTGAGTTCCAGTTCCACTCTTACCCGCACCCAGCTCCAGCCTGTTCCTGAGTTCCAGTTCCACTCTTACCCGCACCCAGCTCCAGCCTGTTCCTGAGTTCCAGTTCCACTCTTACCCGCACCCAGCTCCAGCCTGTTCCTGAGATCCAGTTCCACTCTTACCCGCACCCAGCTCCAGCCTGTTCCTGAGATCCAGTTCCACTCTTACCCGCACCCAGCTCCAGCCTGTTCCTGAGTTCCAGTTCCACTCTTACCCGCACCCAGCTCCAGCCTGTTCCTGAGTTCCAGTTCCACTCTTACCCGCACCCAGCTCCAGGCTGTTCCTGAGATCCAGTTCCACTCTTACCTTCACCCAGCTCCAGGCTGTTCCTGAGTTCCAGTTCCACTCTTACCTGCACCCAGCTCTCCAGCCTGTTCCTGAGTTCCAGTTCCACTCTTACCCGCACCCAGCTTCAGCCTGTTCCTGAGTTCCAGTTCCACTCTTACCCGCACCCAGCTCCAGCCTGTTCCTGAGTTCCAGTTCCACTCTTACCTGCACCCAGCTCCAGGGTGTTCCTGAGTTCCACTCTTACCTGCACCCAGCTCCAGGCTGTTCCTGAGTTCCAGTTCCCTCTTACCAAGCCACACATTTTACTTTCAGAAATTAACGCCTGCCGGCCCCAGGAAAGTGTACAGAAAAGCAGAAAAAACTGCTTTTCTGTACACCCTCCAACTTAATATCATAGCGATATTGTCGGAGGTCCCAAAAATAAAAAATAAATAAAAATTCTTTAAAAATCTGCCTGCGAGTTGGAAGACGGACCCTCAATTTTGCCGGCGTCCGTTTTCCAAACCCGTGGCTGTCAGCGGGTTCGACAACAGACGCTGGTAAAATTAAGTGTCGGCTGTCAAACCCACTGACAGCCGCCACTTCTGTCAATAAGGAGGCACTAGGGACGTGCTAATGTCCCTAGCGCCTCCTTTTTACCGCAGACCCTCATTTGCATGCTCCTGCTTACTGAATCACGCGCCCAGGAGAGTGGCCTTTGGGGGCTTGCCGGCTCTCCCTCACGTTTTACTGTATCAGCCCGTTTGCAAGGTCCTCCCTATTAGCCTGGCTTTTCAAAAGAATTTATCTGCAGAACTCCCTGTTTTGTGCGTAAATTGCCATGTGGAAATGGAGGCGCGGGGCTCTGTGTATGCGTGGAGCACAGTTTTGTGCACGCTTTTCCATCCCCAGTAAGGGGGTGTTGCAGAGGGGATTGAGTTGTGGAGGAGAAATGACTCACATGCGTGCTTTCAGCTTTTGAACATGTGCATGTCCAGTCTGCCTGCACAAAGTTACATCTGCTCCCTTGATTGTGCCCTGCCGGGTTCTGCACACACCCGCACAGTTCCAAAGTGGATGTCTGTCCCTAAATCCGCCCTGAAAATTCAGGCTAAGATTTGCGAGGAAAAAGTAGCCAAAGCCTTTAGCCCTGTGTGGGCCGCTGACAGTTACCCTCCCTGGGAGAAACTTAAGGTGGTAAATATATACTCTCTCCATGTTGTCCTTAACCTATATCAAGGAAAGACCTGCCTATTAACTTCACTCAGGTTCTAAGCCCCTTCACTTTGTGTTGAAATTAATTATTACATTACAGTGGCCAAAGTGTGATTGTATTTAGCTGATGGATACTTGTAGGTCAGCGTCCATTGCTCAGTCAGTTTTTTTAACTTTGATTTTATAGCCTACAGTGAAAGGAAGCCATAGATATGTCAGCAAGCTTTCTTTCTGGTTCATCTCCTTCGGAAGTGGGGGAGCAAATGGTTCTCTCTTTCAGTAGCAGTGTGGCCTCTCAGTCCCCTCTTGGTGGTAGTTGGGGAATTATTTCTCTCTTCTCTGGCTTCTCTCGTATTCTGTGATGGCGGAGCAGCTTATTGATGTCTTACCCTGGTGCCAATGGAGGAGGCGACTGCTCTGATCTTGGTGGCCTTCGTTTGATTGCAGTGGGGCATGTGACAGCTTTCTCCTCTCTCTTTTGGTGAGGGTGGGAGCAGAATACTGCTCTTTGGTCCCTGGGGGGGGGGGGGTGGAGGTGGGTGGCGTCTCTTTTTTCATTGGCTGTGGGACTCCCTTCTGGCTTCTCTCTCATTGCATGTATGTGATTATGCTGTCTTTCTGTGGCCCTGGGGCAGGTGACTCCTCTCTGACTCCTTTCTCCTTTGGTGGTAAGTGGAAATGGTCATTCCTGGGAACTTTTAAACTATGCTCACCTGAGATTAGCGTGTGTGCGTGCGCGGGGGGAGTTGCAGTAAGGACTTTTTGGCTTCTTTTTGGCAGTGGAGGATGTTTGGTCTGCTGTTACTGAAGTGAGTGTGTGCATGGAAGAGGGGGGAAATTGAGTGAGTGTGTGAGAGAGTCTGTGGGTCAATGAGTGGCGTGAGAGTCTGGGTCAATGAGTGGCATGAGAGTGACTGTGCGTGTGTGTGTGAGAGTCTGTGGGCCAATGAGTGGCATGAGAGTGACTGTGCGTGTGTGTGTGAGAGTCTGTGGGCCAATGAGTGGCATGAGAGTGAGTGTGTGTGTTGTGAGTATTAGCATATATGGATGTGAAAGAGAGGATGAGAGTGAACATGCAAGTGTCAGTGTGGGTGTATATGAGAAAGTTTGTGTACATGCTGGCGTATGGTAGTAGGACCCCAAACGGCAGCAGAATTCAAGATTGACACAAGGGTGGGAGGAAACCAGTGATGGAATAGCAAGGTAGGGAGTCACCAATGGGCAGCCTGGTTGAACAAGAGGTCCTTATGCAGATATCTGCAGTAATAAATTTGACCATAATCACCTCCACTTTAATTTCATTACATTGGTTACCAGTAAAATTCCGTATTCGTTATGCAGTTTTGACACTGGCTCATAAAATTGTTTATAGGAAAGACACAGATTGATTAGAAGCAAATCTACACTTCCATGTCCTCCCAAAGAGTGCTAGGATCTACTAATAAAGGATTATTAGACATACCCTCTCTAAGTAATGTGCTTTTAGGCGAAGTTAGAGAGCGTGCTTTTTCTGTGGCTGGGCCCAGAATATGGGAATGCAACGCTCAAAGAACTTCGATTGTTGTCAGGTATTAAGACCTTTAAAACCAATTGACAAGCTTGGCTTTTTTAAGTAGCCTAAGAAACACTTTTTTAAATGTACCTTTTCTTGTAAAAGTTTGAAGGTGCACTGTTATGAACTGTTTGGTGCTAGAATGTATTTAGGAACAGTTTATTCTGAGCTGTATTATTGTTTTATTGATTTGCTTTAACTTGTGAACTGCCCTGATCTTTTTGGAAAGGCACTATACAAAAATCTGGCAATAAATCCAATATGTTGCAATGCTCAGTTCAGCCATTCACTTTTCTGGGATAGATAAAATGGGCACCAGTTGCATATCGTGATTCATAATCCTACAACATGTTTTCAAAGTGTCATTAGCCATACAAAAGAAGAGGAATGTATTGTAAAACATTTATAAAAATGCAGTATTGTGAATTCCTATTAAATGTATGTGAAATGTTTTTCTTTACACAGGGGGCCAGAGGTCAGACCTCAAACAAGGTCAGTATAATCTCGCAAGAAGTTGGAATGTAGATAGGACCAACATTCCCCAAGGCAGTTTTCATACATCATTGGCTGCAAGAAGTTTGCCTTCAGGCAAATCTGTGTTTTAGGAATACCTTTTCAGGGCATGGCCCTTCTTGAAGATGGGAGCCACCTTCCAGCGCTGCTCTGCTCCCTGTAGCACGTGCTGCAGTCCAGAGAGTTCTTCCACATGGGGGGGGGAAGGAGCAGATGGCACATTTTTCCACCAACACCACATGAACGTCTCCTTAACTCCCAGGACAAAGGGAACCCTTGCCATATTACCCATCTGGAGAGGCTAGGCGAGTTCCCTTTCCCTTCCAGCTTCCGATTCCCAGCAAGCTCACTACCTCACCTCCCTCCACTCTGGGTGAGTCCCTATATATAGACTGTTCAGACAAAATGTACCCCAAGCCATGGAGAGTGAAGTGGCATGCTCAAGGTCACTAGAAGAATCGTTGAAAGAAGCAGAATTTGAACCCTATCTTCACTGGTTCTCTGGCTGCTGCCTTCCTCTCTTGGTTCATCTTGGATCGACTGCTTGGCCTTTGTTTCTTGACCATGAGTCTGCCTGATGTTTCTTTTATCTGCATTCTCTGATTACCCTTAAAATGCAGACACTGGCGAGGGCTGACCATTCATGTTGCTAAGACTGTTTGGCCCAGTACCTTGACCATTCTTGGCATGACCTGGCTGTTCCAGTGATGCAACTGAGAGAGCTCTTCTGAAATGAATCACTTGAGATGGGAACCATTTGCTGCACCTCATTGCTGAGGAAGAATTAAATCCCTTCTGAAGTCTTGAAAGCAGTTGCTAGCAAGGCCTTTTAGGGCCTAGCTTCCATCTTGTTGAACAAAAGTTCCGGAAGAGCTCTCCAAAAGAACATCCAATAGCAAAGGCTGAAATAGAAAACAGATGGCTTCCACTGTACCTCAGAAATATGGATGTCTGATTATGGGGCACTAATTCCCAAATGATTTACACAAAGTTGTCTGTATGATGGCCAGATCAGCATAGAGGCATTTCTCTGCATTCCACCCATCCCTACTTATTCCTTACTTTTGCTCTGTCTTTCTAGAATGATTTACAACAAACCCGATCTATCACAGCTTCCGTGAGTACTTGTCCTTTGTTAAATATATGGCAAATGCATTTACTAAGTTATTGTAATTTTCCCCCAGAAGATTAGGCTATTATTTACTGTCTGTTGAGCTACAAAATGCAAGAGCACATTACCTCGGAAAACTCTGCAGTATTGATGCAGATGTCAGTGTGGATCTTAGCAAAAAATGAGGGCTCCTGCCGTATCATGTATCTTTGTATACCCCTCTTGCTGCCAGGCAGCCTAAAGAAATCTTAAATCTGGGCTTATGTTAATGATAAAGCCTGGAAAACACCAGTTCCTGTTCATACCCCAGATCAGTCCAGACAAGTGGGTTTTTCATTCCTACCAGCAGATGGAGGCAGAGAACAAACCTTTGAGGCACTGCTACATATCCGAGCGTGCCACCTGAAGACCCTCAGTATTTTTCTGTCTCCAGTAGATGGTAAAGGTGCAAACTTGCAGTCTGAATTAAAAAAAAACAAAAAAATGTAGTGAGATGAGAAAAATATTTGGATTCGGAGCTCCCTGAGGTGTTAGGCTTCTTTGCGGACCATCCCTCAGGTGGAGACGGGCAACCAGGGGGTTGGCAACCTCTGGCTGGTTTAGCTCGTTGGTGGCCAAAGGTCCTGATAGCCAGGGGACTGGTTCCCTCATGACCTCTGAAGTCTCCATCTGTGGCCTGTTGATTCCTGAAGGAAAATACCCTGGCTTGATTTTTTTTTTGTCTTTTGATTTAAGCTTTGTATTAAAAAAAAAAAAAAAAAAAGTTTTTATTTTTGTTGGTGCAGGAACTTCAGTCCGGCTTGACGGGCAGGGCGCCATTGACTGCAGTGTGGTCGGTGCCAGCAAGATTAGGAGAGTGAGTGCCTTAGCTGTTCTCCTTTGCGCCGGGGTCCCAGAGATTGTTTTCCCGTGCACGGTCAGCCTCATTCGTAGTGCCACACGGTGGCCACAACTGCGGCCTAGTTTTCCCTTGTGATGCTTCTGCTTTTGGCGTAGGTGCAGCACTGTGCACGCAGCTAATGACCGTGTGTGTGTGTGGTCTGTCTCGCCCACGAGTGGGGCTTGGTGGTTCCCCTCCATTGCGACCGCGTGTTCAATGGTACCCAAACCGCATGTTGCTGCCTGCAGGGCGTGTTGTGTGTGGTCTGCACACCTTAATGCGCAGTCCCTTTGCTCAGACTGTGCCTCGGGAGGGGAAGTCAGCAGGGGTAGCCATTGGGAAAAGGGCTCTGCGGTCATCAGGGCCCACGTCGGCGGCCTTGGAAGGCTCGCAAAACGCTGAGGGGCCAGCAAGGGTTTGCGGGTGGGGGAACCATGGATCCCAGGAGTCTTGGGAGTCTTCCCCCCCCCTCTTTCACCAGTGCCCTGTGGATGGTTAGGAGGGGGGAGCAGAGTCGGAACTTTTGCTGATCACTCCAGACGAAAACTTTCAGGCTACCAACAATCTAACCACACCTCTAATGATCAATCCCACACACGTAAGAGACCTTGGCATTACCTTGGACAATAGGCTGAACCTCAAAGAATTTGTCAAGAACACAGCGAAAGAATGCTATCACAAACTACACATTCTGAAAAAGTTGAAACCTCTCCTACATTTTCAGGACTTTAGAACAGTCCTCCAAACAATTCTATTTTCTAAAATCGACTACTGCAACGCTCTGCTTATTGGCCTTCCAGCCATCACCACCAAACCACTTCAAATGTTGCAGAACTCCGCTGCCAGGATTCTGACCAACACTAACAGAGGTGAACACATAACACCTATACTAAAAAACTTACACTGGCTCCCTATCAAATCCCGAATCATATTCAAAGTACTAACTATAATCCACAAGACCATTCATTCCCAAACCTCGCTAGATCTAAGCTGCCCACTTCGTCCACACGCATCATCAAGACCAATCAGAACCAGCTACTTAGGCACCTTATTCATACCTTCAGCCAAGTCTTCGCTCAAGAAACGTGCATTCTCGACTGCCAGCCCCTTTCACTGGAATGCCCTCCCCACTGACATTCGTCTTGAAACCTGTATTCGAACGTTCAAAAAGAAACTCAAAACTTGGCTCTTCACAAAAGCCTTCACTTGAAGTTCTCGCTTAGAGCCTTGACCCAAGACTAGACTCATTCACGCATTTCATAATCACATATGTCAGATGTCTGATGCCGTAACTATTAATCTTATTTCTTTGTCTCATACTCCTGTCTGTTAAATGTTCATCATGCTGCACCCATACCTATTAAGGCTGATGTAAACCTTAGTTTTGAAGACTGTTATTTGTAAATATTTGTAATTATTGGTTTCTATTTACAATGATCTGTAACTACTTTGTCTTGTTCTCTCCTTAACTTTCAAGTTCTAAGTTCCTACGAAGTTAGCATTGTTATTTTGTACCCACTTGTTTGATGTAATTTCCAGTTTTGGTTCTATGTAAACCGACGCGGTATGTACTAGTACATGAACTTCGGTATATAAAAGCCTTTAAATAAATAAATAAATAAATAAATAAAAATGTGAAGACCTCCCCCTGCATATGGACTTTTACTAATATATAAATCTCCCGCCCGGTTCAGCTACTTGTAGCAACGAGTCATAAATTAATGAACCGGAGAAGAGTATGCCTACCCCAACACATTTTGCCTGCCTCCCGCTAGCTGCCAAGAATTTATGGGGGCAAGAGCTAGGCTGTAGTAAGTGCTCATGGTGCCGGCGGAGATGTTTCCTGTATGAATGCAACCATTGCCGCCTGAAGATATCGCTTCCTGGGTGTGTTGAGCCCCTTAACATTCAATGATACTACATGGAACGCCATAATCTATGGTAAATAAGGCCAGTGTTGCATTGTTAAAAAAAAAAAAAAGCATAGCAAGAGAAAAATATTCGCAATATATAAGCCCCTCAATGCAAATAGCTGAACTTTTCTCATGCCCAGGCCCGAGACGATAATAGGCCCCCCAACCCTGTAATGTTCGCTAATCTCCAGTGTGAACCCTCCAGCATAGGGGCGATCCTCGTGGAAAAAAAGCCACTCAAGGCCCTGACCCCCCCCCTATAACAATGTATATCAAGAATTAAAACCGTGATTTAACATTAGAAAATCAAAACTGCAAACCCTTTCATGTGAATTGACAGGCCATATGTAGCCTTTTCCTAATTAGTGGACAATCCCTAGCTGGAGACCTTAAGCTTGTCTGGTGGAAAGTCAGTCCTGCAGGTGAATATCCATATATAGTTCAAGCTTACAATCACTCTTGGTCCGAGAGTTGAGCGCTCAAAGAGGCATCGTGTCTGTGGAGTCGCTGTCTTCCTTGGCCTGCCCGTCTCCATTTTGGGGTGGGGTCCATCGTTGATAATGGCTGCGTGGGATTCGAAGGTATTTCAAACGGAATTGCTAACCTGGCTTGTTTAAAAGCATCAACTGCTTCTCTCATGGGCTTAACTCGGTATGCGACCCCCTTAATATTAAAAAAAAAATAGAGCGAAGGGGTACATCCATCTGTATCTAATGTTAGCAGCCCGTAGAGCTCCGGTTACCTCCCAGAGATCATAGTGTTTCCTCAATGTGCTAGGTGCGAGGTCGCTGAATATAGTAACCTCTTCCCCTTTCCATGACCATCGCTGCTTCTCCTTTGCAGCAGAAAAAATGGCTTCTTTTTGTTGAAAGCTATGCAAGTTGATTACAATGTCCCGGGGCTTGTTGTCCTTGGGAGGCCCTAAGGCCCTATGTGCTCTCTCAATGTTAATGACCAGATCCAGCGATGTAGTGCTGTCGTTTGAGTCATGTTTACTGGTCAGTATTAATTTGCAAATTTCAATCGCAACTGCAGTGCAGTCCTGAAATTCTGTCATTTCTGGGTCTCCACGAATTCATAAATTGGATCTTCTGGACCTATTTTCAAGGTCCTTGATTTTATCTGCCAGGGATTCCATCTCTGTCACTGTAGATTTTTGTTGACCGGAGAAGCCATGTCATCTACCCGGTGTCCAAGGGAGGCAAGATCATCTTTCATCTACGTGATTGATGTTAAGAGTTCTGTTTTATGCCGCCTCATGTCAGTACGGAGTTAGCTGAACCATTCCCTTAATTCTGCTCGCAACGGTAAGTCGGCAAGTTCGGGTAGGAAATTGGAAGGTGTAGGCGAGGCAGGCACTGCGTCCTCCATTACTGGTTCAATCAGGGCCTGCGGCCTAGTAGTAATCGGCGCGTCATCTCCGGCTGCAATGTCCGCTGGTAGTTTGCTGAACGCAAATTGTTTAAGGTCTGCCGTTCTTTTTCTAATGGCCATCAGACAGCAATCTCTTGGCAATCTCTGGGTATGGAGTCACAAAAAAGATCGTAATCACAGTGTAAAAGAACAATTTCGTGGGGGGAGGATTGGCGCGCTCAGATCATGCTGCCATTTCTCAGCACGGCAGAACAACGCCCCCCTCTTTCTGATAATATTTTAAAATAATTCTTACATTTGATACATTTATCATTGACAAGGAGTAGTGTTCCATCAGTTTTGAAAAAGGTTGTGGTAAAACCTTTATTGAAAAAGGATCATCTAGATCCTAGAGATTGTAAAAATTATAGACCAGTATCAGATTTGCCATTTATGTCAAAGGTTTTGGAGACCTTTTTTTATTCAATTATCTGATTGAGAATAATGTGTTGGAAGATGCTCAACATGGATTTATAAAAATTTGTAGCATGGAAACTTTGTTATCTGTGGGAGAAAAATTACTCCTTATATTGGATAAGGGTGAATCAGCATTCTTGATTGATCTTTCCAGTGCTTTTGACTTAGTAGATCATTCAATATTATTAAAACGTTGTGACTTATTAGGGATTCATGATTAAGCCCTAAAATGGTTATCTAGTTTTCTTTAAGATACGAAGCAATTAGTGATCTTCCAAGGTATGAAGTCTTCCTTTAATAAAATAAAATCAGGGGTTCCTCAGGGTTCAACCCTGTCTCCTCTTCTTTTTAATTTGTTTCTCAGCCCATTGGGTAATTGAATAAGATCATTTGGATTTACTCCATTTATTTATGCTGATGAAATACAAATTTTGGCTCATGTGGGAAATTATATTGAGGATGTTAAGAAAAGAATGAATCTTTGTTTACAAATCATTTCTAATTGGTTTATGGAAAACAAATTAGTTCTTAATTCTGAAAAGACGGAAATGTTGAAAATTGGTAATGGGTTGATTCCAGAGGGAATAGGTTTGAATGGCATACAATTGGCCCCAAAAGATCAGGTTAAATCATTAGGAGTGAATATTGATTCAGAATTTTCCTTGGAAAATCATATAACATAGGTGGCTCGTAATTATTATCCTAGGTTAAAAATGCTAAGACAATTGAAACCATCCTTGGGCTATACAGTGCTTAAATCGGTGGCTTTTGCTTTGGTGCTTTCTCATCTAGATTATTGGAATGCAGTTTTCCTAGGATTACAAGGGAAAGTTATTCATAAACGTCAATTAATTGAAAATACTGCAGCCCGAATTGTATTAGGAAATCTCGTAGAACGTCAGCTAAACCATTATTATTGGAACTACATTGGCTGCCAATAGTGGATAGGTGCAAATTTAAAAATTTGGTGTTGGTTTGCCTTCCATAAAAAATATCTTGACAGGGCAGGTGTCTAATAGAAATCTTCCTTCGATAGGCCGATATTTACAGCTTCCCTCAGTGAAAAAATGTAAACATTTGCGTTTGGCTATTAGATCGTTCTCCAATTCTATTCTGAGCTTATGGAATAGTCTTCCAATAAATATTAGAGAAGAAACCAATTTATGCAAATTTCAAAAAATGCGGAAAACTTGGTTTATTGCTGCTATGTCACAATGATCTTATTGGCTTGACTCAGTAATATTAGAGTTTAAACTATAGGCAGCATTAAAAGTCACATTGAAATCAATTATGAAGTTGAAGTGATCAAGGTATGAAATTCATTTCAGTTGTATTTTTTGTTTTTAATGGATGTGTGTTTAATTTTAAATTGTAATTGTTATATTTATTTGTTTTATTTTTGTAAATTGCTTTGGGCGATAAATATTTATTGGTAAAGCGTTTAATAAATGATGATAAATAAACATACATCAATCTCCAGGGAGGAACAAAGAGCCACAGAGTGGCTCTGGAGGCTCAGCAGTTGTTTGCTTGGGCAAAGCATTACCTCCAAGAAATAGCAGCCTCTCACGTCACCGGAGTAGACAATGTTCAGGTGGACTTTCTCAGTCGGCAGCAACTGGATCTGTGGGAATGGGAGCTGTCCCTGGAAGCCTGAGATCACATTTGTGCCCAATGGGAGTTTCTCAGTTAGATCTCATGGCAACGGGTACCAACGTGAAGACGTTGAGGTTTTTCAGTCGCAGGAGTGAGGCTGGTGCAGTAGGTCTGGATCAGTGTTGCCAACCTCGCTTATTTACCGCGAGATTGGGCTTCTTTTTGAAGTCATTCGCGGTTTTTTTTTTCCGACTCGCGGGTTGCTTTTAATTGGGCTTATTTTTTCTTTCGGTCGCGTTTTTTTGGGCTTGTTGGGCGGGACCTGTGCGCTGAAGTCTGAATCATGTTACACTGATTGGCTGCTGCTACGATGAAGCCTGTGTCCTTAGCAGGCGCATCCTATCCCTATATTGCAGCAGTAAGAGCCAATCAGAGTGAGCAGACAGAGCTTTTAATGCACGCCACACCCGGTCCCGATGTGAGGAGAGCACGTTTTGTGGGCAGAGCGCAGGCAGCGCAGCGGACCAGCAGACCCAGCCAGCTGAGCACCGCTTCCTCCATCCAGCACTGCATCGCACGTGGACGGGAAGGCCAGCAGCACGGCATTAGAGCTCAGAGCAGCAACATCAAAGGAATCAGACTGCAGCTACAGCCAGGTATCAGGAGGGGGGAATGATTATGTGGGGGCCAGAACTGTGCTCGATGGGGAGAGGGGAATGATGATTATGTGGGGGCCAGAACTGTGCTCGATGGGGAGAGGGGAATGATGATGATGTGGGGGCCAGAACTGTGCTCCATGGGGAGAGGGGAATGATGATGATGATGTGGGGGCCAGAAATGTGCTCGATGGGGAGAGGGGAATGATGATGATGTGGGGGCCAGAACTGTGCTCGATGGGGAGAGGGGAATGATGATTATGTGGGGGCCAGAAATGTGCTCGATGGGGAGAGGGGAATGATGATGATGTGGGGGCCAGAAATGTGCTTGATGGGGAGAGGGGAATGATGATTATGTGGGGGCCAGAACTGTGCTCGATGGGGAGAGGGGAATGATGATGATGTGGGGGCCAGAAATGTGCTTGATGGGGAGAGGGGAATGATGATGATGTGGGGGCCAGAAATGTGCTCGATGGGGAGAGGGGAATGATGATGATGATGTGGGGGCCAGAAATGTGCTCAGAGGAGGGAAGGTGTGAGAGAGGCAGGTATTTTTTAATTTGTTCTACTCCACTTGATTTCATCTATTTTTTCCCTCATTTCTTCTCCCTGCAGCAGATCACCTTTACAAAAAAGATCCTTATTTTGGCAAAAAAAGCTTGTCTATACCAGCTGACTACAGGTAAGAAATGTGACATGGAAACTTTCACTTTTAGCACTGCCTCTGAGTAACGCAGATGTTGAAAGAGTATTCTCTCAAGTAAATTTAATAAAGTCCAAGACAAGAAACCGTATGGCAAATGCAACTCTTTCGGCAATATTGCAAGTACGTTATGGCATGAGACGCCAGGGTATTTGCTGTACCAGCTTCGTGCCAGGTAGTAATATGCTGAAGCGATTCAATGAAAATATGTATCGTGACAATGCTGACCTTACAGACAATGAAGAACTGGCTGATATCAATTGTCACACTTGTTTTAGTTAACTGTGAGAGCTACAATTTATTACAATAAAGTCAGCCATTATGTGTGCATTACAAAAGTATTTCAAGTGTTCAATGTTATAAGAAATAAAAAAAAGTTTCAACTTCACGTGTTTTGGGCTTGTTTTGGGCTTGTTTTTTTTGGGAAAAGTGCTTGTTCTTTCATGAAAACCTGGCAACACTGGTCTGGATGCTTTAGTGTGCCCTTGGCTGACGGGAATCCTTCATGTGTTTCCTTCTTGGTCGCTAGTTGGTTGAGTGCTCCAGCGCATAGAGCAGGGGTGGGCAAGTCCAGTCCTCGAGGGCTGCAAACCAGTCGGGTTTTCAGGATACCCCTAATGAATATGCATGAAATAGATTTGCATGCATATTCATTAAGGATATCCTGAAAACCCGACTGGTTTGCAGCCCTCGAGGACCGGAATTGCCCACCCCTGGCATAGAGTATCATCCGGGAACAGTGGTGCTGGTGGCACCAGAGAGGCTGCGGACCTGGTCCTTCTCGCCATAGAAGGTCCTCTCAAATTGGCCCACCTGCCAACATTGCTCTGGCAGGGTCCCATATTTTAGGACAGGGAGGATCACTTTTGTCTCGCAGCTTGGCTTTTGAGAGGAAGCGGTTGCGTCTAAAAGGCTATTCAAAGTTGGTTATTTTTACAGTTCTCCAAGCTAGGAGACTCTATGTCCATGGCTTAGGTTAGGTTCTGGAAGAAGTTTGAGGCGTGGTGTCTGCAACAATGTCTGGATCCATTCTCAGTGGACGTGTCTCAGATCCTAGCCTTTTTACAGCAGGGACTCGCTAAAGGTCTAGCGTATAGCTTATTTAGAGTTCAAGTGTCCACCTTGGGGGCTCTTAGGGGCAGATTTCAGGGGAGATAGCCTCTCATCCGGACCAGATTGGAACCTTAACTTAGTTCTGTGAGTACTCTGTGAAGCTCCATTTGAGCCACTAAGAAGGGCGACATTGAAGGACTTAACTCTGAAGGCAGTGTTTCTTGGAACCATTTGTTTGGCCAGGCGGATTTCGGAATTGAAAGCCCTGTCTTGCAGAGATCCCTTTTTGCGCATTTCTGATAGTGGAGTGACATTGCGTACGGTTCCCTCCTTTTTACTGAAGGTGATATCCTCTTCATGTTAATCAGACGGTTGAGCTGCCAGCTTCACAAGATTGGTCTAAGGATTCCCCTCAGGATAGGATCTACATCTTCTGGATGTGCGGAGGGGGCTGTTGTGGTATTTGAAAGTCACTAATAGTTTTCGCCATTCAGCTCACCTTTTTGTGTTATTTGGTGGTGCAAAGAAAGGGGTAGATTTTTAAAGTTATGCACGGGCATAGATTTGTTCGCGCCATTCCCCGGCCTAGGGGCTGGTTCGGAGGCCTCGGTAACGTCCCCGAATGCCGCACCGCCCCGGGAGTTACGTGCGTCCTGGGGCTTTGTGCGCGCTGGCGGCCTATGCAACATAGGCGCGCCGGCACACAAGTCCCCTGCGTGCGTAAATCCAGCTGGATTTACGCACGCAGGGCTTTTAAAATCTGCCCCAAAGGGGATAAGGCCTCAAAAGCAGCAATTTCCCATTGACTGATGGAGACCATTTGCTCGGCCTGTATTCGTAAGGGTCGAGAAGTTCCAAGTGGTCTAAAGGCGCATTCTACGAGAGCGCAGGCAACTTCCTGGGCAGAGTGCCGGTTGTTGTCTCCCCAGGAGATATGTAGGGCTGCGGTGTGGTCCTCACTACATACTTTCATCAGACACTACCGTTTGGATGTTCGGGCACAAGAAGATGCATCTTTTGGTGAGAGTGTTCTCCATCCGCCCAGTGTAGGGTGGCTTGGGTGCATCCCACTTGTCTGGACTGATCTGGGTATGAACAGGAAAGGAAAATTGGTTCTTACCTGCTAATTTTCATTGCTGGAATACCACAGAGCAGTCCAGAGAACCACCCTGTTGATGCCAAAAGACTGAATTTCAGATAAGATCCTTGCCAGAGTGTGTAAGTTGAGTGTTTTTGGTTATCAGACTTTTTTTTTTTTTTTTTTAGTTTGGTCGCTGGAAGTGTTGGTGGCTCCAGGCCAGGGGATTCTGACCCTGGGCTTCCTGTTCACCCTGATTGGAGGTTTTGTAGGGACATTATCTGGCTTGGGAACAGGCCAGTACTGAGGGACTGCAGGAGGCCCTCTCAGTTATGTAAGCAGTGCCTCTAAGTTTTTGTTCTCTGCCTCCATCTGCTGGGAAGGATGCAAAACCCACTTGTCTGGACTGATCTGTGGTATTACAGGAATGAAAATTAGCAGATGAGAACCAATTCTCCTTTTTGTATTCCATCTTGAGATAACGTGGCCTCCAGCCACATTCAGGATCAGTGAGAGCAATGTAGATTTGAGCTATACAGAATGGAATGTTGAGTTGGTCTACTCCATGCAACTTGCAATGCCATAGACCATTCTGCATGATCCCTCCTTGTGACTAACAGCAATAACTCTTCCAGACGCAATGATGTGATGATTCTCACCCCCTGGCTTGCCCCGATTGTCTGGGAAGGGACTTTTAACCATGACATCCTGATGGAAGAATTTCAGTACAAAAACTACACAGTTGGCCTTTTAGTCTCTGTCACCAGCAAGTAGGTACACCACATTCTGGCTCTAGTTAAGAGTTTGTTTTTTTTTTCTGGTATTTAATATTTATTTTTATGAATTTTATTTTACACTCAGGAGGCAATTTTTAATAGCTCACATAGGCACAAGGTCCACAGGTAGTTAGGTAGTCACAAACCTGAGTACATTTTCAAAGGGGTTTCATGCAGAAAATTAGCATACATGCATGTAAGTAACCTGTATTTGTGCACATATGATTTTATAAACATTGAAAGTATGCCTGCAATTTTTTGATGGGAGGTCTGACTGGTGGGGGGTTAAGGATAAAGTGCTACAGGGTCCAGGTGAACTGCAGATGGACTGAGTGAACTGGCAGCAGCAAATTAGTAATTTCAAGCATGCACACATACTTTTAAAATAAACCTGCCTCTGTATATAAATCACGCGTAAAATATATGCACGCAAGCTTATAAAATAGGTCGTGAAAATAAGCACTTTCATTGCATTGCAAATATTCGTGTACTTTCGGAGCGGAGCTACACTGTATTTTATAAACTCTGCAGCAACCCGCTACACGGTTTATAAAATACTAGGATACATCTCTGCGCGTCCACTTGCACGTGCAAATGAAATACTGCAAACAGATCTGAAAATTATCCTCACATTATTTGTCTTCCTTTCAAAATTTGCTTGTGTGGGTACTCAAGTGAGAAAAAAAGATCCTGCAGACTTTGTACCTCCTTTTTTCTGCAAGTGGGAGAGAAGGGAGGAAGAATGTATGCAGATTAGACACAGAATGGAATTTTCTAAACTTAAGTATCCCAACCTACTTATTAATTTACTTCAATTTCTATACTGTCTTTTCTAAGAAAACTGAAGGTGGATTATAATTTCGCCTTATCTTGACCTTGACAACACTAAAAAAAAAAAAAAAAAAAAAACCATAAGATCATTTACACAATATTACAAAATATTTTCAATATTGATCACATTAAAATGCAAACCAATAACTGAATAACAAATAAACATCTAAAAATCAGCTGACCATTTTTACATGTTTACCACTTAAAAGGAGATAATCCAGCAGCTACAAACGGGGGCAGAATGTAGGAAAATATCAACCTGGCGGCTGTTTTCAAAAGCAGCCCACGGGGGTAACCTGTCTGGCTCTGTGTTGTCAGGGGTGGCTCAAGGCAGTCTGTTGCCTGAGGTGAGGGATGACATGGTGCCCCCCACCCCCATGGTGCAGTGCAACTGGGGTAGGGGGGGGGGAGTCGGGCTTGAAGTCTAGCCCATTTGGTGATTTGTAATGCTGGGGAAGGGCCGATAAAATATCTGTCCCTCCTTTGGGAAACCTGATACCTATCACTGACACTCTTTCTAGGAAGCTGGGAACTCTAGTTTATTTATTTATAGTCTGCCTTTCAGCCGATTCATTAAGGCTTTTCTCCCACACACACACACATACAAAAATGTTAAAAAAATTACCAAACACCAATAAAATATTTCAAAACAGCAGACTCATCACATCCAATAATTAAAACTGCTTTGAAGTGCCTGAAAAAGCAGAATAAGAACATAAGAAATTGCCATGCGGCTTGGCTGCACGTTTTACTTTCTGAGTGGATTACATTCAAACCCTGGTCTCCTGGTTCGTAGCCCACTGTTCTAACCACTAGGCTACTCCTCCACTCAAAGAGCTGGTGTGTCTGCGTGTGAATGAGTGCCTGGGTGAGAGCCGGTGTGTCTGCGTGTGAATGAGTGCCTGGGTGAGAGCCGGTGTGTCTGTGTGTGAATGGATGCATGGGGGAAACAGAACAAGCCAAGCTGCTATTGATCCCTCACACAGAAATAATTGTAAAGCTATACTAAAAATGTTACAAAACAGCTGCTGAACAGAATAATATCCAACAATTAAAAACTCATAAAAATTATTAAAACATGTCCAAATATCAATAAAATATTTCAAAACAGCAGACATTGCATAATACCCAATAATTAAAATGGCAGTCAATCAAGAAAAATAAACTTTAAAAGCCACCTTTACTTACCCTCTCCAGCAACTCTCCTACTCCTTTCCCTTCCAGGCCAATAGCACTCACCAGAAGCAGCAAGGGCTGCTGAAGCTCTATACTCACAGTCCTCTTCCTTAGCACCCACAACCAGACACAGACACCCCCCCCCCCCCCAATTAGACCCCACGACCAGTCTGTCTCTCTCACACCAGTCATCTTCCTGACCAGTCTCGCTCTCAATCACACTCATGGTCTCTTATATACAAGCTCTCAATCACACACAAATACTCTTGCACCCATTCACACAAGCTCTCACCCAGGCACCTATTCACACAAGTTCTCACCCAGGCATCCATTCACACCCACACACACCAGCTCTCACCCAGGCACTCATTCACACGCAGACACACCCGCTCTCACCAAAAATTTATTCTTTCTTCACTGCAGGGATGGGCTCCAGTTCCTCTGCGGCTTTACTCTGGCGGGATTTCTTTTTGCACCACCACGGGGATGGGCTCCCGTAGTGGCCTCGGGCGGGGTCGGGTTTCCTCTTCGCCGCCACGGGCTGTGGCAGCCTTGCTTCGTCGGGGTCGAGTTTCCTCTTCGCTGCCATGGGAATGGGCTCCCATGGCGGCCTTGCTTTCTCGGGGGTCGGGTTTCCTCTTCGCCGCCACGGACCTGTCGCAGCCTTGCTTCATCGGAGTTCAACACTTCTATTCCTCCCACCCCACCCCGGGAATTCTGATGCCTGCCGCACTGGCCAATCAAAGGCTTCCTCCCTTCTTCCTACTCCCTCTGGTAGGTAGAAGGGAGGAGGTTTCCGATTGGCCTGCACGGGGGCAGGCAGAATGAAGGAGGCTTCCCATTGGGCAATGGGGGTAGGAAGAAAGGAGACTTCCAATTGGCATCGGGGCTGGAAAAAGGGAGAAGGTGTTGTGACCTTCGCTGCCCGATGTCTCCACTCCACCCACCTTACCGCATTGGCGACTCCCTCCGCGGTTGATGGAAGGCTGGCTACCGTGGCATCTTTCGGCCGTCCTCATCTGGCGTCCCCGTACCGGCCTGATGCTGCAATCTGCCATGTTGACCTGATGCCTAGGGGCACGCGTGCGGCGCGGCCCCGCCTCAAGTATGAGTAGTGGTGCGAACTGCAGGGGCATCCCCCTGAGATGACGTCATCCGCTTCAGATATTTAAAGGTCTCTGAATTGCTAACAACTCGTTAGAAGAAATCCTTATCCTTGCTATCTACGCTACTCTGCCTCCTCGGCCTTACAAGGGGAACCCGCTCCGCGGGGGCCTCGCTCTCTTACTTTGTAGGTTGCAGTCTGGAACCGGTACTCGCTCCTCGAGGGCCCTCATTCCTGGACTTCTTCGGAATTCACTTCTGCCTGGAAGTCATCGCTGCCTACTACATCTGTGAGTTACTATTGCTCTCTCAGAGCTTTCCCTGGAACCAGGTACTCGCTCCTTGAGGGCCTACTTCATTCCAACTCCTGGGCTTCTATGAGACATTGTGTGAGTGTTACCATCAGGTTCGGTACATGAACCCTGCATATTCACTATATTTCAGTTTCTCTCCAGCTCAGCCGCCAGAGATCGCTGTTCCAGTATCTGAGGGACTACAGCCCTGCCGGGCATTCCAGCTCACTACTGCCACCTCTGGTGGTTCATTATACTGCCTAATAAAAGAACTAGTGTGTGTCTGTCTCCTAACTCTGAGCCTGACCTGTGGTCCCTCTCGGGATCTTGCCCTGGGGGCATGGTCATCTGCCACTGGTCCAAGGATCCACCCACTACTCTCCTAAATAATAACAGAAGGGAAGAGTAAAGGGCAGTGGGACACCGGGAGATGTGACACACCTGCCGGTGTTTGGCGACACACTAGTTGAGAAGCGCTGCCTTCGATGGTAGTATACTCCTATCACTATACTCTTACTCAACACACATGGGATTTCTACCCATATAGATTCTACTGAGCATTTAGTCTCTTGTATGATCTTTATCCTGTTGGACTCTATACCCTCCCGGACATAAAGTGCCACACCCCCACCAAGTTGATCCTCCCTATCATTGCAATATAATTTGTACCATGATACAGCTCTGTCCCATTGGTTATCCTCCTTCCACCAACTCTCTGTGATGCCAATCATTTGCTGCTATACACTCTAGCTCTCCCATCTTACTTCTTAGTGTTCTGGCATTGACATACATTTTGTTTGTATTAACAACCTGCTTTTCAGTTGTTAGGGATAATTCAGAAATAATTAGCTTCGATGATTTTTTACATATAGGCGCATGGACTATGTTTGCTTTTAATGGAACCTCTCTGTTGGTATGCCCTAACTCTCCTGTTTCATTAGTATCCTTCAAGGATACAATTCTCTGAACCATGCACTGCTCAGTGACTGTTGGCTTTCCCCCTTGTTCTAGTTTAAAAGCTGCTATTTCTCCTTTTTGAATAAAAATAAAATAAAGTTTAAATGAATAAAACTAACACACATAAAAAAAAAAAAAATCTCCCATTCTCTATACCTGGGAGCTTTAAATTTCCAGTCATTCTGAGATTTTCGAAGACTGGAGGAGGATGCAAAACCTTTAACCTCTCTCTCATACACGCACAGGCACTCTTTCACAAATAGGTATTCTGTCTCTTACACACATACAGGCACTCTGACACCCAAGCACCCTTTCACTCACTCACACACACGCACGCACGCACACTCTGAAAGTCTCTCACACACATACAGGCACTCTGACACCCAAGCACCCTTTCTCTCTCACACACACACACTCACACTCTCTCTCACACTCTGAAAGTCTCTCAGACACGGGCACTTATTTTCATGCAGCCTCTCTCACTCTCACACACTGGATCTCTTCATCGGCTGCAGCCACACAGCAGGACCCCGTCTGCCACTGGCTTTAGGGGAAATGCCAGTGGCACAGAGGAACCTCCTCTTCTGCCAGCAGCCCACTTGATCTTCCTATTGGTGGCGGGGAGTGGGAACCCTGCCAGCACCTCATTTTGCAGCACCATCACCACAGGGCCTTCTCTAGTGCTGGCTGGGAGTGGGAACCTTGCCAGGAGGTTATCTTGCAGCACTGTCATGGTGTCTTTGCTAGTGCTGGTGGGGAGTGGGAACTCCTCTAGCATGTCATCTTGCAGTGCCATGGATTTTCCTGTGGGGGTGTGGGAACCCTGCTGGCATTAGAAATCAAAAGGCATAGTGAGGTGGCCACTGCAGGGTTTTGTTTTTTTTTTTGGGGGGGGGGGGGGGGCACTTGCTGCTCCCAAACATTTGCCACCTAAGGCGGCCACCTCACCCTGTCTCATAGAACTGCCCCTGCATGTAGTACATGTTTTAATGGCTAGTAAGGGTTACATTTCTTTCCAGCATACCTCATTTTAGAGAGTCAATGAGAGAAGGCAGAAGAATTTCAGTATTTATTGTGCAGGGTCTATCACTTGCAGGTCATCTGCTTCAGAACCACATACTCAAATGATTTTCACAACAAGTAATGGTGACGAGATTGGTCTGAAACTGGTCAAGATGGGGTTTTTTTTAGTAGTGTGTCTTTAGAGACTTGGGGACATGCCTTTCTGAAAGAGAGTCATGAAATCAGTCAGAAAAGACACAGCCATTAGGTTTGCAGACTTTAAAATAGCGATGTGACAAGGAGTTAAAGGACCATAAGCGAGGTTGAACTTAGACATAGTATTAAGGACCTACATTTCGGACCACAGGGCCTTGCTAGATTCAGGCAAATCTACAAACCAGCTCGAAGCCCCAGAAACTGCTGCCACACAATGTTGGCTATTTTTAGATGACAGACAGCACATGAAATCCTCACCATTCCAGGAGTTTGGTTTATTTGATGGAATCGATGTAGAAGTATGATGCAAAAGAGTCAGCTTTCATACAATCTGAAACAGCTGCTTGGGCCTCTTGCCTGCTGCCTGGATTGGCGAGGAGTAGAATGCTTTCTCAGCACAGTCCATATTATTCTTATGCTTATTCCAGAGCTCTTTATATTGATGTAAAGTTTCAATTGTACGACTCCAGCACCATAAGCAGCTTGCTGCCAGGAGCGTGGTTGGATCTATAGTGGCTCCCGGCTCATCCTTGGGGGTTTCAGAGGGTTCTGAGCGGTTGGAAGGCTGGATTATAGGTTGCCAGTTTGGTGGAAGGTTGGGGTGGTGGGCAAGAGTTGGCGTGAAGCCAGTCTTGTCCTTTAAATAAAAGATGGGCCTCAGATCAGCAAGGACCACAACTTTTCAAAATCATTTGGGAGGAGGGTGGAGGACAGAGTGCTATGTCCCCACATTTTTTGGTGGGGTAGGGGCATAAGGATTGCTAGATTCCAGAGGTGTTATTTTTTTTATATCTAACCAGCTCTATGATTTAATATAGCTGAGCGAGTCTAAACTTTAGACCTTTTCTTTATCATGACCAGACTTATCTGGCTACATTTAGCCTGGTAATGTGCTATTCACCACTACCTGACTAAACTGAAGCCCCACCTCCAGCCTGCCTCCT
This sequence comes from Rhinatrema bivittatum, assembly GCF_901001135.1. Classification (NCBI taxonomy): domain Eukaryota; kingdom Metazoa; phylum Chordata; class Amphibia; order Gymnophiona; family Rhinatrematidae; genus Rhinatrema; species Rhinatrema bivittatum. Next base: position 27,370,059 of record NC_042633.1, on the reverse strand, counting down.
TTCTATCTGGCTAAGTTTGACCCGAGTATTGGCTTACCCAGTTCAAACTTATGGTCCGTGGAGGAACACACTGTAGCCCCAGCTTTGGCCAGCTAAGTCCTGAACTTAGGGGGACCAATCTCTTTTGAGTATAGTCTTCTTGTTTGTGTACTATTTTAGTATATAAGAATGCTAATGACATGTTACATTTACGTATTCAGTCCATTATATTTATTTAAGGTTAGAGTGACCAGCTAGTTTTCCATTGTTTTTTCAGAACAGAAGTATGCAGTTTTGCATGTGTGGACTTAATAGTTTTCAAAGCATCATTAACATGAGAAAAAAAATTTGTTTCACAAGGTATGTAATATTGCTGAAGAGGTTCCTGGAATCTGCAGAGAAGTACTTCCTGAAAGGAGTAAGGGTGAACTACTATGTTTTTACAGATCAACCCAATGAGGTGAAAACTCTTGATCTGAAATTGAATAGATCTATGGAAATCATCACGCTCCCTCATTACTCTTCTTGGCAAAAAACAGTCCTAGCCAGGATGGAGGTAATCAACCACCAGACTGAACTGTTATTTAATAAGGAAGTGGACTATATCGCCAGTCTAGATGTAGATATGGAGTTCTTAGCTCATATAGGAGTGGAGATTCTTGGGGAGTTGGTGGCTGCACTTCATCCTGCATTCTACCATACACCACGCCACGATCTTCCATACGAAAGGCGCCCAGCCTCTCAAGCCTTTATTCCTAAAGATGAAGGAGACTTTTACTACCAAGGAAATTTCTATCTCGGAACCGTGCAGAAGATCTACCAGCTGACAACAGCATACCACAAGGCCATCATGATAGACAAGGCCAATGACATTGAAGCACGGGTCTTTGAAGAGAGTCATTTAAACAAGCAGCTTGTGTACAATAAACCCACAAAGCTGTTGTCCCCTGAGTACATATGGAGCAACAGCCTTGGAAGTCCAAAGGACATAAAAATTAAACGAGTGGAACATGGAAAAAAAACGCTGTAGAAATCATACATAAACTTAAAATGGTGAGATTACTTACCTGATAATCTCGTTTTCCTTAGTGTAGACAGATGGACTCAGAACAAGTGGGTATAGTGTGCTCGTGCTAGCAGTTGGAGATGGATCTGACGTCAGCACGGGTACATATACCCCCACAGGAAGTGAAGCTCTTCAGTAATCTTCCTTGCAAAAGCTGTTATGGATATATGTGTACTGACGCTCAATGAAGTAATGAAAACAGGATTCCCCTGACCGATTGATAGTAGCTGGAGACCGCCAGCATTCCCAACTGGAAGGCGTCAACACCTGGTAGAGTGGACGCACTCATGTAAGAAGTGATAAGGCTTACCTTGAATCGGTGAAACCAATGTATACAGGCAGCTGGGCGGGATGCTGAGTCCATCTGTCTACACTAAGGAAAACGAGATTATCAGGTAAGTAGTCTCACCATTTCCTGTCGTGTAGCCAGATGGACTCAGAACAAGTGGGATGTACAAAAGCTTTACTCCCGGACTGGGCGGGAGGCTGCCTGAGGACCGTGTAAGACTGCCCTCGCAAATGCTGTGTCCTCCCTGGCCTGGACATCCAGACGGTAGAACCTGGAGAAGGTGTGGAGGGAGGACCACGTCGCCACTTTACATATTTCTGCAGGCGACAGCATCCTAGATTCCGCCCAAGATGCTGCTTGGGCTCTGGTAGAATGAGCCTTGACTTGTAGAAGCGGTGACTTCCCGGCCTCCACGTAGGCTGCTCTGATGACTTCTTTAATCCAGCAGGCAATGGTGGGCCGAGAGGCCGCTTCTCCTTGTTTCTTCCCGCTGTGAAGGACGAACAGATGGTCAGTCTTTCGTACTGTTTCTGTCATTTCCAGATATCGGGGCAGCAATCTGCCAATGTCGAGATGGCGTAGCAAACGCCCTTCTTCTGATTTCTTCAGGCCTGCCGTAGTTGGCAAGGATATGGTCTGGTTGAGGTGAAATTGTGAGACTACCTTAGGCAAGAAGGATGGAACTGTGCGAAGATGGATAGCCTCAGGAGTGATTCTGAGAAAAGGATCACGGCAAGACAGTGCTTGTAGCTCCGAGATGCGGCGTGCTGAACATACAGCCAGCAAGAACACCATCTTCAAAGTGAGAGAACGGAGAGACAGGCCCCGAAGGGGTCTGAAGGTGGATCCCGCGAGGAAATCCAAAACTATGTTGAAGTTCCACAAAGGCACTGGCCACTTCAGTGGCGGACGAATGTGCTTGACTCCTTTCAGGAAGCGAGAAACATCTGGATGCGTGGCAATGGACTTGCCATCCCTCCTGGGACCATAGCAAGACAGCGCAGCCACCTGACCCTTGATGGAGTTGAGGGAGAGACCCTTCTGAAGTCCATCCTGCAGGAAATCCAGAACAATAGGGATAGTAGTCGCATGTGGATTGGTGCCCTGAGTGTCGCACCAGGCTTCAAACACTCTCCAAATCCTTACGTAGGTGAGGGAAGTGGAAAACTTGCGAGCTCGGAGGAGTGTATCTATCACTGGCTCCGAGTATCCTCTTTTCTTCAGCCTAGCCCTCTCAATGGCCAGACCGTAAGAGAGAATTGAGCCGGATCCTCGTGGACAATGGGACCTTGATGCAGCAGATCCCTGAGCGGGGGAAGGGGCGCCCCTGCCAGTAGTCTTCTCATGTCCGCGTACCAGGGTCTTCTTGACCAGTCTGGTGCCACCAGAAGAACTAGGCCCCGGTACTTCTGAATCTTGTGGATAAGGGTGCCCAGCAGGGGCCACGGAGGAAAGGCGTATAGCAGGGCCCCTGGAGGCCATGGCTGAACCAGGGCGTCGATCCCTTGAGAGAACGGATCTTGCTTGCGGTTGAAGTATCTGGGTACTTGAGCATTGGACCTGTCCGCTAGCAAGTCCATGTCCGGAATCCCCCAGTGATCCACGATCATCTGGAAGGCTGTGAGGGACAGCTGCCATTCCCCCGGACTTAGGCTTTCTCTGCTGAGGAAGTCTGCCGTGGTGTTGTCCCTTCCGGCAATGTGGATGGCGGAGATGTCCTGAAGATTCGCCTCTGCCCAAGCCATTAGCGGGGCTATCTCGAGGGACACCTGTTGGCTTCTGGTTCCGCCCTGTTGGTTGATGTATGCCACTGTGGTGGCGTTGTCTGACATCACTCTGACTGCTCTGTTCCTCAGTCTGTGAGCAAATTTCAGGCAGGCTAACCGGACTGCCCGTGCCTCTAGTCGGTTGATGTTCCACCCCGACTCTTCTCTGTTCCACCGCCCTTGGGCGGTGAGTTCTTCGCAGTGTGCTCCCCAGCCGCTCAGGCTGGCATCTGTGGTGAGCAGAGTCCACTTGGGGGAGGACATCTTCGACCCCCTCTTCGTGTGGTTGGACTGCAACCACCACCGTAGCTGAGTCTGCACTCTGGCCGGTAGAGGTAGATGCATGGAGTAATGCCGGAAGCGGGGGCTCCATCGAGAGAGCAGGGAGCGTTGTAGAGGTCTCATATGGGCCCTTGCCCATGGTACCACTTCCAGGGTGGATGCCATGAGACCGAGGACCTGCAGGTAATCCCAAGCTGTGGGCCGACTGGCTCCCATCAAGGACCGGAGACGCGTCTGAAGTTTTAATCTTCTCTTGGTGGTGAGACTGACTGTGTCTGCCTGGGTGTCGAACTGGACCCCCAGATATTCCAGATTGGGAAGGCTGTAGGCAACTCTTGTTTAGGTTGACTACCCATCCCAGGCTTTCCAGAAGGGCGATCACTCTGTTGGTTGCCCGATGGCTCTCCTCTCGTGATTTTGCCCTGATCAGCCAATCGTCCAGGTAGGGATGGACCAGGATTCCTTCCCGTCTGAGTGCCGCCGCTACCACTACGATCACCTTGGTGAAGGTCCGTGGCGACGTGGCTAGCCCGAAGGGCAAAGCCCGGAATTGGAAGTGGTGTCCCAGAACCTTGAAGCGTAAGTAGCGCTGATGATCCTGATGGATCGGGATATGCAGGTAGGCTTCTGATAAATCCAAGGCCGTGACGAATTCTCCTGGCTGTACTGCGTTCTTGACTGAGCGCAGAGTTTCCATGCGAAACCTCGGGACCCGTAAGTATCGATTGACTGACTTGAGGTCCAATACGGGCCGGAAAGTGTCCTCTTTCTTGGGTACCATGAAATAAATGGAATAATGCCCAGAATTCATTTCCCGTGCAGGTACCGGGATTATGGCTTTCAAGGATAGTAGCCTTGCCAAGGTAGCTTCCAATGCTGCCTTCTTGTGGATCGGACACGAGGATTCCACAAACCTGGCCGGAGGTAGATGATGGAAGTCCAGAAAGTAACCCTCTCGGATGAGGGCGAGGACCCACTGGTCCGACGTAATCTCGACCCATCTGGGGTAGAAGAGGGTTAACCTGCCCCCTATGGCCCCGTCCCCCAGATGGATCGGCTGAATCTCATTGGGAGGTGTGGCCGGGGCCTGAACCCGAGCCGGCTCCCCTCTTCTGCTGCTTGGGCCGAAAGGACTGGTTCCTGGCCTGAGGTCGGGGTGCCTGATAGAGACCCCTATAGGGAATGAAGCGTTGGGAGCTTCTGCCTCTGGAAGGCCTAGGAAAGGCGCGCTGGTTCCTTTTGAACCTGTCTTCCGGCAGTCGAGGTATAGGAGAGGCACCCCATGTGCTGACCAGTTTATCAAGGTCGCTGCCGAACAGGAAAGAACCCCTAAAGGGCATTCTGGTGAGGCGTGTCTTCGAAGGAGCATCCGCTGCCCAATTCCGTATCCAGAGCTGCCTCCTGGCAGCCACAGAAGATGAGATCCCCTTGGCTGTTGTACGGACGAGGTCGGATGCGGCATCCATGAGGAACGAGAGAGCGGACTCCATGTCTGCCGCCGGAGCATTGTTCCTGACCTGTGACAAACAGGAACGCGTCACCACTGTGCAGCAGGTTGCAATTCGCAAAGACAGGGCTGCCACCTCAAATGTCTGTTTCAGGATGGCGTCCAGTCGCCGGTCGTGAGGTTCCTTGAGGGCCGCCCCCCCCCCCCCCCCCCTCAACTGGAATGGTATGCGCTTGACCACCGCGCTAACCAAAGCGTCCACCTGAGGGCACGCCAGCATCTCCTTGATTGCCGGTTCCAGGGGGTACATGCCTATCAGGCCCCGACCCCCTTTGAATGCGGCCACTGGTGCAGCCCATTCCAGATCTATCAGTTGCTGTGCGGCTTGCAAGAAGGGAAAATGGCGGGCTGTAGGACAAAGACCTTCCAGCAGAGGGTTCTGTATAGATGGCACCGTAGTGCTGGGCCCTGAAATATCCAACTCCGCCAGGCACTGAGATATTAGGTCGGAGAGATCTTCCTTGGGAAAGAACCACCTCATGGTTCGATATGGCTCCATCCCCGAGGGAAGTTCCCCCTCCTCGGAGGGTTCTGATTCGGTCTCCGAGACATCAGGGTCCGCCTGAACCGGACTGCCCGGAGGCGGGTGCGCTCGCCCACGATAAGGGCGCGAAGGTCCAGGGGCAGGGTCCGCTGGAACAGCAACAGCAGGGCCTGGACGGGAAGCTGATTGCATCTGTACAAAGGCATGGATCCCCTTAAAGAGATCCACCCAGGAAATGGAGGTGGTCTCAAGTCGTCGGGGTACCAGGTCCCCCGGGATTCCAGGTTGTTCGAGACTGCCTGCGAGATCCGGGGTGGCCCCTGGAGAACTGTCAACAAACCTTGGTTGAGACTGGTCCTGGCCCGAGGCTCCCACTGCCTCCTCACATTGGGCACAAAGGGAGTCTGGCTCCTCGCTGGGCGTAGCTCTGAGCTGGCATGCTGAGCAGAGGCCGAGAGCTTTCAGGCCGGGACACCGGGGCATTCGATTGGTCCATTGCGCTAAATAATATGCGGCAGCAATATGCGCTTAATATAACATGTGCTCAATATAATATGCGCTCAACAATATGCGCTCAATAATAAGCGTCAGCTATACACGCTAAATACAATATGCGCTCAATAATAAGCGGCAGCTATATACGCGAAATACAATAAGCGCTCAATAATATGCGGTCAGCAACATACGCTAAACACAATATGCGCTCAATAATATGCGCTAAACACAATATGCGCTCAATACAGGCGCCTATCATGGGCGCTCAATACCTGAACAGGGCCAACAAAATGGCGACCTCCGCGGCGTGCCGCATACAGGCAACGCCGCCGATCCTCAAACTTCGGAGACCAAAGTAAAAGTTGTGCGCCTTACCTGATCCTCGGCGCTTCCCGGCTGAAACCCGGGCGGTCTCCGGCTGCGGGGGGAGAGGGCAAATACCTTCACCGCCGCGCTTGAGGAATGCACCCGCTGCCTCCCACGTCCACGCCGGGACCGAGGCGCCTCTTAGCTCAACCCAAGCCTTTCCTGCTCGGGGGCTTGGTCCCTGCTGCGATTCGGCCACCGGACCGAGGCCTAAACCTCCGAAGGACCACGGAAATCACCTCGGGAAACTCAACTGGGGGAGGGACCGAATGGTATCACCGCAGAAGTGCGGGGCTCGATGTTCTGTAGAAGTTTAGTAAGTAGAAGTAGAAAGTAGATTGGAAGCACGCTCTCCAAACTGCTTTGGAGACTGAAATTACTGAAGAGCTTCACTTCCTGTGGGGGTATATGTACCCTTGCTGACGTCAGATCCGTCTCCAACTGCTAGCACGAGCACACTATACCCACTTGTTCTGAGTCCATCTGGCTACACGACAGGAAAAATGATTTTATTTTTAAATTTTAAGATTTAGTTGAGTGAGGATGCATTTTGTACATTGAAGAGGATTTTCAGAAATTGTAAGGTTAAATCAGCTTTCTAATTTTGCATTAAACCACCATTGTATGGCTTGTTAGGGCTGCATTATTACTCATTTGTAAATTGGTGATGCTGAAATAAAGGTACAAACTCAGAAAAATAAACCACCAATGACTATTAAAGTGGAAACATATAGGAGACCTTCATAAACATAGCTGAGCAACTCAAAAAAGACATTAACTACTAGTGCAAGCCACTGTATTGCCTCCTTTACACTCCCAAAAGTATTTTTAAGTGTTTTCTGTGTAATAAAAGTAGTTTTCATCTTGTGGGTTTTGGGCTTGGTTTTTTTTTTGGCAGCTCGTGCTTGCTCTTTCCTGGTTACCTAGCACCCCCTCCCCCTTGGCTCTCTCTGGATCCCAGCAGCTGTGCCGGTTCTCTTGCCCTCTAGTGCCCCCCATAGGCCCTGCGGAGAGAGGCTGCAGCTGAGCAGAGATGGCGCTTTCTAGGACCCCGGAGCGCCTGTCTGCTCGGCTGCACCCGGAGTTGCGGCGCCGGCTCAAGGGGCCCGTTTCCCAAATCGCTCGCGTGCAGATTCATTCTGGAAGTCCCGAAACAGCAGGCCCGGCCCGGCGCTGCAGCCCACCCCCGCCCTCCATGCCGTCTCGCTGGAAAGCGGGCACGAGCTCTGGCGTCCGTTCCACCCGCAGCAGGGCACGGGACGGAAGGCCGCGTGGCCTCGGCTGGGGAGCTCTGCGCATGCTCGGGCCCCGGGGCTCTGCTGCTTCCCTTTCCTGTGATGGCTCAGGGGGGCTGCGGAAACCTTCCCTGCCAGACCGAGCGCCGGCAGCTGCCCCGTCCCCGTGGGCAGGCGTGGGGCCATTCTCTTTCGGCAGAAAGAAAGCTCAGCAGCCCAGACCTTTTCTTGGACTAAGGCGCTCCTCCTTTGTCAGCATCTTCTCAGCCTTTGGGACCTCCGGGCTGACTCCGTGCCCTCGGCTGCAGCATCCCGAGGGAAAGCAGACGGGAAATGTCTGATCCGGTAAGGAATTCCTATTTAACCAGAGCACTAGAGATCAAAGAAGAACTGTGCCATGTGCTCGATCGTTTGTTTCCTGGGATTGGAGGGGGACCCGGTTTTGAGTCAGGGGCATGGGGAGGGAAAGTCATATTCCCGGGCTGTTTCGGGTTTTGTCATTAAGAAGTCTGAGCATCTTCAAACGGTGCTCAGATCACAATTTTGCAAACCATGATCGCAGTGCAAGAAACCATAAGCCATGTTCCTTTAGGATCTCATTTCAGAAGAAAAATCGGTAGTACATTAGGCAGGTACAAATGGGCAGACTGCATAGCAAGGTTTAAAAGTTCCTGGAAGAAAAGTCCATAAACTATTATTAGCCACATAGATCTGGGAAAGGAGTGAGCAACACGAAATGAATTTACCTTTTCAGAATTTAAATAGCATAGTAACATGTAGATGTAAGACAATATTTCATATGTGCCAGGTGCATCCTGTGATACAGAAGGGCTGACTCATTTAGGAACATGGAAGACGTTGGCATGCATGTGCCATGCTGAGACAGACCAAACAAGTCCAGCTTCCTGTCTCGAAAAGTGGTCAGTCAGGATCACAAGTACCTAGCGGATCCCAAAAGAGTAGTTATTGCTAACTCAAAACAGATAGCCCTGGTGGCCTGTCAGAGGAGAGGGGGCTTTCTGGCTGGAATCTAGTTATAGATAAAAGAGAAAAACTGCCAAAACTTGACTTGAAAATCCTGCTTCTCAGCTGCTGGGGGGCCTCTATCATGGGCCCATGAGCAGGTGCAGTAGCAGCCTCTGTCCCTGAAGTCAGGGGCTGTTTTTGTCACTAGGAAAGAAATGGAGAAGCCAAAGTAGTCCTGTGCTCTGTCTTCTCGCTCTTCCTCTGCCTGTGGTCACCTCCTCCAACTTTTATTTATTTATTACTCACCCTCCTACTGTGGTTCAAAAAGCAAGGATTGATTTTATTGAGGAGTTTACAACCAGAGGATGACATGGATGGAATAGTGTTATGGATCAGGATTGGGACAAGGGGGCATGACTGACAGAGCAGAAGTGGTGAAGTGATGCATATAGTACAGAACATGGCACAGTGTAGTGCAAATTATACAAGACATTGATGGTCTGCAGAACAAGCAGTAGAGTGCAAAACATGGTACAATGTAGTGACAGTTATACAAAAATGTTTATTTGTAAGAGCAGGTAGATGTGCTGGTTGTAGCTTGCATATGCTGTGTGCTTGGTGAAAAAGCCAGATCTTAACCAAGCAATGGAACATCAGACATTGGGAGAGAATTCCACATCCTGGGACAGAACGTGGAGAAGGCATGCTTGTAGGTTTGGGCCAGTCTGGAATCTTTGGGAGCAGGGACAAGTGGAAGAGCTGCTGTTTCAGATCTTAGCCTTATATGCAACTTATAAGCAATGCAGAGGGCCTTGAATAGGGCCTGATAGGAGATCGGAAGACAGTCAAGGTCGCAGAGGACTGGGGTGACATGGTCCGTGTAGGTGACAGAGGAGATTTTGCGGGAGACCCAAGTGCAGTGTGTTACAGGAATCCAATCTAGAAAGGACTTAGTCTGCTTGAGTTGTCTGAGGTGCTAGAGGGTGCTCCTGGAAGCTTATGGACATTTTGTGAGTCCAGGTGAAGTCTGGATTCCAGGATGACTCCCAGACTCCAGGTTTTATTGTGAGCAGGGATTTGAGTACCAGTTTGAGGTTGAGAGCTTGGGGAAGAGTTGTTATCAAGGACCAGTACCTCTGTTTTGATGGGGTCTAATTTGAGTTTGTTGGATGTGGTCCCATTCCATATTTCTGAGAGAAGAATGTTTTGGTTTGTGAACTGCAAAGTCTTTGACAGATCCCAGCGATAGGAAGCCCGAAACATCATCTGCATAGATGAAGCAGAGGAGATCAGATTTTCTGATCTCATCAATTTAGGGGTCTGAGGTTATAATATAATATTGAAGAGGGTTGATTCCTGTGGGACACTGCATGGCAGGGTTTGGCAGGTGAGGAGGACTCACCCACAATGACTGTTGCATGAGATCGGAAGCGGTTTAGGGCCGGCCCCCTGATGCCATCTGTTTATTAGGATGTCATGGTCAATGGAGTCGAAGACTGCTGAGAAACCTTCCTATTTTGGAGATTTATGGGGGGCTCAGGTGGGAGCTGGGGTATGAGCTCCGAATAGGGAATCTCCCACCCAGATCAAGAAGGTGAGTTAGCTGTGGACGAGCATTGTAAATCTGATCAGTCAGTACAACATGACAAATCGTGCACGCGCTGCCCAAACTAACCCAATTTAATGTGTGCAGCATGTAAGATCATTTATGACTGTGCGGAGAAAATTGCCTTCCTCAGCAGAATATGTTCCAGAGCTGGTTTCGCTGATAGATGCAATTTAGCATGATTTATGTAATCTGAGGGTAAAGGGGCTGAGTGTGTTATGTTTGCTGTTCCAGGCATCGGTCACATTTAATGATGTCGCTGCTTATTTCTGGGAGGCAGAGTGGGATATCCTGGGAGAATGGCAGAAGGAGCTGTACAAGAAAGTCATCAAAGAGATTCACAGTGTTCTGACGTCACGGGGTAAAGATTTGTTTCTTTCCATTGTCTGCCATCCCAGACCCATTGGAATTTGCTTTTTGTACATTCTCTCAAATGCCTTTATTTGGCTTGGTAGTGCAGCATAGTCACAAACCTTAGTCTGAAGTTTAATTCCACTCACTGTGTGACCCTTGGGCAATTCACATCACCTGCTTGGTATACAAGCTCATAGTGGAGGAGAATCGATATTATTTTAGGGCAACTGGAGGCCTCGATGCCAAATGGCAAAAGAAGGTGAGCTGCTGCCAGCTTAAACGAGAAGCTGGATAGAGCTCCCCCCCCCCCCCCCCCCCGAGTCGTAGTCTGTGTTCGTTGCTAAAGATGCCCATGCACAAGCAGGAGAGAGCGTGTGCCTCGCCTTCCTCCTGATATCACAAATTCTGCACTGGGTGACACGATGCCAAAGGAGGTTTCTTGCAATTATGTACGGTAATTTAATTTAGGTAGTGCTTGTTACCCATGTTTCAAACAAACAAATTGATCACAAAAAAATAAGAACAAACATTCCTGCAGCTAAGTAAATAATAAAGACACAAGTCGGAGCAAGCATACAAATTTCACCAGACAGCCAGCGACAAGATCAAAACTAATGCCACTGATGTTTTTGACTGCCAGGCTATTCAATTGTTAATCCAGATGTTTTAATCCGCGTTCGACAGCAAGACGAGAAATGTTTCATGCAACGGCACGACCGGGAGGAAAAAGAAACCCTTAACGACCCCCCCACACGTGAGTAAATGGTAGGGACTCAACCCTTCTGAATTGTGAGATCCAAGGAAATGAGAACTCTTATCAGTAACCAGCGGAAAGGCCCATTCTTCACCCAACTTGGCACATCCCAAGGGATAAGATCATTCTACAGGTGAAGAATGCAAAGCAATGATGAGTTTTAGATAACATTGCCCCCATGATGAACAGGTAACAGCTCCGTGTGTTGCAAAGTCCGTGAGTACTTTTTGCCCATGGACCTTGTAGCTAATTTTCAAAAGGCACCTAAGGTCATTTCCTTTTGAAAACTGAAGACAAGGGTTACAGGTAAAAAGGAGCCACAAACTTTGCATGTGAGCTTTGTGTGGACAAAGAAATGGTGCAAAGCGCGCGGTTTCCTTACAGTGCCCTTTGCCACCGATGCGCCGATTCTCTTTCTGTTCAGCTCCAAGGAGCCATGCGTGGCCGGCCTAGTCCGGAGGAGACCACAGGAAGGCCTCCCTCTTTCCATACCTGACCCCTCTTCCTGGCACTGAGGAATCGCAGAAGGCCTACCTCCTTCCCTGTCAAACCCCAGAGAGCCAAGGATTGCCTGTTCTCCCTCCCTATCCGGCTCCGTGCAGCCACGGGAAGGCTCGCCCCTCTTCCTATCCCCCCCTCCCTGGTGGACCTTCAGGAGCCACGGGAAGGCCTGCCTGCCTGGCTGGCTGCAGTGTAGCCGTGGGCAGGGTAGCTGAAGGACCTGCTCGTTGCCTGGGCTGTGATTTTTACAATTGCAGCTTTCTTTGGGTGGCATTCAGGAACTGTGGAAAATGTTTAGCGTAGACAGGGTCCTGATATCAGCCAAAATGCAGATGGACACACAAACATAAACTGTCTGTCTATCTCTGTGTACAGTATCTAGAGCAAGAGACAGATTCGGACTCATCGCTGTGTGTGTGTTGTTATAACAGGCCATCCAGTTGTAACATCCGTATTCTCCCTGAGCATTAAACAAGAGAAAGAAACGGATTTCGTGCCTCAGCCTGCATCAGAGATGACCAAACAGAGCCACCTTCCTGGCACAAGCAAGTATAACTTTCTTCCAGAACGACTCTCCATGCCCCCCTTTATTTATTTACATGGCTAGCCCGCGCTTACCCTGCTGTCCCCCTAATGACTCGTGTTAATTAATCCCTGTAGAAGCCCCTGTGCGTACCACTGAACGTGTGCATGCCCCCCCCCCCCCCCCCCCAGCAGAGGTCACCTATAACCATAGAGTGAAGCCATGCAGCCGCACGGGGGCAAAATTTCAAATCCAGGGTTACCGAGGCGCCTGATTCTCTGCTCTGCTGTCGAGAGGCTTTCAAAACTTGTTCTCATGCCACCGACCTCCCTGTCTTTCTGCGTGAAATGCGTTCCCTTTCATTCTCAAAACACCCCTACGAGTTTGTGAAATGGATTGCAAGGCACTTTCAAATTCGATGCATGCCAGTTGTGCCAGATAAACAAGAGCCTGACACGTCCTGCAGGAATTTATTATCGTCCAGCACGAATGACAGGTTTGAGAGTCTGAATAGTTCCTTTTGCCTGCTAGAGCCGTCCCGTGCAGTAGGGAAGTCCTCATTCCTCAGCTGCTGGAGACAGGGGGCACACACCCCCCCCTCGCTGACCTTGTTCCTTGTCTCAAAAGGGAGAGAGGTCAAAGGTGCCTTGCCAGGAGTCTCCTCTTGCGCCATTTTAACCCCTCCCCCCAGCTCCTCCAACCTCTGCGGAATAAGGGGACACAATTCCTTCTTACACACGTGGACCACCTGAGGATTAATCCCCCTGACCCCAGAAAACCCACCCGGATCCTGGTCATCCTATTTAACATCTGGGTCCGCATTCAGAACCGCCACCACCTCCGCGTCTAGAGGGTCCTCCTGTGGATCACCTGAATCTCTCCAATCCCTGGGATTAATCTCCAAACCTGCGCAAGCTAAACCTAGGCATCTCAGCAGATAGGGAGATGGACGTTTTCTTAACGAAGTGGGGATTAGTAGGGTTGGGTTACAATTAATTGGGATTGGGGGAAGGACCGGTTAGTACAAAGTTTTAATGCTGTTGCTGCAATTGTAGTTCTGTGATATTATTGCTCTGCACCCCAGTTAGGAAATCAGGTCGAAACTGTAAATAAATAACAAATACTTTGCTTTGTCTTAAATGTACTATCTGCTGAGTGTGCGTTAATGTGATTCGAGCTGCAGTTAAACATAGGTTCCTGATGATGATCAGCAAAGCAGCACCCTTTCCTCAATCTTGATGGCAGTCCTTCTGTTGGCTGGATACACAGTGCCAATTCCAAGCCTCTTTTCTCACAATAGGCGAATGCAGCATCAGACCTGACATCTTAATCCGCATTAAGAAAGAGGAATTCTGGACAGATCACCAGGAGTGCGAGGGGAAAGGAACCACGCTTCTCACAGGCACGTGTGAGGGAAATTTTAAACCGGGTGTTCCAGTTAGTGCTCAGGCAAGCCAAAGCATGATGACAGACACACCAGAGCCAGCTGCAACCTTTCATTCTTCCTTTTCCGTAACCACGCTGCAGCGATCCTTACTGAAACACCTCCTCTCAGCTTTTGCACGGTCCGTCGGCTCTACCTGTGTTGCTGCAGCTGACCGGTGTTTTCCCATCGTTTTAACAGGCAAATCGGGTTTCAAGCCGGACCCCTCCGTGCAGACTCTGAAACTGGAGGAGCCACGTGAGAGTGACCCACTGAAGGGAGGAGAGGAATTCCTTACCACCATAGGTCGGTTAGAAGTAAAATGACTCCCTGGGTTTAAACATTCATGCCTAACGGGCAGCAAAACTCACCCCCGTCAGGCTAAAGCTTTGGGACACTTTTCAGTAGGTTGCATTATTTACAGTGTACGTGAGCCCTCTTAGCCTGCCTACATTGCAGTTGCTTTGCACAGGGGAACAGTCAGCGGCTGCAAATTCTGCATGCTACGAGCACGTGTGTACTTTGCACCTGCTATTTGTGTGGGTAGCCAGGATGGGGGTAAAATCCCATACTGTTGCAAATGTTAAGCACGCAGGCTGCTTTTATTCCTCACCCACAGGAACGCTTATTTGTAACCTAGATAAAAACCACATGTGCTGTGAAAGCCAGGCAGAGGAGAGCAGCTTTCAGCTACGCCATTTTATCTGGATAAATGACTATTTACCTGGCTTTGAATACGTCCTATTAACGCTGGCTGGTCCGAGGTTCAGGAACCCAGACTGAGAATTAATCAAAGGCCTCCAGCGGCGTTTCCCTGTGAACTGTGCGCATGCTCGCAGATCACGAAATGAGCACATACAGGGAAACAGCACGCCGAAGAAAAGGAAAACAGAATGGGGTTTGCACAGATTTGGGCATAGTAGTGTTTCAATGTAGTGGAGAGATGAGAATTTTTTGCACTCGCAGCCCACAAGAGGTTGGGGGAGACGCTGTAGAGGCTGGAGGTATGTACAGAACCGGCAGGCAAATGGCCGCTGTGCTGGAGGCCTCTGGCCCCGCCCCTTTTGTAAAGCCCCGGGACTTAGACGCGTCCCTGGGCCTTTATAAAATAGGCCCGGTGCGTGTAGAGATTTTAAAATCCGGCCCAAAGGCCTTTAACAATTCCTCTATAAAAGTTGCTGTTATTTGTCCTTCATAGCTGTAAAATTAACGAGTCACATTTTTTTCTAACAGCTGCTGGATTCATGCACACTAATGAGATGCAGAGAGTGTGCGATAGGCAGCAGAGGGAGGACTGGAAACCCAGAGACCCCTCCAGCGACAGTCCAGATCTTTTTGCTGAATGGGAAGAAGGCATCCGCAGGGTAACACCGCCTCTGGAGAAAGCCCAGACCGCAAAGAGGCCGAACACCTGCGCTGAACTTGAAATGAATTCCAAGCCCTGGCCAAAGCTTGTACAGCCTCTGAGACTCCATGAACGAGAGAGACCATTTAAATGTGCCGAACGCTGGAAGAGTTTCAGCACAAAACCCCATTTTGTTGAGCACCCACGAATGACTGAAGGTGGGGAGAAGTGCACTAAGAAGTCAAGTCAGAATGTTCGCCACCAAGTTCCTGAAAGGGGGGATATGTTTAGATGTAATGAGTGTGAAAAAAGGTTCACTAGGAAAGGACACCTAAAAGAGCACAAGAGAATTCATACAGGAGAGAAACCCTTCACTTGTAACGAATGTGAGAAAAAGTTTACGAGGAAGTCCAGTCTTGTGGTGCACAAGAGACTGCACACAGGTGACAAACCCTTTAAGTGTAACGAGTGTGAAAAGGTTTCACGCAAAGGTCCCATCTCTCGCTTCATAAAAGACTTCATGCAGGAGAGAAACCATTTACCTGTAAGGAATGTGATAAAAGCTTCTCCAGACGATCGCAGCTCTACCATCATAAAAGAATTCACGCCGTAAAAAAGCCTGTTCCGTTGGGTTTGTGTGACAAAGGCTGTGTGGAGAAATCTGACCCGTGGAATGACCACAGTACCAGCACAAAAGAGACATCTTTCAGTTTACTGAATGTAACGTAAGGGTCACTGCAAAATAAAGTACGCTCCGTTTAAACAGAGAGAAATGTTTAAGATGTACTTATTCAGAATTGCTCTTTACAGCATTTAAAGTTCATACAGGAGAAAATCCTTTTGCATGTAATGGATGTGTAAAATGTTTTCTCTGGATATCACAATTTAAAAATGTCTAAGCAGAGGACGAGCTGCTTTTTTTTTAATCTGTGGTAAGCTTGACAAAACGTTTTAATGAGAAAATGGACTTAGTGATTCACTGGAGACCCAGCAAGAGAGAAGCCTTTTTGTCGATGAATGTTAGTAAAGACGCTGCAGAATCGAACTTGGTAGTGCATGAGGGAATACTCACTGGATGGAAGGCGTTTCCCTGTAACAGAATATGAGAATTTGTCTACTACATAGGGGGAGGATAACTTTCCAGACTGCTCGTGGGCGCCCATTTACATGTATAAATTCCTACTGTATTTTATAATCTGTGCAGAAACGGTACGGGCAGGTTATGCTAGGAGTGTACGTGTGCGCGCAAGCATGCCCAGATATGTAAAAACCCCAAGCAGTGCGAATAAATGCCGATGTAATCTGGCTAAGTAGCGGCACGTAGCTGGAGAAGTCCGCAAATCGCTACTTAGCTGGACAAGTAGCACTTTTCAGACTTACCCGGCTAAGTAGCGCCTGCTGCTGCTAAGCCAGATAAATCGGAATATAGTCAGATAAGTGCCGCTACCTATCTGGATACATTTAAATTTGTCCATTTAAGTAGCAGCAAAGGTGCTACCTAGCCGGATAAGTCGTAATTTACCGGGATAAGTGTGCGCGAGTGATCTAACCGTGCATTTGTATTTCAAATTTGAGAGGGATACCCGAACAGGTTTTACTCTCATTATTTCAATGCGTTTAATCCCCCGTAAGCTTTTTATATGCGCAAGTCAGAGGATTTTCTAGCAGGTGTGGGGCAGTGAAATTACCAGTTCTACCAATTCGACCACCCCTTTACCCAGTCTAGCTGCAGCTTGGGGACACCCTCCAGGTGCTTCAGCCTGAAGACCCCCCACCCAATCATTTTTCACTTTTAAGATGTTTACGATCACTTACTCCTGATATTGAACAAGTAAAAGACTTATGCTCGCCACTTTGGCAGGTTTGAAAATAAGAATGTATGTGCTTAAATGTTGGCCATGTCCCTAGCTGACCCTTTTGGCCCAAACTTACTTCCAGCCCCCAATTTACATACAAGTCAGTTTTTTGTTTGTTTGTTTGTTTTTTACATGCACATCATTTGAAAACTCACCTCTAAGCCTTAAACTGCATCAAAAATGTCCTAGCATGTAGACCGATGGACGCAGGACCAGCGGATTATGCACCTGTACCAGCAGATGGAGACTGAGCAAACTGATGTCACAGTATATATATACTCCTGCAGTGACCTCAGCCTGCCAGTATTCTCCGTCTCCAGCAGATGGTGGATGCGCTCAGTGATAATGGCCATGCAGTCGGCAGAATTCTGATCACCTTGGATCTGTCCGAGGTGTACCTCCATATCCCCATCCGATTGGAACACCGTTTTCTGTGTTTCGCGGTGTTGGGGTGCCATTCTCAGTTTCGAGTGTTGCCTTTTGATCTGGCCACCGCTCCCAGGACCTTGTCTGAGGTTGTAGTGGTGGTGGTGGCAGAGTTAAGGAATCCTAGTACGTCCGTATTTGGACGACTAGTTGATTCGGGCCAAGTCTCTGGCAGAGAGCCGCCTGGTGACCCGCAAGGTGATTTCCCTGTTGCAGGAGCCCTAACCAAGAGCAATCTTCCGTTTGGAAGTTTGTATTCAGAAGTTGATGTCACAGGTTCATCTCTTAGTGAACACTATATGCCTGACAGCGTGGTCCTATCTATAAGTACTCAGTTTGATGGCAGCTACCCTGGAAGCTACCCTGGAAGTGGTGCCGTGGGCGAGGGTGCATGTGCATCCTCTTCAGCAGTCCCTGCTGTCTCGTTGGAGCCTGCGGTCTCCGGACTATTTGATTCAGCGCCACCTGCCGATGGAAGTCTACTCTCACCTCCTGTGGTGGTTGCAAGCAGATCATCTAACAAAGAGAGTTTCCCTGACTTCACCGGACTGTTTGGTACTCACGACAGATGCGAGCCTCCAGGGTTGGGGCGCTGGAATACAGAAGAGTCTCTCTGGAACATCAATTGGCTGGAAGCCCAGCAGTCCAGCTTGCGTGCTTACAGTTCAGTGGCAGGTTGTGGGGGCGTGTGGTCCAGGTAATGTTGGACAACGCAATGACAGTGGCCTACATCAATTGGCAGGGAGGAACTAAGAGCCAGCAAGTGTCGCAGGAGATAGACCAAATTATGGTATGGGCAGAAGTGCGTCTTCAGATGATCTCAGCCTCGTACATAGCAGGAAAAGACAATGTAAGAGTGGACTTTCTCAGCAGGGAAAGTCTAGACCCATGAGAATGGGTATTGTCAGACAAGATGTTTCAGCTGATAGATCGCTCGGGCCTTCCGTTTCTAGACCAGCTGATGACTTCTCGCAAGGAAAAGGTTCCTCGATTCTTCATAGGAGAAATCCGAAGTCGTTGGGCATCAATGTTCTCATGCAAGAATGGCCGGAGGGCAAGCTACTGTATGCCTTTTTCTCATGGCCCATGCTGGGCAGACTGATTTGGAGGGGCAAGCATCACCAAGGGCTGGTGCTTTTAATGGCTCCAGATTGGCCCAGGAGACCATGGTAAGGATATAAAATTTTAACAAATAAAATAATATGGAAACTAATATTGTGTAACTATAGTTTGGATTATTCTTCCCTAAAGGCGTCGCTTTACATTTGGCCACAATAAATTTCATCTGGCATTTAGATACTCGATCCCCTAGTCTTGCAAGGTCCTCACAATTGGTTTATGATTTAACTACTTTGAATAATTTTGTTTCCGGATCGTTCTGCTACACCAGTCTAGACGTGTGGGTATTTGTCACTCTGCCCACGGATGGAGACAAATAACCGAACTTTTTCACTGATATCACTGTATTAACAGTAGCTAAATACCAGTATTCTCTGTCTCCAGCAGATGGTGCAGACTGATTGGTACAGCAGGATTCTAAGCTCCCAGGTGGGGTGCAGGCCCTTTGTGGTTGAGACTGGTTTTCTCACAGGAGTTTTTGTGCTTTTTGTAAATTCTCTCTTCTATTTTAGTGAAATTCTTCCGTTGGCTTCCAAGATTTTCCACTTGGTCTCCATGGTGCCCAAGGGCTCTGCTTGAGTGGAGGTGTGGGGTACAGGAAAGCCTTCTTTTTGGATCCTCTTCACCCTTTTCTTCTTTGGGCTTCTACCCCCCCCCCCCCCCCTCCCTGTCCGGTGCCCTCTTTTCTGGCCTTGGATATGAAGGTAAGTGTTTGGCTAAATAAAGTTTTGTTTTGGGGGGGGAAAAAAAGAAGAGCTTTATGGCAGAGGGGAGCCTTCTCTTGGCAGTTGGCTATCGCTTCAGCAGTTCCCAAGGCCGGGACCTTTATCAACGGAGGTGTGTGTTTATTTCAGAGCCCCGCTCTTGCGTCGGGGATTGGCAGGAAAGCATGCCGGAGGGGGTCCCTCCTGTTACCAGTGCAGCCCATGTTCATTCAGGCTCAGCGGTGTTCATGGGGACTGTGAGTGCCACCTTCAGAGACTTTTCTTTTTGCTCCTGATCAGCCTGAGGCCTTTGCAGGGGTCGGCTGTAACGCTCACTGCTGCTGCTGTTGAGCAGTCTGCCTTACTGTGGGAATCAGCAGTTTGGTGGGAGGTGCTGCCGCCATTCTTTTCTCCTCTTGGTTTTACTCCTCAGGTGGAGAAGCCTCAGGAGATCTTCTGGGACATCCAATCCCACCCCAGAGCCAATGCCAGAATCTTCAGGGCAGCAGATTCCAGGCCCTTTGGAGTGGATGGGGGTCATTCAGGAAGGTTCTGTGTGTTTTTTACATGGGGGTCCTTCTGGGGTTTCTTGGGGGCAGTTCCACAGAGGCTTTAGCTACCCAGGGGTTGCTGCTGATTTGCATGCGATGGCTGTGGAGCCTCCTTGTAGTTTTTCATGAGGATCCCAGGCTGTCCAGAGGGAGTGGTGCACAGATAAGAGGATTCAATTCGCCTCTGGGGTCCTTGAGGGACCTTGAGGATGAAGCGAAAGTGGAGACTCTTCGGGATTCTTTAGAGGAAGGGGAACTGTTATCTGACAGAGAAGATTCCTCGATAGTTTGCCTGTTCTGGAAGGGGGAATTTTCATTCCTCATTGATCCACCAGGAAGGATCTTCACTGTGTACGTTGGCCTCGAAAGTGAAAGAAACACTGGATGAGGATGAAGCAACCTGTTAAGGCTTTCTCTCTTCATAGAGTTCTAGCCAGAGTGGGAGATCTTCAAAGGGGGGGGGTCCTAAATTTTTCACTTTACTGGTGGAGGACAAGGAAGCCAGGTTCCGAGACCCTAAGGTGGATATTCTAGTCTTCGCTGTGATCCATAAGACAATAATTCGAGTGGAAGGAGGGGCTGCCCTTAAGGATACAGGGATAGAAAAGCTATTTCCTTTTTGAGTCTTGCAGTTCAGTTTTCGATTGGTAGAGGTTATATGGCTCGTGTTTTTGTACGTTAGTCCCAGCAGTTTCCAAAGAGCTCGGAGGTAGCTTGGCTGGAGTCTGGGACTGCCTATATGGCAACTGGTAAGGATCTCTTCTAGGGCTGTAGCAGCAGTTCTGGTAGCACACACGCATCTTTGGTTGCACATCTGCACCATAGATTAGTCCTGTTTGGGTAAGCTTCCTTTTAAAGAGAAGCTGTTGTTTTGTCAGGATCTGGAGAAGTTGGTTAAGAAATTGGGAGAAGGCCCACAGTCTACTGGAGGACATGCCCCAGGGAGTGTTGTGGGCTGCAAGGGGTTATATACATTTTCAGGAGACTATCTGGGGAAGCAGTCCTCATCGCAGCAGTTTAGATACACAGGCGCCAGTCTTTTTGAGGGGCCAAGAGGCCCGAAGGTGACATTGTAGAATCTCCAGAATGGCTTAGTTAGTGCAATGGGTCTCATTGGGTGATTCTGGTGGGAGGTCATCTCCTGCTTTATTACTGGGAGTGGACTTATATGATTTTGGACCAGTAGGTTGTCCCAATTGTGCAGAGTGGTTCTACTTTGGAGTTTGCCATTCCACTTTCAGATGGCTTTACGATCTCCCTCTGCAAATCCAATTCCAAGTAGGTGGCAGTAAATGCTACTTTGGAGAGACTTCAGAATTTGGAGTCATGGTTCCTTTTCCTCTCAGGCAGCAGGGGCTGGGCTGCAATTCCTCCTGATCCTGCTCCCGTTCTTAGCCACTGGTGAGGTGGGGTCAAGCATCAGCCTCGCAGGCCTCTTCCTGTTCTCTGTTGCTGCTCTCCTGGATATGCACACAGTTAGTGTTGTACGGCACACCCTGTTTTAAAGTGGGTAGTGCCGGATACTGCGCCCATGCTTGTACATTGTTAGGCTTGATATTAGGAGCTACCACCCAGGAAAAAGATCTGGGCATCATAGTGGATAATACACTGAAATCGTCGGCTCAGTGTGCTGCAGCTGTCAAAAAAAGCAAGCAGAATGTTAGGGATTATTAGGAAGGGAATGGTTAATAAAACGGAAAATGTCATAATGCCTCTGTATCGCTCCATGGTGAGACCGCACCTTGAATACTGTGTACAGTTCTGGTCACCACATCTCAAAAAAAGATATAGTTGTGATGGAGAAGGGCAACCAAAATGATGGCTTCCCTATGAAGAAAAGCTACAAAGCCTAGGGATGCTCAACTTGGAGAAGAAACAACTGAGGGGGGGATATGATAGAAATCTATACAATTATGAGTGGACTAGAATGGGTAAATGTAAATCAGTTATTTACTCTTTCAACAAAGACTAGGGTCACTCCATGAAATTAGTATGTAACACGTTCAAAACAAATCTGAGCACATTCCTTTTCACTCAATGCACAATTAAGCTCTGGAATTCATTGCTGAGGATGTGGTTAAGGCAGTTCCCATAGATGGGTTTAAAAAGGTTTGGACAAGTTCCTGGAAGAAAAGTCCATAAACTGTCTCACGGGGTTTTTACCACTGGCTCCTCTCCCATTCACAATCTGGCTGCTTAAAAAATTGAACTGATTAAGCTTCTGGGGGATGTTTTTCCTCCTCTGTCTGTTCATTTGGTTCTGGTAGGACTCCTTCCTGTTTCTGTCTCACCCTTCTCCCATCATGCCTGAGCTCTCTCATCCTTTCGATAGGGCAAAGCCTGGGTAGTTCCTCCCTCTCCAGAACCCCTGTGTCTTCTGGGAATTGGAGTCAGCCTCCTCTTCTGATTTCTTTTACATACTGGATCTCTTTCCCAACTTTTCCTTACAGCCTGCCTTCTTGTATTCGCCAGAGGAATATAATGCCCCTCACAACTATTATTAACCAAGTAGACTTAGGGAATAGCCACTACTTATCGCTGCTTGATAGCAGCACGGGGGATCTATTTATGGTTTGGGATCTTGTCAGGTATTCGTGACCTGGATTGGCCACTGTTGGGAACAAGATACTGGGCTTGATGGTCCTCTGTCTGACCCAGTATGGTAATTCTTATGCATCTACTGGAGACAGAGAATACTGGCTTTTTGCTGGCGTTACAACATGGTAACTATCAGTGATAATGTCACAGAAAAAGTTGTGTCCTCTCTGAGAAGAGGGAGAAAACACTCACACTTCTGGACTGGTATAGCAGGATGATAGATCCATAGCCACCATGGACCCATGTGCTGCCGCATGGGGTCCAGAAATTGTCAGGATGAAGGCAAGGAAGGAGAGGGGAGCACTTGCCCTGAGCATTGCACCTCTATGGGCATCAGGCTACGGCCCTGACTCCAACTCCCATGTGGCCCATGGGGACAAAAGCAAACTGCTCTGCCCCCACCTTTCTGATCCAGCTCAAGTGGGACTGAAGAATCTGCAGCCACCACCAGAACCAAAAATGTGATCAGCTGCTGGGGCTCTTTCCTCTCTGACCCAGCACAAGCCCGACGTGTGGAGATGGCTCCTTCCTTCCCTCCCATGTGATTCAGTTCTACAATCCCATTATTTATTTATTTATTTATTATTTTTACTATACCGGCTTTCATGACATGGATCACATCAAACCGGTTTACATTTAACAAAGTGTGCAAGATAAGAGATAACTCAAACAATTGTAACAAGAGCATTGTAAGGAGAGTGACAGTTACAATAAAACAGGGAAATAAATAACTGGGAGTTGGAGGTGAGAAGAGGGGGATTTAACTTACAGCAACTTATTTACAAGGTTACAAGATTGAATCCGATTAAATGTGATTTGTATAGTAAATGATAGTGTTAACAATGTGAGGGTGATGGCAGCGAATGACAAAGTTTGTTATTTAAAACCATTTTTTAATAGTGTGGTTGAGATGTCGGGTGTAGGTCTCAGTCGGGGCTTGGATAGTGTGGAATAGAACCATGGAAAAGGAGTTTGAAGCAAACGAGGAGGAAGGCACCCAAGCCAGGAAAAAAACCAGGACCAACACAATTAGAAAATATGAAAAATGACCAAACAAAGGTAGAAACCATTTTATTCCAGTTGTTAAACTTAAACGCTTTGGGAAAGTGCATTTCTTAGATCTTGGTATTTTGCACAGTACAGAAGGAAAAGCAGTTCTGTTTCTCTTTCTCCAGAGTTGCATTACATGCATATTCCAGCTTCTTGATGTTTCTATCTGCATATTCCTATATCTAATTTGTGGTCCCTTGTTCTATTTTGGGGGAGGGTCAGTCTGTGTTTTGCATGTGTGAGAGTCTGCTAGTTTGTTGCTTCTGGGTAGGGATCTGTAGCAGTCTAGCTTGATTGGTTTTCCCAGTTGGAGGTGTTTTAGTGTCTAGGGCCTGGTGTGGATGTAGTGTCTGTAGTGTATGCTTTTCACAGGTTGGGTTGTTGCTGTTTGAGTCCTGAGAATCAGTGCTGCTCTTTAGGACAGGTTTGCATATGGTTTTTGTGTTGTTTAGAAAGTGCCTGGTACTGGATAGTTTGTGCTGCCATTAATGAGGTGACACCAGAATTTGCATATTATGTATATTGTACTTCATCACTGAAGGTATAATTGTGTATTTCGGCTGAAGTACATGTTTTATAGATTAATTCTAAAATTCACAGTTTGGTGGTGTATCCAGATTCCATATTAATTATTTAAATTAATGTATCTGTTATGTAACATTTGTGACATGATAAAGTTGTAAATGGGACAGAAATATCTTTTTCTTCCTTATCATGGTACCGGACCAGTCCAGATCGGTGGGTTTACTCCTCCTAACTAGAAGACAGAGGCAGAGAACACAAGCCTTGTCTGATGTCATCTCGCCATAGAGCTTGGGATAGCTGGGGAACTACCGACTGGATGGGCCAATTGATCTTTTTTCTACTGTCATTTCTATGTTCTCAATAGGCTCTGTAAGATAGCATGTCAAATACATTTTTGTTGGGGTCTCATTTGCTGGGATGGGCCAAGTTGCTTTAGGTATAGCCTGTGTCAGGAGAGATGGTTCTGAGCAGGCAACTTAGTTTTGGCATATTGAGGTGGTAGAGGAAGTAGTAGCTGACAAGATGTTCGTACCTGCACTATTCTCTGGGATGGCAACTCTTTCCCCACTCTGCTTCTGGTGCTTCGGTTCACATAATTTACCTACCGATAGGTTCTCTGCCTCCAGCAGACCGTGTAGACCAGGGTACACCAAACTCTGTCCCCGAGGGCCCCACCCCAGTCGTGTAGGCAGGATTTCCACAATCAATGTGCACGAGATCTATTTGCATGCACTGTCTCTATTGTATGCCTATACATCTCATGCATGTTCATTGTAGAAATCCCAAATCTGGACTGGGTTGCAGTGCTTGAGGACTCCTGGTCTAGACTGACTGGGATAGCAGGATGAAGGCACGCCCTGGTACGACGGCCTGCGAGGCTCGATCTTTTGCTAGGGCTGATCGAACTGAGCCTTAACACAATGGGCAGCAGTGGCTGCTGTTCCTATGAAAAGAGAAGAGCCAGTTCTCATTTGGGCCTCGTCGTGAGTTTTGGTCCTAGAGAAGCAGGGGCAAGGCCTTGTTCTCGCTGGTAGATAGGCTCAGTTCGTGCAGGACCCTCCTTGTGGGACAGATAGCAGAGAGGGGAAGGACGTGCTTGTTGTTTGGCAGCCGACAGCAGAGCTGAATTACAGGTTCCTTCTGCAGGACCTGCATTGGCCTGGTTACCCTGGCACTGCGGGAGGCAGCCAAGGGAAGGACCTCCACCCCGTCGGGACCGTGGCTGGGGCTCCGGGAAACCGGGTGGGACAGAGCCTTGCCCATAGGCCTGCTCTTTTGTCCTGGTGGTTGCCTCAGACTCGCGGTTATGAAGAGACTCTTCCCCCACAGCAGGACCAAGAAGCAGCAAAAAAAAAGAAAGCGGGAGAAAAGAAGACGTTTTTTGATTCAATTAGTTGTGCGCATTGGAATTCCCTTTAATAGGAGCAGAGAAGGAGGAACAGGAGGACCTGTCCTTGATGGTCACTTGTGTAAAACCAAAAAAAAAATATTTTTTGTGTTTTCATCTATTTTCTGTTTCCCTCCTTTTACAGGGTGGGGACAAAAAGAACCAAAATGGAGGGAAGGGAATCCGTTGCCGATAAATCCAAGGGCTCAGGCAGCAGCCTCTCCAGCTAGCTGAAGCTATATAGGGCTACATGATCTCGGAAAAGGCTTGGGTTCTCTGCCTCTGCTGGGGAGAGGGCGTAAACCCATGGGCCAGGACTGGTCTGGCAGGACTCCCAGGAAAGAAAATTAACAGATGGGTTTATAGCTCAGCTTTTTAATTTAGGATGGGGTTACGAGAACAGTTTGTCCAGTCCAGTCCAACTCCTTGCTCACATGCCCCCCAACCATCCAGGCCTTTGTTTCTCAGTCTTATTTCTTGATCCTGGTAGAGGTTAGGTTGTGGATTTGGCTATCGTGCCCAATTGCCTGGCTGTGGCGCGGTGGCATGATAAGGAACGGAAGTTGCTGACGTCTCTCCTGCACGCTCTTTCTGCTCCAATCAAGTTTGTACATTACAGAACCGAGCTTGATCGAGCACGCAATCACGTTTGGTGTCACACAATTTCTCTCCCTCTGTTCTCTACCTAGGGGCACGTCCTGCAGGCCTGGATCTGCTTGACCAGGGCAAATGTTACAAAATGTCGATTTGGCACTGAAAGTAGAAAAATGACAAAGCTGGCAGCCTGGAACCAGGCACTGCTGTTTGTAAGCAGTGGGCGTAACCTCCCCCTTCCAAGTAGGTTAGTGCTACCCTACAATGGAGAACATTTAAAAGAATTGTATTTTGCGTTTTTTTGGTATATTCCAGCCGACTCCAAAACTATTATGGAATTTTTGCTGTAGATCTATGCACACAGTTGGGATGCGAGGGGCAGTCGTGCAATCGCAGCGTAGTTGCCCCTGCAAGGCCTACAAATTGCTGGTTTTCCACCAGTACTGGGGACTCCTCTTAGCTACAGGGTCAGGAACATTTAAAAACCAGTGGGAAAGGAATGGAGCAGCCGTCGCAACGGCACCAGTTTTCAGCAGACCCGGTGGGGAAGGCGTGCGGCTGCCGATCTCTCAACCAGAAAAGCGTAGCTGTACTAAAAAGGAAAACAAACAAAAAAAGTAAATAAAATAAAACAAAAGTTATAAAAACTCACTAACAAATATAAAACTGTAAATGGCGAACGTTTCCATCCACACTCTCCACCATCACTGAAATCTGAACTGCAGTAGCCCACCAATAAGTAATGCAAAATTCATGTAGGTACATAGTGGGGGATTAAGAAGCTTTGGGCACCAGCAATTCTGGTGTCCGGCCCAGCTCATCCAGTCCTGGCTCCTCCCCCGGGTAGGCCCTGCATTCTTTAAAGAAACCAGCAGGATTAAGGAAGAGTAACTGGACAGGAGAAGGGACTTTCACTGCTGCAACTGGAATTTTTAGATACAAACTTCAGCTTCATTCCCACTCTGCCTGCCCCTGGAAGACACTTACAGCTCTGGTCCTCCTAGCACCCAGTTCTACCAGGGTCCTAGCTCCAGCTGAGCAAGGAAAGGGAGAATACTCAGCCTCTCGTCATGCTGGTGCAATAGGGGGAAGACCAGAGGTGCTTCACAGCTTTTAATATCTTCTTCTTAACCAGATATGTTATTTTATTTATTGAAAAGCTTTTCTATACCGACATTCGTGGTTTACAAGGAACTGGGCTAACATAACTCGGGGGAAAAAAAGAGGCAAAGTTACAATAAACAGGGAGAAATAACTTGGAGGTAGGAGGAGACAGAAATAAATTGAGATTAAAATAGTAAAAAGGTAAGGGGTGACTAGCTAAGGCCTAATTAAACTAAATGGATAGGCAAAAGGGAGTCAACTGCTAATCCAATGGTTTAGATAGAATTAAGAGGGTTAAAAGGAAAAGAAGTAGGCATTGGGATGAACGGGAGAGACTAGGACGGGGCGATGAAGGATGTGGTTATGGGAAGGCTTGTTTGAGCAGCCAAGTTTTTAAAGGTTTGGGTGCAGCGTTCCAGGCGTAGATCTGGAGGCATGGAGTTCCATAATGAGGGTAAAGTTATCGCTTACCTCCTTCTCAATATCCGTGAGAGATTTGATGTGCAGGTCTGCAAAGGAGGAGAAGACCTAGAGAAAATCACGAGGAAAAGGACACTAACTATCTTGGAGATATATACACACACACACAAAAATGACAGCAGAAAAGGCCCAATGCTCCTGGACGTTTCTGCCGCGCCATCCCGATCCGTTTCCCAGAGAGCAGTTCTTCCTGCAGTAATCCCTTCCTTTCTCCCAGTACGGGAGGACACTGCCGGCTTGCAGAATCTCACTACAAGGCCCAGTGGTTCCTGGAGCTGTTCCATCTCCCTAAGGGCCTTCTGGTATCTGAAACTATTCAGCCTCCAGCAGGAGCCCCTGTTCGGCTTCCCCTCCCCAAGGGGCCTGTGTCTTTTTATGGAGCTTATCCCAGTTCATGATGAGCCGTGATGAATGGTGACGCTTGGGGCAGAGAGCGCCAGGCTCGTGAGTGGCCAGAAGGGCTCACTTGTTTGCAATATGTACCTTTGTCTCCGTATTCTTGCTTTCAAACTTTGGATGCAACGTGAAGGGCACCCCGTCCATGGCTGGGGAGGAGAGGGAAAGCAGTCTCAGATTAGGAACACACACATTTGGTTTGGTTTTCATAATCACTTTGTGCTTTAGTTTCTACCAAACACCTGTTTGTCAGGCTTCAGCCGTTATAGAAGGATAAAAGCATGAAACGTATGTACGATATGCATTACCATCCCATCCAGCTTTTGTTTTTTTTTTTTAATTATGTATACTTGGATAATACCTAGAATTTTTTTTTTTAATTCCATTTTTGGATCCAGTAATTTCCTCATCCTTCTAGCTCAGTTGAACCTGAGGCAGGGACCTGATGTCTCAATGCATTCACAATGACCTCAAGCATTCTCCATCCCACTCCCTCCTTGAGGTTGACCATCATGGCAATGGTCCTCAGCCAGAGGCCATGCACAATGGCTCTCTCTGGAAGGTGCAAACATGCCCCCCCAGTCTGACTGTTGAGAGATTGTTTCCTTCCCCATGAGGGCTGCAAATGTTGGAATTGAACCCTGGTCCTCTGTATAGCACCCTGTTCATCCCATGGTGCACATATTCTGAATACAGACTCGACCACACCCATTTCCATGAGGTCATTCCTCAAGGTCTTCCTGTTGCTTTCCAAACTTGTTTAAGGTTCTTAATACGGATATAATGGCCCACTACTAAACTCTACCCAACTAATCCTCCACTAAGTTAAAGTTCCCAGATCTAACTCCAGCAATTCCCCATCCTTTCCCCCAAACTAAGTTCTAATATTGACCCAATATGTCCCCCCTAAGATCCACTAGAACTGGTGTGCATGATGGTGGCTACTTAATTCATGGAATATTCAATCTGACAAAGTGTGGGATATTTTATCAAATAATTCTGGTTTGGGTACTAGGTCACAGGTTAGCTTAAGCAATTTTAGATAAATAGTCAATGAGATAAGATATCCCTCAAAATTGGAAGCAGTTCTATATTATATATTGTGATGAAGCGCAGCCAGCTTTGAGGCAGGAACACCCGGGCTGGATCCATGCTGGGAGAACCCGGAGCCGAGTTAGGCAGCAGAAAAGGGACTACAACTCCCAGATTCACGGAGGCCCAGCTGAGCCAATGGGCAAAGGAGGACGCTGAGTATGCAGCTGAACTGAGCCCCTGTGACTCGGACACACCCGAACCAATGGCGGTGGAGGAGGAGGGCGTGCCGGAGTGCTACAACTGGCCAGAAAGGCCGAGCTCCTCGGAGGAGGAGATGGACACTGATTCCCCAGCAGAGGAAGCCGCTGACTCCAGCGTGGAAATGGAGTGAGTGACACTGCTGGGGGGGGGGGGGATTTTGTCTGTTTGGGGATGTTTTACTTTGTTTTGCTGCACCATGTTTTTGTTAAAGGAATGGGAAGGCCGTGACCCGCTGCACAACTGAGAGGAGTTGGGGGCGGGTTGTGTGACTCCCAGGCAGGGCAGTTGTTTGCTGGCTGGAGAAGCCAGGCGGTGTTGGAACCCACTGCGAGTTGTTTCTGTGACCCACCCGTGGTCATCGGGGAGGGAGCTATAAAAGAAAGGACTGTTACATTCTGTCTACAAACTGTTTTGTATTTGTTTGCTGGGGAGCCCGGCTGGACTGGCTGCCCGGCACCTGTGCAGACCCAGCAAGGGCCTGGAGGCCTACGTCCAAGCCTAGAAAACTGAAGTACAGCAGAGCTCGGTAGCGGAGATCCCTGGAGAAGAAGTGGTTTGGGGACAGTGCGGCGCTGGACTACCCTCCTGTGAGTGACGTCCTACGTGACAATATACAGTACACACACACCCATATTTTCTGTTTTGTTTTGTTTTTTTGTACTACTTAACCCATCATGTCCCACACATTTTTTTAAGATGATAGGAATTATTAGGAAGGGAATGGTGAATAAAACGGAAAATGTCATAATGCCTCTGTATCGCTCCATGGTGAGACCGCACCTTGAATACTGTGTACAATTCTGGTCGCCGCATCTCAAAAAAGATATAATTGCGATGGAGAAGGTACAGAGAAGGGCGACCAAAAGGCTGAAGAGGTTAGGGCTCTTCAGTTGTCTCTTCTCCAAGCTGAAAAGTCCTAACCTCTTTAGTCTTTCCTCATAGGGGATCTGTTCCATTCCCCCTTTATCATTTTGATTGCCCTTCTCTGTACCTTCTCCATCGCCTCAAAGCTGGCTGCGCTTCATCACAATATATAATAGAGAACTGCTTCCAATTTTGAGGGATATGATAGAGGTCTTTAAGATCATGAGAGTTCTTGCACGAGTAGATGTGAATCGGTTATTTACACTTTTGAATAATATAAGGACTAGGGGGCATTCCATGAAGTTAGCAAGTAGCACATTTAAGACTAATTGGAGAAAATTATTTTTCACTCAACGCACAATTAAGCTCAGGAATTGTTGCCAGAGGATGTGGTTAGTGAAGTTGGGTTTAAAAAAGGTTTGGATAAGTTCTTGGAGGAGAAGTCGATTAACTGCTATTAATCAAGTTTACTTAGGGAATAGCCACTGCTATTACTGGCAGCAGTAGTCTGGGATCTGCTTAGTATTTGGGTACTTGCAGACTGGATCGGCCACTGTTGGACACAGGATGCTGGGCTTGATGGACCCTTGGTCTGACCCAGTATGGCATGCTCTTATATTCTTATCTCGTACAACTTTCAATCTATCTAAATAAATAAATAAAATATGTCCTCCAGTTCACCTTGGATCAGACTCTTTCCTCTGCTAAATCAAGAAGGAAGCTTGGATGTTGAGTGCTTAGTGACTGCGAATCTTTCCTTGACCAAGTCTATTGCAGATATGATGCTTTCAGCAACTAGATGCAGTTATTCATTTAAATGGAAGAGAGATTCAAAATGGGGCAACCGAAATGGCTTAGAGCACCCGTTCTCATATTTACTCCTTTTATTCGACTCTGGACTAAGAGAACACCTTCGTGCCGCGGAGGGATATCGTACGTCCATATACGTGTAACGCAGCACATCCTCTCATAATGAAGTTTATAGGTGGTTTGTGGCACTCGAAACTTCCAGGGGCTGGGGATTTAAACACGGCCCTTGCACGTTTGAGGACGCTGCCCTTTGAAGGTTGGAGACCGTGCCCCTGAAGCTCGTTAATTAGCCGGATATAGCTATCCGGCTAAGGTAACAGGGATATCTTAAAGGTATATCCGGCCAACTATAGGGCAGCACAAATTAGCCGCATAACCTATGCGGCTAACTCTGGCCCACCCGGAACCACCTCCCGCCCCCGGAAGTCATTGTGTGGCTAGAATTTAGCTGCATGTGGCGCTGAATATAGCCGACCTCATGGTGGTTCGAGCAAGCGGGCTGAGAAGCAGGGAAGCCAGGGTTCAAATCCCGCCAATGCCTCAGGTACAAACTTACATTTAAGCCCTCAAGTAACTACTGTACCTGAATACGACTCACCTTAAGCCACCAAAGAAAAAAGAGGTGAGCTACATAAACAGATACGTGCAGAAGAGGCGACTAAGATGGATTGCCTCTTGTTGCTTTTCAATAAACCCGCATAGGGAGGGTTTTGCCACTTGTCCATAGCTAGAATTTTCTGATTGGGGGGGGGGAATAAAATCTACCTTTACAGTTGCTAGGATGAAGCCGGGGGAAACGCCAAGTTCGGTGGGCAGGACTGGATTTTTTACTGCCCTTGCCATGGCTATGCAACTTATCACCCTGTTCACAAGGAGAGCAATATTCAAAGCGCATTCAGTGCTATTTAGCCAGATAAGTGGGACTTATGCGGCTGCTGAATATGCAGCTATGTACAGCAGCAGCTGCTGCTTAGCCACATAAATCACTTAGCCACATAAGTTGTGGGCATGTAGTGGGCAGATTGGGGTGGAGCGAGTTGTGGGCATAACATGTCCAGCTAACTAGCGATATTCAGAGTTAGCGGCATAAGTTATATGGCTAACTTAAACACGCCCGACTGCTGGTTAGAGCCTATCCAGCTAAGCGCTTAGTTATACGCCGTGCCGCTGAGTATACATCGTAACTTGGCCGGATACGTTCTATCCAGTTAAGTTACTGAACCGGACACCTGAAGACTGGGCCCAAGAATTCTAACACATCCAGTGTATAAAAACCTGGCGGCTAATCCAGCTTGCTCTGGATCTTCCCTGGTTACCCTTCTTGTAGAAATTCTGATGTACAACGTTCTCTGAATACAAACTCTTCCTTCTCCCGCTCTACAGTGATATTTGAAGCTGAGATCTGTGAAGTCTCAAAACGTCATGCACTTACACCATCCTTTATCTTGGGCATTTAATAGGTGTCACAGCTTAAGCAGGCTCGCGTTGGGCTGCAAGACTTCTAAAAATGAAGTTCCCTGTTTATGCTCATTCAGCCAGTTCCCTGTGTTTTTTTTCATTGAATTAAATGTTGATATGTGTTACGCTGTGTCCGATAGGTGCCCACACACTTTCCGGTTGCAATAACTGAAGCAGCGACTCTAACTCGGACGGGGCAGTGACCGCACCGCACGGTCGGGGAACTGCGAGTACCTGAGATGCCGTAGACATTAGATGTGTCATGGAGGGAGACTGCCCGCTCCAGGGTCGGCTTCCGGGGGGGTTGAGGAGGTGCAGAGTCGGCGGCAAGCTTTGTGCTTTACGCCAAAAAAAAAAAAAAAAAAGAAAAGAAACAGAGGTTATTACTGGTTTCATTAATAGTCCTGAAGCCCCTGCTCTCTTGCATAACAGCCCTACCCCAGTGCGAAGGTTGTATTGGGTAGGTATGGTGTGGGGGGAGGGATCTCTAATCATTGAGTTGTTTCTTGCCCTTTAAATCAGTTGCTAGGCAACAGCAAAGCACCAGTTCACCAGAAATACTTTAAAGACTCCCATTCCATAGCAGCTTCAGCCATTCCGGCATTTACTATGAGCTTAATCAGGCACACAGGGAGAGGGCTTATGGATTGTGGTAAATTAAGATCCCAGTCAACCAGGGAATGGGCTTAAACTGGGAGTCTAAATATCCACCCGGGTGCCTTGACCGAGGTCTTAGGGCAGAGTGGAAGAGACTAGAGGACTCCGTTCCCAAGGACAGGATGGAGCTGTCCTGAGTGGGGTGTGGTTTAGAAACATGGAAATAAGAACAATTCATTAAAGACAAACAGGAGTTCATCTCCGTGCATGCAGAACCAGAACCGGCTCAAGCTGTCCTAAGTGACACAGTCGTTGAAGCCCTGAAATGGTCCCAAGGCATTAAAAATGAGGTCCCCCACTGGCCCCGGCACACAAAAGCAGGTGTTGCCATCCGTGACCCAAGCAATGCCAGGAGTGAGGTTTACCCTCAGCCAGGAAAGCTGCTGCGATCCCATGCCACCTCTAGGAAAGCAGAGCCAAGGCTGCCAAGTGATCTACGGACGGACATTGTTCTAAAAAGTTGGTCTGCGGATGGATTAGAGTACACGCAAAGGACAGAGGCATCTGAATAGCTTACAATCAATCAGAATGAGCACGTTAGGGTGGCACTGGAGTCCAGCACCCAGTGGTGCAATCCCAGGCCGGCCCCGCAAAGGCAGCGCTGAAACCACCCTGCTACTGAGAGCGAGTAGCAGCCAGCGGGTGCTGCCACTGCGAAATAAGAGCCAGCACTGCAAGCAGGGGCCACGCCGCCCTGGAAACGCACAGCGGAAGCTGTCGCCAGCCCTGGGGAAAGGGGGAGGAGAGGTGAACCCCCGGGAGCTCACACCCAGCCCTGAGACAGCAGATGCTGTGGCTGTTCGTCGTATGAGCCCTGGCAAGGCAGAGAGCGGCTGCTGCTGCAGGCTGAGGCCAGCCCTGGGAGAGCACTGTGCTCGTTCCTCTAGGTGTCCCGAGGGAGCTACCAGGAACAAGTGAAGGCCAGTGGTTAGGCGCTGGGAGGCCCGGGAGAATCGTGCAGCCAACAGGAGAGATGAGGAATATGTTAAATATGTACAAATACACACACAATAAAGTTGGGTGATTTACACCTAAAAAGTAAAAGCTGCTGCTACAGCATCCTAGGATTTCCTTTACCAACAGACGAAGGCGACCATGCAGAAGAAAGTGACAGACAGATAAGAGAGGGGGCAGGGGGTAAAGTTGCAGACATGCGGGATGCTGGATACTCACTTTGCCTGACTTGAGCCGTCCAAGGAGAGTTTCCTTATGTCTGCACCGAGGTTTCTAGGTTTCGGCATAGGTTTCGTCACAGAACCTCTCTTGCCCCAGATATACAGGCCACCAACTTCCCTGCCAGAAAAGAAGCAGTGCCTAAGGAAGCAGGACAGCAAGGTAAGGGGCCCGGAGTCCCTGCCCCCCTCCCCCCTCCCGGGCAGAGGGAGAGACAGGATGAGAGGAGGCCAGGGCCCATTTACAGAGGCAGAGTCACGGCGCCACGAAGCCCAGCGGCTCGTGGGGGGGTTGGAATGACGTGCTTTATATTTTTCAAGGGGCAAAACAAGAACCCGGTATTTTCTAACCCGTCAAAGGGGAGTAAGGTCATGGTGGAGATGCTTTCTGTTGTGCAAAATGCATCCATAAAACAATGACATGATAAAATAGTTTTTTCATCCAACAGCTTTTGAACGGCAGAGTTGAAAAAAGCACAATTGTGTGTGTGTGTGTATATATATACACACATATACACACACACAGAGCCCAGGGGCTTTTTTTTTTTAAATCAGTATGAATCAATTTTGCTAGATGCAATTTCTGATCTTTTTTATCACTAAGCAAGATTCAAGTCCAAATATTGTGCTTTTTTCAACTCTGCCGTTCAAAAGCTGTTGGATGAAAAAACTATTTTATCATTTCATTGTTTTATGGATGCATTTTGCACAACAGAAAGCATCTCCACCATGGCTTATTTCTGTGGACTAAACTGTGCGAATCTCGGCCAGAGTTAGGCTCTGTTTGAATTTTAAATATGTGTGCCAATCAATATCTCCACGCTAAGGCGACTGGTCTGTCTTGCTTCTGTTTACCTTATCTGTTTCGCCACCTTAAAATCATCAGATATGATCACTCCCAGTTCTTCCTTTTGTTTTCCACACCTTCCAGGGTGTCAATCCTGTTGCAGATTTTGGTATTGTCCACTAAAGGCAAACCTCTCTCAATAGTCCTTCTCCAATATGTTCAACAGCACGGGATCAAGGGCTGATCTCTCTGGCACACCACTGGTAACCCCCCTTTCTTTGGCATCAACTCAGTTTACCACTGCTTTTTGATGCCTCCCATTCAACCAGTTTCTAACTCAGTAAGTCACTTTAGGGTCCATACCAAGGGTGCTCAGTTTATTTATGTGGAATCGTGACAAAGGCCTTGCTGAAATCCAAGTGCACTACATCTGGCTCACTACCCTGATCTTAAGTGTCTGGTCACTCAGTCAGATTCATCCAACAAATTCTCGCCTTGATGAAAACCATGCAGGCTTGGATCTTGTCCTCTTTGGCTCAGAAAATGTAGCTCTGTTGGGGCAGGAATCACTGCATACAGAGTTGGGAAAGACAAGTTACACGGGACGTATGTGGAAGGAACCGGCTGCTTGAGGATCGAGTCACGATATTCTTAGTGTGACATGCCTGGGAGGGTAGAGACTGGACGGGGGGTGCCTCACTGGAGCTGCACGGAAACAAAGTAACGTGGCTTAGCCACGCAGTAACAGGACTGGGAAGGAGCTGGCGCACTGGAGCTGTGGGGTAGCAGTTTCCATAAATGCTCTTAACCGCAGAAAGACAGACTCCCCCCTACCACCTGCTGAGCCGCCCGTCATTACTCACCCTACGCGGACGTAGGACTGTACAATCTGTTTGCTCTTGCCGGTCACCTTGATGTCGAATACTGCATTGTCGCCTGTGCTTATAGGCGCTAGCTTCACACAGATTCGCTTCTTCTTGGACACCGATGTTTCTAAGCAAGAAATAAAATATTCCAGGGGATTCATGCCAACGCGGATGCCTCCCTGGTCTGAGCTATGGGCTGTCCTGTAACGTGGGTTTTTGCTCAGCTACCAAAAGCACAGGAAGCCAGGCACCCCATATAGTCATTTACAGCACAGAAGAAAAAAAAATGATGTTTGTGTCTCTGAAAAGAACCTTTATCAGCGTCTACTGTCCTGTGGCAATGTCTGGGGTGTATTTTCTAAGCTGCGGTAAGCGTTTATTGTGGCAATATCTCCCGCAAAGGACACTTATTTAAATGAGGTGCTTTGCGTGCATGCAAAGCACCTCATAAATACCTAATTTTATGTAAATACAATATTGTAGCTTGCCTCAGACTGCAAGGCCCATTATTTTCTGAAACGTTAGCTACAACTCAAGAACTGTAGCTAACTTTTCCCAGAGCCAGCAGGACGCTAGGATGCATGCCGATGTCTCCGAGATGCTTCTTAAAGGGCTAGTAATGGCCTTAAAAGCACCTCCCCCCTCCCATAACGTTCTAAGTTGCACCCAAAAATAACATTTCCACCCCCTCGGGGCAAAGGGCAGCCAGAGCTATTTTGGAAAGTGGTGGCTGGCCCGGAGCCTAGGGGTGCTCCAGGTCCCACTGGACGACCAGGACCAGGAGCTATGGCCTGCAGGGGAATGGGGGGTCCAGGGAGGGTTGGCAGGCTCGTACTGGGGGAGGAGGGGCGGCATATCGCCACGCGACTTCAAACTTTGGGTTTTTTACCTTCTCTCTTTTACTTTTGGGCCGCCTTTAGAGGCGGCAGGAATTTTAGGGCCACCGCTCGCCTGCTAATTTTTTTCCCCCCAAATTTTAACTAAGCCAGTGAGTCGCAAAGTTACCCAGAATATACTCAGCTAAACGTTCTCTAACGAGTGCCCTCAAGACTCTTCTTCCCTGACCCTTTTACAGGGCCCAGTGGTGGTAGACAAGACCACCCCTATGAAATACTGAAGCCACTGAAAACAAAGCCAGCGGGGCGTGCTCGGGCAGAAGCCCGGCCTCTCTTAACGTCTGCCTGCACAAATGCCACCCGAGCTAATGCAGCGAGGACAGGGGATGGGTGCGGAAGGGAACTCACTTGGATCCAGGAACTCCCAGATGTAGGAGAACCCTGCTGGCAGCAGAGACCTCTCGTTCAGGATCTGAATGTCGGAGATCACCATTCCTGCGTAGGTCTGGGAAAAGAAAAAGGGAAGCAGCACCCGGGGCAGTTACAGGACGTCCTGGGCACAGGCAGGAAAGTTCCAAACGTTCTCATTCATTCATATCATTTAGATTGATTTCTGTGCTCAGACCCCCTCTTACCTTCCGCTTCCTCGGCTTAGAGGGGATCTGCAGGAAGGATGTCAGGACCAGCACAGGTGCAGAGAAAGAGGTTCCCCAAGAATAGAGGGGGGCATAATTTGTGCCTATGGGGAAATCCTTTTATAATCAGGGCGCTGGAGCTCTCTTCCTGAGAAGAAACCAGCTCCCCTCGCTGCGTGATCTCACCCTCTCAATTCGGTGCGCTCGGCAGAGCACAGGTTTCCGTGCAATTCTGCACCCAACCTTTACTCTGGTGCAGGAAGGAACTTTGTGCGTAAAAATGCACATATTGGAGGCAACTTTCAAAGGCGTTACGTGCGGAAATGTACCCTGCTACCGGGGCACTATTCAAAAGCCCACTCACTGGAGCAAAGTGCATGGAGGTGAGTGAGGATCAGGCCCGTTGGTTGGCACCTTTGCCTGTAAATCTAAAGCGACCGAAGGCATTATCTATCACCTCCCGCCATGTAGTCCTCCGGCTCAGAGGAGGCTGAACTGCACTCAGCATTTATGGGCAGAAAACAGGGCTTTGTAGACCCAGCATGATTTCTGGGCATAAGAGAGGATTTATGCACAGAAGACGCTTGCTGGAGCAGGACACATCGGGGGACGCGCACAGATCGGGTTCAGGCACCCTAGAAGCAGGTG
Organism: Rhinatrema bivittatum; assembly: GCF_901001135.1. NCBI lineage: Eukaryota > Metazoa > Chordata > Amphibia > Gymnophiona > Rhinatrematidae > Rhinatrema > Rhinatrema bivittatum. The sequence continues at coordinate 27,332,299 of NC_042633.1, read as the reverse complement.
TGTGCGCGGGTGGATGTTTTCGGGTCAGCGGGCTTCTTTTTTTTGTCTGTTTGCTTTACGTTCCTGATGCATCAGCGTCCCGTTAGCTTATTGCATCGGGAGTTACGTTTTGGTTGGGTTTTGGTTTTTTTTTAGTGCGCGCCTAAAGAAGTTGAGCGCACTTTTTGCGCGCACGTTACTACCATCGGGCCCCTTTGCTTGCTCACCTCTGAACCTGCCTGAGAAGCCCGCTCTGCTTTTCCTACCCAGAGGGCCATGGCCATGCCTTGAACCAGTCTCTCACCTTTTCTTCTCTTTGAAGCCGCAAGCATTGAGAGGACGTCCGAAACCCCCCCTGGCTAACTTGCCTCCCCTTTTACCCCAGTAGCTCCGACCCATAAAATCTCCTTGATTGGATTAGAAGCAAAGTTACATGGTAGGGGACCCCCGGCGCACGTTCATGCGCGTAAACACTTACACGCAGACTCCGCCCATTCCCCACGAAAAAATGTTATGCATGTACCAGGAGATATGCGTGTACTCGCACGTTTTTTTTTAAATCTGTGCGGCGCACGTCTGGCCGAGTCGCGCACGAATCTCCTGGCTTTGGCGCGCGGCGAGGATTTAAAATCCACCAGGACGCTGGCGGTTTTTCCTTTTGAAAATCTCCCAGACATGAGGTACCCAGTGACAAAAGAACCTGCGGCCTTTGCAGCTCCTGTTCCTGCAGGCAGTGAGCAGCTGCGAAAATGTCATTCTGTGCTCGTACTTTGCAGGCCCCTTCACAGACCGTACGCTTTGGCGACATGAGTCGGGGAAAAGGTGGCAGCTGAGACCAGTCCACAATCCTGTGGACACGCCCCGCTGCAGGACCAGGCCAACCACAGGACTTAGCCCATGATCTTCCTCCTAAAATCAGACACACAGGAGCTGCCCAGAACCCTCCTCTAGAACCACATCCCCTACCGCCTGCCGTTCTCTCCCAAATCAAAGACAGAGGAGCAGCCTCTAATCCTTTTCCACAACCAAGTCATCACACTAACTCAGAAGTCACCACTAGAATTAGCCCTAACTTCTGAACCAAGATACAGAACTGGCCAAAATACACAGTGAACACAGAGGCCTATTTACTAAAGTACATGGAAAGCACACTTTAATTTGCATTTTTCATACGGCAGTATCGCAAGAGGAGCATACTTTTGAATTTTGGGACCATCAGGGCAGGAGCTACTGGCGTTCGGCTCCTGCCCTGGCGACCCTGAAGCTGCTTTTCAGGGTAAGGGGAGGAGGATGGCAGTTTTTGTATGCAGGTGCGTGCGGGATCTCCTGGCCAAGGGGCATTGCTTGGCAGCAGAGTAGGGGGGCAGGTAAGAAGGCTTAATGCTTGAGGCTACTGCCCCATTAAAGCTAGAGGACCAGTGGGGATTCAAGATCATCAGCAGCTGGAGTTGGAAGCTCAACGCAGATTGCAAAGTTTATTGTGATCTGCCATAAACTATTTTAATATTAATGAGCTGCTTTTCAGGCATTTGCATGTGAATGCAGCTCAATTAAGTTGGCTGTGTGCTTGACCTCAGTTTCTCATGTTATCAGTACGACGGAAGCGTGCGTTGCCGCTAAACACGCTTTAAATGCGATTTTTAATGCACATTCAGCGCCAAATAAATACAGTGTTTTCATGTGTTTGTGCACTTTTGTAGAGAGATCCCAACGTCCTAATCCTGAACTAAGTCACCATTAGGAGTAACCCACAATGAGCTTGGAACAGGCTTTCACGCAACCCACAATCCCAATCCCGGGATCTGCCCATAATTCTCTTCCTGGAGCAAGAACTGTAAACCGCCTATAACCCTTCTATTGAAACCCAGCTTATGGGGCAGCCCACAACTGTACCCCTCAACCAAGCGGCAGGGCCCGCCCGCCATCCTCCTCTTGAATGAAAGCTAGAGTCCCTCCATATTTCACCCCCTCTTTATATGTTTAAGATTGCTGCCGGGCTAAATCCCTTTTCTTACCTCATTGGTTGTAGATGAAGTAAAGCACAAGTAACAGCCTGACTTCTGTCCAAATCCTTTCACAAAGTTTGCAGATGTTCCTTCAATTGTCATTTGAATCTGAAAAACACACAAACAAAAAAAAAAAAAGAAAATATTGAGGTGATAATCACGCACCAGGGTTCCCTCCCCAACGCTGCAGTCATGGGCTCGGAGTCCAGCCACTGGGTGTTGCCGTGGGCGATGACTGGCCTGGGGCTGCGAATGCTGACCCCTCACCATCCCCAACCCTAGCTGGTCCAGGGAGCAGAGTCCTGCCCTAAGGCAGGCTGCGCCACTTCCACTGAGTGACCAGGCCACCCCATAACCAGTTCTTTGTACAACACCTGCGCTTCGCCAAGTGTACAAATCCTGAGGCAGCCAAGTAAGAACGGATAAAAGCCTCATGGCTCACACGGCTCCTTGAAGCAGGGGCTTCCCAACGGAAGATGCCTTGCTCACCATTGTATACTCCTTTGGACACGTGTTCTGGTTTGAAGTCCAGGCCAGCGCCGTGAGTGGACGAGAGCCAGATTCCGCCATCTTGGTTTCGGATGCAGGAAATCTGAAGGGAAGTATTGAGAATAATGTGTAATTTAAACAAAAAGACACATCCACCACAGAGTCCCCAGTTGGGTTTCCCTAAGTTACCATGAGTCCAGAGAGCAGTTTGGAAATCAGAAGTGGTAATGTTATGGAAACTCCTCCCCTCACAAGTGGATGGTGAAACTCAATTTTTTGTTTGAGAGGAAGCTGCATTATTCTTTAGCCCCAAAATATTCAGAATTGTTAGATTTCCTGGATTGTAAGCCCTCTGGGGATAGAGAAATACCTACAGTACCTGAATGTAAACCGGTGTCATATCTCAATTGAGATCGAATGTCGGTATATAAAATAAATAAATAAAAATAAAATAAGTTTGTTAAATAAACAAAATATAAAATCCTGGGGGTGAGCAAACTTTCTGTGCAAGGGCCCTCCTCCAAGATGGTTTGATATGTGTGTGTTTCTCTGTCTGTCTATCTCTCTCCCTCTATATACCTTCTCCAGTGCAACTATATCCTTTTTGAGATGCGGGGAACAGAATAGTACACAGTATTCAAGGTGCGGTCTCACCATGGAGCGATACAGAGGCATTATGACATTTTCCATTTTATTAACCATTCCCTTCCTAATAATTCCTAACATTCTATTTGCTTTTTTGACTGCTGCAGCACACTGAACAGACGATTTCAAAGTATTATCCACTATGATGCCTAGATATTTTTCCTGGGTGGTAGCTCCTAATATGGAACCTAACATCGTGTAACTACAGCAAGGGTTATTTTTCCCTATATGCAACACCTTCCACTTGTCCACATTAAATTTCATCTGCCATTTGGATGCCCAATCTTCCAGTCTCAGAAGGTCCTCCTGTAATGTATCACAGTCTGCCTGTGATTTAACTACTCTGAATAATTTTGTATCATCTGCAAATCTGATTACCTCACTCATATTCCTTTCCAGATCATTTATAAATATATTGAAAAGCACCGGTCCAAGTACAGATCCCTGAGGCACTCCACCGTTTACCCTTTTCCACTGAGAAAACAGATCATTTAATCCTACTCTCTGGTTCCTGTCTTTTAGCCAGTTTGAAATCTACGAGAGGACTACAAACCTTTAACCATGAACCTTCATTCACAGTGAAGATTATTCCATTTTTGTTTAAGTGCCTGACCCTCTTCTCTATATAAATAGATGATCATCACTTAGGGATGTCCAAACTAAGCACTCAGGCCAAATCCGGTACACCTTTGTCTTTGAAAAGTTGCATTTTGTGCGGCCTGCCAAAGTTTTGACCACCCTCTCAAGTGCCTGCCATCAAAGATCCAAACCTCCGCCTTTGATGACAGGCTGCAAAGTGTGATGTGGTGATAAGGTCAGGCAGGGAGGGTCGGTCAGTGGCAGCAGGCTGGGCTGGAGATGTGATTGGCTTGCTCAACAAAAATGTGCCAGTCAGAGGCATATTATTCCAGAGTCTCCGATGCAGGCCAGTTTTAAAAGCTTGTAGGAAATCCAAGTAAGCCACACTTGTATTTTTGTAGATTTTCATCATTGCTCTATATACCATTGGCTGTCTCAGATGTTGGTGTATTATACAACAAAAGCACACAGAGAAAGCGGAGAAAAAGGCACACACATTTAGATAAACAGCAGCAAAATGATTTGCGACAATTAATTGTACTGGACAACAACACTTTAGAAAAACATTAGTTTTTTTATTCTGTATGTGCACAAGGATTCAATCTCAGAGTAAAATGTTGATTGGGAAAACATCGACACGGCCGTGTTTCGCGTCAGGGGGCCCAAAATTCAGCCTGACGTGAAACACGGCCGTGTCGGGGTTTTCCCAATCAACATTTTACTCTGAGATTGAACCCTTGTGCACACAACTGTTGTGTGCACACACAGAATAAAAAACTAAATGTTTTTCTGAAGTGTTGTTGTCCACTACAATTAAGTGCCGCACATCATTCTGCGGGTATGTTATATAAACCAACTCGCCCTCGACACCCCTCCCCTTTAAAAAAAAAAAAAAAAAGACCAGGTATTATCATACCAAAAAAAAAAAAAAAAGGCAAATCATAGGAGCAGATCTTCCAGCGTCGGGGGTGAGGAGAAAGGACAACACCGACTACTCCGGTGGCTACCTGAAAAACCTGAGCTCTCTGAGCACGAGGAGCAGTTGTCACTCCTCGTTAACAGAGCCTAAGTACCCAGTACATGAAGCCCAGAATGCGTCAGACATGACCATCAGGGAAGATGACGTCAGAGACAACGCCAATGTTGCTGTCTAAGCTCTTCCAGCTGTCAGCGAGGTGACGTCATAAATCAGAGGAGACTGAAGGAGATAGCTTGAAAACCTAAGATCAATCATTACAACCGCATAAAAAGTAGCGCCCCCGATACTAGCCTGCCGCTGACGCGGGAGCAAGCGGGGTCCTGTTATACAAGTTTCCCTTACCCACAGCAGGAACCCGCAAACAATCTCGGCAGCGCCGGGCGTACACACCAGGAAGTGAAGCGGGCGAAATTCTCGCAGCCAATCCGAAGGAGCCAACGCGTCCAGCCAATCAGAGCGCTCCCAGAGCCCGGCCAACGCGGATGGCGCAAGCGGTCCAATGGCAGCGCTTGCTCGCGCCTCCCGCCTTTTCGCGCGCCGGGGTTGAGTTCCGTCTGTGCCGCGGCCCCGCTGAGCTGGTGAGAGTGGGTTAAGTGGCTTCCGGTAAGTAAGCTTTGGGTTTGGAGGAGGTGGGTGACCGCAATTAGAGAGGAGGTTTATTTTATTTTTTTGCCCTTTCTCCCTCCACCCGGGGGGAGACGAGCTCCAGTCTGTGCCTAGGACTGTGTTCTGGTTTTTAGGATATCCCTAGTGAATATGCAAATCTCTATGCATATTGGACCGGGGCAGGGTTGGAGTCACTTTTTCAAAATGATGGGGGTGTACTTAACTCCAAACAAATGACCCCTCCTTCCTCTTGATTTGATAAAGGGGTTTGCTCAATAACGGAAGTGCTCAAGCACCCACTCTACATACACAGGCCTGGATTTGGCCATAGGCAACACTGGTAAACAGGGTTTTTTTTTTTCTTGCCTGCAGGCGTTTTGGTGTTCCAAATAGATTTTTTGATGCTGATCACATATATTACTTCGAAATTTGTACATCAGGTTTTTGAGAGACGGCCAATTTGGTGTTACAATTGTGAAATTTTAAAACAATCATATATTTTCATGCTGGACAGTAGTTTGATTTTTAAAATTCATGTCGTATTTTTAACAGCCATAAGCAAAGTAACAGAGACTAACTTTTTTTTTAAAATACACCAAGAAACTCTGCCTGATCATTCCAGCACTTGCTCACGCAAGCCCCAGCTCTGCTGCAAGATTCCAGCTTGTTTCCATGATGATGTAGTCTTATATAAGCAGCGTCAATGAGTAGTTTCCTATGCAACGTCTGTGTGAATGAGCAAATCATATCGCTAAAACTGTTTAAAGCTTGTGGATTTAATTTCATATACTTTATGAATTGTCACACCAATGTCGTAATAGCCGTGACACGTTTTGTTACATCTGTGGTGAGTTTACTCTCTGGCCGATACAGAAAAAAGTGTGGGAGAGCCGGCGAGCGCACAGGCCACTCTCCTGTGCGCGCGATTTAGTATCGGCCCGCATGCAAATGAGGGCCCGCGGTAAAAAGAGGTACCAGGGACACTAGCGCGTCCCTAGCACCTCCTTTTTGACAGGAGTGGCTGCTGTCAGCGGGTTTGACAGCCGACACTCAATTTTACTGGCATCAGTTCTCAAACCCACCGACAGCCACAGGTTCGGAAAATGGACACCGGCTAAATTGAGCGTCCATCTTCCAACGCACGGGTCGATTTTTAATTTTTGGGGCCTCCAACTTAATATCACTATGATATTAAGTCAGAGAGTGTACAGAAAAGCAGTTTTTCCTGCTTTTCCGTATACTTTCTCGGTGCCGGCAGAAATTAAAATGTGTGGCTTGACTGCACATTTTACTTTCTGTATTTATTTATTTATTTAACATTTTTATATACCGGGCTTCATGCAGGATTGCATATCAGCTCGGTTTACATTATAACTGAACAAGACATGCATGTAGAATGCAAGTTACATAGAACAGGGACTTAAAACTTGGAACAGAATACATGGGTAAAATAACTTAAACATAAAGGAAGAATGGGAAACTTAAAATTATCTTTGAATGTGAAGTGTTATGTTGTATGGCACGGGAATAACTAATAGGCCCATCAACATGCATTTGCATGTTGAGGGCGCTATTAGTTTGCGGGGGGGGGGGGGGGGGTGTTGGCCACGCGTTTGACGTGCTATTACCCCTTACTGTATAAGGAGCACACTGTACTGTATCAGCCTGTCTGAAAGCACAGAAAAGGGGTATCACTTTTGGGTTGGCCACCTTTTCCAAGGTTATAGTGGTGGTAGCAGCAGTGCTGAGAGAGTATGGCATTCTGGTCCACCCGTACTTAGACAATTGGCCGATTCGGGCCAAGAGTCTGGAAGAGAGCCTTTGGGTCTCACGCAAGGTGATCTCCTTGCTACAGGACCTAGGTTGGGTGGTGAACTTAGCCAACAGCTATCTATAGCCATTCCAGACACTGGAGTATCTCTGTGTTCAGTTTGACACGAAGCAAGGCAGGGGTGTTCTGCCTGAGGGTCGCATTCAGAAGCTGATGGCATAGGTGTGACTATTCAGGAAAGCACAAGAGCAAAGCCAGCATGCAGTGTGTATATGTATAGGTGCATAACCCACTGGTGTGGATTAATTTAAAGAAAAAGGAAATTATCTGGTAAGTAGTAATTTCTCCATGGACACTGAAATTTAAAGTTTTGTCTCCAATGTTTTCAGACAATTTGGGGTGCATATATAAAAAATGTTTACCTATAGAACTGCAAGTAAGATTTTCATTGCCTTGACTGCACTGAAGTGACATATCTTGACTGATTGGGGTATGTGATTCTTTTAAAAGAGAGGGAAGGGGAATTTAGTCAATTGACAAAGATTCTTGTCTGTTTCAGGAGATGTTGAAGAGTTAGAGATAAAAAAAAGCAGGTTAATGCATTGGCAGATTTATCATAGACCCTTTTATTTTCTAGGTAACTGTAAGATTAAGCTGGCTCTGGGCACAGTAAATCATTTGTGCACCATGAATATGATGGGATATACTATCTGGTTGGCAGGGGAGTAAACTTAGGATGTGTTTTAGAGTGGGTTACGTTTCCCATTGTAAATCACCACAAGCTTCTTGGTAGTGGCATATAATAAACATACGGTTTTAATCACAGACTCTGGAGCTATTACTGAGGTGGACAGAGGAATGATGCATGTAGGTTTGATTATTCCAACCAAAAATTTAGCAGGTGCAGATGTCTGCAGGTAGTTTGTTTTCCTAAAGAGAGAAAAGTACCCCTGCCGTATTGTTTTGATTATTGCTGCAAACATGGATAAAAGTGTCTGCAGAGTTTGCCCCCAGGTGCTCAGTTTTGATTTACCCCTACATATTTAGGTGCAAATAGGATTTGGTCATTGCCCTGCGCTATGCATCTTCTGTGGCATAAGAGGTGCTGTTTGATACTGGCTGTGCCAGGAGTATTGCAGTGCAAAAGGGCTCACTCATTTTAAATTCCTTTTCCTCTTCAGACATGGACTGTCTGAGACATGGGTTCTGTTCTCTCCAGCAGGTGTGCTTTTGAGTTAGGGCTGTAGCTTCCAGTAATTCCCAGCCCTTGCCAACCCAAAGAGCAGAAACCAGATTTGAGAACTGAATCTGATTCACTGCCTATAGGCCATAGTGCCTCCTAGCTTAGATCTGTTCTCTTAGGAAGGGGGAAGGACTTTCACATTGGTTTTTCTCTCACTAAGGTATGTCTGCAGGAGAAGAAGGGAAGTCCCTGTGTAAAGCAGGGACAAATAGCAATGACGACTCCAGCCCTGGGAAAGCTACTGGTGTCAGATCCAGCTCTAGAAACACAAGTGGCACCAGCCCTGGGAAAGCTACTGGTGTCAGATCCAGCTCTAGAAACACAAGTGGCACCAGCTCCAATAAGATATCCCCTTGGAGATGCAGGCAAGAAAAAATGAGGACCAGTCCATATCTTTCTCCAAGAGGATGCAATTTGCAGAGTAGACGACGTTCCTGGCGTCGCTCCAGTTTAAAGGGCAGCAAACGGCGGCAGTCATTGCCTCCCATTCACCAAGACCTCACAGGTGAGCCCTTGGCTTTTTTTTTAGTCAAAAATCCATTGTAACTGCAAAGATAAATGCTGGCTTATGGAATTAAAATTAGAGGTTGCTTTCTGAAATGGTTTGGTGCTTCACTGGTTGCAACAAGCTAGGGATGCAGACCTGAAGCCTGTGCTGACACTTGTCGGAGCTTATCTTGAGAGGAGGCAGCTGGAGGGTTGGGCTTGCAGCTTTGGAAGTCAGGACAGGGAGTTTCAAGCCTCCCTGAGACTCACGTCATCCCACTGCAATTGCTGCAAATTCTCTTTTAGTGCTAGTCCCAACTGTCATGAAATGCTGTCAACCAGGTTTCCCCGTTACCAATCCAGAGTGACTTTTAAAGCTATTTGTGGGTATGTTGGCATTTTACTGCTTCCTGTATGTGCAGAATGTGTGTGTCTGTGCCACTGGCTAACCAGACTTCAGTATATGTTCTGGCTGCCTACCACTTGCTTTATTTGCACCCTTTGGTCTAGCCACATAGCAAAGCCATGTGGCAACCTGAGGGACAATGGAAGGGCCTTTGAGGAGTTGCTGCTACTGCAAGGACCCACATGCTTTTGGATTTTTATTTAGATGAAATGATCCTAGAAATTACTTTTTGCCAAAAAGTGCAATCTAAGTTGAGCCCAAGGAGCATAGTAAAGTGGGAGAGGTGAGGTGGTTTGACAGAGGGAAAGGAACTAGAGCCCTAGCCATGTTTTATGGCTAATTCAACCTGCTTGTCAGCACAGAAATATATTTGTGTATGTGTATAATATGTCTATTCTACAGAGAAAAGAAACAGAACTGGCAAAATATAACTATTTAAAAAAAAATAGTTGCTATAACAAAATCCTAGAACACTAATGCACTCAAATTTACCAAATTTTATTTAAATATACATTTTAAACGAGTACAAAAACTAACATGTCTGTGCGCATTAAGATGAATCTTAGTGCCTTCATACCACATCAACCCATTTGAGTAGTATCATCCAACTATAGTCTTTTGGATAAAAAAAGAAAGTCTCAACTACACAATGTGTAGCAAATCAAAGAGCAATTCAACTCTTGTTGCTGAGAACAGTTCCTCGTTCCGACAAAAGGCCCTTTGTTTTGCCAAACAGCTTCTGCAGGGGGGAGAATGAAAGCAGAGGGGACCCAAGTGGGTTTTCCCTATAGATCACAGAGAAGTTAATCCCTTGTACAAATTGAAAATCAAACTGTGGACATGGACAATTTTTTCCATTCAATGAAGATCTTTATTTCAGTCTGTGCCTTGTTCTGCGTTTCCTAATTAAAACGGTAAGAGAAGGAAAGCTTTTCAGGTAAAAGGCAAGCTAGAGGAAGCACGAAGGCTCTATGGACCCACAGGTGTGCATGCAATATTTAAGAATTGTTAGCACTGCAACCTCCTGTCAACTTGTGTCCCCCTAAGCCAACAATTCTTTCTATGATTCTTTTTAAAGGGCTTAGCCGAGCTATCAGTTTGGAACTGCCCGAGAAGGAGAGGCTCTCGCTGCTGTTGCAGTCCTGTTTCCAGGTGATGTACCACCCTTAGCTTTCTAATAAAGGCAATTCTCTGATCTCTAGTTCTGTTCTCTCTCAGAAAAGCTCCACTAAGATAAGTCATGGATGGGGAAAACAGATGAACATTCAGGAATATGTGATGGGAGCAAGCAGAGCTGGTCCTTGTGTTATTCCACTGCATATATGGAGTGTTAGTTCCTCAATAAAAGCAGTGGGTAAAATCAAGACTGGTCCAGCTTGTTCCACCGGCCATGGAGCTTCCTGCTCCCCCTAGGGAGTCAGAGTCACTTTCAGCCCTTTAAACATTTCTGATAACTTCTGAGTTTGCCACAAGCCCAAGGTTTTTGAATATCTGGATACATTTTATCCAGCTAAGTAGGTGTTCTGGGCTGGAGTTAATTTAGCCAAATAACTGTATTCAGAGTTGCCCGATAGCACCACCCTCCTCAACTAACCAAATAAAAAAAAAGCTGTAGTGCCCCTGAGGCTAGTCCTCCATTTCTAAAGAAGTCACCAAGTCCCATCCTGACCCTCCTGAAACCCTAGTTGGGAGTGTCTTGTGTGTTTCTGGACAGCAGTGGTGTTATGTGCTTCCAGTGGGACAGTCAGAAGCAGGTAAGACACTACTGTGCTCCCAGCTGGAGCCTTAGTGATGTCTATAAAGGCATACACCTTGGATGGAGGGGAGAGGCTAGCTTTGGAGCACTGTGGCTGCTTGGTTTATTTACTGAAATCCATGTAGCAAAGTTACATATCATTTTGGTTTACATTATAACAGAAACAAGCATGTAAGAATGTGATTACATCAAACCGGGAGAATAAACTTGGATAAAGGAACTGGGGAGTAACTTACAGAGATAATGATTAGGTAGTGAGATTCTATAACTGAAACCTGGCTGAGTATCTGGAAGTCATGTTACATGGTGCATAAATTACAAAGATTACAATATGGTAATGAGATTCTACAACTGGGACCTATCTAAGTGTATGGGAGATATGTTACATGGTGCATATTGATGGGTGATTATTGGTATGGGTTAAAAGCTTGTTCGAATAGCCAGGTTTTGAGTCTTTTTAAAGGTGATAGGGCAAGGTTCCTTCCATAGTTCTGGAGGTAGAGTTCCATTGCACAGGGCCTGCTGTTTTATAAATTTGATGGGTTAGGGGGAACTGGACACTAACCAGCACTTTAAAAAAAAAAAAAAAAAAAAAAAGGCTTTTGTGGGTGGAGGCCTGCAGGCTCACAAATCTTTATTTTTCCCCCTTTTAATATTAACTTTTCAGTACTTAACTTTATCTAATTGGCTATATTCAAATATATGCTTATCAGGGTACATGTACATGGATAACATTGAATCTAACCAGTTATATTCAAACTGAGCTGGCTATGTTTAAAAGTAATCTGGAAAATGCCTGAATAACTTTGTGAGTGTTGAATATACTTTATAACGTATCTGGCTAGCTGGATAAGTTCTTCTGAATATTGGCCTCCTTACATAATTTAATCAGCTAATGGGGTGAAAAGGATGAACATCTGATATATCTATTGTGCAACTTGTTTTACCATACCTCTGCTAAAAAAACACAACATCCGCCCTGAACAGGTCCTGGTAAGATGAACTATAAGTCTTGTAATAAATGCATCTTCTCTTATTTATTCTTTGTAAACCAGGACCGATCACTTGTTGGTAGGCACTAGGCTGGATCATTAAAGGCGTCAAACACCTGGCTTCTATTCCTAGGCTGGCTGGGCACATGCCATGTATAACCCCTAGGCGGGAAGGAGTTGGTCATACCTGTTGGTTGGACTTGTGATGCATGTGTTCTGGGATTTGGAAGGAGCTGCAGTTTGTGGCTTCTGGCCTCAGACATCAGTGCTAGGTGTAGAGTTATAAAATCCCCGAGTAGCTGTAAAGGAAGTCTTATGGCCAGAGCCCCTGGTTTCCTGGGGCAGAGGTTTCAACATAATGTGGCAAGTGTTAGTAAATTCTGAGAGATTTTTCAAAGTGCTATGGCAATTCTGTGGCAAGTTAGCATAATTGTGTTCTGCCTCCGCAGCATATTTAATGTATGTTTCTTTATTACACTAACACCTGTATCAATTTGTCATTTCTTAGCTTAGGTTCTCTTCATATTGTAGAGCTTACCCTCCTTATTGGTTATGGTTTAACTATTGCTAAGCTTCTGGATGGGAGCTGTTTGCTCCTCTAAATCCCTGGGAGAGCCTACTTTCTGCTGAAAGTTCAGTGTTTGGAATTGGCTGACAAATGTGCAGGTTCCTAGCTGCATTGCTCCCTTTCCCTCTTGCTGCTGGTTTCTGCTATCTGCTGGCACTTGCAACTTACTACCACCACTACCCAACATACGCAGCGCTGTACAACCATATGAAGAGACTGCCTCTAGGCAGCAGTCGTCAGAGCTCAGAGTTTCTCATCACAGCTGTATCAGGTCTGCTGTCTGTGCAGTTATCTTCAATACCATTCACAGTGAGTGTCAAACTGTTTTGATATTAAGATCAGAGTCCTTTCTGACTTTGCAATCTAAAGGAAGAAGTTTTAACTTTCTGGATAGGCTCCCAAGCTTGGACAGAACATTTTACATAAAGATTCACATATCTGACTATGCAAGAAGTCAATCTTTTATTGAAAAAAGGTTTAAAAATAAAATATGTACCCAAGTACAAAAATCAATTTTTCCAAGTTGACGTACCATACATACAGTGAAAAGTCACTTGTTTTTTGAATTGCAACCAGCCTTTTTATATTTGAGAAAGCCTCTGTCTTTCCAAGTATGAGCTTTCCCTATGCTAAAATGCCCTCAGCCTCAGTTTGTCATGCGGTCAATGCCACAGAAAGATAAATGCACGTATATTGGTAATGGATCCCAAGAGTGGTGGACTTGTCAGCAGTAGTATCAGACTTGTGCAGCAAGGCTTCTATGAATTTAAATTCTTGCCCTCTCTTCTAGTTATGAGACACCCAACTGTTGCAGAGTTCAGAGTGGCAAGTAGCCTGTGGCCATGGTGGTAGTGCCACCCCATGGGCCCAGAAATTGTTGGGATGAAGGGAAGAGAGGAGCACCTGCCCCAGGAATTTAGATTCTGTGGGTGTCCCAGCACCAACTCTGGGTTACCCATAGGGCCAAAACCCAAAATGCTCTGCAGCCACCCCACTTCCTTGATCAACTTATGCAGGAATGAAGAATCTGCAGCCACCAGCAGAGCCAAAACTTTAAATCTGCTGCTCCCTCCCTTCCATGGCCTAGCACAAGTAAGAAGGAACTGGCTTCCCTCCCTCCCATGTTGTTCAGAGTCTAAAATCTCATTTTAATGCACAGTGCTGACAACTACAACTTGGTCCAGTCCACCTTAAGCACAGACACTAGGGAATACTGGGAGGAGTATATCTAGCCCAGGCCAGGAGGGAAGCCTAGAAAAAGCACACACTACTGACCTGTAAGGTGTGATGTTTTGTTACTAATAAAAGGTTTATGCAAAGATTTCTACCAGAGTCCAAACTGAATCTGTCCTCTGGTTACTCTGGTGCCACATGGTGTCATAAGTGAGATTTCTGTGTTAAGCCTTGCACATGCAGAGAAACCACGCCAACAGAAGAAAAACATGTTCTCTTTTCTTGGGCCTCACTGCAGTGACAGCTGAAGTTAAATTACAGCAGGCAAAGGAGGCTGGCTCTGCCTGGAGATAGGTTATGTTCAGTGAGTTAGTGCTGGACAAGCAGGTTCTTACCCTCAGAAGAGGTGGTGAAACAGGGCATGGTCCCTATAGTGAGTGAAACTGCCTGAGATGGTGTGTGGGCACGAGGCATCCAGGTCCAATAAGTCAACGTGGACTGCATGATGCAAGTCCTGGGGGAGGACCAGCAGAACCTCCAGAAGGCCTTTCAAACCTTATGTGAGATGCTCACCCAGCTACATGCTGCCCCAACACCTGTGAATCCCCCTCCTCCCATCTGGTTGAAGATGAAAGCAGGGGACAGCCTGGATGATGGTTTGGCCTGAAGCTAAGTGGAATACATACCTGGCAAATTTACTTACAGGCAAAGGCCAAGTGGTGAATTCGGAGGGAAGGGCTACTTAGGTGGAAGTCAAAGCCACCATCCTAGAAAGGGCAGGCTATACTTCAGAAGCCTTCTAACAGCAGTTCCAGAGGGGCGTAATACAGCCCAGGGAAGGCAGAGGTCTGTTCCATAGACTGAAAGATGCTGGATGGAAATTTCAAACCAAGACAAAGATATCTGGAGATAGCTAACCAGGTACTTCTAGAACAGTTCCTAGACTGATCCATGCAGAATTGGGTTTGTCATCACCCCAGACTCCCATTGGTAGAAGTATTACAAGTGGCAGAGGCCTTCCACCAAGCCCAATTAATGCCTGGAAAGGCAGCCTGTAATGGTGCTGTAAGGAGGAGAGGACCCTAGCAATGGGCCTCTGCATGTGATAGCTTGGGGTCTGGACCCAGCTCTTCCCACTTGCTTCAACTGTGGAAGGAGAGGTTGCATGGCTAGAGACTGTCAATATGGTGACAGTGAACAGTAGAGAATAAAGTCATATATATAGAAAGGAAAGTCTTCCAAGCAAGTCCAATCAAGTCTGGGGAAAAAATGAGACTCAGGACGAGTATAACCCAGTAATAAGGGTACAGATACTTTCTGCTTCTGTGCAGGGAGTAGACATGTGGAAGATCACTGTCCATATAGAAAGGCAGAGAACGAAGAGCCCTTGAAAGGAAGAAGTAAAATAAAGAGAACCAACCCTAACACCATGCTCATACTGTAAGGCAGCAGGCCATATGGATGAAGAGTGCAAGGAACTCCAGTTAGCAGAAAAGTGCAAGGAGCAGGGGGTGAAGGCCAAGCCCCAGAATGAGAATGAAAAAGTGGGACCAGGAATAGACAACCACGTTTGCAAGACTTCAAGGCTAGGGTAGATGCCCTGCATCAGGAATTTGTGATTCAGGTAGAGCTCCCACCCAAAGCTCTGGCTGCGGTAAGACCCTTGAGGGGAGATTAAGAAGGCAACACTGATCTGTTTACATGGCAACAGCCTGCTAACAGCCCCAGCAGGGCAATTCATTATGGAAGTGGGGGGTACTCCTAGAACTTCCTTATCCTGTGGTCTGAAGGCACAGGTGGCCCCAGTTTATGGACAGTCGAGCCAGATTAGAACAGCTGACACCCCATGAAGCCAGGAGTGGTTTCCCAGATGACTTGGCGTGGGGCAACCTTAAACAGGGTATGCAAACCCAGCAAAGGTTGGGGAGTGAAGAGAGAAACATGGGGTTTAAGAGTATAGCCTTAGTAGGCTTAAGTACTCAACCTAACTTAGAGCTGAGGGGGAGGATATGTGAAGAAAACCCCACCTTAAGCACAGACAATAGAGGATCCTGGGAAGGAAGTATATCTAGTCAGGAACAGGAGGCAGCCTGGAAAATAAACCCTACTGAACTGTAAATTGTGAGACTGAGCTGCAGAGAATAGCAGAACTGTTTCTTGGTTATTTTGTTTGCTGTGGATAAGAGGTTTCTGCTGGAGTCCAGACAGAATCTGTCCTCTGGTTACTGCCACAGGTTCAAGGAGGAATCCAAGCAAATCTACAGTCCTTTCCAGGAACACAAGCTTAATTTGATCTTGGGAGCCCCTGTAGGAAGCTTGTGTGTACAGGGGAAGAGAACTGGTTCTACAGGCTGTTCCTGCGATCATGCCACTGGGAGAGAGAGGAACTACAACCTGCAATCATGGCTCCACAGTGAACAGGAGCTGTGCAGACTCTGCTGTGCCTGAGGGTAAATCTGTAGCACCACCCCTATCAGAGTGCAGAGAACCTGGCATACTGGACTTGTTTATAATTGTATGTTATTTTTGGCTCAAAGTGGCTGTAATCCTGAGCAGGCCCTGTTCCATGTGCACTATAGTGCTACCGTCCCCTCATAGGGGCCAGGGCTTGAATTAGAGAACCCACCCAGTTTTGCCTGTGGCAGTGTACCGACTGGATTGCACCCTCCTGGTACCTGCCTGCTTGCAAGCTGGGCAGAATGTGCCAGCTGCCGTGCTGAGCCGCCTGCTCTACCGGGAAGTCAGTCCAAAGACTGTTGCCCTAGAGCAGAGCTTTCCAAACTTTTCATGTTGGTGACACACTTTAGACAAACATAATTTCACGACACGGTAATTCAGTCTACTAGTAAACCAGAGGTTAAAGGTTAAACGAACGAAACATTTTGACAATTTATGTATGTTTCCTTAAATATATACATAAATAAAATGTTTCACGACAACCTCTCATGAAAACCTTAAATTTATATTAAAAATATATATTCCAAGATTCATGTTATTGTTATAATTTGAGAAACAATAATAAAACAAATTGTCTGTCCCCCACACACTCATCTCTCTCCCCTTCAAGCACATGTCTGGCCCCCACACACTCATCTCTCCCCCTCAAGCACATGTCTGAACCCCACACACTCATTTCTCTCCCCCCCAGCACATGTCTGGCCCCCACACTCATGTACCTCGTCTTTGATTGTTGCCAGTTAAGTGCTTCACTCCCTTCCATGATCACCAGACACTGCTGCTTGCAGTCAGTACTCCTCATGGCCAGGCCTCATCGGCAGCAGCAGCCAATGCAAGGATGGCTGGGCTCGTTCCACCCACCAAGCCCCCCCTAAAAACACGATTGACAGCAAAAATCACCCAATAATAAGCAACCCATAAACTGAAAAAAAAAAGTGAATCTCTAGAAAAAAAAAAAGCCCAAACTCGCACCAGAGTTGACCGGGCTTGCGCGACACCTGCACACTGCAGGCGACACACTAACGTGTCCCGACACACAGTTTGGAAAGCTCTGCCCTAGAGGCTCTGTCCATAGTTCTGCTGCCAGACCCACCAAGGGAACAGTCACTGGGGCCCACCTGGTACTTGATCCATTGCTGCGGGAGCTTAGACCCCGACTAAGCTGGTTCCCAAGGGGGGGGGGGGGGGGAAGGAGAATCAGTTCAACCGAATAGTTTCCCAGAAACTCACTCCAGAGCTCTGCCTATGCTCTACCGGGGAGCCTTCCAGGCTCTTGTGACTTGGATTGGCCACAGGATGCTGGGCTTGATGGACCCTCGGTCTGACCCAGTATGGCAGGTTCTTAAGTAGCCTACTCCTGCGCTATAGCACCAGTTCACATGTTTTCAGCATCTGCTGGAGATGGAGAAGTACCAAAGGCAGCACCAGACCTTTATAAGGGGGAGGGACGTCAGCTTTGAGCTTTTTGTTTTCTGTCTTCATCTACTGGCAGGAGGACATAACCAGTTTGTAAGGATTGGTCAGGCATGGATAAGGAAACTGCTGTGCCCCCAAAAAGAGTTTCAAGTTTAGTCAGTTTGAATCTACAGGTTCAAAGACGCCAGGATGTGTAAATTGTGTACACAGACTTGTTACGCAGCGCTTAGTTACTGCCTGCCTAAGAATTGGTCCTAATTTTACCCCAAACTTCTGATCTCACCTATTTAAGCAAAGAAGAACATTGATTTTAGCCACCTTGCTCTGTTCAGACATTTTTAATCTTTGTTTAAACTTGTGCTGGTTTTATCTGCCTCTTGTTTAAGCTTTTTTCCTCTTTGGTCAGTTAATTCTGTTGTGGCTAGCCAGTCATCTTCTGGAATCTGAAATTTAGTTTTTATTCCCAGAAACCCTGCTTCCTTTCTCTTATACACACATGCCCTTCATTCATTTTGTAATAGGTGATCTTTCCTTTCCTAAGAAATTAAAGAGTCATGGGATAGGGGGCAGGGTCCTATTGTGGATGGCTAACTTAAGAGAAAACAGAGTAGGGCTAAGTAGTAAACTTTCACGATGGAGAAAGGTGAATAGTGGAGAGCAGTTCTGGGATCACTGCAATGACAGTTATTCTAAGTTGTTAAATCACAAGAGGATTGTGAAATTGCAAGTCTTAGTTTTACAACTGGGCATGCAAACGAAATGTAATGTGGACAAGTGCAGAGTGATGCACTTAGGGAAGAGTAACCCAAATTATAGCTACAAAATGCAAGGTTCCACATTAGGAGTCACCACTCAGGAAAAGGATCAAGGTGTCATTGATAACATGTTTGAAATCTGCTCAGTGTGCAGCAGCAGCCTAGAAAGCAAATAGAGTGCTAGGGAATGGAGAATATCATAATGCCACCTCATCTTGAGTATTGTGTGCAGGTCTGGTCACCAGATCTCAAGAAAGATATAGCAGAATTAGAAAAGGAACAGAGAAGGGCGACCAGGATAAGGTGAATGGAACAGCTCCCCTATGAGGAAAGGCTGAAGAGGTTAGGACTCTGCAGCTTGGAGAAGAGACAGCTGAGGGGGGATATGTAGTAGCTTGAGATATATTCATATATGGGTAGATTTTCAGAGGCCTATGCACATAAACCCCGGTACACACACACACAGCTGCCGGGCCTCTTCAAAGGGGCAGGGACAGCGCCATTGAATGCTGTCCCAAAGACTTGCGTGCTGGCAACCGGCTGGTGCATGCAACTTACTCCAGGTCCCCAGGCTGAAGTAAGTTCTAGAACAAAAAAAATGATAGGTAGGTTTAGGGGGTGAAGGAGGAAGTTTAGGTAGGGAACTGGGGAAACCCAAATGCATTGCCATGTGGAGTTGCATTATTCTTCTCCCCTTGTGCGCACCCAGATTTTATGTATCAAATGATTTATTTGTAATAAAGGAAATAGTGTTTCCTTTATGTGAAGGAGGAAGAATTTGAATGCCATGGTTTTACATAGGACTATATAATTTGGGGTTAATTGCTTGGAACTCTCTCATCTTTCTGGGTTAGAAGAATGGAGAGATACAGACAGTTAAGCACTGGAATGGGGGCTATTAGCCTTTTTGCACTGAGTGGCATAGGTTGGATTGTCTTCTAGTTAGGGAGAGGCTAGGTGTGCACACAGGCCGATGCAATATCTGTGCATGGAGAACGGGTGCTCCTGATTCAGCACCTGCTCTCCTAACGTGTGCTGATCGACCTCTCCAGGGCGCCAGATTTTAATAATTAAATCAGGTGCCGTAGTAAAAAATTGTATGCCCAGGAGGGGTGGCTGTTAGTGGGTTATGAAAATGGATGCTCAATTTTACAAGTACAGAAAAGCAGTCATTTTTCGGTACACTTTTTGGGCTGATCAGGAGCAGACAATTTTAGAGTGTTTACATGTGATTAGCTTTGTGGGGGAGGGTTGATGTGTGTATCTCCTTATAGCATAAGGGGTTGTGAACGCACATCCACTCGACTGAGTGCGCTGTATTGTATCTGCCTGACAGTGTGAAGAACTCCTGGCACTCAGAAGTTGCTAAGACCAATTTTAGTCTGTTTTACCTTTTCTTCATAAAAACAGCTATAAGTGATTGGGGGGAGAAGACATGCGGTCTAAAAAACTTTTTTTATTTTCAGTTCTCAGTACAGAAACTTGAAGACTCTTTAAGACATGTTGATGGCTTTGATACCCAGGCTTTTCACGTGAAAGGTAAGCTAGAGGAAGCATGAGAAATATGGGACTGCAGGTCTGCTGTTATAAGAAAAAAGGTTTTTCCTTGTCTTCTCTGCTCACCCTTCAAATAGCCCTCCTCCAAAGACACCACACACCGATGACTCTGGAAACTTTGCTAGCCTTGAGGATTAGGCTGGTCTCAGGAGAGCCCAACCTTAAGCACTGCTCATTGGCTCGCCACAGTACTAGTGGCCATATTCCCTCCCTCGATGTACTGCATCCAGGTTACAAGGCCACTCCGAGGAGAGCTGCCTTTAGTTCTGCCTCTGTTTACAAGCAGGATTAAGTTGGCCATAAGACAGTGGTAATGGTGCCAACACAAACTCTGCTCTTAGAGCTCAGATGTCTGAGTGTATGCAGGAGTTCCTGTGCACAGTCATTGCCAGGTGAGCCCCTCTGTCTTTCTTCAGCCAAGCCATTCATAGACAGATTGCCCTGTGTCCATTGTGGACACCCATACTGTCTCCTACCCCTGCCTGGACCCAGACCATGATGTGTCTGTGGGTGATTCGGACCTGGGTAAGACCCCAAAGCCTCAGCCTGAGGACAGGTAACAGCCACTCTTCCACGCAGAGTAAATCCTCTCTAGGACAGGCAGGATGTTAGTCCTCGTGCAAGGGCGACATGGAAAACTGTTTTATATACCAACATTCGATCTGAGATATCACATTGGTTTTGTCAACTTTCCTGAGCATGCCACTATCCACACAGGATCCCCCTTCAGTCTCTGTGAAGCTCATGCTTTGTGGAAAACTATTTTGTTCCCTTTTTTGATCACGCCAGGTCTCTTCTACCTGGGGTTAGTTACTGGGTGTCTCAGTAAGTTATGTTGTCTGTGGTTGCTGGTCATAGACCACGTGCCAGATTTTTTCCCCATGGCATTGTCTGGTTTTCACTGGATGTCCCCAGTGCCCCTGGGCTATGTCCATTACAGACACACACACACCCCCCCCCCGGTCTGTGCCCAGATGACTCCCAAGGGCCATCATGCACATCGACAAAATGGATAAACTGTTTGGTGCCAAAAAGTCTGAGCCCTCAATGTTAGCTCCTCAGGAACACCCTGTTCTGAAATAGATTGGAAGTGAGGTAAACCTCAATCTTATTTGTGTTTGTTTTATCTGGTCCTGGCTCCAGGCCCTGCCACAGTGAACACAGAACAGAAATATGTTATGCAGTTTTACTTTTTCCTCCTCAGCCTCCACATATTCCTCCCTCTCACCTTTGAGTCTCAGAATACCACTTTTGTACTTCTATCACTAACAGATCTTAACAAAAAACCTTGTCCTTCTGTAATACTGTATTTGCTATTTTTCCTCTATTTGAATTTTCACATTCCTGACTCCTCTCCCAGACATTGTTGCCTGGTCTTCCTTTGCAATCTCTTGCACTTTATGAACACAAACCTTTTCAGTTACTTCTTTAGAAAGATAGTGGGGTCTTTCCTCACTCCTTTTACATCCCTAACAAAATTGGTTGCCCTTCTAGCTCCTTTTAGTTTTGCCTTTGACCTTCTACTTCTCCTAGGTTTTCCCATCTAGCTTAATGATTCCTTGAGGTACTCTTCAAGCCTGTTCTGGTATCCAGTGCTCAGCTCCTTGTCTGTTCCAGTACCCAGACCTTTGCTTCTAGTCTGTCTCTTCCCACAGTGTCCAGCCTGATCTCACTTCCAGCTTGTCCAGCCACTGAAGCCAATCCCTATCAGCCCCCACCCTTAATGTGGTCCTAGCCAAACTCATGAAACCTCTCCAGTTGGTAGACCGGAAGTTTCTCGCCTGGAAGGTGCTGTTCCTTGTGACTTTGGCATGCAAAGTGGGTGGTGTACAGGTAACTACTGGGCATGCCTAGAGACTTCTGAGAGCTGGGTCTGTTGGCACTGTTGAATGTTACTACTTGTTATGGCTGATTGATACTGCCATCTATGGAGAAGCCTGGGTACAGATAAGCAATGTTGCTTCTTTTAGTCTTATATTTACAGTAACCTTTTTGCTTCTATCAGTGTCATCAGTTTCCAAGGAACTGCAGCATTTCATTGAGAAGCTAGGGCATGATGGGACCTTGCAGAAATGTACAGAAATGCCAACAAGGTAAAGATATCTGTTATAGCACCATCCCCAGGAATTTTACAGCTGAGGTTAGACAGGAGCTGTAGTCCATAGGTTGCATTATGAATCAGGATAGCACAAAAGGGTGTCAGTTAATTAGAATTTAATTTGTTGGGCTGGGAAAGCCAGACTGGGGGTAATATTCAAATGATTTCCATGCAAAAAATCCTCAGCTTTTGCATGTGAATCTGCTTTTGAAAATCATCCAAAGGGTTATGTGGGGCAACGTATGCATGAAATTAGCTTCTGTGTACTTTTCCCTGTACTCTGAGTAGGTATTCCAGGTAGGGTTAGAGTTGAGCAGGGAAAGAATTTACATGTATACTTCTGATTTTCAAAGGCATGTGCCTAAATGCATTTGTAGAAAGATATATCTGCTCAAGAGATAGTGATGTGTCCCAGAATCCCAAATTTCACTCAGATTGTTTCCTTATGTACCAGGCTACCTGAAACTTAAATTTGGTCCAGAGTCTTTATTGCAGCACACACAGTGATCATTGGAAGGATTACACCTTAGTCAAGAAAAAAGTTCACACTTCTACATAAAGTTCTGTCTTGTATAAGGCCCATATTCTTTATGGTGATAGTATACATAGAATTAGTATGAGTTTTTTGTTGGATATATATAGAAAAATTTGAGGTTCAAAGTTTTTAATTGTAACTTTCCTATTTGTTTTAGTTTTAACACACCTCCAGAAATGGAAGCATCAAAGGCTCAAATGAATGACTATATAGCAAGGTATATCTGTCAGATCTTGACCTGATATTTCATTTATTAAAACATGTTATCCAAGTGGCTTACAATATAGTCACCTGCATAAATAAAGACAGAAATAAATGTGGCTGTGGTGGAGCAATTGGTGCTTATACTTTGCATTTCTGACTGGATCAGGCGTGATGTGTACCTTGTCTGACTGGCAGAAGGCACAGCCGTGTTGTGTGCACCTTGTAACTATGCCAGCAGAGTACACATGCATGTGCCATTTAACTAAGGCTCGTGGGATGCATGCATGTGGCACTGTATGTTGTACCAACTGCCTGGCAAGAAATGTTTTATTTCTTTAGCTCTTGGATTTTTATTGGTAGTTCAATGTGAGTTACATTCAACTTCTGAGGCAATGGGGTGTGAAGTGATGTGCCCAAGGAGCATAGGTGGGATTTGGTTCTCAGCCCACTGATATAATATGCCTTGAAATGTGACCGGGATAGTGTGCATGACTGTTGGAGGAATTGGAATCTTTTTTTGGTCAGCCAGAATGGCTAGTTGTGTCTTGTATATAATCTAACTTTTTTCCCTGCAGTTTTTCTGAAGAATGCAGAAGGTGGGATCGGCTATTACTGAACTACCAGAACAGAGTGCAAGAGCTATCCAGGTGAGAGAAAAGAACTGCTCCGAGGACGTCTGTTCTGTACAGCACTAGAAGCTGCTCCCACATTCCTTTCCTCTCAAACATAATGGTTCCCAGCCAGGAATATGCAACACTGCTGGCCTTACCCCAGCTTCCTCCATGTACCTCTCCAAGAGTAGGAAGGCGTGGCTTGATCATAAGGCGCTCTGATTCTCGTGATGACGATGCCAGCAGTGCTTCCACCCCTCAGGCAAGCATACACAGGGATGCTGCCTAAAAAGAAAAAACAAACATTGCTGTAAACAGTAAGGTGATGCAGACCAGTCAGTCTGTGGCAACTGGCAGTGTCCATACTTTACATAATAGTAGCATTAAATAAGCTAAAACTATAACCTGTCAGGGGCATGTTGCGTCATGAGGAGTGACTAGTTAAACCAAGGTACACATTTTGCTTTGTTAGCCCAGGCTGGGTCTCTGCTTGGAGATCTACCCAGGGAATAATGGAGTATACCAAGTCTTCAGGAACCCAGGGTCCAGAATGCTGTTGTGCCAGCAGAGTTAGATCCCTGAGTAGTCCTTATGTTTTGAGACCAATCTCCAATTGCACCAATGAGATGTTTCCTAGGTGGCTCTGACCCCAGGCAACCACAAGGTAAGTTTTTGTTCAAAAACATAGCACAGCCCTTTGCTGTCTGTAAAGAATCCTTTAGGGTAGAGGTTCTTAACCATGAAGATTACCAGGCCAGTGCAGTTTCCAGGATATTCACAATGTGCATGCAAACATCTCTTAGGTATCCTGAAAACATAACAGTTAAACACTGCTTCCTTTTCATCCAGTCAGACCAGTGCAGATGGAACCAGACTAACAGGCTTGCTGACATCCCCAGGTCTAGACTCCCATGCTGAGCTCAGCAGAAGGCAGGCAGACATCCCATGCTGTGAGCTGAGGCCTGGTAAAGATAAAAAAGTTTGGACAAGCAGCTCCTGCAGTGAAAGTCTTGTACTTCCTCCTTCAGTTAGACTAGGGGAAGCCACCAGAGTCCCCTCTACTCCCACTTTATATTTACAGTTATTCTTTGCATAGATCACGATTATTCATGCTAGAAAACCAGACAAAATTGGCACTACTAGTAGAAGGATCAGTACTAAGCAACTGTTTTGTACTATAAGGAGAGAAAGATGATCATAAAGTACTAAGATAATCGGAGACCAAGAAAATATGGCCTCAAGATGCAGAAACTGTTCTAAATTTTGAGCACCACTCACCTGATTAAAGAGAGCATCCCTGCTCACTTCAAGATGGTACCTGCATATTATACCATTCAGGCTTCAGAAAGAAGCCATTTGGCACAATGCAAATAAAGAAAACCAGTAGTAAACGTGAGTTTGAGCTCATACTACCCAATATACCCTGGTTTAATTCTTGTGCAAGACAAGCCCAATAGAAATCCTGTACCTCCAATTCTTTAAGTGTATACTCTGTATCCACAGAATTCTCCCCAGCACAAGGGGCAGAGCAGGATGTTTTCCCATTCAGCACTTTGTACAGAAATTCTGGTGTAGTCTTAACAGACTCTCCACTGCTAGGTACATAGTGAAATACAAAGTACTAACAAAAAACCACTGCACAAGGAAAATGCTATACCACAGCAGCACTAACTCAGAATGCCAAACACAGCAGCACTGCAAATATTACATCTGGCCCTAGAACACCAATACACCATGAACATGCTAGCTGGACACCTCAGCTCAGTCATACTTGCAGAACAGACCTTCACAAATACAGAATAGTTGACAACTCCCCCGCCCCCCCCAAGAAGCCCAGACTGTTCAAAGCTGGAAAACACCCTCTCTCCCGTGTACAGCAACGTCACACATTGCCCCACCCCCTAGTGTCTCACACCCCCAGCAAAGAACAACCCCCACCCTGTCACCTCTACTATGGCCCTATTCTGAGGACAAGCAGGATGGTAGTCCTCACACACAGGTGACACAAGATGGAGCCCTGATACTGAAAACCTATGGCAAACTCCTTAGAGGATTGTGAGAGGCTCTGTTTGAACCACTAGAGAGCTACGGTTAAAGACTTGACTCTTAAAGTGGTTCTCTTGGTTGCTATTTGTTCAGCCAGGAGAAATTGGGAGCTCCAGGTGCTGTTGTGTTGAGATCTCTTCCTACAGATGTCTCATTCGGGGGTATCTGTTTGGTGCCGCTTTTTCTGCCTGAGGTAGTCTGTGTTCCATCTTAGACAGTGGGGCCTCCTGCTTTTATGGATTCGGATTCCTCTACACAGGGTCTGTGGAAGCACTAGGCCTGTGCCTATGGTGCTGACAGGGGGCGTTGCCGCTGCTTCAGGCGGCAGAATTTTGAAAGGGCAAAAAGTGCCCCTTCAAAATTCTGCACCCCCCCCCACACACACACCCCTAGTCCAATGGAGGGCCTGGGAGTGATCTGCTGCTCTTGGGGCCTCAGCTGCCACTACCCAAAGTAGCACTGTGGCCTTTATCTCCTACCATGGGACAGGGGCCAACCAATGGCACTGGTAGCCCCTGTTACATGGTAAGGGCTGAAGGCCACGGCACTGGCAGCCAACGGCCCAGGAGCGGCAGATTGCTCCCAGGCCCCCTGCTGGACCACCAGGTGACAGTTTTGCGGGGGTTTGGGAGGGTGAGGGAGTGGCAGCATGTGGTCCTCACCCCTTGAGTCAGGGCAGCAACTGTGTAATTTAGATTTTCAATAAATGTTTTGCAAGGACTTCTGGATCTCTTATTACCCTCATGGCTTTGATAGACAGTCTTCCTTTGTGTTTTTTTGGGCCAGTATAATCTCAGACCAGTGGATTCTTTCCATCATCCGCTAAGGGTACCAGTTGAACCTATTGGGTGCCCTGCGAGCCCGTCTTGCATCAGGGGTTGCGTCTAATGGAGCTCTCCTCCCTCTTAACGGCCAGAACGGTCGAGCCTATTCCAACAAGGCAAAGAGGGCGGGGATTTTACTCCAGGTACTTCCCGATTCCAAAGAGGACAAGGAGGACTCCGTCCAATTCTAGATCTAAGGGCCTTGAATGGTTTATCAAAAAAAGAAGGGTTCAAGATGGTTCCCCCACCCTCGAACTGAAGGATGCATACACTCATTTCCAGTGTCTGGGGAAGATCGATCTCAGATTCATAGTGGGAAAACAGCACTTCCAGTATTGGGTGTGGCCGTTTGGGATAGCATCAGCCCTGTGGGTCTTCACAGAATTCCTGGCCTTGGTGTTGGCACACAGTGCATGGTTTCCCTTATCTGAATGATTAGCTAGTCAAGGGCACATCTCGGGCAGGACCCCTAGGGTCCTTGCATCTGACCTTCTGGGTGTTGGAGTCACTAGGGTTCATATTCAGCCCTTCACTTCATTTGGACTTCATGGGAGCCCTGCTAGACACGACTCAGATTAAGGCCTTTCTGCCTTGTCAAAGGGTCATCAGTTTGATGACCATTGTGACAGATTCAGCAGAGCTAGCAGGTGTCAGCCTGGCACATGTTGAGGCTGTTGGGTAATATGGCCTCAACTGTCCATGTCACTCCCTTGGTATATTTACACATGCACAGAGCTCAATGGACCCTGAGGTCTCAGTGGCACCAGGCCATGCAGAACCTCCAGCATTGCACTGTGCCCCTCTGAGACTGCCTGGTGGCAGGTTCTTTCAGATCTGGAATGGGGGAATCTCTTTTCAAAGTCCTCCTATCCCTGGATGTGTCCACCCTGGGCTGGGAAGTTCATGTAGATGGGCTCAGCACCCAGGATAGCTGTTGTCAAATCAACTCCCTGGAGCTTTGGGTGATTCGGTCAGTACTTGCTATGGGCTTTAACCCTTGCTGGGCAGTCTCTGCTGTCATTTTGATATGTTACTATGTAAAATATAAAAATGTAAAGTGTGACTGACAGTGATCTTATTGAGGCCAGCGTGAGCACTGTTGCCTGCCCTAACTCATAATAAAGTTACATTTTCTAATGTAAAGTAACACTACAGTTACTTTACAGCAGGGAGCTGGCTGGTTATAATGTAAACTGTAGGAACAAAAATATGAAATAACCCCCACAACTGCTCTTTTTTAATGTAAGAGTACAGCAGTTGCAGAGAGGACTTCATGCAGCTGTTTTTAATAGTATAAATGCAGCCTCAGCAGCAGTTTTCAAATGCCTTTATTGGGGACCATATGAAGAAAGTGAAAATTAAGTACCAAGAGATACTGAGTCAGAAAAACAGAAATAGTCCCAAATAGATTGGGTGCCACTGGCCCGATTAAGAAGCATTTTCAAGCACACCTTGATCTGTTGCCTATAAAAATTACACCCTATGAAGTCCAGAAGGAGGCTCTCTGGCACAATGCAAGTATTAAGGGCATTAGCAGTCAAGTTGAGAGACTGAGATTATTCCCAGCATACATAGAAATGACGGCAGAAGAAGACCAAATGGCCCATCCAGTCTGCCCAGCAAGCTTCACACACTTTCTCTCATACTTATCTGTTTCTCTTAGCACTTGGTTCTATTTCCCTTCCACCCCCACCATTAATGTAGAAAGCAGTGATGGAGCTGCATCCAAGTGAATATCTAGCTGATAAGTTAGGGGTAGTAGGGGTAGTAACTGCTGCAATAAGCAAGCTACACCCATGCTTATTTGTTTTACTCAGACTATGTTATACAGCCCTTATTGGTTGTTTTTCTTCTCCCCTGCCGTTGAAGCAGGGAGCTATGCTGGATATGCATCGAAAGTGAAGTAACAGGCACATTTGGTTTGGGGTAGTAACTGCTGTAACAAGCCAGCTACTCCCCGCTTTGTGAGTGTGAACCCTTTTTTCTTCTCCCCTGCCGTTGAAGCAGAGAGGTCTGCTGTATTTGCATAGAAATTGAAGTAACAGGCTTATTTGGTTTGGGGTAGTAACCGCCGTAACAAGCCAGCTACTCCCCCTTTGTGAGTGCAGATCCTTTATTCCACATTTCCTCTTGCTGTTGAAGCTAGAATACCCTGGCCTATAAATGAGGTTCATGCCTGTCACTATGTGTAAAACAAGCCTATTTGGAAACACTGCTCCAGAGATACTCACTGTAGCTAATTTGTTTGTTTTTAAGGCAATTGGAGGAAGTCAGACTTAATGACATACAAATGGAATGCACAACAAGCCTTGGGACATCCCAGGATAAAGTTATCTATAGCAAGCCTGACTACAAAGGCATATTAACTGAACAGAGTCATGTGTTTGACTGCATGGAGCTTGTGGTAAGTTGCAAAGACTTGAAAATATCAGAATTCAGGATAGGCCCGCCCGGTCTGCACCTGCCTCTATAGTAAGCCTCTAGTTCCAGGCCCGCCCGGTCTGCACGTGTCTCTATAGTAAGCCTCTAGTTCCAGGCCCACCCGGTCTGCACCTGTCTCTATAGTAAGCCTCTAGTTCCAGGCCCGCCCGGTCTGCAACTGTCTCTATAGTAAGCCTCTAGTTCCAGGCCCGCCCGGTCTGCACCTGCCTCTATAGTAAGCCTCTAGTTCCAGGCCCGCCCGGTCTGCACCTGCCTCTATAGTAAGCCTCTAGTTCCAGGCCCGCCCAGTCTGCACGTGCCTCTATAGTAAGCCTCTAGTTCCAGGCCCGCCCGGTCTGCACCTGCCTCTATAGTAAGCCTCTAGTTCCAGGCCCGCCCAGTCTGCACCTGCCTCTATAGTAAGCCTCTAGTTCCAGGCCCGCCCAGTCTGCACGTGCCTCTATAGTAAGCCTCTAGTTCCAGGCCCGCCTGGTCTGCACCTGTCTCTATAGTAAGCCTCTAGTTCTAGATTTTTGCCCTACCTCTAACACCTTCTGTACACTGTTGCAAGCTAGCAATTCACATGGAATGACAGTATATAAAACACAAAAAATCTGCTCTTTGGGGCAGTGGAAGAAGAGTACCTCTGAAAACAGGAAGAGGGGAGAGGAGATAAAGGGATAAGGAAAAAGCTTGAAGTAGTTTGTTTCTGGTTTGGGGTTTGTCTTCATTCCTGAAACTGCCAGTTCATCTACATAATATGACAAAACCAGCACTAACTCAGTGTGATGCTGCCTCTGGCCAATCACCTCCAAACTCAAGCCTCTCCAGAGTCCAGTCTTGGAGAGGGACTTTCCTGGCCACTTGAAAACTCAAATAGAAATCTTTTACAGTTCTTTCCCACAAGTCTCCAGGCAGGGTTTGAACCATCCCCAGGTCTGGCTGGAAGGCAGATGCCCCTCCCTGCTTAGCCAACCCACCCTCACAGGAGAGGCTGGCTTGAAAAGTGAAGCCTAAGCCTCTAGCTTTGTCTTTCAGTCCTCTGTGAAATCCAGCACAAAACAAACTAATCTCAATAAGTTCTCCCAAGTCAAGGTCTGGCCCACTGGGCCTAACTACCACCTCCCCCCATACCTCTGCAACATTAAACTTTTCCCCAGCAATACAACCACCCACTTGGCAGTTTCCTTAGTAACATGTCCTCAAGGCAGGTAAATCCAAACTAACAGAAGCTTTGGTAGCCACAAGCTCACCTACCTTGGGCTCACTGTCACTATCCTTCTTCACAGTGTAGAGGCAACATCCAGAGTCAGCATCTCCTAGAGCAAGCAGCACAGTCCCACTCTTTCCTCCACAGTCCCCCCCAGCAGGAGACTGAGAGTACTCTGCTAGGAACTCCTTTTTATATGATGTAGACTCCTCCTCTAGTAGCGAGGGATTGGTTCCTAGGGCCCCACCCTCTGTTTTGCCCTCCCCCTGTAGCCAGGGATTGGCTTCTGGAGCTCCACCCTCTATTTCCTACACCTGGGTCTTTTCTTTCTCTAGGATTACAGTGTGCATCCTTGACTTTGTGTCTCAGGGTTTTTCTTCCCCCTCCCCCTGGGATTTTTGGTTCTTAGGGCTTTGGCCTACCTCCCAGGGCTGGAATATAGACCCCGTCACACTCAGCCAACCTCTGCTGATCCTAACAGACTGCTAAACATAAGCCATTCAGAGGGAAGGTACCCCAGGGTGCCAAAAGCACATATGCAAGTAATTGCTCACTGAAATCACAATTTCTTCTTCATCTAGTCAGACCAGTCCAAAAGTATGAGTTATGTCCAGCAAGCAGAAGATGCTTACCTCAACCGACCAGTATTCTGTCTCCAACCTATGGTAGGCAAACATCCCATGCTGTGGAAGGAGACAGGTTAGAGTGACTGAAGAGGAAAACCTTTTCTGGACAGCAACTTAAGGCAAAAGCCTGAGGGAAAATCATGGCCAGCTGCCAAGGTGAAAACCTCGATCTCCCTCCCTTAGTTGAGCGTGACTTGGAGATGAGTCAGTCCACTGATGGGAACCAGCTCTGGAGGTGAAAGCTTAACTTCCTCCCTCGCTGGAGCAGGATCCAGGCCCCAAGGGAACAAGTCTGGTAAGGTCAGAGGCTTCAGGCCTTCCCTCGCCACTCATCCTTCTATTCTCCTTACTCACGGCTCGATACAGTAAAGTGGAGCCGCGGATACCCCGCTCCTAACCCGCTTTCTACTCACTTTCCGGCCGCGTTAGCCCTTCCTGCGATACACAATCCCCTTTAACCCATCCTCACCGCCTCTTTAAATCCCCGGGTAACCCCTTCCGCCCGCGGCATGTATATGAGATGTAAACCATCGAATTAGCTATTCCCTCCCATACAGTAACGCGCGCCCCGACTATCGCTATTTTACCCTGCTGTTTTGCCCCGCGCTTAACTTGCTCATTTACCGCCTACCCTTACCCCTGCGTTAGAGGCAGGGGTAAGGGTAGACGGCAAACTTTCCCCCAAAAAGAAACCTAAAAACATAAAATCCCCTCCTCCCGAAGCAACTCGACGTGTTATCAACTTACTTTGTGTTGCTTTCAGCCCCTTCAACCTTCTCTGCCGTGCTCCGGAGGGGGCAGCCAGCGGCGAAAGCGGCTTGCAGCGGCGTGCCCCGCGCAGGTCCCGGTTCTCCTGGCTCTTCGACGATGTACCCCCCCAAAAAAAGACTGCTGAGTTACGGCCTTGGAAGCGAAGCGAACTTTCATGGGCTTGAGCGTCCAAATTGACGGGAGCTCAAGCCAATGAAAGTACAGTGACGGCGAAAGCGGCTTGCAGCGGTCCCTCCCCCCCCCCCCCCGCAGGTCCCGGTTCTCGACGATGTTCCCGCAGGTACTCCAGCTCGACTTCTGGCTGACAGCTCCCCCCCCCCTCATTGGCATGAGCGCCCAAATAGCCAATGAAAGCACAGGGACGGGCGGGCGTGACGTCTTTTTTTTTTCCCCCTTGGCTGCACCCGCGCTCTTCTTTTAATTTCTTGGCCGCTGGTGACGTGAGCGCTGGAGGCAGCCCGCTGTCATCGAGAGCCAGGAGAACCGGGACCAGGGGGGGACACCGCTGCAAGCCGCTTTCGCCGTCGACTGCACCCCCTCCGGAGGACGGCAGAGAGGACGGCAGAGAAGGCTGAAAGGGCTGAAAAACAACAAAAGGTAAGTTGGCACACGTCGAGCCGCTTTGGGAGCAGGGGATTTTAGGTTTTCATGGGTTAAAGTTGGGATCCACTTCCTGGTGCCTGTCATTTGAAATGACAGGCACCAGCGCACCCAGGATACTGTATAGGCGCTGTATTAAGCGCCTATACAGTAAAATGGGTGCCTAACGCTTCTTGGACGCTGCTTACATTTGCATGAGATTAGAGTACAGGATCGAGCGGTAGGTGAGCCGGACTGTGCGTGCGGCAACCGCGGGTGCGCCCGGCACTAACGCAGCTCTTCCTACCTGCCCTTACTGGATCGACCCGTCAGAAAGGATCAGCTGTCTCATCTCTTTCGAAAAGTACAAAGACCAGGGGGCACATAATGAAGTTACTGGGTAATAAATTTAAAATTAAGAGAATATTATTTTACTCAACACATAATTAAGCTCTGGAATTTGTTGCCAGAGAATGTGGTGAAAGCTGTTAGTGTAGCTGGGTTTAAAAAAAAAAGGCTTGGATACGTTCCTGGAGTGATAAGCAGCTTGGAATCTCTCTACCCCTTGGGATCCTGCCAGGTACTTGTGACTTGGCTTGGCAATTGTTGGAAACAGGATGCTGGAAAGAAATCAGTACAACTAGGGGTCACAAAATGAAACTCCAGTTAGGATGACTCTAATTCCCCTTTTCCTCTTTTTGCCCTGCCATTGAAGCAGAGAGCGATGATGGAGTTGTATCAACAATATGAAGGCTTATTGGTTAAGGGGAGTAACCGCTGCACCAGCAAGTTACCCCCATGCACTCTTTTCATTCATTCCCAGCCTCTAGCCGTTAGGGATTCACAGTGTTTATCCCATGCCTCTTTGAAACCTTTCACTGTTTTTGTCTTTACCGCCTCCTCTGGACGGGCTTTCCAGGCCTCCACCACCCTCCTATGAGATGATCAGCTTATTCCAGTCATCTATGCAAGGGTTCTATTTAGGTGTTGAAAGGAAGTAGATGTCATGGACAGTTTCACTGTGCAAAGCAGAAAGGCATCAGCCTTCATCCCCCTGCAACTCCAGGGAGGAAGACTCAGAACCAATGTCAGGAAATATTTCTTCACTGAGAGGGTGGTGGGTGCCTGGAATGCCCTTCCGGAGGAAGTGGTGAAGACTAAAACTGTGAAGGATTTCAAAGGGGCCTGGGATAAACACTGTGGATCCCTAAAGGCGAGAGAAAGGGAATAAATAAAAAAGCTTGGGGGTCATTTGCACGGAGCAGCAGTTACTTCCCTTAAGAGAAACATGAGGGTAACCCACATGGAGCAGCAGTTACTACCCTTAAGAGAAACATGGGGGTAACCTGCACGGAGCGGCAGTTACTACCCTTAAGAGAAACATGACGGTAACCCACACGGAGCAGCAGTTACTGCCCTTAACAGAAACATGAGGGTAACCCATACGGAGCAGCAGTTACTACTCTTAAGAGAAACAGGGGGGCAACCTGCACGGAGTGGCAGTTACTACCCTTATGGGAAACATGGGGGTAACCTGCATGGAGCGGCAGTTACTACCCTTACGGGAAACATGGGGGTAACCTGCACAGAGCGGCAGTTTCTACCATTAAGAGAAACATGGGGGTAACCTGCACAGAGCGGCAGTTTCTACCATTAAGAGAAACATGGGGGTAACCTGCACAGAGGCAATAAAGGTGAATGCATTGCAAAATAGTGTTTGACTTGTATTTAATTATTTTTATTTTGTAGATGGATGAACTGCAGGAGTCAGTCAACTTATTGCACTCGTTTATGGATGAGGTTTCTCAGTGCCTGAGGAATATAACACTGAAGCTCGGTAAGAGACCTTAGTTTAAGCTGTGTAGCACTAGCTGATGGTTTGTGTAATATGGTATAATCTATCAAACCTAACTACTGCCAGGAATGGTCCTCTTTTTCCCGATTTTGCTGACTTTGGTGACTTTCTGACGTCTGCAAAGATTCCCCAACTCCTCTAGACTTGGCTTCTGGTGCTAATGAGATGCGAGGGACCCCAGATGGACTAGAAGTGCTTGTCTCCTCCCGTGGTATTGCTGGATCTCAGGGGTGCATAGGATGAGACCAATGAACAGCAGTGAACTTGATGCAAGTGCTTCCTTATTTTATTTACAATATTTCTATGCCGCCCAGTCACAAAAGCTGCGAGCAGCTTATATCAGGTCACATCTATAATATAATCAAAACATACGGAACAAAAAATGACAAATCACAGCTCATAAACAGTTCCCTCATTCCGCTAAAGGTTTTAGAGCCACACACAAGCCCATCAATTAAAAAAAAAAAAATCTATATTTGCTTTCTGTTACCTGTCAGGTAGAATACAAGAATCTTCAGAGCTTTAAACAATTTAAGGTGAACTTTCAAACGTGCATGTAAAAAAAATATAAAATAGCACTTATTCTCAGGAATGCAAAAATTAAAATAGAAGAAAAAATAGCAAATACAATAACACAGAAGGACGACTTTTTATTTATTTTTTTTTACATACGTTAGTGATAGAAGGAAGTGCAAAAGTGGTATTCTGAGACTCAAAGGAGAAAGGGAGGAATATGTAGAAGACGATGAGGAAAAAGCAAAATTGCATAACAAATATTTCTGTTCAGTGTTCACTGTGGAAGGGCCTGGAGCAGGATCAGATAAAGCAAACACAAATCAGATTGGAAGTGAGGTAAACCTCAATCGATTTTCAGATCAGTGTGTCCGTGAGGAGCTAACTAAACTTAAAGTAGATAAGGTGATGGGGCCGGATGGGAAACACCCAAGGGTACTAAGGGAACTTAGAGATGTCCTGGCAGCTCCGTGCTGACCTGTTCAATGCCTCCTTACAGTCTGGAGGACTGGAAAAGGGCGGATGTGCTTCCTGTTCATAAACGTGGAAGTAAGGAGGAGGCTGGGAAGTACAGGCCGGTCAGTCTGACCTCTGGGGTGAGCAAACTAATGGAATCGCTGCTAAATCAGAGGGGAGCGCGATGTTTGGAATCCAATGGATTGCAAGATCCGAGGCAGCAGGGAGTTAGCAGAGGTGAAATCTGATTAATTTCTTTGATTGGGTGACCAGAGAGTTGGATCAAGATGCAGTGTACTTGGGTTTCAGCAAGGTCTTTGACACTTTTCACACACAAGACTTATAAATAACTTGTGCGCCCTTGGTATGGATCCTAGAGTGACCGACTGGGTTAGAAACTGGCAGCGTGGGAGGTGGCAAAGGGCAGTGGTAAATGGCGTTTTCTCTGAGGAGGGGGTTGTTACCAGTGGTGCCTCGGGGATCGGTCCTTGGACCGGTTCTTTGCAACATTTTTGTCAGCGGCGTAATGGACGGGTTGTCGGGAAAGGTTTATATTTTTGCTGATGATACCAAAATCTGTAACAGGGTGGGCAGCCAGGAAGGCGTGGAAAACATGAGGAGGGATCTAGCGAAGCTCGAGGAATGGTCTATGGTCTGGCAGCTCAGATTTAATGCTAAACAATGCAGAGCAATGCATTTAGGATGCAAAACCCCAAGGGAAAGTCGCAGTATTGGAGGTGAAATTCTTCTAAGCACAAAGGAAGAGCGGGATCTGGGGGTGATCATATCTGATGTGGATAAAGCAACAGTAAAAGCCAGAAAGATGCCTGGCTGCATAGGGAGAGGACTGGTCAGCAGAAAAAGGGAGGTGACACTGCCCCTGTACAGGTCCCTGGTGAGACCTCACTGTGTACAATGCTGGAGACTGCACCTTCAGAAGGATAGGAACAGGATGGGGTCGGTGCAGAGGGGGCTACTAACATGGTCAGTGGGCTTCCTTCTAAAGCACACGGGGATAGACTTAAAGATCTGAACCTGTACACCCTGGAGGAGAGGGGAGATAGGAGAGATGATAGAGAGATTCAGATATCTCTAAGGTTTTCATGCACTGGAGGGGAGGCTTTTTCACTGGAAAGGATGTTCTATAGTGAGGGGTCATGGGATGAGGGTGAAAGGGGGCAGACTCAGGAGTAATCTTAGGAAATATTTCTTTACAGAGGGGGTGGTGGATGCGTGGAACGGCCTCCCCGTGGAGATAAAAACAGTATCTGAATTCAAGAAAGCATGGGATAAATACAGGGGATCTCCGAGGAAGTGATAAAAAGGGGGTGAATAGTATAGAGTGGGGGCAGAGATGTGTTTGTGGGTTGTCTGTGATAGGTGTGTGGGGGAGAGTACAGGAATGAGGATACTTTTCTCTTTGCACTTTCCACTTTGTCACCCTCTCCGCACTGGTCTCATCTCTCCTCCCTCCACTCCCTCGATCAGGCGAGCAGCTGTTTGCTGGTGGCTCACGTTTCACAGTATTTGTTGGCCTGCTCCTTCTCTGCCTGCTGTCCCCACCCATACCATCACTGACTGGGAGCATTGGAAAGCCCTGGTAGGATCTGAATGGTTTGCTTGCCTGCATCTCATCTGCTGCTGGAGCCTGCTGTTTCTACCAGCCCCATATGTGATGTTATAATCAATAAGCAATCGTAGCTTGAGATCTGTTTAGTGTTTGGGATCCTGCCAGGTACTTGTGACTTGGATTGGCCACTGTTGGAAACAGGATGCTGGGCTTGATGGACCCTTGGTCTGACCCGGTATGGCATATATTATGTTATGTTACTGACTCTATGCCTGTTGAAAACCACTGAAGCCTGCAAATGCCTCCTGTCCTGCAGTCTCTGTGGTCTCTCCCGCTCAGCGTTTCTTTATCCTTCTTCGGCCCACCCTACCACGCTATTTGAAGGTCCGTGCATGCACTGCAGCATGCACACACGCAGTTGTGCTGCAATACACACACACACACACACACACACACACACACCAATAAACCCTATAATTAGGGGGGTAACACCACTATTATGTTAATCAATATAAAAAAATGTTTGTTACAACGAACTTTGTTATACAAAATCAAAGTAGTATCAAAAAATGTCAGTCATGCTAAAACAATTGTCAGAGTGGAAGGAGTGAAGTACAGAGCAGCAGATCAAGATAAGGGGCATGGAACGGCTGCCCTATGAGGAAAGGCTAAAGAAGTTAGGGCTGTTAAGCTTGGAGAAGAGATGGCTGAGGGGGGATATGCTAGAGGTCCTCAAAATCATGAAAGGTCTTGAACAAGTTAATGTAAGTCAGTTATGTATTCTCTCAGATAATAGAGGGACTACGGGGCACTCCATGAAGTTAGCAAATAGCTCATTTAAAACAAATCAAAGAAAATTCTTTTTCGCTCAGCGCATAGTTAAGCTCTGGAATTCATTGCCAGAGGATGTGGTTACAGCAGTTAGTGTAACTGGGTTTAAAAAAAAAGGTTTGGATAAGTTCCTAGAGTAAAAATCCATAAACTGCTCTTAATCAATAAGCAATAGTAGCTTGAGATCTGGTTAGTGTTTGGGATCCTGCCAGGTACTTGTGACTTGGATTGGCCACTGTTGGAGACAGGATACTGGGCTTGATGGACACATGGTCTGACCCAGTATGGCAATTATTATGTTCTTAAGTTATGTTCTAAGAGAGGAGATCCACTAGATGTGAGCCCTCTCTGACAAAAGAGCCAAAATAAGGCTGAAAAATGTGTTGAAGCTGTGGATAACCCACCAAAGTCATTTGTATTTAGTGCTAGAGAAGCCATTGAGACAGCGGAGTTTAAAAAAAAAAACAGCAGCAATTTTGTATATTGTGTGTTTTATTTATTTTATATTCCACCTTTCAGTACTTCAAAGCAGATTACAATTGTAAGTGAGGCAATGGAGGGGTATATATGTCTTTTTTTAATTTTTATGTATATACATATATAATGGTGATTAAATACCTTACCCCACACAAATAATCAACACACATACAGTGGTAAAGAGTTTAAATTCATCTAAAAAAGCATACAATAAATCACACATTAAAATGAATTTATATGTAATAATTTAATGTAGAAAAATCATTTTTTATGGGAAATCTGATTTTTGCATGTTGAAATGAATTTATCGTTGTGTATGTAATGAAATGTATAACTTTGAATATGAATGTAATGTTTTCTTTACCACTGTATGTTTACGTGGTTATGGCAGTGTGGGGAAGGGGCCAGAGCCTCCTGTCCTGGTAACTTGTCAGTCAGTTCCACCAGTTACTGGAATACTAACTCCATTGCCAGGGCTGGAAGCTGGGGGGAAAGTGGGTGGTACCCCTCCAAAGATGTGACCCAATCCATTTTCTGGACAGCTCTCTCCGTGTAGAAATCACTTCAAATGCACCCCATTAAAGGGACTGATGATGAATGTGTGTTTAGTAACATACAGCGTATTGTCGGCAGAAAAAGACCAGTCCGCCCAGGCAAGCTTCCCATGGCAGCAGGTTACCCCCCAAGGACAGGAACTGCCACTGTGTGCACGTTACCCCCATGTCTTATCTTACCTACAAGTAAGACCATGCAACTGTCAAACCCATAACAAAATTACTGAAACTTCCGGATAATTCAGACAATGCTGCTTTCATCTTCTTTGCTTTTGGACTTATCCCCAATGTACTAAAAATGTGGCAAAGAAGGATCCAGGGAACCCTACAGATTGCTGTGCTATCATTTTTATTTTAAGAGTCAAATACTGGCATGCAATGATTTCCTCATTAAAAAGGTGTATTCCTTTTTGTCCTTGAAAACCAGTTCAGACAAGTGGGTTATGCTCACCAACCAGCAGATTGAGACGGAGATGAACAGATTCGCTAATGTAACCCAGGCCTGGATTTAAGCAAAGGCAACTGCCTAGGGCACCACATTTTGAAGGAGCCATGTGCTGGTTTCTCTTCAAAAAGGCACCACTGTAGCACTCGAGTCCATCAGCCTGTCCTCCCGTCCTGCCTCTGGGCACCAAATTTTTAAATCCCCCCCTTATAAGCATCCAGGCTGACCTCAGCGTGCCGGTATTCTGTCTCGGCCAGATGGTAGGCAAACCATCTGCGGGTGGGTTGGCATAACCCACTCATCTGGACTGGTCTGCCTGGAGTCAAGGAAAGGAAATTATTAGGTAAGAGTAAATTCCTCTATTACCAATGCAAACTTTAACAAAAAAAAAGAGGATTTAATTTTCCAATTCTGGGCTTTCCTAAAGGTCTCAATTGCCCTCTGCACAGATTTTGTGAAGACTTAATTTGATCTGGTGCTTGTTTTCTCTCTCTCTCTCTCTCTGCAGAACGGAGGTCTTTCAAGCAAATGGAAAATTCACCTGTACGCAAGTTGCTGAAGATTCCCAAAAGTTCACAGCAGTAACATGGCAAAAAAAAGAAAAACGTTCTTTGGATTGCTACTTTAAGTGTTCCTTCAACTTTGTAATGTTTGTGATTGTTTTCTTTTCTGCTTTGGTTTTGCTGATAAAACTCTTTTATGAGACAATGAGTTACAGGAGTGGTCTCTCAATCTGCAGATGTCAGAATTACAGTGAAAATATGAAGAAATAACTCAGCCAAAAGCTTTTTACTGAACCACCCAAATGGTTTGTGAGCAGCTTTGGAGACTCGTATTCTCTTCATGGGGTCAGCGCACGATGAAAATAAGCAGTTAGCAATGGTGTTGCATTCTTTTAAGTGGAGGAAAACTGTGACAAGAGGTGACACATGCATATTCTCAGCCATCACTAGCCAATTGTAGAAAAAGGAACATGTAGTATTTTAGCCACAACTTGAGAACCAGCTGTGGGTGATGTATGATACAGCCAAGCACTAAATAATTCCCTTAAAAAAAAGCTTCACCATAATATAGTAGTCTATACAGCAGTAAAGAGGTAGTGTTACTCTTCCGGATATTAATTGGACCATCCCATCTGCAGACTGCGTTGGAAGCAAAATGTGCCTCGATTCCTTTGGCCAATGATAATAGAACCCATGATGGAGGGGATGAGAGACTTAGGAACAGATAAAGCATTTTTAATGTGCAGAAGAATGACCACCTAAATTCCAGTGATCACCGGATATAAAAACCAAAGCAGTGAGGGGGGGGGGGGGGGGTCATACAATAGTCAAAATTGTGGACTTCAGGTGTACCAGCTTTCAAATGGGGAAAATGTAAGGAGGGGTCATCAGCATGGGAAGTTGTTTTTTTTTAATTTATACATTTCAATGAATATACAAGCATTACTTGTGAAAAAAGGAAGGAAAAAAAAGCATACAATATGCCTGATAAGGTAAAAAAAAAAGAAAAATACACATATCCTTAGACCACCATCAAGAAGGGGGTGGAACTATAAAAGTTAAATAGGGAGTAAAAACAAAAACCATAGAGGAAAAGGCAAAAGCATGCTTTAAGGTCGCTTAAACATAAGAGCATAAGAAATGATTCTGAACGTCCCATGTTAAACTGCTAAATTATTGCAAACTTTTTTGCTCAAGAAATTCAGATCAGGAGAAAAGAATTGATATCGGACAACATAGGAAAATGTGGGAGGGAGGTTCTGGAAGCCAAATTTAGGCTCTGAGGTAGGAAGCTGAAATCCAGAACTTCCAGGGTAGCATTCTCTGAAATGTTCCCTGTTCCACACGCAGGTCCCCAGAGGCAAGCAGAGCTCCGGAGTCTCAATGCGTGGATAAGACGATGCTGCAAGGAAGATGGATTCACGTTTGTTAGGAACTGGGGAACCTTTTGGGGAAGGGGGAGTCTCTTCCGAAGGGATGGGCTCCACCTTAACCAGGGTGGAACCAGACTGCTGGCACTAACCTTTAAAAAGGAGATAGAGCAGCTTTTAAACTAGAACAAAGGGGAAAGCCGACAGTCGCTCAGCAGCGCATGGTTCGGAGAGAGGTATCTTCAAAGGATACTAATGATGCATTAGAATTCGGGCATCCCGACAGTGAGGTTCCAATAATAAGAAAAGTAGTCCAAGTGCCTGTAACTAAAAACTCAGCTGAGCTAAAAAAGTCTAACTTGTCCCTATCAATTAAAAAGCAGAATGAAAATACAAACAAAAAACAAACTTTGAAATGTTTGTATGCTAATGCCAGATGTCTAAGAAGTAAGATGGGGATATTGTTCTGTACTTTGTATTGGCTGTTGGTGGTTGCTGATTGATGGAGGCATTGTGGACTTGCTGTTTTCCTGATAAAAAAAAAAAAGTTTATTGTAATAAAAAAAATCACATCGAAGTGTGTTTAAATAAAACAGACAGTAAATGTGTACCGTGGGACTTGTGGTTTATAAACGGCTGCCTTTGAGGCCTGAGCCACGGTTGGATTCTGGGAGGCTGTAGTGCTCCTGGTAATGATATCTTTTCGCATGTGGTCGGGGGAGGCGTTTCTACTTGAAATGTCAAATATAAGTTCCGAAAAGTACTTGGTGTGAAAGCCTCGCTGACCCAAGGGTTGGGAGCCGGGTTAGTATCATTGAGGTTGTGGGTTCGAAGCCCCACCAGCTCGGTAACGTTGAGGTTGTGGGTTCGAAGCCCCACCAGCTCCGTAACGTTGAGGTTGTGGGTTCGAAGCCCCACCAGCTCCGAAACACCGTGGGTTGTAGCATCCTCTCCGCGACAGAGGATGTTACTGAGCCTCTGTCGTGGAGAGGATGCTACACCAGCTCAGTAACCTTGAGGACCAGCTCCGTAACACCGTGGGTCGTAGCATCCTCTCCAGTCAGGAAGAGGTAGTTTTGGTGAAATTTTGGCCATTTTGGCCTAGTAAAAAGTAGTAAAACCCCCAGTCTGCTGGTGGCTCTTTCTTGTTATTAATTAAGGCTCTTTCTCATTAGAGGTATTCACCGGAATATGCTTGGAACACAGGTCTAACTGACCCCCCCCTCCGCCCCATCCACCCGCACCACTTACCTACACTGGCCCCCACCTAGCTTCTGGCTAAGCTAGACTCGAACCCGCGCCCTCCTATATTCGAGTAAATCCCTGTAACGGAGCCGTGAGACAAAGCTGCTGAGCCACCAGTCAGCTGGGTACAGACTCTCCCGGGTTTTTACCCCTTATTCTTCTCCTAGCACAGGACTCCAGCCTAAGGACCAGCCCTTCACAGCCGGCTCTGCACTCTCAGAGGCTCCGGAGTTTTACCCCTCTTTCCACCACTCTCTTGTATTACACCCTCCGGTGATTAACAGCTCCTCGCCCGCAATCACAAGAATGAAATGTTCTCTCTTAAAATAAAAGAATCTTTCTAACGCACACAGTGCGCGGTGAAACCTCCTCCCCTATGCAAACAAACATTAAACGTGCAGAGATTATGGGTTTCTAGCAGGGACTGTTAGACCCGGGCTGCGGGGGAGCTTCTGAGCCATCTCTCACCGGCACAGACCGTCCAGCACTGCCCTGGGAAAGGAAGCCCCCAGGACAGATTTAGCCTTCCCCGTGTGCGATATTTACCGCTCATTCTCTCCCACACATCGCATCCCTCGGTCATTCATTCATTTATTTAACCGATATCTGGTTCCATGCGAACACCTCTGTCACAATCAGACCGTGAACACGGAGCAGTGAGAGCAGGCTGGCGGGAAGAGCCGCTTAAAACCCGGGGACCTTTGCACGGTTTGCAAGCTTAAAGCCTGGGGAGGGGGAGGCCGTAAAGCGCCGCTCATGCCTGGGCCAGAACCCGCGCTTCCCCCCAGCCTTAGCCCCCATTGCTCCTTCAGTGCTAAGCAGCTTTTCCCGCAGGGCGGCCGCTGCCCGCTCTCGGAGCGCACGGCCGAGCTCTCGGTCACCGACCGGAAGCTACAGCTCCGCCATGGTTGTGAGGGCGAGACAGGCAGGGTGGGAGCCTAATCACAAGAGAGAGCTCTGCTGCAGCCCCGCCCCTTCCTGCTGCTGCGAATGGACGGCAGGGGGAGGAGGCGGGGCACAGCACAGCCCGGTCCCGGCCGTTCCTTCGCAGCGAGCAGGAGATTCAGAGACCCCGAGAGACGGATCCAGGCCCAGGGGAGAAGGTAGGGAGAGGCGCGGGCAGAGGGGACGTGGAGGGAGGGACCGGGGTCCCAGGATCTCACCCTCTGTCCGGTCCGGAGCTGCAAAGAGCCCTACAGAGAGAGAG
The DNA here is from genome assembly GCF_901001135.1 of Rhinatrema bivittatum. Classification (NCBI taxonomy): domain Eukaryota; kingdom Metazoa; phylum Chordata; class Amphibia; order Gymnophiona; family Rhinatrematidae; genus Rhinatrema; species Rhinatrema bivittatum. Next base: position 27,289,485 of record NC_042633.1, on the reverse strand, counting down.
ATCGATCCCGGCCCAGGGGAGAAGGTGGGGGGAGGAAGGCACCGGGGGACGTGTGCGATGCTGTTGTGAGCGGATCGCTCCCTTATGCAGAGCCCTTCAGCAGCTCATAAAGACTGTGAGGAGCTCTGCTTTCCTATGGGAATCTAACTTTTTGCTGTTTAATGCGGCGATCGAGGAGGCTCCTGCACAGGTCAAGCAGTTCATGTCTCAGGTTCTTAAGGCTGCGAGGTGCTCGGATCCGGCCGAATGGAAGAAGATCGCCGCTCCAGCAATGTCGCGTGCCTGCAGCCGTCCGGATGAGATGCACAGGATAGAAAATTTCACGCAATATGGAGAAACAGACCAGATGCTTTTACAAATCTGTGGAAGTGGAAATCCTAATATTGTCAAGGGCGGGAGGGGTAATGAAATAATGGTTGAGGATATTCTATACTTTGTATTTCCTGTTGATTCTAGCTGATTGCAGTATGATGCTGTTTTCTAAAGAAAAAAGTTTATTGTAAAATCAAAACAAAAAAAACCAAATCCAATTGTGTTTAAATAAAACAGAGGTTGAACCGTGGGACTTGTGACTTATAAGTGTCTCCTGCTGAGCTCTGAGCCACTGGGGGACGTTGGAAAGCTGTAGTGCTCCTGATAAAGTTATCTTTCCGGAGGTGGTTGGGGGAGGCGTTGCTGTTCCTTGAAAAGGTCAAATAAAAGTTCCGAAAAGTCATTGGTGTGAAAGCCTCGCTGACCCAAGGGTAGGGAGCCGGGTTAGTATCGTTGAGGTTGTGGGTTCGAAGCCCCACCAGCTCCGTAACACCGTGGGTTGTAGCATCCTCTCCAGTCAGAAAGAGGTAGTTTTGGTGAAATTTGAGCCATTTTTCCTAGTAAAAAGTAGTAAAACCCCCAGTCTGCTGGTGGCTCTTTCGGCCATTTTTCCTAGTAAAAAGTAGTAAAACCCCCAGTCTGCTGGTGGCTCTTTCTTGTTATTAATTAAGGCTCTTTCGCATTAGAGGTATTCACCGGAATATGCTTGGAACACAGGTCTAACTGACCCCCCCCCTCCGCCCCATCCACCCGCACCGCTTCCCTACACTGGCCCCCGCCTAGCTTCTGGCTAAGCCTTCACAGCCGGCTCTGCACTCTCCAGGCAGCCGGGGACAGAGGCTCCGGGGTTTTACCCCTCTTTCCACGACTCCCTTGTATTACACCCTCCGGTGATTAACAGCTCCTCGCCCGCAATCACAAGAATGAAATGTTCTCTCTTAAAATAAAAGAATCTTTCTAACACACACAGTGCGCGGTGAAACCTCCTCGCCTATGGAAACAAACATTAAAAGTGGACAGATTATGGGTTTCTAGCAGGGACTGTTGGCTCAGTAGCTCCCCGGGAGCTCGGGTCTATCTATTGCCAGCACAGACCGTCTAGCACTGCCCTGAGAAAGGAAGCAACCAGGACAGATTTTGGCTTACCCGTGTGCGATATTTACCGCTCACCCTCTCTCTTTCTCACACAAATCGCATCCCTCGCTCATTCAGTCATTCATTTATTTATTTATTCAACCGATTTCTGGTTCCATGCAAACCCCTCTGTCACAATCAGACCGTGAACACGGAGCAGTTAGAGCAGGCTGGCGGGAAGAGCCGCTTAAAACCCGGGGACGTTTGCAGGACTCGCAAGCTTAAAGCCTGGGGAGGGGGAGGCCGTAAAGCGCAGCTAATGCCTGGGCCGCGCTTCCCCCCAGCTTTAGCCCCCATTGCTCCTTCCATGCTAAGCGGCTTTTCCCGGCAGGGTGACCGCTGCCCGCTTTCGGAGCGCACGGCCGAGCTCTCGATCACCGACCGGAAGCTACAGCTCCACCATGGTTGTGAGGTCGAGACAGGCAGGGTCGGAGTCTAATCACAAGAGAGAGCTCTGCTGCGGCAGCCCCGCCCCTTCCTGCTGCTGCGAATGGATGGCGGAGGCGGGGCACAGCACAGCCCGGTCCCAGCCGTTCCTTCGCAGCGAACCCGAGAGACGGATCCAGGCTCAGGGGAGAAGGTGGGGAGAAGCGCGGGCAGAGGTTGGAGAGGGTGCGGGGAGGAAGGCACCGGGGGACGTGTGTGATGCTGCTGTGTGGGGATCGCTCCCTTATGCAGAGCCCTTCAGCAGTTCGTAAAGACTGAGGACTCTGCTTTCCTATGGGAATCAACGTTTTGCTTTTTAATGTGGCAATCGAGGAGGCTCCTGCACAGGTCAAGCAGTTCATGTCTCAAGTTCTTAAGGCTGCGAGATGCTCGGTTCCGGCCGAATGGAAGAAGATCGCCGCTCCAGCAATGTCACGGGCCTGCAGCCGTCCGGATGAGATGCACAGGGGATGGAGGAGGTCAGGGCAATACGGAGAAACGGGCTGGATCCTTTACAACAATTGGGAAGTCCTAGGAGACGTGGAAATCCGAGCATTCTCCGGGGCGGGGGAATAACAGAAGGGCTGGGGATATTGTTCTGTACTTTGTATTGGCTGTTGATTGAATTACGATGGATACAGGCGTTGTGCACTTGCTGTTTTCCTGATAAAAAAAATAAAAAAAAATTATCGTAATAAAAATCACATCGAAGTGTGTTTAAATAAAACAGAGGGTAAACGTGAACTGTGAGACCTGTGGTTTATAAGTGGCGCTCTCTGAGCTCCGAGCCACGGGTGGATCCTGGGAGGATGGGGGTGCTCTTGGTAAAGATATCTTTTCGGAGGTGGTTGGGGAAGGCGGTGTTTCTACTGCTTGAAATGTCAAATATAAGTTCCGAAAAGTACCTGGCGTGAAAGCCTCGCTGACCCAAGGGTTGGGAGCCGGGTTAGTATCCTTGAGGTTGTGGGTTCGAAGCCCCACCAGCTCCGTAACACCGTGGGTTGCAGCATCCGCGACAAGGACGGGTAGTTTTGGTGAAATTTGGGCCCAAATTTCACCAAAATTTCCCGTCCTTGTGATCAGTAACATCCTCTGTCACGGAGAAAACGGTACAATCCAAGCTGGTCGGGCTTCGAACCCACAGCCTCAATGTTACTAATCCGGCTCCCCACCCTTGGGCCAGCGAGGCTTTCACACCGAGTAACGTTCGGAACTTATATTTCACCTTTTCAAGGAGTAGAAACGCCTCCCCCGACCACATGCGGAAAGATATCATTACCAGGAGCACTACAGCCTCCCAGAATCCAACCGTGGCTCAGGGCTCAAAGGCAGCCGTTTAAAAACCACAAGCCCCACGGTTCACATTTACTGTCTGTTTTATTTAAACCCACTTCGATGTGTTTTTTTTTATTACAATAAACTTTTTTTTTTTAATCAGGAAAACAGCAAGTCCACAATGCCTCCATCAATCAGCAACCACCAACAGCCAATACAAAGTACAGAACAATATCCCCAGCCCTTCTGTTATTCCCCCGCCCCGGAGAATGCTAGGATTTCCACTTCTCCTAGGACTTCCCTATATCTGTAAAGGATCCAGCCCGTTTCTCCGTATTGCCCTGACCTGCTCCATCCCCTGTGCATCTCATCCGGACGGCTGCAGGCCCGTGACATTACCGGAGCGGCGATCTTCTTCCATTCGGCCGGAACCGAGCATCTCGCAGCCTTAAGAACTTGAGACATGAACTGCTTGACCTGGGCAGGAGCCTCCTCGATTGCCGCATTAAACAGCAAAAAGTTGATTCCCATAGGAAACCAGAGTCCTCACAGTCTTTATGAGCTGCTGAAGGGCTCTGCATAAGGGAGCGATCCCCACACAACAGCATTGCACACGTCCCCCGGTGCCTTCCTCCCCGCACCCTCTCCAACCTCTGCCCGCGCCTTTCCCTACCTTCTCCCCTGGGCCGGGATCTCTCTCTCTCTGTAGGGCTCTTTTCAGCTCCTGACAGGACTGAGGGTGAGATCCTGTCCCTCCCTCCACGTCCCCTCTGTCCGTGCTTCTCCCCACCTTCTCCCCTGAGTCTGGATCCGTCTCTCGGGTTCGCTGCGAAGGAACGGCTGGGACCGGGCTGTGCTGTGCCCCGCCTCCGCCATCCAATCGCAGCAAAAGGAAGGGGCGGGGCTGCCGCAGCAGAGCTCTCCTGTGATTAGACTCCGACCCTGCCTGTCTCGCCCTCACAACCATGGTGGAGCTGTAGCTTCCGGTCGGTGATCGAGAGCTCGGCCGTGCGCTCCGAAAGCGGGCAGCGGTCACCCTGCCGGGAAAAGTCGCTTAGCATGGAAGGAGCAATGGGGGCTAAGGCTAGGGGTGGGGAAGCTCGGGTTCTGGCCCAGGCATGAGCTGCGCTTTACGGCCTCCCCCTCCCCAGGCTTTAAGCTTGCGAGTCCTGCAAACGTCCCCGGGTTTTAAGCGGCTCTTCCCGCCAGCCTGCTCTAACTGCTCCGTGTTCACGGTCTGATTGTGACAGAGGGGTTTGCATGGAACCAGAAATCGGTTGAATAAATAAATAAATGAATGACTGAATGAGCGAGGGATGCGATTTGTGTGAGAAAGAGAGAGGGTGAGCGGTAAATATCGCACACGGGTAAGCCAAAATCTGTCCTGGGGGCTTCCTTTCTCAGGGCAGTGCTAGACGGTCTGTGCTGGCAATAGATAGACCCGAGCTCCCGGGGAGCTACTGAGCCAACAGTCCCTGCTAGAAACCCATAATCTGTCCACTTTTAATGTTTGTTTCCATAGGCGAGGAGGTTTCACCGCGCACTGTGTGTGTTAGAAAGATTCTTTTATTTTAAGAGAGAACATTTCATTCTTGTGATTGCGGGCGAGGAGCTGTTAATCACCGGAGGGTGTAATACAAGGGAGTCGTGGAAAGAGGGGTAAAACCCCGGAGCCTCTGTCCCCGGCTGCCTGGAGAGTGCAGAGCCGGCTGTGAAGGCTTAGCCAGAAGCTAGGCGGGGGCCAGTGTAGGGAAGCGGTGCGGGTGGATGGGGCGGAGGGGGGGGTCAGTTAGACCTGTGTTCCAAGCATATTCCGGTGAATACCTCTAATGCGAAAGAGCCTTAATTAATAACAAGAAAGAGCCACCAGCAGACTGGGGGTTTTACTACTTTTTACTAGGAAAAATGGCCGAAAGAGCCACCAGCAGACTGGGGGTTTTACTACTTTTTACTAGGAAAAATGGCTCAAATTTCACCAAAACTACCTCTTTCTGACTGGAGAGGATGCTACAACCCACGGTGTTACGGAGCTGGTGGGGCTTCGAACCCACAACCTCAACGATACTAACCCGGCTCCCTACCCTTGGGTCAGCGAGGCTTTCACACCAATGACTTTTCGGAACTTTTATTTGACCTTTTCAAGGAACAGCAACGCCTCCCCCAACCACCTCCGGAAAGATAACTTTATCAGGAGCACTACAGCTTTCCAACGTCCCCCAGTGGCTCAGAGCTCAGCAGGAGACACTTATAAGTCACAAGTCCCACGGTTCAACCTCTGTTTTATTTAAACACAATTGGATTTGGTTTTTTTTTGTTTTGATTTTACAATAAACTTTTTTCTTTAGAAAACAGCATCATACTGCAATCAGCTAGAATCAACAGGAAATACAAAGTATAGAATATCCTCAACCATTATTTCATTACCCCTCCCGCCCTTGACAATATTAGGATTTCCACTTCCACAGATTTGTAAAAGCATCTGGTCTGTTTCTCCATATTGCGTGAAATTTTCTATCCTGTGCATCTCATCCGGACGGCTGCAGGCACGCGACATTGCTGGAGCGGCGATCTTCTTCCATTCGGCCGGATCCGAGCATCTCGCAGCCTTAAGAACCTGAGACATGAACTGCTTGACCTGTGCAGGAGCCTCCTCGATGGCCGCATTAAACAGCAAAAAGTTAGATTCCCATAGGAAAGCAGAGCTCCTCACAGTCTTTATGAGCTGCTGAAGGGCTCTGCATAAGGGAGCGATCCGCTCACAACAGCATCGCACACGTCCCCCGGTGCCTTCCTCCCCCCACCTTCTCCCCTGGGCCGGGATCGATCTCTCTCTCTGTAGGGCTCTTTGCAGCTCCGGACCGGACAGAGGGTGAGATCCTGGGACCCGGTCCCTCCCTCCACGTCCCCTCTGCCCGCGCCTCTCCCTACCTTCTCCCCTGGGCCTGGATCCGTCTCTCGGGGTCTCTGAATCTCCTGCTCGCTGCGAAGGAACGGCCGGGACCGGGCTGTGCTGTGCCCCGCCTCCTCCCCCTGCCGTCCATTCGCAGCAGCAGGAAGGGGCGGGGCTGCAGCAGAGCTCTCTCTTGTGATTAGGCTCCCACCCTGCCTGTCTCGCCCTCACAACCATGGCGGAGCTGTAGCTTCCGGTCGGTGACCGAGAGCTCGGCCGTGCGCTCCGAGAGCGGGCAGCGGCCGCCCTGCGGGAAAAGCTGCTTAGCACTGAAGGAGCAATGGGGGCTAAGGCTGGGGGGAAGCGCGGGTTCTGGCCCAGGCATGAGCGGCGCTTTACGGCCTCCCCCTCCCCAGGCTTTAAGCTTGCAAACCGTGCAAAGGTCCCCGGGTTTTAAGCGGCTCTTCCCGCCAGCCTGCTCTCACTGCTCCGTGTTCACGGTCTGATTGTGACAGAGGTGTTCGCATGGAACCAGATATCGGTTAAATAAATGAATGAATGACCGAGGGATGCGATGTGTGGGAGAGAATGAGCGGTAAATATCGCACACGGGGAAGGCTAAATCTGTCCTGGGGGCTTCCTTTCCCAGGGCAGTGCTGGACGGTCTGTGCCGGTGAGAGATGGCTCAGAAGCTCCCCCGCAGCCCGGGTCTAACAGTCCCTGCTAGAAACCCATAATCTCTGCACGTTTAATGTTTGTTTGCATAGGGGAGGAGGTTTCACCGCGCACTGTGTGCGTTAGAAAGATTCTTTTATTTTAAGAGAGAACATTTCATTCTTGTGATTGCGGGCGAGGAGCTGTTAATCACCGGAGGGTGTAATACAAGAGAGTGGTGGAAAGAGGGGTAAAACTCCGGAGCCTCTGAGAGTGCAGAGCCGGCTGTGAAGGGCTGGTCCTTAGGCTGGAGTCCTGTGCTAGGAGAAGAATAAGGGGTAAAAACCCGGGAGAGTCTGTACCCCGCTGACTGGTGGCTCAGCAGCTTTGTCTCACGGCTCCGTTACAGGGATTTACTCGAATATAGGAGGGCGCGGGTTCGAGTCTAGCTTAGCCAGAAGCTAGGTGGGGGCCAGTGTAGGTAAGTGGTGCGGGTGGATGGGGCGGAGGGGGGGGGTCAGTTAGACCTGTGTTCCAAGCATATTCCGGTGAATACCTCTAATGCGAAAGAGCCTTAATTAATAACAAGAAAGAGCCACCAGCAGACTGGGGGTTTTACTACTTTTTACTAGGCCAAAATGGCCAAAATTTCACCAAAACTACCTCTTTCTGAGAGGAGAGGATGCTACGACCCACGGTTTTACGGAGCTGGTCCTCAAGGTTACTGAGCTGGTGTAGCATCCTCTCCACGACAGAGGCTCAGTAACATCCTCTGTCGCGGAGAGGATGCTACAACCCACGGTGTTTCGGAGCTGGTGGGGCTTCGAACCCACAACCTCAACGTTACGGAGCTGGTGGGGCTTCGAACCCACAACCTCAACGTTACCGAGCTGGTGGGGCTTCGAACCCACAACCTCAATGATACTAACCCGGCTCCCAACCCTTGGGTCAGCGAGGCTTTCACACCAAGTACTTTTCGTAACTTATATTTGACATTTCAAGTAGAAACGCCTCCCCCGACCACATGCGAAAAGATATCATTACCAGGAGCACTACAGCCTCCCAGAATCCAACCGTGGCTCAGGCCTCAAAGGCAGCCGTTTATAAACCACAAGTCCCACGGTACACATTTACTGTCTGTTTTATTTAAACACACTTCGATGTGATTTTTTTTATTACAATAAACTTTTTTTTTTTATCAGGAAAACAGCAAGTCCACAATGCCTCCATCAATCAGCAACCACCAACAGCCAATACAAAGTACAGAACAATATCCCCATCTTACTTCTTAGACATCTGGCATTAGCATACAAACATTTCAAAGTTTGTTTTTTGTTTGTATTTTCATTCTGCTTTTTAATTGATAGGGACAAGTTAGACTTTTTTAGCTCAGCTGAGTTTTTAGTTACAGGCACTTGGACTACTTTTCTTATTATTGGAACCTCACTGTCGGGATGCCCGAATTCTAATGCATCATTAGTATCCTTTGAAGATACCTCTCTCCGAACCATGCGCTGCTGAGCGACTGTCGGCTTTCCCCTTTGTTCTAGTTTAAAAGCTGCTCTATCTCCTTTTTAAAGGTTAGTGCCAGCAGTCTGGTTCCACCCTGGTTAAGGTGGAGCCCATCCCTTCGGAAGAGACTCCCCCTTCCCCAAAAGGTTCCCCAGTTCCTAACAAACGTGAATCCATCTTCCTTGCAGCATCGTCTTATCCACGCATTGAGACTCCGGAGCTCTGCTTGCCTCTGGGGACCTGCGTGTGGAACAGGGAACATTTCAGAGAATGCTACCCTGGAAGTTCTGGATTTCAGCTTCCTACCTCAGAGCCTAAATTTGGCTTCCAGAACCTCCCTCCCACATTTTCCTATGTTGTCCGATATCAATTCTTTTCTCCTGATCTGAATTTCTTGAGCAAAAAAAGTTTGCAATAATTTAGCAGTTTAACATGGGACGTTCAGAATCATTTCTTATGCTCTTATGTTTAAGCGACCTTAAAGCATGCTTTTGCCTTTTCCTCTATGGTTTTTGTTTTTACTCCCTATTTAACTTTTATAGTTCCACCCCCTTCTTGATGGTGGTCTAAGGATATGTGTATTTTTCTTTTTTTTTTACCTTATCAGGCATATTGTATGCTTTTTTTCCTTCCTTTTTTCACAAGTAATGCTTGTATATTCATTGAAATGTATAAATTAAAAAAAAAACAACTTCCCATGCTGATGACCCCTCCTTACATTTTCCCCATTTGAAAGCTGGTACACCTGAAGTCCACAATTTTGACTATTGTATGACCCCCCCCCCCCCCCTCACTGCTTTGGTTTTTATATCCGGTGATCACTGGAATTTAGGTGGTCATTCTTCTGCACATTAAAAATGCTTTATCTGTTCCTAAGTCTCTCATCCCCTCCATCATGGTTCTATTATCATTGGCCAAAGGAATCGAGGCACATTTTGCTTCCAACGCAGTCTGCAGATGGGATGGTCCAATTAATATCCGGAAGAGTAACACTACCTCTTTACTGCTGTATAGACTACTATATTATGGTGAAGCTTTTTTTTAAGGGAATTATTTAGTGCTTGGCTGTATCATACATCACCCACAGCTGGTTCTCAAGTTGTGGCTAAAATACTACATGTTCCTTTTTCTACAATTGGCTAGTGATGGCTGAGAATATGCATGTGTCACCTCTTGTCACAGTTTTCCTCCACTTAAAAGAATGCAACACCATTGCTAACTGCTTATTTTCATCGTGCGCTGACCCCATGAAGAGAATACGAGTCTCCAAAGCTGCTCACAAACCATTTGGGTGGTTCAGTAAAAAGCTTTTGGCTGAGTTATTTCTTCATATTTTCACTGTAATTCTGACATCTGCAGATTGAGAGACCACTCCTGTAACTCATTGTCTCATAAAAGAGTTTTATCAGCAAAACCAAAGCAGAAAAGAAAACAATCACAAACATTACAAAGTTGAAGGAACACTTAAAGTAGCAATCCAAAGAACGTTTTTCTTTTTTTGCCATGTTACTGCTGTGAACTTTTGGGAATCTTCAGCAACTTGCGTACAGGTGAATTTTCCATTTGCTTGAAAGACCTCCGTTCTGCAGAGAGAGAGAGAGAGAGAAAACAAGCACCAGATCAAATTAAGTCTTCACAAAATCTGTGCAGAGGGCAATTGAGACCTTTAGGAAAGCCCAGAATTGGAAAATTAAATCCTCTTTTTTTTTGTTAAAGTTTGCATTGGTAATAGAGGAATTTACTCTTACCTAATAATTTCCTTTCCTTGACTCCAGGCAGACCAGTCCAGATGAGTGGGTTATGCCAACCCACCCGCAGATGGTTTGCCTACCATCTGGCCGAGACAGAATACCGGCACGCTGAGGTCAGCCTGGATGCTTATAAGGGGGGGATTTAAAAATTTGGTGCCCAGAGGCAGGACGGGAGGACAGGCTGATGGACTCGAGTGCTACAGTGGTGCCTTTTTGAAGAGAAACCAGCACATGGCTCCTTCAAAATGTGGTGCCCTAGGCAGTTGCCTTTGCTTAAATCCAGGCCTGGGTTACATTAGCGAATCTGTTCATCTCCGTCTCAATCTGCTGGTTGGTGAGCATAACCCACTTGTCTGAACTGGTTTTCAAGGACAAAAAGGAATACACCTTTTTAATGAGGAAATCATTGCATGCCAGTATTTGACTCTTAAAATAAAAATGATAGCACAGCAATCTGTAGGGTTCCCTGGATCCTTCTTTGCCACATTTTTAGTACATTGGGGATAAGTCCAAAAGCAAAGAAGATGAAAGCAGCATTGTCTGAATTATCCGGAAGTTTCAGTAATTTTGTTATGGGTTTGACAGTTGCATGGTCTTACTTGTAGGTAAGATAAGACATGGGGGTAACGTGCACACAGTGGCAGTTCCTGTCCTTGGGGGGTAACCTGCTGCCATGGGAAGCTTGCCTGGGCGGACTGGTCTTTTTCTGCCGACAATACGCTGTATGTTACTAAACACACATTCATCATCAGTCCCTTTAATGGGGTGCATTTGAAGTGATTTCTACACGGAGAGAGCTGTCCAGAAAATGGATTGGGTCACATCTTTGGAGGGGTACCACCCACTTTCCCCCCAGCTTCCAGCCCTGGCAATGGAGTTAGTATTCCAGTAACTGGTGGAACTGACTGACAAGTTACCAGGACAGGAGGCTCTGGCCCCTTCCCCACACTGCCATAACCACGTAAACATACAGTGGTAAAGAAAACATTACATTCATATTCAAAGTTATACATTTCATTACATACACAACGATAAATTCATTTCAACATGCAAAAATCAGATTTCCCATAAAAAATGATTTTTCTACATTAAATTATTACATATAAATTCATTTTAATGTGTGATTTATTGTATGCTTTTTTAGATGAATTTAAACTCTTTACCACTGTATGTGTGTTGATTATTTGTGTGGGGTAAGGTATTTAATCACCATTATATATGTATATACATAAAAATTAAAAAAAGACATATATACCCCTCCATTGCCTCACTTACAATTGTAATCTGCTTTGAAGTACTGAAAGGTGGAATATAAAATAAATAAAACACACAATATACAAAATTGCTGCTGTTTTTTTTTTTAAACTCCGCTGTCTCAATGGCTTCTCTAGCACTAAATACAAATGACTTTGGTGGGTTATCCACAGCTTCAACACATTTTTCAGCCTTATTTTGGCTCTTTTGTCAGAGAGGGCTCACATCTAGTGGATCTCCTCTCTTAGAACATAACTTAAGAACATAATAATTGCCATACTGGGTCAGACCATGTGTCCATCAAGCCCAGTATCCTGTCTCCAACAGTGGCCAATCCAAGTCACAAGTACCTGGCAGGATCCCAAACACTAACCAGATCTCAAGCTACTATTGCTTATTGATTAAGAGCAGTTTATGGATTTTTACTCTAGGAACTTATCCAAACCTTTTTTTTTAAACCCAGTTACACTAACTGCTGTAACCACATCCTCTGGCAATGAATTCCAGAGCTTAACTATGCGCTGAGCGAAAAAGAATTTTCTTTGATTTGTTTTAAATGAGCTATTTGCTAACTTCATGGAGTGCCCCGTAGTCCCTCTATTATCTGAGAGAATACATAACTGACTTACATTAACTTGTTCAAGACCTTTCATGATTTTGAGGACCTCTAGCATATCCCCCCTCAGCCATCTCTTCTCCAAGCTTAACAGCCCTAACTTCTTTAGCCTTTCCTCATAGGGCAGCCGTTCCATGCCCCTTATCTTGATCTGCTGCTCTGTACTTCACTCCTTCCACTCTGACAATTGTTTTAGCATGACTGACATTTTTTGATACTACTTTGATTTTGTATAACAAAGTTCGTTGTAACAAACATTTTTTTATATTGATTAACATAATAGTGGTGTTACCCCCCCTAATTATAGGGTTTATTGGTGTGTGTGTGTGTGTGTGTGTGTGTGTGTGTGTATTGCAGCACAACTGCGTGTGTGCATGCTGCAGTGCATGCACGGACCTTCAAATAGCGTGGTAGGGTGGGCCGAAGAAGGATAAAGAAACGCTGAGCGGGAGAGACCACAGAGACTGCAGGACAGGAGGCATTTGCAGGCTTCAGTGGTTTTCAACAGGCATAGAGTCAGTAACATAACATAATATATGCCATACCGGGTCAGACCAAGGGTCCATCAAGCCCAGCATCCTGTTTCCAACAGTGGCCAATCCAAGTCACAAGTACCTGGCAGGATCCCAAACACTAAACAGATCTCAAGCTACGATTGCTTATTGATTATAACATCACATATGGGGCTGGTAGAAACAGCAGGCTCCAGCAGCAGATGAGATGCAGGCAAGCAAACCATTCAGATCCTACCAGGGCTTTCCAATGCTCCCAGTCAGTGATGGTATGGGTGGGGACAGCAGGCAGAGAAGGAGCAGGCCAACAAATACTGTGAAACGTGAGCCACCAGCAAACAGCTGCTCGCCTGATCGAGGGAGTGGAGGGAGGAGAGATGAGACCAGTGCGGAGAGGGTGACAAAGTGGAAAGTGCAAAGAGAAAAGTATCCTCATTCCTGTACTCTCCCCCACACACCTATCACAGACAACCCACAAACACATCTCTGCCCCCACTCTATACTATTCACCCCCCTTTTTATCACTTCCTCGGAGATCCCCTGTATTTATCCCATGCTTTCTTGAATTCAGATACTGTTTTTATCTCCACGGGGAGGCCGTTCCACGCATCCACCACCCCCTCTGTAAAGAAATATTTCCTAAGATTACTCCTGAGTCTGCCCCCTTTCACCCTCATCCCATGACCCCTCACTATAGAACATCCTTTCCAGTGAAAAAGCCTCCCCTCCAGTGCATGAAAACCTTAGAGATATCTGAATCTCTCTATCATCTCTCCTATCTCCCCTCTCCTCCAGGGTGTACAGGTTCAGATCTTTAAGTCTATCCCCGTGTGCTTTAGAAGGAAGCCCACTGACCATGTTAGTAGCCCCCTCTGCACCGACCCCATCCTGTTCCTATCCTTCTGAAGGTGCAGTCTCCAGCATTGTACACAGTGAGGTCTCACCAGGGACCTGTACAGGGGCAGTGTCACCTCCCTTTTTCTGCTGACCAGTCCTCTCCCTATGCAGCCAGGCATCTTTCTGGCTTTTACTGTTGCTTTATCCACATCAGATATGATCACCCCCCAGATCCCGCTCTTCCTTTGTGCTTAGAAGAATTTCACCTCCAATACTGCGACTTTCCCTTGGGGTTTTGCATCCTAAATGCATTGCTCTGCATTGTTTAGCATTAAATCTGAGCTGCCAGACCATAGACCATTCCTCGAGCTTCGCTAGATCCCTCCTCATGTTTTCCACGCCTTCCTGGCTGCCCACCCTGTTACAGATTTTGGTATCATCAGCAAAAATATAAACCTTTCCCGACAACCCGTCCATTACGCCGCTGACAAAAATGTTGCAAAGAACCGGTCCAAGGACCGATCCCCGAGGCACCACTGGTAACAACCCCCTCCTCAGAGAAAACGCCATTTACCACTGCCCTTTGCCACCTCCCACGCTGCCAGTTTCTAACCCAGTCGGTCACTCTAGGATCCATACCAAGGGCGCACAAGTTATTTATAAGTCTTGTGTGTGAAAAGTGTCAAAGACCTTGCTGAAACCCAAGTACACTGCATCTTGATCCAACTCTCTGGTCACCCAATCAAAGAAATTAATCAGATTTCACCTCTGCTAACTCCCTGCTGCCTCGGATCTTGCAATCCATTGGATTCCAAACATCGCGCTCCCCCTCTGATTTAGCAGCGATTCCATTAGTTTGCTCACCCCAGAGGTCAGACTGACCGGCCTGTACTTCCCAGCCTCCTCCTTACTTCCACGTTTATGAACAGGAAGCACATCCGCCCTTTTCCAGTCCTCCAGACTGTAAGGAGGCATTGAACAGGTCAGCACGGAGCTGCCAGGACATCTCTAAGTTCCCTTAGTACCCTCGGGTGTTTCCCATCCGGCCCCATCACCTTATCTACTTTAAGTTTAGTTAGCTCCTCACGGACACACTGATCTGAAAATCGATTGAGGTTTACCTCACTTCCAATCTGATTTGTGTTTGCTTTATCTGATCCTGCTCCAGGCCCTTCCACAGTGAACACTGAACAGAAATATTTGTTATGCAATTTTGCTTTTTCCTCATCGTCTTCTACATATTCCTCCCTTTCTCCTTTGAGTCTCAGAATACCACTTTTGCACTTCCTTCTATCACTAACGTATGTAAAAAAAAATAAATAAAAAGTCGTCCTTCTGTGTTATTGTATTTGCTATTTTTTCTTCTATTTTAATTTTTGCATTCCTGAGAATAAGTGCTATTTTATATTTTTTTTACATGCACGTTTGAAAGTTCACCTTAAATTGTTTAAAGCTCTGAAGATTCTTGTATTCTACCTGACAGGTAACAGAAAGCAAATATAGATTTTTTTTTTTTTAATTGATGGGCTTGTGTGTGGCTCTAAAACCTTTAGCGGAATGAGGGAACTGTTTATGAGCTGTGATTTGTCATTTTTTGTTCCGTATGTTTTGATTATATTATAGATGTGACCTGATATAAGCTGCTCGCAGCTTTTGTGACTGGGCGGCATAGAAATATTGTAAATAAAATAAGGAAGCACTTGCATCAAGTTCACTGCTGTTCATTGGTCTCATCCTATGCACCCCTGAGATCCAGCAATACCACGGGAGGAGACAAGCACTTCTAGTCCATCTGGGGTCCCTCGCATCTCATTAGCACCAGAAGCCAAGTCTAGAGGAGTTGGGGAATCTTTGCAGACGTCAGAAAGTCACCAAAGTCAGCAAAATCGGGAAAAAGAGGACCATTCCTGGCAGTAGTTAGGTTTGATAGATTATACCATATTACACAAACCATCAGCTAGTGCTACACAGCTTAAACTAAGGTCTCTTACCGAGCTTCAGTGTTATATTCCTCAGGCACTGAGAAACCTCATCCATAAACGAGTGCAATAAGTTGACTGACTCCTGCAGTTCATCCATCTACAAAATAAAAATAATTAAATACAAGTCAAACACTATTTTGCAATGCATTCACCTTTATTGCCTCTCTCCCAAATTCTGCCTGGGAAACTGCTCTTTCACGGCTTCTCCTGCCCAAAATTTTGCCCAGGGATTGCTGTCACTGCCTTCCCTCATATTTCTGTAAGGGGACACTATTGTCGCTCTACAGATTTTTGCTGTGGAATAATTTCTCCAACAATTCTGCACGGATTTGCTCTGTTGCCTTACTTCATAATAGTAACATAGTAATGACGGCAGAAAAAATCCAAAATGGTCCATCTAATCTGCCCAGCAAGCTTCCCAAGGTAGTAACTGCCGCTCCGTGCAGGTTACCCCCATGTTTCTCTTAAGGGTAGTAACTGCCGCTCCGTGCAGGTTACCCCATGTTTCTCTTAAGGGTAGTAACTGCCGCTCCATGCAGGTTACCCCCATGTTTCTCTTAAGAGTAGTAACTGCCGCTCCGTGCAGGTTACCCCATGTTTCTCTTAAGGGTAGTAACTGCTGCTCTGTGTAAGTTACCCCATGTTTCTCTTAAGGGTAGCAACTGCCGCTCTGTGCAGGTTACCCCCATGTTTCTCTTAAGGGTAGTAACTGCTGCTCTGTGTAAGTTACCCCATGTTTCTCTTAAGGGTAGCAACTGCCACTCTGTGCAGGTTACCCCCATGTTTCTCTTAATGGTAGAAACTGCCGCTCTGTGCAGGTTACCCCCATGTTTCTCTTAATGGTAGAAACTGCCGCTCTGTGCAGGTTACCCCCATGTTTCCCGTAAGGGTAGTAACTGCCGCTCCATGCAGGTTACCCCCATGTTTCCCATAAGGGTAGTAACTGCCGCTCCGTGCAGGTTGCCCCCCTGTTTCTCTTAAGAGTAGTAACTGCTGCTCCGTGTGGGTTACCCTCATGTTTCTCTTAAGGGTAGTAACTGCCGCTCCGTGCAGGTTACCCCCATGTTTCTCTTAAGGGTAGTAACTGCTGCTCCGTGTGGGTTACCCTCATGTTTCTCTTAAGGGAAGTAACTGCTGCTCCGTGCAAATGACCCCCAAGCTTTTTTATTTATTCCCTTTCTCTCGCCTTTAGGGATCCACAGTATTTATCCCAGGCCCCTTTGAAATCCTTCACAGTTTTAGTCTTCACCACTTCCTCCGGAAGGGCATTCCAGGCACCCACCACCCTCTCAGTGAAGAAATATTTCCTGACATTGGTTCTGAGTCTTCCTCCCTGGAGTTGCAGGGGGATGAAGGCTGATGCCTTTCTGCTTTGCACAGTGAAACTGTCCATGACATCTACTTCCATTCAACACCTAAATAGAACCCTTGCATAGATGACTGGAATAAGCTGATCATCTCATAGGAGGGTGGTGGAGGCCTGGAAAGCCCGTCCAGAGGAGGCGGTAAAGACAAAAACAGTGAAAGGTTTCAAAGAGGCATGGGATAAACACTGTGAATCCCTAACGGCTAGAGGCTGGGAATGAATGAAAAGAGTGCATGGGGGTAACTTGCTGGTGCAGCGGTTACTCCCCTTAACCAATAAGCCTTCATATTGTTGATACAACTCCATCATCGCTCTCTGCTTCAATGGCAGGGCAAAAAGAGGAAAAGGGGAATTAGAGTCATCCTAACTGGAGTTTCATTTTGTGACCCCTAGTTGTACTGATTTCTTTCCAGCATCCTGTTTCCAACAATTGCCAAGCCAAGTCACAAGTACCTGGCAGGATCCCAAGGGGTAGAGAGATTCCAAGCTGCTTATCACTCCAGGAACGTATCCAAGCCTTTTTTTTTTAAACCCAGCTACACTAACAGCTTTCACCACATTCTCTGGCAACAAATTCCAGAGCTTAATTATGTGTTGAGTAAAATAATATTCTCTTAATTTTAAATGTATTACCCAGTAACTTCATTGTGTGCCCCCTGGTCTTTGTACTTTTCGAAAGAGATGAGACAGCTGATCCTTTCTGACGGGTCGATCCAGTAAGGGCAGGTAGGAAGAGCTGCGTTAGTGCCGGGCGCACCCGCGGTTGCCGCACGCACAGTCCGGCTCACCTACCGCTCGATCCTGTGCTCTAATCTCATGCAAATGTAAGCAGCGTCCAAGAAGCGTTAGGCACCCATTTTACTGTATAGGCGCTTAATACAGCGCCTATACAGTATCCTGGGTGCGCTGGTGCCTGTCATTTCAAATGACAGGCACCAGGAAGTGGATCCCAACTTTAACCCATGAAAACCTAAAATCCCCTGCTCCCAAAGCGGCTCGACGTGTGCCAACTTACCTTTTGTTGTTTTTCAGCCCTTTCAGCCTTCTCTGCCGTCCTCTCTGCCGTCCTCCGGAGGGGGTGCAGTCGACGGCGAAAGCGGCTTGCAGCGGTGTCCCCCCCTGGTCCCGGTTCTCCTGGCTCTCGATGACAGCGGGCTGCCTCCAGCGCTCACGTCACCAGCGGCCAAGAAATTAAAAGAAGAGCGCGGGTGCAGCCAAGGGGGAAAAAAAAAAAAAGACGTCACGCCCGCCCCTGTGCTTTCATTGGCTATTTGGGCGCTCATGCCAATGAGGGGGGGGGGGAGCTGTCAGCCAGAAGTCGAGCTGGAGTACCTGCGGGAACATCGTCGAGAACCGGGACCTGCGGGGGGGGGGGGGAGGGACCGCTGCAAGCCACTTTCGCCGTCACTGTACTTTCATTGGCTTGAGCTCCCGTCAATTTGGACGCTCAAGCCCATGAAAGTTCGCTTCGCTTCCAAGGCCGTAACTCAGCAGTCTTTTTTTGGGGGGGTACATCGTCGAAGAGCCAGGAGAACCGGGACCTGCGCGGGGCGCGCCGCTGCAAGCCGCTTTCGCCGCTGGCTGCCCCCTCCGGAGCACGGCAGAGAAGGTTGAAGGGGCTGAAAGCAACACAAAGTAAGTTGATAACATGTCGAGTTGCTTCGGGAGGAGGGGATTTTATGTTTTTAGGTTTCTTTTTGGGGGAAAGTTTGCTGTCTACCCTTACCCCTGCCTCTAACGCAGGGGTAAGGGTAGGCGGTAAATGAGCAAGTTAAGCGCGGGGCAAAACAGCAGGGTAAAATAGCGATAGTCGGGGCGCGCGTTACTGTATGGGAGGGAATAGCTAATTCGATGGTTTACATCTGATATACATGCCGCGTGCGGAAGGGGTTACCCGGGGATTTAAAGAGGCGGTGAGGATGGGTTAAAGGGGATTGTGTATCGCAGGAAGGGCTAACGCGGCCGGAAAGTGAGTAGAAAGCGGGTTAGGAGCGGGGTAACCGCGGCCCCACTGTACTGTATCGAGCCGTGAGTAAGGAGAATAGAAGGATGAGTGGCGAGGGAAGGCCTGAAGCCTCTGACCTTACCAGACTTGTTCCCTTGGGGCCTGGATCCTGCTCCAGCGAGGGAGGAAGTTAAGCTTTCACCTCCAGAGCTGGTTCCCATCAGTGGACTGACTCATCTCCAAGTCACGCTCAACTAAGGGAGGGAGATCGAGGTTTTCACCTTGGCAGCTGGCCATGATTTTCCCTCAGGCTTTTGCCTTAAGTTGCTGTCCAGAAAAGGTTTTCCTCTTCAGTCACTCTAACCTGTCTCCTTCCACAGCATGGGATGTTTGCCTACCATAGGTTGGAGACAGAATACTGGTCGGTTGAGGTAAGCATCTTCTGCTTGCTGGACATAACTCATACTTTTGCACTGGTCTGACTAGATGAAGAAGAAATTGTGATTTCAGTGAGCAATTACTTGCATATGTGCTTTTGGCACCCTGGGGTACCTTCCCTCTGAATGGCTTATGTTTAGCAGTCTGTTAGGATCAGCAGAGGTTGGCTGAGTGTGACGGGGTCTATATTCCAGCCCTGGGAGGTAGGCCAAAGCCCTAAGAACCAAAAATCCCAGGGGGAGGGGGAAGAAAAACCCTGAGACACAAAGTCAAGGACGCACACTGGTTCCTTCCCCCTGTAATCATAGAGAAAGAAAAGACCCAGGTGTGGGAAATAGAGGGTGGAGACTATTTTAAGCCAATCCCTGGCTACAGGGGGAGGAGTCTACATGATATAAAAAGGAGTTCCTAGCAAAGTAGTCTCCTGCTGGGGGACTGAGGAGGAAAGAGTGGGACTTTGCTGCTGCTTGTGCTAGGAGATGCTGACTCTGGATGTTGCCTCTACACTGTGAAGAAGGACAGTAACTGTGATGTCAAGGTAGGTGAGCTTGTGGCTACCAAAGCTTCTGTTAGTTTGGATTTACCTGCCTTGAGGACATGTTACTAAGAAAACTGCCAAGTGGGTGGTTGTATTGCTGGGGAAAAGTTTAATATCTCAGAGGTATGGGGGGAGGTGGTAGTTAGGTGCAGTGGGCCAGACCTTGACTTGGGAGAACTTATTGAGATTAGTTTGTTTTGTGCTGGATTTCACAGAGGACTGAAAGACAAAGCTAGAGGCTTAAGGTTCACTTTTGAAGCCAGCCTCTCCTGTGAGGGTGGGTGGGTGGACTGGCTCAGCAGGGAGGGGCATCTGCCTTCCAGCCAGACCTGGGGATGGTTCAAACCCTGCCTGGAGACTTGTGGGAAAAACTGTAAACTATTTCTATTTGAGTTTTCAAGTGGCCAGGAAAGTCCCTCTCCAAGACTGGACCGTGGAGAGGCTTGAGTTTGGAGGTGATTGGCCAGAGGCAGCATCACACTGAGTTAGTGCTGGTTTTGTCATATTATGTAGATGAACTGGCAGTTTCAGGAATGAAGACAAACCCCAAACCAGAAACAAACTACTTCAAGCTTTTTCCTTATCCCTTTATCTCCTCTCCCCTCTTCCTGTTTTCATAGGTACTCTTCTTCCACTACCCCAAAGAGCAGATTTTTTGTGTTTTATATACTGTCATTCCATGTGAGAATTGCTAGCTTGCAACAGTGTACAGAAGGTGTTACAGAGGTAGGGCAAAAATCTAGAACTAGAGGCTTACTATAGAGACACGTGCAGACTGGGTGGGCCTGGAACTAGAGGCTTACTATAGAGGCAGGTGCAGACCGGGCGGGCCTGGAACTAGAGGCTTACTATAGAGGCAGGTGCAGACCGGGCGGGCCTGGAACTAGAGGCTTACTATAGAGGCAGGTGCAGACTGGGCGGGCCTGGAACTAGAGGCTTACTATAGAGACAGGTGCAGACCGGGCGGGCCTGGAACTAGAGGCTTACTATAGAGGCAGGTGCAGACCGGGCAGGCCTGGAACGAGAGCCTTACTATAGAGGCAGGTGCAGACCGGGCGGGCCTGGAACTAGAGACTTACTATAGAGGCAGGTGCAGACCGGGCGGGCCTGGAACTAGAGGCTTACTATAGAGACACGTGCAGACCGGGTGGGCCTGGAACTAGAGGCTTACTATAGAGACACGTGCAGACCGGGCGGGCCTATCCTGAATGTTGATATTTTCAACAGTCTTTGCAACTTACCACAAGCTCCATGCAGTCAAACATGACTCTGTTCAGTTAATATGCCTTTGTAGTCAGGCTTGCTATAGATAACTTTATCCTGGGATGTCCCAAGGCTTGTTGTGCATTCCATTTGTATGTCATTAAGTCTGACTTCCTCCAATTGCCTTAAAAACAAACAAATTAGCTAGTGAGTATCTCTGGAACAGTATTTCCAAATAGGCTTGTTTGTCACATATAGTGACAGGCATGAACCTCATTTATAGGCCAGGGTATGCTGGGAATAATCTCAGTCTCTCTCAACTTGACTGCTAATGCCCTTCTTAGTACTTGCATTGTGCCAGAGAGCCTCCTTCTGGACTTCATAGGGTGTAATTTTTATAGGTAACAGATCAAGGTGTGCTTAAATTCTTCTTAATCAGGCCAGTGGCACCCAATCTATTTGGGACTATTTCTGTTTTTCTGACTCAGTTCCTTGACCTCAGATAGCATCTCTTCATATGGTCCCCAATAAAGGCATTTGAAAACTGCTGCTGAGGCTGCATTTATACTATTAAAAACAGCTGCATGAAGTCCTCTCTGCAACTGCTGTACTCTTACATTAAAAAAGAGCAGTTGTGGGGGTTATTTCATTTTTTGTTCCTACAGTTTACATTATAACCAGCCAGCTCCCTGCTGTAAAGTAACTGCAGCATTACTCTACATTAGAAAATGTAACTTTATTATGAGTTAGGGCAGGCAACAGTGCTCACGCTGGCCTCAATACAGATCACTGTCAGTCACTCTTTACATTTTTATATTTTACATAGTAACATATCAAAATGACAGCAGAGACCGCCCAGCAAGGGTTAAAGCCCATAGCAAGTACTGACCGGATCACCCAAAGCTCCAGGGAGTTGATTTGACAACAGCTATCCTGGGTGCTGAGCCCATCTACATGAACTTCCCAGCCCAGGGTGGACACATCCAGGGATAGGAGGACTTTGAAAAGAGATTCCCCCATTCCAGATCTGAAAGAACCTGCCACCAGGCAGTCTCAGAGGGGCACAGTGCAATGCTGGAGGTTCTGCATGGCCTGGTGCCACTGAGACCTCGGGGTCCATTGAGCTCTGTGCATGTGTAAATCCTGCCAAGGGAGTGACATGGACAGTTGAGGCCATATTACCCAACAGCCTCAACATGTGCCAGGCTGACACCTGCTAGCTCTGCTGAATCTGTCACAATGGTCATCAAACTGATGACCCTTTGACAAGGCAGAAAGGCCTTAATCTGAGTCGTGTCTAGCAGGGCTCCCATGAAGTCCAAATGAAGTGAAGGGCTGAATATGAACCCTAGTGACTCCAACACCCAGAAGGTCAGATGCAAGGACCCTACGGGTCCTGCCCGAGATGTGCCCTTGACTAGCTAATCATTCAGATAAGGGAAACCATGCACTGTGTGCCAACACCAAAGCCAGGAATTCTGTGAAGACCCACAGGGCTGATGCTATCCCAAACGGCCACACCCAATACTGGAAGTGCTGTTTTCCCACTATGAATCTGAGATCGATCTTCCCCAGACACCGGAAAGGAGTGTATGCATCCTTCAGTTCGAGGGTGGGGGAACCATCTTGAACCCTTCTTTTTTTGATAAACCATTCAAGGCCCTTAGATCTAGAATTGGACGGAGTCCTCCTTGTCCTCTTTGGAATCGGGAAGTACCTGGAGTAAAATCCCCACCCTCTTTGCCTTGTTGGAATAGGCTCGACCGTTCTGGCCGTTAAGAGGGAGGAGAGCTCCATTAGACGCAACCCCTGATGCAAGACGGGCTCGCAGGGCACCCAATAGGTTCAACTGGTACCCTTAGTGGATGATGGAAAGAATCCACTGGTCTGAGATTATACTGGCCCAAAAAAACACAAAGGAAGACTGTCTATCAAAGCCATGAGGGTAATAAGAGATCCAGAAGTCCTTGCAAAACATTTATTGAAAATCTAAATTACACAGTTGCTGCCCTGACTCAAGGGGTGAGGACCACATGCTGCCACTCCCTCACCCTCCCAAACCCCCGCAAAACTCAGTCACCTGGTGGTCCAGCAGGGGGCCTGGGAGCAATCTGCCGCTCCTGGGCCGTTGGCTGCCAGTGCCGTGGCCTTCAGCCCTTACCATGTGACAGGGGCTACCAGTGCCATTGGTTGGCCCCTGTCCCATGGTAGGGGATAAAGGCCACAGTGCTACTTTGGGTAGTGGCAGCTGAGGCCCCAGGAGCGGCAGATCACTCCCAGGCCCTCCATTGGACTAGGGGTGTGTGTGTGGGGGGGGTTCAGAATTTTGAAGGGGCACTTTTTGCCCTTTCAAAATTCTGCCGCCTGAAGCAGCGGCAACGCCCCCTAACTGTCAGCACCATAGGCACAGGCCTAGTGCTTCCACAGACCCTGTGTAGAGGAATCCGAATCCATAAAAGCAGGAGGCCCCACTGTCTAAGATGGAACACAGACTACCTCAGGCAGAAAAAGCGGCACCAAACAGATACCCCCCGAATGAGACATCTGTAGGAAGAGATCTCAACACAACAGCACCTGGAGCTCCCAATTTCTCCTGGCTGAACAAATAGCAACCAAGAGAACCACTTTAAGAGTCAAGTCTTTAACCGTAGCTCTCTAGTGGTTCAAACAGAGCCTCTCACAATCCTCTAAGGAGTTTGCCATAGGTTTTCAGTATCGGGGCTCCATCTTGTGTCACCTGTGTGTGAGGACTACCATCCTGCTTGTCCTCAGAATAGGGCCATAGTAGAGGTGACAGGGTGGGGGTTGTTCTTTGCTGGGGGTGTGAGACACTAGGGGGTGGGGCAATGTGTGACGTTGCTGTACACGGTAGAGAGGGTCAGTTTTCCAGCTTTGAACAGTCTGGGCTTCTTGGGGGGCGGGGGAGTTGTCAACTATTCTGTATTTGTGAAGGTCTGTTCTGCAAGTATGACTGAGCTGAGGTGTCCAGCTAGCATGTTCATGGTGTATTGGTGTTCTAGGGCCAGATGTAATATTTGCAGTGCTGCTGTGTTTGGCATTCTGAGTTAGTGCTGCTGTGGTATAGCATTTTCCTTGTGCAGTGGTTTTTTGTTAGTATTTTGTATTTCACTATGTACCTAGCAGTGGAGAGTGTGTTAAGACAACACCAGAATTTCTGTACAAAGTGCTGAATGGGAAAACATCCTGCTCTGCCCCTTGTGCTGGGGAGAATTCTGTGGATACAGAGTATACACTTAAAGAATTGGAGGTACAGGATTTCCATTGGGCTTGTCTTGCACAAGAATTAAACCAGGGTATATTGGGTAGTATGAGCTCAAACTCACGTTTACTACTGGTTTTCTTTATTTGCATTGTGCCAAATGGCTTCTTTCTGAAGCCTGAATGGTATAATATGCAGGTACCATCTTGAAGTGAGCAGGGATGCTCTCTTTAATCAGGCGAGTGGTGCTCAAAATTTAGAACAGTTTCTGCATCTTGAGGCCATATTTTCTTGGTCTCCGATTATCTTAGTACTTTATGATCATCTTTCTCTCCTTATAGTACAAAACAGTTGCTTAGTACTGATCCTTCTACTAGTAGTGCCAATTTTGTCTGGTTTTCTAGCATGAATAATCGTGATCTATGCAAAGAATAACTGTAAATATAAAGTGGGAGTAGAGGGGACTCTGGTGGCTTCCCCTAGTCTAACTGAAGGAGGAAGTACAAGACTTTCACTGCAGGAGCTGCTTGTCCAAACTTTTTTATCTTTACCAGGCCTCAGCTCACAGCATAGGATGTCTGCCTGCCTTCTGCTGAGCTCAGCATGGGAGTCTAGACCTGGGGATGTCAGCAAGCCTGTTAGTCTGGTTCCATCTGCACTGGTCTGACTGGATGAAAAGGAAGCAGTGTTTAACTGTTATGTTTTCAGGATACCTAAGAGATGTTTGCATGCACATTGTGAATATCCTGGAAACTGCACTGGCCTGGTAATCTTCATGGTTAAGAACCTCTACCCTAAAGGATTCTTTACAGACAGCAAAGGGCTGTGCTATGTTTTTGAACAAAAACTTACCTTGTGGTTGCCTGGGGTCAGAGCCACCTAGGAAACATCTCATTGGTGCAACTGGAGATTGGTCTCAAAACATAAGGACTACTCAGGGATCTAACTCTGCTGGCACAACAGCATTCTGGACCCTGGGTTCCTGAAGACTTGGTATACTCCATTATTCCCTGGGTAGATCTCCAAGCAGAGACCCAGCCTGGGCTAACAAAGCAAAATGTGTACCTTGGTTTAACTAGTCACTCGTGGCTCAACATGCCCCTGACAGGTTATAGTTTTAGTTTATTTAATGCTACTATTATGTAAAGTATGGACACTGCCAGTTGCCACAGACTGACTGGTCTGCATCACCTTACTGTTTACAGCAATGTTTGTGTTTTCTTTTTAGGCAGCATCCCTGTGTATGCTTGCCTGAGGGGTGGAAGCACTGCTGGCATCGTCATCACGAGAATCAGAGCGCCTTATGATCAAGCCACGCCTTCCTACTCTTGGAGAGGTACATGGAGGAAGCTGGGGTAAGGCCAGCAGTGTTGCATATTCCTGGCTGGGAACCATTAGGTTTGAGAGGAAAGGAATGTGGGAGCAGTTTCTAGTGCTGTACAGAACGGACGTCCTCGGAGCAGTTCTTTTCTCTCACCTGGATAGCTCTTGCACTCTGTTCTGGTAGTTCAGTAATAGCCGATCCCACCTTCTGCATTCTTCAGAAAAACTGCAGGGAAAAAAGTTAGATTATATACAAGACAAAGATGCCAATTCCTCCAACAGTCATGCACACTATCCCGGTCACATTTCAAGGCATATTATATCAGCAGGCTGAGAACCAAATCCCACCTATGCTCCTTGGGCACATCACTTCACACTCCATTGCCTCAGTAGTTGAATGTAACTCACATTGAACTACCAATAAAAATCCAAGAGCTAAAGAAATAAAACATTTCTTGCCAGGCAGTTGGTACAACATACAGTGCCACATGCATGCATCCCACGAGCCTTAGTTAAATGGCACATGCATGTGTACTCTGCTGGCATAGTTACAAGGTGCACACAACACGGCTGTGCCTTCTGCCAGTCAGACAAGGTACACATCACGCCTGATCCAGTCAGAAATGCAAAGTATAAGCACCAATTGCTCCACCACAGCCACATTTATTTCTGTCTTTATTTATGCAGGTGACTATATTGTAAGCCACTTGGATAACATGTTTTAATAAATGAAATATCAGGTCAAGATCTGACAGATATACCTTGCTATATAGTCATTCATTTGAGCCTTTGATGCTTCCATTTCTGGAGGTGTGTTAAAACTAAAACAAATAGGAAAGTTACTATTAAACTTTGAACCTCAAATTTTTCTATATATATCCAACAAAAAACTCATACTAATTCTATGTATACTATCACCATAAAGAATATGGGCCTTATACAAGACAGAACTTTATGTAGACGTGTGAACTTTTTTCTTGACTAAGGTGTAATCCTTCCAATGATCACTGTGTGTGCTGCAATAAAGAGTCTGGACCAAATTTAAGTTTCAGGTAGCCTGGTACATAAGGAAACAATCTGAGTGAAATTTGGGATTCTGG
Source organism: Rhinatrema bivittatum (assembly GCF_901001135.1). Lineage (NCBI taxonomy): Eukaryota > Metazoa > Chordata > Amphibia > Gymnophiona > Rhinatrematidae > Rhinatrema > Rhinatrema bivittatum. The sequence continues at coordinate 27,263,197 of NC_042633.1, read as the reverse complement.
GACACATCACTATCTCTTGAGCAGATATATCTTTCTACAAATGCATTTAGGCACATGCCTTTGAAAATCAGAAGTATACATGTAAATTCTTTCCCTGCTCAACTCTAACCCTACCTGGAATACCTACTCAGAGTACAGGGAAAAGTACACAGAAGCTAGTTTCATGCATACGTTGCCCCACATAACCCTTTGGATGATTTTCAAAAGCAGATTCACATGCAAAAGCTGAGGATTTTTTGCATGGAAATCCTTTGAATATTACCCCCAGTCTGGCTTTCCCAGCCCAACAAATTAAATTCTAATTGACTGACACCCTTTTGTGCTATCCTGATTCATAATGCAACCTATGGACTATAGCTCCTGTCCAACCTCAGCTGTAAAATTCCTGGGGATGGTGCTATAACAGATATCTTTACCTTGTTGGCATTTCTGTACATTTCTGCAAGGTCCCATCATGCCCTAGCTTCTCAATGAAATGCTGCAGTTCCTTGGAAACTGATGACACTGATAGAAGCAAAAAGGTTACTGTAAATATAAGACTAAAAGAAGCAACATTGCTTATCTGTACCCAGGCTTCTCCATAGATGGCAGTATCAATCAGCCATAACAAGTAGTAACATTCAACAGTGCCAACAGACCCAGCTCTCAGAAGTCTCTAGGCATGCCCAGTAGTTACCTGTACACCACCCACTTTGCATGCCAAAGTCACAAGGAACAGCACCTTCCAGGCGAGAGGTTTCATGAGTTTGGCTAGGACCACATTAAGGGTGGGGGCTGATAGGGATTGGCTTCAGCAGCTGGGCAGGCTGGACAAGCTGGAAGTGAGATCAGGCACAGGCTGGACATTGTGGGAAGAGACAGACTAGAAGCAAAGGTCTGGGTACTGGAACAGACAAGGAGCTGAGCACTGGATACCAGAACAGGCTTGAAGAGTACCTCAAGGAATCATTAGCTAGATGGGAAAACCTAGGAGAAGTAGAAGGTCAAAGGCAAAACTAAAAGGAGCTAGAAGGGCAACCAATTTTGTTAGGGATGTAAAAGGAGTGAGGAAAGACCCCACTATCTCTTTCCAAAGAAGTAACTGAAAAGGTTTGTGTTCATAAAGTGCAAGAGATTGCAGAGGAAGACCAGGCAACAATGTCTGGGAAAGGAGTCAGGAATGTGAAAATTCAAATAGAGGAAAAATAGCAAATACAGTATTACAGAAGGACAAGGTGTTTTGTTAAGATCTGTTAGTGATAGAAGTACAAAAGTGGTATTCTGAGACTCAAAGGTGAGAGGGAGGAATATGTGGAGGCTGAGGAGGAAAAAGTAAAATTGCATAACATATTTCTGTTCTGTGTTCACTGTGGAAGGGCCTGGAGCAGGACCAGATAAAACAAACACAAATAAGATTGAGGTTTACCTTGCTTCCAATCTTTCAGAACAGGGTGTTCCTGAGGAGCTAACATTGAGGGCTCAGACTTTTTGGCACCAGTTTATCCATTTTGTTGAGATGTGCATGATGGCCCTTGGGAGTCATCTGGGCACAAAATACAGACCTGGGGGGGGGTCTGTAATGGACATAGCCCAGGGGCACTGGGGACATCTGTGAAAACCAGACAATGCTGTGGGAAAAAATCTGGCACATGGTCTATGACCAGCAACCACAGACAACATAACTTACTGCAACACCCAGTAACTAACCCCAGGTAGAAAGACCTGGCGTGACCAAAAAAGGGAACAAAATAGTTTTCCACAAAAGCATGAGCTTCACAGAGACTGAAGGGGGACCCTGTATGGAAGCGTGGATAGTGGCATGCTCAGGGTGCCAGCCAAAGCTTCTAGAAACGTTGACAAAACCAATGTGATATCTCAGATCAAATGTTGGTATATAAAGTTTTCCATGCTGGGCTCCATCTGTCACCCTTGCACGAGGACGAGGCCTGTCCTAGGAGAGAATTTTCTCTGTGTGGAAGAGTGGCTGTTACCTGTCCTCAGGCTGAGGCTTTGGGGTCTTACCCAGGTCCGAATCACCCACAGACACATCATGGTCTGGGTCCAGGCAGGGGTAGGAGACAGTATGGGTGTCCACAATGGACACAGGGCAATCTGTCTATGAATGGCTTGGCTGAAGAAAGACAGGGGCTCACCTGGCAATGACTGTGCACAGGAACTCCTGCATACACTCAGACATCTGAGCTCTAAGAGCAGAGTTTGTGTTGGCACCATTACCACTGTCTTATGGCCAACTTAATCCTGCTTGTAAACAGAGGCAGCTCTCCTCGGAGTGGCCTTGTAACCTGGATGCAGTACATCGAGGGAGGGAATATGGCCACTAGTACTGTGGCGAGCCAATGAGCAGTGCTTAAGGTTGGGCTCTCCTGAGACCAGCCTAATCCTCAAGGCTAGCAAAGTTTCCAGAGTCATCGGTGTGTGATGTCTTTGGAGGAGGGATATTTGAAGGGTGAGCAGAGAAGACAAGGAAAAACCTCTTATTCCCTTGGAATGAAAAGTAATAGACCAGGCAGCATAATGGTGTAGAACTGATAGGACCAGGGCTGCAGCATTTGTAAAAGCAGTAACTTCCTATATAACAGACAAGTCTGCTGCAGGTGTAACAGCAGAGACAAAGCCATTACAAACGGGGATATAAATAGCAAAAAAAATGCAGATTACAGCAGACCTGCAGTCCCATATTTCTCATGCTTCCTCTAGCTTACCTTTCACTTGAAAAGCCTGGGTATCAAAGCCATCAACATGTCTTAAAGAGTCTTCAAGTTTCTGTACTGAACTGAAAATAAAAATATTTTTTTTCAGACCGCATGTCTTCTCCCCCCCCCCATCACTTACAGCCATCTTATGAAGAAAAGGTAAAATAGAAGTTGCTAAGACCAATTTTAGTCTGAGTGCCAGGAGTTCTTCACACTGTCAGGCAGATACAATACAGCGCACTCAGTCGAGTGGATGTGCGTTCACAACCCCTTATGCTATAAGGAGATACACACATCAACCCTCCCCCACAAAGCTAATCACATGTAAACACTCTAAAATTGTCTGCTCCTGATCAGCCCAAAAAGTGTACCGAAAAATGACTGCTTTTCTGTACTTGTAAAATTGAGCATCCATTTTCGTAACCCACTGACAGCCACCCCTCCTGGGCATACAATTTTGTTTTACTACGGCACCCGATTTAATTATTAAAATCTGGCGCCCTGGAGAGGTCGATCAGCACAAGTTAGGAGAGCAGGTGCTGAATCAGGAGCACCCGTTCTCCATGCACAGATATTGCATCGGCCTGTGTGCACACCTAGCCTCTCCCTAACTAGAAGACAATCCAACCTATGCCACTCAGTGCAAAAAGGCTAATAGCCCCCATTCCAGTGCTTAACTGTCTGTATCTTTCCATTCTTCTAACCCAGAAAGATGAGAGATTTCCAAGCAATTAACCCCAAATTATATAGTCCTATGTAAAACCATGGCATTCAAATTCTTCCTCCTTCACATAAAGGAAACACTATTTCCTTTATTACAAATAAATCATTTATTGCAACACAAAATCTGGGTGCGCACAAGGGGAGAAGAATAATGCAACTCCGCATGGCAATGCATTTCGGTTTCCCCAGTTCCCTACCTAAACTTCCTCCTTCACCCCCTAAACCCTACCTATCATTTTTTTGGTTTGTTCTAGAACTTACTTCAGCCTGGGGACCTGGAGTAAGTTGCATGCACCAGCCGGTTGCCAGCACGCAAGTCTTTGGGACAGCATTCAATGGCGCTGTCCCTGCCCCTTTGAAGAGGCCCGGCAGCTGTGTGTGTGTGTACCGGGGTTTATGTGCATAGGCCTCTGAAAATCTACCCATATATGAATATATCTCAAGCTACTACATATCCCCCCCTCAGCCGTCTCTTCTCCAAGCTGAACGGTCCTAACCTCTTTAGTCTTTCCTCATAGGGGAATTGTTCCATCATTTTGGTCGCCCTTCTCTACCTTTTTTTCTAATTCTGCTGTATCTTGAGATCTGGTGACCAGACCTGCACACACTACTCAAGATGAGGTGGCACCATGGAGTGATACAGAGGCATTGATATTCTCCATTCCCTTCCTAATATCCCTAGCTTTCTTGGCAGCTGCACACTGAGCAGATTTCAAACATGTTATCAATGACACCTCGATCCTTTTCCTGAGTGGTGACTCCTAATGTGGAACCTTGCATTTTGTAGCTATAATTTGGGTTACTCTTCCCTAAGTGCATCACTCTGCACTTGTCCACATTTCATTTGCATGCCCAGTTGCAAAACTAAGACTTGCAATTTCTCACAATCCTCTTGTGATTTAACCTCTTAGAATAACTGTCATTGCAGTGATCCCAGAACTGCTCTCCACTATTCACCTTTCTCCATCGTGAAAGTTTACTACTTAGCCCTACTCTGTTTTCTCTTAAGTTAGCCATCCACAATAGGACCCTGCCCCCTATCCCATGACTTTTTAATTTCTTAGGAAAAGGAAAGATCACCTATTACAAAATGAAGGGCATGTGTATAAGAGAAAGGAAGCAGGGTTTCTGGGAATAAAAACTAAAGTTCAGATTCCAGAAGATGACTGGCTAGCCACAACAGAATTAACTGACCAAAGAGGAAAAAAGCTTAAACAAGAGGCAGATAAAACCAGCACAAGTTTAAACAAAGATTAAAATTGTCTGAACAGAGTAAGGTGGCCAAAATCAATGTTCTTCTTTGCTTAAATAGGTGAGATCAGAAGTTTGGGGTAAAATTAGGACCAATTCTTAGGCAGGCAGTAACTAAGTGCTGCGTAACAAGTCTGTGTACACAATAATTTACACATCCTGGCGTCTTTGAACCTGTAGATTCAAACTGACTAAACTTGAAACTCTTTTTGGGGGCACAGCAGTTTCCTTATCCATGCCTGACCAATCCTTACAAACTGGTTATGTCCTCCTGCCAGTAGATGAAGACAGAAAACAAAAAGCTCAAAGCTGACGTCCCTCCCCCTTATAAAGGTCTGGTGCTGCCTTTGGTACTTCTCCATCTCCAGCAGATGCTGAAAACATGTGAACTGGTGCTATAGCGCAGGAGTAGGCTACTTAAGAACCTGCCAGGCTGGGTCAGACCGAGGGTCCATCAAGCCCAGCATCCTGTGGCCAATCCAAGTCACAAGAGCCTGGAAGGCTCCCCGGTAGAGCATAGGCAGAGCTCTGGAGTGAGTTTCTGGGAAACTATTCGGCTGAACTGATTCTCCTTCCCCCCCCCCCCTTGGGAACCAGCTTAGTCAGGGTCTAAGCTCCCGCAGCAATGGATCAAGCACCAGGTGGGCCCCAGTGACTGTTCCCTTGGTGGGTCTGGCAGCAGGAACTATGGACAGAGCTGCTAGGGCAACAGTCTTTGGACTGACTTCCCGGTAGAGCAGGAGGGAGGTGAGGCACTGCAGGCAGCTCAGTACGGCAGCTGGTGCATTCTGCCCAGCTGGCAGGCAGGCAGGTACCAGGAGGGTGCAATCCACAGGCAAAACTGGGTGGGTTCTCTAATTCAAGCCCTGGCCCCTATGAGGGGACGGTAGCACTATAGTGCACATGGAACAGGGCCTGCTCAGGATTACAGCCACTTTGAGCCAAAAATAACATACAATTATAAACAAGTCAAGTCTGCCAGGTTCTCTGCACTCTGATAGGGGTGCTACAGATTTACCCTCGGGCACAGCAGAGTCTGCACAGCTCCTGTTCACTGTGGAGCCATGATTGCAGGTTGTAGTTCCTCTCTCCCAGTGGCATGATCGCAGGAACAGCCTGTAGAACCAGTTCTCTTCCCCTGTACACACAAGCTTCCTACAGGGGCTCCCAAGATCAAATTAAGCTTGTGTTCCTGGAAAGGACTGTAGATTTGCTTGGATTCCTCCTTGAACCTGTGGCAGTAACCAGAGGACAGATTCTGTCTGGACTCCAGCAGAAACCTCTTATCCATAGCAAACAAAATAACCAAGAAACACTTCTGCTATTCTCTGCAGCTCAGTTAGTCTCACAATTTACAGTTCAGTAGGGTTTATTTCCAGGCTGCCTCCTGTTCCTGACTAGATATACTTCCTTCCCAGGATCCTCTATTGTCTGTGCTTAAGGTGGGGTTTTCTTCACATATCCTCCCCCTCAGCTCTAAGTTAGGTTGAGTACTTAAGCCTACTAAGGCTATACTCTTAAACCCCATGTTTCTCTCTTCACTCCCCAACCTTTGCTGGGTTTGCATACCCTGTTTAAGGTTGCCCCACGCCAAGTCATCTGGGAAACCACTCCTGGCTTCATGGGGTGTCAGCTGTTCTAATCTGGCTCGACTGTCCATAAACTGGGGCCACCTGTGCCTTCAGACCACAGGATAAGGAAGTTCTAGGAGTACCCCCCACTTCCATAATGAATTGCCCTGCTGGGGCTGTTAGCAGGCTCTGACTGTCGCCATGTAAACAGATCAGTGTTGCCTTCTTAATCTCCCCTCAAGGGTCTTACCGCAGCCAGAGCTTTGGGTGGGAGCTCTACCTGAATCTCAAATTCCTGATGCAGGGCATCTACCCTAGCCTTGAAGTCTTGCAAACGTGGTTGTCTATTCCTGGTCCCACTTTTTCATTCTCATTCTGGGGCTTGGCCTTCACCCCCCTGCTCCTTGCACTTTTCTGCTAACTGGAGTTCCTTGCACTCTTCATCCATATGGCCTGCTGCCTTACAGTATGAGCATGGTGTTAGGGTTGGTTCTCTTTATTTTACTACTTCCTTTCAAGGGCTCTTCGTTCTCTGCCTTTCTATATGGACAGTGATCTTCCACATGTCTACTCCCTGCACAGAAGCAGAAAGTATCTGTACCCTTATTACTGGGTTATACTCGTCCTGAGTCTCATTTTTTCCCCAGACTTGATTGGACTTGCTTGGAAGACTTTCCTTTCTATATATATGGACTTTATTCTCTACTGTTGACTGTCACCATATTGACAGTCTCTAGCCATGCAACCTCTCCTTCCACAGTTGAAGCAAGTGGGAAGAGCTGGGTCCAGACCCCAAGCGATCACATGCAGAGGCCCATTGCTAGGGTCCTCTCCTCCTTACAGCACCATTACAGGCTGCCTTTCCAGGCATTAATTGGGCTTGGTGGAAGGCCTCTGCCACTTGTAATACTTCTACCAATGGGAGTCTGGGGTGATGACAAACCCAATTCTGCATGGACCAGTCTAGGAACTGTTCTAGAAGTACCTGGTTAGCTATCTCCAGATATCTTTGTCTTGGTTTGAAGTCCATGTCCATCCAGCATCTTTCAGTCTATGGAACAGACCTCTGCCTTCCCTGGGCTGTATTACGCCCCTCTGGAACTGCTGTTAGGCTTCTGAAGTATAGCCTGCCCTTTCTAGGATGGTGGCTTTGACTTCCACCTAAGTGGCCCTTCCCTCCGAATTCACCACTTGGCCTTTGCCTGTAAGTAAATTTGCCAGGTATGTATTCCACTTAGCTTCAGACCAAACCATCATCCAGGCCGTCCCCTGCTTTCATCTTCAACCAGATGGGAGGAGGGGGATTCACAGGTGTTGGGGCAGCATGTAGCTGGGTGAGCATCTCACAAGGTTTGAAAGGCCTTCTGGAGGTTCTGCTGGTCCTCCCCCAGGACTTGCATCATGCAGTCCACGTTGACTTATTGGACCTGGATGCCTCGTACCCACACACCATCTCAGGCAGTTTCACTCACTATAGGGACCATGCCCTGTTTCACCACCTCTTCTGAGGGTAAGAACCTGCTTGTCCAGCACTAACTCACTGAACATAACCTATCTCCAGGCAGAGCCAGCCTCCTTTGCCTGCTGTAATTTAACTTCAGCTGTCATTGCAGTGAGGCCCAAGAAAAGAGAACATGTTTTTCTTCTGTTGGCGTGGTTTCTCTGCATGTGCAAGGCTTAACACAGAAATCTCACTTATGACACCATGTGGCACCAGAGTAACCAGAGGACAGATTCAGTTTGGACTCTGGTAGAAATCTTTGCATAAACCTTTTATTAGTAACAAAACATCACACCTTACAGGTCAGTAGTGTGTGCTTTTTTTTCTAGGCTTCCTGCTCCCTCCTGGGCTGGGCTAGATATACTCCTTCCAGTATTCCCTAGTGTCTGTGCTTAAGGTGGACTGGACCAAGTTGTAGTTGTCAGCACTGTGCATTAAAATGAGATTTTAGACTCTGAACAACATGGGAGGGAGGGAAGCCAGTTCCTTCTTACTTGTGCTGGGCCATGGAAGGGAGGGAGCACCAGCAGCAGATTTAAAGGTTTGGCTCTGCTGGTGGCTGCAGATTCTTCATTCCTGCATAAGTTGATCAAGGAAGTGGGGTGGCTGCAGAGCATTTTGGGTTTTGGCCCTATGGGTAACCCAGAGTTGGTGCTGGGACACCCACAGAATCTAAATTCCTGGGGCAGGTGCTCCTCTCTTCCCTTCATCCCAACAATTTCTGGGCCCATGGGGTGGCACTACCACCATGGCCACAGGCTACTTGCCGCTCTGAACTCTGCAACAGTTGGGTGTCTCATAACTAGAAGAGAGGGCAAGAATTTAAATTCATAGAAGCCTTGCTGCACAAGTCTGATACTACTGCTGACAAGCCACCACTTTTGGGATCCATTACCAATATACGTGCATTTATCTTTCTGTGGCATTGAGGGCATTTTAGCATAGGGAAAGCTCATACTTGGAAAGACAGAGGGGCTTTCTCAAGAAAATATAAAAAGGCTGGTTGCAATTCAAAAAAAAGACTTTTCACTGTTATGTATGGTATGTCAACTTGGAAAAATTGATTTTTGTACTTGGGTACATATTCTATTTTTAAACTGAATCTTTTTTCAATAAAAGATTGACTTCTTGCATAGTCAGATATGTGAATCTTTATGTAAAATGTTCTGTCCAAGCTTGGGAGCCTATCCAAAAAGTTAAAACTTCTTTCTTCCTTTAGATTGCAAAGTCAGAAAGGACTCTGATCTTAATATCAAAAGTTTGACACTCACTGTGAATGGTATTGAAGATAACTGCAGACAGCAGACCTGATACAGCTGTGATGAGAAACTCTGAGCTCGGACGACTGCTGCCTAGAGGCAGTCTCTTCATATGGTTGTACAGCGCTGCGTATGTTGGGTAGTGGTGGTAGTAAGTTGCAAGTGCCAGCAGATAGCAGAAACCAGCAGCAAGAGGGAAAGGGAGCAATGCAGCTAGGAACCTGCACATTTGTCAGCCAATTCCAAACACTGAACTTTCAGCAGAAAGTAGGCTCTCCCAGGGATTTAGAGGAGCAAACAGCTCCCATCCAGAAGCTTAGCAATAGTTAAACCATAATCAAGGAGGGTAAGCTCTACAACATGAAGAGAACCTAAGCTAAGAAATGACAAATTGATACAGGTGGTAGTGTAATAAAGAAACATACATTAAATATGCTGCGGAGGCAGAACACAATTATGCTAACTTGCCACAGAATTGCCATAGCACTTTGAAAAATCTCTCAGAATTTACTAACTCTTGCCCCAGGAAACCAGGGGCTCTGGCCATAAGACTTCCTTTACAGCTACTCGGGGATTTTATAACTCTACACCTAGCACTGTCTGAGGCCAGAAGCCACAAACTGCAGCTCCTTCCAAATCCCGGAACACATGCATCACAAGTCCAACCAACAGGTATGACCAACGCCTTCCCGCCTAGGGGTTATACATGGCATGTGCCCAACCAGCCTAGGAATAGAAGCAAGGTGTTTGACACAGCCCTTAATGATCCAGCCTAGTGCCTACCAACAAGTGATCTGTCCTAGTTTACAAAGAATAAATAAGAGAAGATGCATTTATTACAAGATTTATAGTTCATCTTACCAGGACCTGTTCAGGGCGGATGTCGTGTTTTTAGCAGAGGTATGGTAAAACAAGTTGCACAATAGATATATCAGATGTTCATCCTTTTCACCCCATTAGCTGATTAAATTATGTAAGGAGGCCAATATTCAGAGAAGAACTTATCCAGCTAGCCAGATACGTTATAAAGTATATTCAACACTCACAAAGTTATTCAGGCATTTTCCAGATTACTTTTAAACGTAGCCAGCTCAGTTTGAATATAACTGGTTAGATTCAATGTTATCCATGTACCCTGATAACTTTATCTAATTGGCTATATTCAAATAATATATGCTTAAGTACTGAAACAATATTAAAAGGGGGAAAAAATAAAGATTTCTGCTGGTTAGTGTCCAGTTCCCCTAACCCACCAAATTTATAAAATAAACCAAGCAGCCACAGTGCCCCAAAGCTAGCCTCTCCCCTCCATCCAAGGTATGCCTTTACAGACATCACTAAGGCTCCAGCTGGGAGCACAGTAGTGTCTTACCTGCTTCTGACTGTCCCACTGGAAGCACATAACACCACTGCTGTCCAGAAACACACAAGACACTCCCAACTAGGGTTTCAGGAAAGTTAGGATGGGACTTGGTGACTTCTTTAGAAATGGAGGACTAGCCTCAGGGGCACTACAGCTTTTTGTATTTGGTTAGTTGAGGAGGGTGGTGCTATCGGGCAACTCTGAATACAGTTATTTGGCTAAATTAACTCCAGCCCAGAACACCTACTTAGCTGGATAAAATGTATCCAGATATTCAAAAACCTTGGGCTTGTGGCAAACTCAGAAGTTATCAGAAATGTTTAAAGGGCTGAAAGTGACTCTGACTCCCTAGGGGGAGCAGGAAGCTCCATGGCCGGTGGAACAAGCTGGACCAGTCTTGATTTTACCCACTGCATTTTCGGAGATCTAACCCCTGCTTTTATTGAAGCACTTCCACTCCATATATGCAGTGGAATAACACAAGGACCAGCTCTGCTTGCTCCCATCACCATATTGCTGAATGTTCATCTGTTTTCCCCCATCCATGACTTACCTTAGTGGAGCTTTTCTGAGAGAGAACAGAACTAGAGATCAGAGAATTGCCTTTATTAGAAAGCTAAGGGTGGTACATCACCTGGAAACAGGATTGTAACAGCAGTGAGAGCCTCTCCCTCTCGGGCAGTTCCAAACTGATAGCTCGGCTAAGCCCTTTAAAAAGAATCTGACAAAGAATTGTTGGCTTAGGGGGACACAAGTTGACAGGAGGCTGCAGTGCTAACAATTCTTAAATATTGCATGCACACCTGTGGGCCCATATATTCTTCAGGCTTCCTCGAGCTTGCCTTTTACCTGAAAAGCTTTCCTTCTGTTACTGTTTTAATCAGGAAACTCAGAACAAGGCACAGACTACTGAAATAAAGATCTTCATTGAATGGAAAAAATTGTCCATGTCCACTGTTTGATTTTCAGTTTGTACAAGGGATTAACTTCTCTGATCTATAGGGAAAACCCACTTGGGTCCCCTCTGCTTTCATTCTCCCCCCTGTGGAAGTTGTTTGGCAAAACAAAAGGGCCTTTTGTCAGAACGAGGAACAGTTCTCAGCAACAAGATTTGAATCTCTTTGATTTGCTACTCATTGTGGAGTTGAGAGTTGGTTTTTTTTTTTATCCAAAAGACTATATACTTTGATACTATTCAAATGGGTTGATGTGGTGTGAAGGCACTAAGATTCATCTTAATGCACACTGACATGTCATAAGTTTTTGTACTTGTTTAAAATGTGTATTTAAATAAAATTTGGTAAATTTGAGTGCATTAGTGTTCTAGGATTTTGTTATAGCAACTTTTTTTTTAAATAGTTATATTTTGCCTGTTCTGTTTCTTGTCTCTGTAGAATAGACATATTATACACATACACAAATATATTTCTGTGCTGACAAGCAGGTTGAATTAGCCATAAAACATGGCTAGGGCTCTGGTTCCTTTCCCTCTGTCAAACCACCTCACCTCTCTCACTTTACTATGCTCCTTGGGCTCAACTTAGATTGTACATTTTGGCAAAGTAATTTCTAGGATCATTTCATCTAAATAAAAATCCAAAAGCATGTGGGTCCATGCAGTAGCAACTCCTCAAAGGCCCTTCCATTGTCCCTCAGGTTGCCACGTGGCTAGACCAAAGGGTGCAAATAAAGCAAGTGGTAGGCAGCCAGAACATATACTGAAGTCTGGTTAGCCAGTAGCACAGACGCACACATTCTGCACATACAGGAAGCAGTAAAGAAATGCCAACATACCCACAAATAGCTTTAAAAGTCACTCTGGATTGGTAACGGGGAAACCTGGTTGACAGCATTTCATGACAGTTGGGACTAGCACTAAAGAGAATTTGCAGCAATTGCAGTGGGATGACGTGAGTCTCAGGGAGGCTTGAAACTCCCTGTCCTGACTTCCAAAGCTGCAAGCCCAACCCTCCAGCTGCTGCCTCTCAAGATAAGCTCTGACAAATGTCTGCATCCCTAGCTTGTTGCAACCAGTTCAGAAAGCAACCTCTAATTTTAATTCCATAAGCCAGCATTTATCTTTGTTTCTTTGCAGTTACAATGGATTTTTGACTAAAAAAAAAAGCCAAGGGCTCACCTGTGAGGTCTTGGTGAATGGGAGGCAATGACTGCTGCTGTTTGCTGCCCTTTAAACTGGAGCGACGCCAGGAACATCATCTACTCTGCAAATTGCATCCTCTTGGAGAAAGATATGGACTAGTCCTCATCTTTTCTTGCCTGCATCTCCAAGGGGATATCTTATTGGGGCTGGTGCCACTTGTGTTTCTAGAGCTGGATCTGACACCAGTAGCTTTCCCAGGGCTGGAGTCATCATTGCTATTTGTCCCTGCTTTACACAGGGGCTTCCCTTCTTCTCCTGCAGACATACCTTAGTGAGAGAGAAAAACCAATGTGAAAGTCCTTCCCCCTTCCTAAGAGAACAGATCTAAGCTAGGAGGCACTATGGCCTATAGGCAGTGAAAATCAGATTCAGTTCTCAAATCTGGTTTCTGCTCTTTGGGTTGGCAAGGGCTGGGAATTACTGGAAGCTACAGCCCTAACTCAAAAGCACACATGCTGGAGAGAATAGAACCCATGTCTCAGACAGTCCATGTCTGAAGAGGAAAGGGAATTTAAAATGAGAATGAGCCCTTTTGCACTGCAATACTCCTGGCACAGCCAGTATCAAACAGCACCTCTTCTGCCACAGAAGATGCATAGCTAAGGGCTAGCAGGGCAATGACCAAATCCTATTTGCACCTAAATATGTAGGGGTAAATCAAAACTGAGCACCTGGGGGCAAACTCTGCAGGCACTTTTATCCATGTTTGCAGCAATAATCAAAACAATACTGCAGGGGTACTTTTCCTAAAGAGAAAACAAACTACCTGCAGACATCTGCACCTGCTAAATTTTTGGTTGGAATAATCAAACCTACATGCATCATTCCTCTGTCCACCTCAGTAATATCTCCAGAGTCTGTGATTAAAACCGTATGTTTATTATATGCCACTACCAAGAAGCTTGTGGTGATTTACAATGGGAAATGTAACCCACTCTAAAACACATCCTAAGCTTACTCCCCTGCCGACCAGATAGTATATCCCATCATATTCATGGTGCACAAATGATTTATTGTGCCCAGAGCCAGCTTAATCTTACCGTTACCTAGAAAATAAAAGGGTCTATGATAAATCTGTCAATGCATTAACCTGCTTTTTTTTTTTTTTATCTCTTAACTCTTCATCTCCTGAAACAGACAAGAATCTTTGTCAATTTACTAAATTCCCCTTCCCTCTCTTTTAAAAGAATCACATACCCCAATCAGTCAAGATGTCGCTTCAGTGCAGTCAAGGCAATGAAAATCTTACTTGCAGTTCTATAGGTAAACATTTTATATATGCACCCCAAATTGTCTGAAAAAGTTGGAGACAAAACTTTAAATTTCAGTGTCCATGGAGAAATTACTACTTGCCAGATAATTTCCTTTTTCTTTAAATTAATCCACACCAGTGGGTTATGCACCTATACATATACACACTGCATGCTGGCTTTGCTCTTGTGCTTTCCTGAATAGTCACACCTATGCCATCAGCTTCTGAATGCGACCCTCCGGCAGAACACCCCTGCCTTGCTTCGTGTCGAACTGAACACAGAGATACTCCAGTGTCTGGAATGGCTATAGATAGCTGTTGGCCAAGTTCACCACCCAACCTAGGTCCTGGAGCAAGGAGATCATGTTGCGTGAGACCCAAAGGCTCTCTTCCAGACTCTTGGCCCGAATCAGCCAATTGTCTAAGTACGGGTGGACCAGAATGCCATCCTCTCTCAGCACTGCTGCTACCACCACTATAACCTTGGAAAAGGTGGCCAACCCAAAAGTGCTTTCAGACAGGCCGATACAGTACAGTGTGCTCCTTATACAGTAAGGGGTAATAGCACATCGAATGCGCGGCCAACACCCCCCTTGCAAACTAATAGCACCCTCAACATGCAAATGCATGTTGATGGGCCTATTAGTTATTCCCACGCCATACAGGAAAAACTGCTTTTCTGTACACTCTCCGACTTAATATCCCCAGCCCTTCTTTTATTCCCCCCGCCCCCGAGAATACTAGGATTTCCACTTCTCCTTAGGGCTTCCCTATAGTTGTAAACTCTGGAATTTGTTACCAGAGGATGTGGTCAGTGCAGTTAGTGTAGCTGTGTTTAAAAAGGGATTGGATAAGTTCTTGGAGGAGAAGTCCATTACCTGCTATTAAGTTCACTTAGAGAATAGCCACTGCCATTAGCAATGGTTACATGGAATAGACTTAGTTTTTGGGTACTTGCCAGGTTCTTATGGCCTGGATTGGCCACTGTTGGAAACAGGATGCTGGGCCCACAGTCTGCAAGCGAGCAGGCCTAATGCACCATCTATAGGACACCTTAAACATAAACATAGAAATGACGGCAGAAGAAGACCAAGTGGCCCATCCAGTCTGCCCAGCAAGCTTCACACTTTTTTTTTAAATCTCATACTTATCTGTTACTCTTGACCTTTAGTAACCTTTTGGTTTTATTTCACTCCCACCCCCCATTAATGTAACCTTTGGTTCTATTTCCCTTCCACCCCTGCCATTAATGTAGAGAGCAGTGCTGGAACTGCTTCTAAGTGAAGTATCTAGCTTAATTGGTTAGGGGTAGTAACCACCGCAATAAGCAAGCTACTCCCACACTTATTTGTTTACCCAGCCTGTGCAATTCCGTCCTTGTTGGTTGTTACCTGAATATAAATCCACTTTTCTTCGTTTCCCCTGCCGTTGAAGCAGAGAGCTATTCTAGATATGTATTGAAAGTGAAGTATCAGGCTTAATTGATTCGGGGTATTAACCATCCTAACAAGCAAGCTATACCCATGGTTATTTGTTTACCCAGACTGTGTAATTCAGTCCTTGTTGGTTGTTTGAATATAAAATCATCTTTTCTTCAATCGCCCCTGCCGTTGAAGCAGAGAGCGACACTGGATATGGATATGCATTGAAAGTGAAGTATCTGGCTTGTTTGGTTTGGGGTAGTAACCGCCATAACAAGCAAGCTACTCCCCACTTTTTTGTGGATGCAAATCCTTTTTTCCACATTTCCTCTTGCCGTTGAAGCATAGAGCAATGTTGGAGTCGCATTAACTGTGTGTATGTTTATTGACTAAGGGTATTATCTCCAGGAAGTAGCTGTCTTTCCCACAAGCCACCCTCTCTTCATTCACATCCTCTAGACTTTATGGATCCACAGTGTTTATCCCTAAATGCATTAATAAAGACCATTTAGCTACAAGCAAAGGTCCATCTTCCCATTCCTCCTCCTCCAGTGCAACCTGCAGATCCTTCTCCCACGCTAATTCATGTTTCCATTTAGCCAATGGCCTAAGCAATAACAGTTTATACAGTTCAGATGCCAATATTTTAACCCTTACAGCTTTGGAGCATAAACCTTCCATCCCAGCTGGAGCTTTAGCCAACCGCACCTTACCTAAAGCACTGACAAACATCAGCAGGGGGCTGGGCACCATTTAGTGGTACAAGCACTCCTTCGCCCCTACTTGGCTGCAGGCTCAGCCGGCCAGTCCTGTCATCCAAGGAGGTACTGCCCCCTCTCCCCATGCCCAATCATGCTGCCGGCACTGCTGATTGGAGCAGGGACATTATAGGGGGAGGGGAGAGTGGGGACTGGGTTTGGAGCAGGAAGGGGGTACAGGCCTGGGCAGAGAGGGGGAGGGGGTCACTGCAGTACATTCTATGTTTTTGTTTAAGCCCCGGTAATGTCCACGCTGCTGCGGGACCTGAGGGAGGAGAGCAGCTTCCCAGCCAGCTGCAGCTCCTGGCCGGACTGAGGGTGAGGTCCTGTGACCCTGTCCCCCCTCCTTCCACGTTCCCTCTCCCCAAGCTGTACCTCTGTCCACGCAGATCCCTAGGGCCGGGATCTCTCTCTCCCTCTAGGGATCGCTGTGGCTCCTGGCCAGACTGAGGGTGAGATCCTGGGACCCTGTCCCCCCCTCCCCCCACCTTCTCCCCCTGAGCCGGGATCTCTCTCTCTCTGTGGTTCTCTTCAGCTCCTGCACACTGCGATGGAGTTCTCACTGCTCCGTGTTCACGGTCTGATTGTGACAGAGGGGTTTGCATGGAACCAGAAATTGGTTAAATAAATAAATGAATGAATGAATGAGCGAGGGATGCCATGTGGGTGAGAAAGAGAGAGGGTGAGCGGTAAACATCGCACATGGGGAACCCAAACTTTGTCCTGGGGGCTTCCTGTCCTATGGGTTTGTTGCCTCCGTATTTGGAGATGCAGTAATTGTTTCAGATGTCTGTGTGACCAACAGGAATAGTATGGTCTTTTGAAAGAGTAATATGGATGTATCCTATACAGGAACATCGGTATATAAAAGTTAAAAATAAATAAATGTATGGGAGGAGCTGGCTGCTCAGAGGCGGAGAATAATTGGACAGCTACATTCTGTTCTTTGAGGTGGGAGATAACTTATTCAGCAAAAGAGAAATTATCTCTGCGGCAAGACAGGTCTGCCAATTTCTCACGTATATCATCTTTACTAGAGCTTCCGTGTACTCATGGCATCCTGTGGAGTCCAATGGATGGTACCGGTCCTGCTCATAAGAGGTGACCAACCGCCGCTCCCACGGCCAATAGGGATTAAGAAGAGAACATCTGCCCTGTGTTGCCTTTAATGTAGGACTTTAGACTTTATATGCAGTGGTGCACCACGTAGAATTCATGGTGTGCAACCCAAGAGGCGAACATGGGACCTTGAAAAACCTTTTTACCAAAGAAATCGAGCAGGCGATGTTTCCCAAGGGTGAGGTAGAGGGAAGGCTTGGGGTTTTTTTTGCCTTTTTAAGGGCAGATTCAACCACCACCGACTGATGTGGTAACTAAACTATACTGTAAGTGGGTGACATCTGCATACAAAACTTGAGGTCTAGCTTTCGCGCTGTTGGTGTGACTGAGATGGGTGTTTCTCACATCTCCATTTGTAGGTGGTTGAGGAATGAATGGGTAGGTAAAGCTACTGGGTCAGAAGGAACATTTAAAATATGCAAAATATTCTTTCTGAACGTGAAGGCCCAGTGATTCTTTTCCATCTTTTCCAGGAACCTTGAATAAAATAAGTCCTCCAGCAGGGACATATGGTCTGGTGGTAGCAGAGAGAGATCTGAGGGGATTCCTGTAGAGATACCTGGGGACTCCCCTGAGGATGAGCCTGCCGATGAGCGCGGCAAAGCTGAACGTGTATATGGTGAGGAAGGCACTTCTGGTGGATAGGGTAGAGGGATGTGGTATAAATGAAAGCACTTCTCTGGGTCCTTCAGGTGGGAATTCTGTGTTGTGTGATGAACCCTCCTGTGGTGAAAAAGGTGGTGCTCCTGGCATGATCGTTGAGGGAGGTCAGCTGGGGAGCGAGACAGAATGGGTGCAGGTGGCGGCGATCACACTTCCAGTGTAAAGGTTATAAAGAATGCTTTAACAATATCTGTGAATTGCTTCAGAAATGATTGTATCCTTTATGTGGGGGAAGGAAGGCACAGCATCTTCTTCTGGTACTAGTATGGGTTCCCCTGGTAGTGCTGAAGGCTTAGTGGATGTCAATAGAATAATGTAGCAAATTGGATCTGGGCCTTTAAGGCACAGACTTTGTGCTACTACTTGTGAACTTGGTAGCGTTCTGATTTGTGGCCGATATCAAATTATCCGATGGCTAAGGAAGCCGCGATACAAGACTGGTAAAAGCAGCAGTCAAAAATCACTGGCTTTGGCATCAGTGGAGCTGGTGGTGGCTCCCCAAGCAATTGAAGGGTCCTTGATGCCCCTGAGGCATGCGGCATCAATGATGGTTTGTGCCAGTGTTCAGCACAATGCCGCAAGGAATGCGTCGAAGCTGGACAGGCTATTTGGCACTGCGATGCATTGGGTGAAGCAAGAAGGGGCATCATGGGCATAGGCTGTGTTCGTTATTTTGATCCCCTGTGTGTCACACTCTCTGGTTTAGTATGCTTTGGTTGTGCTGACTTGCTGGGTTTCAAATATATTGAGGCACCTGGAGCCGGGGGAGGGGACTTAACCCACTTTGATGGCTTTCCCACTGCATCATGTTTCATCGATGCAGTGTGCGTCAGGCAGTCTGATGGGGCAGGTTTCTCTGCTGATGCAGGATGCTTCAAGACATGCGTCGATGATCTGGGCTTCCTTGTTGAGACAGGATGCTTCGGGATAAGTGTCGAGTGCACTGAAGATGCAGCTTTCATTGTCTTCGATGTGATTTGTGGCTCTTCAGGCCTTTTGCATTGCCTCAGGGCAATGGGGAGGGAGGCATATCAGCTGATCCCATGCTTCATGCAAAAGACATGGTACTACGGGCTGCGTGTGATAACTGTGCTCGACCCAGCTCCTCAACTTTTTCTGATCTGGCCCTTTGGGCTCTTGGGGACATTTTTCTGCACTCTGGCCAGCTGGGCTGATTGTGGTTCGGCGACAGACAGCAGTAGCAAACGTTGTGTGTCTGCACAGACATGAGCTGGATATATGTACTGGCCTTAAATCCGCTTACTGACTTTTTCTTCAGAGACATTCCCGAAGGTTCTGAAGATTCTTCTCTCTTTTTTAAGCACTGAAACGTGCTGTTTGTGAAGCTGCTGAGGCAGTGAGGCTAAGCCATCGAAAAGCAAAAAGTATTCTAACAAAAGAAAAAGAAAACAAATTTGTGTGAGAGAGAAATCTCTCTCTGCTCCAGCACAGACAAAAAAAAAAAAGACTGAGGAGACAGAGGCAATGCCCGTGGGTGAACTCCTGCACATGCTCACTAGAGTCAAAAGCTGTACTAGCTATGAGAGAGAAGTCCATTCCGTGCCACCAGCTGGTATCGCCCCAAAGATCATGGCTAATTGAGCCTGCTTCTCGAAGGAAAATAAAAAATGTGGGTTTGCTTTGGTCTGTTCACCTTTGAAACTGATGTCACAGGTGCAAAAGTGATACTGTAAGCATTGGGACTACAGCGCAGGAAAAGAAGAGAAGTGGAACGAGGAGAGAGGGCAATGTGGGAGGTATAGGGGAGGTAAAAGGAAATGTGCAACATCTCCCACCCACCTGTTCCCCCCCCCCCCCCCAACCCATCTCCTTCGTGAAGCCCCATTCCTCCAAGACCCACATGCACCCAGAAATTCTAGGAGACACATGGAGTCATAAAATATACTCCCTGAATTTGCCATGCCCTTCTAGACTTATTCGATTTAAGAGTGCACTTAGTGAGACACTGGGGTTTGGAAAATACATTAACAAGGATCTCCTCTAGCATAATATTGAGGAAAGCTAGCATTTCCTAACTGATTCAATTATGGGCTGGGTGGTTTTAACCATTTTATTTATGACAAGTTAACTTGATACGTCTGCTTATGTTTTACTTCCCAAAACTTTAGCAGTTTGCAGAATGGAATAAAATACCTCCATTATAGAAATAGCAGTTGCTAGGTTGCAAGATAGATTTCCAGCTTTTTTTTTTTTTTTTATATGACATTTATTTATTAAATCTGTACCCTGCACAAGCCAAGGCCTAATGGGAGAGAGGATAGGGCATGGAATCCTTTTGTGATTTTGAAAATGTTTAATAACATTTGAGTCTGAGATGATTCATTGCTGGCATTCTTGGGAGACTGATATGTTTTCTTGCCAAGCTGCCGTGGTAGTGTTTAGAAAACGGATGGCATTGGTTTCATTACAAACAAGCCAGAGCATTTCCGTAACAAAATCAAGCCTATACCGTCAGAGTTGGCCATTGGTACCAGCCAGCGCTGCACCTTTCTAAACTGCAGCACTGCCAGCATGTGGGATAATCAGCTGCAAACCAAGTCGAGTAGATCCTGAGGCCGAAGGCTTTGCAAAGTTGGGTGCACCTGCACAGCCATCTATGCAACCTTTATCTCCTGCACAAGTACAATTCCCCAAGTTTTGTTTTTTTTTGGTTGTTGGTTTTGGTTTTTGTTTTTTTTTGCTCATACAATGTTATTCAAAATCAGTTAAATGAGCTGCTCTAATGCAAAACTGCACCCAAAATGGGCAACGGCTACTGGAGTTGGCTAAAGAAATAACTACATTTCAATGAGCTGTAGTTGCTACTTTGATAACATTTCATGTAATTAAATGATGCACCCTATTTTTCCACCATGATGCTTTGTATAATCAATCTCAATAGAAAAATAGCACATGTAACGTACTGAAGTGCACACAAAGTTTGGCACACTTGCCTCAAAGTCTGTTATGTGCGTATATATATATATAAAGTATACAATCAACTACATAAAACAATCAGTTCATGTGCTTTTAGTCCACATCTGTGCCATAACACAACTTCGTATTGTTCATGATGTGAAAGCGACCTCTCAGGCAGCCTTGGCCCTGCTCTTCCTTCCAAGCATTATGCAAACATTTCTGCTCCAAGGCTGTGTGTGTGCAGAGGGAGGGGCAGGCGTGTGAAAGCAACGGCGGAAAATAAAGGCTTCCTATACCTAAATGCCGAAGTAAAAGGGAAGTCAGAGATTCACCGAGCAAATGCGATAGGCCTCGTGCTGCTTATTTACTGTCACAGTCTGTGTTGCACTAGCATTACTGAAAGACGACACAGGTAGTAATACTACAGGGAGACTTGAAGAATGTTCCAAGGTAATCGAGTGCTACTGCACTTAAGAGTTCCAGGGTGTGGATCCAAGGCGAGAGGCCTTTTGCCTTGAAAAGGTGCTTGGCAATGTCATTTTAAAGGATCTGCCTCACGCTTGTGTCCCAAACCAAGTCTCCTTGTTTTCCCCATGCTGCAGTGCTGATATCGGCAGCTCACAAGCTTGCAAGGACGGCCCTCTGGCCCTGGATAAACAGTCTCTCACTAAACGTTTAAGCTTTGGAATATGATTTTTTTTTTTCCCCCTTCAGGAAAGATGCACGATTTGCTATGCGGACAGCAACCAAAATGACACTTTGCCTTGCAACCAGTGCTCGAGAAAGTAATTACAGCGTGGAATCCTGGACTGGGTGCCCATTCTCCGCCAAGATCCTACGCTCCAAGGTGCAGGACTTCACGGAGGAGGAGTACTTGGAACGCCTGTTGCAGCAGAAACAGAGGATCTGCTTAAAGGTGGTTCGCATCTCATTGTCTCGATAGGAATACACAATTGGGTTAATCACGGAGTTGATTTCAGCCAGGAGGAGGAAAAACTTCTCCACAGCAAGGACGTTGCAGCTCTCACAATCCAGGCCATCTAGCAGGAGGACAACCTGTCCAGGGGTCCAGCAGATCACAAACGCACCTGCAGAAAGGCAGAGACAAAGAAAGGACACCATTAGGAAGGTAGATGCTTGATTAGCACTAGCTCATTGCACTCATGTATGATATTTATCTACTCGTGCAGGGAGAGCATCGGACTCGTACATTATTGGCCTCATTTTAAAAGGCCGGCACGCACCAATACTGGGAGATATGCATGTGACCGGGTCGCGTGCATTTTCAAAGACCTGCGGCCACATGCATGTCTCCCGGTACATGCAGAAGACCCGGCAAAGTAAAAAGGGGAGGGGCTGGCCACGCTACTTACTACCGCTCAGGAGAGCAGGTAAGGTTTGAAACAAACCAACAAAAAAAACAAAAGTAGTTGGGGGTTTTAGAGGGGGAAAAGGCAGGCGGGGGGGTTAAGAAGGTCCCTCCCAGTCTGCTCCTTTATTGGAGCGCACACCTGCACGTGCCAATATAAAATCAGGTAGCAGATCTTCCAACGTGCGCACCCGTTTAAACATTCACCTTTGTGTGGATACCTGTAGGACCAGTCCTAAGACTTTAGGAGGAAGATTCCCGTGGGATCACGTTATCTTTAGGACCCAGGGGTTGTAAAGCTAGCGTAAGTCAATCCTTTTCTATTCATCTCTTCAATGTTGCCAAATGGCACCAATTATCCTTAGGCCCCAGCCACTGGGCTGTTTGGGTAAGCCAATACCCGAGATGAATAATTTAGCAGATAACAAAATGAGTTATTGTCCTGGGAGGCTGCTGACCGCAGAAGCCACCGCTGCTGGTAGTGGTTTGCAGGGAACTATTGTTGGGACTTAAAGCTTGGGCAGAAAATGAGTTTGTGGGGTAAACTGGTAATGCCTGCATCTTCGAGCTTTTACAATTGAAAACGAGTCTGTTTCTCTGTCTTTTTCCCCCATTTCCCCCCTCCTCCCAAGCACGTTTGTGTTACAGACTGCCAGAGCAAAAGTTTCACAAGTAAATTAGGGTTTCGCCTAAAACAAGGTAATAACCCTTCCCTTTAAAAATAGATTGACCCAATAACATAAAATATACATTAGATTAAGCAGCCCCACAGCGCCGGTGCGAGCCTTTTTGCTGCCCTGTGCGAACAATTATTGTGCAGCCTCCCAGCATGTTCATTTAGTCTCTGTCTTGGGCCCAGCTCCTTCCAGCAACCTAAACTTTAAAAACTGTCACCCCCCCACCTCTGGGTCTTCACCCCGGACCCCATGGCCAGTGCAAGAGTAGGAGGTGCCCTACGCGAACCTTATACCCTTGCATCCCACCCCACCCTCTGCACACACACAGATAAAAATATGCATTCATAATAACAGCTTTTACATGAAAAGGAATATTCAAAGTGCAGTCTTCTGAGATTAAAAAAAAATCACAACCTGTCTATTATATTTACATGCACTGCTATGGTGCCAAGCAGAAAACCCTACAGAAAAAGACACTTAGGACTACTGTAACGCGTGTTGGGTGTGGGCTTGACCCTCAGAAAGCTATGCGTAAATCACAATTAAAATATAACAAGCCACCCACACCAAAACAGCACTAACTGCCAGCACTTAAAAAGCAAGAACCCTATCAATGAGAAGGCAGCACTGCAAATATTACACTAGGCCCTAAAACACCAATACACCTCCTATCAGGAAAACAGATACTCTCACACATGCTCCCTCTCTCACGTACAAATGCTCGGACACACACACTTACAGCCTCTCTCTCACACACCACGAGCAAGGAACCTGCAAAAGAGAGAACACCAACGCTTCCTCTCCTACCTTTCGGAAGTGAAAACATACAGTCAGTGCAGCCACCCCACCTTCTACCGAGCCAGGGCCCCTTCTCTGGAACTCGCCTCGTGCCCGGAATGACTGAGCCTCTTGCAGGCTGGCGCTTCCCCCACCTTAGGAAAGCACCCGTGACGTCAGGTGGCAGGTTGGGAGCACCAGGCAGCCCCTTCCTCTCAGCCGTGTGGCAAGGGGAGCATGGGGCGGCCCCGCAGCTCCTTCCACTCAGCCATGTGGTGGCTTGGGAGCACCAGGTGGCCCCGCAGCTCTTTTCACTCAGCCGCATGGCGGCAGCCTCTTCTGGTTCTTAGCCTCCTGGTGGGGTTCACATTGTAGCTGAATGTGGCCCCCCAGGTCGCCACCCCCTTCAGGCTGCCACCCTGTGCACGTGCATGGCTTGCAGAGTGGGTTGTGCCGGCACTGCATCCCTACTCCCTCAGCAATCTTAAATAACACAATATCAAGATACTGATAAGTCTAGGAGCAAGATGGGGAGTATCCAGTGTTTTGCACCAAGTCTCACATGTATGGTTTTTTGCCAGTTGGTGAGAGGTTGTATGTTTGCACTCAGTGCAAAAAGCGCCTGGCTCTCAGAGACCAAGTCCAGTCTCTAGAGCCTAGAATTACAGACCTGAGGCAGACAGAAGTATATAGAGGAGACCTTCAGGGACATAGAGTTGTCCCCCTTCCAGTCTGGCTGCCCTTGTGCTGCCTCGAAAGACCAATATTGCTGGAAGTGACAGCATCACGATAGTGTGATAGGAAATGCTCCTGTAGTTAAGACCTGGGCAAAATGGTAGAAGCTATTCTGAAAAACAAATGTTACTGACCATCAGGACAAAGACAGATTAATGGGACAGAATCAACATGGATTTAGCAAAAGGAAGTCTTGCCTTAAAAATGTTTAGATGTTTTTTTGAAGAGGATTAATAAACACGTGGACAAACCTGAGTTGGTTGATACAGTGTATCTGGATTTTCAGAAGTCGTCTGACAAAGTCCCTCAGGAGAGAAGAGACAATGTCCTATTATGGATTGGTAACTAGCTAAGGGATGGAGAGGGACTTCCGCTTTCAGTTTTTATTTTATTTTTCCTGGGAATTTATCAATGTTTATTATAATGAACAAACAGGATAAAATCAGTGGGAAAAAATGACAACACAACTGAAATTAACGTCCCTAAGGATAGGAGGCAGTGTAGGACTGAATGGTCATCATGTCTATCAATAGAGAAATAGTAGAGTGCCCCAGTGATCTGTACTGGGACTGGTGCTTCTCAATATAGTTATAAATGATCTGGAACAGGAACTGATGAGTGAGGTGATCACATTTACCGATGACACAAAATTGTTCACAGCTCAGATCATAATCATGTGTGAGGATTTGCAAGAGGACCTTGCGAGACTGGGAATTGGGCATCTAAGTGGCAGATGAAATGTAGTGTAGACAAGTGCAATTTAATGCGCACAGGGCTGAAATCTCTAAGCAGGGAGATGGTGTCGGCGTTCGAAAAATTGATGGACCCGCAGCATCTTGCATGAATTATCATTGTTTAAAGATCTGCTTTATATCCCCGCTAAAGCAAGGGGAAGTGCTGGATCAGGAGAGCTTGAAACGGATGTCTCTGAAGCAGCTTGTGTGGCGAAACGCGCGCATTGGACAAGTGACTCCGACAGCTACGGGATGAGCAACCCCGACAACCTACAAATAAGGAAAGTCGACCCTTTTTAAATATATAGTAAAAAACACAAAAAAATACAAATAATTGAACTTTGATGCTAGTTCCTTGGACCAATTGATTAAATGTGACCCTGTGAAAGTGCATGAAATGCAAGTTTAACTTGTGAGCACTGGGGGTGGTATGATGGTCCTTAAATCTAAATGAGAAAATTCTACAGCGTTGTTATTTTCTAAAAGATTTCTAAATACCACGTGTTTTCATATAGTAGATATAACCACCCCATTTACAGAAGAGAGGGTTTCAGGGCCGGCTTTTGGGATGTGTGACCTGTATGGCCAACACAGGGTACCACAACCAAAGGGGGCACTGCTGCCCATGCCCTCCCACACCCTTCCATGTATCTGCAAGCAGGAGAAAGGGCAACTTATGGCTGGTGTTAGGTGAAGGATCAACCTACAAGGAGGAGAAGGGGTGAGAAAGAGAGAGGAATGTCGCTAGGCAGGGAAAAGATGAGAAAGAATAGGATGATAGAGAGAGGAGAGGGGAATGCCAAATACTGTGGGCAGGAGGGAAGGGAAGCATGGGAGATGGTGATGCTGGGCTGGAACCATTGCTGTGCCAGAGTTGCCACCGGGGGTGGGTGGGATGCTAGAGAGCACCAATTTAAGTTTTCGTACAGGGCACCACTTAGCCTAGAGCTGGTCCTGGTGTATTTGGGTGGAACTAACAAAAACAAAGCGGACAAGGCCATGGGTCCTGATGAGATGCATCCCAGGATACTAAGGAAGCTCAGCGAGGTGCTGGCAGGTTGGCTGAAGGACCTGTTAATAGATCCTCGGAGATGGGAGTGGTACCACAAGACTGGAAAAGGGCGGATGTGTCCCAGTTCACAAAAGTAGAAGCAGAGAGGAGGCTGGAAACTACAGGCCAGTTAGCCTTCCCTCAGTGCTGGGAAAATTAAATGGAGACCCTGCTGAAGGGAAGGACACGGAACTATTTACAATCCTGTGGGTTGCAGGATCCAAGCTCACATGGTTTTACCAGAGGAAGGTTGTGTCAAATGAATCTGATTGATTTTTTTTTTTTGATTGGGTGATTAGAGAATTGGATCAAAGATGAGCACTTGATACAGTCCCACATCGAAGGCTCCTGAATAAAATGAGCAGCCTGAAGAGTGGGTCTGAAAGTACTGGAAGGGATTAGAAATTGGTTGACTGACAAACTCCAGCAGCTAGTGGTAAACAGACCTCACTCTGAGGAGAGAACGCGATAGGTGGAATGCCTCAGGAACTGTTTTGGGAGCTGTTTTTGTTCAATATCTTTGTGAGTGATTCAGTAGCGTGGTTAAAATGAAAAATGTGCCTCTCTGCAGATGAAACTAAGACCTGCAACAGAGTCGATATCCCTGAAGGAGCAGAGAAAATGAGACGGGATCTACGAAAACTCAAGTAGTGACTGAAGGTTTGGCAGCTAGGATTCAATGCCAAACGTACAGAGTCATGCATTTGGGGTATAGTTATATGAAGGAGCTGTAAATGATGGGGGGTGAGAGACCAATGTACACGGACCAGGACAGAGACCTCGTGGCGACAGTGTTTGATCTGAAGCAATGGGACAAGGCAGGGACTTGGGCCAGAGGGATGCTGGGCTGCATAGAGAGAGGCATAACCAGAAGGAAAAAGGAGGCAATGAAGCACCTGTTTGGGTCATTGATGAGACCTCACCTGGAGTGCTGTGCTCACTTCTGGAGACCATAGCTTTAAAATGATAGAAAAGCAACCAAAATAGTGTGGGGCCTGCATCAAAAGACACGCAAGATGAGACTTGAGGACCTAAATACGTTTATCCTACAGCAGAGAGACCGGGGGGGATATAATATAGACGTTTTAATACTGGCATGGTATTAATAATGCACAGGAATCAAATCTTTTCCAACAGAAAGGACCCTATAGAACTAGGGGTCAGGATATGAAGCTCCAAAAGGTGAAGACTCAGGAATGTCACAGAAAGGATAAGGAATGCATGGAATGTCCTTCCAAAGACACGGCGAAGACAAGAATGGTAATGGAGTTCAAAAGAGCAGGAGATAAACACAGAGGATCCCAAATGGCAAAGAGAAGGGGGGAACCTGTGAAAGCTTTGGAGTAACATTTCTGTATCGGGGTAACCTGCTGGCATTTACTGTTACTAAGTTACTATAAACAAAACGGATTTCAAGTGCCTTACTTAAGGAATCTCTTCTAAAAACCATGGCAAATGCAAAAGTCAAGATGACAATAGGTCAGAATGCACGGAGAGGGTGGGTGGGTGGGTGGGAGACAAAATATCTAGAGCTAAACCAGGGCTTGACTTCCTAGACACAAGATCCTGAGCATCTCCTGCGTCTGTTCCCTCCAATGCACTGCTCGTCTGCTGGCTAGAGGGAGGATGGAGGGAGAGGATTGCACCATGATACTGACGGGCAGGCCCCCCTCCCCCAAACAACAAAAAAAAATTACTGCAGATTCCTATTTAATATTACATTCAAATTGTTTATAAGTTTTAAATTAAGTTTAAGTATACACTTGCAACCTATGGCACCCTGCATGGCATGTGCATACTCTGCCCAATGGGAAATCCAGCCCCGACTAAAAACCCTCAGAATAACATGGTCTTAAGTAGGCAACAAATACACCCTAAAATGGAGTACTCTGCTTAGTAGTGCAAACCTAATCTTACTTTGCTTTTTGCTAACCAGTTTGAGCACAGTACTCAGGAGCAGGTGTGAGCCACTTACTTAAGATGATAACAACAGTTTTCATGAGGTTGATCATGGTCTCCTTGTACTTGGGATGGAAGGATGTGTGCTGAGACATGCGTGTCATCTTCCTCTTCACATAGATGAAGATGTGGGAGTAGGCAACCAGCATGATCACAAAAACTACCAGGTTGGAGACGGCCCAGAAGATGAGGTAGCTGCGGCTGTAGAGGGGGGCCATCTTAGAGCAGTTCTGCACGTCGCACAGACAATGCCACCCAAAGGAGGGGATGAGACCCAGGAGTAGAGCCGTGATCCAGATGCAGACAATGAGAATGGTGACACGTTGGTTGGACATCTTACTGTGCAGCTGCATAGTAAACACCGTCTGGTGCCGTTCTACCGCAATGGCCAGCAGGTTGGCCACGGAAGCCGTCAAGCTGGTGTCCAGAAGACTCTGTCGTAGCATCCACGTTTTGATGGTCAGCCCAGCTGTCCTGGGGCCGGTGTTGAACATTAGGTAGGTGTAGCCTATGCCTGCAAAGAGGTCTGCTGCGGCCAGGTTACCCAGCAGGTAGTAAATGGGGTAGTGGAAGCGACGGTTGATGATTATGGCAGTAATAACCAGGAGATTGGTCAGCAGCACAATGACACAGACTGTCAAGCCCAACCCCACCACCAATTTGTCCTTGGTTCTCCAGTATGTGGTCAGCTCCTTGCCACTGATGTTGTAGAAGAAGCGAATGGTTTCATTGTAGTAACACTGCTTCATCTTGATGCTCCCTGGGAAGTCTTCCTGAGCAAGTGTGAGAAAGCCACTTTTCAATGCAGGTCCAGCTAGCTTCTGAGCCTCAGAGTATCGGGGCTGCAGCTGGAAAGAGAGAAACGATCAGGAGTGACTACAGCAAGCAAAATTAGACAATAAATCATACACTCAAGTGGCCAGATTACTGGGCTTCATTCACCACTAAAATAAAAAGTTTGCCTATCAACAGCAACAGAGCATCATTCTGTCAAATCAGCTGGGTTCACAGCTAGTGAAAATCACTAGTTACCATTCCACAAAAGTGAAGCAAAAAGCAAACGTGCCTTTGTTGTTTCTCCAAATACACATTTAAGACATATCTCATCTGTTTTATCCTGTACACCACGTATGGTTGCCATCTTACCCAGGTCAGCCCGAACTGGCTGACCCAATCTTAGTCTTGCCCCATTGCGTGCATGGAGTTGTAGTTCTGATTTTCCTAAGAAATGTACGATTCCATCTCCGTGCATGCAGTGGGTAAACTCAGGTCTGTTTGGGCTCAACCTGGTGACATGACTACTGCCCTAATTCCAAGGAGAAGTTACTAAGTGACCCAGTTCCTGGAGGAAGGCCTTTTTCAAACTTACATCCCAATGCATTATGAGAGCAATTTTCAAAAGCTATTTACTTGTGTAAATGGATATTTAACTGGCTGAAAGGGCTTTTTGAAAATTATCCGTTGTATATGTGGGTAAAGCATGCATAGTCTCACAATGCATGCATTTGTTTCTGCATTTTAGTGAAGATGTTCCCAGGGCAGGGTTAAATTGGGGGAGAGAAGCATGCAGATTGTTTTGGCTGTGTAACCCCCCAGACAAGGCACATAAAAGGCATCTGATGCTGGGTTTTTGTGATCCTGGCACCAGGCTGTGGGTTAAAAACGTATCTTTGGTCAGATAGGTGGTGAACTGGACCTGACCCAGAGGCTAAGGGGCAATATTGTCTCATGCTAGATAGGGAAATATAACAAAATTCTTCTTTTCCACCTCTACGATCATCTTATGCACCCCTCTAGCTATCATTTTCAATCTCTTCTCTATTAGGTTGGCAGACTCACACCTTGAATTCACCACCCCGAGTCTAAACAAATAGTCTCACTCAATTATTGCAAAATGATAACACTTTATTCTTCTGGGGTACCAGCAGTTTTATCCATAAGGAAGAGACAGCATTCTTAGCAGAGATAAAGCAAAGTTGCTTACCTATGACAGGTGTTCTCTGTACAAAGCAGGACAAATCAACCACTTTGTACATCCAATGGGGTTGACCCGGAACATGCTCAGAGCTCAGGATGACCCAGATATTCTTCTGAATATGCGTGGGTAAGCCCGTGCAGCTATTGTTGCACGAGTCTCCTCAATCTTTCTACAAACGAGGAAGGTGGGACTGTGTGGCTGATTTGTCCAGACGTCTACAGAGAACATCTGTTACAGGTAAGTTACTTTACTTTCTCTGTGGACAAGCAGAACCAGCATCAGCTGCGCAAATGGGTATTCCCAAGCTAAGGGTTACATGTAAGCGTTAGTTATAGCGCTAAATTCACAGTGTAATTAACTCAGAACTGAAAGGAGAGTTGAAGCAACTGGCTGACTAAGCTTCTAAGTACTGCTTGTACAAAAGTGCTCTACTGTGAAGTTGATGGATTTAGTATAGCAGCAGGGGAAATCCAAGAGAACAAAATTTGTTTTGAGACCGAACACCCTGGAAATAATTAAAGGTGATTTCCTGCAAGGCTTGGCTCTTTCTAAGTAGAAAAATAGAGGTCTTCTGCAATCCAGACGATGAAAAGCTTCTTCAGCAGCTTTAGAAAGAAAGTCGGTAGAGCTATAGATTGATTTAAATGAAAATGAGACACCACATTGGTAAAAAAAAAAAAAAAAAAACAACAAAAGAAAACAGGATGAGCCTTTACTACTACCCTATTTTTTTTTTTTTAATTTGCATATAGTGTGTAATCAAGGCCTGCAGTTCAGGCCCTCGTCCTGACTGGTATCGATTACTGCAATGCCCTGTATATCGGCTATCCAGCGAGCACCCTCAGGGCACCACACAGTGTGCAAAATGCTGCAGTTAGGATCTTAACTGGGACTAGGGATCGGGATCACGTTACTCCTACTTTACATTTATTCCACTGGATGCCCATTCAATGGAGGGTGAAATAGAAATTAGCTATGCCGATTTCTAAGCTGTTCAATAACGACTCTACTCCATGGATTAACTTTGTTTTCCAGATATATAAGCCCTCGTGTTCATTGGGAGTTTCTGGAAGATCCATTTCCCTTGTTGAGACATTCTCTGTGGTGGGTCCTGCTCTTTGCAACTTATTGCCTGAACAATTATGGACCATAGCCTGCAGTAAATCATACAAGAAAGCACTGAAACTGTTCCTATTCAAACAGGCCTTTGAATCTTGCTAACCCAGAGGATGGGCAGCAGCTGGATTTAATAAATAGCAGGATAACTTAGGACTAGTTCACATAGCGCTGCATCATTGAATGTATCATTTGTTTTTTGAATGTGTTATTGTTTGTATTTCTATGTTGTATTGTGTATATTTTGCTGTTTACCACCACAAACATTTTTGGATGTGTGCGAGTTAGAAGTCTTTTTAAATAGATGTGTGTGGTTGCAGACAACAATTCAAGGAATCTGCTATTTGATTTTTCTTGTCTGGGAGAAGAAAAGCACCAAAGTATGTTCTGTGTAATTGCCCAATTACAAATTTTGCATGTTCTCGGCAAAGCTTAGATCAGATAAGATAAATGTCCGGTTAATAGCTGTGGTAATATTTGGTGGATTTTATGTTTTAGTACGTGCATCTTTTTGTTTATTCAATTTGAAATTGTGCATGTTTTTCATTGTTTCCCTGCCCCGAACTGAAAGAAAGGAACAGGCAATAAATTCTTTTAAATAAGCTTTGAAAACCCTGTTCCTCCTTGTTTGTTCATGTAGTACATTATTACTTGACTCTCTGTTTGAACTTGTCTACTTCCCTGTTTAACCATGGCTTGAAAACCTACAAAGCATTGAAGATGGTTCCAAGTTCTAGTAGGTTTATACAGAGCTTTTGTTTCTGAATGTTCCAAGTTCCCAGAGAACAAATATTATTGAAACCTTGACTGGGGACATTTGCAGTGAGGACATGTTGAATCTGAGGGGAATGAAGAGTTTGGCCATGGAGGATTTTCGAAGATTGGTTCCAGCACTTCAGAAAGAGTGAATGAAGGCCTTTGACAGATGGATTTTGAGAGACTGGAAATGTTGGTGCTATCGAGCTGGTTTCATATGCAAATGAACAAAAGGCCCAACATGTACGGTTGTTGCCATGTGTCTTAACATCCTCGTGAAAACCCTGCCTGAGATGCTTGTCTGATTGGACAGACAATTATTTGGATTAGATAATTCTTTCTTTGATGAGGGAAGGAAAGCTTTTCCTATCACTGTGTTCAGTGAAGCTCCTATAAATTCTAACTGACGCACAGGCTCCAGATTTGACTTTAGAAAAATAATGACAAAGCCCACTGATTGAAGCAAGTAGTGTGTTGGCTTCCTGCAAGGAGATGCTTGATATGAGCCCAATTGTCTAAACATGGCAACTCTTAATACATTTCTCTTTCTTTCAGAAGCAGCTATAACTGTAAATACACTGGGAGCTTCCACCAGACCTAACAGTAGTGATTGTCCACCACAGTGAATCATAGAAAGTTCCTGTGGTCTTGGTGAGTGTAAGCATTTCAAATCTAGAATAGTCAGCCAATCACTGACTTCCAAATACAGGAGAATGGTTGGTGCCTATTGAGAGTTCATTTGGAACTTTCCTCTTTTTAGATGTTTGTTCAGATTTCTGAAGTCTAGATGTTGGATGAATATCTCCTGGGATATAAACCTCCCATCATCTTGGGAATGAGGAAATACTTTGAATAGAAACCTTTGTTGTGTTCTGATTCCAGGACTGGCTGCACTGCTTTTGGCTGCCAGGAGAGATGAAAGTGCCACTTGCAAGATCTGCAGTCGTTCAAGAGGGATGTGATGAGTCACTGGAGGGGTGTGTGGAGATAAAGTCTGAAAATGTAGGTGATACCCATTGTGGATAATCCACACCACCCAACAGTCTGATGTGACTAGGGACCATTGAGAACGGAAGTCCATCCCCCCACTGGAAGAACCTCTAATTGCAACTGTGGGAGAGTCTGTGATTGGTAAGGAAAAAGGACTAGGATTTGTACAGGTGGTTGGTTTGGCCTAGGCTGTGTTCCCTCTGAGGAGACTCAAGGGAGTACCCATGTATGCTCAGAAAGTTCTAGGCTTTTCCGAATTATGAGAACACACTATTGGATGTCATCACCCCATTTGTGTGGCTGATCCTTATCCTGCTTGTCCACAGAGAAACGGCAGCATGAACTAAATACACTTTAGAGTTCCACTTCCTTTAGCATAGCATTTATCTGATTTTCAGACTTCCCTGTTGGTTTAGTCATTCCTCACATATAGTCTCCTTCGTACTCACATCCTGTCACAGAAGTCTTCCCAGCGGCAACTCTCAGAAAAGCCACAAGATCTCCACAGGAACCCAGACACGATAGTTGTGGTACACAGTGCCCACTAAGTGCTTCTTGGCCCTATATAGGGGCATACCATTGGTGCACTAGCACCTATGGGTGACAAGGACCCTGCTGGACTTAGAACAGGGTTTCCCAACCCTCTCCTGGAGGCACACCTAACCAGTCGGGTTTTCAGGAACTCCATAATGAATATGCATGAGATACACTTGCATACATTGGTAACCCAGTGTATGCAAATTGCTCTCATGCATATTCATTGTGGTGATCCTAAAAACCCAAATAGCGGGGGGGGGGGGGGCCAGGACAAGGTTGGGGACCCCTGCCTTAAGGCAAAGGGAGATAAAGTGAGTTTCCAGGTCACACAGAGTGTCAATGATGTGTATGATAGGGAGAAAGAGGTGAGGAGGGTATGGAGTTAGGGCAGGAAAGAGAACCAGGGTCAAAAGGAGAAAGAGAAAAAGCAAAGGGGGTGGAGAAGCAAGCGAGAGCACGAAGGAAAGGAAGAAAGAGAAGAGAAAGGGAGTGAACGAAGCAGCAAAACATAGCATAAACTGGTATGAGAATAGGAAAAAGCAGGAGCCAACATGATGGATGTAGGTGCAGGGAGGTAAAGATTTGAACCACAGTGGGGGGGTCCTGTTAGTGATTGCACAATGCATCCTGAGCAGACGGAGACCAGAGGAATGTGCTATCTCACATGCTGCTCCCTCTGCTTACAAAACAACTGAGATGCCAAGGAAAAGAAAGCTCTAGCTTGAAATCTCTGCAGAGACGTGATGAAGGGTGCAGAACTCCAGCCGGCTAGTCACGCACATCGAGTAATAAAAACGCATCGCACGCAGCTTGCTTGGGATGGAAAAGGTGCTTCATTCTAGCTGGTTGCAACTCAGCGCACAGAGCCAGTTGCCCGGCCCAACTCTCTGTTGCTAGTGCTGAAAATGAATGCTAGCCGGCTAAGTTTGCTGGCCCGGCTCTCTGAACCCCCTCAAACTGAGCTACAGCAGTAGATTTTCAAAGGGGCTGATCCAGCTGCCAGGCTCCCGTAGGGACCGATGCAAAAAGCTGACCATTAAAACTATGCACCAGCTAATTTTTCTTTTTAACTCTCAATGCAGTACACTTATAGTGTGCGGACTGAAAAATGTACACAAAGGAAAAGCTTATCACGTAGCAAAATGATTTATGCACAAAACTCATATTTTATACACGGAAAGCATGGTTTCTGATTGTGCATACATCGTGCTTCCTGCATTTACCATACGCTCTCTGTGCATGCAAGACCACGTACAGGTCCTGGCACCAGAACTCCAGCGTCCGCCTGTAGACTAGAGTTAGCCCTAGAAACCTTACTCCACCTCAGACCAGGAGCTCAGTGTCCAGCACTAAGAAAACACGAGGTAAGCCAGCACAGCTCTTTGCACGGGTACGTAATAGTTAATACAATTTCCATGTGAGGGCACTGAATTCAATGCAAACCATTCTGTGCAAAACTCCTTACAGCATTGGCATAAAATGTGCGCACAACTAAGGGTTAAAATGGTGCGCTCTGCCAAACGCACCTTATTGCTTCAGCATAAAAATCAGGTGGCAAAGTGTACCCTTACATCAGGGGTAGGCCACAACCCGGTCTGGTTTTCAGGATATCCACTATGGAGATACATTTGCATTCGGTGAGGATAGGGCAAAAGAGATGTCCCCAAGTTTACTCCTAAATGTAGAAGTAACCCAGAGTGATGTCATAACCCCTCCCGAAAGGATCAGAGAGCTTGAAACCTATAAACTGCTTTCTGAATTCCACACTCTCCCATCCCCCCACCACACACACACACACACACACACACACACACACTCTCTGGATTTGGCCTGGAGACTCTGTAATTTTAAACAAATTGCCAAGTCTCTGGACCAATGCAGGAAAATGCCAGGTGGGCTGCTGACCTGTAAGAAGCCACCTGGGCCTCATGGATGGAAAAGAGGAGGAGACAGTCACAGGGCCGGAAGGAGGAGGAGTGTCTGGCCGCATGATGGAAGCAGCAACCTAGACAGCCTTGGCCTGCATAGCTGGAAATAGAAGGAATTGGTTGCACAGGCACGAAGGAAGAGATGACTACTACTGCCCCACAGGCCTGAAAGAGGAGGCGGCAGCTGCTGTTGCCCAATGGGCTTGAAAGAAGAAGAGACAGCAGAGCTGTTGCTAGCCCTTGGCCAACATGGCCATGGCCATAGGCGCCACTGCCCTAAGGGCACCATAACACTAGGCCACCTCATGGGCCCAGAAACTGTTGGGACCAGAGGAAGGCCGATTAGGAGAGAGGAGCACCTGCCCCATGCATCGTGCCTCTATGGTCATCATCAGGCTGCTGCCCTGCGCCCAACTCTGATGTGGCCCACAGGGACAAAACGAAATGCTCTGCTGCTGCCCCACCCTCCTGATCCAGCTCAAGTGGGGCTTAAGAATCGGGGGAAAAGTGAGTCAGCTGCTGGTGCTCTCTCCTCCCCCCCATGCCCCTGCAGAAGCCGGAAAAAGGGCGGAGCTGGCACGTTCCCCTCCCTTCCATGCAGTCCAGAGTCTTAAGGGACCATTTGAGATCCATTGGAATCTAAGCTGCAGCTCAAGGTTCAAACTGCCTCGTCGACCATGTACAAGCAGAGAGGTGCAGAGACTGCGATCCTGACGGATGTGGTGGTTCTGAGGCACTGAAGTGAGCCGCCATCCCAGCGAGGAAATGAGTTTGGTTCAGCTGTCGCCTGTAAGACAGAGCGAAAGCTGATGGGCAGCCGTGGCCGCCTTTTTCATTTTGGGGATATCTTTGTGGTGCAGAGCGTGGGATTTGAAAGATACTGGCGAGAGCGGCGCGTGTGAAGGTTAAAAGCCTGTGACCGTCTTTGGCAAACACTCTTCGGTTTAACAGATCATGACATTTTTTTTTGGCAACATTTCAGTTGGTTCATACAGGAAAGAGATATCTGTTTACTTCACAGTGGATGCCACAATAATAGCAGAAGCCGCTGAAAAATAGCATTAATGAAATTAGAGCACCTTTTGCACAACCTCCTACGTATCCCGGATCAGCAGCCATGTTATCTATCCCCTGAAGAAGCCTGCACTAGGAAAACCAGAGAGGCCGCTCCTTTGCTGGGCTGCGTTTTAGTGTAAAGGCTGAGACAGACTTTTCTACTCACGTGGAATACATTGTATCTTTGTCTGTGGGAAGTGATACATTGTAATTTGAGACCGCGTTTTAATTCGCTACATTGTAATTGTCGATTGTACTGGCTGGTTGCAAGGAGCTTGTGAATGTTGGACTAGGGAAACTTAAGGTTCAAGCAGGTATGGAATGAGAGTAATCCGATATAGATATATATTCAAGAGAAATTAAGTAAATATGCTTTTTACGTACATGTAAGAATTTTTGACTACACATTGGAATATCGTATGGTGTCTGCATTCAGTTGTTTTTTTTTATATTTATTGATTGCAAAACATTATTGCACTTTGTACCCCATTATATTCCCGGCATGTACAATGATCCGGTAGGCCTGAGCCCCTCGTCCTGGCTGGGGCCTGCACCTGCAGCTTCAACCCATGGGAAATGGCCACTGCCTGGGTGAGCTGCCATTACCAAGACCTCTGGACTCCATCCCCAGCCTCCCTGGAGAGAAGCTCCCATGACCCCTGCTCAGCTTTCTTTTTCTGCCCCTCAGATATCTTTCTCCCTATGACCCTCATTTTGACTCCGGGCAGCCCCACATGCCTCACCCCATATGGCATGCCTAGGTCCCGTGTCGGATGGAATTTCCTCCCAGTGGCCCCCGTCTCTGTTCTGGGCCCCACCAGCAGGTAATCTCTTCTTCCTGGCAGCAGACAGGAGGCGCATGTGCTGCTTAATGCGCCGTCTCCTCCCTGGGCACTCTGGGACACCCAGGAGGAGCCCCTTCAGGCAGACAAGCCAAGCCCTTGCATTCCTTCCCAGGCCCTTCGTTCTGTGGGGGAAGCCTTTCTGGGCCCAGACGGAAAGCTCTCTTGAATTGTGCCTGATCACTGGAATACTATTATTGTTATCTGTATAGTGCTTTGCAGACATACAGATCGATAGTTCCTGCTTCTTCAAGCTTACCATCTAATAAAGACAGACAAACATGAAATATGGGGAGGGAGGAGGGGGAGATCTTTATAAGAATGGAGTCTGCTGTAAAAAGAGGAAGACGCCCATAGGTGCCTGCATAGAAATAATTAGGTTCATAGTTTTTTTTTTAGAGCGGCCTCAGAAAGTTGTGGTTTTATGCTGGATTTGAATCTCACGTGAGAGGGAGCAGGACAACGGTTTAAAAAGGTGATGCCAGGCACTTGGCACGGCAGGCTGGACGGCACGGAGGAGAATGGGCAAGGGAGGAGAAGGGCACAGATTAGAGCAGTTTGGGAAGAGGGAGGCACAAAAGTCAGACATTCCTCCCTGCAATCCACGGCAATGGGAAGAGCTGCAAAATGTGGCCATTCCTAGCTAAACTGCCACGGGAGACCAGGCACCCTCTGCTGGCAGTGGAGAGCATATTGCCCCTCTCCATCCCTGTCCTGGGAGAGGAGCATTAGTGGCAGTGGGAAGGCGCAATCTACCCCTCCCCCTCCCTTCACTAACCACTGCAGCAGTGCAAGAAGAGGACAGCAGCCTTCCAGCATCCTGAGCAGGTTCTTCTCCTCCTCCTCCTCTCCTGCTGGGTTCAAAGCTTAGGCCCAGCCCAGGCAGGAGAGAAGGCAGTAGCAAACACACTGGGGACACTGTAAGGCAGGGCTTCCCAAACCTGTCCTGGGGATAGGGCAGAAAAGGGGCCGAAGGGGGGTGAAGTGAGGCCTGGGAGCAGGTGGAAGGGGAGCAAGAAGAGAAGATTTCCCCCCCTACTCCCAGTCCCCTCCTCTCCTCCCTCCCTTCAGCCTCCTCTCTCCTCCTGTTCACAACCCCTGCCTGCCCTCTCTCTCTCTCTCCCCTTTCCCCTGCTCTTACCTACCTCTCTGCTCCCACCCTTCCCCCTCTTGCTCTCTCCACTTCCTCCCCTCCTCATCTTATTCCCCTCAGCCCTCTTCTTGCCCTCTCCCCCCTCCTCATTGTTAGAATAATAATCTATTATGTGAAGAATGCATGGAAGAAAGAATGACATGGTAAACCAGGGGTGGAGCTGGGGGCAATTTGCAAGGCTCCACCAATCACAAATGTGTTCCACTGCCTCTGGTGAGAGAGGAGCATTAGTGAGGATCTATTGACCTTTTGGGATCCTGCCAAGTACTCGTGACCTGGATTGCCCACTGTTGGAAACAAGATACTGGGCTTGAGGACCCCTGGTTGGACCCAGTATGGCAAATGTTATGTTCTCGTGTAATGCATCTGTAGGCAGGTATGAGCAATTTGAATTTTATGTGGAACCAGAAATGGAATCAATAAAAGGGGTTACACAATTGCAATCGGAGGAAGATAAATCAAGTTGCTGAGATTTGAACAGACTGCAATGGACAGAGGTCATTCAGTGGCAGACCCATGAGAAGCAGGTTGCAGTAATTCTAAGCCTAGTTGGATTTTGGTTGAGAAAATGAGAGCAAGAAGCCTTAAGGCATAGGAATCAGAAGAATGAATGGACAAATGAATGAATGGAAAAATGAAGGTCAGGATGCTGGGTTTGATGGACCTCTGGTTTGACCCAGCAAGGCACATTTTGAGTTCTAATGAAGGAAGAAAGATAGACAATAAAGGAGTAACATGCTCATACTTGTTCTTGTCAAATATCAATTTAGCAGCAGCGTTTTGCTGCTATAGTAGGAGACGGGAGTTTCTTGACAAGCCACATAGCTTCTGACTTTGTAGGACTGACTTGTAGTTTGAAGGCGGCTAACCAGTTTGCTACTGTGGTTAAACAGTTTATTTTTGTTAGTGCATCAGCCAAGATGAGATTGCAGCTGACTATTACCTGAATGTTGTCTTCATAGATGTAGTTACAGAAACCAGGTCTCTGTATGATTGTCCATAGAGGAGCTAGGTAGAGATTGCAAAGAATGGGTAATAATACCGAGCTTGGAGGAACACTACAGTGTGGGTGACCAGGTGAGCAGGCTGCAGAATTCCATACGACCCTGAACGACCTATTTTCTAAAAACGATTTCAGCCAATTGAGGGCTTGATTTCATATGCCGATTTCATACAGTTGATCAATCAGGAGTTGCTGAGCAACTGTGACAAAAGCAGCACACGTATCAGGGCTGACAAGTAACACGTCCTGAGCATTATTCTAGATGGAGATTGGTTTCGGTGGTGAGAGCTGTTTTGTAACCTGACTGCTTGGGGTGTAATACAAGTGTTTTTTCTAGGAAACCGGATAGTTGAACCTGAACAACCTTCTCAGTTATTTTAGAGAAATAACTGAGCAAGTTGGAAAAGGGGCAATAGTTTTCTGGTAGTTCTGGGTCGAGGTTCTGCTTCTTAAGAACCAGGCATGAATTGTTGCAGTTTGTAACTCTTCAGGTACTCTGCCAGCTGTAAACTGGCATTAATAATATCTGTGAGTGGGGAAAAAAGACCAAGCTCGGGATTTGTAAAGATCTGAAAGGTAAAGGATCTAAGATTGATAAGGAAGTAGGGTTTGTTTGTTTTAGCAATAATTGTAACCCTGCGGAAGTGATTGTTTTAAAGGCCGAGAGTTTTCTAACCGGGACTAGCTCTATCTTGTGAGGGAATAGGGTCTTGTAAAGGTAGTGGAGGGGAGGGGGGAGGTTGAGTATATTGGAAAACAGAGAAGATTAGCACAGATTGTATCAATACCATCCCAGGAACATGAGCAGGAATGAAATAACATAATCCAATAGGTAGAAGGCAAGCAATAACATGAAAAGCTAGAACACCAGTGAGTTCTTACCTTGTCTCATTCTATTTTATGTCTGTTTTATCTCATTTTAATTATCTTAATTTATCTTAATTTTATTTGGTTATATTATTGTACTTTTAATTTTTTATATTTATAACTTTACTTTTCTTGTATTATGTGTTGGTTTTATAATTTTACTTTTTGCATGTATAATGTATAATGTGATCTTTATTTCATATAGGAACACCGGTATATAAAAATCTAAAAATAAATAAATAAATAATGTGTTTTCTTTTAATGTTTTATGCCTTGTTAATCGTTGTGATAGAATACTGACCGACGGTATATAAAACCAATAAATAATAAATAACTAAAAACTCAGTGAGAAAGGAAGAGGGGGGGCTGGTAAATAACAGCTCTCCGGAAAGGAAGTGGGGTGCATGGACAGCTGGGTGTAGGAGGTCTCTGAAGGAGAAAAAAGGATTGAAACGTGCAAAAGGGGGAAAGTAGTAGCCCCATACCACTGCCACTGCCCCCTTCCCCCCGAGTGAGGTGTGTGGAAGATGAAAGAAAGTCAAGCCAACAAAGGTGATCAGAATATTCAAGAAGTTTGAATGTGAAAGGGAGGAGAGAGATGGGGTTACGCAAGGCCCAGTGGGAGTTTGAGGTGTGGTATAATCACAGCATGTTTAAAGGTCCCCCAGCACCCAGCTGTGCCAGTGTGTCCAAGAGAGTGGCTCAGGGGTTATATATGTATTCATTTTAGGACTAGCAAGTCTTTTATCAGCTATTTTATTGATCAGTGGCTATAATTTTATTTAAATTTACTTTTGACTTTCTTTTCCTCTGCATTATGGCTTTTTTATATTACTTATTGATTTGTGTGTTACTTTGTTTTATTGGTTTGTTTTTATTATGCTGCTTTTAGTTCTGATGTCCTTTATGATTTGTAACTTTGCTAATAAACTTTTGCCATTTTATTTTTATACATCACTTTGAACATAGAAAATGTTGAGAACAAAAAACCCCCACCAGCAATAAAGGTTTTGTTGCCTGAGTGACAAGGTGCCTGGAATTTTTCCACTCCTGATTTTAATAGACTAACTTGCACGCCTTCCTGACTCTAACTCCATCATCCCCTTTATGTCCTCCAAATCTCAGCTGCATGATTACTTCA
Source organism: Rhinatrema bivittatum (assembly GCF_901001135.1). Lineage (NCBI taxonomy): Eukaryota > Metazoa > Chordata > Amphibia > Gymnophiona > Rhinatrematidae > Rhinatrema > Rhinatrema bivittatum. Next base: position 27,221,874 of record NC_042633.1, on the reverse strand, counting down.
TCAACATTTTCTCCTGCTTCTTGCCTTCTAGCAACAGTACACTGGCTCTCAGTAAAGCTAGGATGTCACTTCAAAACACTCACATTTATTTGCTCTTACTTACATATTGGCTATCATCTCCTGTGCCTCCTCTACCCATAACTTCCACTCCTTCTCACTGTTGCCTCTTGATATTCCTTGTGGCACCGTGAGCCATCTTAGGAGAGCCAGAGGACAGATTCAGGCTGTATTCTGGCAAAAGTCTTTCAGAAACTTATTTGTGAAGAAAACAAACAAAACCAGCTCTCCGATGCGTCGCAGTTCAAACAAATGTAGTGTTACAGTTCAGCAGTACTCTCTTTCTCTAGGCTTCCTTCTCTCCCCTGTGCCCTTTTGTGCCTGGCTAGTTATACACTTTCCCAGGGACTTCTGTCTGGACCAGGATTCCCTGCTGTCTTGGGCTTAAAGTATACCGGGCCAGATCTCTGGATCTGATCCTTTAAGGTGTTTTGAGGTTTCTTCCTGTATATTCCTTCACACTCCTAATAAAAAGCAGGCTTCAGTTCATCTTTACATGTTCTCTCTCTAAGCACCTCATCTCTGGAATTTCTCAGTTGACATCCAAAATTTCTCCTCTCCCCACTGAGCTGACACTGTTCCTGTCATCTGCCCCCAAGACCAGCAGCTTGCTTCCATCAGCCGCTGGGGTCCTTGTTAAGAGATTACCCTACTGAGCTCAGACCATGGTGTGACCCCACCCCTGGACATCATTTCCATGTGCGGGACTATTTAAAGGCCAAGCTACCCTCCCCAGCCTGGATGATCATCTAACCCCCGCCATCGGTGTGGCATAGGCCTTTTCACGCACACAAAGAAGGGCAGCAAAGGAGCCTGCTCCTTGGCATGCAATTAACGCGTCCAGCGCTATTGGTCGTCTTTCATTACTCTGATTTTGCTGTTTTCCTCTTGTTTCGAATGCCTTGTAATACTTTGGATCTTTGTGCTGCTTTTCCTATCCCAACAATTTTGGGGCAAGGTTGAGATGGGGGAATCTGCTGTGTTAGGCTACTTTTCTCAGTTCTAGGTTCAGTATTATAACGGACTCTACAGCAGCCGAACCCTCATCGATGTTATTGGGCCTGTCTATCGAGTCAATGCAAGATCTATGCACAATAGAACTGCTTCATATTTTGATTTGATAAGTGACCATAAGCCATATATATTTTTGGTAATATTGAGACTTGGCTTCTTGATACAGATCATGTTCTGTTTTCACAGTTATGTCCACCAAATTATTCATTTTTTTCTAAATCAAGGCCTATTAAGCATGGTGGTGATGTGTTAATTTTAGCGCGGTTGTTACTCATCAATAGTAGAGCTTGCCATTACTGGCAGTTCTGAAGTGCTTTTGATGACTAAATCATATGGGATTTGTTTATATTACTGCTGTCCAGGTGTATTCTCTGCTGATTGAGTATCTCATGGAAACTAAAATTGAGCTGGGTAATATAAATCCTGCTCGGTGATTTTAATCTTCATGTTCACGAGTTCCCACTGTCTCCATCATGTACTGAATTATGATCAGAGGTTAATAAAAGATGTGATGGTAAAAGTATGTTCTTACAAGGTTAGCACACAGATTACAGACACAGCACTGCTTAAAGAAAACCTCTCGACTGGTTTACATCCTTTCTTAAAAACAGATACTTCAAAGTAAACATCAACAACCACTCCTCAGATGCCATACCTCTTGAAATGGGATTACCCCAAGGATCCGCACTTTCAGCCACCCTGTTTAACATATACCTACTGCCTCTTTGCCAGCTCCTCATGAGTCTCGGCGTCACATACTACATGTACGCCGACGATATCCAATTAATCATACCCATAACAAACACCCTCGAAAACGCACTGAAACTCTCGGCCACCTACCTCGACACCATAAGAAACATGCTAAACCACATGAAACTAGGTCTTAACATAGACAAAACTGAGTGCATACTGCTTGAAAGAAAAAACTCCGGAATCAAGCTGAACCACACCATACAAATTGACAACACATACATCAAATTAAAAGACAACGTGAAAGATTTAGGAATATGGTTAGACCCAGAGCTTAACTACAAAAAACACATCACAATGAAAATCAAAGAAGGCTTCCACAAATTACTAATCCTCAAACACCTAAAACCACTACTGTATCACCCTGAATTCAGAACCATTCTACAATCACTCATATTCACTAGCTTCGACTACTGCAACTCACTCCTGATAGGTCTACCCAAAGCTACCATACGACCACTCCAACTACTACAGAACACCTCAGCCAGAATCCTCACTAGTCACAAAAGAACTGAGCACATCACTCCGGTACTAAAGAGTCTACACTGGTTACCTGTAGAAGAGCGAATCAAATATAAAACTCTAACCATTATACACAGTACAATACACAACAGTGAAAGCACATGCCTAAACAACATTATTCAGAAACACATCTCTCAACGCAATACGAGAGCAGCAAACAAATCACAACTAGACATATCATCAGTCTCAAACGCCAAACTTACCACTGTAAGAAACAGAGCCTTTTCAATAGCAGGTAGCAGGACCCCACCTCTGGAACTCACTACCAGAACACCTAAGATTACAAAACAACACTAAAATATTTAAAAAAGCACTCAAGACCTGGCTCTTCAGACAAGCCTTCAAAGACGGGATCGGCTAATCACTCACACCACAAACGACACCGCATACAATTACGGATAGTCAAACTCTTTACAACTGACGATAAACCCAATCTGTTGCTATATAAGCTGTTAGCTATAACCATTTTGCATCCATTGTTATAACCTTTCCTTATCTGTTGTTATACCAGTTGTTTTTTCACTTGTAATTTGTTGTTTTACCTGTAAACCGGGGTGAAGGCCTCTAGCTAAACTTCGGTATATAAAAGCGTATAAATAAATAAATAAAGAAATTTCGGGCTTGTGGGCTGTAGGTAGCCCCCCTGCTTTCTCCCTGCTCTTCCCCCCAACCCCCAGTAGCCCTCCCGTCCTCTAACGAAGTCTGCAAGCTTCAAGGTCACAAGTAGAACTCAAAACTCAAAGACCAGCTACAAGGTCATTTCCTGCATAACTAAGATTAGGTTAGAAACAGAACAGCTGCAGCTTCACACAGAATAGTTGGGCAGAAAGCCCAAAATATAGCATAAAAGCTGAGACAAGCTGAAGAATCAGATTCAGTAAGGAGAGCATCCGAAGACCCAAGACTGAGTCTCCAGTACTGACTTCCCAGTTTCCTGATACTGTCTTGCACCTGGGAATGTGTGAGGACTGTGTCACTATAAATATCTTTTGCAACTGCTACTGCTTTTTATATGCATATAACCTTTGGTATCTAACTGAATATAAGAATTTATAATATAATCGGTGTTTTGTTTATGTGCAGACATTGTCACAGTGTATGTTTTGTGCATATATTACATTTTTATATTCTGCTTTTTTGCACCTTTCTTTTTTTTTCAGGCACTTCAAAGCATTCAGGTACTGTAGGTATTTCCCTATCCCCAGAGAGTTTAACAATCTAAGTTTGTACCTGAGGCAATGGAGGGTAAAGTGACTTGCCCAAGGGGGACGTGGACCCTGGTCTCTTGGTTTGTAGCCCACTGCTCTAAGCACTAGGCTTCCATACTAGTTTTCCATACGTCCACATAAGCTGTAATCAGTGTCAGTGTGTTTTTTATGATCCAGACAAGGCAAAAACTGCCATTCTTACACTGAGGTTCCTCCCTCTCTGCTACATTGTTTAATATCTACCTCAGACCAATCTGTAAGCTTCTTGCTGGTCTCGGTCTATATTATCATATCTGTACTGATGATAATTCAGTCTATGTTCAATCACATCTAACCCTAATATCACTCTGGATCTAAAGTCTCTATCTCAGGGCCATTCAAGCCTGGTAAACTAACAAGTTGACCTTAAATACTGGGAAAACTCAAATCATCAGGATAGATTGGTTTTCATCTCCATCTTTTCAGTAGGAGCTACATCTTGACAATTTTACAATCCCAATTATGCAGGAAGTTAGGAATTAAGGGTCATAGTTGATCAACATCTTTCTTTTAAACCTCAAGTGAAGCTCATTTTTCAAGCTTCGTGTACTGCGAAGGCTTAAGCCTTTCGTAGAGGTTAAGGGTTTTCATACCGGCTTCGACTTTTCGTGCTCTGCTGGTGGTTCAAAACTCTGCAGCCCTCTCCTGCTTACTGGGTCTTCAAGGTGTGATCACACAACTCCTGTTTTCTCCTTACACTGACTACCTATTGAATCACCTGTGACATTTAAATTACTTACATTAGTACACAAAGCTTTAAATGCTGTGTCCATGCTCTTTTAAAAATCTACAGGCCACAATAGAATTTATGTTCTGCTGGGCGTCTATTAAATATTCCTTCTGTGCACCTTATTAGGCTGTCTGAATCATGCAAAAGATTGTTTGCTGTGGCAGGCGCTGTGGTGTGGAATATTCTACCTGAGGTACTGCACAGGCAGCAACGTCCTAGGACCTTTCAAAAGGATTTAAAGACCTATACGTTTAAGCAAGCATTTCCTCGGGTACTCTGAAGCTAGTGGTTAGGCTTGGGCTAGATTTTCTGCTTTTGGATCTGGTTCTACTCATTGCTCTGTGCGTCAATTTTATGTTTGGGTTTTATGTATTGTTTCATGGTTTTATTATTGGAATTTTAATTACGAATGTTTTTACTGTAAACCACTTAGAACTGTAGACAGACAATGTGGTGTATAAATGCTTTAATAAACAAACAAATCAAAACTCATGTCTATAGCCCCTCTCTCAATTACTCTGCAATGCCTGGAGCGCTGGCTTTTTGTGTACGCTAATGATGTTTCTGATGTAGAGTGAATTCCTCATGGGACATAGGAGGAGCCCTCAAGGGGACAGACTCCGTAGCAGCAGCGGAAAATATTTCGCCATGGAAAGGGCATGAATGTGTGGCATGTCCTCCCAATGGAGGAGGTGTAGACAAAACAGTAACAGATTTCAAGAAACACAGACTCCCAAAGATGTGAAGGAGTGAGGGGAAAGCCAGAGAGCGCCTGAGGCCTATGTCACTGAACCAGGAGTGACATTGGGCAGAACAGATAGGCCTAATCATCCTTATCTGTTGTCATGGTCTCTATTTCTATGCTAGGATAAGTAAAAGAAAGAACTATCATCCCATACACAGTCCCTATAAGGCTGCACTTACTTCTCCCATGCAGATATTATAACCCACAGCTACTACACTGCTGAACATATCACCCGGCACAGACAAACGCTAAGACCCTGGGTTAAGAGACACCCTGTAACCCCGTACACAGAGAGCAGGAGGGGGAAATTTTGTTGCTGTGGCTCCACTGGAGGCCACGTGAAAACTGCCCGGGAAGCCCGGTACCAAAGGGGAATCTGCCCATGCTCCGTCCTTTGAGAACGTGGGTCTGCACCAGCCAAACATCGCTGCTGTTTTACGGCAGGTATGACAGATGCACAGCGATTGAAAGACTTCGCAGCACCCGAGATTTTGGTCATTCCAGGGCCGGCAGAATTTACCCGGGGGAACTGCTTAGTCAGATCTCTTTGAAAACTGCTGGGTTCGCCATAAATGTTAGAGCCAAAAGGTCTTTCTGGGTTTAGCACCAAGGAAGAAAACTGCAGGAAATATAAATGACAAGAGATAAAGACCCAATGGGCCAGGCAGTCTGCCCAGCAAGTTGCAGGTGACCCCCATATTCCATCTAAGGTTAGCCCTTTTCTTCATTTCCTAGGGATCCTCTGTGTTTCTCCTACGCTCTTTTGAAGTGCATGACGGTCCTCATGGTCACCACCTCTTTTGGGAGGTCATTCCATGCATCCACCAGCCTTTCCGCGAAGAACGATTTCACGATGTTGGTTTCCCAGGCTACGCCCTTGGATTTTCGGCTCCTGAAGCCCCGTTCTACAGCCTCTTTCCTTGGAAGATTTAAGAAGGCAGCCTTCTTTGATTAGCCCCTGATGCACATGCTGACATTCGAACTACTGAGTCCATGGCTCTCGTTTGTAATTGTGACGACTACTTGTTTTTATTGTGACTGTTTGTATGTAACCTGCCCCGAACTTTGGAGGGTGTGGGGATAGAAGTGATTTAAATACATTTAAAAAATAAACAAAACAGCTTCCTTTCTGTTGGAAAAGGTTTGATTCTCGTGCGTCATTTTTACCTTTAAGGTATTTAAAAGTTGGTATCGTATCTCCCCTGCCTCTCCTCTCCTCCAGGGTCTACATATTGAGATCCTTCACCTCTCCTCATAAGTCTTCTCATACTGACCCCACACCCTTTTGGCCGCCCTTCTCTGGACCGCCTCCATCCTGCCTCTATCCTTTTTGAGGTACGGGCTCCAGTACTGAGCACAGTACTCCAGGTGAGGCCTCACCAAGGACCTGTACAAGGGGATCACCACCTCCTTTTTCTTACTGGTGATTCCTCTCTCTATGCAGCCCAGCATTTTTCTGGCTTTAGCTATCGTCTTGTCACACTGCTTCACCGACTTCAGATCGTTAGACACTATCACCCCAAGGTCTCTCTCCTGCTCCGTGCACATCAGTCTCTTGCCCGTCGTCATGTACAGCTCCCATAGAAGAAAACAAGTATTTTGTAAATATGTAAATTTGTCGAGTATATTTAGTTTGCATTCCCCCCACCCTCCTCAGCTCCTTTGTTATCAACCTCCTCCCTCCCTCGCTTCCCTGTTCTACTGGTTACTTGTTACATGTAAAGCCTGTTGCTTGTTGCGTTCTCTGTAAACCGACGAGATGTTCCCAACGTGCGTCGGTATATAAATGCCTTTAAATAAATAAATAAATAAATAAGTAAGTAAGTATTTTCAAAAGTTCATTTTAAATTGGTACATCGTTAGAGCCTTGTAAAAACCAGCGAGTGGTATCTTTAGACGGATGTATCTGGGAGATGGGGAGTGGTAATAGAGTGGCAAGTGAAAGTGGCATTTCGGCACATCACGTCAACCCCCACAGCGGGGCCCCTGCTTTTAAATTCACTATAAAAGATGCAATAAGAAAAAAAAAAATCACAAAATACCTTCTGTACAATAAAAAAAAAAGTAGTTTCAATCACCCATTAAAACTACAATTAAAATTATTTGATAGCCTTATTCAACCTTCTATATGGATATGAGCCTGAAGTCTATACAAAAAAGGGACAGAATCTAAGTCATTAAGTTATTTATCCTATCCCCATACAATTCTTTTTACTCCCCACTGTTCCTCTTTTTTCTCTCTCCCAGTTATTCTACCCCTGGTTTTTTGTAACTGCTTCCCCTTTGCACCAGTTTAGTTCTACTGTTCTATGCACCCCTTGTTTCTATGTAAACCAGCATGATGTGACCTGTTCTTGAATGCAGGTATATAAAAAACCTAAATAAATAAATAAATAAATATAAATCCTGCACCTCCAGTTCGGTAGCACACACTCCACGTCCAGAGACATTTCCCCTTACAACGTACAAAAAAATATATTCAAATTCTGGTGTTACCTCAGAAACAGTAACACAAGTACCTTCAACACCAAACACTTTGTGAAGCAACACCAAACCTTGCAAGGGAGACACTCAGAATCTCCATAGCAAACCTATAATGCAATAGCGCTGACTCCCAGGACTCCAACAGCAGCAGCCCTGCCTAGGACATTGCAGCAATTCAAGCATTACTATAGGAGCTCCTATTGGAAAAATACTATAAGCACTTAAAATATGCCCATACTGGGTCAGACCAAGGCTCCATCAAGCCCAGCATCCTGTTTCCAACAGAGGCCAAACCAGGCCACAAGAACCTGGCAAGTACCCAAACATTAGATAGATCCCACGCTACTATTGCTAATCAATTAGTAGCAGTTTATGGATTTTTCCTCAAGGAACTTATCCAAACCTTTTTTAAACCCAGTTATACTAACTGTTGTAACCACATCCTCTGGCAATGAATTCCAGAGCTTAACTATGCATTGAGTGAAAAAGAATTTTCTTCAATTTGTTTTAAATGAGCTACTTGCTAACTTCATGGAGTGCCCCCTAGTCCTTCTATTATCTGAGAGAGTAAATAACCGATTCACCTTAACTTGTTCAAGTCCTTTCATGATTTTGTAGATCTCTATCATATCCCCCCCTCAGCCGTCTCTTCTCCAAACTGAACAGCCCTAACCTCTTTAGTCTTTCCTCATAGGGGAACCATTCCTTGCCCTTTATCATTTTGGTCGCCCTTCTCTGCACCTTCTCCATCGCAACTATATCTTTTTTGAGATGTGGCGACCAGAATTGTACACAGTATTCAAGATGCGGTCTCACCATGGAGCGATACAGAGGCATTATGACATTTTCAGTTTTATTCATCATTCCCTTCCTAATAATTCCTAACATTCTGTTTGCTTTTTTGACTGCTGCAGCACATGGAACAGACGATTTCAATGTGTTATCCACTATGACGCCTAGATCTCTTTCCTGGGTGGTAGCACCTAATATGGAATCTAACATCGTGTAACTACAGCAAGGGTTATTTTTCCTTATATGCATCACCTTGCAGTTGTCCACATTAAATTTCATCTGCCATTTGGAAGCCCAATCTTCCAGTCTCTCAAGGTCCTCCTGCAATTTATCACAATCTGCTTGTGATTTAACTACTCTGCAAAATTTAGTGTCGTCTGCAAATTTGATCACCACTGGTCGTACCTCTTTCCAGATCATTTATAAATATATTAAAAAGCACCGATCCAAGTACAGATCCCTGAAGCACTCCACTGTTTACCTTTTTGCACTGAAAAAAACTGACCATTTAATCCTACTCTGTTCCTGTCTTTGAACCAGCTTGCACTCCACAAAAGGACATCACCTCCTAGCCCATGACTTTTTATGGATACCAACCCAGATATCACAAGCCAGCACAGGAGTAGGCAACTCCAGATCTCGAGTGCCACAAACAGGTCTGGCTTCCAGGAGATGCACAATAAATATGCATGAGATATATTTGCATACAGTGGAGGCAATGCATGTAACTATATCTCATGCATAATCATTATGGATAGCTTGAAAACCAGACTCAAGGACCAGAAATGCCTACCCCGGCGCTAGCAGAGTCCCTCACCTTGGTTGCACCCACAGACCATAGACTGATACTTATTTAATATTAAACAAGGAAGCATGAATTAGAAACAGAAACATGCAGATGAAAACTGAAATGGAAACACCAAGAAATTAGAGAAATGGATGCACGGCCTAATGCACTGAGCAAAATACAAAGATATAAGAAATGCACATTCCCAAAGTTAACACACTCCACTCTCTAAAAACCGAAAAGAAAATCTTTCCTTTTCTACCTTTGTTGTCTGGGCATTTCATTTAATTTTTAGGTCCTTGTCTCTTTTAGGTCTTCCCTCTAAGATTCTTTTCTAGGGTCTTCGTTCCATTTTTTTCTCTCTTCTCCCATCTCCTTCCCTACATTGGTCTCTGATATTTACCTTCCCTTTTTATCTTATTTCTCTTTTTCTCGTCTGCCTCTCTCTCCTAAATAGCTACATTTCACCTCTCACCTACCTACCAGCTTTCTACCCCTCACTCACCCCTCCCATTGCCTCATCTCTAACTCCTTCCACCCTCTCCCCAACTCTCATGTACCTTACTCTGCCTATCATGGCCTCACAAGCCCCAGGGCATTTCCTGTCTCTCATTCTCTCCTTGGTCTTTAACCTGTCTCTTTCTTCCCTCTTTTACTACCTTCCCAGGACCATTCTCACCCTCCCATACCCTTCACAAACCCATCCCTTTCCACTGCCTCTCACCCTCTCTCCAGTCCTCCACAGCCCCACTCCCCACCCTCCTTTGCTTACCCCATCTCATACCCCCAAACCCATCCACACTCATACTCACCAAGCTTCCAAGTTCCCCCAGCCTTCCAAATCCCTGCTCACTCTCTGTCCACACTTTCTCCCTTCTCGGCATCCCCCACTATCTCCAAGTCAGAACTCCCCCACACATTCTGAGCCCTTGCTCTTAACTCCAGATTCCCCAGTCCCCAATCTTCCCCTTCTCCTGCTCTCCCCAGGCTCCATGTCCTCGCTATTGCTCTATTCTCTCACCCACGTCTCTGCTCTTCCCCTCCTCTCCCTCCCCAGTTTCCAAGTCATTCTTCTTCCCTCTCTCCTCCAGCCCATTTCTGAGTCCCGGCATTCCCCTGACTACTCAAGTCCTCACTCTCTCCCCTTTAGCCACGACAGCCTGACTCCTCTAACCCATCCTGCAGCTGCCTCTAGCTTTGGCTGTGATCCCTTTTCCCTGCACACCTCTCTGCAGGAGAAGCAGCCAGGCTGGGGTTGCAAGTCACTTTTTTTTCGGGCAGGCACTTGTGGCCCCAGCCACCCCATAATGATGCCTCTAAAGTCAGCCCCAGTCCATTAAATTCAATTATTAGATTACAGCAGGGCCCAGAGGGCGTAACTCAGCTATGTGACTCAGAGTCAAGGTAGAGTGTAACGTCAGCGAGAGCACTTCCTGCCAGATCTTCGCGTGCCCACATCTGGTCCGAAAGGAGAGCAATGCATGGCTTGTTATTGCTTGTGAGCTGCTATCATTACAGAGGATCCTGTGTGGGTGGCTGAAGTGTTGCCAGTAAACAGAGACAGAGCTGCGTGTGCTCTCGAAAAGCAGCAGCTCCCTTTCATCAGGCCCAGGCTGAAAATAATTACAGTATGAAGTAATCCTAGCTCTCTGATTTGTGTATATACAAATACCTCACCCCCCATTAACAGCTGCAAAGGAGAAAGTCCACTACACCAACAAGAGTCTTGCTAAACTAAAGGGAGGAACAGTCTGCTCCAAGACTGCACCCTTGTCATTCTTCCAAGAGCTTTCTGAGTCACAATTCTGTGACTTTTAGTCGTTGAAATGGGATGGGACTGGCCCTGTGGACTGTGCATTGAAGCACGAGGGAGCTGCAGAGACCCTCTTGCTCTGTCTTTGTTCTTGAACTTACATTGCAAAGTATTGGGGTATTTATATTCTCTGCTACTACCATTTACAGTTCCCATAATGCCCCAGGATGGGGGGGGGGGGGGGGGAGGTCAAACATCCAGGATGGGCCTAAGGTTTCCCTCCTTGGACTGGTTCATGTGGCACCACGGAGCATCTGGTTTTGGAGCCCTACCTGTTCAGGCTGCTCAAGCCTGGGCATGACCCAGAGGTGGCACAACCAGGCCCAGGAAGGGTAGGGAGCACGGCTGCTGCTTCTACGACCTCCCCTGACGAGGGCGTGTCTTAGAGGAGGCACCCTGCCAGCCCTCAGGTTGGCGAGGCTTGTCTGGGAAGGAGGAGCTGAAGATGGAAGGATAAAAAGTTTGAAAATCCGCCCGGCGTGCGAAAGGCCGGGATTTGTGTGTGCTGGGGGTTTGAAAATCTACCCCTACGTTAGCTGATTAAGTTACATCCAGATAACTGGATATCTTTGACCATTGGGCCCAAGATATCTCCAACATAAATTTCACCTTTTTCCTAAATAACTAGGTAGAGCACATCCTGGACCAGAGATGCAAACGAAATGCAGTGCCCCCTCCCCCACATTTGGTCACATCTGTCATACATAGATCCTGGATTCCTGCCTGGTGTTAAAGGCTCTTGCACCAGTTGCCAAGTAAGGAGACAACCACACTGCCAGCCAGTGACTCAGAGACACACCCTCTCTCTGACACACACACCTTCTCTGACACACACACCTTCTCTCACACACACACCTTCTCTCACACACACACACACTCTCACACACACACACACTCTCACACACACACACACACACACACACAGAGGCTCCCACTCTCACACACACACCCTCTCTCTGACTGACACACACACACACCCTCTCTGACACACACACACACACATTTGGTTGTTCACTTGGCAGACCGATGCAACAACCCGAGCATTCAAACTGCTGAAATTCAGTGCAGTTTCTTCACACACGGCTTCAACATGTTTTATAACTCCAGATGGAGCAAGCTAATGCATCAGGAGTTTATAAAGGCACAGCCTCATGTATCGCGAGATCAGCAGAAAGGAAGTGCTAGCCCCGCAATTTTTTAATGCCATGGGGCTGGCACAGGACAAGGCGCAGCAGCTGAACGGGCTCCCTCCTGCCCCTGGTCAGATCATGCAAGGGCCTCTTCTTGTCTTTGCTGCCGATGGGATGGGGGTCCATGGGTGGCCCTCTTTCTTTTTTGGGTGAGAGTATGTGTGCGTGTGAAAGAACGGGTGTGTGAGTGAGAGGATGTGTGTGTGTGAAAGAACGGGTGTGTGAGTGAGAGGATGTGTGTGTGTGAAAGAACGGGTGTGTGAGTGAGAGGATGTGTGTGTGTGAAAGAGCGGGTGTGTGAGTGAGAGGATGTGTGTGTGTGAAAGAGCGGGTGTGTGAGTGAGAGGATGTGTGCGTGTGTGTGTGTGTGTGTGAAAGAGCGGGTGTGTGAGTGAGAGGATGTGTGCGTGTGTGTGTGTGTGTGTGTGAAAGAGCGGGTGTGTGAGTGAGAGGATGTGTGCGTGTGAAAGAACGGGTGTGTGAGTGAGAGGATGTGTGTGTGTGAAAGAGCGGGTGTGTGAGTGAGAGGATGTGTGTGTGTGAAAGAGCGGGTGTGTGAGTGAGAGGATGTGTGCGTGTGTGTGTGTGTGTGTGAAAGAGCGGGTGTGTGAGTGAGAGGATGTGTGCGTGTGTGTGTGTGTGTGTGTGAAAGAGCGGGTGTGTGAGTGAGAGGATGTGTGCGTGTGAAAGAACGGGTGTGTGAATGAGAGGATGTGTGTGTGTGTGTGTGTGTGTGTGTGTGTGAAAGAGCGGGTGTGTGAGCGAGAGGATGTGTGTGTGTGAAAGAGCGGGTGTGTGAGCGAGAGGAAGGAGAAAGATCCCCCCCCCTCCCCAATCCACGGAAATCTCAGGGTGACTGGAAAACAAAAGTTCCCAGGTATGTCAATGTTTGACTGGGAGAAGATGAGGAAAGTACTGCAGAGCTGAGTCAGGGCAGTGACAGAGAGGTTAAGCAGGAAAAGGTCACTCCTGGCTATTGCTGACCTTCTCCCTGCCCTGCACAGCAGCCCCGTGAAGATATCATTCCTGAGTCAGAGGAGGCCGGGCAGTTAACTCCTGAGAGCAGAAGGTGAGAGGTGGCTGAGTCATTCTCCTTCCCCCGCAAAGAGAGGGTTGGTAGACAGGAACAAAAGGGAAAGAGAGAGATGAAACCTTTACTAAGGCTGCAGTGTGTGAGTGTGTGTGTGAGTGTGAGTGAGTGAGTGTGTGTGTGTGAGTTGGTTTTTGCTTTCAAGGCCGCCTGCAGGCAGACAGGATCTGCACTGGAAACTTTACTCCATCTCTGCTCAGCAGTAAAAGGTTTCCAGCGCTAAGAAAAACGGGCTAGGCCACCGCACCTCCCTGCATTAGGGAGTCCTGCTTACTGCCCTCATTTGCATGGGACTTCCGGGCGAGGGTGCCAAGCAGGACAGGCACTTCTAGAGTCACATTTTGTGCACTTAAACCCCTTCCTGCTCTGGCAGTAAGGTTTCTGCTTGCATGGTAAAACACAGGCGCTTGTATTACTATTGCGCACACAACCGCCTCAGCTGGGGGCGTGATGCAATAAAAGAATGCGCTGCTGTGCTAAAAAGGACGCACCGGGGGAAATTGTGCATCCCTAGCGCGCCAAAGCATCGGGCGCCCAGGTTAGGAAAATGGACGCTCAATACGAGCGTCGTTTCATCCTGCCGCTGCAGGAGTTCATAAGCTGGCTGATCCGACGTGACTTGAGAGAGGACACCTTACGTACTTACACCAGGGAATGGCCAGCAGCAAAAGAGAGTAAAAAAGCTGCACAATAAGAAGAGACGTCATTTAAATGGGAAGCACAGAAAGCAGCAGTATTGGTTGGGTTTTGAGCTGAGCCCTGCACTTGTGGGCTGACTTAAGCCCAGCTTCAGGACTGACATTAATTAAATTTGCCGAGCGGTGATTTTCTACATGGGGGGGTAAGAGCTAATTGCCTCATCTACATGTGATGAGCACTAATAGCTACGTGCATTTTAGACGCACTAATCATAACGCTTGCCATACTGGGTCAGACCAAGGGTCCATCTTGCTCAATATCCTCTTTCCAACAGAGGCCAATCCAGGCCACAAGAACCTGGCAGGATCCCAAGGGGTAGATAAGATTCCAAGCTGCTTATCCCAAGAATAAGTAGTGGATTTCTGAAACTCTCCCTTAACAATGCTCTCATGCATATTCATTGTAGATATCCTGAAAACCTGGCCAGTTTGTGGAACTTGAGGACTGGAGTTCACCATCACTAGTCTAAGATGTTGTCAGCCTTTAGGCCCACAAAGCCTTCCTCCCCTCAATGGCTCCTCAAAAGTCCAAAACTGGCCATGTGACGTCCAGTCAGGATGTGCTGCTGAGAAGAAGTTTCCCACATCATCAGACATTTTTAAATATACACAGCAGAGACTTTACCATTCCTGAACTGGTGGCTGGTGATGGGGCCTGTGTGACAAGATCTGCTCAAACTCACCATGAAAAAAATGATACACTGAAAGAAGCTAGATGGCTGCATCAGCGACTCCTTCATTCCTGAACTTAAAAGAACTGGGGTGAGAGATTCCATGAGCTGTTTCTGCTACGCTGGAAGACTGATTAAGTAAGTTGCAATCCTCTCTAGATGAGAGCAGAGCGGGGATGGAGAAACAAACTGAACGAATCGCAGATTTTGATCACAGAATGCCGGTGTAAGAGATCTCTTTGGAACAGTTGTAGATATTAAAGGAAAATGCGGCACTGCTGGAGCGTGTTGAGGATCAAGAAAACATAGCTCGCAGAAGCAGCATTCAGATAGTTGGCTTCCTGGCGCGCGTGAAAGATCCAGAGCTGTTGCAATTCGTTCAGGTGTGGCTGCCTGAAGCGTTAAGTCCTGGCACTGGTTACAGAGCCAGTGGTGATGGAAAGGGTTCATTGGACAGGACCTCCGCAGGGAGAAATGACGAGACCGAGGACAATTATGTGGAAAAGGTACAACTAATGCAAGCCTATAAATACACAAAAACAAAGATGTGCTGTATGAAGGCAGGTTTGCTAACTCCCAGAATTCAAACAGTAACAGCCCTAAGAAGTAACACTGCAAATATTATGCTGGACCCTAGAACACCAATACACCTTCTGTTGGAAAATAGAACAAGCTGGACTGTTAGATTCCTGCATAAAAATTTACTTATGTTCCATTGCTTATAAACTGTCAGTAGTGGACGGATTCTAACTAGCCCCCCTTTTGAGGCACAATATTTATTTTATTGTATTTTTAATGTTTGTTTAGATTGTTTTCTGACTAGTTTTACCTTTTATTGTTGTAGTTATGATTTTATGTTTTTATTATGAATGTGTTTTTTGTAAACTGCTTAGACCCACTTCCATTCTATAAGCAGGATATAAAAATGTTTAAATAAATACATGCTTGCAGAATGTTTCACCTAGGCCACGCATGCACAATACAGACAAACCATAACCAAATACAGACTAGGGGACCACAATTAGGAGGAGAAGGACTAGATTAGGGAACAGAGTGCTTAGCAGTGTGGTCTTCAGTTTCATCCCCTCTCTGTCCTGTCCCTGAATGGCAGAAGAAGAACTGGACTAGGGTGTAGCATGGCTCTTCTTTCTAAGTTTTGTCTGCTCCAGGCTCACCCCCTTCCCCTTCTATTCTCTGCCTCCTGTCTGGGATGGGAGGGACTGGAGCAGAAAGCAGAAGGCTGAGACTGGCTAATAGAGTCCTCTGGGCAGAGCCCAGTGTGCTCATGCCATAGTCCTCCTGCTATGCAGGGCTCGGGCAGCGGCCTCTTTCAAATGTCACTTATAGAGATACTGAAGAGAAGGTGACTTCGTACTTATCGTCGTGGTACATTGCTGATCACGTTTCCTTCACCAGAGTGGACCCTCTGACGACCACTCTCCGAGTCCTGTTCTTCAGCTAATTTTGCACCTAGGTTTATTCATTTTTGTTCCCGTGCGCCAGCTGACTCGCTTGCTTACCAGTCTTCCATGTGGAACAGCAGAGATGGAAAAACCCCAGGCCCAAGTGCCAGGAGCAGATGTTCTGCCAGGCCCCACAATCAGGACCTGTTGTCTTTTCATAGATGCCCACACCTAACGTATATTACAACAGAACTAATACCATATGGGTTTCAAGTATCTTTTTTTGCAGGGTTTTCTGTTTGGCACCACAGCTATGCATGTAAATATAATATATATACTGAAAGTCGTATTTGTACCTCAGTAGATGGTCTTTGAATGTCCTTTTTCAGGTAAAATATGTTATTATAAATGCATAATTGTGTGTGCATGCAAGGCTATAAGGTTCACCTAAGGCAGTGCTTCCCAACCAGTGTGCCTTCAGACTTGTTAAGGCGTGCCACAGAAAAAAAAAGTTACCATTGCCTGATGCTCATATTCAGGCCAGCACCTGGGCTTTGCTCTCAGTGCCTTGCAGCAACAAGACACACCAGTGGTGGTTCTTAAATATGTAGGAGAGAACATGTGTAATCATGCAGGCCTCTTCTTAGCTACAGCATCAGCCCTAGAGTGTGGTGATTAATGGGCAACTATGCAGGGCGTGGAGAGCTGGAACCCACTTTGTGCAGCTTACAATGTCTAAGCTGTGCAACGTGGGCTCCAGCGCCTTTCCAGCCTCCGTCATCTTCAAGCCGAGTGCGATGGCACTAAGCACTGGAAGTGACTCACTCAGTGCTGGGAGCTGACTGCCCTCACCACACTGACTTCTGCCTTCTCTGCACTTATATATAGGCAGAGCTGGTCCTTCACCCCCATCTTTCCCTTTCTTTTAAAACTTGGAAGAGACTGGTGGGGCTTTCAGTGTGTCCTGGTTCTTCTTTTGGCTGTACGAGACCTCTCCGTGTCCGCAGTGCCTGCTCTGTGGAGGCTGGGGGTGCCAGAACAGTTTTGCTAATCTACAGTGGGTAAGAGCCTTGGCTGGGAAAAGGTTGGGAAACCCCGAGGTCGGGCACCTAATCCCCCTGCACAGGCCCTGGGTGAGATGTGGTGAGTGGAGCCCAGGTCCTGGTCTGGACCTCCACTTCAGGGCAGTGGTGACGAGCAGGTCTGAAAGAAGAGCAGTGTGCCAGGACACCACTAGTCAGGAAACACCGGGCTAAACTACAAGGAGCCATTATGAAAGCAAAAAACCTCTCGTAGGGAAATAAATACAAGCAGAAGGAAAAAGATCAGTACTGTTTTCAAAGGAAGAGGCTGAAAACGTAAGGGCAAAAAGATTAGCATGCAAAACATACAAATTACCCGTGGAAGCAGAAGACAGGGAAAAATCATCTAGAAAGGCGGGAAACAAAGCATTTTCAGACAAGTCAGTGAAATGAGATAAGACTGACAGGACAAAGAAAAGAAAAAGCTGAAATACCAAACACATATTTGTGTTCTGTGTTCAATAAAGGGGTCACAGAAAGTTAGAAGGGCTACATATGGTAGTAGAAAAGATCCCATACCATTCAAAGAAGAGGCATGGAAATAGCAAAGCAAAGGGGGCAAAGCTGCAGGGCCAGATGGGCTCCATCCTCCAGCTTAAGGAAGCTAAGGCAATTGATCTGTTCCACCTCTGGAGACAGGACTGGAGAAGGGCAGATGTCATTTCTCTTCATAAAAGCGAAAAAAGGGAGCTTGGAAGTGACAGACACAGAATCTAACCTTCGCAGTCACTGAATGGAGTCACTCCTAAAGAAATGGATAGGGAATGTCTCAAATCCAGCAGATTACCGGATCTGGTTTTACCAGCGGGAGATTATTTCAAACCTATCGAGTATCTTTTATGAGCGACCAGCAATTAAGAACGAGGCGAATGCTAGACAGTTTACTGGGATTTCAGCAAAATGTTTGACACTGTTCCACATAGGAGGCTAATAAATTGAACAGTCTAGGAGTGAGCGAGCCTCAAGGCAGTAAACTGAGGTAGAATGATGGACAACAAAGTGCAGATAAGAGTTATCATTGGTAAAATACCTTAGGGATCGGTCCTGGGTCAATACTGCAGAAGAGTTTGTAGGAAAGGGATGTTTTTCTGCAGATCACACCAAGAGGCATGATCTTATTAAAAAAAAAAAAAAGCTGTAGCAGGTTGTCAAACGTTTAGTAACCAAAATTTAATTCAAAAAGAAAAAAAAAAAAAATCAAAAAACGATAGTCATGCATTTGGGGTGCAGTAAAGTTACTGATGTGCATCAAACAGGAGAGAGATCTTAGGGTGGTATCTGCTGACCTTATGGCCTTAAAGTAAACACATTTTGCTAAACTGCAAATGACAGCATGAAAAAGCACATTATTCACCAAGCCTGTGAAACGTTGTGAACTCATGCAGACGGAGTGCCAACATAGAGCAGCTCAAACTCTTCCTCCTGGTTTGTTACCAGCACTATCTTGGACCCCACAACTCTTTTTGGTTTCTTCATCATGGGGAATGGGCAGCTACTCCTATTTTCTCTCACTTTAAACATCCTTCCTTAAAATTGCCAATACGCCTTCAGATAAAGCCAACTTTTACCTCTCTCACGTTCTCGCCTCACAGATCGCCCTCTTCTGATCAACACGTGGTTTCCTGTAGACAGATCTCATACATCTCCATTTCCTTTTTAATACTGAGACCTGGCTTAAGCCTCAAACAAGCCTGCCACCCAATTACAGCTTTTTTCACACCGAGGCCTAAGTGTAAGGCTGGGGAAACAGATAATTGCTATTTCAACCTTCTTTATCTTAAAGTACTCTCTTTGAATACAAAGTCTACGGAGTGCCCTTTTCTACAGCTGCATAAGACCACTAGATTTAATATTCTTTTGGCATATCCCTAGTAACCAACCAATGGCTTCTTGATTTAATCTCCATCATAAATGAAAGCACCACCAGGAGCTCACGCCTTGTTTTATCAGGGAACTTTAACCTACATGCAGACGAGCCAAACAGAAGGCAGATTTCTCTCTGCCACTACAGATCTTTTGCTAGCCCAATGGGTAAAACAACCAACACACAAAGATGGCCATACCCTGGGCAGGATGTTTACATTGGACAAAATCTGCCCACAACACTGTGGCTATCCCATGGTCAGACCATATTATGATCAAACTCCAGCTCAGTCACGAAATTCCAAATAGCGTGCCCCGCAAGACAAAAATATCAGTCCATAGATCCGGGAAGACTAATTCAAGACACTGAACTCCCCACGGGGTTCCCTAATCGTCCTCTAGAGGACAAGATCCAGTGTTGGAATCACAAACTAAAGGATGGTTTTGATCAGATTGCCCCAGTTCACTACTGTACCTATAGGAACACAAGTATCTATCACACCAGGCTAAGAATTCTGAGAACACAGTTACGTCATCAAAAAAGGAAATGGCACAAGACGAAGCAACCAGAGGATGAATACAGACTGAAAAACTCAATCAAACACCCTTGCTGAAATAAAGGCACAAAAAAAAAAAAGCCTACTACAAAAAAAGTCTTAGCAAAAGCAGATAGACTAAAGCAGCTCTACAAGCTCATATCACATATTTAGACCACCAGACGGTACAGTCATCTGGTCCTTCAACCCTTACAGCGGCCAGCCTTGTCATTTCTTTAACAATATTTCTTTCTTTATTTATTGGTTTTATATACCGTCGTTCAGTATTCTATCACAACGGTTAACAAGGCATAAAACATTAAAAGAAAACACATTATACACGCAAAAAGTAAAATTATAAAACCAACACATAATACAAGAAAAGTAGTTATAAATATCAAAAATTAAAAGTACAATAATATAACCAAATAAAATTATTAAGATAAATTAAGATAATTAAAATGAGATAATACAGACAGAAAATAAAATGAGACAAGGTAAGAACTCACTGGTGTTCTAGCTTTTCATGTTATTGCTTGCCTTCTACCTATTGGATTATGTTATTTCATTCCTGCTCATGTTCCTGGGATGGTATTGATACAATCTGTGCTAATCTTCTCTGTTTTCCAATATACTCAACCTCTCCCCTCCCCTCCACTACCTTTACAAGACCCTATTCCCTCACAAGATAGAGCTAGTCCCGGTTAGAAAACTCTCGACCTTTAAAACAATCACTTCCGCAGGGTTACAATTATTGCTAAAACAAATAAACCCTACTTCCTTATCAATCTTAGATCCTTTAACTTTCAGATCTTTACAAATCCTGAGCTTGGTCTTTTTTCCCCACTCACAGATATTATTAATGCCAGTTTACAGCTGGCAGAGTACCTGAAGAGTTACAAACTGCAACAATTCATGCCTGGTTCTTAAGAAGCAGAACCTTGACCCAGAACTACCAGAAAACTATTGCCCCTTTTCCAACCTGCTCAGTTATTTCTCTAAAATAACTGAGAAAGTTGTTCAGGTTCAACTATCCGGTTTCCTAGAAAAAACACTTGTATTACGCCCCAAGCAGTCAGGTTACAAAACAGCTCTCACCACCGAAACCAATCTCCATCTAGATAATGCTCAAGATGTGTTACTTGTCAGCCCTGATACGTGTGCTGCTTTTGTCACAGTTGCTCAGCAACTCCTGACTGCTTGACTGTATGAAATCGGCATACGAAATCAAGCCCTCAATTGGCTGAAATCGTTTTTAGAAAATAGGTCGTTCAGGGTCGTATGGAATTCTGCAGCCTCCTCACCTGGTCACCCACACTGTAGTGTTCCTCCAAGCTCGGTATTATTACCCATTCTTTGCAATCTCTACCTAGCTCCTCTATGGACAATTATACAGAGACCTGGTTTCTGTAGCTACATCTATGAAGACAACATTCAGGTAATAGTCAGCTGCAATCTCATCTTGGCTGATCCACTAACAAAAATAAACTGTTTAACCACAGTAGCAAACTGGTTAGCCGCCTTCAAACTACAAGTCAGTCCTACAAACTCAGAAGCTATGTGGCTTGTCAAGAAACTCCCGTCTCCTACTATAGCAGCAAAACGCTGCTGCTAAACTGATATTTGACAAGAACAAGTATGAGCATGTTACTCCTTTACTGCAGACCTTTGCACTGGTTGCCTGTTGTTTTATGTATTCAATTCAAGATAGGCTCTCTCGCCTTCAAAACCTTTCGCTGGGGTATGCCACCATACCTTGACCAGTCTTAGAACCCCCGATCAAGCGGGCCGGTTCCACCCATCTCCAAGGGAGATCAGACTTGAAAGCAAACGTGAAAAGAAAAGATAATCTCTCTTATCTTGCCCCAAGCTTGTGGAGTTCCTTCCCACTCACCCTTCTACTCGAGAAAGAGTCCCTTCAATTCCAGAAGGCCTTGGTATTTGATAATGCTTTATAATTTAGGAATTGTATAGCTGGTACAAATCCCGCTGGCTGTTTATTTTATTTATTTATTTAAAGGCTTTTATATACCGACATTCATTCGTCAATAGATATCACATCGGTGTACAGTTTGATTAAAATGCCTTATTAAAAGCATTTAAAATAGTCAATGAAAATGAAATACATAAAACTTAATACAATAAATACATCTAACACTTCATAAAAGTATAAGCACTAAAAGACAAGATAAAAGTAAAGTTTAAAAGATTTTTGGGACTCCAAAAACGCCTCTGGAAAAGCCGAGTTTTGAGTGTTTCATGCTGCATTGGATTTAGACCATTTTCTGTTGCTTAGAAACTCCAATTTAGCTTTCTTTCCTATATTATCCCATCAGATTTATATTACTATTTTAAAGTTTTATTATTATGGCACTATTATACAGGTTTTTGTTTTTATGTTATTTTTAAATTATTTTTTTATTATTGCCTCAGACTTTATGGTTTTCTTTATTGGATGGACTTTGTAGTAACTTTTATTCTTCTTTTACACTGCATCAATTTGCAATTGTGAGAGATTGTGATTTATCAAGAAAAAATAACATAGATATAAAATCTTGCAGTGATGAAGGTAATTTGAATGACTTTTTTTTTCAAGTGCTAAAAGGACTAGACCCAGCTCTATGCAAACAAACTCAAGGCTGAAAAATTAAAAATTCAGGTGACCAGATACTTCAGGAGGCTTAGGTTTCTTTGAGGATTAGGTCTGTAGATGTTGAAATGGATATCGGGTAGTTAAACAGTACTGAAGTTTTCCTCTCTCTGACTCGGAGGGCTGTTCCTGTTAGGTGACTCGACAAACAGAAAACTCAGACAGAGTAGTTCCAAACTGGTCTGACTGATTTGTGCAAGCGGTTTCATTCCCAGGTCACAATCCACAGAGGCAAGGAGTGTAAGCTTTCACATTCCAAGGTGGCAAAGTGAACATCAGACACAACCCTGGCAAGAAGCTCCTTAGTGGAGCTATTCCAGCCTCTACATGTTGGGGGCCAATGGAATGAGCTGAACGTTAAAACAATAGCTAAAGTTCAGTGCAGTTTAGCACACACTTCAAAGAATTTAACTCCCTACGCAAGTGCTTAGGTACTCCCAGACACAAAATGGGAACAACCTTTTATCACATCAGGTCTGTAGCACGCTGATGCCATCCTAATACATCAGGAGTTCAAAGAAAAGGCACACACGTTCTTAGGCTTCCTTGTTTAATGTAATGCCTTGTTTGCGCAAATTGCTATGGTTTTATGTAAACCGAATTGATTTGTAACTTGTTACAAGAATATCGGTATATAAGAGTCCTAAATAAATAAATAAAGTATGGGTAAGAGAAGGTTAAGAGGTGAATTTTCAAAATATTGAGCATATACGAAAGTAAGTAGCTTCTACTTGCGTATTCCATGTTTTATAAAAGTCAAAAATACGCAGTATGTTCACTTTTGTGCGCACATATGTGCATGTACAAAAGGCCAACAGTCACGCATGTAAGTTGCTATTTTAAAAGACACGCGTGTACACTTTCCAATTTAGCCGTGTATTTTCACACCTGCTAATGATCTGGCATGGCATTAAATATGTTTATTTTGTAGTACTGACTGTCTGATTGGAGAGTTCAGGCAGAAGAACCAGAAAGGTCTCGATGACCTGGAGAAGGACTGGACAAACTGGTGGACCAGTTGGTAAACTGGTTCATTTCCTTGATGTGCACGTTTAATTCAGTACTCACGTGAGTATGTCCAGGTTTACTTTCACACATAAAACATACGCACATATATATTTAAAATAGGTGGGTACAGTCCGCGCGTTCAAGCCATTGATATACATAGTTCAACACCCTGCTTGCATTCATGCATAAGCCCACATACATGGATTTCATGAAATGTGCACATGTCATATGCATGGATTATAAAATACTATAGCAAATACGCATGCAGCCACCTAAATGTGTTTATGCTGCTGTGCGCAGTTAGAACATAAGAACATATGAAATTGCCATACTGGGTCAGACCAAGGGTCCATAAAGCCCAGCATCCTGTTTCCAACAGTGGCCAATCCAAGTCACAAGTACCTGGCAAGTAACCAAACATTAAATAGATCTCAAGCTAGTATTGCTTATTAATTACTGTAATAGCAGTTTATGGATTTCTCCTCTAGAAACTTATCCAAATCTTTTTTAAACCCAGTTACGCTAACTGCTGTAACCACATCCTCTGGCAAAAGCACAACTATGTGCTGAGTGAAAAGAATTTTCTTTGATTTGTTTTAAATGAGCGTGTGTGTGTGTGTGTGTGTATTTATGTATCAGCTGTTGCGCGGGAGTGTGTGTGTGTGTGTGAGCAGGTGTGAGGGAGCATGTGTGTGGGGGGGGGGCAGTAGGTGTGAGGGAATGTGCATGTGTGGATGTGTCGTGTGCGAAGGAACATGCATGTGTATGTATGTATGTGGTAGGAGAAAGTTTGTGCACCTTCTCATCCCCCTAATCCAGAACAATCTCAGGGTGACTGTAAAGTGCAGAAAGCAGGGCACTTTAAAAAAATTCTTATTGGTTTTAATTATTGGGTGTTAGCTCATGTCTGCAGTTTTAAGATATTCTATTGGTTTTTGGGACATTTTTTAAATGTTATATGAGCTTAATTATTGGGTGTTCAGCCTTTTTGAAAAATGTATTCTTTTTATAAGTTTGGCTTTACTATTACTGATTTATATTTCTTGATTTCATTGTTTGATGTTTTATGAGGAATGGTAATGTTTCTCTTTTACCATTATTGCACTGCATACAGGATCTGGCTTGTTGTCGTCTCCAGTTCAGTTTTTGTCTGCACATTTATATTTATACTTTAAGATCTCTTTAATCTGTATTTGATGAGGGTCAGTCAGTGCTCTGCATGTGTGATTAAGGTGAGGTGTTCTGCTAGCCTGTAGTTTCTGCTCAGAGATCTGTAGCAGCTTAACTTGCTCTGTTTTCCATATGGTAGGTGTATTGGTGTTTTAGGGCCTGGTGTAATATTTGTAGCATTTGAATGCTGGCTGTTAGTTTTGGTATTGAACATAAGAAATTGCTATGCTGGGACAGACCAAGGGTCCATCAAGCTCAGCATCCTGTTTCCAACAGTGGCCAAGCCAGGCCACAAGAACCTGGCAAGTACCCAAACACCAAGAAGATCCCATGCTACTGATGCAATTAATAGCAGTGCCTATTCCCTAAGTAAACTTGATTAATAGCCATTAATGGACTTCTCCTCTAAGAACTTATCCAAACCTTTTTCGAACCCAGCTACACTAACTGTAGGTGTTACAATAGGCTTAATGCAATATGGGATCCAAGTGGTTTTTCTATTTTATTTTTAATTTTGCAGGGTTTTCTGGTTAGCAGCACAGCAGTGACTGTACTTTGAATGTCCTTTTTAATGGAAGAACTCTTATAAATGCATAATGTTTAACTGTATGTGGGGAGGGGGGATACAAGGCTGTAAGGTTCCCTTATGACACCAGTCCTGGCTGCACATGAGAAAGGACTCTAGCGCTGTGCTGCTTTGGGTCCTGTGGCTCTCTCTAGCCTCGGCCAGGGCTTCATCTGTCTGTTTAGAGCCTGGAGGACCAGCAGGGATCCTGCCTGGGCTCCCCTCGAGCAGGCAGGCAGTGCAGACCCCGTCGCACACATTCAGTGGGAATGTACTGGAGTGATGGCAAGGGCATGGAGAACTGGATGCAAGCTGCAGTCACAGAAAGGAATGGGATGAGCCCGGAGGAAGTGCCTTCTGCCTGCAGGGCTCTCCAGTGGTGAGGTGCGGAACCAATGAGGCTCCTGGGGTGGAAGTGCCACGAAGGCTGGGCAAGGGCTGGCAGCAAGCAAAGTCTTTTTGTACATAATGATGCAGCAGTACTGGAGTGGGGGCACTCACTGAGAGACCGGAGGAGCAGCAGCAAAATGTGGAACGTGTGTGTCAACGTGTCTCTCTCTCTGGGATGCAGAACCCCCCCCACCCCCCCAATACACACACACACACACATTCTCTAGGACAACCCTACATTGAGAGCGAGTGTGTGTGGTCTCTCTCAGACACAAAGTGGGTGAAAGAATGGGTGTGGGTGTCTGCCACCGGCTGGCAGTGGGGTTGTCACATTACTTGGCAACTGGTTCAAGAGCTGATTGGTTGGCAAGTGTTTTACTGGCTTAGGAATTCAAGATGTAGCGAAACAGAGGGCAACATGGATGGAAGAGGGCCTACAGCTCTGGTTTGCTCACCTCTGGAATATGGTGTGTGCTCTACTACTTACAGGCCGATACAGAAAAACGCGCGGGAGAGCCGGCAAGCGTCCGCTCTCCCGGCGCGCGCACAGGCCACTCTTCTGGGCGCGCGATTCAGAAAGCCCAGGTATGTAAATGAGGGCCCGCAGTAAAAAGAAGCGCTAGGGACACTAGCGCGTCCCTAGCGCCTCCTTTTTGACAGGAGTGGCGGCTGTCAGCGGGTTTGACAGTTGACGCTCAATTTTACCGGCATCGGTTCTCAAACCCGCTGACAGCCACGGGTTCGGAAAACGGACGTCGGCTAAATTGAGCGTCCGTCTTCGGACCCGCGAACAGATTTTTTATTTTTTTTTTAATTTTGGGGCCTCTATGATATTAAGTCGGAGGGTGTACAGAAAAGCAGTTTTTTCTGCTTTTCTGTATACTTTCCCGGAGCGCACTTTACTGTATCGGCCTGTTAGTTATTTAGGAAAAATGTGAAACTTCTATTGCAAATGTATGGGTTCCATTCTGGCAGGCTGCAGGTCACATGATCCACCTCTGACGGGTGAGTTTGGCGTGCTTTCGGGAACTATGGGGAAAGCACACAGGGGCATCAGGCAGACACCCCCATGGGCCAGTTTGGAGAAAACCTCCCCCAGGGCTATTTTGCTGCAATCGGCCCCTGGCCAGAGAAAGTGACTCTGAAACCCCTCAAGGCATGCATAGGAGACCCAGCCCCAGATTTACCTTGTGGACAAAGAAAAGAGCCATACATTACATTCTGCCCGTCAACTTACCGGCCCAATTTTAAAACAACACATCTTTGGTATAAATCATGCCATTCCTTTCCTGCAAGGGAGAAATTGTGCAGGGAAACACTTAGGTGCTGAGACACCCATGGATGGGTCCTTCTGCCGCAACCTACAACCCTTAGAACAAGGGGGAAAGTCCCCCAGGCGTTCCTGATGCAGACCACACATTAGGCGCTAAGGCATGTGGTTGGACTTCTCTTTGAACTGCCCTCCGAATGAGTTTGTCTTTTGTCTGAGAGTTAATGGTGGAGGGGCCAGCGATCCACACAAAGGGGGAAAGAACAAACATGTCCTTCCAGCAGGGTGGCTCCTTCCAGCCCTGTCTGTGCAGCTGCCAGAACAAGCCCCGGCTGGCAGGGGGAGGGGGATCTGCCCAGGGCACTTTGCAGCCTGCCGGCTCGGAGGCCGTTTGCACATGGGGGGGCGAGGGACTCCCAGCCCCAAAAGGGCTGCTGCCCCTTCTGCTTACTTATTTTCCAGGGGGTTTTGCTCTCTTAAGCCGGTTGCAGGCACGCTGCTTACCAATGCACAAGCCGTCCCAAAAGAAACACCATTAAACTAGGAGGCCCGGATTTTCAATAATGCGCGTTCTGAAAAGAACATCTACCGGCGCCGCTGCAGCCCCCGCTGCTCCCTCCTAGCAGCCGAGCGCCGGCGCACGCCCTCTGGAGTGCGACCGAAACGGCAACGACCCGAGCGGAGACGAAAGCGCCAAACGAGCCAACTCACGGGCAGAGGTGATGCCTGGGGGGCGGCGGCGGAAGGCAGGTCCCATGGCCCCTGGGCTGGGCTCCGATCTCCGGGCTCCGCTGGCCATTCGGCTGTGCCCCTCCGCAGCTGGGGCTCGAGTGAGCCTCGCACCCACCGGCTGGAGGTGGAGCCTGGGGAGGCAGAGCGGGGCTGGAACTCCTCCCTTTCGGATCTGGAATGAGCTGGCCCGGGGAACGTGTGACTGCTGGAAAGACGACGGGGGAAGCCAAGCTCGGAGCCTTGGCTGATAGCCGGGGACCCTGGAGCACGCGTAATCGGCTTTCAGGCATTTTATTCAAATGACCCTGGCTGACTGGAGCTCCTGCTCTTATCTACCGCCTGCGCGATAAAAGGGGTCACCCCCCCCCCAGCCAGAGGCAGTGACAGCCCGAGGGATTAGAAGCGATGCCCAGGGAGATAAAGGAGGGCCTCACCCCGGGGTCATAAAGGTTATCCGCGTGGCGTTGGATTCGCAGGGAGGTCAAGAATGCGAAGCCCAGGCTCGCAGTCATTTCATGGCAGCAACCCCTCCCCCTCCCCCAGCCATGGCTCCGGTGCTGTGGGCTCAGGACTAGGTCTTGGTGTTAAAGCCCCGCCTAGCAAAGGCAGCTGTGCACAGAAGGGCACCAGGAAAGCAAAAACGTTGTCAGTAAAAAAAAACACAACCCAAAAGTTAATGAACTGACAACCCCCGATGCGAGCTCCTGCTCCTGTCTGACAGGTAATACAAGAACAGCTGAAGAATCCCACACAGGGACTGGGGCACAGCCCTGCCCGCAGCTGCTTCCGCCTCATGCACTTAACCAGTGCTGTAGTGACAAATGCTTCGCTGCTCAGGGTCCTAAACACAGCACACCCTTTTTTTTTTTTAGGGAGAGCTCTCGGACTGATTGGAGAACTTGGGCTGATCCAGGAAGACAATCCAACAAGGAAGAACATGCAAAACCACTAGGACCCTGCCCATAGTGCAATGTACACATTGATCTGGCTGCATTATTGCCTTGTAGTCCTACGCTAGTTATTTTGGAGAGTCTTACTGTTTATTAAGAAGTGTAACAAGGGTGAACCACATAGCTCCGTATCCAAGAGAACAAGCTAAGCCAGTCCTGGTCTTACCCCATTGCCTGCAGGGAGATGTAGTTCTCTTAAGTTTATGGCCCAACAGTTTCCGCTGGTTCCTTTGGGCTTCCAGTTTAATCAGAACAAGCCTCTATTGGGGAACAGGGCCATAAGCTTTCCTTCCCAAGCTTCCCCCTGTCTTAAATATTCCTCTCTCAGTCTAGTCATTGCAGTCAGGCCTGGATTTAGGAACAGGTAACTGTGGTGCCCCAACCCAATCACAAGCCCTGCACTGGCAGGGCTGCCATAGGGCCTGGGGGCAAGGGCCGGAAGGCCCCCATTGCTGCTGCGTAGGGCTCAGAGCACCACCCCTCTCTATAGCATGTGCTGACAAAGGTGAAGGAGAGGACCAGAGAGGGCAGGATCTGGCCTGGGGCAAGTTGGGCTTCCTCCTCACAGCCCCCTCTCCTCCCACTATTGATGAATGGGATGGGAGTTGACCCTCACCCAACCTCACACTCTCCAATTATTACAGGAGCAGGGGGAGGGGGGCAGAACACCTCTGCCCTGATTGCCTATGGGCACCCAGTATTTAAATCCAGCCCTGATTCCAGGGTCAACAGCCAACTCCCCCTCTCTGCTAATGGGGATTTCAGTCTGGCCCCCAACTGGCACCATTGTGCAATAGTCGAGACTCTCCCCCCAGCGACTGTACATGCACCTCCTCAGCATCTCTAGCTCTGGCTGATCAGGGAAGCAGAATTCTGAAATTGCTAGTGAGTCACTGGCTTGGCTAAGATATGATTCTGGTCCCCCTAATAGTTTCCCTAAGAAAAACAGGCCTAAATCTCCATGCTGCATGGGATAATGCCAGGACTTGTCCCTCTGTTCATAAAACTATATGAGCACCAACCAGGATGTTTGAACTGACGGATTGGATAGGATCAACACCTACACTTATACATGTATTTTATAAAATATCATGTAGCATTGCTCTGAAAGTACATATGTATCAGTAGAGACAGTTTGTTTTTTTTATTGCAGCCATCGGCACGGGCTATTCATCCAGTTTATAAAAGTGCACACATTTTATGCATCAGCTACTTGTAACATGAGCATGGATACATTGAGGCAGGTGTTTGATAACGCTAGCTGTTGTATGCATATCATTTTCCTTTTGAAGATAATATGTGGGTATTGCCAAGCACCCGTTCACAGAGACTTCTATCAGTTGAGCCAGACCTTCAATTCATTTACCCACACTCTCCGCCCCAAAACTCCAGACGACACAGAGAGATCAGCTTTCATTTCCGTGACTTGAATAGCAGGTGTAAAAGCATGAGTGCATGTTTAATGTGTATACTCCATTTATAAAGGTAAGCCCTGGGCTAATAGTCCTGGCTAAGGTCCCAGGAACCACACCTCAAACACAGTCTCTGATGTTCAAACGAGCCACAGTGTCAGTTTTAAGTTCACATCCACCATTATTCTTCCAGGCCCTATGCCTTGCTTTTACTCAAATCCCATGATGGAGTTCAGGTAAACAGCACTGATGAGCATTCAGTTATAACTATAGTAATAATGCTCCAAGGACAAGCAGGATTTTAGTCCTCACCAATGGGTGACATTATCAGATGGAGCCCAGCATGCAAAACAGATGGCAAAGGTTCTAGAACGTTGCCTGAGCCTCGCTGAGCATGCTGGGTCTCTTCAGTCTTTTTTTTTTTTTTTTTTTTAGCAGAGGCCAGTAATTCATGGTTAGGTGAGTAACCTTTTTGCTGTAGTGTACTGTTTTTTTCCTGGCATTGTCTAGGTATCTTGTCAGGATCGTGTGAGTCAATGTGGGGTCCCTCAGTTTTCCCTCATCTCCTTACCTGAGTTTTTCAATATTGCTGATAAGTTTTGTTTCGTGTTGACCCCTGGAGCGGTAGTGCACTCGTTGGCAGTAGCCATCAATGGCTATTGGCCAATCTATTTCGCTATCGCGTCCCTTTTATTTGGCAGCACCATGCCAGTTGCGGGGTTCCAGTGATGCCCTCAGTGTGGGAGGATTATTTCTAGCACTGATCCTTATAATAGATGCCTCATCTGCCTGGGGCCGTTGCATGATAGCTGGGGTTGCTGTACATGCACTCAGATGACTCCAAAAGAACACCAGGCCTGACTGGAGAAGACGGACCAACTCTTTGGACTCACAAAGACTGATTCATCAGCATCAGAGACATCAAGAGCCCTTGGAGCCACACCAATGCCTGTTGAGCCATCAATGTTGGCTGGGCCATCGGCTCCATCAGACTGATGACTTTCAGGGGCACCAGATAGGGGTCATCATCCCGTTCCTTCAGGCTGAAGACATTGGGTTCATCATCTTCAGCCTCAAAACTAGGGACAGACCAAGCCGAGGATCGAGAGAAGCTGAAGAAGCATCAGTCCCTGTTGATATACAGTGCCAGGCACAGGGATGCACCAGCTTTTATTGCATTGCTCCCAAAGTGAGCCCATGGGGAGGAGGCAAGTCCTTCATGGGTCCTAGGGGTTTGTCATGACCTCCACTGGTCCTTATGTCCACCACTGATCCTCCTTCTCAGTTCTTCCTGGATCCCAGACCATCTTAGCATTGGCAAAGAGGAGTTGAAGAAGTGAGTCCAGCACATCATAGAGAAGGGACTGTAGGGTCTTGGTGTCAGTGTACCAATGGCACCATTGCTCCTCAAGCCACTGCTCGGCTCCCTTCAAGTGCTTATCAGCACTATGTCTATACCAGTACCGGTGTCGGTACCCATTGGGGCACTGGAGCCATGGCCAGCCAGGCAGGTGGTCATCCATGGTTCCTCAGATGAGAAAGAAACCCCAAAGTCAAGGTCGGTCTCAGGATTCAAGCCCAACCGAGCAGTTGCATTGGTTCTTATGGCACTAGACAAGGACAGAGCACATTGTACGCCATCCCTTATCTACAACAGTGAGGTGGATCTTTTTGACCCTTGAGAGGAGGCTCCTCAGAAGCGTTGAAGGACAAGGCATCAGATGGCCTCCCCTCTGAACCCTCTCCTCCCACAGGTAGAAGGAAGTCTATTGAGGAAGACATCTTCACAGGTTTTGTCCAGTTAATGGTGGAAACCATCCTATTTTTGTTACAGAAGAGGATACCCAGCACAAGTTGCTGGATATGCTCCAGTATGTGGAGCCTCCTAAGGAGAACATGGTAGTCCCAATACATGAGATCCTTATGGAGTTGCAGAGGAGGAAGTGGGGAAAACCCCCTCCCAGTTTCTCCAGTTAATAGGAAGGTGGACCTGATTTTTTTCATCCAAAAAGCTCCTGGATTTGACAAGCATCAGCTGCTACACCAATCTGTCATGGTTGAATCCACTCTCAAGGGAGCCAAGCACCTTTGGACCTATGCTTCCTTGCCCCCCAGGAAAGGGGAAGGATGCAAGGGCCATTGATACACTTGGGAGGAAGGTGTTTCAAGGAGCTATGCTTAGTGCCTGCACAGCAGCCTACTAGCTCTTCATGGGCCAGTATATACAGGACATCCTGAAACAGGGGGAGGTGATTTAATGTTGATAAATGTACAGATGACAAATTGCAAATGAGCAGCATCATCTTCCTGCTCGGCCAAGTAAAAAGATCCATGTAGAATTTTCTAAATGTACCCGCAATCTCATTTGGCCCAGTACATCACATATTAGGCACCGATATCAAGCCATTAACAAATCTAGAACGACCCTGCTCCCTGGTTAAAATTAGCTAGCATTCATCCAGGATGGTTTCCATATCAAAAAATGTGTTTTAAAGCAAAAAGAGGCAGTAGCTCTCTTATATAGCAGATCATTTAACAATTTTTGTTCAGCTTAATACTTTAATTTTGCTTCTATAGACCAGGAACTGTCCAATGCTATCTCATTAGAAGCTAGGTTCTCCTCATTGATTTTTTTCTTTGTATATGCCACAAGACTAATAATTTCGTCTCTCACGACTACCTGTGCCGTCTCCCAGTACAAAACTGGGTTTGAAAGATGTGCATTGGAGTCAGCAAAAAGTTGCCATTTCTTTTCCAAATATATTTTAAACTGAAGAGCAGTGAGTAACCAGTGAGGCATTTTACAAGATAAAAACTCTTTAGTAGATTTAGCAGGAAAAAAATGAACAAATGTCAGGACTATGGCTCGGAAATCTCTAAAGGACCAATAGATGCATCTACTACTTTGGGGAAAAGGAGTTCAGAGACCAAAATGTAATCATTTCTAGACCATGAGTCATGTGCCCTAGCACGATGAGTAAATTCTTTTGACCCTGGATTAAGAGTCCTCCAACTGTTTATAATGTGTAACGTATTTCATAAGAAACCCACCCCTTTTGTAGTATGGGCACATGTCACTGCTTTCCCTTTTTTTTTTAAATCTAAATTGGGGTCAGCCACCCCGTTTAGATCACCACCCAAAATGATAATTACCCATTGCTGATATATCCAATATCAACTTAACAAAAAATGGATGATTGTAGTGATTTGGAGCATATACCAAGACCAGCAGGACCAACCAGCCAAATAATTTACCACAAACTAAAACATAACGACCCTCCGGCTCGGAGTGGGTGTGTTCCCTACAAAAGGATATATTCTGATGTATAAGAATAGTCACGCCACCTTTAGTAGAGCCAGAAACAGAAAAAAGTTAGGATATCCCCCCCATCTCCTTAATTTTGCATGGTTGGCTTGTAAAAGATGCATTTACTGTAAGAAAACTAGGTTACCTGTCCTTCTATTTAATTGTAATATAATCTTTGCTTGCTTGATCGGTGAATCCATACCTGCAACATTCCACCACCCCACTTTGTGTCCATTACAGTTAAAACTTATTACTTGAAGCGACAATTGAAAATATAGTGAGAAAGGATTGCATAATCCCAAAAAGAGCCACAGCCTCCTCTCCTACATGATGAAATATATCCAATGCATCCCAGATTATCAATTTAAACAATTGTATAACAAATCGCTCTCAGATCTGTTTTCCCTGTATATCCTTCCCAAACCACCCCGCTGGTAGGGCAATATTCCCTCGCCTCCAATTGTAACAAACCAAAGCAATTAAGTTCATGAAATATCCCCTTGTTCTCCATTACATAAATTCCCTTACTAAGTAATACTCTTTGAGAACTAGAGCCACCTAGGGATATGTTCAGGAGCCAACCCCCTTTTCATCTAGATAAGTTTACAAACAGCAAGACTTATCAGAGAGAAATAATTCACAATGAACTTCACCATAGCAAGAATAGGGAACTTTTAGCCTAGGACAAGATAGCCCTTGACTATCCTGTATTATTAACGGACTGGCGTAGAGATAGTAGTTAGGAATTTCTGCGCAGACTCCACATCTTCACAAACCAGGGAGAAGTTATTGGGCCAGATTTTCAGCTTCGTAGAATACTGCAAGGCAAATTTGATCGCCCACTTCACCCAAGTAGAACATCTTGGAACAGATTCCTTTTGTTTTGCAGAGAAATCCTGCAAAATTAAAATTCTATGTTCTTGAAAGGTTAAGACCCGGCATTTAGGGTAGGCTTGCAGAATTGCCAGTTTATACATACAATTCAGCAATTTGATAATTACTACTCATGGCTTATTAGGCTCCCAGGCGATGGGCATGCTGCATCTTGAGCAGGCCCTCCAACATTGATAAAAGAGTAGCAGGCAATCAGGATGCCAGAGTGCTCCACAGATTACTTTCGGTTAAGGATTCAGGAAGTCCCACAAGCCTCAAATTGCACCTTCAGGATCTATTTTCTAAATCTTCAATTTTTTCAGCTTGGTTCTGAAATTGCTTCTCCGAAGTATGGAAGTTGCACTACAAACCTGTCAAGTCATCCTCCACGACACTCAGCCTGCCTGCCTGCCACCTGGGCCTAGCTGCTGCCCGATGTCAATGATCGAAGTCTGGACTTCGAGAGTCAAATCAACTATTCAAGGTGGTGACCACAGATTCACTCAGCAGCGCCACATTTAAGACACTGATTTCAGATTGGGAGCAGTTTTCCATGTCGGTCGCCCTATTGCTTGTGGCAGGACGCACTACGATTTTCTCTTTCGTCACCGCTCTGCTGTACGTACCTTCGGCGTGTTCACGGGGGTTAAGTCGGCACTCAACTCGCAGCCAGGCACCAAAATTTTAACATTGTACCCTGCACTTTAAGTTAAATAATAAAGAAGTGCATGGGAATGGCACCTGGGACTTGAGATTAAGCTGCTCGGGAACACTGCTCCCACACCTCAGCAGTATTGCTCTCACTGGCTTAAGTCTGTGCTGAAAGGGGGTCAGATTTACAGTTTAAAATTGCCAATTCAGTACATAGCGCCACATTGATCTCTTATAGCGTGGACACAGAGGAGTCTTTTCTGCCGGCAGACATTTTGATGAGAAGGGGTCATGGTGTCTCTCTCCTTTTTAAATGATCTAGTGCTCAGTACTGCCAAGTATTAGGTCATAGATGTGTCCAGGCACACATCATCGATGATATGTTCCAGTTGAAGCTCCTCAACTGATGATACGCAGTAGATATTAAGTGTTTTTAGGGGGATTACGCAGCCATCTGGGCTCACCGCATCACGTCACGCCTAGGGAAAAAAGTGGGCCTAAAATTTTTAGGGCAAGTATGAGAAGATGAGAGTACTAAACTTAAATCCTTTCAGGATTTTCAAGAAGAATTTGAAGTAGAGAGAGGATCAGAAGCTTTCTACCAAAGGTTGGTGGAAGAGGTGGGTAGATATTAGAGAAAGGGGTGGCAGCCCCAAGTGTAGAGAGGATACTAATACAAAAAGATATACACTGTATGGGGGTGTCTCTCTCTCTTCTACAAAGCCCTGAACAAATGTCAGATTGAATAAGAACCACCCTTGGGTATAATACAGCAATGGAACAGGGACCTTAGTAATTAGCAGTGGGAAGGTATATGGAAAGAGGTACATATGATTGTGATATGCACTCGAGTAGAAATGATGGTTAGGCTTCTCCATAGAGTATACAGGTACCCTCTCTTTTATTCTAAGTTCTCACCAACCTCAACAGGGCTGTTGGTGGGGTTGTGATCACCCAGGATCTTACATACATGTCTGGTGGACCTGTCTACATATCACAACAGACTGGAAACAAGTTAAGGCAGAGTGCCGTACAACATGAGGAAAAGCAATCGATATAAAGCCTGAACTGTGCTTGGTGGGAATATATGGAGGGGGGGGGGATGACACACATGGCAAAGGTGCTTGGCTGACCAATCCATACATGCAGGGAGGTTCACAATAGTAGCACGGTGGAAGTCTGCTCCCACACTGAGTAGATAGCGGAAACAGGTGCATGAAACTGCGTTGGTGGAGAAGCTTAGCCATTTGTTTAAAAGAAAGATGTTGCTCTATAAAAAACCCAAAATCTGGTCCCCCTCCTGCCAGTACTGGAATAGACAGAGTAATTAACGGGATATGGAAACCGAACCTGGGTGAGACGATGTCAATTACAGAAAATTTGTACTGGTGGTGTAACAAACAGATGTGTTAACCAACCTTTGTGCCCTGCTGGGGGGGTGTTTGGGTTTTTTTCCTGTCTCAGGTATTCTTTAGTCTTTTTCTCATTATATCTGTACTGAAATAAATATAGAGAGTTAAAAAAAAACTAGGGGACTTGGAAGTCCTATTCTTACCTGGGCAAACTAGGAAAACTGCTAATGGCATCAGTGCACATATACACGCGGATGTTAGAAAATGGCCAAGTCCCTGGGCGCGGAGCGACAAATGCATGCATGCCTGCACTCGCGTGCCTCTTTAAAAGTTCTCATCGAAGAGCACTCCATTCCAGACTCCCATGAGGGAGCCACAAACCCCCGCTCACGCGTCTGTGTCCTCCCCTCTGCGAGTTAGAACATTCCTTCCGCCACCGATGCCCTGAAATCTCTACATAAAATATGTAAATTGGGATGTACATTGCAACCCAGCCTGGAAGGTCCTTGAAACACTCTGTGTACATAAACACGGTTCAGCTCAGCAGCGACAACACCCATGTACTCCCACCCCTTCTGAGAAACTTTGCTTAGTGTGCTGAAGCTACTTTTGCCCATACATGCTGCACAACCCCTCGTAAGCCTTGGAGAAACTTCCCACCAATAGCTTGTGTACACATAACCTTTAGGTGCTGAACTTATGAGTTAGGGGCCACGTTTTATGGGCAGAGCACAACTTTTATGCACACAAAGCTTGCTTTCTGCAACAATAAGCATAACTCATGCTTTGCCTGTGCATGTGGGTTTTTTTTTAAACTCATGCAGCATTAGAATACCATTCGCTTACTGCATGTGTAGTTAAAAAAAAAGTTAAGCACATGAGCAAAGAAAATGTGCACTGAGCTCCAATGCACAATGTTTCCCTCATGTCTTATTACAGTAGGACCCAATGCTGACAATCCTACATCTAGAAACATAAAAATGACAGCAAAAAAAAAAAAAAAGGACCAAATGGTCCATCCAGTCTGCCCAGCATGTTTATGGTAGTATCTGCTGCGCCGTGCAGGTTAGCCCCATGGTTATCTGTTTCCCCGATCATAAAGGCAGGGCTCCTGGGTGCTGTTTGAATCTAATGTCCCATTACCCCTATGCTGATCAGTTTTCCAGACCATAAAAGGCAGGGACCTTCACTGCTGTTTGAATCCAATTCCCTGTTAACCCCCCTGTCGTTGAAGCAGAGAGCAATGGTGGAGTTGCAGCAAAGTATCAAGCTTATTGGTTAAGAGTAGTAGCCACTGCGTCAGCAAGTTAATATTAACATAGGTAGTAGGAAGCATGATCTTCTCAGACCATAAACTTCTCATTCACACACATGCACGAGCCCTACAGCCACCCCCACAATAGACAGTAACCTCTTTACATTCAGAAATAGCCACAGTGAGTACAATTCATCTGAATGACAGGTAGACACATAGAACAAAACAGCACATTTTCTCTGGTCTGTAAAGGCTTCTAAGTCCTTTTCCTACATATTGTTTACCGCTCAGCAATTCCCAATAAATGCATTCTGCAAACAGTGGGGTACATTAGGCCATGATCTTGCTATAATGCACGTAAAACAGTGTTTAACACATGTTAAATGCCATATATTGTGCACTATTTAGGCCTCAAACCTGCTCCTATTTACAATGAACTGATCTGATCTACCTCATCACTGTGATATAGCTGGTAGTCCGGTATCATACTAGCCCATTGGCTATTCTCATTCTACTACATCTGAGACGCCAATTATATCTACCTCTTCATGCAGTGCTATACATTTTGAGCTACCCTTTTATTTTTTTTAGACTTCTGACATTTGCAAGCAGACACTGCACAGTATTTAAATAAATGTTTGTATATACAATCTTCCTGGCAGGTGACAGGGAAAATGTGGAATCTTCTTACTCCATCTGCTCTTTATTAATAAAGGCACCTGGGCAAGGAGACGTATATGCAGTTGCAGCCCATGCATTGTTTTTCTTTGTTCGCTTCCAAATGTCTTATAATATGTTGATGTTTGGTGGCCGCTTTGGGCTACTATTGGTCCTCTTGTCTTGCGGCGGTTGTAGTTGTGTTTATGCGTTCTCAATAAAAATGATTTTGGGGGAAAAAAAAAAAAAAGGCACCTGGGCTACCCTTGGAAGCAGGCAGGACACGCTAACTTCCCTCATTCGTATCTTTAACAAGGTCCCACACTCTGCAGCATTTTTTGCTGAGCAACTGTCACCTCTCTTCCCATGTTCTTGTTTAAATATTCCTCTATCTCCTTTTTTATTTAAAAAAAAAGGGACAAAACATTAGCACCAGCTGCCTGACCTGGCTCAAACATGGTTAAAAGTAGAGCCCATCCTTTTGGAATAAGCTTCCTAACTAAGCTCAAGCTCTCTTCGCTGTTCCATCATTTCATCCACAAGTTGAGACTGGAGCTCTGCTTGCCTCTAGGGTCCTGCGCAGAGCGTCTCCCACCCATTGCCTCATTGCTAGCCCCATGTAGTATGACAGCAGGCTTATTCCCAGCACCGGCTAAAACCATCTTCACACCAAGCAGGCTAGTTCTCAAGCGAACCTCATGTCCATCAGCTACCCAGTTATCTACATTCCTAATGAATGAACCACCAACTAGGATGGCTGTCCTAACCCTTCTCCTTCTGGGCACAAGGCCATGGAGGCCTATCTTCAGTACAAGATAAATAACCTGGGCAACCGAACACTGGAGTCCACAGGGAACTAGAAAAGACAAAAGAATCTCCAACCAATGGTTGGATAAAGGCAACAGACGGGGTCCTGCAGTTTGGAGCTGCACTGTCAAGCTGAACCATAAGTATACAGAACCAGTTACCGCTCATCAGACCAATCTAGTAGGCTTCAAGGTTCGACTGCCAGGGTTTCATGTCACCCTCCTGAATCCCTACAAGCTGATCCCAGTTGCAGGATGGCTATGCTCTCCTCCCACACCAGTTATGGCTCAGTGCCAGCACAAGTTTGTCTTCCAAATTCTGAACGTAAGGTATATTTGGGAATATTTGCATTGCTTAAGAGACTGGGAAGCCTATGACACAGAGACCAACAGCTAGAACCAATCCACACAAATTATCTGCCCACTTCTATAACAAAGCCAGACAGGGCCAGTGGAAGGAAAAGTATTCTATGAAGAATGGTGCACCTCCAACCTGTGACCCCTGGAGCTCTGGGCATAGACAGGATTAACAAGACTGGCTGACTCTCAGAACATCATGGTAGCAGTTATCTAGTCAACTTGGTGGGGGCTGGCCATACCCTGGGTAGTTTCTGATTGGACTAGCAGTAGATGTACCCCCCCAGATTGAGAGCTGGATATAAGGAGCCCTCACCTGAGACACCTTTGCTGGTCCAGTCTCCTGCGGTCTTCCCCCATGGGGACACTGCTCGACTGGCCTGATCCAGCCACACCAAGGCCGCTTGAAGCTTTGGTTTACCTAGGCTCTTGAGGTATTTCCTGAAGTCATCAAGCCCTGAACATGGCCTGCACTCTCAGCTGTTGCATCAGGCAAAGACCCCGCCTGGGTGGCACACCTGGTGGACTCCTTCCTTTGATGCAGCTGCTATTTTTCACTGCAGACAGTTGGGACCCCTGTTCTCTTTAGATGCTTTCTCTGCTCTTGCTGGAGTAGGGCAACATCCCAAGGGACCTGAAAAACTGCGCTACCCTCTGCCAAGGAGGACAGTGGCTGCGCGGGAGCAGTCACCCATTGAGAAACAGTACAAAAAAGGAGGCCAAGTTGGTTCCACACAAACTATTTATAAGCAAAACCAAACTTCAGCGTCGAGGCTACTTACCTCAGCAGTCTCACATCAATCAAGTACACACAGTTCTTGCCTAGACTGGTTTCCTGCCTTCTCCCTGTGGCCTCACTAGCCTGCTGGGCTCTGCCCTCTTATCCAAAGCTGCAGAGATCCACCCTGGCCTAGAATGCCTTGCTGGTATGGTTCTTAAGGAGGACCAGGCCAAATAGCTGTGGCCAGGCCTTTGAGGGAGTTTCTTATACACTCCCTCACAAGTATATAGTTACAGTGGTGCCTCCTTTGCGACTCCCAATAGGGATTCTCACTTTAAAACTATCATGCACCTACTTGCCTTGTGGAAGGGAAGAACCTTACATGGCTCCCTGACACCACTCAAAGATAATGTTTCCTTCTGGAGCCTCCTCTACCGTTGATGAGAGTTAGTGAAGTAAATTTCTCTTCTCAGAAAAGTGTAACAGAGGATTCTTCTCCCTCTGAGGTTACCTCCCTGTTTGCCAAATGGCCCAAGAGGCTACCTGCCTCCATTTCCTCATCCCCTGAATGGGGGTGGGGAGGGGGGGGGGGGGCACACCCAGACCTACAAGGGCAGATCTTGAACAGGTCCAAAACTCCCTAGCCAAACTAGGGCACTTGGGCGATCAGTCACATGGATCGAGTACCAGAAGGCCCTGAGATGTCTCCCCTACCAGGCAGCCTCTGCATGGCCCACAGGTCCTGGTGCATGACAGAACAAATCAGGAGAAACACACTAGCTGTGAGCACAGAGAGCCCCAAGCTGCCTCTCAGGTTCTCCCTCAGAAAAAAAGCATCAGAGGGCCAAGAAGGCTGGACTGAAGGAGAGCCAGGGCCATGGATTCCAAAGAAACCGCAGGGGAAAAGTCAGCACGGCAGCTATTCAGCTGCTGTGCAATCTGCCGCAGTAACGGAAGCTACCTGCTCCCCTACTCGGTGGCTTTCCTGCATGCGAGAGATTCAGGTTTAGCTTGAGTTGGTTCTCTCACTGAAGCCTCTGTGCTGCCATTACAAAGGGCGGCAAAAAAAAAAAAAAAAGTTGTCCGCATTGCACCAGTCCGGGATGATGGCCCCTGCCTACAAAAGACTATGGAGACCTCCCTAAAACTGCAGAAAATAATGCTGCACCCATGAGCCTTCCTCTATTTTTCTTAGGAAAAAAAAACCAAAAAACTATATAGCCTAACCTGCCTATCCCAGCAAGGAATAAAGAAAGGCAGAGGGAAGAGGGAGAGAGAGAGGCCTGCTGGGACGGGTGACTGATACCATCTGTTAACTTCCAGGCTCAATCGGCATCCTGGGAGCCACCGCCAGGACCTGCTTTAGAAGGCAGCCACATTCTGGAAGCCTGAACTAGAAAAAGAGTTTTCAAAAACCTGCTGCCATAGGGGTAAAGATCTTGCTCAACCAAGGGAAGTAGCCCAAAAGCTGTTGCCCTAGAAGCAAACCAGTAAACTGCTC
Organism: Rhinatrema bivittatum; assembly: GCF_901001135.1. NCBI lineage: Eukaryota > Metazoa > Chordata > Amphibia > Gymnophiona > Rhinatrematidae > Rhinatrema > Rhinatrema bivittatum. The sequence goes on along the minus strand of NC_042633.1, from coordinate 27,180,773 downwards.
TACCAGGAAGTAAGCCTCAGAGACCAAGGAGCAAAAATTCTGCACATATCACCATCTGCTGGAGACAGTGAATACTGGCAAGTACCTCATCTGCACCTCTTATACCAGCGATGAGGTCACTGAAAGGCTGGGCCCCTCCGTCTACATATAGAGTGAAAAACCTTGTGTGGACTGGTTTATCAGGATAAGAAACATCCTTTAGTAAGTTACTAATTTTTCTATAGCATTACTCAATGTACACAGCATTGCATAAAAACAGAAGTACCTTCTCCTCAGTAGAGCTTACAATCTAATCCAGACAAAAAAAAGAGTGAGAATTGCTTTTAAGAAAATGGTTAAAAAGCAATAAGACTGTAAGCAGGATAGTAAGGGGGTTAATATTTAAAAAGGCTTTTAGAATGGATTTGAAGGAGGCAAGGAGGAACATAAGGCACCAACTCAGCAAGACTGTTCCAGGCATGCAGTGCAGCAAGGTGGAAAGCAAGGCGTCAAGATTTGGTGGCCTAAGCCGGGCACAGGAGGGGTGCGGGGAGAGAAGAGGAAGTAGTAGAGAGCTGCAGAACGAAGGCTTTTGGACCAGCAGCTTGAACAGACAGGGAGTCAATGGAGTGACTTGAGAAGAGGGGTTATGCGTGTGTAGCAGTTAAGATGCACAGCTGAATTTTGGATAGCTATGTGGGGAGAGACGGTGCACTGGGAGACCTGCGAGGCTCATGCGCCAGCAAACACGTTTTTAAACCCGCTTCAGTAACTAGGTCTTTTCGGTTTGTGATCCCCTAGCCATTTCTCCTTACAGTCACCCTCTACCCCCAGTAAAGCCGAGGTAGGGTTTCATACTAGGGAGTTGCTTTGTATTCCCCCATCTTTTGTACACACATCAGGCAGAATTGGGAAATCCATTCTACCACACACTCACACAAGGATGAGATACTGGGCCCTAGACAGCAGCCAGCGGCTCCTGCCACCTGCTCCCCCATGAAGAGGAGATTTTCACTTTGCCTCCCATGCGTTACTAAGTCAGGCCTGAATTTACTTTCACACCACTCTCTCTCTCTCACACGCCAAGGCTGCTCAGTCCCAGTGCATATTTATTAAAAGCATTTATAACCTGCAGATAACCAAGCTAGTCAGCTATGCGCTTCTATATGCATTCAATTTAGTAACCGTGCTCATGTATGTAGCATACAAATATATACATATCTAAAGTACTGGCTGGGGACTGGAGATCCCCTTCGTTTTATGACAGTTTACACACATTCACGTAGAAAATCTTTTATTAGACAAAAGAAACACATCCCTGTTTCCTCTTCACACAAATGTAGGAAGCCATCATTATCAAGACAAAGAACTCTGTTTCAGCATATTCATAAGAGTTTTACAGCAAAATAGCCAGATTTTCAGGGTGCAACCCTCTCCCCAATCACGTTGAGACCCTTTGAGAAGCTCTCATAAGGCGTTGATTCAGACACTGAGAACCAGAGTGGATTCAGGGGTTCAGATGTAGGGAAATCCTGATTTGGTTGGACGAGGTGATCTGTGGACTCAGGCCCCAGTGAGACCGTTTGTGATGGATTGATCTAGGTGCTGGGGCACAAGCACTAGAATTGTTTTCCTATTACTGCCGTTAGCAATGTTTTCTGACCAGCGTAATCACAAAAAGCATAATCCTCTCTCCGAACGGGTAATGTTTGGATGTAAACCACTTTGGGTGGGGGAAAAGCTATAAAAGTATAAACAGATAGAAAGTAGGAGTTTTGTGCAAACAAGAACGAAGCTTACTGATGGGTTTTCTGATGCTTGGTGAGATGGGCGTTCTGGTTGAAGCTTTTCTTGCACTTAGCACACTGATAAGGTCTCTCCCCCGAGTGGATGCGAAGGTGCTTGTTAAGAGCCGATCGTTCCCGAAAGTCTTTGCCACAGTCGGCACATTTATAAGGTCTCTCCCCCGTGTGCACTCTCTGGTGCAGAATGAGATTAGAGTTACAGATAAAGGCTTTCCCGCATTCCTTACACTTAAACGGTTTCTCCCCCGTGTGCAGTCTTTGGTGTAGTATAAGCCCGGCTTTCTGAAGTAAGTTTTTCCCACATTCATAGCACTTATATAGTTTCTTGACATAGCTGTCTGCATTCTTGGGCTTTTTCTGGGGTTTGTCACTCTTGTGGGTTTGGAGGTGGCCCTTCAGGTGATGCGAACAGCGAAACCTCTTCTCGCATTCAGTACACTGATACGGCTTCTCCCCACTGTGCGTCCTTTTGTGAATATCAAGATCAGATATCTTCTTGAAGCTTTTCTCACACTCGCTGCAGCCGTATGGCCTTTCCCCCGTGTGAATCCGCTGGTGGATGGTGAGGGTCGAGACAGACGAGAAGGTCTTGCCGCATGCCACGCACGCGTAGGGCTTCTCGCCCGTGTGGGTCCGGAAGTGGTCGGTGAGATGGTGCAGGACCTTGAAGGCTTTCCCGCACACCATGCACAGGTATGGCCGCTCCCCTGTGTGCATCCTCTGGTGAATGGTTACCTGCTGCAGAGTCCCGCACTTCTTCCCACACTCCACACACTGAAACAGAGTCTTTCCCTTGACCGTTATCTTCTTGTGGCGGGCCGTGGTGGAAGGCAAGCTCTTTTGATGTTCCTCGTCTTTCTTCTGCGGAACAAGCTTTGCTCGTTTGCCATGGCCTCTCTTGCTCCTGGAACAGCTAGTCGCTTCTCCACCTTTCGCTTGGGGCGCGTTTGCTGCCTTGTCACCCTCAGCAGCGCGGGCGCAGCGCTGGGTGGGCGCAGCGCTGCATGTCCATCCAGTGCGTTTCCCACCGCACCCTTCCTCTTTAGATCTGCCTTCCAGGTCACTTTTGACTGCAATGAAACGAACAAAGTACTTCATCATGAACCTTTGTGAGAATCACAAAACAAGCTAATATTGGCGATGCCCTCCCACCCCTTCCTCAGGTGGATATCAGAAGCATACCTGACCCGGAGGGCTGCCGCAATAGGAAAGCACATGCCTGCGAGATCGCCAAATACCATGGCCCTAGGCAACTTGTTGCATTAGATGGCTACACCTGGAGTTCAAGTTCTTTCCAAAATGCAACGTAAAATTCTCCTGCTGTAATTTAAACCAGGTACCACTTCTCCTTTGCTAGATGGAGACGCTCACTGCTCACCACACTGTGTGTTTGAAAGCAGTTATATAAACCCCCCCCAGTCTTTTCTTCTGCAGGTTAAAGCAACCCAACTCCTTTCCCAGCTCTCAGAGCTCAATCACCCTAACCATATTTTTTCTGGCTCTTCTCCTGAATGTCCCCAAACTATCTCCTTCGTAATGGGCAAACTGTCCAGGATTTACCAGGGCTGGAAGTGCAGGTTGGCTGAATCTTGCAGGGCGACTTGTCCTCATCCTTAATCCAGATGGCGTCCCGACCGAATGATGGCAACCCTGAGATTAAGATACGGAGAATACGTGATATGGTGTCTAGCACATCCCAATCTTACTTTCTTTAACATCCTGCGCTCCTGGTTTGCATTAACCCCTTTTCTCAGCCATGATAAAAATTAAAAGCAGTGTTTAAAGTGGATCTGGAACCATGGAAAGAAATTTAAAATAACTGGCACTGCTGGGTTGGGAATTCCACTCATCAGTAATTTTTTTTTTTTTAAAACCCGATCAGGCTCCAAAACTTGAACATTTGTTTAAATGAAACTCGGACAAAAATGCACAATCCATTTCAACTATTTACTCTGTTCTTCATGCCAATGTACATTCTCCCCTCTTACCCAGGAATCTGTGACCACCTTTACATTCACCTCCCCCATTGCAAGTAAAATCTCTCTCTCACTATCCCTGGCACAGAAGCAAACTCACTTGCCCTCCCTGCTACTCTCCACACACGTAATCTCTTAATTGCCCTCCCAGCTAGGCCGCACCCCAACTCACTTACCTACTGTAGAATTGTTTGCACTTTCATCTCCGTTAGCGGTAGTGCAGTCACTACAATCTGGCTCGTTCACTTCTTTAATCCACAGAGAAACATCCGGGTTATAAACCATATCACCTATTATAATCAGAAACAGGTTAAAGCTGGAAATATAAACTGTCAATGCTATGTAGAGAATGAGATGCACAGCGGAGCAGCAAGGAAACCAAGGCGAGCCTACAGGAGGCAGGATGGGAGAGTGGGACAGCCACGGAGGTAGTGGAGAGAGAAGACAGCAGGAGGGGGGCGTGGCAGTGGTGAGGGAAGCAAGATGAAAGGGAACAGGACTGTGGAGCAGTTTCCAGAGGTGAACTGCAGGGCTCTGAGAGAGAGAAAAAGGCCTGGGGACTTAGACTGGAGTGCAAGGCAGTCTTTGCTTGTTCTTACTCACTGGAAGTCACCTTGTCTTGACTCTCAGCAGGGCAAGACTCCACATTCACTTGGTGCTGAACCTTCAGTAGGATGTCCGGTCCGACAAGGGGAACCTCTGTAGTGTAAAAGAAGAATACCTGGTAAACAAAACCTACTAAATGTGTGTGGTACATACCAGATGTATACAGCACTGCACGCACACACAGGGCAATTTTCAAAGCAGTCAAAGCCGGGTTTTATGCATGTGAATGGCTGCACAGAGTCAGTCCAGAGAGGGAGCATCTCCCTTATGACCAAGATTCTTTGCAGGCTGCAATCCCAGTTCTCAAACCACCATGAAGATTATCCATCTATGAAAGAACTAGACATCCACAGGGGTGACCGCCCTCCTGAGATTACGTGCATCACTGTCTGCAAGGAATCCAGCTTTCTACAGGCCTGACCTAGCAGCTCTATGTAAAAACTAACACCACAACCACGGGAACTCAGGGGCTAAATGAGCCGTTACACCTTCCACCATGCCTCTCCCTTTCTAGACAAAGCACATTGCAGTACTAAATATGTAAAATGATATTCCAGAAAGCATAATGAGCGCACTAGAATTCAGCCCCTGCTTCAGATAAGCTGGTGAGGAGCACATTTCCAACCCCCACACCTCACACTTGCCCCAGTGGGACTTGGTGCTTCCCCAGGGTCTCTTCACTGCTCCTTCCTCAGTGCTCACCCGCGTATCTCATAGTGAAGCCGGAATGAGCTGGAAAGGAAAATTAGTTTCTTACCTGATAATTTTCGTTCCTGTAGTACCAAGGATCAGTCCAGACACCTGGGTTGTGACTCCGCACCAGAAGATGGAGACAGAGCAAGACTTGTCGGGCACCCTCACATATAGTAAGGCACCACCCACAGCTCGTCAGTCTTACGAATGTCAAAGCAAAACAGCAATGAAACCAACTTATCTAACTATACCGCCCCACACTAGGGCCGATTCAACCAAAGTCCCCAGCTGGATCAAAAACTTCCAGAAACAGAGGACCAACAACAGATACTGAAACACCAATGGAACACCAACCGAGCGGACTCTTCTTAAATCTGAAAACAGACTTGGGTGGGAGCCTGGACTGATCCTTGGTACTACAGGAACGAAAATTATCAGGTAAGAAACTAATTTTCCTTTCCCTGTACGTACCAGGATCAGTCCAGACACCTGGGATGTACCAGAGCTGAACTACCGAGGGCGGGAACCAGAGAGTCCCGCTCGCATAAATCCAGGTCCGGAACATCCAGCCGATAGTGTCGCGCAAAGGTATGCAACGACTTCCAAGTTGCCGCCCTGCAAAACTGCTGCGGCGACACATACGAAGATTCCGCCCACAAGGTGGTCTGAGCTTGCATCGAGTGGGCGCGGAGGCCCACCGGGACAGACTTACCTTTCAATAGGTACGCAGAAGAAATAGCTTCCTTCAACCACCGAGCAATCGATGCTCGAGAAGCAGCGCCACTCTGCTATGGACCCGAAAACAATACAAAAAAGGGAGGGTCCGAAAACCCGAAAATGGATTCGTTACCTCCAGATAACGGAGCAGAACTCTGCGAACATCAAGTTTCTGCAACATCGCATGTCCTCAGGAAAGGCAGGCAATTCAAGTTTCTGCAACACCGCATGTCCTCAGGAAAGGCAGGCAATTCAATGGTCTGATTCAAATGAAACGCGGACACCACAGAGGCAGAGAAGCGTGAGAACGGTTCTCGACAAGCCAATGCCTGCAACTCCGAAACTCGTCTCGCCGAAGCAATCGCCACAAGAAAAACCGCCTGAAGGGTCAGATCTTTTAGAGTTGCTCTCCTGAAGGGCTCAAAAGGCGACGTGCACCGCGCAGTGAGCACCAATTAAGAGTTCAGGAAGGACCAGGATGCCGCAACGGAGGCCGCAGATGCTTAGCTTCCCGAAGAAAGCGCGCCACGTCTGAATGATGAGCCAGCGACTTACCTTGCACCTTACCTCTGAGACAGCCAAGCGCCGCTACCTGTACGCGGAGGGTGCTGCATGATAGGTCCTTAGCAATCCCCGCCTGAAGAAAAGCGAGAACATCCAGTACGGATGGTAACACCGGATTCACCTCACGCGATCTACACTAATCTTGGAACACTGCCCAAACCCGGACATATGCAAACGAGGTAGACCGTTATCGAGAACTCAGCAAGGTAGCTACCACCACATCCGAATATCCCTTAGACTGCAAACGTTTCCTCTCAAAAACCACGCCGCGAGACCGAAGTGAGCCGCGTCCTCGGACCCTGCCGCAGGAGAGCCGCTTCCCCTCGAAAACGGAGAGGAGCCTCCTTTGCCAAGAGCAAGAGGTCCGTGAACCAAGGCCGTCGTGGCCACTCCGGCGCCACCATCATCACCTCTGGAGGCGACTCTATTCGACGAAGGACCTTGCCGATCAGAGGCCATGGAGGGAACACATATGAGAACGTCCGTGGGCCAAGGGAGTACCAGAGCATCTACCCCTTCGGCTCCTCGTTCTCTCCGTCGACTGACGAATCGCGGAGCCTTGGTGTTCTGAGCGGTGGCCATCAAATCCATGTGTGGTGTTCTACACCGTTTGCAAACTAGGCGGTAAGCCACCTCCGGCAGCTCCCACTCCCCTGGATCCAATCGATGCCGACTGAGGAAATCCGCTTGGACATTGTCCACTCCGGCGATGTGGGACGCCGTGATGTTGCTGAGGTTCCTCTCCGCCCAAAGCATGAGCAGCCGCGCCTGCTCCGCCACCGCTTGGCTCCTCGTACCTCCCTGGCGATTGATATACGCCACTGTGGTCGCATTGTCCGACAACACTCTGACCGAAGTCCCTCGGAGCAATGGGAGGAACGACTGGAGCGCCAACGTGACCACTCTGGTCTCCAAGCAGTTGATGGACCACTGTGATTGAGCTTTGGACCACAGTCCCTGCACCGAGCGGCCCATGCAAATCGCTCCCCAGCCGGAGAAGCTGGCATCCGTGGTGACTACCATCCAGGTGGGCATGAGTAGGGACACTCCGCGTGTCAGATTGTCGGTGCAGAGCCACCACTGCAAACTGGACCTCACCTGATCCGTAAGCGGGAGGGGAAGGTAAAAACTCCTCGGACACCTGCCGCCAGCGGGAGAGCAATGCGGATTGCAATGGACATAGATGAGCGAACGCCCAGGGGACTAGCGCCAGCGTGGCCGCCATCGATCTCAACACCATCAGGTAATCGCACCCCTGCGGAATCCGGAGGGACAAGGGACGGCGTATCTGACCCCGCAGCTTGCAGACCGGTCCTTGGACAGAAACACCCTGCCTTGCTTCGTGTCGAACAGTGCTCCCAAGTATTCCAGGGTCTGGGTGGGAACCAGCCGGATTTTGGCGAGCTTGACCACCCATCCGAGTGACTGCAAGAGCTGCAGGACTCTGTCGACTGCCTGTCGGCACGGAATCCCGGATGTGGCTCGGATCAGCCAATCGTCCAAGTAGGGGTGAACCAAGAACCCCTCTTTCGCAGCTCGGCTGCCACTACTACCATCACCTTCGGAAACGTCCTCCGAGCCGTGGCAAGTCCGAAGGGGAGAGCTTTGAACTGATAGTGTCTGCCCAGGATACAGAACCGCAGATACCGCTGATGGCACTGCCGAATTCCGATGAGAAGGTAAGCCTCCGTCAGGTTCAGCGACGCCAGGAAGTCCCCTGGTCGAACCGAAGCTATGACTGAACGGAACGCCTCCATTTCGAAGCGAGGAACGCGAAGACACCTGTTGACTCCTTTGAGGGCCAGGATGGGTCGGAAAGTGCCCTCTTTCTTCGGCACTATGAAGTAAATGGAATACCGGCCCAGATGACGCTGTCCTGGAGGCACGGGAACTACGACACAGCGTATCCCGGACCGCCAAACGCTTGATGCCGCCCTCGCAAGGGGACACCAGAAATTTGTTCCCCGGAACCCGAGCAAACTCTAACCGTGGTGTATCACACTGAGGACCCCCTGGTCCGTAGTTATCCTGGCCCATTCGGGGAAGGGGCCCTCCGCATTTCAATGGGCTGGCTACGGACCGGTCCCCGACGAGGAACCGCCTTGCCGTCCAAACTGCCTTCCACGAAAGGACTGGGACCATGACGACTGACTCGAAGAACCAGATCTATACGGGGCCTCCGACGATCTCTGTGGTCGCGACTTCCTGGGCCCCCGAAAGCGGGACCTATTGGAAAACGAAGTCCGAGCCCCGTATCTGTCCTCCGGCAACTTGAACGCCCGGTGTCAGCAAAGGACTCAATTGCGGAGCCAGAGAAGACGTCGGGCCGACACTGCAGAGACCGTGGCCCTAGCCGAAGTCCGCAGAAGATCATGCATCGCATTAGCGCTGTACGCAATAACCGCCTCCAAGCCATCCGCTTGCGCCGCCTCCTCACTCGAGAGGCTCGCATTGGCCTGAAGGACCTGAGCCCAGCGCAAGCCGGCCCTCAGGGCAAAATTACTACAAAGAGCCGCACGTACCCCCAGAGCCGAAACCTCAAAGCCTTCTTGAGCTGAACCTCCAGGTTTCTGTCTTGGATATCTTTGAGGGCCGTGGCCCCCGTCACCGGAATCGTCGACTGGTTAGTGACCGCCGAAACCGCTGCGACCACTCGAGGAAGACGCAGGAGAGCCAACGCCTCCTCCGGCAACGGGTACAGCTTATCCATAGCTTTACTAACCTTTAGGCCCAACTCCGGGGTGTCCCATTCTCGAAAACCGGATATCAGAAGTGGAAAAAATGGAACGGAAAAACCACCGCGGGTCCCGTCAGGCCCAACAGCACTGGGTCCATCTTAGCGTGCTGTCTAGCCTCCATGGGTGGAGCATCCACACCCACTTCCAGAAGAATAGCCGGGATAAGCGGTGCGAGCTCCACCTTCCGGACCAAGCGCACCACCTTGGGGTCGACCTTCAACCGCAGGGGTGCCCTTGTTGTACCCCGCATGAAACGAATCCTCTTCCGCAGGCGCACTGTCGTCCCGCGGGACCCCTAAGTCAGGGTCCACGTCCTCGGAAGAAGCCGAGTCGGAGTCGGTCTCCCGGGGCCCCCGCGGCCCAAGCGCCGCTCTCTAAGCGGGTCCACGGGTCTCCGGGAACCCTCCCCCGCTCGCCTCCTCCGGGGATCGGACCGATTGTCTGAACCCCCCTTGACCTACGACCGTTTCCGTTTCGAGCGTTTACCTTTTAAAATTTTCTTTAAAAGAACCGCGAAGTCTGCGAAAACGAGGCCCCAGAATCCGAGCTGGCCTCCTCCTGACTCCGATCCGCCGTAGACGCAGCCCCCCCGCAGGGAATTCCCCCCGGGGTCCCGCTGCTGAGGAGCCAAACCGGCGGCCTGCCGCCATTTTCCACCGCCCGCCGCGTGGCCTCCCCTACGGACTCCAAAATGGCCGCCGCTCCCGCGCTAAGCGGGAACAGGTCGGCCTCACCGGCACCCGCAGGGGCAGCGCGCGGCGGCGATCGCGGTCGAGCGGGAACCCCCCCGACCGCCCTCGGACGACCCTTCACCGCCCGATAACCAAGAGGAGCATAGGCCGTCGCGCACGCGCGCGGAGCCACACTCAAAATGGCCGCCGTTCCCGCGCTAAGCGGGAACAGGTCGGCCTCACCGGCACCTGCAGGGGCAGCGCGCGGCGGCGATCGCGGTCGAGCGGGAACCCCCCGACCGCCCTCGGACGACCCTTCACCGCCCGATAACCAAGAGGAGCATAGGCCGTCGCGCACTTGCGGCACGTACCCCTCTTTGGCATGCGCCGCACCGGTCCGGACCGCCGAAAACGCTGAAAGAAAAGAGAAAACCCAGCAAGCAGCCCCCGGAACGCTCCCCCCACGAAGAGCCAAGCAGACCGCATGGACAGCGAAAAAACGGCAAGAAATAAAACAAAGTCCCTTTTTTTTTTTTTCTCTACCTGTCGCTGACCTTGGTCCTGAACTGTCTGGTCTAGCGGGGGTGAGTGAACCGGGCTCCCCGGTGTCACCCCCGGCGCTGCTGCCAGAGACAGGCCGGGTCCTCAACCCTCAGCAGCGGCCTCGACCAGGGGAGGGTGGTCCCCTCAGGACCTCACAACCCCCCTGGGAGGCACTCAGGACAAGTGAAGCCTTCTATAATTTTCCCTTTTTTTTTTTTTTTTTTTTTTTTTTTTTTTTAAATAATCCAATCCAATTAAAACAAATTAAACCAAATCCAACAACCCTGACTAGCTACACAACTACCCAGGGATCCACAGAGCCTGTGGGTGAACCTGCCCCATCTGCTGGAGACAGAGAAAGACTGATGAGCTGTGGGTGGTGCCTTACTATATGTGAGGGTGCCCGACAAGTCTTGCTCTGTCTCCATCTGCTGGTGCGGAGTCACAACCCAGGTGTCTGGACTGATCCTGGTACGTACAGGGAAACATTACTTAAACTATGGGTACTTACTGACATGGGAATATAAGTTAGAGTATGCAAGTGGTCTCCCCCCAACCTTCTGTCTGGTGCAGGCTGGCAGATCTCATGAGGTGTAGCCCCCACGCGACCTAAGAACTACTGGGAAGCCCAGATGGAGAAGAGATGTGGACACCCACCACCACTATTGGGAGGGAAATAGTACATTCAGCCTTGCTGAACTGTGGGGTCCCCAGCAGAAACCCCGATTAGAAATACCTTTCCCTTACTTCTGCTAATAGTGTTGGGGCGACTCCTGCCCCCTGAGGTTCCGGCAACTCTCCAAAACGAGTCCTCTTGTGTAATCTTCACTAGTACGGAAGGATTGGCAATTCTGTGACCTGTGATTGGAAACACAACAAGTGAGACCGTATATACATCACATCACATGCAACACACACACACACACACTTTACTGTACTGTGAAACCAGCTTTACCAGAGTTAATAGCAGGGATAAGACGACAAGAAATGCCATACTGGGTCGTACCATTCTGATAGCGGCTAATCCAGGTTGCTGGAGGGAGGGAACTGCATGATACCTGTATACATCCCAGAGTACTGAAAGAACTGAAAAATGACATTGCAAACCTATTATTAAAATCAGCTCTGGTACCTGAACATCGGATGGGTGGCCAATGTAACGGCAGTTTTTAAAAAGGGGGTCCAGAGGTGATCCAGGAAACTACAGACTGGTAAGTCTGATGTCAGTGCAGGAAAGAGGACTGAAAGTTTTATAAAGAAGAAAGTTGCTGAACAGAGAGAGAGTCAGTTTAATGGTACAAGCCCAACATTGAGGAAGTCTTGCCTCACTAATCTGCTACATTGGATAAAGGGGAAACAGTTGATCTAGTTCATCTGGACTTTCAGAAAGCATTTAATAAGATACCTCACGAGAGACTCCTGAGGAAATTAAAAAAAAAAAATCATGGTATAGGAGGCAATGCTCTATTGTGGACTGAGAACTGGTTAAGACAGAAAACAGAGTAGGGCTAAATGGTCAATTTTCTCTTTGGAAAAAGGTGACTTGAGGAGTATCCCAGGACTACTGCTGTTTAACCTTCATAAAGGACCTAGATATGGGAACAAGTGAGCTTGGACTTCAGGTAGTTGATGATAAACCTGAGGGACTCCAGCACCCAAATAGTCGAGTGCAGGGAGCGAAGTGCCTGTTTCTTTGGTGGCCCTCTTGATCAACCAATCATCCAAGTAGGGAAACTCTTGCACCCCTAGCCAGTGGAGGTTTGCACTCACTACTGCCAGATGTTTGGTGAAGACGTGCCTCTCAACCACGGGGAACCACAGATATTCCCCGGTCACAGGAAGTATCTCAATGTGGGCGTATGCAGCTGAAATCGAGGGAGCAAAGCCAGTCCCCTCTTTGCAGGAGGGGGAATGAGGGCGCCCAGCGAGACCATCTTGAACTCTTCTTGTAGAAATCTGAGCAAGGCTCTCAGGTCCAAAATGGGGTGGAGCCCCTGTTCTCTTTGGAATCAGGAAACAGCGGAGTAGAACCCCCATGCTTGCTATCGGCTCAATACGGGTTCGACTGCTTTGGCCATTACGAGGTTGGAGAACCCAGTCAAGAGAATTTCCTGATGCGAGAACTGGCCCAAAGATGGGCACAGGGGATAATCCATGGGGACACCCAGGAAGTTCAACTGGTACTCTTGACGAATGAGACAGGACCCACTGGTCCGAGGTAACCTGGGGCCAGAGGTCTGCAAAGGACTTATGCTCCCCTGCAGCGGGGCTCAGTGGCTGAGGCCTGGGTGGTCCGCTACTGTCTACAGTGGCCCTGGGAGCTCATGTGTGGAGTACGAGCACACGAGGCAGGAGGACAGCATTTCCTCTGGCGACAAGAGGACCTCCTAAAGCACCGATGCGAAGATTTCCTGGCATAGGACAGCAGGTCCGACATACTGGCCGAGACATGCTGAAGGGTCTCATGGAAATCCTTCAAATTGAGCCACAGCATCTCTCACCTTATCCTCAAACAGGTTCTCACTGGTACAGGGCAAGTCCACAAGCTTCTTCTGGTCAGAGATCAGAGGCTCGGAGCCACACCATCCTATGGGCGCCAATGCCCGCTGTGGCCACCCTAGCTGCCAACTCAAACATGTCGTAGGTGGACCGCACTCCAGGTTCTGTTGGGAGACTGCCAAAAAGGCATCCTGCTGCTGCTGGGGGAGGCGCTCAGATAACGCCCGAACCTGCTTCCAGAGGTTCAGAGTATACTAGGTCATGTACAGCTGGCAGGAAGCAATACGGGCGATCAACACAACTCCCCAGTACACCTTCCTACCTAGAGCATCCAACACTCTGCTCCCGACCTAGAGGAGAAGCAGCATGGGTGCAGGAACGCTTGGGCCTTCGAGGGCAGACTCCATCACTACTGATTGATGTGGGAGCTGATGCCTCTCAAATCCCAAGGCCTGCTGTAGCAAATAGACCACATCTGCCTTACGATTTACTGGAGGAACAGAGATGGGGCGCTCCCAAATCTGAAGGAGTAACTCAAATATATCATGGATGGAAACAGTCACCACCTCCTTTGGGGCATGGACAAACCGGAGGACCTCCAGCATCTTATGTCGGGCATCTTCCTCCATCAGGAGTTGAAACCGAATGGCTTCCACCATGGCCCGGACAAAGCCCAGAAAGGTCAAGTCCTCTGGCGGGGGACCAGCACCTCTCCTCTAGAGGAGACTGGTCCGAGGGAAGATCCCCCAAGCCATCAGAGGAAGACTGAGGTAACATCCCCACGGGTCATACAGAGCATCCTCCTCACTAAAGTCCCCCTGGGGACCCCCGTGGAGGGCCCCTCGGTTTGGACACTGTGGGTATCAAGGGCACCAAGAGACTGGGAATCAGAGAGGGCAACACCGGAAACAGTACCAAGGACCCCGACAGTGCTGCGGGCTGCAACAACTCATCCTCCTTGGAGGATCCCATGATAGGAGTCACACCAGATGGGGTATCGATGGACCCCCCCGAGCATCGGCAGCTACTGCATAGGCAAGACAGCCAGAAGGACACAGAGGCGCTCCAGCCGTGGCTCCAACATCACAGGTGCCTGCTCCGGCACCAGTGGAGCCAGCAGCTCGATGCCCTGCAGGGCTCAGATCTGAAGACAGAACGGATAGAGGAGGAGGAGAAGGCATCACCAGAACTCCCTCAGAGCCCAGAGGAAGATCGGTGCCCAGCACCAGCGGGAAAATGCCTGGGGCTGGGTTCGATAGAGGTCGATGCCGCCTCTCCGTGGGGGTCATTTCGAGGGCATCACGGCGGCTGCCAGTGCCGATCCGTGCCTGGCGCCATAAGATGGCGGTGATGCTTCCAGGACTTCCCTCCATGCTCGGCCTGGTCTTTCCCCGGCACAGAGGACGACGGAGATGATCCCGACGGCACAGACAACAGCTTATGGCCCTCTGTCTCATCTTTTACTAAATGGCATTCCTATATTAAGTCATGCATGTAGTCTAGGAGTGTTGATAAACAGATCTTTCTCTAACATCTCTGCTATAGTTAAAAAGTCATTTTTCAGGTAACACATGCTGAACGCCTCCGTCCTCTGCTTTTTTTTTTTTTTTCTATCAAGACTTCCATACGGTTCTTCAATCCCTGGTTTTCTCTGGACTCAATTACTGCAATGCACTCTATTTAGGTTTACCCGATTCAGCCATATGTCCTCTTCAATTACCTCAAAATTCTGCCGCTCATTAACTGGTACTCAATTGAAAAACCACATATCTCCAATACTCTACTCTCCATATTGGCTCCCCATCAAATTCAGAATCCTATATAAAAACGCTTTCAATCATTCAACTCACTCACACATAACCCGTCTTCAACTGGGCTGTGTTCCAATTTGCAAATCTACAAACCAACAAGACGTTCAAGATCCTTAAATAAAAACCTATTAGAGGTGCCATCAGTCCCCGCCTTGCAAGGCTGGACATTACTCGAAAAAGAGCTTTTTCTGTTGCAAGCCATCTATTTGGAATAACTTACCAAACACCCTTTGTCAAATTTCAAATTCACAGGAATTTAAGAAATCACTAAAAACCTAATCTTTTTCAATTGGCTTTTGATACTCGTTAGCACACACCTAACTTCTCTCGATTAATATCTCTCCCACATTTCACATCTGTTAACTCGTGTCCTTTTGTTCATTAAAACTGGATATTAAAATATAACTAAGTAATGAATTAAAATTGTTTGTTTTATTTATTACTTATTTTGCTTTTATTTCTGTTTTTTATATTATGTATGTATTTGAATTTTTTTTTATTATGTATGTGCCTGTACATGAACCATTTTGACCAATTTTGTAAAAGCGGTATACAAACATTTTTAAATAAATAAAAATAAAATGTTAACAGTCTCTCTTTCCAAAGTTAAATGTTATTGCACTAGCTTAGTTTAGTGTTTTCCCTTCTCTAATCATCTCAAATTTGATTCCATTATGACCACCACTGCCAAGTGGTTCTAGCATAGTTACCCCTCACACCAGATGCTGAATTCCAGTGAGATATTTTTGTTCTTTACCACCAAAATACAAACATTAAGGGTTCGTCACAGACTTAGGAGAGAAATTTGATTTCAATTTACAGTTCGTACAGAGCTGATCCCATGGCACTGAAATGATCGGACCTCAGATCCCATGCACAGTTACCAAATGTGATGAGAATATAATAGCCCAACATAGGTGAGGACAGACATAGGGCATGGAGCAGCACGCCTTGTGCAGAATAGTAAGATGGTAGTCTGCAGTAGTCTGGCACTTCCCAGAGGGCTTAGGGCTGATCCTGGGACCACACTTATACCAGGTGGTCTACAAGCTGCTTTTCTACCAAGCATCTGATTCTCGGAAGCTTGAGAGCACATCGCCCCTACCGAGAGAGATGAGGGATGCATGGATCTCCTCCATCATCTTCCTGTAGTTCTCCTTCTGCCACTCTTCCAACGCATCCCATTCCTCCTCCATGAAATAGGCTGCCACATCACGGAACACCACCGAGACCTGAAACAACAACAAATGATACACTCGCAGTCCCTTCTCTTGCCAGAGATGAATTCAGGGTGCCTCAGGTGGTACTATCATGGGTCCATCCCCCCACTACCCTTTCTCTGACCCTCTATGGGCGCCTCTTATGACTTGGTCCCAGGCAACTGACCCATCTGCGCCCCTCAGTATCTTCTGCTCCTCACACTAACCTTCAGTACCATTCCTTGCCCTACAGCACCGACTGAGAATAAAGGAAATCAGCAACATTCAAATCCAATAAAGTACAGTATGTAAGGGAGTCTGATGGACAATTAAAGTTGAGCCATGGCTCAGCCTGTAAAAAAAAAAAAAAAAAAAAAATTTCAACCCAACTGGCCTGCATGTAACTTTTGAAAAGTTATGAGACCACAAGAAATAAGTTATGCCAATAAAGATATACAGTAACTATGATGCAGGTGAGAAAATCTGTAAAGGGTCCACAGAAATTCTTCAGGTAGGCAAAACTGCAGCATGCATGTCCAGTCGGTGAAGCAAGGAGAGAGAAGGCAGACACAACGGGGCAGAGTATGCTGCGTTGTATAGAATGGGGGCAGCATGGGTGCAGGCCACAGTTTGGTGAAAATGAGATTTTAAAACAGCTGAACAGAGAGGGGCTCACAATGGTATAAAAAATAAATGCTTAGGTGGCTGAGCCTATTGGTGGCCAGTGGGGCATTCACTGTGTGGCTTGGGTAGTCATATGGGATGGAAGGTGACACAGACTGTGTCGAACACCTTCCAAAAATCCAAGTACACCACATCTACCGGTTCACTTTTAATCCACATGTTTATTCACCCCTACAAAAAAAAAGGGTATGATTTGTGAGGCAAGACTTCCTTTGGGTAAATCCATGCTGGCTGTGTCCCGTTAAACCAGGTCTTTCTATATGCTCTGTGATTTTATTCTTTAGAATAGTTTTCACTAGTTTTCCTGGCACTGAAGTCAGGCTCACTGGATCACCCCTGGAGCCCTTTTTAAAAAAAATTTTTATTTATGAATTTTCAATATTAACACAAAACTATCATTTTGTGCTCAGAAATACATGGAAGAAAATTATATACTAACATCAATACAATTGAAACTATTATCCATTATTACCAAAAATCATGATTAGGAGAGATCCTGGTAATTTAAAGAGTACAATAGTAGAAACTATCCTTATAATAGGGCTTAAGCCGCCTTACCCAGCATTTTTTTTTTTTTTTTTAATTATTGGGGATGAAGTGGTGGGTTTCCTCGAATTTATAACAATTCTTAATTGGTCTGTTGAAAAAAAAAAAAGATAAGATTCTTCCACTTTTCTTAGTAAAGATTTACAAGGAAAACGTAAAAGAAAAGTAAATCCCAAACTTCCTGACATAGGTATAAAAAACCCTTGTGTTGTGTCTAGATAACGGAGGCCAAATCTGGAAAAATCTTAATTACAGCAGCCATACATTTTACAGGAAATTCTCTAAAATATTGTTTCATAACAAGTTGTACAGCTGAAGTGGCACTAAATGAAACAAGTAGGGTCCCACGATCTAACACTTCAGGAGAAGTATCTTCAAGAAACTCTGTTACATCTCCTGGGATATTTAACCGTAATGGAGAAACTGCATGTTCAGGCAAGAAATAACTGCTGATCGATGGATGGAGCATTCTCTGGAGTAAATCCAAGTATCTTTTGAGCGGAGTATAAGGAATTTCAAATGTCTCCGACTCCAAATCCAGTTCCGCACCTGGATCCAGCAGCTGCCGCTTACCCTGGGCGGGGGGGGGCCCCCCCCCCCCCCCCCCCCCCCCCCCCCCCCGCCTGAGAGAGGGCCACAAGGCCCCAATCCCATTAATCAACAAAGTCTTATGCAGGATGACCAGAATCTTCCAGCTCCAAGGAGCTGTCTTCTGCAGGACCTCATCCTGCCATGCATAGGAACTAACACAGAGGCATCCAAGAAGGCCTTCGCCAATTCTCCATACCTCGCAGGAGAAAAGGGAAAGACGCTTGCCGCTTTGGCCATTGGAATACCTCTCCCAACAGTGCAGGAGCCTGCAGCCAGAGGCTGCCCCAGGTTTTTTTTTTCTTCTTTTTTGCTGCTGGATAAGCTTGCCCAAATGCCCCTCATCCCCATCGAAGTAGGAAAGCCTGAGGCCAGAGGATGAAATCCTGGTGCGCTGATCCCCATAGGCCACACACTGCTTGTGCATTCAATGGTCGTGGCAGCTGAAACACATTCACCAAGTGCTGCAGACCTCTCCTCAGACCTTCAGAGTCCCAGCCTTCCAAGGTTTGCACTGCAGAAAGCAATGCTGGCCAGTCAGTCTTACTGCTCCCCACCAATATAAATCCTTAAAAGGACTTCACCCCAAAAAGGTACACAGCAAAACAAGATAAAAATGTAGATGGTACTTCCCTGAAAGAGTCCAGCAGGAGCCAGGCCAGAAGGAAACCATGGAGACCTCCAGAGGAGAGGGAACGCACCGTCACTGACTTTCAAGCCATCAGAGATCCAAGGATGCCAGGTACATAACTCAAACATAAGGCCACAAGCTAATCAGGGATCACCAACCCCCTACTCAACCAGGATAGCAGCCTTAAATCCTCACTCCTGGGAGCAATATTTCCTCATCTTCCACTACAACAGCCCACTTGCAGGAAAGTCCCCTCTACCATCTGCAGGTGGTACAGTAGCATATGCACCTAGAGGTACAGTAAAGCTTTCCTTCTGTCTCCTTCTGCTAATAGGGGAGAAAAAAACCCAAACATCCATCTGTAAAATAAGGAATTGTTTTCATCCCACACCTTTGGTTTCCAGCTCAGCTGGAATTGAAGTGAGTTTTGCTTTCCTCCTATTTTATACCAATACTCCAACTCATTTAGTCCAATCTTCAGTTGGGGACTGTGCAGCAGGACTCCCTCCATAACCCTGGAATTGTGGGGCTAAAGTCACCACTAGCTAGCACCACTATGGCATGACTGGGCTTCCCTTATGCTGACCTAGTCTTTCACATGACAGCACTGCCACTGAGGCACCCAAGTAGGAAGCAGTGCCAAACCCATAGGTCACCAGCGGCTCGAGGAAAAGGTTTTCCCACAGAAGACTTCGTGCTCACCGCTGTATATGCCTTTGAACATGTGTTCCAGTTTGAAGTCCAGGTCTGCGCTGTCAGAGGAAGCGAACCAGATTTTGGCATCGTGGTTTCTGATGCAGAAATCTGAAGGGAAATATTGAGAATAAAATGTTGACATGTAGCTAAATACATGCATAAGACTATATAAACGACACATGCACCACAGAGTTTATAGCTATTTGCTCACTTTAGAAAGATTCCTTCTTGTTATCATGAGTCTGGATAACTAAGTCGCAAGAGGTGATATTATGAAACTCCTCATTAAGTATACAAGACGCTAAATCCTTCATCTAATAGTTTCACTTATCAACCAAGACATTCAAGTGTCACTTATATTTTGTTAAATAGATTTCATGTAATAGTTTACATATATGTTCTAACTATTTATATATAATAAAACCTTTGAGAAACTTAAGTATCGTGGTTTGATTTAACACACACACATGTGCATTCAAATATTACAAAGAGCAATAGAAACCTGTAACAAGAATAGGAATACCACGACAGGCGCTGTTGTCTCACTCATGACAGACTATTATGCATTCCTATACATGCCTATGCACACAAGCATCTCTCAATCATATACAGAAACAAGAGGTACACGCTGTTCTGAATCACTTGCAACAGCGATTCAAAAGTTATGCCCGTCTTCTTTCCGCTCTGCCTCCCTGGCTGGTCTGCTCTACATCTTCCCTCCAGTCTATGGCTGAGCAAACTGCAAGAGTCAATTGGTCTTATCTGCTACCTTAGCCTTTATGGGTTTTCAGTCTGACTGGAAGATTAGCAGAAAGAGAAAAAGTGAGCGTGCTTTGATTGCCAGCATTAACTTGTTCTACAATGAAGATGAAAGTTTGGAAAGACATGAAAAAAAAGAAGACAAAACTTTGTTGGTGCATGAGATAGTAGGTACTGGGGTATGTAATGGAGCAAAGCCAACAAGCAGCAGAGTAACTGGAGATTAAGCAGAAAAAGATAGGGAATTGATTCATTTAATGTGCAGAATCAGTTTAAACTCTGCATGAAACTTAATGTGGTGCCAGAGGAACAGGCTAGGAAAGGGGAGACATGAACATCTGGGCAAATGATGAAGGCAGTGACAAGTTTTACAAAAGTTGGAGTGGGTCGGTTTGTGAGAATGCTGTTACAAAGTCAAGACCTCGCACTAAGATGACTGGCCAGCAAAGGACAAAAAAAAACTGACCCCATAATCGCCTTTCCTTCCAGCTAGACCAGTCCGGATGCATGGGTTTATGCCTCCCAACCAGTAAGTAGATAGAGGCTAACAGTCCTCAGCATGCCAGAAGCTAAAACATGTTTAATATATAAAACCTTTCCCTCACCCCTTATACAAAAACCTGAGGGCTTCCAAAGGAGAACAAATATAAAACAAACCGGACACATTCTGCATTCCCTGATAAGGTTTATTACCTTAATAGCCATCATGCCTATTAGTGCCCACAGTTATTCTGAAAATGAATAGACAAAACAGGGAAGGTCCTGGACTGGTCTGGCTGGACTCAAGGAGAGTCAGGTAAGAATTTCTCCTCCCTCTTCAGAAAGCCAGGCCAGTCTAGATGCATGGGATGTACCCAAGCTATCCCTCTAACGAGCATGACACTGCCAAGTCCACTCTCAAAAAAACTTCTGAACCCAAAAGGAAGCCCCTTCCCTGGCTTGAAGGACAAGATAGTGCTTCAAAGTAGTATGCAAGAAGACCAGGTTGCCATTCTGCAAATTTCCAAAGGCAACACCAGGCTAAAGCTCTGCCCACAAAGTGTATGTTGTTAATGTACTCCGTGTTCTCTAATACTTATGAATGTTAATGTCATGAACCGTGGTGAACTAGTGATTTTCACTTGGAACGATGGTATACAAAACCTCTAAATAAACAAATAAAATAAATGATAGCATACACCCTGAATTTCTTGGGAAGCAGTAATCTTAGACATGCAAGCCTCCCTTATCATTTCCTTAATCCAATCAGCTTTGTAAGCCTTTGAAGCTGCTCCACACTTTCTAGAACCATTAAAGTGAGCATAGTGATGCTCTGAGATTCTGAAACAATTAGCGACCTGTATATACTGCAGAACTCTAAACAATGAAGTTGAGCATACTTTTCTCTATCTGAGTGCCTTTCAAAGGGAAGGCAGACATGCCATCTGGTTAAGATGAGAGGAACAAAGGACCCATGCAAACCTTCACCGCCTCATCTGGAAAAACCCAAAGAGGGTCTCCCTACCCTACAGAGCCTGTAACTCTAGAATATCTGGCAGAACAGATTGCTACCAAAACACACACTGCTTCAAGAGTAAGCAGCTTAAGCGACACCTCTCTCGGAGGCTCAAATGGATGACCAACTAGGTATGTCCACACTCCAGGCAGGTACTGAATCTCACAGGAGACTGAATACGGAAACCAGAGACATCTGGATAAGATAAGGGTCTGCCTGCACCTTTAGGGAGTTAGACAGCCAAGCCGTAGCAAATCCCCCATGCAGGAATTCTAACTTAGCTAGCACTAAAGTTCCTCTCACTGGGATCTTTCCAAGCAAACCTCAAAACTTCGACTCTCACATATAGATCAACAGCTCAAAGCAGCATAAATGTACAAAAAGGCAAATACAGAAAACAGAATTACAACCCCCTGCTCAAAAAACACACATTTGACTGCCAAAATTGCCACAAGACTAATTACACAGATTATAAACTGCCTCTACCAAAGCCTTAGGCGGTGAACATAAACATAACAATAAAATAAACAATCAAAAACAGCAGTACAAACAAAGGCACAATCAACCTGTTTTAAAAGCATCCTATTCTGTTATGGCCTGGTTTCAGCCATTTTAAAACCAAAACATAGGCATCATTAGCACAGTGAAATATTTGGTATGAGAAGCAGCATAATTTGGAGAGTGTTTCAGAAATTTTTTTATTGAGATAAATAGTGAAACAAATGAACAATAAATGTAAGACACGTACGAATTTAGATTTGGCAATCACTCCCCTTTAGATAAATTCCCTGATGCAGCCCATTCAGGCCAAACATGAACTGAATTTATTGGGACTTAAAGCGAAAGTATTGGGAGGAAAAAAAGTCACTTTAAAATACTAAAAATTGAGGGTTTTTTGATTTGGGATGGTTCATCTCAAAGGCAATTATAACCTGAGATTTGGCATCTGAAGTTTCTTTCCCTCGAAAATACATTTTCATCATGTGCGGTTCACATTAGTGGCAATCACTATTTTTGTTTAGTTTATTTCTGTGCCTGGGGGTCTCTTGGCCATTTTGATTTTTCTGGGATTATAGATATGCATCATCCATGGCAAGGCACTTTTGCTGAATATTTTACGTACCATCATGGCTGCTTTTTTGTACTTAAATCTGCCATTCAATTGGGAGCCAACGTAATTCATTAAGTATTGGCATGAGATGTGACCACAGGGCCTGACCAGAGAGAATCCAAACTGCAGAGCTCAGGTACGTTGGCTGGCATCCCTATAAAGATTGAATTACAATAGCCCATTCTGAAAAACAGTAGGGCCTGCATGACAGCAAGATTCTGATAGGTCTAGTAGGCAACATCAGACATTTAAGCTAGAGGATGCGGGTGCCAGAAGTAGTCAATGAAACTGGAAGGTCACCTCCGACAAATAAAAATAGAAGTGAGACGAGAAAGTAAAAAACCACCTCTGTTTACTCTTGAGCAAAAGGAGAGAAAAGGTGTCCAGAGGTAGCTCCCTGATCCGTGAGCAGAGAGAGGAAAGAAAAAAAAAAACAACAACAAAGGTTACGCACATTTAAAGTTATTTTCTGTTAATTTGGAAAAACCATGATCAAGGCAAAACTATAGCATACAAACATTCAAAACCGGATATTTTTCTCTTTCCTCGAGTCCTGCTAGACCAGGCCATTATACTGGGGATTTCCCTGCTCCTCAGCCTCGGGAGACAGAGGGCACTCTGTGTCATAAAGGGGCATGGTCAAAGCCCCAATCCTGCTCTACAAAAGTAATAAAACAGTTGAGAAACATATTGCTTGAAAAATCAATCCTGCAGTCTCTCACTGCAGCATGGAAAGACTGCTCTCAAAGGGGCCGAGCGCACTGTTTTAACCCATGCTTGGACGCGCATACACAACCCCTTATGCTATAAGGGGATTAGAGCATTCAAAATGCACATCCAACCCCCCCCCCCGCGAAATAATAGCAATTATTACATGCAAATACACATCGATGAGGCTATTGGTTATTCTCCTCAGATCGAAAACGGGCACCCGACTCACATTTTTACGCTCAGATATTAATGCCTGCCCAGAGCCAAGGAGGCGCACATTTGTCCCTAGCGCCTCCCCTCATTTAAATATTCAATCGCTGGGGGCCCCGGAGGGGTGACTGGAGCGGCATTAGGAAAGTTTCCCACACAGATTGTGTGTGCTGGCCCTAAAATCTCTTTTGTAAAGACACGCACACAGGCAGTTGATGCTCGTTTTTTAAAAAAAAAGTGCAGTCAGCCAGAGCACACTACCTGGGGCTATTTCTTTCTTTTGTAGAATGTGGCTCTGACACATGGGCCGCTCCAGCTTTGATTGCACGTCAGCGACTGCATTCCAGCCGAGCTGAAGCAATCGGGTTTCAGTTCCTAAGCTGAGTAAAAACAAACCACCATAGCTGGATAACAGCAGAGGAGGCCTTTCTTCTTGCTTAAATAAATTCAATCAGGTCTGCTTTTTGATCGGATTTATTCCACCAGGAGAACCTGACGGACATTCTCTCCCTTCCTACCATGTGTGCACTGATAACTGGGAAAGGTTTCTTTCCGCCCAGATGAGTGTCCGTTCACACCCGCTACCAGTCTGGGGAGGGGGCGCGAGTTCCTTCTGTTTGTTCACATATGCCATCGCCAAATTGTCTAGAATATTCAAGACTGCCTTCCAACAAGGGTTGGAAGGCCTGCAACGCCAGGCTGAGCCCTTAGATCCAACCTGTAGATTGGCTAAAGTGCCTCCTGCTTTGACCAAGTTCTTTGGGCCAGCTGACCCAGACAATACATTCCCTAGTCACTTATGCTGGCATGTGGTTAGCCTGCTCCAATCTGGTGGAGCTCAATGCACCCCTGTTCATTAATCCAGACTCTGCCACACCTTGCAAAACCAGTAGGTGACACTCGTAATCAAGGGAGCTGAGGGACCGGTGGGCTAGAAGCACCTGTAATTGATGCATGTGTGCTCTTACCCATGGGATTACATCTATGGCTGCTGTCATAAACCCCGTCACTTAGAGATATTCCAGTACCCTTGGAGGGTTTAGTGAGCAAAACCATCTCAACTTGTTCCATTAGCTTGGCCACCCTTCTGGGAAGAAAGGAGACCTGATTTTCTCCTATATCGAACAGAGCTAAGAATGCAAGTTTGAGGGCTCCCCATTGCTTTTTATGTAGTTTACTACCCAGCTTTTCCAAAAGCAGGATCATTGTGGTCAAGAGCTGTCGGTTCTCCTGTGCGTTTTATTTTTTGTTCCAGTGAAGTAATCGTGTAAATAAGGATGTGTCGTAATTCCCTGCTTGCGCAGAGCTGCTACAATTACCATGACCTTGGTGAAAGTTCTTGGGGCTGCTGGGAGTCCAAAGGAAAGTGATGGCCCAAAACACAAAAACGAAGACGTATTTGGAATCTGGGCCTCCTGGGGATACGGAGGAAGGCTTCTGCCAGATCCAATGACTGGGACTCTCCTTTCCTCACAGCCACCCAGACCAAGCGAAGGGTCTCTATTCTGAAACAGGGTACCTTCCAGGCAGCTGTTGACCCCTTTCAAATGCAACACAGGATGAAAAGTTCACTCTTTCTTTAGCACAAACAAAATGAATCCAATATGCTCCTTGCCCCATCTCTTGGGGTGAAGCCAGAGCTATTAATTTCTCAATCCTTGCAGGGTTTACCTTCCCAGCTTCCCTTTTTGACCTGCAACGTGCAAGCAGAAATCCTATACATATTTAGTCTTAGGGACACGCACTCGTGCTTAATCTCACATGGGGCCCACACTAGCCTTGGATCATCCACTCACTAGAATTGCTTGCAGAGGGACCTACTGGATATTGATAAGGGCTACTGCCCCTGCAGTTGCAAGCGAGTTTGTTCTTAAATTCCTTGGCTCCCTGCAAGGGTTGGCACCTGTCACTTCCTGAACAGCCTATGTTCCGGAGCCTTTGATCTTCTGCTACTTAAGTGTTGGCAACTAAACCCTTGAGAGGCTGACCAGTTTCTTTCTTCTGGGAGCTTTTGATTCCCCAACTCCTTCACTAATTTTTCTAGCTCTACCAAAAAGGGTAGAAACCCCCCCCCCTTTAAAAGGGGCACTTGCATTGGCGTGCTTTGGATACAGAGGCCACTATCTAACTGCATAGCCAGAGGCCCCTCATTGAGAATAATCCGATCCTCAATTAGGGGCCTCTGGGGCAATTGCTGACTCTTAGCGTGTGGATTCCTGGCTTTTGGCGAGTTGCTGAAGCAGCGCAAGGCTGCCTGTGCAACCTAGCCATCACAAATTGAAGCCTGAATAGCCGTGGTCCCTGTGGAGAAGGCTTGCTTCAATACTTTATTTTCCTATCCTGAGGGGCCTCTAAGACTGTTTCCTTTGAAACTTCCCAATGGAACTCCATCACCCCGACACATGAAAGAAACTTGTCAATTTTATTCCCAGACTTCGAAATGGGGTTTTAAAACACTTAGTAGTGGGATTTTTTTTTTTTTTTTAAGATGACCAAATATTCTGAATGTATTAGCAACATTTTCATCAAGGAATCATTTTCAAAAAAGGTTTAGGGGTTTAACTTTTAAAAAGTTAAGTGCCTAAATCAGCCCCTTTGAAATTGACTGGGGCTGAGCACCTAAATCCAGAAGCCTATTTATACAAGGCACCTAAAGTCAGGTCACAAAAAGTGGGCAGCTACAGGAGCAGAATCAGGGAAGGGGGGAAAATTAAAAAAAAAGGGAGGTTCCTAAATCTTATTTATAAACATTTGATATTACCCTTTGACCGAGCTGGTCTCAAGGTGAATTACAATCAATTTACAGAAGAATGCATACATTTATACTAAGCACAAGGAAGAGCAAGAGGAGGTGTTAAATATAGGGAAAGCACAGCGACAGTGTAAGGGAGGGAGGTATTTGGAGAAGCATGGAGAGGTTAACTAAAGGGAACACAAGGTGAAATAGTAGCTGGGACTGCTCAGTGCTGTGGGAGCAGGAAGACAGAAATATGCTGGAAAAGGTGCAAAGGTAAAAAGAATGCACCTAGTGCAGTGGAAAGACAGTTAAAGGGGTGGGAGAGGGGATTCCAAGATATGGAGGGCACAGTTGAGAGGACAAGTTCAGTAGTCAAGTCACAAAAGGAATCTGTTACTCTCAGGACACAGTAAATCTTGGCTACTCTGGTCCTGGATTACCACAAGCAGGAGTGTTTTCAGGATATTCATAATGAACATGCATGAGATATTTGCATGCACTGCCTCTACTGCACACAAATGTACCTCATGCATATTCATTGCAGATGTCCTGAAAACAAGACCTGTTTACAGCACGCCAAGACTGGAGTTTCCTACCCCAGATCTAGGCAAATTTGGACACCTAACAAGCACCAAGCATTTTTTGAAAACTGATCCATAAGTGCCTTTTTTTCCCTTCATTTGGTGTTATATTAAAGAAACCGGTGGATATAAAACTACTGGGAAACTTAAGTTAAAGGAAATTGTGACTATGGAGCAACTTTCATTAAGGGGCAGATTTTCAGGGAAAACTAAGTTTCGTTTGTGCAACCAAATTTTGGCTGCCTATATTAGGTTAGGAAAATGGACACTTGTTGATTGAGCTTCTCTTTTCCTAACCTGATAGAGGGAACCCCTTTTTTTGGAGAGGAGAGGGGGGGGGGGGGAGGGTACAGGACAACATTATAGTTTTGTAGTTCCTCTGACTTAATATCACCACAATATTTAGTTGGATGTACAAAAAAACATTTTTTTCTGCTTTTCTGTACTTTTTTTGGGCTGGCATTAATTTCTGAGTGTACAGATGTAAGGATCCAGCACACATTTTTGTATTTGGGACAAATAACTAATAGCCTTATCAACATGCATTTGCATGTGATGAGTTTCGGGGTGGGGGGGGGGTTTGGAGATACTAAACCCCTTATGTTATAAGGGGCTGTGGATGCATAAACAGCATGCTCAGCTGAGCACACTTTACTGTATTGGTCTGTATATGTGGAGATCCACTGTGATATATGGCATACAAAAAAAAGAAAAAAAACTTGGGCAAACTAGATGACCCTTACAGTTCTTTCCTGCTGTCTACTCTAATCGGTGCATAGAAGTTACATGAAAAGCCTGAAAAACAAAAACCTAGAAAGAAAAAAAATAAAGTTGCCATACTTCTACAAAGGAACACTGCAGCATAAAACTGCTGAATTGGAACGCATCAAAAAAATTAATACCCCAGGTCTGAACAGAGACAATGGCTTCATGACTCACTACAAATGTCTATGAAATTAACTGTTCTCGGCTCATTCGGTCTTTTCACACCTACCTCTGTTGTCAGGAGGCTATACTCTAATGCCATTGACACTCTCTCCACACCAAGCCCTGCCTAATCCAGTGTTCTGTATAAATATATATTCCCCCATCTCCTGTATATCACTTCATGCATGACAGACGACGTGGACACGGTCCTCGAAAGCTCATGCTTCAATAAATTGGCGCCACCCTATTGCTCCCATATTTTCCTACACCAGACTAACACGACTATCCCTCTGAAGATTTTTCACACTAAGAACAGTAATAACTTCCCATTACTTCTAGCCCCTTTTATTTTGGTTAAATATCTTTGCATTGTTTCAACATTCCTTTTACTCTGGGTGCTCAGTTCGTTGGGTTTTTTTTCAATCCTAATACTGCTTTAAGTACAAGCTTGCAACCCAATCGGGCAGCAGCCATCGCCAATCGATCGTAACCCTCCAACGGAATCACCCAAAACATCGCCACCTAACATCGTGTGGTTTTAGCAACCTGTTCCCCTTGCGCGTGTAAAAGCTGCACTACAGGCCCTGGAACATCAAGGCGAGGAGCGTCCAACATCTAAGACAGGCCCACCTCCTCCCCATAAAAACAGACAGGAAAGCTACTCTAGTTCCGGCCCGTGCGGCCACAACCGGTTCGCAGCAGAGATCGCCTCATCCGGCCCGGGGAGCTGGGCGCGGGCTCACCCACCGACTCTTACCTAGAAGAGGCCCACGAGAGACACCGCAACCTACCCTACGCCTGTACTCAAAGAGCGGGAACGAAAGGAAGCACCCATCCGCGCGCTCGGATTGGCTAGGCGGGTTTGCGGCGCTCGGATTGGCTGAGAAGCTAAAGCATGTGGATTGGCGGCCAGAATCTGGCACGCGTGGATTGGCTGCGAGCGTTTCCGGCGACTCACTTCCCCGAGAGCAGGGCGAGGCCGCTTTAATTTCCGGACCGTCGACTTTGTCTACGGCTTGCGGACGCTTGTACGTAAGCGACGCGAGGGGAGGGCCCTCGCGTTGCGTGACGTCACATAGGCCGGGTGCAGGCTAGGGCTTCCTGTTAAGGGGGTCTTTGCCGGATAGGAAGAGCCATCGTAGAGTACCCGAAGGGTTGTGGACTAAGTGAAGACCCTTTTTTCTAAGGCACACACAGCCCTAGCTGGTGGCGCTAAACGCAATAGTTAAATGAGCTGCTGTGTTAAAAAGGACACACTAGGGGACCGATGCAATAAAATTTGCAGAAAGCGGGCACTGACTTTTCAGGGGGCACCCTGCAACACAGTAGGGGGTTGCTAGCACAATCTTAGCTCCTCCTCGCTAACGTGACCCCGTGGATACCAGCGGTCTGCTGGTTATGAACACTGCTGCTGATAAACTTGGCATCGGTTTTCATTAGTGCAGCCGGCCGGTTATGAAAACCAACACCGAGAATATCGGTGTCAGACGCACATTTATTTTTTTTTGCATTTGGAGTGAATAAGTAACAGCCTCAGGCACATGCATTTATGTGATGAGCACTAACTCATTCACTCCGTGTAGGATGCACATTAAATAGGTGCTAAGCCCCCTATTGCATTAGGAGGTGAATTAGCACCAGTACCCGCACTCGGCTGAGGGCACTGTCTTGCATCAGCCCCTAGGGCAGAAGTGGGTGCCCCTAACCCTCAGATACAGTAGATGGCCACAAGTGCAGCGGGTGCTTAATACAAGCATCCATTTGATCCAGCTTCAGAGCCCTTTCACCCACTCTACACGTACAATAGAAAGGAGCAAAACCAGCCTTGAACCTGTAGAGTGTGCCTCCAGCATTTTTTTTTTTTTTTAACAAGGTACCAGATTATACCTTGATTCTTTAACAGCACAACTAGTAGATTTAAGCATCGCAACAATCTTAAGGAGAAGGAACCACACAGAGGGGACAGCAATTCTTAAAATGTCTCCTGTACCCTTGCATCACAGCTTAACTTTATGTCACTGCCAGGGCTGGAATTAAGTTTACTGCATTAAAAAGTGTGCATTAAGTACTCAGTGATTCTCTGCCTCAAGGAGTAATAGGTAATAGCTTTATCAATATAGAATTTACAGGTGATGAGAGCTATTGGCTACACATTTGTTTGGGTGTGCGTTTTGGACACTAATCTCCTTATTGCAGCACATGTTAGTCTAGCACAGTGGTCCACAACCCTGTCTGGGGACCCCCACCCACTCTGGTTTGCAGGATATCCACAATGAATATGCATGGTATGGAGGCAGTGCATGCAAACTTTCATGCACTGCTGTATAACTGTCCACCCACAGCTCAGGGTCACTCTTGAGACCAAGGTCATACTTGTTGACAGATTATAATGAAGGATATGAATGTTAAATTACCTGCCTAGAATTTCAGATGGATGGGCTAGAAATGTTTTAAATGAATAAACTTAGTGTTTTAAAAAATCACATTCTTTCAAGCTCACATTGTTGTATATTGTGCACAGGGTGAGGATGCACTTTGTCATTCGGCCATAGGTGCCAAATTGCTTGACTACATCTTGTCTTTTGCACGCAAGCCTGATGCAGGCGCAACATGGTATAACTACTTTGGTTATGCCACACAAAGTCGGCAAAAGGCACCACCTGTTAGGAGCCCAGGGTTGTTCCAGTCTTAACCACCCCAGAAACATTAGGGTCAACAGCTGTCACTTAGCTTCTGTTAAAAAATGGTACTGGAGTTGATCCAGCAGTCGGCTACAACAGGTTTCACTTTGTCTGTTTCTTAGCTCATGGCTTGCCGTTTAAAATGCTGAACAGTCTCACTGCCTACTTAATGGAAATAAACAAGATAAACATCGTACAGATTGCATACACAGGATAAATTCTGTAAAATCTTTAATTAGGAAACACCAAAATACCCTAAGTTATTTTACTTCTGAACTTTTAGAATTTAGTTAAACAAGGCTTTTTGGGGTTTTTTTTGAATGATTTAATACCATTTTCAAATACAATAAAAAAGTTAAAGCATTCACTGAAATTAAAACCTTTAAATAAAAGATTTTTATTAGCAAAACTGTATTTAAAAAGCATGAACAAAATATTTCCAGCTGTACAGCGTGGCACTGGGGACCATCTAAAGCGGTTGTGTTATTCCTTCCATTATCAACCAGTATGAAACAGGGATCAAGAAAGCAGCTTAACTATGCCACTGTACATTACATCATATCTACACATTATTTCAAAATGAACAAAGCAAATGTTAGCCTGATTACAAGAAAGCCAAAAGTTAGACCTTGCAAGGATTCTGATGCAGTCTTTGGTAAGGAGAAACAGGTTTGTGGAATTATAAAGGATGATGATTTCCTCTCTCACCTTGAGACCAAGGAGTCTGTCATGGTTGGTTCTCTTTGGTTATTTTTGCAGCCTTGACTAGCAGAGCACTCTCACTGTCCGAGGACACGGGCAAGATGGGCAAAAGCATTAAGATATAGCAGGACATGCAGGGCACCAACTTTAAAAACAGACAGACATTCGTGACAGACTGCAGTGTTGGTTTAGAAATACCCACTTCTTTCGCACTGTTTTGGGGTAAATATGGCAAACCTGTTCCATCATTCAGATCTTCTGTGCAATACATGAGAAAGTAAAAAAAATTATACATAAATACACCAAGTATCTGAGCTACAGTTAATGCCATAATATGAGACATTCTTGGGTACTGGCTGACACTAAAGGTCTGCCAAAGACATCTCGATAATAGGAACAGTCTTCCTTTTTGCACTAGGCATACCCTAGTTCTGCCAGGTGCTCCTAAGTAAGGGTTAGTTATGGAGGCTGAAGACTAAAAGCCCATTGGGCTGTGAGTGATTACATTGGGGAAATAGTTCCCCAAGAAGATTCAGTGGTGAGCAGGGAGAGACCACTATGCAGTGATCTAGGCCAGGAATACAATTTGTGACACTCACTTGGACTATCAGATGGCTCTCTCGTACCACTGGGAAAATTAATATGCTGACATGGGCTTGGAGAGTTCCCTTTATCCTATGACTGTGTGCAATTTTGGCATAAGGCATGCAACCACAAAGGACCGACATGATAGCCGAGGACTGCAAGTCTTTTCCCCATTATAGGCTTGCTTTCCTACGCCTGCAAATCTTCCATGCTTGACCCAAGGTTCCCAAGCTCCATCACCATTGTTAGAGCACGTGTCTGTGAGTGACTGATTTCCAGTGCACCCCCCTCCAGCGTGGTAGAGTAAAGCAGACATCTCAGTTTGCAATATCTGACCTCTGCGAGAAATACCTTTTAGTCACTGACCTCCATTTCCCTCGTTTGCAGCTCAGAGATTTCAAGCATTAAGGCATACTAGTAGAAATACAGTGTTGGCCCAGGTTAAAGGACACCCCTCCATCCCAACAGAATCCCCATTATAGGCAAGAACAGAACCCTTCTTTTCAATTAAGGAAAGCCCCTTGGTATACAATATTAGGGGCTGAGGGAAGACTTCTCTTCCCCCTTACCTAGCTTCAGCCACTAAAGCACCCCCCATGCTCAGTTAGTGCTGGGGGTCCTTTTGTCTGTAATGTTCAAAGGTAAAGGTAAGTCTGCCCCGGACTAAGATAGGGTGGGGGTATTGCTATCCCGAGTATCTTTCTATTGCTTACCATGATGGAAAATTTATATTCTTACTCACCGCTCCTCATGCCTTTGCCTAATTTTGTTGCAGGTTAATGGTTTTCCAGAAACCTTTAAGCATCTGGAAGCTACAACCATACATAGTTATTTCAAAAAAATACAAACTGTAAATTGAAAGTTAGATATATTAGAGTCTAACACAGGAAAAGCAGCCACCTTTTCTAAGGAGAAAGTCATGGGACTAATTGGGGATGGCACAATATGCCATCTCGGGCTGAGATTCAGGAAGCAAGCCAAAAACATTGGACAACATAAAACCCAACTGCACCAAAAATGTTTGCAACTGAGCGACTTGATTAGTGGAAACTAGCCAGCCATTTAGTCTTAGCATGATGTAGCTCTGATCCTCTTAGCATGAGATATCATAGGTTTTTGGGGCTTTCCCTGGAACCTATTATTTTAACATAATAAAAGCTTTAGTTTATAGAGCAATCCTTTTTAGAACGGTGATACGCACAGTCAAATGGCAAACATTTTTTAGCTAGCATTTGACCTCACACCACAGCTAATGTACAACAGGACAAGAGACCTGGCATAAAATACATACTTATGAGCTCTGAAGTCTATGATGAATCCAGATAGTTTTACATAAAAAATCTAGAATACAGCAGTAACTTCTACAAAAAAAACCCCCATTGCTGTCTGAAGTTGCAGGTTATGTTCAGAACACAAGATTTGCCTTACTGAGTCAGATCAAAGGTCCATCAAGCCCAGTATCCTGTTTCTAACAGTGGCCAATCCAGGTCACAAGAACCTGGCAGGATCCCAAGGGGTAGAGAGATTCCAAGCTGCTTATTCCAGGGATAAGCAGTAGATTTCTGCAACTCCACCTTAATAATGGTTTATGGATTTTTTCCTCCAGGAACCTGTCCAAAACTATTTGAACACAGCTACACTAACATCTTTCACCACATCCTCTGGCAATGAATTCCAGTGTATGGGTGGAATAAAAAACATATTTTCTCTTACTGATTTTAAATGTACAACTTAGTAACCTCATTGTGTGTCCCTGGTCTTTGTACTTTTCAAAAGAGTAAACTGATTTACGTTTACTCATTCCACACCAATCATTACTTTATAGACCTTTATCATATCTCCCCTCGGCCATCTCTTCTCCAAGCTGAAGAGTCCTAACCTCTTTAGCCTTTCTTCATAGGGGAATAGTTCCATCCCCTTTATCATCTTGGTCGCCCTTCTCTGTACCTTTTCTAATTTTGCTATGTCTTTCTTGAGATGCGGTGACCAGAACTGCACACAATACACTCAAGATGAGGTCGCACCATGGAGTGATACAGAGGCATTATGTATTCTCTGTTTTATTTTCCATTCCTTTCTTATTAATCCCTAGCATTCTATTTGCTTTCTTGGCTGCTGCTGCACACTGAGCAGAAGATTTCAACATATCATCAAGGACAATGCCTGGATCCTTTTCTTGAATGGTGACTCCTAATATGGAACCTTGTTTTGCGTAACTATAATTTGGGTTACTCTTCTCTAAGTGCATCACTTTGCTCTTGTCCACAATAAATTTCATTTGCCATTTGCATGCCCAGTCTCCCAGTTTTGCAATGTCCTCTTGCAATTTCTCACAATCCTCTTGTGACTTAACAACTTTGAATCATTTTGTGTCATTGGCAAATTTGATCACCTCACTCGTTTTTCCAATTTCCAGGTCATTTATAAATATGTTAAAAAGCAGTGGTCCTAGAACAGATCCCTGGGGCCCCTCCACTATTCACCTTTACTCACTGAGAAAATTGACCACTTAGCCCTACTGTTTTCTATTTTAACCAGTTCCTTAGGACACTGCCCCCTATCCCATGATACTTTAATGTCCTGAGACGTCTCTCATGAGGGACACACTGTCAAATGCTTTCTGGAAATCCAAAAACACTGTATCAACTGGCTCACCTTTATCCACGTTTGTTTATGCCCTCAAAAAAAAAATGTAGCAAATTGAGGCACGACTTCCCTTGGTTCAATCCATGTTGGCTTTGTCCCATTAAACTATGCTTATGTATATGGTCAGTTCATTTTGTTCATGATAGTTTGTACCATTTTGCCTGGCACCAGATATCAGACTCAAAGGTCTGCAGTTTCCTGGATCACCCCTGAATCCCTTTTTGAAAATTGGTATTAACTGGGCTGTGATTTGGCAAATATATTAGAGATCATAAATACTCCTGCCCCCTTTGCTCCTTATGTAGAAAACAAACAATGGGGGAAGAACAGTGACCAAAGAGAAAGCAGAGTTGCTTGCGTTTAACAGGCTTTCTCCACGGATAGTAAAATGTCAGTCCTCACGTATAAGGTGACATCATCCAATGGAGCCTAGCCCAGAACTTGTGGGTCAGACTTTCTACAATGTTGACCGTGCCTTTCTGAGCATGCCTAGTTTGCCAGTATACCCACACATCCACACGGGGGCATCTTCAGTCATGTTCCTCAACATTATAAGGACACTTGGGACAGGTAAGCCACTCTTTCTCCAAGGACAAGCAAGAGGACAGTCCTCAATTGTGGGGAATAATCCCTAACTACAGATTGCCCTGAACAAAACAAAAATGTGCCAGCAGAAACTATTTGGGCTGGCGACAAGCCTTTTTTCTTCCCCCCCATGAGGGGAAGCCTGGAACAAAGACAGGCCCTAGGAGGGAATGAGTTTGGTTCTACACCTCAAACAAATTCAGCAGAACAAACTGGTCAAACCTACTGTCAAATTTCAGTATCTGACCAAAAATAGTGAGATGTGAATGTGTGCAGAGAATTCCACATCGCAGCCTCGATCTTGTCCTATCTTAGGTGAGCAGCTGACACTGCCATGGCTTGGATAGAGTGAGCCTTGACAATACCCACCAAACTCCATAATGGGAGTGGCCGTGTCTTTGTGGGAACAGAGAGGTGTATCAGTAGCCGACACCTGGATTTCTGACTGATGCGGTTCCCAGGCCATCGGTGAGAATCAGCTCTCTTCTCCATGGGACGTCTCTGCTACCGCTGGACCATCCTCGCTCCTGGCATCATGCACCAATGGAGACTGATGCTGGTACTTCTTAATCTCGATACCCAGCACTGGAACTCAGTGCTGGTGTTGAAGAGGTGGATAGCCAGACAAGGGCCTCTCTCTCGGATCCCTATCGATACTTCATATCAAGAGAGTGGGCTGCCCCCTTAATGCCAGTACAGCTCCATGATCCTTTGATGTTGATGCCTATGGATTGGTTTTCTGGCACCTGAAATGCTTTTCCATCAGTTCTAGCCAGGACAGTCATCCCCTTGAGGTCATGAGGTGACCCAAGGCACAGGATACATCTAGCATGAGGATCCTTGATAGACATGACCATGGTGCATACAGTGCATCACTGGAAACCATTAGGCATGGTCAACCAGAAAACAAGGGGGCAGTCAGGCAATCAATCCCCATCAGGCACATCCACCCGGCACTAAGATGGAAAGAAAAAAAAAAAAAGACCCAAAATCTACTTTAATAACTACTGTGCCAAAACCAGACCGTGGGCAAACGATCCTGAGACAATACCCCCTCAAAAGGAACAGGATCAGGAGGAGAGAGCGGAACCTCGAATGGTGGGCTCCAGAGAAGAGACTGAAGGGGCCCCCCCATGCGGTGGGCAGCCTCAGGGAGGCACAGTCAAAGTTCTAGAAACATGGTCGGGCTCCATCAGATGACGTCACCCACATGCGAGGACTGCCATCCTCGGAGGCAATTTATTTCTGTGAAGCTGGACTGCAATTGCTTTCTGAATGGTGGTTTTAGCAGAAACCTGTCTTAATTACAGATGTTCTTCATTTCATTTTCTAAAATCTAATACATAATGCTATTCAACAGCTATACGGGCTCTCTGGCAAAACTGAGGGTGTTTGAAAATATATCCAGCAAGCAGGGGTTCATGGCATTTTCTTTTTTCTTTTGCTGGATTGCTGCTCATTTCTGGCAAGCACAAGGCGAGCATTGTTAAGTATTATGCAGGCCCTCCTCTGCCAGCCCCACTGCATATTCTGCGAGGTAGACACGCGCGACGGTGCGCGGCATCCTGGGATCTTCAGGATTAAATGGCAGCGCACTCCCTCTGTCGTCAAGGTGCAGACCACTTGCTCAGCTCGTTCACAGAAGAGGCCCAGTCTGCCTGCTGTTCCCATTGCTTTATAGCCACCGACTGTGCTGGGCCACAGCATAACCATGCCGCTCAAAGGCCGTGACGCAAGTGGCGCGCAGGCAGTGATTGGTATATATTTTGGACAGGCCATAATCTTGCGATAACGTTTTCATAAAGTTCCCAAGAGCATTCTTCCCAATGGGGGCATTGCCATACCAGGGGCTGGGAGTTGGAGGTGCACTGGGTTTTGGTCTTTGCCAAAAAGCAGGGTTCTCTGGATGCAGCTTCATTATGTACTTCTCAAAAGATAAGACTGGGCATCGTGGATTCCCTATGAGAAAACAAACAAACAAAAAAGTCTGTTACTTTACCCATTATAACTGCATTCATTGAAAAACATTTATATTCTGCTTTTCCGAGGGCCCCAATCAAAGCCGATTACAATTTTTTAGCTGTTATTACTATTTATTGCATGTTTTACTGTATTTCTTTATTGTATTTTGATTGTAAACCGTTGTGAAGGCTATGCTGATGTGATGGAATATAAAAAACAATAATCTCTACAACAGGTGCGGAGTCACAACCCAGGTGTCTGGACTGATCCGGGTACGTACAGGGAACAACCAAATTGGAAATTCTGTACTCTCGGGGGAGGGTGTTTTGAGGGAGTCTGCGCTCTCCCTTTCTGCTAGCTGCATTGTCCCCAGCATCGTGGCTCATCTGGTGCAACTGCCCCAGTGTCATGGAGCTGGCCAGCTCCATGACACTGGGGCAAGAGCCTTGGGGGGACTGGCTGCATGCAATCCCTTTTTTCCCCCCCTGCCACAGCACCCTCTGGTGGCAGCTGTCCTTAATCAGTTGGATGCCTGTGGCTGAATGCAGGTTCCAGGGCTCAACTCGAGGCAGCATGGATTCACCAGGGGAAGTCCCCATCAGACAAATCCGATTGACTTTTTTGATGGGGTGACTAGAGAATTGGATCAAGGAAGAGCACTCGATGTGATTTACTTGGATTTTAGTAAAGCTTCTGATACGGTCCCACATAGGAGACTCGTGAACAAAATGAGAAGCTTGGGAGTGAGCACCAAGGTAGTGGTGTGGATTGCAAACTGGTTGACTGACAGGAGACAGCGAGTAATGGTAAATGGGACCTACTCTGAAGAAAGAACGGTGTTAAGTGGAGTGCCACAGGGATCGGTGTTGGGACCAGTTCTGATCAATATCTTTGAGTGCGACATTGCGGAAGGGATAGAAGGTAAAGTTTATTTGCGGATAATACTAAGATCTTCAACAGAGTGGACATGCCTGAAGGAGTGGAGAGACTGAGAAGAGATTAACCGCCTAGACGGATAGTTTACCTACCCATTGTTGCGGTATATAAGACTTTTAAATAAATAAATAAAATTTAAGAAAGCTTGAAGAGTAGTCGAACATGTGGCAGCTGAGATTCAATGCCAAGAAGAACAGAGTCCTGCATCTGGGGTGCAGTAATCCAAAAGAGCTGTATATGATGGGGGATGAAAGACTGATGTGCATGGACCAAGAGAGGGACCTTGGGGTAACAATGTCTGGGGATCTGAAGATGGCGAAGCAATGTGACAAGGCAATAGCTAAAGCCAGAAGAATGCTGGGCTGCATAGAGAGAGGAAGAACCAGTAAGAAAAAGGAGGTGGTGATGCCCTTGTACAGGTCCTTCGTGAGGCCTCACCTGGAGTACTTTGTTCAGTTCTGGAGACCGTACCTCAAAAGGGACAGAGACAAGATGGAGGCAGTCCAAAGAAAAGCAATTAAAATAGTGAGGCGTCAGCACTGGAAGACTACTGCATGGGATCTGCCAGGTACTTGCAACCTGGACGGGCACTGTTGGAGACAAGATGCTGGGCTCAGTGGACCTTGGTCTGACCCAATATGGCAATTCTTATGTTCTCATATTATGTAGAAAGAACGTATGCCATCAATGATGTCTTTAGGAAATAAGGTGGGACTCTTTGCTAAATGGATTGTATGTTAAAAGCATTCCAGAACATTGTGAACAGATTATGCTTGCCATCTGATTTGAATACTACCAAAAAAATGGAGAGAGATAAAATAAAGCTCCCTCTGGTATTCAGGACTTAGTGTTCCTCTCCCCAGTTTCTGGATAGTATTAAAAAAAAAAACTTATGACCCAGAAGCCAACCCACATCCACCAGGTTTAGATTTGAGCAGCTCTACTCTTGGCCTTTTCTGGTCCATGGGATGCCGGTTACCTTTTAGCTCGTACATGCGCGGTCCCTTCTCGCCACTGTCCATTTGTTCTCCTCGCTGGTTTCTGGGGAGGCGGCGGGTCTTGGTGGCGATGTACTTGTGGCCGGCGGAGTCAATCAGGATCAGGAACTCGTCCTTGCAGAACTCCCGCAGCTTCTCGCGCCCACGGTTGTAGAGGTGCAGCATGAGGTCAACGAAGACCTTGTGCTGCAGCCCCGCGGGCGTGCCAATGTCGCAGCTGGCGTACAGCTTCCGAAAGTCGTCCTTGGTCAAGGGCTCCTTGTGCTGCACGTCGCCCTTCCCCTCCCGCTTCAGCTTGGTCAGCACGGCTGACATCATGATGTTGGATTCCCGGAAGACGGGGTCGTGAACAATGTCCACCCCTCTCTGCTGGTGGAAGAACTTCTGCAGGCCATAGCGAAAGGTGGTGATGGACTTCTTGGCATAGTAGTCACCGTTGGGCTTGCGGACATCAGCGTAGAATTCACAAAGCAGGCTGTTCAGCTGGTAGTCGTCATACTGATCTGTGATCTTGTAGTCCAAGTGCCGGGCCTTCAGATAATCACTGAAGACCGACACGGCCGTTTTCATGACTATCTTGGTGTTTTTGGCATCTTTTTCTGCCAGGGCCTTCTGCGCCTCACATCTGGATGCATGAGGGAAACGGATGTCCACTCTCGCTGTGTCACAAAAGAAAGAGAAATGTTTGCAAGTCCCAATAACAATTTAAAATCTGAATTATAAGCTGTTCAGGAAGAAAGAAGAGCATTTGAAGTACAAAAAAAATATATGAACATGTAGTATACTTTGAAAGCACTTTGCCGTTTTCAGATTTTAAAGTGAATTTACTACTAGTGAAAAGTGCAAAGATAAGAAAATGAAGTCCTCTGTACACTCACTGACCTGCAGCGTTCCAGTAGCTATATAGGTCCTGGTCAAAACTGGAGTCTTAGCACGCTGTAATACCTTTTCATGGATCAATAAAAAGATGTTATAGGATATGAGCCCTCAAGACTCTCTTGGAAGCTCAAATACTACAATATTTTCATGGTCCAGTGAAAGCTAGCAGAACCTACAGAGCCCAGAACATTTCAATGAACTATTACATTAGAGAGAGTGGCAGCTTAAGTTTCCCCATAATGTCCCATCACCAGAGCTCAACACTGATTTGGGGTGTCAGGTGAGGAACCAGTTCTTCTCCATGCACTGCTAAAGTGAGTCATTTCTTTCTTTCTTGGCATGCTAGCAAAATGCTCATCCACTCTTATCACTTCCCACTTACACTACTGCAGTTCACCCTTCATGGGCCTCCAATGATGAAATTAAAAAAAAACAACTTACCTGTTAACTTCCTTTCCTTTAGTTCTGCTGGACCAGTCAGACAAGTAGGTTATGCCCCCCTTGCCAGAAGATGGAGAGAGAGAGAGAGAGAGAAAAAGCTCAAAGGTGACATCACTTCCCTTACACTAACGTTATGATTAGGCCAACTACTTTCAGAGTGGGCAACAATGTACTCGCTCTTAGTTTTCTCAACTTGTCAGAGCCTTTGAATGCTATGGCTTTCTGTAGGTTCTCAACTGGTCTAGCATGACTAAAAGAAAAGGAAATTAACAGGTAAGTTTAAATTTCACCTTTACTTATCATCCATGCCAAACCAATACAGACACGTGGGATGCACCCAAGGCTCCACCCAAACCGGGTAAGAAGCAGCCATGATAGCTCTTCAGGACTCCTGGCCTGCAAAACCATACTGAGGTGCTTTGAGCAGGGATGCAATGGAGACAAGGGCGCTGGCCTGCCATTATGCCTTCAGAAAGAGTTTCTGATTCTGCCTACAAGGAGTCCTGCAAGCTCGTTGAGCTAAGCTCACCAGCCCTTCGGGATCTGCAACTCTTGCTGGAGCAGGCTGAAACGCACATCTTGATTCCTCCTGAAATCGGTACCTTGGAAACCACGTGTCTTTTAAAAGGATACACCAAAGACCTATGCAAGAAGAAAATTGATCACCTACAAACATCTCAAAGATGACCTACAGGAGACTTGAATAAGCTGTACCATCCTGGCCTCTCTCACCATCATAAGTGAGAAAATCCAGATCCTTACAGAAGTGAAACACTACCCTTAAGAGAGAGAAAGTTTCGGGCGCAGAGTTACCTTTTTCCTTTAAAATTAACAAAGGCCATCAAAGAGACTGACTTCAACAACATGACTCGGAGATGCTGACCTACAAGGCTGGAGAGGAAGGAAGGCCGGATGCCTACAAAACTAAGGAGACTTCCAGTTAGCAGAGGACTTGCTTTGTTGACGCCACAGAAGAAAGCATCTGAGAAAGTAGTGATCGAGCTTCCATGACTGTCACTTTCAGCAAGCCAGAGCCAGCCTCTGCCCTCAGAGACATGCGAGTTAGGCCTTCATCTCAACCTCCTGCGGCAAAAAGACAAGGTTGATGGAATGGATCCCTCAAAAGGGAAATATTCTCTCCTCCATAAAGTGACCTCACAAGAGGCTTCAAACTCTGACACTAAGTATCCTCACTATGTAGCTTGATGCTTTCAACAGCCAAGGTTTATTTAACATATTTTTAGCCCACCCTTCTAAATTTCTCAACAGGTTGCAAATGGAAGGGATCTTCTAAAGAAGAACGCTTTGACGGTTATAAAGGGTGAAGTAGCACCTCTGCTTGCAGTTTCATAACTCGGACGAGGGAACGCCCAGAATCCTAATGGAACACATGCAGGAGGACTGGATGTCTCTCATGGCTCTGCCAAGATATTCAAAACCCCCGAGCTCCTGCTTTCCAGTTTTGACCAAAGAATTTGCTCATCTTGGAGCTTTGTTGGGTAGATCTGAAATCCACTCGTGGAGCTGCCCCACTTGATCCCTAGTAGGGCAAAGACTGCTTCCTGCCACTCCTTGCACTTCAGAGTCTCAGTAACATGACAGCAAAAAAAAGATCATAAGGCCCATGAAATTTGCCAATAAAAATCATGGATGTTCTTCAAGCCAGAATCAAATCAGCGACCTAAGGATGTTTGGAATCTCACCTACAGTCCTTCCCTCTACCAGCCGAGCTATCGAAGGCTTCTCAGCCGTTGTTGACAAGATTCGAACCTATGCAG
The DNA here is from genome assembly GCF_901001135.1 of Rhinatrema bivittatum. Taxonomy (NCBI): domain Eukaryota; kingdom Metazoa; phylum Chordata; class Amphibia; order Gymnophiona; family Rhinatrematidae; genus Rhinatrema; species Rhinatrema bivittatum. Next base: position 27,139,103 of record NC_042633.1, on the reverse strand, counting down.
GGAGACCCTCAATGGACTTCAAGTCCACCACTTTAACCACGTGGCCATGCTTACCTCCTAATAAGCTTCTAGCTAGAAACAAAGGCTGCTTTCTCTGAGATTACGAGACTGACACGCTGCCTGCTACGCTAAGGCAATCAAAGTGTCTTTCAAGTGTGTAAGCTTAACATTTGTTTGTATGATGATGGTGTCGGTCATGTGAGCTGCTGCTAGGTTCTGCAGAGGAACTCCAATCCAGACCAAATTAAATCACTTAGCAGGGAGGTCTACTAGATCCCCTCAGCTTGTTCACATCAGCTAATGGGCATTACATTGACCGTTGCCTACCTGTGCTGCCTTCTCCTGACCCAAAGGTCAGGATTTCTGAAGCCCTAGATGGCTGGCTCTGGCACTCATCCTAGACCTGGACCCACTGAGGGAGCTCAGAGATGTGCTGGCAGGTCCGCTGAAAGACCTGTCCAATAGATCCCTAGAAACAGGAGTGGTGCCACAAGACTGGAGAAGAGCGGTGGTGGTCCCGCTTCACAAGAGTAGTAGCAGACAGAAGACTGGAAACTACAGGCTGGTTAGTCTGACCTCGGAGGTGGGAAAATTAATGGAGACTCTGCCAAAGGAAACAATCAATAGTGAACTATTTACAATCTGGTGGGTTGCAGCATGGATTCTCCAGGGGGAAGGGCCTGCCAGACAAATCTGATTGACTTTGATTGGGTAACTAGAGAACTGGATCAAAGAAGAGCACTCAATGTGATTTACTTGGATTTCAGCAAATGGTCCTACATTGGAGGCTCCTGAATAAAATGAGAAGCTTGGGTGTGGACGTCAAGGTGGTTGACTGATAAGAGAACAATTTTAAGTGGCGCGCCTCAAGGACTGGTTTTGCGACCGGCTCTTTTCACTATTTTCCCGAGTAACACTGCAGAGGGGTTAGAAGGAAACGTTTTGTCTTTTTGCGAATGATACTAAGATCTGCAACACAGTGGACATGCCTGAAGAAGTAGAGAGGATGAGAAGCGATTGAAGAAAACTTGGAGTGATCAAACGTTTGGCAGCTGCCATTCAATATACAACCACATGAACAAATTAGGGGAAATGTAATGTTTAAAAGTTGGTCAAAAATGTGTTCGGTCCTAAACCACTAGCGAAGGTGGATGCTACCCACCCCCACTGGATGTATATTGCACCATTTTTATTGCAATTTAATAAGGTAAGGAAAGACCCTTTTTTTTTTTCTTTTCTTGTATTTTTATATTTTTCTTTGCATTTAAGAATGAAGGGTGCTCTCGTTCTGAACTCATGTCCATTCCTTGAATGTGCTGACTTACAAAAAAACTTTTATCACTCTCTCACTCTGTTGGAAGAGGCGAATGGGCTCACGAAAGTTATCTTAATTCAACATTGTAAAAATTGGCAGTGTAATGATACACTTAACTTGTCGGTGAGACCACCGCTCGCTATATTTAAATTGACCGTGTACGTACTTATTATACGTTGAAAACCTCGGCGGTGTGTTGCCGTGATTTTAAAGATCAAGGGACCAAGAGTCAAAGACGTTTCAGATGACATCACTGGTCACCAAGAGGAAGTTTCGAAAACGCTAACGTCACTTCTCAAAGCATAGCCATTCAGTAAAAACACTGCCGACATACCTCAGACATCTGAGAGACCTCCGGGCTCTAGTTTCCTTGTGATTTGGTACAACCTGTCATTTGTGACATCACCCCACTTCGAACAGTATCTATTGCAACATAAATTGTTATCCCTCCACTAAATGTTAAATACCTTAACAGCAACTTTTATTTCCTCAAGGATTACCCAATTCACATAAAGCATATTCCCTTACAAAGCCTATAATATATCAGACTAAAGCATCTCTAAACATTGTTATTTGTATCAAAGACCCAATAAGACTCATTCTGAAACCTCCAATCAACCCCTTGCTATAAATCACTCTCACTCACTCATCTACAAAATACAAATGCCATTTAACTTGGGAAACAAAATGTCCAAAATGACGATGGACCATCCTCAAAAACAGGTGTAATATGGAGCCAAAAAATACAAGCGAGATACTGCTAAAGGGAGTCCACAGTAAGATGTAACCAAATGTGGAGTTATTCCTTCTGGACCGTTCAACTTGGATAATTATTTCTGTTTTTGATGTATTTACTGCACCCCTGTTTATTTGTAAACCAGCATGATGTGATCGTTTCATGAATGCCGGTATATAAAAACCTTAAATAAATAATAGTTGTAGCGAGATCCCATGGGGCAAAGCCCTTCAGGGATGACAAAACCTCTTGACCATATGGTTCCTATTCATAGGACTTAAGCCACTCAGAAAATAACTACAGACAAATCTCACCAGTTTAGATAGCAATTGCTGTAAAGAAGGGATAAGCTAACCTCCTCCCCCCTCCAGCTCTTACCGATTTTGGATAGTGGGACCCCCATCCTCCCTGTACAATCCTGTGGATCTGAGGTGGGTGACAGTTGGCTGCCCTTTCCCCACTTCTTACCCGTATGGGGACTGATAATTCCTTCCTTCTTTTCACAGTCCTGATGGTCGATGAAATACGGATCTTCCACTTGCTTAATCCATAAGGAGATATCACGGTTGAATATTAGACACTCTGAAAGCACAATTTATCGTTTTAACAAACTGAACGCTTAACTTGGGTGACTGCACTTGCTTGCAAAAGCCCCAAACCTACACACAGCAAGGATAGTGAGATGTCTCAGAGCTTGTGAGCAACAGAGACCCCCCCCCCCCCCCCCCCCCCCCCGAAGACTGCCAAGCTCTGCCTGTCTCCAGTAAGCGTTACGGCAAAACGCCAAGGCTCGAGTCACTGGCTTTGCCCATCCATGCCCTTCTCTTATTTTACAAGAATTTACTGGGAGTACAATCTGGCAGAATAAGAGGGAGGTTTGTGGATCCAGACTGTCGGTTCTCCTTGGTGTTCTATTTGAATGCCCAGTGGAGATAGGAAGACCACTGGTCTTGTCGGAACAAGAGTGGGATAGTGGATGGGAGGATAGCCCAAGTAGAAACTTTGCTCTAACACTCCATCGTTGTGAGCCGACTACTTTACTGGCGTGCACCCTCCAAACCTCCCTAGTACTGAACTGCGCAGGTGAAAGGATTTTCTCCCACAACTAAGAACATAAGAAATGCCATATTGGGTCGGAGCAAAGGCCCATATCAAGACCGGCATCCTATCTCTGACAGCAGCCACTCCAGGTCAAAAGTACCTGCTAGGATCCCAGGACACAGGTCCAACCCTTCTTGCTCATAACCAGGGATAAGCAGTGGCTTTCCCCAAGGCTACACGGCTAATAGTGGTTTATGGAATTTTCCTCCACAAACTTGTCCAGACCCTTTTTAAACTCGGCTAATCTGTTTTCACCACATCCTCTGGTAAATTCCACAGTTTAGTTGTGCACCAAGTGAAAAATTATGTTCTTCGATTAATTTCATATGTGCAACCTAGCTTCCTGGAGTGTCCCCCTAGTGCTAGCAGTATTGGAAAGGATAAATAATCGTTCCCTATTTCAGCACTTAAGATTTTATAGAGTTCTAGATCATCTTTTCTCCAGACTGAAGAGCCCTACCTTGGTTTAGCCTTCCTTCATAGTGAAGCCGTGCATTTTGGCCACCCTTCTCTGTACCTTTTCTAGTTCCACTATATCTTTGATTGAGACGGGGCAGCCAGAACGGCACACGATGGATCGCTACAGGCATTATGGTAACTTCTATTTTATTTCCCATTTCTTTCCTTGTAATACAGTGTTGGGTATATGCTTTTGTTGACCATAACTGCACACCAAGCTGAGGATTTCAAAGTACTACTATCCCAGAGGGACTCAAATCCTTGACTTGATGTGACTGGAAAGATTATAAAGCACCAGAGGTGTGGGGTGGACGCGGACCTTAATGCACAGTTTTCAGAGGTGAAGCTACCTCGGTCAGATGCAATAAGAGGCACCGAATCATTGAATATGAAAGTGTGCAGTGAAACATGGCCCAAGTTGTTCTATCTTTCGGGAAGGGAAGCCAGGTCCCGGACTCTTCATATCCCCCCCCCCCCCTACGTCTCTGCAGACGCGGGCTGGTTTCCGGGTTATGGCTGGCAACGAAGCAGCGGCGATTTCCGAGCCCGTCGCTGCTTCCTACGCACCTGTGCTGGCGCTGCTCCCACTGCCGAGGCCCTTTGGGTCTCGAGGGTCACTGGAATAAGGCCCCTCCTCTTGCTTAATCTCAAAAGGCTCGTCTGCAATCACAATGGGATAACCTGTGGGCAAGCGGCAAACCAGAACAGATTGAAGACCAGCACAAAGTACTACATCTTGAAGCGATTACTTTGGTTGAGCTGAGAAACATCTGAGTTGGTTAAAAAGGTCCCATGCTGGATTCGGACTGTTAGCGTGTGTCACTGCAGCCAGCGGGAATAAGTCGGATCACACTGTCAGGGTCTCTCTGCATGCCCTTTCATTGACAGAATATGAATCTGCTCTGCCATCCTGGAAGCCAAGGCAGCAAGTTTGTTAAATAAGCCTGATGTGTCCTTTTTGGATCCTGTTGGACTAAATATGACTAAATAGTGGGCACAGGGTGCCCTGACCCTGTCCCAGGCCCCTCCCCCAATGGGCACATCATCCAGACCCCGGGCATCTTTATACGAGCGCAGGCTGACCATGCACTTCGCAAGATTCCTGCACAACATTTAACTCTTTATCATGCCACCCAGATACCTAAATCCCTAGAAACGTACCAAGTAGCACATCTAGGTCCCCCCCTCCTCTCTGGACATATCCTAGCAAGTGAAAGCTGCTCCGGGCATGCTTACTCACTCGTGCTTGGATTTTCTTTTTTTTCCAGGTCAGGATGATCCTGGGAGCGCAGACTATCTTCCTGCTTAATCCTGGATCTCATGTCAGGGCCAGCAGTAGGACTGCCTGTCAAATAAGATCATGTGTTAAGGATAAAAAAAAAAAAGTACTCAACCAGTGTCCCCCCGCATGTTGAGTATATATGAGGCTGAAGTCACTATATTGCATGTAGAGATATATATACACAATGCCACAGCCTGTCCAAGGATGGGAAAATACTGTGAAGTGTAGGAAGTCTGTAATCCAAATGTGTGGCAGTAGAAGGTGGACTGACTATTCAGAGAGAAAGGGATGGAGCTGGAGAGTACAGCCAGAGAGAGGTGGAGCTTCATTTTCATGTGCGATAGTAGAGATTGGACTGGAGAATACAGTCAGAGAGGGTGGAGCTGGAGAGTACAGCCAGAGAGAGGTGGAGCTTCATTTTCATGTGCGATAGTAGAGATTGACTGGAGAATACAGTCAGAGAGGGTGGAGCTGGAGAGTACAGCCAGAGAGAGGTGGAGCTTCATTTTCATGTGCGATAGTAGAGATTGGACTGGAGAATACAGTCAGAGAGGGGTGGAGCTGGAGAGTACAGCCAGAGAGAGGTGGAGCTTCATTTTCATGTGCGATAGTAGAGATTGGACTGGAGAATACAGTCAGAGAGGGTGGAGCTGGAGAGTACAGCCAGGGAGAGGTGGAGCTTCATTTTCATGTGCGATAGTAGAGATTGGACTGGATAATACAGTCAGAGAGGGTGGAGCTGGAGAGTACAGCCAGAGAGAGGTGGAGCTTCATTTTCATGTGCGATAGTAGAGATTGACTGGAGAATACAGTCAGAGAGGGGTGGAGCTGGAGAGTACAGACAGAGAGAGGTGGAGCTTCATTTTCATGTGCGATAGTAGAGATTGGACTGGAGAGTACAGCCAGAGAGAGGTGGAGCTTCATTTTCATGTGCGATAGTAGAGATTGGACTGGAGAGTACAGCCAGAGAGAGGTGGAGCTTCATTTTCATGTGCGATAGTAGAGATTGACTGGAGAATACAGTCAGAGAGGGTGGAGCTGGAGAGTACAGCCAGAGAGAGGTGGAGCTTCATTTTCATGTGCGATAGTAGAGATTGGACTGGAGAATACTGTCAGAGAGGGGTGGAGCTGGAGAGTACAGCCAGAGAGAGGTGAAGCTTCATTTTCATGTGCAATAGTAGAGATTGAACTGGAGAATACAGTCAGAGAAGTATGGAGCTGGACAGTGGGGCACAGCTGAAGAGTACAGGGAAAGAGAGGCAGACCTCATTCCCATACAGAGAGAGAGAGAGAGAGAGAGAGAGTGAGGGGGGGACGGAGCTCAATATCCATTTGTGGTAGTAGAGAGAGGGGTGGAGCTCAATTCCCATAGAAAGGGCAGAGCTGGAGAGTACAGGAAGGGAGAGAGGCGGAGTTCAATTTGCATACTGGCTATGCAGGTGCAGGGGGCATCTTTCCTCTATTATAATTAGATATATGATCCATCCCAAATTTCAACTGAGGCTAGGATCACTGTTTGACATATTCTGAGACAGCCAAATAGAGGTCACCACCAAGACCAAGTGTACAGTCTAAGCTAGGAGCTGAATGGTCCCTTTGGATGAGTGAGAACCTTACAATTTGAGGGGGGTGGGGGGGGGGGGGGGTCAACACTCTGCCACCATGAGGGTCACAAAACTATTTGAGCCCTAAACAAAATGGAAGATGAAATCCACCTTTAAAAAAAAACAAAAAACAAAAAGTTTAAAATATTAAACCCACATTTTAAAATTTGAAGTCTTAGGAAAAACCTACGGTAGACAGGAATGGGGCAATATTGACACCTTGCTCATGAGAAAGATACAGCATTGGATACACTGCAACTTCAGGTGAGACTGTGATTCTTACAGAGGAGAAGAGACTGTGATTGTCTCTCCAGAGAGAGGTGAACTTTGAGGAACCGTAAAACAGGCCCTTGGCTAAAACTTTGTATCCAGCTACAGAATGGGTTTTGTTAACAGATTCTCTGAACTTCATTAACCCACAAGGAACTATTCCTATGCATTGGGACTCAGATGACCTTATTTGCATCCCACCAATCCTGTGTCTATAGGAGGCGGCAACATCCAGTTCAGAACACTGGAGCCTACGGAACGGAATAGTCAATGAGGTTCGACAGAAAAAGGCCTGAGAGTTCCCTAGACGGGGACATTATCCGAAAGCCTTGGCCAAGGGCTTTTCCCCGTGGATTCCCTAAAGCTCTGCCAAGAGACCTTTGCTAACAGAACTTTGACTGCTGCAGTGAACCTGCAAGCTAAGACTGAGTGCTCACTCAGGACAATCTGCTCCATAACGTGGAAGCAACTGTTGTGCTATCTATTGAAAGAATTAGGGCAAAGAATTCCTTAAGCTTTATTTTGCCATCAAATCTCTCACAGAGATGTCAGAGACCTGTCAGTCATCCACTATAAGGGGGTTTTGATGGATTAACCACGTGGTGCGGTATCGAGAGTGTCCCGACTTCTACCTGGGCTGGTTTTAAGGGTGAAAATACTGGCTTAATTACCTTTCGGCTGGGTTATTTAGATTGGCATTGCATAAATATTAAGTGCAAAGTTGGACACAGACAATACGCTTATAAGTTCTGAATTATCTTTTACTACACGACCTTGCGCTGTAACTGTAACAAACGAAACCAAAACAAAGAAAGAAAGAAAAGAAAAAGCGTAATAAACCTGTTTACCTTTTGCTGCTTTAGTAAATCAACTAATTGACTATCTCATAAGTGTCTGTAACTGTTTCCTAAAGCTAATGAATTAAATATCACAAGGTTATTGGTTACATCTAGTAATCGACTGTAAGGTATCCCCACCCAGATACTCCTACACTACCACCCTGCTCTGATCCTGTTACGGATTAAATACGTGGCTCAGTGTCACCACAAAATAAATATGTGGCTCGGTGTCACCACAAAATATGTGGCTCGGTGTCACCACAAAATAAGACAATACTATCTTTTCATCACTTATGTTCACCCTTTGCCAAAATGCATTTCAAAAGCTATTTGAACCTTCTCACTCACTTGCAATGGTGAAATCTGCTCCTTCTCTTCCATTCAGTGCCTTCTGATTATGGACCGAGACATCTTCTTGCTTAATCCGCAATAAAACATCAGGCAGGATAGCCGGTTGGCCTGGTGTGAAAAAGAAACGACTTTCAAAATGCTTCTTCAGGCCTTGCGGCAGAAATATTTGAAAGCTGTGCTACTATCAGCCCCCCCATCCTCCCGGGATGTCGCATGGGACTGCCTGATGCCATTCGCGGAATCGTACAAGGCCTGGTTTCAGTTGTGGAATAAACGGAGCAAAAAATTATGCCCAACTCCCTCTGGTTCAGTTTCCATGCACAATTGTAAAACTGCACTTTCTTTTGCCCATAGAAAGAATTTCTGGCAACTTTTTTTTTTTTTTTTAATTTTAAAAGAAATCTTTGATAATCACCCACGTGGTTTGCAAACTTAGAAAGACCTCGTATAATGCTGCTTGTAAAAATAGGACCTAATACAGGGCATAACAAGAAATGACATGTAAGCAGAAAACAGTGGAAGAGAGCAGTTTCATGTCAAAATACAATCCTGTTGATAATCAAATACAAAGAGAGGCAAATCTCTGTCTATATAAGAAATCTGAATTTTCCACTTCAAAATATAGGAGCTCAGGCCAGGACACAAATACCTCCCCCTAGTGCTGGATTACCCACCCTGTCTGGGTTTTGGCAGGGTCTCTGACCCGGTGAGATGTTCTAGAAATAGCTGCAGTTAGTAGTTTGCAATATGAGATCATTGAATCAGTTAAATCGAGAAACCACATCCAATTAGATTCATCCCTGGAGCAGAGGATATTGGCATAGAGCATCCAAAAACTACTTCAAAATGGACTTAAATTTGTAGTTCGAGGAGTTGTACCCCTAATACTAAGTAAGACTGCTAGTAATACCTCTGGCCAGGCTAACCCAAGTTTCATCTACAGCTTTAGCCGGTCTAGTTTTAATAGTTTGGTTCATTTGTTCCACCTGGCTGAACGACTCTGCGGTCTGTTTCATACCCATTGCAGCAGTTACTTGTTCAATTACATTAGGAAATTCTAGTCCTTGGTCACTGCCAATACAGTCTGGTACTCTCTGCCTAGGGATATATTCTTTTCATAAAATCTTGGCCACTGTGGCAGCTGTATTGATGTGTGCAGGATAGGCCTCAACCCATTTGCTAAAGCGGTCTACGATCACCAAACAATATTGATAACCTTGAGCTTTTGGCATGTGTTTAAAATCCACTTGTAACTGCACAAAGGGCCTCAAGGGGGCGGTGCAGCTTGTTCAGATAGATAGGTCCCAGAAGCAATAGGTCTGGCACAAGTTAAACAGTTCCGGACAAACTTTGTAGCTACTTGTCCAAACCCAGGGCCATAGCACACTTTGCAAAAGAATGAAAACCTTGCAGTTTGCCTGTATGTGCCATAGTGTGATCCATAGGGGCAAGATAAAGTAACAAAGAGCAGGATGTAACCGGGCGACCGTCATAATGGTGCCATAGCCCATCTGCATATGGTTTACAATTACTCATCCAACAGGAGCAGCTTCCCGCAGATCAACATCCAGGAGTGCAGACATGAGTGGGAGTCATGTACCGCTCTCATACAATACCTAAAGCCGGTATAAAAAAAAAATGCACACCTTGTGCATACCAGAGGGCACTGCTGCTCAATGCTTTGAACTCTGCAACCTGAGCTGGAGTCCCAGGGGCTGACTCAATGATGCCACGGATGGTGATCACGGGGTACCCTGCATGCTGAATCCCATCTTTAAAAAAAAAAAAAAAAAAGGCAGTGCCATCCACACCCACACCCCCCCCCGTTCCAGATCAGGATTGAGTAATGCTTCATCATGAATATCTGGTCGGGGAAGAGTAAGAATCGCGGAAGGGAACGGGATCATTGTCTTCCGGTTCTGGTAAATCTATAAAAAGGTTTAAAAGCAGGGCAACAGGCTAAAAGTGCAGAGCCATCTAAACAGGGCAATCTCCCACTGACAAAACCGATTGTGTGACAAACTGAGTGCGGCCTTGGGGGATAATGCTATGCATGGCATGAGGGGTCTATGCGATATTAGCTGCTGCTCTGACAGTTGTAATAGTAGCAACCACTGCCCGCAAACAGGAAGGCATGCTACGTGCCACGGAATCTAATTTAGAGGAGAAATACCCTACAGGATGCTGTCGAGGTCCATGGGATCGGGTGAGAACTGACAGAACCACCATTCCACGTTCAGTTGCGTACAGATTAAGTGGCTTACTATAACCTGGCAGGCCTAAGGCTGGAGGAGCCTGGGCCAGAGCAGATCTTCATTCCATTCAAGAGTATCAGAGGGGGTTGGAGATCTTGGAAGAAGGACGACCTCCAGAGGAGCTGGCCTGAGGGCACACTCCATGATGGGATGAGGAGGAAAAGTCAATTTATAAAGGCTTGAGAGAGATGTAGAGGGCACTGCTGGGGAAAAGGGTTGAGAGGTTAGGTAAAAGACAAGGTGTGTGTGAAGGGGGGAGAGACTGGGAGAGATGATGTACTGTAAGCATGGGACGTTATATGCTCAGCTACCCCCAGAATGGTAGAGAACCAGAGAAACCCACAACTGGGCAGGCTGGATGGGCCAACTGGTCCTTATCTGCCAATATCTACTCTGTTACTTCCTGTACCCCCCTTCCACTTCCTGCCAGAGGGACTTTTGCAGTTGCCCCATTCCGACCTTGTGGGTGACGACAACTACTTCCTACTTACGTGCAGTGGGAGATTTAAAGGCTCCTCTTTCCTCCGAGTCAGGAGGGTCTCTGAAATACGGCTTCTCCTCCTGCTTAATCCGCAGCAAAATGTCAGGATTCACAATTACATAGCCTGTTATGGAAACAAGTAATCCGGTTGTTTTTTTATAATATTCATGGAACATGAAGAAAGCCACCACCCAGGCAAATAGTTTTGTGCGCTTAACCCAGTTAAATCCTTATGGGGGCGCCTTGAGCTGTCTGAAGGCTTCCCTCCTCTACACTAGGACATCTAACACAAGTCAAAAGGGACACAGAAGCACCATGACGTTGTGGTGCTTACAGCCCCATTACAGACATCCGTCAAAGTCAGGGCCCTTGTTGGTTGCTGTTTGAGTCCAATTCCCCTTTTCCTCTTTTTCCCCTGCCTTTAAAGCAGAGAGCAATAATGGGGTTGCATCAATAGAATGAAGGTTTATTGGTTGTGCCTAATCCGTGGCTGTGTGTAGCTTGCACCGCTGCTGCCGGTGCCGTGTCTAATCCGTGGCTGTGTGTAGCTTGCACCGCTGCTGCCGGTGCCGTATCTAATCCGTGGCTGTGTGTAGCTTGCACCGTCGCTGCCGTGTCTAATCCGTGGCTGTGTGTAGCTTGCACCGCTGCTGCCGCTGCCGTATCTAATCCGTGGCTGTGTGTAGCTTGCACCACCGCTGCCGTGTCTAATCCGTGGCTGTGTGTAGCTTGCACCGCTGCTGCCGGTGCCGTATCTAATCCGTGGCTGTGTGTAGCTTGTACCGTCGCTGCCGTGTCTAATCCGTGGCTGTGTGTAGCTTGCACCGTCGCTGCCGTGTCTAATCCGTGGCTGTGTGTAGCTTGCACCGCTGCTGCCGCTGCCGTATCTAATCCGTGGCTGTGTGTAGCTTGCACCGTCGCTGCCGTGTCTAATCCGTGGCTGTGTGTAGCTTGCACCACCGCTGCCGTGTCTAATCCGTGGCTGTGTGTAGCTTGCACCGCTGCTGCCGGTGCCGTGTCTAATCCGTGGCTGTGTGTAGCTTGCACCGTCGCTGCCGTGTCTAATCCGTGGCTGTGTGTAGCTTGCACCGCTGCTGCCGGTGCCGTGTCTAATCCGTGGCTGTGTGTAGCTTGCACCACCGCTGCCGTGTCTAATCCGTGGCTGTGTGTAGCTTGCACTGTCATTTCCGGTGCTGTGCATGTTCTGCAGTGGGGCACTGTTTGTAAGGGAAGCATGCACTACTGCTTGCATTGCTGATGCGTGCGCTGGATCTGTTCTGCGGTGAGAAACAGACAAACAAACTCTCCCCCCTTGTCTGCTCTACGTTCCTCCTCTTGTCATTTAGTCTTCCCCACCGTCTTCGTGCATCCTATTTTTGCCAATCCCTCTCCTCCTCGCTACACCGCTGCCCTATCTACAGATACTAACCATCTTTCCATTTCCTCATGTTCGCACCCAGGGCCGATGCAAGGGCCATGGACGCCCTGGGTGAACCCTTCAACCCCCACTTGCCCCGCCCCACCTATTTACAGGCAGGCGCTCCAGCACAGCACTCCCTCCCTACCAGTGGCGGCAGCGCCAGCACAGTGCTCCTTTCCTTGGTGGCAGTGGCTCTGACAGCGTCCCCTGCTCTCTCTTCCCTCACCCCCCAATTCCTTTGCCTCCTACCCATAGTGTCCTCTCCTCCCCCCCCCCAGCACACAAGCATCACCCCAATCTTTGCTCTGTCCTAAGGCCAACCAACCTCGTTCCCTTGTGTCAACAATCTTCAACAACCGTGAATCAAGGGAACCCCCTAATCCACGGTCTTGTACGGTCGCTGTCTTTCGGGCAACCACTCTGTGGCTGTCCCCCTCTGTATAGCTCCCGATTTTATTCTTTATTTACTTAATAGATTAGACACGGCAGCGACGGTGCAAGCTACACACAGCCCCAGATTAGACACAACCAATAAACCTTCAGTCTATTGATAATTGTTACCGCAGGAGCGGTAACAATTAATTGACAACAAGAAGTATTTATGAAAACCTGGAGTAGAAAAGCGGGAAAATCCCAGGCGGGTCGGACAAACAGCCGGGGAGTAGAAACAAAGCACAAAAAAAATCTAATAAACAAAAACTAATATGTTGATTTTAAGTAAATAAAGAATAAAATCGGGAGGTATACAAAGGGGGACAGCCACAGAGTGGTTGCCCGAACGTTAGCGACCGTACAAGACCGCGCATTAGGGGGTCCCCTTGATCCACGGTTGTTGAAGACTGTCCTAATGCCTAGCAGCCTCGCTCCACCCTACCACCCACTCTTCAGCCTCCAAGCCCACTAAGCATCTTCTCGCTCCACCTCCCACACCTATGGAATATTACCTTCCCTCTCCCTTCCCCAATTATGGCAGCTTCAGGCCCTTTCCCTGTTTTTGGCCACTGGGAAAAGGGGGTCCACAAGGGTGGCCTCCTGGAGTCCTCACAGCCACTGGCAGGATGGGCTTTGCCAGGAAGCTGCAAAGGATCTTCTCGCCTTCGACCGAGGACAAGCTGGGACTCCCCCGGGACCCTGGGTGCTACCCATCATCTCTGGCTGCTGGCAAGCAGGGCTACGCCAGTGGTCTGCTCTGCTCCTAACTGCTGGAACTGGGTAGCCTGGGGCTATGTTTTGGCAAAGGTGGCCCAGTGCAGGTTTGAGACTATTGGGGAGCTCGATAATTTCAGGCAGCCTGGCCCATAGTGAGGAGGAGAAGAGAAGTGCGGGGGAGGCTGGGGAGGAAGCATTGCTCATGGTACCCACCACAATCTGCCCTGTGCCATGGCTGTAGCAAGGGGCATTAAAGTGGAAAGCAGTAGGCCGGAGTGGCTAGAGTCTGTGGGCCTAACAGCAACAAACCCCACTACTGTGGGGTGCCCTCAGGTGCCTTTCTTGCTCAGCTCCTGACTACTTTTCTTGGTTTTCCTCCCATTTTGTCTGGCATGGTCTCCTGATAATTTTTCCTTTTCGTTTCATTCTTCTTCCTTGCCTATATCACTATGTCTTCCTTATCTGCTCCCAGTCTCACCCCCTTCATTTTCCCTGCCGGCTCTATCAATCTTCTTCCATCTCCCCATAAATCGCCACGTTTGTCCATCTCACCAACCTTAACCGCTCTCATGCTTCCTCCTCCCTCCACCCCTGTGCTCTCTTACCCCCTTCCCCTGCTCTCGTCATGTCATCCCCCCCAAGCCAAGCCCTGGTTTCTCAGGCCTCCCCTGGCTCCGCGTGCCACGTCACCGTAGAGACGGGCAGCAGGCCTGGAACCACTTTGCGCACTTGCTGAGGCGATGCGTACACTCCGAACCACAGCAGCAGAGTGGCTGGGCTGCAAACCCTGCTGGTGAGTTATCTGTCAGGGGTGCTCGGCCACAGGGCCCCTGCGGCAGGTATGACTAGTGCAGTGAAAGATTTTGACATGTCACACAAAAGTCATTGTTCTTGTTCTAAGGTTTTGATTTTTTTTTTACAATCAGTAGCTTTAAAAATGACTGACAAGTATTATAGCCTTTCTGCTTCAGTTTTGGGCTTTGCTAGACAGGCAGATGCCACAGGCTAGAAAGAAAGTGCGGTATAAACTGAAAAGTACTGGTACAGAAACTATGTTTAGGAAAAAACACCAAGACTGCAGCTGCAGGCCCAGATAGCATTTGCATAAAAAGCAAGGATTAGTGTACATGCACAGCAAGAACAAGTTAACATACGGCCATTCAGATTCATTGTTTATAGCAAAAAGGCAATCCTAGAAATTGACAATTGTGGAACCTAGTTTAGAGGTTGGAAATGTACAAGTGTAAAGCCTATAAAATGTCCTATCAGTAAAATCACTTGAGAGAGAGTTTTCTACTGGTGCTTTGCGTCACGCACTCTCTCTCTCCACAAGGTATGCAGCATTTAATAAAATGCTTTGCTCCACAGCTGTTGGCTCTAAGCGCCTATTCCCTGATCCACATCAGGCCCACTGCATTGATAGACTCTGGAGGAGTGGGGGTGGAGCTGTGATCAGTGCTGTAAGATACAGAGCCTATAGTCAGGAGAGAATCTGGGTCACCCATCTCTAAGTTTCAGGATCGCAATGCCAAAGACTGTACTTTCGGAAGAGAGACACAGAACCTCTTTTACCCAGGGAGATGAGGGCGGCGTGAATGTCCTTCATGACGTTTCTGTACAGTTCCTTCTGCCAGTCTTGCAGCACGTCCCAGTCTTCCTTCAAGAAATAGGCCGCCACGTTGTTAAATTTAACAGAGACCTGAAACAGAAGGGATACACCATCCTTTAATTCAGGTGCCCTGGGGACATCTTCCCCGCCGCTGTACTTCGAGTTGCGCAATGCAGTCTTTTGAACAGTCTCGCACGGTGGGAGCAGTGTGTCACATACAAAAGCCAGTTGAACACACTTCAATAACATGGAGGTCGAGGGCACACCAGTGGTTAGGCTCTGTAGGTGTAGTTATCCTGAATTTGAGTACCCTAAAGTGACAGATTGGGTCAAAAGCTTGTTAAATGGGAGGCAGCAAAGCATTATGGGAAATGGAGTTCACTCCAAGGAGATGGGCGTTACTGGCAGTGTAGCACTGGGTTTGGTCCTTAGACTAATCCTTTGCAACGTTACCGAAAAATTGTCAGGAAAGGTGTTTATTTTTGCCAATGATAGCAAAACCTGAAAAATGATAGGTGGGGGGAAGCTTGGAAGAATGGACTCGAGTCTGGCAGCAGAGATTTAATGCTGAACAGCTGCATAGTTATGCATTTGGCCTGCAAAAAACATACTGAAGAGGTACAGGATAGGAGGTGACATTCTTCTACGCATAAACAAGAGCAGGATCTGGGGGTGTTCATATCCGATGACCTCAAGGTGGCCAAACAGGTGGATAAGGAGAAAGCAAAAGCCAGAAAGATGCCTGGCTGCATAGGGAGAGGAAGGGTCAGCAGAAAAGGGGAGGGTCCTGGTGAGACCTCAGTACAATTCTGGAGACCGCACCTTCAGAAGGATAGGAACAGGATGGGGGTAACCTGCACGGAGCGGCAGTGACTGCCTTGGGAAGCTTGCTGGGCAGACTAGATGGACCGTTTTGGTCTTCTTCTGCCGTCATTACTATCTTACTAAAATGGTCAGTGGTCTTCGTCCTAAAGCATATGGGGGACAGCCTTAAAGATCTAAACCTGTCCACCCCAGAGCTTCCCGGGGGGCGGATAGGAGCCTGAACAACCCTGAAGGGAGGTCTATTGGCTGCCCAGTCAAGAAGGAAAACAAATGGCACTGCTATCGAGTCTCACCGACATGAAGGGACTGCAGAGCTCAGGAGGGAGCTGTCAGAATGGCGTGATAGCTTAGCCATGCGTCTTTCCGTGGGCCAGGGAGAGGAGCTGCTCGGGCAGGGTCTCTTACTTTGTGGCAGAACTGGACAGAGGGGCAGCCCCCTGAGGAGCTCCCCAACCCAGGAAAAGCTGCCACTCTCAGACCTCAGCCCGAGAGGCGTTCCTGCTGCTGCAGGGGTCCCTATCTACGGAGAGAGAGAGAGAGAGACCACAGCTGTCGCCTGCCGGGGGAAAAGACATGGTGAGGAAGCAGAGGGGAATGAGCAAAGAGGCCAAGGATGAGGAGGTGAGACAGGGAAGGAAGAATAAAGACAAAAAGTGAAAGAGAGAAAAAAGATAAGCAAACTAAGAATAACTAGTGAAGACAGTAAAAAGAAAAAAGCAAAAATAGAGTTGGACAGGTTAGGATGGAGTTTTTCTGAGCTCAAACTTTGGCTGGCACCAAAGGTTTTTTTGAAGACTCTTCCAGCCCTTCCCATCGTGGTACAGGGACTGTGTCTGAGTGTAGCGTGATGCGGGGGTCTGTCTGCCTGGGTGCGCTATGTAGGCCTCTCTCTGTGCCTGTCTGAGTGTTGGGTTTCAGGTATCAGTCTCGGCATGGGTGTGGGATAACTATGTCTTATGTTTGTCTGGGTGGCTGTCTCGCCTTCTCTCAGCCTGGGCACGAGGTATCTGTTTCTCTCGGTCTCTCTGGGTGCAGGGTTGTCTGCCTCTATGTGCCCATGTACGTGTGGGAGCTTTCAGCATCTTGGAGAAACAAAGCGGGGGCTTTGAGGCACTGGCTGGCAGTGCGAGTGTCTCTCTCTCTCTATATACGGTGACCCATCTTGGGGGGCCGTGGCTGAAAGAGTTTGCTCCCGCTTGAATGAGGGATTAGGGGAAGAAAGTGAACGGGGGGGTAATAAGGAAATATTTAGGGAGAAGGCGGGGGGCGCGCACTGAACAGGCTCTTCGTGTAGACAAAGGATGGGATAAATCCAGGGGATCTCGGAGGGAGTAGCGAGGATCGTAAAGCTGAGTAGTTGGTACGGATGGGCAGACTAGATAGGCCCGTCATGGTCCTTTCCTGCTGTCACGTCCCCCTATGAAATCGTCTTGCTTAAAATGAGTCCTCGTAAATAAGAAATGCCATACTGAGTCATACCGAAAGGCTGCTTCCGACAGAGACCCAACAAGGTCACAGGTTCCCAGCAGGATGCCACGTGGCGCAAACTGCCCCACTCGGGGCTTGCAAGGGACTCGCTGGAGGTGCTACAAGGCCACCATCCTCCTCCCCCTGTTTTATGAGTGAGGAAATATTTCCCCCAAAACTCAAATACTGCAAAACAGCAGACATTTTCAACACCCAATAACTAAGACGACTGCTTATTTTTGAAATTTAAATGCTGAATTGTTTGGTCACAAGGTGAGAGTTTACCCGGACTGATGAAGATTGACTCAGACGAGAAGGAAAGCTTGCTTGGCACTAGATGCCACATTTATATTAGGCTATCCTTGCAAAAGTTTCATTAAATAGAGATCTGATTTCCTCTCTCTCTCTCTTCTCCTGGCCAACTTAAATCTTTTCCTGATACCAGGAGGCTTCCCATCTCTTCTCCGGCTCCCTTAAGGAACCAGGAAGCTGGAGAAGTCTACGACAGGATCCACCCGCTCGCTAGTGCTTTCTTTGGTATTCTCCTCCTTCTCTGCTCCCATTGTGGGGAATTTAATGATGGGAAGTTTGATTTCTATGGGATCCCTCATTACTTTTCCCAAAGTTTTTGTGCTTTTTTAATATAAAATATTTAAAAAAAATAAAGTAAAAATACACATTGTATTATATATAAAACTCATCTTTAGTTTGATCTGTAGGGATTTTAATGGATACTTATTAGGGATATTTTGGAGATGGCAATGTTAACTTCTAACAATGCATTATGAGAAGGCAATGACAGGAAATGCAGTTTTTTGTTTTTTTTATCAGGATCTTTAAGGATTTTATGGGTAGGTGGTTAAAAATGCTGACCAACCTTCAACAAGGTAATTACATGCGAGACAGATATGGATATAAGGATACGATGGGTGGGTGGTTAGCAGGCCT
Organism: Rhinatrema bivittatum; assembly: GCF_901001135.1. Classification (NCBI taxonomy): domain Eukaryota; kingdom Metazoa; phylum Chordata; class Amphibia; order Gymnophiona; family Rhinatrematidae; genus Rhinatrema; species Rhinatrema bivittatum. The sequence goes on along the minus strand of NC_042633.1, from coordinate 27,120,992 downwards.
GACCAACTTTTGTCAGTGAATTGTAACAATTACAGGCATAGCAGACTTGTGGTGTGTTTTATGATATATATTCGTCTATTTACATATGTTTCTGTTTTCAGTTATCAGTATTTTATGTTAACATCTTTGTTATGTGCTTTTTGTTTTTATTATGGGTGTTACTGATAATCCACTCAAAATATGTATAGTTGGCTTATCCTTGACTCTAACTAAACAAACAGTGGTTGGGCGCGTGAAAATGTTTTAGCCTTAAACATAGCCAAGACAAACTGGTTGTGGGTAATCCCTGTTATATGACGTAATAGTGCCGCCAAGGAAGCCAGAAGCTTGGGGGCAAGTATTAGATTCTCAACGCTCAAAGGCTCATCTTAAGCAGGTTAAGACAGCATCTCATAAGCTAAAACAGATGAGAGCTTTCAAAGTTTCTCCTCACAAGATTTTGATCTGTATTGCAGGCCATGTTATTTGATCAGCTGGATTACTGTAGCACGGGGGTTTACCCAACAGACATATGACAGCACTGCAGCCAATTCAAAATTCTGCTGCAAATACTGCTCTGGGGGTTGGGAGGGGGAGAATTACATCATTTTAACATATAATTCCCCCCCTCATTGTGTCTGGTCTGCATTGCCTGCCTGTAGAATGCTAACAATTATCTGTAAACTATTGTATGGGGGTAGCACGATTAGATGGCAGGCTCCTTCCTGTGTTTGTGGGTTATCAGAGAGACAGCTGCTAACCACTGCCCGTTGTGTGAGTCTAAGTTACAAGTCCTGTATGTATGAGCAATCTCATACGTTGGGCCACCCTTATGGAGCTCCCTTCCAGTACAGCTACCAGAAGAGCAAGACAAAAAATAATGCTTCGGCAGAAACGCTAAACTTTTTATTTCAAGGAAGCTTATAAATGACTATTTTGTTTACGCTATATACTTGTTTTAAATACATTAAAATGAAACATTAAATGTTTAAATAATTGTGTTTATTATGAATGTTTTGGGATCTGCCTTCAACTAATATTGGGAAGGAGCAAAATATAAATTTATACAAGTCCCTCATGAAAGACTCAAGAAAATTAAAAAGTCATGGGATAGGAGGCAATATTCCATTGTGGATTGAGAAATGGTACAAAGGAAAAACAACAGTAGGGCTAAATGCAGAAAGGTGAATACTGGAGTGCCCCAGGAATCGGTTCTGGGACCACTGCTTTGTAACATATTCCTATGACTTAAGAGATGGGAACGAGTGAGGTGATCACATTTACTGATACTAAATTATTCAAAATTGTTAAGCCACAAGAGGATTGTGAGCAATTGCAAGAGGACCTTGCGGGACTGGGCATCCAAATGGCAAATGACATTTAATGTGGAGAAGTGCAAAATGATGCACTTAGGGAGGAGTAACCCAAATTATAGCTGCAAGGTTCTCCATTAGGAGTCACCACTCAGGAAAAGGATCCTGGTGTCATTGAAAGTGCATTGAAATCTTCTGCTCAGTGTGCAGCAGCAGCCAAGAAAGCAAATAGACTGCTGCCTGCTAGGGCTCCAATTATAGGCAAAATTAGTTCTAAAATTTACAATGATCTAGTCACAAAATCTTTATGCCAGATAACTTAAATCAAACCTGACAGGGAAACTTTCCCAATTTACAGGAGATCAGGACCGCAGGTTATGCTCTCTCATCTGCTGGAGTCAGAGATATACTGAAGGATCGCAGGGGGCGCACCAGAGTGTATAGGGGGTGCCTTTTCAGTTTTCTCTCTGACTCCATCTGCTGGACGGGAGGCATAACCCAGCAGTCTGGACTGATCCTGGTACGTACAGGGAACAGAGTATTTCTTATTGCCTCTGTATCGCTCCAGGGTGTGACCGCACCTTGAGTATTGTGTGCAGTTCTGGTCACCAGATCTCAAGAAAGATACAGCAGAATTAGAAAAGGTACAGAGAAGGGCAACCAAAATGATAAAAGGGATGGAACGATTCCCCTATGAGGAAAGACTAAAGAGGTTAGGACTGCAGCTTGGAGAAGAGACGGCTGAGGGGAGATAGGATAGAGGTCTATAAAATCATGAGTGGAGTGGAACGAGTAAACAGTTTACTTTTTCAAAAAGTATAAAAACTATGTAATATATTTAAGACAAATACGAGAAAAAATTTTTTTTTACTCAATTCAATGCATAATTTAAAAAATTATGGAATTCCTTTCTGTAGGATGTAGTAAAAGCTGTTTTGAAAATGGTTTGGACAAGTTCTTCGAAGTGGAAATCCACTCTCTATCCCTGGGATAAGCAGCTTTGACTCTAATCGACCTTTTGGGATCCTGCCAAGTACTCGAGACCTGGCTTGGCCACTGTTGGAAACAGCATACTGGGCTTGATGGACCTTTGGTCTGACCCAGTCTGGCAAATCTTATGTTCTCTGAAGCCTCCAGAACAAATTATCACTAAAGCCCCTCCAACACGTCCACCATCTGTTAGTATAAATTCACTTCCAAGCTGGACCGGCAGTGACAGACTGCCTGCCTCTCAGGCAACAGCAAAGTTCAGCATCCTGCCAAGCAGGTCATTCAGGATACGCCTCATTGGATCCCAGCATTATCAAAAGTACTGAAAGTCCCAAATCCCGAAATTCACTAACTTGCTATCTCCATACCTAGAGTCTGTCTTTAGCTGTTCTTGGGGAGGAGAAAACAGCAACCTGAGGCACCCACAATATGAACTCGACATTTAAAAGACATACCGGAAAACAAACTTGTTCTGCCATTTTGCCCGTTTCGATTTTGCTTTGGATTATCCAGACGGAGAACGAATGGCTGAAAGCACGGGGGAAAACCCCTCAAGGAAGCAGCTTTCACTCCTTGCAGGATCCTGTGAAAGAAGAAGATTGAAGCTTTCAGTCTCTGCGCACTCTGCTTCCCGGGAATGAGAATCCTGATCAGAGCCACGGCGCAGCCATTTTCATCCACATCACGCTTGCTAACGTGTTCCCCAGATGCAGCCTTCATCTCGAGTCACACAGGCCACCCCTGGATCTATTCCTTTTTTTCCTTCTCCCCGGGAATAAAAAAGCCAACAACCCCAAGCCCTCCCCCTCCAAGATCCTGAGCCAACCTTTCACTAAACCGAGAGATCTCATCCAACATGCCGGCTCTCTCTTTTACCCTATTTCTGCACCCTTTCTAGCTCAGACATCTCTCTCAATTGTGGGCCCAAACTTGTGTTTCCTTCTGTGGCCTAAAAATCATCCCTCCTCCCAAAGACAATTGTATTTATATTCTGCCTTTCGCGACAGGTCAGCCACTTCACAGCCGTACTGCAGATCAGATCTCTATCCCGTGAAGCCTTGGTGGCTGCTACAAGGCCATGGATTCTTCAGTGTAACTTACTTTGACAGTCATTTGAAATTCAGGAATATATGATTGAATACTGTACATTTGCAATCCTATGGCTTACACGCCATGTGCCAGTGACCTCTCCACTGCCCTAGGCTCATTTTATTCCCTTCTGGGGGGGAATGTATACATCACAATTTACATTACCAGTGACCATAGCGTTACTGCTCTGTCTCAGTCCCATCCACACTCACTGAATGAATTTGTGTTATAAAAAATTCTAGCTGTTACTAGAATACACAGGTACAGACCACCATCAGCAGCCAGAAACCCCTTCTCGCTCTTACCCCCCAAAATACCAGTGTGACACACAGTTCTCGTGTCTCTTCCCCCTCCCAGGGTGACCCACAGGGCTTCCCAAACCTTTCTCTGGTGACCCCACAGAATCTCCACAATGAATATCCAGGAGACCCATTAACATATCATGAACATCTTAACATTTCTCATGTAGATTGTGGAGAGTCTGAAAACCCAACTGATGGTAGGGTCACTAGGTTTGGACAGCCTTTGCCCAAATCCCCTCCCTAGTCATGAGTGTGACCCACAGATTCAGAGCCCTAAAGCCCCTGTTCCTCTCCCGAACTAGTATAACCCATGGTCCGAGCACTCCTCCCCATCCTCCATCTCCAACCTCCTGGCACAGAGTCAGCTACAGTCCCAGTGCCAGAGGCCTCTCTTCTCCACTAGCCATACCTGCAAACTTGAGTTGGCCCCCTGAGGTTGCTGCTGACTGGGGGAAGGGTATTTTAGGAGGGAGAGAGAATAATGCATATTAGCTTTTTATATTCTTCCCCCTTTCCTAATTCGTACTCTCCACCCCTCCCCCCTCCAGGGATGACCCCCCAGCATTCTTCCCTGTTCTCCAGCACTCTTTGTGCTCTCAACCCCCTAGAAGTCACCACTCTGACTTATGCACCCTCACTCAGCCCTCAGCTGAGTCCCAAATCCTGGAATCATAGCTGAAAGGAGAAGAGTGATAAGTGGGGTGCCTCAAGGATCAGTTCTGGGGCCATTCCTGTTCAATACCTTGGTGAGCGATATTGCAGAAGGGTCAGAAAGAAAAAGGTTTGCCTTTTTGTGGAGGACAGATCTGCAACAGAGTGGATACGCCTGAAAGAACAGGAAATGATGTAAGAAAGCTCAAGAAGTGATTGGTTTGGCAGCTGGGATTCAATGCCAAGAAGTGCAGAGTCCTGCATTTGGCACGCAAAGGTCCAAAGGCGCTGTATGTGATGGGGGATGAAAGACTGATGTGCACAGACAGAGAGACCTTGGGAGTGACAGTGGGACAATATGAAGGTAGCAAAGCAAGGTGTTAAGGTGGCAGGTACGGCCAGAGGGATGCTGGGCTGCACAGAGAGAGGCATAACCAGCAGGAAAAAGGAGGTGATAATGCCCTTGTACGGGTCCTTGGTGAAGCCTCACCTGGAGTACTGTGTTCAGTTCTGGAGACCTCACCTCAAAAGGGATGGAGGCAGGTTGGAGGCGGTCCAGAGAAAGGCAACCAAAATGGTTAGGAGATGAGAGTGAAAGGCCTAAATATGTACACCCTGAAGGAGAGGAGATACAGGGAAGATGTGATGCACATCAAATACCTGAAAGGTATTAATGTTGCATAAGAATCAAACCTTTTCTGATGGAAAGAAAGCTGTAGAACTAGGGGTCACAATATGAAACTCCAAGGGACTAAACTCAGGAACTATGTCCGGGAATATTTCTTCAAGGAATGGGTGGCAGATGTATGGAATGTGCTCCCAGAAGAAGTGGTGAAGAATAGCAACAGAATTAAAAAGGACATGGGATAAATACAGAGGATCCCCTAGAGGCTAAAATACAGAAATGAAGGAAATTAAAATGTCATGGGATAAGCGGCAGTTCTCTATTGTGGACTGAGAACTAGTTAAAAGCAAGAAAACAGAGTAAAACTAACTGGTCAATTTTCTCAATAGAGAAAGGTAAATAGTGGAGTGCCCCAGGGATCTGCACTAGGACCACTTCTTTTTAACATATTTATCAATGACTTGGAGATAAGAACAAGCGAGGTGATCAAATTTGCTGATACAAAAGTATTCAAAGTTGTTAAATCACAGGAGGATTGTGAGAAATTGCAAGAGGACCTTGTGAGACTGGACATCTAAATGGCAGATGACATTTAATGTGGACAAGTGCAAAGTGATGTATAGTGTAGTTATGATTTGGAGTTGCTCTTCCCTGCGTGCAAGGTTCCACATTGGGAATCACCACCCAGGAAAAGGATCTAGGCATCACTGTGGATAATATACTGAAATCTTCTGCTCAGTGTGGCGGCGGCAGCAGCAGCCAAGAAATCAAATAGAACGCTAGAGATTATTAGGAAAGGAATGGAGAATAAAACAGAGAATCTCATAATGCATCTGTGGCGCTCCATGGGGCAACCACACCTTGAGTACTGTGTGCAGGTCTGGTCACCACATCTTGAAAAAACAGAATTAGAAGAGATAGAGAGAAGAGCGAGCAAAATGATAAAGGGGATGGAATGATTCCCCCATGAATTAAGGTTAAAGAGGTTAGGGTTCTTCAGCTTGGAGAAGAGATGGATGAGGGGAGATATGATAGAGGTCTATAAAACGAGTGACATGGAACAGGTAAACGCAAAATCAGTTTACTCTTTCATAAAGTACAAAGGCTAGAGGACACACAATGAAGTTACTGGGTAATACATTTAAGATGGGAGGAAAAAATGTTTTTTTTACTCAACACAAACTCTGGAATTCGTTGTTACACAATGTGCTAGAAGCAGTTCATGTAGTTGGGTTTAAAAAGGGTTTGGATAAGTTCCTGGAAGAAAGGTTCATAAACCATTAAGCTGGACTTGGGGAAATCTACTTATCCCTGGGATAGGCAGCGTGGAATCTATTGACCTTTTGGAATTCTACCAGTTGTTTGTGACCTGGATTGAACACTGTTGGAAGCACTGTTGCCAATATGGCAAATCTTAAAGTTCTTATGAAGAAAAGTAAAAACCTGTGTAAACTGGGGTAACTTGCACAGAGCAGCAGTTACTAACCTAAACGATAGAAAAAAAAATCTTGCTGGACAAACTGGGTGGACCACTTAAGTCTTTTTCTACTGTCATTTACTATGCAGGCTGAATTGTGTGTAGTAGCCCTTTCCAGCTTTCCCCAACGTGTACTTGGAGTGTCTGCACTCTAGGCTGACCCCCGTCTCCTCATGTTCCCTGCAGGCTTCCTGAAGGTGAAGGGGCTGGAGCTGTAAACAGGGAGGCCTGAAAGTGTTTAGGGCTTCCCCAAAGATTCAGCAGCTGATGCAAATTCCCCTAGTCTGCTGGCAAAAATCTGATAAGCTCCCAGATATGCTTCTGGCCCACTATGACCCCCAATCCCAAAGCTGCTCTTCCACCTTCCTCTCGGCACAGTGTGAACAGCAGCTTAAAGTCATTCTTCCCAGGCGCAGATCTGGCCATAGGCAACTTAGACGAATGCTTTCTGCACCAAATTTTGAATGTACCAAATACCTGGGCTGAAGAAGCGCTTGTTGGTCAAGTATGAACATCTGATATATTTTGCCTTTTCCCTAGAGCTTCCTCAAAAAGACATTGCAGTTGCACTCAGACCATCCCCCACTAAACGTTCATAGAGGCAATCGGGGACGAGTTTAAGAATCTGGAGCCCATAGGAAGGGCTGGAAAGGGGTAAAACTCTTCCCTCTCCAGTTCTGCCTATGGGCGCCAAAATCTTAAATCCGGTCCTGACTCTTCCCCCACCCAGCCCAGTGTCTCAAGAACTTCCTTTTCCCTACCCCCATCCCCGCACCCTCAGAGCCCCTCCACGGGACCGGGGTGCCCCGGAACCTCAGAGCTCACCTGCTCTCCCCCTCCCGGATACTGATCTCTAGCTCCAGGACTCCTCAAACGCAACTTCACAGTCTACAATAACCTGGCATTGCGACCATGACAGCAGCTAACACGCATGCCCAGAAGCACCCAACACCCATTGCGCATGCGCGAGAAGTTGACCTGACCTGCTAGGGGCATTGGAAAATCCAGACATAGCTGGGTCCGCGACGAGCTGTCCTCGAGTACCCGCAAGCTCTATGTGCATGCGTAGGTTCGTACACCGCCAGCTGCGCGTGCGCAGGATCGTACACCGTCAACTGCGCGTGCGCAGAATCGTACACCGCCAACTGCGCGTGTGCAGGATCGTACACCGCCAGCTGCGCGTGCGCAGGATCGTACGCCGCCAACTGCGCGTGCGCAGGATCGTACGCCGCCAACTGCGCGTGCGCAGTAGTCTGGCCTGACCTGTACTTGTCCTGGAAGACCCCGTGCATGAGGGAGAGTGTTGGCTAAATATATATGCACGCGTAGGAACGCAGTTAGCGAGTGACAAACTATATCTATGCCCACGCTCCGTGACTCTCAAACATGCCATACATTCTGACACATTGAAACCCAACAACCGCTGAAGGAGCCAGCTAAAGTTAATAGCGTAGGGAAAACCAGAAGTGCTAGCAAGAACCGGTAGCCACATCCAGGGGTCCCAAACGTTTTGGGACAACTCGTGCACAAGACATGAATTCACCAGCCTCTTTGTATCCTGACATTACAGACGCCCTTAGGCACTGAAATCTCCCTTACACCAGGGGTGGCCAACCTTTCACATCACGAAAACAGGAATTCACGATAGCAGCCAAACCTTTCATGCCCAGGGAGGTGAAGCTGTACCCTCTGAAAGAAAAGGCCAAATATCTCTCTCCCAGACACAAGCGCACACCCTCCCTGATTAACTCTCCCAGATACAGTCACACATGCTGTTGCTCATGTTCTCAGGGGCTGATGCAATACAGTCAGCGCCCGCTGGCTTAACGCACCTCCAAGGGGGGGGCACGAACCCAATCTGTTTTCGTGACTGTCATACGTCGGTCACGAAAACCAACGCTGAGTTTATCGGCATCGGTTTTCCTTACCGGCGGACAACCACGAAAATAGACGCCGATAAACCCGGCATCTGTTTTTATGACTACCGTTCGCTGCTAAGGAAAACTGATGCCGATAAACTCTGCGTTGGTTTTCGCGAAAGGTCAGACGGTCAATTTTTTTTTCTTTCATCCTACTTAATATTTATTTTTATTTTATTTAAAATCTTTTCTATACCGTTGCTAAGTCATATACCATCGCAACAGTTTACATGTAGGCACATAAATTAATGAAGGTGAATGTGTACTATAGTACATTCTAACAGATGCCGCTAAAGGTTGGGTTACAATATATCATTAAAGACAATCAATTCTTTAGTGGGGTCGTGACCAATTGTACCAGTGAGGTACTGTTCACATGTAAAATTCACTATTCATAGTGTTACAATTATGGTTATAGTGATGTAGAGTTCGTGGACCTCGCTACTGTACAATCCTAAATGCTGATATCACACCGATATTAAGTAGGAGGCAGTACAGAAAAGCGTTTTTTTCTGCTTTTTTGTACTTTTTTTTTTATGCGCACAGCTATTAACGCCTGCTCCAGGCAGGCGTTAATAGATAGAAACATAGAAATGACGGCAGAAGACGACCAATCGGCCCATCCACTCTGCCCAGCAAGCCTCACACTTCTTTTTTTCTCATACTTATCTGTTTCTCTTGGCTCTTAGTAACCTTTGGTTCTATTTCCCTTTCACCCCCACCATTAATGTAGAGAGCAGTGATGAAGCTGCATCCAAGTGAAATATCAAGCTTGATTAGTTAGGGGTAGTAACCGCAGCAATAAGCAAGCTACACACATACTTATTTATTTACCCAGACTGTGTTATTCAGCCCTTATTGGTTGTTTTTCTTCTCCCCTGCCGTTGAAGCAGAGAGCTATGCTGGATATGCGTGAAGTATTAGTTTTACTTCTCCCTGCCATTGAAGCAGAGAGCTATGCTGGATATGCGTGAAGTATTAGTTTTACTTCTCCCTGCCATTGAAGCAGAGAGCTATGCTGGATATGCGTGAAGTATTAGTTTTACTTCTCCCTGCCATTGAAGCAGAGAGCTATGCTGGATGTGCGTGAACTATTAGTTTTTCAGAAATTACAGTCCTAACTTTATCCAAGTATATTCAGTGGGAGACTTGTGTGCATAAATCCCACTGAATATCCAGGAGAAGTTATGCATGTAACTTTCCCCTGATATTTTCAAATATTGACGTCTCAGTTCCTCTGAAAGATCTTGGGGAAAGTCACCAAAACAAATTACACAGTATATCAAAAATCAGAAGAGACCTCTCTCACCTCTCCTGGAAGAAAACAGGAAAATCCAGCCTGCATAAACCAGAGACATAGACAATGAAAAGGATCTTCCAAAAAACAAATGCAAATTTGGCATGTTTGTATTCTTGTGATGAGCACTGTATGCTTGTTTTACTTTTTCTTTTAGAATATTTCAAATATCCAAACAAGAAAACACAAAAACACATCACAGCTTGGATAAGGATAGTTAATCCTATCATACATACCTGGAAAAAAAACTAAAGCAAAGGCCAAATGCACTGCAAAAGTACTTTAATCACTATCAGTTCTTAAGTCCACAAAATGGGAGGCGACACTTTATAGTGGAAGGAAAATGAAACATCACTCATACTGTATATACAACAGGATTAAAGGTGACATGTGCGGGCCAGAGGACCTAAGAATTCCAATTATTTCACATTGCTACTAAGAGAACAAAGGAGCGCAAGAGCACCATCCCTAAACTGGTTTAGCCCACAGAAAAGTAGGCAATTGAGCTGCAGAAAGAAGACAGAGTCCTCTCATACAGTAATGGATGAGCACTGTTGAGCATCTTTGAGCTAGAGAATTGTGACGGTGTCAAAAGATGTGCGTATATTAATTGTCTGAACACTTTTTTCATCTACATCGCCTCGGCACTCATGTCGTAGTGCATAATTTCTTGGGGTCATTTTCAAACTGTCGTGTCCGCGAGTACTTCTAGCCTGCAGACTTTCCACCACACACGTCCTTTGTCTTTGAAATCTGCCCGGGGTACAAAGTCCCCATGGACATTGGCACTGGCAGGTACTTTTCACTGAAAGCATGTGTAGAGCTGAAAGTGTCAGATGTGCGTTATTTTAGGAAACCACCCAAAACACTCCCACAGCGATGCCTCCTCTCTCAATCCAGCTAAAAGTACGTGGACTGTGGATCACGCAATAGCTTTTGCCAGGCTGAGAGAGAGCAGTTTTCAGAAAGCCAGCTTATCGGGGTTAACGGCTTTGAATATTGCCCTCTGTAGGACTATTTAACTACTCCTTCTCTGTGTTCGCTTACTTATGGTAGCCTCAAATTGAAATTTTGCAAAACGAAAGGGAACATGTAATGATTTATCTAAGCTGAATGATTTCCAAGCGGATACTAAATTTGAGAAAATTGCAAATTGAGAGGAATTTCAATTACACTATAAATAGGGTTTTAAAGGGGGTTACACAGGTATATCTGGCCATTTGAGGAGTGTCCCTTTCTTGGTGGGTAAAAGGTATGTGCATTTGTTAACACATGCTTCATATTACCCACAGCGCAAAAAGGAATAATTGGCTGCATTAGATGACCAAAGAAATCTACTAACGTATAACTGAATTTTCAATTGCACCCACCTAGTTTCTCTATGTACAAGTGCATCTGTACCCACAAACCTTATCTATTTTTCAAAAATAAACTGGGTACTTTCGCTTTGAAAAGTGGATTCGAGGTACAAAGACAAAAAGTGTCCACATATTTTTCACCTAGAAGATGGATTACTGCTACTTGACGCTAAAATAACTCCCGCTGAATTTTTGTAGGAAACCTTTTGGGATCTTAAGATAGTGACAGTGTTTGGGGTTGGAAAAGATGTATTTCATTCAGCATAGGAAGACAGATACACCATTATTTTTTTTTGCCATCTTTCTCTGTTGCCCATGTAAAGATACGGCATAAGGGAATCAGAACTCTGAATATCTGGGCTTCTGATCTCCACACATAAGCTAACTGTGTAAGTCCCATCAATAACAGACTCATGGCAACATTGCTTTCAACACCACTGCCATCATCGCCATCCAAAGCAGAAGATGATCTTATTGTAGTAGCTGTGTCAATAAGACTCGTTATGTCTCACATCCGTTCTCTTCTCTTGTTTTCTGGCTCCAAACGATGCAAATCTTCTTCCACCACACTGGAATCTTCAAGGTCAGCTACTTCTCTGAGATTCATATATGCTGAAAAAAAAGAGTAGAAAACACATTTTAAAATTCTGTGCCAAATTCTAAACCCTGATGTTTTGTGGCATCAATGAGAAACATTTTTTTATTCTGTGCATGAACTTTTTCATAAGTGTAAATATAATTCAAAGCCTTAGTTTTCTATAACACTAAAAACCTGCATCCAAATTATTCCTCTCTGGCAGTTAATTAGCACAAGCTCTCGGCATTCATCCTTTGTCCTTATGTAATTAACAGTGGTTTTGCACTATTACCAAACATTTTCCCTTTTTGAGCTGCTGGGAGTTTGTGCATTTTTGGATCCTCCCCGAGGGTTGGCCCTTCCCCCTCTTTTTGGGATTGGTGAGCGCGCCCCTATATAATCTAGGCTGAGCCTGCTCAAAATGTGGTTGGATGCAATTGCTTTTTGAAAGAAGGGGTGTGGGTGATTTCCTCAAATTTAGGCCTCATGGCTTCGGACTGTCTTGCTTGCCAGCACCTTCACAGACCTGGAGGAAGGCAGAGAAGATGACAACGTTTGGACTCTAAGAGAGCTGGTTCTTTTTCCTGACCAACTCCCAGCTCAGAAGGGCAGACCCCCCCTTGTCTGAGGGGACTGGAGTTTGGTTCTTGTACTCTGTGCTCAGCTAAAGCGGAGTTATTAGGACCAGGGTCCCATCCTCCACTCGGTGAAAATGGAGTGAGTCCATTCCTAGAATAAGAGCTGCTCCTTTGGTTTGGAGGGAGATTTCTCCACCCTGCCATTTGTGGAGAAGAGAGGTTTTCTTCTTTCCTATCACAGGGAAAGGACTTTGAAAGGAGCTTGGACACTGATTCAGGAACAGAGCGAGTGTAGCATTTGGAGTTCTTTTTTTCCTGATGATGATTTTTGCCTGGATTTTATTTTTTTTAAGTTGCAGTAAAATATATAATACTTTCCTTTAAATATGATCCCCAAAACACTACCCAAACAAATTTAGGCCTGCTAATCTGGGAAGTAGATTTTCAAGGAAAAAATACATGCTAAGGATGTAGATTGGCTGCATTTGTTTTGGCAGGAAGCGCGTATCTCTCGAATGGATAGTAGGCGCACCAAAACGGGTGGTGTGTACATCTGTACACGCCAACTACATAAGCGCACACCATCCGTTTTGGTGCGCCTACTATCCATTGGAGAGATACGAGCCTACTGCTGAAAAAAGTGAAACGAATAAAGAAACGAATGCACATCCCTAACTTCACATGCATACTTTAAAAATGTAAAAATATGGGGAGTTGGGGAAGTGCAAACTCTTCCCCATCTCCACAGGGAACGCCTTGGCTACTACAGGCTAAAGTATGCACATACAGGTTCTACCCCCACACTTTTACCCCTACAAAGAGTGGGCAATTTTCTAAAAGGGCATGAAGCACTGTTTTACCCTTGGACAAAGCTTTGACAATTACCTTCCCTATGCATTTATTCAGTAAGCTGGCAGACAAGTCATCTGTCTAAACTCAGCTCGATAACTTATTCCAGGTATTCAGCAGAATAAACATCCTGCTGTATATACTTGCCCATACGTATCTGGCTACATGTAACCAGATAATCTGAAAATCTAACTGCTGTGTTGGATTATGACCAGTTAGGTTTTAAAGTTATCCGGTTATATTCAAAAGAACATAGCTGATTAAGCGGTACTGTCTTGTTAAACAAAGAGAGGCAAGGGTAAGCCTATGGCCTGATTCCCACATCCCCTCCATATAAACATGTAACAAATGGCCTTTCTGGGGTCAGCATTCCCCCAAACCTGAAGGTATAAGAAAATGTTGTGGGCCGCAGGTCAGCCTCCTCCCGCCCAGAATCACAGTGCTCAAGTGCAGACCCAGCAGCATGCAACCTTGCTCCGAGAGTAATGCTGGGACGCAAGCTGCTAGGGCCTGGCAGGGTTGCTACATCTATGCTGATTTGTTTGTTTGGTTTTTTTTATGCAGGATTTTCTATTTCACGGTGTGCTTGGTAGTGGAGGGAGTTTGCATTACTTTTTACTGAGATGACATCAGAACTTGCGCATGTGCATGGGGAAACATCCTAATTCTGCTCTGCCTGCATTGGTGAAGTGGATGGCAGGGGGGTCTCTTCCTGGAGGTACAGGATTTACCTTTGGGTAGTCTTGTGCATCCAGTGACTAAAATGAATCTTACTCAAGCTTTCATTGTATTGCTAGTGCTCTTAATACTTTGGCATAATGAAAGAACTGCTTTCTGGAGCTTGTATGGTGTAATGTACACAGGCAATATATGAAGGTGAGCTTGGAAGTCCTTTTGAATCAGGCCAGTGCAATTAGGATTATTTCTGTATCCTTAGGCCATATTTTCTTATTTGATTGCTCTCTTTACTTAATATGTGGCAGCTCTGGCACAGCATCCCCCTCTTTTCCCACTCAACCTCCCGTCTCCTCTCACCCTTTACCACATGCACAGTGCCTAGCATCCCCTTCTATCCTCCATCCAGCATTATCTTGTCTTCTCTCCAACATCCTTTCTCCCCCTTCACGCCTTGCTCAAGACACCTGACCTCATTGCATCCTCTTTCCGCCGCACACCTGACCAGAATCCTCTTCATCCTATCCTCACCCCATCTTGCACCCTCTCTCCACAACCACCCCACTCACCTAATGTCCTCTGTCTGCCCCCAACATCTACCCCAGCATCCATTCCCATCGCTCTTGTGCTGCCATGCCTTGAAAGTGGGTAAGGGGCACCTGGTCATTTCTGCAGTTTGTGCCACCCACCTCTCCATACCTTGACACTGACTCAGAGGTTGTAATGGAGAACAGGCCCTGCCTGCACCCCAACATTGGAAGTGGTAACAGGCAGCTTCTGAACCAGCAGAGGTGATGCTGGGCATATAACTATCTGGGGTACATCTCCCTCCCGCCTCCTGACATTTTGATAATGGAAGTGAAGTTTGGATCCTGTACTGGATAGGACAGAAGCACATTTATTATATTTAAAACATTTGTGGCCCGTTGATTCACAAAACACAGCAGGGAAAAATATAACATTCATGATTTTCATGTTAGTGTTGTCTACTTTTCCCCAATGTAAGTTTTATGTACTGAGTGGTGTTATTTTACTGTAACTACATTTTTTATTTTTTAAATTATTGCTGTACTCTTGTATGCACGTGTTATCTGCTGTGATTTGTGACTTAACAGAACACAAATTTTCAAAACAAGTAGCTATGCAAAACAAGAGAAAATTTAAAATCAATGCATGAAGGCAAAGCAATAGACTAGAACCAATTAAGACAACCAACATAGCCTGGATTCATCAAACTGCAATTTTTTTTCACGGGAGGAGACTCACTATGGTGGGGGGGGGGGGGTTGTTGCCGCGATAGTGGCACCCCCTCTCCTGAAAAGAAGATCACAGCTCTCTCACGGCCAAACACCGAGGGACAAAAGAGGGCGGCGAGTGGCCTCAAGGAACCGCCGTCACCTTAAAGGGCCGCTACCAAAAAGTGCCACGACTGACCCCCAGCTCAACCCGGGGCCCACCACTCAAGGCCGCCCCAAGTCCTCAAAGTGAAAAGATAAATGGAAAAAGCACGTGCGGCGAGGGCCCCACTTTTCAGCTTCACATTAAATGCATTAGGCATTCAGGGGTCCCCCAGCTCCCCACCCCAATAGACAGCAGGCATTCATTGGGGTATAGTGTACCCCCCTCCCCCTCAAAGGTATGAATTTGCCAAAATGGGGGTTCAGGGAACCCACCGCCTGCAAAGCCCCAGGCAAACCCTCCCACCTCCTGACTCCGCCCCCCCCCAACTCCCGGAACCTTAAAAATAAGAATCTGGTCCCTTATTGGGGCCAGGCACCTTCTAGCACCCCATCCTGTCGACTATTTTTCAAAAAGGTGCCAACCTGCCCCCTTTCATGTGACTGGCACAAGGTCAGATCCCTGGACCATGAATTGGTCAGCCCATATTACCATTCCTCATCCTCTGTCTTCTGTACCTACCGTACTAGCCAATCACCTCCTCTTTCCTCGATCCACATTTATCAACCTTAACTTTGCTCATCTCATGCTCTCTACAATATGTTGGTCTCCTTTAATGGTCATTGGTCATGAAATGCAACAGCCCGATCAACTTGCTATTGGATAGGATCCAGGCTATGAAATGGATCAGAGATCTCTGGCTGGGAGCCCTCTTATTGGAATGAGGTGGGAGTCTGTTTATTTTAAGCACTTTTCAACTATTAGTCAAAGATTGCTTAGAGAAGTTCTCCCATCCTTATGATTCTACATAAACACAGTTACTTCAGAAGGAAGACAAGGTCAGTTATACAAGTGGCAAGGATGGTTTTTTTCCCCCCATTTTTCTTAAGAATGGGTGACACTTAAAGAGACTGGAGTGGCTCTATAACGGGAAACTCCACTGAGCTCTCTCTGTCAGAGGCCAGCAGTCAGCATAGCTGCCATCCATTGCCATTTCAAGTTCATTGGGTTTTAAGGGCAATTCATTGTTCTTACTTGCAGGAGCCATGACCTGGAGCATCTGCCTGTTGGATCTCCTCCTCTTCTTGAGGAATATGAAGGACACGGAAATAAGCAGGATTATCAGAACCAGAACCAGAATCAGGGGGAAAAAGAGTTTGGAATCTGTAGGCAAGAGTTTTAAACATACTATTAGTTTTATGGTCCCATGACAAGAAGATATACTTATTTCAACTTGTCTTAGGTTATTGTTAATCACAACACAAATGAGTCCTAAAATGAATGCATTTGTAGAGAGATACTCAGAAAAGGTAGAACTCAATCAGTAATTGCTTATTGAAACACCAAGGAACACTGTATCAAATGTAACAAAAGACCGTCATAACACTCAGAATGGTGAAGTATATATCCTTTTACTTTCACCATACAAGCTGGGTCATGTGTAATCGATCTTAAAGCATATTGCACAGTCCGCAAGAATGTTTTAAGTTGCAAATACAAATGCACTGGGCTCCACGCTCCCATGGCGTCTCGCAAGTCAAGCTACATTGAGAAATAATGGACTATTCCTTGGTGTTTCAACTGTAAGCAATTAGTGCTCCCTTTTTAGGTTATTATTAGGCATGTTTTATGAGTTAAAAAACTCTTCTTGGCCTTGTTCCCTTGTTTCTAGCTGCCAAGTAAACGGTCTGCTATGTAAACTGGTTTTTCCAGATGGATTTTTTAAATTAAGAGGTGATATACAAGTGGAAATGAGATTAAAAATTCAGGTCAAGAATCCAAAATAAAAACACACATCAGGAAAGGACTATGACAATAATCCTGGAACTGACTGACAATAGATGGGACCAGGAACAAGAATCCAGAAATGCCAAAAGGGTGGACTCTATATGCCCCAAAAATCCCAGTGGTCCCAAACCCACTTCAGGAAAGCATAACCCAGTGTAGCCATGGGGTTGACTGGACCCAGCCTTGGACAACCCAGGGTCAAGGGCATGTCTAGGCACAGGGATAGGCTGGGGTTTGCCCAGAATCTAGGATAGAAGTATGATCAGGACTGGGCCCAGTGTTGGCTAACCAGAAATCAAGAAAAGGACTAGGAACAGGACTGGGCCTAAAGTTAACTGTTATAAAATCCAGGGTCGGCGCATGCAAGGGGGTGCACACGCCGAACCCTAGGGGAGCCCCGATGGCTTTCCCCGTTCCCTCCGCTCCCCCCCCCCCACTTTCCCCTCCCTTCCCCTATCTAACCCGCCCCCCCCCCCAACCCTACCTAAATTCCCCCTACCTTTATTTCAGGATTTATGCCTACCTCTGGCAGGCGTAACTTGCGCGCACCAACCAGCTGCCGGCACGCCATCCCCTGGCCCGGCCGCTGTGCCGGAGGCCTCGGTCCTGCCCCCGGACCGGCGCAGCGCCGAGCCTATGCAAAATGGGCTCGGCGCGCGCAGAAGCAGGTTTTTGTGGTTACGCGCGTAACCCTTTGAAAATCTGCCCCTTACTTATTTAAAGCACTCTAGTCTTCTAGCTAGTTGGTATTCCTGATTATATCCACAATAAACTGTTCAAGATGTGTTGGATGGAGGAAAACAAGTTTATTATCCCCACGTAGAAGGACAATACATTTAGAAGGAAACTTCAAATAGAACAAAGCCCCCAGCTCAACACGTTGCCTCAATTGCAAAAAACTTTATGTGCTTGGGTTGGTCTAGAGACATCTGGAAAAACTTGCAATTGTCCACAAAATAGCTCAGGTTGATATTTAAAATACTGTCTCGATAAAGACTTGGGTTTGATAATCTGTCTGTGCAAAACAAACAAAGTTGCCCGAGTACAGATTTTTCATTAGATGAATACACAATTTTAGACATAGCTGCACTTTGAAATGAGACTGAAAAATCAAATCCTCCTTCCCCAGCATTTGCAGCTCTTAGCATCAGGAACATTGTAACATTGAAATACCTGAATTACTCTTTTACAATCTGTAAAGTCTCATACAGTACATATTTTTTTGAAAAGTTCAACTGGGTCCAAGAGCCTAGATTTAGGGACATTTTAAGAAAAACAGTTTTAAAGAGAATTATATTCTCAAGTGATTCAATTTTGTTACGTAACAAAGGACCCTTAATACTTATTGCTTGACCCGCCCTCAATGTCGAAACGTGATCACAAACTGAAGAAGCAACTGGCTCTAAGACCCAAAGGTGCTTTTCTATCTGTCAGTCAGTCATGTGGAAGCACCGAAGGAGAACTTGCAAAGCTGGGAGCCTGACTGCATCAATGTGTTTTCGGTGTGTGTAACAACTTGCCTTGTGTCAGGAGCCTCTCCTACCTTGTTCTTCATGAGAAGAAACTGGAGCAGGCACTGCTACTGGAACAAGAGCATTGCCTATTTCGAGTAACGTCCCTTGTGATGGACTCACAGACTCAATTTTGTACATCCATCAGCATTGCTGGAATAACTGCGGGAGGAAGTGGAGGTGGGGGTGCGTTGGTCAGGGCGCAAGGAAATTCCGGAACCCTTACCACTCGTGTCATCTGGAGTAGACAAAGCCAGGTGTTGCACATGGGCATTCATAGCTTCATATACTGAGTTCAAGGCCATTGATGTTGAAGGGGGCCTCCCTTTCCTCTTTCTTCCCATCAAAACTCCAAATTAAACTGGAAAGAAGGAGCGAGCCGGCGGCAGCAAACCGCTACTGCCTTGACATTATAGGGGCCTCCAGGCACCTTTGGCTGACATGGGAAAGGCATAGACTAAGAAGAACACGACCAGTCACCTCAGACGCTCAGCTGGATCACAACGGGGCTCTCTCCTGGTTCTCTGGATCTAAATATGTATACCCTGGAGTAGAGGAAGCGCAGGGAAGATATGATACAGACCTTCAGATACCTGATAGGTATCAGTGATGCACAAATTTCAAACCTATTCCGCTGGAAAGGAAAGAGTAGAACTAGGAGTCATGATTTGAAATTCCATGGTGGATGACTAAGAATTAATATCAGGAAATATTTCTTCATAGAGGGTGGTGGATGCCTGGAATGCCCTCCCAGAAGAGGTGGTGAAGATAAGAACAATTAATGAATTCAAAAGAGCATGGGACTACAAAATTCAACATCTCCTCCTTCTACCATTCAGGCTGATACAGCCCCCTTTGGCTGTGCATATTGTATAACCCGCAGTCGGACGTGTGTTAAATAGGCGCTAATCCACCTAATGCAATAGGGGGATTAGCACCTATTTAACACGCATCTGACACGGAGTGAATGAGTTAGCGTTCATCACATGCAAATGTATGTGAATGAGGCTTTTACTCATTCACTCCACACTCAAAAAAATAAATGTGCGTCTCAGACGCACATTTATCCCTCAGATAGCGATATTAAGTCGGAGGCCCCCATAAAAAAAAAAAATTCTTTTAAAAAAAAAAATCTGCCCGCGGGTTGGAAAACGGACACTCAGTTTTGCAGGCATCCGTTTTCCGAACCCGTGGCTGTCAGAAGGTTCGACAAACGACACCGGTAAAATTAAGCGTTTGTTGTCAGACTGCAAAAATCACCTCCCTCTAAAAAAAAAAACAAAACCAAAAAACATTGCTTTGAGTCATCTACTATTTAGGTCTCAATTAAGTCCACCGTTGCATTACATTATCTGCTCTAGTTCCCAATCAGGTGCTCTTCTTGTTCTCGCACAGATAACCAAGATTCCTATTCAGCCCAGCTTATTAGCACCGGCACTAATTTAAATATTGAATCGCGCGCCCAGGAGAGGTGCCTGGGAGCGTGTCGGGAGAGCCGGTGCTCGCCTCAGAGCACCGGCTCTCCCGCAAGTTTTTTGGAATTGGCTTAATTGCTCCGGCTTGTCTGTTCTTAAGTTCTCAATCATGTCCACCTCTCCCTTATATTGTCTGCGCCAATTCCCAATCAGGTACTCTTCTTTTTCTCAAACTGATAACCATCGTCTACTATTTGGGTCTCAATCAAGTCCACCGTTGCATTATATTATCTGCTCTCTAGTTCCCAATCAGGTGCTCGTCTTGTTCTCGCACTGATAACAAAGAGTCCTATTCAGTGCAGCTATACAAAGAAAACAGAAAAGGACATGGTTTGAATGATCACATCATCATATAGCAGAATCCTTGTAGTCTATGGGAGTTCATTGTAGTGAAAGCAAAAGAACAATGTTTGCTTTAATGATCGTTTTGAATGAAGTTTCTGCCAATAGTTTTCATCAAGCGCTGGAATCTGGGACAGTTGTGTGTGACCTGGAGTAAAGAGATTCTCCATTAATTTGAAACTTGCTTAAGCACCTGGTTGGGAACTGTGGCATAGAAAATCCAATGTATTGATGTACCTGATTGGGAACTTAAGAGCAGATTTCATCGTATTGATTCTTCAGAAGTTAACAAAAGAAAAACGTTTGTTTTCAATTACCTTCCTGAAAAGTTGTTAATTTTTTTTTTTTATAACCATTGAAATCCAGGATAGTTTTCTGTACAGTGGGCTAAAACAGAAATCTTGTTTTGTTTAATGTTGAGAAACATTTGAGTACCTTATTAGGACCTGAAGAGTAGACAATCCAATGCAATTATGTACCTGCTTGAGAACTTTAGACCGGATAGTTTTATGCACTGGTCTTAAAAATATGGAAAGGTACTCAAATTTTGAATTTAGCAAATGGGACTGGTCATCAGAATGCAAATGAGAAAGATCAACCAATACATTTCTTTGAAACAATATATCAGAAAGAAATGATTTGCTATTTTGAATTGACTAGTAAGAAGAGTGGTATATGAGCATTTTGATAGGCTAGATTTTTAAATAAACGCCAGCCATAATTTAGTATTGTACTTATATCCGAGAGGAATACATCACAAAGAATTTGGGAGCAGACAGAAAAAAGCACAAGGAAATGTTCAGTGAATATAATTGTTAGAAGAATTAATTAAATAAGGAAGTAAAGAGTTGATAATTATATTTTTCAGCTCTTGAGCTGTAGGCCTGATGCAGTGATTCCATGAAACGTGGTCAATGTCAGCGTTTCTCAGAATTAAACTGATACCGACAAAAGACGGCGGCATGGAGATAATCACATTACAAGGACTGTGTTACAAAGATAACTAAATCCAAGTGATTTTTACATTTGGAGCCAAGCCCTACTTTAAATTCATAAAAATGCAAAATGTGCTAAGAAGAACTTGCCATTATAAGCAATTCTGAAAAGAGTTTTGCAATACCAGCATACTTTTGTATTTATATATATAAAAAAAAACAAAACCTAAAATTTGAAGTTAAAAATTATTTACAAATACAATTTATAAAAAGGAGAGGTTTTTGTGGACTAGTGATTGCACCAACTGGTTGGGGAGCCAGCCTTTGGCGTTTCAGTTCAGTACTAAGGGCTTTTCCTCTCAGAACAAATTTTGATACATATGATTTCAGAATAAGAGTTTTATTGGCAGAAGTAAGCCTTGAGAAGAGCACTGGTCAATCCATTGAGATGCAGGAAGGTGAAACAGACGTGTTTCATGGAGAAAACCACTTACTTAAACTAAGAGTATCACAGTTTTTAAAGGTTTATGCTATTGTATGTTTGCATGATGAGTAGGTGTATGGATGGTTTGACACGGGTCAGTCATTTTGTCATTAGCATGGCAAAAACTAATATGCAGTTCTCCGGGTGGTTATCGTCTGTAAATATTTTGTTCATATGGGATTATCTTGGAATAAAGCTTTGTGATATTTCCTAAAAATTTGCTGTATGTAAAATATATGGGCACACTCTTTAAAGAAATAGAGCAGGCAGATATAGTCACCCATCTTAGGGTGCCCCAACCAATTGCATGAATGGAAATGGGGCCATGGCTCAAACAGTTTTCTCACCCCTGTAATAGCTAAAATTTAGACACATGATATTCAAAAGTAGACATTTATCTAAATAACTCAAGTTATCCAGATACATTTAACAACTTATTTATACACATTTGATATGCTGCCTGCATCAGAAAGGTCTCAAAGCAGATTACAATTCAATTAAAGTTGGCTTCTGTCACAATATTGAAAGTTTAGGGTAAAGTCAGGATATGGGCAGAGGGATGGATGGGAGACAGGTAACTGAAGAAAGGGAACAAAGAGCTTGAAGACAGGGTAAGTGAAAGATACAACCTTTGATTTGTGTGTAGGGTGGGTGCAAGAAACCTGGTGCCAGGGGTAGGAGTGATTAGTAATGTTGGTTTCTCAAGACCAAGTTCCAATGGTCAAGCCCCAGCTTTCTTTACTGATTAACATTGAATAAACCATCTTTGGCAATGGTAGCCTGAGCAGATTCAAGACACTTTCAGAATTGTTTACACAGAGTCCAAAATCAAACCAAGACAGATTCGGAATGGTTTGCACACAAATTCAGAAGCAAATACAGACTGAGTATGAGCAAGAACACCCAGAGTGTTCCTCGGTCTGGGGTTATTCATTACTAATCACTCCTACCCATGGTCTTGAGAAACCAACATTACTGTGGGCAGATTTTTTTTTAATTTCAATTTTTTTTTTTTAAATTTTGGGGCCTCTGACTTAATATTGCTATGATATTAAGTCGGAGGGTGTGCAGAAAAGCAGTTTTCTGCTTTTCTGTAAACTTTCCCGGTGCCGGCAGAAATTAACGCCTGCCTTTGTGCAAGCGTTAGTTTCTGTATCGCGCGGGAATGTTTCATAGGCCCATCAACATGCATTTGCATGTTGCGGGCACTATTAGTTTCGGGGGGGGTTGGCTGCGCGTTTGACGCACTATTACGCCTTACTGTATAAGGGGTAAAAATAGCACATCGAAAACACGCAGCCAAACTGGGGCTAAAGGTGCGCTCGGCTGAGTGTATTGGCCCATTGTGCATTTTATGGACCCCTGCCCTGCAGAGTTTCCCGCAATAAAAAAATGTGGCGATACTGTGATATTTTCTCGAGCTGGGCAAAATATCAAGGCAGAGAAGTATGTAGCCATCTGTTGACCATAGCAAGGGCAAGAAAATTCAAGCAAACTGGAAAACAGTAGATACCTAACTGCAAACAAAATGAGGGTAAAGTTAGATATTGTGGTGTGTGGCATTGCAAAAGGAATCACACTGTGCAGATAACAAGCGGGAGCAGCAATATGGACCCCTTTAAGGGTGGCTTCTGCAAGGGAAGCCATTGTTTTTAAATCAGTTAGAGAGAACAGCAGCAGGGATTACAGATATTTTCTTACTTTTGTCATTAAAGGAAAAAGAAAGAAGCTTGACTGTAAATGGAGCTGCATGGCTGGGCCAGTGGCCTGACCTGGAGATATTCTATTCTGAAAGAGAAGTGAATATATTTTGGCCTGTTGATTTAAGGAGCAAATTAAGTGCGAATGTATATTTGTGGGTGAATAACCCTTTGTGGAAGGTCCATAGAGCAGAGAACAATGATAAAATGTTTATGGTAGGGCCACCTCTTGCATTCCCCAAATATGTTCCCTTGAGCTGTGGCAAGTATTTTTGTTACTACCTCAAATATCTTCTCATGATAGACATTTGGAAAAAATCTCAATATCTAGCATTATTTGCCCTCCAAAGCAGGCACTGAATGAAGCCCAAAATGAAAAATGGACTTTTTGTATATCTTGAGTCAAGACATTTCTCTGTTGGAATCCGATTATCCAGAATCTTCCACTCTGCCTTTGCCATGGGGTTTGTAATTATCTGAACCAATTTCTTAAGAACATAAGAAAATGCCATACTGGGTCAGACCAAGGGTCCATCAAGCCCAGCATCCTGTCTCCAACAGTGGCCAATCCAGGCCATAAGAACCTGGCAAGTACCCAAAAACTAAGTCTATTCCATGTAACCATTGCTAATGGCAGTGGCTATTCTCTAAGTGAACTTAATAGCAGGTAATGGACTTCTCCTCCAAGAACTTATCCAATCCTTTTTTAAACACAGCTATACTAACTGCACTAACCACATCCTCTGGCAACAAATTCCAGAGTTTAATTGTGCATTGAGTAAAAAAGAACTTTCTCCGATTAGTTTTTGCCCAGTGAAAAACATTTGCTGCTACCCACAAATCTCCACTTAGAAAACCCCAAAACTGACTAACCTTTTGGAGGCAGAAGGTCCAGGATCTGCAGGATCTCACTATCTGGAGAGCGGAAATGCTGCCCGTACACGTGGATCTCATAGTGACATGTGTAATTTCCAGAGGCGCTAGTGCTCTCAGCAGTTAGGGTGAATGTAGCAGAGCTGCCAGTCACGGATGTGTAGAAAGTGTGTGTCTTATTTTCAGGGGACTGGACCAGGAAGAATCTCAGTCCTGGGTACACATCTATAACCGTACAAGTGATCATGAATGTGTTTCCAAGAGTCACCTGGTCAGATGGAGGCTTCATGGAAATAACTGGATGCAAGATATCACCTGGAGGGAAAAAAAGTGCTATGTTAAAAAGCTATTACATCCAAGGGAAAATGCAGGAAATGTTTGGAAGTTTTGTGAAACTTCCAAAACTTGCTACCAGCCAGAAACCAGCATAAACATGAACGTTACTATCAACCTTGAGATCCATATTCAGCGTATTTGTCCGGTTAAGTTTGGCACTCAGCCAGACAAACGCTGGCATTTAACAATCCTGCTGGTGTGACCACCCCTGACAATGCAGGCTAACTTTTTATCCGGCTAAAAAGTTAGCTAGATAAGTCAAGCACAGGGTGGGACCAGTCATCCAGCTAACCTTTTATAAACCCAGCTACACTAAAGGGTAGATTTTATAACGAGCGCGCACATCCATGTGCATGCGACTCCCGGCGTGCACGCATGGACGCGCCGATTTTATAACATGCGTGTGCACTGGTGCACGCATGTTATAAAATTGGGTGGCTGCGCGCACATGCATGCCAGATTTTATAATCCGCGCACACGTGTGTACAGCACACGCAAGGCGGTGTGTACTTTTGCAAATTCTGCATGGCAATGCAATCAGGCCTTCCCCAGTTCCCTAACTCCCTGCCTAATCTTCCTTCCCCTCTCCTCCCTACCCCCTAAAACTAATCTACCTGCCCTAAATTTTTTTTTTTATTTCATTACTTGCTGCTCTTTATGCACCCCGGCCGACTGTCAGCATGCTCTTCCCCAGGACAGCGGCTAATGGCCGCTGTCCCGGCCGGCCTCCATCCCGTCCCACCCTGTCAGCCCGCCCCTTTTGATGAAGCCCAGCACTTATGCACATACTGGGGTTTGCGCGCATGGCCGGGCCCCTTCAAAAATTTACTCGGCGCGCGCAAGGCCCAGCCACGAGCGTAAACCCCGGGATTTATGTGTGCAGGCCTTCTAAAATCTGACTAACTGCACTAACCACATGCTCTGGCAATGAATTCAAGAGATTAATTTTGCATTGAGTGAAAAAATATTGATTTGTTTTAAATGTGCTACTTGCTAACTTCATGAAGTGCCACCTAATCCTTGTATTATCTGAAAGAATAAATAACCAATTCACATTTACCTGTTCTAGTCCTCATGATTTTAAAGACCTCTAACATATCCCCCCCTCAGCCGTCTTCTCCAAGCTGAACAGTCCTAACCTCTTTAGCCTTTCCTCATAGGGGAGCTGTTCCATTCCCTTTATCATTTTGGTCGCCCTTCTCTGTACCTTCTCCAGTGCAACTATATCTTTGAGATCCAGCAACCAGAATTGCACACAGTATTCTAGTTGCGGTCTCACCAGGGAGCAATAGAAGGTACAGCCCCCTCTCCCTGGAATGCCTCTGGAAAAAATTTTTTATCCGGTTAAATTATAGCTGGATAACTACTTATCCAGCTATAATTTAGCTGGGTAAGTGGCTGAATGTGTCCCATTTGCTAGACAGATGGATTACTTGAGTTGTCTATGTAAATGGCTTTTGAACATGGACCTCGAGGTTTCTATTGACGATCTGATTAGTCAGTGGAGGCCATTATACTGGAGTTTAAATCTGGGGATATATTATGGATGGAAGTTACCTGAGCATATGACACTAGCTTCTCCTCCATGACCGCATTCATGCTTAGTCTTCAAGGCTGCTGGGCACTGACTCAAGATGGACTCTGTCCCTCTACAGTTAACATGACTTGGCCAAATGGGACCTTTTCCTCGTCCAAAAAGGGCATTTCCTGGTGCTGTGAAAGCTAGACCACATTTCAACTGTTTACACACTACATTTGCATCTTGCAGATCCCAACTGTCATTGCATACAGTCCCCCACTGGTTGTCCTTTAACACTTCAACTCTCCCGATACATCGACCTGGACCATCCATGAGTCTTACATCTGCATATAAAAAAACATATGTATAAAGTATGTATTATTCTTCCCAATATGTGCTATCAAATTGTATGCAGTAAGTGCAGTACTTCCTTAGAAATGAGTCTGCTGTCTTATTATTGATGCTCTTTGAGATTGTTCAACTGATCATTTTCTAAGAACATGGGCTGGTTACATATAAGTTTTCAATAAAAATTTTAAAAATCCCAAGACATAATTGCCAACTTACCATTTGGACTGGTTATTTCAAATGCTGTATTGTAAAAATAATTTAAGCGAAACAGAATGTAACTATGCAGACTAATAATTTACTCTAAACCGGGCAGATGTCTTGTGCTTCAAACGTTCTAGACTAACTCAGCCCCGCCCAGTTTTCAAGCAAGGTGTGAAGCCCTAGCCAACTGCTTTACCTCCATTGTGAATGATTGCATAAATAATCCCTCAGATTAAGCACCTCAGGTCAGAGAATTCCAGCAGTATAGAACAAGCAGCAATCCATGGACATGGGATGAACGTCAGCTATTTGCTTAGCAACCTGTAGATTTCCCCCTGGAAATCTATAAGATTTGCCTAACGGACATTTTCTTATTCCTGGGGTTTGCCACATTGTATGCAAGGAAGCGTAGGCCCGGATTTTAAAAGGCCTACGCGCTTAAATCGCCTTACGCGCGGCGGGCCCATTTTAAAAAGGCTCGGCCACACACGTATGTCCAAGGGCTTCGGAAAGGGGCAGGGCGGTGTCAGAGGCACCGGGCAGGTGCAGAAGGTAAGATAAAGATCGGGAGGGGGTTTAGGATAGGGCTAGGGGCGGGAAGGGGTAGGAAGGTTAGATTAGGGGGTTGGGAGTGGGGGAAGGCTGCGGGCATTGGCGCGCAAGTTGCACAATTGTGCACCCCCCTTGCCCGCATTGACCCCCGATTTTATAACATGTGCTCATGTTATAAAATCGGGCATCCATGTGTGCGCACCAGGTAGCGCTCGCACATGGATGCCCACGCACATGTTTTAAAATCTACCCCATAATATAATACAATTATCTTGCATATATTGTCATAGGATGTTGTGGATGTTAATAGTACAAAAGGGTTAAAATCAATTTACTATTGTTATACAAGACTTTTGTTCTTTATGATAGTGTCTAGTCTACCATTTTGCCTGGCGCAGACATCACTCGTTTGTCTGTAGTTTCCTAGATCATTCCTTGATCCCTTTTAAAAATTGGTGTTACTTTGGCTACCCTCCAGGCTTCAGACTATTTTAATGATAGTTTACAAATTACTAATAGGTCCACAATTTCATTTTTTAGTTCTTTCAGCACTCTAGGGTGTACACCATCTAGTCCAGGTGATTTGCTACTCTTTAGGTTTGTCAAATTTTCCTGTTAATTCTCTAGGTAGAGTAGTTTCAGTTCTGCTGAATCACCACTTTTGAATATCATTTCTGGCATGGGTATTTTACGTCTTCCTCAGGGAAGACTAAAGTAAACAATTCATTTATGGCCGGATTTTAAGACCCCGGCGCGCGTAAATCTCGGGGTTTATGCGTGCCACGCCACACGTGTAAACCTCAGGATGCGAGTAAGTGCCAGTGCCTTAAAAGGGGATGGTCCGGGAGCGCACCATTCCTCACTGTCCCGGCGTGCGCAAGTTACTTCAGGTCAGGCCCTGAAGTAACTTGCAAAATAAAAGGTTAAAAAAAAATGGTTTTAGAGGGTGGGGAGGAGAGCGGAAGGGGAAGGGAGGTTAGGGTAGGCGGCACCTGTCCGCTCCTTACTTCGTGCACTTCCCTCCCAGTCCGCTCCTTAATTGGAGCGGACTGGGAGGGAAATGGGGAAGGCTCCAATCTCGTCACAGCACGATTTTGCGTTATTCAAACCCCCCCCCCCCTCCCGAGCGCACCACCTGGGATTTTATAACATGAGCGCGCCAGCGTGCGCATGTTATAAAATCATGCGTCCATGTGCGCGTGCTGGGTAGCGTGCGCACATGGATATGCGTGCATATTTTTTAAAAATCTAGCCCTTAGTCTCTATGGCTTTATCCTTAAGTGTCCCTTTTACCCCTTGAATATCTAATGGTCCAACTGACTCCCTGAAAGCCTTTTTACTTTGAATATACCTCAAAAGTTGAGTTTTTGCTTCATTGGCAAGCTTCTTTTCCAATTCTCGTTGCCTTCCTTATCAATGCTTTGCATCTAACTTGCCAGCATGTATGCTGTTTCCTGTTTTCTTCATTCATTCATAGTATTTAGTGTGCACTAAATCTCATTTAGTGCACACTAAAAAAAAAAATTAATGTGCACTAAAAAACAAATCAAACAAATGCACATCCCTACTCTGATTAGGAAGTGATTGTAAAGCTAAGCAGGAGCTGTGGATGGTCTTTATCTGCCATCTTGTTCTATATTTCTATGTTTAACTACAGGGGCTGTGTGATGCCGAGCAGTCAGGACTCGCCAGAGAACAGAGTCCAAGCTGGACTCTGGCATTGTTATGCAATAGTAAACACCACATGTTAGCTGGTTTGTGCACATATTCTCAAGGCTTCTCTCTTCCTGGTCCTGCCTTATCCCTGCTTGCAGTGCTCCACCCTATCCCAGAATCCCTTGCTGGGTTGGGTCTTAAGGACAACCGGTACACATAGCTGTACCCGGTCCTTTAAGATGTTCTGAGGAAGTTCCTTACATGCTCCCTCAAGCTGATATTAACAGGTTACCCGAGTTCTTTCAGAAATCTGGGGTAAATACTATCAGGGCCTGGTGATTTGTTACTCTTTAGTTTATTTCCAGTTTTACAGTCATTTGTTTCAGTTCTTGTGAATCATTACATTCAAATTACATTGCCATTATGGGCATCTCCCCAAAAGGCTGAAGCAAAGAATTTATTTCGTTTTTCTGCTATAGCCTTGTCTTCCCCAAGGACCCTTTTACAATTTTTAGATTGCAAGTGCTGCAATCCTTGGAAGAAAATGTGGTATTTGACATGGAAACTTTTAGGCATTCTATACACCAGAGACCCATGCTTCACCGCCAGTGACTTGCAGATTCAAGCCTCAGGAGTGGACACTTACTGCTCTGTGCTTGCCCCAGGAAGTACTGACCAGTGAGGTTTTCTATTCACTGTGTTGGTGTAGAGAGGCAACAGTGGATGGGCTCCTGCACCTCGGCTCTTCTGGGTATCAGTTGGGGGATGGGCAGGGGAGAGGAAGGAGGGAGTCAGAAGGCTGAAACTGAGTGGCCCTCCCTCCTGAACCATAAAGACTGCATGCAATGGGCCAGCGGGGCAGCACTACAAACTCTTAGGCTAATGGCACCTGTGGAAGAGGCCATAGGCTTGCTACAGCTCTAGAAATGTGGCCAGGGCAATTCTTCAGTGTGAACTTACAACTGTCAAAGGCTGAAATAAATATATTTGGGCTTGAAGGTTTCCTAGAAGTGAATAAAGTATTTGTATGTATTTGAATAAATCAGTCTGTGTGTAAATATATCTATGAACAGAGTGGAACATACCAGTGCAGCATTATATCCTCGGACATACCATTCATATATTCATTTCGGAACTAATACATTGTTTCTTCCTTCCTGAATATTTCATGAATGTTTGCTTTTATAGCAGATGCTATTTGGAGTTTTGTATCTCCTTATCTTCCAGAGACCAAAAATAATTCAGGTGAATAAGGTTCAAGTGAAATAATTACCTGAACACACAACACTAGCATCTTCCCAGTGGTAACAAATGTGCTTTGTGAAGGCTTGTGCTCTACAGTCAGACAGGAGAGTCTCTGTCCCCGTACAGGAAACTTCATTCAGCCAAATTGAGTCAAATCCTTGTCCAAACTGGCTATAACCCAGTGCTGACAAAGGAGGCCCACAGTTCAGCTGTCGACATACCACCTCAGCATCTGCTAAATCCCAGCGATCATCGCACACAGTTCCCCATTGACTGTTATGGTAAACCTCCAATCTTCCAGAGCAGTGATGATTGCCACCTACCAACCTGATGGGCAACTCACCTGAAAGACAAGTGGGTAACAATTTTTAACACATTATTCTTAGGGGCTGATGCGATACAGTGTGCTCAGCCGAGTGCACTGTATAACCGGCAGTCAGACGCGGGTTGAATAGGTGCCAATGAATCTCCTAATGTAATAAGGGGATTAGCGTCTATTCAATGCGTTTCCGAGGTGGAGAGAGTCTAATAGCGCTAATCACATGCATTCACTCCAGATGCAAAAGAAAGTGCGCTCCTTAAACCAGTACAGAAAAGCAGAAACTGCTTTTCTGTACTGCCTCCTACTTAATATCGTTGCGATATTAAGTAGGAGGAAAAACAAACTTAGAAAAAACCACTGGCAGCTGGGTGCAGGAAACAGACGCTGGAATGACAAGTGTCTGTTTCCTGCACCCCTTGGCTGTGCGGAGTTTAGGTAAACAGATGCCGATACACTCTGCATCAGTTTTCCTAACTGGTGGACCGCCAACACCGATCGGGTTCACATTAGCAAGGAGGTGCTAGGGGCGCGCAAGCAACCCTAGCACCTCCTTACTAACATGACCCCCTAATTTAAATATTGCATAGCTCCCCCCCCTTGGGGGCACCTGTGGCACAATAAGAAAGCAGGCGCTGAGTGTTCAAAATCCAAACACAAAAAAAAGAGCAAGAACTTCAATGATAACTACCACACAAAAGATAAGCGGTTTAAAAAATCATACCTTCATTCTTTTACATCAATAAAACCACACTATATCTTATCAATATCCTATAGACACAGCATCAGATAATTCAAAAGCACAAAGTACAATCTACTGTCTCTTGCCACGCAATGGGCTGCGAACATTGTCAGAGATAAGACGCTCAATATTGTCCTTCATCCACTGGTTACTCTACACAAATACATCCTCTAATTCTGTAGAAAAAATATAAAAAATAACACTGTAGATACTTAGCTCTAGGACACCAAAATCTTGAGAAGCATTGCGTTTAAATACAAGACACTCAACCACCGACATGGGCCCATGTTTCGGCAAAAAAACGTGACAATAACCCAGTTCCCTGATGCAGGACTTAAATATGTAGACCCTGGAGGAGAGGAGGTGCAGGGGAGATTGGATACAGACCTTAAGATACTTGAATGGTTTTAATGATTCATAATTGACAAACCTTTTCCATTGGAAAGAAATCAGTAGAACTAGGGGTCACGAAATGAAACTCCAGGGAGTACAACTCAGAACCATCAGGAAATATTTCTTCAGAGAGGGTGGTGGATGCCTGGATTGCCCTTCCGGAAGAGGTGATGAAGATGAAAACAGTGAAAGATTTCAAAGCGGCCTGGGATAAACACTGGATCCCTGAAGGCTTAGAGGATGGGAATGAATGAGAAGAGTGCATGGGGGTAACTTGCTGAGTAACGGTTACTGCCCTTAAATAAGCCACAACTCCATCATTGCTCTCTGCTTCAACAGCAGGGAGAAAGGAAGAAAAGGGAATTATAGACAGCAAATAACTAGGACACTGAATTTTGTGGTCTGGGAAAAATAAACATAGGGGTAACTTGTTGATGCGCTGTTACTACCCTTAATCAATAAGCCTGAAACTCTTGATGCAACTCCAACATTACTCCCAACTCCAAGATTACTTTCTGCTTCTATGACAGAAGGTAACAGGGAATTGGACTCTAACAGCAAACAAGGGCCCTGACTGACGGGCTGGGGAAACTGATAAAAATGGGGCTCAAACTTGCTGGGAGACTGGATGGACTGTTGGTCCTTTTCTGCCATAATTTCTATGTTTCTATGTATAGTTCATTATCCTTTCCTTCAGAGTCTCCTTTTATTTTCCCACCACTGATGTGAGGCTAACCGGCCTGTCGTTTCCATCCTCTGCTGTTACCACTCTTGTGAAGTAGGACCAGCACCACTTCTCCAATCCCGCGAAACCACTCACGTTTTCAAGGGATAAGTGACAGACATCTGCTATGTGTGCATATTTGTGCTCCCAAATGTTACATGAGGAAATGTAACTCATGTATTCTCCTTAGCGATTGTTGGCTTTTACGCATGGATGTAAATTGCCAGTTTTACCAATTTAGTCCAGTTTGCCCAGTCTCTCTAGGTCATCAAGATCTCCCACCCCCCCCCTTTCCCGGTTCTTCAGCCTTAACTCCCCCCAGTTTACCCAGACCCCTCACCCAGTCAGCATTTGGCTATAAAGATTTTTAATTTTGACTTATACCAGATAATTAAGTGTAAATATGCATAGCCATACCTGCGCTCGAGTCACGGTTTTAAAACAGCACTTGATACACGTAAATGTCAGCTCTGCTTCGGAAGATCCTGGCCTGCCCCTAGCCCGCCTTATACGAGCAAATCTGTTAATCCCCATTACTTGCACATGTATGTTTGAAGTTTATAAAGTAGCGCGGTTGAGCGAATGTGCGCTGTTTGTGCATACGTGTTCTCATTTTTACATGCGCAATTCTTTAAAAATTCACTTTACAGATTTCTGCATCTCAGGTGCATGACTTTGCAGCTCTTTGTATTATCCACCAAAAGGCTGCCTTTTCCATCGCGTTCCTCTGCTATGTCATGCGCAAAGATCCTGAAGAGAACTGGCTCGACATCCCATCCCACCTTTCTCTCCTCAGAGTGAATTCCATTTACCACTAAGTTTCTAAGCCAGTCTACTTCCATACTGCTCAGTTTATTAATGAGCCACTTATGGTGGCAGTATCACTGCTGAAAAGTTAACTATTTAAAAATCAATTCAAAATTGAATGGATCTTTACCTATAATGATCTCCACTATGTTGCTTTCCATTGACTTGAAGATGTTTCCAGGTGGCCCCACCTGATATACACAGACATATTTGCCTTCATCTGAGTTCTCCAGTTTATGAAAGTCATGGACCGCTATAGTCTCCTCCGTAGACAGTACTTTTACAGCAACAGGGTCTGACACGTGCATTTTATGAAAATAAACCAGCTGCTCTGTGTGGAGCGGAGGAACTACACAGGTGATTTTCACTGCTTCTCCTTTGCGGTATAAAATTTTGAATGGCGACTCAAGAGTGGGTTTTGGTAAATGATCTGTAAAGACAGAAAGGCTCTTTGCTGTACATGTTATTTTCATAGGTAAAAAAGTATGACATTCCCTCAACCATGTTTTTAGCAAACTTATAGAAAACCCCAGAGATGTCCCTGAAGGCATTTAGTTTAATTTTGGCCCTTGTCTCTATGGGGAAGGCCATACTCAATGTGTTACAGTCAAAAAGGCAAAACTCCATTATATAGTAATAAATATATATATATGCATGTGCTACAAATGGATTTCAAAATATAAAACCATAATCCAAATGCATAATCAAAGCCAGCTTCAAAATATATCAAATTCAGTTCGGTGAAAGCTTTTACCTATTAGAGTCCTTTCCATTTTATGTCCCTACTATTCCCCCCCCCCCCCCTCCATCCCTGATATGTACAATTGGCATCTTTCTTTATAATCTGTCTTGTGCATGTTCCAGGAAAAGGTGGACTTTGAAATGGAAACAAATGTCTTAGAATGCAGTGCCACTTAAGCTGCGGAAGTGTACAGGGACATTCGGGGATTCGTTTTCAAAAGCAGGAACGGTAGGAGTTAAAATGTGCCCATGTGTGTATATGGGTGCTGGAACTTTCTATCCTGTGGGCAGGTTGCACACATATTATAAAGTAGGCCTGGCATGTTTGTGTGTACTCCTAAGTTTAAGTCTGTACGCGAACGGCAGGGAAATGGCGGCATTTACACGCATAACGGAGGGAATTTTATAACATGTGTGTGTTAACAGGAAATGACCAGTTTAACCAGTTCATCCACCAGTTTGCCCAGTGTATGGTCATGTCCTCATGAACCCCCTAATAATTTAGCCTGCATTTCCCTCTCCCCCCCCCCCCCCCCCCCCGTTAACCCAAACTGTCTCAGCTGTTGGAGCAGAGAATGAAAAGGTAGAATAAAGAAAACTAATTTTGTTTCATGTACTGGAATAGACACTAGGGTGAAGAAAGGCTGAAGACCAAGTCTGCTATGTACCATGAGGAGAGGTCAAATAGTTAAGTGTCTGTGTTTCGCTGAGCTGCGTCGGGATGTGCCACTCACTATGTAATCACTTTGTAGACGTGACTGCAGTCCCTCCCGACGCAGCTCAGCGCACACTGTCCCGAGACCATGAGAAGCACAGTAAAACACAGAATTTCTGTGTGTGGTATCACATCACGGGGTGAATAAAAGACCTCTATTCATATATAGCTGGAAGAGACACTGACATGTAGCTAAGGTAACTCAGATCCTCTCGTCCCTGTAAGAGGAAACAAGAAAGTCCTACTTCTATTTCAGTTATTGGAGAGTAGAACTTTAGCATGAAATGATCTAACCTTTCCAAAAAAAAAAAAAAGGGATGTTTTGCTTCTGTTTCAGATACCTGAGTAGACCATCTGAGGCCAGGCCTACTCCAACTTAAATCTTCCTCCCAACAGGAGGACACATTGGGACCTCTCAAAAGATTAAATGAATGCAAAGTCTCTGCACTTGAAAGCAGGTATTTGCATACTTACAAATGTCATCACAGAATCTTTTCCATTAGGATTTAGACTGGTCAAAACTTGGAATGTTCTTAACAGTTCTACTGCTCATTTGGGAACTGATTTGAAACAGACCCTTACTGGGACCAGGTTACCTTGCACCTTCATTTGTAACTGCCAAGGCCTTGTCATCCATTTCGCCCAGCAAGTCGTGGCCTGGAGACAGCTTGCAGTTTCCTCCGGGAAACATGAACGCACCTTGAATCTGGTCAGTAGGTTTTGCTTTTGAACAATGGCTAAAAGTCCATTGTTCAGGGCTATGAATGCTGCTTTCACAGCATCTGAAGCCTTGACTGGCCTTAGGAGAGGGAGGTGGGCAAGGGAATTTAACATCTTTAGCAATGCCATCAAGCGGATCCCATTCTGTCTTTTAAAAGTTTACAAACTAGGGTGGGTCTAGAAATAAAGAATTACCTGAACACACCACACTAGCATCTTCAGCATGACTGCAGTTCATATTCTTGGTGCCGGGTGAGCATTTGTTGAGGAAGTTCTCTGTTCCTTTGCAATTCACCTCCGAGAGCTGTATGGTTCCATTCCCTTGCCCGTACTGAGCGGCTCCCAATGCGGATAACACTGAGCCACAGTTCAGCTGCTTGCACACAACCTGAGCATCCCGCAGGTCCCAGCCTCGGCCACATATAGTTCCCCATTGATCGTCATAAGCCAACTCCACTCGTCCAGCACAAGGACTTGGACCATTCACTATTCTCACATCTGTCAGTAAGCAAAATGAGGTGAGGTGGTGGATGAGAAAAAATGGATCTTGTGGTTTTTATGAGAAGCTCATTCACAATTATGCTGTGGAATCTGTTGCTAGAGGATGATGGCCAAAGTTAATAGAACAACTTGACAAGTTTCTGGAGGACAGGTCTAGGAACTTATTAGCTAGACGGGCATGGGGATCACCATTTTCTACATTTGGGAATCAGCAACAGTGAAATGATCTTCCAGGTACTTACAAGGACCTGGATTGGCCACTGTCAGAGGCAGGATGACGGGCTTGGACCATTGGTCTGACCCAGCATGGCACTTCTTGAATTAATAGTGGAGAAATGTGACACCCTGGGCCATAGGGCTATGGGCAAAACAGCGCTCTACCCATGGAAATGGGCTTGTCAACAAATTTCCTTCCTAATAAGCACATAAGTGGGGTCATGTCCAATTTAGTATCTAGCATAACTCAAAAGCTACAGACACTATCGTTGGGAGTTGGCACAACCCCACCCAATTTAAGGAATACCAACAGGGGTCTTCCTCCCCCCAGTTACAAATCTGAAGCTCTCTGGATTAGTCTGGAAGAGGACATCCCTTACATTATCAATTGCTCAATGTTTGTGCCATACTAATGGCTGTTCACCAAACAATTGATTATGTCAAGGCATTTCCTTGTGGGGGGTTTTTTTTTAGTCTGTTTTCTATAGTAACGTTTTCTGTACCCATTCCTCTCCATGTTGCTGTAGACTTTATCAAGCCTCAGTGATACTGTTGCTTTAAATACAATTTGTTATATTGAGGAGTGTGCCTGAACAGAAAAACCAACATGAGAAAGGAAAAATGACCCAGAATCCTCGGTTTTCTTAGCTTGCCCTGGCTATATGAACTTTAAGTGACTTATTGAGAATGACTTGCAGAATTCTTAGGACATCTGGACAGGCAGTCAAGCTGGCTGCACCTATGATGCCTAATTATAGGGTCATAAAAGGAGAAGACAACAGTGGGAACTTCAGGCTATCCGATCACAATAAGGCACCATTCTCAGGAGTATCTGTAAACACAAACTTCAGATATGTTAATTGCTCTGACCAGCAAGATTCTAACAGAACAAAGGACTATCTAGAGTGATGGTAAATGGGCCCCACCTGGGAGAAGTAATCAGGACAGTTCAGGGATAGTCACATCATGCTGCTGACATGACAACCTATGTAAATGATTCTTTGGGCAATTACACAACCCTCTAGAATCTTCTACCCTTGTACAATATTGAATGTTATCTATAAAAGAAGAGCCACTTCCTGTATACAGGGAGATGCTGGTCAGTTTGTCAGAGAAAGGGCATCCATCATCTCCCAAGAATACTTATATTTGTTGAGTTTTATATACCGTCATTCAGTAAAGCCATCATAACGGTTTACAAAATTTAAATTGTAACTCTTAACAATTGTACAAAAGTATAACAATGTGCATATTAAACAGAGATTAAACATTTCAAGTCCAGAAAGTATCATTAATTGGGAGGAGGCTTGTTTGTTCTGGTTGGAGAGAAGTTATTTTGAGGTTTTTGGATGAAAGTCGATTGGGAGTTAGGATGTTCAGAAGTATGAAGGTCAGTGTAGAATTTGCGGAACAATGTTTTTAGGTCTGTTTTGAGGTTGGGTTCTCAGATCTTTTGGTAGGGAGTTCCAAAATTTAGGGGAGGCAATGGAAAAGGCTCTTTTCCATTGTCAGATGTGCATCTCTGATGGGGGGGGGGATGTTTAAGCATCCTGAGTTGTTTGAACGTAGGTTTCTTTGAGGATTCTGGGGTGTTATGTTTAAGCCATTTAGTCCTTGATGATCATTGTTTAGAATTTTATGAATGATGGTCATTGATTTATACTGATCAATAAACCAAATTATACTTTCTACAAAGTCTAAGTGTTCTTGTATCCCTGGATGTAAGCGTAGGTTGCGCTTAACAATATGTAACCCTTTTTTGGCGGATGGCGCATATCCTGAAGGGCTATACATTTTATGATTGGGGCTGTCCTCACTTCTCATTCCATTTCCCTTTCCTGAGTCCCTACGGTGTGGGTCCTTTCTATGGGGCTGAAGGCTAACCTTCTTGGCCCAGGCAGTAGTGTTCTCTGTTTGTGTATTACCATAGCTCTTTGGGGCAGGCACACTTACAAACCAGGCAGGACTCACTGGATGGGTGTTTAAATTAAAGTTTACCATAACTCCTCTTAAAAGAATCAGATGCAAAACAGTGTCCGGTTATTTCCAGCATTCCCAAATTTACATGAGACGGGATTCGGATGCTCTCTAATTCTGTGGAAATGTCCCTCCAGGCAGGGGTTGGAACATGGGTATCCTCAATGGTAAGGAAAGATTATCACAGTGGCAGTGTCCCTGGGGTGGAAACTCCAGTTGGGGGCCTCCTGTTTCTCCCTTGATTCCTCTTCAAAAGACATAAAGCTGGCCTACCAGGAGGAAAGGCCTGTACTGGAAATAGTACAAACCCACTGGTAGTGAGCCCAGCAGGATTCAGGATGAAAATGTACATAAACTTAGTTGGGCAAATCTAGACTAACTGGGAGATGCAACAAGCTGTGATAGGGCTTTAAGCTTGATAAACAGCAGATATTGCACAACAGAGTCCTAGCACAGCGATATATGCAATATTTTGCATGGTTCTGCCCCAGAGTCCCTCCCCTATTACAATGATCTGCTTTACATGTGATTTGCATGCATTGGATTTTTCAAAGCTATGCAAAGCAGCTCATTACTAGGCAATTCTATGTTAATTTGTCACAGCCAACCAAGAAAGTGGTCAGCTGCAACACCACCACCTCCCTGGGTTTTGTTAAATGTAACGTACGAGCCCAAGGACCCTAATGCAAGCCCCCAAGGCTCCCATGTTACATTGAAAGGGCCATACAAAATTAAAACTAGCCCAGCAAGAAATAATTGAGCAGGGGGCTCAAGGCTGACCCCCGTCAACCCAGGACTGGTAGTCGAGGCAGCCCAGACACCCACAAGTGACAAAAACGAATTCAGTTTGTGTGGCGATGGATCCCCTTCCCCCACCCAACCCTGTACTCCCTTTCCAAAGACATGAAGGGGGAGACTGCCCACCCCAATAAGTACTCCCAAATCATTGGGGGTATAGTGCCCCTCCCCCACACCCCCAGACCTTCCTGCAACAAAACCCTGAAAAACCTGGTGCGGATCCTGCGATGGGCCCAGTTGGCACCATTTTTCAAAATAGAACAGACCTAAGCTTGCTCCAGTCACATGACTGGGGCAAGGTCCAGTGATCAGGACTCAGGCCACATGGCAGAGGTCCAATCACTGGACTTTGACCCAATCATTTAACTGGGGCAAGATCAGATTGGTGCCACTTTGAAAAATGGCGCAGAGCTAAGGGGGAGCACCCCGGGGCCCCATCGTGAAGGGAGCGGGGTCCAGCTCCAGCCTCTCTCCCCTCCCTGCACTCAGATCCTGTTTCAGTTCCAATCCTTACCTGCACCCAGCTTAGAGACACCGTGAGGCACTGCTACTGCAGCCAATCCCTACTGGCCCCCAGAACCCAGAGGCCCAACCTGCGGGAAAGGGGGCTGGTTAGGCTGAAGACCAGGCCCAAGCCTTGCCCTGCAGTCCTGCGCCATGGTGTTCCCTGCATCCAGCCAGGACCCGAGGCATGACAAGAATCCGGTCCAACTAGTACTATACACTACTGCACTCGTACAGATCCTTTCATCAGTATCTGGCTGGCTCAAGAACCTGAGCAGGGTTTATACCTGGATCAGACAGATGGCGGTCAAAAGTCATTCCCAACTGAAAGCTATTCTGTAGACAATCATTGGAAGGCCTCAGTCGTGCTCAACGAAGAAGTCACACAACAAACTCCACTACCACACTTTTGGCATCAGTCACAGTAAAGATGCTAGATATTGCATAAAATGAGTCTAAATCTCTCAAGATCTAGTTGAAGCACCATCAGGGGAATGTGGGGGAGGGGTTTGCACTCTGCCAGTGGTGTTACAGTGGGGGGGGCAGGTGGGCCTCACACCCCTCCTTCCTTCATTCCCAGCTCTATTTCTTCCTGTTCCCTCATGAAAAGAATTCATTTGGCAGGTCTGTCAGTTTCACAAACAATACAATGGACTAGGAAGTTTACGACGCGCGAGTTACCAGTGCACACGACTCCAGCATCCTCATTGTGTTGGCAGTTGTGCATGCTCCATGCCTGGGCTTTGCACTGGGCCAGATGAGACTCATTGCCTTGGCACTCCACATTGTCCAGCCAGATTGGGCCCGTCCCCTCTTTGAACCAGGCACTCGTCAGGGCAGCCTGAGGAAGCGAACAGTTCAGTTGTCTGCACACAACCTGTGCATCATCCATATCCCAGTCATCATCACAAATGGTGCCCCACTGGGTCCCATGCAGGACCTCCACCCTTCCAGCACAGTGATTGGGGCCGTTCACCAATCTGATGGGAAGCTGCCCTGAAATGTTTAAGCAAACGATTTAATCATTTGACATTTGTATTCTGAGAATATAGAACAGAATACCCAGAAGCAAGGAGAAAGTGAAACAGCAAAAGAAGTTCCAGACAATGCCCCATATCTACAAACTTTTTTCCTACCAAGATACTTACTGCCTGATTCTTGAAGGCTTTGCTCCTTTTCTGTGTCTATGGGAAAATACCTTGATAAATCAGGCCCTTAGATAGGCCAAAATGTACTGAGATTCACTTTACCACAACACCTCTATTTTTAATTTTAAAACCGTGAAATGCCATATAATTATGCATTTTACAATTTTCTGTTTTTGCCAGAAATGTATTGCCCAAGGCATATAGTTTCATGAAAATGATGTACCCTGCCCTGGGGTGAACTTCTTTAGAAAGGTGATTAATATATCCAAATACACACACCACACACACAGTGCATGCGTATATGCTGCTGTGCGCAATGCTTTACAGTTATGCTCTAGGAATCACACACATATACACAGTCACCATTACATATGGCTTCTCAAACAAAACAATTACTTTTCGTTTATACCATCAAGATAAACTTATTATAAGAAATGAATTAAGCAACGGAAAGAACAGGCCAAGAACAAAAAAATCTCTCCTCGCTTTCACATTTAGTCCACATAACCTGGGAGTTTAGAGGCAAACCAAAAAGAAAACTAGCCAAAGTAATTAGCATATAGCTGGCATATAATTACATTCTCTCAGATGGTCATTGAAAGGACCTTACTTCATTTTCTCCATGGACCATCACATCACTAACGAGTGGCAGCCCTCAAGAAGCCGGTGGTTATATTGTTCGAATCAGTGGCTCTGTACTAAGTCCGAGAGAGTTTATTTTTATAGAAAAAAAATGGGTAGTCACTTGCCTCTGAGAAGACTGTTAATTCTTCCCAGCTGTAGGGTAAGGAAGGGTGGCAGACAAAAAAAAAACCTTCCTTCTCTGAACTCAGGTAGACAAAAGCAAAAACATGTGAAAAAAAAACAAAAACAAACGTTTGGATTCTATCTTCACCTCGAGATCGCTGCAGCTCTCTTGATCTAGGCGAAGTGGCACGCAGGACCCTCCTGGCCTTCCTTTGCAGGGAAAAACATCCTTCCAGTAACGCACAGGTTTTAGGAAAGATTTCTCCAGAACTTAGGGGGGGAGGGAGGAAAGCAAAAACTTAATCCCCTCCAGCCCTGTGAAAGATGGCAAGGAAGTACCTCTCCCTTCTGGATCCAGACAGGGGCCTAAACGTGGAAAGAATACCAAGTAAGGCTCCTGGATCCTTCCAAGGTGAACTCTAAACTGCCACATGACTACCTAAACTCCTTATTCATCCAGGAGCTCAGCGTTCCAGGCAGCCTCAGGGAGGCGTGGTTACAAATGGTATGCCCCTCTAAGCTCTCTAGGGCCATCTAGTGGAGACCCAAAGGATGGGGGAGACATGATAAATACTTCCAAAGGTGGATTTGGAGCACAGGGTCATGGGATGAGGAAGAAAAGGGGCAGACAGAAGTCATCTAAAGCAGTACTTCTTGACTTAAAGGGTAGTGAGTGCATGGAGCTGCCTCCTAATGGAGGTAGTGGAGACAAGGACATCATCTCCTTTAAGAAAGTAGGGGACAAGCACAGAGGATGCCAGAAAGTGGTAGGGATTGGAAGACATGGGCAGACTAGATAGGCCATATGGTCTTTGTCATCAGGTTTCTATGTTTACCAAAATACAATTAAACATACTCTATCCAGAAGAGTGCTGGAAGCACCAGGAGCAGATAAGAGATTACTTTGTTCTGGGCAGAGCTTCCTGTGGTCTGGGGGATGAGGAATACGGAGTATTCTGGGTGGGGGTGGGAGGGGGGCTGCAGGCAGGCTTTTCTTAAAATATCACAAAATGGGAAGGGAGTGGGTGGGGGTGATCTATGACACCCCTCAAAAAAAAAAAACTAGTCTTTTGGGGGGGTTGGCATTGCTTAGCCCGGTGGGGTCAATGTAAACATATTGGAGAAGGGGTTGGAACCTGGCCACTGACCTACACATTTTTTAATTTTACTGGCATGTATGTTAGAAAATCGGTGCGTCTATGTGCGCGTGCCGGGAACCGCACCCACATGGACACACATGCGGACTTTTTAAAATCAATCCCTAAGAACATAAGATATGCCATACTGGGTCAGACCAAGGGTCCATCAAGCCCAGCATCCTGTTTCCAACAGAGGCTAATCCAAGTCATAAGTACCTAGCAAGTACCCAAACATTAAATAAATCTCAAGATACTATTGCTTATTAATGGATTTTTCCTCTAGGAATTTATCCAAACCTTTTAAACCCAGTTACACTAACTGCTCTAACCACATCCTCTGGCAATGCGCTGAGTGAGAATTTTCTTTGATTTGTTTTAAATGAGCTACTTGCTAACTTCATGGAGTGACCCCTAGACCTATTATCTGAGAGTAAATAACCAATTTACATTAACCTGTTCAAGTCCTTTCATGATTTTGTAGACCTCTATCATATCCCCCCTCAGCCGTCTGTTCTCCAAGCTGAACAGCCCTAACCTCTTTAGTCTTTCCTCATAGGGGAGCTGTTCCATCCCCTTTATCATTTTAGTCGCCCTTATCTGTACCTTCTCCATCACAACTATTTCTTTTGAGATGCGGTGACCAGAATTGTACACAGTATTCAAGGTGCGGTCTCACCATGGAGCGATAGAGGCATTATGACATTTTCCATTTTATTCACCATTCCCTTCCTAATAATTCCCAACATTGTTTGCTTTTTTGACTGCTGCAGCACACTGCACCGACGATTTCAATGTGTTATCCACTATGATGCCTAGATCTCTTTCTTGGGTTGTAGCACCTAAAATGGAACCTAACATTGTGTAATTATAGCATGGGTTATTTTTCCCTATATGCATCACCTTGCACTTATCCACATTAAATTTCATCTGCCATTTGGAAGCCAAAGCTTCCAGTCTCACAATCCGCTTGAGATTTAATGATGGAGCTCACCTGAGGGGGGGCCCACAAGGTAATTGGGGATGGGCATGTTACATAAAAAGAAATTGACAGAGAACAAAGAATAGTTTTCATTTTCACACAGGTTTTCTGAGGGACATTTTTAGAGATGAGGTTACTTACCATACAGAACATATACAGGGTCACTGCGCTCTGACTTCAAGAGCCTTTGTAGTACCATTATTTCATATTGGCATGTGTATCCGCCTCCTTGCAAAGAGTCTAACCCATGAACAATGTGGAGCACCTGGCCCTCACTTCCTAGAAGAGTCTCCATTCCAATGGGATTCATCCTATTCTCCTTATAAAAGTAGACAGTGTGGTTTGTGAAGAATTTAGGCACGGTGCATGTCAGCTTCAAGCTATTTCCAACAAAGCCAATAAAAGGATTTTCATAGGAGATGGTGGGCTTTTCTAGCTTCTCTGAAAGGGCAGAGGAAAAGACACCAGTACTGCTGCATTAACTTATGTTATTGAAAATAGGAACATATGAGCCAGATGTCTTCAACAAGGAAGGCATTCGGAATTGAGAGTGCTACTTTGTTAATAAAAGCAAAATTTAGGCACTCTTTCAACATTGGTCTGCTTCATCCATAAAGATCAGAGCAGAGTATAATCATTCATAATGCACTTAACATTAAACAATAAAATATAAAATAATTTCACACACTTCCTTAAATATCAGCCTCAAGTTTCTTCCTAAAAAACCCCCTGTTTCCTTTCTTAATTGGGTATTTGAGTTGCACATAGGACCAACTATGGAAAATGCTTTGTTAAATGTTTCCAGTATAAGTTTTTGAAATGGGTATAGCTAGATTTTTTTTCTCTGCAGAACGCAATGTACGATGGCAGCTATAATGCTGAATCAGCTCAGCTAGTGGATAATCTTCTAGATTAATAGCTTTTAATGTTACCATCTTGAAACAAATTCTTTCAGAAACTGTCAAGCAGTGTAATGGCTGGAGTGCAGGGGTAATGGGATCATGAGACCCTATACCAGTTGGAACACGTGCTGCTAAGTTCTACTCCCCTAACTTATTAGCCCCCTAAAGGTTGAATATAGCTGCTTAATAGTTTTTCTTCAGAGTAGGTTCATTTACCATTATATGCTGTCTCCTGTCAGTCAACCAGTTTCCAATCCATGCCATTACCTTGGTGCCCACTCCCAAGCTTCTCATTTTGTTCATTAATCTATGCTGCACCGTAGCCAAAAGCTTTGCCGAAATCCAACTAAATGATATCTAGTGCTCTTCCTCGATCCAATTCTCTAGTCACTGAATCAAAAACAGATTTCTGAGAGGACCTTCCTCTGGTGAATCCATGCTGCCTCAGGTCCAGCATCCTACCAAACTGGGTATAGTTGACTATCCTTTCCTTCAGCAGAATCTCCATTTGTTTGAGCAGAGCCCTTTGGACGGCATCCACTATCTCTCTCCTTCTGGTAGGTTCCACAGAAGGGATACTCCAGCAGATTAAGATCTCCAGCAGCAAAGACATCGTTTAATCTTTCCACGATGGCCTTATCTTCTCTAAGTGCCCCTTTAACCCTTCGATCATTTAATGGTCCAACCGACTCCCTCACAAGCTTTCTGCTTTGGATATATTTTAAAAAGTTTTTTTATTATGAGTTTTTGCCTCTATGGCCAACTTCTTTTCAAATTCTCTCTTCGCCTGTCTTATCAATGTCTTACATTTAACTTGCCAACGTTTATGCTTTATCCTATTTTCTTCTGTTGGTTCCTTCTTC
The DNA here is from genome assembly GCF_901001135.1 of Rhinatrema bivittatum. NCBI lineage: Eukaryota > Metazoa > Chordata > Amphibia > Gymnophiona > Rhinatrematidae > Rhinatrema > Rhinatrema bivittatum. Next base: position 27,076,012 of record NC_042633.1, on the reverse strand, counting down.
CAATTTTTGAATGAAGATCTTTTGGCTAAAATAGCTTCTTTCACCTCCCCTTTTAACCATGCCGGTAATCGTTTTGCCTTCCTTCCACCTTTCTTAATGCGTGGAATTCATCTGGTCTATGCTTCTAGGATGGTATTTTATAACAATGTCCACCCCTGTTGCACACTTTTTACTTTTGTAGCTGCTCCTTTCAGTTTTTTTCTAACTATTTTTCTCATTTTATCAGTTTCCCTTTTGAACGTTTAGCGCTAGAGCCGTGGATTTACTTACTGTTCCCCTTCTGGTCATTAATTCAAATTTGATCATATTATGATCACTATTGCCAAGTGGCCCCAACACAGTTACCTCTCTCACCAAATCCTGCACACTCCAGTGAGAATTAGATCTAACATTTCTCCCTCTCGTTGGTTCCTGAACCAATTGCTCCATAAAACTCATTTATTCCATCCAGGAACGTTCTCTCTCTAGCATGTCCTGATGTTACATTTACCCAGCCAATATTGGGGTAATTGAAATCTCCTATAATTACTGCATTACCAGTTTGGTTAGCTTCCCTAATTTCTCTTAGCATTTCGCTGTCCGTCTCACCATCTTGACCAGGTGGACGGTAGTATACCCCTATCACTATACTCTTCCCCAACACACAAGGGATTTCTACCCATAAAGACTGGATTGTGCATTTAGTCTCATGCAGAATGTTTATCCTTTTGGATTCTATGCCATCCTGGACATAAAACACCACACCGCCTCCCGGATGCTCCTGTCTGTCATTGCAATATAATTTGTACCCCGGTATAGCACTGTCCCGTTGGTTATTCTCCTTCCACCATGTCTGAGATGCCATTTAAGTCTATGTCATCGTTCACTGCTATACATTCTAATTCTCCCATCTTACTTCTTAGACTTCTGGCATTAGCATACAAACATTTCAAAGTGTGTTTTTATTTTCATTCTACTTTTTAATTGATAGGGATAAGTTAGAATTTTTTAGCTCAGGTGAGTTTTTAATTACAGGCACTTGGACTACTTTCCTTATTATTGGAACCTCTCTATTGGGATGCCCTAACTAATGCTTCATCAGTATCCTTTGAAGATACATACTCGATTGAATTTCTACCAAACCCTTATTTTGGGAGTGGAGAGATCTAGATGGATTATAGACTCAATGCTGAACCCATCCATAAAGAGTTTTTGTTCCATTTATGCATCAACATAAACATCTTAGTCAATTCATACTCTCATAGGAAGCCAGTACAGTGCTGCCAAAACTGGAGCGCTAGGATCGAGTTTCTTAAAGTTGACCACTAAGCTAGAGGTTCTCTTCACTGCACTAGAATAAAGTCCCAGTGTATATTGCTCTATTTGTTTTTTTCCTAAGTTTAATTATCTAAAACCTATGGTGCTATCGGAAAAGAAAAAAGGAGGTTACCTAAGCACAGGACACCATCCTTTCCCACATAACTGCAGTTCTGCTGGTCCACAAGAGACGCCTGGCAGTCACGGAGATGAGACTCTGTTCCCTTGCAATTCACATCCAATAGCCAAGTGCTTCTAGTTTGACGTTCGTATTCATCTGAACCCAGTGATACGGCATTTCCACAGCCCAGCTCTTTACATACAACTGTAGCGTCTTGTAAGTCCCAGCTTCGGCCACACACATTTGTCCTCAGGCCATCACGACCCACTACCACTTTCCCAGCACATCGATTAGGACCTCCTGCTAGCTTTATGTCTGCATGAAAATCAAGCATGGGAGGAAAAAAAAAATGTAATAATTGCAATTATGAAAGTCAATTTTTTTTTTTTGCATTTTCGGATAGAATTTTATGTAAAGCAGCAGACCTCAGTATGTTTTTCCTATGAATAGACAAATGGTTCTCGGTACACACTTGATACCTCAGTTCTCTTAGGGGGCAATATTCAAAGGATCTTCTGCATGTAAAACAGCAGAAGTAGCCTTTAACAAAATCACCAAACTAGACATATGCACATATCTACATTTACAGGGATTGAGCAAAGGGTGGCCTTAAGGAGGGGGTTTGCATTTGTGTGTATAATTTGACCAATCATTTTCAGGAAAATTTAGAGGTGAATTTTCAAAAACGCACACCCAAAAAGTGGCATGCATGGGGGTTGGGGGGGGGGGGGGGGGGGTGTGCCATTTTGGAAAGAACCAACTGCAGCATTACCGGAGGGGTGTGCACATGTAAGAATATGCACGTACCTAGGACCCCAAGCAAGTGTAAACTTGCGCCTACTGAAAAGTATGCACAGACTATGGGGGACAGAAATAAGTGTATTTTAAAGCTGTGCAGATGGCTCCGTGCAGGTTCTAAAATACTTGATCAAATCTCCATGGACCCCCAATACATGTTTGAAAGTTAGTCTGTGTGTTAATACAGTTATTCCTGTAAATACCCAGGGTGAGTGCTGAGTAACTTTGAGAAGAGTTCAGAAGAGACTAACTTAGGATTACTGAAGTACGGTATATATTTTTTTATTCATGTAAAATATGGGCTTAAATGATTATATGCATGTGCTTGAATCTGCATTTTATGTGTAAGTAACCATATGAAACATCTAAAAATACTGCAAAAAAACCCCAAGCAACATGAAACTATTTTCCTGTGCACACCCCCAGTAACTATATGTGGACAGGGTGGGTAGGCTGTGGAGGAAGGCATTTTTTAAAAATGAAAAAAAAAAAGCAGAAAGAGGGGACACTCGCTGACTTCCAGCTCCTGCCACTTCCAGGCAGACCCATAGCTCTAAATAAGAGATGGTTTGACAGAAGTGGGAATAGTTATAGCCTCTAGTTTTCATTTTCTCACCCCCCTCTCCTTTACCTGTGGCTGGTAAATAAACCTGGGAATGCCAACACAAAACCAACAAGTTCCCAGATGCTACCCAGACCAATGTCCTTAATGCTAAGTCAAGGATGATTACCTGAACACACCACACCAGCATCTTCAAGATGGCTACAGATATGCCATTTCCACGCATGTGCTTCACACTGAGCAAGGTGATACTCCATCCCAATACAGTTAACATTGTTCAGCCAAATTGGACCCGATCCTTGCCCAAAATGGGATTTCCAAAAGGGTAATGCAAATAGCCCACAGTTCAATTGCCTACAGACCACCTGGGCATCTAGCTGGTCCCAGTTGTCATCACACACAGTCCCCCACTGATGGTCTTTTAGCACTTCCACTCTCCCAGAGCAGCGGGTGGAACCATTGACCAGTCTCAATTGTAATGGACCTGAAATAGTTCAAACATTGTATGAATAAAAATTCAGGCAAAGAATGAACCCTAGGCATGCCAAGGTTACTCATTTTCCATGTTTTATCATAAAAGAGGTCGTTATTGGTCTCACTCACATTGCTTCCTCACCATTATAAATATAAAATGGGCACTGGTAAAATTTGGTTGTATTGCAAAACATTTACAACATAAAATGTGCAGTGACATTCTAAAATGGGTTGGGTCAATCAAGTTTGAGACTTACTGTAAGTATCATTGTAAATATTTTAGCACTGCACTAAACAGTGTGGGGTTCATGGTCAAAGTCCACTGATCAGATAAAGAGAACTGGCCGTACATATCTGGCCAGCCAGATTTCTATGGATACATTAACTGGTTACGGCTGAATGTTGCACTAACCCTCTACATTTGAAAGCACTCTTCCCAGTAATGTGTCCAGCCAGCCCTTTGACAGGCTAAATTTGGGCGGCTTGACCTTCTACTTGCACACATTTAGCTGGATAGCAGGGCCACATCTCTCTCTTGACTTGGCAGTTTCCTCCTGCTCTTTTGGGCCTCCAGCTCAGTCAGAACCATCCTGATGCCACAAGCTTTCATTGGTAACCATCTGCTTTAACCAATTAGATTTACCTGGCTAAAACCTATTTTTTGAATATTGACCATACTAGGGTAGATATTGAAAGCCTATCCGGCTAAGTTACAAAGGATATTCGGTCCGCTGGATATCGGCATAAAAGTTATGTAGCTGGATAAGCTATATCCATCTAAGTTTAGACCTGCTATTGAGCTTGTCTAACTTAGACGGACAGCTTATCCGGCTAAGTCTTAATATCACTACTTAGCCGTATAAGTTATCTGGCTAAGTAGCATTGCCCCAGTGTGCCCATTTTCTGGAAAGTCAGAGAGCAATGAGAGGCTGTATCTGAAGAAATTCTGAGTGATTTTCTTGATGAAGGCATCACACGATGCTGAAACATTGGCAATGTTCGGATAACATTTGAGTACTCTAGCATGAAAGAAGCAGGGCACAAAGCTACGTGACATTATGTTTTTAATACAATTTTTTCAAGGATAAATAAGTTTTTTGTATTGAAGTAAGAAAACATTTTGGAAAAAAAAGGTATGACATGAGCGTTAGTGCTTGTTATGATACTGGTGAAGCCCATTGCGGGCAAGAGCCTGTTGGTTAAAAATTACAAGCACCTTTATATCTGATACCAATTCCCGAAGAAAGTGCTTAGTATTAAATTTTGAATTTTAAATTTTAGCTCAGCTATTTTCTATATTTTGACATTTGATATTCTGCTTTTCAGCATGAATGGCTTCAAAGTGCAATACAATAAATTTAAAGTAGCTTACAATAGTATTAGCTCAAACAATATTGGTTGAGCATCTATATATTTAAAGATTCATAGTTAGGTTACTTTGTTGCTACAGAAATAGGAAAACATCTAACTAGGTTGGTGGGCAGGAAGTCTCTATTGGGAATACTTGGCTAAAAAGCCATGCTCCAACTCTTTTTCTGAAGGTGAGGTAGCTGGACTCCACGAGCAGGGATAATGGAAGTGTTATGGTTGTGGACCCTTGGACCAGGATGAGTGGTGATGTAACCACTGAGGAATTGCCCCCAGTGGATCTAGTCTCCAGCAGGTGAGGACAACCTGGCAGGAGTTTCACCTATACCAACCCTCATTCCCCACAGGTTGAGCCCTTGGGTGCCAGGGCTGGGTGCCTCGTTGAAGACAGTGAAGCTTAGGATGAAAACAGGGCCATGGGTCTGGGTCAGGGCAGGCAGCGAAGGTGCAGAACGGAGTCCAAGCCGAAGATCCGGGGCAGGCAAGCAAGGACGAAGTACCAGGCCAAGGGTTGAGATGGGCAGTAGACGAGCAGAGATGAGAAGACAAGCCGAGGTCAAACCAGGAGATCAAGCTGAGGAAGGGATCACAGGAACTGGAGGACGAGGAGAAGACTGGAGACAGGAACAAAGGCACGGGCAGGAAAGCAGGAACTGGAACGCCAGGACAGGACTCAGGAACACAAGGACTGGAGCAGAAGCAGGAATGGAACCAGGATCAGAATCAAGGCAGGAACAGGAACGAGAGATGTCTGGAATAGCAACTAGCACTCCGAGGGGATGACCTGTTGCAAAGGCAAAAAGCTGGAGACTGCTGTGGGGTTTAAATACCCCTCCGGAGTGACATTATCCATTGGGGTTGGGCCGAGGTTTCCCGCCGCGGCCCCTTTAAAGGGCGGAGTCTCCTGCACGCACCTAGGTTGAGCCCCGCTGGACAGAAGAGGACGGCGTTTGCAGCCACGTGTGAGGCCGCGGAGCAGGGTGCGCCGTGCCAAACTATGGTGGTAGCCGGCAGCAGAAAAGTTAGGGGGACCAGCTGAGGCCGGGAACTGCAACAGTACCCCTCCTTACCCCCCCCTTACAGAAGGGCCGGGCTTGCTGTGGTGTGTGCGATGGAAGTGCTGGAGCAATGATTTATCCAAGATATTGGACGATGGTTCCTACAAGTTCTCTTCAGTTCTCTTCCCAGGAGATCAAATATTCCCAGTGCCTCTGTTTGACGGACATCCAGAATGTCTCTGACCTGGTAGACAGGGTCATCTTGAGAAACAACCTTTGGAGGCTTGGGTGGAGCTGGGCTCCATGGAATGGCACCCACATCTGAGGACTGCCATCCTGCTTGTCCATGAGGCATGGTTACCTGCATAAAGCTACACCTGCTCTTTAACAGGTGTAATGTTGCGTGTGCACAGCACAGGGAGTTCCGCAAATATTTAAATTTTCAAAGCAGGTTTGAAAATTGACAGTAGGTAAAAAGTACCCGTGGACTTTGGCTGATGTGGGCTGCTTGAAAATGTGTTTCACTTTACAGCTGACTGAGTTGTCTAAACAAGATATCAACAAAACTATTTTAAAGTAATGAAGAAACAACTCACCGACCATGACAGGCACTGGGTCACTGTGCTGTGACATGAGTGACTTTCCTTTCCGTCCTATTTCATATGCACAGGTGTACCTGCCTTCATGAGATTTCTCCAGCTTATGCATGTCATATAGAGCCCGGTTCTCACTGGATGACAACATCTTAGATTCAATGGGATCGGAGACATTCTCTTTATAAAAATAGACTGTACTGTTGAGGTAAAATCTAGGAATGACGCAGTTCAGCTGCACGGTATCCCCAATGTCATACCCAATGAATGATGCAGAATGAGTGATGATGGGTTTGGGTGAATCGCCTGTAAGCAATAAGAGTACTCTTTTTAAAGATGAAGATTGTAAGTGGGAGCGAGATGAAGTTACAATAAGAACTTTTTCACTCTAGTAGTGGTGGGCACAGCAGCTTATACATGAGTCATATTAAAGATGTATACGATGTATTGTACAAAATGAAAATCTAATGGGGAGGAAGGTTCTTAATCTCTCCATGGCGCATACAGGCAGAGGTCTAGGCAGGCAGCAGGCAGCAGGCAAGGAGAATCACAGGGCAGGCAGCAGGCAAGGATGGTCAGAGTCCAAAGCAGAGGTCAGAATCCAGGAAATCAAGCTGAGGGAGGGTGAGACAAAATGAGACAGAGCAATACAAGACTGGGGTAAGGCACAGACAGGAACAGGACCAGGCAGGGCAAGGCAAGGCCTCAGGAAACAAGGCAAGAGAAGGCAGGATTGGAACATGGGAACAAGGGAACACGCACTGACGAGCAAGGCACATCAGGAGATCTGTTGCTGAGGCAAAGAACTACTGTGGGCCTTGGCTTAAGTAGGGCAGGCAGGTGACACATGATGTGCGTGCAAGCCTACAGCGAGACTGGGGCAAAGCAGCCTGGAAAATTCTAAGAGCTCTCCAAATTACAATTTCTTCTGCCTTCAGCTGCCTTCCTCTCTTGCCATTTAGGTGCATGAATGCCTTTTCATTGCTGCCCCTGCCAAAGCTGCCAACCCTATTAACATTCTCTCCGCTCCCTTTTCCTGACATGGAATTTGTTGAAATGAACTGCCAACTTGGGGGGTTGGATATTATGAATGAATTTTAGTGATACTATAACTATATTCCCACTCACAGTACCACTCATTAAATGGTGAACTGTCTGTCACAGACATATACAGTGTGTGCACTAGTGCTGACTCCAAACAAAAAAAATACTAACAGAACCAAAATGACTGGCAGCCTTGTAAGGTTCTTCTCTTCAGTCTATGCATTGTTCCCCTCACTGGTGTCCAGACAGTCAAAAAACTCACTAAAACTGCTGCAACTAATCTCCACACATCTCCCACCCTGACCCCCCAATGAAGAGAAATTAAAAATCAGCAGGATTGCACTGCCTATCTTTCTGGCACAGTGTGGGAGACCACTGCAGCACAAAAGAGCAGAAGCAGCCCTTTACTAGTGCAAAATCCAAACTTTATTTTCAGTTCTGTTAATTTCTACTAGCTTGTTCTTCCTTGCCAAGAGCTAGAGAGGAAATAGTTTTCTGCACATGCTTAGACTTCACAGTAGGACATCAGAATTCCTTGATCCAGATAGCAACTATAGGCTACTTTAGAAAGATGCTTCACTGTGATTTGTCTTGTGTGGTTTCCTTGCTAAGTTATCCTCCCTTGGCTCTGACAAGGATCTGACAAGACAGAGGCACACAGGCAAAATTCGGTTGCTAAATTACCTGCGCCTGTTTATTTACTTAAAGCAGAGCCATAGACTTTAGTTGGCCATAGAGTTGAATGAGAAACAAACAAATAAGTATTTTGTTTCATTCATGAGACTCCATTTGTTTTGGGGAGCCAAATGTTTACCCATTGGTTTCAAATGAATGTACATCCCTGGTGACTTGATAACAGGGGTTATATATGGGCTTAGTGACTTTGGTGAAAGATAAGTTGTACAGCTGAATTTTGGATAGATTGAAATGGAAAGAAATGGTTCACTGGGAGACCTATGAGGAGCAGGTTGTGGTAGTTTAAGTGGGATTGATGAGAGAATGGATGTATTTTGGTGGTGTTAGAGTAAGGTTATGGGTTGAGGGGACTGGGAGAATTAGTATTGCCCACAAAAGTACAGAAATGAGGAAGAGGGGAAGAGAGCTTTAGGGGAAGATAAGGAGCTGTGTCTTGGTCATGTTGAAGGTATTTAATAGTAGGGAAGCAAAAATAGGATATTTTAGGACGGATAGTTGCATCAAGAAAGGAAAATGGGAGACTAGCTGGTAATTGAAGTCTTTATCCACCATCATATTCTTTTTTCTGCCTTAATTACCTGAACATACCACACTTGCAACTTCTGCATGACTGCAGTTCTTGGGTCCAGTTCTGGCCGGGCATTCCAGAAGCATTGACTCTGTTCCTTTACATTGTACATCTGCTAGCCAAATAGTTGTAGTTCTGTACTCAAACTGCGCATCACCCTGTGCTGATAGTGCTGAGCCGCAATCCAACTGTTTGCACACCACCTGTGCATCCTCCAAGTCCCAGCCTTGCCCACACACAGTTGCCCACTGGCCTTCGTGAACCACTGCAACCTGGCCAGCACAGCGACCGGGTCCACCTCTTAGAGTCAAATCTGCAGGATACAAAAAGTGAAAATAAAAAAAAAGACTGTACATGTGCATGGATTATCTTTTGTGCCCTCAATGCTGATTCCAACTTTGAAGTAATGCATTTGAATAGATTGTGAGGAAGCAGAGTTTCACAGACTGGGTGGTGGGCATATGGAACACGTGTGTTTGTGCAGCTGGCAGACACTGTTCCAGGGCTCCGCTGACCCCTCATGGCATGCTGTAGACGTGTCAGTTTGAACCATGCAGGACTGGAAGCTCCCATGGAATCTGCCCGCCCCATGTGGTTCAAGCTATGATGGTTGCATCATGCCCCATAAATAGATCATGGTCAGTGGACTCCTTTCCAGTTTAGAAGGGGGAACATTGCTTGCAGACTTCAGTCACAGTTAAACCTATATATAGAAGTTGTACTGAAAAAGTATATGGTGGTAGCAAATGCAATTAATATATGCATTCTTTGACACGTTTATTGAAAGAGAAATGGTAAATGCATCACTTAAAGTGTGAAATCTCATTTTTGTATTCCTACTTTTAACTCTGCTTTTTCTTCCCAATATGGGTGCAATATCCAAAAAGCTTAGCTACAAAGTATGCAAGTCCTTTTAACATGCACACTTTGTAGTTTTTCAAAGATGAACTACCCAGAAAGTTTCTCTTTAAAAATTAACTAGTGTAAAGTCTGCACATTAACCCCCCCCCCCCCCCCCCCGAAGATAAATTAGAAGTTGTCGAGCAAAAAAAATGGAGACTTACGACTATCAGATGGAAGAAATTGAACCAAGACTGGAAACAGTGGAGGCTGGTGTAGTGAAATCCCAAGAATGCAATGCAAAGATTGTTAAAGACAGTAACGCGGTGTCACGAAGGTTGGAGTGTCTAGAGAATTTCTCAAGACATTTAAGCCTGAGGTTCTTGAATTTCCCTACGATTGTTGGTGAGCTTCCCTATATCCCACTTAAGAAATCTCATTGAAGTTCTGAAATTTCAAGAAGGAGACCTTCCTTCAGTGAATAAGTTACATTACCTTCCTGTATCAGCGAGAAATAGAGAAATGCTACAGAGAAGCGGAAATAAAGGGAACCTGACCAAGTTTCTGGAGGATTCTACTGCTGAAGTCTACGAACGCGCCACATTAATGGTTTCCTTTATTTCTGACAGAGACCTCACTGAAATAATGAAAAGATATTTCAGAACTGTTGATCTCTCCTTTAGGAGCGTTACAGACACGTGCTTTTCCAGACATCACTCAAGACAGGCGACGAGAATTTCTTGCACTGAGATCTCAAGTAAATGCATTAGGGTTTTCATAGGTTTTAAAATACCCCTGCAAGTGTGTCGTAAAATCTCCAAAAGAATGTTTCATTTTTTACTATCCCGAGCAGTTAAAATCACTCACCAATGCTAGGAGGGTAATTGTCACCTCCTGAGGGATAGGATCATAATATAAATGGATGCCTTTTTCTGCATTAAGCTTATTACTTGCATGTCTTTCCAGTGAGTTACTCCCTTTATTTCTGCCTCCTCTTATAGGAGAATGCAAATATGGATTAGTTGAAGGCTGAAATGCTTTGTAATATGTAATAGTATTACATGGATATTGTATTCTCATTTTCTGTAAGGGAGTTTTTGACTTGCTGTAAAGTTTAAAATTGATAAAAATAAAATAACCCGCTGGCTTTGCACTTGCTGTTTGTGCTAAGGAGAGAGGGGGGTGGATAAAAGCCTCTTCTGAAAATGCCAGGTAGGGTAGGTACTGTTGTCCTCCCAGCCCTAAACACACCCCCCTAAGGACACCTTTCTAACCTGGCTAAAAGGGCTCCTGCTGTGGGAGCCTGCACAGACTGTCAGCCAGAAAGAGGAGGGAAATCTTCACAAAGGCCAAGTTCCCCAGGCATTTTTCATTTTAGCTATGTTAAAATATATTCAGGCACCTGATTCCCTTGGCCCCATGGTGTGGCCTTGCATTTAGAGAAGGAGGGGAACAGACAGTCTGTACCACAGTGCCTCCAATGTTTCCTGTGTCTATCTATATAAGACAGAGGACTCCTAGAGGAGTTGGATTTGGGGGTTGAAAGTCAGGAATGCTAACTTTGCAATGGGCACGCGGGCACACATACACGTGCATGTCGGTGTGCACCCAGATACATGGCAATTTTAAAACATGCACCTTTGCGCGCATGTTACAAAATAGCCCATGGTCTGAACGCCTAATTTTAAGCTTGTATGTGGCCCAACAGTGTACGTCGGCTTAGATGTTCAAGTGAGGGTATTTTATAACAGACGCACGTCGAGCCAAAGATCTGTTTCACCAATTCATCCACCAGTTTGCCCAGTGTTCATTTAGGTCCTCCAAACTGCCTTGATTCTTTAGCCTGCACTTCCTGTAATTAACCCATCCCTGGGATCTCCACTGCTTTGGGATTCATGACACAGGGTGGGGTTTGACAGAACTGGACTCTTGTGGACCTCAGGTACGATTTTGAGACTAAGGGAATCCTCTTTATGTATAGGGATGTCCCTGCCTAACATATCTTCTCATTTCCCGAGGGATAAATTCTAGCCCAGTATCCTGAACTGAGGATCTCTACACAAAGATAGAAAGGGGAGAGAAGTTCAGGAAACCAAACCAGCTTGAACACAGATGCAAGTTGGACCATTTCTAATTGATTGGACTTTGACTATTTTTAACACACAAAGCTCTGTCCTGTGTGGTCCCTGCAGCACCATCAGAAACACAGGAGAAAGTGGATTCCACCAAACAGCCTGGGCCTTGAAGGTCATCCTTCCCCCCGTCCCCCAATAGAGAAGAAACCAATCCTTGGGACAAGAAGACTGGGGAAAGAGAAAATTGAAATTAGCCCCAAGATATACATTTTTTATAGACCCTTAGGATCCAGCCCATCCACCAAAAAGGGGTTACATTTGCCAGTTTCCTGTTCTTCCCATGTGCTTCAGTAAAGACTTTGGGATGAATTTTCAAAATGTTACACATAAAAAATTAGACATATATGCTTATTTGGTATTTTATAAAAGTTGAAAACATGCTTGTATTTTCACTTTTGCAGGCATAGATATGTGCATAAAAGGAACGGGGCCAACATTTATGTGCAAAGGTTGCTTTTATAACAGTAATAATGGCAGAAAAGAAACCAATCTGCCCAGTAAGCTTCTTATGATAGTATCTGCTGTTCTGTACACGATACTACCCTTGATAAACATGGGGGTAACTACTACTCCATGCAGTTACCCACAAGCCTTATAAGAGCAGTAATTACAAAACCAAGCAACCATCAAACCCATAAACCGTCAAACTGCTAGCAACATTTTTACTGTAAGGAGCCTTCCTGATTCAGACAATGCTGCTTGACGTTCTTTGCTTTTGGACTTGGCTGTAGCAGCCATCCAGTGTTTTTCCCCTTATATCTGTGTCAGGACCCATGGTGGTTGTCTATCCCATTCCCCCAACTTCTCCCCTCACCCCCTGCTGTTACAGCAGGGGAGCGACATTGCGGATGAGTCAAACATCAAGGCTATTGATTGAGGCTAGTAATCCCCATGCCTTCTGTTAAGGGTAGGAACTGCTGCTCCGTGCAGGTCATCCTCAAGCACCCCCTTCATTTCCACCCTCCAGTCTTTAAGGATCTACAGTATTTATGCCATGCCCCTTTGAATTCATTGACTATTTTCTTCTTCACCACCTCCAGAAGGACATTCCAGGCCTCCACCAACCTTTCCAGGAAGAAATATTTCCTGAAGTTGGTTCTGAGTCACCCCCAGGAGTTTCATTTCGTGACCCCTAGTTCTAGTGTTTCCTTTCAATCAGAAAAGGTTTGTGCATCATTCAAACCTTTCAGGTATCTGAAGGTCTGTATCACATCTCCCCTGCCCATCCTCTCCTCCAGGGTCTACATATTCAGCTCCTTCACCTCTCATAAGTCTTCTCATACTGACCCCACACATTTTGGTCACTCTGCTTTGTACTGCCTCCATCCTTTTTGAGATATGGTCTCAAGAATTGAACACAGAGACCTATACAAGGGCATCATCACTTCCTCATTCCTGCTGGTTATTCCTCTCTATGCAGCCCAGCATTCTTCTGGCTTTAGCTATTGCCTCACATGTAAACCAGAGTGATAATTCTGTTACCTGAACTTCAGTATAAAAAAAGTTATAAACAAACATTGCTTTGCCACCTTCAGATCTCCAGACACTGTTACCCACAGAGAACCCTGCCGCCTGGCTTCCCCCGAGGTGCTTCCCTTCCATCTTATTCACTCTCGTCCCTTCCCATTCCTTTCATTCACTCTCCCTCCCCTCTTATTCACCCACCACCTCCCTTCCCACTACTACTATCTATAATTTTTAAAGTGCTACTAGATATATGTAATGCCGTTCAGATATAAAGTGACAAAAAATGTATTTAATACATTAATATTTGAGAAATATGCTGATTTCTATGATCGAAAAACAATTCACTCTATGAACAGAGCACCGGGAGGATAAAGATATCTAAAAATATCCAAATAAATCTGCTGATAAGTTGGAGATAATTTCACACCCTTCTAGGTAGAAAGCTTCAGTTATCTTTATCCTCCCGGTGCTCGATGTTCATAGAGTGAAGGGGAAAACTAGGACAGGTTGTCTATCCATATTCACTTGTAGCCATGTGGCTACCCCTAAATGGACTCTCATGATCCTCAGCCTGCTGTTTGTTCAATTTAATTCAGAATCATTACTACTTGGGTATTCATGCTCATTGGTTGCACTTCTTTTAAAATAACTCTAGTGAAGTTTCTCTAAAGTCAAAACATTCAGTAGGCGTGTAGCAAACCTTTTCCCAAGACATTGTTTCTCTGTGCATCTTATGCCACTAGATAAGGGCTACTCCGTGATGGGCCGAGTTGTCTTGCTGGAGCTTCAACCTGTTTTCTTAAATGAAAGACTGTAAGGCCCACCATCATATCTATCAAAATGGTTTGATATTAGGGATTATATTACCTGAGCAAACAAGGGCAACATCTTCATTGTGATGACAATTGTGAACACCCCAAGCATTGGCTTTGCACATAGCCAGATGTGATTCATTTCCACTGCATTCAACGTTGTCCAGCCAAATAGGATCGGCTCCTTCCCCAAAATGAGTTATTGGTAACAGAGGAAGCCCGCAGCCCAGCTGATGACAGACTACTTGAGACTCCTTCATGTACCAGCTGTCTCGACACACAGTCCCCCACTGGTTGTTCTGGAACACTTCCAGCCTTCCAGCACAGCGACTGGAACCATTAACCAACTGGATGGGGAACAGACCTGAAAGGAGTATAATACAATAAAATAGCGGTATTCATTGCGAAAAACATATGGTGACCTATAAAATGACATCTAGCAGGAGGGATTCGGAGAGGCATCCTGATAGGATGAAAAATTGGAATGTCAATAGTCAGAGTTTCTGTAGAACATGTACATTAGCCAGGTAGATGTGAGGACTGCTATCTTTTGGGAGTGAGCAACATGGAATGGATCTCTCCGTTAGAAGCTGCTGTGTACTTCCAAGTGATCTGGATTGGGCACTACTGGAGATAGGATGCTGGGCTTGATTGACCACTGGTCTGACCCAACATGACACTTAATGTTTTTTATGTTACGTGATCCCACAATGCAATCTAAAATGCACATTAGGAAGAATCTTTTCTACTACTCATTCCTGGAGTTATGCAGAGTAAGAAACAGCATTTCAGTGACAGAGCACAGAGTTATGGTTTAGCGGTACAGTGAGGGTAGCACAAACCAGGATTAAACCTCAGTGTCTCCCTAGAAAAGAGTGATGACTGACACCAAAACAAATGAAGCTTCAATCCAAAAGACAGATGCAATGGCTTGGGAAAAAAAGAATCCTTTCATTTTCCTCAGATGGCCACTTCCAGGAGAGAAGTTAACCCTTAGTTCTCAGGTTTGTAGTCATCAGGGGTAGGCAATTCTGGTCCTGGAGTGTCAAACAGTTCTGGTTTTCAGGAGATCCACAATGAATATGTATGAGGTATATCTGCATGCACTGCCTCCATTGTATGCAAATCTCTCATGCAGATTCGTTGTGGATGTCCTGAAAACTTTGTGGCATTCCAGGACTGGAGTTGCCTACCCCTGGGTTTAGGCTTTATATTACATTCTCAATATTCCAAAGCTCAGGTCCATGCAGTAACCCAAATGACTTTCTTCCACTTCTGCCATCTCTGCCTGTTAGAGGACTCTGCTTTTGCATTGCTATTCAGGCCACTCATTTTCTGTCTAGACTACAGTAACTCTGTGTTGGAATCCCCAACACCTAAAATGCTGCCTACAACTCCAACAGAATGCTTCTGCCTGCATAATGAACGCACCCAAATTTGATTGAATAACCCCAGTTCTGAAAACCCTACATTAAGTACATAAGCTTTGCCTTCTGGTTATGCGGGCAGGCTGAGAGGTGGCAAGCCCTTAAATGTACCTGCATTTTAAATCTTCATCTTCTGAGTGGATGAAAGTCATCATTTGTGGAATGTTTACTAAAGCACTGCGCAGAAGCTGTAAAAATCCCACCCCCCTTGCGCACCCCAGCTGCACATACACGCGTGGCCCATGGATTTTCCACTATGCGTGCGCTGGCGTGAGCATGGTAGAAAATAGACACGTCCATGTGTGTGCGCACATGTGGAAAATCTACCCCTTTGTCTTCAGCATATGCAGTTTAATAAGGATTAAAAAATGTCTCCATACTTGGGATCTTTTACTTTTCCAGTCACCCTGAGATTGTCATGGCTTGGGGGAGTGAGGATGCCCAGACTTTATCCTCTCAGTCATACTTACACATGTTCATTCTCTTACACACTCCCATACTCTCAATGCTCTCCCTCTCGTCACACATAATGCACTCCCTTGTGCACATACTCACATGTGTGACGAGAGGGAGAGCTGTGACCTCTGTATTAGGGACTTAAACTGAGTGAGTTACATATGAAATAGGGATATATTGAGAACATCAATGACTTACCAGTGACAACATATGCAGGCTCACTGAATTGAGACTTAATGATTGTCCCCCTATATTCAACTTTATAGAAGCATGTGTAACCACCTTCAATGAGAGTATCCAAGTCTTTAAGTTCATGGGTTGCTGTGTTCTCCTCACTCATCAGCATATTCACTGCAATGGGATTTGATCCTTTCTCCTTGATAAAATAGATGGTGCTATTGACGAACAGCCTGGGAATTACACATTTTAGCATCAGAGTACTTCCTTTGTTGAATATAATGTTGTTTGGCGAATAACTGATCGTAGGTTTGGGCAGATCATCTGTAAAAGAAGAAAGAACCACAATAAATCTACCATTACTGCTACAGAAACATGGATTGTTGGCAAAAGTGGACTGAGTTCTAGCAAAACCCATGGATTGTGATGGACAGTGGTCAAGAGCCAAATTAGAGCAAGGGTGAGCAACCCCTTCCATTCACGCTGTTGGTTAGGGCTCCACAAGATGGATTATTATATACCATATGTGTGTGTATGTATAAGTATATATATGCTTTGAAGGTGTGATAGATTGGTAGTAGTTAAGAACATAAGAAATTGCCATGCTGGGTCAGACCAAGGGTCCATCAAGCCCAGCATCCTGTTTCCAACAGAGGTCAAACCAGGCCACAAGAACCTGGCAATTACCCAAACACCAAGAAGATCTCATGCTACTAATGCCAATAATAGCAGTGGCTATTCCCTAAGTAAACTTGATTAATAGCAGTTAATGGACTTCTCCAAGAACTTATCCAAACCTTTTCTAAACACAGCTACACTAACCACATCCTCTGGCAACAAATTCCAGAGCTTAATTGTGCATTGAGTGAAAAATAATTTTCTACGATTAAGCTTAAATGTGCTACTTGCTACTTGTGTAGAAAAGGGACTTGGACTTTAAAAAGCAGCATTTTTCATGTTTGAAAATAACTAGAGATGAGAAACCCAGATTGCTTCTATGTAGGATTACATCTCCCAGAATTCCTTGCTAACTAAATTTGGCAGAGAGCCAGCAGACATGAATCAGCATTGGGTGGAGCCAGGAAGACCTCCATTTGGTGGCTTGGCCAGGTGTATAAAACAGGAGCTGGGAGGTGGAGCTGAGAGTGGAAGCAGCTTTTCCTAAGGAGGTTGAGACTGGACGAGGGTTCACCTACCTAGCCCGGTCGGGGCCTCCGTCGACGAGTTGGGATGCTGATGTCATCGGGGTGAGACGGGCCTGGGAGATATAAGGCCGTCTCCCCTGCAGTGCGACGCAGCCACTGGCGTGTCGCCCAAGCCGCGCGTGCCTAAGGTACAACAGACATTCTTTATCTGTTGTACCAATTTTTATACTTATGGTTTTTAAGTTTACATTACATATACTACATTGTCCACAAGGTCTGTGGCCTACTGGTCTTATATCTCTAGGTCTTTTTCTTGATTTTATGAGTGCAGCAAAATGGCGGCTCTTGTTATGATACGGAGGCATTAGTGCCCGAGAAGTTTTGTAATTTAAGAATATAATTTAAGTAGTTTTTAATAATTCTTGGTGGATGAGACATGCTGTTCCATAGAAATAAACCTTCAATGTTTTGTTTTTTAAAGTTTTTTTGGTGCACAATTTGGCATTTAAATGGCTGCCAACATACAAGGCGATAGTAAAGATCTAAAAATTTGTTTCAAAAAATAGTTTAATAATTGTTTGCATTAGAACAATGTGTACCTAAAACAAAACACCTTTGGTTTTTAAAAGATAATTTTGGTGCGAAGTTTGGCATTTAAATGGCTGTCAGTGCATAAGCTGATAGTACAGATTTGGTAGTATGTTCTCTTAAGACAAAACCTTTAAAATTGGTTTACAATGTTTTCAAGATGAATTTATTTAAAAGGCTGTCAGCGCACGGGTCAGCAGTATAAATCTGGGTTGCTTTCTGGTATGGCTCACTTCTGGCAATATACAATGAGATTTTCAGCCAGATGTCGATGTCTATTATTGTTCTTAAGAGTTTAATGGTATTCAAGACGCTATGTCTTTAAAATTATTTTTCTTTTAGGTAATCGATATTATAATTTTTAGCCTTAACTTACTTTGTTTATATTTTTAGCATACTCAGGAAAGCTGAACTGCTGCATGCAGGCAACCGCCAGCATCAACTGTAATAGGTATTTCCTTTTTTAAAAAATATCAATAGACTGCACCAATTCAATTGATTTATTATATACACACACACAGATATAGGTTTTTTCCCACATGTTACTATTTTAATTAATTTTATTAGAACAGACCATCCTTAATATAGATCGTTTTTTCCAAATCTTGGTTACTGAATGTTGTCAGTTTGTCACTTTTTCATTAATTGTGTATAATGTTTTTGAATATTTTTATTTGATTTTATATTATTTCATATGATTTGATTATGTATGTATGGTGTATGTTTTTATATGTCTTTATATGAGATTATATCTGTTTGGTTCTAATAGCCCCTGAAGCAGCTCACATGAGCAAAACTCAGCCTGAGTCGGGCTTTTTATGATGGTTTGTGCAGAATAAAGAATTCCTGGTGTTCACCGGTCCTGAGAGATGAGGGACCGGGCCCAATCCAGGCAAAGAAAAACCTTGCCCACGCTGGTGTCGACGTGTGCTCCCAAGAAGTCGAGCGATAGCGAAGGTGTGAGGTTGCTCTTAGCGAAATTGACGATCCATCCCAGGGAGTGGAGGAGCCGTAGGACTTTGAGGGCCTGTTGACATAGGTCCCTACTCTTTGCCCGAATGAGCCAGTCGTCCAGGTAGGGATGAACAAGAATTCCCTCCCTCCGTAGGGCCGCCGCCACCACCATGACCTTGGTGAAGGTGCGGAGAGCAGTCGTGAGGCCGAAGGGTTGAGCCTGGAACTGGAAATGTTGCCAGAGTATCTTGAAGCAAGGCGAAAGCTAGTGTTCTAACAATAAAAACAGAAAAAGGGGGAACCGCAGGTTCTAACACTCGCATCTGCTGGAGTCAGAGGAATACTGAGGGCATAGGAATAGGAGGGCACCCTTCAAGTTTTTCCTCTGACTCCATCTGCTGGAAGGGGGACATAACCCACTGTCTGGACTGATCCAGGTACGTACAGGGAACATTTATATGGTGACTTCTCTTCAGTGGAAGAGAGGAAGTTCAGCTTCTGCTATGTATAGTGACAGTAGCTTTACTTACTTATACTGGACTAATTAAACAGGAAAATGGTTAAAAATGCAGTTTTGTATTCTGTTGGTTGTCAGAAAAGTTTTAATAGTTGGGTGCATTCTTGTCTTTGGTAGACTTTAATTGTCCCCCCCACACATACACACTGACCCTTTTCAAACCTCCACCAGCCTCTATTCAACCAATGCCCCCCCCCCACACATGCAAACTGACCCTTTTCAAACCTCCACCAGCCTCTATTCAACCAACACCCCCCCCACACACATACTGACCCCTCTATTCAAATCCCTTCCAGCCTCTCTATTCAACCCATCTCCTAAACCCCTTTCCACATACTCCTCATCCCACCCCATAGAAACATGGCAGAAACAGCATGACCCATCCAGTCTGCCCATCCATCCAATTAATTTAGCATAATTCTCATCACTTCCTTAGAAATCCGCTGTATTTATCCCATGCTTTCTTAAATCCAGACACTATTTTTGTCTCCACTACTTCCACTGGGAGGCTGTTCCATATTTCCACCACCCTCTGTGTAAAGAAATATTTTCTAAGATTACTCCTGAGTCTACCCCCTTTCAAACTCATCTCATGACCCTTCATTCTAGGGCCTCCTTTCCATTTTAAAAGGCTCCGCTCCTGTGCATGAAAACCTTTGAGATCTGAATCTCTATCATATCTCCCCTATCTCCCCTTTCCTCTAGGGTATACATGTTTAGATCTTTCAGTTTATCCCCATATGTTTTAGAATGAAGACCACTGACTCCATCCTGTTTCTATCCTTTTGAAGGTACGGTCTCCAGAATTGTACACAGTATTCCAAGTGAGATTTCACCAGGGACCATTTTCTGCTCACCATTCATTTCTCTGTGCAACCAAGCATATTTATGGCTTTTACCCTTGCCTTAACCACTTGTTTGGCCACCTTAAGATCAGATACAATTACTCCAAGATCCCGCTCTTCCTTTGTGCTTAGAAGAATTTTACCTCCAATATTGTAGCTTTCCCTTGGGTGTTTGCATTTTTTAGCATTTAATCTTAGCTACCAGACCTTAGATCATTCCTCAAGCTCCGCTAGATCCCACCTCATGTTTTCTGCTTCCTGGCTGTCCATCTTGTTACAGATTTTAGTATCAGCAAAAAGACAAACCTTCCCAACAACCCTTCTTTTGACGCTCACAAAAATGTTGAATAGAACCAGTCCAAGGACTGATCCCTGAGGGACAGTGATCCCTGAGGAGGTTGTTAGTAACGATCTCTTGCTTGGAGAAAACTATTTACCACTACCCTTTGTCGCCTACCTCTCAGCCAGTTTCTAACCCATTCACTCTAGGATCCATACCAAGGGCGCATAATTTATAAGTCTTCTGTTTGGAACAGTCTCAAAGGCCTTGTTGAAATGCAAGTACATTATGTCTAGCGCTCTCCCTTGATCGAACTCTGATCACCCAATCAAAGAAATTGATCAGATTTCACCTCTGGTAACACCAGGCTGCCTCAGATCTTGCAATCCATTGGATTCCAAAAATTGCATTATCCTCTGGGTTTTAGCAGCGATTCCATTAGTTTGCTCACCAGAGGTCAGACTAACCGGCCTGTAGTTCCCAGCCTTACTTCCACTTTTATGAACAGGAACCTCATCCGCCCTTTTCCAGTCCTCCAGAACTACTCCTGACTAAGGAGGCATTGAAAAGGTCAGCCAGTGCACCAACATTGATTGGCAGCAGCAAGAGGAGAAGAGCAGTGGCTGTTCCTTGGGCCATGTTCTTTTCCTCTGCTGTCTAGAGCCTGATTGCAGCTTTTGACTGTGTGGCCAGAATAGCTGAGCTGCAGGCAGGGTCTGGGTGGCAGAAGAAGAGGACGAAGCCCTATGCCCTGCCTGCCGTCGCTCTCCTCTTCCTGCTGCCAGTCAGTATGAGGGCTGGAGGTCTGGAGTTTTAGTCTGCAGCAGGACAGCCTCTTCTCCACAACCTGGTTTTGTTTATGGATGAATTAATAGCTCTGATCTCCTCCTGCAATTCTGCAGAGAATTGCATAATCTGTGGGAAGGGTGGGCGTTGTCATTCCCATGACCACAGAATTGCAAGACACTGGGCCCTGAATATAACAGTCCTAGGTAGAACAAACAAGACAGTAGAGGGCCACATACAGAAGAACAAAGTGTAAGGGACGCTCTTTCCAAAACCCCACTCCTAATCTTTTTCTTAAAATTGCAACAAATTTCAGCTTCTTATACTTCAAATCAGGCAAATATACTCAGCAAGTATAAACTTTGAGACAATTATTGAATCCAACCAGTAGGCTGCACGTTTGAGTACTTTGTACCGATGGACCTACAAGCTAAATTTTCCAACAAATTCCCAGAAGAAATTTTCTTAGAAAATTTGGGCCAGCAAGGACCACGACTGCCATAATACCCATACTTTTATCTGCTGAGGGGAGTGCAATTTTCACCTGTGGAGATTTACCTAGGTTATTTGTGATTTACAAGCAAGTGCTTCAACTCTAAAAATCCTATATAGGGACTTACCTGAGCACAAAACAGCAACATCTTCCTTGTGGTTACATTTGTTCTGCCACCAGGTGCTATGCTGGCACTCTGTAAGGAGGGTCTCGGACCCTGTGCAATGCACATTATTCAGCCAAATGGGGCCTGTTCCAGACCCAAAGTCTGGTCTGCCAAGTTTTTCAATGGGCAGTCCACATCCTAGCTGTCTGCATACCACTGCAGCTGCAGCTATGGTCCAATCATCTTTACACACAGTCCCCCATTGGTGCTCGTGGAATACCTCTAACCTTCCTGCGCAGTTATGGGGCCCATCCACCAGCCGAAGCTGCATAGAGTCTGGAAAAAAAAAAAGTGGGGTGGGTGTCATTTAAATCTATTAGCAGGAAAGAAAATATTTTCCTTTTGCAATCACAAAGCTGCACATTGAATAGGAAATCATTGTATTTGGTCCTATTGAATTTTAGAATGATGAGTGACATAAGTCCATCTAGTTGTCTATAGCAGCAATTTTGCACAGTGATATGCTAGTAGTCATCTATATTATAAAAACACAGTTGTAACAGAACTGTCTCATAAACCATCAACAGCATCTCAAAGTGTAATTGCACTACCTCTACCACAAAAAGCTTCAGAGAGAGGAAGAGAAAATCTGGTCTCCCCAGCACAGCCATTAGAGCTGGTCCTCTTGTGGTCAGCTATCTAGAAGCACTCACTGAGCCTATTTGTTCAGTGATGTGGATAGGGGAGGGATAATGGCAAGTAGATCACATTGGTTCATTGACCAATAGGGTTGTCCTAAATAGTGACTTCTAGGAGTGATCCTACCCTTGGTTGCTCTAGTATGAGAAGTTGGAGCTCAGGGGCTAAGAGTAGGAAGGGTTGCGAGGAGCAATAGGTAGTGATGGTTGGGAAGAAGGAGAAAGGGGAGTAACAACAATATTGCCCATTTATACCATCTACTTTTTTTTTTAACCATAGCCATGATTGATCTGATATATATATACATATACACATGCCAAAGCCTTCACTGACTCACTCAATCGCTAATTCTCCCACTTGCCGAGTACCTACAAGGCTGAAACTTGGCACCAGCATTCCCTATCATGTCCTTGGAAAAAACTAACCACTTCTCACTGTCCTACATTTGATGGTTCATTCCATACCGCCATCTAACGCAATACCCCACTAGGGTCACGTCAAAATGGGATATGAATAGTAGTCCGTAATGCAGGATATAACGTGCCAGTCATGCAGTAGTACATCAACCATTACAATTATAGATATAAACTCCAAAGCCCTCACTCAAAACAATTACTTTGCAACTTGCGTAAAATAAACACATGTTTCTATCAACTAATCCACCATAGCGAAGCACAGGTATTCCGCTAGTCATTTATAGATTCTAAAAAAAAAAATACTAAAGCCAATATTCAGTAGGCCAGTTAGTCCTGAATATTCAGCAGAACTACTCCAGACTCTAAAGAAGCACTGAAAAGGCCAGCCAACGGAGCAACATTGATTGGCAGCAGGAAGAGAAAAAGAGCAGTGGCAGTTCCTTGGGCCATGTCCTTTTCCTTTGCTGCCTGGGGCCGGATTATACAGACTATACTTGCCTACACTTATCCGGCTACATGTAGCTGGATAACTTTAAAATCTCAAAACACTGCTCCAAAAAGGAGGAATTATATTTTACCCTTGCTAACATTTTTTTGGGAAATTGTATCAGAATGATTGTGCCTTCACAGTCACCTGGCTCGTACCCTTACAGGGCTACAACCAATATCGTGTATATGGCACACAAAGTCACCACATTTACTCTTTCCCAGTTTCTTATTTTAAAAACCCCATCACGTGATTCACTATTAAAAACCTCTCTCTCATGCAACATTTAAATTTTTACCCACACTTAAGTGCTCTCCTCAAAAGATTTTTCAAATTCTTAGTTTTTGATCAATTCAAATCTCAAAAACATTTAAATGCTTCTCAGTTCTTTACGCTGTTCATTCAGTTCACAGTGCCGCTATTACATACACACTCCCGACATCAACAATGTTTCGGTGGCAGCACCCGCCTTCTTCAGGGGATCTCTCCTGAATATGAAAACACATTCATTCTCACTTATCAAAGTTATTTCTCAAACATTTTTCAACATTTGATAGCTCTAGCTACATGACTTATTTTCAGAAATGGCCACAAGCAACTCCTTGCCCCAGCACTACTTCAAAAATGGCACTTGTCTCCAAAGCTCCCAGAAACCACAGCTTTTAAACCAGGCAAGTTCCTGCTCTCTCATCCAATCAAATCTCCAGAAAGACTGACCAATCCACTTCTTTGTTCAGTCCCTCAGGATGAACCGTGCCTAACTTGAAAATCCATTTTTGCTCCTTCTGCAACAGTTTGAGATTAACATTCCCACCCCGCTGATCCTCTTTTACAACTTCCAATATTGTGCATCTTAGATCTTCAAAGCCATGACCCTGCTCTGTACAATGTTGCACTAGAGGGGCTTCCACCCTCAGACATTTCAATGCACTCTTATGTTCTATGAGCCGTGTTTTTAACTTCCTCATAGTTTTGCCCACATACAGTCATTTGCAAGTGCACCAGATAGCGTACACTACTCGTGAAGTGGCACAATTTGTCCGCACATGTGGGACATATCCTTTTAATTTTTAATTCGGAATATCACAGTTTGAAGGGATACAAGGGGTGACTCACAGTATTAGAAAGAATTGGCATATTCTGCAAGTGTATCCAGTGTTTAAGGACCCCCCGATGGTGGCTTATAAACGGGGTAGTAACATTAAGGACACGGTGGTGCATTCCTCCTTTCATGAGCTGACAGAAAAAAATGAAAATGAGGAGGTGGGTCATTTTCCATGTCAGGAGTGCTCTATGTGTGTGGTAGCGCATTCAAACTGTCATATTCCGAATTAAAAATTAAAAGGATATGTCCCACATGTGCGGACAAATTGTGCCACCTCACGAGTAGTGTACGTTATCTGCTGCACTTGCAAATTACTGTATGTGGGCAAAACTATGAGGAAGTTAAAAACACGGCTCATAGAACATAAGAGTGCATTGAAATGTCTGAGGGTGGAAGCCCCTCTAGTGCAACATTGTACAGAGCAGGGTCATGGCTTTGAAGATCTAAGATGCACAATATTGGAAGTTGTAAAAGAGGATCAGCGGGGTGGGAATGTTAATCTCAAACTGTTGCAGAAGGAGCAAAAATGGATTTTCAAGTTAGGCACGGTTCATCCTGAGGGACTGAACAAAGAAGTGGATTGGTCAGTCTTTCTGGAGATTTGATTGGATGAGAGAGCAGGAACTTGCCTGCTTTAAAAGCAGTGGTTTCTGGGAGTTTTGGAGACAAGGGCCGTTTTTTGAAGTAGTGCTGGGGGCAAGGAGCTGGTTGTGGCCATGTCTGAAAGTAAGTCGTGTAGGTAGAGCCATAAAATGTTGAAAAATGTTTGAGAAATAACTTTGATATGTGAGAATGAATGTGTTTTCATATTCAGGAGAGATCCCCTGAAGGTGGGTGCTGCTGCTGAAACATTGTCTATGTTGGGAGTGTGTATGTAATAGAGGCACTGTGAACTGAATGAACAGTGTAAAGAACTGAGATAAGCATTTAAATGTTTTTGAGATTTGAATTGATCAAAAACAGAATTTGAAAGAAATCTTTTGAGGAGAGCACTTAGGTGTGGGTGAAAATTTAAATGTTGTATGAGAGAGGTTTTTAATAGTGAATCATGTGATGGGGTTTTTAAAATAAGAAACTGGGAAAGAGTAAATGAGGTGACTTTGTGCCATATACACGATACTGGTTGTAGCCCTGTAAGGGCAAGAGCCAGGCGACTGTGAAGGCACAATCATTCTGATACAATTTCCCAAAAAAATATTTGTGTAAGCAAGGGTAAAATATAATTCCTCCTTTTTGGAGCAGTGTTCTGAGTTATAGAATTAACAAGGAGGATTTTTGAAGCCTTATACTAGAGGTTTTTTGTGGTTAACTTTAAAATCTAACAGACTATGTTTGAATATAGCCAGTAAGGTTTATAAATTATCTGGCCAGACAACTTGCTGCTTAACCAGGTATCTTCAAAGATATCCAGATAAGTAGTACCTGTCAAAATATTTAAAAAGACCTTTGCAGGCCAGTGGTCTGATTCCTACCTCTCCCCCCTTCTCCCCAGTTTGTTCAAGTTGACCTCTAGCCTCTCCAACAGGTTCTGCCCCCCTAAAATTCTTCAACTGACACCCTTTCTTCTGGCAGAACCCCATCCTTCTTCCCTCCTTTCCCTGCACCCCCACTGCCTGACAGAACCTCCCAGGTCAAAATGGGCAGGAACAATCCCCAGTTACTTCTACCCTGCCAACAATAACATCCAAAATGGTTCTGGCTCAGCTTAGGCTCCTCTTTTTCCCCCAGGGTCATCCAGTACCATTTTGGATGATGGCACCTGCAGGGCAGGAGTGACTGGATCTAATTATCAAAAGAAACAAAAAACACAGCTCGGGATCCCTAGCTAAACACAAGGGAAAGGTTAACTTGCACACACATTCACACATGCAGGGAGCTGCTGCAGTGCTGACAGGCCCAAGGTATCTGAACCTGGCTGGGCTGCCTTCTTCCTGTCTTGGCTTTTCAGGCCGTGTTCTGTCTCCCCAGCTCCATGTTCCAGCCTTCTGTCCCCTATAGCAGTCATTCAGCAGTGGCACTCCCACAGTCGCTTCAGGCTTGCCCGTCTGGTCGCCTCGGGATCTGCTCTATCCACAGCAGCTCTTGCACCCAACTGCACTGCTCTGGGCACTTTCTCCAGCCAGGGTTTCTGCTTCCCTGCAGTTTGTTTGGCAGTTTTGCTCTCCATGGCTCTCTGGTGTTGCACTACGGGCAGAGTTGGGCTTCTCAAGGTTTCCAGTTCAGTTTTTATTGGCATTTTTCTGTTTTAAACTTGTGGTCCCTTATTTAGTATTAGGTAAGGGTCGGTTTGGGTTGTGTGTTACTGAGGGAGGGATTCAGCCAGCCTGCTGTCTTCCCCCCCCCCCCCCCAAGATTTTTCTGACCTAGGCACAGGCCTAGTGTGCCTATTGGGAAATCGAGGCCCATTTGTGTGGTGAGTTGGTGGGGCAGAGGGGCCACCTCGTCCATTGCCTAAGGTAACAGATTGCCTTGAGCCATTTCTGTCTGTCGGCACCAGGTTGCTGCTGCTGTGGACTGCTGACACTCTGAGCTACCTCCCATATCCTGACATCAACAAAGGCCAGCTCAATGTCACAAGCGTTAGTGTCAGGAGCCATTTTGGGCCAGGCCTTTGATATCTGGCTGGGGAGGTAGCTCTGAAGGTCTCACACGCGTGTCAGCAGCAAATTTTCTGATGCACCCCCAACTTCAGCAGTCTCCCTCTCCCCAGTGTTAACTGGGTACCTAATTCTAGGGCATTTCATACACTCACGATCTGAATTAGTACTGACTTTGACTATTTTGAAGTCATAATTGTGTATTTCTGCTTAATTGCCTTTCTGTAGAAATTTCTTTAGGAAATGTTTGGATGATGAGAATGAAATGTTCTCTATTATAAGTACTAGTGATCCTGGTCTATCCTGTCTCATTCCTGGGCACTTAATTCTTGACAAATATTAAGAATATTTTCTTTTGTATTGCATTTCTTTATTGCTTATTTCCTTGCATATTTGGCTTGAATAATTAAGAAATATTTTAAAAAATGTAACAATGTATATCTGTATCTTTCTTTCCTTAGAATATTTGATTTTCATTTGGACCTGATTCCTCACCAGCCTTTTATAGTAGACTTTCAAAGCAGAGAAGGGATAAGTATATTTTCTTTTCTCTGATATCGGGGCCTATTCAATTAAACTCAAAATGAACATGTGACAGGGCAGATTTTTGATGTACATGTTACCTAAGCTATGTAATTACTTTACCAAGGGAACATAACATCACTCTCAATAGCATGGCTTTGGTATCAGTGTGGACATACACAGAGAAAAATGGAATATACGCCCTAGTTTACTGGAAATCCCCCATGCTGGGACTAGCAGGGTTATTTACTCCCTCAACCTCCCCTAAAGATTGACCTGACCCCCCCTCACCCCAGCTAAAGAGATGTAGCCCCCTCTGTGGCATCCCCCTCTCAACACCTGCTTCCCAATCCATCCCAGTAAGGGTGACTTACTCAACCCCCTTCACACATGCATGCACTCATGTGCCCCTCTGAAATGGCTCCCTTTCTTCATCAGGTTTGCACATCCCCTCCTACCCAACTCGGAGTGATGCCACCCAATGAAACTTCCCTACTCAACAAGAATGTATATAAATCATAGAAGTATAGAGTAAAGCCACCTAGAAAAATGAGCTGATGAGGTACTTACCTGCCAGCATAAATCCTGTGATGCAGACTGAAACGGAAAAAGAGAATCTTTATTAAGCAGTGCTTCGCTTCCTGGTAATATCGAAGGTGGTAAGTAGCACAAAGGAACACAAAGCTAATATAAACGTACACTCGTACTATCATGGCAGAAGTAAAGAAGAGCAGGAGTGACAGCTTTGGTCCTCCCCTGGGCACTCCCATGGCTGCAGATCTTTCCCCCACCTGGTCCAGCAGTAACCTGGGTCTGAAGAGGTTCAAGGATTGTGGCCAGGCTACAATATCTTTGGAGACAGGCAGGCAACAAAGAGCAGGGTTGGAGCTGTGGAGATACCGGCTTCCAGTGGATGTGCCACCATCTCGTTCCCCTTTATCCTTCCCCTCTGTTCTGTGTGTGGCCAACTGCTAATTTACAGAGCAGCAAACCAGGGGAAAGGGAAGAAAAGTGGCCAAAATGGGTGGGGGTCTGTGCCAGGACAGCGACTTCACTTGCTCTCCCCCCTGCCCTAAACAGGCCAGAATGGGAGCTGTCTCCACAAGTGTGGAAGATTTCTGCTTTTCAGCTGCTGTAGGATTTTCCTGACCCTATTGGCTTCCTTTTCCACTTCCTTCTTTCTCCCCAAAGTTGCCCTCCGCTGAGTCCCCCAGTCCTAGGATGTATGCCCCAGCCCTTCTCGTCTCCTCACTCATCAGATTCCTTTACCGACGTGACAATTTTACATGTGCTGCCAAAGTGCTATATATGTAATACATAGAGGTCAATATTCAAAGTCTTTATCTGGCAAAAAAAAAGGTACATAGTCAGATATATTGGCTACATGGGATTTTCAGCAGTGACAGCTTAGCCAAATATTGTTGGTGTACGATGGTATTTAGCTGGATAACATAAAAGGGCATTTTGGGATATGTCAGGGGTCTGGTAAAAATTGTCAGCTGTATTTCATTGGCAACTGGTTATACAACAGATGACATATATTTGACTAGACTTAGACCTGCTTTTTAGCTGGATGGGCCTTTCAAAATGTGCACTTTATTCTGCCATTGCTGCATTACAGCTGGTTGGTGCCTATCAGAGGCAGAATGCTTCTAATTTGGTGTGCATGTGTGTGCTCCTGTGAGGCTCTTAAAGGTCCCATGACAGGAAAAAGGATTCAGCTCTCCCGATGAAGTCAGGCCCCTGGGCCATTTAAACCAGCCAAAGTCTTGGATCATTGCCTTAGCATCTCCTGCCTTGTCTGCAATGCATGTTGCTCTTGTCTGTTTTGCCTTGTCGGTCACAAATATAAAACCAGTGATCCTAGTCTTGGTTAGGATCTGAAATAGCATATTCTTTCACAGCGTACTTGTTTCAGTTCGATGGAGACTTTTGTTTCTCCTTCATTTTTGGCCCTGGAGGGTGCATCTTTGGTTTCAAAAGGAAGAACTAAGATGAAGTCCTTAGACTCCAGGAATTGGACTTAGTGTTCTATTTCATTTTTGTAGTCTCTTCATGGTGGGAGAGTGAGTGAGAGTGTGTGCTGTTGTGATTAATAAAACAATATCAGATCCAGATGGAAGACGTTTTTGGCTCTGGGGGTCCTCTAAAATGGGAAATACTTATTAGGTAATATGATTTTAGAAGGTAACTTTTAAATGTGTGCCCAGATGCATGGCCCATTATACCCAGATAACCTTCACCCAGCATCATATCAGAAGCTGCAGTGAGGGGTTTGAAAGCTGGATATCTCATGCTCTCAAGACTGATAAGGTGAGCAAGAGAGGCATAGAAGGTTCTTGCATACAACTATTATAAATGTTCAAACCATAGAGAGAGAGATCTTCAATGGTCCGAAAGGTTGATAGGACTTGCAGTCAAGAGCTATACCTTGCTGTCTGCCTTCCTTCTGTCTCTACCTATAAGGTAATAAAAAGTGCATAATGGTAGCTTTGACACCCAAGGGAATGCTAGACTAGAAGTTTAAGTAGCTGGAGGCCATAGGGTTGGGGCCCATTTAGCATTTCTCCATGTCTATAAGGAAGGTCCAGTGAGCGAGAAGAAAGGTCAGATAGAAAATGTTAATAGTGGTAGTTTGCATACTTATCTTCTTGCAAGAGATGAAACTGAAGATGACACTGACAGGCCAGGACCCAGAGGCTTGGGAAAGTCTTGGTAGCCTCTACAAGTGCCGCAGAAAAGCCCAGAGGAACAGAGGGAGGATGAAGAGGGGAAGGCAGTCTGCTGCTGAGAGGGATATGGCTATAGATGAAGAGTCCATGCCCACATACAGGGACCCACCTACTCCTGATGTCTTCCAACAAGCTGTTGCTGAGGGGGAAGGCAGAGAAATGGTAGAGGCCAGCTTTACTGTTAGAGATGAGGATGAGGTGCCCTGCACTCCAGCTGAGAGTCGCATGCTGCCAACAAAGTGACACTGGCAGAACTGCTTGTAGCCTAAGGCAGGACCATACAGGGCATGAAGGAAACTGTGCTGGAAGACTAGAGTTGCAGGGTCTTGCCTGAATGCTACAGGAGGAACTGCCGTCTGGAAGGAGACCTCCAGGGGATGCCACCATGCCAACTGCACCCTGCATAGAATGTTCCCCTGAAGGCACTGGGCCCCAAGATGCTGCCTCCCTAAGCATTTTCACCACCACCAACCTAGCCTATTCCTCCACCAGCTGTAGCTTTGCCAGCCTGGTGAGAGGCTCCCCCAGTGTGTCCAATACCACTCATGATGATTCCTTGTCCTCTTATGAC
The DNA here is from genome assembly GCF_901001135.1 of Rhinatrema bivittatum. Taxonomy (NCBI): domain Eukaryota; kingdom Metazoa; phylum Chordata; class Amphibia; order Gymnophiona; family Rhinatrematidae; genus Rhinatrema; species Rhinatrema bivittatum. Next base: position 27,045,337 of record NC_042633.1, on the reverse strand, counting down.
TCCACCTGCATGGATGCATCCTTCTACACCACCACCAAGGAAGGCTCCCCCCCTCTATGATGCCCAGATGGAGACATCCCTCTCTGCTGATATGGGGATGGCCTCATGTGCAGCTGCTGAAGAGAAGCACACCAGTGCTGGCAGGCCCTTATCCTTGGGCACCCCTAACATCTGTTCTCAAGACCACCTCTCGCCTCCAGAGTCCAACTGCAGCTATCCCTCCATGCTACTGCCCTCAGTGTCCATGACCTCTGATTAGTGACTCCATACCGTTGTGCAGAAGCATCAGACTGGGGAGGTCCAAAGGATAGGAACCGCCCCCTCCCCCAAAGCAGAAAATGGCCTAGGAAACTGATTTTTTGCTGGGCACAAATATCACTCAGTATTGTAAATAACTGCACTTTCAGTGTTGACAAAATTTCTTTGCATCAGTATTCCTTTACATCGCCAAACTCACCACCAGGCTGTAGAGCACAGGTGGCCAACTCTGGTCCTCGAGGAGGGCCACACACAGGCCAGGTTCAGGACATCCACAATGAATATACATGAGAGATCTGTACGCTCTGCCTCCAATGTATGCAGAACTCTCTCGTGCATATTCATTGTGGTTATCCTGCAAACCTGGCCTGTTTGTAACCCTTGAGGACCGGAGTTCACCACCCCTGCTGCAGAGGAATTTTCTCACTCTGGTCATAGCTGCAGTAAGTAACAGCTGAATTTAGGTTCAAGGGGGTACAAAAAGGGCAGGCTTGAAATAAATGAAATGACTACGCCAAAAGGATCGCATTTAAACGGTCTCAAGCTACGTTGCCAGGAGATTATGTATTACCATTGTACCTTTTTTAAATTCCAACATTTGTAATGCCTGAAACAAGAATAAACTGCATGATTTGGAATTTTATTTTATCCCAATGGAAAACAGTTTCAGGTTATAGTAACATTTCTTTATTAACTATAAACCACAATACTAGTTCCCAAAAAAAAACCCCCAACAAATCTGATTCTTCCAGCTGCCCTTTGATCAAAGAGAAATGAAAACAAATAGGACAGACCAAAGTTTATTTTTCCAGAAAGTTGCAAAATACAAAAATAAAATTCTGAAGCCAGAATGACATCTCTGCTGCATTCTTGTCACTTAACGTTTTAACTTGTATTTTAGCTTAAAGTACCCCATTTTCAGCATAAATGCCATCCATGTATTTACTTTGATTTAAGAGCACTTGACAGCAGTAGCAGAAATATCCTGTTTCTCAGGAAGATAGACATTGTTTAATTGACTAAAAGATGGTTGCTACAGCACATTAGGCTCAACGGCTGGGTGGGGTGGACAAATCCCATCTTCCCACCAGAACCTGAGAAGATGAAAACCCTGTGGTCCCCCTTCTGCAGGACAACTTTTTGTATGGAATCCCTTCAAATTAAAGGTGTCCCGTGGAGGTGTCTTTCTACATCGTGGTGTGATTTGGAAAGCCAGTCAAAGTCCATTTGTCCTCTGCCCCAAGGTTGCCAAATGTCCCATTTCAGTCAGTCACCTCTTTTCCTAGCTAAAAAAACATATGGATGCCTTAGAGCAGGGGTCCCCTATGCTAGATGGTTTTAGACCCAGCCTCACAAATTTTGGAGGCTGTGTGGATTATTACAAAGTTTGGTAAGACATGGAAGGAGGCCTCGTTATTGCATTACATTTTGGTCCTTGTACGAATCAAAAAAGGAAGAGTAAGGTCTGAAAATGGCTGCCTCCCAGAGGTGGTGGAGGCCATCATTGTATCTTGCACATGGGGTGGGGAGAAGAGCTGGTGTTTGCTTAGCAACTGGTACCAAAAACTGGAGGAATCATTTCAGCTGGGCAGACTGGATGGTCTTTATCTGCTATTTGGTCTTTACCTGTCATCGTTTACTAATTACAATGAGACTGGTATTCAAAACCTGCTGAACAGCTAAAAAGCAACATACTATACGCATGTCAACAGGTGCAATTTATGCCATCAGTTGTCAGTGTGGTAAATTTTACATCAGCAAGACCAAGCGTAACTTAAAAACATGGATGACAGAACATAGATCTAATCTTGTAACGCTGTATCAATGCACTGTTGGTGTCACACTGTTGAAATGTCACATGAATTTGCCCAGCTCATATTTTGTGCTCTGCAAGAGATCACTCCCCAATGGCAATGGAGGTGATCTTGATCACAGGCTATTAATGTCTGAACAGAGATGGATCCATAAATTAAACACAATGAAACCTATGGGCTTGAATTCAGATTTGGATTTTAGTGTATACTTGTGAGCACACAGATTGGACATGTTAATATGACTGTTTTCAATTAGCTTTGTCACTAAGTTTTCCTTTTTATTAAGATTATCCCTTTTTTTAATATCAGGATGTCTTTATTGCTAACAGAAAGAAATGTGTTCTGCTAATTTCAGATTTGGAGGCTACAAGGTGGTGGGGTGGTCTGGCCCAGTGGTGTCGTGGTGGGTCTTGAGACAGCGTTGTCTGCTGCCACGGCGAGGAGAGATGCGTGTCGTTATCGGTTATGCCACGGACGTGTTATGTTCTGAATGAACATTGATGAGGTTATCATCACAAACCAATGACATCATCTTTAGTTTGGTTTTCATTGGTTGTGTCAGTTTGTCAATGATTGTCTCTAACTCAGCGTTTTATATAAAATATCAAAGATGGCTATTCTCGCTGTTCCTCCTTCAAGATAGCATGAAGACACACTCAGTCTTGAACTTGTGGTATTTGTTCAACCACAAGTATTAAGAGTTTTAAAAAAAATATTCTTGTTTAATACAATCTTTAAAAATAAAATATTAGTTTATGAAGAGACTTGGGACCAAATTCACTTGAGTTAATATGATCGTAGTGCTACTGATGAAGCTTTAATGTGAAACATCGGCCATTGTTGTGCCAATATCATTATTAGCATAACTTAAATGCACAATTGGTGAATAAAAAAATATTTGCAAACAAAAAAGACTAAAATTTTTTCCCATACCTAATGCAAATGATGGTGTGGTCCGGGCAGCCTGGATGTGTAAGGGCATGCCGCCAGGCTTGCTGATGCGTATTATATCAATCGTTAAGCTTACACTGTCTGAAATTTATTGGTTTGTTTAATAGGATTGGCAATCAGCTGTTTTCTTGAGTTTCCTTTTATTACATTGTCTGTCATTTTGGGTGGCAATTCCTGGCTCTTGGGATAGGATTGACATTGTTAGTATTTTTGAAAATTGTTACAATGTTACATTTACATGCGTAACTCCTGTGAAAATTCACCTGTTAGCATGGAAATGTTGGCCCATCCCTGAATGCCCCTTGCCCATCCTTATTTTTCTTAGCATGCACTAATTTACTTGCAGCCCTGCTGTACATGCATACTTTGTGGTTTTTAAAACAGCATATACCTGCATATATACAATTTTAGGTGCATACATGCTTTTTTTCCCTACGCCTGTATCTTTTGAAAATTCACCTCTTATTTTCCAGAATATACTTTTCTATATTTTAGGATAATTGAATGAGGAGTTGGGGAACTGGTGCTGATCTACCTAAAAGGTGAATTTTAAAAAACCTGTGTACACTAAAAGCGGGAGAAAAGTGCACAAGTCGGGCTCACGCATGTCCACCAAATTTTAAGATGCCCAGATGTGTGCATACCTCCTGCTGCACACACATCTCAAAGTTTTCAAAAAGGGCATGGCCTGGTGTTTTTGGGTGTGGCCAAGAGAAGTGTGCATAAATACTTATGTGCCTGGGTGTGCGCCCAGATTCCCTGCCACGTAAGATTACTTCAGCTAGCGACAAGGTGTAAGTTAAAAAAAACAAAACAGCCATATCTGGAGGGGTTTTAAGGGTCTCGGGTAACTGGGGGTTTGGAGGACCTAGCTGTTAACTGGGTAAACTAGTGAAAGAACTGGTAAAACTGGCAATGGCGTGTGCTTTGTTTAAAGATATCGGGTCAGGCTTTGGATTGGCCGCACTGCGAAAATTTCATTTTTTTTGGTAATTTCCTCTGAAGTGCATTGGTGTGCCCTATTGAGCCTTAGTGCGCACCAACTGGTTGTTAATGTGCATTATCTCAGCATTAGTGCGCAGTACACCAAACGAGAGTGTGCATTAGCTAGATGTTAATGTGCTTAAGTTAGTTAGTGTGCACTAAGTGTGTTAGTGCACTGTAATGTTAGTGCGCACTAAAAAAATGCAACTTAAAGTATCAATTCAGGAGTTTTTTAGCTAGAAAAACAGTGTGAACTAATTGGTATTACTGCATACTAACAGATATGTGGGGCACAGTAAATCTGTTAGTGCACACTATCACAAAATATTAAATTTCAGAGCATCCAATCCATTACGATTTAGACAATATCGTTGACATTGTCTAATTTGTAAAAAATGAATTCACATCCCTAGTACTTTCAAACCCCAGTTCAGAATGCCCTTGAATTGTCTTCTTGTCCAAGGATAAGTTTCTGTCTGGCTCTAGCAGTATGTGCATATTTATAGCCTTTTGAAAATTCAGGGAGGCCATTTGCATGCATTACCTGCCACTTTTATGCACACAACCCCTGTGTAAGTCTTTGAAAATGAACCTCAAAGTAAAACACATAAGACATACATTTATTTATTTTTACATTCAGGTACTGTAGACATTTCCCTATCCCCAGAGGGCTTACAATCTAAGTTTTTGTACCTGAGGCAATGGAGGGTAAAGTGACTTGCCCAAGGTCACAAGGAGTTACCATTCTTGTTTGCCGCCTGCCTCTGACTGTAGCATGGCCCTGGATTGACGCTTATGTCATTGCCAAAGGAACTCTCACCTAAGACCTGCTGGCCCTGGAACCCAAGGACTCAACCAAAGAGGAAAGGGTTTAGTATAGATGAAGCTCCTAGTTGGTCTTTCTCCTATGGTGCTCTGCTAGCTGTCAGTGAGGGCCTACCCGTAGGCTGAGCCAATCTCACCATAGCAGCAAGGGTCCACATATCTTAGACAGTTACAGTAATCATGGGTTTTAAACACACAAATATGCAGCACACATTAATATTAATTGACACTGTACCCACTAAGCTTAAATGCACCTTTGCAGAACATAAAAGCCACTGTTTGCAACAGCTTCCCATAGAATTTTCTATTACCTTTTCCAAACAGGTTTTTACAGAGCATAAATTCAGCAACCATATTCAAGTTTGTTTTGTTTTTTTTTTTAAAACAAACTTGGCCAATTATCACTCACATAAGCAGCAACATCGTCCAACACAACTTTCCCTATGATCTGTGTGGGTGCATGTCTCTCAAGCTTCTTACTAACATATAATCCCAAGTTTCTTTCTTTTACCTAGTTTTTGGTCAATGACTTAAAATCTATAAGCAGGAAAACACAAACATCCCTGTTTTAACTTTAATGCTCACTTCATTAAGGTCTTGTGATACCTGGAGGTGCTAACGTTAACCTTTTACATTTACTCTGGTCTCTTGCTCTCAGGCTTTTCCCTGACTTGTGCAGTGCAAGCTTAGCCTTTTCTACTGTTGCTTTTAAATTCTTACAACACTAACATGTATTATATTCCTGAAATAACGTCATTCTCAAAATGAGTAGAATTGTCTCTAGAGCAGGCTATGAAATGGACTTAGAGCAGCTTTAGAATGCAAGCAACCACCTGGCTCTGATCCAATTCATGATGCAGAAAGTCTGCCAGGGACAACAGTTAATGTCCAAAGATATTTTCTAAAACCAAGCTCCAGCCCTATGTAACCCAGCCTCACCAGTGTAACCTTGCCGTCTCATGGAGTCATCCTTGGCTCTTTGCCTTGTGGCCTACACTAAGCCTCTCCTTTCTCCTAGGGGCCTTCGGGCCTGTTGTCTAGTGGCCCTTGGTTTTTCAGCCTTGTTGCCTTCCAGCTTGTATATTCTCTGTTACCCTTGTCTAAGTCCTGCCCGATCTAATAGCCTGTCCAGCTCTCTGACTGTTCCTGCCCTATTCTTGACCAGCATCCTGCCTTGCTTGTATTGTTCCTTGGCTGTGCTCAGTACCTTGCCTTGTCTCTGTCCATTGCAGTCCCAGTCCTTGTTCTGTCTCTACTCCAGTACCAAGCCTTGTTCCTGCCTACATAGACTCACCATGACCTACTAGCCCCCAGAGCTCAACCTGTGGAGGAGGGGGCCAACTATGCCAAAGACTAGCCTTAGTCCTGCCCAGCATCCAGCCTTGCAGTCCTGTACCACTCCTGGGGTGATGTACCTAGAGTCCAGAAATCCTGACACAGATGTTCTTCTAACTGAGCAAGTATGCATTTTTTGATTAGTTTGCTCAAAGTAGGTATATTGGACACCACATCAGGGTCAAGAGTCAAATTCTTCCGTACTGGTCTGATGGTGGCTCTCGTGAGTGATACAGGCAAACTGCCTTCAGTCAAAGACTTATTGCCTACACCATAAATAATTTTATATGAAACCTCCTAGGATGTTTTCCCATAACTAAAAGGACAAGGATCTGACACAGATGTCAATTCCAAAAGTGCATTGTGCTGAAATACTGAGCACTTAAATTCAGGGACAACCTTAAATGAAGATGATAAAGTAGCTATCAACATAGGGTTCATTTGTGTCTGTATCTGTACTATGTTGACCTCAAACAATTGTGCCAGGGTTTTGCAACTGGGAAAATGCTGGCTAGAAAGATCCTGCCTCATAGTCAGCTGTCGTATTACTTGAGTTCTGCAGGTCTATTCAATGATTTTTCAATATACCAGAGGAACTAATACGGGAGGGTTGTTTGTAAAATAAATTAAAAATATTTTCCAGTCTCTTCATTAAACACAACAGCATATAATCAAGCAAATTCCAAAGGACTAACAATTTTCCCCTTTTCTTCGCAACTTATAACACAACCCCAGATTCAAGCAATAAAAAGGCAAAATTCATCTTGCCCCAGGAAGGAACATAAACAGTATAATACACATCATACATAAAACAAGTATAAATTAAAGCCCGGCGCAGGTAAATTCCGGTGTTTACGTGTGCGGCTGGGCCTTGTTTGTCGCGTGCATTTTCTAAAGGGCCCGGCCCCGCGCATCCTGAGGAAGTGCATGGTGGCAGCCGGCCGGTGTGCACAAACTACCGGCACTTCTGCTCCGGAGGAGCAGTAAGTAGTGAAACAAAAGAAGAGTAAGTTGGAATGAAGGGTTTAGGAGAGGGGAAGAGAGAGGGGGTTTCCGTAGGAGGGAGGGGGGGGAATGGAAGTTCCCTCCCGGAGTGGACTGAGAGGGAACTGGGGATGGCCCCGATTGCATCGCCACGCGTAATTAAGTAAAATCCCCCCCCCCCCCCCCCCCCCCCCCGCTGAGTGCGCCGCCCACACATACGCGAGCACATTATAAAAGCTGTGGGTACCGCGCACCTTTTCAAATCTACCTCTATGTATACTGAAACTCTGGCTGCATATCCTCAGGTAGTGAGGAAATGGAGCGTTCCCAAATTTGGAAAATATAATTTTCGTTTTCAGTGATGTTGTAGCTGACATTTGAAATGCTAAACAAAGTAAATCTAACATGCCAGCTTTCCACAATCGAGTCCTTCCTTATCCAACCACTTCAACAACATGTACTGTTTGGCTATAAGACATGTTTGATTTCTGAATAGAAATAACTAAATAATATAATATAACATATGTTCCAATGAATATATTTTCTGACAAATCTCCCAAAGTGCAGAAGATCTTGGAAGACCTTTACCAGTGACCATAGCCAGACCGTGTAAGATATTTTAACAAAATATTTGGATCTTGGGACATTCTCACTCACATTTTAAACATTTATTAGATTCGGCCACACCTGCCGTGTACGCTCTATATGGCGAAAAGAGAGTTTTGTTCAAAATTCTCAGCAGCAATTCACGCAAAGCTACATTCTGAGCAATTTTACATATCAAATTTGTGCATATCCTCTTCATTAATACCTAGATTAAGAGCTATCTTTCACACAGCTACTAAAACCTTGAGGTGTATGCCATAATAGTATGTGTTCAATCTTTTTATTATAACAAATCTTTAAAAAAAATACTAAAAATAAACTATTTATGTTCAGGAAAACTCATTTACTTATCCTGTGATATGGCCTTTTTTTGTAAGTGAGACAAAATTTAGGAACCCGAGTAGTCTGTTATATACTGCCAAATAGCATGAATTTGCTTTTTCTGTCACAACTTAACGGCCATACAGAGAATATGAAGAAACTGGCAGAGACAAGACAACTTAATATATCTTTAAATGAGAAAGCCACCACCCTTGGAAGCTTGGATGCTCTACTCTAAGAAGTTGCCCTATTAGAAAATGTTGCAAAATTGGCATAGTTGGAAGTTTACTCACCTATCTTTTATTTTTAAAGTGTGTCAACCAATGTATCTTAGTATTTTCACAGTTCTCAGTTCTGAACTCCTAAGTATAAATTGTTAAATACAAAACACAGACATATATCCTTACCATATAAACCCTGCAGTACAGCTCTGCTCATCTTTTTCTCTGAATGTCTAAAAGTTATGTCTTCGCTTCTCTGTTGGAAATCAGAGAAACTTTCACCTTGAGAGATAACCTGTATTCTCTGTTTACTTTTCTGGTAAGAGTTGTATTGATTTTCTACATCAGATCAGAGGACTGACTTCATTTTAAAGGGATACACTCCTAATTTAAATCTATTGATGAAAGAAATCTTAATTGTACATGAATTTTTATGGAAAATAGTCATTACAGAATTACATACTTTACCAAAGAAACACATCAGAATGTGAGGAATTATTAGGAAGGGAATGGCAAATAAAAAGGAAAATGTCATAATGCCTCTATAATCACTGCATGCGAAAAGCCCCGTTAACGCATGCGATCGCACCATATCGTATGGTGTGATAACTACACCTCTTTGGATTGCATTAGCTGCCGTGACCGTGCGGTAAGGTTTCATTGCCATTTGCAATGTCTCCCGTAAGTCCTATTTCAGGTAAATTGACGGGTCGAGAGAGAGACTGGCCACAATATCATGGCCCATAGGTAGGTATTTGTATCCCTATGGTAGGGCCACCTAGTAACTCGAGGTGGGGTGTAGGTAAGAGTGTAGGGGGTTAGGGGCCACTTTGACATTCTACGTGACACCTATGAACAGAAGATTTGGTGGCCTTCAGAGTGAGGAAACTCACTCCAAGATGAGATTTGGGCAATGTTCTCTCAACCTAGCTTGATGTTACCCAGGTAGAGTCCATCAAGCTAGGTTTAGAGGACATTGCCCAAATCTCATCTTGGAGTGAGTTTCCTCACTCCGAAGGCCAGCAAATCTTCACAAGAGACCACTGTTCTGTTTGTAGGTGTCTCAAAGTGGCCCCTAACCCCCTACCTACACCCCACCTGGAGTTACGAGGTGGGCCTACCACAGGGATACAAATACCTACCTATGGGCCATGATATTGTGGCCAGTCTCTCTCCCCCCACCCACAGGTAATTAGCGCAAATTACGATAAATGCTATATTAGCATAAAACATGCCCCTTTTGCTATTGCATGTGGTACTTACCGCATTTTGATAAATCCACCCCTAAGCTAGATATTTCACTTAGATGCAGTTCCACCACTGCTCTCTACATTAATGGTGGGGGTGGAAGAGAAATAGAACCAAAAGGTTACTAATAGCCAAGAGTAACATAAGTATGAGAAAAAAAAAGTGCGAAGCTTGCTGGGCAGACTGGATGGGCTGTTTGGTCTTCTTCTGCCGTCATTTCTATGTTTCTAGTGTTAGTCTGATAAAGAATGCTAAGTGCTACATGATGTCTACCGTTCATCACAGAGTTTCACCTGCAATACAAGGGTAGATTCTGCAGCACTTCCTAAAATTCCTAGGCAATTGCGCCATAGTGGCTTACTTATGCATTTTTTTTTTTTTACTTTATGAATATAGTTATTTTGCCATATTTCTTGTGTTCAGGAAATTTCTTTTGCCCTTTTGGGGGAAAGAGATCGTGCGGGAGCTGGATGCTCGGGGGAGAACTCGTTGGGAGGAGCGGGACTGGGGAACTAAAAGGATTATTGCCAGGCACAGGGACGGGGAATTACAGTGGGGGAAACTCCCTTCCCCTCATTCGTTCTTCGTACACGCTCTGCTCTATGAGCGAGGACAAGTGCTCTATGAGAGGTATCCTGCTCACCGACCCTGGAGCGTCGCCACCGCCCTCCTACAACAAAGCCCAGATTGTGTAGCCCTTGAACTGAAGAGGCGGAAGTGAGGTAGAGGGATAAACCGTCCTAGACACTTCCTGGGAGCACCACCGGAAGTGCCCGCGAACGCGTAGAACGAAGGCGCTGACGTTTCCGGAAATCTGTGTTGTCAAGCGCGAACGGTGACGCAGCCGGAAGTGGCAGGGCTGTGGAGTGCCGGCTGAAGATGGCGGTAGTGGGGATGGGGGTGCGCGCCGGGGACGAGCTAGTAGAGGCGGTGATGCTTTACCGCCGCCGCCCGCGGCTGTGCTACGGCACGGTACTGCCCTTCTTCTGCGGGCTCTACCCTGCCTGGCTGTGGGCTTGCTGTGGGCCCGGAGGGGCCCTGACTGAGCACCCGGAGGCAGCGCTCATTACCTTGGTGGCTATCGGCATCGTGCATGTCCTTACCGCGCTCTCTGGCCATTGGTCCGTGCACGCCCACGCCTGGCTCACCTGCTGCAAGGTAAGAGTTCCAGATGTGCTGCTCTTGTCTCACACGGGCCCGGTTCTCTCTCACAGAACTGGTCATAAATGCAATAAGTTTGTCCGTTTGAAAGGTCTTGTTTAACATTTATTTCTACGTATTTAGCATGGTAATCCACAATACTGTCTGCTGGATCTCCACAATAATCAAGTAGCTCTGAATGTACTTGGTTAACGCTGAACAATACCACTTGCAGATTTGCTAGGTGAGCTGGGTGCCACTGATTGTACCTAGTAGAACTGTGAGTCCCACCCCCTCTTCCCTTTTCAGATAGGAAATCCATGGGAGGAAGGGGCAGGCTGTTGCTAAAGTTTGAGCTGTTGCAATTTTGGATTTTTTTTGCAAAGAAACAGGGTTGAAAGAAGTAGTAGCAGCGGGGGGGGGGGGGGGTTAGAAGAAAGAGCAATAGTGATAGGCTGGTGGTGGAAGTAGGTTAGCATTCTCATCTGCAGACAACTTGAACTAGCCATGTAGTAATCTTTTTGAACTTGTACAGAAACATGCCAAACTTGATCCCCAATCACTCTCTACTACCACAGAAGATCACACAGCAGAAGACTTTGCCCAATTCTTCAGGGAGAAAATACAAACTATTAGGTCCTCCTTGGATACCCCCATCTCTGCCTCACCCCTTCCAGCTCCTGATCACCCGATAAGATTATTACTCCCCTCTAAACCTTGGCCAAAATCCTTACTGATTGCATCCCACTATCCAATTTTAGAATTGTGCACAAGAGATGGAGAAGATTCTCTAAAGAATTAGTCCATGAGTCCATAACACCCTATCTGTCCACCTATGCCTCCATCAATTCCCCCCCCCCCCCCCCCCCCCCCGGTTAATACCTAAAATAAATGCCATTGTAACCCAAACCTACCTTCCCCACTCACTCAAAAAGGCAATTATCAAACCTATCCTGAGGAAACCAGGCTTTGATTGAAAAATAATTGACAGCTATCACTTAGTCTCCAGCCTTCCCTTCTTGTCCAAATTAAGTGGAGACAATGGTTTACCTCCAACTCCACAAGCTTGTAGAGGAATGCAACATCTTATATGGCCACCAATCCAGCTTCAGGAAATGCCATAGCGCTAAATCCATTAAGTTAGCTATGTCAAATAGTATCCACCTACATGCTGATGTGGGTCGTGCAAGGTTATTAGACACCCTAGACAAACCTTGTGGCCCCCCCCCCAGGCCCCGACCTCACTCATTCAGACAGGCTCCTTTTCTTAACACGCTTAGGGTCTTTGTCTCATTCACACACGTATCCTTACACAGGCTCCCTCCCTCTCTCTCACTAACACCATTGCTCTCTCGTATACGCACAATCCTTCTCATACACACAGTCACACAAACAGAGGCGCCACTTGTGGCCCACCGAGACTGCTTCTGTTGGCCATGAGCAGGGTGGGTACTGCTCGCTGCGTCTCTGCTGTTGCGGCCTTCCGAGTCTCTACTCCTCTCTGCCACAAGCAGGATAGGCTCCCCTTGCGGCCTGCCGAGTTTCTACTCCTTTCGGCTGTGAGTGAAATGGGCTCCGCTCGCAGTCCCAAATGGCTGTTCTTTGCTGCCTCCTAATGGCTGGTGCCCTTGGCGACTGCCTAGTTTGACTATTGGGAAGTGCTGGCCATGCCTATTAGATCTATATGCTGCCTTTCACACCAATCAATCACCAGTTCCTTTGACAGTGAAGAGACATTGACTTTGAATACATAGCCCTTAATAGTCTTGAGTCATTTCTGTCCAATAGAACACAATCTGTTACTTGGGCCTACAAATCCAGATAGCTTGCTTGTGAAGTGCCCCAGGGCTCAGTCCTCTCCCTGATCCTTTTCTCCATTTACTTTGGCCCAATCTGTGACCTCATTTAGTTTTTCACTATTGTCGTGGATCATGTGATGACACTACTCTCTGGGGGTAGTCCAGCACTGCTCTCGATCCCTTGAACCGCTCCCGTCAAAGGAATCTCCTCTGTCAGGCTCTGCCGAGCTTCAATTCTCCCAGGCCTTGATATGGGTCTGCAGGCCCCCAATGGGCTTGCCCCAAGTTCAGCCAAGTTCCCAGCAAATAAACATAAACACAAAGCACTTTGTAGCTACAATGAAACAATCCCTTTTTCACAGTTCCCCTTTGTGAACCCCAGTAGGTTCAAAGAACTCCCACTGCACAGAGACAAAACACCGCTTGACTTTTCCAGTCAGCAGAACCGGCCTGCTTGGGAGTTGCACAACACACCCCAACTCCCCTCTGTTGTGCAGCAGACTTCCCATTCCTTTAACAACAAAACACCATGCAGCCAACCAAAGTGAAAAAACCCCCCTAAAACGTACAAAGTGCCGCTCACTCGGTTTCCATCTCCTCCTCTGAGGAGCTCAGATTTTCTGGCCAGTTGAACCATCCTGGCACGCCTTCCTCCTCTACCATCATTGGTTCAACTGGGGGGGTGTTAGCAATGCTCTGCTCAGCTCACAATCAGGTTGATCTGTCTCCGATTTGCTCTGCTGGGCCTCTAAAAATCTGGGAGTTGTAGGTTTTTTTTCCTGTTCCCAGGCGCACTCTGCTGCCTAACTTGGCTCCGGGTCTTCCCAGTATTGACCTGGCCTGGGTTTTCCTGCTTTAAAGCAGCCTGCACTTCATCACACTATTGAATTCCACCTTTTTACAGATGACATTCAACTCTTTGTTGAAATTGGGTCCAACCAAACTTCTTCCATCGCTAATCTCAGTAACTGTCTCATATCATATCATGTCACTAGTTACTGCACCGTTCTGTCACTTATGTTAAACAGCTACTATCTTCTTCTTTTACTCCCAGTTCGAATCATCCCTGTTTTATTTTTATTGTAACTTCTTCTTTTTTCTTTGCACTTGTTATAGTTCGCACTGTATATACTCAGGTTATAATTATGTACGTTATAATTTATTGCTCACCCCTTGTTCTATGTAAACTGACATGATACGACCAACCGTGAATGTCGGTATAGAAAAGCATAAATAAAATAAATAAATAAATAAATATCTGTAGCGGATGGCTTAGTGATCCTAAACTCAAACTGAACCTCTCTAAATCGGAACTCCTCTGGATTAGCCACTTATGTCATCCTTTACGATTATCTATCCTGTTGGGTACCCCATTGCATCCCAGAGAATCAGCACGGAGTCTAGGGGGTTCAACTCTATCAGAACCTCAGTATGGAAACTCGCATCATGAATGTAGTAAGAGCCTCCTTTGTGCATCTGCTCCAGATCTGCCAACTGTGCAGCTACTTTGATAAAGGCAATCTTGCTTCTGTGATCCAGGGGTTATTCCCCAGCAGAACAGACTACTGCAATTCTCTATTCAGTGGCATCTCGCAATATAGTATGAAGCCCTTCCAGCTCTTACAGAGTACAGCTGTGAGAATTGGGGTAGGAGCTAAAGCAATGAAACACACAAACCCAATACTTCATCAATTACACTGGATCCCAGTCAAAAGCAGGCTAAAATACAAAACACTGCTTTGTGTGAATAAACAGGCCCCAGAGAACTTATCTCAACTTCACCTCTCATATGTCCACATAATAGAATCCTGATCCTCCCAATTGGTCACCCTTTCCTCCTCCTCTGTGGCCTCTGCCAGATTCTCCCTTACTAGACTGAGCTTTCAGCTGCTACGCACCAAATATTTGGAACATGATATTGCTACATTTATGCTTTGAGCCCTACTACCTCTCTTTCAGAAAAGAATGCTAAAGCATGGCTCTTCACACAGAATCCTTCAGTCCACTGACCTAACCATCTGACTCCCCATCTTGAAGGCCATAAGTTACACACAATTGGATTCTTACTGCTATAATACTAACTGTATATAGTAATTAAAATGGTATTGTTTATTGAATTTGTAATCCACCTTGAAACTTTTCTTGGTAAAAAGCACAACATAAAACATAATTTGCATGATTTGGTTACTCGGAAAGCCCTAACCTATTTGTGACCCTCTAAGACCGAATCTGTGCTATTATACGCATAGGAGTGACAGTGAACAGGTGCTGTGCACAGATGATCTGGTTCTGTTGAGAGCTGTCAGACAGTGCATGTTCATGGGCAGGACTGAGCTTTGCAGTTTCCTGCAAGAGGCTATTTTAGCCAAAACAAAATCCTTTACAAGTTGGAAGAAGGATCCATTTGAAGAAAATAGGAAAAAGCATAAGCTTTGTCAAGTTAAGTGTAAAACGTTGGTAAGGCAGGCTAAGAGAGAATTTGAAATGAAGTTGGCCATAGAGGCAAAAACTTATAAAATCTTTTTAAAATATATCTGAAGCATGAAACCTGTGAGGAAGTTGGTTGGACCATTAGATGACCGAGGGGTTAAAGGGGCTCTTAGGGAAGATAAGGCCATTGCAGAAAGACTAAATTAATTCTTTGCTTCTGTGTTTACTAATGAGGATGTTGGGGAGATACTGGTTCCAGAAATAGTTTAAGGGTGATGACTCAGATGAACTGAACGAAATCACTGTGACCCTGGAAGATGTAGTAGGCCAGATTGACAAACTAAAGATTAGCAAATCACCTGGACCGGACAGTATGCACCCCAGGGTTCTGAAAGAACTCAAAAATGAAATTTCAGATCTATAAGTTAAAATTTGTAACCTATCATTAAAATCATCTATTGTACCTGAATACTGGAGGGTGACCAATGTAACCCCAATATTTAAAAAGGGCTCAGAGGTTATCCAGGAAACTATAGACCAGTGAGCCTGACTTCTGTGCTGGGAAAACTAGTGGAAACTATTCTCAAGATCAAAATCACAGAACATATAGAAAGACATGATTTAATGGAACACAGTCAGCATGGATTTACCCAAGGCAAGTCTTTCCTCACAAATCTGCTTAATTTTTTTTGAAGGGGTTAATAAACACTTGGATAAAGGTGAACCGGTAGATGTAGTGTATTTGGATTTTCAGAAGGTGTTTGACAAAGTCCTTCATGAGAGGCTTCTAAGGAAACTAAAAAGTCATGGGATAGGAGGCAATGGCATAGTGGATAATACATTGAAATTGTCTGTTCAGTGTGCTGCGGCAGTCAAAAAGGCAAACAGTTTGTTAGGAATTATTAGGAAGGGAATGGTGAATAAAACGGAAAATGTCATAATGCATCTGTATCGCTCCATGGTGAGACCGCACCTTGAATACTGTGTACAATTCTGGTCCCGCATGGAGAAGGGCAACCAAAACGATAAAGGGGATGGAACAGCTTTCCTATGAAGAAAGACTAAAGAGGTTGGAGCTGTTCAGCTTGGAGAAGAGATGGCTGAGGGGGGATATGATATAGAGGTCTAGAACGGGTAAATGTGAATCAGTTATTTATTCTTTCGGATAATAGAAAGTCTAGGGGACATTCCATGAAGTTAGCATGTGGCACATTTTAAAACAATCAGAGAAAATTATTTTTCACTCAACGCACAATTAAGCTCTGGAAGTTGTTGCCAGAGGATGTGGTTAGTGCGGTTAGTGTAGCTGGGTTTAAGAAGGGTTTGGATAAGTTCTTGGAGGAAAGGTCCATTACTTGCTAATAATCAAGCTGAGTTAGGGAAATGGCCTCTGCTATGACTGGCAATAGTAGCATGGGATCTTCTTGGTGTTTGGGTACTTGCCAGGTTCTTATGGCCTGGATTGGCCACTGTTGGAAACAGGATGCTGGGCTTGATGGACCCTTGGTCTGACCCAGCATGGCAATTTCTTATGTTCTTATGTTCTTAAACTGACCGAATAGTCCATCCAGTCTGCCCAGCAAGCTTATGGTAGTATCTGCCGCACCGTACAGATTACCCCTATGTTTCTGCTGCTCTGTGCAGAAAACCCATAAAAAAAAGGTACTGCCAGCAATATTTTTACTGAGCGATGAGCCTTCTTGAAGCCAGTTAGATATGTTATATGTATTGGCCTGGAAAAGACTTGGTCCCGTGAGTTTTCTTTTGCAGTTGATTTCCTTTGGTATCAGTACTGGAGTAAAACTTTGTTCTTCTTTCTTCTCCCACAGCCCAATCTATGTTGTTTTTTTTTTTTCTTTTAGCACATCAAGTGCTCTGGACCCTGCGTAAGGCCAAACTCTCATCGACACGTTCTTGTTGGTCTTGTGGTATGCCCAAAACGACACTTTCTCATCTGTTATATTACTGTACCCTAACAAACTGTTTTTAGCAGAATGTTTGGGGAAAAGATCTCGCAAAATGCTGCATTTATCCTCTCCCTTCTTTTTAGAAATCGTCATTTTTAAATCTTTACCTTTTGCAACCCGATTTATCCCTGCCAAAAGCCAAACTTCTGGATCTTTTACTTTCCGTTGCCATCACATTGATTTTAGCCAATTGGAAGAAAGCAGCAAATGTGAATGTTTTTTAGTTTTGGTCAAATATGGTAGATATGTATGACCAATATGCAAAAGTAGCAGCGGCCATCTGTCATCGGGTTGCTAGCTATGGATGTTGGTAGACCATGACTTCCAACTTTAATATGATTGCTTTCTTTTCTTTTCCAGCTGGATATTATCCTATAGGTCTATTTTTCACTGTTTATTTTGATCTTTACTGTTGCATGGTAATGTTTAGTGCCAGAATATGGTATTTACTAGATAGCCTCTTTTTGTACATCAGTTGCAATGCTCCTGTATTTGTTTTATTTTGTGTGGGTTACAATAAAGATATTTGAACTGGAAGCTCCCAGGCATTTTAGAATAAAAACTGAAAACAAAGGTCCCTAGTTATGGTTAATGGTGCTCACTATCAGGAGAACAGGATGGCTAGTGGAATGCAATTGGTCCGTCATTTTCATAACTGATACTCTTATAGATGTTAGGATAGGAAGTTATGTCTCTTTGCAGAAGATGCTAAGACTCGGGATTAACGTTACAGAGGAACTGGAAAAATGAGAGGTGACATAAGGTTTAAGGAATGGTCAGGTATAGCAGCAAAGTTTCCGTTTCCAAAAAGCATGGTCTCATTCGTTTGAGGCCTAGATACTCTGCAGAGTGTGGAGCCTGATCACCAGCAAGAAAGACCTGGGAGTGATTTGCATCTGATGACTTTTGGATAGTGTGTCTTGGAAAGGATATAAACAGAGTAGAGGTGATCCAGAGAAGGGCTTCTAAAATGGTACCGAGTGCACCAAAAGCCTGTAAGATGAGACTTGAGGACCTAAAGATCTAGAGGAGATGGGGGGGGATATGATAAAGGCATTCAAATGCCTCAAAGTTATAAATATTGGACAGATGGCAATGAAGTTCCGGAACCAGGAGGATGGTAATGAACTCTTTCTGTGCAAAAAGAGTGGAGGACGTATGGAATGCCTTCCCAATAGAGAGAAGGGGATGCAACAATATATTAGTGTTTAAAGACCGCCTGCTCTAGGATTCTTACTAGGGGGGCAATAAGGGGTGAGGGCTGTATGCTCTTAGGGCCAGAATTAGGTCTTAGGCAGGGCTCCCACATGGGTTCTGTGTGCCAAGTGTTTTGCAGCACAGAGACAAAAGGTGAAGAGGGCAGTATCCCTGAGAGCCCTGGTTCTTTGCGGCAGTGATAGCAAGGGTTGAAAAAAAATCCATCTGCCGCTCCCCTGGAGTGAGGGGGCTTTCCCCTCCACGGGGCGAGGTGGTGGTAACTGGAGAGGACACAAACGGGACTATGTAGGTGGGCATGGCGGGGGGGGGGGGGGGGGGGAGAAGAGTGCGGGCTGCATGGGAGGTGCCCATTCGCTAAGGAAGAAATTCACTTGCCTTGAACTCCTGCCATTCCCTTGGTCTTCCCTCCCTCCAGAGCAAATTGTTTGGGGACTGGAATAGCAGGAATATAGAGTGAGCACAGTTTGTCCCTGTTGTTGTATAAATCCTGGACACATGTTTTAGACCCTGAAGGCAGCAGTATCCTTGAGAACCTTGGGGGTCTCGGTGCAGGCAATGATCACCGTGCAAGCCCCAGCGTCCAGGGCTTGCTTGCATTGTGGATTCTGACTGCATCCGTTCTGTTCCACCTTTTCTTTCCAGGAGCCCGATTCCTGCAAAGCTACCTTGGCTAAAGTCGTGCCAACGCCAAACAATGGCTCTGCGGAGCTCGTGTCGCTGCACCGGAACAAGGTAGGAGCAGCTTTTCTGTTCAGAGGGACTGTTTGGAGCCACCGCGGGGCGCTCTGTAGTGACGCCAGCTCGCAGGGGATGGACCCCGCTGCAAGCTCGGTGACCTGGAGCCAAGATAGGTGCTTCACGTCCCAAGGGAAGGGTTCTTGTGCGGTTAGACTTGCATGGATTGTCTGTGGACAGAAGTCAGGATTTTTAGAAAGTTTACTGAGTCGGCTTCCCATAGAGGAAAGCGGGGATGGAAAAATGTCTAGAAAGGTTAGGAAGCTGGGGAAAAGGTCTTTGTAGCTTTTTTTTTTTTTTTTTAAACCATTTTTTTGCTCTCTCCTTTCCCCAGTTCCTCTCTTTCTCTGTAGCCCAGCGGTTACTCTCACTAGCTGTCGCTGCCTCACCTTTTGACCTGGGCAGCCGCTGGAAGAGCTGGAGCCCTTTTCCATTCCTGGAGGAAATGATGCCTTTTGTAGCCGGTTCATAACAGATTGATTTTATGTCTTTGTATAGGTTTGCTGAAAGTTTTTTTGTTTTTTTGCACGAGTGCTTTCTCCAGCCTGCTGCTTTCAAGCAGACACACACAGGATTCTCCTTTCTTTCTGCAGACCTGGTTTCCCTCGCCGCTTCTCTGTATCTATCTGGGGCCTTTTGAGCTCCATTTTGCTGGAGTGCCCGTTGAGACTTTGACTGTCCGTCCATATGCGTCGGTGTGTGCATGTGTGTCGGCCCCCGAAGGAGAGTGGGGGGAGCAGTGGAGGTCCCTGCTGCCGCTGTTGTACCCCATTTTTGAGCCTCTGTGCGTGTGGGCGGAGGGCACTTCTTCTAGCATGTACTGTCCCACAATTTTTTATTTATTTTTTTTTAAACTCCAGTACCATTCCCCTCTCATCGCCACAGGATGGTTTGTTCCATTCACCCACCACCTTTTCTGTTCCAGTATTTGACGATGTTAGCTGGTAATGAATTGCTGTATCGGCAGTTTCAAGCTAATGCAAGTTTAAACTGAAAGAAATGTTTCTGTTACTGGCCCTTTGGCGCTTCCATCTTGATTTGTAACCTCTCACCTGTCTCTCTCCCTTTCTTCCGTTTTACATCGGTCATCGTGACTTGTGTGCAGGCCTCTCCTCCACATGGTGCCTTCCCTTTTTAGTCCACATTTTCCGCTCTCTGTATCTCCCCTTTGTGTCCCCTCCCGTGGCGTCTCTCTCTCTGCCTCCCTTCCTACCGCTTTGCTCCCCGTGCCCCAAACTGCTCTCATATGCAGCAGCACTGTTTGCTGTGCTTCTTTCCTTTGCAGGAGGGAGATGGGCAAGAAGTGCTGTCCTTTGAGTTTCAGAAGATTAAGTATTATTATGAGAGTGACAGGAAAGAATTTATTCCTGTAGCATTCCCGGTGGAACATCCGCTGTCCCTGTACCAGACGACCAAAGGCTATCAGGAGGATCCTGAAATCCGAGCGGCTGAAAAGAAATACGGAACAAACAGGTACGGGCCATACGCGAGGGACTGAGCAATGAGAAGAGCGATGGGCGTCCTGAGCTCCCATTCCCGTGCATTAAAGTGTCGGCGGAAGGGGGGAGGGAGCCGGGAACCGGGGCCACGGCTCCTTTGAGCTGCGTGCGTACGAGGAATCCTGGCTTGGAGTGTACAAATTAGAACTCGGCTCATAAACGGGCGCGCACACAAAGTCTTTCAGAGATGAGTGGGCTCTTCTCCCTTAGCAGCAGATGGCGACAGAAGGAACGTTTTCCTGTACTCTTGGTACTTAAATGACACTGCCACCCGCAGCTGTCTGCAGCGGATGCTTAGGGGTCTTGAACCGGCAGTTAGACGGTGGTGAAAAACTGGCTCCCAGAGGCGGGGAGATCTTGAGTTTGGGCCCCTGGAATTGAGGAGGGTTTGATAGTGTTTTGGGCTGAGTGTCGGTCGGTTTCACCACAGGACGTTTGTAAGGTGGCAACTTGGTCATCTTTTGGATACTTTCTCTAAGCTTTACAAATTGGATGTTTTGTGAGTGGTCTGCAAGTGGACAGTTTGGAACATACCCAAGCCACCCTACTTATCTGCACTGGTCTGGAGGACGATAAAGAAGATAACGTTGGTTCTTTACTCGAGTCCTGCCCTTTGAATCTGAAGATAACTTTCTGTGTGCGTGTATATACACCAGGTATTGCATGTGCCCCACTGGACTATCTCACTAATATCATTTTTGTACTGTTTGGAATTTAACAGTACCTGACACATTACTTAAATTTACCGTTTATGGCCGGAATGGCCGATAGCCACAAACAGCGTCAGATTGACCGAATTAAGTATATCGCATTTCGTGAGGTAAACGATGCGAGAGCAACCTTTTTATTACGAAAAAGTGGCTTGCCGAAAAATTAGGCTGAAGTGAAAGCTGGGTTCAGAAGACACGGGGCAAGACCGCTGACGAGGGTTTACGGAATTTGGTCTCGGGGAAAGCCCAAACAAGTTTTGAAAGTTCCAGCGAAAAAGCTGTTACCCCCCTGCTCGTTTTAAAGCCATTTTGCAAGCGAACGGTGGGGACACCTACTGTTATGTTGAATTCTGTTTTGAATGCTGATTTAAAATGCTATAGTGCATGTGTCTATCAGCCTTCTGGTTGCTGCTATACAGACAGTGGAGAGAGTTCCTTTTTCATTTCTTGCATGTAGGTCCTCGGTGAAGGCGTCTCGTGTCTACATTTTTGGGACTTCACCAATGTTCAGAGTTTTAGCTTTGTTACAGATTTACTGAGAGGTTACGGTTGACGCAGTAACTTAAGTACCAAGAGTACAGTAAAGCTTTTGTCGTCTGTCTCCATCTGCTGACAGTGGAGAGAAACCCCATTCATCTGGACTGGTCTGGTAGGACTTGACATCAGAAAATTAGCAGGTAAGAACCAATCTTACCTCCTTGTGTGGCAGAATAATTATCAGGACTGAGGGGCAAGCAAGCTTGTAAGGTCAGTCGTGTTCGGCTGTGTTAATGGAAGAGGAAGAAGGGAGTATATGGCCTGTCCATTGCCTTGTGAGCTGCTGCTTGGATGACCCTTGTGTGCAGTAACTTGGCTTCTGACTATAACACTTGTGCGGGCCAGGACTGCTCTGTATCTACGTCAGATGCTTGTCTGGGCATGTCGTCTTCTGCTAATGCCATGGGGTCCTTCAGTAGTGGTATCGTGGAGCAGGACATGTTGCTGGCTCAAAGGTTTTGTCCTGCTGGGGCCTACTGTACTTATCTGCTCCTGCGGGGTCCTATGAGGGAGTCTGGGTGTTAGGGGGGGTACACTTTGGTTCTGCTGGCTCTATCCTGAGCTGACCCACCTCCATCCTCAGTTTGGAGAGCTAGACACAGATGGGGGGGTTGGTGGGGCATTGGGGTCAGAGGATGTCTCTAAAAACTGCTCAACTAGACCTGGGCTATCCCATGTTTTACTCTGGCTTTTCCCAACTCGGCCTCGCTCACTGGCCCTTGCCACATTTGCAGCTGGGGTGGGTGGGGGCTGTAAGTGAAAGGAGAAGCTCTGGCAATCCCACTGCAGGATTCCCCTCCCCATTCAGTCTGTCCTAGAGGCCGGCCAGAGAAGTGCCAAGGCTGTTTCTTGCTGCTTGCAGCTTGGGGCCTGACAGCTATGCTCAGTAAGCTTGCCGAGTTGTTAGGGAGCTGCGGTGGTTTGCATTATTGAGGGATGCAGGGTTGGGCGTGGGGGTTTCGTTCCAAAAATAAATTAGGCAGGTTAAAAGGGCCTTATGGAGTTAAATGAACACTTGCCCTGCTGAGTTCCTGATTTTAGGGACCCGTTTTTACTAGGCTGGCTGGAATTTAGGAAGCCTTCGTTTTATTTTCAGCTTAAAGCTTAGGCTGCCATGTTCAGCTGAAGTGTTGTGTAACTTTGGATGCCTAAAACTAAAGCACCTATGTTGGGTGCTTTTTTATTTTTTTTGAAAACTGACCCCAATGTTTCTAAGGGCTGATGGCAGTGTTCAGTTTCATATGGGCTTGTGGCCCAAGCTGCTAACTCCCATAGGGGAAGCACTTTTAGGATCAGCCTTTCCCCTGGGAAAGGCATAGTCAGAAGAGAGGTTGCTGCCCCAGAGGTGAGCTGCACAAGTCTAGGATGCTTTCTTATCCACGGTTGTTTGGATGTATGGATTTAACAAACGTATAACCCACCTCCCGGGTTTGGTTCAAGTTGCCCAAGAGTAAGCAAGCTGCGCAGTTGTTGGGTTTCTCTTCCAGCTGCAGCATACACAGCGCCCCCGCTTGGGGGAAAGGCCACAGAATTAGCATTTTACAGTCTGCCGCAGCCTCGACGTTCCTCCGTCCTGTGAGCAGAACTGCAGGGAGCCGCTTTCAGTGGTTCACCCCCCTTCCTCGGGGACGTTGGAATGATTCTGATTCTAATGCCTGCCCTGTAGAAGACCTTCCTCTTTATGCAAAGGGTCTTGCGCCTGCATGCGTGGCCCGTCATTCCGCATTTACAGAGACCTGGATGGGTTTTGGAAGGGCTGCCACTGCCGGTGTCCCACGGCAGGCAGAGCGGGCATTTATGCTCGGTTTATAGAAGCCTTGCTGACTGGCGCTCTTGCTGACTCGTTTCCCCTTGTGCTAATTTAACCCTTTTTGCTTTGATTTTTTTTTTTTTAATATCTGCGACCATGTGTCCAATATGTGCACGCAGCTTTCTGGGTAATTTAACAGCATGGCAGACTGCCGATCCTGGGGGCATTTCTAGCATACAGAAGCTGATATACCGGAAAGACAGGGACTTTCTCAAGAAGATAGGAAAAAATGGGTGCGCTGTTCCAATTCAGAAGGGACCCTTCCCAGTTAAAAGTTTGGAACTTATGTCTTAGGTTGAGAAAATGCTTTTTACATGTGGTACGTTTTTTATTTGCATATAGTTTAAATATTTAAAAGCAATATGGTTTTTTTTTTTAATAAGAAATGACCCTTTTTTTTTTTTTTTTGCATAGTCAGATGTGAAACTTTAGGCCGAATTCTGTCTATTTGCCACACAGTCGCTGTAGAGTTTTGAAAAGGCTGCCAGAGAATTTGCTCGCTCTTGCTGTCGGGAGGCAACGGGGGGGGGAGGGGCGCTGAGTGTCCATTTAATGGACCGCGGGGGGGTCCTGTCAGGGCTTGGCTATCAGAAGTGCTGAGAAACAGAGCATAAGGGTTAATACCAATGTTCCTTCTGCAGGGCGGAAATGGTGGTTCCAGAGTTCCTGGAACTTTTTAAGGAGAGAGCAACGGCGCCTTTCTTTGTCTTCCAGGTAAGAAGCTCTTTGAGGTCTGAAATTCGCAGCCCATTCCGTGGTGCTCCTTAGATTCTTGACTTATCTGCAGCCTCTATAGGGCTGATGTAGCTCTGGCACGTGCACATGCATACTGCTGTTCAAATGATTGGCATTTTGGAGGCAGAGGGGGTCACACGTGCCTACTGACAGAGGAGAGAGGGGTTTCCAGGTCAGAGATGTGTCTGCTGTCATTGCTAGGCTGAGAAGTCACTGGGTCTCGTATAACATGACCACAATGGGATATATCTTTGTGCACTGAATCTGCTCTCCACCCACTGGTGCTGCTGTAGGCTGCTCTACTGTCTGCCATGATCCTCTCATCCCTATCCTCTTCCCTGGCTCCGTGTCCCTTCAGGGGTTGTGTGTTATTCAAAAGGCTTTTCACCGGTGCTCCTGGTCTGGCCCTATCTCATGCATTCTCCTTTCCTAATCATGTACTCTTCTGTCTATCCCTTGCATGAAGCAGGCCTCTTGTGCCTAATGGCCTCTTCCTTTTCGTCCTGCAGACCAGTCCACCCCTGCAGGGATTCCCCTGCTTGTCAATAGGTGGGAGGCAGAGAACGTTTTCCATGTTTTTTTTTTGTTTTTTGTTTTTCTGCTTACGTCACTCTATCAAGCCCATGCAATATCATTGCACAAAAAACTGGGCGCACGTCTTTTGAATGCGCACACATCCACCTATCCTGGGCGCTCGATGCAACAGGCAAATGAGCTGCCGCAGTCAAAGGGAAGCGTAATGGATGGTTTGTGCGTCCCTAGCATTCTGTATCGGGCGCCCAGGAGAGACTGGTTGTGTGTCCACAACAGCCTGGCCAGAGCGCCCCCCCATCAGCAGGACTGTTCCTGATTGGTCCTTTTCACTGACACTTGTCAGTGAAAAGGACCAATCTCCTTTCAGGACAGCCTTCTGTCTGAGGAAAGCAGCAGAACACGGGGGGGGGGGGGGGTGTGTGTGGATTATTCTTGTAGCTCCAGACGATCATGGTATGCGGACCTATTGAGGCTGAGCAGAGATGCGCCACTAAAGCTAGGGAAAGCCAAGAACTGCTCGGGCACGGCCCAGTCAAGTGGGGAAAGTCAGTCAGATCATCGTTATCTTGCAACTTGGTTCTTGAGAGGGACAGGTTAGAGGAAAAAAAGGCTATTCCAAGGCAGTAGTGGCCACCTTGTTACGGTCTAGAAGGCATGCTACTTTCCGAGCATATGGTCGGGTCTGGAAGGTTTTTGAAGAGTGGTGCACAAGGCAGAGAAAGTTTCTCCAGAGGCAGCAAAAACAAGGGAAATCTTACAGTTTCTGCAGAATGGCCTAGAAAAAGGGTTAGCCCTGGACACACGCAAAGTGCAGATGGCAGCATTGGCTTGTTTTAGAGGCCAAATACAAGGAAGCTCTCTAAGGTCTCACCCTGACATGGCATGCTTCTTAAGAGCAGTGAAATACATGCGGCCGCCGAAGCACCAAGTAATACCCACGAGGGGTAACATTAAAGGACCTTACATTGAAACCAGTCTTCCTAGTTAGCAATAAGCTCAGCCAGAAGAACCTTGGCGAGCCAGGTCTTGTCCTGTAGGGAGCCCTACCTGTCAGTTCACAGAGAGCGAATAGCTATTCGTCCCGTGCCATCCTTCTTGTCTAAGCTACTGGTAGAATTTCACACAAACCTAGGAGATTGTTTTACCAGCACTGACAAGGATGCAGGGGGTGAGACGGGAGAAGCCCATGATATCACTACTGTAATATTCTTTATTAGAGCAGAGTTGTATGTGATGTTCCATCAGTTTGGGCGTTACCCCTGGTGCGGTAGCTTTTCAAATCATTGTGTTGGGGATGTACTGGCATTTTTTTGTTTTTCTTCCTCTGCAGGTGTTTTGTGTTGGGCTCTGGTGCCTGGATGAGTACTGGTATTACAGTATCTTCACCCTCTTCATGTTGGTGGCCTTTGAAGCCTCCCTGGTGCAACAGCAGATGAGAAACATGTCAGAGATTCGCAAGATGGGGAACAAGCCCTACATGATCCAGGTGAGTCCCCAGCTGGTGTGTCAAGAAACCTCTGAAGAGGAATGCAGGGGTGTTGGGTGCAACTGAAGGCATTATTAAATGTCTGTGTTACTGTCTGCTGAGGATTCTTGAATGTTTAGGGCAGCGGTGAGAATCTGAGGTATCGTAAACTTCCAGGTCTTCATAGAAACATACAGTATGATGGCAGGTGAGGTCCCATCTAGCCCGCTCCGTTTCTTTCCTGCTGCAGTGTTATAGGCCACAGTTTGATCTTGGGGGACTTCAGTTCTTCACAGCTAAAGATCCTCTTCATGGTATCCCATGCTTTCTTGGATTCTGGTGTCATTTTTGGCCATTCCGTTCAGTCGTTGGGAAGAAATATTTTTTATTGTTGTTCCCGCTCCCTTTGAGCCTGAGGACTTCTTGTAAGGGCAACAAATCTGGTACAAAAGCTGGAAAAAATGCCAGGCAAATGAATTCATCAGAATCTGTTGGGTTTTATTAAGTGTCTTCATATATCGGCTATGTGCTTATTTCATAATTTAATTTCTGTTGCAAAATCAAGAGAAGACACAATTATTGTGCGTCATTTGCAGAAATGAATGGGATTGTGCGTTAAATGTGCTTAATTAGTCTGCCTAATTATTTAAGTTGGAGTAGATTGATGTTTTAACTTGGCTTTCAGCCCATTGCTTATTGCTTTTAGGGCATCGTTGAATGCAAGCTATTGGCACATGCTACTGGCCTATTTCCAAACCAGAATGGTCAGGTTCTGCATCATTATATTTGATAAGTGAGTTCTTAGTATTCTCTGGCTGCAGGATCAACTGGAGGAAAAACCTGAAGTGATTCGTCTTACTGGGTGGTTGTTCAGTAAAAGTGCACAAATTGTTAGCTTTAAGCTCGCATGGTTGCATTCTAGCTTCATTACGATGTTGTAAGGATGTAGCGGTCACAATTTTTAATGATTTGCGATAATTAGGTAGAAAGATACTTTAGTTAAAGTCACCTTTTCATTTATGGTGGTGAGGGAGGGTTGGAATCCTTAAAATGGTTATCCCGCCTCGGATTTCATTGCGTTTTAAGTATGGTCCCTATCTTCTTCCCTTGTGACTTGTTCTGTTACTGCAAGTAGGTTTTTAATTAAATCGTTATGTGATGCTGGCAAGACACGGAGGCGTAGCACTTCCCTAACTGAAAATACCCACAGAGAAAAGTGGCACTTAGTGTTAAGATTTTCTGGGTTGTCCCAGAGCTGAGTTTAATCTTCCTAGTTGCTAAGCAGGGAGATTGCGGCTGTGGCCATAAATCCGCCCTCCCCCCCCCCCCCCCCCATGATCCCACTGAGGGGATGGCTCATCCTTGCATCAGTTAGGAGAATCGTGACAGCCTTCAAAGGCCCACGTGTTAACCTCCAGTGTTCCAGGAAGATGTGACCGCTCCTCCTCCTCCTCCCCCTGCAATATCGGCATCAGTTTTTTTTTATTTCTCTTCAACAGACCAGCATTACAAAAACATTTAGACATACCACTTCACACCTGTCATTAATCAACATCTCTCCGCACGCTTTCTTAAAATTCATACACTTTTTAATGTTCCATTATTTGGCTTGGGTCATAACCTCCCCTTATCCATTCATGTCAAATGTATTTATTTTATTTATTTATTTAAGCGTTTTTCTATACCGGCATTCAAGATTAGTATCATTTCATGCTGGTTTACATTAGACAAGGGGGGTGTAATATAAATAACTAAAACAGAACTGTAACAAGTGTAATGAAGAAAAACTCTGAAGTTACAATAAAACAGGATGCTAAAACTGGGTGGAGGAAAGTCTAAAGGAACTTAACGGTAAGAGCCATTATTCACAGTATTATAAGAATGTCTGATTGTGGTTGTCGTTAATATACGATTCAGATAGGGTCTGGAAATGCTTGTTTGAACAACCACGTCTTGAGCCCTTTTCTGAATGTTCGAAGGCACGGTTCTTGACGAAGTTCCGGTGGAATGGAGTTCCATAGAGACGGTCCAGCTGTAGAGAAAGCTCGGTCTCTGAATGATATATGTCGGGAGGTTTTGGCATGGGGGGACATGTAGTGAGTCTCTGTTAGCTTCTCTAGTAGGTCTGGAGGAGGTATGTTTTCTGAGTGGGATTTGTAGGTTTAGTGGAGCTTGGTGATGGATGGCTTTAAATATTGTGGTAATGGCCTTATGCATGATTCTGAAGTGAATTGGCAGCCAGTGTAGGTCTTTAAGTATGGGAGAAATGTGGTCTCTTCTCCTCGTGTTTACATCATTTCTCAACAGATAACTTTGACTGAAAAATTAACTTGCTTATGCCAATGATTTAGCATTATTCCAAACTCAAATATAAAGTGTCCGTATATTTTTACTCGATGATATATTGAATGCTTGGGGACAAACCTCTGCTGTATTTCTATGCACTACTTATAATAACAAAACTTATAGACAACAATTTTTAAAGGGGGAAGTGGAATGTTTCATACATTTTTCGGGCATTACTGGCTTGTAATGCCTTTGAACTGGTTTAATCATAAACTTTCCACCTCCGACCTTATATGATTTTTTTAAATTTATAGAGTGCGCTATAAAATCTTTGGGAGATTGATTGCTGTGGTTGCATGTCTAAATTGTAATGATAATACCGACTTATGTAAGAAACCGTTTTTAAAAGTCCACCCGACAAGGCCTTGTTTCTGACCGTGTAACGGTCTTTCTTCAGGGGATGTGAATGGACTTAATGAATAGTCAGATTTACTTATTTATTTAACAGTTTTCTATACCGACATTAAAATACACATCATATCGGTTTACATTATAACAGCAGGTAGAAAGTACATCGAATGGGGAGATGGGGATGGAGAACCAGCAGGAACAAGAGTTAGAGGGGCTCTAACAGGGAGCCCGAGGTAAAAGTTAAAATAGAAGAGGGGGGAGGGAATGGGAGCTATTTACATAGGGAGAGTTGGATGGGTGAAAATTAGGGGGCTTAAATAAAAGGATGGGGTTACTGAAGACTCTCGCTAGTGGTTGAACTGCTCCTATGTTATCGTGCTGTCGCTTCCGTGTGTCGTGGAAGTATATTTTGGAGGTGTATAGATTTTTGGTTTGTCAATGATTTAGCATTGGCAGCTATTTCCACGTTAGTTGCTAAAGTACATCAAGCTGCATGAATCAAATGTGCCCGATATCTGCTTAAATGGTCAGCTTTCCAAATGGAAGAAGGTTGTTGCTGGAGTACCACAGAGATCGGTATTGGAACCTGTGTTTAATATATCCGTACATATCTGGAAAGGGGCATGACAAGTGAGGTGATCAAATTTGCCGATGGCAAAATTATTCACAGTTTTAAAACCGTAACGGATTGCGAGGAACTTTAGAAAGGACCCTGTGAGACTAGAGATGACACTTAATGTAGAAAAGTACAAACTGATACATATAGGGAAGAATAGTTCAACTACAAGAACACAGCACTGGGGGTCTGTATTGGGAGTCATAACTCTGGAAAGGGACCTTGGAGTCTTTTTGTGGGCAATATGTTGAAATCCTTTGGTGCATGCTACTGGTTGTCAAGAAAGCAAACAATGTTAGGAATGACCCTAAAAAGAATGGAGACTAAAGCAGAAAATATCATATTGTCTCCATATCAAGCCATCTTGAATATTGCATGCAGATTTGGTTGCCCCATCTCAAAGACAGGGTGGAATTAGAAGAGGTGCAGAAGAGGGCAACAAGAATAAATGGGATAGAATATCACTTCCATAATGAGAGGCTATGCAGACTAGACCTCTACAGCTTGGAAAAGACATGGCTGAGGGGGGACATGATAGAAGTTTATAAACTCCTAAGTGGGGTGGAATGGGTAAAGAGAACAAATAATACTAAAACAAGGGGACACTCCATGAAACTAACAACCAGCAGATTCAAAACAAATCGTAGGAAGTTCATTTTCATTCAGTGCACTATTAAGTTATGTAATCTGTTTCCAGATGACCTGATCAAGGTAACTAGCATAGTAGGGTTTATAAGAGGTTTGGGCAAGTTCCTGGAGGAAAGGTCTATAAACACATTTGCATGGTAGACTAAAGAAAGCTTTTGCTATCCCTGGGAGTGAGTATTTATTTATTTATTTAACAGTTTTATATACCGAAATTCTTGTAAGGGTTTACAAATCAGTTCGGTTTACATTGAACAGAAACAGTGCTTCAGTAAATGAAAGCAATTACATTGAACATTGACAGAGCTTCAAATGTGGAACAATTACAAAGAACTAAAATAAAATATCTTATTAACCAAAAACAAGCAGAATAACATTTAACATTTGTACAGAAAACAATGTCTCAAAGAGCGTAAATATAATACATATGTGATCGCAGAGGCTTAGGTCTTGGACTAAGCAACAGAAAACTAGGGGTTGACGCTAAGGTATAGCACCAAACTGAAATCTTGGAACAGAGGGGCATAAGGGTGTCACTGTACAAATATAATAAACGGCTAGTGGAGTGAGGATTAGGTATGTGAACCGTAGTGAAGGCAACAGGAGCTAAGTAGAGGAGCAAATCTGAACATGAAATTTTTGACTAAGGAGATATAAATGAATAGGAAAAGTGTAAATACTGCTGAGGAACGGGGAGGAATTTAATTCAGAGGATTATCTGAATGGGAAAAGGCCTGATTGAACAACCAGGTTTTGAGTCTTTTCTTAAAAGTAACCGGGCAGTGTTCTAGCCGTAGGTCTGGAGGGAGAGAATTCCAGTGTTTTGGACCAGACGCTGAGAGGGCTCTCATTCCTGAAGTTGTTTTTTGAAAGGGAACTTGGAGGGTGTCTTTATATGCTGCTCTTACCGGCCTGGATGGTAAGTGCAGTCTGAGAGGGAACTTGAGATCCAAAGGTGTGATGTTGAAAATTGCTTTGTGGGTGATGGTTAGAACTTTGAACAGTATTCTGAAATTGATAGGGAGCCAGTGGAGGATCTTCAGAATGGGGGTGATGTGGTCCCATTTTTTGGATCTGGTTAGAATCCTGGCAGCGGCATTTTGTACCATCTGTAATGGCTTGATAGTATTTGCAGGGAGGCCGATCAGGAGTGAGTTGCAATAGTCTATCTTTGAGAAAATGATTGCCTGAAGTACTGTACGGAAGTCTTGGAAGTGGAGGAGAGGTCTGAGTCGTTTTAAAACTTGGAGTTTGAAAAAGCAGTCCTTGGTGGTGGTGTTGATGAAGCTTTTGAAGTTAAGTTGTTTATCCATGAGGACTCCTAAATTTCTGACTTCGGAGGAGAAGGAAGGAAGGGTTGCAGGAAGTGGGTTAAACTGTGTGAAATTGCCGTCGTGTGAGATAAGTAGATATTCCGTCTTTTTTGTGTTCAGGATCAAGTTAAGGCTTGATAGAAGGTTGTTTATTGACTTGAGGCAGGTGTCCCAAAACTCGAGGGTTTTGCTTAATGATTTGGTAATTGGTAAGAGAATTTGTACGTCGTCTGCGTACAGATAGAAGATTAGATTAAGACTAGTGAGGAGATGGCAGAGAGGGAGGAGGTAGATATTGAAGAGGGTTGGGGATAGCGAAGAGCCCTGGGGAACTCCCAACGTAGAGCCGACAGGTAGGGATTCTTCACTGTTGATTTTGACCTTGTAGGTCCTGTTTTGAAGGAATGACTTGAACCAGCTTAGGGCGGTGCCTTTGACGCCGATGTCCGATAGACGATCTAAAAGATAGGCGTGGTTCACCGTGTCAAAAGCCGCAGAAAGGTCGAGGAGAATGAGAAGACTTGGTTGTTTTTTATCCAGACTTGTGAGGATGGTGTCTGTAAGTGTGATTAAGAGTGTTACAGTGTTGCGGGCTTTTCTGAACCCGAACTGATATGGGGAGAGGATTTTGTTGTTGTTCAAGAATTGTTCAAGTGTTGTTCAAGTTGTTCAAGTGAGTAACAGGAATTAGACCTACTTTGTTTTCTGCCAGAGACTTGTGACCTGGATTGGTCACTGTTGGAAGCAGGATGCTGGACTCAATGGATCTTGGTCTGACCCAGTATTGCAATTCTTATGTGAGGGTGTGATTTGAGGAAATTGATGGTTTGGAAAGGTTCTCTAGGGCAGGGGTAAGCAAACGTTTTTTGTTTTTTTTTGTGCTTGTCCACATTAGAAGTTATCAACTGCAGCAAGGGCTGGGGTGGGAGGGGTCCTCCTCGACAGAGCAGTCAAACCCCTCAGTACTTGCTGCAGGCATTTCAGTATCCAGCAGACGTCAGCCCTGTCATTCTTAGCACCTGAGGGGAGCCCCTTCAAGCCTGGATCTCAGCCTCTACCAAAATCAGCAAAACCTTCAACTCAAGAAGTACAGTGCCTTTTTCCAGCTAGCATATTACCTAACTTCTGGCAGAAATGCAGAACGGTAGGAATATCTGGTGTGGACATCTACAATTGATTAAAAGAACTTATCTGAAAACCTTATGATAGGAGTTTACTAGTTTCATTGTAGCAGCATAAGTATAGCAAGGTTTAATACAGAACAGATATTTGTTCTTTTTTGTTGGTTTTAGTTTTAGTTTCACAGTGCAAAACACTGTAATGAAAGAGAAACAGAACTTGTATGCATGATCTCCAAGCCCAACTTTGCACTTGTTAATTATGCAATTGCCAAACTAATTAACCCAGCTTGAAAGGTAGTTAGGTCAGTGTTATCTCACACCTAACTGTTCCTAGCCACTCCTCTAGAAGTCAGGATCTGTCTTAACACCACAGGATGAGTCCAGTAAAAACTGAATGGTGGACGACGGTGAGAACCCAGAGGTCTCTCGGATGTCTCCATGAGATATACTCTGGCAGAAATAGGGTAAAGAAGGTCTTAGCTTTAGTTATTTCAAGGGATACTTGGCCAGACTCCTGCTTCACAGTAACGGAGCAGGTGGTGCTGAGTAACTTGCAGTTTCACCGATGTAGTGAATTACAGCAGGCAAAGCTCTGGGGTAATCTGTGGGGAAAAGCCACAGTCTGTATACAGTTGTGCTCATAAGTTTACATACCGCTGGCAGAATTTGTAAGATGTGTAGCATTTTAAGAAAACATGAGTGATCAGACAAAACTCATCTGTTTTTTAATGTTTCAAATTAAAACTGTTATGCATCCCAGAATAGCACAATCGTTAAACCATAGCAATAAGGGACATAATAAAATGATCTCCCCCCGGGTCGCGGTAGGAGGCTTCCATGATCCGGGCTGAAGAAAACCAGAATTATAAGGTACAATAAGTAGGGGGGGGGGGAGACTTGGAGAGAGTGTTTTTGAATAAACATAAATTGGACCAGGGAGAGAGAGTCACAGACCCTGGCCATTTTAGTAAACCGGGCAATGCAGGGCATTTTCGGGAGCAGGCGGCAGGTACAGCCTGCGAGGGAGGGGCTGGTTGGGGCTTTTCTTTTTCTTTTTTTCTTTCTTTCTTTCTTCTGCAATTAACCAGCTATAGTTGTTTGAATATAGCCAGTTAAGTCTCTAGTTACTTGGCTGAGATTAGCTGGATAGCTTTAAACATAGCCGGATATTCAAAAGAATTTCTGTCTGTTTACCGTTATCCGGCTCATGGTTTAGCTGGACAAACTAAATTGGGGATGTTCAGGAGGACGTTTATCTCGCTGAATATCCAGGACAAGATATCCAACTTAACATTGGCTGGATTACTTGTCCACTAAACTTCCTAGTGAATATGGACCGCTTTTATTTTTTTTTTATATTTATTTTATATTCATTTAACACATCCTACGTTTGTGGTGGGGGGGATACAACGAACATACTTAAAATCATACGAACAACAAAAATACAATACAGGTGAAGCCTCATTCAAAGTGTGACACAGCCATATCAGCATATCGTGGAGAATGAGCTCCAGTTAGATATTAAAAAGCCGATACGATTGATAAATCAAAACCAAATGACTCGCCCCAATGTAGCCATGGTGGTGCTGTATCCAAAGACCCAATTGTACAAAGCTTCTAATTGCCCTGTTAACTGTTTAAGTTGAAAACCTGTTTGAATAAAAACATCTTTTTAAAAGACTGAGTGCAGCTTGCAGATTGAGGATGCACACAAGAAGTGGTAATTTAATTGAGAATTTGTTGCTGAGCTTGATTCTTTGTTATCCTCCTTGCTCCTTAGGTTTACAGAAACAGAAAGTGGAGACCAATCTCCAGTGAAGAGATCATACCCGGCGATATCGTGTCCATAGGTAATGTATCGCCCACACCCCCAGCAGAGCATTCCCTATAGGCAGGCCCCTGGGCGCCTGGGATTTCACAGCCGTTGGATAGGCTGCAGGAGCCTGGAGGCAATGCATTCTGATACTTTCCTCCTCCCCAGCACAGATCTGGCATCAAGGAGGAGAGCAGTCAGAGCCTATTGGGCTGTTTCCTCCTCTCTTGCCACCGAGGCCTGACTGCATCGTTCAACCGAGTGGCTTATGTGTTCAGCCACACTGTTGAAAACTGCAGTCGGGACCTAGTGACGAGAGGAGTAAGCAGCCTGATGTGCTGCCATTGCTCTCTTCCTGCTGCCAATCACCATTGGGAGGGGGAGGGGGGGGGTGCAGGTGAGGAATACTCGGGAAGGTTTGAATAGAAATGCTTGGGGGGTGGGTTGAAAAGAGGTAAGTGAATGGAATGGGGGGGGGGGGAGGAGGAGTGAGGGGAGATCCGAAAGTGTGTGGGGAGGAGGGGGAAGGAATGAGGGGCTGGGGTGGAGGGATGCTGGAGTAATTGGAGGGAGTGTGGGGGCGGAAGAATGAACAGCCTTCAATGTTGTCTAAGTGCTATACCAATTTTTTAAAATAAGGCAAGAGGGAATGAGGGGATTTGA
The DNA here is from genome assembly GCF_901001135.1 of Rhinatrema bivittatum. NCBI lineage: Eukaryota > Metazoa > Chordata > Amphibia > Gymnophiona > Rhinatrematidae > Rhinatrema > Rhinatrema bivittatum. Next base: position 27,010,343 of record NC_042633.1, on the reverse strand, counting down.
GGAGCAGGGTGGACAATGAGTGAAGGGGTTGGGGACAAGTGTGGGGATCTGAGGAGGTGATTGGAGGGGCTATGAATCAGGAGAACAGATGAGTGTGAAAGAAGGAATGAGTGTTGAGAAGGATGGGGGTGCCTGACTCATCCCTCCCTCTTCTGATCTGGTTCCATTTCCCCAATCCAGGATCCCCTCGTTCCTTCCTTTTTGAACCCGTTTATCTTCCACTCAGTCCTTTTCCTTCTAATCCCAGCAATTCTTTCCCTAGCTATCAATTGCTGCTCCCTGCAGGCTACCCCCCTGTTTCTCTTAAGGGCAGTAACTGCCACTCCGTGCAGGTTACCCCCCTGTTTCCCGTAAGGGTAGTAACTGCCGCTCCATGCAGGCTACTCCCCTGTTTCTCTTAAGGGTAGTAACTGCTGCTCCATGCAGGCTACCCCCCTGTTTCCCGTAAGGGTAGTAACTGCCACTCCATGCAGGCTACCCCCCTGTATCTCTTAAGGGTACTATCTGCCACTCCGTGCAGGCTAACCCCTGTGTTTCTCTTAAGGGTAGTAACTGCCGCTCCGTGCAGGCTAACCCCTGTGTTTCTCTTAAGGGTAGTAACTGCCGCTCTGTGCAGGTTACCTCCATGTTTCTCTTAAGGGTAGTAACTGCCGCTCTGTGCAGGTTGCCCCCCTGTTTCTCTTAAGAGTAGTAACTGCTGCTCTGTGTAAGTTACCCCATGTTTCTCTTAAGGGTAGTAACTGCCACTCCATGCAGGCTACCCCCTTGTTTCTCTTAAGGGTAGTAACTGCTGCTCCATGCAGGCTACCCCCCTGTTTCTCTTAAGGGTAGTAACTGCTGCTCCGTGTGGGTTACCCCCATGTTTCTCTTAAGGGTAGTAACTGCCGCTCCATGCAGGCTACCCCCCTGTTTCTCTTAAGGGTAGCCTGACCTCAGTGCCAGGAAAAATAGTGGAAAGTGTTCTAAATATCAAAATCACAGAACATATAGAAAGACTTGGTTTAATGGAACAAAGTCAGCATGGCTTTACCCAAGGGAAGTCTTGCCTCACAAATCTGCTTCACTTTTTTGAAGGCGTTAATAAACATGTGGATAAAGGTGAACCGGTAGATGTAGTATACTTGGATTTTCAGAAGGTGTTTGACAAAGCTCCTCATGAGAGGCTTCTAGGAAAAGTAAAAAGTCATGGGATAGGAGGCGATGTCCTTTCATGGATTACAAACTGGTTAAAAGACAGGAAACGGAGAGTAGGATTAAATGGACAATTTTCTCAGTGGAAGGGAGTGGGCAGTGGAGTGCCTCAGGGATCTGTATTGGGACCCTTACTTTTCCATATATTTATAAATGATCTGGAAAGAAATACGACGAGTGAGGTAATCAAATTTGCAGATGACACAAAATTGTTCAGAGTAGTTAAATCACAAGCAGATTGTGATAAATTGCAGGAAGACCTTGTGAGACTGGAAAATTGGGCATCCAAATGGCAGATGAAATTTAATGTGGATAAGTGCAAGGTGATGCATATAGGGAAAAATAACCCATGCTATAATTACACAATGTTAGGTTCCATATTAGGTGCTACAACCCAAGAAAGAGATCTAGGCATCATAGTGGATAACACATTGAAATCGTCAGCTCAGTGTGCTGCAGCAGTCAAAAAAGCAAACAGAATGTTGGGAATTATTAGAAAAGGAATGGTGAATAAAACGGAAAATGTCATAATGCCTCTGTATCGCTCCATGGTGAGACCGCACCTTGAATACTGTGTACAATTCTGGTCGCCGCATCTCAAAAAAGATATAATTGCGATGGAGAAGGTACAGAGAAGGGCGACCAAAATGATAAGCGGAATGGAACAGCTCCCCTATGAGGAAAGACTAAAGAGGTTAGGACTTTTCAGCTTGGAGAAGAGACGACTGAGGGGGGGATATGATAGAGGTTTTTAAGATCATGAGAGGTCTAGAACGGGTAGATGTGAATCGGTTATTTACTCTTTCGGATAGTAGAAAGACTAGGGGGCACTCCATGAAGTTAGCATGGGGCACATTTAAAACTAATCGGAGAAAGTTCTTTTCACTCAACGCACAATTAAACTCTGGAATTTGTTGCCAGAGAATGTGGTTCGTGCAGTTAGTATAGCTGTGTTTAAAAAAGGATTGGATAAGTTCTTGGAGGAGAAGTCCATTACCTGCTATTAATTAAGTTTACTTAGAAAATAGCCACTGCTATTACTAGCAACGGTAACATGGAATAGACTTAGTGTTTGGGTTCTTGCCAGGTTCTTATGGCCTGGATTGGCCACTGTTGGAAACAGGATGCTGGGCTTGATGGACCCTTGGTCTGACCCAGTATGGCAGGTTCTTATGTTCTTACATTAGACTCAATACAAAGACTCTTTACTTAATAGATCTTGGGTTACTGGTGCCACTTGATGGCTTAGGAAATGAGGCTCCCATTCCTCATCCTGACGTCATTTGAACCAACATTGGTTCTGTTTGGTCTGGGTGATAGTCCCATGTGTGGAAAAGAGGTCAAGGACCAAGGCTTCACTTTGTGAAAGGAGGAAGGGGGCCAGTAGTCGAGGAATCAGGTATTTCCTAGCGCGTAGCCAGATGGACTCCGGACCAGTGGGTTATGTGCTCTTCTGCTAGCAGATGGGAGACGGAGCCGAGTCCATCTGTCTACACTAAGGAAAACGAAATTATCAGGTAAGCAGTTTCTCCATTGCCTTGTGAAATGGCTATGCCCTTTAAGAGGAGAGGAAGGGACAGAAAGAGGTCCCTAAAAATACAGTTTAGTAGGAGAAGGCCAAGGTTGGGATGGAGTGGCTTATCTTTGAGGATCCCCAGAAGAGAACAGGAAGAAGTGTTTTCTGTAACTAAAAGGCCCAGTAGATTAAACTTTTTTTTAAAAAATCCAGAAATGATTAGGGATTACTAGTGCTGAAAGCAAACCGATGTTTACATGGTGTGTATGAAAGCATGTTTGTATGTCGGCATGTGTGCGACCTTTTTTTGGCTTATGCGGTGAGGCTCTAATCAGGAGTCAAGATTGCCCGGAGGTGATAAATCTCTGGAACTGAGAAAGACGAGGAGAGGAACTTTGGGGATGATCTTGGAGAACTGTAAGAGGGAAAAGAGGGACTGACATTAACTTGTTCTGAATGCCTCGTATCGCAGTCTTTGAGCTTTGTTCCTGCTTCGGATTTAGGCCACTTTTGAAACCTCTCCACAGATGAAGGTTTTCAGATTATACAATTCCTTACGATTGCAGCCCAGTGAAAAGAGATCTTGTAAAATGGACGTGTGTTCCTCCTGCTTTTAAACAGCTTCATCCTTCAATGCTTTGCTTGCAGGCCGATCTCCCCACGAGAACCTGGTTCCATGTGATGTGCTGCTGCTGCGGGGAAGGTGCATTGTAGACGAAGCCATGCTAACTGGAGAATCGGTGCCACAGATGAAGGCAAGATGATATGATTTGTTTCCACTGTAATATCTGTGCCTCCCGCTTCCAGCTCCCCAGACAGACTTGCACAGCATTATTTGACAGGTGATGCTTATTGCTCATCTCCCCAACCATAAGAAATTAGGATTTTTCAAATAAAACACAGGAAGGCCTATTGAGTATCAAGCCTGGATACATGATTGATTGCCTATAGCTTGAGTTTTTCTTAAGAATCTAATTATTTAAAAACACAAAGTAGTTGTATAGAGAATGGAGGGCTGCAGGGTAGGCTCTGTCCTGATATAGGATACCCTTTCAGTTTTGGTCTGTCTCCACCTGCTGGACTGATCCGTGGTACTGCAGGAACGAAAATTAACAGGTAAGAACTAATTTTCCTTTGACCTTACTTCTGTTCTTTTTGGTTCAAATATACTTTTCCCCTTCTAAGGTAAAGGCACTTTGTGCGGAAAGATTTTATGTTCAAATTGCCCTTTGCTGAGAACGTCTTGCGATGTTCTGATAGCAAAGAGAGAAGAAAGGGCGCAATATGTGCCTATAGGAAAACCCTTTGATATATCTGGCCAGGATGTTAAATGCACTCCAGAAGCAGAGAAGGAGGGGGCTGGAGCATACACCTCCTTTCAGAACAATGGGAAAAGACAGTTTGGTTCAATGAGTTTTACATCATTTCCTTTTCAGCTTTTCACTAGCTATTTTTGTTCCTTAAATATGACAGTAGATTGAGCTCTTGATGCAACATAGAGTTGCTAACCAGTTCCATGTCATCAAGGACAAGTTGAACCAGTCCTGAGTTTTTTTACCAAATTACGACTTTGGGCTTTCAGAGATAAATTTGGATCCTACAAGTCCATAGATGCAGTGGGGGAGGGGGGGGGGAAACTGGGACTGACTCAACCTGTCCTTGATGACCTGGCACTTGTTAACCTTAACAGTATGTCAGGTTGTCATCACTGGAGCCAAGATGTTTGGTTTCCCCTCACCCTTTTATAATGTGCACTTACTGGTAGTGCTTTAAAGAGAGGAGGAATGAAGGCTTTGGCCTACACTGTGTTACTGCCTGCGCTGTTTGCAATTCATAACCTTTTTGTCTCGGAGAGTGCCTGTTGGGTGAATATTAATCACGTTCCTTAGGCTTTGGCCTGAACCGTGTTTTGAGCTGTGGGCTTTGTGTTTCAGGAGCCAATTGAGGATCTTGATCCCGTGCATGTCCTGGACATGCAGACAGACTCCAGGCTGCATGTCATATTTGGGGGAACCAAAGTAGTCCAGCACACTCCACCTCCGAAAGCCAGCACCGGGTTGAAATGTGAGTACCTCCGTCAGTATAGCAATATTAGAGAGAGCAAGATTTTTTTTTTTGTCCATCAATAAGCAGGGCTGAATTAGCCATTAGATGTGGGCAATGTCATCCGCTGGCACGGAATGGACCTCTCTCACAGATGATAGAACTTCTACTCTACTGAGTATGTGTGGGAATTCCTGCTCTAGCGTTGCCTCATGAACCCCTCAGTCTTTTTTTCGTCTGAGCACCAGAATGCACGTGTACCTCTATCTCTCTGTTTTTCTGTAAAAATACTGAGCCAATTTTTCTTTAAAATTGCTTCGCTGCCTCAGCATCCCCTGAACAACATTTTTCAGTGCCAATTAAAAAAAAACAAACAAAAAACATTATTTTTCTTCAGAATGCCCAGGAAGAAAAAGATCAGTCTGTGGATTCAAGGACTGTGTGGAAAGAAAATATCCACCACTGATGGACATGACCTCTGGGACCAGACCACGACCAGGCTAACTGTTACGGTTGTGGACAGATAACCCCGTGAACCCAAAAACAGAGAGGGCCTGGACAATGGAGGAACTTGCAAAAGTATCGGAGAAGGTGCAGCCTAGTCTGCTTCATTGGGACTGGGATGTGAGCAGGACCTCCTCCAAAATATCTCCCCCATTCGTGGAACAGGCTGGATCCTCGGGTTAGAGTACTAAGAGCAGGAATGCGTCGAAGAAAAAAGTGCTATGCCGCAGAACTATCTGCGCTGCCAGGCACAGGCTGAGCGCGTCGGCATGCGGGGAATTGCCAGCATTATCAATGCACAGTGAGCTGGTGCCGTCAAGCCCCGGAATACTGCTCCTTGATGCCTTTGACCAGTAAATGAGTCAATGGCGCACCCTGCCGCAGGACTCCCTACACAGTTGCATATGTGACCAAGATTAACGAGAGTAGAAGGGGATTTCATACCCCTGCTCCTCAAAACACCAGATCCTATTTATTTTCTAGTTCCTCTAATGTCCCATCAACCAGAGTCCTGAGGATGTACAAGATTTGATTCCAGTATCGGATGTCCGCCACCCACGCGAGGTCAGAGGGCACGTCCTCCTCTCTGCCAAATAGTGGAGTTAGTGAAAGATTTCTTTACCTCTGGAGTGGCAGAATAAAAGGTGGGTCTCCCTTCCATGATATCTGCTTTACCCCTACAAGGAAGAGTCCGGTATCTCTAGTCCACCTGGAGGCTCTATCAGAACTCCCACAAGGTGGTTCTAGCCCAAGGCATTCATTTGCAGTGGATTCCAGCCAATCAAAGGATGTATGCCAGGGCTATATCCTTCCATCGTCATCTCTGGGCTCCTGCATTACTGTTCCCTCACCTCTAGGTGCTGATGGGAAGGGTTGATAAGGTCTCCCCTCTGGAACACTCGTCTCCACCAGAAAACCTTTCCTGCTCCGGGTTTCTGGACAAGTTGGGGAACGTGCTCCGAGTAAACGTGCATAAAAGACAAAGATCTTCCCGCCGACATTCTGGGTCTCCTCCAAATTCTAGAAACACTAGTGGAGCCAGCTGCCATCCCAGACAAAAGTGGGGAAATGCACCTTGAAATACAGACTTCAAAAATCCCTAGGCTTTGGAATGGTACAGTTGCCCTATCAATCAGTAGCTGTGGAATTGGCTCTTAAACTTAAACTTGGAAGCTGAACCAGCTTCCAAGTTCAAGGTCCTTGTTATTATGTAACTTTTGCTTCTCTGCTTTTGTCTCCGCTAATTATAAAAAAGTTGTTCCTTATGTTACGTTATGTTATACTGATCTACCCCTGTTCGATGTAAACCGACCTGATATGGTATTCAACCTTGAAGGTCGGTATAGAAAAAATGTTAAATAAATAAAATAAAAATTAAAAGAGCGAAGAAAATGAGTATATATTAAAGTAGGATCCCAGGCTGTTGGACAACTGTGCCAAAAAGATGTTTCAAAAGCTCCATGCTTAACGCACATATTCCAGCTGACCAGTTTGACATAGGACAACACTCGTATGATTGTATACAAAAACTGAAATCTTTTCTTGCAGCTGGTGAAAGCAGTTTCATACCCTCAGCCTCTTCTAGAGGCTGAAGAGTGTTTATGCCATCTTAATAGTTTTGTCTGAGACGTTCAATACTGCCGCATGGTTCTCCTCAAACTCCATTGGAGCTCGCTGCGTGGCCTGGTTGAGAGGCAGTAGCCCACCAAAAGTTGGCGGACGTGTCCTGCTTGGATGATGACCTTTACGGGGGAAACACTTAGCACAAATTTAAAGAATAGCACGTGGCAGCGCACTCCCTTTCCCTGGGACTGGAACTGCTGCCTTCTGCAAGGGCAGATGGTCTGCGCTTTTAAAAATAAAATAAAACAAAGAGCCGAAATCTATCCTGCACGCACAATGCAAGTAATACAAAAGGAATCTGCCAATCCAAAATTTAAACCGCTTTTCACCAAACCAATATTATTTTTTAGATTTTTTTTTTGTATCAATTTTGTGTATTATATATTAAAACCGCATCGGCAAGCCTGACAAACGTGCTTTGTAATAATCAAAGCCGTCCAGTCCTTTCAATCATTTGCGGTTAAGAGGATCACAAAAGTGCTTCGATGTTTTTGACAAAATGATATTTTTCCTACAGTCTGCCTGTCTGTGCCCGTGAGTAAATCTCTTGTGGTTGACGCGACAGCGGCCGATGTTTCGCAACAACAAGGTGCTTCATCAGGAGTCACTACACAGGGACTGGTAACATTGTGCCCAAACGTGTATTTTGTATTTGCTACGCTTTGAAAAGACCATATTTTCAGAGACACCCCTTCTGCAGTTCCAGCGATACAGGATGCCGTCTCTACTTCCGCAACAGCAGCAACTTCCGCCTTTCACTTCACAGCAGGCATGCTGTCAGCAAAAATATACAGGGCAAGTCCAGCCCAAGCCTGGACTACGTTTTTGACCTTTATTCTGAATCCAGCAATTGTCTACTGTGATGAGGGAAAGAATCCAGCACTACCTGGGGGAGTAGTACAAGATCACCCAACATTGCCAGATTCTCAGGATTGTGGATGCCACTTGTGTTTTCTCCCGGCTACCCATGCTTCCTCATTGCTCAGCCTTCAATCCTTATCGCTCTCGACGCAACTCTGCCTGTTGGTGAAGTCAGTCCTCCAATAGTAGGTGCTAGAATCAAGCCATCTGCATCACCATGGCTAAGGGGTTCTACTCCTGCTGCTTCCTCATCCCAAACAATCTGGGGGACTGAGACTAATCCTGGATTAAAGACGCCTGAACCGACGTATTCTCTGGGAAATTCAAAATGAATTTCCTCAAAACAATCCTCCCCTTCATCCAGAATGGGGAATGGATGTGCATTCTGGATCTAAAAAAAAATATTTATGCTCATATTCCCATCCATCTCTCCCAGTGGCAATACCTACGCTTTACAGTAGATTTTTCCTACTTTCATTACAAAGTACTGTTGTTTGGCCAGTCAGCAGCACCAAGGGTCTTCATCTAGTGTTTAGCTGTAGTAGCAGTGCATCTGTGGCATCAGGGCATCCAAGTCTTCCCTTATTTGAATGACTGGCTTATAACTGTGAAGTCACAAGGTGGTGCACTAACCTCCCTGCAGAAATCAATATGACTCATGCAAGAATATTATTATTAGATTTATAGCCTGCCTTTCAGACATTTCAAAGCCAGAAGTCTAAAAAGAAAGATGGGAGAATTAGAATGTAGAATACGGAATTAAGTAGTAGACATAATTTGGCATCTCCAAAGGCTTGATGGATGGAGAATAACCAATGGGATACTGCTGTACGAGGGTGCAAATTCACTGGGGATTTAGTCTCCTGCAGGTGGGTCCTGCAAGAGACTAAATGCACAGTAGAATCTGTATGGGTGGAAATTCCATGTGTGATGGGGAAGAGTGTAGCGGTGGGGGTATATTACCATACACCTGGCCAAAATAAACAGATGGACGATGAAATGGTAACAGAGATTAGGGAAACTAATACATTTGGCAGCATAGTAATAATGGGAGATGGCAGTTACCCCAGTATTTGGGTAAATGTAACATCACAACATGCTAGGGAAGCTAAGTTTCTAGATGAAATAAATGACTACTACATGGAGCAGTTGGTTTGGGAACTGACGAGAGGGAGGATCCATTTTAGACTTTAATTCTTAAGGGACACTGGATTTGGTACAAGAGGGTAACGGTGGTGGGGCCGTTTGGCAACAGCAAACCTAGTATCATCAAATTTGACTTAATGACGGGGAGGACATTAAATAAATCTATAACTCTAGCTTTACATTTTCAAAAGGGAGACTGGTAAAATGAGGAAAATAGAAAAAAAAAACAAAGCAATAAAGCAGGCTTACTTATTTGGTCTCTTCATTTCATAGCTGTCGACAATGGCTGTGTGGCGTATGTTTTAAGGACTGGCTTCAACACTTCTCAGGTATGGAAAAAATGTCTTGAATGTTTGCTTTCTTTCAGTCATATATTGCAGGAACATTCAAGAAGAGGAGGTTTGTTTTGACTTTAGAATTTTATAATAAAAAATCTTGCAGCATTTCTCAAACAAACATGAAAAGACCAAGGGGGTTTCTGCTTTGATGTTCCCGAGGAGAAGCTGCAGCGATGCACTGAATTTTGCACTGGGCATAGTTTGTGTCTTTTGGGTAAACATTCAAAATCTAACCTTGTGGGAAAGACTGAAAAAAAACAAAAACTTTCTGCTCAAATCAGATTTAAAAACAAAATTCTTGGCTTGCTGGTTAAATAATAGCATTTATTGTGGTTTGAACTGAGTGGATTTTCAGCCTTGTTTTGTTTTGCTAGTTCTTGAGAATTTGCCCATTTACTGATGGTGGTTGTTTTTTTGTTAATAAGATTGCAAGTTGTATATTGTCTTGTGCAGTTCTGGAAACTGTACCTCCAAAAGGATATAGACAGGGTGAAGGTGGTCCAGAGAAGGGGCCACCACACTGGCGTAGGGTCTTCATCAATGAGATGAAACTTAAGAACCAAAACATGTATATTGTAGAGCAGAGGCAAAGAGGAGAGGATATGGTAGCAACCTCAGTTATAAATAGTATAGAACAAGCAGGCATTCTTCAGTGGAAAGGGGATAAAATCTGGCGTGGTACTAGGAAATATTTCTTCACAGAAAGGGTGGCAGGATGTATGGGAGAGCTTTCTGGGTTAGGGGTAGTCGGCCGCGAGGGAGGCTAAAACAGTAATAGAATTAAAAAAAATAAAAAGCATGAGGATCCTTAGCACAAAGTAGCAAGGGGAAAAGAGATCCAATGAAGTCTGTAGCACTGCAAAACGTTGGACAGACTCGATGGATCCTTATCTGCCGTCCTATTCTAAGTTTCTGTGAATGAGATGCATTCAAATGCCAACAGCAACATATAGGAGTCTGTGGAATAAAACTTGTGTAAAACCAATTTTAGCATGTGCTTGGGGGGAAAAAACCACGTAATGGACACATTAAAAAGCTCCTTAATGATTGGAACAAAAAGATTTAGCTTGCAGATGGGGAAAAAAAAATGTCAGGAATAGTGTGCTCACACCGATGTGCATGGAAAACCGAAAATGCACTGGCTAAATAGCCCGAGCAGGTTGATGATCAAGGGCCAGCTAGATGGCTTGAGCATGCTATAAACTGAGCATTCTCGGTTCTCTCTTCCTCTTGGATCCTCCTGCAGGTTTCCAGTGGGCATACAGCTGCCCGGTGCATGGGGCAGGAGACCTCCTGCATTTCAAACGAGGAGGTCGCGAGGCAAGCAGAGAATTGGCATGAGTTGTGTGTTTAGAACCCCTGCATTATGTGTCAGTAAGGATCTTCAAGGAGCGGTGCTGGGGGACAAGGGGGGGAGACCTGGCAGGAATCGAGCCGCCCTGACCCCTGATCGTTCCCTCCCTCTGTGTAGGTACTGCCATGGTAGCATCACTCATTCGGCTCCTGCCTCAGACATGAGCTCTGTACTTAAACCAAAGCAATTTGTCAGCTTTAAGAAGCTTTTGAGGTGCAGACTGCTCCATGTCAAGCCTCTGAAAGCCTACAGTAGTCTTTGGCTATGCTAAAAATGTCAATGCCAGTAACGACTTTCTCCTTTGGCAATCTCTTGCTTAGAAATACCTTTGCAATTTGTAAAGAAAGGTGGATTTAGTTTTTAAGTGCTCTGTGGTGGTTGTGTATTCTCTCCCTCTCCGTGTCTGCTGGGGCCCTGTGAATTGCTTTCTTTATTTGGAGGGAGAGGGAAAGATCAGGGAAGCCCCATTGGCTAGTCACTGACCTTTGTGGGCATCTCCCTGATTTTTTTTTATTAGCCAGGGAGTGGTGCTATTCCCCCCCCCCCCCCCCCCATCCCCATAAAAAAAAGGTTGTCATTGACAGACTTTGAAATGCCAGTAGCGGAAGAGGAAAGTGCAGCCTGCCTGTCCGACCCAGCTGTTAAGTTTTCAGCTATCTATTCACTTTGGATTCTCTATGCTTATGTTCCCTTCGTTCCCCAGTTCCCTGCTCTTTGTAGATCCTTATTGACACATAAGATAGGGGGCCCTCCATGTAGACGCCTAGTAGGGCATGCTCGAATTTCTAAAGTCTTTGACGTGAGAGTTCCGTCCTGGCCACACATGATGATTTCACCCGTGTGTGAGGACTGTCATCCTGCTGTTTGTTAAATTTTTTTTATTTAGCAAATTTTCTCTACCGTCGTTCAGACATGCCATCACAACGGTTTACATATTTAAAAGAAATGGAATAAATAAGGACATAAAATGAGCTAAAAGTAGTAAAAAAACAAAATTTAGAGAATGCAGCTTTCCCAGCCTAATTCTGGAGGCACATGTAACTGATCCGGTTTTCAGGATAGCCACAGTGATTATGCACGAGACAGTTCTACCTTTGTTGGATACAGAGTTCATGCGTATTGGTTGTGGCTATCCTGAAAACCAGACTGGTTAGGTTGGACTCCAGGAGAAGAATGGGGATCACTGGTTTAGAGTTAATAGTATTGGTTCTTCAGCGATGAAGAGATTTTGCTTGATAAGGGGGGGATGCCTAAGTGATGTGATTTTTTTTTTCACTTTGATTTTTGGCATGCTTCTCCAATGAAATGTGCCCAAAGAATGGTACAACAAATGCATATCATACTATAAGTACAATCTATAGCATCAATAAACAAATTGCAGTAGTAATTGAACAATAAATATTATAATCAAAATACAATATAAATTGTTCAACAAAAGAAGGCCAAAACCATTAAGACTCAATAGGGGTCTCCAAAGGGACCAACTCCTATGGCTCACCCCTTTGGCAGCAGCTTGTTTTGAGAACTGACTAAAGTTCTGGAGAGGTTTATTTCTTTTGAATTATTTTAAACAACTCCCTAAATGGATGGTGATTTTTGAAGAACTTTTAACTTGGTGGGTCTTTTTTTTTTTTTTTTCTTTCATTCAAATATAATTTTTTTTAACTACTGTGTTTAACTGAAGTCTTTCGGGGAACATTTTTTTCAAGCCTTTTAATTCCTTGTGACTTGAACTCGATGGGACAGTAAGAGCTGAAAATCTGCTGGCTTCAAGGTCAATCTGGTGTGTCCCCAGTAAAGGTCAGAAATGTGCATTGGAGTCTGATGTGGAACAAGGGTGTGTAAAATAAATAAATAAATAAAAAAAATCCTTTCTCTTATAGGGTAAACTGTTGAGGACCATCCTATTTGGTGTGAAGAGGGTGACGGCCAACAACCTGGAAACGTTCATTTTCATCCTCTTCCTTCTCATCTTTGCAATTGCTGCAGCTGCCTATGTGTGGATTGAAGGTACGGTGACCGCTTGCCTTGGTTACAGAACCATCTTGAGTCTGTAGCTGTTCTCAAAGATGGCTCTTCAGTCTCTGGAAATGAGATTGATTTATTTTTGGTTTGGTGAAAAATACATCTGTATGGGATATCAGAGTCCAAGTGGAGCTGCTGCATCTTAGGGTTGTAGTGACATTTTACCACAGGTACCAAATACCATTGGTCCACCCTTATAGTAATTTAAAGGGTCTTGATAACCCCAACATGGTGGCCCTAGTGGCAGGCACAAAGGATAAAACTGTAATGAGCCCCCCTGCATGTTTCTATTGGCGTGATTTAGTTCTGATCTAGCAGTTTTTAATAGCAAACTGATCTTAATTTGTTTCATCGTTAAAATCTAATGGCATGCGTGCTGCTCACTCTCTGCGTACAGAAAATTATTTTATGTTCTCCGTCGACAAGTAGTCATGGGTTACCTATAACGTGTGGGGGGGGGTCATCATCTGATAGCACCAAGACGGACCCAGCTCTCAGAGCTCAGTAAAATTACTGAGTTTCTCACACATGCACATGATCTTGTGAGCCCCTTGGTCTGTCTTTTTCCAAGCTTCCATATGGACATGTCCTAGTCTGTCTTAACATCTTTTCATCTTTTTGACCTTGTACCTTGTTACTGCCTTTTTGTTGCCTTTTTTTTTTTTTTTTTTTTTTGCCACTGCCTCAACAGCCCTTTAAACAGAACATAAAAAAAAAAAGAGAAAATCATATCAGTATGAAAAAAAAGCCAAGAAGGCCACCAGCAGCGGCTTCCAGGCCTTCACCTGTGGGTGCTGGATGTCAATCACAGGTAATCACTCAGTCTATCGCTGCATAGGCCTGGATCATGGCTCTTCCAGCTGCTCCAGCTATGATTTCCTGACCTCTAGGGTTCTGCAGCACCGTGCCTGGGAAGTGAAGGCTCCGACAGGTAAGAGCCTGAAGTCTTTGTGTGAGGCTGGGCAGCAAGAGCCACCACTTAACCAGGAGCCAAGGCGTCGTTGAACTCTGTGCAGGAAGTTGAGGTAAAATTCTTCCCCCCCCCCCACCCTCTATCCTGCAAACAAGGGAGAGCTGCCCCCTCCCCACCCGTGGTACCAGTTCCCAGATCCGATGTGGAAGCCATGGGTACCCGTTGGGCACTAAGAAGAGCACTGTAATGATGCGAGAGACTCCATTTGGGGCTGTCCCCCTCTTAGTTGAAGTAAAGATGGTGCTGTTGCCGCATGGCTGCACCAGAGCGAGACCCCTTTTGATGCTGAGGTGTGGGGCATGACCTCAGTGCAGGTCCCATAATCCTTCATGGTGCAGAAGATTTCCATGGCGCCAAGTCAATTGTGTTTTGGGGTTTTTTTTCCGGACCTGACATCAACCATAGCACTGTTTGTGTTCTCTGTGTAGAGCTCAAATTCTAGGGCGCGACTCTGCTATGGCAGAGACCGCTGCTATGGTGCAGAATTGCTCCACAGTTTTACAGGCAGCCCTTAGTGAGGATGGACCTGCTCTGGGTTTCTGAAGAAGACCTCTCTCCAATTCCAGTGCAAAAGGTCCAAGAACCTGTAGGAGCCTTTGACACCTTAAGCCTGGGAGACCAGAGAGGAAAATTAGAACCTCTTTTGTCCAAGAAACTTCCAGCATTGTGATTAAATCCCTCATCTGGGGGGAGACCTCTCGTGTCAGAAGGGGTTCTTACAAAATATTTCCCTCTGTGGCCGATGGCAGTCTTCTCTTGAGCCACTCTCATCTTCTTCGGTTGTGTGGCTTGGTGTTTGTCAGCTGAAGAGAGAATCTTCATGGAGATTCCTTCAGATTTCAACAGTCTTGTCTCGGCATACTTTCCCTCCGGAGGACCTTTGCTATTCCAACCTCTTGGATAAGCTGGCAAAGATGCCCGTGTCATGAAGGACTAGAGAACAATGTCTTCTGGTTTCTTTGGTTTTTTTCAACCTCCAGCAGGCTCTACAGCTATCTCAGATCACAATCTCCTTAAAAATAAAGGTTAACAAACAAAACCCAAAAAAAAATACAGAAGGTGATACCTTAAGGACCTCCAAATGTGGTAGACTATAACATTGTGCTTGCCAGCAGCCCAAAAATTGAATTTACAGACAGGATCCAAGCTTCCCCAGGTTTTGGAGTTGTCTAGTTATCATACCACTTGGTAGTGATGAAGTCAGTGTTAAAATATGTTAAGCACACTTGTGATCACTCCAACATGCTTCCTGGGAAGGACCCAAAGGTTTTGGATGCATTTGAAAAAAAATATTCTAGGGGTCCATGGTAGTTGCTCGGATTGCAGCTCACCAGCTCTACATGGAGCAGTATCTGCATTTGCCCTATATCAGTATTTTTCCTAAGAACATAAGTGTTTGCCATACTGGGTCAGATCAAGGATCCATCAAGACCAATATTCTGATTCCAACAGTGGCCAATGTAGGTCATAAGTATCTGGCAAGATCCCAAACAATAAATAGATCCCATCCTGCCATCATGCAGTGTTAAGTAGTGGTTATTTCTTAAGTCTACTTAGTTAATAACAGTTTATGGACATCTGCTCCATGAACTTGGCCAAATTTTTTAAACCCAGATAGACTAATGCATTAACCACATCCTCTGGTAATGAATTCCAGAGCTTGATTGTGTGTTGAGTGGGAAAAAGTTTTCTCTGATTATGGAGTTTCCCCTACTCTTTGTATTTTTGAAAGAGTAAATTATTGATTTATATTTACCCGTTTTATTCCACTCATGATTTTATAGACCCCTATCATTTCTCCCCTAAGCTATTTCTTTTCCAAGTTGAACAACCCTAACCTCTTTAGCCTTTCCTTATAGGGAAGCTTTTCCATCCCCTTCATTTTGGTCACCCTTCTTTGCATGTTTTCCTGTACAACTATGTCTTTTTTGAGATGTGGCAACCAGAATTGCACACAGTACTCCCAGTGTGTGGTCTCACTATGGAGTGATAAAGAGGCATTATGACATTTGCCATTATATTTTCCATTCCTTTCCTAATAATTTCTAATATTGTTTGCATACATACAGTTAATGCGACTCCAACATTGCTTTATGCTTCAACTGCAAGAGGAAATGTGGAAAAAAGGATTTGCATCCACAAAAAAGCAGGGGAGTATCTTGCTTGTTACGGCGGTTACTACCCCAAACCAAACAAGCCAGATACTTCACTTTCAATGCATATCCAGCACAGCTCACTGCTTCAACGGCAGGGGGAATGAAGTAAAGAGGATTTATATTCAGACAACCAACAACGGCTGAATTGCACAGGCAGGGTAAACAAATGGGAGTAGCTTGCTTATTGCAGCAGTTATTACCCCAAACCAATTAGCTAGATACTTCACTTAGATGCAGCTCCAGCACTGCTGTCTGCATCGATGGTGGGGGTGGAAGGGAATTGGAACCAAAGAGTTACCAATAAGGGCCCTGACCTCAGCGGTCAGAGTAACAGATTATGAAAACAAATAGGTGTGAAAGTTTGCTGGGCAGACTGGATGGGCCGTTTGGTCTTCTTCTGCTGTCACTTCTATGTTTTTAAATAATTTTTTTCTATTTTTTTGGAATTTGGTTTGTTTTTTTTTTTTTAAGTCAGTATAGATTTTTTTTAATTTTTATTTGTTTATTTTTGTTATTTCATCTCTTCCTATATTGTGCTGCCACTTTCTGTATGTGACCTTGGGTCATCTCCTTCATTGGGCACTTACTGTATGTCTATAGCAGGTTCCATCACCTTTCTGTTCTCACAGTTAGAAGCTCTTTGGGACAGGGGCAATTTGACCATGCAAACTACTCTATATAGACCTGTCTCTGTTATTGGAGGTATGGAAAACTAAAATGTTTGTTAAAATACATTTCATTTGTGTGAAATTTCTAACTGGCTGCGTATCATGCAAAATTAGCAACACAAAGAGAGGCAATAGATCAAAGGCGGCTGGTATTGGGCTTGAATCTTGGAGTCATTGCTGACAGATTGAAATCCTCAGCTCAGAGTGCGGCCGCAGTCAAAAAAGCAAACAGAATGCTAGGACTTATTAGGCAAATATGGCAGCTTGGATGGTAGCAGCTTGGGAAACAGCCAGGAAAACAAAGGAGGCGGACTCTGGCCGTTGCCTCACGCGCACTTTTATTGACAGTGAAAGCAAAAGAGAAAAACAGATGCAGCTCACCTTGCCGTTCTGACTGTATTCAATGTGCTCTCGCAGTAAGACTTCCTCTCTGCTCTCCGGGGCCTTTTCCCAACCCCCTGGGCTGCCATGATCCACCCTACCCAGAATCCCTTGCTGGGTCGGGACTTAAGAGGACCGGCACAGGTAGCTGTGGCCGGTCCTTTAAGGTGTTCCTCTGTGTAGCCCGCACCATGGAGCAATTATAGCAGCATTGTGATTGTCTGTTTTATTCTCCATTTCTTTCTGAGTAATTCCTAACATTCTGTTTGCTTTTTTGACCTCTGCCGCACACTTTGCTGAGGATTTCAGTGTATTGTCCACAATGACTCTCAAATCCTTATCCTGGATGGTGACCCCTAAAATGGAATCCAGCATTGTGTACCTATAGTTGGGATTGCTTTTCAGGTAGGTGAGTTCTTAGAGGCTAGTGGTGATATTGAAAGCTAAAGTGCATTAAGCCTAAACGCAGTGGACCACAGGTACAGTGCAATCCATATTTCAGATTATTACAATGCATTTGAAACAGTTTTCTAAGCAAGATCAAGTACCTTCCAAAACAGTTTGAGAGATGATTTTGCAGTTTAGTGCCATTTTGCAAATGACCTAGGTAAGGGAGTTTAACTGAGGAGCATGATGGTAACTGCTCAGCGAGATTGGCTAATCCCTGCCTTTGGGTGAGAAGAGACCTTTGCCTCTGGGGATCATACTTGGCTGAAATTCTGCAGGGTCCCCTTTTGCCATCCCCTGGATAACTCTAATTGCCCCGGGTGTGTGTGTAGACTTCTACTGGTTATAATTGTCGGTTTAATCCACAGCAAATAATAATTTGGAGGATGCAGACTATAAAAGATGTGAAAGAAATAGTCCCATGTAAATAGAATTTCTTTTTCCGGTTTGACCCATGCCTGCTGATGTTGGGTTTTTTGTTTTTTTTTCTGTTTTCCCTTGTACTTTAGAGGCTTCCATTGCATCCTTTCTTCCCCTCTTCTGTCTTTTCTGAAAAGCATGCACTCAATCTGGTATCGTCCTATCTCTGATCTGCTTTCAGTTATAGCAGGCGGCAGTGACTGGAATGCCATGTACGTCTGCCTCGGCATGGGAGCCTCCAGCTCTGATTTTAAGATTTTGAACACTGGCCCACATGCTATACTGCCTCCTCCTGTTTTGCTTTTCTGTTCTTTTTCTTATTTATTTAGAAGCCCTGAGAACCAGATTAAGATCCCACTCTCAAACAATGGGCCGAAAGGGGTGGATGCGACCTGATAATGGCCCTGCAGAAACCATGAAACATCAGCTATGGCCATCCTCCGAACCATGCGCTAGCCCCCTTCCTGCACCATCAAGGGGTGCCGAGCAAGTCCTTTATCCAGCCCTCCCCTGAAAAAAGGCCAAAATGCACATAATAATGGCCCGCCAGGGGGGCGACTCCCTTCTGGACTTGCAGAATCCCTCGAATGTAGGCCAATGAAGAGGACCGTTTTCGTGTTTTCAGCAACATAGAAAAAGCAGAATATCAATAAAAGAAATAATGTATGTTGCCTATCCTTATGTGTGAGATTCTAAGTAGCGTACAACAAAGTAATGGTAATACATATTAGTGTTCCTTAAAATATCAGTGCCGTTATTACAAGAAGTAGAATTCCTTCCGCTCACTTCACTGTGGTTTATTGAAAGATTTGGGTTGCTTTCGGCTGGGGGTCACAAGAGGAGTTGCTCTGACTTGGAGGTGTTTTCTCAACCTGCAGGCACACTAATGGGGGGGGGGGGGGTGCTGCTTTTTCATTTTTTAGGCACCAAGGACCCGAGCAGGAACCGTTACAAGCTGTTTCTGGAGTGCACCCTCATTTTGACTTCGGTGGTTCCGCCTGAACTCCCAATCGAGCTTTCACTGGCCGTCAACACGTCTCTCATTGCGCTGGCAAAGCTCTGTAAGTAGCAGCTTCTTCCACTCTTCCAGCTTTCCCTCGCTTTCTCTCTCCCCATCGCGCGCTCTCCCTCAGAGAACCCTCCTCCCTGTCACCTCCCATGCATCCAGTTTTCACGTTGCAGCCTTTTCTCTTCCTATTTGGCAGCTGCGAATTGATTTTACGGTAACATTCATTTCTAGAACTACAGCTCTTGTACTCTTTCTTCTAGCCCTGTTTCTCCTTTCTCGATGTATTCCATGTATTTGATTTTGTGTTTGGATATTGTATGTCTTCTGCATATTTTATGGATGGTTTTATTGCAACTCACTTGGGATTTTAGACAGGCGAGTCATAAATATTCCTTTCACCCACGCCCTCTCTTTTTTTTTTTTTCTCCCTTTCATTCCTCTGCGACCTCATCTGCTTGTCCTTGCTCCTCCACCTACTTCTTACCAGCTTGCCTCTCTATCTTCAGCATGTCCTCCTTTCCAGCCATATCTTCTTGCTGTACCTTCTTTCTTCCACGGTCAGTTCTTCATCTCCCGCTTCCATCTTTCTAGCCCCTTCCCTAGCCTCGCATGCCCCTCATAGGGATTTCTTTCTGTTTGCAGACGTGTACTGTACCGAGCCGTTCCGAATCCCCTTTGCTGGCAAAGTGCAGGTGTGCTGCTTTGATAAAACAGGCACTTTAACCAGCGACAGTCTCGTGGTTCGAGGAGTGGCGGGTCTGAAGTAAGTAGCAGGAAGTTTAACAGAACTTTATGTGTTAAAAGGTGACGCACCGGCCAGTTTGGTTTTCTTCAGGTAAGGCACCTTTCTGTCTGTCTAGTAGGAAACCTTGGTTTTCACACCTCCTCAGTTCTGCTTCATTATGGAGGCTCAAAGGTCTCACATCTGCATCATGTCTTTGTTCATTTAAAGTATTCTTTTTTGCTCTGCTTTTCTTTTGTTTTTTGAAAGTTAAGAATACCATGGGAGGTCTGTGTTAGGTGTGCTAAGTTTCCTTCCTGTGGAACACTGGCAAAATAGCCACCCCTGAGGTTGGGCCCTTCTCCCTCTGTGTCTTATCTAAATGTTGCATGATTTTTATCTTTCATCTGATGTTTAAAAAATGTCTGCCTGACAAATGTTTGGTCAGAAACTGTTAGTTTATAGTGATAAGTGGTGTTAAATGCCAATACTTTGATTGGCCAGTGTATCCTCCTTCGTAGAGTATGGCAGCATTTCTTATCTGATGGGAAACAGAATATGTGCCAGGGCTCTGGCTTGGAGGAGCGAAAAACTTAATGCTGTACAGGTGACCACTTATGGCAAGGAAGGGTTTAGTCTGAAGGAACTTTCTCTTAGCCCCATCAACAGTAAAGTGGAATTTGTAGTTCGTGCAGTCGTCCAAAGCTGTGGTGGGAAACAGACACACAGTAGCATATAGGGGCAGTATGTCCTACAGGAGACAGCTTTGGCTGAATTTTTGTATATTGCAGAGACGGGAAGGAGGTGACGCCAGTGTCGGATATCCCTGTTGACACGCACCGAGTCATAGCAACTTGCCATTCCCTCGTCCAGCTGGATGATGGGACGTTGGTGGGAGATCCACTGGAGAAAGCCATGCTGACTGCCATTGACTGGACTCTTACCAAAGGTATAGAGAGAGAAGCCACTTGTAACTAAAAATAGAGTTCAGTGTATTGACTACTTTTGAGTGACTGACTTGGTTCTTAAAGTAGCACTTGCAATTCGGCAAGTTTGTTAAGGTGGTGAAGATCCCAGTTCAGAATTCCTGAAAAGGGATGCCATACAATTCATGTCCTTCAGAAGTGTGATTCAGTCTCCCTGCATATTTGACAACCATGCTTGTGCCTTTCACAGTTTTATGAAAGTTCATTTTACATATCAAATTCCTTAACACACCCTTGAAAGGCCACCTGATACAGTTTTCTTGGGTGCAACAAACTTATGTGCATGGTTTTAGGCTGTGAAAATCCAGAGTATGTGCAGATGGTTGACTTGTGTATAAATCCCGTTTTTAAAATGTCTATCTTGGACCTTCATGGCAGCTGCCTAGTGCCTTCACTGATCTACTTAATTATGTTCTTGTACCCTTAAGTTTCCCAGTGCATTAAACTACACATTGGTTTTAAGCTTAAAGAATATTGAAGTGCCCTCTCAAACTCCTGTCAGCACAGAATAGAAAACGTCTAGCTGAAGGGCCAGCAGTTAAAACCAATACCTTAGGCCTTCCATCCCTGACCTGCCTCTGTCACCTTCAACAGCATTCTGGCATCATAAGAGCATGCCATGCTGGGTCAGACCAAGGGTCCATCAAGCCCAACATCCTGTTTCCAACAGTGGCCAATCCAGGCCATAAGAACCTGGCAAGTACCCAAAACTAAATCTATTCCATGTTACTGTTGCCAGTAATAGCAGTGGCTATTTTCTAAGTCAACTTAATTAATAGCAGGTAATGGACTTCTCCAAGAACTTATCCAAACCTTTTTTAAACACAGCTACACTAACTGCACTAACCACATCCTCTGACAACAAATTCCAGAGTTTAATTGTGCATTGAGTGAAAAATAATTTTCTCCGATTAGTTTTAAATGTGCTACTTGCTAACTTCATGGAGTGCCCCCTAGTCTTTCTACTATCCGAAAGAGTAAATAACCGATTCACATCTACCCGTTCTAGACCTCTCATGATTTTAAACACCCCATCGCCGTGCAGACATTCACACACTGGCATAGTCCAGTCATATTAAAAAAGAATACTGAGGTCTATATTCAAAAGCATTTAGCCAGCTAACTCAGAAGCTAGGCAGCTAAATAAATATTTGGAGACTTATCCAGCTTAATTCTAGCAGGCTGAGGGGCCTGATTTACTGTCTCTTATGGGAAAAATGCTTAGTAAATGAGGCCCTAAGGAACATTCTGGAAAGGCTGGTCAGACCAAAAACCTTTCCTAGAGTTAGCCGGCTAATGTTAAGATAGCCAGCTGTATTCAGTGGTGCGACACCACTATTTAATATACCTGCAAAGTTAGCCAGATAAGACTGTCTGGACTGTGTCTGAATATGGAGCTCAATATCGTCACTAAAATTGGTTAAATATTTCTTACCACCCTCACGTTACTTTATTGCAGTAGCCAGCAAGGAGCATGTGCAGCTGCAGGAGCGGAAGCAGTGTTTAGTTTATAGCAGGCTCTTGGCTAGGATGTCGAGTGTCTGTGTGCATACAAGGAGGTCTGAATAAGGAAGGAGGGGAGAGAATTCTGGTTTATTAGCAACAGCATGGCAGCAAGCCCACCTATTGGGCAACAATTGTTTTCCTCCACGTGGCTGTCGGCTAATTGGGGAGCCACACTAGGGGCCTGTGGGAGCTGCCAATGGTCCATGGGCCTCACCTTGAAGAACAATATTCTACAGGCTTAACCTGTAGAAATAAGCCTAGCAGGCTGCTAGGAGGAGTGGATTTAAATAATCTGACAAAGCAGCGTTTGGAGTAATAACAAGAGAACTATTTATGGAAATACAATAATTCGAGGCCATTAAAATGAAAATTGCCGGCTTTGTGTCACCTTAGCTTATCAGGGCAATTTGTTTACTTTCTGGCTAACAAATTATTCCTGCCTGTGCTTGGAAAAAAAAAAAAGGTCGAAGTGTTTTTGTTTGTCTCTAGCACAAAGTTCACAATCAATGTAGCTGGGGTTACTTGGAGATCTCTAGATGTCTATCAGTCGTGCAGTTAAAAATCCAGGGGCTTCCCGGATCCTGTATCCCTTGTTGGTGGCGGAAGCGAATACTCTTACAATCGGTGTAATAGATTCTACTGGTATTTTAAATATCTTGAGATCCAGTGATGTCTAGACTTTCCACTGACCATCTGCATGGATTCCCTCAGCAGGAGGCAGCCCAGAACCAGATGCTTCCCCACTGCCGAGGGCTGCTGATCCATCTGGGGATCCCTGAGGCCCGCCGAGATGTCTCTGAATCTCTTTGCGCACTCCCAGCAGCTAGGCCTGAAGGGGACTATCCTGTCCTCTGGGCTGAGTGCGGTATCCGTGGCCAAGGAGCTTCCAAAGTCACACCGGAGGACCTGGCAGACAAAACTGATTGCTAGACCCCGAAGTTAGCGGAGACTCAGAAACAGCAAGGAAAGTCCCTTTCTTTTTTTTTTCTTGGTAGCAGGAAAATAGTTTCAGAAATTAAAGAACAGCCCCAGAACATAGCTAGCCTGAGTCCACCATTTTGCTGTGCCCAACCAGAAACTAAATTTGATGTGGCCAAAAATGGGCTAGCGATATCATTTAGACAGGAATTGGCTTGAATGTAAGGGAACACATAAAGAAGCCCTTGATTCCATGGAATTGAACTGTCATGGGTCAGTAGACTGTTTCCAACATAAGAACATGCCATACTGGGTCAGACCCAAGGTCCATCAAGCCCAGCATCCTGTTTCCAACTGTGGCCAATCCAGGCCATAAGAACCTGGCAACTTTGTTTAATGGTGTTGAAGAGAGATCTGTGCAGTGCCACAAAGTTGAAATATTTCCTGTGCTACCTAATGATTCAATGACTGTGTGTGTGGCTATAGTTGGCAGTTTGAGTGTCTGCTATTACTTTTGGCTCCCCAGGAGATCAACAGTTACTCTATACAGTACATATGCCTATTTTCCTTTTTGGCAAGCTTCTTGACAAAAGATTGAAGGAGCCTATATCCCTCCATGTTTGTTGATACAGAACATCGCTACTTGGTTGTCTGTCAGGATCAACATCACTTTCTCCTTTAAGCAGAAATTGAATACTTTTAGGCTATTGAAGATGGCCTTCAGCTCTAGATTCACGCGGAACAATCTTTCCTGTGGAGACTCTTCCTTGAGAACGAAGGTCATTCAGATGACCTTCCCACCCTTGGAGTCATCTGTGGTTAATGTAACTGGAAATTGAGGTTGATGGAAAAACTGACCCTTCAGCAGATTTGCAAGGCCTATCCCTGATGTCAGAGTGGATGAGCGTATTGGATGTATTTACTTTGTGGGAAAGTGGTTGTAGGTGCTGGTTCCACTGAAAGTTCAGATGCCACCGAAACTGTCTCATGTTGAGTTGTACAGAAGGGGTAATATGGACTGTTGCTGCTCTTTTGCCCAACATCTTCACATAAAACGGGCAGATGCCTGTTTCTGATGTGAAAGAGTATGGATTATTTTAGTCAGTTTGTGTGCTCTCTCTACTGAGGGAGGAACACTTTCCCTTGTATAGTAAGTAGTCACCTTCCTAGGAAGTCTATTATTTGAGTATTGTTTCAAATTAGATTTTGGGAGAGTAATGACTCCCAAGGATGGAAGGGTATTCCTCCTACAGAGTGTGGAGAAACGAGCTTCTTGAAGGTATGGGCTGGGCATGAGCTAGTCTAAATATGGGAAAGCCAAACCATTGCGCGCTCAGATGAGTAGCAACCGCTGCGAGGCAATTTGTGAACCCCCTGAGTGCCGCAGAGAGGCCTCTAGGGTGAACTCCGGATTAGTAATGATAACTAGATAAAGTGAATCATAGAAACTTCCTGTGAGCTTTTTGAAGGGGGAGATGCATGTAGGCATACTTGAAACCTAAGGCAATTAACCAGTCATTGCCCTCCAAATTAGGGAGGATGGTTCTTGTGGTGAATTGTGGATCTTTGTGTCTGAGATTTATTTTGCACTGAGGCCTTTTGTTTCCCTAGTAAGTACCCTTTTGCTTGCAAAGCCTGTCACCAACAGGCAGGTAGCAGCCTAGCTTTTGCTGTGTGCTGCATTTTCCTGTTAACTTCAGTAGAGAGAGGTAAATAGTGGTGTGCCCCAGGGATCCGTACTGGGGGCCGCTCTTTTAGCATGTTTATAAATGACCTATGAGCTGATCAAACCAGCTGCTACAAAATTATTCAAAGTTACTAAATCACAAGAGAGTTGTGAGAAATTGCACGAAAACCTTGGAGAGGCTGGGCAATCCAAGTGGCAGATAGCACTGATGATGTATTGATTTCAATTATTTATATTCTGCCAATTTCCAACCAAGGATTGGCCAATGCGGATTCTCAATAAAAATGTCTAGGACAAAGTGATAGATGTAGGGAAGAGCAGCCCAATTATAGCTAACACAATGCAAAGCTCCACGTTGGGAGTCGCCAAGCAGGAAAAGGATCTAGGAGTCATTGTGGATAATACGTTGAATTCCTCTGCTCAGCGTGTAGTGGAGGCCGGGAAAGCAAATAGAACGCTAAACGTTGTTGGGAAAGGAATGGAGACTGAAAGAGAGAATATCATCATGCTGCTTTTCATTCAGAAATGGCGCCAGCTAAAAAGTCTTCTACACGACGTCTCTGTCAGCCATGTGTTGTGTCCATCTGACTATAAGTTGAACCAGCTTGTTTGAGAGAAAAAAAAACCCTGTGCTTTGAGCCGATCATATATTATTCATTCATTTGCATTAATGAAGCTGAGAAAATGAGTGAGGCCTTTACAAAGAAGAGAACCCAAGGACAGGGCGAGGTCCCCTAAAACTGGATGTGCTTTTGCTGAGTCTGACCAGCCTGCTGGCTTAAACAGAGAACGCCTGTTTCATACCTTTCTGGAGGATCCGAAGAAGAGGGAGAGCGGGCGTCTGCTTTCCTGAAAAACTCCACTCCTAACTTTACGTTCCAGGGACGTAAACTCCGAATAATGCAAAAAGTAGGAAGTCTAGATGTAGTCTTGGATCCCACAGTGTCGGTGCGCCCCCGTGTTAAATCTGTTGTGGCTAC
The DNA here is from genome assembly GCF_901001135.1 of Rhinatrema bivittatum. Taxonomy (NCBI): domain Eukaryota; kingdom Metazoa; phylum Chordata; class Amphibia; order Gymnophiona; family Rhinatrematidae; genus Rhinatrema; species Rhinatrema bivittatum. The sequence goes on along the minus strand of NC_042633.1, from coordinate 26,984,890 downwards.
TGCTTTTGCTAAGCTGTGACTTATTACATCATTTGAAGCCCCTCTTTCACATGATATTTCAGTCCCTGATATTTTGGGGCTTAAACTACTTCAATTGATCGCATTCAGGTCACCCGATTGTGCAGAATGCTGCTGCCAGTATCTAGACAGGTTCACATATGAGGGATCATATTTTCCCCAGTTCTCCGTTCCCTTCACTGGCTTCCCAATCAATGGTGGATTAAATATAAATTGGCCAATGTCGTCCATAAATTATTGTACAGTGCCTTTGCCATGGATCAGCTCGGTCCGAACCGAGCTCTGAGATCTGCACACCAGGGTCTCCTCAAAGTGCCTTCCCTATGTCTGGGAGCAGGCATTTTTAGTCTGCTGCAGTGGAATTCCTTATCTGCACCCCTGTGAACCATAATACACACCTAGGCTTTTTAAAAGGCATTAAAGAGGCCTTTGAGCTGACAGATTGATCCTGTGGGTTCTTATTTCTACAACGGAACTTATGATGTTAGATTTTTGTCTTTTGGGTTATTCACAGCCCATTGGGTAACATAATTGGTTTTGTTGTCATGCTTGACTAGAACTATGTTGGTGGTTTTAGACATATTTTAATGTATACACTTTTTGTATCACACTCTGAACTTTGTGGGAGCGGGTTATGAATATTTTAAATAAACATTGTCTGAAATATAAATGTAATCTTACCAGAGAGACTGTGCAAGACTTTAGTTATTTATTTTTTATTTATTTAGCATTTTTCTATACCGACTTTCCAATAACAAAATTACTGATCAATTCGGTTTACATTCTAAACAATAACAACAATGACAAGTAAATGTCTTACAATGAACAGGTCGAATTAACTTGGATTAAGATACATGGGGGTAATAACATAATTAACATGTTAAGTGATTTAAGTGCCTATTTAGGTAGTTGAAACACGTGAATATGTATATGCTCCTTTCAAGCAATTGCTTTGTTAATCACTTACGTTTAATAGATAAAACCCGAATTAAAATCTGTTAGACAAACTAAATGAGTTTTTCTCTAATTAGAGCACATCCTAGTAATTCAGAACGTAATAATTCTCAATACTGTAGCGATGCCTACAGTGTGCATTTTGTGTGTTGTAAGTGCTGAAGGTTAAGAGCGCCTTGGAAATGTTGTAGATATTCAAAAGCTGCTATTTTAAAAAGCTTACCCAGCTATATTCTAGCCGGATAAGTAGAGGGCATTCCAGGGACAGGTAATAGACGTTCCTGGGAGGAGCGGAATTAGCTGGTTAGGTTAACTGGAAAACTTAGATATTCAGAGTTATCCGGTTAATCTAAAGGGCTACCTCTAGCCGTGCCATAGGGCTGGTCTAAAGTTAGCCAGACACACCTATCCAGCTAACTTTAAGATATCTGGGTATATTCAGCAGCGCTGAATATCCTGCTTAAGTTAGCCGGATAGGTGTATTTGGCCAATTTAACTAGCCGCTCTGATTTTTGGCATGTATTTGCTACCTTCTACTGACTGACTACCACTCTGTCAGTTTCTAAGTCCATCAGCTGTCTTTGGGCTCCTCACCTAGACTGCTATGGGTTATCCTCTTAGGCTACATGGGTTATCCTCCCATGTAGCCTAAGAGTTTACTGAAATCTAAGCTGCATTTGCCTGCAGCTGTGTTTCCCTGTCATTTAGTGCTTTGAGTTCCTCTGTTTGTTTGCTTCTAGATGAGAAGGTCTTTCCTAGAAGTATTAAAACTCAGGGGCTGAAGATTCATCAGCGTTTTCATTTTACCAGTGCACTGAAAAGAATGTCCGTTTTGGCATCCTACGAGAAGACGGGCTCTATGGACTTATGCCTTGTTGCGGCTGTAAAGGGAGCCCCGGAAACCCTGCACAGAATGGTAAATCCCACAGCGAGCAAAGTTTACAGTCATAAGACGTCTTTTCAAACGTGGTATAAAATGTTTAAAAAAAAATGTTCCCTGCTCCCAGTTTAATTCCATAGTAATATCAAACAAACAGAAAAATACCTGCCTAATAATCCATAGACTGGAACAAATTATTAGAGAGGTGGACACTCCAAAATCTTTTCACATTTCCCATCAATATTAGTATGGCCAAGATCAGTTATTCTCAGACAGCAATATTATAATCAAGCTAGGGAATTTAAAGTCGTCTTTTTCATTGCATAGCCAAAAAAATGTGAATAAGTGCTTTAAAAAAACCCAAAACTAAAGTTCTCAAAAGATTTAGACAGGCAAGTGGGAAAAGAAATACTTAGTACTTAGAGTTTTGTAACTGAACCTAAGCTTCATACAAACTCCGTCTTCACGGTCAGTGTTTTGGTACAAAAATGTGGCTGCTTCTGGAAAAGTTCCGACCAGCCTTCTTAAATAAGTGTTTCGCAACCTTTTCTATGCCAGGGACCAGCTAGTTACCTTCCTTAAATGTACATGGATCACTTGCAGTGCTGATGAGCAGGCATGGGTCCCTCAGAAAATTAAACTGGGGGGGGGGAATATACTCCCTCCCTCACCTGGTTTTTAATCTAATGGGCCAGCCCTGCATCTGCTACTGCCCCCCTAAGATAATTAGCCAGTTTAAGAAAATTGTTTTCTTAAAAAAAAAAAAACCCCAAAAAAACTCCACACACTCTCTCGCTCTCTTCCCTTCTCTCTCCCAGCCAGCCAATAGTACTGTCCTCAGAACAGAAAAAAACACCCTTATTCTTCATCCCGTCTAGCCATCAGCTAATCATTGAAAAAAATAATTCCCTCCCTCTTGCCCTCCCCATAAGTTGGCCATTTCAAAAATAAAATTTAAAAAATCTCCCACTTTTTCCTCTTGGCACTCTCACAAATTCCAGTCCAGAGTCAGGCCCATGTCTGCACAGTCCACATAGGGCTCAGGACATGCAAGTAGCAGATTGCCTTATCAGCTCAGCAGTTAATATCTCCTTAGTTCCAGGGCCACAGCTACATATGGTTCTTTCTGCCCTCGATTTGGAAATCTCAGAGAAAACTGCTGTTTCATGTGGGATAAAACAGGAAGGTTTTATTTACTTTTGTAGCAAAGGGAGCAATAGCAATGCTCCATCTCAGTTCAAGCCTTGATCACAGCCCATCTCAATACTGGAGCTGACAGTTTTTAAACGAAGTTTTGAGCCTATGTTATCTCAAGCCACAACAACCTCCTCCCCCTTCTCATTCTTTCCAGTAAAATACCTTATTTACCCTGGTGACTGCAGGGCTGGAATCAAGGTTAGATACCATCTGCCCCCCCCCCCCCCCCCCCACACACACACACCATTGTTGACCCTGCACAGCTAGCACAGAAATCTTTACCAAATTTAAAATAAACCTTGTGTCTGTAGTTTGCCTGTATCCTTTGTCTCTGCTGGCTCTTGACTTTTTCTCAGTTGTAATGCGTGGGTTCAAAGATCCCTCAGATTTTGCCCAATTCCGTTTCTATGCTGAGGGTTCTGGTGTGAGCACTTGCAGTCACTAATGTGTTGGCTTATGAGAACTGATCACACATTCATCTACCCTCCCCCCTTTTCCTTTGTTATATTCCTATATAAATAGCAATAAATCTCAGAGAGGGTAATGATATGGAAAAGATAATTATTTCTTTTAGCAATAGTAATATAGGTTACAAAAGAGCATTATATAACATACAAATGGTAAAGTGTGTAAAAAGCTAAGCTGAGCTATATATAAATATGTAAAAAATCGGTGGCAGTCTGAATTGATTGTCTGGTCAAGCAGGAGATGTGGTCACTGCGCAAGGTTGGGGATCTTGGGCAGCGCTGGGAAGGCTTTCACACACAAGCTGTTTCGGTTTGACAGCTTGTTAGCTCTTCAATTTCCTGTTTCTTGTCACTGTTTTTTATGCTTATTGGGTCATGGTCACCCTGGCCCTATCACTGCCCCTATGTCAGCTGGTAGGGGAGGAGGGGGAAAATGAGTGAGGAGGTGAGAGTGCTTGTGTGGGATGGAGACATTCACTCACTGGTGAAGAAGTACATGCACTCCTGCTGCCGCCCCCTAAAAAAGAAGTCATGGTTTGGGGGGAGGGAGGTAGCAGCATGACAGTGCATGGCGAATGCATTTTGTCCCTGGCAAGTAAGTCCTGGAGGAATTTCAATCCCTGTCTACTTGTTTTCTTAGTTCTCCCAGCGTCCAGATAACTACAACACGGTTCATACTGAGATCTCTCGTGAGGGTGCCAGAGTGCTAGCCCTAGGATACAAAGAGGTGGGCCACCTCTCTCACCAACAGGTAAGTGCACTAATGCTGCTCTGATGTTATTTATTTCTCCTCGACAGCCATACCTGTAGGCAATGTCATCCAACAATGCTGACCCAAAGTCTTCTCTCCGAGCTCCGAAAACCTAAAAAGCTTTTCTGAGTGCGTGCACGACTTCTCATGCAGTCACCACTGCGTGAGCCTCCTCAGTAGTTTTTTTTGTCAGCTCTGTGGACTGGATAAGATTTTTGCTTCTCTCTTACATGTTGAATGTTTTGCTGCTTTTCTAGTTTGAAGTTTTTTTTTCTCAAGCCTATAAACATAGTGCAATCATAATTCCCTTGTTTCCTCATTGAGCTCAGTGGAGGGCTTAAGCCCTGCTCATCAGCAGCATCTCCATGTGCAGGACAGAAGCCTCATCCATTGATTTCATCGCCGACCCCCTTCAAGGAGGCTGCTTGACGCCATCAGGCATCTTGGTGCCACTGGCTTCCCAAAAAAGCAAGCCGAAGGGGATTGGCCCTTTTGCTATCTTGTTTAGGGGAGTCCAGGGTTGAGATTGAAGGCACAGTGAGTTACATCTTCTGATTCTATGGCCTGTTGTCTCCCAGGTTATTTGTATCTATTAGTGAGAAACATTTACATTATTTCAAAATTAGGTGAGACTAATGCTTTCATTATCATTCTCCGTGGACAAGCAGGACACATCCGGCCCCACAAGTGGGAGAAGATGCCATGTGGGCTGACATGGAAGACAAAAGTTCTTGTGAGCTCTGAGAGAGTTTTTCTTTTCTCTGCGCCATTGGGTGACATCACCCACCTGTGTGGTGGTTTGGTCCTTCTGTCCGCAGAGAATACCTGTTACAGGTAAGCAACTACTTTATTGGAAGAGCAAAATATGGCACAGGCCATTTCCAACATTTTAGGAAACCTGGAAATCCATGGTTCCCCATCTCTTCTCTCTGAACCTTTCTGAGCTAGAATTGGATAAGAGCCTTCTTCCAAAGTTAACTATCTTTTGCTTACATGAGAACATAAGATATTCCATGCTTGGTCAGGCCAAGGTCTATCAAGACCAGCAGCCTGTCTCCAACACTGGCCAGTCTGGGTCACAAGTACCTGGCAGATCCCCCAAAATAGATGTATAACTTTTTACTCCTTTGTAGGAATAGCAATGACTCCCTAGTCTATCTGGCTAATAATGTTTTATGAGCTTTTCCTCAACCTTGTCCAAACCTCTCTTAAACTCTGCTATGCTGGTTATCTTGACCAGGTCTTCTGGCAGCAGATTCCACAGCTTGATTGTGCATTGAGTGAAAATGCCCTTGCCATGATTTGTATAAATCTCCCAGTTGTTAGCTTCATGGGGTGTCCCCTTGTGTTTTAATATTTGAAGAGGTAAATAACTGCCCTTTATTTATTCATTCCACCCCAATCATGATTTTGTAAACGTCTACCATGTCCCCTCTTAGCTGTCTTTTTTTCCTATGAAGTCTGTCGTCGTCGGAGAGCCGTTCCATCCCCCTTATTATTCTTGTTGCCCTTTTGTGCACCTTTTCTAGTTCTGCTGTGGCTTTTATAAGATGGGGCGACCAGAACTGCACACGGTACTCCAGGTGCATTTCCACCATGACGCGATACAGAGGCATTATGATAGTCTCTGTTTTATTCTCCATTTCTTTTCAGATCATTCCTAGCATTCTATTTGCTTTTTTTGGCTGCTGCCACACACTGAGCTGAGGATTTCAGGTATTCCTCAAAAGGACTCCGAGCTTCTTTTTCTGGGTGGTGACCTTTAAGACAGAACCCAGCCCTGTGTACCTGTAGTTGGGATTATTTTTCCCCATGTGCATCACTTTATATTTCATCTATTATTCAGATGCTTAGTCGCTTTGTCTCACGAGGTGGTTCTGCAGTTCCTCACAGTCCGATGCTGTTATAACAACTGAATATCATCTGCAGATATGATCACCTTACTCGTTTGCTCCCTTTTCCAGCACAGGTTCCAGTACAAATCCCTAGGACGCTCCAATAATGGCCATGCTCCATTTGGAAAACTGACCATTTAATCCTACTGTCTTTTAACCAGTGATTAATCCATTATAGGTTACTGCCTTCTACATCATGACTTTTTAATTTCCTGAGGATGCTGTCATTGGAGATTTTGTCAAAGGCTTTCTGAAAATCCAAATACAATAAAGCAAAGTAAAGTAAATCTGTTGTATTTATCTACATATTTATTTACACTTTCAAAACAATCTAATAGAATTGTAAGGCAAGACTTTCCTTTGCTAAAACCATGTTGACGCTTCTCTGTTAAGTCATGCCTATCTCTTATTTTGCTTCCTGCCAGGAATAGCCCTAAGCTTGGGAGGCCCCCATTTGTATGGTGGTTGTCACCTAGCTTGTCAATGGAGAACCCAAAGGCACTTACCTGTAATGGGGGTTCTCCATAGGCAGGATAATCTGACCTCCTTCCCTTTTACAGTTAGACTTCCAAGCTTTTGTACGATGGACTGATGAAGCTCGCATAGTTGGCAACTGTGTGGAAATTCCTGTGCATGCTCCGAAAACTCTCTTTTTTGGTTTTCTGAGTTCTGAGAGAGCCGTCCCTTTCATCACTGTCAGATGATGTCACCTACTTGTGTGACTGATTTTATCTGCTGGAGAAGCCCTATTACAGCCCCTATTAACAGTTTATAGCCTACCTTTCCTTTCCAGTTCAAGGCGAATAACCAAAATGGCACTCTATATAGAGCACTGTAGTAATCTCTAGGACAAAGAGGTCAGGGATGCCGTACAAACAGGAAATCTAGTACTGCTCTGGGACATCCAACCAGCAGAGAGAGAAGGGCTCCTCGGAGATACCTACCCAACAGGAATCTAGTGCTTCTGTGAGAAGTTTTAGCTTGTACTGTTCTGGGAAAACTAATGCTAAGCTTAACACATTTACTCGGTGCTGCTCTAAGACATCTCGCTGTCCACAGAGGAACCAGTACTACTAAATATCCCACTCACCAATAGGGAAATGCTAGCTGCTCTGAGACTAACAGCAGTTAAGCCTTGTGGGTGCTGCTTCAGTTCTGACCGCCAGGGCCTTTCCTTGCTGTATAAAACTGTGATGAGAACTTCTGGCTGTCATTCTATCATATGGAAATACTCCCCTAACATTTTTGTGTGCTTTGCCATTCTGTTAGACTATGGTGTAAAACCATCTGATTTACTTTTCCTTTCCTCTCAGATTCGGGAAATGAAACGTGAGGCTTTGGAGTGCGACCTGAAATTTGCCGGTTTTATTGTGGTTTCTTGTCCTCTGAAAGCAGATTCCAAAATGGTTATTAAAGAGATCCAGAATGCCTCCCACCATGTAAGTAGGCAACTGCTGCTACATTGTCTGTCTGTATGGCGTAAAGATGGGGGGTGGGGAATACCCTCTTATTCTATAAGAGATGTTGCACAGCAGATGGGAACAGGCACCACAAAGCAACCCTGAGGCCGATGCCCCATCCTTACATCCTACATGCAGTGGTATGGCCCAGTATAGTCCTGCAGAGGAATCCCCTTGTGATTCTGTCTAGAGTTTAACTGGGCAACTCCTAGAAACCTCTGCAGGACTCGTGTGTACAGAAGAGAGCTTCCGCCTGCTCCAGGCTGGATCCTGTCCAGCCCCCTTGCTCGGTGCTTGTTTGGCGACAATCCAGTGGGACTTTCTACACGGGAGGCCCTCTCTGACTCAAATCCCAGAAGTATGAGTACTCTGAGGTCCTTCCCACTAGAAGAGAGAGTAGACTCGGGGAGCTGGAAGTCCAAGCGATCATCCCTTAACAGGGGAAACGAGGATTCTCTTAAGAAAAGGGGATTTCAGCAACAAGGTAAGTCTTTCCTTGGAGTCTGGGTGCTGGCATAGCTCTGCCAGTGGAATCCTTTATCGAGTTTATCATAATAGTTACCATCCTGGAAACTAAAAACCTTCTGATGTTAGTGGTCAGGTTCTGTTAGTTACAATATTAGGTTGTTTTGAAAAAATTGATTATTGGTTTGATACTTAATATGAATAAGACATCTATTATGTAGATAAGCCGAATAGGAGCTCCTGAAATAATGCCACTTGTTAAGATAGGAAATGGCACTTCACCTTGGTGTTATATTAAATTCCAGACTGGATATAAGGGTGCCTGCAAGTAATGTTGCAAAGACAGCTTTTTATAAATTACGTGCAATCAGCCCATTAAAAAAGCTAATGGATATGATGGATTTCCGTCTTATTGTACAAGCTTTATTTATTTATCGAGTTTTATATACCATCATTCGGTTTACAAAAAATACGATGTTTACAAGGTTAAGGAGGTTAACAAGCTTTTCAAAAAGGTTCAAATGATTGTTAACATAGAGACGACATATACAAGTTATTTGCTGTTCAGTTTTTTTGCGTTTCAATTTAATTCCCTTTAGTTTTAAGTGAATTAGAATACTGTAACTCTTTGTATTTGGGTTTACTGTAAAAGCTGTTACAGGTATTATCATTGGTTCAACATATACCCCGTACCTACTGTGTCTGATTTGAAGTGGAATGAGATTTCTTCAAAAATGCAAATACTCATTTGGTTACCGGTTTATGAGAAATCGCAGTTCTGACTATAATGCATAAGATTAGTTGTTTGGAAAACTATTGTTTGGCTAGGACTATAACTTTTAATAATTCAGTGTGGGTATTGCGCTCATCTAGCCAGAATTATATTGCTATTCCAACACTTCATCAGTATCGTCTGCAGGAAACTAGAACCAGGGCTTGTTTTATTGCAGGGTCTCATTTGTGGAATAACTTGCCTGTAGAAATTCGTGAGGAACAAGATTATCTTAAATTGAGGAAGAAAGGGAAGGCAATTTCGTTTGCCCAAGCTTTATCCTTCATGAATTGTATGATTTTAGATGTTGTTCGTTGACGTAGTAGTTGATTTTGTGTGTTGTGTTGTGTTTTAAATTATGAATATGAAGCTGTCATCCGCATTGATCAATTGGAAATTGCAGATTATAAGAAGAATACAATATAAAATAAAGTTCCTGTGGATTGCAACCTGTAAGAGGACTAGTGTCTAAATAAAACCAGACCAGTTTGGAACCTTTCCTGTGGAGTAGTCTACAGCAGCTCAGGTCCCAGAGCATTCACCCTACTTCCTTCCCCATCCTCCACAGAAAGCACTTTATTAATGTCATGTATCCATTATTAACCCCCTACAACATGTATCCTAAAGTTATTCAGACACTCAAACCATTCATACCTAAAACACACCAATCATTCTACAATAAATAATCATAAAAACCACAGCACTATACGCCACAAAACTCATAGAATATTGCATAGAAAGCCTTCTTGAATACACTCAACAAAGGCCTTTGTTTCACATGCTTAAAGGTTTCATCAGAGGTGTAGCACATAGAAATCATGACCTTGCATGCAGTGACGGTGGTTAGACTCTTTTTGTGCTATGCATTATGCAATTAAATACATAACAGGCGCTAAAGACCCAAAGTCATAAAATGTTTTATTAAACATCAGGAAGTTCCTTAAGTTTGATCACTTTCACTTCCCTTGGAGACACTGGTTCATCCTTGTTTTTTCAAGGGCATCGAAAGTGGCTTCTCTTCCCTTTAAAGGAATGTCTGAAAAAACCATCCTTGTAGCTTATACTGCCAAAACCGAAATGTTAGAATCCAGATGCAACAGCTGCATTGCTTATAATATTTATTAAATGCCAATGCAGTTATGTAACTGCTCTGTTTTGTTTTTAGCCACGGCACGCGCTGTAACCACTCGTCACTTTTGCAGTTGCCGTTGCCTTCAGCCGCTGCATTTTGCTTTGCTTTGCTCTTTTCCTAGAGGTTTGTTTTTATCTGGTAGCTGATTGCAGAAAAGTTGCAAGCGTCCGTTCCATAACTACGAAACGTAAATGCCTTTGCTTTGCATGTTCCTTAGGTGGTAATGATAACTGGAGACAATCCCCTCACTGCCTGCCATGTGGCACAGGAACTCCATTTTATCCAGAAGGAGCACATGCTAATTCTGCAGACATCCTTCCCAGGCAGTAAGTGATTGTCAGACTCACAGTGAGCTCTTGTAGTAATTCTACTTCTTACACAGGGTGAGAGGTTATAAAACCCAGGCTGATGTTTAGTGCTACTAAGCTGGATATATATCCAGCTAAGTGGCGCCTTTTAAATATTCAGCCAGGTTTCAACAGCTGCCGCTTATCTGGGTAACTTTTTTAGCAGGCCATAAAGTTATCTGGATAAGCGAGGAGAGAGAGCTGGGGCAGCCGTCCTCATCTGGCTAACTTAGACCTCGATTCATTAGGCCGCAATGTTTTTTTGTTGTGGGAGGGGGTCCCGCTGTCGTGGGGGATGGGTTGCTGTGGTAGTGGGGCCCCTCCCCTGAAAGAGAATTACGGCTGCATAGCACCGTTGTTTTGTCCCGGGGCAAAACAAGACGGCATCAGCTCTTTGGGCGCGATGGCGGCCTCAGTCTCAAGGGACTGCCATCGCCTTAAAGGGCCGATTACTTAAAAAAAATGAATATGGTAGTCGCGTAGCAACAACCCCCAACCCTGTCTGCATTAAATAAAATGTTCCCCCCACCCCAATAGGGTATAGGGATCCCCTCCCACACACCAAACCTCAAAGGCAATGGGGCCTCAGGAAAGGAGGGGTGGGAGCCCTTTTATGTAATGCAGACAGGGCTGGGGTTGGGGGCCAGCGTCGCATGGCTGCTGTATTACTTTTTATACTTTTGGTGGCACCCCTAGGGTGAGCAGGGGGTCAGCTTTGACCCCTGCTCCACTTTGTCCTTTTTGGCGTGGGTCCTTTTATTTTTTTTTTACGGCATGGCCCTTTAAATCCTAACGCAGGAGCCTCAGGACCCGCGTTAGGGTCCCGAGGCTGCTGCGTTAAGTTACTGTTTCCCTGAGAGGGGGTGGTAATTTATAGCGGCTGACAACTTTCCAAGTCGGCTGCAATAAGTTAACATCGAATTGCTGCCTATTAATGAGCTGCTTCGCATGGATTTGCAAAGCTGCTCTTTGCAGTAGGGGATGGAATCTGAGCAGGACCATGCAAATTACTGCACGCTATACACTGTTGAATAGAGATGTGCAGCGATACTTCGATTCGGGCTTCGTTTTTGGCCCGCCGTGGGAAATTTAGTTTTTCCCACAGTTCGGGCTTTTTTTTTTTTTTTTATCGGGGGACACGGATTTTCGGTTTAGTGTGCACTAACCTGAAAAACGAATTTTTCCGAAATTTCGGAAAAATTGCATTCGTTTTTTGGTTCTCCCATACCAGGACGAATTAGACTATTTTGTTGATTCTACACTGACACTTCTTTTCTAATACTTTGCTAGTTAGTTGGGGTTGGCCAAGAGTACTCAAGAGCAACCCCTGGGCTGGAGCAGCCAGACTCCCCTCGTTCTCCATCTTAATCTAGGCTTGATCCCCATGTGGTAAGACTATAGTACATCTGTGGTTCCCCCCACAGGCACTGGAGCACATCGCCTCATATTTCTAATATACAGCTGCCCCTTGGCAGCAGCTTTCTTTTTCTTTTAAAGGAAAGTGCCCCTGAGAAGTAATGTTTGGCGAGTTCTCCACAGGGGTATAGGAGCCCACTGAGCTGTTGTGGTACAAGTGGGCACCAACGCCGTAGGAAAGTGTGGGAGGGAGGTTCTGGAAGCCAAATTTAGGCTCTTAGGTAGGAAGCTGAAATCCAGAACTTCCAGGGTAGCATTCTCTGAAATGTTCCCTGTTCCACACGCAGGTCACCAGAGGCAGGCAGAGCTCCGGAGTCTCAATGCGTGGATAAGACGATGCTGCAAGGAAGAGGGATTCGGTTTTGTAAGGACCTGGGGGGGAACCTTTTGGGGAAGGGGGAGTCTCTTCCGAAGGGATGGGCTCCACCTTAACCAGGGTGGAACCAGACTGCTGGCACTAACCTTTAAAAAGGAGATAGAGCAGCTTTTAAACTAGAACAAAGGGGAAAGCCGACAGTCGCTCAGCAGCGCATGGTTCGGAGAGAGGTATATTCAAAGGATACTAATGATGCATTAGAATTAGGGCATCCCGACAGAGAGGTTCCAATAAAAGTATACATAGCCCATTTGCCTATAAGTAAAGAACAGACTGCGTTTAAAAGATTCCAAGGTATCCCAGTTCCCGTGCACTGGTGCCAGCGTCGGTGTTTTATATGAGCCGACCATCGCTGTTGATGTCCTTCGGTGGGCAGGGCTGCCTCGCTCTGTTGAGCTCTGCCCCTCTTCTCACTGGCAGATAATGCTGGCGTGCATAGTATCTTGGTGTCACAAGAACCCAGCCCTTCTTCAGAGTCCCTGTTCTGTTGTGCAGGAGTAACAGGGATGCTAATTCAAGCAATGGTAAATTTTGTATTTGTTTCAGGCTCGGAGTGGCTGTGGTATTCCATTGATAACAGCATCACCCTACCTGTTGTGCCCGAGTCCCTGAAAAAGTTCATCCAAAGTCACCATCTGTGTGTCACAGGAGAAGGCATCACATACCTGCAGGCTGTAAACAGGGACCTCCTGCTGGAGCTCATCCCTCACATTCAAGTATTTGCCAGAGTGGCTCCAAAGCAAAAGGTAATTGCTTAGGGTGGATGGATTTGCTTTCCTGTTTTCTGATAGGCTGCAGGCTTTTTGGTGTTCTGTTGATTCCTGAAGTGACTGGGAGTTATCAGACCAGTTCCGTGTGCAGTGCATAGAAAGCTGGGGCTGAATTTTGGGGTGTGCAGGCTGGCGGGGGATGCTTTGGGCACCATCACCACTACCCATCCCACAGCAGAGTGGCCGCAACGGATCCCATCTCAGCTGCTGCCGAAGAGGGGGGGGGGGGGCCCGGTGGCGGCTTGTATTATTCTGGCACAGGAAGTCGCTCTTAAATTGGCCTCTGAATTTAAAGAAGAGGACCAGAGATGCATGGAAGCACTTGTGTGGTGACTGAATCATTCTGTCCAAAGGCATGGTAACGTTCCTGCATGCACCGATCAGGGTCGGAGTTTGTGTGAAGGCCATCCATGGGTTATGTAGTGAAAATGATCTGATGCGATTGAGTACTGGAAAGGGATTTTCACTTCCTTCCTTGTAATTAGAGAGCCTGCAGGGGGGGGGGAGAGAGACACGGGTATACAATAATGAGATAGCCAAAGATGTATTCTTGCATGTACATTGGCTGCGGGAGGTAAGAGAGGGAAAGTGCTGTACCAGTGATGTCTCTCTTCAGGACTGATTGATTTTAAAATAGTTGTTGCCCATCCCTATATAATAGGTTGGGGCAGGGGCTTCTGGGAATGGTTTCTTACAATATGAAATCTAACGAAAAATGACCATGTGCAACCTTGATGTTGGCAAGTAAAACGTATACCTTGTGATTGTAGGAATTTGTGATCACAAGTCTCAAGAGTATGGGCTTTATCACCCTTATGTGTGGAGATGGGACAAATGACGTTGGAGCGTTGAAACATGCCGATGTGGGTGAGTAGAAAATATCCATGTTTGTTTGGTTTCGAATCCCCATTCTGACCGGTCACGCGAGACGAGAACCCAACAGGCAGCAGTGAATGGTAGGAAAGAGCGGGTCCTGAGCCTTTCCTGTAAGGTGAGACCTAGGCCAGGAATAATTAGTAGCTTAATGGTAGTTTTTGGGTTTTTTTGGTTTTTTTTAACACCGAGCCAAAGAGAAAAGGCAAGAATGAGACTCGGGTATGGTATTTGCTTGCCATTGTGCCTCTGTTCCCCTTCCTCTCCCGTGCAGAGCATGTTGCATTTCAGCATATCTGAAGATAAAGGAGAGTGTGCTGAATGGAGAACATTTGTGTTCCTCACCCTATCAGCTAGTCCATGACAATCTCAGGTTATCTGGAAATCAGAAGGTCCCAGGTAGTTTTGTTAGGTTTAATCACTGGCTGTTAATATGTGATGAGTGCCCTGTTGAATTGTTTTTAGAGTTACAGCATTGTTGTTGTTTTTAATTATTGGAGGTATTCTACTTGTCTGCTATTTTGAACTATTCCTTTTACTAGTATGGTTTTACTGTTATTGATGTTTTCTATTTCTTGTTGTTGTTGCATAATTTTTACTTGTGTGTGTTTGGGCCGGAGCCTGGACTTGGGTTGGGGGAGTCGCAAGGCAGAAATGTCACCTAAACCCCTCAAACCACTGAATACCAATTTTGAAGGGTAGGTGCCGGCTTTCCCACTTGTCCCCGATGAGCTGTCCCGTGCCTCCCAGCCCACCCCACTACCTCAGCCCTAACTTCCCGCCACCTTTTGGAGTAGCAATCTTTTGCTAGGCTTGCGGTACGTTGCTACCGCAGTTCTGGCAGGCGCTTGCGGTGTTGCTGACATAGCAAGACGGGAAAAGCTGGTCAGGATTGTGGTGGCAGGGGTGCTGCAATCCCAGCTGAAGGCTGGCATTTAAAAGGTAGCAGGGGAAGGCTTCGGCAGCACAGGAGAGCTCCTTGGGCATAAGTTTATCGGAACTGGCAACAGAGCCTTCAAACTTTGATTAGGGTTGGGGGAAGTGAGGGAGGGAACAGGGCCACTCTCCAGCTGAAGGTTGCTTTGAACTAGGTTTGAGTTTCAGTAGCTTCTTGGTAACTCATTTTGGGCATTGTGGGAAGCTTGTTTCGATTATTTAGAAATGTTCTTTATCAATGCTTGTCCAAATGATCTGTCTTTCAATGAGTCCCTTATCCAGACAGTAAAATGAATTCATTTTTTTTTTTAACTGCTCGTCGCCACTTAACAGGCTAAGTCTAAAGTTATCCGGCCACACAAAGCTGAATAACTGGAAATATTGAAGAGGGAGCCAGCAGCTTTAATCGAGGATATTCAGCGGGGCATTTGTGCCGCTGAATATTTGAGATAACTTATTCGGCTCAAGTCAGCCTTTTTTTTTTTTTTTTAAATACCAGCCTCTGTGTGATTGCCACATACGGTAAAACAATGTCTAGGCTTGATGCTGGCGTACGGTGTGGGGCGATGTTTACCCAGGGCAGAGGGAGTGTGAATGAGAGCGTATTGTGTGTCCCTGCCTTTCGAGAACTGACGTGACAGTAGAGACCCAGGTGTGGAACTGCTGTGTTTAAAGGTAGCTCGGCTAAGGTCAGATGCAGTAGGAGGTGTATCCACATCTGAGCTGCCCGTTAATACATTGCCTGCACAGGTAGGTCATAGTTGAATATTGGTTAAGAGATACAGATAATCTGCCCATTGTGTAATTATGTGCAATGGTTTGCTGTGCATGGAGCAAGTTTGTGTTCTCCAATCTTTCTCCCCGCAGTTCACGTTTTGGTCTTTCAGGGGTGGCACTGCTGGCCAACGCTCCCGAGAGGCTTCCAGAGAGGAAAAGGAAACCGCGGGAAGTGCAGAACGATGGGAGGACAGCAGGGCCTGCACTGGGAAGCAGCACCGTGAAGCCGAGCTCTCGGGCCGCAAAGCAGCGCCTCATGTCTCAGCGAGAGGAGCAGCTGGCCGTGCAGCGGGTGTGTTCCTGACCCCCCCATCCCCCCCCTCGTGCCCTGCTGTTAATCGGAAGCGGCTTCTGCAGGACTGACTGGCGATGGAGCAGAAAGTCAGTCTTAATCTAGGCAGATTCCTGTAGATGGAATTTCTGAGAGAGCAATCTAATGAGTCCCCTGGAAATTAGGAGGAAGAGGAATGACAGACTTCTAAAACTCCTGCGTGTATAGGAAGGGGCTTAGAGTTGTTCAGCCCATCTCTGGCAGGAGACATACCGGTATATAACATGGTTAGGGTAACTGACAGCACAGGGCACAGATATCCATGGGGAGCAGAGAGAACAGACACAAGACAGCTTGGAGAGCTAGGGTAGAAAGAGAGAGCAAATGACAGAGACCATATGGAGCAAGTGAAGGCCCAGCCCGAAACTCACATCCTGGTCCTAGCCAAAAATGTCCTCAGGTCTCCTGCCTTCTTCTCATAAGCTTCCTCTTTATAAGATATTGCAGGTATTACATCTGGGCCTCCCTGCCTGCACTCAGCTGTTGATTTCTGAAGGATTCAGGCTTCCCTATGTGCATAAGAAAAGAAGGGAAAAACAAGAAACTGGCACTTAACCTGTCTGAGGAAGGAAAGTCGGCCACCAGACGACACCTTTGCTCTGCATGTGCTACGGTTTTTGGCTCTGTACATTTGCTTACATGTGAAAATTGCTGGCAGAAATCAGCATTACATTGAGGAAAAAATGGCCCCTTCCTCTTGAGGGAAGGTTGAGAGTTGTGGTAAAAGTCCCTGTGGCTCCCTCCAGTTCTGCTCATTCTCCTTTTCCTCCTCTGTTGCCACAAAGTCATTTGTTAACTCCAGTGGTATTTTCGAGAAGGAAGGGTACCGGTACTCGGATGCAGGACTGTCCTTGGGGGGGGGGGAGGGAAAAGTGCAGCCGTCAGTGCCCAGCCCATGGCCTTAAGGAGAGCCAAAGCACGTCAGGCTGCTTACACGGGATGAGATCTGTATATCCTCCGTCTGTTTAGTTCAGCAAGTCACTCGTTGTATTTGGGCATCGGTGCCATAGGTCTCAGCAGTTCTGGGGTTGAGTAGGGTTAGTGGCTTGTGGAGGGTCCCCCTAACCCCTTGCATGTCGTCTGAAGCCCCTGGGCATATTGTTTTTGCACAGCCGCCACTGTTGGAAGTGCATACTGCTCTGCCATGTGTCTCTTTTCATGAGTAAAAGCTGCTGTTCCCATTGTCCTCTCAGCTAATGATGCATTGTTAGCAGCTTTCCACATCCGACAGCATTCGTAGGTTGAATTTTCTTCCATGTCACCAGCAGATCAGTTATGGCATCCATTAGCGTGGATTTCGGGTGCCCTATGCATGGTAATGTGGTGAGAGAGCGATTTATTGCATTTAGTCATTGACCCCCCTCAGGTGCACAGTCTGTTCTGGCTTGCACTTCAGGCGTAAGCTGCTAAGTTAGCTCTAGCTCTTTCTTGGTTGAGAAGATTCCTCCCTCTCTTGCTCCCCCAAGCTTAACCCATTTCCGTTTTTGTGCTTGCGGACGAGGCCAGCGATGCGCTCTCTGCCTTCTCAGGCATGTTGCCGACAGCTCGCTACCTGTCTGGAATGACTGCATTATGGCCCCAGCAGCAGTAGCTCTGGCGAGCCGTTTCTTGCCACAGAACGGAGTGGGCTGGTAAGCTTTCCTTTAACTCTTTCTTGGAACAAGATTCCTCTGTCTCTATGTGCATCTGATCTTGTCCCATTTTGCATTGTGCTGCTGCAGAGCCGATGCACACAGCACGTCTGGTCTTGAGTATTCTGTGATGGCCCATAGCAGCAATAGCTCTCCCCAGCCGTTTTCTCCATGTCACTGAACGCGTTTCCATTAGACGGGTTTGCTTGGTCTTCCCCCAAGTTCTTGCTTCAGCTAACCAGTGACGCACAGGCACAGCAGTTCTTCTCCAGGTACCCCAACTCACCACATTGACCCCTTAGCTTGGGTGGCTAATTACCTCATTCACAGCCCTTTCCTCATCCTGTTAGTTACTCATTCCTGCTGGCGAATCCAGGTATAGTTAGTTTGCACTCCTAGTCTAGCATCAGTAACCTTGCAGATGTCACCATCTCTCAAGTCTTCCACTATGCATCTGTCTCTCTGCGTTGGCTATGCAGCCTTGGTATCCTTTTTGCTCTCACGGCAGATTTTTCCGCCTCAGTCTGGATCCTTTGCTCTGCTGGTTAGGGCTACGCAGTGCTGATTGGGCTCCTTCCTCCCCTCTGCGGTATCGTTCTGATTTAAGCAGAATGCTGGATACTCCGTGGTCCTGCTTTTTCCGTCCATGCCTTACCTGCCTATGGTTGGCTATCATTGTCGTGGTTTCACCAGGTATCACAGGAAACCAGTCTTGGGGACATCACTAGGCATAGAGAGAACAATCAGGGCTTCACCAATCCCGAAGGACCTTATATCAGACAAAATAGAAGATTTTCCTCTTCATAGAGCACAGCAGTGGCCGAGATGTAAAGCCATGGTTTCCTTAGGTAACATAGTATTCTTTACAGAAGGTAGGGTACGGGCATGTAAAGTTTATTGCAATATGCAGCATTAACAAGCTTAAGCACCTATGCAGGTCAAGAAATGACATTTGATGGCTAATCCCGTTTCAGATCCTTTGCAGGCAGCTCAGCTCCGTGCAACTAGCAGCAGGATTAAGTCGCAGCATGATCTCCCCCTCCCCCTTCCCATTCTCCCTCCCGCAAGTATCAGGCATAAGAGCAGCACTTTTACCTACCCTACACTTTTTACCCTGTCATGGCATGGGAGAAGGACATTAAAAAAAAAAGAAAAGACAGATTGGCACCACTGGCACTTTTCTCAGATTTAAATTCAGGAAACTCTGTCATGACAACATATGTTCATGTGTTGCCAAAGTAATGTATAAAGTGGTGAAAAGGAGAAAAAAAGATATATAATAATGCTAATAATAGTAATTAAAGTTGCAGTGTACAGAATGCTTAATAGGCTGGACAGTTGTTGGGTTTGGGTGCTGTTCTGCATTGTCCCTGGTGCCCCAAGTTTATTGGCCAGTGCCCTGCACAGAGCAGACTGGAACAGAATAGAACTGCGCTGCCTCCTTATCCAGCCCCTCCCCCTCGCCGCCGCCTGTCATTTCCCAGGGGCTGATGCAGAGGGGGGACCAAAAGGTGCTGGTACTGTCAGGTAGCTGCAGGAAACAAAAAAAGTGACCCAGTCCTTTGTAGGAGGAAATGTCTGAACAGGAACACTGTCTCCAACTGGTTCATCGCATGCAAATTCATTAACTAGAGCTTTTCTTCAATGGAAACTGTTTTACTAGGAAAGAATCAACCAAGTTTTGAAGGATCTGGAAGAGGACCAGATGCCAGTCGTTAAACTAGGCGATGCTAGTATTGCTGCTCCCTTCACATCAAAACTGTCCTCCATTCAGTGCAGTAAGTACCCATGGCCAGGGATGCTGCCCCTACAAAGATACTCTGTTTGCATGACGTTGTAGTGGACTTCTAGCGTTTGCATTGGTTGAAACTGTCGTTGTGACACCTTTTTAAAGGACCAATAAAAATAAATGATGATGATGTACATCAGCTTTCGAGAACACGCAGGTCCCTCCTTTTAGATGACTGTAAGGTGCAAGAAAGATTTTATATCTAGAGGAGGATGTGCAGTCGAAATTACTGTAATAAAGACCGTCTGGAGCTACCAGGCTAGACTGGCTTTATTTGTTGATACTTAAAATGGTGGTGCTCAACCTTGTCCTTGGGACACACTTAGCCAGTCAGGTTTCAAGATATCCACAATGAATATGTGCGAGACAAATTTGCACTGCTTACATTGTATGCAAATCTGTCTCATGCATATTCATTGTAGGTATCCTGAAAACCCGACTAGCTAGAATGACAGAATTGGGTGACACCTTAAAGACTAACCAATGTATTGAGGAATGAGCTTTCAAGGACCAATGGCCACTTTCAGATGCACGTAATCAACCTCACCTCCCAATCTTCGCAATCACCCACTCAACAAACACCTCATTCAACCGCTCAACCACCACTCCCAACAGATCAACAATCATCGCACCCAAATGTCAAACAACCTAACACTTCACTAACAGTGCTCAACACTTTTGAGCTCACATCCACTCTAGAAATAGAGAATATTATCAAGAAGATAAAACCATCCTCCCATCCATCAGACCATATTCCATCCAACAAACTGAGTCTGATCTACAACACCAGAGCCAAACCTTTAGCAGACATTATTAACTGCTCCTTCACTCAAGGACATGTCCCGAACCAACTCAAGTTAGCCATGCTCAAACCGCTCCTCAAAAAACCCAACTTATCCACCTCAGACCCAGCAAACTTTAGACCCATAGCAAACCTCCCGTTGATTGCCAGAGTTATGGAGAAAGTTGTAAACAAACAACTTACAGAATATCTTGACGAAAACAACATCCTCACCTCAAACCAATTTGGCTTTCGTAAGTCTTTGAATACCGAATCATTATTAGCATCATTATCAGACACTATCATTTTCAACCTAGAAAAGGGCCAACCTTGCCTCCTCGCTCTCCTTGATCTTTCATCAGCATTTGATACCGTTAACCACTCATGCCTCCTGCAACGCCTAATAGTCATCGGCATTGCAGGAGTAGCCTTTAACTGGTTCAAATCGTTCTTGGAGAACAGAACATACAAGGTCAAGATAAATAACAAAGAGTCCCACACCATCGAATCCAAAAGGGGGGGTACCACAAGGATCATCCCTCTCCCCGACTCTTTCAATATTTATCTACTCCCTCTTTGTCAACTTCTCACTAACCTTAAGCTAAGACATTACCTATACGCGGATGATATTCAAATCCTCATCCCTATAGAAGATTCCATACACAAAGCCATATCATTTTGGAATAAATGTCTGTCAGCTATCAACAATCTACTCACTAGCCTCAACTTGGTTCTAAACAAAAACAAAACTGAAATCCTCATTATAACTCCGGAAAACTATACCCCTTCCTCACATTCTAACACTAATCAACATCCGGTCACCGCAGGGCTCTCCACCACGCAACAAGTTAGAGACCTGGGAGTCATCATAGACAACAGACTCAGTCTCAACAAATTCGTCAACAACACAACAAAAGAATGTTTCTTTAAACTTCAAACATTAAAGAAACTCAAACCTCTCCTCCTATACAGAGACTTCCGCATGGTTTTACAAGCCATCATACTCCCAAAGCTGGATTACTGTAACTCTCTCCTCCTAGGCCTTCCAGCATGCACCATCAAACCACTTCAGATGGTCCTGAACGCCTCTGCAAGAATTCTATCAAATGCCAAAAAGAGAGATCATATCACCCCAATTCTCAACCATCTCCACTGGCTTCCGATTAAATACAGGATCCAGTTCAAGTCTTTAATGATGATACATAAGGCCTTACACAACATCGCACCTCTCAACCTAACATTCCAAATTCAATTACACACATCTGTGAAACCAACCAGAAGCGCCTATCAGAACAGACTTATCACACAACCTGCGAAATCCGTTCTGAGGAAACGTGCATTATCCACAGCGGGCCCTTCACTTTGGAACTCGCTCCCTCCAGACCTTCGTTTGGAACCATGCCACTCTACTTTTAAAGGGAAACTTAACATACATAGAAACATAGAAACATAGAAATGACGGCAGAAGAAGACCAACCGGTCCATCCAGTCTGCCCAGCAAGCTTCACACATTTGTTCTCATACTTAACTGTTTCTCTTGGCTCTTAGTAACCTTATGTTCTAATTCCCTTTTCACCCCCACCATTAATGTAGAGAGCAGTGCTGGAGCTGCTTCCAAGTGAAATATTAAGTTTGATTAGTTGGGTAAGCGGCAGCATAGCTCTCTGCCATGAAGCAGAGGGCAATGCTGGAAATGTGTGAAGTATCAGTTTTTCTTTTCCCCTGTCATTGAAGCAAGGAGTCATGCCGGACATGCACCGAAAGTGAAGAATGCCTTGAAAGTCACATTAACTATCATCAAATATTGAAAAGCCTAATAATTGGTAATACCTATAAGCCCATGAACCCATCCCTGTTTTTTTTTCTTTTTTTCTTTTCTTTTTTTAATTGGGAGATGGATGCCCTTCATCCTTCTACTCTGTGAAGGTGGACACCTACCACCGGCCACTGGCATCCCGCTCCGTTAATGCCTCTGTGGCTACTGCCGCTCCATGCAGTGTTTTACTACCTGCTCTTTATATGCGTCCTCTAGAACTGATGGATCCCATCCCTGGGTTTTTTTATTATTTATTTAATTGGGAGATGACAGCCCTCCATCCTTCCGCTCCGTGAAGGTGGACACCTACCACTGGCCACTGGCATCCCGCTCCGTGAATGCCTCTGTGGCTACTGCCGCTCTGTGCAGTATTTTACTACCTGCTCTTTATATGGACACCTACCACTGGCCACTGGCATCCCGCTCCGTGAATGCCTCTGTGGCTACTGCCGCTCCGTGCAGTATTTTACTACCTGCTCTTTATATGTGTCCTCTAGACCTGATGGATCCCATCCCTGTTTTGTTTTTTGTTTTTGTTTTTTATTTAATTGGGAGATGACAGCCCTACATCCTTCCGCTCCATGAAGGTGGACACCTACCACTGGCCACTGGCATCCCGCTCCGTGAATGCCTCTGTGGCTACTGCCGCTCCGTGCAGTATTTTACTACCTGCTCTTTATATGCGTCCTCTGGACCTGATGGATCCACAATATTTATCCCATGCCCCTTTGAAGTGCTTCACAGTTTTGGACTTCACCACTTCCTCCGGAAGGGCATTCCAGGCATCCACCACTCTCTCCGTGAAGAAATTCTTCCTGACATTGGTTCTTAGTCTTCCTCCTTGGAGCCTCAGCTCGTGACCTCTGGTTCTGCTGATTTTTTTCTGTTGGAAAAGGTTTGTCATTGTCTTTGGATCGTTAAAGTTTTTCAAGTATCTGAAAGTTTGAATCATATCACCCCTGCTCCTCCTTAACTTAAGACTTGGCTTTTCAAACAAGCTTTCCCCTAGAGCCAAGAACACAAAGAAAAGTCTTTTCAAGCCCATAACGAGTTATTCAAATCTATTTTTTCTTCCTTTGTTAATCAGAAATTTACACATGATGACTTCAATGTAAAAAACTTGTTTACTTAGTTTTTGTTCAATGTAAAACTTCTTTTATTCTGTTCTATGTAAACCGCTATTTGTAGCGATAGTTACTGTTCTTTGTGAACCGGGGTGATATGTATATTATACAGGAACCTCCGGTATATAAATTATTTAAATAAATAAATAAATTATTTAAATAAATAAATATACATGAGTGTTGGGGGGGGGGGGGGAGGGGATACAGAACGAAAAGAGGACGCTGAATAAGGCAAGGCAGAGTGTGGAAAGGGAATGTTAATAGATTACAGTTCAGCCTAATGACAATTGAGGTGAGTGAGAAAAGAGAGGATGATCTGAGAATAGTTAAGTCCTTAGACTCTTCTAGTGGGCCATGAAGCCATTGTCTCGGTTTATACCTAGAGCGATAGTGTTATGTTTTTTTGATGAGATCCAATTCAGCAGTTTCTCACTGGGATGCTCCTTTGAAGTTCCTTTGTAGGAGTGTGGCAACCTGAAGTCAGACAGAGAATGTCCTGGATGCTTGAAATGTTCTCCTACTGGTTTCTGGATGTTGCCATTACTAATGTCAGATTTACATTCGTTAGAGCTTAACCTGTTTGTCCTTTTTAGACAGCAGATGGTAATGGCATATATTAGACTGGAAGAAGAACAGGCGAATGAGCCTTGGATGTTGTAGATGATGATGTTGGGTCCTGGGATGGTCTTGCCTGGGTTAATATGGGTACAGAGTTGACATTTTGGATTTCTGGTAGGGCTGGTTCCTGAGTTGGTGTCCTTGCACATTTTGTGGTTGCTGGTGAGTATCTGAAGTTGGGGGCTGGCGGTAAGCCAGGATAGGATTGCCACCCAAGGCCTCTGAGAAGGTTGTATCATTGTCCAGGATGGATTGTAGATCCTTGATGATGTTTCAGTGCTTTTCAAGTGGGAGATATAGGTGACAACCAGTGTTGAACTGTTAATTTCATTTTTGGGATGAACCGGTATCAGTGTGTTCCTGGGTATTTGTTTGGCTCTGTTGATCTGTTTTCTTACCTCATTGGGTGGGTACTATAATCCCCAAAATGTCTATTGTAATTTCTTCAGATGGGAGTCTCTCTCTCAGGGATCAGAACAGATGAGATTGTACAATAGGGCTTGGCTGTATAAACTGGACCTGGTGGAGGCATGTAAGTGTGTATAGCGGTCTGTGGGTTTCTGGTATAATGTGCTTCTTGTGTACCTCACGTAATTGGATAGTGGTATCCAAAAAGTGGACTTCTTCTGTAGATTGTTCATGTTGATGGTAGCGTGCAATTTGTTAAATTCCTGGTGGAATTCCTTAAGGGCTTTGTGGGTACAGATGATGAAGATGTCATCAAAGTATCTTGGGTAGAAGAGTGATGGCTGGGTGTAGGAGCTGAGGAAGCGTTGTTCTACATTAGCTATGAAAATGTTGGCATATTGTGGAGTCATGTGGGTGCTCATGGCAGTGCCGTTGACTTGCAGACCCAAATCCTCTTCAAATCTGAAGTAGTTGTGTGTAATAATATAGTGAGTCTGTTGGCCATGTCAGCTGAGGTGGCATCTGGGATGATATTCCTGATGGCTTGTAGTCCATCTTTGTGGGGGATGTTGTCAATAGGATAAGCTATAATCCTATTGAACACTGTTTCCACATCCGGTCCTCCTCCAACACATCTTCCTGTATATTTACCCACCTCCTGTACTATATATGCTTCATGCATCTAACAAAGTGGACTCTGGTCCTCGAAAGCTCATGTTGCAATAAATAGGTTAGTCTATAAGGCCTCTGTCAGTTTTGCTACCCCTCTGAAAATGTTCACCACATGATTGGCTAGGTGTGTCCTGAGCAATGGGTGGCGAACCCGTGCATAAAAGGTCTCGCAACCTGCAAACGCTGAAATTTAGGGATCAGTTTTCAGCTGCTATCCAGCCATCAAAGTTAACCGACTATTCAATGACGTCCGCAGTGCTGAATATATCCCTCTATCTTAAAGTTTATTTGGCTAACTTTAGGACTGCTCTTCGGCACAGCCAAAGTTAGCCAGATAACTTATCCAACCAACTAAACTCCACCCTAAAACACCCCTGGAACAGCAGCTCCAAGTTATACAGTTAAGTTTTATCTGGCTAACTACTTAGCTGGAAGCCGCTGTGTTAGCCAGCAGAATTTTCAAATCCAGTAATTTTTTTCCGACTAAGTCCCAACCAATGCTGAATATTGAACTCTTATTGTACAATGTTACCATAAAGCTGATGTGTGACATTGTCCAGTGTGACTAGGAAGGTGCCTTGTGATGGATTTTAGGAGATGATTGTCTTAATTCCTTGGGACTTTGGGCAAGTCACTTCACCCTTCATTTTCTCAGGTACAAACTTACAGGATCATTCATCAAAATGCGATAGGGCCATAAAGCAGGTGGTGTTTATTGCATCACGAGCTAAGTATGCAAATTTAAAAAATGTATTCAAGTGGGCGGAGTTTGGGCGGAGTACATGGAAATGAAAAGTACTAACACACACATGCGTTGTACATACTATTGCAGGATATAACGCTGGAAATAACGACACCTTTTTTTCCTAGCGTTATGCCTGCAATAGCTATGCGTTGTGGCAGAAAAGGGATTCTTCGCAAATCCTGTTTCGAGCAGGGGGAATGAGAGAGAGGCTTGTATAAGGCTGTTATATTAGTCAACTATTTATACCATTGTAGAAGGGTCTGCCTAGCTGCTATCAAGCTAGGATGAGAGTGCAATGTACAGATCTCATCTTTGTGCATCTTTCCTCACTCCAAATCACATCAAATCTTCACTGATGTGTACTGTGCTGTTTGTACATCTCACTGTACATATAAAACTGCTCCCCAAAACCTCACCTCGAGTTACTAGTTGACCCTCTTATAGTGATATAAATAGTTTACTTATGAGAGCCTTATAAAGTCTCTCTCTCCATAAATTTAACTCACATACAGGCCGATACAGTAAAGTTCGTGGGAGAGGGGGCGAGCGCCTGCTCTCCCGGCGCGTGCACAGGCCAGTGTCCTGTGCACGCGAATCAGTAAACCAAAATATTTAAATTAGGGTCCGCGGTAAAAAGAGGCGCTAGGGACACTAGCGCGTCCCTAGTGCCTCTTTTTGGACAGGAGCGGCGGCTGTCAGCGGGTTTGACAGCCGACGCTCAATTTTGCCAGAGTCTGTTCTCGAGCCCGCTGACAGCCATGGATTCGGAAACCGGACGCCGGCAAAATTGAGCGTCCGGTTTTCAAGCCGCGAGCTGATTTTAAATTTTTTTTCTTTTTTTAAATTTTTTATCTTTTTAACTTTTGGGACCTCCGACTTAATATCGCCATGATATTAAGTCGGAGGGTGCACAGAAAAGCAGTTTTTACTGCTTTTCTGTGCACTTCCCCAGCGCCGGCAGAAATTAACGCCTACCTTTGGGGAGGCGCTAATTTCTTAAAGTAAAATGTGCGGCTTGGCTGCACATTTTACTTACTGTATCACGCGGGAATGACTAATAGGGCCATCAACGTGCATTTGCATGTTGCAGGCGCTATTCGTCTCGTGGGGGGGGTTGGGCACGCGTTTTTGACGCGCTTTTGCCCCTTACTGAATAAGGGGTAAAGCTACCGCGTCAAACACGCGTCCAAATGCCGGCTAACAGTGCGCTCCGGTGTACTGTATCGGCCTGATTGTGATAAAATAGCTCTGCAATGTGGTAACAGGAAAATTTCCTTAAACACACACCTTTTCCTTATCGCGGGCATTAGGTCTGCGAAATTTATAACAAAATGATGAATCTAGGTCTTAGACCTGTATTCACTAAAGTTTTTTTTCCCGTTCTGTGACTATGGGAAAAATGTTTAGTAAATGCCCCGCTTAGATTGTAAGCCCCCTGCATAGGGAAATACATTCCCTGAATTAGCCCACTTTGAAGCATAACGAAAGACGGAGTATCTACCTCTAACTTATTTCATTCTTTCTTTCTTTCTGACCAGTCTGTCACGTGATTAAGCAGGGACGCTGCACCCTGGTGACGACTCTGCAGATGTTTAAGATCCTTGCACTGAATGCCCTGATCCTCGCCTACAGTCAGAGTGTCCTTTACCTGGAAGGGGTGAAGTTCAGCGACTTCCAGGCAACACTTCAAGGCCTCTTACTGGCTGGCTGCTTTCTCTTCATTTCTAGGTCCAAGGTAAGGATACTAGAGTAGGAAACCCTGGTACAATTTAGTTGGTTGGTAAAGCAGACAAAACTTGTTTAGATTCTTAAGAATATAAGAAGTGCCATGATGAGTTAAATGAATGGTCCATTAAGCTCGGCAGCCTGTCCCCAGCAATGGTTACTCTGGGACTCCTGCCCCATCCCTGCCTAGCTAAATCAAGCTTTAATGGACCTGTCCCCCCCCCCCAAAACTTGTCCAAACCTTTTTTTGAACCCAGTTGTGCTATTTTTGACCACATCCTCTGGCAACAAATCCCACAGCTTTATTGTGGGTGGACTGAAAAACCTACCTTCTTCAATGTATTTTCCCTATTTTCTTTCATTCCCGAGGAGGCTGCATCTTTCTACTCAGCTGCTTTCATAGTTCTAACCCAAAATAACCAGAACAGAAGCATCTCTGATTTGTCACACCAATATATGTAAAGCCTGAATACGTCCTAGGCAACTGAAGGGCAGATATTCATCTGAACCCCATGCAGATGAATTTTGTAACTGCCTGCACTGATGCAAGGATTGCAGGTCACTTTTCTCTGTACTCTGTGGACAAGCAAGATATGATGGCACTGAGATGAAAAAGCTCTCAGAGCTCAGAAAAACCTCCTCAGACCTTCCTGCGTTGTCTGCTCGGTCTTCCACTTGTGCGAATAGATGAGATTTAGCTTTTTTTTTTTTTTTCTTAGCTGCTTGTGTGTTTTCCCTCTTATTTTAATTTTTCTTTCCTTTTAACAAATCTTAAAGAAAAATTAGGATTCCTTATCTTTCTACCACACCAGTCCAGAACGCTTGGGCGTCGTCCCACGTCCAGCTGATGGATGCAGAGAGTTCTCTTTTTTTATATATATCACTAGTGACTCGTATACTCACTACAGAACTCTGTAAACTCAGTATTCTCTGCCTCCAGCTGATGAGAAGAGCTTCTGATGTTGCAGCAGAAAGTTTTATATATTTAAAAAAAAAAAACATTTGTACTAAATTTTCTGAAATTCATTTTATACCTGGAATGCTCGCTTGGGCCATGCTCCAGCCAAGAGGCTTGTGAAGCGAGCCCTGTAAAGGCTTCTGAGGCAACGCTTGAGCATGACAACAGTTCTGAAAACAGACCCAGATCAGTCCAGACCACTGGGGTTGTGCATTCCCATCAGCAGGTGGAGTCGGAGAACAATTAGAACTTTGGGCACTGCTACATAGCGAGAGGGCTACCTGCAGCCCCTCAGTATTTCTCTGACTCCAGCAGGTGGTAGAGGTGTCCATCTGCAGTTCCTGACCATACCCAGATCAGTCCAGACCACTGGGGTTGTGCATTCCCATCAGCAGGTGGAGTCGGAGAACAATTAGGACTTTGGGCACTGCTACATAATGAGGGCCACCTGCAGCCCCTCAGTATTTCTCTGACTCCAGCAGGTGGTAGAGATGCATTTCCTGCAGACTTAGTCAGTTAAAAAAAAAAAAAAGGGAAAGTTTTTTTCCTAGGATAGGCTAGTTTATAGTTGTGTAGCTTCCTGAGGTGTTAGGCACCTTCGTGGGGCGTCCTGAGGGTTGGATACCCCTGCCTGTGTCTCGCCCACATCGCTGCCAGTGTCTCGATATCCAGGGGCTCCTGGTTTCCTCGAGCACTGGGGAGGCTCCTCTCACTCCTTCCTCAGACTCCAGCTCTCTCTGCTTAGAAAGAAAGCAAGGAAAGAAGCCTTTCAAGGTAGGAGGAGTTAAAGAGCCTTTGACTTTAATTACACTTTCTCTGGAGCAATCTTCTCAGAGCTCCAAAATTAATTCAGTGTTGTATCTTTAGTCAGCCAGGTCTATATTAAAAAAAAAATAATAATAAAAATGGAAGTCTTTGAGCTTTTGAGAAATCCCAAAAGGTAGGCGCGCTGTAAAAGTGGACAGTTTAAGCAGACTGCAGTTGATCCAACGTTGGTGATAAGCTAAAAAGCCTCAGCTCCACTAGTTTTAAAGAGGCTGTGATGTCCGAAGTCAATCTCCATTGTAATACTTGTAGCTTGAGCAGTGCAGCTACCAACAGCAACCCAGCCTGAACACTTTGTGCTTGCAGTGATAAAGGCAAGAAAGATAGATTCAAAGAAAGGTACTAAGGACTCGTGCACAGCCTCTAAATTGCACAAAAGTCCTTTTGTAGCTCAGTCAAGGGCTTTAAAGGAAGTGAACGACTCCTTTGACGAAGGAGAGGTTTTCTCTGATGGATGAAAGAATTCAATAATACGTCTTTTCCATAAAGAGGAAATCACTTCCTTAATTATGCAGGTCACTTTTGGAAATAAAGGCAGACAAATCTGCCTGAATGGGGATCCTATACTAAAAGGAGTGCATAAACTATCCAGCGCCTTTCCTCTGCATTCAGATATTGAAAGAATGATAGTTTCAGAGTGAGAAGCACCCGATATGGGCTCGAAGCACATTAAAATTTGTTCAAAGCTTTATCCACTCCCACAAGACTTTCAAGAGCGGCTCTTCCAGATTCCAAGAGTTGACGTCTTAGTCTCAGCCAAGAACTCTACTAAGATGGATTCAACAGCTCCCTGAAACAGCTGAGGCTGCTAGGCTACAGTCGTCAGCAGTATAACTAGCAGATGGCTTAAATGATCTTATCAGGCTCTCATCTAAAGCTGTGGCCTTTTCAGCAGGCACCAGGCAACGCTTATGGGTGAGACCTTAGGCTGTGAATTCTTGGTCAAAGATTAGATTTAGTAAGTTACCTTTCAAAGGCAGAATGTTATTCGGAGAAGATTTAGAAAAGCTGGTTATGACACTAGGGCAATCGATGCCTCCGCAACTTCCAGACGACCAGGACAGGATGACCTTTAGGTCTGCTAGACCACACAGCCAGTACAGAGATTACAGGAGATACCAACCTGCCAGGCAAAGCTTTAGAGCAAGAGGGAGAAAGCAGTCCTTTCGAGAAGCAAAAAAATCAAGACAAACTGCTAGACCCTCTGCATCAACTATCAGCCAGCAATGAATGTCTTAGCGGTGCATACTCTGACGTAGCCTCCAAAACTATTTCAGAGAATGGAGCCATATAATGTCAGACACATGGGTCTTAAGCATTATAGAAAATGGTTGTGCTTTCAAGCCAGCATGTCCTATTAAAGAAATATTCATGGAGTCGCCCTGTGCAACTCAAGAAAAAGGCGGTACAGGAAACTCTCGACAAATTGATAAAGCTCCAGGCAATATGTCCTGTACTTCTTCAAAAACACAGACAGGGTTTCTACTCAGTTTATTTTATCCTTCCAAAGAAGGACAGAACTTTGTCTAGTTCTGGACCTAAAAGAGGTGAACAGGTGTCTAAATGTCCCACAATTCCAGATGGGAACTCTACACTCAGTAATGCTTTCAGTCCAGAAAGAGGAATTCCTTGCCTCTCT
Source organism: Rhinatrema bivittatum (assembly GCF_901001135.1). Taxonomy (NCBI): domain Eukaryota; kingdom Metazoa; phylum Chordata; class Amphibia; order Gymnophiona; family Rhinatrematidae; genus Rhinatrema; species Rhinatrema bivittatum. The sequence goes on along the minus strand of NC_042633.1, from coordinate 26,954,342 downwards.
AGATCTGAGGTATACTTCTGTATCCCAATAAGGGAAGCATACCAAAAATATCTTCGTTTCTGCATAGCAGGAAGATATTTTCAATACACACAGATTGCAGTGATCCATAGGGCCAGCTCTACCATTAGGCGAACGAGGCAGTCACCTAGAGCGCGAAAAGAGAGGCAGAGGAGAGAAAAGGCAGATACTGGGGTAGTGGGTGGAGGAAGAAGGCTGAATGCTGGAAAAGGGGCAGATGCAGGAAGGAGGTAAGAGGGCAGATACTGGGGAAGGGTGAAAAGGAGGCAGGAGGACTCATGTTGGGAGGAGATTAGGAGGAAAAGGGGATTGCTGTGCAGGAGTCACCACTACTGAAGGAAAGAGCACAGTGGTAGAAGAGAGTGCTGTGTTGGAGCATCTGCCATTTAGGTAAGCTGAGGATGGGGCACAAGGTTAAATATTCACCTAGAGTACCTAAAACTCCAGTGGCCCTGATGATCACAGCTCAGTTTGAGAATCCCCACTTGTGTGGCTGATACCCTGCTTGTCCACGGAGAAGCTAAGTTGCTTACCTGTAACAGGTGTTCTTTGTAATCCTTTTCATCTCCCTTTAAGAAGTTGAAGATTTCCTTGCTATAAAGACTGAGGAGGCTTGCATGACAAGCGACTGCGCTGGAAGATGCATGCATGTCTAGAAAATCCCCCTTTGTTTCCCTGAGCTCTGAGAGAGCTTTTCCGTCTCAGTGCCATCGGATGCTGTCACGACTTGTGTGGCTGATTTATCCTGTTGTCTGTGGAGGAACCTGTATTACAGATGAGCAGACTTTCCCTTTAAAAACAATCTCACCCACCCTATCTGCGCTCCAGCTAATCTGTGCATTTAGTTTTTATGGGAAAAATGATGGCCATACTTTTGAAAATACAGAAGCATGCACGTTAAGTTCAAACCTCTCATAACCCTATCCCGGGACTGCCTCTGTGCACTGTGGGTAAACTTAGATGCATTTCAGGCAGACAGTTTTGTAAAAGGCCATTTCCACGGCTAAAGCACTGTTTTTACCCATGGAAATGTCTTTGAAAATTGCCCTCTTAACATATGAATACAGCAAAGACAGATGAAGGGGCAGCTCAGCAGAGCCTCATGCTGGCATCTCACTCATCCATGAAAATCCTAGATGCAGCTTGGACCTTCATCAGAGCTCCATGCAGTCGTCTCCCCACTATGTATACAGCATTAATAGGGCAGGGGTAGCTGAAAAGCAAAGCTTCCTCAGAACCCCATGCAGGCATCACACTGATGCCTGTAAAGCAGGAATACAGCAGTCTCTTTCTAAATTCATAAACACTGAATACAGCACAGACAACTGAAGAGTGGACTTAAGAAAAGAGATTTTCAGAAATGCTAGAATTATGTGAAAATGCCTGACATTAAGACATACAAGGAGATTGAGTGAGAGTCAGAAAAGCAGAACTTGCTGAGCTGCTGCTGTTTTCATTGTGATATTTCGGAGGGGTTTGTGCAGAGTTGAGATCTGACATTTTTACCCATGCTTTTTCTCCATCCTTGGGAGACTTATGGCTGGAAAGCCAGTTAGAATTGCATCCTGCTGTTTGGAGCAGGGAAGAATGCTGTAGAATATGTGTGAGAGGGCTGACTATATAGACTAGGTTCCTGTTCATACCCCCCAGATCAGTCCAGACAAGTGGGTTTATGCAGGCTTGCACCTCTACCCTCTGCTGGAGACAGAGAAATACTGAGGGACTGCAGGTGGCACACGAGGTTATGCAGCAGTGCCTCCACGTTTTGTTCTCTGTCTCCATCTGCTGGTAGGGATGCATAAACCACTTGTCTAGGAACGAAAATTAGCAGGTAAGAACCAAATTTCCTATATGGTGGGGGAAAAGAGGTCCTGGGGTTCTTGAACCGACAGATTTGTGGTGTGAAGATGGGTAACTTTTCTGACTGCTAGAGTAATGCACCTTACCTCACTGTCACACTTTCTCTCCTTGTAGCCCCTGAAATCGCTGTCACGAGAGCGGCCACTGCCAAATATCTTTAACCTGTACACAGTTCTGACAGTGTTGCTGCAGTTCCTCGTGCACTTTCTCAGCCTGGTGTACCTGTACTATGGCGCACAGGCTCGCAGCCAGCCAAGGTGAGTCCTGCCCCGGGCTACTGTGGCTTCTCATCCATGGTGCCTTTCCTTTCAATGTTATATTGCCCCAGCCTAGGGTGTGTTACCCTACCCCTATCTACAGTAAGTCATAGCCACCTGTGTTCCTGTTAGAACTGCACTGACCCTACCGTACCCTGTTACTCTCGCTATGCCAGCCGCTCAGAGCTCTGCTAGCTGTATTGGTGTATACTGGAACATTTGAAGAAGGGATTTGTGATCTCCAAAGCTTTCTGACCAGCATTTTCTTGACTTCATTCTCAGGAGGGAAGAATTTGTGGATTTGTACAAGGAATTTGAGCCCAGCCTGGTGAACAGCACAGTGTACATTATGTCTATGGCTATGCAAATGGCCACTTTTGCCATAAATTACAAGGTAAGAGTTGGGCTGTGTCCCCTCTTTTAGAATTAAGTTTAGAGAGCAAATTGTAATATCAGACACTTACAGTTCCACACACGCTTTATTTATATGGTGTGTACAAGAGCTGGCAATGACACTTAGATTGAGAGCCTGATATACTGCAGCTAAAAACATATTGAACTGGTTTTATACAAATCAAGAAAGTCCAAAAGAGAGAAGACCCTCCATTTGTTGAACTGTACCCGGGCCTTATCCTATGATCTGAGGAGAACTGAGGCTTCTCAACTGTATCCTACTATCTTACCAGACTGGGCACGGCTCTTGCCAAATATACGTTGTCCAACTGGCTAGCAGCCTGTATTGCGCAGTTTTATGTGTCCAGGCTCATCAAGTAAGACCATGGCTGCTTCACTTGTTCACCTAAAAGTTGTATTCATTGAGGACACCTGCAAAGCTGCAGCGTGGTCATCCGTTCGCACCTTCCTGTCCCAAAACAGTCTCATCAAGCAGGTGGGGGTAATTTTCAGCAGGCAGTAGGCAGTTTTGCGCAGCCTGTTCACCCAGTAGTCCACTCTCCATGGAGGAGCAGGATTGCTGCTTCACTGAGTGCTCCCCTAAGTGCACCTCAGCTTGAGGCGGCCCACGTGTCGTGGTTAATTCAGCTCTGCTTGTCCACATAGAAAACAAGTTGCTTACCACAGTTGGACTTCTCTGTAGATAGTAGGATGAATTAGCTATGCTTAAGACCCACTCGCCTCTCTGGAGAGTCGATTACCTAACCTGAAGCTAAGCTCTGCAGTTGACCGAGGGGATCATGAAGCAGCACCCACGCGGGAACTCCTGTGCATGCTCAGCAGTAAAACTTGACTGAGCTAGAAAGATGGATCCGTTTGGCACCATCAGATGACATCCTCCTGCATGTCATGACTAATTCATCCTGCTAAGGGGACTCCCTCTTTACAGTAAGCAAACTCACTTTTTGTTATGTTCCTGTTTGGTTCTGTAGCATCCTGGATACATGAACAAACAAGTTTCTATACTTAATCCAGCCCATGGTACCACCAAGCTTTGCAATCTAAGCAGCTATCAAAATTAGTGAGGCTGTTAGCCAAACATCAGCTGCCTACGCTCCTGTTGCTAGGTTTTGTATTATGTGATATAGTGAATAATTGTGCCCTATTTCTATTTACACTTAATATCCTGTCCTTTCAATCTAGCAAGATTGCCCAAAGTGTCTTATAGCTAAAAAGTTCTGAAATACAATACATAAGTAATAAAAGCCGGTACTGATCCATATCCTTAACGGTTTTCTACATCTCTAATGGATCTCCCTCTTTTCCACGCCAAAGTGTTGTACTTTCTGCTTTGTATGGAAGTAGTTCCATGGGTCACACATCTTTGTTCCAAGTTTACAAAGACGGAATAGGTTAAACCAATGTCTAAGAAAATCTCATACATCCCCCTCCTCCACTTGCCCTATTTCCCACTTTCCCCTCTTTTTCCTCTTTTCTCTTTCTCCTCCTCCAAACCCACCCTTCCCTCTTCCCCTCAACTCTTTCCCCCCACCCCTTACTTATCCAATCATCTCTCTTCCCGAGCATCTTAACCTTCATTCCTCTTGATAATATATCTCTAACCCTCCGTCAGTATTGCTCCCATGAGCTATTACTTCTCCCTGTCTATCTACTGATGTAATTATAAATATGATAAAGTTATCTATGTTTTTTAACAATTCTGAAATATTTAGACCTTTAACTTACCTATATATATATTATATATATTCATTATAACTTTAACTCTGTTTAAACTGTTCACCTGATTTTTCAATGTATGCGTTGTTATAAATGTAAACCGGAGTGAAGGCCTCTACCAATACTTCGGTATATAAAAGACATATAAATAAATAAATAAATGTTATGCCTTTTTGACGTAAAGAGGAGGATGCCAGAACTGTATAAAGTATTCGAGATAATGGCAAACCATGGCTTTTTATAATGGGGTAATGATGATTTCTGTTATCACTCCAGGGTGTTTATAACGTAATCTGCTGCTTCTCACTGAATAAAATATTTAAAATAAAACTCACACACTGCTACTATTCATCATTTTCCAGGGCCATCCTTTTATGGAGAGCCTGCGAGAGAACAAGCCCCTTCTGTGGAGCATCATCCTATCTGGACTGGCCATTGTTGGGCTCCTAACTGGATCCTCTCCAGAATTCAATGAACAGTTTGGACTTGTGGACATTCCCTTAGAGGTAAAGGAGCCTTTTCAATTGATAGTGCTCAGGAATATTCTCTGCCTTTGTTATAAGACAGACATCACCTTCAGATGTACTCAAGCATTTTCTTCCTGTTTCACATTCTGTTTACTGCCAAAACTCTCCATCTTACTTTAAGTTACAGGAGTGCAGGTTCTGGCATAGAGGAGCACTCTAAATAAGGACCTTCGTTTTCTTTTTTTTTTTTTTTCCCCACTGATTTTTCTCCCAATTTTGTTTGTTATAATAAACACTGACACATTCTAGGGAAAAATAAAATGAAAACTGAAAATAAAGGTCCTTACAAATAAATGAGCACTTTTACCCATTTACCCAGGCACCCGAGGCCAAACAGGCTAGCAGTCCACACAACCTGAGTGATGGCATCGGATGGCGCTTTCAGACATGCAGTTAAAATGTATTCCATGCATGAAAAAAAGTTATAGGAAGACCAAACCACCACCATTATGGGTAAATGGTGATGGGAAAGAGGCGGGAAAAGCCAAAAGGACATCTTTCAGAAAATGGGAAGCAGATCTACACAGGGAAAAAAGGAAAGGGCATAAGCACTGTCCAGTTAGATTTAAAACGTTAAGGCAAGCCAAGAGAGAATTTGAAAAGAAGCTTGCCATAGAGGCAAAAACTAGAAGTAATAACTTTTTCCAAATACATCCGAAGCAAGAAACCTGTGAGAGAGTCAGCTGGATCACTAGATGACCAAGGATAATCGGGGTGCAAGACCCTAGCTTTAAAACTTAAATCAATTCTTTCATTTGGCCTTTACTAAGGAAGAGGTTGGGGAGATACCCCCCCCCCCCCCCCCCCCCCCACACTGGAAGCATTCCTTGATTGTGCGATTCAGAGGACTAGAAGGAAATCATTGTGAATCTAGAAGATGTAAGAGAACAAATTGACAAACTAAACGGTAGTAAGTCACCAGGACCAGCTTCACCTAGTCTTCTGAAATTACAGACCTATTTCTAGTCATTTGTAACCCTATCGTTAACATCATCCATAGTACCTGAAGGCAAGTGTGGCAAAGTTAATGCCCGTTTTGAAGAGGTCTGGGGTGACCTGGGCAATTTTAGACCAGTGAGCCCAACGTGGATGCTGGACAAAACGGTAGAAGCTATTCTCCATGGACAAGCATGACAAACTGCTACACAAGATGGGTGATATCATCTGACCTCGCCGTGTCTGTGCGCTTCTCTTCTAGCCCAGAACGTTCTTTCCCCTTCTGGGCATGCACAGATGGTTCTGTGCTGGCATCACCGCACAACCTTCCTCAGTCTAATTTCGTACACTTTGCCAAACGGTCAAGTGTTTTTATGCTGTTTCGTCAGCCACAGTTCTCTTAAAACAACAACAAAAAAAAAGATAGAAGGAAGATGAGTCCCTTTTTCATAATGACAGTTGGCTTCATCAAGAAGGGGGGAAAACCCTGTGGGCAAGAAGAGAAGAGCACAGACATGTCTGTTGACATCACCCATCTTGTGTGACTTTTTGCTTTGCTGTCCACAGAGAACACCTGTTACAGGTAAGCAACTTCACTTTCTAAAGCACAAACTTACTGGGCATATGGATATGTTTTAATGGGGAAGGAGGCATGGATTGAGTAAAGGGAAATCTTTTGGAAGGTGTAAATAAACATATTGATAAAGGTGAGCCATTCAATATCATATATCTGGATTTTTAGAAGGCATTTGACCAAGTGAGCAACTACTCAGGAACTAGTTTTCCCCACAGATTCTGTGTTGGTGTAACATTTCTGCACAGAGTGGCAGTTACAACCCTAAACATCTTGCTGGGCAAACTGCATGAACCTTTATGGTCTTTGTGCCCTCGTTTACTATGGGACCAGTGCTGTTTAACATATTCCTAAATGATCTGGAAAAGGAAGCAACGAGTGAGGTGATCAGATTGGCAGATAATACAGTTATTCAAAATTTAAAACATGAGGATTGTAAGGAATTGCAGGAAGACCTTGCGCCTGCTTCTTTTTTTTTTTTGTAGGTAGATTTTCTTTGGAAAATAATATACATAGACTTTAAAATGATCACTGCAAGTCCCAGCGCATTGAAGGATTCTGTCTCCTAATATTTCCACCAAGGGGTGTGGGTTGCACACTCGCAGTCCATGTAGGCCAGGGTCATGGTCCATAGTGGAGAGCCATCCAAAGATCATCTTATTGGGGCTCCACACTATCTGTCATGTGCTAGGAGCATTCTCTGATCTGTTATCCAGGTAGCCATGTACTACGTGAACAAACAGAGGCACAGGCTCATATACTCTCCAAGGAAGCCCTTTGAATCATCACAACACCCAACGTCAGGCAACCTATCTTCCTGTAATCCAAAAACTGTTGATGGACTGCCCAAGCAGAGTGCTACAACCTCACGAGTGGTCCTAGGATCAAAGGGTTGCAGATAAATTAATTGTTCAGTCTTTAGGGAATGCCAGTGATCGACCTGATGACCTCAGAGGACAACGAAAAGGGTCCAGCAGTTCTGCTTCATGCTTCGGAGTAGCTACAGTTCAGCTCTTGATGCTTTTGTGCTAACTGGAGCACTGGTCTATTCTGTGTACTTGCCAATTCTTCTCAGTGTCAGGACTGTCCAGAAGGTCATTCAGGATAAGCCACGATTGATTCTCATAGCACTATGGCCATATCAAGTGTGGTAGCCACATCAGCTTAGCCTCTGGTTTAGTTGGGGAGCTCTCATCACATAGGGCAGAAGACTCTGCCATCACTGGCCTTTGCTGCATGGATGTCTAACGCACAGTAGTTTGCTCCTTACTCCTCCTCAAGAAGGTCTTTAAGATCCTTACTCCTCCTCAAGAGGTCTTTAAGATCATGAGAGGTCTTGAACGAGTAGATGTGACTCGGTTATTTTCACTTTCAAATAATAGAAGGACTAGGGGGCATTCCATGAAGTTAGCAAGTAGCACATTTAAGACTAATCGGAGAAAATTCTTTTTCACTCAACGCACAATAAAGCTCTGGAATTTGTTGCCAGAGGATGTGGTTAGTGCAGTTAGTGTAGCTGGGTTCAAAAAAGGTTTGGATAAGTTCTTGGAGGAGAAGTCCATTAATGGCTATTAATCAATTTTACTTAGGGAATAGCCACTGCTATTAATTGCATCAGTAGCATGGGATCTTCTTAGTGTTTGGGTAATTGCCAGGTTCTTGTGGCCTGGTTTTGGCCTCTGTTGGAAACAGGATGCTGGGCTTGATGGACCCTTGGTCTGACCCAGCATGGCAATTTCTTATGTTCTTAAGAAGATGGAAGACATGCTGATTTTGGCTAAGAAGCCTTCTATTAGAAAGGCTTCCAGTAGAAAATGTTCTCGACTTGATGTGGGGCTGACCAGTTAGAGCCTTTCTCCTGGGCCCTGAGGAGCTTGTTCAATACCTATTCCTCCTCTCATCCACAGAACTAAGCACCTCATTAGTAAAAGTTCATCTAAATGCAATTGCGGTGTATCACCAGCAAATGAAAGGAGCTCCAATTTCCTTCCACCCATTAGTATCAAAGTCCAAGAGAGTAAACCTTCAGTGCCTTAGGACTTCAATGTAATCCTTGCTTAGCTCATAAAACCTCCCAAATCAATGGGTTTATATAGTTAAATAGCAATGACTGCAGATAAAGATCAAATGGTCCATCCATTCTGCCCAGCAAGTGGCTTATGGTAGTAACTGCTGCATCATGCAGGTTACCCCCATGCATTCTGTTAAAGGTAGGAGCTGCTGTTCTGTTCTGGTTACTCCCATAGAGAAATGTTACACCTAAAGTTAACATAAGTTACCCCTTTTCTTCATTACCAACCTTAAGCCTTGAGGGATCTGCAGTGTTTATCCCTTGTCTTTTCAAAATCGGTTACTGTTCTCATCCTCGCCACCTCTTTTGGGAGGACATTCCAAGCACTCACCATCTTGTCAGTGAAGAAATTTCCTGATGATGGTTCTGAGCTGTCCTCCCTTGAGTTTCACATTGACTCCTAGTTGTACAGTTTCCTTTACAACAGAAAAGGTTTGTTTATGTATCATCAATAATAATAAACCAAAATCAATGCAAGGGCCTGGGGTAGGGAAGAAGTGTTTTGGGTTGACCTAAAAAAAAAAAAAAATAATAATTTACATAGCTGTGATTTATAGGCCTCAGACTCAAACAGAAGAATTGGACAGAGGTCTGGTCGATGACATCCAAAACATGGGAAAGAAAGGAGGAGCATAGCTTGGAGATTTTAATCTGCCAGATGTGGATTGGAGTATCCCTTGTGAGGAATCTCCAAGAAGTAGAGAGATAGTGGATGCCTTTCAAGGGACTCTGTTCAAACAAATGGTAATGGAACCCACAAGAGAGGATATGATACTTGACCTGGTGTGCACAAATGGGGGTAATGTCTTAAATGTCCAGGTAGATGCCCACCTGAGCACCAGTGATCATCAGATGGTATGGTTTGATCTCACGAACAGGATAAGAAATTGCAGGAAATTCAGACCTAGAGCAAAAGATTTCAGAATTGTGCAATGGGACTAATAGGCAGGCTTTTTGCCATATTGTTGACTGATTTTTTTTTTTTGATTATCCGAGCTGGCTTTTAATATGTATATCCTGTATCAATGAGTCTTTGTTTCTGTTTGCTTTTTGCAGTTTAAGATTGTCATTACGAAGGTCTTGTTTGTTGACTTCTGCCTGGCCTGGCTCATAGACCGGATTCTTCAGTTCTTTCTAGGAAGCGCAAAACTCAAAATGCCTTCCTGACCCAGCTCCAGGGCCATGTCCTAGTGTTTTGCCATGCACTGCTGAACCACCTGCAGCTCGGAGCAGCAACAGACACCCATGGAGTAGAATGCAGACTATCACAGAAGGACTTGTCTTCTCAACAGCGATCTGAATACCTTTATAGTGTGAAAGAGGGTTGGAAAGAACAAGGCTTTCCACCATATCACAACTCAGAGACAGGATCCTAGCAAACGGGACATGTTCATCTTTAAATAATGTTTGCAAGACCAGACTTGAGCTGAAAATTTTTTTTTACTGCAATACACTTTGGAATTTGGTAAATAAACTATATCAGTGTATTTTAATTTTTGGTTTCTAACATCTTTGGCTTCCCAACAATTTCCTTACATTCCTGTGGCCTCTCACTGTATTTAGAACCAACCTCATTTTCAACACTTACCTATCCCACACCGTCCCTGCATTGACAATCCTTATCCAGGGGCCAAAACTACAGCTCCCAGCGTATGTTCACCATGATTCAAACCAGGAGGAGTTGTGGTTGAGTATGTGTGTATCTGTGCTTGCTCTCTCGGATTGCAAACTGGCTCTGTGTTCTCAGCCACAGTCTAAGTCAAACAGGACTGACTCTTCATACCTATGGGATTGTCTTTCTACTTTCCCTAAGATGGGGTAAAAACAGATCTATGCCAACCTGTCCTGGAAACCTGGAGCTAGTTGATCCTTCTGTGTTATCTTATCCAGGGGATCCCTGGCCAGGTAGTATTTTACCACTCTCCTTGTATAGCATTGTGAGCTATTCCAGTTTTTACTTTGAGCTTAACCATATTAAGGGTCTTTATTTTAATGTATACGGGCTAAGAGCTGTTTATCCATTCAGGTGATGTGATTTAAACTCATAATAAAAGCTGGAATGAGCAATATTGTTTGTTTGTTAGAAAATGTATATGGCACTGATCCATAGCACTTGGTGACTTACAAAGGTGCTGTGCTGTAGCCATAACAGGCTTCTCAGTAAAGTTATGGAGCGACACAATGAAAGCCCACTACCTGTTTGGAACTGGGTCCAGCAGGCAATGTGCTTCGTTGATCTTAAATCCTGCCACCTTTCACCTCTAAGCCCAACAAATCTGCAAACCAGCTTACATTATATATAGCTGGATCTGAGTCTTGTATTTTCTCAGGCAAACTGACAATTTATACATTATTCTATGGGTTATGATTCTGCAAATCATCTTGCTTTTCACCCTTAACATTAATCTTCTGTTGAAGAGATTCCAACTTCTGATCATAAACAGTTATTGAATTTTCCAAGTCTATCAACTCTTCCAAAACCCTGTTGATCCTTGTCTCTTGCGCTTGCCCAGATGAAATCAGCTGGGCCACTTTTATCCAACACAATCTCCAGCCTAGAACAGAGGCATTTAGTGAATCTGTCTGAAAATGTTTCCATCAGCTGCTTAATCAAGCTCAGTCTTCCTCTTTCAATGATGAATCCTCAGTTCATCCCGGGCACTGCTCGTTTCTCACAGTCTTAGCTTCCACAACCTGACTTTTTGCAGCTTCTTCAGCCCACATTTTGGTTATGGGTTGTTTGGATGACTCCTTAGACATTATTAAAAAAAAAAAATTTGCTAGCCAAAAATATAAGAAAAAGCCCATTTTATTGGAGAAATGGCAGGAACCTGAACTGCATGCTGCTGCTCAGGCTAGTACATCACATGACCTCCAGCAAATAATTTCTCATTTTCACAAATCATATACAGAATAGTTTTAGAATTTAAAAATATTGGGGGCAAATATCAAATAGCCTGTGTCTTTGTGTGTTGCAGCTAGTGCACGTGTGATGTAGTGAAACACCCCACTCCCTCCTCCATCCTGTTTTCCTCATTCCCCCCTTCCTCTACTCCTTTTCCCTAGCCCTCTTCCCTTCTCTCACCTGGATAAACTTTGCCACATCCACTCACCCAGTCTTTACCTCCAACGTCTGCATTGTCCAGCCACTGGCCTGCACAGGCTGATGCAGGCACTACAGCAGCCTCCTCCAGTCTGCGTGGCCACTGCCTCTGCCTTCGTGCAGCCATGTTGATGGCTTGAGGAGCAGTAGGGGTGTTTGGGCATGATCACGCTTGATGACTGTAGCCTCCATCCCCTGCAGGGAGCAAGTGGTGCTATGGAGGCTGCAGGGGAGGCTACAGTTCTGGGAGAGTGACAGAGGCAGACGTTGTGGGGGAAGGGATGGCTGATTTTCCTCTTCCTACACAGACAAAAGAAGGGTTGGGGAATGGGCTAACCTCCCCCACCAAGAGCGAAAAACCAGGGTGAAGATCTGGTGAGAAGATGAAAGTGCACTGACTGACTTCTCGCAAGATCTCTACTGACCGATAAAGTCTACTAGCATTACCATTTCGTCATCAGATTTTCAGCTAAGACCAAAAAACCCTGAGAAAAACACTCCCAATAGTGAAATTGGACCTGAAAAAAAAAACCCCAAAAAACTTGAAAACAGGCCGCTCTGGAGGTGCGCTAATGTCAGGTGGTCACTGCGAGTTGGATGATGTCATGGGAATGGCCCAGCTGGCACAAGAAAAAGGGAGCAGAGGGACAGCAGGATGACAAAGACGGGCCCTGGAGGAGTGGGCCGGCAGGGAGTCCAAGCCCGGCCTTCTGTAAGAGGAGCAGGGGGGAGAGAGACCCACTCAGCCACTCATACAGCAAGTTCAAGTTAGAAGATAAATCGGTTTAAGCCTAAAAAGGTGCCAAAAATTGTAATTTACACTGATAAACAGATTTTTAGTATGTGCCAAATACACTTAATGAGCTGGGAAAAAAAAACCACACACCTACATTTGGAAATGGTAAACTCCTAGGATAAGAAATCCTAATTTTCAAAGAGAATTTACGGCCATGTTCTTTGCACCTGCTGTTCTGTACACAGGCAGCCAAAAAAAGTAAAATAGCATCTGTGCTTGTGAAAACTGTCATGAATATGGCTGCTGTTTTCCTCCTCCAGCTCTGGGAATGCCCCTCCAGTCTGGCTAGAAGTACCCTGGCTGTGGCAGTGGGGTGGCAGAAGGCAACACCTCACCTAAACCATTTTACCATGTGCAAAATTCTCCCCAGAGTAAAGGAGGAACAGGGAATCCCCACGCTTGGTGGTGATTGAAGTTACATTTAGCTAAAGTTGCATACAAATATCTTAAACTCATAGTCTGAGAAACCCAGGCAGAGGATCTAAGTGCCAGGGTTCCTAGTCCTCACTGTGCGGGCTCTACCGCTTCCAGTCTGAGCCATAGACCTCCCTCCGCTCGCAGGATCAGTTCTGGCTTCCGACGAACCGTCTTGGTCTTATCCGGCATCACCCGGAACCGCAGCAGCGTCAGCGCTAGCACCACTCTCATCTCTGCCATAGCAAAATTCTGCCCGATGCAGTTCCTGCAAGAACCGTCAACAAAGAGATCAGCAGAACTGGAGCTTCACCTTTCTCGTTACATCGGCAAAGTCAATGTTCCAAAAATGGAGGCACCTACGTTTTCAGCTGGAGGTGGACCTGCATTTAGGATGGCAATGAGTTTTGCTAGATTAGGAGTCTAAGGTAATTGCCTAATGCTGAAAATCAATGCTAGGCACCTACCGGTGTTTTGTTTTTTTTACCTGCCCTAAACAACTGCCTCTTTAAGCATCTAATGAAAATGGACCCCTAAATTTAGATGCTTAGCCCTAGTCAGTTTACAAAGGGGCTGGTTTAGGTTTCTAATTCACAGTTGGGCCCCTAAACACTTTGAAAAATGACCTCATCCAGCCACCCATCACCTGAGCTTAGTTAGCAACCCCTCTCGCAGGTTTGCAGGGGATTCCTCTCTTCCCCAGGAGATGGTATCTCCTGCCATCTGTCAGGACTCCCAAGGTCTCATCTCTCCCTGCCATTCGTGGATCCTGCTTATCTACTGCAGCGTCTCAAGGCTCGCAGGTGTGCCTAGTCTTACTCTCACCACATTTGTATGGATTGCAACATCTTGAAAAAGCGACACAGGGTGTGCAAATAGTTACCTGGGACCGGCGGAGAAAGGCACAAATGCATGAGAGGACCTCTTCTGGCTGTTCTCTGGATCAAAGCGGTACGGGTTATATGTCTAGAACCACAAACAGCAAATAAGAGGTTGGTATCTCACTTTGTTTTAAGATCAGATTTGATAGTCTGCTTCCCATAAAAACATTCCAAAGTGGATTATATTACAAAATAGTGTAAAATCCATGACAAACACTATTACGCATTGGGAAATAATCCAAATATTTAAAACCATACTTAAAAAAATAAATAAATCCTACACGGGAGGCTCTGGAAGCCAATGGAATAATCTGTCTTTTCATAAGGCCAGGCTCATTCATTCTGCTTTTGGATAAACTCATTAACCAATTTAATGGATTTTGGCCCAATAATGCAGTGTTTTTGCTGTGCCTGATTATCTAGGATGTATTGTTGAGGCTGATGGACCAGGTTATTGGTTTTATGAATACTAGTCACTTGCAGCATTGTTTTGTTTATCTGTTGCCGATTACACCTACGATAGCTAGAATGTCGCCAAGCACGTTTTTAAATGTTTGTGAGCCATTTCATCTTGGAATGGACGGGATATAAATGTAAACAGAAACATACAACCTTAATAATCCTAAACAGCAGTATGCCCCATGTGGCCCATTAGAAGTTTATTTCTCCAGAAAAAATTGCTCATATAACCAGGCATTCATTTTTTCCTACAATTCAGGTATAAGGACTTAAAATGGACCTCAATTGGCATAGTGTTTGGCAAAAATAGACTGAGGAGTGGCCTCCAGTTTGATCACAGATGGTGGCAGATCCTGAAGCAGTGTGCTCCCAACTCATCTACAAGGTACTCTGCACCCTTATCTTTCAAACATTTGTGAACAAGACAAAGGACTTGAATGGCATGGGCAGCCGTGAACCTTGTCCAGAACCTAACTTGGCACCCTAGCAGGAGAAACAGACAGCAAAAGAGGTTTAATGGTAGGCCCTGATACAAACTCGATTTTTGGATATTGTCTTTGTGTTAGTAATCATAGCTAAATCCTGTGTGGGTACATTGGGGTGAAGTTACCTTAGCTTTTGAATACGCTAAAGCGTTGAATGAACAATAGAAGTCACCTGAACATAACAGAAGAAGTTAAGGTTTGCCAAACTGGGACAGATAATAAAAAATCCATCAAGCCCAGTATCCTGTCAACACATTCCAGAATTTAAGAGTAAAAAAAAAATATTTTTTTTTTCTCCTATGTCTTCAATATATCACCTAGTACCTTCACTGAATGTCCCCCAGACTTTGTACCTTTTGAAAGAGTAAACAACCGAGTGGCATTCACCTGTTCCATTTCACTCATCATTTTATATACATCTATCATCTCTCCCCTCAGCCGTCTCTTCTCCAAACTGAACAGCCCTAGCCTCTTTAACCTCGTCTCATAGGGGACTCGTTCCATCCCCTCTCTCATTTTGGTCGCCCTTTTCTGTACCTTTTCTCATTCTGCTATATCTTTCTTGAGATGTGGTGACCAGAACTGCACGCAGTACTCAGTGTGGTCGCACCTTGGAATTACTATCCTTATTCTACAGTGCATTTTGTTTCCTGCAGAACTTATCCTGTTTGACTCCATGCCCTCTTTAACACTACCCTTCCACCAATCTGATCCATCCTATCACTGATATCATTTTCTGCCTGGTATCATGCAGTGTCCCACTGGTTTATCCACCTTCTAGCAGGTGTCTAAGATGCCACCTATGTCTACCTCTTCATTCAGTGCTATTCATTCTAAGTCTCCCATCTTATTTTTTAGACCTCTAGCATTTGTATACAGACATCGCAAAGCATATTTTTTTGTTTGTATTAACCTGCTTATCAATTACAGGTGAATTTTCAAATGTTGCTTGTGTAAAAATTAACACTTGCAGGCATAAAATAGCACACGCGTGAATACATGCTATTTTCAAAACTGCAACTTGTACGTATAAATTAGGGTCCACGAGGAACTGTGCATGTAAGAAGGGGGCATTCCTGGATGGGGCCAACATTGATCCAAATAGGTTGCTATTTTAAAACCTGCCAACGTGACACAAAGACGTCTTTTACTTGCGTATACTGCAGCTAACTTTCGCTGGGAGCATGGGAGAAGTTAATTCATGTCTCCTGTGTCCTTAAAAGGGCCTAATCCGCTCCCAGACTGCTCCCTGGCGGAGTCTATTGACACCTTGTCCCAACTCCCTCCCCCCACAGCCCTGTAAGGCAGCCAGAGTTGAGAGAGTAATTTTTAGAAAAAAGTTGAGTCCCTGGCTCTAGCCCCAGCTTCTTTAAGAATAAAAAGTACCCTGAGCCTCCCTCAG
Source organism: Rhinatrema bivittatum (assembly GCF_901001135.1). Lineage (NCBI taxonomy): Eukaryota > Metazoa > Chordata > Amphibia > Gymnophiona > Rhinatrematidae > Rhinatrema > Rhinatrema bivittatum. Next base: position 26,938,429 of record NC_042633.1, on the reverse strand, counting down.
TGCTTACAAGTACCCAGTGGTCCAGTTGGGTTCCAGATCCAACATCACAGTTTTAAAACGGTGCCCGTCAGCCGCATCCACTCTTTTGCCCCATCACTTGATAGGCAGCCGAAGGGGAAAATACCATGGCTTAGTAAACAGACCCCTAAGTTTGGAAGGATGCCCTGCATGCAAGAGCGATTTAAGCACAGATACCCCCTTTATGCAAATGAGAGCTTGCAGAAAAGGAAAGCCCGCCCCCTTTGATTCTGGGAGTGCCAAATTAATGTTTGGAGGTGGGGGTGACAAAGTATAAACTATCACCGACTTTAAAGCAGATTGAACTAACCAAAACAGAAAAGATGAAAACAGAGCCGATTTAAATAGCCAAGATCCATTGAAATACCCAAAATACTTAAGATCCCATGGGACACGAGAGAGAAATGGAAGAATGCGAAGCATCCAGTACCTCAGGATCTGGCCAAATGGTGGGGTTGTGATGTGTCCCATAGATGCTGATCAAACACGTGTTACCTGCAAAACAAAGCAAAAAAAATCCCCCAAACACGTGAGATCTTAGGTAAAAATATTCACTAACCCCTCAGCAGCTGTGTCCATCCTTCAGGGCCCAGGCTCTCTCTCCCTGACTGTCCTCTGCCTCGTACCTCGCTTAGTGCCCTCCATCACTGCCCACCTTCTGCTCTCGATGACCAGCCATCAGTCACTACTTCAGAGGTGAGCAACCTTTTCAAAGTTTGGTGTCTACCCCCCATTCCATCCATGCAATTGGTTGGGGGCACCATCTTGGGTGCAGACGCATGTACCCAGAATCCTGGATTCCTAGTCTGGTGTCCGTCTCTTGCTAACCAATCAGTCGGGCAGGGCAGGCCAGAAGGTATATAGGCACAAGCGAAGGACGATGTGTGGGGGGAGGCCAGGGCACCCGGAGTTTCTGCCTAGTCTCAGCCTCAGAAAAGCAGCAGCCTGCTTCCAGCCACATGTCTCCGACCAGGCATCCCTCAGCAGACCTTCCCCATGCCACTAGATGCCAGGCCTCTTCCAGTATGCAAGCTGAGTGTAACCATGCTGGTAGCACTGGTAGCTCAGCCCTGGAGAGGTTAGATGGGGGGGGAAGAGCAGGGTCCCCGGGCCTGCTCTTTCTGTGGCTGTAGGTGGGCTTGACCCTACCTGCCTCCTCCAAAAAGAAAGATAGTGGAGGGAAAGGTGTACTGGCTGCCAAAGCAGCCCTATCCACCCACTCCAGGCTGCAGGGGAAAACGGAAGGAGGCCTAATGCATCAGCTGCAAAAGGTATCGGAGACAGCTGTGCTGGCCTCTGGAAGCGGGGGCGAGCAAAGGGCGCGAAGTAGGTTAGCTGCAGGGTTGGTGCTAGGGTAAGCAGCGCTCACTCTCCTCCCTCGATTCAGGCTCTCTCCTTCTCCCTTCCCATCCTGGCTTCCCTCACTCCTGAATTCTTCTCTCTTCTGCTTCATATCCCCATCCCAAGTCCTCTCTCCCTCTCCCACCCTTCCTGTTCCCTTCACCACCCCCACCCCACCTAGGTCTACCTCTCCCTGACCTCCCACCAACCCATGTACAGTCTCTCTCCCTGCCACTCACACCACCTGGAGTGTCCTGCTCACGGACACTCACCACCTCATATATAACGTAGGTCACCCTCTCCCCTCCACCACTACCACCTCTGTAAGTCTAACTCTCCCTATCCCCACTGCCCCTATCATGTATGTTTCCCTGACCTGCCACCAGCACTCCATGTAGTTTTTCCTCTCTCCCCCCTAAATATCAAATGAAAAAAAGTTAGTTTGTCTGCTATTCCCCCCCCCGAATCCTGATATTTTCACTCTTCTCCTCCCTTCACAGTGGCTGTATCTCCAGCTCATATTTGGACCACCATCAGCCAACAGGAGAAGCAGCGCTCAATAGTGTCAGCTTTCTCAGCTGTGCAGAACCAGTCTCATGGTAAGATTCACAGCAGAGGATGCTGACAGGCTATTAAGCACCACTCCTCCTGCCAGCTGGGGGTGGACTAGAGGGAGATCCAGCTCAGCCCACATCGTTTGCCTTACCATAAGGCCATTCCTACAATTCTGCAGTTAGGTGCTTGACCACAGTAAGTCCAGATTTGAACTATGACCCTGACAGGCCTGAGCTAGGGGAATCAGGGTAGTATTGAAGAATAGGAATAACAAACTGAGCTGACAATGTGCAGACAGGCAGTCTCCTGCCTTGGTGGGAAATGAAAGTCCCACCTAGATGCTAAAAGCTGCTCTGAAGAAGCAAAAGGGAAATATCTGCATGTCAAAGTCCACGGGGCAGACCAGGCCTGGGATCCCAGATCAATGCTCAGATAAGAACAAAAAGCCTTTTACTACAGATAGTGGCTCATTTATAAAACAATAGAACTCTCTCATGCAGCAGGGAAGGCAAGAGTTAACCTTCACAAATACCTCTCTCTCTGCTAAAAATCCATCTCCTACCAGAGGCAGGCAGAGATCTGCTAATATCTGTTCAGACAGAATTCTTGATTATATGTGCATGTGCTTCATTCTACTCCCTCCCACTACCTCATTTTGGAAAGTGAACTAAGGTTTTCTGCGATCTCTGTATCATACCTGAGGCAGAGCATAGGGTTTTGATCTCCAGCTATGCAGAGGGATCAGAAGCAGGACCTTGCAACACTCACACACACAGATGACATCACAACAGATGTACCTTACACCCCCCCCCCCCCCCCCAACACACACACACACACCCATGCATATAATGGGCACTTCTGCTGAAAAAATGTTAGTTCAATTCCACCCCACTGTCACAGCACCGGCTTTTCATTATACCCTCCTTGAGGGGAGAGGAAAGGATTGTAAAACTAACAAAAGTATGGATGCACTGTATGAGCTTTATCTGTTTCTATTATACTTAATTTAAAAAATGATTATATTTATATATATATTTATATATTTATAAGGAGTTCCATCTTACAAATAAGGATAATGTGAAAAAGCAATTAACACCAACACTTAATTATGCAAATCAAAGAATTCAATTATAAACAAATTCCAAACTAGAGTAAATATGAGGGGAAAAATCCTCCGATGAGGAAGTGTGCATAGATGACACCTCTAAAATAACTCCAATTACTCTGACTCCGAAAATGAGTCGAGCTGAGCTGTCTTTTTCTTTCTTTATATTCCACCTTTCAGGGCTTCTGAGCTGTTTGTGCCTGAGGCAATGGAGGGTAAAGTGACCTGCCCGGCTGGTTCTTGCTCTCTCTCTTTTCAGTTGACCGGGTCCGTTGGCCCTCTCTCTGGACTGCCTCTCCTTTCCGCCAGAGGGCAGGCTCTCCTGGCCTGACTCGCTGGTTGGCTTTCCTGCTTGGTCTTTCCTTTTGGCCACTAACTGTCCTCTCTCTCTCTGGCCGATGTATCTTTACAGCTGGCTGGCTGGTGAATCTTTGCTGTTGGCTACAAAGGCTGCTGCTCTCTGCGTTGGCTGACTGGATGGTGCGTCTTCGCAGTTGGCTGCAAGGCTGGTCTCAGTCCCCACCCCCCTTTGCTCTCTAGATGGTGTGTTTTTCAGTTGGCTGGCAGGCCGATTCTCTACCTCTCTCTGGCTGCAGGGCTTGTTGCTTTCATTAGGCAAAAAACTCGGCTTCTGCCTAGAGCGCCAAATTTTAGGGGGGGGCAGCCCAATTCTGCCAACCAGGGGCCCAGAGGGGATGCTGTGGAAAAGCAAAGAGTGCAACTTGGCTGGAGCCCCTGCCCCTGCTAGGAGGAGGAGCTGCCCCCAATAGGTAAATTAGGAGGGGATGAGGAATTGACCAAAGATTTTTTTTTTTTTTTTTTTTTTTTAAGCTCTGCTGGGAGCTGCAGCAAAATGCAGAAGAGGGAGACTGAGATGAGAATGAAATGCTTTCTTTTTGGGAGACAGACACTTTGTTACCGTGTGGCCAATGTGCTCATTTGTTTGCTAGGGTTTTCCAAGTTTGCGGTGCTACAGTGAGCACACGCAGTGGAACAGTAACATTATTGCAATGGAAAGCTCCGTGCACGCTCGCTGGTTACTGGATATTTTTACACGGCAAAGCAGCAAGGCTTTTTTTTTTTTTTGGTTTGGTTTCTCCGCGTGTGACCTTGGCTTCACAGTGTTAAGTCTGTCAAGTGAAGGGTGTAGTGGTGCGCTGCTTTTTTTTTTTTAACATTAAACGGGGAGGGGGGTGGGGAAGCAGTAGCTTCCCAGGGGCTCACTAGGATAGGTGCGGCCTGAGTCGCCGCGTGGCTCCTCTTTAGAAGAAAAAAGCAAGTGCTGGCATGTAATGCAGTCTCTGCCTGCGCCAGTCTCCAGTGCCACGTTGTTGTGGGAGAGTAGTGAAGCCACACAAACAGGCTCCTTGGAAAAAGACAAGCCCTTTTCCATAGGCCCTGGGCCCCGTTTCCCAGCATGCCATAGCAATGCCAGGAAGAAGGAAGCACAGTGTTGCTGGCAGAGGGGCAGGAAAGCTGTCCTTCCTTTCGGGCCGATACAGTAAAGTCCACAGGAGAGTGCACGGGCCACTGTCCTGTGCGCACGATTCAGTAAACTAAAATACTTAAAGTAGGGCCGGCGGTAAAAAGAGGTGCTAGGGACACTAGTGCGTCCCTAGCACCTCTTTTTGGACAGGAGCGGCGGCTGTCAGCGGGTTTGACAGCTGACGCTCAATTTTGCTGGCGTCGGTTCTCAAACCCGCTGACAGCCATGGGCTCTGAAACCGGATGCTGGCAAAAATTGAGCGTCTGGTTTTCAACCCGACAGCTGTGAGCTACCTTCAAATTTATTTATTTATTTACTTTTTGTAACTTTCGGGACCTCCAACTTAATATCACCATGATACTAAGTCGGTGGGTATACAGAAAGGCAGTTTTTACTGCTTTTCTGTGCACTTTCCTGGCACCCGGAGAAATTAGCGCCTACCTTTGGGTAGGCGCTAATTTCTGAAAGTAAAATGTGCAGCTTCGCTGCACATTTTACTTACTGAATCGGGCAGGAATAACTAATAAGGCCATCAGCATGCATTTGCATATTGTGGTAATATTAAGTCAAAGGAACTAAAAACTTAGAAGTGTCCCCCCCCCCCCCAAAAAAAAAAATAGCGTGCCAGTGGTTAGTTAGGAAAAGGGACACTCAACTAATGAGCATTCACTTTCCTAACCTGACCCTTCAGTATCTACCCCTTATCTATACTGAGGCCTCCTCACAACCCAAGGCTTTATACCACTTGTACTGGTGCCAGTTGCCCCTCACGTGGAGCCTTGGGGTGTTCTCACCACTCTGGCTGCCTCAGCTTGGGTTTCTTTGCCCTGTTATGATGCCTGGCAGTATTCATGCCACTTTGGCATAGTCTTGGTGCCCGAGTACTCTTCCTTGTTGGGATGATATCTACCCACAAGTTTCATCAGAATTCAATAGAAAACCCACATTTGAGCCCATTGCTTCCCCCATTAACTCTAATGGGAAGTGAATACATTTTTTTTTTTTTTATTTGAAACAAACAAAATGAATTTTGAGGCCCTAGGAAAGAAATGAAGAAACCAAATCAAAATGTGTGTGCGCGCCCACCGTATCCCGCCTTGTCAGTCTGCAAGGGGTGTGGCCTTACCTTTGGGAATGACCCTTCCGTCAGGCAGCTTGATGTCTTCAGTGCAGCAGCGGGATATGGCAGTGACGGGCGGATGGAGCCGCAGGCTCTCCTTAATGCACATGGTAGTGAAGGGCAGCTGGGAGAGGTCATCCCTGTGAAAGCAGGAAACAGGGACAGATGAGATACTCGGGTATAGAGGCACGTTAGCAGGAGCAGGAGACGTTCCGTGAGAGGGGAGCACCAGGTCAAGATTGCAAAGGGTTTGGCTGGCACCGCGCTCAGCTGCACAGACCGGGGGCTTTACATCTGTCTCTCCCTCCTCCCAACTGGATACACTACTGGGGGCTTCAGCTTAGCTGAATGGGGATTGGTCAGGAGTCTATGAAGCAAAAAGAAGAAATAATAACTTAAGTGCCTGTACCTGGCAGCCATTACAGTATTTAGATGATTACCCATGGATGGAAGCGAGAGCTTCTCCTCCTTCCTGTGGGGATATGGGGAAGGATTTTGGGGTTCAGGGGGGGGTGTAGCACTTTTTTTTTAAGCAGCAGAATGGGGGCTCATCCATGGCAGCAGCTTTCACTTTTGAAACCTAGGTGCTTTTGGCCACTAATTGTCCTCTCTCTCTCTCTCTGGCCGATGTATCTTTACAGCTGGCTGGCTGGTGAATCTTTGCTGTTGGCTACAAAGGCTGATGCTCTGTGCATTGGCTGTCTGGATGGTGCGTCTTTGCAGTTGGCTGCAAGGCGGGTCTCAGTCCCCCCCCGTTCCCCCCCCCCCCAAGATGGTGTGTTTTTCAGCTATATCACAGAAAGGAGGATTGTAAAATTGAAAGGAGAAGAGGAGCAAAATGTGTGGCGAAAGAAGCTGCCCCCTGTGACAGTCACTAAACACTGCACCCACTGCAAGAGAGAGTCAGTCTCTTTGTTTCTGCTGCAGTGCTAGTTTTACACTGACAATACAGCATATGCAGTGTATCCCTCTGACAGATAGATTAGTTTATCCTGCTGCTACCTCTCCAAAGCACAGTTAGGACTAACAGCACACCTTTGTTTCTTCTCTAAACTTAAATCATTTTTTTTATAAGCTTTAACTCTGAACTTCTGAGATCCAAGAAAGGAATGATTTTAAAAAATTAGTGACTACTCAGTTTCATTTTCATGAAAAAAGAAAAATGATGAAGTCATCACATGCAGCTGGGCTAGGCTATTTGGAAAAGTGCTTCAACGTGATTGGTCCTGCTCCTTTGTCTCATCCCTAACTGGTTCTACTCTGTCTGGTTTGAAGTAAAAAAAAAAAAAAATCATTGCTTTGCTTCTCCTATAGGTTTTAATGGCACTGAACTAAATGAAGCAAAAAGGGATTTTGTTTTTTCAGGTGTCTTATTTCAGTTTGGTTGCAATGAACTGAACACCACATTTGTTGCATTTTCCCATTTGGATTCAAATGAATGAAATCATTGCATAAGGGTGACATCTAGTAGCTGGATCAAAGGGCTATGATTGTATGATCCATGGCCAATGACCAGACTAGGTATGTTCAGGGGTGGATTGCTGCTGACAACCAGCCCGGGGATTCGCCGCCCCGGAGATGCCGCGCTCGGCAGACCACATGACTAGAGCGACCAGCCCACCCGGGAATGCCCCATCCCCCCGATAGGCCAATCCGCCCCTGCGTATGTTGCAGCTGGATACAAACAAGGGAAAAATCCCTTGGTAGCTGTGAATGAAGGCTTATGGGCCCCACTTCTGACTGAGCTAGAAGTATAAAGGAGCAGGAAAAAACTGCCAGATCCAATTCCTGATTATTCTGTATAAATACATCCAGTATGGAATGTGATGCTCATCTAAATATGATAATAGAAAAGCAAAGAGGAGGAAGACAAAAACTGACGTGGATAAGGAGCGATAACCTATAATTGGTCAAACTTTTATGGCTGGCTGCTGGGAGATGTGGACAGGAATAACTAAGCAAATTGGATGTTTTCTGCCGTTCACTGCTACCTATATATGCAACCATTAGCCAGTTTGAGTGGTTCACATGTGGAAGCCCTTGAAAATATTGCATTGTTGAGGAGTGCTACACTCAGGCCTACAGGAGAAGGGATGCTGGACCCGTTCCAGCACAGGGAAAGAAGCATTGCATCAATATTTCTACCCTTGGCAGCAACCTCCTCTAACAAATGAATAAATGAACAACTAACCAATCAAGTTCTTCAGATTCTTTCCCCTTCATTAATTCTTTAATCTCCTCTCTGCATTTTTGCTGGTATTCTGGATGTTGGGCCAAATTATACAGAATCCAGGAAAGGCCGCTGGCTGTGGTGTCATGTCCTGTAGGAATGAGAGAGAGAGAGAGACTTCAGTTTTCCAGAATCCAGGACTCCCCGTGGAGAGACAGTAAAGGTCACACAGAAGGTCATTATCACAGGGGGTCTTGAGCTCAAGTTTCAGGACTTCTGCTTATTTCACTGTAATCTTTACCCTCAAACATGAAGGTGTCCACTTCTGCTCTCATCTCTTCATCAGACAGCCCATTCCCATCCTCATCCTGCAACAAAGCAGAGAGAAATGTCAGTGAGTGGGAAAGTTGCTGACTTACTCTTCTTGTAGCTTTTAGCATCTTTTTCCATGCAGCAGGCATGGGGTCACTGACCTGCCACCCGAGTTCTAGATAAACTGCCCTTCCTGGTCTTGATGCCTGAAGGCTTCCTTTGCACAAAGCCTTAAAAGTCATTGATCTGCCCAGGTTACAGCCTAGGCGCCTGTGCTATGGGCTTGAAAAGTCACTGCTGTTTTGCTGGTGTTACAGCTACAGAATTGCTTCTCAAGCACACCCCTTAGAGTTACCTATCTGTTGGCTCTATTACAATAAGGCCCTCCTTGCCAGATACTGGTGCCTCCCTTCCTGTGCATGGGTCTTGGTGAGTTACTGACTGGCTTTAAGACCTCCTTTTGAGTTCAGGGCCCAAAGAATTACGGATGTGTCCATATCACACCCAGGCCTCCCCTTCCTGTCCCCAGGGCCTTGAGATTCACAATCGGGCCTCTCTTTCTACGCATGGAGCCTTAGAGCATCACAGATATGCTACCTCTATTAGAGCCTTGTTATGCATTCATCCTAGAATGTAATTGTTTGCTCCCCATGCATTAGGAGGCAGCCAAGTGTATTCCAGCTGCAAATATATACTGAAGTCAACATTCAGAGACTTTGGCTGGCTAACTTTTGGAGTTAGCTGGACAAAACCCAAGAACTGAATATTTCTCTCCACTTCCTGATAACATTTTGTCTGGGCAACTTGTTACTCCCCAACATTTTGCTGGGTACAAAGAGGCTGAGGGGAGATATGATAGAGGTCTATAAACGGAGTGGAATAGAACGAGTAAACAATCAGTTTACTCTTTCGAAAAGTACAGGGGACACACAATGAAGTACCTGGGTAATACATTTAAAACTAATAAGAGAAAATATAAAGAAGCCTTGCAGCTTCTACTCCACCTCTTATCTGATTGGCTCATCTTACCAGAATGAGCCAATCAGCAGCAAGAGGAGGGGAAACAGTTGTACTAAGGAAGTGCTTTCCCTGTGGATCTCTCCTGCTGTTTCAGCCCTTCAAATGACAGCAGTGACCAAGGACGTAAAGGAGGAGAGAGAGAGAGTAACTGACTGCGTGGGGGCAATGAGAGGAGAGAACATGAGAAGGAAGGGTGTATGTGAGAGGAGAGCTGAAGAGCTGGGGAGCGAAGAGTAAGGATGGGATGTGGGCAGAGCGAGGAGAGAGACCAGGACCAAGGAGGAGATTTATATCCTGCTCGAATCCATTTTTGGTGGGCAATAATGAAACCTATATAAAGCATAAAACAACAAATTTAAACAATTCATGACCAAAAACTAGCAGCAATAATTAAGATTACTATGTAGAAATAAAAGTTTGATGTTAAAATGCTTAAATAATCACTGCTGTACAATTAGCAAATTGTGTGCGCAAAGCGATTTTGAAAACTACATTCAGCCAGAGCACAGATTAAAGGCTTTTAAAGTAAAGAACTAAGCTGTAGTTGCTTGCTATCATTCTTCAGCTCTTCTGGAAGCGCATTCCATTGCATGGAGCTGGGGATCAGAAGTATAACAGAAGGGATCCACGCTCCAGAAAGATGAACAAAGCCTTGTGAAGCCAGATCATTGATAGCTTTAAAGATCAAAGTAAGAACTCTCATGAGAAAAGGTGTGTATATGTATAATGTGTTCTCCGATTGAATTACTGTCCTTAAAGTCAGCCTGAGTAAAGAAAACCTTTTCATTTCCAAAAGGAAATTTTTTTTTTTTTTTTTTTTTTACAATCTGCTGAATATGGGGACACAGATACAGTGATGAATCAATTACAATTCCAAAATTCCTAGCCTGACAGGAAATGGGGAATACCATAACGCTCAGAAAAGAGTTGGGCACGGTGATGTTAGGAAATCAAGATAATACTCTCTCTGTCTTGTTCAAGTTGAGAGCCAGCTGGTTGACAGCTAAGCACCCATTAATAGCCTGGAGGCAGCCAGCTATTGTAATCAAGGCAACTTGGATCGATTATGGTTACAGCAAAATAAAAATGAATATCAGCAGCAAATATGTGATAGCTGGCACCCAAGTCCAATAAGCAAATGGGAAAAATGTAAATATTAAGAAGGCCAAGGAAGGCAGAGCCCTGGGGAACTCCAGACAGTAAACTGCAAGGAGTTGACTTAAATGAGCACAGGGTGACAACCTGCTACCAATTGAGAAATAAGATGAAAACCAATTAAGAACAACAGATGAGATGCCCATTGAAGAAGCGTGCTCAAGTGTGAAACGCTGAGGAAATGTCCAAAAGGAGCAGACAAAACAGTATCCCGAGCATAGGCACAGCTCTAAAAGTGAAACAAACATCATGGAGTGAGAGGCAGGAATCCAGGAAGATGATGTAGGGAGGGAAGGGTTAGAGGAATGAAGGAAAGAGCACAGGAGAAAGTGATGAAAGCGGAGAAGGTAGGAAGAGTGAAAAGGGAAAAACAGGAGAAGGGGCTATATTAAAATATCTGCTGCTGAAGGAAAGAAGAGAGAGAAGCAGAAAAGAAGTAATATCTCAAAGAGATAGTAACTCAATAATATACCTGGACTTCACCAACATTACTCAAATAATTATTTTATTTATGAAATTGTAACCGAACTTTATTGGCACCTGTTAGAATGTACGATATCCTACATTTACTTACCTTAGTCTATGTGCCTATTTGTAAACCGTTGCGATGGTTTATTTATTTATTTAGCATATTTATATACCATTTTACCAGTATTGATACTGATCAAAGTGGTTTACAATAATATAAGTTATAATAAAATAGAATAATAAAACAGAAAATTCAACAAAGTAAGAATAAAAATACAGTATACAATAATTATCAATAACATAACTTAAGGTGATATGAGAATAAAATTGGCAGCTACATTTTAAAACTTAGCGACGGTATAGAAAAGTTTTTAAATAAATAAAAGGAGGGAGGACCCCAAGGGCAGAGAATGAGAAGACAGAGGCTGAGCCAGAAAATCAACTCTTAGTACCCGATACCGAGTATTAGTTATAAAGAATGTTCTGCTGAAGAGCTGAGTAACCCAGATAACTTTGACTCTGTACTAACCTCATCCATTTTTGTCTCTCTTATGTTGGAAAGAAATGTTGTTCACTGTTCCTATGTTAAGCACTCTTCACATGCAATTAAGTGCATTTTTAATTGCATAAAAAAACCTTAAAAACATGGACTTTGACCTATGATTAAACCAAAGGCAAGGAAGGTAAGTTAACCCCAGCAGTGTGACAGCCACAATGGATGGTTACTATTTACATTCGAAGGAATTCGAGCTTTGCACCACTTGCTGTGGGGCCACGCCGTGGGGATGCACGAGCTGTGTGGAAATTGCCTCGTTGCCTTTCCCCTCTATTGATGCCTCCCCCCCCCCCCCCCCCCAAGAGAGGCCACTGGGCAGTAGGCAGAGGCTGGAGATTGGGGGGGGGGGGAGAGGTGCTGGAGAGGGGAGAAGGGGTGGAAGAAGCAGATGCTGTGGAAGGGGAAGAGAGAAAGGGAGGGCTATTGGGGGCAAGGGGTAAGAGTGGAAAAGGAAACATACAAATTAATCAGACTTGAAGAATCTCGTGAGCGGCTCTGATGTGGAATGTCTTACCTCGAGAGAGAAAGGGTGAACTCTCTTTGTTTAAAATTTCCAAAAGATGGTAAACGCATACTTTCTTCAGCAAGCATTTGCCATTTAATGAGCTTTTAGGCCATCTTGAGCGTGTCCACTATTTTAGCAGGCAAAGAGGTAGATTTTAAAAGCCCAGCGCGACCAAGCCGGGATCACGTGCGTCCACCTAATTTTAAAAGCCGACCAGATGCGCACACATCTCCCGCCGCGCGCACATCGCTAAAGTTTTCAGAAAGGTGTGGGGCGTTGGTGTTTTGGGGCGTGGCCCAGAGCTGTGTGCGTAAATACTTACACGCCTGGGCATGAGCTCAGATTCCCTGCTACGCAAGTTTACTTCTGCTATGGAGGAGGTGTAAGTTTAAAAATAAATAGAGCCATTTCTCAGGGGTTTAAAGAGTCTGGGGTAACTGGGGGGCGTGCAGACTATCAAACCAGGGGCTTTCGGAGGACCTAGCGGACAAACTGGTGAAACTGACAATGGCATGGATGTGCGCCCCTTTTAAAATTCCCCGACTTGTGTGGTAGAAGCAGGATTTACACACACAGACATGCGCCCACTTAAAACCGGGCGCACATGCGCAAGTTATAAAATGACCGTGTCTGCAGACGCACCAAAGCCTGCCCCCACGCCAGTCTGAAAGTTACCGTCGTAGGCTGTAATGATTTAAGGGTGCTGTGATATTTATTTTTTGTGTTTCTAGCATTGTTTTATTGATGGTTTTATGTTTTATTGGTTTTATTTATTTCTTGTTTGTTTTTATGATTGATTATGGATGTGCTCCTGGTTCACTGCTTAGGAATATTGATAGGCGGCTCTGTTCCCTCTAAGCTGCGTGCTTGTGCAGGCGCACACACCACCACATCGCGCACACAAGAAATCCCGATATCTGCATTATACTGGCCCAAACTGAACTTGGCTTAGAAAAAGTTGCCTGAAAAGAAAATTCTGCGCATGCCGTCTTTCAAAAATTTGAGGGAACAGCACTAGGCGGTCTGTAAATGTTAAATAAACATGATATGGATGAGGGATGATGTGAAGAGGAAGGAACCAGGAGAAGAAGGTGGAGTTGGAAGGGATGGGAAAGAAAACAAGGATGGGAAGGCTAGGGGAGAGAAAATGGGCCTGGGGCTAGGTAAGAGCTGAAAGATGTGGAAAAAAAAGCTAGGGAGGGGTGAGAAGAGATGGAAGCTGAGAAGAGAAAGATGAAGAGCAGGAAGGAGCAAGCTTGGATACTTGGTGGCGGCAACGACGCCAAGATAGAAACAGCTTACAGGGAGGGAGGGGGTCTGCCCCTGCTCCTCATTGGCAAACATCATGTGCCCAACGGGAGGGCACATCTGCTCACGTTGTACAGCATAGAGAGCTTCAGGGAGGTGGCAAAGAGCTGCCGCCAGAGGCAGAAGGCGAACGAGAGGTTCGACCAGTAATGTTGGAGGAATTCTCTCTCTAACACAATTTCTTAAGAGAACTGGTGAATGCTCCAGGAAGTTGCAAGTGAAAGCTCAGGATGCCATTGCCTAATAGAAGCCGATTCTGATTGAACAGGAAGCTGAAAGGAGCTATTGCTGAGCCCAAAAAAAAAGGAACTGTTTGATTTTGTGTTGGCTGCCTACATCTGAGTAATACCCAATAGTTTCAAATGTGCCAAAATGGGAACTGCTAGCATGGGGGGTGGCTAACTCCGGTCCTCGAGAGCCACAAACGGGCCAGGTTTTCAGGATCTCCACAAGGACCGTGCAGGAGAGAGAGTTGCACGCACTGCCTCCACTGGATGCAGATCTACTGCATGCCTCATTGTGGAGATCCTGAAAACCTGGCCTGCTTGTGGCACTCCAGGACCGGGGTTGGCCCACCCCTGTGCTTGCAGGTCTGTGTAGCAAGCAGAACATTACAAATCTCTAGGGCAGCGACCATGCCCAGCCCTCTGTTTCTATCAGCCATGGTGGGCTCAAACTGCACAAAGTCTGAGGGGGCCAGAAGATAATTGGTGGTGCTTCCTGAATCTACGTTGCTTGTAATTTTCTTTGTAAACCAGCTGGTGGTATTCCTAAACCTCAAAAGTGGGAGCCTCTGTGCCCCGTAGCTTCTCTCGCACCTAAATGCCGTCCCCTGGTGAGCTCTCTGCCCGACAGTGCTGGAAGCCTTTCAGCTAGCTCGTCCCCCTCTCCTGGGAATTTGCCATCAGACCCATCCTTCTGACTCCTGCTGAACTAGGGTAATTGGCTGAAACCTTTTCAGTTCCTCTCCAGCCTGTGCTCCTTGCTGGCACTGTGTGATCCATGGCTCAAAGCATTTAATGAATTGGTCCCTCCTCTCTCTTAATGCTGGTTAGCCCTTTAAAAAAACCCAAAAAAAACGCCCCCTAATAGTTGCCATCCACATAGGAGGTCACTGGGGCACCTTTCCCTTTAAGGAAAGTTGAATGGGCAGAGTTGCATGCAGCGAACGGGCAGTGTATTCCTGGGCAGAAGATGCTCCATGCCACATGGCTCAGCCATCTTAATTGGATTTTAGAACTAAGTGGGTCCTATTTTTCAGCTTGGTCCCAGAAAGCTACAGGATGATCTGCGAGGGCTTATTTGAAATGTAATGGATCTAAGCAGAAATGTCTGCTGTTCATCTGGACTTCTTTTAGACCCCTACACTCGTTGGAGCATTTACAGGACAGTGAAACGTATTTTAAAAGCCTTTGGCTTTTATCTAGTTCGTGTTTGCATAATGTGGCATGGTTTCTTATAGTTGACTGGTGTGCTTCTCTAAATAATTGATATAGTATTGAAAGTAACCTTTATTTGTTTAGAAATAAAAGCTTATTAGAGTAAAATTTACAAAAGGGTTTTTTTTTTTATGAAGTATGAGTGATTTATTTGATTTTTGAGAACATTATAATTCAGAGGAGTCTGAACATTTAGCCTTAATAAATATATTAGTTCTGCTATGCTTGATTTTGTTTTTTTTACTGTTTTTGCTGGATTGTTTTGATTTTGTTGACGAGGTGTTTGTCATGTTTATATATTCATTTAGATGCTCGTTCTGTCGTTTTAATGATTATGGACGTTGGTTGTGATTTGTGGATCAGCAGGCTATACCTTTGCTTACATAAATATTTTGTTACAGTGAAGCCTGGGGTGTGTAAGGCATGCGAGTGTATTAAAATGAGGATTAGAAGGAAAACAGCATTGTAGGTTCGGTTCCTGTGGAAATCTCTTAGGAGCTGTTCTCTGCTCCCAGGACAAAAAGGAAATGATTGAATTGATGAGATTCTTGTGATACTAATTACATCGCCTCATTAGGTGGCCTCATGAATTATTCATTCCTCTTAGCTAATCCCAGGCTTAGTCCATTCTTGGGTGGATTTCGCTGTTGATGAGTCCTAGCTGGGCTTTGTGTTGGTAAGTGCACATGGGTTTTGTGCAGGGAGATAGTGTATAATGTAGTGAAATCCTAAACAAAAGGCCAAAAATCCAAAGGAGCTTGGTACCATCGATAGCTCAAAATGAAAAAGTACTAATTATCAAATTCCCAAAACTTAAAAAGCACACTCCAAAAGGAATAGACCACTTCTCGTAAATATATTACAAATTAAAATATTTACTTAATAAAAAGAGAGACCATTATAGCTTGGTAAAGCTAATAAGATTCTCATTCAGCATCCATGATGCTTCATCCAAAATGAGATCATCTCACATGCTCTGTAATATGTCATTTGTGTCAGTATTTTAGTCTTTAGTCAGGGCACAAGTGCAGAATAAAGAGAAAGGGAACACTTCTGCAGCTATCTCTATCTGGGCTCTGTAAAATTCCTGCCATCCAGCAAGCCAACTAAAATGTTCTTGATTTGGCATTGCACAATCTGCTTCCTCTTTCCTTTCCCCGCCAGCCGTGTTCCATCCGAGTGGCTGCCTCACAGAGCTGTCGTAAATCTTCTCCATTTAACATTGAAACATAGAAACATAGAAATGACGGCAGAAGACGACCAAATGGCCCATCCAGTCTGCCCAGCAAGCTTCCCTCATTTTTTCTCTCATATTTATCTGTTTCTCTTAGCTCTTGGTTCTAATTCCCTTCCACCCCCGCCATTAATGTAGAGAGCGGTGATGGAGCTGCATCCAAGTGAAATATCTAGCTTGATAAGTTAGGGGTAGTAGGGGTAGTAACCGCCGCAATAAGCAAGCTACACCCATGCTTATTTGTTTTTACCCAGATTATGTTATACAGCCCTTATTGGTTGTTTATCTTCTCCCCTGCCGTTGAAGCAGGGAGCTATGCTGGATATGCTTGAGGTATCAGTTTTTTTCTTCTCCCCTGCCGTTGAAGCAGAGAGCTATGCTGGATATGCATCGAAAGTGAAGTATCAGGCACATTTGGTTTGGGGTAGTAACCGCCGCAACAAGCCAGCTACTCCCCGCTTTGTGAGTGTGAATCCTTTTTTCTTCTCCCCTGCCGTTGAAGTTATGCTGGATATGCGTGAAGTATCAGTTTTTCTTCTCCCCTGCCGTTTAAGCAGAGAGCTCTGCTGGATGTGTGAAGTAACAGTTTTTCTTCTCCCCTGCCGTTGAAGCAGAGAACTATGCTGGATATGCATTGAAAGTGAAGTATAAGAATGGAGTGATCAAGCTAGTTGAAAGGCATCAGGAATAGAGGAAGGTGGAGGTAGTAATTTGGATATTTGGTTATTTGGATATTTGGTTTGTCATTCAGAACAGGCAAATAGAAGGCAGCATATAAACAAGACCTCCGTAAGCTATACACGTAGCTTGGTCTACCCTTTCAGACAGCGCCGCCACCCTCAGTTCAAGGAAGGAGCCCAAAGCTGGTCATAGTTTGCGCGGTTGCCCTGAAGCGCAAATGTAATTCGTTCCCTTATTGCAATATCAACGCCACGGTTCTTGCAGAATGACAGGGATGGAGATGGTGACCAGTAAGACGCGATAGTTAAATGCCACATTTAAAATGTAGGAAAGCATCTCTTTAGTCTGTCCAGACACCCAAATGACACTGCTGAGGGGTCCAGCTGTCCCTCTGCACAAGCAGCTGTCTGGTACTGAGCCAGTGCCAAGAATGCTTGATCCACCACATGAGCCCACTTCACGCATCCTCTCCAGCAGATACAACTAGCATTACCAAACTTTGCAAAATACACAGGAGTGCAGGGCAGGCATTTAAACAACAGCGCTCTTTTTGGTGCAGACAGAGACCCCCAATACTAAAGTCCAAATAGCCCGCCAGTCTTCCTCATTCAACTCCAACTGAAGGTCAGAATTCCAGCTATCTAATGTTTTTATTTGTTGCAGGCTTATTTATGGTATTCAATAAAGAGTATATACAGCAAAAGCCAGAAAGATGCTTGGCTGCAGAGGGAGAGGAATGATCAGCAGACAAAGGGAGGTGACATTGCCCCTGTATAGGTCCCTGGTGAGACCTCACTGTGCCCAATGCTGGAGACCGCACCTTCAGGATAGAAACAGGATGGAGTCAGTGCAGAGGGGGCTACTAAAATGGTCAGTGGGCTTCATTCTAAAGCACACGGGGATAGCCTTAAAGATCTGAACCTGTACACCCTGGAGGAAAGGGGAAATAGGGGAGATATGATAGAGAGATTCAGATATCTCACAGGTTTCATGCACAGGAGCTGAGCCTTTTTCACTGGAAAGGATGTTCTATAGTGAGGGGTCATGGGATGAGGGTGAAAGGGGGCAGACTCAGGAGTAATCACAGGAAATATTTCTTTACAGAGGGGGTGGTGGATGTGTGGAACGGCCTCCCAGTGGAGACAAAAACAGTATCTGAATTCAAGAAAGCATGGGATCTCTGAGGAGTGAGGGGAATTGTAATGGCTAGATAAATTGGAGGGCTGGGCCCTAGGGTCTTTTTTTGCTGTTATGTTTGTATGAGAGAGAGGTGGCTGTGTGAGAACTTTTTCAAACCCATTCCTGTGCCTTGACTCACCCTGTCTCCCTAACCAATTTAGCTGCTTCCCTACAAATTTGTAAATAGACATAATGGGTGCGGCCATCTAAATTCTATTTCTGATCGAGATCCTCACAACAGGTAGGAGCAGTGCCCTCCCAAAACCTTCAGCGCTGCTGCTCGCCCCCCCGAGTAGATTTGGTGAAAAGGTGACCAATGCGAGTTTAGCACTATTAAGCAGATCTTCCTCTATCCCCCCCCCCCTCCCCATTATCTTGTTAATCACTCGCCTGACTTTGAGTGTGCAGAATGACTGGGTTATTTCTATACATCTGGGGGACTGTAGATAAGTAATTAAGGACCCCAAATTATGGCCTGTGACCCCCTTTAATGCATCCCCTCTGCGCCTGCCATCTACCCAAGGCTCTGATAGCTGAAAAAGAATATTAATTAGGTAGTTCCAGCCCACCACAGGCAGGAGGTGTAGTGAGAGAGCCCCCTCCCAGACCTGGGTATATTACAAGGCTCCTAAATAAGGGCCCGATTCATCAAGACCTTTCTCCCATGGTGTGGCTCTGGGAAAACCCCTTCAAGGAATCAGGTACTTAAGAGCTTTTTTTTTTTTTTATTTTTAACAGTGGCCTCTAAGTTTCCGGCCCAAAGACAACAGGCGCTAAGCCAGTGCCCCTCTCCGCCTTGGTGGATTACATTTACAGCAGGAGGCACTAACCTGGACGTATGCACGGGTTTTGTGCGCGCAAACCTCCTTCCTGGTCGGGCAGTACAGTTTCTGCAGACCGGGGGAGGGGTAAATCTGTGTGCGCTCTCACGCGCCCCTTAGGACAGTGGCCCCTTTAAGAGAGCGAAAGATTTATTAGAAAGACGAGCCTTGTGAGGCAACAACTCTGGCGCAAGCCGGCTGGTGCTGGAGGGAAAGAGGAAGCAGTTTGGGCAACAGCAAAAGGAGGAAGAATGGTTGAAGTGGTCTGTTGGGCGGCAGCAGCTTTGCAGAACAAGAGAAAGAAGAGAAGTAGCATGATATTTTTCGTTCTTCTGTACATTTGTCCTACCTAACGACTAGAAGATTGACAGAAATTACCTGCCTAAAGCTTGGATAGAAAGCAGAATCTTAGCCTCTCCGCCTATGGAGATCTCACTTTGCACTAAGTTAACGTCTTCCCTTAAATATACTGTCTTTACTAGGACTGGTTGTTCTTTTTTAGTAGATTTTTGACATTGAAAATTGGTAGTTTCATTTTGAGTTGCAATGCACTGAACCACCGAGGAACTGTGCGAGTCCGCATGCCAAGAAAAGTGATTGTATAGAGAAGTAGCGAATCTGCTCCCCCTCAGCCCAGCTCCTCTCCTTCTCATCAGGCCCCTCATCGCAATCTTGTCTCCCTCCCAGCTCGTAACTCTCTTCCTCCTTTGCCCCCTTCCTTCCCCCCAGCTCCTCTCCTGCTCTTCCCACCCCCCCCCTTCACTGTCCATGCAAACCTGTTTTTCCTGCCCAGCCTCTGCTCCATCCTCCCCTTGCAGGGCTTCAGGGGAGGCAGGGGTAATAGCAGGAAGACCGACACATACCTGGCATAGATTTATACACGGCAGTGTCCTAATCAACTCCTCTTGTTAGACCTTTCATCAATTGTGAGGGCTACAATTCTTTCCTGATGTCAATTTTACCATGAATCCCTCTGAATGTGTCTGTAACACTAACACACACACACACACCTGCATCACAGGCAGGCAAGGCAAGGTCCGATGAGATCGGTCATATCGAGGGCGCTCAGACCAGCTGAGAGTGGGGAGGCCAGAGTATAAAAACCCCTGCTCCCATGTGAAGCAAGAGGCTTTTGGGGAGAGGATTTCTAAGATCTGGAGTCCTGCCTGGTTTCTGAAGCCATCTCTTTTACAGAGTGGCACCATGGGGGGGGGGGGGGGGGGCCTCTCTCTCTCTCTCTCTCTCTCTCCCCCCAGAAAGGGTCCAGAGAAATCGGAGAGAGAGGTTCCTGGAATCTGGGGAAGGACAGACCTGCCTGGGAAACTTCTACCAGCGTGAAGGAGGGAGCTTTTTTCTGGGAGTGGGTGAGGTGCCAGAGGAAGGGCAGCCTGCCTGGGGAAGTTCACCAGCGTCTAAAACAAATTTAACTACAATCAGGCTGAGACACCAGAGAGAGAAAAAAGGAGGAAAAGATTACGGCTACCAGACAGGTACTGGGAGGGCGAGCTGTCCCAAAGAACTGACCTGTTCTGCAGAAGGTGAAACGAGGCTGGTTCTGTGTGCGATTTGTGAGTGGCGTCACTGTGTAAGCGTTATTCAGAAGTGTATCATGTTTGGACCTTTTTATTTTGAACAGCGCTAGTGTAGTGTGTCTTTTTGGAGTGCTTGACTGGTGAGCAGGAAGAGCCCCTGTGGGTACAAAACCCTAAGGGCCTTGAGAACAATTTCCTGCCCCTGTGAGGGAACCCCAGGTAGTTTCTGGGTCCCCCATGCCCAGTACTAGAAAAGAATGGGTCTACCTGGTGTATTTGATGGCTTTTGTACCTTGCCTTGACCCTAGGAAAGGTGGTTTGATAGCTAGAATGATTGCTAGTGTGAATCTGCATCATCTAAGGCCAGATGTCAAGGGCACGGTTAGGCTGCGGACAGGCCTGATTACAAGGAATCGGCACAGATTCTCTCACCAGCCTTACTAATCCTGTCAGATACAGCCCCCCTGTAAGTGGTACTCGGATACTCCAAGGTATTGAAAACAAAAGTTCCATTAGACTCCAAAGGGCAGTAAAACAGGTTGTACTGGCCTTCCTCCCTCAATCTTGGATCTCTCTGACATCAGAGGGTTTCCTGCAAGATTTCTGGCCCTAAGGCCCCAAGACAGGTTAAAATGTCACTTATAAGAACATGCCATACTGGGTGAGACCAAGGGTCCATCAAGCCCAGCATCCTGTTTCCAACAGAGGCCAAACCAGGCCACAAGAACCTGGCAAGTACCCAAACACTAAGAACATCCCAGGCTACTGATGCCAGTCATAGCAGTGGCTATTTTCTAAGTCAACTCAATTAATAGCAGGTAATGGACTTCTCCTCCAAGAACTTATCCAATCCCTTTTTAAACACAGCTATACTAACTGCACTAACCACATCCTCTGGCAACAAATTCCAGAGTTTAATTGTGCATTGAGTGAAAAAAGAATTTTCTCCGATTAGTTTTAAATGTGCCCCATGCTAACTTCATGGAGTGCCCCCTAGTCTTTCTACTATCCGAAAGAGTAAATAACCGATTCACATCTACCTGTTCTAGACCTCCCAATCTCCATGACCTCCCACTTTTAAATTACCTCAATCTAGCTCAGCAGCTGGATTCACCCTCTGGGATTAGCTGGCTAGATTCCAAGGAAAATCAGCTTCTTAATCTTTAACCTCAGATGATTTCATGAGTTTTTCAACCTCAACATGATTCAGTTCCCTGTGTCTTGGCTCTCTGACCTCTAATCTTACAGTGAGATCTCATAAGTTAGTCTGAAAACAGGCAAGCATGTCGGAGATCATGGTGCCTTGGACTGACTTCATACAGAGCCCCAGTTCCCTGACTTCCAACCTCACATAGTAGCCCAGGTCTCTTACCTTTAACCTCTAGCCCTTCCCTGTGCCTCAGTTCTTTGACCTTAATCTCAAGGAGAGCCTTGGTTCGGGCATGGCACCTGGAGTCTCTAACTTCAGACAGTCACCACTGACCTTTGACAGAAGCAGGATGTCTATGAAGTCTGTAGTCTTGCCCTGCTTGGATTTCAACCAAGCATCGGCCCCCTGTCTGGTCAGGGCCTCCCGCCGCTGCTGCACTACGTTTCCTGTGAAATTATGCACAATGGTGCAGGCTTTTTGGAAATGGCGCCCATCAGCAGAGAAGCGATAGATGAAGTCAAAATGATGTGGCAAGAAATGCTCCCGTTTCACCACCAACGCACTCAGCTCGTAGATTGCAGAAATGTACTCGCTGGGCTTCCTGGAACGTACAGAGACCACAAAAGCACAAAGTCACCCACAGGAGAGCCACGAAATCTGCAGCAGGAACTTTGAACGTTATTGCACACATGAGTCTAGGATGGTAGTGGGAGGGTTGGGGGTCACCCCCCCTTTAATGAGTACGGGGTAATCCCTAAAAGGAGACAGGGTAGATGGCCTAGAGAGAGGATTCATCAAAATCCACAAAAGTGGATGGAGCTCCTACACAAGCAATGCACGTAGGCGAGAAGGAGGTGGCACCATATGGCAGCCAGCCATGAGGGGGAACCTGTTCCCTGCTCCAAGGAGTGAGAAACCAATGGCAATGGGACCTACAACCTCAGCCCAGGTGCTAAAACTTTTTTTTTTTTTTTCTCATTTTCAAGATTGTTGTTGTCCTATTACAACTTCTGACACCTTAAGACCAGTACCACAGTTCTTCCACAAAGTAGACCCCAGGGTAAGATTGGCAAAAGGGAGACACTGCCCCCCCCCCCCCCACACACCCAACCTCTCTGTGCCTAGGATGAGGTCCTGGACTGTGGAGCTCTCTGCTCGGTGTGAGAATGCCAGAGCATTCATATAGACCCCTTTCAGCACAGGGCAAGACCCCCAGCACATAGCAACCAGATATACCGTCTGCTCAGGTTGTGACCCCGAACGCAACTTTCAGATACGAACCTTTCGACGCTGGGTGAAGCCCGCCTGTCTCTGCTTTGGAGTGCAACACTTAGATACCTCTGTCTGCTTGGTGCTCCCTGGGGTATGACCCCCCTGGAGTGTAGCCCTTAGACACACCTCTCTCTTTCCTTAGAATGAAAGCCCTGCAGCATTTCTCAGAGATGCCTTTCTCTGCTTCTGCTTGGAGAATGCCCACCCTCCCGCAGTGCTAGGCTCACACACACACACACATATCTTTCCTCCTTGGGGGGAGGAGAGCTATGTCCTGACAGGTTTTTGTCCTCTGCTGCCCCTAGGCGTGCAGGAACCCAGCCAGCCCCATGCTCACGGGCATCGTGAAGGCCCTGGCTCCTGAGCGGTAGGCAGGTTCTGCGAGTGCAGGGCCCGTGAGCTGACTCCTTCCTCGCAGAACAGCAGCACTGGCTGGAGCCTGGAAGACGGGGGAGTGGGGCTGACCACAGCAGCAAAAAATACAAAATAATCAGAAAACCAGCAGGGGGCTGGATTTGGGACTGGAGGCCTACATTTTGTTACCCTAAGCACAGGCCTAGGGTGCCTGAGGGTAAATCCAGGCCTGAACCCGTACAGCTCATCCCTTAAGACGTACCTCTCTGCTCAAGGTGAGATCTGGAGCACAGGGTACACATACATCTCTCGCCGAGGCCAATGTAATAAGGTGCACGCGGTATAGCGCACAGTTCTGTGCGCAAACTTCACTCCAGATGCAGCAAGGAATGTGCGCTTTGGTTAGTGCCCTCGCACGTAAAGCCCAAGCCAACGAAGGCACTGGCTGTTACCCACCAAGGCAGAGAGGTGCGCAGGCCGGGCGCATGGCTTCTCGGTGCTGAAAGCGTAAACTCCTAGTTGGGAGGTGGATCATGTTAGAGTTCTGGGGCCAGGAACCTCGGTCAGGTTTTATGTGCACAGGTTGTTTCTGAAAATTGGGGATTGGTCCTTTCACAGACAGCGGAGGGCCCAATGAGTGGCCACTGAAGCAACGAGGAAATGGAATATTAAATCTGGGTGCAGCTTAGAGCTGTGCCAGTACTGACAGCAGCTCAGGCAGGTTCCCCCAGGAGCTGGCGCTTAGGTGCCCTGACTGAGGGCTCCAACTTCTTTTCTTAGCGTGGGAGGGAAGTGCTTTTTTTTGGTAACTTGGCTGGCGGTGGGAAAGAGGATTGTGCACCAGTGCTTGCCAAGACAGTTTTTTGTTTTTTTTTAAAGAGAATTCTAGCACCGATTGGCATGCAAATGGTCTAAGAGTTAAAAAAAAAAAAAGTGTTTTCCATTTACAGTTTTGGGGTTTGTTTGTTTTTTTACTCATTGAGTATTTGCATGTAATTAGCTTATTGCACCTGGATCTAGTATAAGCCATGCTAAAAGTTTGCATGGGTTTTATTACGCCAGCCCCTCGGTTCATGGTGAGACCTCCCGAATGTAATGCTCAAACATCTCTCTCTCTTTTTTAATTTGATTTATATTCCACTTTTCTTCATCACTTCAGAGTGGATTACATTCAGGTACTGTAGGTATTTTCCCTATCCCCAGAGGGCTTACAATCTAAGTTTGTACCTGAGATAACAGAGGGTAAAGTGACTTGTCCAAGGTCACAAGGAGCGGGATTTGAACCCTGGTCTCCTGGTTCCTAACCCGCTGCTGTAACCACTAGGTCTCTCTCCTCAGAGCTTAGTGCTCAGCCTCCAATGCCCCCTTTTTGCTCTTATTACTTACTCTTGGCAGTCACTGTTGTAACTGAATGTGCATTTTAGGAGGCTGTCCAGGGTCATCAGACTGATGTGTTCAAACATGTCCAGGGAGATTGTGCCCCCTGATGCCAGTTTATGCCACTTAGCCTAGAAAGGAAAGGGGCATAATCAGAACTCATATAATACTATTGCCGGGCCATCTTCCTGTGTGCGATTTCAGCTAATGGACCATGCTGACCCGTAAAACATGTTTGGTCAACTAAGGAACAAGACTTGCATGTGTAAATATTTTAAATTGTTATATAAACTTCTACAAATGAGAAAAACATTTCACTCAACTTTAAACAGGCGCATTAACATAAATCTTTAAAAAAGCAAAACTACTGAAAAATACATTCATGTTCCCATTAAGCATACAGAGTAAAATGTTAGAGAGTAGAAGCAAAATCAAAAGACAGACAAGTAGAGAGCGCTTGCAAAGGCTTTGGGATTTTTTTGGTGCCACAGATTTGTAGAACAGCGTGCCGGCAGTTGAAGAACATCCATTTTCAGCCACCAGCTGGCTAGCAAAGTTAACCAGATAGCCAGGATATTCAGGGGCCTCTCTCAGTTAGCCTGACGTTAGAGCTTCCTTTTCCACTTCTCTGTACCTGGGAGAGCTACAGCTCCATGGCTGGGCTGTAGTTTGCTGGATCCCCCAGTGCCAACCTGGCCCGAGGTGGTTTTTTTGTGCTTCTGTCTGTCTTCACTACTGATTCAGTGTGTCGTTCAGTGAACCAGTGAAATAGAAAGGTAAATGAGAAGGAGCTGGCATGCGATAAGAACAGCAGCAACCTCCTCAGAGGGGAAAAAAAAAAAAATTGCCAGCCTATGGTCTCTGAAGAAACTTCTAACCAGAAAGAAATAGTCAGAGGTCCCAGGCAGGTCTGGAGGATTTTTCAGCCAACACTCAGTCTGTACCCAGTTGATGGGATCAACACAAGCTGCCTCCTCTGCTAGAGGAACACAAATTGTGTTGTGAGAGAACATTGGAGGTTGAATTGTTATACTCCCTGTGTGTTAGAACTCTTAAAAACCTGAGAGGTAGCTTTTCAAAAGCGTCGTTCTTACAAAAAATGGCCGATTATGCGCATAGATGGGCCGCGCGTGAGCAACGCGGTTTTTATAAAGCTGCGAAGTATGCACGTATATGGCCAGGCGCACGCCAAAGTGAGGGTGGGAAAGGGCCGGGATTTTAAGATCTTCGTATTTCTTGGTCAGGAAGGATTAATTTAATAAAAATGTGTGCACTTCCCAAATTATTATATCTTTTCCAGCATATTCTCTGCTGGATCTCTCAATCCACCTTTGATAGTAAAAATGGTTAGGTGGGGAGGATTGGATTAGATTATCAATCCTCTGTATGTCTAAATCTCAGGGGGGCATGGGTTTACCAGGTCTCCAGTGTTCTTATTGGGCGTCACGACTGGTATGTCTATGGGATTGGTTTGACATGGCATCAGATAGAGCCCAAATGGAGGGAATTGATCTTCCCTTATTAACATTATCTTTGTCATCAGTTTTGGTTAGAAGGATTCTCTGTGGGAATCTGATTATTGCCCACACAGTGAAGATATGGAAGAGAGTGATTAAGTATATGGGGATATCTCAGACAGATCTGTCACCAAGCATGCCGTTGGCAAAAAAAAAAATCCCTACATTTCTTATTGTTCTTTTTATCCATCTATTGCCAATTGGCAAGCGAATGGACTGTGATATGTTTTGCAGTTATCGAATAGGAGGAAAATAAGGTCATTTACGGAAGTAGTTGAGGACTGATTTGGATCCTCACTCTAACAGCTTATTTACGGTTGAGGAATTCGTTTCACAGATTAAGAGGTGAGGCCTGGGCTCCCTACAATCCGAGCTCTTTGGAACGGTTTAAGTGATCCCTCGGTTGAAGGGCGTCCTAGAAATTGTATGTATAATGACATAACTGATAAGAATAACATTGCAGGAAGGATGATCTCCTTGACAGAAAAATGGAATGAGGATCTATAACTTGCATTAGATGATACTGATTGGGATGTAATATGGGAGGCAGCACACTATTTCTATTTGTGCTAAGGTGGTAGATCTCATGGTTAAGTTATTACATAGGGTATTTAACAATAGATACCCTACTTTTTTTTTTTTTTTTTTTTTTACAGTGTTCTCTGTTTCTGCTTTTCCATTTTGTTGGTGGGGTTGCGGAGAGGAGGGCACATATATATATGCACATGTGGTGGTTGTGTCCTTTGATATCTTCTTGTTGGGATGATGTCAAGAGACAGGTTAGATTGATAAGTAAATCAAAGATCTCGCTAACACCTTGTTTGGGTTTGTTCGGTTATTGGTGAGATGTCAATGTAAACTTGGGAGGCAAGGATATGGCGCTGATTACTCATTGTATCCATGATGCCTGACATACAATAGCATTATTCTGGGACTCCTAACATCTTTAAATGGCACTCATTGAAAACAGATATTGCTCTCATTGAAAAAAATATGGATTCCCTTCGGGGAAAATTGGATAAATATAATCAAATTTGGGGGAACTATAAGGGAGTATGGACGTACTTGGATTGATGTTGTTATACTGGAGTACTTTGATGGGGTTGGTTATTATCTTCAGAAGGGATTGGAAATTGATTTGTGTATATGAATATTTTGGCTGTTTTAACTATTTTACCAGATACATTATTATGTATGAAGTCTGTGTTCTTAGGTGTGTACACCATTTGTTAAATAAAATGTGTTTAAAAAAAAAAAAAGGCCATGCTGAGAGTGTGTTAGTTGGGCCATTAGATGACGATGACCAAAGGGTAAAAGAGGTGCTCGTGGAGAATAAGGCCACCGCAGAAAACTAAATTCATTGTTTGCTTTAGTCTTTGTGGCGATATCAAATTCAGAGTTCTAAAGGAACGCAAAAGCATTTCAGACCTACCACTAGTGAGCCGTAAACTTTCATTCCAATCTGCCACTGCACTTTAAGATTGCTAATTAAAAAAAAAAAAAAAAAAAAAGGCTCCAGGACGATCCAGATAATTACAGACTAAGGAGCATGACATAGGGACCAGGCAAAATGGTGGAAGCAAATGGTTAAGAAGAAACTTATTGGTCCTATGGAGAAATGCGTCTTGATGGAGAAGAGCCAGCATGGATTTAACAAAAGGAAAGTCGTGTCTTCCTAACCTCTTAGAATTCTTTCAAGGTGCAAATAAGCATGCGGAGGTGGGTGATATGGTTGACAGAGTGTATTTGAATTTCGAAATGGCATTTAAGACAGTTCCTCCTGAGAGAGAGCTCAGGAAACGAAAAAGTCATGGGGATAGGAGGCAATATCCCGTGGTGGATTGGTAACCTATTAAAAGATAAAAGAGAGAGAGAGCAGGTTTTCCAGTAGAGAGGTAAATAGTTGAGTGCCCTTGAGATCTGGACTGGGAGTGGGATTCTTTAACCTATTCATTAACAATCTGGAAGAGGGAGCAAAGATTACGGTGACCAAATGTGCAGAGAGCACAAAATATTCCAAGCAGTTAAAACTGGAGCTCTGACGGTTACGGGTTTGTTGAGTAGTTTGCATTTTCTTGGATGTTTGCTTCATTTACTTGAACAGAAATCAATACTGAAGTGAAAACAAAAAAAAGGAAACAAAGGGGGTTGTGTTCCCCCTTACCCCTGCTGCCAAAATGTAAACGTTTACCCCCCCCCCCCCCCCAACATAACTATCTCATGCTATCTATATGGTCACACAACAGAATAGCACCAGCCTCGGAGCCGGCTGCAGCCATATTCAAAATGGGACCCGATGCACAACCCTAGTTAAACCACAGACAGACCGTGATGAACTGGTGGAGGACCTTGCCGGACATCTAAGCAGCAGGTGGAAGTTAAGGGGTAAATTTCAAATGCATTTCCATGCGTGAAACACGGATCGAGGGTCCCAGGCATAACAGTAGAGGCCTATCAAAACTCACATGCATGATATCCGTGCTTTGTTTAAAGATCTTCACATAGTACTTCAGGATATCAAAGTGAAATGCTGGGGTCAGCAAGCGACGATGCTTGCCCCACTTTGCCCCACGGCTGAGCAGCAGTCCATCTCCTGAAAGAAAGGAGAGCGCAGAGACATGGTCACAGCATCCCCAGGGAAACCCCCCCCACCCCTGAGAGAGAGCAGAGAGCAGAAGCATCTCCCAAATCAGGAAGCGAGCCACCGAGCTGCAACGTCGCACAAGGCAGAAAGTGAGACAGCAGAGAAAGCGACACCGATCTTGTGTGTGTGCGTACACAAAAGTATGCACTTACCCAGCCATGGCCTGAGGAAGCCGTAGAACAGCTCATCCTTGGGGGCAACAGCGGCTGTGAACAGTTATATGTATGGATCATACAGAGTTAGTCATATACACTTACAACCCAGCCATGTCACATCACCCACAAGTATAGCCACAGATCACATATAGCTACCATGTCTCACGGCCCATAGAATTAGCCATGTGTTTCATTCACCTGACAGGCACAATTACATCCACTCGTCACAACGGGTTAGTCAAGAGTTAGTTTATGTGTCTTGTATAGTGTGGGCCATGTCCTTGTTCTGGATCATACTATGCCAGTAACTGGGTTACATTCCCCTGCACATGATATTGAGTCCATGTCTAGAGTCTGGTTATGTCACTTCAGTGCCTGTTCTTGCTCCCATTCCTACTGCTACCTCTTTTGTATGCCTCTAACAAGGCTCTCCGGGAGCTTGAGCATTGCTGGGCTTCTGCCATGCTCCTGAAGACAAACTTCCTGAATGTTGCGTGGAGGCAGATGAAAAAAAACTATCTATTCTGGGGAATAGGAGCGCCAGAGTTTGGGTGGCTCCAGAGGACTTAAGAAAGAGGGAACAGTTGAGAATATCTTGTGGTAGCAATGAATGTGTGGTGATGGGAGGGAGAATGGTGGGGAAGGGCTAGGGGTCACAGAGATAAGTATGTCTGTGACACCAACACTGTGATGGGCTTGGCCATGCTTGGGATAGATGTGAGAGTAGGGTTGAGAGGCTGGGTGGGGAGTTGGCCTTGGGTTGCATTTGGGATTTGTATATGCACATCTACCAAGAGAGGATGAGCCTCAATTGGGCAGACTGGCTGCATTGTTTGGTCTTTAACAGCAGTCATATACTGTGTTACAAGTAAAGAGATTGTTATGTAGTCACATCATACATAATTAGTCATGTGTTCCACAGTTACAGCCATGTTATGTACAGTTATAGCCCCTTGTTAAATATAGTTAGTGTCACATAATTACAGTATTACGTTGCATACAGATGGTTATAGCTCCATATTATACTGTTAAGTGTTACACAGCTACAGCCAAAAGCCAGGCAGTTACATCCCCATCACAGCTATAGTTATAGACACCTGTTGTGTAAGAGCCATACAGCGTGCATGAAATACATGGCATGGATGTAGCGTAGCAAGGGGTCCTGTTTTCAAGCTATAAGCTGATAGGCACAGACTGTAAACATTTGTCCTATAATACTGTATCATCTAACATCCCCTTCTCTCACTACTTACGTCTCCCATCACAAATACCCCCCCCCCCCCCCCCCCCCCGTGAAGAACCTCAGAACAGCTTACAGGACTGGGACCAGTTATCCAGCATCGGGGGGGGGGGGGAATCCAGGCCACAGGAATAAAAGCTCAAGTTCAGGAAGAAGGGAGGGGACCCAGAATGGGAGGAGGAAGCTTTAGGGACTATGCTATGTCTGACTTTTTGATGTAGAGCTGCCGAGGTAAGCAGCATTTGCTGTCTTTCTGTTTTTGTGTAAGATAATGTGCTCTTTGGTTGAAAGTCAGAGTCAAGGTGATCTTCTGTACTCTGGCCCTTCGCACTGAAGCCTGGGGCTGCCCTACACTATCACACCCCCTCGCCCAACACCTCAGCCTTCTCTAACCCAACATCCCTAAATTTGCATACACTGGAGGCAGTGAGTATGCAAATCTATTTCCTGCATATTCATTCGGGATATCCTGAAAAACCTGTTGGCAGCCCCCCGCAGGCTGGGCGTGAATATCACTGCACTATGCCAATACCCATGACTCCCAACCCCAAAACGTACATCTTCCTTCTCCGAGCACCCACCCCATCAGAGAAAGCTAACACTGCCCATTACATGCAAAGCTCCCAGTAATACTCCCTCATGCTCCCAATCTTTTCCCATACCACAAAATAACACTGCAAAGTTGTTAGTAAAACCTCCTCCCCCCCACCACCAAACATCCACAGCCCTTCACCACATCAAACCAAGGTAACATTTGCCTGGAACATCCAAAACTCAGTGTCCCTGACTTACTCACCAGGGACAAAACGCACTTGCCGACCTCAGATTTGGATTTGCTCGGGGGGGGGGGGGAGTACATTGTGAGTGAATTTCACCCCTGGAATGTGCAACCCTTCCTTTCTCCTCCTCCAGCGCCCGCCCCCCACTCATCTCTTTCCGCCCTCCCAGATCACATAATGCTGCTGGGGCCATTGTGGGAGCTGTTGCAGCTCAGGTCCCTGCTTCCTGTAGATGAGGGTGTTCCCCAAGGCCTCATTCTTCTACTTCCTCTCAACAGTGGGGAAGATGCTTTCTCTCTTCTCCACAACTTCCTTACAGTGGTGGTGGGGAGTGTGGGGGTATTCCCTGCAGCTCCACGGTGTTGATGCCTCTTGCTGATGGAAGGGGTGTTTTCCCGGTTCTCACTAGCACTGAAAAATCAGCTCACCTGAGCGGGAGTACGTTCGCCTATTTTTCAAGCCCCAGCTTTTGTGAGCCATCACTCGCCACCTCCCACCTCTCTCCATCCCTTCAACCCATCAGAGACAGTGTCCAGCGAATGCAAAGGTCGCAGTAACTCTTCTCCACCTCTCCCCATCACCCTTGCAGCCCATCACAGAGCGCTAACACTGCCCCCAACGTTTACAGATGGTGCAATGGACCCCGAGCCCACTTCTTCTCGTGTAACTCTCCCTTCCAGATGCGGGGAAGCTCTCTTAGCTCACTGCTTTCTTTGGCCTCATTCCTCTCTCTCGCCTCCTGTCACTCCCTCCAATGCTGAGCTAGACTCTTGGCTCAGATCCTCTTTGGCCACTCTCGTCTTTCATTTGCTGTCATTCCGTCAGATGCTGGGCTGGATTCCTGACTCATGCTTCCGGGGCCTTGTAGTGGACAGCAGGCTGGAGCTCACCCTTTAAATGCATTTTCCCCTCTCCCTTCCCCGAGAAGGTGGAGCATCACAGCTTGAGTGAAAACCATAACCGGGACCTTTTGAGTCATCCTCACACTGAGATTGCTGCTGATTAGCAGAGAGGGAGGAAGGAATAACATGTTACACCCCCTCCCTGCTACTCCACACGCTCTCGCTACCAACGCCACTGCTTTTCCTCTCTGCAGGGATGACCCCCTCGCATTCTTCCCCTTCCTCCAGCCCTCTCTTTGCTCGCATGCCCCCTGTAAGTCTCAGTGCCTGGAATCACAGCGGCAGGCTGAACTGTGTGCGCTGTAGCTCCAGGCTGAAGAGGAGATGGGGTGGCTACAGCTGTAAACAGAGAGGCCTGGAGCTTTCTTAGGGTTTCCCTGGAGATCTGGCAATTGATGCAAATTCTCTGACTCTCTGGGCTAAATCTGGAGAGTTCCCAGGTATGGTAAAGAGATATTATAGTGTTCTGCGGGTGTGATGGGGAAATTGGCGAGGGGTAGGGAGGGAGACTAGTATATCACAGCTCCCTGAAGGGGAAGACGGTAGCACACCTCAGCTGCCTGGGTGGGGTGAGGGGGTTTCCAAACCTATCACAGCTCCCAAGGGACGGTGAGCACTAGCACATCACGGCTCTAGAGACGAAGAGGCAGTAGCAGACTGAAGCCGACCAGACAAGCGGTGAAAGCTTGGGGGGGGGGGGGGATGTTGAGGAACCTGTGTCTACCTGAAGCCTGGAAAAGGGATTTGGTGAAATCAGGATGGAAGATCCGTATTATGGGGTAAAAGATGCTAAGCCACCAGGAGCACATATAAATGTAGGATTTCACCAGTCCATTCACCACCAGCAAACCTTCCTCTGTGTTCTTAATCTGAGGCAGACAACAAAAGACCAAGGAATGTTAGCAAAAAAAAAAAAAATCCAGCAAACCAATCTACAGCGGCCAAGGAAATATCTGGAAAAGTTAACATACATTCCAGCAACGCCTCCTGTGTGTTCTCAGGCGGAAGGAAAGTTGGTATACTACTCAGCAGCTAGGCTGGGGCCTGTGAAGATTGCCTCACCTGGATATGCGGACATCTACGCACATCCGCAAAGGTGTACTGGATCAGTTCTGGCATGCCTAACATCGCAGCCTGGGTAAGGCTGGAACCTGCCTGCAAAGACGGACTTCAGCCTTCATGTTCTGAGCTTGAACCGGGGAACCCTACCATGACAGGCACACACGTTTAGGCCTGTTTAGGAGCAGGTGAGCGTGTGCATGCATACCCAAAGTATACATGTCAACGGTTCCCCCCACAATGCCTCAAGGATGCACAAAATTGCTTCCGTGCATATTGTAGCGTTTGCAGCCCCATGGGAAGTTTAAAAAAAAAAAATCCGTTTATGTGCATAAAACTGCATTGTACACATGTAAATGGTTTTGAAAATTTACCACCTTAAATTTTAAAAAGCATCCACAGAAATTCGACCTGAAAAAAGTACCTGCAGAAAAGAGAAGTGCTGGTGCTCTTTCCATTTCAATTTTTAAAGGGAACCTTTCCCCCTTTGAAAACTGATGCCACGGCTGTGGGCCAGAAGTACTCCCAGACAGTGAATGCTCCCATGGTCTATAGCTGCCTTTTGACAAACATGGAGCTCTTCTCAGCATACGCACATATATTATTTTCCAGGAATTAATCTTATCCTGCTTCAGGAACTTTAAACCGGTCCACATGGAGGACTACATGAATGCCGCCATGAACTGTGGCGCTTGTGGAGTAGTGCTCCAGCACATTGAGTTCTGTTTCTGAATCCTGGGGTCCTCTCATCTGATGCATGAAGGATTACCGAACCCCCGAAGCAGGCATGCAGCTGACCAAATGTGGCCTGGGTGGGGAGGGAGCTCCAGCCAGGCTGTTGTGGACCCACAGCCACTTCTCCTGGGCGCCTACTCAGGAGCACTCGGGACACACAAGTTACCCGTCGCGTGTCCCTTTTAGGGGGGCAGCTCATTTGCGCATTGCATCCAGCGCCCAGGAGAGGTGGATGTACGCACGTGTTTTACGCGCATGACGTTGCATCAGCCTGCATGCATCCATGGGTGCGGCCTATGCACTGACAGGCGGTGTAGTGCAGAAGAGGAGAGACTGGGATAACATGAAGCCATTCTTCCAGCCTCTGGTTGCTGCTCCAAGGATGGAGGAGGAGTCGGAGTGTTTTACTGCTTTTCACTCCAGCTATCACTGTGAGCAAGTCATTACTGGAGCTGCATATGTTTATTTGCTATCCCACTTCTCTACAATAACACTGTGGCTTACAATACTAAAACAAGAAAAAAATACAAACAAAAAGCATCATACAAATCAAAGAACAATATAAAAATAAATGCTATCAAAAATAGAACAAGTTAATCTAGAGACCAAGATTGCAGTCACTAGTTAAAATAAGTTGTCCTGCAACTCGTCTTTAAAAGACTGATTAAGAGAAGCCTTGCTTTTACTGCTTTCCTAAACTTCATGGACTTTGTGCTTCCATGTGAATCTCTAAAGGAGGTGGGTTCCATAACAAAGGCCCTGAAAGTCATTTGCTTTCTGGCCTAATCAATGGAGGGGCAGGAATAGTAAGTTGTTGCCATTGAGTATAAGGATCTAACTGGCTCATAGGGTATTTATTTTTATTTATTAGGGCTTATTGCCTACCTTTCTGAATACAAAATTCACTCAAAGCAATTTACAGTACAGTAGACTAGCAGCAGATAAACAAAGGCTAATTGCAGCTGCAAGATAACAGAAAGTATAAAAAGCAACAATCACATTCAAATTTGGGATTAAATAGGTGTGTCTTAGCGTTAGATTTCATAGATCAACACCAGTTGAGACTATGCTCTGCTAACATACGGGCTGATACAGTACAGTGCGCTCCGTCGGAGCACACTGTTAGCCGGCATTTGGACGCGCTATTACCCCTTACTGCTGATGGCCCTATTAGTTATTCCCGCGCGATTCAGAAAGCAAAATGTGCAGCCAAGCCGCACATTTTGCTTTCAGAAATTAGCGCCTACCCAAAAGGTAGGCGCTAATTTCTCCGGGCACCGGGAAAGTGCACAGAAAAAACAGTAAAAACTAAAAACTGCTTTTCTGTGCACCCTCCGACTTAATATCATGCGATATTAAGTCACAGGTCCCGAAAGTTAAAAAAATTTAAAAAAAAATAAATTTAAAATGGGCCCGCGGCTGTCGGGTCGAAAACCGGATGCTCAATTTTTCCGGTTTCCGAGCCCGTGGCTGTCAGCGGGCTTGAGAACTGACGCCGGCAAAATTGAGCGTCGGCTGTCAAGCTCGCTGACAGCCGCCGCTTCCTTAAAAAAAAAAAGAGGCGCTAGGGACGCGCTAGTGTCCCTAGCGCCTCTTTTTACCGCCGGGCCTAATTTAAATAAATTAAGATACTGTATCGCGCGCACAGGAGAGTGGCCTGTGCGTGTGCCGGGAGAGGGGGCGTTCGCCCGCTCTCCCGCGTTTTTACTGTATTGGCCCGATAGAGCGGATACTAGTAGCCAACTCAGGGAATACAGTAAATCATCCAACAGTTAGTTTGCAGCAGCGCATTTATGGCATGTGAGGTGATGCCAGACAGTTTAGCATCTTAGTTTTCTGGGTTGGTCATTTAAAGCATGCCAGAAGATCCAAACTTCTTTGCTTCCTAAAATATGCTCGTGCTTCTAGAAGGGAGTTCCAGAGGGCGGAGGCTGCTCCTGTGAATGATCTGTTGCAGGGGGTCGTCTGTTCTTTGTCAATTCTTGCATGGCTGTCAGGCACATGCATGGGTTATTTCTAGCTGTTTGCAGGTCTGGGGCCATTGGTGGTAGGAGCTGGACATCATCTGACTAACGCTTGTTTGTCAAAGGTTTGGATCGGCTGTGCCAGTGGTTTCAGGTACATGCTGAAGAGCACTGGTGATGGTATGGAGCCTTGGGGGGACGGACCCCACAGCTTAAGACTCGGGATGCTGACATGGTGTCAGCAAAATGTACAGAATGTTCCCCGTCTGACAGATTGGAGGAGAACTACTACTACACAACCCTTCCATGGCGCTACTCTACAGCTTCAGTGCTGTACAAAAACACAGACCAGAAAGTCCCTGCTCAGTAGGGCTTACAATTTACTCAAGATGATCATACAGGGCAAAAGAGACTTTGGGAATTTCCTTTTAGACAATGGTTAAAAATGAATGAGGCTGTCAGCGGGACAATCAGCAGTTAAGTTTTAAAAGCAACCTCAAAAAAAAAAAAAAAAAAGGTGGGTTTTAGACTGGATTTAAATAAGGCAAGAGAAGGAGCATGACGCAGCAGCTCAGGAAGTCTATTCCAAGCCTATGTTGCGGCCAGGAGGAAAGCAGAGAGATGGGAATTGGTGGTAGAGGAGAAGGGCATAGATAGGAGTGACCCTACCTGATGAGCGACGTGCACAAGGAGGAGGGGTAGTGAGGAGCTGCAGAGGGAAGGCTCTTGTAGGTGAGTAAGAGGAGCTTGAACAGTGTGTGGGAACGGAGAGGAAGCCAACGGAGTGACTTGAGAAGAGGGGTCATCTGGGTTTAGTGACTGATGAAAGTCAAGTCGTGCAGCTGAATTTTGGATGGAATGTACTGGAGAAAGATGGCTCACTGGGAGAACTGGATCGCAATAATCTTAACGGGAGGGGATGAGAGTACGGATAAGGGTTCTGGCAGAGAGTTCAGAGTTCTACTCTTCCCCTGTCACATGGAATTTCTCTCTCTAGAGATTCCAGAGTGCAGTTCATTTCCCGATTAACTTTTATCCTCCTTGACTCTCTGGCTGTCCCACTAGCCCCCCCCCCCCCCCCCATTACCACTCCAATTCCATCTGTCCTGGCATTTCAATCTATTTTGGTGCCTGCTATCAGTGTCCCATTGGTTCTCCTCTTTCCACCAAGTCTCTAAGGTGCTTACATCTTCCTTTAGCACTAGACATACCTACAACTCCAGTCTTACATTTCAGACTTCAGAAAAGTAAGGGGCTACTTTTCAAAGGGTTTAAGGACCTAACATTTGGCCATGCTGAAAATGTACTAAATTTAGGGCGATTGCAAGGGCGGGGAAAACAAGTTTAGGAGCCTAGCACTGATTTTCAGGACAGGGCAGCAAACCCAGGAGAGATGGGAATTGGTGGTGTTCACTAAAGAAGACCCTGGAGAAGGACCATCTCTAAACAACAAGAAACTGGAGGGAAGGGGAATAGATGAAAATCCTTTTACAGTAGAAAATGTGTGGGAAGAACTAAAGAACCTGAAAGTGGACAAAGCCATGGGGCCTGATGGGATTCATCCAAGGATATTGAGGGAGCTCAGAGATGTTCTGGCGGGTCCGCTGTGTGACCTGTTCAATAGATCCCTAGAAACGGGAGTGGTGCCGAGTGATTGGAGAAGAGCGGTGGTGGTCCCGCTTCACAAGAGTGGGAACAGGGAAGAGGCAGGCAACTACAGACCGGTTAGCCTCACTTCGGTGGTGGGAAAAGTAATGGAGTCACTGCTGAAAGAGAGAATAGTGAACTATCTACAGTCTGGAGAATTGATGGACCAGAGGCAGCATGGATTCACCAGGGGAAGATCCTGTCAGACAAATTTGATCGACTTTTTTGACTGGGTAACCAAGGAATTGGATCAAGGAAGAGCACTAGATGTCATCTACTTGGATTTCAGCAAAGCTTTTGATACGGTTCCGCACAGGAGACTGGTGAATAAAACGAGAAACTTGGGAGTGAGTGCCGAGGTGGTGACCTGGATTGCAAATTGGTTGACGGACAGAAAACAATGTGTGATGGTAAATGGAGCCTTCTCTGAAGAGAGAGCGGTTTTAAGTGGTGTGCCGCAAGGATCGGTGTTGGGACCGGTCCTGTTCAATATCTTTGTGAGCGACATTGCGGACGGGATAGAAGGTAAGGTTTGTCTTTTTGCGGATGACACTAAGATCTGCAACAGAGTGGACACGCCGGAAGGAGTGGAGAGAATGAGACGGGATCTAAGGAAACTGGAAGAGTGGTCGAAGATATGGCAGCTGAGATTCAATGCCAAGAAGTGCAAAGTCATGCATATGGGGAGTGGAAATCCGAATGAACTGTACTCGATGGGGGGGGAAAGGCTGATGTGCACGGAGCAGGAGAGGGACCTTGGGGTGATAGTGTCTAATGATGTGAAGACAGCAAAACAATGCGACAAGGCGATAGCAAAAGCCAGAAGAATGCTGGGCTGCATAGAGAGAGGAATATCAAGTAAGAAAAGGGAAGTGATTATTCCCTTGTACAGGTCCTTGGTGAGGCCTCACCTGGAGTACTGTGTTCAGTTCTGGAGACCGTATCTACAAAAAGACAAAGACAAGATGGAAGCGGTACAGAGAAGGGCGACCAGGAAGGTGGAGGATCTTCATAGGATGACGTACGAGGAGAGATTGAAGAATCTAAATATGTACACCCTGGAGGAGAGGAGGAGCAGAGGTGATATGATACAGACTTTCAGATACTTGAAAGGTTTTAATGATCCAAAAACAACAACAAACCTCTTCCGTAAGAAAATAATCAGCAGAACCAGGGGTCACGATTTGAGGCTCCAGGGAGGAAGATTCAGAACCAATGTCAGGAAGTATTTCTTCACGGAGAGGGTGGTGGATGCCTGGAATGCCCTTCCGGAGGAAGTGGTGAAGACCAGAACTGTGAAAGACTTCAAAGGGGCGTAGGATAAACACTGCGGATCCATAAAGTCAAGAGGCCGCCAATGAAGAGTGGGTGACTCGCCAGAATGATGGCTATTGACACAATACCCTTATTAAATAAACATACACATGCTTACTGTGACTCCTACATCGCTCTAAGCTTCAACAGCAAGAGGTAATGGAAAAAAGGATTTGCACTCACAAAGAGGGGAGTAGCTGGCTTGTTACGGCGGTTACTACCCCAAACCAAATATGCCTGATACTTCACTTTCAATGCATATACAGCATAGCTCTCTGCTTCAATGACAGGGGAGAAGAATAACTGATACTTCACACATCCAGCAGAGCTCTCTGCTACAACGGCAAGGGAGAAGAAAAAGGGTTCGCACTCAAAACGCGGGGAGTAGCTGGCTTGTTACGGCGGATACTACCCCAAACCAAATGTGCCTGATACTTCACTTTCCATGCATTCTCTGCTGCATCGGCATGGGAGAAAGACTGATACATCACGCATTTCCAGCATAGCTCTCTGCTTCAACGGCAGGGGAAAAAAAAAAAAAATAAACAAACAACAAACAACGGCAGGGGGAAAAAAAAAAACAAAAACAAAAAACTGATGCTTCACGCATATCCTGCATAGCTTCAACGACAGGGGTGAAGAAAAAAAGGATTCGCAATCACAAAGCGAGGAGTAGCTGGCTTGTTACGGCGGTTACTACCCCAAACCAAATGTGCCTGATACTTCACTTTCAATGCATATCCAGCATGGCTCTCTGCTTCTACAGCAGGGGAGAAGAAAAAAAAAAACCAACAAGAGCTGTACAACATAGTCTAGGTGAAACAAATAGGCATGGGTGTAGCTTGCTTATCGCGGCGGTTACTGCCCCTACTACCCCTAACTAATCAAGCTAGATATTTCACTTGCATGCAGCTCCATCACTGCTCTCTGCATTAATGGTGGGGGTGGAAGGGGAATAGAACAAGGAGCTAAGAGTAACAGATAAGAATGGGAGAAAAGATGTGTGAGGCTTGCTGGGCAGACTGGATGGGCCATTCGGTCTTCTTCTGCCGTCATTTCTATGTTTCTATGTTTCTAAATCTAGGAAAACGAATAGCGGGCCTACATTTACTTAAATTTTCAGCTGAAAACCTAGACTCAATCAGAAGCTTGGCTACAAATACGTTCCTAACTTAGACCTAGATTTATTTGACTATCAGCCTCTAATTCTATTCCTAAATCACATGCTGATTGTTGTAAACAGTTGATTAGGATAATATGGAGTCATTTATATTTGTCTGCTCTTAATTTAAATCCCTCTGAGTTACCTCAACTTTTATTACCTCCTTCGTCAGGAAATTCTGATTTCTCTATTTGAACAATATCCGTTGAGGTTCTCTCGGAGTGCCTGCTGGCTTTCCCTAATACACTAGTTTAAAATCTGCCTCCCTGCACCATTGCCTCGATTGCTTTGAGGCGCCGAAGCTCAGCCTGCCTCTGGGGTCTTGTGCATGGAACTGGGAGCCTTTTTGAATGCTGCCCTGGAGGTTCTGGATTTCAGTCTCCTACAGTTGCTTTCCAGAGCCTGCCTCCTGCACTTTTCTATGCCGTTGGTACCCCCATGTACAACAGTGGGCACCTCCCTAGCACTCTCTAAAATTCTATGTAGGTGCCGCGCGAGATCCACTGGCTTTGCACCAGGCAGACAAATGACCAAGCTATCATCATCTCCATGATCAAAGAGAAGCATGCACTTAGGGCCTTAGAAGGAGCCAGTGAATCCCCAGCCTACTGTTACTGACTGTTCCCTGCTGCCAGACAGCACAGCTCAATAGAAAAGAAATGTGGCGTGTGCGCTCTGGCCAGCTCAGAAATTCCCTGCTCCCTCCTCCAGCACAGGCCTCCTTGTAAAAAGGAAGCCCCGTGCAAGGGACAAAGAACTGCAGGGCCTGTTGGCGCACAGACAGCAGCTCTGGCCCCACCCTCTCCTCGCACATGGGCCTCCTCTACCCAAGGCACCTTGTGCGAGGGGCGGCGTGCTGCATGCAAGTCAGCTCTGGTCCCATGCTGCGTTTCGTTTCTATCACTGCTGGCAATGCAGCCACAAAAGGGGAGGCTGCAGAGACCAGTACGTAGATGCTGCAGTGGCGAAGCTGAGAAGGGGGGATTGGGAAGGGATGATTATACCAAGGAATGGAAGGAGGAGGACAGGAAAGGGATGATTATGCCAGGGGAGTGTGGGGAAGAGGGAAAAGGAAGGTGATAATGCCAGAGATGTGTGGGGGGAAAAGGACATGAAATGTTCAGATCATGCACACTGGCATCCTGCCCAGGGGCTCTGAGCTGGGGGGCTATCATCATATAAACACACAATTACTGGGATTATACCTGAGGGGCTTGAACTCAGGAGCTAATTCCCAATACACAGAGCCTCACACAAACTTGGATTCAGTACATCACGGTTCCAGGTAAGAGAGTACGTTTATTTGAGCAATAGGAGGATAGAACAAATAAAATCAGATCAGATAGAAGACTTAATGGTAGATAATAATTGCTACAGAGTCATAAAAAGCTTACATTTCCAAAGGATCAGCCGTACCATCACATCCAGGGCTCTCTCTTTCCCCTCCCTTTCTCGCTGTCTCTCCTTATACACTACAAATGCTTGTGAAAGCAACAGCGTTCCCTCCCTCTGAGTTCTTATAAGATTTCAGACACAGCTGTGTGGCCTTCATTCTCTCTCTCAGGCTTTAGTATAAGTTAATTGCTAGTTTTCTCATCATAGACTTAGTGTATAACTAAATAAACAGACTCTTGCCTGTTCATAAACATTTCACAGTACATGACAGTAAACGGGAGGTCAATCAGAAGTTGGCCTGTGGCTTTCAAACTAGTTTGTGTCTGGGTGAAAACTCTGAATCCATACGGCCTATCCTCTATATCCATCTTCAGTAAAAAGTAACAAAAAATGACTCCAACAGATGGAAGGGAAGAGGAAATAGAAGGTGATTATGCTGGGGGGATTCAAGGGAGATGGAAGGGATGGTAACTTTGCCAGGAGGGTGGGGAGAGAAGGAAGCGAAGGTGATGGTGTGAATTTAATGAATCCCCTTACTTTGAATGTCACTACATGCCACAGTTATCAAATCACCATAGGGAGACATCTTGGATGCAAGAAGATAATTCCTCACTTGAAGGGAAGGGACCTAGTTACAGGATAACTTCCTGCCACTCTAAGATATAGATTTGAGACAGGGGTGGTTAGGAGTTGAGGTGAATGGATGAGAAGAACAAAGGAAACAGCAATTAATAAACTTCAGTGTGCTATCACACTACCAAACTACCTGATGCCCGCATTAAAGGGGCAGTGCAGACAGGGTGGAAGAGCCGCATTATAGGAAGGAAGGGACCGAACCACCAGAGGCAGGACTGGGGATAATGAACGAGGAGCTGGTTCACGGCCTGCAGCCCCTCCTCCGTGTTCTTGGCCTGTAAAGAATTAATCACAGGTTAGTCAGGAGGCCACACGCCCTGGCTCCAGCAGCTGTCGCAGGGGGAAAAGGACTCTTGGAGGTACATTTCCAGAAGATGTGCACGTTAAAGTTAGCACGGGCGGGCACACATAAGGGCATAGGCAAATATACGGCATTTTCAAAACTGCTAAATAGGTGCCTGAATTGGAGTCCGCAAGATAAGTCTGTGCATGTAAAAAAAAAAAAAAAAAAAGGGCCAGCATTTACACACATAATTTCTATTTTCAAACCTGTGACAGTGCTGTCCATAATTCTTATTGGCGTATATTTACTCTTGCTCAATATCTGGTGCAAGTGTTCGTAAGCATCTCAAAAGTGAAAAAAATGACTGGGTAGGGGGGGACTTCAGGCTGAAGAGCCAGGAGAGTCTTCACGAGCTTATGGTTGGACTGGGTAAACCGGAAGCCTAATTGGTAAAACTGGTTAGTTCCTTGCCGCATGGATGTTACAAAATCCCGACTTACGCATGGTAAATAACCCGCATACAAGCTATTCACACATCCATTTAAAATTCAAACCTGCGCATACTTATCTGGCTAAATTAGGATCTTTCCAGCTAAATAGCACCCGCGCCACTATTTAGATGAACAAAGGGAATTTATCTGAATAAGTAGCAGCACTTCTCCGGCTTTATTCTGACTTATTCAGCTATGTAGCAGCAGGCTTACTTAGAGTTAGGAAACAGTATTCACAAAACAAACAAAAAAACTACGCCCTCATCATGGCAGTTAGAAAGGTGGCTTTCGGAGTTTCAGGCCATCCTCGATCCTTTTGCGAGCATCGCTGTGAAAAACACAAACCCAGCCCACTTTCGTGACGCCGTTTGTTTAATGTTTTGCAAGTATAATGCCGTAGGTACGCTGCACCGTTTATGCCCACTGTGGGCATACAGTGATTATTGGTTTGAAGCAGACCAAAGGATTTGTGTGCCGAACCCCCAGTTTCGGTGTAAGTGGCCCTGTGAAAATGAATTTGGGGTCTAGGCATGTAAGTGTGCATGCAGAACATGCTTCTGCGGATACGTTTCTGGGCATGGGGTGGCGAAAGGATTTACATACATACGTTTGCCAGATTCTATGCTCACCCGCAAATTTTGAAGGTGAATTCATGCGCATCAATCCACTTTGAGACTCTGGGCTCAAGTCTCTGCTCAGGCCACTGAACATTGCCTTCTTAAGGGCAATTCTAAGTGTATTTCTTTGATCTCGCCGATGTATGATTTTTCTTCCATACGCAGCACTTTTTACTGGGATAATGATGGTGGTGTCCTTGTGATGAGAATGGATAGGTGCCTTCCAATAGTTTAGCCATTTCTGACTTCCTGTTTCTTCACTCTGACTCTTATAACCCAGATGACCTGTTGTTCTTGGGTCATCCCCATTCATTAATTATATATATTTAAAAATTAAAAAAAAAAAAAAAAGTATATGCCGCACTATCCTAGGATCTAAGGGGCATATAACTTCATGCACAATATAAATTATACAATGCCTATGCTAATACCACCACCAGCTGACCTATTATGGCAACTTATCTTCTCCGCAGACTCCAAGGATTGGGAAAAATGTGGGCTAAGGTTTTTGGGGGGGTTTTTTGCCAGATTTGGAGAGGAGACTCTTAAATCTTTTGAGGCCCTCATGGGAGAATTTAATATTCCACTTCACACTCCGGTTTTGTATTTACTACTACCTGGGGTGGGGCTGTGCATGACTATGGAGTAAAACTGGGTTGGAATAAATTCTCTTCCAACCATTGCAGGCTAAGCTCAGTTCTCAATTTTAGGGCTCTTTGCATGAGCAGTTGTATGATTCAGAGATGATGAGTAGGACGTTAGTTGGAAAATGGAATTCTGATCTTTGACACTGGATGTAACTGACTGGTCCGCTATTTGGAGGTCGATTCGTAAGCTTTCCATATGTAATGTCCGTTATTACATCGATATTATAGATATCCTTTGCACTTTTCTAAATTTAGTAATTCTAGCACTCTTTGTTGGCGGGGACATGGTATTGATGTGGTGGGAGTGTTCTTTGGTTATGGAGTTTGAGGGCTGTGTACCGAGAAATACAAGCTATAATTGGTTATTCCTTTAACTTTTCTCCTCGATTGTGTCTCTTGGGGGCACAGGTTGGTGCTTTGATTGGTACAGCCAAGCGATTTGATTTTTCATTTTTATATGTGGCTCGTATTGCCATCGCCTTTTTCTGGAAGCAGACTCTGAAAATGGACCACTGGAGGTCTGTAGAGGCTGAAACAGCATCAATGGAGAAAATTACCTGTTTGCAAAACATCAGACAAAATAATAGGAGCAGATGTGGGGTCCCTATTGGTCTTGGCGTAGGAAGCATGGCTGGTTAATTGCCTCTTACATTTTTTCCCTATTAATATTCCTGGTAACACTTATTGTAACTTTATTGTTGGAACAGTACATGAAATTATTGTTCTCTGATAGCTTTTAAGAAATGTAAACATTTCATTACTGCTTGTATTTTAACATGGCATGCTAAAAGCTCACCTGAATGACTTTTGGACCCCATGCTAACAACTGTCAATGCTGCTTTGACTAATGGCATAATGCCACACTTTTTAAAGACAGCAGATGTTAGACCATTACTGAAAGCTATCACTCGATTACTGGGCATTATCCACCAGTTTCAAATCTTAGGCAAGTTGATACAAGTAGTAGTTTATATTGACATGAAGGATTTTTTAAAAAAAAGATACGGCCACCAGCCACCTAGCTGTCTAGCTATGTTCTGAATGATCAAATCATTAACTATGCTGATCATCCTAACTTTTCCCTCCTGGTTACAAATCCTTGGTGAGAGAGGATAATGCATTACCTGGTGAGTAGGTCCTAGGTACAGGATCACTTCCTGCTACACCATGTGATACTCTCCTTCCAGGTGACCTTGCACTTCCAAAGTAGCACAGGAGCTGCCAGACTGCAATTGGGATTTGACTATGCTGTCCCTGAAGGTCTCCTCTATATATCTCTCTGTCTGCCTCAGCTCCTCCAGGTCTGCCACGCTATCCTCCAGAGATTGGACTCGTTCTCAGAGAGCCAGGACCTCTTTGCAGCTAGTGCACACAATACAACCTCTCACCAACTGGTAGATAATCATACATGTGGCACTCCATCTCGCTGCTGGACTGCTGAATGCATCTTAATATTGTTGAGTTTGTAGATAATTAAGGTTGCTAAGGGACTAGAAATGCTTAATCTAATGTAAGTCTTTGAAATGTATTGTAGAATGTTAGTTTGGTAATGACCTACAAAGGGACGACAGTTAATCTATTGATAAGGGCTGGGTTACTCCCTTGTTTATCTAAGTCCCTGATTGATTCTTGTTGTGATAAAT
The DNA here is from genome assembly GCF_901001135.1 of Rhinatrema bivittatum. Taxonomy (NCBI): domain Eukaryota; kingdom Metazoa; phylum Chordata; class Amphibia; order Gymnophiona; family Rhinatrematidae; genus Rhinatrema; species Rhinatrema bivittatum. The sequence continues at coordinate 26,893,441 of NC_042633.1, read as the reverse complement.
GTTCCTCCTAACCTCTTAATTGGGATAACTGTCTATAAATCCAAGAATTTGCTTGGTGGGGAGGGAAAGAAGACACTACGAGGTCAATATTCAAACATAACCGGCTAGGTAAGGTAGCCAGCTAAGACTTAATAGCAGGTCTAAATTTAGCCAGAAACCTTAGCTGGATAATTTTGAATATTGCTACTTATCCAGACAAATTAAGCTGGATAAGTTACTCCTCCCAGTTATGCTCTTTAGATTGCTTGTTTTTTATTCAGCTAGATAAGAAGCTGAATCCACTAAAACCTGCCATTTAGATGGATAACTAAGGCATCCATCTAAATGGCTTTTGAATATTGCCTCTCTATCAATTCTAACACACCCACGGGCATCCTTTCTCTACTTCAGTATCTGGTGCAATCTCTTTTTAAACTAAACTAATGCATGATGGGGAGAGAAGAGGTGGCTGCAGGAGCAGCAGCCACCACACGGTCCTGCTGAATGTGGATCCACTGCCTAAGCCAGGAGACCAAGCAGGTAATGGAGGCAGGATGTAGCCTGGGAGCCTCTTCGAAGATCTAGGAGGTTTGCACTGGCTACAGACTGGGTCTCCAAAATGGCTGCTCAACCCACAGTGTGTGGGGGTCAAAATGCCTCAAGATGAGCTCCCGAGATGGCTGCTGCTCCCCTAGTAAACCTGAAAGGCTAGCGATGAAGCCCCCATAATAACGGCTGCTCCCTCACTAAAGCAGCAAGGCCACAGCCCACTTTGTCCCCAGTAGGATGAAGTCAGAAGATCAGACTACACCACACGACGGCTGCAGCTTCCTCAGTAAAGCTGCAGGGCTACAGAGTGAGACCACAAAATGATGAAGTGAGGTTGCAAATCTGCACCCAGAGCTAATCTTCAAGGTCACAAAATGCCTCGATGCCGCATTAATAAACTTCCTTTATTGAAGAAAGCTATTCTTTCATCTTTAAAACCTTGTGCCTCACATACCATGCTCAGCTAACCTACGCTACAGCACAAGTGCCCCATTCTTTCTCCTTGGTATGCGGCCAAGAGCCAGAGGGTCACTGGAACCGGACCTAGAGCGACAGCACCGTCTTACAAGCAAACCAGAGCGCAGAAGATACAGTGTCAGTTTACCACAGCACTCCCCGGCCCTTTTCTTTTATTTAAGGAGTAATTTTGTATCAATCCGCATAAGAAAGTCAAAACACGTACATAATTTGTACCAATTATCAAAGCAAGCTTACGTGGACAAGTTCAGTTGGAAAACTATCCCACTGAAAGTTTGCCTCCATACTTATTAGGGCTGTGCCTTTGAAAGTGGTTTTGTTTCATTTCCACCAAAGCGAAAAATGTTAAACATTTTGTGTGTAACTTCTTTTGAAGAAACAGTGCAGACCATGAGCAAACGGGCCATGCCATTTCCCCAAACTGAAAACAAAAAAGAAATGGACAAAGCAAATCCCAAAAAAAGCAAAACATTGGTGTGCACCTCTCTAATACTTATGAAAATGGAAAGAAGACATTCACGTAAAATGAACACACCTCCCTCACGCCATCCTTGTGGAAACCTCCTGCATGGTAGGCAGGCAATTTTTAAATGGCCATTTCCATGCCCATGAAAATGGCTCCTCCCTGCGTGCAACTCTCTTTCAAGGCAAATCTTTTGACCATGGGAGCAATCTTTTCGTTTTGCATGAAAGCAACAGATTTCCCCAAGTGCACGCTGCTTTCTGCCATGGGTTAATAGTATTCAGTGCACTCAGCCATGCATACAAATCCCAGGCAGGGCTCCTACCAGTCCCAGGTGGCCCAAGATCCAGCTTCGCCGCGGAGGCTCAGGAAAGCACTGCAGCCGCTTGATGTTGGCAGCATAGCGCTGCAGGAAGGCAGCCAGCCGCTGGAGAGCGCGGAAGAGGAGCAGGAGCAGGAGGAGGAGGAGCGCAGAGACCGCGTACACCCGGAATGGGGTCCGATCCAGGTGCAAGACGTCCAGCACCTGATTCACCAACCAGAACATCCTGTACGGAGGAAATTGGAGAGAGAGAGGTCACTACAGTGGAGTGCAAGACCCTGCTGCAGGTTGGCATGGAGAGCTCTGCACCGAGAGGCCAGCACTGGGCTAAATGGCACTTTAGACAGTCAGCAAGGGGACTTTGTCTTTGGGGAGAGGGGGCCTTCTGAGGAAGGCCAGGTGGGAGCAGCCACATGGGAAGTTACTTCCACTACCCTCCGCTCTGGTCTGAGGGTTGCATGTGGCATGCTACATGATGGCAGATAAAGGCCAATTGGCTCCTCCGGTGCCTGGTTATTCCAGTCTATACTGCTAAAAAAATATATATCCCAAGCTTCACTGCTTGTAGGATGTTGCTCCTTATTGAAATCGCTTTTTAATTCTCCTCTGTCTTAATGTGCAGAGAAGCATACAAGTTCCCATATTTAATCTAACACCAAGGCCCTCTCACCTCGTAATCTAAACAGCTTCTAACATTAGTGAGGCTATTACTGAATGGTACTTCCAGCACTGACTTGCTATGTGGGAAGTTGTAACCACAAACAACAAGATCTTGCAAATTCCCCCTATATATACTCAAAAAAAAACGGAACGGGGAATTAAATTAATGCAATGTGAGTGTGATAACCATAGAACGGTTAGAACAATTGTGATAGCGTGTACCGTTTTTAATTTCAAAATATAGTGACTTGTCAAAGACTAAGGATTATAATTGAATTTTAAAAAAGGGGTTTTGAGACACTATATTTTGTATTTTGAAATGGTACACATTATCGCAATTGTTCTAACCGCTATATGGTTATCACACTCACACATGCTACTGGACACCAGAACACATTGCATTAATTTAATTCCCTATTCCGTTGTTTTTTGGGTGATGTGGGAAGTTGTAGCCTGGTAGGTCCCACCTGGTTACTCCGGGCCTGCCGCGTCACTAGGCTTGGCCTTCTTTCATCCATGCCTTGTTTTCTCCTTATCACTTCTTCCCTAAAGAGAATGTTTTCCTGCAGCTTCCTTCTTACCACTATATCTGGCTGTTGCCCAACAGCTCTCGGAAAGAAATCAACTGGTGGGGGAAGAGAAACTCATTTCTGCTTCTAAATCAAGACAGCACACACAGGGGTTGTCATTCCTAAGCAGGTTTCATTTGCGTCAAAGTCACATTGGTGGACGACCCAGTTTTAACAGTATGCAGTCGATTTAGAGGGTATCCAAATGAACCTGGACATGTAACACATTCCCCTCGTCAATCTTCTTCAAAAGTGACCGGAAAGCTATTGCCAGTCTCAACCCTGGAAAGTCACTGGGACTCCAGAGAATTGTACAAAGTCCCTTGCTGGAACTGATCACATACATACCCCCTTCTCACCTGCTGCAAAGGCTTGGCAGCAGTAAAGTGAATTTGGAGCAAAACGAGATTTGTCTAAACTCAAATGAAACAGGACTTCAGATCGCCAATGGCAGAATCCTGTTCAGCTGGACTGTCAGTGATTTTACAGCCTTGAAGGCAAGGAAGGGTTCATTTTTCAAGCCAGCAACTTTCTTGTACCAAAAAAATAGGGCAAAGCTGGAAATCTCCACGAATGAAAAGAGCAGAGGGATCGGCAACTTCAACAGTTGTATTAGAAACGATCTATAAAATTCCTACCTAAATGATTATTATGGTTTAGAATCAGCAGGTTACCAATTTCAATCATTTCCTTTGCATGCAGATGATTTCTGGTTTATTATTTTGGTTCCTAGTATGTGGTTATTGAAAAAATAAAATGAAAAAAACATTAGAAAACGGGAGGGAGGGCCAGCACAGGAACTGTTTGGGCAGGGTAACAAAGTAGCTAAGCAGTGGCCCTGCCTGCTCTCACCTTTCCCTCCCGAGAAAGTTAAAAGGTTTCAGCCCCACTACCCTCTGGGGCTAGGCTAGCTGGCAGAGAGGTTTAACAGGTCTTCGGTTACTAATGACAGCTCACGAAGTAAAGGGGCAAAGAACGCACCTGGCCGGGCAGCGCTGCTCCGCTTCAGGACTCCGCCGGTTCCCCCCGCTGCTAAGGCCCTGCCTTCGGCTGCTGCGAGCAGGGGCTGGGCATGCGCCCTGCCAGCCGCCCAGCCCTTTGCACACAAGGCAGGCGGCAGGCGTAACCTGGCACTGTGCTGCCCTCTGCTGGCAACTCGAGAGACCCACACGTCAATTGCTCGGGTGCTGGCCGCTTTCTAATGCAGGGGGCTCCCGTACGTGTCCTCGGGGGGGGGGGGACCTCCAGGCGGTTGGGGTTTCAGGCTATCCACAAATATGCCTGAGATTTACTTCAAGGAGGCAGCAAACTAATGGCGTGCTCTTTCTTTCTATGTTACTATTACTTTGGATATTAGACCCAAGTTGCAGCAGTAATAGTAACATAGAAAGAAAGAGCACGCCATTAGTTTGCTGCCTCCTTGAAGCAAATCTCACGCATATTTGTGGATAGCCATCCATTTAAGTGGCATCAAAGCCACCACTTACCCGGGGAAGTCCAAATTTATCTGGATACGTGGCACAAATCTGCTCCATGCGCATAGTTATGCATTTACACAAGAAGATTTAACTCATATTTTGGATATCATGTGAATTCCTCATTTTGTAAAATGCAAGCGAGAAGGAAAAGACCAGTTTTCCCAATGAGTCCACCAACTGCCCAGTCTATCTGCAGCTGGGGAACACCCTCCTGGCTCCCAGACCCCTCACCCAGTCATTTTTTCACTTTTATCCCAATAAATATTTTAAGGGTCAGTGCAAGGGTATTAGGCACCCTTAGTGACTCGTCCAGCCTTCCCCCCCTTACCACGGCCTTCTCCACACACACTTTCACATTATGCATTTATAATAAGATTTTACATGAAAAAACACTCAGAGTACAGTCTTTTGAAGTAAAAATACGATAGATATATTATATTTACCGTCCATGCACTGCTGTGGTGTCAACCAGGAACCCTGCATAAAAGCCAAAAAGACCCTTGGAACCCATAAGGTATTAGGACTATTGTAACGCATGTTGGGTGTGGACTTGGTCCTCAGAAAGCCATGAGCAAACTGAATTATAATTACAATATAATAAACCTCCCATTCCAAAAGAGCACTAACCGCCAGCACTCAAACAGTTACCACCCTATGAAAAGGTGACCCTGCACACATTACACCAGGCCCTAAAACACCAATATACCTCCTATGAGGAAACCGAACAAACCAAGCTTCTATAGATCCCTCCAGAAAAATGACACATTAGCAGAATACTTAACCTCAATCACACATGCATAACACAGAGAGACCCTCACCAAATATCGAATAAAGCAACCATAAAGTATAAATGGAAAAGTGCAGACATAAACTGAACTGGAAACCGCAACAAGTCAGACTCCGTATGTAGTGCACCAATGAAAAAACAGAAACATCACACAATCAAATCAAGAAATATAAGGCATCGATCATAATAGTAAAACCATATTAATAAAAAGTAATATTTCAAAACAGCAGATGAACATCCAATAATTAAAAACTCTCAATATATTTTAAATTTCCCAAGCACCAATATGATATTTCAAAACAGTGCACACTTCAAATAACTCCTGAATAATTAAAATCAATAAAGATTAAAAAAATAAATAAATAAATCACCCACTCTCCATACTTGGGAAATTTTGACTTCAGTTCACTGGGAGGTGCAAAAACAAACAAACATTCTCCTCTCATATTCACACGCGTTCATCCTCGTGCTCACGGAGACACACACAAACACTCACACACTGGCTCCCTCTCTCAGGTGCACAGACTCCCTCTCTTTCATATACACACACATGCACACGTGTCCCACTCCCTCTCCTCTACACACACACAGGCTGGTAACAACCCCTCTCCTCCACACACACAAACTGTTGCGGATGTGGACCCTTGGAGCGAAATGAAGTTGGCACTATGCACAGGGAGGCGCCCTGCAGGTCTTCACCATCGGCAGGCAGAGCTGGCTGGAGCAGAGGCCCAACAGGACCTTCACCAATACCAGTCCTCGTTCCCTTTAGGTTGAGCCCTTGGGTGCCGGGGCTGGCTGGACTTAGGCGCGGGCCTCTGTGCAGTGATGCATCTGTCACAGAAGTAGTAGGTCAGCAAGAAGGTCAGTCCAAGCAGAGGTCAGGGCAGGCAACAGACAGCAGCGACGAGAACAAACAGAGGTCAGGGCGGGCAGCAATCCAACGAAGTTAAAGGAGGTCCAAAGTCAAGCCAGGAATCCAAACGAAGATGAAGCCAAGGTCCAAGCTGAGGTCAAGCCGAGGAGTCAATCCGGAGGGAGGAAGGCAAGGTGGAATAGCAAAAGGAACGAAGACAGACGAGGAACCAGGAACAGCATGGCAAACAGCTACTCCAATGAGTGAGACCTATTGCCAAGACGTCTGAGGCAGAGAAGGCTTTAAGTAGTAACGGGCCTGTGATGTCATCTAGAGGCGCCGTGGGCCCTTTAAAAAGGACTGAACCACCGGCGTCCCTTGCATGCCGCATCAGGCCTGCATGGCGGTTGGCTGCATCTCTGCCGGCAGGGGCGTTGAAGGGCCCCCCTTGGGCCGGAGGTTAGAGCGGCCAGTCAAACACAACGGCTGTGCAAACAATTACTGTGCTGCCTCCCCCACGATTCATTCAGTCTCTGTCCTGGGCCCATCAAATAAAGCCCACTCCTTCCAGCAATCTATATTTTTAAACGGACAGCCACCCCCATTGTCAAGGGAAGGGTATTATATATCTTAGGCAAACTGTACAGTCTTGCACACACACAAACTCTCTGCAGACACACACAATTCAATTATACATTTATTATGCCAACCAGAAAACTCTCACAAAAGACAATTACTTTTTGTAATGTGTGTTGGGTGTGGGCTTGGCCCTCAGAAAGCCATGAATAAAGAGAATTACCATTACAATATAGTAAACCTCCCATACCAACTGCCAGCACTCAAACTGTATCTATGAAATGGCAACACCAGGCCCTAGAAAAGCAATACACCTCCTATTAGGAGAACAGAAGAAACCAGACTGCTATAGATCCCTACAGATAAATTATATGGTAGCAGAATACCTCATCTCGGTCACAAATACCGAATAAAAGAGATCAGAAAGTATAAACAGAAATGTGCTGAGAACTGAACTGGAACCCACAACAAGCCAGTCTCTACATGCAGAGCAACAATGGAAAAATAGAAACACTACCATTATTCATAAAAACATGAAGTAATAAAATCAAGAAATACAAAACAATCATAATAGTAAAATCATATTCATAAAAATACATATTTCAAACCAGTTAATGAATAAAATATCCAACATTTCCCAAACACCAATAAAATATTTCAAAACATCTGATGAATAAGAAATCCAATAATTACAAAATGATCTACTATTTCTAAAAAGCAATCCCAAAATATTTCAAAATCAACAAAAAAAAAAATCAAATTACACCCAATAATTAAAACTAATAGAGATTTTAAAAAATCTCCTGCTCTCCATACCTGATATCTTTTGATTTCCAGACACCCTGAGATTGTCATGGATTGGGGGAAGTAGGGCTGCATAAACATTATCTTCCCTCTCTCACACGAACACACAAAATAACACATTCATTTTCTCACACACTCCCTCTCTCACACATACACAGGATCTGTTCTCCCTCACAGACACACTATGTATGTGTGCCTATGAGTGATAAAAAGGCTCTCACAGGCACTCACACAGATGCACACACAGGCTCTCAGACAAAACACATACAAGCTCTCATATAGAAATACATACACATACATGCACACACGCCCTTATCCTCACTTTGGGCCATGGTGGGATGAGCTCCACGGGCCTTCTCCTGACTTCAGGCTGTAGTGGGATGGGCTCCTCCACGGCCTGCTGGCTTTCCTGCACTGGGGAGGAGGCAGATGTGGAGCAGAAGCTGTGAGTGCCCGCAGGAAAAGTTGAACACATAAGATACAAAAGACAACACTGAGTCCTCTTTATTTTTGGCTGCCGGTGGATTGAACTCCGCTGGCAGCCAGTGGCCTCTCTCCTTGGGGCGCCGGCTGCTTGGGGTCTGCCGGCGGCCCCACTGCCTCATCTGCTACCGCTGTCACCACCAGGGTGTGCACACCCGGTCGTGCCGGGGCTGCTCCAGTTCCTCTCCATCAGTTGGGCCGCTGGGAGGGATGGGATCCCCCAGTGACCAGGGGGCCTTTTCTTGACTGGGCAGGATGAGGTCCCTAGCACCAGGGGTCTTGGCCCCCCTTCCCCCTCGCTACACCACTGTGGCTTCCCTGGTCTCCTACGATGATTTATCAAGGCCCAGCAGATTCTGCGGGTAAGGGCACATTTTGTGACCCTTTAGGGATGTGCAGGAGGAAAAAAATGGTTTCATTTTTCCATTTGTTTCAAGGGAACCTAAATTTGCTTCAGTAGTTTCAAATGAGAAGAACAAATTCATTTTCATGTGCTATTCATTTTTTCGTTAGCCATTAAAGTCAATAGGGGAAGCATTGCAGCCTATTTTGGGCTCCAGAATTGGTGTTTTCTCATCAGGGGGAAAGAACTCTAAGGTACCTAGACCTTGTCAAAGTGGCACAAAAATATGGCTTAAATAGCCTAAGGCTCCATAAATGGAGAAAGGGATACCAGCATTGGCAGGCGTTGTCCATGGCATAGCCAGAGGAGCAAAGAAGGAAGCTAAAGTGGGAAGACCATGCCAAGGCTCTAAAAGAGGGCACCAGCAACTGTGTCATGAACCCTTGATGCCATCGCCAGAAGCTTAGTGGCACCAAAAGTGTCATCAGCATCCCACAGCACCGTGAAAGGGGAATGAAGCAGAAAAGGTGACGGGAAGACACCTAGGCACTGATAAAGGGGCCAAGCAGCACAAAGAATAGCATCAAAACAACAAAGCAACATGATAGTTGCAAAGCACTCAGAATGGCAGGAACACCTTAGCAACATGATAGGTGTAAAACAGCCAGCCAGAGTGGCAGGAACACAGCAAGATGTGAGGTCCGGGGTATTGGCAGTAAAGCACAGTAGCAGAAAGACCCCCAAGCAGTACCATGAGGAGTATAGCAGCAAGGCAGAGTGGCATGGGCGATGCCAGTCATTCTGCAGAAGCACACTGGCTAATTATCAGATTCAGAAAAAAAAAAAGAACTGTGATAAGTATTTATTTGGCATAAGATTTTCTTACATTATCTGCTTCAACTTGATTTAGCTGCTGGGAGGAATTTTGATTTTCCTGTGAAATGGGCTAGCTGAAGGAAACTATTACATTCAGAACATGCAAATGGTTTCTCCCCCAGTGAGGTTTTCCTAGTATTCAAAAAGGTTTCTTTTGTTAAGAAAGCTATTATTGTATTTTCTACTTGAACTTGATCTAGCTGCCAGGAGGGAGTTTGATTTTCTTGTGAAATGAGCTTTTGGAAAAAAACTTACTACATTTAGAACACACAAATGGTTTCTCTCCTCCGTTTTGTGCTCTGTCTGTATTTATGGACAATCCACTGCAATATAATCAACAAACATTCAGGGTGGGAAAACCAGGCTGGGATTGTGATTGGATAGAAAGGGGGAAAAAAACCTTTACAACAGATGCTGTGGTAGCAACAACCTTTATCTTTTGTCTTTTTTTTTTTTTTTTTCATTTTTGTTCTGGGAACAAAACAACCCAGTATAACAAACCAAGAAGAAAGCTAATGTGGGAAAAATACCCCAAGATTTTAAAAGAGGGCACCAGCAACTGTGGTATGAACCCTTGATGACAGCACCAGAGGCAAAGGAGCAGCAAAATTGGCATCAGCTTTGTCCTAAGGCACCATGAAACGGGAATGAAGCAGAAAAGGTGGCAGGAAAAAAAAAAACCCTAGCACTAATAAAGGGACAAAGCAGCATAAAGAGTGGCATCAAAGCACTCCAGAATGGCAGGAACACCTTGGCAACATTATAGGTGAAAAAACAGCTAGAATAGCAGGAACATGGAAAGATGTAAGGTCTGGGATATTGGCAGTAAGGCACAGTGGCAGAAAGAATCCCAAGGTGTACATGGGAGATGCCAGTTATTCTGCAGAAGCACACTGGCCAAATATCAGATTCAGTAAAAGAAAATGAACTGTAATAAAGTATCATTTTCTTGTCATAAGCTTTTCTTACATTTCCTATTTGAAGTTGATCTAGCTGCTGGGTGGAATTTTGATGTTCCTGTGAAATGGGCTAGCTGAATGATACTGTTACATTCAGAACATGCAAATGGTTTCTCCATAGTGAGGCATTCCTGGTATTCTTGAGGTTTATTTTATTAAGAAAGCTATTATTGCATTCCTTTCTTGAACTTAATCTAGCTGCTGGGTGAAATTTTGATTTTCTTGTAAAATGGCCTTGTCTGAATGAAACTATTACACTAAATTACATTCAGAACATGCAAATGGTTTCTCTCTTCCTTTTTCTGCTTTGCCTGTATTTATTCTTTCAGACTGAGGACGTTTATGGACAATCCACCCACTATAATCAACAAAGAAACAGGGTGGGAGAACCAGACTCAGACTGAGATTGGATAGAAGGGGGAAAAAAAACTTTAGAACAGATGCTGTGGTAGTAATAACCTGTATCTTTTGTCCTTTTCACATTTTTATTCTGGGAACAAAACAACCCAATATAAAAAACCAAGAAGAAAGCTAGTGTGGGGAAAAATACCCCAATAATCTAAAAGAGGGCACCAGCAACTGTGGCATGGTGGCACCAGAGACAAAGTGGTAGCAGAACTGGCAACAGTATTCTCCTAAGGCACAATGAAAGGTGAACAAAGCAGAAAATGTGGCAGGAAAAACCCCTAGCCATGATAAAGAAACCAAGCAGCACAAAAGTGGCATCAAAATCTCAGAGCAACATAGTAGTTGTAAAACAGCTAGCCAGAGTGGCAGGAACAGCTTAAGGTATAAGATATGGAGTATTGGCAGTAAAGTAGTGGCAGAAAGAACCCCCCCCCCCCAAAAGGTATAACGTCTAGGCATGACAGCAAGGCTGAATGGCACAAAGATCCTCAAGATGTACCCTGAGGCATATAGCAGCAAAGCAGGGTGGCATGGGAGATGCCAATCATTCTGCAGAAGTACACTGGCCAATTATCAAATGTAATGCAAAAAAAATTAACTGTGATAAGTTTATGCCAAGAAAATTATACTTTTCTTTCATTCTCTGCTTGAACTTGATCTAGCTGTTGGATGGAATTTTGATATACTTCTATAATGGACTGGCTGAATGAAACTGTTATTACAGTCAGAACACACAAATGGTTTCTCCACTCATTTTTCTGCTCTGTATTTCTTGGTATAAGATTTTCTTACGTTCTTGGCTTCTACTTGAACTAGCTGCTGGGTGGAATTTTTATTTTCATGTGAAATGAGCTATCTCAAGGAAAATGTTTAACATTCAGAACATGCAAATGGTTTCTCCGGCAGCGAGGATTTTCTAGTGTTGAAAAAGGTTTGCTTTATTAAGAAACGCTGTCATTACATTCCCAAATTGGATTTGATCTAGCTGCTCGGTGGAATTTTGATTTCTTGTGAAATGGGCTGTCTGAATGAAACTATTATTACATTCAGAACATGCAAATGGTTTCTCTCCTTTTTCTGCTTTGCCTTTATTTCATCCTTCAGACTGAGGACTTTTGTGGGCAATCCACCCCAATAAATTCAATAAACAAACAGGGTGGGAGAACCGGGCTGGGTCTGTGTATGTATAGAGGGGAAAAAAAAACAACTTTAGAACAGCTGTTGTGGTAGTAATAACCTGTATCTTTTGTCTTTTTTTATTTAATTTTTGTTCTGGGAAGAAAACAACCCAGTATAACAAACCAAGAAGAAAGTGTGGGAAAAATCACCCCAAGACTCTAAAAGAAGGCACCAGTAACTGTGGCGTGAACAACTTGATGGTGGCACCAGAGGCAAAGTGGTAGCAAAATTGGCATCAGCATTCTCCTAAGGCACAATGAAAGGGGAAAGAAGCAGAAACGGTGGCAGAACAAAACCCTAGCTATGATAAAGGGACAAAGCAGCACAAAGAGTGGCATCAAAACACCTAAGCAACATCGTAGTTGTAAAACAGCTAGCCAGAGTGGCAGGAACACTTCAAGGTATAAGATCTGGAGTACTGGCAGTAAAGTGGCAGAAGGAACGCCGGATGTGTAAAGTCTGGGCATGGCAGCAAGGCTGAGTGGCACAAAGACCCTCAAGATGTACCATGAGGCATATAGCAGCGAAGCAAAGTGGCATGGGAGATGCCAGTCATTCTGCAGAAGTATACTGGCCAATTATCAGATTTAGTACAAAAAAAAATGACCTGTGATAGGTATAATTTTCTTGGCATAAACTTTTCTTTGATTCTCTGCTTGAACTTGATCTAGCTATTGGGTGGAGTTTTGATTTTCTTGTGAAATGAGCTGTCTGAATGAAACATTACATTCAGAATACACAAATGGTTTCTCTCCTTTTTTTTGCTCTGCTTGTATTTCTTCCTTCAGACTGAGGACTTATGGACAATCCACCCCAATATTATCAACAAACAAACAGAGTGGGAGAACCAGGCTGGCACTGCAATTGGATAGAAAGGGGGGAACCCCCCCCCAAAAAAAAACTTTAGAACAGATGCTGTAGTAGTAATAATCTGTATCTTTTGTCTTTTTTTCACATTTTTGTTCTGAGAACACAACAATCCAGTATAACAAACCAAGAAGAAAGCTAGTGTGGGGAAAATCACTCCAAGGTTCTAAAAGAGGACACCAGCAACCGTGGTATATACCCTTGATAGCAGCACCAGATGCAAAGTGGCAGCAAAAGTGGCATCAGCATTCTCCTAAGGCACCAAGAAGGTGGACTGAAGCAGAAAAGGTGGCAGGAAGATCCCCTAGGAAGTGATAAAGGGGCTGGTGTGAATGTGAACCCTTGGATAGAGGTGACACCACAGTGGGTGACACCAGTGCAGCACTGCCGAAGCAGCAGACCAGGCAGCCAAACAGAGTTTTATTAAAATTGAAGCAGAAGTGACCTGTGAGAACAGAGCAGAATGTACAATCTCCTCTCAGAAGAAAGTCTGAGAAGAAATGCTGCAGCACTGCCCCACCCCATACCAGGTCGCAGGATCACCATCATCAGGCTGTGATATCATGCATGACTCACAGGGAAGGGTTGGTTGCTATGCCAACATCAATGGGCTGGCTGGGATGGTTACAGTAATATTTTGTAACTGTTAGTACAGTGAAGAAATTCTCCTGTTACCATCTCATTCATTCCTATGAAGCAATAGACTCAAAAGGAATAAATGGGGCAAAAACAAATTAAACTAATGGGATATGCTTCATTCATGGGATTTCCCCATTCATTTTGTGGACCCCCATGAATGAAACGAATGGGACCCATTTGTTTCAGATGTACATTCATTTTAAAACAAATGCACATCCCTACGGCCCTTCCCATTGGCTCTGCCTGAAGTCCTAACCTCTGTTTCTAGCCTTTTAATCATTTACCAAACCACACTAGAACAGTGCCTCCTATTCCATGACTTTGTAACTTCTTGTGGAGTCTCTTGTGGGGAACTTTGTCAAAATACTTTCTGAAAATCCAAATACACTATATCAATCAGTTCACCTTTATCTGTTTATACCATCAAAAGTTCTAAAGTATTGGTAAAACAAGCCTTCCCCTTGCTAAAACCATGTGGACTCTCCCCCATTAAGCCATGTCTATATGGCTAGTGATTTTTTAAGAACACTTCTACCATTTTGTCCAGCACAAACATCAGGCTCACTGGTCTATAGTATCTCTGATCATTCTGGAGCCCTTTTTAAAAATCAATGATGATAGGACTTATCTGGTTACGTAGTGGCCACTGAATATCCAGCTATGTTCAGCGGCTGCCACTTAGACAATAAGTCACTTATCCAGCTAAGTTTTAGCCGGATAACTTGTGGGCGGGCAATGGGCATAATGGGGCGAGGCTACTTAGCCATATAAGTTATCTGGCTAAGTAGTGATATTCAGACTTAGCAGGATAAGTTACCCATCTAACTGCCTGATTCACTAAGGCGTTTCTCCCATTCTGTGTCTATGGGAAAATACCTTGATGAATCAGACCTGCTCCACAGCAGGTCTAAACTTAAGAGATGTGCAACTGAATATCCCATCTAAGTTAGCCGGATAAATCTATTTGGATAACTTAGATAGCCGGCTATGTTTCGAATATCTACCCCAATAAAAGTATAAATAGAAATGTGCAGACAAAACAAAACAAAAAAACAGAAACCACAGCAAGCCAGACCTCGTATGCAGTAAAACCATGGAAAACCAGAAATATCAATCCTCATAGCAAACAAAATCACTGGCACATCAATAAATGGCTTGGCCATGCAGGATTCTCTTCTTGCCAGCAGTTGCTGCAAGGGTATTTTGGAGGGAATGTTTTGCCGCCACCAGAGGTGCCCATCTCACCCTGCCTAATGATAAAAGGGTCCCTGGTAGTGCCTGCCACCTTAAGGGCTACTCAGTCAGAGGAGCAGGACTGAGACCAAAAGTGCACCTGAATTGTTTTGAAGATTAATGGAAGAGCTGGAGATTTTGTTACAGTAAAGTTTTGATTTTGCAATGCCCCACTCGACTGTCCAGTGGTCCTTGCAGCAAGGTCAGCAACCAGTGAGTACACCCCAGAGAAGGCAAGAGTGAGCAAAGGAAAGATACTTTATTTTCCCCCTACTATACCTTGGCCCTAGATGTTCAACCTCTTAACCCCCAGCCCCACGCTTGAAAGATCCACTCCCCTGGCTGAAAAGGCTGGTGCAAGTGAACTGGGACTGAGTGTGTCCTCTGCACCATTTCGGTTGTAGCACCTGAAGCAGGGAGCAACTTGGCAACAGTGATCACAACATGAAAAAAATGTGACTTAAGTGGAGGGAGGACATTAAAGAAATTACTGCGACAGCATTTAATTTTCAAAAGGGTGACTATGATAAAATGAGGAAAATGATTAGGAAAAACCAAAAGGAGCAACTACAAAGGTTAAGCATTTAGCTCAGGCATGGACCTTGTTTAAAAATGCCATCTTGGAAGCCCAGACCAGATGTATTCCACGCATTAGTAAAAGTGGAAGCAAGGCTAAACACCTACCGGCATGGTAAAAAGGTGAGGTGAGAGAGAGGCTATAATAGCTAAAAGAACATCTTTCAAGAAATGGAAAAGGGAGCTGTAATGGAGTGACTCCCATTTTCCCCCTTGTTGCATATGCAGGACCAGGCTAGATGCCTGATCCACCTTAAATCCCACAGAGCACAGGACCAGCTGGGGAGCATAAGAGAGTGTAAGCCCAGCTGAGTTCAGGAGGCCCCTACGTTTCTAGGAGAGGCAGCTCCTGTACATCTTTGCTGCCCCCAAAGCCCAGGGAATGGGAAGTGTACCGCAAAGTAGGCAGTCATTTTGTTGTTGAAGTACTGTTCATGTTAATGAAAGTGCTTTTGAAAAAGGCTGGAGTCTATGTGGCTTAGTGCCCTCCAGCCTGGGAAACATTGCTCAGTTTCCCACAGGATCCCAATGAAGAAAGAAGGAAACAGTATAAGCACTGGTGGCAAGTTAGATGCAAAGTATTGATAAGGAAGGCAAAGAGACTTTGAAAAGAAGCTTGCCATGGAAGCAGAAACTCATAAAAACATTTTCGGGTACATTCAAAGTAAAATGTTTGCAAAGGAGCCAAATGGACCATTAGATGAGGAAGGGGTTAAAGGGGCACTTAGGGATGACAAGGCCATAGCAGAGAGACTAAATGAATTCTTTGCTTCGGTCTTCACTGAGGAAGATGTTAGAGAGATACCCATGCCAGAAATGATATTCAAAGGTGATGATTCAGAGGAACTGAAACAAATCTCACTATACCTGGAAAATATAATAGGGCAAATTGACAAACTAAAGAGTAGTAAATCACCTGGACCAGATGGTATACATCCCAGAGTGCTGAAAGAATTAAAAAATGAAATTGTGAGCCTGCTATTGCTAATTTGTAAACTATCATCTACGGTGCTTGTAGACTGGAAGGCTGCCAATGTAATGTAGATCCAGGGAACTACAGACCAGCAAGTCTGATGTCTGTGCCAGGGAAAACGGTAGAAACTATCATAAAGAACAAAATTACTGAACATATGGATACGCATAGCTTACCGAGACAAAGCCAACATGGATTTAGCCAAGGGAAGTCTTGCCTCACCACTTTGCTATATTACTTTGAAGGTATAAATAAACCTGTAGATAAAGGTGAGCCAGTTGATAGAGTGTATCTGGATTTCCAGAAAGCATTTGACAAAGGCCCTCATGAGGGACGACTTAGGAAATTAATAGGGGGCAGTATCCTATTGTAGATTGGGAACTGGTTAAAAGATAGAAAACAGAGAGCAAAGCTAAATGGTAAATTTACTTGGTGGAGAAAGGTGAATAGTGAAGTGCCCTGGGATCACTGCTTTTTAGCATATTTATCAAAGGCCTAAAAATGGGAACAATGAGTGAGGTGATCGAATTTGCCGATGACACCAAATTATTCCAAGTTGTTAAATCACAAGAGGATTGTGAAAAGAAAAATCACAGGAGTCTGGAGCATCATATAGTGACCAATTTATTGAAGCATGAGCTTTCGAGGACAGTGTCCACGTCGTCTGTCATGCATGAAGTGATATACAGGAGATGGGGGAATATATATTTATACAGAACACTGGATTAGGCAGGGCTTGGTGTGGAGAGAGTGTCAATAGCATTAGAGTATAGCCTCCTGACAACAGAGGTAGGTGTGAAAAGACCGAATGAGCCGAGAACAGTTAACTTCATAGACATTTGTAGTGAGTCATGAAGCCATTGTCTCTGTTCAGACCTGGGGTTACGGTGTTAAGTTTTTTGATGAGTTCCAATTCAGCAGTTTTACGCTGCAGTGTTCCTTTGAAGTTCTTATGGAGGAGTATGGCAACTTTAAGGTCAGATAGAGAATGTCCTGGAAGCTTGAAAATGGTCTGCTGTTGGTTTCTGGTTCTTGCCATTTCTAATGTCAGACTTGTGTCCATTTATTCTTTCCTTCAGGATTGACCTGTTTGTCCTAGCTAGCAGAGGGACATTGCTGGCAGGCAAGGATGTATACTACATTAGGAGCAGGTGAATAAGCCCTGGATGTTGCTGGGTCCTGTGAGGGTGTTGTCGTGGGCAGAGTTGACAGACTAACATAGCTATCCCTCTGAAGAGAATTGTGAGAAATTGCAAGAGGATCTTGAAAAACACTGTGAGACTGGGCATGCAAATGGCAAAGGAAATTTAATGTGGACAAGAGCAACATGATGCACTAAAGGAAGAGTAACCCAAATTATAGCTACACAATGCAAGGTTCCACATTAGGAGTCACCACTCAGGAAAAGGGTCGAGGTGTCATTGATAATACGTTGAAATCTTCTGCTCAGTGTGCAGCAGCAGCTAAGAAGACAAATAGAATGCTAGGGGTTATTAGGAAAGGAATGGAGAATAAAACAGAGAATATCATAATGCCTCTGTATCACTTCATGGTGTGACTGCACCTTGAGTATTGTGTGCAGGTCTGGTCACTGCATCTCAAGAAAGATATAGCAGAATTAGAAAAGGTACAGAGAAGGGCGACCAAGATGATAAAGGGGATGGAACGATTCCCCTATGAGAAAAGGCTAAAGAGGTTAGGACTCTGCAGCTTGGAGAAGAGACGGCTGAGGGGTCATATGATAGAGGTGTAGGTCTCCACTAGATGGCCCTAGATCCCTGCCCTGGGTTTTTCCATAGCACCTCCCCTTGAGGCTGGGAGAAATCCACTGCTTATCCCTGGGATAAGCAACCTGAAATCTATACTGTTGGAAACAGGTTACTGGGCTTGATGGACCTTTGGTCTGACCCAGTATGACAAATCTTATGTCTTATTTATTTATTTAAGTATTTTTATATACCGGGGCACGTTGGGAACATCACCTCGGTTTACAGGTAACAAAACGCAGCTCCAGGCTTTACAATAAACACAGGGGGGTAACAGCAAACTGAGTAACCATGTAATAAAAGCGTGAAGTTCACGCAGGGGAGGGAGAAAACGTGTTGAAGCAACAGGCTTTACAAAAAAAAAAAAAAAAACCCCACAGGGAGTAACAGCAAACTGATTATGTACAAATGGCATTAATTTCACGCGGGGGGGGGGACGGACACAAAGATAGTAATATACATTTAGTGATTTACATTCTCAGATGAGGGGTGCTATGACATGGGGGGGGGTGTACAGTAGGAGAAGTGGTCACCTTTCTCTGTACATTTTCTAATTTTGCTATGACTTTTTTGAAATGGAGTGACCAAAACTGCACACAGTACTCAAGGTGGGGTCACACTGTGGACTGATACAGAGGTATAATATCCTCTGTTTATTTTCCATTCCTTTCCTAATAATTCCTAACATTTTATTTGTTTCTGACTACCTGTTACATTCGACGGTCCATGGACTATTCCGTGAACCGCGCCCTCACCTCACTGGCCGAGCCCTATCAACATTCTTCAGTTCTAACGTTCCACGCGTTCAGTTCTTCTCTGCTTCCCATGTTGCTCGCCTAGTCTCTCCTTACCTTCCTGCCCTGGAGGGTGGCCAATGTAACCCCAATATTTAAAAAGGGTTCTAGGGGTGATCCAGAAAACCATAGACTGGTAAGCCTGACTTCAGTGCTGGGAAAAATCATGGAAACTGTTATAAAGAATAAAATCACAAAACATTTAGATAGACATGGTTTGATGGGACACAGCCAGCATGGATTTACCCAAGGGAAGACTTGCCCCACAAAACTGCTACTTTCTTTATAGAGGGGTTAATAAACATGTGGACAAAGGTGAACCGGTAGATGTAGTGTATTTGGATTTTCAGGTGTTCGACAAAGCCCCGCATGAGAAGCTTCTAAGAAAATGAAAACATCATGGGATAGGAGGTGATGTCCTTTTGTGGATTACAAACTGGTTAAAAGACAGGAAACAGAGAGTAGGATTAAATGGTCAGTTTTCTCAGTGGAAAAGGGTAAACAGGGGAGTGCCTCAGGGATCTGTACTTGGACCGGTGCTTTTCAATATATTTATAAATGATCTGGAAAGGAATACGATGAGTGAGGTTATCAAATTTGCGGATGATACAAAATTATTCAGAGTAGTTTAATCTCAAGTGGATTGTGATAAATTGCAGGAGAAACTTGCGAGGTTGGAAGATTGGGTGTCCATATGGAAGATAAAATATAATAAGGACAAGTGCAAGGTAATGAATATAGGAAAAAAATAACCCAATGTTAGGTTCTATTTTAGGAGTTACCACCCAGGAAAGAGATCTAGGCGTCATAGTGGATAACACATTGAAATTGTCAGTTCAGTGTGCTGCTGCGGTCAAAAAAGCAAACAAAATGCTAGGAATTATTAGGAAGGGAATGGTGAATAAAACGGAAAATGTCATGATGCCTCTATATCGCTCCATGGTGAGACCGCACCTTGAATACTGTGTACAATTCTGGTCGCAGCATCTCAAAAAAGATATAATTGTGATGGAGAAGGTACAGAGAAGGGTGACCAAAATGATAAGGGGCATGGCTCCCTGTTCAGCTTGGAGAAGAGATGGTTGAGGGGGATATGATAGAGGTCTATAAAATCATGAGAGGACTAGATCGGGTAAATGTGAATCAGTTATTTACTCTTTCAGATAATAGACTAGGGCCACTCCATGAAGTTAGCAAGTAGCACATTTAAAACAAATTGGAGAAAATTATTTTTCGTTCAACACACAATTAAGCTCTGGAATTCATTGCTGAAGAATGTGGTTAGGGCAGTTAGTATAGCTGGGTTTAAAAAACAGTTATTAATCAAGTTGACTTAGGGAATAGCCACTGCTATTAATTGCATCAGTAGCTTGAGATTTATTTAATGTTTGGGTACTTGCCAGGTTCTTATGGCCTGGATTGGCCACGGTTGGAAACAGGATGCTGGGCTTGATGGACCCTTGGTCCGACCCAGTATGGCAACTTCTAATGTCCTTATGAAACCGTGGATGGGGCTATATGATATCTGCTTTGTGGATTTTTATTTTTTTTGAAAATAAATTCATTTGCCTCAGCCAGACTTGATTGCCTAGAGTGATTTTATCTGAATCAAAAAGGTACCCTGTTTTTCCTTAATGATCACATTTGAGGCTTTTACAAGGCAAGTAAAAGCTGTTCCCTTCACAGAGGGGCTGGTCAACTCTTTTCAGAAAGAAGACCTTGGGGGGGGGGGGGGGGTTCCACTGCTTGGCCAGGCAGGGATTGGAAGTCACCTAACCAAACAGGGGTTACAGAATGATACGGTTCTCAAATGTAACAACCACCTTATGTTCCATCTCATTTTTAGCAACCACTAATCCTCCAAGCTACCAACGACAAAATGATCCCCCAGCCCGAGAAACACAATGAGTTGTCTTGGAGCATGAAACTGGAGAATAGTATTCACAGGACCTTCTGCTTTCTTTGACAGGGAGAGAGCTGAAGGAGCAGGCTAAATACTTACAGTTTGCGGAGGCCCTGGTAGCTGAGCCAGGGGATACAGAGCTCACCCAAGCAATGGCATTCAGCTCCATCACCCTGAGGGTCCCAGGTAGAGGCGAGGATGCGCAGCTGATTGCTGTAGGAACCTCATGAGCAGGGTCCTCCTCTCTACTGCCAGTGGCACAATTCTGGGCTTGCAGCCTGGCCAGCCTTGTGCCTCCCCTGAAGCCTCATCTCCTAACATGCAGGAAGCACAACAGACAGCAGGCAGACCTGGCCTGTCTTGCAGCCATCTTGGTCTTCCTGCACTCGCATGCCAGTCTCTAGCGTGCCCTCCCACCCCTGTCCTCCTGCAGTGAGCCGCACACACCGTGCTCTCTGCCACCAGAGTGTGCATCGCTACAAAAATAGGGGAGCCGGGGAGGGGAATAATGAGGTGCTGCTGTGCATGATGGCTCCCTGATGAGAGCCTGCCAGAAAGGTGAAAGGGAAGCAGACGGCCCCGCGCTGCCTCTTGGCGCTCCGCAGCTGGGGGACTTGGTCGCGCGCCCGTGCGCGGAGCCCGCGTGAAATCGCGCCGCGCGCGCGCGCGGCAGGTCCTTCCTCCCCCCCCCCCCCTGTTCGGCGGCCAGGCCTGCAGGGAAGCGGGCCGGCGTAATTACCTGCGGGGAGGCGGGCCGCCGCGGTCCCTCCTCCGTCTGATGGCAGAGATCACATGGGAAGGGGAGGAGAGTCGCACCTGGGAAAGAGGAAGCGCGGCCGGCGATGCCGGAGTCAGCGCGCGCCCCCGCCCGCCCGCCACTTCAGCCCCGCGCGCATGGAGGCGGCCGCCGGCGCCATGAAGAAGTCTTTCCTGGTGCCCGAGATCAAGCCCCTGGACCAGTACGACTTCGGCAGGGCCAAGGTCCTGGCCAGCCTGAGCTGGGCGCTGGCCAAGTCTTCCGGAGCAGGTAGGGGCGGGAAACGGTTACACCGGGGGGGCTCTCACCTGTCGCTCCCCCCCAACCCGGAGAGGGAGGACACGCGCGCACATCCTGGGAGTGAAACCTCGCTCCCCTCCCCCCCTAATCAATCATTAACGTGAAGCCGAGGGACCTTTGCAGCGATCCCGGGGCTCGGGGAGAAAGGATGGGGACCGCTCCCCCGCCTCCCCTCTCGGATTCCACTACGGCCGGGCTGAAGCTGCCCCCCCCCCCCCGGGGGTGGCTCTGCCCGGTTAGAAGGAACCAGGCCGGGCTAGTGATGTCATTCCCTGCCTGCGATTTATTCCTGTAATTCCGATTAGCCTGGCCCTGCTCCTGCCCGTGGCTTTTCTTTTGTTCCGAGGGGCATGAATAAAATATTGCCACTCGGGGATGGGACTATTGCTTTGGATTGGATGTTTGAATTAGGTAAGAAAGGGGGGCAGTGGTGGCGGAGGGAGTGCAAGCGGGTAATTCCCGGCTGCGGAAAAGGAAAGGTGGCTTTTCTTATTTTTTTCTGGGGATGGGAAAGGGTGTGTACACCCCCCCCCCCCCCAATATGTTTTCGTCCCCTGCATTGAGGCTTGAATTCTGCTCCATTCCTTGCACGAGTGCCATTCCCCGCCCCTCCCCCTTTTCAATAAAAGTGAAAGGGGGAAATGTTCCTGGGGGGAGCGAGGAAAGGCTGTAGGTAATTTTTTTTTTTTTTTGATCTGTGCTTGAATTGCTGGAAGTGTTTGGGAAAACCAAACCGTCCGATCCCGGTGTGCTATGGCTTTCAGTCCCTGTGTAGTGTGCCTAATCCTGGTTACAATTTGCACGTCTCCAGATGGCACTGCCTTTGATGCTCAGGTGCAGAGCTCTCGGGATGCTATTCAGATACCCCGCTGGCCTGGGGTGTTGCTAAAGTGGTGTGTATGTGTGCAGGGGGGTTATTTCAAAATGCCTACAACCTAACCTAACTTTTCTGAAATCGGCACTTGCCCCTTCATGAACAAAACTCACCATGAACCCAGCTAAAGAACTCCATCCCTCAGTACTTTCCAGCTCAGCCTAAATCCATATATTTGGGATTTCTTCTCTCTACCCCTTTCTTCTTATCCCCCCCCTTGTTAAAAATACTACCTTATCCCTGCTTCCTCCCCTCATGACCTTAGTCAATGTATGATTTATGAACACACCTAGTGAATGGAACTGTCTGCCTATCATATTTATGTCATGATGTAGACCCTTGTGATCTTCACTTGAAATGACGGTATATAAAATGGCTAAATAAATAAATATATATTTTTTACATGCCACCTCATACCCCAAGTCAGAAGAGAGCTATGGAGGGATTTAGCATCTCCTTTCAGGTGCATGTGGTTTTTCTCTGGGGCAGAGAGCCCTGTGGCCACAGTGCCAATGTGGGAAATGCGTGCAAAGGTTCTGTAGGGTCATCGCCCCTCCCCCTTTTGGGTGAGGAAATTCTGCCTCGGAGGGGTCTGGGCAGAGGTGACTCAGTGCCAGGTAATTGTAGCCTCGCAGCAAGCCGCTGTGACGACATACAACCTTCTACCCTGAAAAATGGCACTTTTCTGAGTAATTGTTACAACCAAGATTGTGTATGTGGGTTGTGTTGGGGTTTTTTTGTTGTTGTTGGTTTGTTTGTTTTTTTTAATCGAGCTGCAGCAAAGTTCAGGATTTCTTAGTGCCATAACCCATGTCTGATCGTCCCTGTCACGTGCCCAGGAAAGACCATATTCAGAACTTCAAAGCCTTTTGTTCTTCTGCAGTTAACTGGTTTAAGGAAACAAAAGCATGGGGGGAGGGGAAGAGTGCGATGAAGGCTTTCGTCAATAAATTGAGCAGGGGGCACCTTCAGCTCCTTACTTTCGGGGTAGAAAAAAGATGGAGTAATTACACGCACAGCCTAGTCCATACGTTTTGGAAACACCTTTTGTGGTTTCTAAGAGCATTATTCCAGAATATATAGATCTGCCCGGAGAGGGAGCATTGTTCTCTCCTGGGCCCTGGATTTAGCTAGCTTGTCACCTCTGTTGTCCATGCCCTATTCCTGTATCCCACCTTCTTGGCTACTCTGTGGCCATTGCACACCGACATGCACAGAATGAAAGATGAGTCCGATATAGGAAAATACAGCATGGCGTCGAACGATTACGTGTATATAGGAAGTTGCCACCCATCTATCATTGCTTCTTTTCTTTAGCCAGTTTTAGGAAAGGTGCCTCCCTCTCCCTTCTTAAGATTTAAGCTTTTGTGAGGGAGCACTGGCAGCATTTGTAAATGATTTCTCTACAGCCGTTTCCTGCTTCCACAGCAGCTTTTCCCAGTGTTCCTGCTTTATTCTGCAGTTTCTTTGATGTTAAGCTGCCAACTGGTGGTGAGTGTGCATATTCACAGCTCCTGCGGTATTCAGTACAGCTGTCGCTAAAGGGTTAATCTTCCATCCCTTGACTAAAGCCGCACAGGCTGTAGGAATTTTCCAAAAAGGCTTACCATTCTGTCTCCAGGACACTTTAAACAGCTTAACTCGGTCTTTACTCTCCGACAGAGGAGGCTGCTGCTTCAACTCTAAAATGTTATTAACAGGCAAAACAAATAAACAGTGTCTTAATGTGCATAAACTGCAGACAACAGCGACCAGCACAAAATGGCCCACAGAAATAGGTAAAATGAGGATAATTCTGCGAGCCCAGGCCAGCTTAGCTGCTGAATTGCACCGGCCTGGCCAGCGCTGACCAGAGTTGACTGAAAAACACAAGGCCAAACTCCCAGGAACGTTTCCCAGTCAGGGCGCTGCCTTGCAGTAACAGTCATCAGGTCTGCCTACACTACATTGCCCTGAAAACTGCAGAGGAGGAATACAATAGAAGCAGGTGTTGTGGCTCTAGGAGAGGAGGTTTTTAGGACTTGGGGGTATATGGCTGGGAATCCTCTGCTGTACAAAAACACAAGAGACCCTCCCTGCTCTGCGGAGCTCACAATGTAATAAACATACAGGACAATAGCCACGCCTCCTTGGGCACAAGGTTTTACTCTAGCTCTGCCCCTGTGAAAGACACCTTGGATCATGTGCTCCAGTTTCCCCACCTGTAAATGCACGATATTGTTCCTTCTGCCTGCCCCTGCAAGGTGCAAATTGTTTTTGAATTATACAGGTGCTGGAATTGAAACCTGCCTATCTGGTTTTTCAAGCTCTGTGCTTTAAACATCAAGGCATGTGGGAGACAGTGTCTCCAAATGTTAGCTTTGCCCATGCTGCAGAAAACAGAGTGAAGGGGAAAAGCTCAAACTTATTGCAAGGAAAAAGAAAAAGTGAGCACAGTCGGACAATCTGGCAAAAACAATTCTGGAAGGGCATCGAGGTATGGAGAAAGATGGGCGGTATTGATGCTAAAAGGCAAAAACTGCCTGCAATGCCCTCTTTAATCAATCATTTAGGCCGATGTCTGGTGTAACCATAGTCCATGCTTTTTTAGGGCCTGAACAGCATGGAAACTTGAGCATTAGTGAAGTACTTTTATAATTTATTCCCCTGACACATCAGCAGATGTCAAAATTAGGTCATTGGAGCAATCTGGGACTGGGCAAGAAATGTGTCTTGGCACTTTAAGAGGATTTAACTTTCACAGCGGTGATATTACTATGGAATATTTATTTATAAACACTTGTTCCTTTTTCTTCCTGCTAGACCAGTCATTACCTATGGGATGTCCCACCTCCTTTTATGACCTCGTTCTGAACTAGAAGATGGGTGTGGGTTTAGTCAATTCAGTAGTCTCTGTCTCCAGCAGCTGTTAAACGGAGTCAGGATGTGGCCTCAGCCTGGTTAAATTCTTCTTGCTCCTGGTACAACAGCCTCTTAGGGCTGTTGATTTTCCCTGTGGGAGCATTGTCCCAGGACCTGCCCTGGTCGAGCTCCTGGAAGATTATCCCAGTACCCATAGGGGTCTGTGGAGCCTGCAGAGAATGGCTCCTGGATCCATAGGAACCTGGTAGCCCTTAAATTAAAGCAAACACACAAATAAGGGACTGCTCTCTCTCCTCCCCAGTGAAGGCAACTAAAAGCCTTAGGTTTGGAAGAGCAGAAATAGGAGAAAGTTTAGTAGCAGGCAGGGGCTCCTGGAGGTGGGGAGTAGCGGTTGTGTGGTTGTATTTCCTTGGGGCACGAAAGTTAATTTGTGTAGGAGATTGCTTTGCTGTTTGTGTGTCTGCAGCAATTGAATGTTTGCTCACAGTGCGAGAGGGGAAGCTTAACTCACTGTGGCTGTGCCTTGTTTGTTTTTTCCTTGCTGTTTCTGGGGCATTGCAGATATGCATAGCAGATGAAAATGCTCTGACTATGGGGCTAAGCAGGTCCCTGGTGTTGCAGGTGCCTCCTGTCCAGTCTGTGAAGGAGAACTGAACAGGGAGCCTCAGGAGGAAGACGGTAGTTTAGATGTTCAAGCTAGGGAAGAGCAATCAAGAGCAGAATCTGTGATTTGCATCAGGACAATGACCACAGGTGCTAAACAGCCCCGGACCATCAAGGGAAGTGAATCCTCTTCATCCCTTTGCAGGCATGCTAGGGGGCAGTCTTAGTATGGGATCTGGGGGGAGACTTTCTCCTCCAAAGGTCCAGGGGTGCCATAAGGATCCCTGGCGGGGAACCTTTGCTCCAGACATTATCATGGCAATGTGCAAAGCCTATCTAGCCATGCAGGGTCCTACACATGCTAGTGCTCGTGATGCCCTAAGGGATGACTGCCCTCTAAGGATAGCAGTTAAGAGGCCAAGGGAAAACTCAGAGACCTCTTCTAGGGGGTATTCAAGCTCCCATGCCTCCAGGGAAGTGTCATGGTCTGGAAGAGATTAATCCTGGGACTCCCTGGAGGATTCTTAAGAGGGGGGTAGTTTTCATCAGATGAAGAGAACTGGAGAAGTCCATTAACTGCTATTAATCAATTATACTTAGGGAATAGCCACTGCTATTAATTGCATCAGTAGCATGGGTTCTTCTTAGTGTTTGGGTAAATGCCAGGTTCTTGTGGCCTGTTTTTGGCCTCTGTTGGAAACAGGATGCTGGGCTTGATGGACCCTTGGTCTGACCCAGCATGGCAATTTATGTTCTTATGTTCTTACTCCATAGTATGCCTGTCCTAGAGATGTTAGTTACTCTTGAGGAAGATCTGGCTGAAGGGGATCCTATCCTGGGTATTAAGAAGCCACTGAAGGCATTCTTGCACAGCACCTTTAGACGTATGGTCCTTACCGTATTGGATACCCCATGGGGATCTAAAGAAGGGAAGAGTTCTAAGTAAAATATATCCTGTGATTCTGGGGGAAAGGAATCGCCTTCTTGGAATCCCCCAATGTGATGCTTTGGTCTTAGCAGTTAGACACACGACCACCAATCCAGTTGAAAGGATTCAATGTTGAAGGACTCCCAAGATAGGGAAAACAGAGGCAGCCCTTAAGAACATAGGTTTTGCCACACTGGGTCAGACCAAAGGCCCATCAAGCCCAGTATCCTATTTCCAAGTGGCCAATCCAGGTCATGGGTACCTGGCAGGATCCCATAGGGTAAATTGATTCAATGCTGCTTATTCCAGAGAAAAACAGTGGATGTCTGCATCTCCTCCTTAATAATGGTTTATGGACTTTTCCTCCAGGAAACTTGTTCAGACATTTTTATAAACGCAGCTAACAGTTTTCACCACATCTTCTGGCAATGAATTCCAGAGTTTATTTATACTTTTAGTAAAAAAAAAAATATATATATATATATAGATACAAATATATATATTTGTACTTTCTGAAAGAATAAAAAAAGATTCATGTTTACTTGTTTCACTCCACTCATTATTTTATAGACCTCTTAAATCTCCCCTCAGCCGTCTCTTCGCCAAGCTGAAGAGTCCTAACCTCTTTTTAGCCTTTCTTCATAATAGCGTGGGTGACGAGAAGGACTAAGACTTTTGAGCCAAGGACTCAAAAGACTTGAAGGTTTTTGCAGCTGGATTACAGTTTACCTGCTTTGACCCAGTTTGGGCAATATTTTGAATTTTCTACAGTCTGGGGCTTGGGAATATAGTTCTTCATCTGGCCAGTTTTATGCTGGAGCTACACTCGAGATATTCTACCCTCCCTGGCCAGGATATTTTGTCTCTAGATGAAGGTGCAAGAGATAGGAGGGAGGTGAAGAGATCACAAAGAGACAAGGAAACTATCTGTTTTGTTTTAGTGATCTCCTGTATACTGATCTGGATATTTTTCTTTTGACCAGCACTTTGGACTCCTGTTGACTTTTCTTAAAACCCCAGTGCAAGAACTGACTGGATGGACGCTGGTCTGAAGCTGGGTTTCTAAACCCTTTTGTTGGTTCTGGCTTCCTTTCTTCCATTTGGGATAACTTGGCACCTTCTGGAAATCCTGGAAGGCGATCTTGGGAGCCAAGACTTTTTCTCCCCATCCGGACTGGACCCGGACCACCCCTGGATGTGGCTAAACCATCCAAACGGGGGACCCGCTACCAATATCAATTCCACTGGCTCCCAGTCAAAAGCAGGGTAAGATTCCAAACTCTGCTTCTTCTTCAAGTGCATGAATACACAGGCCCCAGAATACCTCTCTCGATTTCTTCGCTCTTACGCCCGCCAAAGAGAACTCTGATCCTCCCAAACGGGGCTTCTGCCAGATGGTCCGGTACTGGACTCCAAGCCTTCAGTTGCTTACCCGGTAAATATTCGGAACGAGGTCCCGCTAACTGTGCTTTAAGGCCTGCTACCTCACTTTCAGGAAAAAGTGAAAGCATGGCTCTTCAGCTAGACCGTCCCGACAAACCTCCATGCCATTGAGCGAACCTCCTAACTACCTATCTTGAACAAAGGCATTGGACACCTACTGCAAAGAAACTTGCTGTGACTTTGATTCTAACCCTATAGCAAGTTGAAATTGGTACTGGGTTTTTAAATTGTTGTAATCTGCCTTGAGGCCATCCTTGGTATATAAAAAAAAAAACCCCCTCTGCTCTGGAGCGTTCCTCCCAACTCCTGATTACATAATTACTCCCACAAAAGAACTTTGCTCCTCTTAAATAGCCTTTTCTCCTCCCTCTCTGGCTTCTGGCACTGGACTCTGCACCCCTAAACTATGAAACGAGTTACTGCTACCCCATACCTTGAGACTTCTTACCTCATTTCCACACAAAGTTAAGGCGTGGCCATTCAGCCAAGCACATCCTTAAATCTACTTCAAAAACCGGACCACCCGAGATTACAACCCTCCCCTCTACTCATCTCTTATTCTCTTCCTAATATGCCCCCCTCGTGTTTCTCTATGATTACTGTAACAGGAATTTAATCTAAATTTGATTGTGGTCCACCTTGAGACCATCTTGATAAAAGGTGAAATATGGTTTAATTACTCTTACCTGATCATTTTCTTTCCTCAAGTCCTGCTAGATCAGCCATTACAATACGGGGCTTCCCTCCTCCACAGCAGATGGAGCCAGAGGATGTCCCTTTCATTATGACCTCACTCCTGGCTATAAGAGGGGTTGTAGTCCTAGTCCAATTCAGTAGTCACAGTGCTCTGGCAGTAGGCTATCCACAATACCCTCTTTTTTTGTAGTACGTCATAGGGCCCACATGACGGCTCCAAGTAGGGGGAAGATCACCGAAAGAGAAAACAAGCACACTTAGTCTGTTACATGATCATACCCTATGTCCCTGGTTGGCTTCCCAACTGATCTAGCAGGATTCAAGGAAAGAAAATTCAGGTAAGTTAATTTAACCTTCCTTTTCTTCCTGCTAGACCAGTCATTACATATGGGAGTTATCAAAGCTATTCTTTGCTGGGGTGGGAAGACAACAGGGCTATCTTAATTATCTCTGCCCCAAAGACAGCATCCGTCTTAGCCTGTATATCTAGTCTGTAATGTTTTACAGAAGTGTCAGGAAGACCAGATAGCTGCCTTATACATTTCCTCTGGAGAGGCCAAAGCTACCTCTGCCCAGGATGATGCTTGTGCCCTCATGGAGTGGGCCTGGAGTGCTATCAGGGGCTGCTTACCTGGCAATAGGTAGGCAGACAAGACTACCTCCTTTGATTCATCTAACTATGGTGTCCTTGGAAGCCACCTCCCTTTTCCAGGTACCACCAACTACCACAAACAGTTTGACACCTTCGGAAATCTCAAGAGAATCAGATGTACATCTAACAGTCCTAGGCTCTTTTCTTTTCCTTGACTGTCACTACAGTTGAAGGTTGTGTTATGATTTTGCCTGCTGTGCAGCCTCATCGTACACAGTCTGATTATCATAATGCCTCCCCACCTGCAGAGTCCTCTGAGCTCTGCTCAGAGCTATCCAAGCCAGCTCCTCAATGGCTCCCTGACTCAGCCTGTCTTGCAGCCTCCACTCCACCAGAAGACCTCAGCAAACTTGCCCTCCATCCTTGCCAAGCTCCTCCTCACTGTCTGCACCACGCCCAAGCTCCAGTCCTATGTAACCCAACCTTGCCAGTGAAATCTTGCCTTCTCTTGGAGTCACCCGTGGCTCTTTGACCTGGCCACTGTTCCTTGTCTTGTGGCCTACAGACCTTCTTGCTCCTTACCTTGCAGCCTATGGACCTTCTGTTCCTAGTATCATGCTCTGTTACCTATACTAGGCCCTTACCTTGCTCTGTGGTCTATCTAGGTCTCTCCCTTTTCCCAGGAGCCTTCAGGCCTATTGCCTAGTGGCCTACAGGCCTTCAGTCTTGTTACCTTCAGGCTTGTGTATTCTCTGTTCTGTGTTACCCTTGTCTAAATCATGTCCTAGTCCTGCCTGTTCAGTATATCCTGTCCACACTCTTACCCTATTATTGTCCAGTACCCTACCTTGCTTGTATCATTCCTTGGCTGTGCTCACTACCTTGCCTTGTCTCTGTCCATTGCAGCCCCAGTCCTTGTTCTGTGTTTACTCCAGTATCAAGCTTTGCTCCCACTTGCGTAGACTCGCCATGATGTACTACTGCAGCAAAAATCTACTGGCTCCCAGTACCCAAGGGCTCAAACTATGGGGAAGGGGGCTGGCTAGGCAGAAGACTGGTCCTAGTCTTGCCCAGCATTCAGCTTTGCAGTCCTGTACTGCTCCTGGTCTGATGTACCCAGAAACAAGAAATCCTGGCAGGCTGGAAGGGATACCAATTGGTTCACATGAAATTTAGATACTACCTTGGGTAGAAAAGGTGGGACCGGTTGAAAGGTAACCAAATCTTGTAAAAAAAATTAATAAACTAGGATGTCCACAGGTCAGAGCCTGCAGCTCTGAGATAAGTCTAGCCAAACATATAGCTACAAGGAAGTTTACAATGATAAGTCCTTAATGGATGCCTGTGGTATTGGCTCAAAGGGCAGCCTGACCAAGGCCCTTAGCACCAAGCTGAGATCCCATGGGGCAGGATGGTGACCTAATGTGCTTTATCCCTTTCAGGAAATGCCCTATTCTGGATGTGTGGCTACTGGCCTGGGGTGCCTTTAATTCAACCCCTCTAGCATGCAATGGCTGCCACCTGGACCTTCAAGGAATAGACTTCTAGTCCCTTGTCCAGGCCCACTTGTAAGAAAATCTAAAATCTGTGGGATGTCTGCTTCCCAAGGAAAAAGGTCTTGCTTAGAGCAGTAATCCTCACAAATTCTTCAAACTCTGAAATAGGCTAGCGAAGTGGAAAACCTCCGTGTCGTTAACATCACTGAAATTACTGAGGCTGAATAGCCCCTCTTTGGCAAACGTGGAGACTGATCTGTCGTTGACACTGGACCTTGCCAGAGCCAAGCAGGGCTCTGCCCAAGTCTCACCAGATGTGTGCACCAGTGCTGCCTGGGGCCCACTAGGATGACCAGAAACGGATGCTTCTCTACCTTCTTTATTGTCCGGCCTATAAGAGACTACAGTGGAAAGACATACAGTGGGCCGAGCTTTAGCCTTGGCTACAAAAGTGCTTCTATGCCTCTGGATCCTGGCTTTGCTCCATGACTGGAAAACATGTGGGCTTTGGCATTTTCATGTGTCGTCATTGGGTCCACGCGGGGGGGAACCCCACTGACTGCCTCTCATCTGAAATGCTTTTTGGACCCAGTGCCCGTTCTCCTGGCAGCCTGTTCCTGCTGAGATAATCAGCTTGCAAGTTCTTCCCTGCTATATAGGCTGCTGAAAGGTGGCGATATTCTGCTGGCCATTCAAACAATCCGGGTGCTTACTGCCCTAGCGAAGGCATGCAAGTGTCCCCTTGCCTGTTTATGTATGCCCCCGTCTCGAGGTATTCTCTGAGAAAACCTTGCCTGCTTTCCTCCTTACTAGCAGGAGGAAGTATTTACAGAGCCAGCCTGATGGCATTTGCTGGCTTTTATAGATTACCTCCATGGGCATGGAGGAGTTTTTTTCTTGTTCTTGCATTAAACTAGTCATGATCTTGGTGGGGCCAGTCGCAATCCATTCGCTTTCCTACACTTTGGAATCCAAGTTGATGATGTCTGCGTAAAAATCTATAATTTGGCACCAAGACTGGATTTCAACCTACAGATTGAGGTCAGACAGATATTAAAAAAAAAAAAAAAAAAAAAAAAAAAAAAGTGACTGAAGGCTGAACCTTGTGGAAGTCCAGTATCCAGATTTTTAAAATTCAGAAAGGCTCTAAAAGGTTTGTTTTATCCCTATTAGATTTAATTATTGTTCTTTGTGTCTGCTGTTTTGAAATATTTTATTAGGTAAATTTTGTAAAATTTGTATGACTTCTTTTTTTTTAATTATTGAATGTTCTATTCATCAGTTGTTTTGAAATATTTATTCTTTTATTAATATGGCTGATTTATGTTTCTTGATTGTATTGTTTGTTTCATGAGGAATGGTGGTGGTTGGTTTTTCCATTGTTGCACTGCATATCTGTCTCTCATTTTTCAGTTTCCAGTTAAGTTTTTCTCTCTGCGTTTCTATTTATGCTTTATGGTCACTCTGTTCTGCATTTGGTCAGGGTCTGTCTGTTTTCTGCATGTGTGACCGAAGTGAGGTATTCTGCTGGCATGTAGTTTCTGTGGAGGGATCTATAGCAGCCTGGCTTGTTCTGTTTTCCCCAATAGGTGTGTTGGTGTTCTAGGGCCTGGTGTAATGTTTGCAGTGTTGCCTTTTCATGAGTAGGGTTTGAGTCTGGCAGTTAGTGTTTTATGGTATGGCAGATTTGCTGTAGGTTCGGAGTACTTTTTTTGTTTTTTTTTTTGCAGGGTTTTGAATTATTACAGAGTATACTCAGGTGTGCTAATGTGTTGCTGTTATAGTGAAATGAAAGCAGAATTTGGATATTATTTTCTCTGGTAAGGGGAGATGTCCTTGCTCTGCTCTGCACCCTTTATTGGAGGAGTTTCTGTGAACACAGGGTATTGTAGAACTTGAGGTGCAGGTTTTGTACTGAGACCCCCAGACTTCACTCCCAGAGAGAGAAGAATTTTTATCGCTAGATACTACTGAATAATTTTAGTGGTGGTATTACGAGATGGTTGAAACTAGCCAGGGGTTTCTCTGTCACTTAGAAGATTGTTGTGTCTAGCGATGCCACTGACATGCGTGCCCAGCACCTTGCGCCACTGGTGCAAAATGCTTGTAGTGGTGCCTCTCTTGCTCTGAGCGGGGGTGTCTTGTCTCTGCATGTATGGAATTTCGTAAAAGGCAGGTGTGGAGAGAGAGCCATTGGACCTCCGCCAAGAACAAGGTAACAGGGTGGTTTCCCTGTCACAGGTGACTTTCTTTAACCAAAAAAAACCCAAAACCAACTTGGGGGGGGGGGGGGGAGGGAATTCTGTGCACCCACCCTCTCTCCACTTCTTCTCCTTTTTAGTGATGTATGCGCGCTCCAAATCCAGGCAGATCCAGCTGTGTGGATGGGCACATTCTTGCCCATTTAAGGCTGTGCTTTGTATCGCTAAGCATTATTTAATAAGCTGTATATATTATGAATGAGTCTGGTGCACACATGATGATTTCTTTATTGCATTAATTACTTTTGTCTATGTATGGCGCAGAACTGCAGGTAGAAATTAGAGAAGCATGTGGGGGTCTGCGCTCCCAAAGAGCTTGGGGGGGTGGGGTCACTCCTACCCTAAGCAGTGCTCTTGGGCCTGGGTTCAAGGGCCTTGAAGAATTCATGCCTGCACTGATCCATGTAAGACCAAGCGAACCTCTAAATCCTGCAGTTTGGCCGTTGTATTATTAACACAAAATCCTGTGCAGATGGTTGAGCTTTTTGTCTTCAAAGTACCGTGCAAAGTCATCGGGCTGGGATGGAGTCCATAAGGACTCTGCCCCTCCTGGTTTCCTGGCACTTGGACGTCTCCGTCAACCTTCCGAAAGAGCTCACGTGGCCTGTTGGCTGCCCGCTGTGTGTTATCCGTACAATACCCTTGTTTTTTAGGCTGCTGATGGCTACTCCTATACTGACGTAATCGGTGTGAAGCAGTTTGCCAGCAGCCTTCACGTTTCACTGCCTGCAACAAGGTAGTGTATCGCAGAGCACTATTACTGCGACACTGAAAAGCTAGCTTAGTAGGCACAAGTCCCTCACCAGTATTTTGCAAGGTGGTATCCTAACCACGAAGGCAGGTGCGATATATCTACCGGATTTCAGTTCTGCAAAGCAGGAATAAAGTTTAGACTGTAATCACTCCAACTCAAGGTGACCTTTCCTTCTCATGAAAATTTCTGCCACTGACATGACAAGAGAGCACAGTGCCAGCATCAGCTTTTTCTGTGCCCAGGGCAGATATTCCCAATTACTTTTATTTTATGGCTCTTTGGAATTGGACACATTCCCTGAAAAAGGGTTACAAAAGTTTAATGTTTAAAAGTATAGATCATATTATCTAATACAAATGTTAGTCATCCTAGTAACCAGCAAAGGTAATGTTGGTTGGTGTGTTAGTTATATTACCTTTGCTATATTTATATAGTGACATTTCTCAAACTTGTGTGTGTAAAAAAAATATATAGAATGACTGACAATGGCAAAAAAAGTATTTCGTATGGGGGGAAAAAAGCTAATACAAAAATGGGCCTCTAATGATAAGGCATTTATTTACAGTCTATATACCGTGTGTGTGAAATATCACGAATAGTCTAAAAAAAATATCCAAAATTACAAAGATCATATACACAGAAAAAACTTGGTAGAATTGATGAAACAGCATGATAGCAAAAACTTCCAGACAATACACAGTAAACATGGGAGTATAAAACCTTCTGATACAAAACAAATGAAACACAGTCTGCGTGCAAAAGTGTTTTACAACACTGATAACTGCATGAAAAGGCACGGCCGTTTGATTATCCCAAAAATAATAATATGATATACATACACGCAAAGGCAATCTCTCCCCCTTTTTGTCAGAACAGTTCCTTAATTGTAAAGCCGTGCGCTGAAACCAGTCCTCCTGCCCCAACAAAGGCCATTTGTTTCACCGTCTAAGTGCCTTCCTCGGGGGAAGTTTATCCTTCTAAAAGAAAAAAAAGGACCCAACAGAGGCTCCAAGAGCAACAAAGTGTGCTATGTGTAAGGAACAATTTAGGTACAATCTGCTAAAAACTGCAATTTAATGAAAGCATAAAGGAGCAAAATATCAGGCTAAAGCTCTTCCGTGCACTGCCGCAAAAGGGAATGTGGATACTTTCTAACAAGCTTCTGTTAAATCTTCACTGAATAATTGCAACATTGTCTGAGCTCTCTTCACTACCGACCGTCAAAACCGGAAATTGGAACAAGTCTACTTTTTTTCTGTGCACATGATCTTTTGTAATTTTTATGTCTTATTTAATACAAATTTGCTCTTTAGCTATATGCCTTCTCATTGGTTCCCTTTTTGTATTTGCTTGTGTGTACGTATGTGTAAGAAGGGATCTTAGGTAGTTGCTACGGGGAGAGGCTGAAGAATGACAATGTGGAGGCTGGTGAATGTAATGTCCCTCTAACTCTTGGAGTCAGGGCACCATTTTACCTTGCCCCTTTAGTTTTTGGAGAGGCTGCATGCCCTGCTTAACTTCTGTCTCCACGGAGCATATTCGGGTGGGAGTTTGTTTATTGTACACTTTTATATATTCCGCTTTATGGTACTTCAAAGCAGATTACATTCAGGTGCTGGAGGCACCTTCCCGATCCACCTTAGTCTCTTTACTTTTCTAGTTCCCAGTCCTTTGATTGTAGAGCAAAAATGAAATCCTCTTAACTGAGTCCCAAATGAGAGAGGTTCCTTTCTAGCAAGAGGAATCTGAGATGCTCAAGGTCCAAGGTGAAGATGACTTCCAGCTGTCCTAAGGGAAGAGGAGATGGGCCACGTCCATGACCCATGAAGATCTACTGAAGACTGGGAGATGACAGGTTTTGGCCTTGATATTAGAAAGAGGTAGACTGAAAATGTAAAAGTACTTCTTTGATATGTCAAACTACCAAGGGAGGGAGGCACAAAAGCTTTGCCCAGAACCCAATGGGAGGGAAGAGGTCACATCTCGTGGAGTAATATCTGAATCTGAGAGACTGTAAGGAGTCACAAACGTAAGGAAAGCATTTGTACCAACTTGAAAATGAAGATGACAGCTGTACGTGAAATCATCCTTTGCAGCTTATCCGGGAAAGAGAAATGTTGGAAAGCACCAAATCCCTTCTCTCGTGTTTCATGAAGACGTGAGTTCCTTATTCTGTAAGGCTGTGATTCCATGCTGCATGCAAAGACTGAACCTTGGGGAAAACTAAGAGCAATGTCAGGGTCTTCAAACTTCCCCCTGCACAGGCAACCGTAGCTTCCTAGGTCATTGTAAATAGAAATTGGAGAGATGCTCTCTGGAGCTGTTAGCCAGATTCAGCCATCACAGGGGTGGGGGGAGGTGTAGTTTTACGTTTAGCTCAAGGCAAGTGACACTCATGTGAAGTACGTATTTGCAACAACCTTGGACGAAACGGTAACACTGCAACTATTCTATCTGATCCTAAGTCACCAATGCACCCTTCTAGTGGTGACAATATGAAGCGAGCTGGACTGCTGTAGATCCCTACATGCTGGCAGACTACTTCCCTTCCGTCAATACAACGCACCAAACACAGAATCACAAACTAGAAATACGCAGACAACAACCGAATTCTTTGATCTGCCAACCCCCTTCGCCTCATACCCATTCCTGTACCCTGCAGAGAGGAGGGGAGGTCCTGGATCAGGGAGCAGATGGCTCTTCTGTGCATCATCTACTCCAGGCTCATCCCTCCCCCTCCCATCCTGTTCCTTGCATGTTGCCAGGGAGGGGAGGGGCTGGAGCAGGAAGATAGTGATCCAACCAGGGCACTTTAAATACATCAGGGCCACCTTTAGTATGACCAGGACTCTCTCGGAGTGAAAAGATCTAGTCCATTGTGAGGCCGGCCTTAAGGGTAGGCGTTCCCGGGGCCGTCGGTATGTGTGTGTCCTTCCCCCACTTGTAAAATATCCGGAGACTAAATAAATGTCCTTTAATTTTCAAAGCAAAAAAATGCAGCTTTTAAGACTTATTCCATCAATCTGGTGAGGCTGGAGGCTTTGCTGCCATTGGCCGTTGTCTCCTGTGCATTAATTTTGTGAAAAGAATGACAGCGTCCTATTCCTGGATCATGTCTGACACATCCTAGTACAGACTGTTTTCTGGGGCCGTGCAGAATGCCCCATAAGCACATGTGAAGTATGGTCCGTGTAACCGCATGCACCTCAGGTGCACATTACCACCTATGCTGCTGATGTGAAGCTTTTTTTTTTTTTTTATCTTGCAGTGTTGTTTGTGCCACCAGAAATGGTGAAGTGTGTGCTGTGGGTTTGTTTGGGTTTTTTGTTTTTGTTTTGTGGAACCGTGTGTGGCACACGTGGGGCAGTACATCTGCTTTACGCTAGATGTTTGTTGAAGTACTTAAGACCTGGGTGGATGGTGGTTTGCCACAAATATTGGGCACCGGAATTCTTTTAAAAGCGGCTTCCATTTGTACAAGCATGGCCCCCTTCTCGTGTGCGCTCTGTCACTCCCAGCTCATGCTTGCTCGGCTCAGTGACCTTTTGCATGCCCAGTTCTGTGCAACAATTCGGGTGTGTTTTGCAAATAAGCAAGCAGTGTCGTCAGACAATGGGTTAGTCATCGCATAATGTCCACCACCTCTCTTATGGTGTTGACTACAGGAAGGGCTGCTTTCTGCTTCCTTGTCGCCACGGATGGAAGATGACTTAGGTTGGCACGAGCTGGGAGAGACAGAGCAGAGACTCGCAGGGTTATCCAAAAGGATCCCGTCTACCCAGGGACTTTAATCGGCAGAAGAATGCTTTTAATTTCCAGTTCCTCCTGGCTTGGCAGTTGGCAAGGACAGCAGTGTGGGAGGAGGGAGGTTTGTTGATAGAGGAGGGAGAGACAGGTGAGGTGGGGCAGACTGTGTGAAGGAAGCTTGCATTGCGGCTGCCTGTGTGGGTCTGTTGGGAGGGGAAGCTGGCAGAGCTGGGATTGGCTACCACCCAGACACAGTTGGCTCTTCCTATAGGCAAGGCATGGATGTGACTATCCCTCTGTCAGCCTGGGCGAAGGGGGGGGGGGGGAAGCAGGGGCCTGAACCCTTAGGGGGGGGAGGGCTCAGCTGTAGGCTTGGAGACTCAGTCCAAGTTAATGATTAAAACGGTACCAGGCTGTCAGCTGCTGCAGGTGCCTGGGGCCGTGCAGACTCAAGCCACCGGTGACACTTGCTATTCAGCTGGGACCTGGTGAGAGAGGGAGGGCTGACCTGAACCTAATACTCGTGGAATTCATGGCCGCTGGAGCCGTGCATACGTTTAGACCGCAGCATTGTCCTGGGTCCCTGGCATTGTGTACTGCCAGTCACTGGCGCTTGCTGCTCAGGGATATGTATATACCACAGCACCTTCGCAGGCCCTTGGCATATTGGGGGGGGGGGGCTGCTCGGGGGAGGGGATGGATCTGGGTTGCAGGAGCCTTCATGCTTAGAGTAAGAACCGAGACATATTGGATGGGGGGGAATCCTGCGTTGCCCCTGAGTGAGGTGAAAGCTGTAGGAGGAGACTTGGGGGGGGGGGGGGGGGGGAGAATACTGCATGGAGGAGCAACAGTAGTCAGAAGGAATCTGGGTTAAATGTGTGTGGTGGAGGCAGGGCCCAGGCACCACAGCTGATGAGGCTGCCTTGGGACTCTGTCACCCGAGAGAGCCTTTCGAGGCAGGCAGGGTCTCTGTGTGATCTGGGCCCCCCCCCCCCCCCCCCCCCCCCCCCCCCCACTTCTCCCCATGTGAGTGGATGAGAGCTGCAGTCCTGCCTGGCCCTTTTCTGAGAGAGAACCACAACCCCCCTTCCCTCTGCCAAGGGTAGAAATCCCACCCTGGACCCTGGGCAGTTGGAGAGACCTTTCTAGGGTCCCCTAATTGTTTCTGCGGGCAGTAACTGGGGAGGCTGGAAATGCTGCTGAGCCCGTGAGGGGGGATTCAGGAGGGCAGTGCCTGCGGTGGAATGAGAGTCATTTACTCTTCATTTGTAGATGTTGTCTGGGAAGGGAGGGCTGCTGTGCATATGAACGAGGTGGCATTGCTTTTCCTTTCCCCGTTGAAAAGCTTGTGCCGAGAGGATCAGCATCTATTGCATAGCGAGACATTGTAGGTGGCTCGGTAGAACCCAGGAGTCGTGGGTGCCACACCACTCTTTAGACACAAGTTCAGTGGCAGATGAAGCCATGAATTGCAGCTATGGTTCATTGAAACGTGTCAGTAGGATGTGAACTTGCTTCTGCTTTACAAAACACTTTCAGAAGGAAGTCTATTAGCACCCCTTTGTCTACTGCATTTGCTCTTCTGGCCAGCAGCCCGGGGCATGCGGGTTGTAGACAACATTCAGGTTCTGTGCTGGACAGGCTTTTGGTTCTTATTCCTGGGCCTTTTCTCTTTTTCCTGATGGTGCTGGTACAAATAATACAAGCTGGCTCCCTCGAATATCCTGCGCCTATTTTCTGCTGACTGGCAGGGATGGCCAACGCCGGTTCTCGAGAACCACAAACGGGCCAGGTTTTCTTTTATATCTACAATGAATATGCATGGCAGAAATTTGCATGCACTGCCCCCGTTGTGTGCGAATCCTAAGCAGAGGGTTGCATTCAATATTTTGGCTAAGAGCGTTGAAGCCGTTAAATTCTTCAGAACTGCTTGAACAGAACCACATAAGAACATGAGGCTTGCTGTGCTGGGTCAGACCAAGGGCTCACGGGGGCAGCAGGCTGGCTAAAGACTTTACTGCCCTGCTGAAGTTACCCAGGCCCAGAATATCCCTCTGCTTCCCAATGCAGGGAATGAGCCTGGAGCACAGAGAGGGAGAAGGGACTGGTGCTGGCATGGGTGCTCCCGATTCAGATGTAAGGGGGGAGCAGGACCTGAGCACGGCAGGGAGACCTCGCCGCCACCTCCTCCTCAACCCCTCCGCTGTAGTTCAGGTTCCTTCTCCCTTCTCCCCCCAGATCCTGGAACTTCACGTCCTGGAAATCCCCCCCCCCTCCCTCCCCCACAACATATCCTACTCCCTTCTCCCAGCACCTTCCTCCCTCCTCTTCTCCTAACCCATATTCCTGATTTCCCTCCTCTCCCCATACCTGGTCCTATCACCCTCTCCTTCTCTTCTGCCTATCCCCAAGATCTCATCCCTGTACTGACACTTAACATCCTTTTCCTCATCCAATTACAAATAATTATACAGACACAAGCAAGGGTGGAAAATTACTTAATTTTTGTCACATAATATAAAATATGGAAATGCTTACCAATGTGCTTGTGTGAGAGAGGGAGAGGGTGTTGGCGAGTGTGAGAGAGCGTGTGTGTGAGTGAAGGAATGGATGCCGGTAAGTGAGGGAGAAGGTGTCGGCGAGCGTGAGAGAGCGTGTGTGTGAGTGAAGGAATGGATGCCGGTAAGTGAGGGAGAAGGTGTCGGCGAGCGTGAGAGAGCGTGTGTGTGAGTGAAGGAATGGATGCCGGTAAGTGAGGGAGAAGGTGTCGGCGAGCGTGAGAGAGTGTGTGTGTGAGTGAAGGAATGGATGCCGGTAAGTGAGGGAGAAGGTGTCGGCGAGCGTGAGAGAGCGTGTGTGTGAGTGAAGGAATGGATGCCGGTAAATGAGGGAGAAGGTGTCGGCGAGCGTGAGAAATGAGTCCAGGCATCAAGAAGGTGCAATATTTAAATGTTTGTCTGGCTAAGTACCAGGCTTAGGGTTTTCTCCACCCTTGACTTGTCCAGCTAAAGACTTAGCCGGATAAATCGAGTGGTTCAGGGATATTCAAGGGTGGAACAAAAGCTATTTTTAGGACTTGGGGGACTCCGTTAATCTTATCTAGCTGACTTTTTCCGTGGCTGGGTGCAGTCCATTCAAGGGCACAGCCGGGCTGCCCAGTATTGGGTACAAAGTAGCGGGGGATGATTTTCTGCACACCTTAGGCAGTCTCCTTGCAGCTGAACACTGCCCTCCAAAATATTTCTAATCTACTTTCTCCTGCTGTTCTGCTTTCATTGTCTGTTTGCCTGCTTTCTCTTTTGTGTGTGTTTGTTTATTTACATACCGCCTTTTCAACTAAAATTGATCAAGCAAGTAAAATATACATAACAAATCAGTCACAAAAAGAAAACAAATTCAAAACTATTGTCAAAACCATAAGAAAAGCTTCTAACAACCTGTAACTGTTTACGTTTTACGAGGTAGAGAGAAGGAAATGCAATGGAAAGCTGGTAAGTTGTGTGTTTTTTGTGTGTTTTTTTTTAAGCTTTCCTTAAAATCTCTAGGGTGGCTGATCTTCTGTCCTTTCCATGCAAGTTCTCTCCAGTTTTTTTTTTTTCCCTCTCCCAGCTTGCCTGCTTTCCCCACCATTGGTTTGCAGGGGTCATGGTGTGGACAGTTATCTGCTGCTTATTGAGGTAGAACTGGACCGGTGCCCACCCTTACTTGTTGGCATTCATCCAGATTCCCCATAACCTTTATTAACAAGGTCATTAAATGAACACCGTTCTCCTCTCGCTTTCCACCGTTTTATTCCTTCCCCAGCCTTCCCCTCTCTTCCTCTGCCACCTTCCTGCTCGGCTTAGTCTCTCTTCATATGTTCCTGGAATGGGACAGGAGCGTGCATACATACCCCCCCCCCCATGGCTGTGCACTCATTTGCTGAGAAGAAATGGTGGGGCCTAGGCTGTTTGGAGACCCAATCACCCCACCGGATGGGAAGATCTTCCTGGTAATTCATGAGCGGGGCGCAGAGGGGCCTGGGAGTCTCCTGAAAGACCCGGGAGGCTTGGGCTGCCTGCGTTTTGCAGCTGCAATTCTACAATAGCACAAAGGTTCTTTACTGCAGTAAAGATTGTACTTTTTTTTTTTTTAATCTCAACTCTTCTAGTGGTCCTTGTTGAACTACTAGGACTGCCACGGCAGGTGTTGTTCCTCAAATGTTTTCATTTTATTTCTACGGATTTATATCTCACTTCAATCCAAATTAAGTGCTCGAAGCAGGTTACAGGCTACTACACAGGGCACGGTTTTTTAACGCACAGCCTAACTTTTTTTTTAACTCCCGATGCAGTGCGCTGATGCTATTCGAATGCATTGGCAGACCGATGCAATATTGTACGCTGCAGCCAGTACAAGGCCTGACCTGCGTCCGTAACCCCCCCGATGCAATATGGGGATTAGTGCGTCCAATCGAGGGCGTGGCTCATGGCGCTCATCACGTGTAAATTCCATGTGGAGGAGGCTATTAGCTAATTCCCCCCCCCCCCCCTGCGATTCAAAAAAAACTTCCTGTGTGGCCATTGCAATGCAGCAAACTGTGATATCAGCCCAGGGCTGGCACAAAGGGTATGCCGCGCTCAAGGACTCGCTGGAAAAAGAGCAATGCCTGCGTTCTGTGATGCCTCCACGTAGTGTCGTCACGATATTAAGTATGAGGAACCACCCAAAACAGAATGAAGTAAAAAAAAAATTAAAATAAAATTCCGGGCGCCTAGTATGGACGCACAAGATAGATGGTCCAGGCCATGTATCTCGTGTCAGTAGCAGGGGGGAAAACGAACGTTCGTGTTAGGCGTCTGTTTCCCCAGCCCGCACTGACAGCCACGGCGCCGAGGAGGCGCTAGGGAGGCACAGTTTTCTCTAGTGCCTCCTTTTTAGCACGAGGAAAGGTGGCTGGGCATGCGTTAGGAGAGCGGGCGCTCAATCACGAGCCCCCCCGTTTGACGTGAGCCAATATTGCGTCGGCCTGTGGGAGTTTAAACAGGAAAAAAAAAAAAAGGGCGCAGTCTGTGTGCCCGCGTGGGCATTAGAGGAAGGGGAGGTCAGCACATCACGGCAGGGAGGGAGGCGGTAAGAAGAGGTGACCGGAGAGGAGGGTTAGCTTTAAACCCTGGCACTGCAGCTCCCCCCACCTCCAGGCCCCCTTCCTCTCTACCCATGGGGGGGGGGGGGGCGCTAATGAGTTTAGGCCATGGGAAGTGTGTGTGTGTGTGTAAGGGGGAGGCGGTGCTCTGGCACTGGACCAGAGTTGAGGCAGCTCCAGCGCTCAGTCCGCCAGTGGAGGGTCTCCTTCATGGGACATTTCTAACTCCTCTTCCTGTTCATCCAGCGCTCCAGGGTCAGAGCTGCAAACTTTGCTCCTTCCCTGGACTGGGAGTAAGAAAAACCAGGATTAGGCCAGTGCACACCTGCATCGATGCGAGGACACGAAACGGGGCACAGATTTTTAAAGGCACATTTTGTGAGCAGAAAAGTTAGTGTCCTGGTAAGAGGCCATGGATGGGGGGACTGTTAGGGCAGTGGGCAGCCGGCCTGTTTCAGGGCCTCCAGCAGTACTGTGCCGTGTGTGCGGCGGTTCCCTGCTGCTGTTAAGGGATCGTGCCTCTGCCTGCCCAGCCGTAAGAAATGCTGTGCACTGCGTCTAAACCTGGGATTCTTGGATGCCACGGCGTAGAGCTCTCGCCACGGGGGACAGTCCAAAAGTCAGCAAGCCTGTAATGCTGGTGAAACAGTTACCCTTTGCCCTGAGTAGTAATAGAAAAAAAGAATAGCATGTCCCAGCACTGTTGGGATAATTTAGGTAGAGGAGAAAAAAACCACATCCTCCCCCCTAACCTTGCATGGGGTAGGACACTGACACTGTCTCTCTCTCTCTTTTTTTTCTTTCTCTTTTTCCTCTTTGTTGTGGCCGGTATTTGGGAGACATTCCCTTGCTCGACTTTGACTTGCTGTGATCTGGGGTCATTGTGCCTGGGTTCCCTGACCGGTGTGCTTGTGCGGGCAGAATGATACAGCAGGAAGGATCCTATCCTGGGAGGACAGGATAGGAGTCTGAGAAGGAGGCAGATCTCTTTACATGAGAGGCAGGATTAGTAGAAGAGGCAGATCTTAAGCAAAGCCAAGTTTACACCTCCTTCCCAAAAACGTAATGTGTTGATGAGTGAGAGATCCACCCTTTGCAGGTGGGTGAAAGACTGAAGTCTGTTTTCCTCTCTGCGTTGCTGCTTTTTTTTTTCTGTCCATGTGCGTGTGTAATTTCTTTTATTTTCCTTGGCTTGGTAGTTTCTCCTCTTGCAGTGCTGGGATTTCAGCACCATGAGCCTTCGTTCACAACTGCCTGGGGATATTTTTCCCCTGTTTTAATAGACGACATTCTTACTGTTCCTATTCTGATCATTGCAGCAATGGTCCTGAAGCCGGCATCAAGACTCTCTCCAGAAACCTGTATTATGGATTCTAAATATGGCCACTAGGTGTCACCCTTGATGATGGCCATGGACTGTGACCCTGGGGTGTGGAAGACCTGGTTTGGGCATTGAACTGGAGACCTTTGACATACCACTGAG
Organism: Rhinatrema bivittatum; assembly: GCF_901001135.1. Classification (NCBI taxonomy): domain Eukaryota; kingdom Metazoa; phylum Chordata; class Amphibia; order Gymnophiona; family Rhinatrematidae; genus Rhinatrema; species Rhinatrema bivittatum. Next base: position 26,849,001 of record NC_042633.1, on the reverse strand, counting down.
CCATATGTCTTAGTATATTTTAATTCATATGTACCTTCCCTGTCCTGGAGAGCACTAAATTCATTCAAATGAGTGGGAGAATACAGTCTCTGCTGCGGGAGCAGGCTGGTCTGCAAGGCCAAACTGGGCAGGGGTCACATCTATAAATTACGCAGTCCACACCAAGATGGTGCTCTGAACAGAACAAAAAAAAAAAGTCTATTTTGAAAAATAATCAGTTTGTCAGTATAAACCATAAAGTTCACAGCAAAAATGAACAACACGAAAACGGTTCCGATATCGTGAGACTGCATCTGACTGTTAATTTTAACAGATGCATTTAATGGAGCCAAAAAGGGTTGCATGGGAGGAGGGGACAGATCAGAGGTAATAGGAGAGGGCTTGTGTGCGCAGGGCCCCTCCACTGGAGCCTTCACGGAAGCGCTGGAGCTATCCATTGAAACCAGGACTCGAAGAGAAGAGGCCCTGACTCCTCCCACTGGGTCTCGGCCCCCGAGGGGCCCCATCCCGAGAGGTGGCCCAGGCTACATGCTTGGTCCTGTTCAGCTAGGGCCACTCCTCTCCCAAAGGCTTGTGGTGGGGCAGGGAGGGATTCCCAAACCTTTTCTGGGGACCCCTAGCCAGCAGTGAGGGAGCTGGGACCTGTGGGTAATTAGTCTCTGTCCTGTTTGGAGATTCGGTCTCTAGAGCTGGTGAGTCCTGAATAGCTGCTATTTGCCATTGCTTCCCTAAATGAATGATTTGACCTCATTGCCTTTAGAGACAAAAAATGTGATTAGAAGCCTCACTTTTGTCTAGGTGTTTGCCCATGGATAGGATTTTTTGCATCAGTTTTGTGTGGTGTTGGGTTTTTTTTGCACTATCTGTAGTGCAACTTCACCTCGAGTATGCATGCAATTCTGCTTGCCCCATCTTTAGGGACCTTTTGTTTTCAATGATTATAATAATGACCAAAACCGGGAGAAAAGTCAGTGGAGGGGAGGGGGTGTGGAAATCTCCTCCTGTTTTTGTGCATTATCATCACTGACAAATTCCTGGGAAAACTAAAAACCAAGGTCCCTATCATTAAGTAGAACTAGAAAACAGTACAGAGAAGGGGGATGTTAAACGGGGTGACCCTTCATCAGGGGTCGCCTTCTGCGGCTGCCCCCAAACCAGGGTTCTTCCACTGGGGAACAGCACGGAAAAGCTTAGGAGCAAGGGGAGTCGCACACCTAGCAAAAAAAACCCCCAAATCTGTGCATGCTCCAAATGTTCTTCCAAAAAGAAACCTGGCTTTTATTTAAACAGTCCAATTAGAGCAGAATAAATCAGCACCAATCCAGAATTCAGCTGCTTCATTCAGGTTCTTCGGTTCTTATTACTTCAAAGTTGACCACTTTATCAGGGAGCTCTCCCAGGCCCCTTTGCTCCTGTGGGACTCCAAATGCAGCACTGGAAGCTCCCCTCCTTTTGACTGATTCTCTATCCCAAGCTGTGGGCTTCCCAAGGCAGATAGGAGATTCCTCAGCCAACAGGGATATTTTTATCTCCTTGGGAACATCCTTGGGGGTCACGTGATGGTTGGCTAACGTTTTGGAGCTCCGTGATCCACTCAATTCCAATTTCTATACTTTGAACTTTGCTTGCCTTTTAATAGCACTCGCAGAATTGTTTTTCGCATGATAGATGATCGTTGGTACATGTGACGGACCCTACGGTCAAGTCACCATTAAGACCTGGTTGCCATGTGATCATCCTACTGATGGCGCCAGACTGGCCTCAAGGTCTGCGTTGGGTGAAGTGGCAGGCTGGCGCTCCTCTTTTTTTTTACAGGGTTCATGTTGCGTTATTTCAAGGCCTGGTTATTTGGCAGGAGCCAGCCTCTGGCTTTCTTGCTTCTGACCCTTGAAACGGGTATTCCACAGCAGGGGGTGGCTTCTTGTTTAATGCCCGTATGTTTTCCTCCTTTTAGGGGGGGGGCTATTGTCAGATCTGGCATGTGATTGGGAATTATGGCAAGAAGCTCTCTTGTTCTGATGGTTCGCTGTTTACTGGCTGGTCAGAAATAGATTAAAAGGATTTGGATGGGAGCTGAGCCTTTACATTCCTCTGATCCCAGACTGCAGCCTTCTTTTCTCAGGGGTTCTCACCTTGTTTTCACCTAGGATCCTGATTCCCTAATGGGATCCTATCCTGTGTCTTGGTGCTTTGAGCCTCGTAGTCCTGCATATGCTGCAGGATCTCTTCTTAAAGCTGACATCCTTACTGGGCAGCCTGCACGGGCCATTTTGGTCTCTCTCTCTCTGCCATTTATTATGTTCCATTGGAGGGCAGTGCTTCCACAAGAATGCTAGACCCCTCCACCAAGACTGGCCCTGCCCAGGGGTAGTACTGGGACCAGACTTAAACCAACTTATTACATCTTTTGCAGTCATACTTCAGAGAGCACACACGAGTCTCTTTGGTTATGTCTATTTAAAAGCCAACATTTTTCTAAGCATATTGGTCATCTGTCCATCCTGTATTTGTCATTTACATGTATAAATGTGGTGCCTGCATTGAGTTGTATTTGCTTTATAGTACAGGTCAACCCCTGAGTTGCTCATTCATAAGATCGATCAAGTAGAAAGATGATTTTTTTTCTCTTCGGAAATAAAACCATAACTGTGGTACCATGATGAGTTTCTCTGCCAAGTAACTAATTTTGAACATATGCATATCTCTTATAAGTATTGCTGTAGTGCCCTCTGGGTGTGGCTGCTGATTGACTGACTGAAGGTGCAATCGGGAAGGCTCTGGCACCAGTTTTCAGGAGATCCCCCCAATGCGTGAGATGTTTTGCAGGTAAACATCTCATGCATGTTCATTGTGGCAATCCTGAAAACCCCCAACCGGTTAGGTGTGCTGCTAGGAGAGGATTGGGAATCATTTCACTAGAAGACGCACGATCCAGAGTCTCCTCTGACCTTCATAATCCACCAGTACCTCTCGAATTAGAAATTCCTTGTAGATGTATCTCTGTAATCATGGGACTTTTATTTTGCTCTGCCCTGTGTGCGCTGGATATTGTACATTGTATGATCTTTAATACATTACACTAGAATTTTTACGTTGTACTGCTATTCTGAATACACCGGTGCTGACTAGCAGCTGTTTTGTAACCGAATGGGCAGGAAGCAGTGTGTTCTGGAATATTTTGCTCACTGGGTGAGGACTTTTTTCATTTTCTGTAAACCGGCTGGAGCTCAGTCTTCACCTGTCTCTCCCAGAATAACTGCGAATTAGCGTTTAGCTATCTTTGAATTGCTAAGACTGTGCCATCCTCTCCACAAATCCCAGTGTATGGCTACAGAAACACGTGTGGCCACCTCTGGGTGGATGCTCTTGTCACTGATTTTTCTGATTCTTTTATCCTGAGCAACGTGTTTAGCAGAAAAGCCCTGCTGTTATGAATAATGTTTTGTAACATCCAATTAAATTGTGCAATTACAGTAAATAGGTTTTACAAAGAATAAAGTGATTTGCCCAAGGTCATAGTTGGTGGCAGAGCCAAGATTAGAAATGAAGGTACAGGAAGATTGAGGTCACTAAGCATCCAGTTATTTAAAAATTGTCTCTTGTATATGACAAATTGAAGAGTCAGAGTCCTCTTAAGGCTACCATCCCTCTAGCTAGATGTGCCCTAGAATAATGCCGAGTTCTTAAGCTGTGCAGCTCCTTAAGAATATTTCCGGTTGCTGCTGGGGGATGAGTCCTTGCTCTGACACAAGCCAGGAGAGACGGGGCTGAGGGCTCCCACCTGACGCCTAGGGCTTGTAACAGTCACCTGTGTCAGCAGGCAGCTCCCGGGCATTCTCCTACCGGTCCACATGGGCAGGGCATGAGGGTGAAGAGTGACTCAGGGCCGCAGGGAGCTCCACCTGTTCGAAACAGCTGGAGTGGAGGAGGGCGCCTCTCCCAGCCTGAGAAGAAAAGCAGCGTACCACCCAGCTGTGGCAGGGAGGGGGAGGCGTGTGCTCACCCGCTGGGAAACACTTTGTATGCCTCCAAAATTATCCTTGTGTGTGAAGTGAAACCTCCACTCTGAGTTTCAGAGAATAAGAGGGCACCCGATCAACATTGCACAGGCCACGTAGAGGCAATACAATCAGTGGGACTGTTTAAAGGCTCCACTCCTATCCAGTCTTGTACACGAAGTCAAGATTTGGGGTGTAAGGCTTCTTCATGCTACAAATAAACTGGAGCCTTACTCCAAAGAGGTGTTTTTATGGTCTGAGTACACGAGGCACTGGGAGATGTCATGGCTAATGGGCACTGCAGTAGTAGAGACAGCACTGGATCACTAGATGGCGCAGGAGCTCTGTGTTTTATTGGGGCTATGCTTTACTGAGTTATGGTTAATGCGGGAACTTGGACTGCCAGCAGAGCCTAACTCACTGGTGGCCAAAAATGAGACCACAGGCTGGCAGCAGCCATGGAACAGCCTTGCCTGCCTGTGTGTGTGTGAGAGAGCGGAAGGAAGCCTGCCTGCATTCGTGGGAGCCTGCCTGGGGGGGGGGGGGGGGGGGGGGTGAATGGGAGCCTGCCTGGGAGGGGGGGGGGGTGCAAGTATCTTTTCTCCTCTTCTTCATTAATTCATGACAATCTGAGGGCATCTGGTAATAAGTTCTCAAGTATAGGGAGAGGGTTTTGTGTTTGGTTTTTTTTTGTTTTTTATCCTTATGTTTTAATTATTACTTGCTGTTTTGGGTCTGCTGTTTTGAAATATTTTATTGGTGTTTGGAAATGTTGGATATTCTGTTCATTAACTGATTTGAAAATATGACTTTTTTATATTTCTTGATTTTATTACTTCATGTTTTTATGAAGAATGGTAGTGTTTCTATTTTTCCATTGTTGCTTTGCATGTAGAGACTGGGCTTGTTGTGGGTTCCAGTTCAGTTCTTCTCAGCACGTTTCTGTTTATACGTTCTGATCTCTTTATTCTGCATTTGGTCAGGGTCTCTCTGTGTTCTGCACATGTGACGGAGGTGAGGTATTCTGCTGGCATGTAGTTTCTGTGCAGGAATCTATAGCAGCCTGGCTTGTTCTGTTTTCCTAATAGGTGTGTTGGTGTTCTAGGGCTTGGTGTAATGTGTGCAGTCTTGCCTTTTCATAGATAAGGTTGTTATTCCCAGTGCTGGCAGTTAGGGTTGTTTGGGTATGGGAGGTTTACTTTATTGTAATGGTAATTCTGTTTATTTATGGCTTTCTGACAGCCAAGCCCACGCCCAACACACATTACAAAAAGTCTAATTCCATGTGAGTTCCAAGTCTGTGGATTTTTTTTTTTTTTTTTTTTTGCAGAGTTTTCTGGTTGGCATCCCAGCAGTGTATGTGTAGCAAGTGATCTTTCTACCTCAGAAGACTGTACTTTTGAACGTGTAAACTGCTATAAATGTGACCAGTTTTGGGGGAGGGTGCAACACTGTCAGATCCACCCAGAGCCACCTGAATACCCTTGCCATGAAGCAGGAATCCCGCTAGCCCCCCCAGGGATGGGGAGGCCCACATTCTGGGAAGTAGTACACGCTCCTTCCCAAAATTGAATTGAATGACAATAAATTAAATTGAATTGAATGACATTAAAATTGAATTGAATGACAATAAAACCGAAATGCTCATTGTCTCCCAGGATCCCCTTACAATCTCATCAAACCTCTCTCATAACTCAAATAGCAAGTTCTCACCCGACGTCAGAGACCTTGGAGCCTGGCTAGACAACCATCTAAACCTAAAAAAGTTCGTAAACACTACCACTAAGGACTGCTTTTACAAACTGCAAGTCCTTAAAAAACTTAAACCCCTCCTCTACTTCTCGGACTTCAGGCTCGTACTGCAATCCATCATACTATCAAAGCTAGACTATTGCAACTCCCTTCTGCTAGGTCTACCCTTCAACACCATCAAACCATTACAGATGGTACAGAATTCCGCTGCTAGAATCCTCACAAGTTCTAACAAAAAAGACCATATCACCCCAATCCTTCATAACTTACATTGGCTTCCCATCAAATATAGGATACTCTATAAGATACTCACAATAGTACACAAAGCAATATACAATCTGGCTCCTATCATGCTAAGCACTCAACTTCAACCGCATACATCTTCCAGACCAATTAGAAGCGCATACAAAGGAACACTGCATGTCCCACAAGTAAAATCAGCATTGAGCAAACGAGCATTATCTTCAGCTGGACCCCACCAGTGGAACGCTCTCCCCCCAGATCTAAGACTAGAACCCAGTCATCAAGAGTTCAAAAAAAGACTGAAGACCTGGCTTTTCCAACAAGCCTTCCCAGATTCTCAATGATACTTAGACAAGAGGACTTCCTAAAAAATAGTATCCCTAAATTATCGACATCTCACCAATTCCTACTATCAGGACTCCACAACTGCTCAATCAATTTTTGAATCCATAAGTTCACTATATTACTCTTATTGTATCTATATGGTAGATTTGACAGGTCATCTCTACTACGTTAAATAGTTAAATTGTATGTACATATTATATTATATTTATTATTACTATGTTAAATTGACATCCGGTTTTATTGTTCCTTATGTTCTACAGTTCTATGTAAAGCCCCCATCCGCTGTTGGGCAGTTCATCGTTTTATGTAAACCGGAGTGATTTGTAATTCCCACAAGAACTTCGGTATATAAAAATTAAAAATAAATAATAAATAAAAAAAAATGACCAAAACAATTTAAACCACTACCCAACCCCTCTCCCCATAAGACATTTGGTATGGGATTGGACCAAAAATGAAATGGCTCCAGCCTAACCCAATTTTTTTTTTCTCTGCACACCCCTAATGAATATCCTAGAGGAAAGAAGAGACGGGGGAGAGATGATGTGCACCGTTAATGCTTTTCAGGTACCTAAATGTAGCGAAGAGGCAAACCTTGCTCAATGGAAGGGACGTGTAGAACTGGTGTTCGATGGGAAGCTCCAAGGGGGTCGAATCGTGAACGTCAGGGAAAGGATAATGGAGACGCACGTGACAGTGGGATTCATAGAAACCTAGAAATGATGGCAGAAAAGGACCAAATGGTCCACCCAGTCTGCCCAGCAAGCTTATCGTGATATCTGCCGCACTGTGCAGGTTACCCCCATGCTTCTCAGTTTCCCAGACCGTAAAAGTCAAAAAGGCATTAATAAAATAGAGGGTCCCTCATGGTAAAAGGATGACTGTGGTATGGCTGCACTGTGCTTTGGGGCAGCTTGCATGAAAAAGCAATAGCAACCTTAAACAGCAGTAGTACGACTGCATTGAGCCTCCAGGGAAGCCCTGCGGTAGTTACAATCCCACCACTGCTATTAGGGTTTTATTGGGTTTAGAAGAAAGCATTAGGGCAGGGCAGGGCTGTTGCTGCAATGGATATTGGGCATGCTCGGGACGGATAGGTTGAGAGCCGGGTGGGAAGACCTAGGCGAGCGGGAGGTTGGTGTTGGGTTGCATTTGGTAATTTATCTGGGCCTCTGCCAAAAGTGTGTTGAATCTCAGCTGGGGCCCGCTGGATGGCCCATTCTTAGCTAGCACTTCTATTGGGTCGATGGAATAAACCGCGCTGAGCCTGCTGTGGGTTTCTGCTTCAGTTTTACCATGGGTTTTTGGTGCTAACCTAACTCTGGCACTGAAAAAGAAAAGCCCCACGCTAAGAAACCTGCAGTATGCCTTAAGCAAGTACATGCAAACTGCATGCAAACAAAGCCATTGGCCATTCCAGAGGAAGGCAAAGAGCCGTGCTATAAGGGGGAGACACTGTAGTGCATGTGTTTAATGTGGGAAGGTGTAAAACCTGTCACGTTTCTAGTGGCCATTTTAGGCTCTTGGGTCGCTGTCCATAGGTGCTGCTCTGTGGCAAACCGGGGACTGTTTTTTTTTTTTTGATGGTTTAGTACATTTTATGGGTGAGCCGAGGAAATAGAGCAGCAGAGGTTTTAGAGCAAAGGAGAGAGAGAGAGGAGGATTTCTCGCTGAAGAAGCATGAAGGGTCTGCGAGGAGCAAGCTGTTGGCAGAAGGGCACACAGGCAGCGGCTTTTTCGCCACTGCTGTGGTGGTTACCGGAGACAGATGTGGTGTGGACCTACAGGCTGAGCTCCAGGGCGATTCTGTCTCTCTGAAGAAATCGGAGATGACATTGATCCTCTGACCGAGCATGGACCTGCCGTTCCAGGCTTGCTATCTTGCATTTTTTTTTTTCTTTTGCCACTGGCTCATTCCAGAATACGGTGGCTGTGGTAGTTGGCATGGACCAGTCAATGTTTTCAAGGCATTTCAGCCTGGTACTGAGGGCATCGTTGGAATGGGGCAGGGAAGTGCATCAGGTACCCAGAGCAGCAGGAGATGAAACAAACTTTTTTTTCGAGAGAGAGCTGGCATGCCGAATGTAATGGGTGCGCCCGCCACATGGGAGAGAAATTGCAAAGCATAACGGCCAGCTTTTCCACCCTCCTGAAGTTCCTCAGTGTTGTCTCCAAGTTTTCTGGAAGCAGCCATGACTCCTTTTTGTCCTTGAACAGTTGGTGGTGGCTCAACATTTTATGGAAGGGAAATACGGCGCTGGCCGGCTGCTCGGTAAGTCAAGCAGAAGCGTAAGCTGAAATGTTGAAATGTGAGCTCTCTGGGGTGGGTACTGATAACAGAATAGTGCGCACTTTCTGATGCCAAAGGCGCGTACTATTCCACCGTACAATCAAATGTTAGCTTTCTGGGGTGGGCACCAAAGGGGGAGTAGTACACGCTTTCCAACTGTGTTTTGGAGGCGATGCTGGTTACTGCTGCAAAGCATGGCTGCTCAGCCCCTGTCTGTGACATGAACAGCAGCGGGAATCTGGTACGAAGTGCACCCGAGAACCAAAGTGATCAGAGAGTGTGTGCCCTTGGCATTCTAAAAAGTCTGTTCTGCGGCCTTGACCACACTGGAGGAACGCAACAGTCTTCAGAGAAAGCTGCAGAAATGATCGTGGTGGGCTGCATGCTTCAATGTGACCCTCCAGCATGAGATTCCTCAAGGTGTGGGACCAGAGCAGACTGAGATGGCAAGGTCTCTGGGTCATAGCATACTGTTTTGAAGGTATGTTTGAGCACCTGGGATGGGGGAGGGTTGCATGGAAGAGAGCGAGTGTGTGTGTTCTGGCGTGAAGCCCAGGGAAGACGAATGCCAGGAGAAATACGCACTGTGGCCATCTACCTGCATGTTTTTCTGGTGGTCATATTTTCCTATTGTAAATGTTTTTACTTGTTAGAATTTTTTTTTAATTTGTTCTGCTTTTGAATGCGGTGTAATAAAGTGACATTTTTAATGACAGACTGGTCTGATTCTTCATTGGGGCGATTCCATTTTATCACAGGCCTGTCATGCGATTCTACAGCCTAAGGAGGGTCGTGCCTGTGACACCTGTGAAACCCGGCCTAGAAACTTCTGGTCCGAGGATGATGTGATACAGACCTTAAGATACCTGGAAGGTATTAATGGTGCACAAACGTCAAGCCTTTTCTGTTGGAAAGGAAACAGTAAAACCAGGCGTCCCAACATGAAACTCCAGGGGGGGCAACTCAGAGCCAAGGTCAGGAAATATTTTTTCACAGAAGAAGGGTGGTGGATGCCCGGAACGCCCTCCCAGAAGAGGTGGTGAGGACAAAGACAAAAGGGCATGGGAGAAACACTGTGGATCCCTAGAGGCTTGTGGATGGAGGTGTCTGCACGGAACGGCAGCTTGCTGGGCAGACTGGATGGACTATTTGCTTCTTATCTGTCATTACTAGGTTAATATGTTACTAGGTGACTCATCACAGGCTGGCCATCTTCTGTCTGAGGTTTCCAGCAATCCCGAGCCAAAGGGAGGCGAGGAAAGGCCCATGATCCACTTGGAATCAGAAGGGGGGGGAGGGGGACAGGCAAGTAAAAATTTCAGATTCACTTCAAAGTAATTGCATGAAATGCATGGCTGCCTATGCAGCAGAAGTCCATAAATTCAATCAAAAGCTTCATAAACCGAAGCAACGCTTGGAAGACCTGCACTGATCGCCTGGCAAAGTGGAGCAAGCAACCCGCCCCCCCCCCCCCCCCAATCCCAAGGAGTGGACGAGCCACCGTTTCAGCCAAACTGTGGCGATTGAGCAAGTAGGAAGGGACGAACATGGAGGACGAAAATGCACCATGTGCAGGAAGAAGGGAAAAGGAAGTCCAAAACGGTGCTGCCATTTCCTGATGCAAGCCCTACCTCCTTCCCGGTTGGAAGTACTGAGGCGGAAGGCAATCAGATGGCAATCTCTGTGGGTATTTTGGATAAGAGTTGGCTTTTTGGAGACATCTAATGGACGAAAAGTTGACCAAGCAGCATTGTTGACTTGTATTTTTTTTTTTTTGTATTTCCTCAGGATCGTACTCCATATTCGTAGATTGTATTTCCAGACATGTTCAGCCCCTTTTTAAAGGTCAACAAATTGGGATTTACCCAGCTCTAGCTAGGGCAGCTCAGGCATGTAGCAAGAGTTTTAGTATGTGCCCTGAAGTTTAGGGGGAAGAGGTTTTCGTTGTTTTTCCCTGCCAATGTGCTGTGAAATATGCTTTTTATGAGTCTGGGTCGTTAATCCTTCCTGAATGAATTCTAAGGTGTAATGCGCTATCTTTGCCCAGAATTTGTATTTGCTATAATTTTGATATAGGTAAAGTTTCCTCTTTGTATAATGTTTCGTAGTCAGTTTCCCAATGACCTTTCTCTTGGTGGTTCTTGTTTTGATAGTGGACTGAATCAGAAGTATGTGCTGATCTTTTGGTGAGGGGATGATTTTCCTGTTTTGTCTTGGTTTTATATGTTCGTTTTCTTTTTCAAATATTGTATATTTGAATTGTTAAAATTTCAATAAAGCGAAAGTTAAAAAAAAAAAAATAGTGCTCTGGAATGTTGGCCTGTAAATACTCACAGGAAGAGAAGAGATGGAGCGTTGGTGGTGGGTCAAGCGATGGCAGAAAGAAAGGGGCGAAGCATCTGCAGGGAGACGTGGCGTCCGAGTGGCTGAAGCATCTGCGCTGGAAGTAGGAGCAGAAACAAAACCCAGGCACCTACAGTAAAAAGTAGAGTTGAGAGTATGAGCACAGATGAGTGAGCAAGACACATTGCCATAATGTCGCTTCTCCTCTGGCTGCTGGTTCCTGCTTGCTCTTTGCTTCCAGATGATTTGGGTGTGGGTCCCTACCTCCCTGAGCCCTACTTACACTTACCTGCTACCCTCTCCCCCATCCCGTCATCCTCCACCCATTTTTTTTTCTTTTTTTTCTCTCCTGTAACTACACCCTCTACCTCATGCACACAATTCTCCTCCACCACCTCATGCACAACACTCCTCTTCTCTTTGTCCCCCGCTCCCTCACTCGCTGTGGCGCTGCATTCTCTCCACGGGCATATGAACAGTCCTTCCGCTCTTTCAGGAACCTAAACGCCAAAGTGGGGGAGACAGACAATCACGTGCACTCGAAGGATTCACGCAAGAGCCCAAAAGAAAAAGACACAAGGATGGGGAAACGGCAAGTGAAAACCAAGCAGCCCGAGATGCCCCCTGAACAACCTCCCAACGCCTCGTCCAGAGCGCCGGAGGAGGCTGGCTTTTTATTTCCATGCAAGGAAGTGGGACCTCTGTACACCGCGGGTCAGCCTAGGTCATTTCTATCGGCCAAATGGGAACACTGCGGCATTTTTCAAGCCAGCAACCGTTTTTCATGCCATTTTGATTGCACTTTTCGGCAGGCTTGGTTTTGATGCCGGCTTTGGTGCGCTTTTTGGGATTACCGCGGCTTTTTTAGCGCTGGTTTGGTTTGCATCCCGTTGGGTTTACTGCATCAAGCGGGGGGGGGGGGGGGGGTGGCGTGGTTTTAATGCATGCAGCATGAGAATTTGGCGCTCAAATCTTGTGCTGGTTTTCTTATAGCAGCCCCTGGGTTACAACATAAATCTGCATTAATGGTTTGTCGACTACCCTGAGGGCTTCCGATCGTTTCTTCGTGAAAGACCTGCCTGACTGGCGAAGGCATCTTGCTGCATGTAGCGTATACTGAATCTAGATGTAGCGCCCCCACCAGGTGACGGGGGGGGGGGGGGGGGGGAACCTGCCGCCTATAGCTGGTCACACAGCCAAAAAGATCCAAACCTCTTGCTGGGGGGAATTTGTAAATAAAAAAGATGACGAGGCTTTCAGGAATCCATAGCAAGTTATTCCTCTGCAAGGAATGTTTAAATCCATAATCCCCTTTGAATAGAAGGATTACTGGAAATCACTGTAATGAAACATTTTTTCTTCCAGTTAGAGATTATGGATAAGAAACGGGAAATATTTTACTTTTTTTTTTGTTTTTTTTTTAATACCTATTTTGTATAGTTTTAGAAAATATAAGTTCAAGCAGATCACAAGCATCCCGTATCCCTTTATTATGAACACTGACGAAGTTCTAGACAGGAGGACTGTAGTCGGGTGTCTCTCACTTCCCAAAGGCTGGAGCATTTCTGCCACACTGCTTTAACAACCCTTGGGGGTGTGGTGTTGTTTTTTTAATTCAGTTCCTGCCTTCATGCCTCCTGTCTGCCAAGGTGATTGGTGGAGCCAAGGGTGCAGTTCCCGGGCCCTTAGAAGTCTTAAGAGTTCAAGAGTAGATGTTGAAGGTATCCAAAATTAAATCAGAGACGCGGGTCTCAGCGAGAGAGTTTGGGACGGCTCTTCTTTGTTTGAAAGAGAGTTCTTCAGTGTTTCGTAGAAACAGGATTATCACTGAGGCGTGGAGAAGGTCCCCTTTGCCGCCCCTACCTGTGTTGACCGGTTGGGCTACAGCTTAAACGCCAGCGCCTCTGTCGTCTGGCTTCGTGGAACCGCAGAAGGTTTCAATGTCGGCTGTTAGAACTGCATGGGGCTGCACGGATCTAACACCAGACGTTTGAGTCATGCGGAGCTGCAGGAGGACGGAGGCCCCGTGCGAGACATATTGCTTGGGGGAGGGGTGCGGAGCAGGGGATTAATAAGGAGAGTGGGAGGAACCGGGAAGCAGGGACTGGGGGTGGGGTGGTAACGAGGAATGGTAAGCAGGGCCTGGGGGGATCCTTTAGTGCAGGGGAAGAATGGGATGCAGGGAGAGCATTGGAAGAATGAGCAGGTACTGGGGTGGAGAGTAAGGAAACAGGAACTAGAGGAGATCAGGGACTTGGGTAGTGGAGGCAGGGGTCAGAGCAGGGACGTGAGCCAGAACTTGGGGGGGGGGGGGGGGGGACGGACAACAGTGTGGACTTGGAAATTGGGTGTCTATTAGTGAAAGGGGGTATTAGATGGCTAGGGGGTAGAGTATGGATGAGGAGAGGTGGTTTGAATGACCTGGAGGACTGGAGAGATGGTGGAAGCAGTAGAAGCTGTAGAAAGGGATTCAGGTGGTGTGAGAAGAAAGGGACTGGTTTGAGAATGGGATGAGAGAGGGTGGGAATGAGATTGGGGGAGGTGGTGAGAAGAGGGGGTAAGAGACAAAAGAAGGACTGGAGGCCAGGGCGCGAATGAGTGACAGGGAAAGAATGGGGATTGGTGAGGGGATGAGAGGCACAAGAAGGTAGTCCGAGCATCATATGCCAAGGTAAAAGCTCCTCCGCCACCTAAAGCCACTGCTAGGTCCCTTTCATTTTAGGACAGTATTGCAAGCCCTTATTCATCCAAATCTAGATTACTGCAGTTCTGTTTACTACATAATCAGATCTCTACTATTATTTCAAAACTCAGTGGCTCGCCTCTCTCTCACTAATACGAGATTCCATAATCCCCGTTACCCCTGTTCTACAACATCTCCGTTGGCTACCCATCCAACAGCATATTCAATCCAAGGTAGCCATGCCAATACAAAATGTACTGATGTCACATCTCCTGGGATCATGTCTACCTTCCGACTATATATCCTGCTAAGAACTCTTCGGTCCTTCTCGCTAGAAGCTCTCTCTCCTCAACTGGCCAGTTGAGCAACAACACAAGAAGAAAACCTTCTCTAGCAGGCCCCTTACTGTGGAGCTCCCTCCCACGTTCAATACGATGTTTAAATGACCCCCATAGATGAATCTCGTTTCTGTAAAGCAGCCTTCCCAGCAGATGACTAGTTATTGCTTCTCCTTTTATCTTCATCCCACGGCATCTACAAGAATATTTTAGGCTTTCTCGGGCAGTATATTGCCTTTCTTGATTTATGTTCTGTACTTTGTTATAAACTTTTGATTTTATTATGCATGTTCTTATGTACCTGCTCTGAACTTTGAAGGGTGTGAGAAACCAATACATTTAAATAAAATTTAGACGAGCCTAAGGTGAGTACAGAGGGTGGAGGGAATGGGTGGAGTCAGAGGGGGCATAGGAGAAAGTGAGAGAGTCAGAAGAGGGTATGGGAGGCCTGGAGGGGGTGAAAGGTGAAAAGCAGGGGACTGAGGACTGAGGGTTAGGGGGAGAAAAGGGGTGAAATTTAGCTATGACGGGATACAAAGGTAAAGAAAAAGATGAAAGGATCAATGTCTGAGAAAGATGTCGGGAAGGAGAGAAGAAATGGAAAGTGGAATGGAGACTAGACCAACACAGTCACACAGATAATGTCCAGGTAAAGGTAGAAAACCTTTTCTTTCGGCTTTTAGAGAGGGGGATATTTCAGCGTTGGGACTGGGCAATTCTTAAACCTTTGCATTTTGCTCCGTTCAGGAGGAAATGCATTTCTTGGTGAGCTACATGCAGAGTCTGGCTTCTCAGGCCTTCCATTTCAGTGTTTGCATTTTTCTGTTTTTAATTTATCATCCCTTATTTTATGTTAGATAAGAGTCAGTTTGTGTTCTGCATATGTGACTGAGGTGAGGGATTCTGCTAGCGTGTAGTGTCTGGCTTGTTCTGTTTTTCCAATAGGTGGTGTATTGGTGTTCTAAGGCCTATAGTAGTAATTGCAGTGCTATCTCTTCCTAGGTACAGCTGCAGCTGTTTGAGTCCTGGGAGTGTGTTATGGCACACACAGTAGCATTGCTTCATAGTTTCTGAGTGTCTCTCTTGCAAGGTTTTGTGTTGCTTCACAAAGGGGAAGGTGCTTGTGGCTGGTTACTGAGGTGACATCAGAATTTGAATTATTTTTTTATGCAGTGAGTTGTAAGGGGAAGCATCCTAGGTCTGGGGGAATTTCAATGGATGCAGAGTGTGTGTGTCTCACTGGATGGTTTGAAACTGGCCAGGGTGGATTGGATTTTTTATTAAGTGCACATAAGATCCTTGGGGCCTTGTCTTACTGTGTCTTTCATAACAAACGTGAAGGCTGGGGATTGTGTTGTGAGGGTGGGCGAGATTTTATTTATTTAAGGTTTTTATATACCGGCATTCATGAAAGGGTTACTTTGGATTACCCTCCCTATTGCTCCCCACTCAGTACTTCTATCTAGAGATGCCACTGCACTTCTTATGCACTCTTCCAAAATAATCAGTCTAATCACCTGTCCTATTTTTGACTCTTGTTGCAGAGAGCATTCCCGAGGAGCTGCAGGAGCCCTACTACACAGATCAGTATGATCAGGAACACATCAAGCCCCCTGTCATCCGTCTGCTGCTGTCCTCCGACATCTACTGCCGAATATGTCGGAACGTGCTCCTGCCTGCAGACGATGCTGCTGTGGCACCACAGGACAACGCCGGTGTGCTGCGTCTCCTGGGTCACAGGGGCCTGGCCCCCACTGATCAAGAGAAACTTGTGAAGGATGAGGACCTGAGGCAGAAGCCCATCAAGATGGTATTTTCACGTGCCTGTTTTTGCTTTGTCATACTGTATATGTTTTGTTCCCCTTTTCCTATATCCTAAATCCTGGGACATTGTTCTCCTGTGTTGCAGAAGGAGCTGTTTCAGAAATTCTCAAGCTTTATGGTCATTGGGCCAGCTAAATTAAAAACTGGTGCTGTTGGGTTTCCGTCGTGACTGTGAAGCTTGATGATCATGTGACCACTTGCTGATCTGATTTTTTTTTTTTGTGGCTGTTGGGCACTGGGTTTCTCTTACCCTGGTTCCTTCATTGATTTGTGGCAGAATCTTCAGCAGTGTCCTACACTGCACGTTTATAACATGATTTCTGTTCTACTATAGCATCTGCAGATGTGCAATAAATGTCAGGGGGTGGGTGAGTGAGAAGAATCATGGGCAGGATAGGGGGTTTGAATAGGAGGAGGCATACCAGGCTCTGCAGATTATTCAGGGCACCGGAGAAGAACTGAGAAGTAAACTTAAATGGTGCGAGAGTTAGGAAGCAGGTGAGGGGATGAGGAGGCTGGGAGCTTCCTATATCTGTGAGCGGAGAAGGGAAAGGGTTTTCTCTTTTTTAAACTACAGTGATGAACGAATGCAGGGGCTTGTTGTGTACAGGAAGAGAGGGTGTGACCAGGTCCCGAGAAGGTACTAGAAGTGGTCCCAGAGAGAATCTGGCAGAGCAGTCTGGAAATGTTGTGATGGCTCCTGAGTGATCTGAAAGGACAAAAGAACGACCTTTCCTAGTTGTGAGTGAAGATCTGGCTCGGAGGCTTTGAGCCATCTTTGAAATCTAGAAAATCAGAATTTGGTCATAGAGTGAAGTGGCCGAGGTAAGGAGAGACTGAGGCCGCTGGATACGAATCCCATCTGATAGTCTCGAAAGCTCATGCACATCACCCCGGAATGACGGTCACGGACCGGTTGTCAAATAACTTGCCCACAACATGCAGAACCTCTGCGTTTTTGTTTTTTTTTTTCCCTCTTGAAGACCCAATGCAGCTACTAGAGGTGGCTGTGGGTTTTTTTTTTGTTTGTTTTAATTCTTTGTGATTTCTCACTTTGAGGTGTTTATAACCTGCTGTTCCAAAACTGATTTCCCAGCAGTTTACAGAATTTATAATACAGATCCGATGGGCTATTTCCCCAGAAGAGATGGCAAACGCAGGGAGTGTTTCTGTGGTGAGAAAACATGGAAGATGTGCATGGTCCTGCCCCAGAAACCAGGCTGAGGCACTGATGTCAGGCCTTCTGCGTAGGGACTCGCTAGCCCATCTTCTGCCTTACTGAAGGGATGGGAAACTGGGACTTAAGCCTTCTGACTTCTAACAATCTGCCACTGGCGGCTCCTCCCTGCCTTTTTTTTTTTATTTAATAGTTTCTCTCTCTTAAGTTCTTGGTATACACACCCATATCTGGCAGTGCGGCTCGCTCCCTTCAGGAATTGTTGCACAACCTTGCGAGTGTTACTGGGTATCGGCAGTCGGCGCGAGTGCCAAACGTGTCTGCCCCCGAAGCACTCTTGATTGTGAAATGTGTGCGCGTCGTGCATGACCCTGGGGTGGTGCTATAAATCCAAGTGCAGGGAGTCAAAGGCTCGGCTTTCATTTTCTGTGAGAGTGAATGAGCAATTTCAGCGAGGCCTCCACTGCCTAATCTTCCTCCCTTGCTCCATGCTGGGTTTACTTGGGGGGGGGGGGGGGGGGGGGAGTGAGGGGGGGGGGGGGGGGGGGAGTGAGGTCCTGTGCAGGGCGACCCTGGAGCCTGCCTCTGACTCCTGTGGGTGGTCCCGGTCTCAGTCACTGGACAGGTTCTGGCTCCTCTGAGAGACAGATCTGCCATGTATCAGTCTGCTATGGCTATAGCTAGATGCCAAGCAAGTCTGACTTTTTGCTTTCCTGTTGGCTTTCTTGTAGCTAATTCTGCAACGTGGAGCAGGGGGGAGAAACGTATTCTCAATCCCAAATATGGTGATCATCTCCCAATTGCCGGATTAGCACATTTCCCTGGCGTGTGGCTAAATCAGTCCCTCGAATCTTTTCTTGTGCAAACCTTTTGAATCGAGCTCTTGCTGTAGCCATAACTCCTACTGCTGACAAATACTTCCTAATGTTCCCCTTCTCTTCAGGTGTGTGGTCTGATTCCCCCCTCTGTGACTTCCCTTCTGAGGGGAACTGGTCCTGTAAGCCAACAAACACCCACTGAAATACGTGTTTTGTTACAGGTAGCAGGGCTGTATCAAACTGTGCAGAAAGAAATCAGATTAGGCATTCAAACGGTGCTGGCATTCATAATAAGCAGTAGCACAGCTCCCTTTTTTTTCCTTTCTGTGCTCGCCTATGAATATTGCTTTTATATTTAATGGTACCAAGCTCTGGTATACCTTTTAACTGATGAGTGAGCTCATTTTATCCCCTCCAGGGGATAGCGCTAGCGTCTACCGGACCCAGTATTAATCACACAAGCCAATCCACTTAGCTCTCTTTTCCTCCCCAGAGATGCCCCGCAGCTTGTAATGTTGCTTGACCCACAGGTGATGCCTTTTGACTTTCAGAGGGGGCAGCTACTACCGAAGCACAGGACCAAGGCAACTGGGATCCGCTAGCAAAGATACGGGCCCATACCACAAAACGAGACACTAATAGGGTGGGAGGGAACGCCGGCTACTGGAAGAGGAATTAAAGGCCCGATCGACGCAGCCGTTGACTTCAGACCTAGGGAGGACGGAGGGGACATGCCCGACCTGCGGATCCATGTTAAGATAGGGCTACCGTGCATCGGCCACAAGCTCTTCAATATTGCAGCAAAGAACTGAAGACTTAAGGAATTCTAATAGGAGCTTTAATCTAAGCTGCTTAATTTTTCCGCCATAGCATAAGCTTAAAAAGTTCTATTTAGATTTCCTGAGAGTGTCTAAAGAAGCTATGCCTCCTTTTAATCAGGGTTACTATTTGCCTGAATCTCATTTTGTTTCATCTCAAGGTGCTGCTCGTGCTGACCCAGATTCCTTTTGATCTCTCCGGTTTCTTAGATCAATCACAATCTGGGGTTAAAGACAGGGCCACCATGTCAGCTGAATATCAGCGTAAGACCGGTTCAAACAGTGGAGACGCTGATTATTTTTTCAACTTAAGACACACACTGTTTGGTTCTAAAATTGTCTTTGTATCCGGTCCCATGGAAAATTGTCTGGGGTTTGGGAGCTGCCTTCCCATTAAGATCCCCCTGAAAATGCATTTTTATGCCTATTTTCAGGGCAGGCGTTATGTTCAAAGCTTGCACATTTAAAATTAGAGACTTTTTGCTTGTGATTCCTTGGAAGCAGAAATAGTAACTAGGGGAGGGCTCTCCTAGCAGCAGAATTGCTAGCTGGTGTATAAGTTAAGGTTGATTAAAACAGACTTGGCTTTGGTTTCCTTTTTTTGACCTCGCAGTGGAATTTGGAAATGGGTCCTGCGCTCAGAGGATGTCACTTCATGGGCTGATGGGAAGACGCAGGAAATGCCGTTTACAATTCTGCATGGGGGTTTATTATGCTCCTCCTGCATATCTGTGTCAGATTGTGATTTCTGGGGCTGTGTTCTGTCACACCAGGTATTATCGCTTTGCACCCTCCTTTCTTGGGTGAAGCCTTATAACTCGGGTCTCTAAAAGTCATCCAAAATGTGCTTGTGACTATTTAACAGCTAAGAATTGTATTTTGAAATATTGGGGGGAACTCACTGCCACCTTCTATGGTACCGACTGATGATCGATAGGATGCAACTTTAATGCCCAGCCTTCTTGCTAAAGACCACCATACTGCTTGGCATTTGTTTTCTGTCCCTTCCAGTTGTTTATAAGGATACATTGAAGCAGACCAGGGTTTCTACAGCTTGGGGCTGATCGGACTGGATGGGAATGGGCAGGAATGCATGGCTTGTTATGGTTCTGTGTGCTGCTTGGTCGGCACTTATGTTTCTGTATGAAAACTGCTTTATCAAGTTGCATGTTTCTTTAATGACTGTTTTTTGTTTTTTTTATTGTATGTTTGTTCTTGATGCATTTAAAGAAAATATGAAATAAAAAGGCAATGAGACAGGGACTCTACCCTGGTCCCACTTAAAAGAAATGCACCCATTCTGTGGCTAAACCCTTCACTTTCCCTTAATACTGCAGAGTTCAAGTAATCCCATTAGTCCTGGAGAAAATAGATTTTTATTTTGTTGGTTGTCTCCCACTTCTGGTGGTTTTCTGTCCAGTCTTCCCCTCGTTCGATGGCTTTCTCATTTTTCTCTCTGCAGAGCGCCCACCTAGCGACGATCGATGCTCTGATGGAGGCCTTCGCCACAGAGTCCACGAACACCTTGAGTGCTCCTGGGGCTGTGGAACAAGGTCCTGGCACCTGGGAACCCCGAATCCTTCGCTGGATAGATAAGGTAATCAACTCTTTATGTGTCTCTTGCCGTATTCCTCCTGTCACTTAAAGTACTCTTCTCCATTATTCTGACTTCTCAGAGGACAAGCAGGATGGCAGTCCTTGCACACGGATGACATCAGGTGGAAAGTTAATGCGGGGTCCCCTTTGCTGCTTATCTTTTCTGCAGAGCATGCAGATCGCAGTTTGTTCATTTCTCCTGTTAGGGAACCTCATGCTTCCCGAGAGTTCAGGAATAATTTTCAACAAGGACCTCGCTCTTATGTGAGAACTGTCTTTATTGACTGATGCTCTGTTTGTCATCCGTTTTGAAATATTTATTCTTTCTATTAGTATAGTTTGACTATTATGATGTTTTATTGTTTTGTAAGGAATGATGGTGTTTGTTTTTCCATTGTTGGCCTGCATACAGAGTTTGACCTTTTTGCGGTTTCCAGTTCAGTTTGGGCTGCTTGTTTCTATTTATGCTTTATGTTGTCTTTATTTTGTGAGGATCAGTCTGTGTTCTGCATATGTGACTGCGATGAGGGATTCTGCTAGTGTGTAGTTTGTGTAGGGATGTAGCAGCTTGGCTTGTTCTAGTTTCCTAATAGAGTCTAGTGTAATATTTGCAGTGTTGCATTGCATTTTCATAGGTTGGATTGTTATTGTTTGTGTGTTAGCAGTTAGTGCTGTTTTGGAATGAGAAGTTTACTTAATTGTAATTCCATTTCCTCATGGCTTTCAGGGCCAAGCCCACATCGAACACATTTTACAATATGGGTTTCAAGTGTCTCTCTTTTTCAAGGGTTTTCTGGTTGGCACCACCGCAGTGCATGTAAAAATAATATGCACGTGACATTTTTATATGTCCTTTTTTAGATAAAATCTGGCATTTTAAATGCATAACTTTTAATTGTGTGTAGTGGGAGGGAAGGGGCACAAGGCTAAGACTTGTCAAGGGTGCACAGACCTCCACCATTCGCCCATTTCTCCAAGGGGCAGATCCTAGGGTTCCCAGGGGTATTATTACTGATACTCTGCCACTCCTTTGGGGACTCTGACCTCTGCGTTCCCCCTTCTGAAAGGGCCAGACCCCAAGGGGACCCCTCCTTACTGATTTGACCTGTGTCAGGTCTTGGAGGGGGGAGCGCCATCGTATCCCTCGCCTCAGGCAGCAGATTGCCTTGATCTGCCCCTGTCCTTTCCCTGCTGTCTTGCCTTGTGTGTCTGGGGTCCCCATATCTGGCACAGACACTGGCATCCAGTGTGTCTGCTTCTTGCTCAGTCTCTCTTACAGGAGTGGTGATGAAATTAGTAATGCTGCTCGTTTTGCCCTGCAGATTAACCGCAAGCTACAAAGCAATGCAGAGAGGAACTTGTGCCAGAGACAAATGTCAAGCTCGGATGGGCAGACCCCGTCGTCTTCGCCGGTAAGTCCGTCGTTGGTAGCTCCTCCCCCCTGGGTTGGGGGCAGGGAGCTCATGTATTGAATTACTGGTGCTTTTGATACAGAAAACAACTTCGTGTTGGTGAACTTGTCAGGAGCACGATGTAAACCCTTGACAAGGGGCCTGTAATTCTGCTCTATGGAGGAAAGCAAGTCCGTGAACCTGATGAGGTCCGAACTGGGACCAGCCTGTCCCCCAAGTAACCCTGCGTATATATTGCAGCCCGATTTGAGTGTAGAAAGGGATCTTCCCTTCTACTGACGCTGGGTATTGTTTTTATTCCACATCTAAACAGGCAAAATAGTAGGGTAGGCCAGACTGGAAAGGAGAACCTTCCTCTGTATAGGAAGAAGTCGCCTCAAGAGACCAGGCTTAGGGTAAAGACTCTGCTGCTGCTGCTTTACAATAACTTTTCTTGCCTGCTTCTTTTCTCCCTCCACCCCCTGCCCTGGGCTTATTCCTATGTTGGTACATGACTGATGGTCGAGGAGGAGATACAGTATCGTACATTTATTTATAAAATGTGCATATCGCATAATCAATAAGTGATCTACAATCTCACATTCATAATAATTTTAATAAAACCCGTCAAAAGTCATCTTATTGCTGGTCCACCCCCCCTCCCCCAAATGATCCATCCAGTCTGCCCAGCAAGTGTTTTAGGGTGGGAACTGCCACTTTGTGCAGGTATCCCCACACTTTTGGGGCAGGGCAGGGTTGATGAAGGTGTCGTCTTCTGACTCAAAATACATGGGCTGATTTTTCAGGCAGGGATGGGTTTTGGGTGCTTAAAATGTATTATCCTGTTTGTTTAAATTCTATTTCCCGTGTGATTATAGCATTCTGGGAACATTTGTTGCACTAATACAGCCTGCACGAGGGGGGAACGTGGTTAAGGGATTCCTACCCTTAACCAGTGAGCCTTGATGCTTTTGACACTGCTGCAACGTCGCTCTGCGCTTCCATGGCAGAAGGCGGGGAGGGGAATTGGATTCAGACGACAGCCAGTGCTGGGCCCTGACTTTTACAGTCCAGGGTATTGATTCGCAAACATTCGGGGGGGGGGGGGGGGGGGAGAAGCACAGGACTGCTGCTATGGCCAAGTCCTTAAGCAAAGCTCGTTCAAGCAGCACCGTCTGAATTATCAGGAAGGCTGCTCATCACGTAAACATGTTGCTAGCAGTAATTTTGTTATGGGTGTGACAGTTGCTTGGGTTTTGATTCTAAATATATTACCTTTAATTTAGGGCTTGGGGGTCGTCTGCACGGAGCGGCAGTTACTACCATAAGAAACTTGCTGGGCAGACCCGATGGACCATTTGGTCTTTATCTGCTGTCATTACTATGTATTAACTATCTAGAGTGTTTAATGTCCCATGTGATATTGGAGCTTCCCGTATACCGAAAAGAGCTCTCTCGAATCCAGCTGCTGGCCTGTTTTGGGCCTAGAGTCTACCTGCAATCACAGTGTATTCCTGGCCTTCTGAAAGTGGGGTCTGCAAGTGATTGTGTCCCAAAGGAGGGGGAGGGGCCTTAGTTTACAGTGTGTCTGCTGAAAAATTAATCCCATGGGATACCTGCCTCTGTGCGCACCGCCTAACCAGGACAAGATTTTCGGGAGAGGGCCCTCGCTGGCACATTTTGCAGTTAGAGAAAATGGGAACCATGATGAATGTTGGTCCTGTTTTGTTCGTTAAGGGGGACGGGAGGGCGTCTCAAAACCAAAATATCCCCCCCTTCCACCAAGAAGGGTGAGCAGATGACTATTGTGACCTCCGGCACATTACTGCCTAGATAATGGCTGCATGCTTCACTTTTTATTGCTTATTGTTACTGCAGAGTAGCCGTGGCTTTTGAAGCACAGACTGTTTGCCCTACCTGTGTGCCCTCCCCCATTGGATTACCTGGTAACAGTTGCTATCACGGGGGGGGGGGGAAACCACAGATGGCTTCAGATCATCAGCAGAGGAAACATTTGAATGCGTTGTCCTGTCTGTGCAGAAGCCGGAAATGTTTATGCCCGTGCTCTAATTGTTCTCTTGTCGTTCCCTCTGTGAAGAAGTCTCAAGTTCTGTGTTTGATGCTGCCAGCCTGGATTTTGTTCATGCTCCTTATTCCCCCCCCCTCCTCTGTTTTTCTCTTTCCTTTCTGTTGTGCTTTACGCTGTCTCGCGGGCAGTGCCCCACACGCTGGTACTGGAAGCTGGTTCCCGTAAGTGGGTTTTATTTATCTCTTGCTGTGACCATTGTCTTACCTGTGCTCCCAAAGGTTGGGTTCATTACTTATCGATTTTATCTTTTCTGCATCTTCTGGTTTTAGATAGCTGAACATTGGTTTCTGGGTTCAGTGTTTTCTCTGAGGACAAGCAGGATGGCCGTCCTCACACTTGGGTGACATCATTGGATGGAGCCCAGTTAGGAATGTCAAAGTTTCTCGAATCTTGACTTAGCCTCTCTGAGCATGCATGTCATACATCCACACAGCGCGCTCTCTCTCTCCCTCTCCCCCTTCCTTTTTGGGCTTTTCCAGCATATTTTTTTAAATGTTTTTTGGCTATCTGTTGCACAGCCCTGCGATCTTTCCCTTATAGTCTCCCTAGATATTTGTCATCATTTTTGTTTGTTTGCATTCAGTCATTCCCCAGGCAGTGGGTCACCTGCCACCATAGAGTTCAATTTTGTGTCAGACATGGTCCATTGGAACAAAACTATCACGGATCATCATGATAGATGTGTCCTTTATTTTTGCGAGTATCATGCGACATCTGGGGTTTCTGCAAGTGTGTGTAGATGACCCCAAAAGAATGCCAGTCCTGCTTGGATTTTATGCGATTGTCTATTTGCGCACTGGAAGACTGCTCCATCAGCACTGGAGGCATCAACATCGATGGACAATGGATGGAGCCACACTGATGACAGAAGAGCCATCAACATCGGGGGCACCACTGGTCTCCTCAGCATGGGTGTCGAATAGGGAACCCGGAGAAAGACAAATCTCACTCCTCTTTGAAGAAGGTGTCATGTTCTTCCTCTTTGACCTTGGCATTGAGGAAGAGTCATGTCTAGCATCAAGAGAAGCTAAAGAAGCATTGTTATCTGTCTCCATTGGTGCACTGTGCCAAGAGTGGGGATGGTCCGGCACACACTGGGAGCCCTGCTGACTGAACCATTGGTGAGGAGAGCTCACCCTCTAAAAATCCCAGGGGCTCACCACAGTCTCCACCACTTCTGGTGTCCACCGATCCTCCTCTCTGTCCCAAAGAGGAAATGGCCACTCCTCCTGCCTCCCAGTTGGTGTTGGCATCTGTAATCTTCAAGGAGGAGCTGAAGAGCGAGATGTATCCAGCAGGCTGTGAACAAGGCGCACTACAGAACCTCTGTGCCAAGGTACTGAGATTGGCCTTGACAGTCCTCGAGCCTCTGCTTGACTCTTTGCAGGCGCTCACCGGCACTGCACCACTATTGGTGCCGATGGCCATACTGGTGATCCAAGGGGCACTGAAGTTGATGGCTGCTGGCCTAATGATGATCTCCAGATAGGAGAGGAACCTTCCCTGAGGGATCATGGTTCCTTAGGTTCCCTGACAGAATGCTGAAAGACCTCTCCCCTGCATCCCTCAGGGGCTCAGGATTCATGAAGATATGGCTTCAACTCTGGGGATATCTCTGAGATGTCCATGAAACTTCCTTCCACTCGCTCTCCTACACTAGATCAAAAGAAGTCTCCCCTGGAGGATCTCTCCTTCGCCAGTTTTATTAGGGAAACAGCAGATGCCATTCCATTTACTTTACAGATAGAGGAAGAATCGAGGAAGAACGTTCTGGATATCCCCAGTACGTAGAGCATCCAAGGAAATTGTGGCAGTCCCAGTTCACGAAATCCTCCTGGAGGTTCTGAGGAGAGATGTGGGAGAAACCCCCACTGTGGCTCCTGTTAACAAGAAGGAAGATGCAATCTATCTCATTTGTAAGGCTCCCAGATTTAACAAGCATCAGCTACTGCACCAGTCTGTGATTGTCTAATCCGCTCTCAAAAAGGCCAAGAGATCCAGGACCCATTCCTCAGTGCACTGTGAAGGGATCCTAGAGCATTGACACTATTGGGAGTAAAGTATTACAGGGTGCTATATTTATTGCCCCCATAGCTGCCTACCAGTCGGAAGACTTAGGGGAGGCTGAAGGATCTGAATGTGTAGACCCTGGAAGAGGGGAGATGATACAGATCTTCAGATACCTGAAAGGTTTTATGATCCACGAAGTTCAAACCTTTTCTGTTGGAAAGGAAACTGTAGAACTAAGGTTCACAAAATGAAACTCTATGTGGGTGGGGAAGACTCAGAACCAACAGGAAATATTTTTTCATGGAGAAGAAGGGTGGTGGATGCCTGGAAGGCCCTTCCAAAGGGGTAGTGAGGACGAAAACAGTAAACAAATTCAAAAGGGCATGGAATAAACACACTGGATCCCTAAAGGCTTGTGGATTACAATGAAGAAAAGGGTACATGGGGGCAACCTGCACAGAGTGGCAGTACCCTTAACAGAAGGTATGGGGGAATACTACCCTTAATCAATTTAGCCTTTATGCTTTTGACACAACTGCAACATCGCTCACTGCTTTGACGGTGGTGGGTGGGATATTGGATTCTGAAGACAGCCAATGCTAGGCCCTGACTTCCACAGTCTGGGGTACTGATACGTTGATATTAGGGATGAAGCACAGGACTGCTTCTATGGCTAAGTCCAAAAGCAAAGCACGTTCAAGCAGCATTCTCTGAATTATCAGGAAGGCTGCTCATCACGTAAAAACGTTGCTAGCAGTAATTTTGTTATGGGTGTGACAAATGCTTGGTTTTGATTGTATTACTATCCTTAACATAAGGCATGGGGGTAATCTGCATGGAGCAGCAGCTATTACCATAAGAAACTTGCTGGGCAGACTAGATGGACCATTTGGTCTTTTTTTTTGCCAACAATACCATGTTACCAGCTCTTTATGAGCTAATATATGTAAGACCTCATGAAGCAGGTGTAGGAGGTAGCCAAGCGACTCCCTCCAGTCCCTAGTGAGAAAAGGGCTGGAGTGTGAGAAACACTGGGTCTGTTTAACATATGATGTTTCTGAGGCAGCATCAAATCTCTGCTGTAGGAATTGGAGTGCACAGACTTGTTTGGCTGTGTGCCTAGGATCTCTGCCTGGAAGTGCAGGCAAGGCTTGCCAAAGTGCTGTGTACTGGAGACAATCTCTCTGGAGATTGGATCAAGGACGCGGTGGCACAGATCTGTAATCACTGTAAGGACTCCAGCAGCTCTTCCTAGCTACTTCAAACCTGCCTTCCTCCTCCAGGAGATACTTGAGGTCAAGGCAGAGGGGACACTTATGCCCAAGGAGGCATCCTCTGCCTGCTCAGGTCCCACTCACAGCAGGTCCCTTGTGCCTAAGATCCAGAGAGCAATACAGTCAATCTGGGCTGGGGTTTTGATTGGACCACAGAGAGCAGAGCCAGGATCTCCATGCCTGTGCCAGAGAATTTCCCGGTCAGAGGCAGGCTATAATTTTACACAAATTGGTGGCCCAGTGTAACTTCAGATTCCTGGGTCATCTGCATAATCAGAAGAGGGTACAAATTGAATCCATTGGGTATCCCACCAAATAGACCCCCAGACCTGTCTTGGGATCACTCTCACACCAAGGAATGCTTCCCACTGAGTTCTGCTTCCTCCTGACAGCTGGAGCAGTCAAGCCTGTTCCACCAAGGCAAAGAGGACAGGGATTTTACAAGAACTTCCTGATTCCAAAGAAAACAGGACTCCATCCCATCCTAGATTGAAGGGCCTTGAATAAGTTTTTATCACAAGAGAAAAATTCAAGATGGTTTCCCTGGGCATCTTCAAAAAGGGAACTGGCTTTGCTTTCTTTATCTAAAAGATGCCTACACTCATATCGAGGGTTTTCCCAGTCACAGGAAATCTTTCATTTTTGGTGGGAAACTGCCACCTCCAGTATCACGTTCTGCCTTTTGGCTGGCATCTTCCCCACAAGTCTTCACAAAATGCCTAGCCGTGGTGGCATCGCACTTGCATAAACTTGAGGTGCATGTGTTTCCCTATCTGGATGATTGGTCAAGAATGTGTCTCGGGTGGGAGCTGAGGAATCTGTGTGCATGACTATCCAGGTATTGGAGTTAAATAGGGCTCATCAACTACCCCAAGTCTCACCTCAGCTCTTCACTTCAATTAGACTTTTTATAGGAGCTCTGCTAGACATGTCTCAGGTGAAAGCCACCACTTTGGCCATCATGGAGGAGGTCCAACAGAGTCAGCAGATGTCATCCTGGCACATATAGAGGATGTTGAGCCACATGGCCACAACACTGTATGGTCTGTCTTTTCATGTGAAGAGCCCACTGGCTGCAGGCCACTCAAGATCTCCAGGATTGCATCTGGGCCTCTCAGCCCCTCTGGGGCTCTCTGTTCTGGTGGCAGATCCAATCTAGTCTGGTCCAGGGAGTGCCTTTCCAAATTCCTCAGATTCAAATTACTCTTGCTATGAATGCATCGAGTCTGGAATGGGGAGCTCATATCAATGATATATGCATCCAGGGATCTTGGTCCACCCAGGAACAGTCGTTACACAAACCTTCTGGAGCACCAGACGATCTGGTACCCTCTATGGACTTTGAGATGAGCTATCCAATAAAATTGTTCTTATTTTTATTTATTAAAAAAAAATAAAATTCTGCAACCTCCAAATACACAATTTGTCCAGTCCTTGTCCAGACAATCAAGTGGTGAGATCTTACATCAACAAGCAGGCAGGTATGAGCTCATACCTTGTCACAGGCTTGGAAGAGTGAACCTTGGGACAGCTGATAGACAAGGCCAAGGCACAGTGCAGAATCGTGAAGTAGAGACCTGGTCAGGTAGGCCAAGGTCTGGGCAGGCAGAGTCCATGCAGAAGCAGGAGACTAGCAAGGATCAGGGCAGGCAGCAGACAGAAGCAAAATCAGGAGCCAGGCCGGGTCTTAATCTGGAACAGCCAGACACGGAGGAACAAAGAAACTGAATCTGTTCAGGTGTAGCTGCCTAGAGGGGGAGAACTTTTTTATGCTAGAGCAGTAGTGATATCAGTCTGTGCCACCAAAAATCCTGGAAGCTGGTCCTATAAAGCTGGTGATTTATGGTCCCTTACTCGATGCAGCAAAGGAGCAGTATGCCAGGAGCCACACTGGGGGAGGCCCCAGCAGGTCACAGGATGCAGCGCTGGACCCAGAGCCATGAGGTACAGGATACCAACCACGGTGCAGGACCCTGCAGTTGGTGACATGTTCCTACCTTCTGTGTCAGGAGGCTCTCCAGCCGTGGTGGCTGGGCCATCTCTTGTGGGATGGCTCTCTGAGTCATTTACTTGGCCATCATGGAGAACCTGTTGGTGGACAGACTGAGCTGATCCTTGCAACCTCATGAATGGTCCCTGGAATGGGGATAACAGATCAGATTTTTTACCATGGGGAGAATCCAGTGATGAATCTGTTCATGTCTATTTGGAACAGAAAAGTTCCACTCCAGACACAGGGTGTGTGGCAAACTAGCCTCTGATGCCTTTGCCTTGCACTGGGGGATAGGGCCTTCTGTACGTGATCCTCTGATCCTTCTTGTAGTGAAGTCTTTGAAGCTCAAGGAAGACGGAGACTATTGTCCTTTATTGCCCCTTTTTGGCTGAGACAGATCTGGTTCCCGTTCATCTAGGAGATGTCTGTCTGGTACCTGATCCCCCAGCTCTCATCACTCAGGATCAAGGCAGGTTTTGGTACCCAATCTCAAGTCCCTGTCACTCACATTTTGGATGTTGAGAGACTAGTTCTGCAACTCCTTGATGTCTCTGAGGATATGTCTCATATTCTTTGGCTTTAAGGAAAGCTTCTAGTCGGAAGTCCTATGGATTTGGCGTGGAGGTTTAACGTGGTGTGAGCAAAGGGCCCTAGATCCTTTCTCCCGTGCCACACACAAACTGCTTGACTACTTTCTACGTTTGTCCGATGCGGGTCTTAAGACCAGCTCGGTTAGGGTGCATCTTAGTGTGATTAGTATGTACCGTCACCACGTAGCTGGTAGGCCCATTTCTGTACAGCCCTTAGTTTGTACATTTTAGGCGGGGTCTGCTTCATTTGAAGCCTCTCGTCCGACCTCCAGCAGTGTCATAGGACCTCAATGTGGTGGTGTACCAGCTGATTGAAAGATGCCTTTGAGCCACTGTACTCCTGTGATCTGAAGTATCTGACCTGGAAAGTTGTAGTTTTGGTGGCAGTCACTTCAGAGTGCAGGGTCAGTGAGTTTCAAGCCCTAGTTACTTTTCCACCTTTTATATTAAATTTTATCATGACAGGGTAGTCTTGAGCAGCCACCCTAAGATCCTGCCTTAGGTGGTGGTAGAATTCCAACTTAACCAGTCGATTGTGCTGCCAACATTTTTTCCCAGGCCACATGCTCACCAAGGAGAGAGAGAGCCCTGCACAGTTTGGATTGCAAGAGAGTCTTGGCCTTCTACCTGGAGCAGACTGAAGCCACCCAACATTGTGTCTTTTGACACACAACGGGCTGGGGACTGCCGTTGGTGAACGGACTCTCTCTTAATTGGCTAGCAGATTGCATCTTCTGTTATGCCTAGGTGGGGCTTGAATTTGATGTCAAGGCTCATTCTGTCTGAGCCATGGCAGCGTTGGTGGTGACTCACCTGCGATTAGTCACCATGGAAATCTGCAAGGTTGTGACATGGCGTTCTCGACGTACATTCACATCACACAATTGTTTGGAAAGGGATGGCCAAAGTGACAGCAGGTTTGGCCAGTCTGTCCTTTGGAACTTGTTTGAGGTGTAGAACCCAACTCTGTGTGTGTTGTTTTTTTGTTTCAGGCTGCCCCCGCCCCCCATTAGTAGTTTAAAAAAAGAGAGGGAGGCCTGTGTGTTCTTGGGCCTGTTGGCACTGTTTGTCGCCCCCCCCCCCCTTTTTTTTTCATTGGGGGCAGCCTGTAGCTAGGGAATATCCATGTATGAGGACTGCCATCCTGCTTGTCCTCTGAGAAAGCAGAGTTGCTTACCTGTAACAGGTGTTCTCCGCAGACAGCAGGATGTCTGACCTTACCATACCGCCCGCATCCCTTTGGAGTGGGTCTCCATTGTTACTTTTGCTGAACCATTAGACCGCAGGAGCCCCGAGTGGCCACGTGGTGTAATGTGTGCCGAGAGGCTAAGAGAAAGCTCTGGGAACTTTGATATAAGTTTTTTCCATGCCGAGATTCATCGAATGATGTCATCCGGGTGTCCGAGTTGTCCTCTGGGAAAACACTTGTTACAGGTAAGCATCTTTGCTGTTTTTGATTTAACGTGCATGAAAAGCAGATGTGGAGGGAAAAGGACGCTGTCCGTGTTGGACCCAGCAATGCTTTCCCTTCTAGATTTTACCCTCTCTTCCTCCTCCTAGTTCTTATTCTTTGACTCCCTTGTAGAGGAGCATTTGCTACTCTACTTCCCAAGTGGGCATTGCTGTGAATTTGTGATATTGGTGGGTCTGACGCTGCCCTACCCCCTGCTCCATCCCCTCCCAGTGAAGCTGTTTACTGGACTGAAATTATTTTGTTAGATTTAGCTCTCATCTTTTCACTTTAATTGGCTGTTAGCACCTTCCTATCCCTGCATTCTCTGCTCCCCAGTATCTTTCCCTTCCCTCACCTGTCTCTGTACCTGCGGGCACCCTAAGATGCTGTTGATTAGTGAGGGAGGTGGTGCGAGAGGAACTTTCTGTTCCATCTCCTTCCTCCCTAATCTACACTTCTCTGTACATCACCCGGACTCAGTCCCAAATCCTGAAATCCTAGCTGCAGACTGAGCCGTGCGTGTTGCAGCCCTTGACCAGTTTCTCCCCCTCCCGTGCTGCTGCAGTGGGAGTGCTCCGGACTGATACCTTCTTCTGTTCCCTGAAGGGGGGAATGGCTGGAGGCCCAGAACTTTCTGGTATTTCCCCTAGAGACTCAGCAATGTATTGAAATTCCTTGAGTCTGCAGGCAAAACCCAGAGAGCCTCTTAAGTCCTCAGGCTGAAAATTCTGGTTATGGGGTGGGGGTGACATGAGAAGGGAGAGGGACTTTGCTGGCCATACATTGGGCAGGAGACTGAGTTAGGAGTAGGATGCAGTATCTGCACTCAATTTATGTGCATGCAAAACTTCCCTTTGCATTCCTCTTTCGAGGTCTTTAGGCTGGCGGCAGCCATTTTGTGGGAGTTTGTAAGTCACGTCACATGCAAACCCTAGCATCCCATTCGGCTACACTATATGAGATCATTTGCATCTCCTTGCCCTAAAAAAGTGTTCCCAAGTCAGTACATCTAAAGGATAGTCCAATAAGGAAGCAATTGACTTTAAAAATAAATAGCTTTATTTAAATATGGGACTATTAGTATTACTTGGTGGGTATCACTTTAGAATATTGTGGTACCAGGCTATGATTTTCTTCAAGGCCAGACACGTTTTCCTTTGCATTATAGGAGAGCCAAGTTTTTAGTAACCTGATATTTTGAACGTGGGGATTAGGCAGATAACTGTGGTACAGTTTTACATCTCAGATTTTTTTTTTTTTTTTTGTTTCTCCTTTTGGATCGTTTTTTCATTGGTCTCCCTTCTGCCCAAGTACCTGATGTGAGAGAGTCTGAATCTTCAGCCAAATGGTCCGAAGGGGGGGGGGGGGGGGAGGTTATGAGGAAAATTAATGAAGAGAGTTGAGGGGTTGTAAGGACAGCAGAAGATCGGAGGATTAGCGCTTGCTGGGCTGAGCCTTGACACATCACAGGTGATGGAGAAAGAGCAGTAGGAAGGCTGCAGCAGTCCGAAGTCAGGGATGCCTCATCACTGCTGCATGCATGACTCAGACTGTCTATATCTGCCCATTTGTGCCTCTTAGGCCTTCTGCATAGGTTGCATCTGACTTTACAGCAGGTGCAGCACTCCCCAGCTGAAAGCAACCGTACCTTAGCAGGTTGTTAGCATGGCCAGATATCCTGCTTTATAAACTGCAGTACGTTTTTTTTTTGTTTGTTTTTTAAAGTAGCTCTCTGTGTTCTGTTTAAGCAAGAACAATATGCATAATTGTCCTATTATTTTTTTAATCTGGCCCTACCTGGAAAAATAGATTTGATTACATTTTTCATACACAATACTCATGGGTAGATGCAAAATGGTTTGTTGCCTCCTTCCCCTGATCCTTTTTACTCCACTTTTACTTCCTCTTCCCCCAGCTTCTGCTTGATGGTCTCTCTTGAGTTCCTCTCCATCGTCTCCTTCAATGCCTACAGTGAGTCCAGTGCCCTCTGCCCTTGGATCTCTCTCTCTCTCTCCCCCCCCTTCCCTCCATCCAGTCTGCCCAGTTGAGATTCATCCGCTCTTGGTAGACATGCATATACAACTCCCTGCCCCCCCCCCCCCAGTCTCTCAACCCTACTCTCATGTCTGGCCGGTGTTGACGCCCCGTTGCTTTTGTAAAACCCTGATGCAGCCGTACTGCTGCTGTTTAGGGTTGCATCTGCTGCGCTGTACTTCATTTCCATCCTCTTCTAACTATGGATCCTATGTGCTTATCCCATGCATTTTTTTTTTTAATTCTGCCATTTTTGTCTCCACCACCACCTCTGGAAGGGTATTCCAGACATCCACAATCTTTTCTATAATTAAAAAAAAACAAACCCCTATTTCCGAGTCTTGGAGTTTCAGAGCATGACCCCTAGTTCAACAGCTTCCCTTTCATTGAAGCCACGGGCTTACTATATTCCAATTTCCTGTATCTTCCCTAAGCCCACTACTTTCCAGGATCCCCTGTAGAGGAGCAGACTTTTCTCCAAGGCCCTGCATGTTGTTTTAAAGTCTTTGTTGTAAAAAGCATACTGGATGGTGAATGTGGTTCCAGCAGAACTTTACTGATAACTGGTTTTAAATAGAAGTGAATAACAATATGCAAGTCTTTGTTCAATGCAATCCATTACATACTTAAGTTCCAATGAATCTGTGACTCTTTAATGACCGGTTTCCTCTGACCTTCTGTTTGCACATCCCTTCCCAATTGCAGGCGTAGTTTCGGAGCTCCCTCCTTGAATTGGATTCTTCCCTAAATTTAGATGGCGTAGAGTAGTCCACCTTGTCATGTCTTAATCCGGTTGACTGCTTCTCCTCCAGTATATCCTGGTGATATGTGGAGGTTTACAGTGGATGGGTACCTCAGTTCTCTCTCATTTCTCACCACCTTCCAGGAGTGCATGCGAATCAGTTCCTTCTATTGACCTTTGATGGGTCCTTGGATCCTTTCTTCATGAAAGTGACTAAATTCTCTAGGCCCTGGAGAATTTAGTTGCTAGACCAAAAATAAACCTTCAGGTTTCCAAAAGCAACAAAAGAGGAAGGAAGGAAGGATGGATGGATAAAACTTCTTCCAATGCAAAGTCCAAAAAGAAGTAAACACAGTTTCTGGAAAAAAAAAACCAACAAAAAAACCCAGAAGGTTATCCTTTTCTTCCCAGCTGGCCCAGGCCCAAGGGTACTCCCCTCCATGTGAAAAGAGAGAAACTAGGAGCAGGAAAAACTCCATCCTGCCGCCTCGAAGATCAACTCCAAAATTCACATCCTCTCGAAGAGTAAGAAGCAACCAACTCAGCAGCTCACATGGGGGAGCTGCAAACCAAGCAAGAGATTTCTCTTCCTCCTGCACAGTTGGTATAGTCCTACTAGTAGAGACCCACTAAGGCTCTTGACACATGTTAGGTCCTTTAGTCCCCATCTCATATGGCTTTTGGTGCAGCCCCCATACCTTTTTGGTGCTTGTTCTCTGAACTGCCTCTAGCGCCTCTCTATCCTTTGAGATGCAGCCTCTAGAAGAGGCCTCGAATGACCTGCAGAAATGTGTTATCAGCTCCTTCCCCCCCCCCCCCCCTGCTATTAGGCTTCTCCCTATATACACAAGTATCCTCCTGCCTAGAAAGACTAGGGGGGCACTCCATGAAGTTAGCATGGGGCACATTTAAAACTAATCAGAGAAAGTTCTTTTTTACTCAACGCACAATTAAGCTCTGGAATTTGTTGCCAGAGGATGTGGTTAGTGCAGTTATTATAGCTGTGTTTAAAAAGGATTGGATAAGTTCTTGGAGGAGAAGTCCATTACCTGCTATTAAGTTCACTTAGAGAATAGCCACTGCCATTAGCAATGGTTACATGGAATAGACTTAGTTTTTGGGTACTTGCCAGGTTCTTATGGCCTGGATTGGCCACTGTTGGAAACAGGATGCTGGGCTTGATGGACCCTTGGTCTGACCCAGTATGGCATTTTCTTATGTTCTTATGTTCTCTGTTTTACTACCTTGAGGTCATTAGATGCTATCACCCTGAGATCTCCCTCCTGGTCGCTGCGCATCAGCTCTTCATGTCCCCTCAGATATCTGCACCCCAAATCCCTCCTGCACTTTTTCAGTGAATCTTAACTGTACACAGTTGACCACTTAAGCTTTTTTTTTTTTTTTAAGATCACATCTCATTCTCTCTACTCCTTCAGAGGTATCCACTCTGTTACAGATCTTGATGTCATCTGATAGAGAGAAAGGTTTGCCTTCTAACTTCTTTATAATGTCTCTCACAAAGATATTGAACAGAACTAACCCCAGGAGCAATCCCTGAGTCCCTGCTTTATCTCCTTAGAATCCTATTTACCACTACTTATCCATTCAATCAAGTTCTAATCCAGTCCACCACCTTGGGACCCACCGCCAGGCTGCTCAGCTTAATTAGCAAAAGTTTTGCAGAACTCCACACCCAGCATGCATCCTTGATCTAATGCTCCTTCACCCAATCAAATAAAATCAAGAAGATTCATTTGACATGGTTTCCTTCTGGTAAAACCATACTGCCTTGGATCCTGCAAGCTGTTCATTTGTAGATATTCCACTATCCTTTCTTTCAGTAAAGTCTCCATTAATTTTCTCACCACTGAGGTCCAAATAACCAGCCTGTGGTTGACAACCTCCAGTCCTATTACCACTTTTACGAAGAGGAATATCCCCTTCTCCAGTTGCACGAGACCACGCTAGAAAAGGCCATGGAACAGAATCTGTCTCCATGTGGTCCAAGGTGGTGACCTCCTTGTCCTACTTGATCTCTCGTCTGCCTTTGACACTGTTGATCATCATCTCCTGATTTACTGCCTAAAGGACACTGACATCGATGGCACTGCCCTAAAGTGGTTTGAATCATCCCTTTCTAACAGAACACAATCAGTTACATTCTGCCCTGGAAAGCTCATTTATGTAGTTCCTCGAGGCTCAGTTCTCTGCCCAATACTAGTCTGCATCTGTAACTTCCAGTCCTTTAACATCCATTTACAGATGACATCCAACTCTACAACAAAATGGGATCTGAGCATACTTCATCCATTACCAATTTCAACAATTGTCTTAAAAGCGGTAACCCAATGGCTTTAGTAAACACAAACTCAGACTCTAACCTCTGAATGCCTCTGGCTCGGCCACCAAGGTTATCCCCTACAGTCGCTTCCCTCCGTAGCAAGTACCACCTTACATGCCTTTAAACAGAATGCATGGGGGTAATCCGTTCAGTGCAGCAGCTATTTATGAAAATATTTATTACCCTCCTCTAACATGTTACTGCTAAGTGGAGTACAACCACTCTCGATACAATCTTAAAATAGAAATTATAACAAAAATATAAAATAAAGCCAAAACAAACTTAAACATGATACTATTAAAACAAATTAGTTAAAAGCTTCTTGGAAGAGTAAAGTTTTGAGCTGCTTTCTAAAACGTTACTATATTATCAATCTCTCTCATCTCAGCGGTGCAAGGAATTCCGGCAAACAGGGGAAAGACACAAAAGCTTGGACAACAGTAGTAACCACATCGGCTTTAGCAGAAGGAACCACCAACAAGAGTTTTCTCACTAGAACTAGTGACCAACCGGGAGTACAAGGAATCGATAAAGTTCTTTAGCTATGTATGTTTCAAACTTTTTAAAAAAGTAAGAACTACCATAAGCCACTTGCTGGCAGACTGGATGGACCAACTTGGTCTTTATCTGCTGTTATTGCTATGCTTTGTAAGTAATTGGTACAAAGCCTTGACCAAAACATCACAGTGGAACCCCTCCAGCTCTAAAAGTGGTATGATCTCCTTCATGTATCTGCACCAGATTCGCCAACTCTACATTTCCTTGCTAGGCATCATCTTGCTACTATGATCCATGCGTTTATCACCAGCCAAGTTGACTACTGCAACCTCTCTATTCAACAGCATCTCTCGGCACCTTGCGAGGGTGCTCCAGCTCCTACAAAGTATGGCCACAGAACTTTGGTAGATGCAAAAGCAACTGACCATATGGACTTGGATTCAGAGACCCCGCTAAACACTGGGCCTTGACTTTTTACGGTCCAGGGTAACTGATATCCAGACTTATGGGAAAAGCGCAGAACATCTTCCACGGCCAAGTCCAAAAAGCAAAGCACCTTCAAGTAGCATTATCTGAATTATCAAGGGGCTGCTATCATACATGAACCAATCAGCAGGCAGAGAATTGGCCACAGAGCTTCCTCCTGCCTCGGACTCCATCCTAGTGCCTCCTCCCTCAGCACAGACAGAGGAAAGAGGCTGCAGCCGAGCAGCGACGTTGGCGAAATACTGGGTGCTCTCCTGGAGACCCGGAGTTGTTTTGTCTAAACCCTAGGTCTCCGGCTCAAATCCGGAGAAGTTCCCGGGTATGCTACTGCTACGTGTTCTTCAATCCCAGGGCCTCCCCTTTCCTAGTCCTCTCTTTCTCCTCGTCTTCTCCTTCCCCCATCCCTGAGATCTTCCTGCATTGATACTTGAGAACCCTTTTTCCTCGCCCAATAAAAAGAAAATAAATTAGACCACAAGCAAGGTTAGAAAAAACTATTTGATGACGTAAAATTTGAAAAAATTGGGACTGTTTTGTCACGTTTTGCGAGCCAATCTGCCCCGAGCTGTGGGGCTGTGGCCTGAGACCTGCAGCTCCCTGTGGTCCGACCTTATTGGGGGAGGGAGTGGCTTGAAGGCACGAAACAGTGCTGGGGCAGGGAGCAAACAAAATCCTAAAATCTGTCGCCTGGCCCGGGAGGTGACCTAAGGTGCTGCTCCCTCTGAGCAGCCAGGATGGGCCTTTGCCTGCTCTGTCTCTCTTCTCTCTTAGTTCCCCGCTGCTCTTCTCTCTCTCCCCCCATCTCACTCTCTCTTTTTTTTTTTTCTTTTTCCCCCTCTTTTCTCCATGGCAGCTCAGTTTGATACATTTACGCTTTCTCTTTCTTTGCTCTTGCACGCAGCATGCCATCGCTTTTTGTTTGAAGGAATCTGGGAATAAAGCCTCCCGTGGTAACGTATCACTTGCCTGATTGTACAGAACAGACAAAAATGTCATGTCTGTCTTTTTTGTTTTTTTCTTTATTATTTGAACTTTTCAGCCCCCCGCATCTGGTTGCATTGTCAAATTTTGTCTACAGCATGCTGCAACGATTCCTCTTGCCACTTGTTGGGCATACACACATGCTGACTGTCCTGGGTGAAGGGAAGAGAGTCGCTGAGGCCAGAATCTCCATTCCCAATGATGGGGAGGGTGGAGGGGCGGTAACATTACCACCAGGAGTGCGCTGAGCAGCTTTATCTCCCCAAGAAAGCAGTGCCAGGTTCCCGTTATTAAGAGAACCTCACGTGCAAATACTAAGGGTGGGTGGGAGGAAGCGCGAGATCTTCTGATTTGTACAACCAAAGTGGGAAAACGCTACATTGAGATAAGGCAGGAGGCCTAGGGTTAACCTCAAAAGACAGGAATGGCACCAAGGAATAAGTGGCTTGAGTTTTGGCTGTTCTAGCAGGCAATTTTCAAACTCTTTCTACCCAGGTTAAGAGCTTGTTGAAAATTGCCCACTCTGTAAGTGGTAAAAAAAAATACACATGTGCCACAAGGTGTACACATCTATCTGCATTGAGCGGAGGTGTTCACAGGGGTCAGGTCAGGGTGGGGAATACAGCAGTTTCATAACTAGGCATACTGTGTCCTAGAAAACTTTCCAGAGTTAAAGGAGGTGCAATCTTTCGGAGTACTTTTTCCTTGGGCAATTCTCAGAGGGAACATATGGGTGAACTTTGTCCCTATTCATACAGTTTTGAAAATTGCCTCCTGCATATACTCTGAATCCCGGGATGGTGCGCGTTTGAGGCCATGGTTCTGATTTCCTAGCCCCCCAATTTTTGTTTTTCACTTCTCTGAGCACATGAGGTACTTTTAGGATGGTTGGCAGATGGTTACGTGCTGGAGGTTGCAGCCTACTGGATGTTAAGAGCGAGATTGGATATGCCTGAGAAGTAGGGTTTGGAGCATCCTGCACATGGGCTTGCCAGCTGGCTCCAGATTTTCAGGACGGGTTCCTTAAAACAGCAAGTCCCTGCATGCAATGGAGTAAAACCAGGACTGGATCAACTGGTCCTGAAAATCAGGGTTGCCAGCTGGCTCCAATCTGCCCATGGCATGATACCATATTGTATCCGCACCAGTGTTCGGACGGCTTTGGGTGATGAAAAGAAATTTGAAGATGTGACGGGCAGTTCTGGAAGAGTGCAATCTTACCCTCTCTCATGCTTGATCGCCAGCTTTGACGTTCTTTCAGCCACAACCATTTCAAAGCTCTGCACAGATCACGCTCCTCCGATTTTTCTCCCAAATGCTCTCTCACTTTTGCCTGGATTGCTTCATATAGTCACAATTGGGAAATATTTTAATCCCCTGCTTCAGAGTAATTTGGGCCATTCTGTCTTTTCCATTGAACTTTCTTGGCCTCATCTGAATAAGGAGAAAGCCCTGTGCAATGCCTTTTGTAGGCACTAAAACGTCAAGTCCCAGGGTTTGCCTTTGCTTAATGACATTCAAAGAGACTCTGTTCTGTAAGGGGGGATCCTAAAATATATCTAGCTCTTGGCCCCAGTAGTTGTCAGACTGGAACTGGAGCTTTCATTGATCAGAAAGTGGGAACATCTGTCCTCTAACACTCCGGAGCCTTGAATTTAATTTAGAAAATGTATATTCTGCCTTTTCTAGCAGCTGCTGGTACAAGGGTGGGTTCCAACTTCAAATTACAGCATGTATTGTTGCAGTTCATTGCAATTAACCGCCCATCACAGCACCCTAAAATTGATACCCAGCTCAATGCAACCTAATTTACATCACATTCCAGGAGCCCGTTACATACAATAATTCTTAGGATAAATTCACTAACTACCAACCCAGCCACTACTTAATGCTTAGCTGCTCAAATAAATACCCTGTTTGACCAGATGGATAGATGGAATTAGATGAAAGTTAAATGCTGATTTAAAAAAAAAAGGCATAACAAGTTTAAATGTGATCCGCAGATTGATAGTGGATCAAATTGAAATGGTTATGCCTCATTTTTTGGGCTCTGCAGAATGCAGGACCAGTTTATCTCAAGGACAGTCTCTTTATATCAGCTTTTAAGACCGCTGCCCTTCAGTCTGTAAATCTTGTGGCTCCTTCTGCCAAGCTTTTCCAGATTGTAAGATTTAGGGACTTCTGGACTGCTTCTCTGGATGAACTAAATGAACACGGGAAACTGAAAACCTGCATGAACAGTAAATTGGCCGGCCTCTGTGTGTGTGAATCTGCAGGAAGGAATCGGAGCCTGCCTTACTTCAGTCATTTCTTTTAACCTGGTGCGGAGGGGCAGGGGTTATACTCTGTTCTTGGTTGGGGCTTGCTGGCTGGTGGCTCTCCTCTATGGCTGCATTCCCCCTTCCTCGTAATCTTGCTGCATGCTTGGAAAACCTCTGTGTGTGTCTGCATCATCCTAGCCCGTGTTCTCTGCCATCGATTGTGCTTTCACCAGGTTGCCGTTTCCCTGCTGCTGCCAGCTGTGCCAGAGCAAGCATGGGGGTGGCAGGGGAGGAGGACCTGAGTTTGCTTGCTCCCTTAGTCCTGAGCCTAGCTCTTTAAATTTGCACTGCAAAGCATTATGGGATTAGAAGGTCTGACATAACTACCAGGCCCCATATTGATATGTGAGGGCGCTGAGACACCCTCTGAGCCAAGATGAGCCTTGATTTTCCCACTTAAGATTACCATTCTGGAAACCGTGTGCACAGAAAAAAGGGAAAGAGGCTGTAACAGCAGCTGATCTGGTCTGGGAGAAAGGTTCCAGGTTTGCTCACCTGTCCTTTGAAATGATAGGGAGGAGAACGGGGAGCCCCAGCAGAGCAATGGAAGACTGAGAGGGGAAGTGGAGGGAGAAGAACCAGGAGGTTGGAGAAATGAGGAAGCTTTTCTGGATCTAGACTTGGAGTTTAGATTGAATTAGCCTCCTTTGCATATCTGAGCTCGAGCTGAGTTACAAATTGGGAACAGTAGTTTCCTTGCCCCACAGGGATTCCAATCCATATCTGTCCCTGAGGTAATGGATGGTGAAGTGACTTGCCCAAGGTCACAAGGAGCAGCGGTGGCAGAAGTGGGATTTGGCCTCCCTGGCTCTCTGCCCACTGATGTAACCATTGGGTAACTCCTCTGCACTTGTGACCACCCCTCAATTACAGCCTGCAGAGCATCTGTCCTTAGAGGACGAAGGAGAGCTTAGACTGTGAGCTCTGGTTCCCCGCTCTAATTTGTGAGGGGAGCACTGAGGGGAGGGCCTCTCACCATTGCTGACCCTTGTAGCCCAGCCATTGGTGCCCTGCTCCTGACATAGTGAGGGGTGGGGGAGGGGAGATCACCAGGTCCTCTGCCTCTCAGCCAGAGGGCAGTAAAGGTGAGGGATTCTCTCCCTCTATTACAGAAGGCAACCTTCACTTCCCAAGTTCTCTGGGACACTAACACAATGTCTAACCAGGATCCATGGTGCTGCCCTGCTTAGTTGGCTCTTCTCAGTCTGAAACAGGCGAATGAGTGTACGAGACGGTGTAGGGTGGGAGGGCTTGGAAGAAGCATTTTCCCCAGGACAGGTTCTTCCTCTCTCCCGTCACCCCATCCCAATACGTTTGGATGTCCTCTCCGCCAATGATTCTTACTTGTTTTTATCCTTTGTTCTCTCTTGACAGATCCGATACAGGAAGGACAAGGTACTCCCAAAGCACACCCTGCTTCCCTGATATTGCTGGCATAAAGGACCTCGCCAATGGCTGTGCCATTGCAGCCACCATTCACTACTACTGCCCCAAGGTCCTGCGGCTGGAAGGTAAACTGTAGACATAGGGCCCACGTCAGTCTGGGGCTGTCTTCTTGCTCCTGTGGCCCATAGTGCTTATGGGGATTCTCACATATCCGTGCCACGACACTTAAATGACTTTCACACTAGTAGTGTTTCAGTTCATGGACCTTAGTCGCTCTCTTCATACTCCTGCAATTAATGGCATGGCCCATGGTGTTTATGCTCAGCTTTCATGCTCTCCATGGAACTTATGGTGGCTTTGTTCTCACAGCGCTTGTGTGAGTACGTAAAACATACTACTAGATGCACGCACATGCGGCCACTAACGTGGAATATCAGTTTTGTCAGACAATTGGCATTTTGGGTCCCAGAGCTTGTGCTTTCAAGGTTTGTCCGGCACAGTGAGGTCGCTTTTGAGTTTTTCTTCTGATGGGTTTGTTTTGCACACAGTAGAATCTTTGGAGGTTGATACCTTTCATTGGATCAATAAAAAGATCTTCTAGACCATGCAGGTCCCTCCTTCAGGTTGTGAGGAAGGTGTGGGGGAAATCAAATGGAGACACTGCTTGTGCACATACCATGATGGGAATGAATGGAGTATACTGGGTCTCAGTCTCTTGGACTTAATGATGGTAGTCGAGGTGCTGGGATGCTGTGGCTGACCACCAAGCATTGGCATTTTCAACATTGTTTCAGCCTGCGTTCCCCTTCCCCAACTCCAAGGCTTAGCAGCATTGAAAGGCATGGGGCAACCTTTCAGTTGACCTTGGAGGGGAGAGGGAGTATAGATCCTAGGATGGGATGTGGACAAAGGCTGCCTTCTGTTCACTGTCCTCTTTCTCCTCTAATATCTGCCTGGTTTTATAGCACTGCTATTGGGAACAGAGAGCAAAAGAGAGAAGAGGCTTGCGGTATCTATTGATAGCTGCTATTTCCTCCATAGATGTGTGCCTGAAGGAGACCATGTCCGTGGCTGACAGTCTGTACAACCTGCAGCTTATCCAGGACTTTTGCAGAAACTACTTGAGTGGGAGCTGTCCTCTAGCACTGGAAGACTTGCTCTATGTCCCCTCAGTGCTTAAGGTAAATCACACTCTGCTCATCTGTCCTACCCTTCCTGTCCTCCACTATAATACAAGTTGTATGTGCTCTTAGTGTTTGCTGAGTGCAGCTTCAGATGTTCTCCTGAGCTGCAGAGTAGGTGGGAAG
Source organism: Rhinatrema bivittatum (assembly GCF_901001135.1). Lineage (NCBI taxonomy): Eukaryota > Metazoa > Chordata > Amphibia > Gymnophiona > Rhinatrematidae > Rhinatrema > Rhinatrema bivittatum. The sequence continues at coordinate 26,805,880 of NC_042633.1, read as the reverse complement.
GCCAGGCCCTGTGATCCAGGCAAGAGGCAGATGCGCAGCAGCCTGGGAGCCCAGATGCCACGTGCCAAAGCAGATGTGAAAACGGGGGCTATGTGCCGTACGGCTTCCAGGGAGGCCGGGTCCCAGGAGCTAAGGAGAGGCAGCACAGCAGGCAGCAGAAGTGTAGCTATGATTGGATGAGGAGGGAAGGACTGGAAGACAGAGCAGAGAGTTTGGGGTGGCAGGGCATACTGGAACAGCAGGAGCCAGAGACCACAGGGCTATGGCCCACTCACACTGACATGCACAGTGCCCACACACACTTGCAAGGGCAGCGCTCTCCTACCACATTCAGTCACTTATTGTATTATTTTCTGATGTACATCATTTTGGGCTGACTTTGTCACAGTGACACACACACAGACCCTACCCTACTTACTCCTGTGCACACACTCGCCCACACAGATGCATGCATGCAACCTCCCTTCAGCCTTCCCCACAACCTCTGCACACAGGCAACACTGCCTAGAAGGCAAACGGACTTCTCTCCGTAAAGTATTGGGAGAAAGGGGCAGGAGAGGCAAGATGCTGCTTACTTGGTTTGTCTGGTGGGCCAAAAGAAGCTGTAATAGGGACGGACAGTTTTACCAGTGATGCAGAAGAGTTTGCTTAGTTCCAAAGATCCACCAATGACCATGATGTGCCGTATGTCGATCCAGCCTCAGAAGGGGAGCTCTATTTCCCCTACCCCCATTCTCCGAATAGGGATCAGAGGATGGAAGGACCTGAAAGGAAAGAATTGCCTTGGGAAGAGTGTCTGCCATCAGCTGATTATTAGCTGCAGAGGCTAGTGACTCTTTGGATCTGGTCTGGAAAGAGATCTAGGAGACCGAACCTGCTTTGGTTTCTAATCTGAATTTACTACAAAAGACAGCTGGAGAGTTAGAAGTAAAAGGTGATTTTTAAGGAACATTATCAATATAACCCCTGATCCATTGACTACTAGCAGTTTGGGGTACATTCGGGATTGGTGGGGCAAGTAGACACCCCATGTTCTTCTAAAGTCCCAATAATAAGAATACAAAGACATTGAGTTCTTGAAAAGTTACTGTTTAACTTGATTGCAGATGAAAATTCATAGCAGGTGCACTTAAATACAGACCTGAAGATCCTGAAAATCCCAGGTCTAGTCCCTGGTAATCTGCACTCCCTGACAGTAGTACTCTTCTGAAGAGATCCTCCCTGCATACCTCTCTAGATGATACTTGTAAGCTGGATGCAGTCTCATATAGAACTCGTTGACTCTTAATTCTAAATGGCAAACTTTCCTTACTAATGTCACTTATCTTCTGCTCTGTGGCTCTTATCGCACACCTTGAGTGCTCCTTACATTGGAGGCAGTTTGCAGGGGTCCCAAACTTGTAATCTCAGCATTAGCTCACAGTGGGCTCCTGGCCAGTGACGGGATGCAGTCCTGGTTCTAGGCCTACACTGTGAAACCCCACTAATCCCTTTCTCTCCCCATCACCTCTCTCTTTCTCTCGCAGGTTAACATTGGGGCCTTCCTGGCTGAGCTCTTCCTCTGCTTTGAGGTATTGAAACCAGACTTTGTGTGTCCCAAGGAGGCAGCAGATATGAAAGGTACGAGCACAGCCTTAGCCACTCTCGGAATGTGTCTGCCATGGCACTCTGACATCCTTTGCTGTCCCGTGTGGGTTATTCGCCATATAGGTTACAGTACCATCAGTGTTCACCACCAGCTAGGGCAATATCAATTTAATTTAAAAATGTTATGGGAGTTTAGCCCATTCAAAGCAGTGTACAACCAATTTACATAAAATAAGTGCAATAATACAAGACAATTGGCTAAGCAAATCCATCGTAAAATACACACTCCAAAACGGAACCTTCGCTCAATGAATAAAGGCCTCCTCAAAGTCCCTCACGCAAGAACCACTCGACTGAACATAACATGTGAGAGAGCCATATCTATTGCCAGCCCCACACTCTGGAATTCAATACCAATTGGAATCACTTCCGCATAACCAACCGTCCAACCAGATCCTCCCTCGCAGGTACCCTACAGACCCCCTCCCTCAAAATTGCTCACCTCACCTCCACGAGAGAAAGGGCCTTTACCATAGCGGGCCCTACACTCTGGAACTCCCTTCCCACCTTTCTCCGCCTTGAACCCTGCCTGGCCACCTTCAAAAAAGGTATAAAAACTTGGCTTTTCAGAAAGGCCTATCCTGAAACCAACCAAACCTAGATGTACCCCTAGTACCCCTCTCCTTGTCTACTCCCCCCCTCCCCCCTTATCCTAAGGCAATATCTCATTGCCATCCCCCCTCCGCCTCTCCCTTTATCGTACTGCAATTTACAAAATTATACAGTTAAACTGAGGTAAACAATCTTACTTTAGTTGCAACCACTGTAAATAGATCCTTCTGTAAATAAGTTCCTGCTATTTTAACAGTTGTTCTTTTATTCTCCATTCCATGCTACCTATCTTTTCCCTCCTCTCCTGTCTCCCTCACCCCTCTCCTCTTTCTCGCCTGCTCCCCCCCCCCCTCCCCTGTTCATTGTAATTTCCTCCTTTTGAGTTAATTGTAAACCGGCGTGATGTGCCATACGAACGTCGGTATATTAAAAAGTTGTTAAATAAATAAATAAATAAGGACTCAACCAAGCATCAAAATGTTAAAAAAAGAGCTGTTCACCACAGCCTACTCAGATTCACTCAACCAACCAGCCCACCAAATACACACGCAACCCAACAACAAAAAAAATGCTACATCCCTAGATCTACCAAAGAACTCTTAACAATGGATTACCCAACCGACTTCATATAGTATATATTACTTCATCCGAAAGATACTTTGAATTGTTAAACACCCCCTGCTGTTACAGATCCAATGTTAATAGCTCACCCAACCTATACACTTTCCTCCTCTCTCCCTCACTTATTAACCCAATCCTATATGTAACATCTTTGCTGTATGTAATATCTTTACTGTAGGTAATGAGCCTTACAAGTATTAACTATTATATGTAATATAAACATAGTCACAGCATTATATGTAATGCTGTGACGATGTTTATACAACCTGCTTCATGATTCTGTGAACCGTTAGGCGAAACCGAATGACAGTATACAAAACATGTTAAATATAAAAGCAAAGTATAGTATAAAAAAAACAACCCAGAATATAATCATCGATCTTATAACCTGCCCTCTCCTCCCACCATTGGTCTGTGAAGAATAGTTTAAACAAAACAGCAGTAGGAGACCCTTTAACGACAAATAAATAATATAAAAATAGGCAAGTTCCTTCCATCTGTATTTCAATCCTGAGGAAGTACCGGTATTTTAAAGTTTGGGGTTTTTTGGTTTTTTTTTTTTTTTTTTTTTAAAGCTCCCTCTGCATAGTCTCTCCCGCTGTTGGTTTTGGTATTTACCAATTTATTACTTTATTTACAATAATTTCTATTCTGCCTAACTGCCAGGCTCTGTTCTAGGTGGATTATAAAACACACACATCAAATAAAAAAACAGTACATAAAACAAAATCATGAGAGGTCTAGAACGGGTAGATGTGAATCGGTTATTTACTCTTTTGGATAATAGAAAGACTAGCGGGCACTCCATGAAGTTAGCATGGGGCACATTTAAAACTAATCGGAGAAAGTTCTTTTTCACTCAACGAACAATTAAACTCTGGAATTTGCTGCCAGAGGATGTGGTTAGTGCAGTTAGTGTAGCTGTGTTTAAAAAAGGATTGGATAAGTTCTTGGAGGAGAAGTCCATTACCTGCTATTATTAAGTTGACTTAGAAAATAGCCACTGCTATTACTAGCAACGGTAACATGGGATAGACTTAGTGTTTGGGTACTTGCCAGGTTCTTATAGCCTGGATTGGCCACTATTGGAAACAGGATGCTGGGCTTGATGGACCCTTGGTCTGACCCAGTATGGCATGTTCTTATGTACAAATATAATCGCAGCTAGCAAATGCTTCCTGAAATAAATGCATTTTATGAAGTTTTCTAAAGATATCACCCTCCTGCCATAATGACCTTTTATTCTGCAAAGCTAGTAAAACCAACCAATGCAAATTCCAAAATACAGTCATAAAAATAAACCCAATTTCACATAAAAAAAATCTAAATGTAAAATATCCCTATTCCAAAAACTTTTACCCCATATAGTTTGATTAAATAAAATTGCTGTAGCTCTCTTCCTAAAACACAGATCTGCTTGCTCCCGTAGCTCCTTTATTTAACGAGTGTTTTTTTATCCGCTTATATCATCAGCGTGCTAGGGTCACGTGCAGAGTCCTTGTCCTCGGTCTCTGGGGAAGTGGGGGTGAAATATTTGTGTGCTCTGATCTGACTGATCTCTTTCAGAATTCCCTGGGATGCCCAACTCACCATCCCCTTTCAGTGGCAACAGGTGAGTCTTGAGCAGCTGTTGCTCCTTCTGACCTTCCCCCTACTTCATTCCCGTCCCCCCCCGTCCCCCCCCTACTTCATTCCCCTGTCCCCCCCCCAAAAAATAAATGATTCCTTTCCCTGACCACCCTTTTGGCCCTATCTTCCATCCATCCTTAATGGGGGGCCCTCCCATCTCTGCTCTCCTGCCTCTTCTCTCCCCTCTCCCCCCCCCCCCCTTTTCTTATGCTTGAAACCACTTAAGGGCCCCTGGGAAAACTTTTGTGGCTTGGCCCTTTGCATTTTTATCAGATTTAGATTTTAGCTTGAATTTCTCTCTCTCTCTCTCCAAATCCAAGCTTCATTGACCGGATGAGAGGCTACAATTTTGAAAGCTCGTCAAAGATCTAGGAAGTTTGTCCAATAAAAAGGTCCTCCCTGCCCTTAATTCCTGACATTCAAGTGGACTAACGTGGCAGCCACAATGCTTGCTCAAGCACATTTATTGTGAACATCCTGAGTGGCTGGCGGCTCTCCAGGTTAGGTTGGGACCCAGTGCCCTAGGTGTCTCCTCCTCCCCCTCCAAATTAACATTCAGGCCCAAAGGCTTCCCACCCCCCCTTGAGATTTGGATAATTAAACTCAACAGTCCTGATGACCCTACCGCCACCCCTTCCCAGAGCAATACTGTAAAACCGCACAAACTAGATCTCATGCCGTTAAATATTATCCTTTGCTGTGTGTGTGTATTCGCACATATACAAATATGTTTCAGAAATCATGCCCGTGTCTGATAAAGGTCATCTGTGGTATTTGGAGGTAGACTGCCTAATAAAACATGGAGAAATACCTACATTTATAATTTTAAAAGAAATCCATACTGACCCCAATCTCTGAAATGACTGAGTGGGCAGAGGCATATTCCCCTTTTTATATTTACTATGAGGGGGAAAAAAAAAAAGTCAAATTCTGTTGTCGCCTAAACAAAGACTTTCTGAAGTTACACAAAACTTTGCAAAAAAAAAAATGCCACTCACAACCCATATAACTTACTACCATACCAAAAGAGCACGAACTAGCATAACTCAAACAGTAACTGCCCTATATGAAAAGGCAACGCTGCAAATATTCCACTGACCCTAAAACACCAATACCCCACCTGTTGGGGAAAACAGAACAAGCTGGACTTCCACAGATACCTCCCCTATGCAGGGCCTGAGATAGCCTCCCCTGTGGCCCTGGCCATTGACATTGAATCTGGGCTTCCAGTAGTGGAGCACTCGGGGGAGGGGATGGAACATAGTAAATGACGACAGATAAAGACCAAGTGTCCTATCCAGTCTGCGACTGTGAGACTGATCTAATTTGGGTAAGGGCACATATAAAATCCTAAATGCAGCCCAACGCTAACTGCACCCCCCTTGCCCATGTCCTTCCAAACATGCCCAAAACCTGTTTGCAATGATGGTCTACCCCGGTGCTTTCATGGGACCCTGTTGCAGTCCTGCCATTGCTGTTTAGGGCTGTTACCTGCTGCTTCCGTGCCCCATGACCCCAGTGCATTCTTTGAAGCAGATGCCCTCCTGTGTTGGGCTGAGGCGCAAATCCTCCTCCAGCCCCCACGGATGTGCCTGCTTGCTCCCCGAGCTGGTCATTTAGAGGCTCGGCCTGCCCGAGAGTGAGTAGGGCCATGGGAGCTATGCAGCCCAGGGGAAGGGGAGGTGCCCTTGCCCGGAGCCCTGTGCTTCCTGGCATTGCTCCTACGTGTAGGCTTGCCTTCTGACTGGCTTCCCTCCAGCGAAGTTTTTCAGTGGAGGTTTTTGATTTTAACCTGCTAAGAAGTAAATATGCACAAAGGTCCCTTTGCTGGAGAAAGGAGCTGGCTGCATTGCAGCCACCAGGATCCGAGTGTGACCTTTCTCAGAGCAGGGGGATTATCCTGCTGGCTATGCACGTTCAGGTGCCACCAGAGAACCTTTTAATCCATCCCCGTGAGGGGATGGGCAGAACTTCCCAGCCTTTTAGGGGAGCAGGAATCCCCTTTCAACCTCCACATGCAGCTTTCTGATTTTTGATGCCCGAGCACCAGATCCCGTATCTCTCTTGCCCTTGTGGGTTTCAGCACTATTTGTCGAAGCAGAGCACCTTGAAGGACATCCGCACTCTCTCTACTCACAGATTCTGCAGCAGGGCCGCTCCAATCCCCATCTGGCAGACTGAAATCTCCAAAGAGCAGCACGTCCTCACCACCTTTTGGGATGCCTTCAGCCAGATCTCTGTCCAGCTCTTTGGTTTGAAGACCAGGCCAGTTTAAAGGAAGTGCCAGCATCTCTTTCCTAAGTCAGCCCACAGCACTTCTTCCGTATCCTCTTCAGGAGGCTTCTCACGGAAGCAGGTTTCCATCATAGCAGCAATGCCCACGCCTGCCCTCAGGGCCTGCAGATCTGGAAGTGTGCACACAGCTGATCTCCCGGGCCTTGCTGCTCTTCCTAGGCATCTTTTCTTCCCTTCTGCTTTTGTTCTTTTCTGCATCCACTTCCTGCATTTGTGTGTGTTGGGGGGTGAATTTCCAATTCAATTGACTTCCTTCTGGCACCTGATGACGCAGGATCTGAATTTCTCACATAAGATCCTTTTCCCTGCCACAGAGAGATGTAGCTCATCTTCACCTTTTTTAGTCTTATTATTCCATCCATGGCCCCAGCTGCCAACATATCCAAACCCTTTTCCTCCACACCAAGGTTTGAGCCAAGAATTGACGTTCTCTATATGGCTTCGCCTTTCCCTTCCCTGGCTGGGGAACAGATAACATTTCTGAAAAGGCAATTGTCTTTGCCATGTGCCCAGGCTGCTTTCCCCAGAGTCTGGAAATATCTCCGTACTGCTTGGATGCTGTTTCTAGCGAGGACGTTGGTCCCCAGATGAATGATGTCACGCTGCGTGCTAGTGAGAGCCCTTGGGCTGCTGCTAAGTTGCTACTGCCTATTTTGTGCAAGCACAAACTAGATCTCGACAGGCGGCAACTGACTCGCCAAGAGTCAATCTGCTGTCTGACCAACCACCTCCCCCCTTGGGTGAGCTCTGGTGTTCTGGTGGACGGAAGGACTTGCAGGCTGAAGACGAAGCTGAATCAAGGTCCAATCTGAGGTCAGGTGACCAGGAAACGAGCTGGGTCAGAGACAGCACAGGATGGGTGGGGAAGGCAGATGGGAACAGAGAGAGGAGTAGGCATGCAGGCCCACTGGGCAACCAGTACTGCTTGTTGTGAAGGCACTGGGAAAGTGCAGGATGAAATGAGCATGCATGCAGGGGTGGATCGAATTATATACCAGTAAGATGTTTAGCCCGCCAGAGTGGAGCTACATAATGTAGGTTCTTAAGATGCCAGTTTTTAGATAAAAACCTTTCCCACTAGTTCTGTTTCTGGGTATTTCATTTGGGTTTTGAACTTTTGTGGCTTTGGATTCTTTTGGGTGAACACTTAATTGAAATTAAACAATATTTGACCTACGTCCCTGGCAAACCTATTTAAGAAAAAAACAGACTCTAGGGGTGGGTGACAGAGATGATCAAGCCCCTTTGAAAATCTCTTAAAACCTGTAAGACTAAGCCAAGCTTAAAATGAAGACTCTAGCAAGATTTTGAACAGAGATCTGAAATATATATATACACACATCCTCCTCCTACACAACAGGGGATAGTCCAGGGAATGTTTGACTGTGTTCAAACATTTTAGAGGAGTCAAGCAGATTGGGCTTGCTCTGAGCTTATATCTGGATGGATTGTGTGACATGATGCAGACTGTTTTACTCCACCAGCGCTTTAATCCCGCATGTGAATATCCCGTTCAAGGTTTTCAACTCCCAGGCGCAGGAGGAAACCCCCTCTGGCATTCTCTTGCTGGCTTTCGGGGAGTTTTCCTGTCTCTATCCACAGACCTCGACATGGTCTCCTCTACTGATCGGATCCCCCTCCTCAAGCAGCTTTTGCTTGGCTCTAGAACTGTCGCTCACAGGCTAGAGCAAGGCTTCCCAAATGTTGAGCCACTGTCAGACAGTTTTGTAAAATGTACGAGATCCCCCAGAAGAAAATTAGCAGCGGTGCAGGTCCTTTAACCAATCGCTCCACTCTCAACCTCCACCTTCTGCAGCTGATCCTCTTACATCCCAACCTGCCCCCTCTTTTGATCCTCACAGCTGATTTTTCTTATAACTGTCAGTCACTCCCTCTCCTTTGTTCCTTCTCCCTCTCATTACCCATCCCCTTTATCTCACCTCAGCCTTACCTCCTCTCGAACGCTTCTTTAACATCCTCTCACCCCCGCCGGCTCAACTTACATCCCCCTAGTCATTCCCTCTCTCACCATCCACAATCAATCCCTCTCCATATGCTCAAACCCTCCTGCATCTGATTTTCCCCCCCCCCCCCCTCCTCCAACTGTCCTCCTGGCCAGGGTCAGCGGCAACTTTTTCTTTGGGCCCTGGGGCCAAGGTTGAACGAAGGTAGGCAAACTTTTTCTCTTGGGTTGATTCAAAGGTGGGTAGGGAGAGAGGAGCAGTGGGCATTCTCCCCCCTCCCAGCGCATGCACCCTGAGCCCCTCTCCTCACGGCAGGTTCCAAGCCTGAGGGTGATCTGCACGGGACGACGATGTTAGCAAAGAAGGTCAACGTGCAGGATCTATGTACAGACCCTGCAGTGGGCCCAGGTTTTTCATGCACGGGGTTTCCTGTTGCAGGGCCTGTGAGCGTGTGCTGACTTTCACGCGAAGGCTGTGGCGGCTGGTGCCTGAAAAGCACTGCTGTTTTGAGGCAAGTGTGACCCCTCCCCTCCCCTCCCATTTGGGACACCCTGAGCTAGAGAGATCCAGCGCTGTAACTGCAAGTTGGCAGTGCCCTTACGAAAAAAAAAGATTCTCTTTGCACTGAACGGGTTAAAAGACAATTCACAGTCATAGTGGGTAATCTGCGGGGGGAAAAAAGGTACCAGCCCCACATATAATCTGTTTTCCCATAGCCTCTCATCCTGCCATAGCTACTGCCGCCAGCACCTGCTTAGAATTGTTTGAGGGTTTGGCTAGCTAGCCCTGTCAGATGATGACCAGAACATGAGTCTCTCTTGACTTTTTATCGGTTTCCCCTCCCTATAAAGGCTGAGGTTTGCAGCACTTGCAGCAGCTATTTGTTAAGTTGCTTCCTCGGGCTGCAGAAGGAGCAATTCCCCCCCCCCCAGCTCCCGACATACACGCACATACAGCGAGGCTATGAGTGCCACTTCTCCTGCACCCTTAGTATAAGAACGGGAAATGGGACAGGACCAGCACTGCTCCTGATCTCCTCTTCCAGAGGTCTGATTTGGCTGATTGAGTTTGGTTTTCTGGAAGGGGGGGTGGTATTTCTTTAAATTAGATTTTTAAATAGAAAGAAATTTGGTTAACATGCTTCTGTCTTGTTTTTTTTTTTCTTCTCTTCCCAGCTGTGGATCTCCAGTGTTTCACCTTCAATCACCCCTCCCTCTCTGGGGGTCAATCACAATCTCCTACACAGGGATCTCCAGGTGAGGGCTCTGTCAAGATTTAAACCCTGGGGTGAATAGTTTCCATTGATAAATGCATGGAGGATCTAATGTATGGTCTTGATGTACATCTCCAGTCCTCCGTCACTTGCTACCTACCGATCGCTCCCCCTTCCTTCCTTCAGGGCTAGCACATGGTATTCTGCTCTCAGAAGTTTGGATGGGTCCCAATAGGGACCGTGAGCATTCAGAGTACCCTCTGTGGCTAGGCTGCTTCCTTTCATGTGCCCAGCATTGTGTGGATTGGGGGGTCATTCCGAGATGAGGCTGTGTCAGATTGTGTCTGTCTGACCGTTTTGATTTTACACAACCCCGACAGCCACCTATACTGCCTTTCCTTTCCTGCTGACATTGTCATCTCCCTCTCAGTCTTCCTTTATGCTGTCTTGAGGTGAGGCTGCCCAGAGAGGCCAGATTAAACCCAAGCCTGTAATCCAGTACCCTCTTTCCATGCAACTCCTATCTCATGCACATTCATTGTGGATATCCTGACAACCAGACTGGCAAAGAGAGGCTACAGGACCAGCTGGAGAAACACTGCTTTAATCAGTTCTTAAATAATATGAAGAACCCTTTGAAAATATTCTATCCCCATCCCATTCAGAATAATATAATTACCATTGAACAGCACTGTAAAGTATCTAAAAGCCTCTGGATTCCTTGTCCATGAGATGCAGTCACTCCTCTAGGAGGGCTCTTCTTTTTTTCTTTATTGCTGGAGCCCTACCTCCTTCCAACAGTTACCATTACAATTTAACTGAGAACCCCCAAAACTCATTTCATTTGTGTCTGACCTAGTTAAATGTTTTCTTTGGGTCTCCAGAAGTTAAAAAAGCAAAGTATGCAGAGGTCTGGGTTTGAGAATACTTTCCCACATAGATTTGTAGAAGACTGCTGGCAGTATTTTATAGGGATGTACATTTGTTTAAAACGAATAGTTACAATGCGATGAATGTGGCCATATTTGTTTCATTCCTGGATCTCTGAAACAAATGGAGGAGTCTCACAAATGAAACAAAATATATTCATCCTATTTGTTTCCCATTCAAGTCTATGGCTCATTGAAGTTTATGGTTTTGCTCTAAGTAAATGAACAGGTGTAGTTAACTTAGCAACCAACTCTTGCCGGTGTGACCTCACAACCTCGTCAGAGCTGAGGCAGGACAAATTGACAAGGAAACCACACAGAAGACTAATCGCAATGAAGCATCTTGCTAAACTAGCCTGTCAGTATCCATAATAGAAATCTCACTTTGTGGCGCAATGCAGATGTGTAATAGAGATCTTATATGATGAAACATTTAATTATCCCCTAGGTCTCAAAAGGGTACATAAAGCAGTGTTCCATGTACTGGTATCTGTGCTAAAAGTATGATGAAAACTTAAATGTTTATAATTTTTTTGAATGATCATCATATAAGATCTCTTTATCACACATCTGCATTGCGCCATGAAGTGGGATTTCTATTATGGATACTGACACAGTTCTTATCCTGCCAGACCTCTCTATAACCCATTCATTCCTACTTCTTTGGACTTTTTTTTTTTTTTTTTTTTTAATGGGAGCAGAGAGATTTTCTGGCTGCTGTATTTGGAGAAAGGCAAACTCCAATTTAACCCAATTACTCCTTAAACGGAGTAAATTCCTTCAGCATTGCAGAGAGCCGCAGACGGATGTGTGCAAGCTCTAAGCCGCCCTTACGAGCTGCCTAAGGATTAGTTGTCTTAACCAAAACTCGATAAATATTATAAAATACAAAAAATAAGACACTTGCTGGAAAGTTGAAGGTTTAAAACCAATTAAAAGGAGTATTTCACACAGTTTAACTTGTGTAACACATTGGCACAGAATAATATGAAAAGAAAATAGTAGAACTGGGTTAAAATATAGATCAGACAAATCATTGAAAGGATCTAGGAACATGGTTAGAAAACAAATGTATCCTATCCTTAGTGCTCTCCTTCAGGATAGTAATGGGAAGTAAGAATTCTGGATCAGCTCAGGAAGGAATATGTGCAGACAGCAGAAGGCAGTGAGGGTAAATTCTGAATGTATGACAAGACCCACTTTCTCCATGAATGCTGGGAGTTATCTGAGGTTTGCAGTTGGGGTTAGATTGGAGCACATCATGTTTCCTCTAGCCTTATGCTGCCAGTCTAATGGCTTATTGTTAAATCTTGTGAAATTATGGATAATGGGCATTGTGGTCTGAGGGATCATGCTAGTTCTCCATGGATAAGAGGCAGAGTGGATATAAGACTTATTGACATTGTCTAGGAAACCTATGCACCTGGTTTCTTCCTGGGTGAGAGGGCGCCAGCTCCCCACCTATCCTGTTGCTTCAGTCGGTCTGCTTTACATACCTAATTAATCATAACTGACCGAGTTCAAAAGTGCAAGAGGCCTGGTATCATTGTAAGTGGTGAAGGCTGAGAATTGGAAAATCATGACTTCTAAATTTCTGTTCAATTTTGAACATAGAAATGACAGCAGCAAAAGACTGATACAGCCCATTCAGTCTACCTAGCAAGGATTTTAGGTTTGTAACTGCCACTCTGTGCAGGTTATATCCACGCTTTACAAGTCACTTTTTCTCCCTTTATCTCAGTTCATATCTCAAATCTGTAGTAACTTTATGCAACCTTGGTAAATCCTTTGGTGGTGGTGATGAAGCTATTGTGATATTTTGTTCTGAGTTGGCAGGATACATGGAGGGGGAGAGGAGAGGAACCATTGCCAGACCCCTCAAAATAACCTGAGCCTCTGCTTCCTTTCAGTAACTATGGGTTTTCTTCTTTGTTTCAGGCTCTCCGCGACACTGTTCTTCAGTATCACATGTCGAAAGCTTTGGCAAGACCTGGAGCAAAAAGCAGCTGAGGTGAGTGGGGAATGGCACAGATGATTACTTTTTTTTTTTTTTTAATAATTTATTTATAGGCTTTATGATGATTAAGAAGAAATTAGTTATTACCTGATCCTTTCCTTTCCTTGAGTCCAGTCAGACCAGTCCAGACAAATGCATTATGCTCACTGACCAGTAGATGGAGACAGATTAACAGGTTCACTGATGTTGCTGCTTATATGCATCTGTGCTGCCTTCAGCCTGCCAGTATTATCTGTAACTGGACAACATCAACCTTCATCATTATCGATGTATATAACTTTAGCAACCAGAGGTTTTCCAAAAAGAAGTAACTAAAAAGCAGGAAGATCAAGTAACAGAGTTCAGAAGACACAAATTGAGCACTTTCATAGCATTCTCAATATTTTCTATTTTACTATGCATAACTGTAAAATCTCTAGCAAATAATTTTTCTTTATCATAAAGCTGTTTAACTTATTTCTAATATGGTAATCCATGTTTAATGTTTGAGATTTCTATTTTTGTGCTCTCCTTCCTGCGGAACTTTCATCTAAATTAGTTGAAATAACATGAATTTGACCTGTGAGAAACTGCTCCATGGCTGACATGCCTTCCCATAAACTTTCAAAATTAAGATGTTTAGGTCTCGTTAAGGAAGGAAGATTAAGAAAAGGAAGATTTCTGATCCATTCCCCAAGAAATAGTTCCTTCTTAATAACCTTACGGTCCAAAGCTGACCCTTGCAAATCTCTTACCAACTCCATCTAAGATCTTCAGAACTGTCCGTTAGCTAGCAGGCTTTCACTGCCAAAGTTTCACTGCTTCCCACATTTATCCTCGCAGCACTTCTTTCTAAATTAGCTGGAATCGTTGTCAATAAGACAGTACCATCCTCAGAAAATGGAGCTATGGGAGGGTTTCTGTACTCGGTATCACAGGACTCTGTAACCAGCTTGGGCCCCAACGGGTCTCCTTCCACCCCTAGTGGCACTAAGGACTGAACCGGAGTTGATGCCACGCTACTAGGCCAAAAGGCAAGAGCCAATTGGCCCAAAAATAACCTGCAAGGGAGCAATTGATGGAATATGTGGGGTGCCCCTTTCACTTGCTCATTTAGGAGAATTTCCAGGAGGTGCTCCAAGCTCGTTTGTAGATACTATTTAGTTTTGAATTTTCGTGGCGCAAGATGCTTCTTCCAATCAAAACTCCAACCAATTCAATCGCCCTCAGTGCGCGTGAAGTAGCGCACAAAGAAGCAAGCTCCTTTGCCATGCTCCTTCATGTGCGTGATGTAGCAGCATGCCCACCTCGGTGCCCTGCACCTTCGGTGTCCTCGCAGGGCAGTGGTATCTGCAATCACCCGGGCTGGGAGAGGAACCGTGATCAGATTTCTGTAGGATGGACAAGGGACAGATGACATGGAGGAGGAGGGGATGATTTCTTACTGTATTTTTGTGGTAACAACTCCATTGTACGTCATCCGATAGTACTATCAAGAATGTTTTAAGGCAGAGACTTTTGTATGTTTGCACCACTGGGACAAAACATGTTCCAACCAGGACTAGAGCATGCAGACATCAGGTCTAAAATGGGTAAAGGGGAAGAGTGAGTATAGAGCTTATTGGCAAGGTCTGGGGTCAGGCCCATTAATTCACTTGCTCTGCTCTGCATGGAGATAAGTGGGCTTTACTCCAGACCTCGTAATGTGTGATGTGATCAAATTTGCAAATAGCATAAAATTATTCAAAGTACGGTAGTTAATACAAGTAGATTATGAAGAGTTGCAAGGAAACTGGGCATCGAAATGGCAGATGAAATTTTAATATGGACAAGTGCAAAGTGATGCACATAAGGAAAAATAATCCTAATTTCAGGTGGACAAGACTGGGTTCCACATTAGGAGGCACCACCCAGGAAAAGGATCTTGGCATCATTGTGAATATTGTTCTGTTATTAAGGTGGCGGAAGGATATCCAGGAGCCAATGTTAGACACGTAGGCTGAGATTTGAAACTGGATTCCAGATGAAATGTCGGGTGGGGAGAGAGCGAGATCTGGGAATCAAAATACAGGTGGTACTGAAAGCCATGGGAAATCAGAACACCAAGGAAATTTTAGTATAGGGAGAGAAAAGGGCCCAGGACAGAGTCCTGAGGTCATTTATAGTGGTGGAAGAATAGCCATCAAAAAAGATGTGATAGGAGAGAGAAGAGAACCCAGAAAGAATGGAGTCCAGAAATCCAAAAGAGACCAGAGTATCAAGAAGTGGGTGGTGATCAGCAGTGTTAAAAGCAGGTTACAGAGGATGATAAAGACCCTTGACATTGACCATAAACTGGAGACTTTAGCAAGAGCTGTTTCTGAGGAATGTAGAGGGCAAAAGACAAATTGAAGTGGATCAAGAATGGCTTGAGATGAAAAAGTCAAGACAGTAGAGGTGAACTACATGTTTGAGTAATTGGATGAGATATTGTAAGGGAAAAATATGCCATAATACAGAAATCGGGAGGGAGAAAGTGGAATGGGGCTTGAAAAAATTAAGCATTTGGAAGCTATGCTTTACTGCCAAAAAAAATGTAAAATTATGCTTCTCTGGGTACAAATATCCAATAATAATAAAAGAACAAGCAAATGCAGATTGAAAGGGCTCCCCCTCCCTTTGTTTTTGCATGAATTTAGATAGGGGGGAGAAGGAATCAATAGAGATTGATAGAGTAGCATCTAGCAGCAGCAGATTGAAAGCACTCCTGCTCTCCCTGTTTGTTTTTGCTTGAATATAGATATTTACTGAGGATAGAAATCCTAGAAAATGGCCAATGAAGCTGCTTAAAAGATCAGTCCCCATGATGTGGACCAATCAGAACACAAAACCAAAATGACCCAGTGGTAAAATAGCTTCTGAGAAATCGGCCTTGCCTGTAGAGTACATGTCAGAAGCATGAGGGATGCCAGCAGACGTGATGGATGCTTTAAAGGAGGTCATATACAGAATTAACACCAAAATACATAAAAGCCTGGATATTAAACTTGAGACAGTAGTTGACAAAGTTGCTCAGCTTGTCTGTACTGTTGGAGAAAATACTGCACGACTCGCTAACCCCCAGGAAGAGAATTGAAGACGTGGAAATGTCCTTAACTGGGGGAGTAGTGCAAAAATATGAAAGTTTGGAGAGAGCAAATAAAATACAACTGGAAAAACAAGAGGACTTGGGAAATGGAAATCTTTGTAACAACATTAGAATCATTGGGATGCTGGAAGGCGCGAAAGAGCTGACATTATAACCTTTTGTGCAACGTGACTACCGAAAGCCCTCTTCAGACCCCTAATGGCCAGACTAAAATTGGAGCAAGGGTCCTGTGCTCTCTTAACTCCACTGAAAATGCTAGGACTAGGGCTGTGATCTTGTGACTATACATGAAAGCATTAGAGGCTATGGGACAAAAGCAAGAATTGATTTTTCCAACATCCCTGTATGAATCTGATCAAAACAGATGGATAACATTGATAATGGAACTGAACCATCAGCACTGCAGGGAAGAAAAACCGAACTAGCGTATATTACATATTCTATTCTCAAAGCAGAAAGAATGCCACATAAAGAAAAGTCATCCCACGTTTATCCTGTTGCATCCTCTGATTTAAGAATGATTGATTGAAACCAGTTTAGGACAGTGGGCCCAATATCTAATAATTGTAGATATGATAGGAGTACTTTGCGACATGCCCAGCACAACGAACGATATGGATGAGCCATCATTCTACATAAAGAATCAGTTCTTCTAACCAAAAGTAACTCCATGCCCCCATGCCTTTCTAAATCTGATCCAAAAAAAACTCATCTGGCTGTATCTGGACACATTTTTCTAGTGTCTTGCTCAATGCAGACAGATGTAAAACAAGCTGATAATTTGTTTTTTGTCTGCATCAGACACCATATAATTTTCAGTAACTGGCCACACTGTTGCGCTCTTTAATAAATCAGGAACCACTCCTTCCACCATTGGTACATGAATCTTATGTATTTTTTTGTAAAATTTCTATCCCACATTCGTAACAGAGTTTGAAGCAGGGTACAAAGTTTAAAAAGCATGCATAATATGAAGACAAACAACAAATCAATAAGATGGTCAAAAGAACAAGATGAAAAGAAGAGATTCACTATAGCCTGTGAGGGCAAGTTATTGCCCTCTAGGTTTTCTTAATAAAAGCTGCTCAGAGTAGTCCTATGCTGTGGAGTGGACTAGAGAGCTGACTGATCCACGTCCTAAGGTTGAAACAGAATGGGGAACGGGTATAGCCTACCCTCTAGGTGGGTAGAAGATCATAGCTTGGAAGAAGAGAAGATTTTAAGCTTTTCTTGAATGGGTTGGGTCACGGTAGTTTACGCAGCTTTTATCCAGCAAGAGAGTTCCACGGTACCGGGCCTGCCCACTACCGGCTCAAACGCTGGCAACTGTTGCATTGCCTCATAAGGGCAAGGATCCAAGTTACAGTACATAGAGAACAGATGAGAAATTCCCTCTACTACCTCTGTTTTAGTAGTGGGTGTGACAGCTCATGGGTTTCTACATTTTCCCTTTTAAGAGTGCTATCTACCTTGCTAAAAAAAAAAGGGTTTGCCAGAGCCTCTGTCCCCCTCAGAAGCCTTCATCTTTTTTACTACATAAATTTAAAATCTTCCAGGGGACCTTTCAAAGGAAGTTATGCATGTAAATGTAACATACTGTCATAGCAATTTTCAGAATCCATTTACCCGTGTTAAATGCACTTGCCAATAAGTTTTACCCATGTTAATTCAATGGCAGATATTGTAGCAATTTTCAAAGGCGCGCTTACATGGATAAAGTACATTTCCATGTGTAAAACTCAGTTTTAAGCGTGTAAATGCTTTTGAAAATCAGGCCCTTACTATTTAGCCTCCTTATTCTTTTATGATATTCCTATCCTTCTGCATAAGAATTCTTTTCTTTTCTTGGCTCTTAGCAACAGCAAATCTCTACTTATTTCCTTAGACTTCTTCTGGTCTAACTACTAATTCCCTAAGCTGCTTAGCTTGTATGAAATTGGTTTTATGCATTTTTTGGTGTTCCCTCCTTTCCTGCCTTATAATCACAAGCTGTTTAATGATTGCTTTCACCCAGGCTACCTTCTACCTTTAGATTCTGATCCCTATTAGTAAGGATCAGATCTGGAAGAGTCTTCCTTCTACCAGGGTTGACCAACTTTTGAACATTGTCAACATATTTCAAAAACTAACTGTCCTGCTACGTTTTCCCGGCATGTATATTTGGGTACTTGAAGCTCCTCCTAACCAATAAATTCTGTGCTTTGGATTCTTCTGTAGGTTGGTCATTGAGGTTCATCATCTATCTCATCCTATGATAAACCCATCCTAATTGGCTGTTTTTTGTTTGGGTTTTTTTTCCTCAGCCACCCCCTATCCCAGGCTGTGTCCTTCAGCATCCCTTTTGGGCTAGACAGCGATGTGGACATCGTGATGGGGAACCCAGTGGGCATGATGCGTTCAGTCAGCTCAGATAATCTCGCACCCAATGTGTTCTTCACACCCAAGAGGGTGACACGAAGCACTTACACCCCACCTGAGGATGTGGCTCAGTTCCTGGGAGAGTGTAGTGAGAATGGCTTGGTGACGCCCTCCAGGACTGTCCGCAAGGTGCCGCTGTCCATCAAGGGTGGTAGCCGGGAGAAGGAGGGTGCAGGAGGCCCACTGGAGAATGGAGTATCAGATGGTTATAATGAGCTGCCCACGATTGAAGAAGCTCTGCAGATCATTCACAATACGGAGCCCCGCCTGCTTCCTGAGGGTGCCCCAGATGGTTTTTTCCTCCATTCCTCAGAGATGATGGATGGGTCCCAATCATCCCAGCACTCATGGATCGAGAAGGGACAAACTCGAGACAAAGCCTCAGAGCCTTCTACCAACATGGGGGTCTACAAACTGCACAATGGTCCCACAAATGGCCGTCACTCCTCACCAGAGATGTCTTGGACATCACGGGATGATAACTTGGGTCTGAGAGATGACAATCTAGACTTGGATGTGAAGGATGTGTCCCGTGGAGCACCAGCTGGGAGAGAGCCAACAGGGAAGGAGGACAGCACCTCTGATCCAAGTTCCCTCAGCTCTCAAGCAGACAGTTCAGCCTCCTCTGGTTCTGGTGTGAAGATGACTAACTTTGCTGAGCGCAAGAAGAAAATGGCATCAGATGGCAAAGCTGGCAGCTCACCAAAGAACATGCAGGAGGACTTAGAACAAGACATGGCCCCTAGCACTACCACTACCACCTGGGCCCAGAAGGCAGAGGAGAGTCCCATCAAGAGCTCTTCTTTGAACTCTGAGATGAATCAGTTGGGGGCAAGACTAGAAGAGAAGCGGAGGGCCATTGAGGCCCAGAAAAAGAGAATTGAGGCAATCTTCACCAAACATCGGCAGCGACTGGGCAAGAGTGCCTTCTTGCAGTTGAAGAAAGAGGAGGGGCTGGAAGGAAGCGCTGGCAGCCTCGATGAGAAGCCACTCTCACTGGAGGAGCGCCTGTCTAAGATTGAGGCAGAGGACAAGTTAGCAAGTCCCATCAAGACTCCTGAGGAGACAAAGGTCCAGGAAACCAGCACTGCTGAGAACAAAGATGGTGAGACTGTGAGCAAAGCCCGTGGAGAGAAGCAAGTAACCTTTTCTCCGGAAATCACCACAGGAGCCCTAGATGCCAACCTTGGTGACTACAACCGGGCAGTAGCTAAGCTGAACTCTGCGTTGAGCTCATTGCAGATGGACATGCAACGTCTCTCTGATCAGCAGCAGAAGCTCATGCACAAGGAGAAGAGCAAGGCCTGGGTAATCCCAGCACCCAAAGCTTCCAGTAGTCCAAGACCCAGTCGAGAGTTCACCCCACCCCGCTCCATGGATCTCCCCTCATCCCCCTCATTAACTCGCAAGACAAATGCTCCTCCTCCCAGGTCTCCACAGCTCACCCCACGGAGAGCACCCACCACCACCACTGCTAGCATTCCCAAGAGCCCCAAACACTCAAGGCCAGCAGAACTGAAGATCCCACCACTGACACGAGTGCTCACCCCACCACAGAATGTAGACAACCTGCCCCACCTGCGCAAGTTTTCTCCCAGCAAGGTTCCTGTGCAGACTCGCTCCTCCATTCACTTTGCAGATGAGGACCAAGACTTCAACCTAGCAAAGGCGCTGGAGGCAGAGGGTACCGATCCTGCTAGGGACACATCCCAGTGCCTTGAGCAGCAGGGCAACCTGCGACCCGTAGCATCAGTGATACCGCAGAGCAGTTGTGCAGTGGTAACTGCCCCTGGCATGGATGATACGGATGGCGATGGCATCTCATCACCAGGTACAAAGCGGTCAAGCCTTATTGAGATCCCCCTGTCCACCCTGCAGTCCTCTGAAGATTCAAGAGGGGACGGGGAGGACTCTTTGGAGGACATGTCGCTGGATGAGCCTGATCCTGCACAGAAGGGAGGAGTTGGATTCTTCTTCAAGGTAAACCTCATAAGGGAGGGGCAGAATGATTGTAACGATGGAAATACGATTGACGAGAATGAGAGGGACCAGTAGTTAGTGCGCTGCGCTCATTAAGTAAAATACGTGGTTTGCATTCCTACTCTTTGGGCGGGGTAACGCTGTAGAGGTTGAGATCTAGGATCCGCTCCCACTCCTCCGGTTAGGGGTGCTATTCCCTGTTCCTGGAGGAGAAAGAGCCGCGCTAGAGGTGCTCTGCAGAGAAGTGCTGGCGCTCCTGTCCGTACCTGGCTTGGGTCGCTGCCATGGTACAGACTCTGTGCTGTGCCTCTCACCCCCCCCTCCCCCCACTTGACTGCATTTCTTCTTCGGAGCTGACAGGAGGAGCAGAGACCAGAGGATGAGATGGCACAGAGGCGTGCCGCTCTGCTGGAGAAACAGCAGAAGCGTGTGGAGGAGGCTCGTCGGAGGAAACAGTGGCAGGAGGCTGAGAAGGAGCAGAAGAAGGAAGAGGCCAGGTAAAGAATATGTCTAGGTGCTCGTTCGGGTGACTGCTGGGCACAGAATGTGTAGGGAGGGAGGGGCTTTCTCTTCAGGTGTACTGAGGGGGCATGAGTCCATGTTGTGATGGGGGGTGAGCCCGTTTAATGTGACTATAGACGTGAATGCTAACGTTCGGGGTCTTCTCAGCTATTCTATGTTCTTTTGAGATGCGAATCTCCACATCTGTCCTCCAGGTCCCTTCAGCACGTGTGGGAGAATGTCACATCCTCACCTGTAACCATCGTCATAAGGCATGCAGATGCCCTCCTTGTTCTGTGTCCCTTGCCCCCAAAAAGGAAAACTGATTTAAAGAACATAAGCCAAGGGATTGCGTAACCTTTGAAACGTTGACTTGGCTGCAAACTCCAGCATAGGACAGGAGTTAATCCTGCTGGCCTCGCAACCAGACTTCTTGGGCTGTTATCTCGTAAGCAGCCGGGAGATGAGCTTCCGTTTCTCTAACTTTTCCTTTCCTGTCAGAAAGAGTGCCTCGGTAAAAAGGAGCCGACTCTTGGCGCATGACTGAAACTCACATCTCACGGCTGTCACAGTGCTACTGCCTGCAGTAACTGAAGAGCTGAATGCCCTTCAGCCCGATGGGAATTAACCCTGTCAGTCCCGCCAGCCAGTGCCTGCAGAAGACTGCACTGGTTAACTTAACATCTAGAAAGAAAAGGGTTCTTACAGGAGACCAGGACCTCTTTCACCACAGTAACAGATGAGAGTGGAAATTGTTGATGGTGTCCCTCCATCCATTATCTTCCCCCTTTTCCTCCGCTTCAGGCATTCTCTCTCCCCATTCCTTCCAGCATTCCTCCCCTTTCTCCTTCCGATCCATTCTCTGGCTTCTCCCCCTCTTTCCAGGCATTGTCTCCACTCGTACTTCTCCCACTTCTTTTTCCCCACCTCCCCTTGCTCCGGAAATTCCCTCCCTCCCTCCCTCATAGTAACATCATAAATGACAGCAAATGAAGACCAACTGGACCATCCAATTTGCCCAGCAAGTTGCTTACGCTAGTAACTGCCATTTTATGAAGGTTACCCCCACGCCTTCGGTTAAGGATAGTAACTGCTGCTCTGTGCAGATTACTCTGGCTTTATATACCGCCTTGACACATTGCTTCATTGCCTTCACCCACTCCCAAGCTTCTCATTTTTCTTCAGGAGGCTCCTACGTGGGACCAAATCAAAAGCTTTGTTGAAATCAAAGTAAATCACATTGAGACCTTTTCATTGATTTTTGTGATTAGAGAAATAGATCAAGCACATTAGTTTGACAGGACCTTCCCCTGGTGAATCCATGCTGCCTCGGGTCCAGCAATCCTCCAGACTGTAGACAGTTCGCTATCCTTTCCTTCAGCAGTCTCTCCATTAATTTTCCCACCACTGAGGTGAGGCTAACCTATGGCCTCCTCTCTGCTCCTACTCTCATGAAGCGGAACTACCATTGCTCTCCTCCAATCTTGCGGCATCACTCCCATTTCCAGGGATCTATTGAACAGGTCCTTCAGCGGACCCCCAGCACATCTTTGAGCTCCCTCAATATCCTGGGATGAACCTCATCAGGCCCAAGGCTTTGTCCACTTTCAGGTTTCCTAGCTCTTCCCCCTACATTCTCATTTACAGAAGAGAATGAGTCTACCCCATCCCATCCATGCTCTTGTCAACCAGCAATGGTCGTCTTTAGTGAACACCATTTCTTCACATTCCTTGTTTCCTTTCAATTTTACAGTACCACCTCTGACCTTCCTCCTTTCTCGGATAGATCTCAAAAATCTTTTGTCACCTTGCTTCACTTGTTTGGCAATCCTTTCTTCCGCCTGTTCTTTTGCTTTCCTGATTTCTTTCTGTGTGCCCGATTTCTTTCTGCGTGCCCTTCACTTCACCAGATTTTCTTGCCTGTGTTCCTCTTTTGGGGATCCTTTCCATGTCTTGAATGCTGTTTTTTGCCTTTCTATTTTCAGCCCCCTCCTTTGAGAACCGGATGGGTTTCTTTTTCCTCTTGCATTGGTTTACTTTTCTCACATACAAATTAGTTGTCTCTTGTACTAGCTCCTTTTAATCTGACCCACTGTTGTTCCATTTCACCCATCTTCTTCCAGTCTTCTAGCGCCTCCTCGAGGTACGTCTGTATCTTTGAAATCCCCCAAACCGTGGCTCTTCATCCTGGCTGTAATATGGAACCAGGCCTGATGACCAGTGGTCTGATGACCACTGGTCATCACGTCCCCAGACATTTGTTCTCTCCTCTTCCTCCTGACTGCCCCGTTCTTCCTCACTCATGGCCAGAACTCCTCCAGTCCTGGATCTAGGTCGGCTTTCACTGCTTCGGGGGCTCTGAGCAAACTCTCTCTCGTGTGGACGGGGCCCCCTTTTTTTTATGCACATGGCCCTATCTCACACTACCCAATCGCTGAGTCTCTCCCCCCCCCCCCCCCCCCCCCCCCCCACCTCGCTCCATGCTTGGTCTGCACTCTCTTTACTCATCCCAAGTCCCAGCTCTTCCTGAATCCACACTACAAGTACTGCTTGCCCCAGCTTCAAGCAAGCCTCTTCCTATGCTGCTTACACACATCTGTTGTGGGAATTCTTTTTAACAGGTTTTTCACATTCATGTGGAGCTTTCTTTGAAAGAATCTAGCTCATTTGGAAAATCTGAATGACAGAGGTCACTATTGAAATGGTTTGTCCAGCTAACCCTTGGCAGTAACCAAGCAAACCCTGGTTTTAGTAATTTAACTAGGGATCAGGGGGAAATTAGTTAGGGCAAATTGTTGCCAGGAAAAACTGTACCTGTCCCAAAAAGGCAGCATTGGGGGGGGGGGGGGGTTCCTGGGGGGGCACAGGTTCACTTTGTCCAGGCAGTGCTTCGCAGATCATGTCCCAAGGAACTCTGAGTAACTAGCAGTCCTAAAGTTACCTAGACAGCTTTCGACCAGATATTCAGCCAGCCTGCTTTCAGGCTACGAACATAAGAACTGCCATACTGGGTCAGACCGAGGGTCCATCAAGCCCAGCATCCTGTCTCCAGTCCAGGTTACAGGTACCCAAAATGCCAAGCAGATCCCATGCTACTGATGCAATTAATAGCAGTTAATGGACCTCTCCTCCAGGAACGTATCCAAATAGTTACCCAGACACAGTGGTGCTGGTATTTTTACCTGGACCCATTATGAAATTGTATGAGCGTGCACCCCCCCCCCCCCCCCCCCCAAACACACACTCTTTCAGCTAAATTGGACTCGGCAGCATTATCCACGGGGTCTCCCTTCTCCTGCCGTTCTCAGCAATCTTATGTAGAGCCACGGGTGACAGCAAGCTTATAATAATGTGCTCCAGTACCTGCAGGCGCTGAACCTGCTTCCCTGGCTGTCACTTTCCACGTGGCTACTCCTTCCTTTGTGGCGTTAGGTGCCTCTTATTCTGTCCTGCGCAGTCCAAACTGCACTACCATGGATCAAGAGGGTCCACCTCTTTACAGGTGCAGGCGCACAGAGGCCAACTGCACTTTCAATGCCACTAACCTGGGCGCTCCTGTGCCTTTAAGGGGGCGGACTCTGCGGCTGTTTGCCTGAGTTGTGCCTCCTGCTCCAAGTCCGTGTCCAGTTAGTACTGCCATTGCCTGGCCCACTGGCTGACCAGCCCATTGGGCAATAGGAGGGTGCCTCTTGTCCCCGATGCCTTGGGCGACTGCTTTATTCGCCCTACCCAAAGGCTGGCCCTGCCAAGCAGCTCTGAGGGACCTGTGCCTGTCCTAGTGTAGCACGGTGGAGACGTTCAAGGGCCTGGGAGAGAGCTCTGGCGTGGTATGGCTACTTTAACTGCTCTTTTCCCTCTCCTTAGTC
Source organism: Rhinatrema bivittatum (assembly GCF_901001135.1). Taxonomy (NCBI): domain Eukaryota; kingdom Metazoa; phylum Chordata; class Amphibia; order Gymnophiona; family Rhinatrematidae; genus Rhinatrema; species Rhinatrema bivittatum. Next base: position 26,781,142 of record NC_042633.1, on the reverse strand, counting down.
AACTGCAGGCAGAGGAAAAGCAACGGGAGAGTGAGGTAGTGGGACCTCGGCGTGGGGACTTCACACGTCAGGAGTACCTGCGCCGCCAGCAGCTGAAGCTCATGGAGGACCTGGACAAGGTCCTGCGCCATAAACCCACCACGGTTCGAGCAGTGAAGAAGGGGCAATCCAAGACTGTCTTCCGGGATGATTCTGTCATCTCCCGCAGCCCTGTCAGGGGCCTCCTGGGTAAGGTGGGACTCTGGGGGGGGGGGGGGGTATCCCTTTGGGTGCCATGTGGGTGGCTGTTCTGATCTGCTGGTATAATGAAGCTAGAGGGAGAAAGGAGATCATTTTAAGTATGGAAGGATTGTGAGAGCTTGGGAGTCACTAGATATGTGCACATGTCTTACCAGAAGGGGATCGCAGAGAGAGAGAGAGAGATACCCGTGCATGCCTTTGTCAGCTGCTTAAGGGAAGTAACTGGCTGGAAGCTGGTTTCCTTCCACTTTTCTTTCAGCACCAGAGGAGGTGCAGTCCAATGAATGCTTGCACCATTTTGCCTGCCTATTTTCTGGGGAGAAACTAGACCTGGATTCTGTCTGTTCTTGGAGGGTCACTAGGGGCCGGGTTAGACTCTTGCCCTGCTTGTATGGGTGCCGGATGATTGATTTTTCTCTCTCTCACTTTGATGTAATGATCTTCCTCTTCACAGGCTCAAAGCTGAGTAAGGTTTACTCTCAGTCCACGCTGTCCCTCTCCACGGTCGCCAATGAGCCCTCCGGGAACATGCTGAGCGTCAAGAGGTCGTCCAGGTGAATGGAGTGCAGCGTCTCCAAATATCCAGCCCAGCTGAGGGGGCAGGAGGCACTAATGGGTCCCCCATGGCTCCATGCAGTTCTGTTCTGTAAACAGACGCACCCCGGCGTGCTGATTGAGTCTTGCTCAGGGTCCTAGACATTGAACCCGAGAACGTGCTTGTCGTCTGGGCCTTACAGAGCTGCTACGGGGAAGCTTTGCGACTGAGCAGGGTGCCCTATGGAATTTGTAGTCCTGTTTTCATGCTGAGAAGGATGGGCAGGCTCAGATTTGTGCAGAGGCAAAATAGGCAACTGCCTCCAGTGCCACATTTTGACAGAAATTGTTGGAGGATGCTCTGACATGTGACCAGCATTCTACCTGTTGTCACTGAAGCTATAGCAATTCCTTTTTTTTCTCTCCCCCCCCCCCCCCCCCCTCTCTCTTGATGGAGAGATTGGAGGGAAGATCTGAGGGAAAATCAATTAAAATATACACGATTCAAAGGTTAGACACATTTTCCCTCAAGGTTTAGACAGTTTGGCGTTCCCCTCCACCTACAATTCTGGCTTTGGAATGTTTTGTTGCAGTAGTGAAGAATCTGAAAGCTAGAAAGTTTCTTGTTACTATTGCATTTCCACGCCATCTCCCTAGTGATCTGCAGGCTGAGTGCTAGAAGGGAAACCTCCATGGCTGAGCCCATCAGCCTGTTGCCTGTCTGTCTCGCCCCTGCTCTCACGGGGCTGGGGCGGTCCTTCCTAACATTTCTTCCATCCCTCTCCTCACAGGGCTGGCTCTCCCTCCGGCCTCGTGTCGCCGAGTCGTCTGCTCTTTGCTCAGAATGGAGAGAAGGACTGGGATAATGCGTCCACTGCTTCATCGCCTGCGTCCATCCCAGAATACACAGGTAAGAGCTGCTGCTAAGAAGTTTAAGTGGCAGTGGTCTTGAGAATGCCCCCCGGGTATGCGACAAGGAGTCGAGCCTTTAGGCTACGGGGAATGAAGATAGAACCTGGGTTCTGGAGCGGCTTAGGTAAGGTGAAACCATTCTGCCTGCTAGCAGTCCCCCTCCCCCCCCCCCCCCCCCCCCCCAGCAGAGGTCATCAGTGAGCCCTGCTGACAGGTGCTCTAGACGCCACCTTGCTGATCCCATGAACAGGGCCATTTTAAGCCTCCTATGAAACCCTGGGCAAACCTCACTAATTTGGGCTCCTCCTTACCATAAAACATTTTTGTGTCATTTATAAGCCATGGACTCTGTCAATCCTTGTTAAGGCCTAAAGAAGATTGATATGGCATGTAAGTTAGCCATCTTATTTTACTACTTTTTTTTTTTTCTTTTTTTTACTATTTCATTCTTTAATGTTTTGGGGGGGCCCTGGGCAAGTGCCCCATTTGCCCTATGAATAAAATGACCCTGCACATGAGGTGGCAACGCCAGCCCTGCTTAACCCAGTCTGTGCATTCTCGCCTTGGCTCCTTGAACTGGCCATCCTTGCCTTGCTTTCCTGTGGCCCTCCTGGGCCTCCCTGTCCTGCCTTGCAACCTCCGGTTCACCTAGCCCAGTCTTGGACCCTGTTTGGGCCTTCTTGTTTATTGTTGCTTGTTCTAGTCCTGCCTTGTCCCGTCCAGTCCCTGTCACCAGCCCTAGCCTAGTCCCTGATTCCAGCATCAGCCTTGTCTCCATACCCAGCCTGGTCCTTTGGGTCCTGCCAGCCACCGGAACCCAAGGGCTCAACCTGCAGGGGAGATGGCTGCTTCAGACAGACAACCTTGCTCTGCCCTGCCTAGAAGTCCTATGCTACCCTTGTGGAGGTTCCCCACTTTTAGCCAGACCTCCAGTTGTGACATAAGGCTTGGGCTATGGAGCTTGGAGTTGGGCCGTCTGAACTGAGGGGAATGAAGGTGGTGACATAATTCTCCTCCCATGGGCTCCTAAGACTATCATAGAAGGACCAGGCTCTGCATTTGGAGAGAGGCTTGTGTATGTGAAAGCAGCCTATTTAGGGGATTGGATTTTGGATTGAATTACTCTGTTCCAAAGCTGTGCTCAAGGCACAAGAGAAGAATTACAATCCAAGTTGGGATCTGGGGTAATGGAGGGCAAAGTGACTTGCCCAAGGTAACAAGGAGCAGTAGTGGGAGAAGTAAGCTTTGAACCTGTAGGCCATTCCCCCCCCCCATGCTTATTTCAGGTTTCCTAGACAAGGCCTGCTTATGGAGAAGAAAGAAGTATGTATGGAACTAGACTCTCTCTGGGTAGGGGTGTACGGATGGCACTAGTTTGACAGGTGGACTGGCCAGCTCCGAGGTTGAGAAGTGTGCTAACAAACTTTTCTTCCTCTCTCTGCTTTTGTCTTCTCTTCACCCTGTTCCTGCAGGTCCCAAGCTCTACAAGGAGCCAAGCGCCAAGTCCAACAAGTACATTATCCACAATGCGCTATCGCATTGCTGCCTGGCAGGGAAAGTGAACGAGCCCCAGAAGATCAAGATTCTGGAGGTAACACCACCTTACCCCTCCGATCGCCTTTCCTGTTCTCACCCTTTCAGATGGGTCATTCTACAAGTGTGAATGGTTAGCGTTCTTGTCTGCCTAAGAGGAGCATGAGCTAAACCTGCATAGGGGTAAAACTCAGTTACCCAATGCGAGGTCCTGCGTGCCACAACCTTCCTCCACACAGTTTCCTTGCCATGGCCATTCAGCACCGCTATCTCACCGTAGTGATGAGTCCCTGAACATACCCTCCTTCAACTTAAAATGAAACCAAACCCATTTCTGCACATTCTTCAAACTTTACAATTTTAAATTTTAGCATAAAAATAGAAACCTGTTAAACACAGGGACGGTAACTTAAAAAGAAAAGTAAACCGTGCGGGCGCCCATACTCATGCGCTTAGGCACGCGAGCGGACATACGCTGGAATTTAAAATCAGGGGCGCAGTGGGGGTGTGACTTAAAACGGGCCTTCCGCGTGTAAGTATGCTCCTAATCTTAAGCCATTAATTGAGAAAATGTATTTCCTTAGGACTTTGCCTTTAACGCTCACAGGGCAGCGGATTTTAAAACATGCTTGCGCAAAGGACATTCCCAGTTTTACCCTCAGTTTGCCCAGTCTCTAGCAAGGTCTCCAGCCACCTTTGGTTCTTCAGCCTGCACTCCATTTACAGAAGAGAATGTACGGGAGGAGCTAGGACAAAGCCATGGGGCCGGATGAGGTTCATCCCAGGATACTGAGGGAGCTCGGAGATGTGCTGGCGGGGCTGCTGAAAACACGGTGGACTATAGGCCTAAAATGCCTCCCTCCCCCCTCAGCCTTATAACCTAAGTTTTTGACAAAAGTCCCGGTATAAGATCCTCCCCCTGACTGGGAGCTTGGACCTCTTAGCCCGCTTCCGGTGTATGCAAGCTACCACGGTTGCTCTCAGAGCAGCGATGGACGTGCCAGGAGCCAGCTGCTAATCACAAAGCTCCTGGTCCTAGTGAGCAGCTTTTAGTGGGGTTTTTTTTATATTGTAAGCATTGCATATCAAGTGATATTCTTGGAATATTGGAACAAATTCCCATATTACTATGGAACCTAACGTAATGTTTAAGCATTACATGAGGTTTCAAATTTATCTGAGTAGGTTAATCGAGAGACCTTATCTGGCTAACTTTAGCTGAATAAATGTGGTGGGGAAAAACAGCCTGCTGAATACATCCAAAAAACATCGTCTGTTTAAGGGTTTTTGAAAATACTGGCTTCAATATAACTTCAGAAGTTCAAAATTCTGTAAAACTATTTTTCTCCATATCCTTAATGGTCCTTTTTTTTCAATGTGATATTACGTCAGGAGGCCCCTTTACTTCTAATTTCTTACAGGGAGGCTTTTGTACCTCTTTTGGTTTCTGATGCTCACCCCTTGTTTCCTTCGGCAGGAAATCGAGAAGAGCAAAGCCAACCATTTCCTGGTGCTGTTCCGCGACAGCAGCTGTCAGTTCCGGGCCGTCTACACCTTCTCCGCAGAGACGGAGGAGCTGCTCCGCCTGACGGGCTACGGCCCCCGCCTCATCCCCACGGCCATGATCGAGGGCTTCTACAAGTACAGCTCCGACCGCAAGCGCTTCACCCCGATTCCCAGCAAGACCATGTCCATGAGCGTGGACGCTTTCACCATCCAGGGCCACTTGTGGCAGAGCAAAAAACCCGGCACCCCCAAGAAACCGGGCACCCCCAAATAATCCATGAGCACGGAGCAGCAGCCTCCACCAAGCTGGCACCCCAAATAAGCCCCAAGGTGGGCCTGGAGGTACTCAAATGATCCAGTGGAATAAAATTGGACCCGCCTAAGTAACTGCGATGCTTGCTGGGGCAGAAAGCAGAAGGACTTCGGCACTTAAAATTAACCAAACCAAAATTCCAGGCTCAAACTCAACCTTTGACTTAGCCCAAATTTTGTATAAGCAGAGTGGAAGTCAAAGAATTCACCTCTTCCCCACCCCCACCCTTCGGCTATCCCCTCCATGAATATTGTAGGTAGCTGGTGGCAGTTCCCCATCTGACTCCTTGCCAAGCAGGAGTCCAAGGACAGCCTGGACAGCAGCGATGGTTGAGGACGTTGCGGTGCAAACTTGCCCCTTCATCAGCTGACCCAGATGTATCCTGGCTAATTAATGGACTACCACTGCACCCCCTTGTATGACTGACTTAGGGAGCCAGAATTCGCCTGACTGCTATTTGACATGTATCTGTATTTTCCTTTTAAGTTTGCAGTAGCATTTCAAGATTTTTTTTTTTTTTTTTTTTGTGTGTTGCTTGAGATATGTGACTTTGTGGGGCTGTGGTATTCTTCTTTTTAGACTTGCCGTGCCACCTTTCTTGGAAAATCAAAGCGGATAAAGTTTCAGGGCCTTCTGTGGAGAGGGTGTGGTGGTGGTGGTAAGCATGGCCACGCCCTTTATTTCCTGTAAACTCTTCAAACCACAAAGCAGAAAAAAAAAATCTGAAATATCACCATCAACGGAGCTGATTGATTATTCCCTTCTCCCCAGTACCAAATTGTTGTAAAATTAGAGAGAGAAGAATCCAGCATGGGGTAGTGTGATAGCTTGCTGCATGCCTGTTTTTTGGCTTTTAATATTTTTTTTTGTTGGGGGTTTCTCCCACTGTGACCTATGAAGGTGGGATATTAGCAAGAGGATCAGAACCCTGTAAGCGAAAGGCCTTGGTCGACTTTTTAACACAGTTACGTGCACACACACACACACACACACTTGTCACTTGTTTTTCTTTTTTGATGTTTTTCTGGTGGCCTGCTGCATCACACGTCCTTGATAAACTAAAGCCACTCAAATATAAAAAGAAATGGATATGTTTAGGAAATGCTCACGTTTTTTAGTTTCACCCCGCATTGCACCATGGGAAGAGAATGAGCAGAGGAGGACTGTGCTTCCCGGTGATGTGAACTCTGCCAGAGTCAGAAAAAGATGCATTGGATGGAGTGTACAAAGAATTTTAGGGGTGCGGGGGCTGTTTGACCATAGGTTAATACCTTTTGGAGTGAAAGGGAAGGAGGAAGATCCCCCCCCCCCCCCACCCACCATTTTGGATTTTCTTGCCAAATGCAAAATCATCTGCTGCTGCCTTGCCTTTGAGAATCGGCCGAATGTATAGAATTTTCTTGACCTTGATCTAGTAATGACGTTGATCTTTGCTGATTTATTAATAATGGTTTTTTTCCTCTAAGTACTTCTGCCCAGGGGGACGATCTCCTCTTCTGGGAGGGGTCTGCACCTTTATTGGATACACTGATTCCATGAAACTGGGGTAAGGGAAACATAAAAAAAAAAAAAAATACAAGATGAAGAAACTTATTGGTCTTGTACTTATATATACATATATGTATATATAGATAGATATAGATATTCTATGTATATTGAAGCTATTTAAATGATTTTGCAATTATTTGTATATAAAAGTAAATGAGGAAATTTGACAAGACTTTTGTAATTCTGGATTATTGAGTGAGTGCTGAGATGTGAGTACAGGTGGGGGGAGTCTGATTTGTTTTTTCCTACTTCCTGTTTTTCTGTTGGCAGATAGATCTGACCTGATTGATTATGGGTGAGTATAGAGAAGGCAAGACTCCCTACTTAGCCTTGAATGACTTGCCATCTGATCTGACTTAGGTTAATCCTGACAGGCTGATCCTGTCCTGATTTGATCCCACTGCATCTATGATCTTGTATTTCTAATTTTCTTGCAGAAATTGTAACTATGTAAGAACATAAGAAAATGCCATACTGGGTCAGACCAAGGGTCCATCAAGCCCAGCATCCTGTTTCCAACAGTGGCCATTCCAGGCCATAAGAACCTGGCAAGTACCCAAAAACTAAGTCTATTCCATGTAACCATTGCTAATGGCAGTGGCTATTCTCTAAGTGAACTTAATAGCAGGTAATGGACTTCTCCTCCAAGAACTTACCCAATCCTTTTTTAAACACAGCTATACTAACTGCACGAACCACATTCTCTGGCAACAAATTCCAGAGTTTAATTGTGCGTTGAGTAAAAAAGAACTTTCTCCGATTAGTTTTAAATGTGCCCCATGCTAACTTCATGGAGTGTCCCCTAGTCTTTCTACTATCCGAAAGAGTAAATAACCGATTCACATCTACCCGTTCTAGACCTCTCATGATTTTAAACACCTCTATCATATCCCCCCTCAGTCGTCTCTTCTCCAAGCTAAAAAGTCCTAACCTCTTTAGTCTTTCCTCATAGGGGAGTTGTTCCATTCCCCTTATCATTTTGGTAGCCCTTCTCTGTACCTTCTCCATCGCAATTATATCTTTTTTGAGATGCGGCGACCAGAATTGTACACAGTATTCAAGGTGCGGTCTCACCATGGAGCGATACAGAGGCATTATGACATTTTCCGTTTTATTCATCATTCCTTTTCTAATAATTCCCAACATTCTGTTTGCTTTTTTGACTGCCGCAGCACACTGAACCGACGATTTCAATGTGTTATCCACTATGACACCTAGATCTTTCTTGGGTTGTAGCACCTAATATGGAACCCAACATCGTGTAATTATAGCATGGGTTATTTTTCCCTATATGCATCACCTTGCACTTATCCACATTAAATTTCATCTGCCATTTGGATGCCCAATTTTCCAGTCTCACAAGGTCTTCCTGCAATTTATCACAATCTGCTTGTGATTTAACTACTCTGAACAATTTTGTGTCATCTGCAAATTTGATTATCTCACTCGTCGTATTTCTTTCCAGATCATTTATAAATATATTGAACAGTAAGGGTCCCAATACAGATCCCTGAGGCACTCCACTGTCCACTCCCTTCCACTGAGAAAATTGCCCATTTAATCCTACTCTCTGTTTCCTGTCTTTTAGCCAGTTTGCAATCCACGAAAGGACATCGCCACCTATCCCATGACTTTTTACTTTTCCTAGAAGCCTCTCATGAGGAACTTTGTCAAACGCCTTCTGAAAATCCAAGTATACTATATCTACCGGTTCACCTTTATCCACATGTTTATTAACTCCTTCAAAAAAGTGAAGCAGATTTGTGAGGCAAGACTTGCCCTGGGTAAAGCCTTGCTGACTTTGTTCCATTAAACCATGTCTTTCTATATGTTCTGTGATTTTGATGTTTAGAACACTTTCCACTATTTTTCCTGTCACTGAAGTCAGGCTAACCGGTCTGTAGTTTCCCGGATCGCCCCTGGAGCCCTTTTTAAATATTGGGGTTACATTTGCTATCCTCCAGTCTTCAGGTACAATGGATGATTTTAATGATAAGTTACAAATTTTTACTAATAGGTCTGAAATTTCATTTTTTAGTTCCTTCAGAACTCTGGGGTGTATACCATCCGGTCCAGGTGATTTACTACTCTTCAGTTTGTCAATCAGGCCTACCACATCTTCTAGGTTCACCGTGATTTGATTCAGTCCATCTGAATCATTACCCATGAAAACCTTCTCCATTACGGGTACCTCCCCATCATCCTCTTCAGTAAACACCGAAGCAAAGAAATCATTTAATCTTTCCGCGATGGCCTTATCTTCTCTAAGTGCCCCTTTAACCCCTCGATCATCTAACGGTCCAACTGACTCCCTCACAGGCTTTCTGCTTCGGAAATATTTAAAAAAGTTTTTACTGTGAGTTTTTGCCTCTACAGCCAACTTCTTTTCAAATTCTCTCTTAGCCTGTCTTGTCAATGTCTTACATTTAACTTGCCAATGTTTATGCTTTATCCTATTTTCTTCTGTTGGATCCTTCTTCCAATTTTTGAATGAAGATCTTTTGGCTAAAATAGCTTCTTTCACCTCCCCTTTTAACCATGCCGGTAATCGTTTTGCCGCCTTTCCACCTTTCTTAATGTGTGGAATACATCTGGACTGTGCTTCTAGAATGGTATTTTTTAACAATGACCACGCCTCTTGGACATTTTTTACTTTTGTAGCTGCTCCTTTCAGTTTTTTTCTAACAATTTTTCTCATTTTATCAAAGTTTCCCTTTTGAAAGTTTAGCACGAGAGCCTTGGATTTGCACACTGTTCCTTTTCCAGTCATTAAATCAAATTTGATCATATTATGATCACTATTGCCAAGCGGCCCCACCACCGTTACCTCTCTCTCCAAGTCCTGTGCTCCACTGAGAATTAGATTTAAAATTGCTCCCTCTCTCGTCGGTTCCTGAACCAATTGCTCCATAAAGCTATCATTTATTCCATCCAGGAATGTTATCTCTCTAGCGTGACCCGATGATACATTTAGATGCATGTAGATGCAATGAGGGAAACACCAGGACCTTATTAACAGGTAATGTTGGTCCTATTTCACTATGGGAGAGAATGAAGTTCTGGTGGTTTAACTCTGTGTGTCTTATAACCTCTCCTTCACAGGGAACTTAAATTTGTATTATCTTAATTTTGACCCCCTACTGAAGAAACTCCAACAAGACCTAATAAGGTGGTTCCTATATTCCATTTCATGGTTGGATCGTATAGCTTCAATCAAAATGAATGTTTTACCCAGAGTTTTATTTTTGTTAGAAATGCTGCCTATTAAAATTCCAAATACCTTTTTTTTCCCCTCCCTAAATGATATGATATCATGCTTTATTTGGAAAGAGAAGAGGGCAAGGGTATCTCGTAACATATTTTGTTCCAAAGGCTCACTGAGGTGGCTTAATTTGCCAGATTGTAAGTTTTATCAAAGAGCGATACGGCTAAAAAGTATTCCATGGCATTTGAATCCCTTAGATAAACTAGGTATCAATGGAATTAGCTTGGGCTAGAGCACAGGGTTTGGAGGTTGTTTCCTTGGATAGCCAGCAAAGCTTTGGCATGAACACAAGGGTTCCACACTTTTATTGGACCTATTTTAACTTCTTGGTTTATAATTGTAGAGACTAGTTTTTTTCATCTGTCACCTTTATCACCCTGATCACTTTAAGGCATATCACTAAATGGAATAACTTAGAATTAACATGGTAGGCCAATTTTTTTATAAGGGTGAGATTAAGACTTTACATTAATTGCAAGGTTCTGGGGGAAGGGATTCCTTTCCTGTTTTCCAGTATTTACAGATAAAAGGCTTTTTGACTCTCCCAACAGTAAAAAGTCTCTGTGGTCGAAAAATGACTACATTGAGCAGTTGGCCACTGCTCCTTGCCAAGGTCAAGGTCTTATCTCTAAGATCTAGTTATAAAATTTTGTATCACTGATATTACATCCCTCAAAGACTTAGGTTTATTGCGGGTGGGCATGCCCCAAAATTCACATGTACTGGACAGAATTCCTCTCCTGAATGTTCAAGCTCTCAAACATTCATCTACCCTTGGATCCTCTTGTGATTCGTTTAGGATTGCCACATGGAAAATTCTTACCTGTTACAAAAGCTTAATTAGTCACATGTTGGTGGCAGCAAGCACTCATATAGCCTGCCACTGGCAATCTTCTTCAGTTCCCCCTCTGCTAGAATGGATACGTCTACGGTGGAGGGTATACACGATGGAATCTATCACTTTCCAATCACGGGATTTCTATTCAAACGTACCCAAAATCTGGGAACCCTTTTTGCTTAAGGTTGACCTGTTCCTTAAAGAAATGTATTGAATATGTTTTTTAATATCTGAATGAGCAGAATTTAATGCAGTCGGGGTAAGGGCTCAAGCTAATATTTAACTTATTTATGGTTATTAAATATGTACCTTCAGCTAGTTCTCTGTCAATGTGTACCTGGCATTGCGTTTGACTTTAAAAAGAGTAATGTGAGGATTATAATATGGTGGAAGAAAGGTTAAGAATTCTTGTGCTATGTTGCAGACAGAATGGGAGGGGCAGAGCAGGGATGAGCAGAGGAAAGCCCCTGCTACACCACCACCTCCTGTTTATACTGCAGTTAGCAGCATTAGGAGGCCAAGAGGGAAGGGGCTGGAGTAGAGAGGCTCTGCTCTGCTGTGGGTGTCCTTTCCTGCTTCAGCCTCTCCAATCTGCAATGGGGCTCAGATGCCATGAGGGCAAGAGCCACATTTTGCAAGGGGTGTTGGGTGTTTTTGGAGGGGGAGGGGTACTCAGTGAGTTATACTGGAGGGGGAAGCATGGTGGGGGAGGTGAGTACCCTCAATCCCAATCAACCAATCCCAAGATCTCCTTCCTGATGCCAACCATGTGAAAAGGAAGTTCTGAACAGTTTCCATACACCACTCAGGCTTGATCCTTAGGATACTGGAGTGCTATAAACCAGCTTTGCTAGAGGCTGCACTGAGGGCACGTGCATGCAAATACCAACTGCTCCCCAACTAACTGGAAGACTCCCATGCCACTCCTGTCACATAACGATCACATGCCTGCTGACCTACCCAAATGTGAGGAACATTCAAACCCTATGGCCGGCCTCCCTGGAACTCCCTATCAGCCTGGGCCTGGCCACAACCAATCCTCATGCAGGTGTGCCCTTCCCTTCCCTCCTACCCATTCCTTGGAGGAGGGAGAGCAGAGTATGGCCCAAGCTCTGCTCCATGTTAATTGCAGCAGCCTCCCCATAAACAAATGTGGGCCCTGCTGGAGTTCTGGCAGTTATGCAAATTCACTTTTTCTTTCTCTGATTATATGACTGCTCTAGGAGAGAAACCTTCCTTGGTTTTTATCGCTCCAAGTATTAATTTGGAGATTGTTTCAATCAAACTGTCCAGGTCTCAAAACTGCCCGAGCTAACAGCAGGACCCTTGCACCAAGCCAGCTCTTGTGCACTCTGTCTTAACACCAGCTTCTGCCTAAACAGATCCTTTAATCTCCTGTTTAGCATTCACAATTCAAACTTTTAACTATTGCTCCACATGTCTCTGCTGAGAAATTTTATTTTACTTCAATTCCCTTTTACCCAAATTTCTCCTTACCCTCGTCTCAACAGTTCTCGTTTCGTAGTAGAGCTGGCCCACTGCGTTAGAAAGCGACCCACATCTGCCAAGGTTAAGGGTTTTCCTCTGTCAATCTTTTTTTTTTTCTCTTACCAAAGACACTCTCTTTTTCGATCCCTGCAGCAACTATGGTGGTATGCTTCTTCCTTCTCTCGGTCTGGCCCCAAAGTCTCCGAAGGTGTTCTCATTCCTGCTTGTCTGCCTGAGCTATCTCCCAGTCAACGGTTTGTGTACTTTTCTCCGTGTCCTTGGATATTGTCCACATACTTTTTTTTTTCCTATGAGCTGTGGGCTTCCTTATTTACATCCTGCAGATTGCTCAGCCATTAATGCTAATATATATATATTACAGGCTCTCTCTGTTAAAGCCAATGACCTTTTCATTATGTCTTTCTCCCAGGACGCAGGCAACTATTATTTTAGGGCTTGTTACATTACTCTAGGTTACCCTGGTTCTTTATTTCCATTCTCTAGCCATTAGGGAATCTCTATTTTCTGACTCCCTATTGTCTTCATGTAGTAATCACACCAGATAAAGACCAAATGGTTCATCTAGTCAGCCCAGCAAGTTGCTTAAAGTAGTAACTGTTGGTGCAGGATCCTTCCATGCATACTGTTAAAGGTAGTAACTGCTGCTCTGTGCAGGTTAGCACCATGTCCTAAAACCAATCCTTGAGGCATTCCCCTTATCACTGTTCTCTCTTCAGAGAAGGTTCCATTTACCATTACATGCTGTCTTCTGTCAGTCAACCAGTCTATAATTCACTCTGCCACCTTAGCGTCCACAGCCAAGCTTCTCATTTTATGCAGGAGCCTTGTTTCAAAAGCTTTGCTGAAATTCAAGTAAATCACATCAAACCCTCCTCCTTGATCCAGTTCTCTTATCACCCAATCAAAAACATCAATCAGATTTGTCTTGCACAACTCTTCCGTTGGTTGAATTCATGCTGCCTCTGATCCGGCACCCCACTGGCTTGTAAATAGTTCACTAACCTTTCCTTTAGCAGAGTTTCCATTAATATTCTCACCACTGTGCTGAGGCTAACTGGCCTGTAGTTTCCTGCTCCTACCCTTATGAAGCGGGACCACCACCGATTTTCTCCAATCAAGTGGCACCATTCCCGTTTCCAGGGCTCTATTGAATAGCTCATGTAGTGGACCTGCCAGCCTATCTCTGAGCTCCCTCAGTATCCTGGGATGAACCTCATCTGGCCCCATGGCCTTCTCCATTTTCAGGTTACCTCACTCTTCCCATATATTTTCTTCTTCTCCACTCCCATTGATAGTCTTGTCAATCAGCAATAGTCCTTGGTGCTCGGATGGGCACCTACACTGACATTTGCCATTGTCCTCATTAGTGAGCACCACCTTGAGGATCACACCCTCCCTCATGCCTTCCATTACCATTTGTTTGAGCAGAGCCCCTTGTAGGGCATCCACTATCTCTCTACTGCTTGCAGATTCTGTGGAAGGGAAGATACCAGTGTCAGAGATGCTTTTTACACACACACACAGGTATGTCATCTCCCTGACAGTCACTTCCATTGGCTCCCCTATACACACACACATCACCTCTCTGACCAGTTTCTCTTAATCAGGCGCGGATGCTCTCTTACCCACACTTTACATAGATGATCTCAATCAAATGCTCTCACTTACACATTGAGAGTCTCTATCACACATACATTCTCTCACTTACAGACAGGCTCGCTGGCGCGCTCTCTCTCTCTCATTTCCTACCCTCCCCCCCCCCCAGCACAAATGGTAGCTGCAGCAGGCCAAGCAAGAAAAATCGCATCGGCCACAGGAGGCTAATTCTGCTGTCTCCTTTGCCAGGTGCTTTGGATTTGGCGCCGGGTTCATGCCACGGGTCGGGCCGCTGCCACTGTTGCATGCAGCATGGCTCTTTCTTCTTCCCGCGCAGCCCCACTGCACATCCCTTCCTGTTCCGGGCCAGGGTGGGAGCAGATGCGGGAAGAAGAAGAAGAAGAAAAGGCCCAGCCGCAGTTGCCAGCCTCCCCTAACACGGCTGCCGTTCCCAGCCGGGCTCGAACGTGCTTGATAGCCCGGGCGGCAACGGCAGCCGTGGAAGAGCGTCCGCGCGCTCTCGCGCCGCGAAGGAAGAGGCGGGAGAGCGCTCGCACGCGCTGCGCTAAAGGGACGAGAAGGTAAAGCCCCCGGGAATCCGAAGAAAACGCCGCAGCGCAAGTACCAGAAGACCCGGCCCTGGCTGAAGTGACTGCATTAAACGGTATGTGAGAACAAATGTCCGAGATTGGGACCTGGTTGGATAATGCAGAGGCTCGCATAAACAATTTTTGAGAGAGAGAGAAGATTTTGACGTTGGAAAAGGCAGCTGAGGCAAAGGACAAGAAGCTCGCTGGTTTAGAGAACTAGGCCCCGCAATTTGTGGTTTATTAGGGCCCCTTTCACACCAAGAGTGACTGCACTTTCTGCAATGCTTAGTTCAGGCACCAGCTCTCTCTCTCAGCTTTTCAAGGGAAAATTGCTTTTGAACCTGAACGTCGGCTGGGCATAAGGCGGGAAAGAAAGTCAAAACTGCATGTGGTGATAGCTAAGGTGTTGAACGAGGCCCATACAATCGTTATAAGCAAGCTTCTTATAAGAACAGAGACGTGCACGATCAAACCCATAAAATGATTTTTTGACTGGTCTCTGCTAAACGAAAGGAATTGCTGCGGAGCTGTTCGACCCCTGCAACATCCAACCTGCCGTACGGTAAGGCCCGATAATTCTGCTCCGGTTTTTGCTACTGTCAAAGCAGCTAAAGTTTTGGGGTTTTTTTTCTTTGATAAATTCAATGTGGTCACACCTGAAAGTGTTGGGGGCTTTATGGCTCATGCAGCCGGTGGGGGCAGCCTGCCGGATCTCCGGCTATGATTGGGAAGGAGTCCAAATGCACCCCCCCTCCTCCTTAATGTAAATTTGGGCCAGTTCAAGTCTCTACCTGCACACATCTTAAACGTCTTTAGGTTTGAGCTCGCTGGACATTTTCTGAATTTTGGGCTGGTTTACTGACGCAAGGGTTGTGGGAATGGGTTGTAATTAAAAGATGGGGGGGGGGGGTGTGAGATCATACAACTTTTGTCAAAATTTGCTGAAAGGAACTGTTCCTCTCTCTGGTTTGATGGATGGTGGGGGATGCTGCGGAAATTCAAGCTGCTACTAAATTTGATGTTCGATTTATGATCAAGAGCTTCTTTATTGCCAAAAACGTATTGAGACCAAGTGGTTGGCAATTGCTGGCCCCTATACTAATCACGAGAGGGCAGACGTGACCAACCTCTTCTATTTCCAATTGAAGATGGAGGTATAAACAACAGATTCATAGAAAAAGTTAACACATTTGGCGTGCCCCCTCTTTCCCAGTGAACTGAGAACCAAATTTCTGTTGTTTTTTTTAAGTTTTGGGAAAGCATGGCAGTATACCATCTGAATTTAATCTTTGGGGGGGGGGATTATTTCTTTATGTTGCATGGTGGTGGTTGTATAGCGAAACTATGGTTTTGTACAGATGGAAAAGATAAAGATAGTAATGGGAAAAAAACAAAACATGTATTCCTTCCCCATCGATTTCACTGAGGAATAAAAGGAACCATGACAAAAAAAAACCAATTTTGTTAGCAGGTTTGTTTGTTTTGTCCAAATGACACAAAATAAAAACTTTTTTCATAAGCTATTAGCACATTCCTACCTGTTATGAGCTTTGATTGGCATCGTCTGCTTGTTCTAGCCCCCTCCATGTCCATCTGGTTTCTCCACTGGAGAAATAGACAGGGCTCCCTCCTTCACTCTCCTGTTCTGCACTGCCTCAGCCAGAGCACTTTTTCCCCTGGAACTTCTCCTGCCTCCCTCCAGCACGCACAGCTGCCAGGCCCAGGCCTGCAGAGCCCCCACCTAAGGTGCTCCACTAACCTGCGTGTCCTGAGCCCTGGCAACTCAGCGTCACCCTGGCTGCATGTGCTGCTTCCCAGAGATCACTGCCATCGCCTGTGGGATGGAGCAGGGCACTGTGTTCCCCTTGTCCATAAAAATAAATAAAAATATTCACTTAAGGACAACCCCTCTCAATGCTGGAGCTGCCAATTTTTAAGAAATTAATTTTGAGCAAATGCTATTGCAAACCACCACCCTCCACTAAAATCCCTGATGACTACAGCACTGGAACAAAAGGGCAGATATCAGCTAGGGCCCCCCCTTTTGATTTCTGTGTTCTCTGAGCAGGGTCTTCTGCAGACTTCACCAATAATTTTCCACCCTTTCTTGCTGTGGATCTACCCTCTTCTGCCTCTACTGGCTGCTCTTGGCTTTCCTTTCTGCCTCCTTTTAAACCTTATTTTCTAGCCCTCATGTTATTTTTCCTTTATCTCTTTCTGTCCAGCAGCTGTTGCCCCATGGCTCAATCTGCTCTCAGTTCTTTATTTCATCCCCTTCCTGCCACTTCTCTCACCTTTTCTTTCCTCTTCCCTCTGCCATGTGCTCCTGTCTTCTCCCAGCCCTTCTCTATGTTTACTTCCCCTGCCAGTATCGAAGCCTTCACCACTGCTGCGTGTAGGTAAAACAAAACTTAGAAGCAAACGCTGTTCTGTGACCCAGTTTAGCTGCAGTTAGCTGTGTTTCCCACAGGCTGGACATGGCCTGTGGGAGACACAAATATTCAGTGGTATTACAACACAAGGGACGATGCGGGATTGATTATGGTAAACATTGAGTGGAGACTTACCAACTGGAAATGCAGAAATCCCTCATGGGAAACATCCTTTTCTAGAGCTACTCCTGCCTCATGGAATTCTCTTCCATATGAGTTACACACACAACGTAATGTAAAAAAATTCAGGCATCAATTAAAAAGTTTTCTTCTTCAATATGCTTATGGGTATGCTTTAAACTGAAGCTGGATACCGGTAAGTATTACTGGTGAAAACAATTTGAACTTCTTCTGGTAAATGTGTTCTGTGTTTATTTTTGTTAATAGTATGACTGTTCTATTTTGTGCATGTTTTATTGTAACTCACAGACCTATTTTGTGACAGGTGATTAATAAATTCTAATAAATGAAATAAAGATGAAGGTATTTACCATGCATGCCTAACAGGCTGAGGAAATGTGCAGAAAATATACATCAATCTAAACCTCTGAACAGATTTGTCAGTCATTAGGAAGGGACAGAAACATTTCAGAGCACTTATCCCTACCTAAGTCATAAGAACATAAGAAAATGCCATACTGGGTCAGACCAAGGGTCCATCAAGCCCAGCATCCTGTTTCCAACAGTGGCCAATCCAGGCCATAAGAACATGGCAAGTACCCAAAAACTAAGTCTATTCCATGTTACCATTGCTAAAGGCAGTGGCTATTCTCTAAGTGAACTTAATAGCAGGTAATGGACTTCTCCTCCAAGAACTTATCCAATCCTTTTTTAAACACAGCTATACTAACTGCACTGGCCACATCCTCTAACAAATTCCAGAGTTTAATTGTGCATTGAGTAAAAAAGAACTTTCTCCGATTAGTTTTAAATGTGCCACATGCTAACCTCATGGAGTGCCGCCTAGTCTTTCTACTATCCGAAAGAGTAAATAACAGATTCACATCTACCCGTTCTAGATCTCTCATGATTTTAAACACCTCTATCATATCCCCCCTCAGTCCATCATCACCGAGATTGAGAATGGAAAGGAGCAGCAACTTAAGACAAATGGAATCATTGATTTGGAGATCCTGAGGAATACATATAGTATTATCGACAGCCTGATACTCTTTTTGCATAGGCACAGGCTACACATTTTGTAAACCAGAGCAGGATAAGATGACCTACTCTTGCCACTAACCCGTGTCTCCTCTTAAACAACTGGCTATACTCCTATGTTAGCACCCAGCACACCAGTTAAATTTTCATCCTCTTGCCTTTATGTTAAACCCTTGATCCAAGTTTGATTCACCCCTGTTCAATGTAATGCACTATTATGCAACATTTATTGTTATTATGTAAACGAACTTCGGTGTATAAAAATGCTAAATAAAAAACCAAACAAATTATGTATAGCTGAAAACAAGGTTAAAGGGATAATATCCAATCTATGCAACAACACTTAAGGTTCTTGAATTGATGCACAGGAAAAGGAGCTGATGCATATTCTAGATGAAAAGCAAGATCCAGACATCGTAATACCATGCTGGGTTATACCAAGGTCCATGGAGCCCAGCATCCTGTCTCAGACAGTGGTCAGTCCAAGTTGCTTTTAAAATTCAGCTGTTTGTTCATATCCTCTGGCAATAAATGTGCACCGAGTGAAAAAAATACATTCTATGATGTGTTTCAAATCTAGCTAACATTTATTTAGTTTTGATTCTCTTCATGAAAATCTGGATATAGGCAGCACTCTAATCAAGGGGTGGCCAACTCCAGTCCTCAAGAGCCACAAATGGGCCGGGTTGTCAGGATATCTACAATGAATATGCATGAAACTCTCTCATGCATATTCATTGTGGGCATCCCTTAGTCTTGCAGCATTTTCTGCCAAGGGTTGGAGTCTTAGGAGGGCATAATACAACTTGCACCATGTAAAGCTGGTGCAGTTGATTTTCAATCCAGCAGAAAATCAGCAAACCTCATACGGATGATATTTCAGGAGAGCTAATTGAAGCCATTGACAATTCTGGTTTGCAAATCTGAAGCTACTGTGAGCAGTGATAAGCCAGGAAGCTACACTGTGACAGTCTACACCAAAAACACCACTGCTATACTTTCTGCTGGCTAAAATGTTTGCAGCAGATCCAGACTTTATAACATGCCTCTTCAAGGTGGGAATGACCCTAGCTAATGCCGGAGGTGCTAAACATTTCTGAATGGCTGCTACAGAAACACTAATTGGCAGTAAATGCTGCTCCATAATGTGCACAATTGTTACGGCTGAGACCCTAGATCATACACCCACCTTCTATAAATGGGTCTGTCTTGAGGGGCTAAAACAGACTTGTATTTCAGTAACGTCAAGGCTTAGGGAATAGGACTTGTGAGCAATAAACAGTACTTTCCTTTGGTGAGAGGCGAGGGTAGGAGCACCAAAATCATGTTTATGATGGGCATATAAATCCCAGGTCACATAATAAGTACCATAAAATCCAAATGCATTTAACATAAAAAAAGGGGGGCACACAAGAAAAATGGACTAGGTTTTGCTTCGTGGGTAATTAAAATGTGATTGGTTTATTGAGGGACTTGTAGCACATGTGAGTGGTACCACTACTTGTAAACCAACACGCTGTGAGGCATGACAGACTGTGCTGGATAGTGCAACCCTTGTAAATAAGACCCCACAACAGTTAAAAAAAAACCTCCCAAAAACACAAAAAAAATCTAGAAAACCCTGTTGCAAAAATACATCAAAATACAAGTGACACACACTCTCTTACTGTGTTTGAATTGAAAAATGCATTCAAGACTGATGGGTGTAGCTCTGGTGACAAAAGGTTCTTCAACTGGCTGAGAAGGCATTAGAAGTTTACATGTGGTTATGCTAAATTCACACAAGC
This sequence comes from Rhinatrema bivittatum, assembly GCF_901001135.1. Lineage (NCBI taxonomy): Eukaryota > Metazoa > Chordata > Amphibia > Gymnophiona > Rhinatrematidae > Rhinatrema > Rhinatrema bivittatum. Next base: position 26,761,378 of record NC_042633.1, on the reverse strand, counting down.
TGCTAAGTTTGAGACGCTGCATTGCAAAATCGACGCACAAAGAATCAGCCAAATAAGGGACAAATGTCTCTTCATTAAATACAGTCCAGGGAGCTATAGGAGAAAGTTGTGAACTGTTTATTCCACTGAAGAAGCCTGCATGGCAAAACAGAGGCCTATGTGGGAATTGAGTGAATACATGATAGAAAAAATTGGGACAGAGATTACACAGGATATTGGAATGACATCGGGACAGTGTCAAGAGAGGCCACAAACACCTGTGGAGTCTACATCAAGTGACAGAAATGCATGGGACTCTGTACAGCACTTCTGTGTAATACTTATCAAGTATCCTTTTTAAATGCTGGTGCCTTTCATGTGGCTTTTCTCTTTTTACAAAGTAACTTTTTGAAGTCTAGCCTTATTGAAACTTTCATTGAAAGCAATTTGTATACACTTCGGCAATGCACATCACCAAAGGTGGCAAACTAAGTAGTGCCATCCCCATCTTAGTAAATATGAAAAATACTTGTTATTGCAAGCTTTATTCCAAAATATCGAAAGAAAATGACACAAGAGCACACATAATGATTGCATACCTTAGTCAAATATTCCTCACTCACAGCCTTCTAAAATCTCTTCAGTGTTATGCATTCATAGCATGTGCTTTGCCAAAGTACATTCAAATTGCTTGCAATGAAACAGTTTCAATATATATTTATATTTTAAAAGTCAGGTTGAATATGCTGTAAAGTCCTCATTGGCAGTCAGGATCTGTCCATGTTACACATGCTCTGGTTTTTGCTTGCCCTCTGGAGAGGGCAGTTCAGTTCTCCTTCAGTCCTCCAAACACTGCTGAGGGCACATTTCTCGGCTGCAGGTTTATCTCTGTTAAAGGGAGAGCAGAAGATGGGGTTAGCAAACAGAATCCACACACTCCCCCCGCCCTTCCCATGCCAGCACTGAGGCGGACGCAGCCCCGGGATTACTCAGATTTCGGGTGCTACGGGATAAGATTGGGGCTGACCCATCTTGCGAATGGGAGGAGCCGGGCTTGGAAACGTTCTGGGAGTCCAAACGTCCCTGGGCCTTCTCACAGTGCTGACACAGGAAGGACTCCAGGTCAGACTCTGCAGCCCCTAATATGGCAGGCAGCACAAAAAGTGTCGCCTGTGCTTCTTTGCTGCCGGAGCCATAATCAGCGGTAACTTGTGCGTTCAGCCGGCTAGCACCTGCATTCAAGCGCACACAAATGCGTCCCAATGTGCGTAAGTATAAGCGCGAACGTATGCACGCGTTTATGCGCTCAGGCATGTGCGACATTAAGCGCACAGCATGTGCTCAGAGCCGACCCACACCACGCTGTCTATGGGGGGGGGGGGGCAATGGTGATGATGCCGCCACAGCCTGCCACGTTAGAAGTTACTGGTAAAACCTGCAATTTCATTCTTTAGTTTTTTCAGAATTCGGGGGGGAATTTATTACTTTTTAATTAAAGCAAATCAACAATCACCACTTCTCGGTTCACTGGGATTTGATTTAGCTCCTTTGAATCACCACCCTCATAGTGTAGGTTTATCTCCTTAACACACTCCTGAGTAAACACTGAAGCAAAGAATTTACTTAGGTTCTCCTTTTATGGCCTTGTGCTTCTTTTATCCCTTTGTTATCTAGCAGCCTGACTCTGTCATAGGGTTTTTGTGTTTTGAATATACTGTATTTTTCGCTCCAAGAGACGTACTTTTTTTCCCCCCCAAAAGTGGGGGGAAAATGTTTGTGCATTTTATGGAGCGAATATAAAAAAAAAACAAAACAAAAAACACTAAACTACAACGCCCCACCTTCCTGACCCCCCCTCCCACTACCTGCCAAAAGTACCTGGTGGTCCAGCGGGGGTCCGGGAGCGATCTCCTGCACTTGGGCCGTCGGCTGCCAGTAATCAAAATGGCACTGATGGCCCTTTGCCCTTACTATGTCACAGGGGCTACCGGTGCCATTGGTCGGCCCCTGTGGCATAGTAAGGGCAAAGGCTATCTGTGCCATTTTGATTACTGGCAGCCGACGGCCCAAGTGCAGGAGATCGCTCCCAGACCCCCGCTGGACCACCAGGGACTTTTGGCAGGTCTTGGTGGGGGTGGGGGTGTTGTAGTTAATTAAATTTAAAGGGTTGGGATGGGGGGTTATTTTTGTTTGGTTTTTTTTCCCCACAGAAAGATAAGTTTTCTGATCTGGGGAGTGGACCGAAATGGCCCTCCCCAGACCCGAAAACAAAAATGGGGACAAAAAAAAAGTTTTATGCACTCCCCTAGTTTGCTCCATAAGACGCACAGACGCCCAGGAACAGAGCCGATTTAGCTCCCCATTTTTTTCCCCCTCTGAATCCTAGGTGTGTCTTATAGTCAGGTGCGTCTTATGGAGCGAAAAATATCATACTTGAAGAGTTTCATTTTGAAATTTTGCCTCTCTGGCAAGCTTCTTCTCAAATTCCCTTTTGACCTGCCTTATTCCAGTGACGATGCGCCCTCTCTCTCTCCTTTCCAGGGGTGGTTGCTATTCCAGGCATCCACAGTACTCTCTGCAAAGAAATGTTTGTACACCCTCTGAGCATCCCTCGCCTGATCCCTTGTCCTCGAGGTTCTTATTTGATGGAAAATGCCTTCTCCTTGCAATCTCTGGAAGCCTAACAGATATCTGAATTCTCCTATTATCTTCCCTTTTCCCTTTCCTTGAGGGCACATTTTGGAGTTTGGGATCGAATAGCTTCAGAGCAGTAAGCACAGAAACCTATACAGTCTATGGAATGGGTCCATGTCTTGAAAAGCACAGTGCTCTCCTCTCTCTTACCATCTGGTTCGTCCCCGTCACTCCCATCATCTTCCTCATCAATGTCAATTTCATCCGGATTGGCCTCTTTCGTGAGTTCTGCCAGCTCGCTGCGAGAAGCATCGCTCCTGGGGGATGGAGAGGGAGACACTTTATTAAACTGATCACCGAGACTACAGATAAAGGCTTGGGGTGGGTGCAGTGTTAGGCAGCTCCATATGCACACAATTACAACAGTTTCAGCTTCTCCCAAAGATATAGGCTAAATATTAACTAAGAGAACACTTTATTCATGGAGACAAGGAATTCCGTATCAAAGCTAGAAAAGCCAACATTCATATCATTTGTCTGAAAACACTATTCAGTCATGAGACAGCAAACTGTGACTTTGCTAAGGCCCACCTTACTCCATGTATATATTTCTAACCTCTGCACATTCTTTAGGCTTACATATTTTCTGGAAAGGTTTCATCAGCATAAGAAACTTGGGAGCAGTGACACCAATGACAGGGCATCGTAGGAAGCTCTTGGCATTGCTTAAGGACAACACTGTATCCACTGGGATGCAGGCAACACTGGCCATTGTGGAAACCTAGATAGCACGCCACTCTGCACCCAGCACAAGATACGGCAGCAACAAAGTTGTGTGTGCTTATTGCAAGCAACAGTGACAGTCTGGGACGGCAATGCTCTTTGCTGCCAATACTTAACAGGCAATTTCAGATGGTGATGCTCTCTTCACCATCATGGGACAGCAACACCCTCTATACCCAGTCATTGTGACAACCTGGGATACATTTTTTTTTTACACATGCCTTTGAGAAGGCGACACTAGTTATGGCAACCCAGCAATGCTTTCTCCACCCATCACCACGAAAGCAAAGTTACTTACCTGTAACAGGTGCTCTCTGTAGACAGCACAACAAAGCCAGCCACACAAGTGGGTGATGTTGTGCGACGGTGCTGATACAGAAGAAAGGCTCTCTCATAGCTCTTAGGGACTGAGCATGCGCGGGAGTTCCCACGCTGCTGCTACAGCTCAAGCTGCTTCAGTCTTCCCAAGCATTAGCAGCACCTTCGGGCAGGTGGATGGGATTGTGTGGCTGATTTGTTCTGCTGTCTATGGAGAACACCTGTTACAGGTAAGCAACTCTGCTTTCTTTGCATAACAGACAGCTAGATAAGTGGGGATTTCCCACGCTTAGGGTTGCTGAAAACCTTTTTTTTTTTTTTTTTTTTTTTTTTTTGCAATCCGTACAAGTGAAATGTGGGAAGTTCAAGCTACTAGTAAAATAACTTTTGAAGAACTGCCTGGCCAAAATAACTCTTCTTACTGGAATCCTGGTCCAAGCAGTAATGTTTATTACAAGTATGGATAGAAGCCCAAGCGGCTGCTTAACAAATATCCTGAATAGAAGCTTGATTCATTTGTGCTGCCAATACTGCAGTAGCGCTAACTTGGTGAAATTTCACCTTTTCCCAACAGTGGAATATCTAATTTGGAGAAGCAGTACGATATGTACTGAGGCAGCCAAGGTGAGAGTGCTTGTTTCTTAACGGGCAGACCTGGCATGTTATCATGCAAAACAAACAACTGAAATGATTTTATAACAGATTTTGTTCTATCCAGGTAGGACAGCAATGCTCTGACTTCTGCAGTCCAAAGTATGCAGACCTTGTTCAACTAATGATGAATGAAGCTTAGGAAAAAATGTAGGTAGGACAACTGATAGTATTGCAATTTAATTTGAAACCAAACTCAGATAGGAATTCTGGATTCATTCGTTTCTTATTAGAGAAAATCTGAGTATATGGAGGGTAGTTAACTAGGGCATGTAAAGTGAAGCTTCTTGAGACCTCCGCGGAGGTCCCTGCCCTTTCGGAGGCAGAGCCAGTGCACTAAGAAGCTCCATTGGGGTGTGATGTCCTTACCCCACAGGCCCGACACACTTTCCTGCGCTCTGCGGGAGGTGCCATGCTTCTGCTGCCGTCTGCGGCAAAAGTAAACCCCCCCCCCCCCCCAAAGTGCTGTGATTGCTGCGATGCTGTCCTGTGCCCCCGGTACTAAAGGCAAGTCATGTGCATCCCTTCTCACCCTCAGCAATTGCCTCAACACAGAGAGACAGCCAACTGATCAGCCCTGCTCTCTCAAACTTTTTTTTTTTTTTTTTTTTTTAAAGAAACAGCAACTAAGCAGCCCCAAGAAAAAGAGAGAGACTTTCCTGCTTCTGGCTGTCGGAGGCGGGTGAGAAGGCCTTAGAGGGAGCGAGGGAACCAAGACCCCTGATTTTCCCTCCCTCTGGAAGTTGAGGGCCGAGCCAGAACAGAGATTACCAACCCCCCTGCTCAACCTGAGTGATGGCCCACGAAGGAACCTAACACCTTGGGGAGCACCAGTCTTCACCAACTTCTTAGATTTTTTATTTTCTCTTTCTTTTTTTTTTTTTGGAATAATCTCCAGACTGCAGGGTTGCACCTCTACCATCTGCTGGAGACAGAGAAATACTGAGGGACTGCAGGTGGCGCTCTCATATGTGGCAGCACCTCAAAGTTTTTGTTCTCTGCCTCCATCTGCTGGTAGGAATGCAAAACCCACTTGTCTGGATTGATCAGGGGTACAAACAGGAACTTCATGCTCTTTATTTAAATCCATCTGGGCTATTTCAACCTATTGGGATATTCTAACTTCCCTTTTTGGCAAGTATCCTTAGAGGAAAGCTCCCTCCAAACCATGTGCTTCTTAGCAACTATCGGCTTTCTCCCATAATTTAGTTTAAAAGCTGTTCTAGGCAACCCAGGATACTTGTGCTATCAAGACTATCTTTGTGTGTTCTTCCATATGTACAATATACTGTAATCTTTTTTACCTTTTTTATACACTCACCGGACAAAGAGAATTTTCTCCTTGGCCTTGGGTTTGTCCTCTTCAGCTTCCACAGCCAGCTGCTCTGCTCGCTGCTCTAACAGTTTCATGTCATCCACATTTCTCTGGCCAGAGGCAAAGTCTAATGGAGAATAAACGAGGCAGAAGAGGTGAGACAAGCAGGAAAGCTGGAGGAGAGATATGGACAAAGTGACAAACCAGGTTTACAGTATATGCCAGAGAGGCTGCAGCTCCTGGGTCTGAGGAAGACTCTCAAATGTCTGCATCTCTTCCAGGCCCTGAGGTAGTCTCTCCCACCTTCCTGCACGTCTTCCCCTCGTCCCTAAGGAACTCTCCCCTGTGCCTGAACCTCTCGCTATTCCCGTGGGAGTTTCTCCCCCATTCCTGCAGCAATCTTCCATCACCAAAATGTCCCTCAACTCTACCTGTGGTACTGGAGATTTTCAGCATCTGTGATGCCATGAAGTTGACCTGTGTGTTGTATGTGGCCTGAACACTGCGCTTGAGTCGCAGCATTTCACGTATCGTGTCCTCATTCCCGTGACGTATCTCAAAATCCTTCCAGGTCTGCCAGAAGGCAGCTGTCAGCTGTCAAACAGGAAAAAAAACACAACCCAATCACAGCTCACAAAGATGCCACCTGACACAGACAGTGAATTACATCTTACTAATAGACTATCTGACCACCAAGTCGACCATGTTAGGCGAGTCATAGAAAGCACAGACCCAAGATGGCATGATGTGCCATAGGCTCATCAGGTGACACCTCATACAAGTCACAGGTTGCCAAGATGCCAAGTGACACCTCTTTCAATTTAGTGCTCAGACACATAACCTAACACTTCAAACTGCAGATCAGCAAGTAAGCCTTAAACATCCATTGGTAGGGAGTCAAAGTTCACCATGATCCCCCCCCCCCCGTTGCTGAGGCAGTGGTACTCCCCAAGGCAATCCGTCAGCTCCTCCTATTTACTGACACTAGGTATTCACTAGCCATTATAACTTTCGCTACCTCAAAACAACCTGCCCAATGGCGGTCCTCACCCGTGGGTCACACATCTGTGAGCAGTATGAATAAATGGCTCTGGCCCTGTCGATCTCTCCTAACTTGGACTCCATGTCAGCAAAGCGAAGGCACATCTCCCGAGAGTGCTCATCCGATAGCACCTATGGAAGAAAAAAAAAAAAAAAAGACTATGAGAACCCGAGCTACGCCACCTGCAGAAGAACAGCTACTGCACTGCTACCTCTCGTGGCTGAATATGCCCCTTGCTCTGCAGACACGCTGGGAGAGGAGAAATTATGATGGTTTAAAAAGGATTTAATGTGAAGGTTGTATTTGTATGATTTTATGACTGTACACAGTTTTGATCAGGCTTGTACCTGTTGGAAGGTATTTAAAAAACTGGAAATAAATTAATTGGATTGCCTTCACTGATGGCTCATACACAGCTATTGTGGGGAGGGCAAAGTCATCCCATTTACCTTCCCCACTGTCACTTTGGATCTGGGAGGGTTCTACACGGATCCCAACGTTCTCTCACAGATGCTCAATAACCAAGGGTCCTGCTCACCTTGAAGGCTCTTGCAGATACTGTGCTTACCTCAATGCTTTCTCCCAGATACTGAGGGCTCTCCTTCACCTCAATGGTTCTCTTAGAGATATTGGAGTATCCTACTCATCTTGAAGGGCCTTAGTGATACTGGGAGCCTCGAGGTGTCCTGCTCACCTTTATGCTCTCTTACAGATACCGAGCACATGGGGTGTCCTGTTTCCCTGGATGGCTCTCTCTCTCACTCACCTCAATAGCTTTCTCATAGATGCTGCGTGTGTACGTGACGCCATAAATTTCAGCCGCTCTCTTGATATAGATATTGTACATCTCATACTGCTCTGCTGGTTCCACGGCACATGTTGCCCGTTCATACACAGCCATGGCATGTCGTGCCAAGCCAAATTCCTCCTCCAGCTTAGCATATAGCAAGTAGATAGCTGGTTTAAGGAGAGAGGAAAGATGGGTGATCAGAAACAAATATATTCTCAACATAAACAGCAGATGGGTAGAGAAAGTGAGACAGAGGGGGAAGAGAAAAAAAAAAAGATATAAGACAGACAAGGTAAAAGGTAGAGAGTAAGAGTGGGGAAGAGATGTGTTCATCCAATAGCACAAATGAAAAAAAAGATTGTATGCTAACACATTCAGTCCCTTCCCTCCCTCCCTTGGGGGAGCTGAAACTTGTGGACCCTGAGGATAGAGGCTCAACAGCCATTGCACCTGGGTGGCGAGGAGTGATGGCAGTTGGAAGCTCCCTTCTGGGCAGTGCAGGGGTATCAGTCTGCCAGCCGGACATATTGTCTTGGGGACTCAACTGTCTTCTGGGTGCCAAGATCCAAGACATTGCAGGAAGTCATCAAGTCTACTGATCTTTACCCGATGCAGCCCATCCATGTTGCACAGGTGAGGCTGCTGCACAGAATGTATTAGGGATGACTTCGTGGGGCAGATGGGTATATGGGTCTGCATTCTGGAGATAAGTGAAAGGCTCTGTGGATGGCATCAAGGGAGAGCATTTCAGCTTCCTAAACCATGGGATGGTATTCTAGAGAATGGTTCACCTGTCAAGGAGGGGGAGTGGCATCTTTCAAAACAGGCTGGCGGGCCTATTGGGGAAGGCTTTGGACTGAAATCGGTGGAGATGGCTGGACAAAGCCCTAGGGTGTGTGAACACTTATGGAGAAGTTGGAAAGTAGGCAACATGTGAAGAGCTGTGTGTACTGGGGTTCATAGTAGGAGATGGAGTCCCACATCTGGAAGCAATCATGGCTGACGCGAGCTTGTTGGTGGCAATCTCAGGGATGTGATGCACAGAGAGTCTTGTCTGGAACATAGTTATCCCAGACTGTGGTTTGTTTGGGGGAAAAGGGGGAGGAGGCGTGCATTAGAAGAGTTGCTTACCTGTAGCAGGTGTTCTCCGCGGACAGCAGAATGTCAGTCCTTGCACATGGGTGACTGGCACAGAAATTCTTTATCAAAGTTTCTAGAAACTTTGAGCATGGCCTACAGGGCATGTGCAGCATGCAATACCGCCAAGTATCCACATGGGGGCCCGTTCAGTTATAATTTAGCTTAAACTTGGAAGACCAAGGGGAGATGGATTAAATGGTCAATTTTCTCAGTGGAAAAGGGTAAACAGTGGAGTGCCTCAGGGATCTGTACTTGGACCGGTGCTTTTCAATATATATATAAATGAACCGGAAAGGAACACAACGAGTGAGGTTATCAAATTTGCGGATGATACAAAATTATTCAGAGTAGTCAAATCACAAGCGGATTGTGATATATTACAGGAGGACCTTGCAAGACTGGAAGATTGGGCATCCAAATGGCAGATGAAATTTAATGTGGACAAGTGCAAGGTGTTGCATATAGGGGGAAATAACCCTTGCTGTAGTTACACGATGTTAGGTTCCATATTAGGAGCTACCACCCAGGAAAAAGATCTAGGCATCATAGTGGATAATACTTTAAAATCGTCGGCTCAGTGTGCTGCAGCAGTCAAAAAAGCAAATAGAATGTTAGGAATTATTAGGAAGGGACTGGTTAATAAAACGGAAAATGTCATAATGCCTCTGTATCGCTCCATGGTGAGACCACACCTTGAATACTGTGTACAATTCTGGTCGCCACATCTCAAAAAAGATATAGTTGCGATGGAGAAGATACAGAGAAGGGCAACAAAAATGATAAAGGGAATGGAACAGCTCCCCTATGAGGAAAAGCTGAAGAGGTTAGGGCTGTTCAGCCTGGAGAAGAGATGGCTGAGGGGGGATATGATAGAGGTCTTTAAGATCATGAGAGGTCTTGAACGAGCAGATGTGACTCTGTTATTTACATTTTCGAATACTAGAAGGACTAGGGGGCATTCCATGAAGTTAGCAAGTAGCACATTTAAGACTAATCGGAGAAAATTCATTTTCACTCAACGCACAATAAAGCTCTGGAATGTGTTGCCAGAGGATGTGGTTAGTGCAGTTAGTGTAGCTGGGTTCAAAAAAGGTTTGGATAAGTTCTTGGAGGAGAAGTCCATTAATGGCTATTAATCAATTATACTTAGGGAATAGCCACTGCTATTAATTGCATCAGTAGCATGGGTTCTTCTTAGTGTTTGGGTAATTGCCAGGTTCTTGTGGCCTGGTTTTGGCCTCTGTTGGAAACAGGATGCTGGGCTTGATGGACCCTTGGTCTGACCCAGCATGGCAATTTCTTATGTTCTTATGGACAGGTTCCGAAAAGATCAATATCTTGCTGTCCAAGGACAAGCACGATGACAGTCCTCACACATGGGGAATCCCTAGCTACAGACTGTCAGAATGAAAGGGGAAAAATGATGGGAAAAATGAGCTGTAGATCAAGTAGGGTCTGCAGAATTCAGGGAAATTGGGCAGACTATCTGCTGTCATATTTCGTTTGTTTGTTTGGGGACTCTAGCACAATCCCACCGGCATCCACTGGACTACAGTATCATAAACCTTCGTTCACAACTACCTGGGATTTTTCTTCTATTTTTTTTTTATAACTCCTCAACTAGCCCAGTTACTGCAGTGACAGCTCTTGGTAGAGGCCACACACTATGGTTCCTTCTGAAACAAGTGTGTGTGAGCACTCACGTCCAGCCAGTCAGTGTCACTATTGAGCAATAGCTAAGATTCCCTCTGCATTATCCGCCACCATAACCAGCCTGGGGATCAGAAGCTGTGCTTGGGAACCAAGGCCATGTCTTCTGCAGTACAATGAGCCATTGGACCAGCCAATATTTCTTTGTTTCTAAGAACCAATTCCTGGATCAGAGCCTGTTTTTCACTAAGTCTGAATGTTTGGCAATATTATTAATCTCTAGGCACTCATCCAGTAGACTAACTGGATTATTACTGGAACATGTTGTGCCAGCTTGGGCTTGGAATGGCTGACTTCAAGATTACAGCCCCCTTTACTGTCCCCCACACTATTGGCAGAAATCCTGCAGCTAACAGTAACCAAAAAACAGACTTGGCCACCAGCTATAAGCAGAGCAAACAGGTGACCTTGCACATCCCCCCTCTCAAGAGAAGCATGCATTATATGGGTCCTCATTCTAGCTGCATTCTACGTACTCTTTGCAAATTTGCGTGGGCAGCCGTCCAGTGCCTGTTCAAAGAGGTCCCGTGCTCTCTCCAGCTTCTTCCCTCCATAGCGGTCAATGAACTTGGTCAAGTAGGTGTTCCAGATATCGTACACATTGGGCCACCTGAAGAGGGATATTCCTCTCTCATAAACCTGCCAGAAAAATCCAGAGAGAACTTAACTCCTATCCTCTCACAAAATGTCTCACCTTTCTCTGACCACATTCTCTGGAAATTCTTCAAATACATCTCATCTTCTCTATTGTGCCAGGTCCAGTTTCCCATAATCCTTTGGGATGCTCTCCTAGAGAGGTTTCTCAGTTTGCCCTCCTCCTTTGCAGACGCAAAGTAATTAAACAGCTCTTACTAAATCCTTTCAAGAAAAATACACCCAATATACAGTACAGTGCACTAAGTGTCAGACAACAAGTAATACACCTCCCCTATGTTTTGCGTTTTTATGGCCTAGTAGTTCCTCCTTTTTCAGTCAGAACAAATGCTGAGATCATAATGCCACGAACCTTCATTTGCAACACATACTCTCTCACTACTGTACTTAATCTGGTCATTGCAGCAATAGTCCTGAGGCCAGAAGCCTCAGGGATCCCTTGGGAGTCCTATATCATGGGCTTTAAAATAAGTCATCAGGTGTTGCCTTTACTCATAACCAAGAGTCCATTCCCTCCCCAGGGACTGAATGCTGCAGCCCACCTAGGATGCAGGAGAGCTGATACGGGAATCAAACTAGGGACCTTCTGCATGGCCGTATTGCCACTGAGCTAAGTAGGCTAGCCCTGCCCCTAAGTTAACAAAAATGTTACCTTTAAATTCTAATCATTGCCTCCCCGTGCAATTGCTCAACATTCTTTGAAGTGGCCACATTTACAGGACTCTCAAAAATGGCAAGCGTTTCAGAGCTCAGCTGGCACATAATTTGTGTATTGTCATTGTGATTTCATAGCCTATATTGAGGAGCTGGATCACGTGATGGTCTACAGACTTTTTTGACTGTCAAACAGAGTTGTAGAGGGTCCAGCAACCCACTGGATTAGAGATAGTTTACTATTCTTTCCTTCAGCAGAGTCTCCAATCTTCCCACTTTCTAGCCTTCTCTCTGCTACTGCTCTTGTGAAACGGGACCACAACTGCTTTTCGCTAGTCCTGCAGCACCACTCCCGTTTCCTAGCTCCTCCCATACATTCTCTTCTGTAAATGGGGTTGCATCTATCCCACCCCAGTCTATAGTTTTGTCAAGCAGCAATGGTCTCTCTCAGGGTCTTCTTTAGTGAACACTGAACTGAAGTACTGGGAATGTCAGTACCAGGAAGTTTATTTGGTACTGATGTTCCCAGGTGGACCAAGAGCCTGGGTGCTAATTTCTCCTCTCTCTTCATCCAGCCAGACCATCTAAATACATAGGATGTACCCAAGCTATACCTTGACTGGGTGGGACACTGCCAAACCCACTCTTAAGACCTCTGAACCATAGGATGCTTCCATTCTAGCTTGAATGTCGAGATGATAAAGTATCGCACAAGAATGCTAGGAAGATCAGGTTATCAGTTTGTAAGTCTTCAGTGGTAAAACCAACCAAAGTTTGATCCAAGAACTGCTTGTGTTCTGTTTGAGAGTGGTAATCCTCAATGTAGGCCACACTTATGACATTTTAAAATCAGAATGTCAATTAAGCTTTTACAGCCATGTCTCTCATAGATGACTCCCGCATGGAGAACAAAGATGATCCAATCTCATAAAACCATTCATGATCTTAAATCTACAATTCAACACTCCGCATATCCAAGGAATGGAACAGCAAATTCACTTCCTCACACAACTCTCTATAGAAGGAAGGAAGACACACTCCCAAATAAGGTGAACAAGCAAATCACCATTAGAAAGAATGCTGAATTTGTACAAATATGTACATTCTCCCTTGAAAGACCAAGACAAAATCCCTGCACAAATGAGCTTACAGCTCAGAAATTCACCTGACTGAATAGATGTCACTAGCAACTCAGCCAAAAATAACTTCCTTAGAAGGGTTCAAAAGAAATACCCACCAGAAAGGATGTCACCACATTCAAAATCCTTTTACTGGTGGCCTCTGTTTCACACCTCACAGGGAACGATAAATGAAAGACTAAAGGCATACCCTGAATGAAACCTCTCAAACACACAACTGCCACTACCACCTTGCAAAAAAATGCCAAATGGAAGGTATCATATTCCCTCTAGGAAAAAACCTGCTTAGCAGGGGACCAATCTCCAAAAATCTGCCAAACCCTGATTATATAAGACCTCTCAAGGGCCAGGCTGCAAGACAGAACTGAACCAGATCCCTGTGAAACACCAGACTCTCCTCTCAGGAGAGCGGAGTTCTGAGGTCCAACAGCCGGAATAGAACTGCATACCAAGGCCGCCTTGATAAATCGGGTGTTACCAGAGCTACTGACCCTTGAAGCACAGAGATTGTCTGCAGGAGACTGTCTATCAGAGGACACGAAGGAAATACAAAGTAGTTGTTGCTCTAGCTAAGAGAACTTAAGGAATCCAGCCTGGATGACCCTCATTCTCTTCTTCTGTTGTAGACCCTTTCTACTTCAGATGTGTTCCTTAAGTCCTTTGTACCATCAACAACACTCGGCCCCCAGTTAGTGACAAAATGAGTCCCCAGATCAACTAAACCTCATCGGTAGCTAACTTGTTCTCCTGGGCTGACTGACTTGACTAACCAATCGTCAAAGTAAGGATGAACCAGGAGATCTTCTCAATGTAAGAAAGTTCCAGGGGCAGTGGTCAGCCAAAAGGGAGGACCTAAAACTGAAAATAACCCTCCAGCACTGAGAAATAGAGAAACTTCTGAAGGGAGTATGCAAAAAATGCTTCCGTCCAACCCATGGATGCTAAAATAAAAATGTCTTGTCTCACTGTTAAAACAGCTTGAACTGGTCTTGAATCAGTAGCATGCTAGGGTGAGAGGCAAGAGTTTAGCCTCTGAGCCACTCTGTGGTTCTTCTACAGAGATCTACAGGTCTCCATAATTGATATAAAAGCCCCCATCCTGAAGTGAGGAACCCCTTAGAACTTTGTTGACTTGTGTCCGCTCCAAAATAGGTCAAAAGGTTCCTTTTATTTAAAACCACTTAATAGATGAACAAATGACAAGAGGTGGGTGGCACCTTATAAACTAACCAATTTATTGAGGCACTTAATAGATAGAATACAGACATCAATCCCATTGTGCCAGAGGCACCAAAACTACTGCTCCAGCTTCTAGCAAACGACTGAGTGCAACCCAACAAGTTTGCATCAGAGAGGAAAGATAAGGCAAAATCATAAAAGTGTCTGAGATCAGATAGGCAAACTCTTAAGGCACAGACGCTCTGAATGACCTATAAGACCCGCTGGTCTGTCGTAACCTTGGCCCATATCTGCAGAAATTCTGAAAACTGATCATTTGTCCTTTGCTCCAGATACTGGAACCTTACTCCACAGAGATCGTTGGGAAGTCCCGCAGTTCCCAAACTCTCAAAAGAACTGAAATCTACCAAACCTTTGACATCCTGAAAGCTTCTAAAAGGCACTGACTGGATGATCCCTGCTGTTCATCCTTTAGATTTCCCTCAGGCTGTGATCCTCTTCTCTAGGTCCTCATTGAGTACAAGCCTGCCCTTGAAGGGAATTCCACAGACCAACTCTGCAGCCTCACAAACGTCTGGCTGTAGCCACCTCAAAGGCCTGCCTAAAAAAACGGTCTCTATTCTTTTCCACTCCTGTGGAGTGCCGCAGCATCTGCCTCTGTGTTGCACGTCGTGTACAGAGCGTGGGCGTTCCTCCACACTCCAGAGAGAACATACGCCCTTCACCATGTAAAACAAAAACTCTTGAATTGTGAAAAAGAGAAGCTTGCTTGCGTGCTTTTTTTTTTTTTTTTTTTAACTCACTGTGATGCTGCCTGAAGCACTGCCGAACACACTGGAGCCTCCTGAAAGGAAACAGTCCTGTCCTTGTGTTTCTTTTTACATTTATGAAACTTAACAAGGCAGAGGGAGAATCAGAAACCAACTCAGGTTTCTTTCCTGTCTTTCTTTTTTTTGTTTTTTTCTTTTTGAGGAGAACCAGTCCGAGAAGTGTGGGAAGGGATGAGGGTGTGGGAAAGGAAATGGGAGGAAACAGGGCAACATACAATGAAATATGGAGCCCAAACCAAGCCTTCGAAGCCCCCTGGTCTAAGGCCATGATCAACTGGGGGAGGAAGCCCGTGGCTTTTGCCGCATAAGCCGCCCTTCCAATCCAGTCCTGTAGAAGCAACCTAACTATGCCTCAATCCCAGAGAATACTGGCAGGCTGAGGGAAGCACGGGAGCCCATGTAAGACATCAGCAAGACATACCCCATGTGTTTGGACTGGTCTGACTGGATGAAAAGGAAATGCAATATTCTGAATCAATACAGGGAAACATATTACTGGATATAGGCCAGGGCTGGGTGGGTACTATGTCCATCCTCTGCAGACAGGGGGAATTAACAGATACTCGAGATGCTAGAATCAGTCAGCAGATCATTTTACAGAATGCAAGGCCATCTTTCTCTGAACAAAAGAAATCACAAATATCAGAATATAGCAGTATTTTTTCAGTAACTCTTAGGTAACAATGATGACACTAAAAAGACGTTGGTGCATACTTTCTTAGCAATATATAGACTTGGTCCCCTGTTCTAAGGTCATGAACAACTGGGGAAGGAAATACAAGGCTTTTGCCACATGAGCTGCCCTTCCAATCCAATCCCTTACCTTGAAGCTCTCCTCAAAGTATTTGTGCTCCTCTAGAAACAAGGCATAGTTGATTATGATTTGAGGTGTGGCAATGCGCAGGTCCAAGATCCGGTCATACACTGCCTTTGTAGCCTGACAATCAAAATAAAGTATTTAAGTTGTAAATGCATCATAAACTTCTGTATATAGCCTCTGCTTTTTATGTGCTTGGTTATCTGTAATACGTTCAGCAACTATCAGCCTGACAAAACATGTTCTAATTCTGAAAGTATCCAGTCACTTAGCAACAATGAGCAAATCTGAAGCCCACAGTCCATCAGGATAACAGGGGTGACCTAAAATGGCAATCATTGCCTGGCAACTGGTTAAAGTTTTAATCTAAGGGCATATTGGAGAGAGAAGACTGGGTTTAAGTAGGTGATTAGGTGAGCTGTGGGGATAGGGCAAACCAGGTTCTTGTGGCCTGGATTGGCCACTGTTGGAGACAGGATGCTGGGCTTGATGGACCCTTGGTCTGACCCAGTATGGCATGTTCTTATGTTCTAATGGAAGATGGGAAGGAAGACTGCTTTAGGAGCAGGGGACAGGGAAGACTAGGTGCATCTCTTCCTACATTTCAGCTTTCAGGAGTGGGATTTTCCCCTCAGCATGGCTTCCTCTGGCACCAAAACCTTCGACAGGGCATTTGACTTTCAAATTGAACTGAAGATGTCAAGCAACGTAAATCTTTGGTATTTGCTGTCCCTAAGGAACATCTTAGCTCAAATGCTGCCACTAGGGATCTTAGTCTTCCTCCCACATACTTTATGCAATCTTTGTGATAATCCATTATGAACATCTTTTGACTGTATGCGAGGCACTCTCTTGAAACTGCTGATCTGCTTCTGTGCTATTGTGGGAAAAATTTTGAGACAAAAATTAAACAAGGTTTCCAAAAAAGTAAGGCCATCGCAGAGCCACTGGTGCTCAGTGACGTCAATAAAGAAGGCCCAGAGCAGCAATGGCAAAAAAGGCAAAAGACCCTAACCAGTGAAATCCCAGACTTGCAGCAAAAACGAGGCACTTACAATAAAAAAAAAAAAAATACAGGGTCTAAACAGCAAAATGACTGCCAGAACATGAAGAGAAAACTCACACATCTGCTAACACACCAGCGAATGACAACTGAGGAGGCTCACAGGGTAGTGGCTGTGCAGGAACATCCGCACATGCTCAGAAAAGCTTTCTAGGCCCTTCTGGGCTCTGAGATAAGTTCTGGCGCATCAGAGTTGTCGGATATCATCCCGCTTGCTGATAGGGAACAGAGACATGTCAGCTCTGGGGGCATTAGAGAGCAGGGACATCAAGAGGACTGAGGCACTAAGAAGCTGGCAGAATGCCCCATGCTAGGGTCTTACTCTGAAGACCCCCAGACTTTCTACATATAGAAGACAATTTCCAGAAAGTTCTAGCCTGGTAACTGCTGAGTTGCCTGTTGAAACAACTTCACTCGGTGTCTAAAAAGACATTCCCGGAGGCACGGATAGGTTAAGGAGGTAAAATATGACATGAGGTCAAATAGACATGAGGATTATTCAGTGCACTGCAGTCTCATAGCAATAGCAAGTACGAGGTTTTTTTCTACCCACACACCGTGTCACTCGTTTTCAGAGAGAACGTAAATTCAGCAGGTTTGTGGAAACTGCCCTCCTAAAACACAGACATTGGTGAAAGGCCACATTTGAGTTAGAGAGACAGATCTTACTTTGAATGTGCCCAGACTTTCCTCCAGGTCGGCCAGCATGGACCAGACTTTCAGGGACTTGTACAAGCGGTTCTGCACTGGCTCGGTGGCATCAAAGTATTCCGCCTTCTTTCCTGGCATGGCAGTGGCTTTCTGTGGGATTTCAGAGGCAAAGAAGACGTCACTGACAGGGGACTCCAAGACGCCATTGTATGAATAACTTGGGCTGTGCTATTGCATGGGCTGGCAACTATTCAAGTACTAAGCGTGTGAGCAGCAAGGCCCAACTGCCAACTCTGCCATCACACTGGGACCCTCCTTCACACGTCCACACTCAGCTTTCAACCGCGTAAATCTAACCAGTTCAAAATGTTCCCCTTTGGCTGGCTAATATTTGTGCAAACAAAACAGCAGAAAAAAAAAATCCATATCAGGGAAGGGTTGTTTTTTTTTTTTGTTTGTTTTTTTTATTCAGCCGGTTAGTGCCTAGCAGGCCTAAATCTGTCCACCTACTGCTCAACTACCCTCTCCTAAGCCTGATAAGGCTCAATATGTGAATGGGTAATCTTGTTACATCCCAGATTGTTATAGTAAACCAGTGAAATGTTGTATTACAATTTCCAATAAACAGATTTAAACATTAAAAAGAAAAAAAAAAACCCTGCCTTGAGCTCAAAATGACCTCACTCTGGGCATTAGATAAGCATTTTTTTTTTTTTTAATACTAATCCCAAACCATAATCCCTTCTTCTATTTCCATGATTTCCTCTCCACTGGCTCCCCTCTCAAGTCAGAAGAACTTCCTCGCACTTCCTTCCTGCTCAGCGTCCAGCATTGGTCTGACCCATGGCAGAAGCTCCTAGCTGGACGCTGAGCAGGCAGGAAATCATGGGAGTTCAAGGGGCTCACAGGAGTGCAGATGTGGGGACAAAATGGGGGAAGAGAGGAGGTGAAAACAGCTAGGGTGATCTTATTTTAAATTCTTATGGAACAGGGTCAGGGGATTATCGCAGCTCATCCTGGTTTAAAAACAAAAAACAAAAAAACAAAACAAAACCACTTATTGAGCTTGGAGGGGGTAAATCTCCGGCTTGTTTTTTTCGTTTCCTTTTCTAAGAGGGCTCAGTCATTTAGTGCTGATTTCAAAGCTAACCAGCTAAGTGACGCAGCATACATCTATAATGGCTGGATTGCTCTAACTAGCCACTCAAACTGGAACCGATTTTCTGTTGGTTAGGTTCAGGTGAAAATTCACTTAAAGATAAGATATCCCATTAATTGGTTAAAATTATCCACTCAGTAACTATTTGAAAATTGATCCTGTGGAGGTCCATATTCAGTCACTGTCCGGATAGAATCAGCCGGATCAACTTATCTGGCTAACTTTGGAAGTAGCTGCACGATTGAATACAGCTGGCTAACTTTAAGACCAGACCTCAGGCAAGTAAGTTTTCCGGCTAACTCTGAATATCAGATAACTTAGCTGGCTCCTGAAGCACCCCTGGAATTCTTCTTAGCCAGCTAAGTGCCCACATATTCATTTAGGGGGATAACGTCTGAATTATCCGTCTAAATGCTTATGAATATGGATCTCAGAGAATCCTAATACAGTAACATACAGCCAGATACTGTAAGAGCAGAGAGTATTCACATTTAGGAGTTAAAGCTAGCCACTTATGTTCAGTGAGTATAGGCACCTAAAAATCGGTTCTGAACATAGGCTCCTAAATCTCTCAAGTTAGGCCAGATATTTATTTCTCAAACTTTAGGCATTCAGTGTTAGGTGTTCAGCACTGATTTCTAAGTTCATTCCTCCACCTTGGCCCTACTTCTTTTAAATCATTTACATTTAGGAACCTTGTGATTTTAGAAACTCAGAGCCAGCACATTTTTTAAATTAAAGAAATCTAGATAACAAATCACTCACTTAGACCTGCTATGCCCTTGATATATCACCTTAGGGGTCTTCCTGCTACTATGCCTACCTACCAAGCCCCTTATATCCTACCTTAGAGGTCTGCAATTACCCACACTATATGCCTTGGGGGCTTTGATGCTTTTGTGCTGTGATTTCCTGCACTTGGCGCCATGGGGGCTTTGATGCCTTTGTGTTATTTCAGATTCCCTGCACTATGTCATGGGGGCAGTGCTAGGAAGCATGTATTAGCTATACAATCGCCATAATTTTGTACAAGTAACAGATGAAACCATAACTAATTTAATGAGCCATTCGCAGTTTCACTGTAACAGTTGTGTGCACACAACACATGCATGGCTCAATTTTTACAGTTTGACAGAAGCATATGCTAGTCCACTGGTAGGATCAACCACATTCCTCTTACATGAGACAGGCCTCCCCCACTCCAGCTGTTGTCAAGCTTCAGTCCAAATCCCCTCCCCCTTCACAGTAGTTGCCAACTCTTGGGCTTGCCCTGGTCATCTCGTGGGTTTGCATACTTGCTGCATCATTCTTCAGGCTTTGAACACCATTCTTCCTGTGCATCAGCTCTTGAGGTACACCTTGGTGGTTTTACGGCTACTCTTCTCACTGCATTGCTCTGCTCCTACTGTTTCAGTTATTAGTAATCACCAGTGCCACTGCTGCTGCTCCAAGCTAGTCTTGATACCCTCTTAGGGGTAGATTTTATAAATCTACGCACACGCGAACAAAAGTACGCCGGATTTTATAAGATACGCGCGTATCTTATAAAATCCGGGGTCGGCGCGCGCAAGGGGGTGCACATTTGTGCACCTTGTGCGTGCCGAGCCCTGCGCGCTGCCCGTTCCCTCAGAGGGAACTTTCCTTCCACCTCCTCCCCCCCCCGCGCCAGCAGCAGGCTGCTGGCACCATCAACCAACCTGGGGGCTGGTCCGGAGGCCTCAACTACGCCCCCGGGCCGGCGCCATGCCCCCTGGAATGCCCCGAACATCGCGTCGCCCACCTGACACGTTCCTGACACGCCCCCCCCTTGCGAAGCCCTGGGACTTACGCACATCCCAAGGCTTGCGCGTGCCGCCGAGCCTATGCAAAATAGGCTACGCACGTACCCCTTTGAAAATCTACCCCTTAGGGTGTATCCTCTGCTGCTTCGGCTGTCTACCAGGTTCCTTCCAAATACCTATCCCCCTTCTCCTATGGTACTTGATAACTCTTGCCCTGGCCATCTGTTGCTTTGAACGCCTACTTCACCATTCCTCAGGTCCTTCATGCCACTCCAGGTACCGCTCGACCTTTACAGTTTAACAGAAGCACATGCTACTGGCAGGCTCAACCATATTCCTCTTACTGAAGCAGGCATCCCCCACTCCAGCTGTCTTCGAGCTTCTGTTCAAATTCTCTACCCTTATGGTACTAGACAACTCTTGCCATTCATTGTTTGGTATACTTACTGCACTACTCCTTGTGCCATTCATATCACTCATGGTATTGCTTTATCCCTCCTGGTGTCTTGGGCTTTTGATGACATTCTTCCTCCCTCGAGGTACACCTTGGGGGTTATAGGACTAGTCTTGCTGCATTGCTCTGCTCCTACCATCTCAGTTTTAATCAATCGCCAGTTTCACTGCTGCTGTTGGCTCCAAGGTAGTCTTGGTACCTTAGGTTGCTTCTTCTGCTTTTTTAGCTGTCTGAGGTTCCTTCCAAATCCCCTTCCCCTATGGTGCTTGCCAACTCTTGCTGTTGGCCCTGGCAATCTGTTGCTTAGCATGCTTTCTGCACCATTCCTCAAGCTTTTGATACCATTCTTCCTTCTCTCTCAGCTGTCGAGGTACACCATGGGGGGGGGGGGGGAGGGGGAGGGGTCAGCTACTCTTCTTGCTGTGTTACTCTGCTATCATTTCAGTGTTTAATCACCAGTGTAACTGCTGCTCTAAGCAAGGTTTGGTACCTTAGGGTGCTTCCTCCACTGCTCTGGCTGTCTTTTTGATGCTTTCCAAATCCCCTTCCCCTATGGTACTTGCCAACTCTTGCTCTGGCCCTAGCCATCCGATGCTTTACATAGACCTTATCTACCCAATTATCTTTAACAGTTTCAAACTCTCTTAGACATTTTCTTCAAACTCTGTTGGTTTAAGGTTCTCATGATTATTGGTCTCATCAATGGATTACATCACAGCAAAAGACAATGTTTGCAGAAGTGTAAAACCCAGAACCAGGACTGCGCGCTTTCATAATTACCACTGCTGAGGTAATGGAGCCAGTATTTACAAAAACTGATTCAGAAGAAGAATAATCATGTCCTCAAATCCTTGAATCACGGGATATTAAACAGCTAGTGGCTAAAGAGCATTTGGTGCCTCTAGTCAGTAGCATCTTAGCCTCCAGTGAAGATCAACTCCAAGCCCGAACAGTCAGCTTCTTCACTGTACAGAAATGACATCAGGCTTCCTCCAGGGATTTCCTCTGGCTTCTCCCTACCTAGGGCTTTCCACCAATTTCCACCCCTCATTTGGTGCTATGGCATGTTTTTGCCACTCTGGGTGGCTGCTGTGTGCTTCTCATGATGCTTTTGGGTCTTCATGCCACTTTTTTGCCTGCTTTCACCCTCTACCACTGCCTTGGTGTTTTTTTCCCCTCTTTATGATGCCTTGAGCTATTCATGTCACATTTGGTGCCACTTTGCCCTTCTCATACAGCCTTGGGTTCAGGCCACTGTTGCCATTTGCCCCATTTCTGCAGCTTTGGAGTGATCTGGCCAGCCTTCTCCTTTGATGATGCCTTAAATAACTCCTGCCACTGCTGGTACTGTGTTGCCCCCACTGCAGGTCCTGGGGCTCTTCATACCATGTTTGGTGCCACGTTAATAGTCTTGATGTATTGGCATGCCTTCACCCTTATGTCTACCCACCAGGTTCATTAGAAAATTCCTATTTGGGAGCCCAAAATAGAATGCATTGCTTCCCCCAATGACTATAATGGCAAAAGAATGAACAAATAAATCAAAAGATTTTTTTTTTGCATTTGAAACTACTGAAACAAATGGAGGTGCCCTACGAAAAGAACAAATGAACCTAAATGAAAAATTTTATCTCTGAACATCTCTACCAGACAGTGCCACCCTGCTGTCAGAGGAAAAACATATTCTGAGCATTATGCTATACTTTGCTGGTTACAGGTTACAAAATAAAACATCCATAAACACACACAAAAATAATGGACATCAAAAGCACTGGAGTTCACAGCATGCCAGTTCCTTACAAAAAAAAGCAGATCAGAGCTGGATTTAAGGGCAGTCACCCACCAATATTAGACTGATGCCTCCTATCTAGACAAGGATTTATTTACATAGGGGACAGTTAGGGGTCCATCTCCGTTGTTTTCACTTCTGAACATTGTGTAGATTAAGGGAATGCCCTGCTATCTAGCTTGGATTTGGATTTTATTACTCATCTTTCCAAATCTGAACTCAAGGCGAGTTACAAATTCAGGTACAGTACGTATGTTCCAAAGGGTTTACAATCTAAGTTAATACATGAGGCAAGAAGGTGAAGTGACTTGCCAAAGTTCATAAGGAGAGTCAGTAGAAGAAGCAGGATTCAAATCCTAGCTTCCTTGGTTCTCAGCCCGCTGCTCTTACTGCATGACCCACAGTGCAGGCACTCACCCGCAGGATATGAAGGGCCTGGTCGTAGTTCTCATGCCGCAGCTCCATCTCCCCGTATTCGCACCACAAGCTTGCAAGGTCGTCTACTTGCTTATAGTTCACCTTGGTGGCCTTCCCAAAGATTGTTCTTGCCTAAAAGGAAGAAAACTATCAGCATTTGCACTTCTCCCAATCCATATGTAATCCCAGGATTTCTTCCATCTGCAGCCTGAACTCCTTTCTACCCTACTCCGGTCCCAGTGCTTACTTCCATCTTGGTCCCATCCTTCCCACACCTCACTATGCTCTCCAGGTTCATCCCCAGTCCCCCTCCCCCCAAGCATAAAGAAACAACTAAAGAACAGGACAAAAAAAAAAAGTGGTAGTGCTTTATCTAAAAGCTGTACCTGCACAATATTTCAGTGAAATTTTCCCCTTTCTAGAAACTGCAGGAAATTAAATTGCTGGTAGAAAAATGCACGGTTTTAAAATTGTGCAAACTGACTAGCTGGCTATTAGCAATTTTTTCCCTAACTTTATTTAAGTCTGGCCCTTTTGTTCTCTGATGACAGCAGTACAATCAGCCACGCTGATGGGCCATAGAACCTATGCTGTGAGGGGTCAAGGTCCTGTTCTAGAGCATGAGTGGGTGTTTCCTCATAGGCTGATGGACCCCCTAACTCTTCAAATAGAATTACTATTTAGTACAACCCAAAGAACAACTCACAAACGGGGAGGTGGGCGGGTTTAGTGGTTCACTGTGCTACTGTCAGAGAACAATTACCATTTCTCTGCGCACAAGCCGCTACTAAATGCTGAATTGTAGCCTATACACCTCTCTGAATAAAGACATCCTTGTGATCACAAAACTCTCACTAAAAGACCGGTATTAATACAATGTAGGAGAACATGCAGAAGAATGCAGCCTTAGCTCTGAACGCTTGGCTTCTGTTTAGCATACGACCTGCAGAGAATGCACGTGGCAAGACAGGATGGCAGAGAAATTGGACTTGCAGAGATGGAGAAAAAGTAACATGATCTCTAAAGACAAGGAACTGGTCTAGGTATAGAAAGATGCCTGGACACTAGGAGGTAAAGGAATTTGGGAACTAGTGTAGGAAATGCTTTTGGCTCCGTGCTTGTGTCTGTATTTAATAAAACTAATTTTAGACTGAGAAGAAACGACATGATGTGATCCTTTGCGCACCTAGGCTGGAGACCTCGCGTCTCGGGGAAAAGATCCTATTGGGGTGTCAATGAAATGAAAAAAAAAGTCGAAAGACAAAGCATAAATGATGCCATTTTATCCTTTATTTTAACCACAAACATGAAAGAGAAACAGGAAAACAACTCTGTAAACTAACAGAAATGGGCTAGAGGAAGGAGGGAGTTCAACCCAGCTCTACAAACAGGCATTACAGTCTAAACCTAGAATCCCAACATGAGCCTTTAGGAAACCAATGGTGACTGGGAAATGGGTGGGACTTTACAACCTTGTGATAAACCTTAGATTGGCAACCAATGTTACCATGGCCCTAATTTCATGGGCCTTGACATACTCTAAGATCAGAAATACCAGGACAAGGCAATTAAAAATGGTATTTGTCATCACCAAAGCACTCCATCTATAGGCTATGGTCTAGTCTAGACAGAGGGCTTCTTTCTTGCACTCCACTGTATGACATGCTGTCTCTCTCAAGTGCAGGTGGAAGTGTGAAGAATATCAGATGGATGAATGGTTGATAAGGAGCATATCCTCCCGGGACTTAGATAGCAACTCAGGATGGGGATGTGCATTATCAAGCTCTGATGAAACAGTGTAAGGTGGATAAGTCATTAGGGCCTGGAGCTCACTGCCTCTGTGAGATGAAGAGACCACCACTGACCTTCTAGGTTAGGTTCTTGAGCACATAAAAGTCCAGAGGCTTCAAAAGGGGCTTTAGCTGGGTAGAAAATGGTCTTTATGGTCCATAACACATCCTAAAAGAGTAGAAAGAATGAAAAGCGATTTAAGAAAGTTTGAAGCATGGGCAAAGGTTTGGCAGCTGGGAATCAGGGCCAAGACGTGCAGAGTCATGCATTTGGGGGTGTAGTAATCCAAAAAGGCTGAAAAAATAATGTACATGGACCAGGAGAGGGAACTTGGGGTGATAGTGACTGGTGATCTGAAGGCTGCGAAGCAATGTGACAAGGCAGTAACCAAAGCCAGAAAGATGCTGGGCTGGAAAGAGAGGGGAAAAGCCAGCAGGAAAAAGGAGGTGATAATGCCCTTGTCTTTGGTAAGGGCCTCATCTAGAGTACCGTGTTCAGTTTTGGAGACCTTATCGCAAAAAGAGAGAGACTGGATGAAAGCGGTCCAGAGAAGGGTGACAAAATGGTGAGAGGTCTGTATCAGAACAGAAGAAATGCCACACTGGTTCAGACCAAGGGTCCATCAAGCCCAGCATCCTGTTTCCAACAGTGGCCAAACCAGGCCACAAGAACCTGGCAATTACCCAAATATTAAACAGATCCCTTGTTACTAATGGCAGCAACAAGCAGTGGCTACTCCCTGTTGATTAATAGCAGTTTATAGATTTCTCCTCCAGGAACTTATCCAAACCTTTTTAAAATCTAGCTACACTAACTGCCTTAACCACAAGCTCTGGAATTTGTTGCCAGAGGATATTTGTGTGCTGAGTGAAAAAGAATTTTCTCTGATTTGTTTTAAATGTGCAACTTGCTAATTTCATGGAGTGCCCCCTAGTCCTTCTATTTTCTGAAAAAGTAAATAACCAATTCAAGTCCTTTCATGATTTTATAGACCTCTATAATATCCCCCCTCAGCCGTCTCTTCTCCAAGCTGCACAGTCCTATCCTCTTTAGTCTTTCCTCATAGGGGAGCTGTTCCATCCCCTTTATCATACTGGTCACCCTTCCCTGCACTTATGAGCCACCACCAAAGGGAATAGAAGATTCTTCTCCTACAAAACTCGATTCCTGGTCCCTCCTTGCCTGTTCACGTATGCTACAGCAATCATGTTGTTGGAAGCACGCTGCCTCCTTTTGATAAGAGGAAGAAACTGACAGAAAGCCAACCTTATTGCTCTGGTTTCCAGTCTGTTGATGGACCAGAATGCCTCCTGCTGAGTTCAAAGAACCTGAACCAGAAAATGAGCCGCCCCAACCAGAAAGGCTCGCATCAAAGAAGAGAATGACAAACGTATCCCCTGCAACCGGTTCTGAGGGACCATGCACCACTGAAGACTATCCTTCACCAACTCCAGAGGGAGATGCATATCGTGTTAACAGAGTGACCAACGTGATCGGAGGGAAGACTCTATAGAGGTCTCATAGGAGCTCCGGCCCAAGGAACAAGTGTTCAACAGCAGCCTCCGTGGATCCGAGCAGCCGAAGACAGACTCAGACCCTTGGACACAGCAAGGCTCTGAACCGCTGCACTTGCTGCAACAACCTGTCCACCCTTTTCTGAGGTAGGAAAAACATGCCCTAACTTGGTGTCAAAGTGGGCCCCCGAGAAGGAAACAGATTGTGAAATTAACAAACCAGCCTAAATTTCCTAAAGCTTGAACTCCTCTGTTGCATGAACTCCCTCTTGAGAGGATTTCGCTCTGATCAACCAGTCGTCCAGGTAGGGATGAAGCAATCACTCCCTCCCCCTCCACCATGAAGGTGCGTGGTGCTGTCACCAGATCAAAGGGAAGCACCTTGAACTGAAAGTGTTCCTGCAGAACACAAAATCAAAGACACCTCTGACTGGCCTGCTGGATAGGAATACGAAGGTGACAGGATCCAGGGAAGAAAAAAAACTCACCCTGTCGGACTGCCATCAGGATGGACCAAAGGGTTTCCATGCGAAAATGAGGGACCTTGATATCACTGTTGATCCTTTTGGGATCGAGAATGGGCCTGGAAGACCCACCCTCCTTGGGCACCAAAATAAATGGAATAAATGGAATAGCTGCTGAGGCTTCTCATCCTCTATATAGCACAGGAAACCTGAAGCAGAAAGCGAAAGAATTCCAGCGAAAACTCTTCCCAATCAGTTCACGTCAAGTCCGCTGGGAGTTTTCTCCACTAGAGCAAGCAACAGAAGATCCCCAATATCCCCCTCTGAATCCATGTGCACCTGCTCGCGCCCAGTAAAACCACGGAAAGCCAACCTAAAATGGCCACCACACCTGCCCAAGCTGGCACACTGGCAGTATTCACAGGCTCCAGATCTGGGCCGTGACTCCTCCGAAGCACTCCTTCCCAACTGTGGAAGAGACTTGCCAACAGCCACGGGAGGCTGGGAGCACTCCCCCAGCACGTACACAGGCTGCACAGAACGGCCCCATAGAGATGGCCGATCGCCTGCTCCCACCTGTGCCACAATGGCGATTTATCAGCCCCTTCTCCATTAGCGGGCTTCCTGACGGCCCACACACTGCATGGACTTGCTTCAAAGGCCCCAACCCCCACCCCAAAGCGAGAAAAGCCAGAGAGAATGCAAGCCGTACTAACATGTCAGTACGGTGGCCCGTACGGTGGTCAGGTGCAGGTGACTCGCTAGAAGGCCTGCATATTCCTGCAACACAGAAACAGCACACGCTGCAGCTAGTTTTTTGTTTCTCAACAAGCTTTGTAAAGGGCAGACAGAAGGGAAAAGAAAATTATTACTTACCTGCTAATTTTCGTTCCTGTAGTACCATGGATCAGTCCAGACAGTGGGTTATGTCCCCAATCCAGCAGATGGAGTCAGCCAAAGCTTCGAGGGGGCGTCACCATAAGTACTACTACCCCCTCTGCAGGAGTTCAGTATCGAGTATATCAAAGCCCGAGTAAACAAACAAACCCCCGGATTGGATCAAGTTTAAAGTAAACGGCAACCATAAGCCGCTAAACCTAAGTAAAGAACTGCAACCTTCCCACCAACCGGTAGGAGGTGATGCAAACAGCGTGTCAACCCAAAGGGAACTGTGACAAACAGTGAAAAAGCTGAGAAATCGTGAAAGACAGAAAACACGCCAGTATCGTAGAAGACAGCCAAGCAAGATTAGAACCCAAACGTGGTGGGCGTCTGGACTGATCCATGGTACTACAGGAACGAAAATTAGCAGGTAAGTAATAATTTTCTTTCCCCTGTACGTACCTGGATCAGTCCAGACAGTGGGATGTACCCAAGCGTCCCTAAATCGGGTGGGGTCCTGCGAGGCCTGCTCGTAGAACCTGTTCGCCAAAGTGTCCAGAGACAGACAGGAGAGGCGAGGTGTAGGCGATAGTGCCTCGAGAACGTGTGCAACGATTTCCAGGTGGCTGCTCTACAGATTTCTTGAGAGGAAACCGAACGAACCTCCGCCCAGGAAGCCGCCTGGGAGCGTGTAGAATGCGCTACAATGCCGGGTGGGGGGAGTCCGCCCCACCCAATGTAGGCGGCAGCAAAGCCGGCTTTCAGCCGTCTAGCAATGGTAGTCTTCGAGGCCTGAGATCCCTTCTTAGGCCCAGACCAGAGTACAAAGAGGTGGTCGGAAGTCCGGAACTCATTTGTAGCCTCCAGATAGAGGAGCAGGGTGCGCTTGACATCCAGGAGTCGTAGAGCCCTCGGCTCAGAAGATGGGAAGGACGGCAGTTCCACCGTCTGGATTCACATGGCACGCCGATACCACCTTCGGCAGGAAGGAGGAAACAGTGCGAAGAGAAACTCCGGAATCGGAGAAACGGAGGTAAGGCTCTCTAACAGACAGGGCTTGCAGCTCTGAGATGCGGCGCGCGGAGCAGACGGCCACCAGAAACACCGTCTTGAGGGTGAGATCCTTGATCGTCGCAATCCGCAGTGGTTCGAACGGGAGCCCCGACATGGAACAGAGGACAAGGTTGAGACTCCAGGAGGGACAAGGATCCCGCAGCGGAGGCCGCAAACGCTAGACACCCTTGCGAAAGCGAACAATGTCCGGGTGTTGCAGTAGAGAGCCCCCGTCGCGCAGGAGCGAACCAAGGGCGGCCACCCAAACCCAGAGCGAGTTGTTGGCGAGCCCCTTGTCCACCCCCGCTTGTAGAAACTGGAGGATCTGAGGAAAGAAGCCGTAGCAGGGCTAGTGTTCTGACCAGTACACCACAGCTCGAAGACCTTCCGGACCCGAACATAGGCCACCAACGTTGAAGTCTTTCGGGAATGCACCAGCGTTGACACTACCGCCTCCTGGTAGCCCCGGCGTCGAAGGCGGTGCCTCTCAAAAGCCAGGCCGCAAGACAGAAGAGTTCTGTCTGATCGAAAAATACTGGGCCCTGGTGCAGGAGGCGGGGGAGATGTCCTAGTCGGATGGGTCTGACGATCCCCAGGTGGAGAAGGTCCGCGAACCAGGGACGTCTCAGCCATTCTGGCGCGACGAAGATCACATTCCCCTGATGAGCCTCTATTCTGCGGAGCAGTCTGCCCACCAGGGGCCAAGGTGGGAAAGAAGATTGGCTGGTCACGGAAGCACTAGGGCATCGACTCCCTCCGCTCCTCGCTCTCTTCTGCGGCTGAAGAAACGGGGAGCCTTGGCGTTTTGTGCGGACGCCATCAGATCCATGTGGGGAATTCAGATCCATGTGGGGAATTCACCGCTGGACAAGGAGGAGCATAGCCTCGGAGAGGGACCATTCTCCGGGATCCAGAAGCTGGCGACTGAGGAAATCCGCCTGGACGTTGTCCATGCCTGCGATGTGCAAGGCCGCCAGGCGGACCAGATGATGTTCCGCCCACTGCATCAGCATCGCTGCCTCGAGTGCGACGTGCGGACTGCGAGTGCCGCCCTGGCGATTGATATAGGCCACCGTGGTCGCGTTGTCCGATAAGATCCGAACCTCCCGATTCCGAAGGAGTGGCAGGAAGTGTCGCAGAGCCAGTCCGACCGCTCTGGTCTCCAGGCGATTGATGGACCACTGCGTCTCCTCCGCGGACCACGGCCCCTGCGTGGCGCCGCGGCCGCTCCCCAGCCGACGAGGCTGGCATCGGTGGTGACCACCACCCAATCTGGCAGATCGAGGGACACGCCGCGAGCCAGATTCTCCGGATCCATCCATCAGGCCAGGTTGATCCTGGCAAACTGCGGCAGGGGGAGGAGCATCTGGTAGTCCTGCGACAGCGATTTCCAACGGGAGAGAAGTGCTCTTTGTAGGGGCCGAAGGTGCGCAAATGCCCAAGGAACCATGACGATGGTGGAGCCCATCACCCCCAGGAGCTGCCGGTAGTCCCAGGAGGTGGGAACTGGTAACGCAGAGAACCGCTGTATGTGTTCTCGCAGGGCATGCGCTTTGTCCTGTCGCAGAAAAACCGCGCCCCGGCGGGTGTCTAAGGTCGCCCCCAAAAAATCCGAGCGCTGCGAGGGCACAAGGGAGCTCTTGGAGAAGGTCACCACCCATCCCAGGGACTGCAGGAACTCTATTACCCTGGCCACCGCAGCTTGTCCATGCAGGAAAGACTTCGCTCGGATGAGCCAATCGTCCAGGTAAGGATGAACTAAAATACCCTCTTTCCGAAGAGCCGCCGCCCCAACTACCATGGTCTTGGTGAAAGTGTGCGGTGCCGTCGTCCAGGATCTTGAACCGGAGAAGACGATGATGCTCCCGGCGGATGGGGAGGTGAAGGTAGGCCTCCGTCAGGTCCAAGGAGGCTAGGAACTCCCCTCGATGCACCGCCGCAATCACTGAGCGCAGCATTTCCATCCGAAACCGAACCACCCGGAGGGATTTGTTGACGTCCTTCAAGTCCAGGATGGGCCGGTAGGAGTCGTACTTCTTAGGCACCATGAAGGAGATGGAATAATGGCCCAAGCCCACCTCTCCGGAGGGCATGGGCGCAATGGTGCCAATTTCCCGAAGCCTGTCCAGTGTCAACTGTACCTCCCTTCGCTTGGAGGCCGATCCGCAGGGGGAGAAGATGAACTGTCCCTTTGGAGCGCGGACCAATTCCAACGCGTAGCCGTGTTCTATGGTGTCCAAGACCCACTGGTCCGAGGTGATCCGCGCCCACTCCTTGTAGAAGAACGCCAGCCGTCCTCCGATCCGGGGACGGTGGAGTGGGCGAGCCGAACATCATTGGGAGGACTTGGGAGAGGGTTGTCCCGCTCCCGAGGCAGGAAGCGCAGGCCTACGCCCGCGAAAGGAGCGCAACCAGGGCTGCGACCTGTGGACAGAGGGCCTGGAGCCCGCCGGTCTGTAGTTCCTATAGCGCCGTTGCGCCCTGGATCTGGTGCGGGAGGACGAAAACGCCCTGGAGGGCCGGTACCTGTCCTCCGGCAGGCGATGGACTGCGTTTTCCCCCAGTGACTTGATGATCTGGTCCAAATCCTCTCTGAACAGGAACTTACCCCTGAATGGCAGGGAACCCAGGCTCGACTTGGAGGAAGTGTCCGCCGCCCAGTTGCGGAGCCATAGAAGGCGACGCGCCGCCACTACCGAGCCCATGGATCGAGCCCGGACCCGAAACAGGTCGTAGGAGGCGTCAGCCCCGTACGCCACCGCAGCTTCCAGCCTATCCGCTTGGGCGGCCTCCTCGGCCGGCAGAACCCGAGAGGTGAGAAGTAGTTGCACCCAGAGAAGACTCGCCCTCTGAGCCAGCGAACTGCACATCACCGCCCGCATCCCCAGCGCGGAGACCTCGAAGATCCGCTTGAGGAAGACTTCCAACTTGCGATCCTGCGTATCCCGTAAGGCCGCGCCACCCGTCACTGGTATGGTCGTCCTCTTCGTGACCGCCGACACCGCGGAGTCCACTTTCGGTACCTTGATGAGATCCAGGAAATCCTCCGGAAGCGGATACAGCTTCTCCATGGCCCAACTGACCTTAAGGGAAGCCTCCGGGGCGTCCCATTCCCTAGTAAGAAGCTGCAGGAAGGAATCATGGATGGGAAACGCCCGAGCCCTCAGCCGGAGGGCTGCCAGCACCGGATCTCCCTTCTTGGCCGACGTGACGATGGCGGGCGCTACTGGAGCGGGCGGGTCCGGCGGCGGATCGAGATCCAGCTCCTGGATAATGAGTGGAATAAGTTCGTCCAGCTCTTCCCTCTGGAAGAGACGCAGCGTGCGCGGATCGTCCCCCTCTGTGGTGGAATCCCCTTGGCCCCCTTCTTCCAGGTCCGGCCTAGGAGACGCTGGGCCTGTCACTACTCCCCCGGAACCCACCAGAATCCGGGTGCGATCGGGAGGCGGGGTGGCCCCCACACCCGCCGGGACGGGGGGGGCCTGAGAGGGAGGCGAGAGCCGCGGGACCTTGGCTGGAGACGGTGCTGCGGGAGCGTCGAGGCCCTGCAAATACGCAGTGTGAAAATCCCGGCCTACCTGAGGAAGCCCCGGAGGGGGGGGACCCCGTAGGATCCTGGACCGTCAGGCTGTGTTCCGGCAGCAAGTTCGGTGGAGAAACCTCGGGGGAGTCCCTGTCATCCAGCGCTGCCTGAGTCCCCTCAGGGCGCTGGGCATGTAAAATGGCCGCCGTTCCCGCCAGGAATGGGGGAGGGGCCGGCCCGCGCCGCCCGGGCATGCCTGTAAAAAACGAAAATCCGCTAAGGGACTGCGACGGGCCCTCCCCCCCGGGGAGGCACCGAGCACAGATCCCTTCACGTGAAATCCGCGATCCCGGCTCGCCGCAGGCCGAGCAACGTGCCATCCGCGGCATCGTGGGCCCTGCTGGCAACGGAGGAGACAGGCAAAATTAAAAGAAATGCCTCAGGGGGGGGGGGCCGCGAAGGAAAACGCCGGTGCGGGGGGGCCCGATCGGCCTGCACTGCCCGCCGATGAAAAACGGTGCCGCGGGGGGGGCCCTCCTGGCCTCACAACCCGCCAACGAACCTCTCCCCGCTCACCTCCGTAGCCCACGAGGAACCGGCAAAATGGCCGCTGGTGAGGGAGAAAAACGCGGCGGAGCCGAAGCAGCCGCGAGCAAAATCAGCTGTAAGGAAAAACACAGAAGAATGCACTTACCCCGGTTCACAAGGTACAGCTAGCACAGAGAGAGAGATAGAGAGAGAGAGGGAGAGACAACGCAGAGGGAAGTCACGCCGTCTCAAAGTGAACCCTCTTTAACTTTTTTTTTTTTTTTTTTTTTAAATAAAACAAACTTGATCCAACAGAAAAGTGAGAGAAAAACAGAGAAGACCAGCAATCACTGTAAGAAATGGTTTAAAGCAATCTGGAGCAACCCAGATTCCACTACTCGCATCTGCTGGAGTCAGAAGATACTGAACTCCTGCAGAGGGGGTAGTAGTACTTATGGTGACGCCCCCTCGAAGCTTTGGCTGACTCCATCTGCTGGATTGGGGACATAACCCACTGTCTGGACTGATCCAGGTACGTACAGGGAAAGGCAGAAAGAGGCAACAAGACACAAGAAGGGGAAGAAAGGAGTGTGTGGGGGCAGACTTGAGAATCTTCTCCACAGCACCAAAGCAAACTTCTAGTTTAAATGTTTGGTTTTTTTTTTTTGATCAAGTCAAGGAGAAACCTCCCCCAGGCTTTACCAAATCCCCTCTGGAACTGGGAGCTTCCTGGTGGGCTCGTTCTCCTGGGTGTATCAGGGCCTGGCCCTCAGCTGCATCAAGGCTGTCATGGAAATCCTACTGCACCACCAGTGAGTCCTGCCAACTGCTGGAGGCAGAGAATCCTGGAGTTTCTCTGTGTTGTACCACCCATACAAAGTCTGCGTGATCTGCCTCTATTTGCTGGTAGGCGGACACAACCACCTGCTTGGACTGGACTGGTATGGCAGGATGAAATGGAATAGAAGAATCTCAACTGAGCAGAATGGATGAGCCAATTGATCTTTACCTGTCCTCATTTACTTATTTTAAGAGCCCACTAATCTTCCAGTCAAGCAGTATCCAATGTACCTACATCATTTTAAATGGATGTTTCTCTAACTTGTTCTTAGCAACCTCCAATGACCATAATTTCAGCACATCCCTTGGGAACGTGTTCTATTGCCTGACTGTCCATTATTGTCGGGCTACTTACATCTTCAATCTGTCCATTCTCTTCATAGAATTTGGCAAAAGACACCCAGAGTCCATGGGGTTTCCCAGTGGCTTTGACGGGATCCACGGTCTGAACTGCCTCTGTGTAGGTGTTTATAATCTAAATAAATAAAAATGAATAACTGGAGATCTCATTCTTTGGAAAAGTTTTGATGCAAGAAAAAACAAATTTCATACAGTTTTTAAGATCTGGACTATACAATTAAACCACACCAACAAAACAATCCCATACCAATTTGTTCCAAAAATACTGGCAGTTATTTTTAAATAAAGGTTATTTGTTTACCTGCAGTCATTCTCGAAAGATTGCATCCAATTGGAGTTGCACTGAACTATCATGCAACCAGTCATGTGGTCAATCTGCTCTTGATGCTCATCCTTGGAGAAAGACCCATGTCAGACAAAAGGACGAGTCACTTTTTTGAGACAGATTACAACATCAGATAATGATCACAAGATCCATCTAGTTTCTGTTTCGCATTCCTACTGTACAGCCAACTTGAATTATGGCTTTACTCTTGCTTCTCCACCACTAAGAATCCTCTGATGCTTGTTCCATGCTTTCCTGAATGCAGTTACTGTTTTTGCCTTCACTGATGGGTTTTACCTTCTACTTGATTGGTGATGGTAGGCGTCAACTGCACTACAGTGAACTCTAAAAGTTAGTTTTCATACCAGTCTCAAAGATATAAAAGCAGTTTGTGTGTAGGACAGGAGAAAAGACCTAGGGCCTTTCCCTCACACCACAGGGCAAACCTCCATTTAAAACTACACGACCTTCTGATGGAAGCCTTTCTAGTAGCCAGATGAATTTGAGATTCATCCACCGAAAAGTTCAGGGAACCCAATACAATTCTCTCAACATCCAGACTGTGAGAGCTAGGAACCCGACGTTGGGGGTGTGCCAATATTTCCTGGTTCTGTGTAATGAGACTTGGAGAACTCCCCAACCTGACTGGTTCCCTGATGGACATCTCCCAGAGGAGCAGGAACCAAATTATCTCAGCCAATAAGGAGCTATAAATATCATGGTCTCTGCGTTTTATCAAGATCTTTGGCATCAGAGAAAATGCATACAGGAGGCCATTTCCCCAATTTATGGAAAAGATGCCTGAGGTTTGTTTACCCCGTGACCCTCTCCTGGAAGAAAGCTGAGTAATCTTTTGGATGAGATGTAAATAGATTTACAACAGATATTCCCCATTCACAGGATATCTGAATTGCTACCCCAAGACTCAGTTTGTTCCAAGGATATTGTACTTGC
The DNA here is from genome assembly GCF_901001135.1 of Rhinatrema bivittatum. Taxonomy (NCBI): domain Eukaryota; kingdom Metazoa; phylum Chordata; class Amphibia; order Gymnophiona; family Rhinatrematidae; genus Rhinatrema; species Rhinatrema bivittatum. Next base: position 26,726,195 of record NC_042633.1, on the reverse strand, counting down.
CAGCCAGATAGATAGCTTTTAAATTCATTCTCTGCAAAATGGCCCAAGAATATATTCTGACAAGCCGCCTTACTCAGAAGGCAAGATCTTATTCCTCGTTTATGTAGTATACTTGGTTGTCAATCTGAATTAGATACATTTTGATGACCAACTGATCTTTGAAAGCTTTTAGAGAGAGTTCCAGATTGCCCCCAGCTCTACAAAAGAAATGCCATGCTGGGTCAGACCAAGGTCCATTGAGTCCAGACTTCAACTTGGAAAACAAAATATGAACATACTGCTCCCTATAGTCCTATCTCCTGAGCTCTCCCCAGGACCAGAGTCCGTCGATAACAGAATGCTAGTTGTAAAGATTTGAGGAGTTTACAGTTTGAAAGCTCCGCTGATTATGGCCACCAAATCAATGGAGGAAAGGGTGCTGAAAACCATATATAACAGGGCTAGCCCGATCTGCACCCCGCAGGACAGAGAGGGGGCCACTTGGCTCCTTGCCTCTCTCCCCCATACAGCAAAGATGGCTGCCATTCCTGCTCTGATAAGGAACTCCTGGCGGAAACAGAAAAGCAGCCAGTCCTACCGATGCGGCTCCCCCGAAAGCGGCAGCAGTGGCACTTTCACATCCCCCTGCTTTTTCAAACTAGAGCAGCAATAATCTCAGTGGGTCCCCCTACCTGAGGGGGAGTGCCCCGCACCCAGTGTCAAGTGCGATCTTCCTATGCTCAGCCACCAGCATAAGTCACGGGGGGGGGGAACCTGAATGCAAAAGGAGGCCGCCCCAGATATCGGCCAAACAAACATCGCTGCTTCCCCACCCCAGTGCAGCCTTTACTGCAGGAGTCAAGCTTGCTTTTTTTTTTTTTTAACTTTATGAAGAAAACATTCCAGGCTGAAGCAATCACTAAAAGGATGCCTGTTCCCCACCCCCGATTCTAAATTGCTGTGTTTCTTTTTTTTTTTGCCACATGAAAGGTTTCCTGGGAAGAAACCAGGAGGGGATGTGATAGGAAAGGTTAGGCATTAATATAATCCGCAGGCTCCTCCATTGATTCCCCTTCATCTAGCCTAACCAGCCTCAATTCAACAGCATGGAAAGCTTGCTTATCATCTGCTGGAGACAGAGAATACTGGCAGGCTGAGAGCAGCATGGGTGCCTATAAGGGCTAATGTCAGCAAACCTGTTGGTCTCTGTCTCCATCTGCTGGTCGGTGGTCATAATCTGTTCATCTGGACTGCTCAGACTGGAATGAGGAGGAAACAAGAAATTTTCTTGATGGCTCTTTGAAGCTGACAAAAAGATTGCTGGTGTTGCAGAGAAAAAAAAAAAAAAAAAGAACTGAGAAGAGCCCTGCAAGTGCACTCACTGATACAGGGAGTCCCACACATGCTCAGTAGAGCTTTCTACAAGAACATGAACTTCAATTAAAGCTACAACCCAGGCTCCATCGGCTGATGTCACCCACATGTGAAGACTAGCATACCCTGTTATTTAGCAGAAGGCACATGGAGGGCTTTGATCAGTTAAGAAGGAAGCCAACCAGTGTTAAAGCACAGAGGGATGACAAGAGAAAAGAGTTGGGCCCCTCATATCGGGCTGTGGTACTGAAGTGCTGCAGGGTGCTTGGGGCCCAGAGAGTTGTAGCTGAATGGAGTGAGGTAGGTACTTTCACATTCAGCAAGGAGTAACCCAGAATCATTAAAAATGATGGCAGACAACGATTTCCAGGACCATACAATCTGCCTATTCTTCCTTCCAACTGCAAGAAGACAGACCCATCTTGATCTTGTACTATTAGGGATCTTTGTCTAGCTGATGGATAGAGACCTTCATTTCCAGTTTTTATATTTTACCCAGATATTTATCAGTGTCTATTACAAAAAGAGCAAAAATAGGACAACATTTTTCCAGATAAATATTTTTGTTCTTGTAATACACACTGATAAATTCCTTGGGAAAATAAACTAAAAACAAAAAGAGGTCCCTACTGTTGGAGTCAGCACAGCCTAGGGCCCTTCGGTTACCTCTCGTGGCTTTCCCTCGTAGAGCTTCACCCTCTTGTGCCACTCGTGCACGTTGTGGGGGTTCTGCCGCAGCAGTACACTGTTCAGGAGCAAGGGACGACGAGTGATCAGATGTTCAAAACGAGCCAGTCTCAACTCCAGGTCCACATCATCTGGCAAGACAAACCCAAGCATGGGCTTTAGCACAAGCATCAGCCCCGGGGACAGCCTCCACCTTTCTCACACCACATCTGCTGATACGAGCCACTCTCGGAAAGTCCGACAGGCATGGGACCCCCATATCTGAATCATTTCACATCCAATCAAGTGACATTACAAAAACACTTGCTAACCAAGCCACCAGACACCTTGAAGCTTCATATTCTACTTATTCTGAATTTAAAAAGTGATTTTACAAGAAGAGGGTAAAAGCGGGAAGCCACTGAACAGACATCACACAGGCAGGGCACGGGACGGGGGAAGAGCCAGGAATGGAATTACTGGACCCTTCCCACAGAGTGCCAAGTAAAAGCTCTTTGAGCCAGTCCTGGCACTTGAAGCTGTCTAAGGTGAGATGGGAAGGTGCACTGGATGCAAATGGTGACGACGACTCTGTACCTGCCACACCATGCAATGCTCACCCTCCTCCTCCTTTCCCAGCTCAGATGTGGTCTCCATTTTGGCTGCTATCATGCTTTCCTCAAACTGGGCATAGCTGTCAAACACCTGTGTGAAATCTCGGACTGTCATCACCGTCTGGATTGCTTCCTCATAGACATCTCGAGCCTGAAAGAAACAGAAAAAAAACATGAGAGAGAGACAGTCATGCACCCCTTGGGTGCAGCTCCTGAAAAATGAGATGCATGTATTTCCCCCAAGGTCAAAGCACCTTCAGACACTAGAAGGCACATTACTTCATCTGATTGATGTAGCCATGGTTAGCACTCTTACATCAAACATGGGATGGCCAGATACATTACATCACTAGTTTTCCTGGCTGTGAAGATTGTTTCAAAGCTTGGTGGTAAGACATGGGAGGAGGACTGGGTGGATTAAAGGAAAATTGGTTCTTCCCTGCTAATTTTTGTTCCTGTAGTATCACGGATCAGTCCAGATTCCTGGGTTTTGCCTCCCCACCAGCTGGTGGAGACAGAGAGGTTTTGACTGACTCTACCCTATAACCGGAGGTGCCACCTACAGTCCGTCAGTATTACACTGTGTCAAATCAGAACATTTTAAAACCAATAAACTACTTTAATTTGAATTTCATCAGAAAACCCTGCAACTCACCCGTCCCGCTCACTAACCTCCAGCGGAATTGGACTGTAAGGTTTACAGGACAGGAACAACAGAGCACTATTACAAGCAGGAATACTAGAACAGGAACACAGACAAGAATCAAAGGCCTGATGGGTACGGCTTCCATGGACCAGCAACTGTGTGCCTTTTATAATGTCAATTTGGGGCACACCCAGTGCTGGTCCAATCGGGATCTGCTGTGTTTATCCCGTGCCCGTTTGAGCTCTCTTACCTCTTCTGGGAAGGCATTCCATGTGGCCAGCACTCCTTCCATGAAGATAATGTTTCCTGACCTTGCTCTTGAGTCTTCCCCATTTGAGTTTCATCTCATGACCCCCTAGTTCTACAGCTTCCTTTCCATCAGAAAAGGTTTGATTCTTGTGCACCATGAAGCCCCTTCAAGTATTTTAAACTGTGTTCCAGGGTGTACATATTTAGGACCTCCAGTCTCCTATCTTTCTTTGTAGACCCCATTTCATTTTGGTTGGCTCTCTCTGAACCACTCCCATCCTGTATCTACCCCTTTTAATTTCTCTGTTTATGCTTATTAGGGCTGATATTCAGTCGCTGAGTGGCCGGATACACCTATCCGGCTAACTTAACTGGGTTATTCAGCGGTGCAGCAACGCTGATGAACATACCCGGCCGGATAGGTATATCCGGCTAACTTTAGACCAGCCCTATGGCATGGCCATGGTTAGCTTCACTCCTGCCCCCAGAAGTCTCCTGACTTAAAATCGTGGTTTAGCCATTTACACAGATAACTTTTCAGTTATCCGTCTAAATGGCTTTTGACTATCGGCCCCATTATGTTTATTAAAATTTCTTAATTGCCTATGCACCAGGCCCAAGGCGATGTACAAATTCAAGCATACATAATTCAAGTGACATAAAACAAAGATATCACCATTAAAATATACAGAAAGCTTGCAAAAAAATGCAAAACACAAAAAACAATGAACTTGCCACCAGAAAAAAGCTATTATAGATGCACTGACTCAACTGCATCTAGCAGAGAGGGAAGCACCAGTCATGAGGGACCGCCCTCTCAGTTTTTGTTCTGACTCCATCTGCTGGAAGGGGGACATAACCCACAGTCTGGACTGATCCTGGTACGTACAGGAAATAGCTATTATAGAACTGCATCTAGCAGAGAAATGCCCGTTTAAAAAGCACTGTTTCAACGTAGATTTAAAAGGTTTTTAAGCAGTCCAATTGCCTAATCTCCTCCGGCAATGAATTCCAGAAGGTGGGTGCAGGAACAGAAGCAGCTCACTTTCGGATAACAGCCAAGCGGGCCTGTCAAGCTGAAGGAAATGTCCACGATCTTAATGCACGAGTGGGACAATATAACCAAACCAATGCATTGGCCCAGGGAAGACTGGCTGAGCTGATTCCTTTGAAGACAATCAATCATGCCCGATTTATACTGGACTCATTGAGCTACTGGGGAAACGTGATCCCTTTGCTTTTTCTCTAAGACGAGCAGCAGCATTCATAAGAAAAGTGAATGGGTTTCCATACCTGATTAAGACCCAAATAAGCGATGTTACAAATAGTCGATTAAAGGCAATATTGAGGCCTGGATCACTATATGAAAAAGTTAGCCTTATCCAACATATGTTTTAGACCATTCAAAACATACAGCTTGAAAAAAACCTGATTTAATGACAGACTTAATATGACAATGAAAATTTAAGTGAGAGTCAATCCAGACACCCAGATTTTCAATACTGGAGCGTAATCGATGGTAATAGAAATACATTTCATCTTAGCAGATGATTTTTGGACCAGCAAAAAGTTTGCCTTAAGACATGTTTAATCTGAGTTTGTTGAAAATGAGTATTAAATACTGCCATTTGATTTGCCGATTGCTTATTATTATGATCTGTACACCATATTTAAGAATTAAAACCGTGACACTGGCTCAGAACAGCTTCCTGATTTTGATGGAAACTTTTTTTTTTACCCCCAGAGTGCATGCATCTGATAGTAAATAAAGGAAGTATGATTGCAATCTATTTCTGGTTCTTGTTTTTAAAAGCATTTTTGATAATGAATCCTGGACAGATCTTCGGTGAGACCTCACCTGAAAAACTATGTTCAGTTCTGGAGACCTAATCTCAAAAAGGATGTCTATTTTTATTGTAAATGTTTCACTATATACCACTAAATACTTTTAACTATATCTTCAATTCAAAAATGGTTATTTTAATATTCATTACCTTCCTGTAACTAATACCTATATGCATAAGCTTACGCATTGCCTACGTGATCTAATGGCCAGCTTTAAGTATTGCTATATATGGTATTGCCCTGGATACTGAAGAATATGTATATTTATCCTATCATGCTCTAACTATACGTCGTCTTTGGTTCACTTGCCTTATGTTCATAAATGAGGAAGTTTTTTTTATCTAGCTGCATATCCAGAGCCTTGTCAGCCACAATGCATTAATACAGGCAGGAATCTAACCAGGGAATCCCCTCTAGATTACTGGTGTGTGTTACCTTGCTCTTAAATTAAACAGTGCAAAGTAGGTTAAAGGTAGGACAAGTGTCGGTCTCAAACCTTATGACAGCTGTCCGCACAACTAATAAAGGAATTCAAAGCTGGAACCCCTGAAATTTTTGACAGGCCCAGCAAGCTTTTTTTTAAACTTTATTTTTAGGGTAATTGCTGCTCTGCGCAGGTTAAGCCAGTTAACATGGGTTACCCCCATTTCATCCTTTAGCCGCTGGGGGTTCCTCTGTGTTTATCCCATGCCCTTTTGAATTCCATTACCATCTCTGTCCTCACTACCTCTTCTGGGAGGGCATTCCAGGCGTCCACCACCCTTTCTGTGAAAAAAATACTTCCGAATGTTGGTTCTGACTCTACCCCCCTTAGAGCTTCATATGAGCCAGTTTTCTTTCCAGCGAAAAAGGTCAGACTTTCGCCCATCACATACAGCTCCTTGGATTTCTGCACCACAAATTCATGACTCTGCACTTCTTGGCATTGAATCCCAGCTGCCAGACCTTCAACCACTTCTCAAGCTCTCTCAGATTCCTTTTCCTTTCCTCTGTTGCAGATCTTAGTGTCATCCAAAAAAAAAAACCCCTTTTCCTTCTAACTCTTCTGCAATATTGCTCACAAAGATATTGAAAAGAACTGGTCCCAGAAGCAATCCTTGAGGCACTCCTCTTAGACTTCCCTCATCTGCGTAGGCTCCATTTAAGACTACTCAATGTCTTCTGTAGTCAACCAATTTGTAATCCATTCCACTACCTTGGGATCCCGCCCAGGCTTTTCATTTTGTTGATGAGTCTCCCACGAGGGACCATTTCAAAACCTTTGCTGTCATCCAGAGAAATCATGTCACGTGCTTAGAAACATAGAAATGACGGCAGAAGAAGACCAAACGGCCCATCCAGTCTGCCCAGCAAGCTATGCACTTTTTTTTTTTCCTCTTACTTGTTACGCTTGGCTCTTAGTACCTTTTAGTTTTATTTCCCTTCCACCCCACCATTAATGTAGAGAGCAGTGTTGGAACTGCATCTAACTGAAAATGTAGCTTAGTTAGGGGTAGTAACCGCCTCAATAAGCAAGCTACACCCATGCTTTTGTTTACTCGACTATGTAATTTAGTCCTTGTTGGTTCTGAGAGAGAGAGAGAGAGAGAGAGAGACACTCTTTTCTACATTGCCCCTGCCGGTGAAGCAGAGAGCTATGCGTTGAAGGTGAAGTAACAGACTTTCTCCCCTGCCGTTGAAGCAGAGAGCTATGCTAGATATGCATTGAAAGTAAAGTATCAGGCTTATTTGGTTTGGGGGTAGTAACCGCCATAACAAGCAAGCTACAACCCGCTTTTTTGTGAATGCAAATCTTTTTTTTTCCACATTTCCTCTTACCGTTGAAGCTTAGAGCAATGTTGGAGTCGCATTAACCATGTGTATGTATATTGAATAAGGGTATTATCTCCAGGTAGTAGCCTTCATTCCCGCGAGCCACCCCCTCTTCATTCACGTCCTCTAGACTTGATGGATCCACAGTGTTTATCCCACGCCCCTTTGAAGTCCTTCACAGTTCTGGTCTTCACCACTTCCTAGTCACCCAATCAGATTTGTTTGACATGACCTTCTCAGATTCGGTAAGCCATCAGATTGACACTATCCTTTCCTTTAGCGGTCTCCATTACATTTTCTCACCACTGAGGTAAGGCCAGCCAGTTTTCAGCCTTCTTCTCTGCCACTTATGTGACGCAGGACCACAACCTCCCTTCTCCAGTCTTGCAGCACTAACCCCATCTCCAAGGACTTCAGTGGACCCACCAGAACATCTCTTAGCCTCCTCAGTATCCTGAATTGAAATTCATCGGGTCCCATGGTCTTCTCCACTTTCAGTTTTGCTAGTTATGCCCACTATACTCTGTAAACAGGGTGGTATCTCCAACACCCCCCCCCCCCCCATCGGCACGTTTGCCAACCAGCGCCCGTCCTTCTCCAAGGTCTTCTGTAGTGAAGTATTTATTGATCATTTCTGCTATTTCCTCAGCTTTCTCCACCCACTGCTCTGTCTCCTTTCAATCTTACAAAGGCACCTCTGGCCCTTCTCCTTTATTGGATAGATTTGAAAGATGTTTTGTCACCTCGCTTTTCCTGTTTGGTAATCCGTTCTTCCACTTGAGCTTTTTCTATCCTGATTTCTTTTCTCGCCTTTCAGTTTCACCAGATATTCTTCCCTGTGCTCCTCTTTTTGAGTTCCTTTCTACTTTCTGCATGCTGATCTTTTTGCCTTTTTTTCCACCTCTTTGGGGAGCCAGATCGGTTTATTTTCCCTTTTATTTAATCTCTTGCATAAAAGATTTGTTATCATGGCTCCTTTTCAATGTGATCCACTCTTATTCCACTTCTCCCAGGGTTTGAGCTCCTTTTCGACTTACGTCCCCCATTTTACCAAGGACTTTGATCTTCATGTGACGTGTCTCCATCTTGGCTGTTATATCAAACCATTCCATCTGACTGTCGCTGGTGACAGGACCTGTACAATAGATCCTTGGAGAGAAAAGGTTAGAGAGAGTGAGCAAAAGCTCCGATCCACTGAAAGTGGAAAAAGAAGCCAAGTTAGCAGGCAACACTGGTCTGGGGAGAAAAAGTTGTTTGTGCCCCGGTGTGGAAAAAGAAACTGAGGCACATTGTGGGGATGCAGAAACTACTGCTCTTGCCCAGAAGGACTTCTGAGAATTTGCTAGAAAGCACTGGGGAAAAATCCAGTCAGTGCTAAGAAACGACATCACACATATGTGAGAAGGGACAGACCAATTGGTCCTTATCTGCCATATAACATAGTAACAACCAAATGGTCCATCCAGTCTGCCCAGCAAGCTTCTTATGGTAGTATCTTCCGTGCCGTGCAGGTTGCCCCCATAAAAACATGCTGCTATGTTACTATCCCACCAGTTCTGCAAACAGTAGGCAACACAAACATCCCACGAGCCCACCAGAGGAATGGCTCCTACAAAAAAAGCGTACATACCTGAAGGGCACAGTCCCTGCAAACACCAGGAGAATTATTTATTTTAACCATACTTGACTACTCACCATGGCAACATATAATCGAACACACTATACAATATATATGTACACAGCCCAGAGGCAGGCACAGCTCCTGCAAAAGTGCTCACTTCAGGAGCGCAACCTTTCCAAACCCCAGAAATTATGCCCGCACTCCACTGGCACAGCCCAGGCAAGTAAAAAAAAGATAAAATAGTTTGCATTTATGATAAACAGGTGATGGAAACCTCCCCTCTCCCTCCCACTGCCAATGCTAGCACTACAGAGAAAATACCTTCTCGAAATGGCCACTTCTAATGTAGTAGTCTGCCAAGGAGCACCAGAGCTTGCCCAGCTGGTCTGTGAAGCGGGTCAAGCCCCCGCGGATAATCGCGCCCACGTTCAGGGACTTGACTTTGTCTGGATTCTGGGAGATCAGGTTACACAGCTCGTGCCACAGCTGAAGGAAGAAAAAAGGTAGGCATCATGCAGGCAGGGAGGATCTTATACAGAGAAATCACCCAAGGGCATCTCAGCAGGAGTATTACATACAGGTAAAACAGAAGGGCATTGGGTGGGTATTGTAGAGAAACATTACAGGGGGACAGGGACTGCAGAAAGTGGGCTCTCTCCTACTGGCATCTGTGAATTCTGAGACTCGTCTTTCTTTCTAGGCAAGCAACTCAAAGGGCGCTTCAGGAAGCTTGCAGGTGATCTTTTTACCAAAGCAGCATCCTCTAACATGAAGGGAGGACATTGCTTCACAACCTGCAGCAATTATGAGCCCACCGCTACCTCTGGCAGTCAGAAAGGGAACTTTTTCATATTAACATAGTAACATAGCAATGACGGCAGAAAAAGACCAAAATGGTCCATGTAGTCTACCCAGCAAGCTTCCCAAGGTAGTAAACTGCTGCTCGGTGCAGGTTACTCCCAAGCTTTATTTATTCCCATCCTCTTGCCTTCACTTGCAGATGTGCAGCGTTTTTTCGCTTTCTCAGGATCACCATGCAGAGAGATTTTAGACAATCCATGCAATGGTTGATCAGTCATGAAAGGCAGATTGTAAATAAAAATAAATAAATAAATTAAATATTAGAAATACCGCCTGGGGGTAAGAAACTCGGCAGAAGCCAGGCATTACATGGCAGATACAGCACTACAGAAAATCAAAGGAGGACAGTGCATATGGCTACAACTAAGGCCCAAACGCAGTAACTACTTAGGCCCTCTGTAGTGCAGGAGCACTAGAGGGGATCAGTTTATAAGAGGAAGATTTTCATCGCAGGACACGGCCTGCCTCCATGCCCTCTGACCTTCCAAACATTACATTATCACTGTGACAATTATACTGGAGGAGAAAGATACCAGCCATGTGCCACAACCCTGGAGCTGGGAGTTCCCCTGCTGATCCCGTCCCCTACCCCTCCAGACAAAACCCAACTAGCTAGCGAAGTAATCTTCAAACAATGGAAACTATTTTCCAAGGTCTGTAGTTTGAGAGGGGGAAGAGTTTTAACTTTTCCTTCCAGCTGAAGCCAGCAGCAGCAGCAGCGCTGGGATCCTGACACTACGCGGCTTCATTTACAACAGACCTAAAGTCTCCTGTTGCTGCTAGTCAGGCCCAAGAGCCATGCACCAGAACCCCGTAGCACCTGCTCTAAATTCGGCCATCAGGTGACATCCTTATTGACTACCACATCTCCCAACTCTCTCCCCTCTTTGCCCAGGGCCTGCAAACACTTGCTGCACAGCAACCTGGAGCATGGAAGACCCAATCCAAGAACCTTCGGCACAGAAGCAAAGCGGACTTGCCAAAGGGCCAGGGGCCAGCATTATAACTTCATTTCATTCAGCAAAATTGTTTACCTGTAACAGTGTTCTCCGTGGGGAGGAGAGCAGACAGCCACACAAGTGGAGTGACATCCCCCAACGGCGCCAAGTCACAGCCTGCTCTAAGCTCAAAAAGGACCTGAGCGTAAGTGGGCATTCCTGCACGCATAACCTCAGCCTATTCCCCAAGCTGACTTTCCATGGACAGGGAGGAAGGGGTGTGGTTGTTCGTTCATGCTGTAAACGAAGATTTAGGTTCCCATGATTGCAGGGTTCCAGAAGAAGCCCTGGCTGAGGACTGGCGCTGCCATGGGTCCTCGTTTCAAGATACATCAGGGGTATCTTCGCCTTCCATCAAGCCGTGATGTTCTTCACTCTTTTCAAATCACATTCTTGTACATGCTCATAAATTCGAGCACTCATAGATCCAAGTACTTCCAAGTAAGACGCTGGTGCCAAGATCCAGTGGGTTAACCGGATCGAACCAGACTCAGGCTTTGGGCATGCCAACTACACCCTTGGCTCCAGACACACAGCACTTTTTCTTCTTGTACACCAGCAAGCCCTTCAGGGCCTGCTCACGACAATTCCACATCTTGCTCGACCCCTGCTCTGCAGTGGATCCTGGAACTAGGACAGCAGAAGTGGGAGCTTTCCTTGAGGAGCTTCTGCTCAACTCGGCACAGAGGGACCCTCAAGGACCTCCCCCCTCCTCCCACACACACACTCCAGGCCTGTCACCGACCTACAAAGTTCTTCCATCTTCCAGGCCCTGGGTCTCTGGGACCTCGGTGATATCTGGCCACAATCCTAGAAGTCTGCTGTGTCATGGTCTGGTCCCAGGCATTTGTAACAAATATTATGGCCATCAGCAATAAGACGCCTTGCAGCCACACACAAAGTCCTTGAAGCGGACATTCTTTATCCCCTCTTGTAGATAACATTGAAAAGTGCCATTGAGGGGCTGCTGAAGCAGTGAAACAACTCAGAGCAAGTTTGATAGGAAAGAGAAACTACGAAGCACTAAAAACAGGAAAGAAAGAGGGGTTACACATCTTGTGAAAGTGAGGACAAAAAAATGACTGAGTGGCTAATGAGGCAGAGTGCTCAGAGAAACTCTCACGCAAGCTCAGTGGATGAGCTCAAGAGAGATGGTCCATTTAGCGCCATCGGATGTCACACCTGTCGCATAGATGATTCTGCCCTGCTTGTCGATGGAGCATTAGATACAGCAGAATATAAATCCCAAATAAATATATATAAAAAGATATGACCAGCTCTCCCTTCAGCATTACCCCAGTAGTTGCACATGTCAAACCTTCCTCCTCCTCCTAAACTATTACCTGGTAGTTTGACTTGCCCTCTTTGGACACGAAGCTCTCGTCATTGACAATGATGGCAAGTCGCTGAGCGGCTTCATCTAGCCGATCGATAGACTGGAGGTACTCAATGTATTCTTCAGCATTCTCAGGGCTCAGCTAGTAAGAAGGGAAGATACAAGGGGATCAGTACAAATGTTCCACGTTCCGCCACCTCCTCATCCCAGCACACTCATCTGCCAGGGAAGGCAACAAAAAAAGTGACACGACCTAAATAGCAATACTCCAAGCTAAGCTTGCCTGATGCTGTTCCTCTCTTTACTGCCACAGGAAAAATAGTACTACAGAATCCGTCCCAGAGAAAACGGAATATTTGCAATCTGATGAAAGATAACGATGTACAAGAGTTTTCACGGTCAGTCCCCTGTCACGGTCTATGTTTCAATGGAGGGGCAACAGAAGTGGAAACACCTTATATCATTTCGCAAAGGTACTCTAATGTAAGAAGCCTGGGCGTTATATTAGAGTACCTTTGCAAAATGATACAAGGTCTGCCCCGAAGGTGAAGCAGATCGAGACACTGCGTCTTAGAAGCGGCTAACTACATACATTGTTGCAACATGTTTGGGCACAATGTTTCTTCTTCGTATATTGGCTCCTGATGAAGCAACATAGTTGAGAAACACCACTGCTGTCGAGCCATTAAACGGGATTAGACAGACCTTTCTTGAAAATACTATTTTTGATAAAAGATATTTGAGAGCACTCGTTGACTAACATAACCACAGATGATTGAGCAGTCCAGACGGCTTTGGTTTTGACAAGGCACGTCATCAGGCTTGCTGATGCAGCTAAAACTCATGAAGAAATAAGAAAAATAAAACATTAAAATAATTAAAATAATTTAAAAAAAATAAGATAAAATTGATGAACTATTAAACTAGTGAAGTGAGTGGTGTCTGTTTGAAGGTAATCGGCGGATTCCTTTTGTATTGTTTTCATTTTGCCCCCTTGAAGAACTACATTTCCCAGCTTCCCCAGCAGTAGTTCCTAGAGAGCTATCACAGCTATAGGCTGCCAGATGTTATAAAAAGGCAATAATGGAATAGCAGGGGAGAGAGGAAACAAGCCCAGCCTATCCCATAATCGAAAATGATGCAGACACACGCAGAGCCAGAAGAGCCTTCCAATTACATGCTAAGCTAAGTTTATGTTCCCAGCTTTTATGAAGGGAAACTGTGCTTGTACTTAATGAGACTTTAGGAAGAATTTAAGCAAAGAAATGAGAGGACTGGAACTTAACATTGTACTTATCAAGGAAAGTGTATGACTATGAACAGTTTAGAGCCCTACCCCCTGCTGAAAGCAGTTCTGTGAGAGAATAAACCTTATAGAGAGTGGATGGTTTCATTTGCATTGATGGCTCACATTATCTAGAAGAGGTTGCACATACTGCTAGAATAAGTTATATAAATAAGAGGGGAGCTCTTGGACTGCACAGGCTTATGTTGAAACAATTGTTAATTAACATTTAGGGAGAACTGAAGCCGTTTCAGCAAAGGAAAATTGTGTATTTAAATCCAGCATGTTTTGAGAGTTCAACTTAAACTTGGTGGATGCAGAAATACAGGAATGAGAGAAGTAAATTTAAATCCCTGTGCCTAATTATTAATCAAGACTACTGGACCGTTTTACAAGGAGAAAGCAAGAGTTGCTTACAGGTGTTCACCGAGGACAGCAGTATGTCCATGCTCACACACGGGCAACATCATCCAAGAGAGCCTGGCATAGAAAACTTAGGTCAGAGTTTCTAGAACGTTGACTGAGCCTCTCTGAGCATAATCTCTCTTTACAATAATGTCCTGTTCCTTTCCTAAAATGGATAGCCAGGCATCCGATATCAAGCCAGATCTCAGCTGATTGCCCCTGCTTTTCCACTCTCCCCCTTTCAGTAGCTCTTCTACCTATGCATTGCTCTTGCTTTCTCCTGGTGGCTGCCCCCTTACCTTCAGGTACCTCCTGTAGACTCGCACAGCAGTCTCTGGCAATGGGTAGAGGCGTACAAACTTGAGGTAGAGGGGCCAGATACGATGGTGCTGTGTGATGGGGAGGGCTCGAAGTGCTCGATCGAAGGTTCGACGTGTTCGGGTGATCTTACACTGATCCACGAGGAACCGACAGTAATCCAGCCAGATCCGGGGCATCTACAAGGAAGACACAGCAACATGAATACAAGAACGACAGACAGTGATACTGTCACAGCAAAGGCATTTCTAAATGCACAGGATCATGTCTTAAGCATGATGGAGACAGAACAATCCCTTAACCGCCCCTTCCTCCACCCACCGGATGCACTGCAATGCTCCGAAGGGAGATAGTCTAAACGAACGGCTGCCTCACCGATGGAGCACATCCCAGCCTATCCCTAACCCTCCCATGCCTAGCTCTTGGTTCCCTTTTATGAACGCTCTCGTTAATGTTATTTCTGTTATTGTCTTGATTAAGCGCGGCATCTTAGAACTGTAAATCAATGCGATGTACAGTTAACGCATTGGGCAAGTATAGCACTAAACCCCTGCAGTGCAACGTGCGTGAAAGTTACATTCCACAACTCTTTCTACGTGACCGTCATGGCTCTCTACCTCTCCCCCTGCCCCTGGATTGTCTTTACCTTGTGCATGAACACCAATGCCCTCTCATGGCAGTTGTTCACCTCCTCGTAGCCTGTATCGGAGGACACACTTGACTTCTCACCTGCTTCCGACGTTGCTTCAGGTAATTATACCACAGCTTGTAGCTGAAAAGAATGTGGGAAATGCCGATTAATGCAGGCCACAGTCTCCAGTTCAGAACTAAAACGAGGGAGCCACCAGTCCCCGCACTGCGGCAGAGGCCTGGGAGCTTGCACTTGTGGTCCTCTGTGTCGCCACCCCCCCACCCTTCTCCCCACCCCCAGCTATAAAGCTTCTCTACTGCACCTCCTTACTGAAAGCAGCTTTACGGACGCTAGCACAGGCGGATTCTGCAGGTTCGGCCTCCAGTACGTAGATCCATTGCTGTTTGACCCCAGAGGATACGAACAGCCCAAAGAAAGGCATGAGAGACTGAGGGCTTGCTGCCAAGTTAGAACGCATGACAGTGGCTGAAACTGCACAGCCGAGTACCCCAAGACAATGCACAGCAGTGCTGGGCCATGTAAAAGGAGAGGGCTGTTTTACTTATATCACTTCTTTTTCCTCCCATTAAGTTCCCCCTCGCCACTTGCTGTCTTCCACACCAACTTCCACCCCCCCCCCCCCCAAAAAAAAACCAAAACAACCACAGCCAGAAATCCTACCCTTGAGCAAGGCTTTGCACTTATGCAGCAGGTTTTCCTTCTACTCTAGAACAAGAGAGGGCACACAGCTGGCAGAAGCAGACCAGAGTCTCCTGCTACACCATGTCATGCAGACATTGCTCCATCTTCAGTCCCCACAGCATCTCCAACTGGAAGAGGCTGGAGCATTCCACTGCACTTCACATGAGACCTAAGAATCCTGAACTGCTTGACTACAGGAAAAAAAACAAAACCCAGTACAGAGCATGAACTATAACCCCTCTGCTTGCCTCTAATCAGTGAGAGTACGGGAGAGAGAGCATTCAGGATCTTTCTATATTTTCTCTGTCCCAATGTGTGCTCACAATCCTGTGTCTTTGATCAGAAGGAGGACACGAGTTAGGCAACATATTGCCCTTCCCGCTCATGCCTATGGAGGGAGACAGAGGACAGAGAGTGTGATCACAAGGCAGGCAGGCAAGCGTCAGGCCATTTGCTGCCATTCTCAGCCCTCCTAGGCCTTTGGTGGGGGAGAAGTGGGGGGCAAACAGACAGAGTATTGTTCAAGTTCCTGTGTCTGATGAAGAGGTGGGGAAGGCTGTACATTTGGGTTTTCCTACCTGCCTGGCAGTTCCTTGAGGGCTCTCTCATAGATCAGATTCAGCACACTCGGGGGAGCATTCTGTTTGAACTCAATGTAACGGATCCAGCACTTCACAGAGAATGGATTACGAAGGATTTCCTCTTCATACTGCAGGTCCTCTTCCTCCTGCATAAGGGAATAGCATTTATCCAGAAACAGCTCTTAGTCACTGCCTACTCACTTTCCCGCAGAAGCATCTCATCCTGCACAGGGAAAATAACTAGCTCAGTACCCCACTGGATGTTAGATACAGGCTTCGGAAGCTGAAAGGAGCATGTTGACAGATATGGCAGCATATTACCTCCAATACTGTGACCTAGAAACAGGGCTGCCAACAAACCTCTGTCCCAAATAGAGAGGAGCCCAAAAGAAAAATGGGATCCACTAAATTTTCATTCTTGTAGTACCACAGATCACTCCAGACTCCTGGGTTTTGCCTCCCTTCCAGCAGATGGAGACAGAGAAAGTTTCGTAGGCACCGCCTCTTAACCCAGTGTGCCACCTGCATCTCTTCAGTATTAATCAGTACCCAAGCAGAAAATATTTTCTTTTTGTAAATGGTATTTTATTGAAATTGACTGTCATCATAACAAAAACATACAATTACACATTGAAATAAACTCTACATATTCAAAAACCAAATTATCTTGATTGCTTCATTTTCAGTGGCCTGTATGATTAGAAATACAAAAAGATTGCATAATGCGTACCTCTGTCTGGCTTGGTGGGCGTTTGAGACCAGCTAGTTGGAAAGACCAGCCTATCTTATATGCCTGCTTTATTACGCAGCCCTCCATTATACATATGGATTCCACCCCTGAGAGAACTTGGGTAGCATGTGATGTTTGCGGGCTGTCACCTATATAGTTCACACATCTTATCCAACTTTAAGAGTATCGCTGTTAGCTGAGGGGGCGTTAGGTGCTTTCCAAGCTGCTGCCCAGAATAATTTGGTGCACTAATGTCCATGCATGTCTAGAGCATTCAGCAGGTGTGTTCAATAGTGCTATTTCAGAGGTTAGCTGTATGGGAGATGGAGAACTTGTTGGATAAGGTGAGATACTGCGCTCCATAAATCGCCTTATATTGGGACATTCCCACTACATATCAACAAAGGATCCTTTTTGACCACATCCCTTCCAGCATAAATCATCACTACTAATGTGAGCCTTATATAGCCTAGTGGGTGCCATCTGAGTAATAATTTATAACTATTTTCAAATAGTAGCACTGAACTAGCCTTTCAAAAATTTGAGGGAACATTGCAATGCACTGTCTCCGTGCTCTCTGGGAGCTGCTAAAGCCAACACAATACTGCTCAGTGTACATACAAGCTTGTATCGCCAAAGCATTTGTGGAAAAGGTCTATTTTAGAATGGTCTCTATTTTCCTATCCTGTATATCTTTTAATGCCGTTCCTCCCTCTCCTGGGATTGCTGTTTTGCAGGTTACCACTGGAACTAAGACATCTACCCTAGGTATTCTAAGGAGATTGTATCTATTTTCCAGAGGTAGGGGCTATAATTTACCCATGACCCTGCCCCCTTTAAAACCCCCTTGACATGGTGACCATGCGATTCAGGGCCTTCGGTGGTTTTCTTATCCTCTGGAGGATGGGGTCTACCTCTTCTGGGTCTTCTGCCTTGGAGTCTAATATTCTAAGAGCACCTAACACATTAGTAATGAAGGCTGAGAACACATCTTTCCAGGACAGTCAGACTACTGCTTCCAAGGAGCACTCCCCTTCCTCCTGAGAGCCTATAGAAGTGCTATAATCAGAGTCATCCACTGACCAGGATTTCTCCGGCGTGAGCATCTGGACAGAAGGGGTTGAGGGCTCGATGATTGCTCACTTAGGGGCCAGTGCTTTGGAAAGGTGGCTCATCTCTTAGGCCCCACAACAGAGTGCAAAATGTTTGGTGCATAAGCACCACAAACTCTGGGGAGAATCCTCCACCCCCCATTGGATCCCCTGGATAGCTGCAGCCCCCACAATGGGGATTTTAAACCCTAAGATTCTGCCGGCACTGACCATGGGGGTGGGAGGGCAGGAAATTTCCTTAGGTCCCTCGCTAGGCCAGTTATAGCCTGTTCCCCTTCGGCTGGGGAAGGAAGGGACCTCCTCCCCATCTAGGGAGTCCAGGTCCAGCACCCCATTGCACAAGGGGCAGAAAGACACCAAGATGCTGGGACTTTGTTGTGTGTTGCAGGCTACACACATTTCCACCCTCTCGGCATGAAGTCAGACTCAGGATAGCTGTGTTACACACTGCTATTCACATGCAGAGAAGATAGAAGGGAGAAAAACTTACTGCGGTTTGGTTGTTCCCCTTCCATTCTGTACTACTCTCTTCCTTACTAGTTACTCAGCGCCCCAGGAAATCTGTTCTGAATGCTTGAGCTGCTTTTTCCTCTTCTCTTTCTCACTTTTTTTTTTAATATAGATTTATTTAGCTGGCAGATGCTAGAGAGCAGGAGAGAGATCAAGAAAGAGAGGGGAGGCTTTTAGGACCCCTTGGTGCTTACCAAGGTCACCCCTCTTGGTTCACTAGTCGTACCATCTAAGGAAGTCCACAGACCCCCCCCCCCCCCCAGGAGTACTGGCATCAACCCTGAGGGTATGCTCTACCATGTTTCCCTAGGAGATAGCCTACACAAGTGGCATCAGCCCTGCAGGACTGTTGCCCCAGGAGCAAGAGGGCTCAAACAGGCCAAGGCCAAATTTGGCTCTAAACCAACCAGTCCTTAATTGTCCACAGTTGCAGGAGACAGAGACTACTGGCAACTGCCTAAGACCACACCTCTCTTATAGCACAGGATGAGATTATAGAAGAACTGTTAAGGACTGGTCTAACAGGAAGAAAAGGAAGAGAGGTGTTATGCCCCTGTATACTGTAAACAGTACTGGAGCCTGCATCTTCAAAAGGATATAAACTGGCTGAAGTCAGTTCAGAGGGTAGCTATTAAGATGATCAGTTATTTTCTCTTCTAAAGCATATGGGAACAGACAAATATCTATATACATATGCCCTAGAGCAGTGGTTCCCAAACCTATCCTGGAGAACCCCTAGCCAGTCAGATTTTCAGGATATCGGCCATGAATATGCTCGAGGGAGATTTGCATGCACTACCTCCATTGCATGCAGATTTTATTTCATAAATATTCACTGCTGATATCCTGAAAACGTGACTGGTTGGGAGTCTTCTAGGACAGGTTTGGGAACCACTGCCCTAGAGGAAAGGCAAGATAAGAGAGAGATATTTAAATACCTCCAAGGTTTTCCATGCACAAGAGGTGGGTCACTTTCAAAGGAAAAAGAGGCTCTAGAGGTTATGGAATGAGGGTGAAAGAGGGTAAACTCAGAAGAGTAAGCTAAGGAAATATTTCTTTACAGAGGGTAGCGGATTCATGGAACAACTTCCCCATGAAGCTGGTGGAGACAGTATCTGAATTCAAGAAAGCATGGGATAAACAGAGAGGTTCCCTGAGGGAGTGGTAGGGACTGTAAAGCTGGTATGGATGACCAGACTAGATAGGCCATATGGTCTTTTTCTGTCATCAGGTTTCTATGTTTAAATATTAACAAATAATTTCTGCAAGCAGTGCATATGCCTAAAATGCACCAAATAATTTTTGGCAATTATTTTATGTAGGGCGAAATGAGGTATGTAGGGCAAAGTCCTGTCCACTTACAATAATCCTCCACCACCCTACCATTCCCTGAACGAGGCAATGTGAATCTTTTAATAAGTGCAGACTACAAGTTTTTATTAAATTCTAATTTAAAAGAAAAATTTGAAAATGTAAGCTGTCTGGCACTCCCTTCCTCTGTTACAGCGTCCTCAGTTCCTTCCCCAAGTTTCAAGCTATCACCAATTTGTTACAAAGACAAATCACTGCAAGGAATGTGATCACTCCATCATCACTTACTGCTATACTTGATCTGATCTGAATTCAACAGCAAGAGAGCATCATTATGATGGCAAAACCGAATATATGGTATACAAAACACGTTAAATAAATACATAAATCTGTTATGCTTGTTTGGCAGTTCAATGCCAAAGCCCAAATATTACACTGGAATATAAATAAAGAATTTGCTGTGAATTTAGAATTCTCGTGATCCTGGAAGTACCCAAGGCACCTCAACATTTGAAAAGCATGAGAATCACCACTGATCTAGGCCATCATAGATAGGATGTACTATTTGTACTTTAGGTTGCATCATATTCTATTACCCTGGGATTATAGTGCCCATTTCACCATTAACAGCAGGAACAGAATGCCTGGAATGCTCTTCTGAAAGAGGTGGTGACAACGAGAATAGTAAATAAATTTAAAAGAGCATGGGATAAATATTACTGATCCCTAAAGGCATGAAAAGGTAATGGGGGGGGGAAAAAAAAGGGTAACGCATGGAGGTAAACCTGAATGGTGCGACAGTTACCAGCATAAGCCACTTGCTGGGCAAACTGGAAGGACCATTTGGTCTTTATCTGCTGCCATTGCTATGTTACTATTATATAGAGCAAGATAAAATAAACACACCTGGCCCATGCCAACTCACAGTAACACAGAAATGAAGGCAGAAAATGATCCATCCAGTCTGCCCAACAAGCTTCTTATGCTATACTTTGGGATCCACTTACTATAATGCACCTTGGCCCTCTACGGGCCCCAAACACCTGTTTTGGCACCCAGTTACCAAATACGGAAAAAGCAGAAGAAAGGGAACAAGTTTGAGTAACAGAAAACCCGAGGCTGACCATTCTAGAAAACAAAACGAAAGAGGGAGGCTCATTACAGCCTGTTGGGTTCTGAGAACTCACTTCCAAAAGTGTCTAGAGGTGAAAAAGGGTTTAGCATCACAAACTCTTAACTTCCCCCCCAATAACCCACGGTTTAATGAACGTTACTGCTTTGCACAAGTTGCGGCGACCTATCCCCGAACTCATTTTCCTTTCATAGCGTCCCCTCTCAGATACTCACAAAACGCAGATCGCGGATCCCCGTCGCCGCTTCCGGCATCTTCACCACCTGTCTAATCCAAGGTTTAGGCCTTCCACCGACTACAATACCTCCAATACCCCGCAGTCGCCGACTGACATCGTCACAGCTCTGCCCAGCCGCAGGCCGTGTACGTCGCGAACACGCAAAGCCGCCTACAGCCCTGCGCCCAATCGCTTCCCCTCATGTGACAAACGTGGGCTGGCGCGGAGTCATCTTCCACTTGGGAAAAATGAGGGGAGGAATTGGCTAGCTCCAACGCCATCTTTAGCTTGGCAGAGGGCCTTTGGATACCGGAAACGGGGTGGAAGAAGCAGAATGGGTCTCCTCCAGTGATCGCCAAACTTCCTGATGTCAAATTCAGCTAACTATATTGGCATGGTAATTTTACGTGTGTTGCCAAAGGAATATATTAATTGATCAAAATAAAAGGAAGAAAAAAAATAAACATTTACAAAATAGCAACGCGACAGGTTACGGAAAGTACAATAGGAGGGACATGTTTCAGGTTTTGGTGCTGGTTCAAAAGCAAGGAACTAACCTTTAAACAATTAAAAAAAAAATTCAAAAAACATGTTTGTTAATGATATGGAATGGTGTTCTAAGCACATTTTTTCAAGGTTGTGGGTGCAATTAACACACGTTTTTTGAAATGATAGGTGTTTTTTGGCAGTTATGATTAAAACATTTATCTACTTTTTCATGAGTAGAAACAGTATGGTATGAAATGGTCTTTTCACACACACACTTTTTCTTTTAATTTTTGTAAGTTTTTTAAATTTGAAGAAAGATCATGAAGCAGGTCTAGGAGATTTTCTCTTTTCAGAGTCCATTTTTTTTTTTTTTTTATAATTTTTGTTTAATTGTTTAGGGGTTAGTTCCTTGGTTTTGTTTATCGTCATGTTACGAACACCTCATATACATTTTTTATTGCCACATTTGTTTTGACTTGAGGTTAATTTATGGCCTAGTAGTAAGATGCATAAGAAGCAGCCTGGTAGTAAGATGCCACATATTTTGCTGCTTTAGCTACTGTTCATAGGTGCCAGCTCTGTAGGTAGCGTTGCCAACTTTTCCACAGACCAGGACTGGACACAAGGACCTGCTGGGGAGGATACCTGACCCCCCTCATTTACATTCATTTAAAATCAGTGAGCTAGATATTAAAAAATCATTTATAATGATAACTGAAAAGTTATCCATCTAAATGGCTATCCGGCTATATTCAAAGTAGGGGGTATTCTACATGCACTCATTCACTTCTTTCCCACACACACATGCATTCTCACTCACACACACTCATTCACATCTCTCCCTCTTCCACACTAATACATGCACTCTCTCACATACATTAACACTCACTCTTCTCCCTTTTCCACATGCATTCTCACTCACACACACATGTATTCTCACTCACACACACACACACATTCACTTCTCTCCCTCTTCCACACTAATACATGCACTCTCTCACATACATTAACACTCACTCTTCTCCCTTTTCCACATGCACTCATTCACTTCTTTCCCACACACACATGCATTCTCACACACACACACTCATTCACTTCTCTCCCTCTTCCACACACACTCATTCACTTCTCTCCCTCTTCCACACATATATGCATTCTCATACACATACATTTATACTCATTCTCTTTTCTCAGCCACAGGAGCCGCCTCTTTCCTCAGGCTCATGAGACAAATGTGCCACTTCATCATCTCCTGCAGCATCAGGCCCGTGCAGCCCTTGTTTCATTTCCTGTGCATGGCCCATTGCTGCTGCTCTTCCTGTGTCTACTCAGGTGTTGCATATAGGGAAAAATAACCCTTGCTGTAGTTACATGATGTTAGGTTCCATATTAGGAGCTACCACCCAGGAAAAGGATCTAGGCATCATAGTGGATAATACTTTAAAATCGTCGGCTCAGTGTGCTGCAGCAGTCAAAAAAGCAAACAGAATGTTAGGAATTATTAGGAAGGGAATGGTTAATAAAACAGAAAATGTCATAATGCCTCCGTATCGCTCCATGGTGAGACCGCACCTTGAATACTGTGTACAATTCTGGTCGCTACATCTCAAAAAAGATATAATTGCGATGGAGAAGGTACAGAGAAGGGCGACCAAAATGATAAAGGGGATGGAACAGCTCCCCTATGAGGAAAGACTGAAGAGGTTAGGGCTGTTCAGCTTGGAGAAGAGACGGCTGAGGGGGGATATGATAGAGGTGTTTAAAATCATGAGAGGTCTTGAACGAGTAGATGTGACTCGGTTATTTACACTTTCGAATAATAGAAGGACTAGGGGGCACTCCATGAAGTTAGCAAGTAGCACATTTAAGACTAATCTGAGAAAATTCTTTTTCACTCAACGCACAATTAAGCTCTGGAATTTGTTGCCAGAGGATGTGGTTAGTGCAGTTAGTGTAGCTGGGTTCAAAAAAGGTTTGGATAAGTTCTTGGAGGAGAAGTCCATTAATGGCTATTAATCAATTTTACTTAGGGAATAGCCACTGCTATTAATTGCATCAGTAGCATGGGTTCTTCTTAGTGTTTGGGTAATTACCAGGTTCTTGTGGCCTGGTTTTGGCCTCTGTTGGAAACAGGATGCTGGGCTTGATGGACCCTTGGTCTGACCCAGCATGGCAATTTCTTATGTTCTTACTGTTTCTTTTTCCTTGCGGGGGGCGGAGTGCTATGCTCCTGCTGCGCGGCTCTGCACTTCTCATCCTCCTGGAGTGCAGGTGCTGATGCTCCTCCTCCTTCAGATCTGTACTGTTCCACCCATTTTTTCTTCCAGCCTTATGCAGCAGGGACCTGGAGTTTTCAGGTGTTGGCCCGGAGACCCAGGAATTTGTTCAGAATTCTGGAGTGTCCAGGCCAAATCTGGAAAGTTCCCAGGTATGGTCCTAAAGCTGGCCGGATATACTTATATCCTGTTGGGGATATTCAGCGCCACAGCCTGTGCCTGCCCCGGATCCCAAAGGCTCAAACCGCAGGAAAAGGGGCTGGTATAGGCAAAGCCTCAGCTAAGTCTCTGCATTGTCTTCAGCCGGTTGGCAGTGAGGACCTACTGGGGCTTCCCAGTAAGTGGCATCAACTTCACTCCAGCACAAGGGTCCACAACTCTAACATCACCTCAAGCTTGTATAGCTTTTTCCCTCCCTACTGCCCAAGTTACCAAGTTGCCACCTTTCCACTTTTGCTTTCTGTCCCTTTCTCCTGCCTCTGGCCGCATGAGAGAGAATGAGAGTGTGTTTGAGTTTTTTCCTTCCCTGCTGTCCATAGTCACTTTTCCACTTTTGCCCACGCTCCCTTTCTCCTGCCCATGGCCAGCTGACAGAAAGAGTGTGAGCATGTATACTGTATGTGTGCGTGTTTTTGCCCATTTACAGACCACCTCAAACGTATGCCCTCTCTCCCTTCCTCCTGCTTATTTCCACCTGATGGCTGCATTCCTGCCAGCATGGACTGGAGACAGAGGCTAGGTTTATTGGTGCTGCTGATGCGCCAATGACAGTGGTCAGTGGTCCCCGTGCTTTGAGCGGCTGCCGCAAATGAGCTTACTTCTGTGCAGTTTTCACACATCAGCAGACACCGGACTCTCCTCGTACCCAACACCCCCCAGCCAGGAACTGCCATCCTGAATGAGTGCTGCTCCTCTCTTGGGTCCCGCAACCTCTCTTTCCCTTCAGTCATGCACTGTGGGCCCAGCCAACACTGCTCCATCCTCCACCTCCTGCAGCTCCTGCTTCTTCATTCACGTGCAACCTTGATTGGACATTACAGTGTCCAGTTAACTCTGTAACCAGACACTGTATAATTAGCTGGGAAGTCGGTCACTCTATCTGTGGTTCCTGTGGATGCATGAGCACCCCCAATATTGTCTCCTGCACTCCAGATTGGGAGCTGTGAGCTCCTTTTTGAAAAATTTGATTTATATTCCGCTTTTCAGCACTTCAAAGCGGATTACATTAAGGAAGTAAAAAGGATCCCAAAACAAGGACCACAGGGAAGAATATCTGTTAAAACTGAGGGAGATGAAGGAAGAAATAAAGAAGAAAAAAGATCAAGCAGAAGAAAGGATTGCCAAAGAGATAAAGCGAAGAGACAAAATTTTTTTCAAATATATCAGGGAAAGAAGGGAGGTCGGAAGTGGTATAGTGAAATTGAAAGGTGACAAGGATCAATGTGTAGAGAGTAACAAAGAAATGGCAGAAATAGTAAACAAATACTTCAGTTCGGCATTCACTAAAGAAGACCCTGGAGAAGGACCCTTGCTGGTTAACAAGATCGTAGATAGGGATGGAGTAGACAAGACTCCGTTTACAGAAGAGAATGTATGGGAGGAGCTAGGACAAGGCCATGGGGGCTGGATGAGGTACATCCCAGGATTCTGAGAGAGCTCAGAGATGTGCTGGCGGGTCCAGTGAAACACCTATTCAATAGATCCCTGGAAACGGGAGTGGTGCCGCAGGACTGGAGAAGAGTGGTGGTGGTCCTGCTTCATAAGAGTAGTAGGGAGGAGGCTGGAAATTACAGGCCGGTTAGCCTCACTTTGGTGGTGTGAAAATTAATGGCTGTAGGAAAGCAACGTGAACTATCTACAATCCAGTGGGTTACTGGACCCAGGGCAGCATGGATTCACCAGAGGAAGGTCCTGTCAGACAAATCTGATTGATTTTTTTGATTATGTGACTAGAGAATTGGATCGAGGAAGAGTGCTTGATGTGATCTATTTGGATTTCAGCAAAGCTTTTGATACGGTCCCACATATGAGGTTTGTGAATAAAATGAGAAGCTTGGAAGTGAGTGCCAAGGTGGTGGCATGGATTACAAACTGGTTGACTGATAGGAGACAGAGTGTAATAGTAAATGGAACCTCTTCTGAAGAGAAAACCATCTTAAGTGTAGTGCCACAGGGTTCAGTTTTGGAATTGGCTCTGTTCAATATCTTTATGAGCAACATTGCGGAAGGGATAGAAGGTAGAATTTATCTATTTGCAGAAGAAGCTAAGATCTGCAATAGTGTGGGCACGCCTGAAGGAGTAGAGAGAATGAAAAGAGATTTAGGAAAGCTGGAAGAGTGGTTGGCGTTCAATGGCAAGAAGGGCAGAGTCATGCATATGGGGTGCAGCAATCCAAAAGAGTTGTATGCTATGGGGGGGGGGGGGGGGGGGTGAAATACTGATGTGCCCAGACCAAGAGAGGGTTCTTGTGGTAACAGTGTCTGGAGATCTGAAGATGGCGAAGCAATGTGACATGGTGATAGCTAAAGCCAGAAGAATGCTGGGCTGCATAGAGAGAGGAATAACCAGTAAGAAAAAGGAGGTGATAATCCCATTGTACAGGTCCTTGGTGAGGCCTCACCTGGAGTATTGTGTTCATTTGTGGAGACCGTATCTCAAAATGGACAAAGAGAGGATGGAGATGGTCCAGAGAAGGGCAACCAAAATGGTGTGGTGTCTGTATGAGAAGACCTACGAGGAGAGGCTGAAGGATATGAATATGTATATCCTGGAAGATATATGATACAGACCTTTAGATGCACATTCAACAAACCTTATGCTGGAAAGAAATCAGTAGAACTTGGGGTCACAAAATGAAACTCAAGTTAGGACGACTCAGAACCAACGTCAAGAAATATTTCTTCACAGAGAGGGTGGTGGACGCCTGGAATGCCCGTCCAGAGGAGGCGGTGAAGATGAAAACTGAAAGAATTCAAAGGGGCATGGGATAAACACTGTGGATCCCTAAAGGCTAGAAGATGGAAATGAAAAGAGTGCATGGAAGCAACTTCCTGGTGCGGCGGTCACTACTCTTAACCAATAAGCCTTCATACTGTTGATGCAACTCCATTATTGCTCTCTGCTTCAACGGCGGGGGGAAAAGGAGAATTGGACTCAAACAGCAACCAACAAGGGCCCTGACATTTACAGTCTGGGAAACTGATAAGCATGGGGTAAACTGCACAGTGCAGCAGATACTACAGATACTACTACTTGCTGGGCAGATTGAATGGACCATCTGGTGCTTTTTGCAGTCATTTCTATGTTTCTATACATGAACAACAGAGACTAACAGGCCGATACAGTAAAAATCGCGGGAGAGCGGGCGAGCGCCTAGGGTACTCTCCTGTGCACGCGATTCAGAAAAAAAAAAGATTCAAATTAGGGCCCGCGGTAAAAAGAGGCGCTAGGGACACTAGCACATCCCTAGCGCCTCTTTTTGGACAGGAGCGGCGGCTGTCAGCGAGTTTGACAGCCGACGCTCAATTTTGCCGGCGTTAGTTCTCAAACCTGCTGACAGCCACGGGTTCGGAAACCGGACACCGGGAAAATTGAGCGTCCGGTTTTCAACCCACGGGGCCGATTTTAAATTTTTTTTTAAATTTAAATTTTTATCTTTTGGGACCTCTGACTTAATATCGTCATGATATTAAGTCGGAGGGTGTACAGAAAAGCAGTTTTTCCTGCTTTTCTGTACACTTTCCCGGTGCCGAGAGAAATTAACGTCGACCTTTGGGTAGGCGCTAATTTCTTAAAGTAAAATGTGCGGCTTGGCTGCACATTTTACTTTCTGTATCACGCGGGAATACCTAATAGGGCCATCAACATGCATTTGTATGTTGCGGGCGCAATTAGGTTCGGGGGGTTGGATGCGCGTTTTCGGCCTCTTACTGAATAAGGGGTAAAGCTAGCGCGTCGAAAACATGCGTCCAAACGCGGGTTAACAGTGCGCTCCAACGGCCTGTATGTGCAGGAAATCACAACTCATCAGGATATAAAGTCATTCTGTAGCAGCTAATGGGAAATCACAAATGGTAATAAAAGAAATCCTAAACCATAAACCTCATGTGCGCTTGTGTTAATCTCTACAGAGCAGTCTCTAGAACATCCTTATAAAGCTACCAAGCTTATTTTCAAGATTTCACATTCTCTCATGTCTATCTCCATTTGAATCAGATGGATTTGGTGCTAAAGTGGTTTTGAGATATTTAAATAAGACAGAGTGGAGATTGAAGGATCCTCATGTGTTTTTCAGCTTCTTGTTCTTGGTATTAGCTGGCATGGTGGCAGGGATTTACTCAGAGCTCCTCTCCTGCCCAGTTCCACGTGGCAATACATATAGAAAGAGGGAGAATGAGGTCCGTGAAGATTGTAACCAGACTGATAATGTGCAAATTGCCTTCATTGGTGCAGAGTGCTCAGCTCACCCCAAATAGTTTTCGTGGTGAAAGGGGAACAAGGTTTTTGGAAATTTGATACTTAGTAACATTAGAAACACAGCTTGAAAAATAGTTTCGATAGAGCACACTCCAGAGAGAGAGAGACCCGCCCTTTCTGGGAGGCTGCTAGAGAGGAACTGAAAGTGAAAGTAGAGTCTGCACTTTTCCTCTCAGGAACGTGGCTGCAGGGAGCAGCATGGATACTTTGCGGGAGGAAGCTTCTTGTTCCATCTGCTTGGATTATTTTACAGACCCGGTGACCATAGACTGTGGCCACAACTTCTGCCGCTCCTGCATCACTCGGGCCTGGGAGGGCTTAGATACAAACTTCCCCTGTCCCAAGTGCAGAGAAGCGTCTCAGCAGAGGAAACTCAGGCCTAACAGGGAGCTGGGGAATATGACAGAAACGGTGAAAAAGCTGTCAGAGAAAAAAGGAGAGGAAACTCTGTGCCAGAAGCATGAAGAGAAATTAAAATTGTTCTGCACAGATGACTGGAAAGCAATCTGCGTGGTGTGTGACAGATCCCAGGATCACAGATCTCACAGTGTGATCCCCATAGAGGAGGCAGTGCAGGAATACAAGGTGAGTGTCAGTATCTTTATTATCACAGTGTGTCCCGGGGTCACAGATCTCACAGTGTGATCCCCATAGAGGAGGCAGTGCAGGAATACAAGGTGAGTGTCAGTATCTTTATTATCACAGTGTGTCCCGGGGTCACAGATCTCACTCCCTGATCCCCATAGAGGAGGCTGTGCAGGAATACAAGGTGAGTGTCAGTAACTTTATTATCACAGTGTGTCCCGGGGTCACAGATCTCACAGTGTGATCCCCATAGAGGAGGCTGTGCAGGAATACAAGGTGAGTGTCAGTATCTTTATTATCACAGTGTGTCCCAGGGTCACAGATCTCACACCCTGATCCCCATAGAGGAGGCAGTGCAGGAATACAAGGTGAGTGTCAGTATCTTTATTATCACAGTGTGTCCCGGGGTCACAGATCTCACTCCCTGATCCCCATAGAGGAGGCTGTGCAGGAATACAAGGTGAGTGTCAGTATCTTTATTATCACAGTGTGTCCCGGGGTCACAGATCTCACAGTGTGATCCCCATAGAGGAGGCTGTGCAGGAATACAAGGTGAGTGTCAGTAACTTTATTATCACAGTGTGTCCCGGGGTCACAGATCTCACAGTGTGATCCCCATAGAGGAGGCTGTGCAGGAATACAAGGTGAGTGTCAGTATCTTTATTATCACAGTGTGTCCAGGGGTCACAGATCTCACTCCCTGATCCCCATAGAGGAGGCAGTGCAGGAATACAAGGTGAGTGTCAGTAACTTTATTATCACAGTGTGTCCCGGGGTCACAGATCTCACAGTGTGATCCCCATAGAGGAGGCTGTGCAGGAATACAAGGTGAGTGTCAGTAACTTTATTATCACAGTGTGTCCCGGGGTCACAGATCTCACAGTGTGATCCCCATAGAGGAGGCTGTGCAGGAATACAAGGTGAGTGTCAGTATCTTTATTATCACAGTGTGTCCCAGGGTCACAGATCTCACACCCTGATCCCCATAGAGGAGGCAGTGCAGGAATACAAGGAGAGTGTCAGTATCTTTATTATCACAGTGTGTCCAGGGGTCACAGATCTCACAGTGTGATCCCCATAGAGGAGGCTGTGCAGGAATACAAGGTGAGTGTCAGTATCTTTATTATCACAGTGTGTCCCGGGGTCACAGATCTCACTCCCTGATCCCCATAGAGGAGGCTGTGCAGGAATACAAGGTGAGTGTCAGTATCTTTATTATCACAGTGTGTCCCGGGGTCACAGATCTCACTCCCTGATCCCCATAGAGGAGGCAGTGCAGGAATACAAGGTGAGTGTCAGTATCTTTATTATCACAGTGTGTCCCAGGTCACAGATCTCACTCCCTGATCCCCATAGAGGAGGCTGTGCAGGAATACAAGGTGAGTGTCAGTAACTTTATTATCACAATGTGTCCCAGGGTCACAGATCTCACACTGTGACCCGCATAGAGGAGGCAGTGCAGGAATACAAGATGAGTGTCAGTATCTTTATTATCACAGTGTGTCCCGGGGTCACAGATCTCACTCCCTGATCCCCCATAGAGGAGGCTGTGCAGGAATACAAGGTGAGTGTCAGTATCTTTATTATCACAGTGTGTCCCAGGTTACAGCTCTCACTCCCTGATCCCCATAGAGGAGGCTGTGCAGGAATACAAGGTGAGTGTCAGTATCTTTATTATCACAGTGTGTCCCGGGGTCACAGATCTCACACCCTGATCCCCATAGAGGAGGCTGTGCAGGAATACAAGGTGAGTGTCAGTATCTTTATTATCACAGTGTGTCCCGGGGTCACAGATCTCACAGTGTGATCCCCATAGAGGAGGCTGTGCAGGAATACAAGGTGAGTGTCAGTATCTTTATTATCACAGTGTGTCCCGGGGTCACAGATCTCACACCCTGATCCCCATAGAGGAGGCTGTGAGGGAATACAAGGTGAGTGTCAGTATCTTTATTATCACAGTGTGTCCCGGGGTCACAGATCTCACTTCCTGATCCCCATAGAGGAGGCTGTGCAGGAATACAAGGTGAGTGTCAGTATCTTTATTATCACAGTGTGTCCAGGGGTCACAGATCTCATACCCTGATCCCCATAGAGGAGGCTGTGCCGGGATACAAGGTGAGTGTTGTTATGGCCGCCGGCCGCAGCGGTCCGCGATTGTCGCCGGCCACTTACCGGTATTGATGGGCCGCTCCAGGGGAGCTGGCAGCAACAGGCAGCCGTCCCCAACGTCACTCCTCGCGGCCGTCCCAGCCACCGCCGCTGAGCTTGGCCGCGTCTCTGGCCTACCTTCCTCTCTGGACGCTGGCTCCTCCCCCGCTGGACCTTCCTAGAGCCGCGCATGTGGCCTCTCTCCTTCATTTAAAGGGACCACGACATGAAATTGGCGCAGTCCCTCCCTGGGGCCCCTCCTGGCTTGTCTCCATTTAAGGCCAGGTCTGCTCCTCAGACCTTGCCTTGGTTTCTTGGCTCTTGGTCCGTTTTCCCGGTTCCTGTCTTCTGAGTCCTGTTCCTGCCTTCCGAGTCCCGTTCCTGCTCCTGTCCCCATCCTCCAGTTCCTTCGGACGGATCTTCTGGCTTCTGACCTCAGACTGGCTTCGGTGATTCTTCTGGCTTCTGACCCTGGATTGGCTATCTGCAACTCTCTGGCTTCTGACCCCAAACTGGCTATTGGCGACACTCTGGCTTCTGACCCTGGACTGGCTATGGGCGACTCTCTGTCTTCTGACCTTGGACTGATTCTCATCACTGCTTCCAGCTGTGATTCCACTGACCTCTCAGGGGCCCACCTAAGACCAGCCGGCCCCACACACTCAAGGGCTCAACCCGCCGGGAACGGGGTTGGTATTGGCGAAGCTCCAACCGGCCCCTGCATCAGTTCAGCCGCGCCTTCTGACGGTAAGGGCTGAGGGTGCTTACTCTCACAGGTAACGCCAACTCTGCCTCGGACAAGGGATCCACCTCTCTGAAGCATAACAGTAAACCAAGGCCATGGATTCGGCGGAGGCGTCAGCCCTGCAAGCCATTCCAGGCTTGGCAGAAGATTCTGGAGCAACAGCGGGTATTAGAGTCCTTGGCGTCCTCCATGGAGCGGCTCAATGCCCATTTGGATTCGGTGATCGCGGCTCATGCAATCCCTCCACCAGCACCGACTCTTCTTGGGATGCAGGAACCCACTTGCCCGGTAATTCCGCTGCCAGCCCCTCCACGCTATTCCGGCAACTTGCTTGTGGTTTCCCCCTGCGGGTCATTGGAAAAGCAACGTGCAGTTCGGGTGACATTAGACAGGCTACGGGACTTAGGAGCAGTGGTCCCGGTCCCACAGAGCGAATGGGGCAAAGGTTGGTATTCCATCTGCTTCGTAGTTCCAAAGAAGGAAGGCTTTTTTGCCCCATTCTGGATTTAAAACAAGAAAATGTGGTGCTAAAGGTCCCGAGGTTTTGGATGGAAACTTTACGGTTGGTAATCGCAACAGTAGCAAGGACGAGTTCCTGGCTTCTTTGGATCTGATGGAGGCCTACCTACATATCCCCATTCGTCCGGATCACCAGCGGTTCCTGAGGTTTATGGTGCTGGGTCAGCATTTCCACTTTCAGGCTCTCCCTTTTGGACTGGCCATAGCACTGCGCACATTCACCAAAGTAATGGTGGTGGTGGCGGTGATGTTGAGGCGTGAGGGGATACTGGTGCACCCTTATCTAGATGATTGGCTCAGCGGTCCAGAAGGTAATCAATAGCCTGGAAACTCTAGGCTGGGTGGTGAATTTGGTGAAGAGCCAACTGATCCCTTCTCAGACATGCTGAAAGGCAAGGTGTTTCTCTCGGAGGAGAGAGTCTGCAAGTTACAGATGCAAATCCGGCGTCTGTTGCTTTTGCAGGTTCCCAGAGTCTGGTTGTTTG
Source organism: Rhinatrema bivittatum (assembly GCF_901001135.1). Taxonomy (NCBI): domain Eukaryota; kingdom Metazoa; phylum Chordata; class Amphibia; order Gymnophiona; family Rhinatrematidae; genus Rhinatrema; species Rhinatrema bivittatum. Next base: position 26,693,536 of record NC_042633.1, on the reverse strand, counting down.
CAGGTTCTAGGCTCGATGGCCTTGATGCTGGAGTTGGTGCCGTGAGCTTTTGCGCATACGAGACCGCTACAGAGAGCTTTGTGGCATAGTGGAATCCATTGTTAGAGGAGTTTCATATGCCAGTCTTGCTCGATGGTCATGAGCGGGACATTCTGAATTGGTAGCTGCAGTTGTCCAATCTAGTCCGTGGGGTCAATCTGGAACTCCCGGATTGGGTAATTATTACTACTGATGCCAGTCTTTCTGGTTGGGGGGCAGTATGCCAGTAACAATCAGCCCAGGGCGTTTGGTCGGTGGAAGAAGCCTCTTGGTCTATCAGTCGCTTAGAGACCAGAGCAGTGCGTTTAGCATTGCTTGTTTTTCTACCTTTGGTTCAAGGCCGCTCAGTGAGGGTCTTGTCAGACAATGTGACAGCTGTGCCATATATCAGTCAGCAGGGAAAAACCAAGAGTCATGCGGTGGCCCAGGAGTTAATTCTTTGGGTGGAACAGCACTTGATTCAGATAGCAGCGTCTCATATTGCAGGGGTCGAAAACGTCCAAGTGGATTTTCTAAGTTGCACAACGTTAGATCCAGGGGAGTGGGAGTTGTCTGAGGCAGTGATGCAGCTCATCCGAGAGAGGTGGGGCTGTCCCCATGTGGATCTAATGGCGATGCGTCTCAGAGCAAAGGCATTTTGTCTTTTCAGTCGAAGATGGGAATACGGGGCCAAAGGGGTTGATGCTCTGGTAATACCCTGGCCTCTGGGGGTTCTACTTTACATATTTTCCCCTTGGCCTCTAATAGGCAAGGTGTTGCGTCGGATAGAGAAACACCCGGGATGGTGTTGGTAGCCCCAGAGTGGCCTTGTCGGCTGTGGTTCACGGATCTGGTCAACATGGCAGTGGATGGACCGTTACCCTTCAATCATCTTCCTCGTCTTCTTTGGCAGGGCCTATATTTTCAGACCAGGCAGATCACTTCTGTCAAGCAGCCTGGCTTTTGAGAGACAGTGTTTGAGACAAAGAGGGTATCCAGAGGCAGTCATTACTACTCTTCTGCAAGCTAGACGGACGTCTACTTTGTTGTCATATGTCCAAGTGTGGAAGGTCTTTAAGGCATGATGTATAACTAAAGGTGTACAAGCCTTACAGTCCTCGGTGTCTCAGATTTTGTCTTTCCTTCAAGAAGGTTTGACCAAAGGCCTTTCTTTCAACTCCCTCAGAGTTCAGGTAGCAGCTCTGGCTTGTTTACATGGTAGAGTTGAGGGTTGCACTTTGTCCTCTCATCTTGATGTGGTTAGGTTTCTTCAGGGAGTTAAGAATTTGCGCCCTCCAGTGAGGAGAGTTTGTCCATCCTGGAATCTTAATCTCGTTCTCTGAGAAAACAAATTAAAATTGCATAAAACAAACATTTTCTAGCTATCAAATGAGATCTATGTTATACAATGACAAGTAATAAAATAATCATATTTAAAACTGCATACCCCCTTAAGCCTGGGTAAGTAACTCTTAGGACATGTTGAATGACCCGTAACTAACAGATTAATCTGAAGAAAAAGTATATTCTGACATGGACCATGTTCCTGGAGTCTGAGAGGAACCATTGTGGGTGCCCTAGCCCTTGATAGATGCATTGGTGACTAAAGTCACTTAATAGGATAAAGGTCAAAGGGCGGATCACACTTTTAGGACAGGATTTTGCCACATCATGCTAGTTATCACCACTGATAAAGATAGTGGCTGAATTAACCGGTCCCATTGTGAACCAAGGCCCCACTGAAGAGGTCTCATATTGAGACGGACGAGAGGAACTATCACAGCCATGTGGCCAAAGACCACCAGAATCAGTTGAGCTGGAGCTTGAGGATATTGCGAGGATTCCGAGTCAATGCTTGTAGATGAAGGGCTTTTTCAAATGGAGGGAGCAGTCTTTCCTCCAGAGAGTCTATCCAAGCCACACTGAATTTTATCCTTTGAGTAGGGGCCAAGTTCGATTTGGGATAATTGATGAGTAATCCCAAGAATTGTAGAAGGTGAATTGTCCTGTCCCAGGAGTCCGCTACCTCTTGGGAAGGCTCCATCACCAGTCGGTCATCTAAGTATGGGAAGATAGATCCTTTTGTGATATAGGTATGCCGCCACTAAAACCAAACACTTCATGAAAACTCTCGGGGCTACTGAGAGACTGAACAGAAGGACCTTGTATTGATACTGAGTCTTGTCTCCCACAAATCTGAGGAATTTCCAATGCAAAGGTTGGCTAGGGATGAGAGCATACACATCCTTTAAGTTCAGAGCATGCATCCAATCCTCAGGTTAAATAACGGGGAGAATGGTGTGGAGGGCATTCATCTTGAACTTCTCCCGAAGTGAGCTATTGTTTGGTTTTCATAAATCCAGGATAGGCCTCAAACCTTCCCATCCTCCCCGACTTCTTGGGGATAAGGAAACAGCGGGAATAGAACCTCTAGCCATATTCCTTAGCCAGAACCTGCTCTGTCACCCACTGATGGAGAAGTGACGAACACAAGGGGTAGCTGAGTTGCATGAGACAGATCTGGATTGAAGACTGGATGTTGAGAAGTAGAGTTTGAGAGAAACTCAAGCAGTATCCACATCCACAGTTTTGAGGCCCCAGCAGTCCTTGGCAATCTTTCTCCACTCGGTCACAAACCTATGGATCTCCCCCCATACTGATAGGGTCACATTCTGAGGGGAAGGGCCTGTCAAAAACTGGGGCCAAGCTTTGGCTGGGTTTGCTGTTGTGCCTTTGGTTGACATCTCTCACAAGGGCATCCTCATGCCAGAAGCTGCTGTTGCAGTAAAGTGAACAGAATTTGATAACACTGGAAGGAGCAGAAGGGGCATCTCTGAAAAAAGGAGAAAACTGGTATCTTGGCCCAGATGCTTGTTCCATCACTCCAGAAAGCGACTGGATGGCAGTGTGCTGTTCCTTAATCTGGGTGACCATTTCTCTGAAGTTTTCCACAAAGAAACTGTTCCCCGAACAGGGAACATCTACTACTTTTTTGTGGACATCCTCCCGCAGACTGCTGGCTATGAGCCTGGCCATCCAGCATGCTCAGATGGCCAACTCTGAGGATCTAGTGGCTGTGTTGAAGGCATTGTACACTGACCAAATGAGTTGATGCTGATGCTCTTCTGAATCCAGGAGAGCCTGATGATATCTTTCTTGCTCCCTTTCCAGGGAGGAGAGCAGCGGTTTCTCCACACAGTCGTGTAAGTACTGAACCATGTTGAGTTGATGGGCTGCAATGTGAGCATTCAGCATGGAGCTTTGGAAAACTTTCTTCCCAAAGTTGCCCAATAGCTTAGGGTCTTTACCTGGGGGAATGTGGTGAAGATACAAGTTTTGGCTAGTCTCTGCAGGCAATTAATGTCCAAAACAGACTATTGTACGGTATATCTTAACAAACAAATCAAGCAACCATACATGCAAGAAACACCATATTTTAGATTAACAGACCGGATGAGACCTCATACTTATGGGATTGCAAACTTTTATACTTTACTAATGGTGATTAAACTCAAGGAAAGCCTTACTGTAGGAACTTCACTTTGAGATTCCACATATGTGATATTGCATCCACTATGTAATCATAGGTCCTCCGTTTTTCTGTTTTCATTTTGCCTTTGTTTTGAATATGAAAAACCTTATTATGTTTGTTGGATCAGTATAAACCAAGGACACTTAACTGAAAACTTTCTGCCCGTGTTACTATTTAACTTTTGTACCCGACACGACCAGTGTTTCGGAAGATCTCCTTTCTCAGGGGCTAATAGGGCAATTTTCTCTACATGTCTCGGTTAATTAAAGGATGAGGCAACGACAAATTTAAATCTGCGTCTTGGCGTTTCCAAGTGGAGTTGAGTTTCACCACCATTAGTGATGTACAGAAGTTTGCAATCCCATAAGTATGAGGTCTCATCCAGTCTGTTAATCTAAAATATGGTGTTTCTTGCACATATGGTTGCTTGATTTGTCTGTTAGTCTCTGCAGGCAGCATGTGGGGACAAACAGGAGCAGAGCAATTTCTTCTCTCTTCTGCTGTGTCCTGTGCTCTAGTCTTATTCCCTGTCATCCTGGGGAGGGGCTGAATGAGACAAATCCACAGCCTGTGATGCCAGGACTCAGGACTCAAGGACGAGTCTCACCCTAGGTACAATGTTCATCTTGATGTGTCACACTTGGGCTAACTAAAGTATAAGACAGGAGTATCTGAGAGACATATAATCCTGAATTAGAAAATGAAATGCAGTGTTCACATTTTTTAATTAGATCTGCTTAATATTCACAGGAAAAATATGAAAACCACCTGGAGCCAATGAGAAAGAAGCTGAAAGAGATTCAGAAGTTTAAATCCAGTGAAGAGAAGAAAGCTGAGGAGCTGATGGTGAGTGTCTGTGTCTCCCTCTGAGATGGTTTATGTAGGGCCAATACCTCGCATACGATAGTGTCATGGTCTGATCACCAATTAATAAAAGCAGAAATAGGCTTCACCAACCAAATCTGCAATAGTATGGACAATAAGCATACATTTAACTTCAGAAAAAAGATAGAGATAGTTTCTATTGCTTCCTCTAGTTCTTCTAAGATACATGAACTAAATCTAAGCAACAACACAACAGCTTTTGACTCCTGGGACAGCATAGTCAATGACAGAGCTGAAAACCTAAGCCCTGTTCAGATGAAAACCATTAACAATGATAACAATAACTCCAAACAAAAGAAACCCTGGTACAATGATGAACTAAGAACCACAAAACAGAACCTTAGGAAACTAGAGAAACAATGGCGGAAATGTCGTTCTACTGAATCTCTAGGAAAATACAAATCTTGCCTTGCAAAATACTGAACACTAACCAATAAAGCCAAAAAAGATTACTATGCCAAACAGATTCACAGGGCTATATTTAATTCTAAACTTCTCTTCAAGACAGTAACATCTAATTAAAGACCCAACAAGGTACATATCAAGAAACTATAACTTTGCAAAGGCCTCTTGCAATGAATGTGCCACTGCACTCTTAGACAAAATCGATAAGCTGAAAAAACAATTCACAGTCTGTTCCACAACAAACACACCTGAAGGCTGAAAGGACACAGCCAAATGGTCCACATTTGACAGAATATCAAAACTGAAAACTAGTCCAATCATCAATATAATTAAACCTGCCACTCACCCACGTGACCCTATACCAGCAAGTTCATTAAAACAAGTTCACCAAGTTATCACTCCAACAATCACATCCCTGTCAGAAGGAATCACACCTCAAGGTTTAAAGCAAGCAGTGATAAAACCAATTGTCTGGGGTAACAGGAATGATGACTCTAAGACCTTCCAGCTGGTTAAGGGTCTGATTCATAATCTGCTTCTTTACCGGTGACGCGCAGGGAGAGATCAGAAACAGGTCACGCAGAAGCCGAACAAATTCTAAAGCATAGCTGTGTTCTTTGATGTTTAGAACCCACTGGTCCGATGTTATTTTGACCCACTCCTCATAAAACAGGGACAGCCATCCACCTGTGATTGGAACGGAGGAATGGGTTGGTGTTATCTCATTGAGAGGATTTGGGTCCCAAAGATCCTTGATTGACTCCGTCACAGTTCGATTTGCGTCTTCGAAAGTAGTGAGACAAAGATTGAGATCTCCCCGCTGATTGCCTCTGTCCCAAGGGGAGTGCCCTGCTCTGACGGAAACATCTCTGACCCTGAAAGCGAGAGCGGGGAGGGAGAAAACTCCTATGTCCCCTAGGCTTGTCCTCAGGGAGCTTATGCACCTTAATCTCACCTAAGGACTTGATCAGTTGCTCCACGTCCTCCCAAAACAGGAATTGGCCCTTAAAGGGGAGCGCCCCCAGCTGAGACTTAGAAGAAACATCGGCAGACCAATTGCGCAGCCACAAGAGCCTTCTGGCCGAGGTACGGAGGAGGTCACTTTCAGACCACTTGGAAAAACATAATATCCTCTTCCCTTCTCAATTCGGCTTCCATAGATTCTTCAATACCGAGACACTCCTATTTTCCCTCACCGATGTCATTCTAAAAGGTTTCGACAAAGGACAATCATACTTACTCGCCCTACTTGACATATCCTCTGCCTTTGACACCGTAAACCACAACATCCTCCTTACCCATCTCAAAGAAATAGGCATCACTGGAACCCCCCTACACTGGTTTGAATCCTATCTAAACAACAGAATATACAAGGTTAGAATAGACAACGAAGAATCAAAACCTATACACCTATCCAGGGGTGTTCTTCAAGGCTCTGCCCTCTCCTCTACCCTCTTCAATATCTACTTGCTGCCACTCTGTCAACTTCTCTCAGATTTAGGCCTCACATACTTTGTTTATGCGGACGACGTCCAAATCCTCATCCCCATCACAGACTCCTTAACCAACACCCTCATAACCTGGGAAAACGCCCTATCATCGATCAACAGCCTCCTCACCAGCCTGAACCTGGCCCTTAATACCTCAAAAACAGAACTTATTAACATCGTGCCACCACAAAACCCCAAGCAATTACCTTCTCACAGCAAGTACGAGACCTTGGTATCATCATTGATAACCACTTCAACCTAAAAAAATTCATTGGCTCTACGATGAAAGATTGCTATTTTAAACTAAATACCCTTAAGAAACTCAGACCACTCCTACACCTTAATGACTTCCGTACTGTACTGCAATATAAGGCATCTGTGCCAAACACCACTGCTGCCTCGAAATGCTCCGCCTCCTGAGGAGAAAGATCTCTAGCATGGAGGAGTTGTTGAACCCGCCTCAGGCTAGCTCACTGCATAAGACTACTGCAGACAGCAGCCCTAACACTGAGTGCCGACACCTTGAAGATTCTTTTGAGATGGACCTCGCGCTTTCTATCCTGAATATCCTTAAGAGCCGCTGCTCCTGCCACCAAAATAGTTGTCCTTTTGGTGACAGCTGACACCGAAGCGTCCACCTTAGGAACCTTCAGGAGTTCCAGGGAGTCCTCAGGCAGCGGATAGAGCTTGTCCATAGCTCGTCCCACTTGCAGGCTCGATTCCGGAGTATCCCACTCTCGGATCATCAGTTGTTGGAGCATAGGATGAAAGGAGAACGTCGTAGCTGGACCACGCAGCCTGGCCAGAACAGGGTCCCACGGCCACTGTATCGTGGCCTGGGACATCCTGAGGAAGCGAAATCCCCAGCTCGGCTAGGACGTGGAATTAGCGGGTCAAGCTCATCCCTCTGAAATAAGCGAACGACCCTCGGATTGTCGCCATCCAACGGCAAGGCCTTCTCTGGATCCTCACCCTGATCAACCCCGGTGAAGGGGGGGGGGGCGAGGCACGGAAGTATCAGGCCCTGGATGTTCTAAGGAGCCCGAATCCCCCCGAGGGGGTTCACAGGGGCCCCGGATCTTCCAAAGCCTAACTGCCTCCTGTGGCTCCAGCAACCTGGGGACCTTTGAGGTCGGAGGACTGTCCGTTGGCCTGCACAGTGATACCCTGCCCTGCTGAGACTGGCTCGCCAGATAGGCTTTGTGCATCAATAGCACAAAGTCCACAGTAAAGGCAGGTTGGCCCCTAACATCCCCTACCAGGGGTTCGGGGTCATCATCAAAGCAATCCGGAAACGAGCCCTGAGGACACCCAGGGCTCAAATCAGCAGGAGAAGGGTGAGATCCCCTCCCCCTGCTGCTCTATCCGATGCGGCAGCAAAAGAACTTAAAATGGCCGCTGTTTCCGCAATCTCTTGCCTGTCTGACTGTTCGCCCGCACTGCGGGTCTTAGCCGCTGTTCCCCTGTCCATGCCCAATGTCCCCTCCTCACCAGGGAGGCACCGGGAACACAGGCCTGTGCGGAAGAGCCGCGAAGCCAGCTCTCCGCAGGCCGAGGACCGTGAGGCACTCGGCACAGACTGTGTCTCTCTTTATTGCAGGGACAGGCTTCACTGTTGCATGCAATAAAAAATATTGTCAGTGTCGGTGATTATTTTTCTCTCTTTGCTCTTATCTGTTGAATGTAGTGTGAGACAGCGATCAAGAGAGGGAAAATCCTGTCTGAGTTTGAGGAGCTGCACCAGTTCCTGAATGAGGAGCAGCGGATCCATCTCTCAAGGCTGGAAGAGGAAGAGAAGGAGATTATAAAGAAAATCAGGGATAATGTGAGCCAGCTAGAAGAGCAAAGCTCCTCTCTCCAGAAACTGATCTCAGAGATAGAGGAGAAGTGCCAGCAGCCCGCCGCGGAGTTACTGAAGGTGAGACGGAATTACAAATCCCCAGACTCCAGTATGGACTGGGCCCCACTTTGCCCGATTTGCATTAGGGACGTGCATTTGTTTGAAATGCAATAGGAAATGTCGCTGACATTTCCTATTTCATTTCGTTTCAGAACAAAACACAATGAATTTTTATTGGTTTTCTTTGCCTTTTTATTTTGAAAGAAATTATGCCAAACCACCCCCCCCCCCCCAAAAAACAAAATACAAACCAAACTTCTATCACTGATCCAAGGGACCTCTGCACAATATGCTGCAAGAGTCCAGGAGCTCCCCAGGTCCTTCTGCCCATCTCCAAATAGATTCTGGGGTCAGAAACCTGCCCCTACCTACTCCTTTCCGTGGGGGTTTGGCAGGAAGGATGCTCGCTCACCTCCTGCCCCTCCGTCATTCCTGAGACCCAGCAGGCAGTCGCTAAATCCTTCCCTCTGCTGCTGCTCCCCTCTCTCCTCACTGCTAGTCCAAGTTAGTAAAGAGAATCGCACTGCAGACATCATTGCAGGATGAAAGACTCAGGTGGCTATGGAGTGGATGAGTTTTTAGAAATGGTTTAGATTATCAGTTTTAACCAATAACCGTATGATATGAATTCATTAGTTTTAGGGAGCAGGTAAAGACACTTTTTGTGAGGTAGTCAATTAATTTATTAGCAGCATATGGTAAAACAATGTTTATGGTACAATTATTTCTTTTCTCTCTTTGGTTTTTGTTTGTTACAGTTTTAGTTTTACACTGTCATTTAAGATAAGCAGAAAATAAATGTTATTGTTAAGCTCAACTTTGCACGTAAAAATTAAGCAATTGACAAACTAGATTAGTCCAACTGAAAGGTAATTAAACCAATGTTCTCACCTTCTATGGTACTGCAGAAGACCAGGAGTCTGCCTGGACACTAAAGGGTTAATCCAACGAAATCCCTTTTAGTGGATGACAGATAAAACCTAAAAGTCTCACAGACATATCCATGAGATGTGACAGCAGAAAAGGGCTAAATTGGCCAAAAGTCTTTCAAGGGAGTATTTAGCAAGAACAGCTGCTTCTTGGTTACGGAGCAGACAGCACTGAGTACCTAAAACTCAGTTTAGCTTGCAGGTTTACTGCAGCAGTGCTGTTAACAAAGCTCTCTTGGCAGAGCTTGGGGAATCTGTGGAAAAGCCCTTAGCAAAGGCTGTTTGGGATAATGTCCCCAGGATAATGTCCATTTAGATAATATCAGACATCCAAGTCTGTCTGAGTAACTGAGTCTCTCTTGAATATTCAGTTTCATAAGGGTCCAACGTTGATCCAGATTGTATATTGCCACCTCCTATAGACACAGCATTGGTGGGATGCAAATGATGACTTCTGGGTCCCGATAGATACGAAGATTCTCATATACTCATTAGAGTCCATCAGCAAAATAGGTGTTAGAAGAATACCCATATCGTAGCTGGTCTCAGGGTGGATACAAAGTTTTACCAAGGACATGTTCTCAGTTCTGGTCCAAGGTTCTCATTTAGGAGGCCATAGCAATTTTCTGATATGAAGAAACAAACACAGTTCCCTGTACGTACCCGGATCAGTCCAGACTGCTGGGTTATGCCTCCCTTCCAGCAGGTGGAGTCAGAGAACAAACTGAAAAGGCACCCCCTGATAACCCAGTGTGCCATCTGTGATCCTTCAGTATTTCTCTGACTCCAGCAGGTGGAAGACAGCATAACCTGTGGTCCTGGTCTTACTAAATTAATTCTTATTTATTCAAGAGTACTTTCTTTCTATACTTTGGTGGCCTAATGACTAGATCAACAGGGTAGTGAGTATAAAAAAAAAAAGACTTTTTCAGTGCTAGGTAGTTTAGATTCTCCTATTTACTTGCAGTATACAGTTTTCTTCTCAATGCAGGCATAGCTGAGCCTTGTGGCCTTTCAGCTTATTTACCTGGAGAATCAGTGGCAGCCCGGTGAGTAGGGGAGATTTACCGGTGGGCCGGTCCCTCTCCCCTATGTGTCAGAGAAATTTCATTCCTCTGTGTTCAGGGACGTTTCCATTCCCCTGCTCGTTTAAAAAAAACCCCCCAAAAAAACGAGACAGCCTGCTTCCTTCCCGGGCCTCCAGAAGGGGTGGACTTCTACCCAGGCAGTTAATTTTTTCGCGGTGCTATCTGCCATGCCGCAGGGAGTGCAGTGCTCGGCATGTGGAGAGTCGGCAGCCCGACTATCCCGCGACGGATTGTGTTCGCGCTGCTTGCCTGGGGGCGAGGGCCCTTCTCAGCTGCCTCTGCCAGGCAGCAGAGCTCTCCTGCGGCCGCGAGGGATTGCCAAACGGGGGCTGGATGTTTCCTGTTAGCCGGCTCCATCCCCGCGAAGCGCGGGAACGGCGGCCATTTTGAGTGATTCTCACTCAGAGGATATTCAGGGCTCCGATGGAGGAGACTTTCCTCCACCTCCTCGTTTAAGCCCTGTACCACCTCCCGATGACGCATGCGAGCCTCCGCCGCCTCCCCCTTCCTCCGCTCCGACCGGGGGGGGGGGGCCCTTAAAACGACAGCACCCTTTTTCATCACAATTTGTGCTGCTCTTACACAAAGCTTATATGGAGGCAGAGGCTGATATTTCACAGCAACCTCCACCATCGAAGAGACCCAGGTGTGCTGACCCTCAGGAGGCACCTTGGGCTCCGTTACCTCGGCCAGTCCCTGATGCAGGGACACTGCCAGATCTGTTGGCTGACCCCGTGCCCCAGGACCCAGATCAGGATCTGGGCGATGACGTGGATTCTGCCACTCCGGTTGAAGGGGATGATCCGCGGGTGCTTCGCCTGTTTAGGAGGGAAGAGCTAGATCCTCTAATTCGACATGTGCTTACGGAGCTGGATTTGCCAGTTCCACAATCAGTGACTGATCGACACCTGGAGGATCCGATGTTGTCTGGTTTTTGCGCTCTTCCTCGATCTTTTCCATTCCACCCAAGCCTCTTGCAGCTCATGACTCGGGACTGGGATGTTCCTGCTGAGCCATGGAGAAGCTCTACCCACTTCCAGATGAATATTTGGACCTTCTTAAGATTCCTAAAGTAGATTCCGCCATAGCGGCCATTGCCAAGCACACTACCATTCCAGTGACGGGCGGCACTGCCCTCAAAGATCTGCAAGTCAGAAAACTTGAGATCCTTGTTAAAAGATTTTTTGAAGTGTCGGCTCTCGGAGTTAGGGCGGCGGTCTGCAGTAGTTTCTTGCAGAGCCACCCTTCGATGGATTCAGCAAATGCTTACAGCACAGGAGCTACCCCTGGCAGAGGCGGAACAGGCAGACTGCCTGGAAGCAGCCGTCTCTTATATGGTGGATGCTCTATATGATCTCCTGAGCACCTTCTCCCGAGCAATGTTCTCCGTGGTGGCAGCGAGGAGATTATTTTGGCTGTGCCATTGGTCAGCAGATTCTTCTTCCAAATCTCAGTTGGGATCCTTCCCTTTTAAAGGAAAGCTTCTATTTGGAGACAATCTGGAACAGCTTATCAAGGATTTGGGGGAGAACAAGATTTACAAATTGCCGGAGGACAAGCCCAGGTCTATTCGTCCTTTCAATTCCTATAGGGGTTGTTTCCAATGCCAGCAGCATTTTCGCTCAGCTAGGGCTCTGCCCTTTCCTTCTCGGCAGGCTCCGTCGAGGTCGCGAACTTGGGCACGTTCCTTTCGAGGCAGGAGGCCTCCCCGAGATGGAACTTCCCAGGGATTCTCCAACACTAAGTTGGCACAATGAAGGTGCGCCGGCCCATTCCTCCATTCCGGTGATAGGGAGCCGTCTCTCTCTTTTTCGAGAGGAATGGCTCAAGATCACGTCGGATCAATGGGTCTTAGACATTGTAAGTCAAGGTTACGCTTTAGATTTTGCTCTCCCACTGCGGGACCTTTTCTTGGTGTCTCCTTGCGGGTCTTGAGTGAAAAGGCAAGTGATACGCCAGACCCTGGCTCATTTAAAGGACCTGGGAGCGATCATTCCAGTCCCGCCGGGGGAGTTCCAGACAGGCAGGTATTCCATTTACTTTGTAGTTCCCAAAACAGAGGGCTCATTCCGTCCCATCCTGGACTTGAAGAAGGTCAACGAGCCCTTCGGGTTCCCCGTTTTCGCATGGAAACCTTGAGATCCGTCATTGCGGCCATACACAAAGGAGAATATTTGGCCTCTTTGGATCTGACAGAGGCTTATCTGCACATCGGCATACAGGAGCATCATCAAAGGTTTCTCCGGTTCATGGTGCTAGGAGAAGATTACCAGTTTCAAGCGCTACCGTTCGGTCTGGCAACGGCGCCACGTGTATTCACCAAGGTCATGTTAGTGGTAGCAGCGTCTCTGCGTAAAGAGGGAATTCTGGTTCATCCCTATTTGGACGACTGGCTCATTCAGGCGAAGACACAACACCTCTGCGAACAGGCAGTTCAGTTGGTGTTGCTGCGGGTTCAGTCACTCGGCTGGGTGGTCCACCTTCCCAAGAGCCAGCTGGTTCCGTCACAAGAGTTGGAATTTCTAGGAGCCCGATTCGACACGGTGGTGGGCAAGGTTTTCTTTCCCGTGCAGAGAATGGCCAAGCTGATGTCTCAGGTTCGGCGGCAGCTGGCTCTCCCATTGCCCATTGTTTGGGACTATTTACAAGTTCTTGGTTCTATGGCTTCTACTCTGGAATTGGTCTCATGGGCGGCCTTTACAGAGGGCCTTGCTTTCCTGCTGGGATCCCAAGACCGAGGAGTTTTACCTTCAATTGTCTCTCCTGGATCCAGCCAGGAGCAGTCCCCAGTGGTGGCTAGTACCGGAGCACTTACAGCAGGGGATGGATTTGGAGAATCCACAGTGGCTGATTGTGACAACGGATGCCAACCTTTCTGATTGGGGGAGTAGTTTGCCAGTTGCACTCTGCTCAAGGTCAGTGGTCAGTTCCAGAGTCAAAGTGGTTCATCAATCGTTTGGAAACCAGAGCGGTTCGTCTGGCATTGCGCAGCTCTCTTCCCCTGGTCCGCCATCAGTCGGTAAGGATCCTATCCAACAATGCCACCACGGTGGCCTACATCAACCGACAGAGAGGAACACGGAGTCGGCTGGTGGCCGTCGAAGCGAACAAGCTTATGGTATGGGTGAAGCGCAATCTGCGTCATCTGGCAGCATCTCACATAGCCGAGGTCGACAACGTCCAAGCAGACTTTCTCAGTCGTCAACAGTTAGACCTTGGGGAGTGGGAGCTATCCGAGGAGGCAATGCAGCTCTTGATCCAGCGGTGGGGTGTTCCCCACCTCGACTTGATGGCGACACGATTGAACGCAAAAGCGGTATGGTTTTTTAGCCACAGAAGAGAGCACGGAGCAGAAGGGGTAGATGCTCTAGTCCTTCCCTGGCCCAGCGACGTGCTTCTCTATGTGTTTTCTCCTTGGCCTCTGGTGGGCAAAGTGCTCAGATGAATAGAGTCGCACTGCGGACAGGTAGTTCTTGTAGCTCCAGAGTGGCCGCGGAGACCGTGGTTCGCGGACCTAATCAACTTGGCGGTCGACGGTCCCTTGCGTCTCGGGCACCTTCCGAACCTTCTCCGTCAGGGTCCAGTATTTTTTGATCAGGCGGATCGCTTCTGTCTAGCGGCTTGGCTTATGAGAGGAGCCAGCTGAGGAAAAAAGGGTACCCTGAGGCGGTGATTTCTACTCTGCTTCGCGCTCCTAAGACTTCCACGTCGCTTACTTGTGCACGGGTTTGGAAGGTTTTTGATTCCTGGTGTGGCGGTTTTCAGGTTTCCCCGCGAAGGGCCACAGTAGTTCACATTCTCGCGTTCTTACAGAAAGGCCTGAAGAAAGGTTTAGCGTACAGTTCGCTTCGTGTTCAGGTAGCGGCTTTGGGCTGCTTGCGAGGTACAGTGGACGGCACTTCCCTTGCGGATCATCCGGATTTGGCACGTTTTCTGAAGGGAGCCAAACATTTGAACCCACCAGTACGACCTGTCTGCTCCTCGTGGAGTTTGAACCTGGTCCTATGGGCGCTATGCAACATGCCCTTTGAGCCTCTTAAGAGGGCTACGCTGAAGGATTTGACACTTAAAATGGTGTTTCTCGTAGCTATTTGTTTGGCAAGGCGGATATCAGAGATTCAAGCGTTGTCTTGCCAGGAGCCGTTTCTACGGTTCTCAAACTCCGGCGTTTAGCTTCGAACGGTGCCGTCCTTCCTTCCGAAGGTGGTGTAGGCCTTTCATATGAATCAGTCCGTGGAGTTACCGTCCTTTTCGGATTTGGATCGCGATTCTCCTCAAGCTCAGAAGTTGCGAAAATTGGACGTTCGTCGGATTCTTCTCAGATATTTGGAAGTGACTAATGCCTTTCGTTTGTCAGATCATCTTTTTGTATTATGGAGTGGTCCTAAGAAGGGACAGAATGCATCCAAGGCTACTATTGCTCGCTGGTTAAAAGAATCCATTGCATCGGTGTACATCTGTAAGGGCCGACAGGTACCGGAGGGTCTTAAAGCACATTCTATCAGATCTCAGACGGGCAGAGAGTCAATGTGTTTCTCCTCAGGAGATTTGTCGAGCGGCGACTTGGAAATCTTTGCACACATTTGCTCAGCATTATCGTTTGGACGTCCGAGCTCCGGATACCGATTGTTTTGGTAGCGGAGTGCTCCGAGCGGGACTTACCAGGTTCCACCCTAGTTGAGGCGGTTTGGGTACATCCCAGCAGTCTGGACTGATCCGGGTACGTACAGGGAAAGGAAAATTGGTTCCTAGCTGCTAATTTTCGTTCCTGTAGTACCACGGATCAGTCCAGACGCCCGCCCAGATAGTCTGGTAAGTCTGTTGGTTTTCTTTCTTTTTTCTTCCTGCACAGGAGATTTGAAGATGCGAAGATGTTGGTTAGTTAGTAAGGAATTTAAGAATCTATACTCCTTACAGCTGCATAGTTCAACAAGTTGGGACCATTTGTTATTGGTTTTTTGGTCTAGTCATTGGCTGTTAAATTGTTAAGTGGTTACATTGTGTTTTCTTTCTGCTTGGATATTGATTATACTGAAGGATCACAGATGGCACACTGGGTTATCAGGGGGTGCCTTTTCAGTTTGTTCTCTGACTCCATCTGCTGGAAGGGAGGCATAACCCAGCGGTCTAGACTGATCCGTTGGTACTACAGGAACGAAAATTAGCAGGTAAGAACCAATTTTCCTTCTTTTCTCCTCTGTGTGAAAAGCAGTCTCATATAAAGTTGCCAAAATCATCAGATGGCTACAAACTCCATGTCTGCATTGCATTAGGCCTGTATGTTTACTCAGTCTGTGTGCATAGCAGTAGGCCTCAGGTTCATGATGCACATTCTGCTTAGGGTCACTGGCATTTACCCTCCATTCCCAACTGCTGTGGACAAGGCGGCAAGCGCAGTCCTAAAATGTTGCAAGCCAGAGTCTACCAGAGGTCCCAGGAAATGAACTGGCTGCACCTAACTGTGAAGTGAGAATGGATACAGAGGAACTGGCGGAACCAGGCCCTTCCCCTTTTTCAAACCACAAAAGACTGATTCTTACCCTTAGCTAGGAAGGAATATGAGGACAATCCACCTGAACCTAGGAAGCCTTAGCAGCTTTATACCTCCATAATTCTTGACCAGCAGCTTCAGCTCTTTCCCAAATAGACAGTTTCTAGAACAGGGAGCTTGCGCAGTCAATATTTAAACCAAGAGCTACCCTCCGGTTGCAGAACCAGAGAAGTACTCTGGACACTCAGGCTGAAACCACTGAAAATTCATAAAGGACATCCAAAAAGAATGCCAATGTCATGTGAAACACCTCATCTGCGGAAAAGCGCTCATGGCATTAGCCTGCCACAAAATAAATTTGGACTGAAGAAAAGCACAAGGATTACTGGGAGCTCAGTCTGCCCATCCTGAGGACTCCCAGGAGAACAGCGCTGTCTATTGGTACAGGGGTATGCCTACTAGCCGCTGAGAGAGAGAATTTTTAACCAGGGCTTCTAGAATAAGCACTGAGCTGCTTCCTGAGAAAGAATGCACAAGTTGCCAAAGTTACACCTGACAAGCCACTCCTTGGGAACAACATCCCAAGCACCAATTCCTTCAAATGAGTGGACGTATGAGCCACTGTAATAATAGGACCCCAACCAGGCCTCAATCCTAGCCTCTGCTACCCGAAGCAAAGAGAGCGCCTGTTCAACTAAAGCCATGCTGTCATCCTCATGATAAAAGGTGAATAACCACACTTTCCACTGAGGGCACCACTAAGAAAAACAGATAACTGAATCAGGCTGAAGCTCAGGCTCCTCCCAGGCAAACAAACCGAAAACCACAGCAAGTTTTATTTGCTTCTACTTAAAGGGAACCTGATTGCCTGACTGGGATCTGTAAGTGAAACCGAGCCAATGGAAGGCCTCCCCATGGCCTCAGGCTTCTGCAAGTCACTGAAAGCCAGTTGAAAGATAGAAAGAGATCCAAAGAAATTGTTTAGAAACCAGAGTCTGACAGAAAGGAAACTCTTTGAAAACTGCAGCCTTCAAGGGAACCAGAGCTGGAGGGAGTCTGAAATCCCCCTTTCAGTGATAAGCCGCTTCTCGTGGTGCAGGCCATGGCTCCTTCCTCGCAGCAAGAGAAAAGCTCAAATTCCTTGGGGGATCCACTAGAAATAGCCTTCAAATGACATGTGCATTCCCACGGTAGATTCGGTCCATCTGCCACTGCAGGCCCAGCAGCCATGCTCAAATTTTCACACGCTCGAATCCGGCTGAAAAACAAAGTCCCCCAGCGGGTACTTACCCGAAGTCTGGATGTACTTGCTCTGATTAAAAAGCCCCATTTCTTTCTTTGCTTTAACCAGTTCTGGAGCAGAGAATGGAGGAGGGCATGCGGGCAGTGAGCATCCTCATTGTAAAGCTGAAGATTCTGCCTTAAAGCTTCCCTGGGTATTTTTCTATGGGAAGTCTCTCTCCCCCCAGGCTCTACCATGTCCCCTCTGGGACTGGGAACCCGCAGGATGGCCTCGCTCTCCTGGTGTAGCAGGAGCCTGCCCCAAGACACCTTCAATGGGCTCGCAGTCCTGTGCAAACCAGGGAGCAGGCCCGAGAATCCATCAGTGCCTGGAGAAATCCTGCTGCACCACCATCTGCTGGGGGCAGAGATTACTGGCTTTTCACTATGCTGATCCTCCTCCGTAAAGTGGCGATAATGTCACAAAGGCAAGCTGTGCGCTCTGTCTCCATCTGCTGGCAGGGGGACATAACCCACTTGTCTCGACTGGACTGGTGTAGCAGGATGAAATGGAAACAATACTTATTTTCTCTCAGCAAACAACCTGGAACTAGGCTGCGCAGAGCCGTGTGCCTGAAGTTGTAGTGTTTATAATGAATGCTGTATAATCCATATAATATAAACGGTAATAATCTCTTTCTCTTTTCTCTTCAGGATGCAAAGGCCACCCTGAGCAGGTACGGCTCTTTTCTGATTGCTCTCATTCTGTTTGAAATAGCAGCTCTGTAATGCACTGTGGGACCTGCCCCTCCCCAGTCGGTGAGCGGAGGATGGGACAAAGACCTGAATCTCACACTCCTTGTGCTGGGGTCTCACCCACTTTCCTATTCACCTCAACCCACTATCCTCACTCTCCATAACATTAGAGAGAGAAAACTCGTGGAGAGTGAATGCCCCTGATCATGGCGCTCTCTGAGACTGACGGGCAGGACTGGGCATTGCAGGCGGAGCTTATTATAAATTATTACCTGCACTGAATGCCTCTGATCATGGAGCTCTCTGAGACTGACGGGCAGGACTGGGCATTGCAGGCGGAGCTTATTATAAATTATTACCAGCACTGAATGCTCTGATCATGGAGCTCTCTGAGACTGACGGGCAGGACTGGGCATTGCAGGTGGAGCTTATTATAAATTATTACCTGCACTGAATGCCCTGATCATGGAGCTCTCTGAGACTGACGGGCAGGACTGGGCATTGCAGGCGGAGCTTATTATAAATTATTACCAGCACTGAATGCCCCTGATCATGGAGCTCTCTGAGACTGACGGGCAGGACTGGGCATTGCAGGCGGAGCTTATTATAAATTATTACCAGCACTGAATGCCCCTGATCATGGAGCTCTCTGAGACTGACGGGCAGGACTGGGCATTGCAGGCGGAGCTTATTATAAATTATTACCTGCACTGAATGCCCCTGATCATGGAGCTCTCTGAGACTGACGGCAGGACTGGGCATTGCAGACAGAGCTTATGATGGCTTTGTTCTTTTTGTTAGGGCAGGAGTCAGGACCTCTCCTCCTTAGAAGATGAGTGGTGTTGTCTCCTGCCCTTTTTAACATCTCTGTTTGTCCTCTGACCTTATTGCTGTGAGAGCTGAAAGGGAGTTAATCTGTGCATGCAGACAGTGTCCATTGCTGCATCCATTGGGGAAGGATTGGAAAACGTCATTGGCCCAACTGAATGCTGTCTTGAATAAGGTCTTAGATTGGGAGAGTCGGAATAGTCTTCACCTTAATTGCCAGAAAACCGAAGGATCCTGGATTATGAGACCCTCAGTTCCAGCGAGTTCTTCATCCCTCGTTCAGAGCGGTGAAGAGTAAATATAAATCATTAAATGAAGGAATAAGGGCAGCATTGTGGGAGAATATTTTCTGTTTTCTCCTTCTGTCAGCAATCAGCAGAACTTCTCCTCCCTTTCCCCAGCGCACGGTTAGAAGATCTCTGTCCCAGACTCCCAGAATAATCCCCGTCTCTCTCTTAATCTCAGGTGGCAGGCCATGAAGTTTCCAACACCAGAGGCTGCTCCTGTGGGAGAGGGAACATGTTCCCACCTCAGCTTCCTCCGGCAGTATTTTGTTCTGAAAGATGTGCTCGCCAAACACCGAGGTAAAGAGCCGTTTCATTCTCAGGGCTAGCGGGCAGTTGTGATTCGGTGGAGCTGAATGTCTAGTAGTGCTTTAAAATTTAGGGGAGGCCCAATATTAAAATATATCCAGCTCTGCGAGTTAGCCGGAGAAGACTTATCCAGCTCACTTACTCTGGATATTCAGATAAGTATTAAAGTAAGCAGGATAAGCTTCTCCGGCTAACTTTAGACCTGCTATGGTCCAAGCCTGACTTATCTGGTTATCTTAAATGGATAAGGCTGAATATTGCTACTTATCCGGCTAAGTTCCCCAGAAACGTAACGCCACTCACTGACTATCAGGGCAGGGCTTCCCAAACCTATTGCCAATGTGACCCCATTTTAGCATTTGAAAATTCACATGACCCCAGAGAATGACCCAAACTAATTCCCAGGGGTCTGGTCCCCCTCCTTCAATCATTCCTTCTCACCCTTCTGGTATTCAAGCTGAGCCCCTTTTTCTACCTCCACTCCTCTCACCTCCTTAGCCCATCCCATCCTCTTCCCTCTCACCCAATCCCCCATTCCCTTTCTCACCTCCCAGCCTCTTCTCCTCTCTCTCACCCCCTCCATCCATCTTCACATCCCCTCTGCAAGATGTTCTTATAACCCTCGACTGATCCTCTGTCATCCCTTCCCTCTCACCCCATTCTCCATCCCTTCTCACTAATCCTGCATTCCCTCTCTCACCTCCCATCCTCATCTCCTCCCCTCCTGCCTTTCCTTACATTGCCCTCAGCCACACTCCAACTCCTTTTACATCTCTCGGTTCATCTTCTGTCATTACCCCTCACCTTCCACCTTATCCAACCCTCTAACCTCTCCTGCATCTCATCCCTCCTTTCAAATAGACCCTCCTGCAACCATCCCCTGGCCAGGCTCAGCTGCAACATTTTCCTTTGGGCCTGGGCCAAAAGGTGGCTGACAACGGGTGGGACGAGAGGGCAGGTTCAGTGGTGGGTGAGGAGAGAGGAGCAGTGGTAATCTGCACTGATCCATACACACTCAGCCCTGCCCTCCCCTCCCCTCCCCTCATGGCTGCTCCCAGGTCTGACAGTGATCTGCAAGCAGTAGCAGCAGCACAGGGCCTGTGGGTTAGTGCAGGCTCAGAGGCTCTGCAGCGGCCCTGTCCCCTCTTGTGCAGGGCTTCCTGTTACCACGGAAACTCATGCAAGGGCAGTGCCCCCACAGGGCCTGTGAGCACGAGCAAGCTCACAGGCCCTACGCTGACTCCCACTACTAATAGTGCTGCTGCTGCTGCTGCTGGTGCATTTGAGGCACTTGTGACCACAGCTGAAGGTGCTGGGGTCCCGACCCACAGTTTGGGAAGCCCTGGCTTAAGTAAGCAGCTTCAGAAATGTGAGTTTTTTAAACTGGATTTGAACATGGCCAGAGAGGGAGCATAATGGACAGGCTCGGGAAACCTATTCCAGTCATTCGGTGCAGCACGGTGGAGTTGTGGTGGAGGAGAAGGGCACAGATCAGAGTGACCTGACCGATGAATGGGCTTTATGAGGAAGGATGCAGGGAGAGAGAGGAGAAGACAGGTAGTGAGGAGCTGCAGAGCGAGTGCATTTACAGGCGAGTAAGAGAAGCAGACAGGGAGGCGATGTAGCAGCTTGAGAAGAGGGGTTAGATGTGCATTGCAGCACTGAAGGAGGAGAAGAGGTGCAGCTGAATTTGGAATAGATTGCAGTAGAGCGGGAGGTCTGCAGAAAGCAAGTTGTAGATGTCTGAGGAGGAGGTGATAAGAGACGCTGAGCATTTGGTAGCGTGCTCAGAAAGGAAGGGATGGATTTTAGTGGTGTTATAGAGACTTATCTGGGTAAGTTCAGCACACTCCCCGCAGCTGAATATCAGGCTGTAAGTCTATTGCAAAAATAAAGCTTCATTTTAAATTTTTACCATTTCTCAGTTTAATTGTTTATCTTTTCATTTTCTTTTAGGCAAACTTTCTGCAGAACTAGGTAAGCTTTCTTCTGTTTCTCTCTCTTACATTTATAAAAAAACCAAAACTATTTAAAGTGCATCTCTGCTTTGGAAAGGCTCCTGTTTCCCTTACAGAAACAGCAGTTCCAGGTTTTTATGGTCACAGACAGAGCCCTGAGAAATGAAAGAGACAGGGCCACAGTATGTGGGGTTATGTTACTGGCTGAATACTGCAGCCTGAAACCAGGGCCAGATTTTGGTGCCCAGAGGCAGGACCTGCTGGAGGTGGGAGAGGATAGCGTGTCACTGCAGGGTCCCTCCCTAAAGCAAACAGGAGCAGGCTCCTCTTCAGCCTGATTATTTGCTGCCTTCAGAATCGGCACGCTGGGCCTAAATGCAAGTCTATAAAACCAGGAAATGTCTGCCCTTCTGACTTCTTTTGACGAAATGGGAAATGATTTTAATTTCAAAGTAAAGCTAATGGTCACAATACACTCAGACAGGGTTCCTGGATAATGTTCAGGGATTGCTCTCACAGAGCATGAGGAGGCTGCAGCCTGTGTACCTACATTATGGAGACTTCTTTCATTGTAGAGTCCCTTCAGCCCAGCAATAGGGCCCTGAGGGTTCACAAATCCAACCTCTTCAGCTCAGCTGCATGTGGTTGTCTTGTTATTCCCAGGTTAAAATTCTTTTTCTATAGAATCAGTTACTGCAGAGGGAAAATGACCTACAAAGCTCAGGGTGGGTTCACCCCTTAGGTGATATAATCCTTTCTTTGGAAACTCACTGATTACTGATGATCTTTACTAATTGCTTGGTGGCATCAGTTACAGATAGACACATCCCGAGCTTTGCATTCTGTTCAGATTCTGCAGTGAGTGACTAAAACTGGATCTATCCTTCCTTTATTGTTGAAGAGCTCCAGGATTACAGGAGTTGCTCAGGGCTCCTCTGAAGATGAAAAAGTTTAAAAAGAAATCCACTGGGCAATGAGCCTGGGTAATTAATTGCACAGTGGAGCCCATTGCTAATCACTCAGTTACAGGAGCACTGCAGCCCTACAGGGATCAGTAAGAGGCTGAGCTTATTGCACTGTGCTATGGGGAGCCAATGAGGAAACTTGTTTTATGCAGCCTGGGCATGAATGAGCCAATTAGAATCTTTCTTTCATGCAGTCACTCAGCAGAGCTGTGAGACCAATAGGATGGAGGACAGATCTATTTGCCAATAAGAGTGTTGTTTTCTGCAAATCTGTCAGTGAGTGATAGCCAATAGTAGAGCTTCTCTTAATGAACGTGAGTGAGGAAGCATTGAATGAGGGTTCGAGGTGGGTGTGTGAGGAGCCAATGAGAAGTGTGTGCTCATGTTTATTAATGTGTCTCCTCCCTGCAGTGGATGTGACTCTGGATCCTGAGACTGCTCATCCTGAGCTCATCCTGTCTGAGGATGGGAAAAGCGTCAAACTCGGAAGCACAAGACAGAACCTGCCTGACACTCCCCAGAGATTTGATCCTTGTGTCTCTGTGCTGGGGCGTGAGGGCTTCACCTCGGGGAGACATTACTGGGAGGTGGAGGTGGGAGACAAGACTGAGTGGGATTTGGGGGTTTGTAAAGATTCTTTGAGCAGGAAGGGAGGGATCACACTATCACCTGAGGATGGATACTGGGCAGTGTGGCTGAGGGATGGAGAATACGAGGCCTGCACCTCCTCCTGGTCCCGACTCCGCCTGAGAGTGAGACCCCGGGTAGTGGGGATCTTCCTGGACTACAGGGCAGGAAAGGTCTCATTTTACAATGCAGATGAGAAATCTCATCTCTTCACCTTCACCCACACCTTCACTGAGACGCTCCGGCCCTTTTTCAGTCCAGGTCTCAACAAAGGAGGTAAAAATGCCGGAGCTCTGAGAATCCGCCCAGTCTGAGAATGGGAATGAGAGAGCCAGGCTCGGGGCTGTGATGTGAGGTCTGGGAGATGATTAATGTGCAGATCTGCATGAAAGCGTTTGATGGATTAAAGAGTGCTGCATGTGAGCTGTAAAGATCAGATTTATTGTATGTAATATGTGATGGGATTTCTAGAGCTGGGCTCATCTAGTGAAGGAAATGTACTATTGCAGCAATTAAAGAATCACAATTTAAAAATCATTTAGGAGACATGAAAAGAAAATAGCATAAGTATCAGGTGGCTCTAAGAGAGTGACAAGAGAGAGATTAAAGCCTGTGAATGTGAGGAGGGGTCTCGGTGACATGATGAGAGTGACAGAGATGAGATTAGAGCTGTGAATGGGAGGAGAGGTCGCGGTGGCACTGTGAGAGTGACAGAGATGGGATTAGAGCTGTGAATGTGAGGAGAGGTCGCGGTGGCACTGTGAGAGTGACAGAGATGGGATTAGAGCTGTGAATGTGAGGAGAGGTCGCGGTGGTACGGTGAGAGTGAGAGATGGGATTGGAGCTGTGCATGTGAGGAGAGGTCGCGGTGGCACGGTGAGTGACATGAGATTAGAGCTGTGAATGTGAGGATAGGTCACGTTGGCACGGTGAGAGTGGCAGATGGGTTTAGAGCTGTGAATGTGAGCAGAGGTCGCATTGGCACGGTGAGAGTGACAGAGATGGGATTAGAGCTGTGAATGTGAGGAGAGGTCGCAGTAGCACGGTGAGAGTGACAGAGATGGGATTAGACCTGTGAATGTGAGGAGAGGTCGCGGTGGCACGATGAGAGTGACAGAGATGGGATTAGAGCTGTGAATGTGATGAGAGGTCGCGGTGGTACGGTGAGAGAGAGATGGGATTGGAGCTGTGCATGTGAGGAGAGGTCGCTGTGGCACGGCGAGTGACATGAGATTAGAGCTGTGAATGTGAGGAGAGGTCGCAGTAGCACGGTGAGAGTGACAGAGATGGGATTAGAGCTGTGAATGTGATGAGAGGTCGCGGTGGTACGGTGAGAGAGAGATGGGATTGGAGCTGTGCATGTGAGGAGAGGTCGCGGTGGCACGGCGAGTGACATGAGATTAGAGCTGTGAATGTGAGGAGAGGTCTGAGTGACACGGTGAGAGTGACAGAGATGGGATTAGAGCTCTGAATGTGAGGAGAGGTCGCGGTGGCACAATGAGTGACAGAGATGGGATTAGAACTGTGAATGTGATGAGAGGTCGCGGTGGTACGGTGAGAGTGAGAGATGGGATTGGAGCTGTGCATGTGAGGAGAGGTCGCGGTGGCACGGCGAATGACATGAGATTAGAGCTGTGAATGTGATGAGAGGTCGCGGTGGTACAGTGAGAGTGAGAGATGGGATTGGAGCTGTGCATGTGAGGAGAGGTCGCAGTAGCACGGTGAAAGTGACAGAGATGGGATTGGAGCTGTGAATGTGAGGAAAGGCAGCGGTAGCACAGTGAGAGTGACAGAGATGGGATTAGAGCTGTGAATGTGATGAGAGGTCGCGGTGGTACGGTGAGAGTGAGAGATGGGATTGGAGCTGTGCATGTGAGGAGAGGTCGCGGTGGCACGGCGAGTGACATGAGATTAGAGCTGTGAATGTGATGAGAGGTCGCGGTGGTACAGTGAGAGTGAGAGATGGGATTGGAGCTGTGCATGTGAGGAGAGGTCGCAGTAGCACGGTGAGAGTGACAGAGATGGGATTAGAGCTGTGAATGTGAGGAGAGGTCTGGGTGACACGGTGAGAGTGACAGAGATGGGATTAGAGCTGTGAATGTGAGGAGAGGTCGCCGTGGCACGGTGAGCATGACAGAGATGGGATTAGAGTCTGTGGGGCGTAGAAAGTAGGGAGAGAGGAGAGAGTGGGATACAGAGCAGAGTGAGGGATGGAGAGCAGGGGGAGAGAGCGCAGAGGGAGTGAGGCTGGGAGGCATAGAAAGGAGGAGAGACTGAGATACAGAGCAGAGAGAGGGATGGAGAGCCCAGAGATGCAGGAATGGAAGTACCATGGAGAGTGAGTTAAAAGGAGCGGCAGAGAGAAGAGAGAGCTGCTAGGAAGGAAGGGAGCTGATGCTCTTTCATGCCTGTCTTCTGATGGGGACTGTGTCTGTGCCAGATCCCAGTGACGATCACTGCTGTGGGAGTTCTCACAGGTAAATTTTCTAAAGTTGAGCACATAAAAAGCAGTGGATCCTTACTCCATGAGAACTTCTGTTGGCAAGAGTCAGCCATGGTTCACAAAAGCCCTGCATGGCTCTAAGGCAGTACAAGGGACTTCAAATCCCAGCATACCCCTGTACAATCTACAATGTGGAAACAGGAGCGAGCTGGTTTGAGATTTGTCCAGAACAGGAAGCAGTGCCAGGATCCTGTCCCTCCATGCCAAATTACACTATTACTAGCTTCTCTGTACAGTATATGGTCTCCTGGATCCTCGGAGGTTGGAGAGCCTTAAGTGCCTCACAAAGGTTCCTGCATTAAATTTAAAGGAGTATACAGTAGAAACCCGTAGTTGCAGCTGAAAAGAAGAATCCAGTTACAATATAGATATTCAGCTGGAAAAGAAACTCTTATAAAATTGTGTTATGCAACCTTCATAAATAGCCTCAGTAAATTTGTGGCTTATTTGGTGAAGCCTGTATTATTCTGGGCTGATATAATCATGGGTTGCTGTAACACTTGTGTATGCGCTGACCAGCGCTATAGATATGGCACAATCACTGTGTAATTGATATCGCTAGTGTGTGCACTTATCTTTTTCTTTGTTGAACGCAGGAAAAGGTGGTAAATAGTCCTGAAGTGTAGTCTCCGACACCTTGGTGTTTCGGAGTGTGTCACGCCTTCCTCAGGGACCTTCAGGTATAACCGAACCTTCTATATGTTTTCAGCGTCTTTTTGATCAGTCATATTATATTTGAATCGGCAAAGCTGTGCGGTGCACTTCTAGCGTTAACACCTGCCAGCATAGCATTCAAATGCTTATCCAATCCTTTTTTAAACACAGCTATACTAACTGCACTAATCACATCCTCTGGCAACAAATTCCAGAGTTTAATTGTTCGTTGAGTGAAAAAGAACTTTCTCCGATTAGTTTTAAATGTGCCACACGCTAACTTCACTGGTTGGGGAGCAGTTTTCCAGTCACAATCCGCTCAGGGTCGTTGGACAAGTTATCAGGCGACGTGGTCAATCAATCGATTGGAAACCAGGGCGGTATTCCCTCTGGTAGCCCAGTGTGCGGAGCGAGTCTTGTCAGACAATGCGACGACGGTAGCCTACATAAACCGCCAAGGGGGAACCAGGAGCCGGTTGGTGGCCTGGGAGGCCGAAAGGCTCATGACGTGGGCAGAGCGATATCTAGTCCGGTTGGCGGCCTCACACATAGCCGGGGTGGACAATCTGCAGGCAGACTTTCTCAGCCGTCAGCATCTAGATCCCGGCGAGTGGAAATTGTCCGACGCAGCTTTCCGGCTGATCACTCGTCGTTGGGGGGTTCCACACCTCGACCTGATGGCAATTCGGACAAATGCAAAGGCACCCCGGTTTTTTTCGGAGAGACCACGGGTCGGAAGGAGTAGATGCTCTTGTTCTTCCGTGGCCTCGCGGCATACTACTGTATGTGTTTCCGCCTTGGCCACTAGTGGGCAAGATCATGCATCGGATAGAGAACCACGTGAGGTCTGTCATTCTGGTAGCCCCAGAGTGGCCCCGAAGGCCATGGTTTGCGGATCTGATCTCGTTGGCGATCGACGGTCCGGTGCATCTCACCCACCTTCCGAATCTTCTTCGACAAGGTCCAGTATTTTTAGATTGAGCGGATCGCTTTTGTCTAGCAGCCTGGCTTATGAGAGGAGGCAATTGAGGAAGAGGGGATATTTGGATTTGGTTATTTCTACCCTCTTGCAAGCACGGAAATTGTCCACGTCATTGGCCTATATTCGTGTTTGGAGAGTTTTTGACTCTTGGTGCCAAGGTTTGAACGTCCCCCCATGTCTGGCTTCGGTGGCACACATCCTATCCTTCCTGCAGGAGGGACTGAAGAAAGGTCTAGCTTGCAGTTCTCTCCGGGTGCAGGTCGCGGCACTGGGTTGCCTGCGGGGCAAGATTGATGGCTTTTCGCTGGCAGCTCATCCAGATGTGTCCCGTTTTTTGAAGGGGGCCAAGCATTTGCGCCCGCCAGTATGACAAATTTGTCCTGCCTGGAGCTTGAATTTAGTTCTTAAGGGCTTATGTGGTCTTCCTTTTGAGCCCCTCCGGTGGGCTACGTTGAAGGATTTGTCATTCAAAACTGTTTTTTTGGTAGCCATTACCTCCGCACGACGAATTTCAGAGCTTCAAGCTTTGTCGTGTCGGGATCCGTATCTTCGTATTTCAGATTCCGGAGTTTCGCTGCGGACCGTTCCCTCCTTCTTGCCCAAGGTGGTATCGCTTTTCATGTCGATCAGACTGTAGAGTTACCGGCCTTCCCGAATTTGGATCCGACTTCTGCGACGGATAAGGATCTGCATAAGTTGGATGTGCGCCTGGTTCTCCTTCACTATCTAGAGGTGACAAATGCTTTTCGATTATCAGATCATTTGTTTGTCTTATCGACTTGTCCTAGTCAGGGACACAAGGCATCCAAAGCTACGGTTGCTAGGTGGTTGAAGGAGGCCATTTCCTCCACTTATCTTTGCGTTGGGCGGGCCATACCAGAAGGCTTGAAAGCGCACTCTACCAGGTCTCAAGCGGCCTCTTGGGCGGAGAGCCAGCCGGTCTCGCCGCAGGAGATTTGTAGAGCAGCCACTTGGCAATCCTTGCATACTTTTGCGAAACATCATCGTGTGGACGTCCGGGATCCGGAGGTCGACTGTTTTGGCAGCAGTGTTCTTCGTGCGGGACTCTCCAGATCCCACCCCAATTAGGGCAGCTCTGGTACATCCCAGCAGTCTGGACTGATCCTGGTACGTACAGGGAAAGGAAAACTGGTTCTTACCTGCTAATTTTCGTTCCTGTAGTACCAAGGATCAGTCCAGATGCCCGCCCTTGGGTATTTTGGAGAGTCCGTTTTTTCTGTATGTTTTCTTAAGAACATAAGAACATAAGAAATTGCCATGCTGGGTCAGACCAAGGGTCCATCAAGCCCAGCATCCTGTTTCCAACAGAGGCCAAAACCAGGTCACAAGAACCTGGCAATTACCCAAACACTAAGAAGAACCCATGCTACTGATGCAATTAATAGCAGTGGCTATTCCCTAAGTATAATTGATTAATAGCCATTAATGGACTTCTCCTCCAAGAACTTATCCAAACCTTTTTTGAACCCATCTACACTAAGGGGCGGATTTTAAAACAATACGCGTGCCGGTACTTTTGTTCGCGCCACCGGCGCGAACAAAAGTACACCAGATTTTATAAGATACGCGCGTAGCCTATAAAATCCGGGGTCGGCGCGCGCAAGGGGGTGCACATTTGTGCAACCTGCGCGCGCCGAGCCCAGCGCGGCCTGCCTGTTCCCTCAGAGGCCGCTCCGATTTCGGAGCGGCCTCTGAGGGAACTTTTCTTCGCCCTCCCCCCACCTTCCCCTCCCTTCACCGGCCCTATCTAAACCCCCCCCTTACCTTTGCGCACGTCGCCGGCAGCCCCGCTCTGTCCTCCGGTCCCGGGGGCGTGGTCCGGAGGCCTCGACCACGCCCCCGGGCCCGCCCCCAAAATGCAGCGTCTTTTCGGGAACGCCCCCGGACACGCCCCCTCCCTCCCCGTTTCGAAAGCCCCGGGACTTACGCGCGTCCCAGGGCTTTACACGTGCTGGCGGCCTATGCAAAATAGGTGCGCCGGCACGCGCAGGGGTTTTAAAATCCGCCCCTAACTGCACTAACCACATCCTCTGGCAACAAATTCCAGAGCTTTATTGTGCGTTGAGTGAAAAAGAATTTTCGCCGATTAGTCTTAAATGTGCTACTTGCTAACTTCATGGAGTGCCCCCTAGTCCTTCTATTATTCGAAAGTGTAAATAACAGAGTCACATCTACTCATTCAAGACCTCTCATGATCTTAAAAGACCTCTATCATATCCCCCCTCAGCCGTCTCTTCTCCAAGCTGAAAAGTCCTAACCTCTTCAGCCTTTCCTCCTAGGGGAGCTGTTCCATCCCCTTTATCATTTTGGTTGCCCTTCTCTATCACAACTATATCTTTTTTGAGATGTAGCGACCAGAATTGTACACAGTATTCAAGGTGCGGTCTCACCATGGAGCAATACAGAGGCTTTATGACATTTTCCGTTCTATTAACCATTCCCTTCCTAATAATTCCTAACATTCTGTTTGTTTTTTGACTGCCGCAGCACACTGAACCGACGATTTCAATGTATTATCCACTATGATGCCTAGATCTTTTTCCTGGGTGGTAGCTTCTAATATGGAAACTAACATTGTGTAACTATAGCATGGGTTATTTTTCCCTATATGCAACACCTTGCACTTGTCCACATTAAATTTCATCTGCCATTTGGATGCCCAATCTTCCAGTCTTGCAAGGTACTCCTGTAATGTATCACAATCTGCTTGTGATTTAACTACTCTGAATAATTTTGTATCATCCGCAAATTTGATAACCTCACTCGTCGTATTCCTTTCCAGATCATTCTTCTTACCTCGGCAGAGTTCTTTACAGGCAGGGGAAGGAATGTTCTTGATTGATATATTATGCGGCGGTACGGTTTGTTTCTTTTACCGCGCGTATTGTTGTAGCCACCGGTTGTTATGTTTGGGGATTTGTTCTCCTTTATTGGTTATTCTGCTTTGATATCGTATATACTGAGGGATCGCAGGTGGCACACCAGGTTAAGAGAGGTGCCTTTTCAGTTTTTTTTTCTCTGACTCCCTCTGCTGGAAGGGAGACACAACCCAGCAGTCTGGACTGATCCTTGGTACTACAGGAACGAAAATTAGCAGGTAAGAACCAATTTTCCTTTCTTTCTCTCCCAGCGGACATAAACCACAGGACTTCCAGTGTTACAAAAATGATAAAATAAGTTTATGAAAATAGCACATCATAGGAGTGAAAGACATGGGTCTAGAGTCTGTGAATGTGAGAAATTAGATCAAAATCTTCATGAGTAAAAAGATTGTAAGCTCCTGGGGACAGGGACTCATTGTACTTGTATGTAATTTGCGGTAAATGATGTTCATGATGCTGCAGTCATGATAACGGGAATATTAATAATAAAATCTGTTTTATATTTGCTCCTTACTCCTCTTGTACATTTTTCTGGGGGATTTTTGCAATCAGAGGGCACACACACTGTACACATTGTCCTCTGAGGAAGGAGTAAGGCTGAGTAGTATTAACTTAGACTGTAAGCTTTCTGGGACAGGGAATGATTGTACTTATGGGGAAATTGCTAATTTTGAAAAGGTAAAGTCCTCACAAAGTTTCCCATTGAAAATAGAGGGGCTGGTGTTGCTGCAGGTATAAAGGCCGCCCCATAGAGCACATGCTCTTACTTCAGACAGAAATCCCCACACGTTCTAGCCAGCCCCACTTTTCCTCTGACTCTACTTCTGTCCTAGGGAGGGTGAGCTCAGTTTTCAGAGCCCGCTTGTACATGGGTATTTGTTTAGTTATTCAGGAAAAATCTTTTCAAAATTATCGCCTGAAAGACTACAAATAGGAACTGCCACTGAGGCGAGTTCTCTAATCTGCTGTCACCATCTCATGTGGCCTCATCTCACACAGAACCTGTAACCTCTGCCACCTCTGTCACAGCCGTCACATCCCTGCACAACACCTTCAGTCCCAATATGTCATCTTACTGTCTTCTCTGGCATCTAACTGCCCTCCACTCACTGCCACTGAAGAAGATCTCACCTGCAACTACAAGATATCATCTGAATCTGTTTCTTCTGTACCCTGCATCTCCAGCCCCATTGCTGCCACCCCTACACAGTGACCCTCTCCTGCATTGCTCCTGATAAAAACATAATTTATCAGGAGCAATGCAGTAATGGGTAATAGGTTAAAGGGTAATAGGTAAAAGGGTAATAGGGTAGTAGGGTAGCTCCTGCTACCCTACTACCCTTTTACCCTATACCCTACTACCCTCACCCTACTACCCTTTTACCCTATTACCCTTTATAAATATTGTACTATTTGTATAT
Organism: Rhinatrema bivittatum; assembly: GCF_901001135.1. Classification (NCBI taxonomy): domain Eukaryota; kingdom Metazoa; phylum Chordata; class Amphibia; order Gymnophiona; family Rhinatrematidae; genus Rhinatrema; species Rhinatrema bivittatum. The sequence continues at coordinate 26,662,387 of NC_042633.1, read as the reverse complement.
AATCCATGCATCAACCTATTGTAATTATTTTATTACTATTACTACTGTTTTACTTTGCCATATACCTTCTTTCAGTTGCTCTAGTTTAGCATTGTTATATTATTCTAATGGTCCTTCTTTAGTTGAACGTTAATTGTAAAGCACTGTTGCTATTTTCTAATTGTTCTAGCACTGCTGCTGAAACTTTGTTGTATGTGAACCGTCATGATGTTACTAAACGAATGGCGGTATATAAAGAACCTCAAATAAATAAATAAATAAATAAATAATTGCTATGCTGGGTCAGACCAAGAGTCCATCAAGCCCAACAGAGGCCGAACCTGGCAAGTACCCAAACACTAAGAAGATCCCATGCTACTGATGCAATTAATAGCAGTGGCTATTCCCTAAGTAAACTTGATTAATAGCAGTTAATGGACTTCTCCTCAAAGAACTTATGCAAACCTTTTTTAAACCCAGCTACCCTAACTGCACTAACCACATCCTCTGGCAACAAATTCCAGAGCTTTATTGTGCATTGAGTGAGAGAGAATTTTCTCCAATTAGTCTTAAATGTGCTACTTGCTAACTTCATGGAGTGCCCCCTCGTCCTTCTATTATCCGAAAGTGTAAACAACCGATTCGCATCTACCCGTTCTAGGCCTCTCATTATTTTAAAGATCTCTATCATATCCCCCCTCAGCCGTCTCTTCTCCAAGCTGAACAGCCCTAACCTCTTTAGTCTTTCCCTCATAGGGGAGCTGTTCCATCCCCTTTATCATTTTCATCACCTTTCTCATATCTTCTCCATTGCAATTATATCTTTTTTGAGATGCGGCGACCAGAATTGTACACAGTATTCAAGGTGCGGTCTCACCATGGAGCGATACAGAGGCATTATTGAAAAGCACCAGTCCCTGTGGCACACCACTGTTTACCTTTTTCCACTGAAGAGCTTCTCCTAGCTGGTCTAACGACCTTAGCAAATCTCCTTTATGTAGACGCAACCTAGGAGTTCTATCTTTATATCTTTAAGAACTTCATGGATCTGTTCTTATGTTCTTAATCCCATGTAGAGTACAGCTGTTTTTCTAAGACATGTGATCATTCCCACAAGATGTGGCAATTGTAGCTGTAGGACTGGAATATTGATTACAAATTTCTGAGGATTTTCATAAAACCAAGTCTAGTTCTGACTGCCTGGAGTCTTCCAAAATCATAGTCTTTCTACATTATGAAGTGTGGCTTCATATACTTGTAGAAAGTGATCCTGTGGGATGTACATACTGTGGATAATTAAAAGATTATTCCCTCTAACTTGCTCCACAATAAAAAGTAAACAAATCTCTTTTGCAGTATAAGTAACCACATTTATTAATGTAATATATATTACATGAGGGACATACTCTCAGCGTATGTTCTCAAATCCAATACACACAATCAGGCTTATAGACTGTTTCTAAACACAAAGTCAGCATGATAAAGAAAACTTTAGAAGAATTTTATCTTAACTTGACCAATTACAGTTACATTTCTATTTTCTTCAAATACCATAGGTTTTAGGTCTTGACTAATCAGGACCTAGGTTCTATTTGCAATTACTTACAAACCCAACAATACTTATAAACACATCACATTTTGTTACAACAGGAAAAGGTCACACATTATTATATCTGTTTTCTACCAATTATGATTATTAATGATCTTTTATCTTATCCATGGAGCCAAAAAGTCTACTGATCTACAACCTTTACAATTTGTTTACATATTTTGCATTCTTTTTATAATCTAAACAGTAGCTGCTTTGCTCATAGCAAGCATACTAAGCATAGCATAAATCAGGAAAGAACATTACAAGCTAAAGTGAACTATATTACACTACACTGCATTATACTAAACAGAGAGATACAATACAGCTTTTTTACTTCCTCAATATCTTGTGCTAATGCTATATCAGTTAGGTCAGAAATCTTTGTAATCTGCTGTAAGGCTTCAATTGTTTTCTCAGTCACTCTTTTCTGAGTTGCCCCAGTTACTTATATAGCTGCTAGATTTTAATGTTTATCCCTTCCTTGTTAGCTGTAGATCACAGAGGTCAGAATTTATAGCAGATCTTTGATTCCTTGTAGTACTGATCTTGGTTGCTTTGCCATTCTTGCTGAAAGGGCAAATACTTCTTCTGGCTCCAACAGTGCTGCATGGTCCATTTTTAATTTTAAAGTACTTAGTCCTCATTTGTTGTAGATTACTTTCAAAAGATCCAGTCAGGTTAGTATCCTTCAACTGTAAATACAAGCTATATACTTTATTAATATTCTTATATTATACTGTTTAATGCTCACAGGACCAGGAAAGTAATTAGTATATCTCAACCAACCAAAATCCGGATTTTCATTGCCATTCATCCATTTAGCATTATAATCTCCTTCCAGAAGAGACATGCATATGGATGTGCAGGAGGGAGATTTAATAGTTTTTTCACATCCTGACACTTTATGTTGAATGCTTTGCGAGCAAACCACAATCACCTTCATGGTGTTAGTCATCATCACCCACTCAGGATATGTGCAAAAGGTATCTGCTGAAGTTTGTCAGACGAGGCCTTTCCAATTTATTTAATTCCTTTTCTTTATTATTTTCATCCATTTCAGTAAAAGGAGTTCTTTATTATGGGTATATATTCCATCATGATGCCACCAATTTCCGTGGAAAGAATGGTCACAAAATATAATGTTAGTGACATTCTGAGCCCAGATAGGAATCTGATAGTCTCCTGATCTATAGGAACTGTTATGATTTAAGGGATTAGAAAGATTATAAATATAGCCCTGATTAGGAAATTGTTTATAGCTCAAAGGACTATTTTCACCTAAATAAGGATTGAAAATTGGACAGTAATCTGCTACTACTGTCCCTGCTGGCCAATTTCTGGGCTGGTCAAACGCCATAATGCAAGTGTGCAAACTCTTGTTAACATGCTAATTCACACTGGGGTAGATTTTAAAAGAAGCGCGATCAGCCTACTTTTGCTTGCGCATCAGACTCAAGCAAAAGTACGCTGGATTTTAGTAGATACGCGCGGAGCCGCGCGTATCCACTAAAATCCTGGATCGGCGCGCGCAAGGCTATCGATTTTGTATAGCCTGCGCGCGCCGAGCCGCGCTGCCTCCCCCCGTTCCCTCCAAGGCCGCTCCGAAATCGGAGCGGCCTCGGAGGGAACTTTCCTTTGCCCTCCCCTCACCTTACCCTCCCTTCCCCTACCTAACCCACCCACCCGGCCCTGTCTACACCCCCCCCCTTACCTTTGTCGGGGGATTTACGCCTCCCGGAGGGAGACGTAAATCCCCGCGCGCCAGCGGGCCTGCTGCGCGCCGGGCCGCGACCTGGGGGCGGGTACGGAGGGCGCGGCCACGCCCCCGGGCCATAGCCACGCCCCCGTACCCGCCCCCAAAACGCTGCCGACACGCCCCCGGAACGCCGCGACGACCGGGCCCGCCCCCCGACACGCCCCCCTCCGAGAACCCCGGGACTTACGCGAGTCCCGGGGCTCTGCGCGCGCCGGGAGGCCTATGTAAAATAGGCTTCCCGGCGCGCAGGGCCCTGCTCGGGTAAATCCGCCCGGTTTTGGGCGGATTTACGCGAGCAGGGCTCTGAAAATCCGCCCCACTATGTAACATGATTATAAAAAGGGTCTAGTAGCCTAGTGGTCAGAGCAATGGGCCCTGATCCAGGTAAGTGGGGCTGAACTTTCCCACTCAGGGATTATTAAAGGCAAAATTACCTTTCCCTCTAGAACAAATAAATGCAGTGAATAAGCTTTTTTTTTTTAGCAATATAGTGGTGAGCATGGCCGCCTTCCAAGCAGTTGACCAGAGCTCAATTCCCAGCCAATGCATCAAAACTGAGTTGAAACCTTGGTTTTAAAGTTATTGTGGATCCCTAAAGGTTAGAGGATGAAAATGAAGAAAAGGAGTGCATGGGCATAACTTGCTGGTGTGGCAGTTACTACATTTAACCAATAAGCCTTTATACTGTTGATGCAACTCCATTATTGCTCTCTGCTTCAACGGCAGGGGCAAAAGAGGAAAAGGGGAATTGGGTTTGTACAGCAAACAACAAGAACATGGAATTTTATGGTCTGGGAAAACAAATAAGTATGGAGGTAACTTGTTGATCTGGCTGTTACTACCCTTAACTAATAAGCCTGATACTTTTGATGCAACGCCAACATTGTTCTCTGCTTCAATGACAAGGGGTAATGGGGAATTGAACTCAAACAGCAACCAACAAGGGCCCTGACTTTGATGGGCTGGGAAACTAAAGAGTAGCAAATCACCTGGACCGGATGGTATGCATCCTAGGGTACTGAAGGAACTAAAAAATGAAATTTCTGATCTATTAGTTAAAAGACTGGGGAGTTGCCAATGTAACCCCAATATTTAAAAAGGGCTCCAGGGGCGATCCTGGAAACTATAGACCAGTGAGCCTTACTTCAGTGCCAGGAAAAATAGTGGAAACTATTCTAAAGATCAAAGTCGTAGAGCATATAGAAAGACATGGTTTAATGGAACACAGTCAACATAGATTTATTTATTTAACATTTTCTATACCGACCTTCATGACCTTTACTCATGGGAAGTCTTGCCTCACAAATCTGCTTCATTTTTTTGAAGGGGTTAATAAACGTGGATAAAGGTGAACCAGTAGATGTAGTGTATTTGGATTTTCAGAAGGCATTTGACAAAGTCCCTCATGAGAGGCTTCTAAGAAAACTAAAAAGTCATGGGATAGGAGGCGATGTCCTTTCGTGGATTACAAACTGGCTAGAAGACAGGAAACAGAGAGTAGGATTAAATGGACAATTTTCTCAGTGGAAGGCAGTGGGCAGTGGAGTGCCTCGGGGATCTGTATTGGGACCTGTAATTTTCAATATATTTATAAATGATCTGGAAAGAAATACAACAAGTGAGGTAAGCACATTTGCAGATGATACAAAATGTTCAGAGTAGTTGAATCACAAGCAGATTGTGATAAATTGCAGGAAGACCTTGTGAGACTGGAAAATTGGGCATTGAAATGGAAGATGAAATTTAATGTGGATAAGTGCAAGGTGATGCAGATAGGGAAAAATAACCCATGCTATAGTTACAAAATGTTAGGTTCCATATTAGGAGCTACCACCCAAGAAAACGATCTAGGCGTCATAGTGGATAACACATTGAAATCATCAGTTCAGTGTGCTGCGGCAGTCAAAAAAGCAAACAGTATGTTGGGAATTATTAGAAAGGGAATGGTGAATAAAACGGAAAATGTCATAATGCCTCTGTATCGCTCCATGGTGAGACCGCACTTTGAATACAGTGTACAATTCTGGTCGCCACATCTCAAAAAAGATATAATTGCAATGGAGAAAGTACAGAGAAGGGTGACCAAAATGATAAAGGGAATGGAACAGCTCCCCTATGAGGAAAGACTAAAGAGGTTAGGACTTTTCAGCTTGGAGAAGAGACGGCTGAGGGGGGGATATGATAGAGGTGTTTAAAATCATGAGAGGTACTTGTGGCCTGGATTGGCCTCTGTTGGAAACAGGATGCCGGGCTTGATGGACCCTTGGTCTGACCCAGTATAGGCATGTTCTTATGTTCTTAAGTATGGGGATGACCTGTATGGCACGGCAGATGCTACCATAAGCGTACTGGGCAGACTGGATGGACCATTTGGTCCTTTTCTGACATCATTTCTATAATACTGTGTTCTGTAAATCTCTTAACTCCTTATTTACTTCCTGTTGTAATTGTTCAAGGCCTCTATGGGTCCGCATCCCTAAAGTATGACCTAATGCTTCAGCATCTACTAAAATTATTGTTGATATGGCCAGAATTATTTCTTTAACCACTATAAGGTATTGAAAAGGATGGAATATCAGTCCTTGCAATATAGGTGAGATCTTAATATCTATAGGTACCTGTTCCATATGTAATTCTCTGTTTTGTCTATGTGTAGGTGGTTATGTATTGATCTTATGTTTATATGACCAGTCAGTAAGCTGCTCCAGCCTTCCATTGTAGTTTAAATATCACCTCTAATATTATACCACAGATTATAATCAAGGGTAAACCCAGGATTGTTATTAACAAAATAATTATATGTACCATAATGCATAGACAGTACAAATGGTACTTCACCCATTGATTTATTGTGTAGCTCACTGTCAAAGCTTCTGGAGGCATAGACATTTCAACAAGTATGGAACAGGGTTCTATTAAAGGAACTTCAGGATATACTGGATTCATTTCCTTTTGTTCCTGTCTTTTTTGCAAACACATCCATTCTTGGATTGTCATTGCCATCCTGATCACTCTGCTGTTGAAATGGAGTAATTTTCAAATCATCAATTGATATTATCTTTTCTTGTCCAATATCACAACCATTCTTGGATTTATAATTTTAAAAATAGGAATGGCCTTGTGCCAACGTGGGCATAGCGGTCAAAGAGTAGATACCCTGTTCTGGACAAGAAGGCTAGGAATTAGTGTAGAGGGGGTGGTGAAGCATTATCATTAGTCAAGGAAGTCCACAACTCCTATAAGAGAGACAGACGATCCTCAGGGTGCTAAAAGGAAGGCAAGAAATCCAAAGCAGTATTTACATCTACCCCAAACATTTTCATATACGGTGTAACCACCCTCGAGGCTGGGTAGATTGTTTAGACCAAATTGCACCACATGGATTAATGAAAGCTACTGCAAGTCTCATTCACATAATTTAGTGAGAGCTTGTTTTACATCAGCATTTTTCCATTCCACCTTGCCACTACTTTAGGGATGGTACAGAGCATTCCAAAGTGTATTCCAAAGTGATACCTAACACTTCTGCCCAGGACCAATATATTTGTGAGGTATAAAGCAGGTCCTTGGTCAGAGTGCAGGATTTTTGGACTGGCAATTGCAACTAACAAATTGAGAGCTTCACAGCCAAGATAGTCTTAATGGGATATAACAAAAAAAAAACCCCCAGTGCAATGGTCAACACATACCAACACATGATGTTTCCCTTGAGATGGTGGCAATGGTACTATATGATCAATGTAAATTCAGTCACAAGGATTAGAGGCACATGGTGGGGAAAGGTATACTTTTGGTCATGTATTTGGATTTACCAATAGGCAAGGAACGGGTCGACCAATGGCGGCGGTAGCCCCTGTGACATAGTAAGGGCAAAGGGCCGTCGACGCCATTTTGATTACTGGCAGCCGACAGCCCAAGTCCAGGAGATCGCTCCCGGACCACTCCTGGACCCCCGCTGGACCACCAGGACTTTTAGCAGGTCTTAGGGGGGGTCAGGAGGGTGGGGGGTTGTAGTAAATTAATTTTGGAGGTCTTGGGGGGCATCAGGAGGGTGGGGGGTTTTGTTAGATTTTTACTTTTTTATTAAAGATTTGTCTGCGAGCCAGATGCAGCCATCAAAAGAGCCACATCTGGCTCGCGAGCCATAGGTTCCCGACCCCTGCTCTACCTATTTCAGCCACAATATAATTATTCAGCTGAGAAAGAAACTCTTATGAGATGTGTTATGCAACCTTCATAAATAGCCACAGTAATTTTTGGCTTATTGGATGAAGCCTGTATGATTCTGGGCTGTTATAATCATGGGTTGCTTAAACACTTAAGTATGCGCTGACCAGCGCTATAGGTATGGCACAATCACTGGGAAATTGATATCGCTAGTGCGTGCACTTATCTTTCGCTCGGTTGAATGCAGGAAAAGGTGGTAGATAGTCCTGAAGCGTAGTCTCCGACACCGTGGTGTTTCGGAGTATGTCACTCCTTCCTCAGGGACCTTCAGGTATAACCAAACCTTTTATGTATTTTCAGCGTTTTTTTGGTCAGTCGTGTGAAATTTAAATCAGCAGTGATCTGTGCGGTGCACTTCCAACGTTGACACCTGCCAGCATAGCATTCAAAGCCCAGAATCATACAGGCTTCATCCAATAAGCCAAAAATTACTGTGGCTATTTATGAAGGTTGCATAACACATCTCATAAGAGTTTCTTTCTCAGCTGAATAATTATATTGTGACTGGATTCGATTTTTCAGCTCCAACTACGGGTTTCTACTGTATACTACCTATTTCAGCAGCATTCTTTTTACTAGAATCATTGGACTGGACAGCTGAGCCATCAGTATAGAACACTGACTGATACTCTGTTAGTGGTCTGTGTTAGTGGTCTGAGAGGTATTAAATGCTTATCCCCCACTGCTTCTTCTATAGCCTCAGGGAGTGACTGCAAATCAGGTTAAGAGGGATCATAATGAAAAACCAGTTGTGGATCTTCAAAGAGAGCTAACCACTTCAACCACTGATTTTGCAAGGCCTTTTGGCCTTGTAGATACGGTTCTGGAGACCGTATCTACAAAGAGACAAGGACAAGATGGAAGCGGTACAGAGAAGGGCGACCAGGAAGGTGGAGGGTCTTCATCGGATGACATACGAGGAGAGATTGAAGAATCTAAATATGTACTATCCCTGGAGGAAAGGAGGAGCAGGGGAGATATGATTCAGACTTTCAGATACTTGAAAAACTTTAATGATCCAAAGACAACGACAAACCTTTTCCGTCAGAAAAAAATCAGCAGAACCAGAGGTCACGAGCTGAGGCTCCAGGGAGGAAGACTAAGAACCATTGTCAGGAAGTATTTCTTCACGGAAAGGGTGGTGGATGCCTGGAATGCCCTTCCGGAGGAAGTGGTGAAGTCTAAAACTGTGAATGACTTCAAAGGGGCATGGGATAAACACTGTGGATCCATCAAGTCTAGAGGGCGTGAATAAAGTGGAGACAGCAAAACACTGCACGGAGCGGCAGTAGCCACAGAGGCATTCAAACACTGCACGAAGCGGCAGTAGCCACAGAGGCATTCAACACTGCACGGAGCGGCAGTAGCCACAGAGGCATTCACGGAGCAGGATGCCAGTGGCCAGTAGTTAGTGTTCCACCTTCACGGAGCGGAAGGATGGAGGGCTGCTATCTCAAAATAAATAAATAAATAAACAAACAAAAAAATAAAAACAGGGGTGGGTAAGAGTTTGGGGCAAGGGTGTGGCCTGCTTGTTGCAGCAGTTGCTTCCCCTAATTGAGCTGGATGTCACTTGGATGCAGATACGGAGCTGCTCTCTAGATTGGTGGTAGGGTGGAGGGGAGTTAGGGCTGGAGGGTACTGGAAGCCAATAGTAACAGATGGGAGAGAGAAAAAGGGAAAAAAAATAGATAAAGTGCGTGGCTTACTGGGCAGACTGGATGGGCCATTTGGTCTTCTTCTGCCGTCATTTCTATGTTTTGGTCTCAGGTTCGTTGGCATTGCAAACAGGTAGGAGACTAAGAGAGAATAGATAAATATCTTCTGTCCATGTGCTTGATCTCTTCCCTTCAAGATTCCTTTAAAAATTGCAGCCGTTAGTTTCTCTACCAGGGTAAACTTTTTCTCAGCTAGTGTAAATAACCATGAAGCAAATTGCACCAGTGATTCAGTATCATGGGTCTGGAAACGTATATATACAGCTGTGCCTGAGATATATGCTACCATATGTAATGCTTGGGAAGGATCATGTTCAGAGAGCACAGCCACCTGATTTAAATCATCTATCAGGGAATTAAAACATGCTTGCACTTTTGAAAGTCCATTTAATTAGTGGTCCTTGCTTAGCATCTGTTAAAATTTTATAGAGAGGTGCACTCTTTTCTGAAAAATCTTGTACAAAACTTCTACCAAACTTTAAAACTCCTACTATAGATTTTAATTGCTTCATTGTAGTAGGAGATTTAAGTTGAAGTAATTTCTCTTTAAATCCAGTGGGAGACCAGGACCTTCCTCTGAAACGGTAAAGCCCAGAAACTCTACCATATGTTTCCCTATGGAAGATTTCTTAAGGAAGACAATATATCCAGCCTCTCTTAAAATTGATCATACCTTCATTAAAGAGTTCAAATGTTAATTTTCAATGTGATCAATAATATAGTTATCATCTACATAAAGAGAATGTTAGGAAGGTGCTTCAATGGGTTTGCCAGGTCTGCTGAAAAAATAGCTGGGGAGTTAAACCCCGCCCCCCCCTAAAGCAAACACATCCAAACATATTGAGCCCCTCCCCAAGTAAAGGCTGTTAACCACTGACTTTCAACTGTAATTGGTATGGCCCAAAACCAGTTAGACTAGTCCAGTGTAGTTTTGTAGGTATACTATGGCAGCTGCAACAAAATACTATTGGAATGACAATTTTTTGCACTTATCAAAGGTGTTACCCTCTTTACTTCTCGATAATCTAAAACCAATCTTCAGGGCCCATCTGGCTTGGGAACTGGAAAGAAACTAGTATTCATAGGGCTGAATTTTTGGATCAAGACCCCCTGTGTGATTAAATCATCAATAATGTTTTGTATAACAGGTATGGCTTAGTGATTCACTTTAAATTGGTTTTGTTTCTTAGGTAACTCTGTTGCTGTGACTATATGAATACGTTTGATCTTTCAATGTCCTACCTGATGTTCCCAGGATTATAACAAGTCCGTATATAAGTATAATAGCTCTTTCCGGCTCTGCTGGGCATTAGAAGAAAAATCAGAGTTATTAATCAGTCTTTTGATTTGTTCTTCAACATTAATATGAATAGTGAGTTGTAACGAAGGTACCTTCTGCATTTTGTACCACAGGACATCTTGAAAGGAAATAAGAGGTTCTTCTTCATCTATATCTATCATCTAAATATACCTTTTCTATCCATCTAGGTGACACGTGAACAAATATACATCTGTCAATTGTGTCCCATTTATGGTGGAGATATTCCACTGGGGTCTCTTCTTTAAGCCAATGATGGGGAAAACAAGTAATTTCTTCCATTGTATCATAATGTCCTGAGGCCAAGTGGCTCCCATATTTACAAATAAGCATGTTCATAGCACAATCTATTATTCTTCACCGTCAGTCTTTGGGGTTATCTTTGGGCCTATCTTCGGGGATGGTTTGGTTTGACTTGGACCTGAAGAAGCTGGCTGTTGAAAACTAAATTGGTTTTCTGGGGGATGACTATCTGGATAATGCCTGTATGGTGAAGGCTGGTACCCAGGATCTCCGCCATACCGCTGAGGGGCACACACTCTAGAGTGAAGATCATACCTCTGTATTGGTTTCATTTCAGATGTACCCTCTCCTTGTGGTCTGCTCTCTCTAGGTCAGGCATCGCTAAGCTATAGGTCACTAGGCTCATTCTGCCTTACACTCTGCCACTGATTCCACCTTCTACGCTGATTAGTATGTCCCCTATTATTTCCTTGCTCATCCCCAGATCCTTTACCATAGGTATGGCCCAAAGGATCAAAGCCTAAAATACAGACTACTTCTGCAAGGATCTGTTCGGTATATTCTGCTTTCCTCTACTCTCCTGTTCACCTCTGCCACTAATGCAAAGAAGTTATAATACTTCCAAGTATATCCCAAACTATTCCAAAGCTTCCATGGGTAAATATTAGGCTCATATTGAAGGCTATGACCAGCCCATTCTTCTGATATATTGTTCTCAACATGTCCTCAAGCCTGGAAATAGGGCCTGCACCCATTGACTTGATATATAGGGCTGACATTGCTGTTTCCCATGTAGCAGCCTCTACTAGAGACAGTACACATGAGTTGGGAACCAGTACATTGACCATTCTCTGCTTTATATCTGGATTATTTTCACTCACCACTCCTTTAATTTCAGCAATTTTCCTTCTTAGCCATAAGCAATATCCCTAACATTAATGGGTGTTGATCCAATCACAGCCCTTATCTGTGTTATTGATAATGTAGCTATTACAGCCAGTCCAGAAGTGGGTCTCATTGTGGCTGTAGGAGTGGCCCTCATCATATCTCCTATAAGACTTCTAATTAATGCAATTTCAATTCTGCATTGGATAGCATTCAAATTAGCTACCTCCACTATTGTACCTGGGGAATATTCTTCTGGAAAGGAATCCCCTGGTGTCCAGGGTTCCCTGGCAAATCCTCATAGATTGGTTGCCTATTGATAAAAGCAGAAAAATCTAAAGTTCCTCCTATCCAGCCTGATACAGCCAGTGCTATAGCAGTAATAATTTTGGAAACATGCCTATTTATTGCTACATCAACTATCCTCCAAGTTGATATTGGTAATTGGATGGGGTGTTGTTGATTGGTATTAAAGGTACGTACTTCAATAGTTAAATATCATTCACCTGGACCTCACCCCCCATGTTGGATTCTAAAAGTAACATTCTCTCCATCTGCTATTACTGGATAACCCTGCATAATTGCTTCTACTTGGAAAGCTTGACAACCCCTAAATGCTTGTGCAATTGTGTAGGGCTTAGTCTTACCCTATTTATGTACCTAAGGTTTTTGTAAAAGAGAGCCCCTTAATTTGTCTGGTAATTGAGTTGTCCCATCTGGGGTGCCAATTGCATCGGGTTCATACTCTGTCAGGTAGTTCTGAGTGAGGCAATCATTAACAGGGAGTATACCTTTAGGTCACTCCCTCTCCCCAGAACCCCATGTCATATAAGAGTAACACATCATTGCTCCTAAGAGATAATGTATTAGTGAGAACAATAATTATTTATAAAGACAGAGAAACACAGTAATCAGACAAAAGAATAAGTAAAATAATAAGCTTGATTATTATATATGAGTAAATTGCTCATATATTCTTTATGAGTAAAATTGATCAAGTCATTTCTAAGAAGGATACAGAAAGAAAATAAAATGGTTAGACTCACCCATACAGACTAATACCAGGTCTCAGACTGCTATCTCCTGATGTGTCCACCTTTTAATTTGTACAAATTTAGTGGCTTATAGACTCACAAACTTATAAACAAAGACTCCTTAAATTATAACTTTCATCTGCATTTTTGCATTTACTCCTTTGGAGTGTGATATTTACATTTATTGGCTTAGTATTTATCTTTAACATTGTCTAGTTGTGCATAGCTGGTTGTAAGCCCAGACTTCTTGTCTGGCTATCTTGCTACATGCAATTGTTTATAAGTTCCAGCTTATAAAAAACTCTCTTATTAGTTCTAACTTATAAACAAGCCTTGTTTATGGGTTCTGACTTACAAACATACATTGTTTGTAAGTTCTGAACTTATAAACATTAAAATTGTTGCCTTATCTATTATGACAAATCATAACAATTTGCTTACAAAGAAAACTTCATTGTTTACAAGCACTGAACTTGTAAACATTAAACTTGTTGTTTTCCTTTTCTGGTAACCCATAATAACCTAACAACTCACAAAAACATTCCATTTTGGTCTGCTGTCTGGGTTTTCCAGCTTTTCTATCTGTTGACTTATAATATAGAGGAAATATCACTTTGTCTCCTAGCAGTGAATTTCAAAGAAAATGTATAATTTCTTTATTAGCTATCTGTGTGTTACTGGTGGTTAAACCAGGATATATTTCAGAGGCTTCTGGCTGCATGCTTCTATGCTATAATGGTAATGATTTAAAAGGTAAGAGGCTGCCTGTCATTAATACCCGAGGTATTCCCTGTGACCTTGACAGCATGAAAACATGTGAGAGAAAGACATTTAAGAATCAGTGATAGAAAACAATAGAAACAGAAACAGCATAAGAACATGTGTGTGAGAGAGAAAAAGTTAAGAATCATTAATAGAAAGCATGGGAAACATATGCAGCATAAGAACATATGTGAGAAATAGAAAGGTAGGAATCAATAAAAACAAGAGAACAGAGATGCAGCATGAAAACATGCAATAGAGAATCAGTGATAGAAAACAGAAATACATGCATGTGAACATGAGAGAGAGAAAGATAAGAATCAGTGATAGAACTGCACCATGAGAATATGAGAGAGAGAGAGAAAGTTAAGAATGAGTAACAAAAAGCAAGAGAAACAGATGCAGCATGAGAACATGTGACAGAGAGAAATATAAGAATCAGTGATAGAAACAAAACAGATATGCAGCATGAGAGCATGTGTGGGAGAGAAAGGCAAGGGAAACAGAGATGGAGCACTAGAACATACAAGACAGAGAAAAAGATAAGAATCAGTGATTAAAAAAGAAATAGATGCATCAGAATATACTAGAGAGAGATAGAAAGATAAGAATCAGTGAAAGCAAAGAAGAGAAACAGATATATCATGAGAACATGATATATCTGTTGAGGCTTCACTCAAATAGTTAATAAACCTACCCACAAAGCCGGCCACACTTTAGACCTGATCTTCGTTAACACTGCAATCAAGCCAGTATCTATACCTAATTGCACAAAGGTCCCGTGGTCAGATCACTATCTCATAACTACTTCATTCTCTATAAAAGATACCAACCCGGCTTGCATTCCTTTGCCCTCCTTCAAATACAGGAAAACTTGCTCCCCAGAAGACCTTAATAATCACCTATCTCCACTACTCCACCAACTGGACCTTACAGATCCGAACGCAGCACTTCGATCATGGAACACAATCACCGAAACTATAGCCAACAAGCTGTGCCCTCTTATTACAAAAAAACCACACCAGAATTCCTCCAAAAGACAGCCATGGTTCTCAGCAGAATTAAGAAATCTCAAACTCCAACTAAGACAAAATGAGGCTAAATGGCGCAAAAACCCAGGAACCATCACCCTTTCAATCTACAAATCATCTCTGCATCAATACAAATCAAGCACCCTAAGATCCAAGAGGGACTACTACGCCTCGAAGATACACGACCTTGTTTTTGATGCCAAAGCCCTCTTCAGCTATGTAGCCAACCTCACACAAGTAAACCAACAAGAGATTACATATGACCAAGCTCAATCAAAAGCAGAAGAACTTGCTCTTTTCTTCAACAACAAAATCAATACTCTCCTATCGCAGCTCCCCACGAACCCCACCGTTCCACTAACCACTCCTCAACCCTCAATCAACTACACTCGGTTAGAAGAACTTGACACAACTTCATCCGCTGAGATCCAAGGAATTCTAAGGAAAATGAAACCATCCTCTCACCCCTCGGATCACATCCCAACCAAACTACTACTAGGAATTCCAGAATCTATCTCCAAATCCCTGGCAGACATCATAAATTGCTCCCTCACACAAGGACTCTATCTGGACAACCTCAAACTTGCCTCACTCAAACCCCTTCTCAAAAAACCAAATCTCGACCCAAACGATCCTAACAATTTCAGACCGATAGCTAACCTCCCATTCATAGCCAAGATAATGGAAAAATTGGTAAACTCACGACTCTCAAACCACATTGAAGACAACAACCTTCTATTTCCATCACAATACGGATTCCGTAAAACCTTAAGCACGGAAGCCCTCCTCATCTCTATGACTGACCACATCATCCTAGGCTTAGACAAAGGACAAGCCTTCCTTCTGATACTACTCGACCTCTCGTCTGCATTTGATACAGTCAATCACTCCCTTCTCATCAACCAATTATCAGCCATAGGTATCTCAGGCACTGCCCTATCATGGTTCAGAACCTTCCTCAGCAACAGAGGTTATAAGGTCAAGATTCATAATAAAGAATCCTCTCTACACCCCGCAGCCGTAGGAGTCCCTCAGGGCTCATCCCTGTCTCCTACCTTGTTTAACATTTATCTGTTACCCTTATGTAAACTTCTCACTGACCTCAATCTCAAACATTTTCTCTACGCTGACGATATTCAGGTCCTGATCCCCATCGAAGAATCGCTCGCAAAAACAATGTTGCACTGGGAATCCTGCCTCCAAAATATCAAACAACTTCTTACAAGTCTCAACCTGATACTAAATTCATCAAAAACGGAACTTCTACTCATCACTCCAGAAAACAGCTCCATCACATACACTCATCCTACAGTACCAAGCACTACACAAGTGAGAGATCTAGGAGTTCAAATTGACAATCACCTAAACCTGAAAGCTAACATCAACAAAACCGCTAGAGACTGCTTTTACAAGCTCCAAGTGCTGAAAAGAATACGACCTCTCTTCCACACACATGACTTCAGAACGATCCTACAATCAATCATTTTCGCAAAGCTGGACTATTGCAACACCATCATGCTTGGTCTCCCTTCATCACACACCAAACCATTACAAATGGTACAAAACGCCTCCGCCCGTATACTCACCAACACCAGGAGAAGAGAACACATAACACCTATCTTGATGGACCTCCATTGGCTGCCCATCCACTTCAGAATAATCTACAAGGCCATTCTCACCATTTTCAAAAACATCCATCAATTAGCCCCAATCGATCTCCATATTCCCCTCCGATTACACCATTCCACAAGACCGACAAGAGATGCTTACAAAGGATCACTTCAAGTACCTCCAGCCAAGACTACCAGACACATCACGCTTAGAGATCGGGCATTCTCCACAGCCGGTCCAACATTATGGAACTCCATTCCCCCGGATCTTAGAATGGAACCCAACATCTCAACATTCAAGAAAAGACTCAAAACGTGGCTGTTCACGCAGGCCTTTCCTAACTCCAACCCCATCTAACTCCCTTCATGCAACAAGCTCCGCTAGTATTAGCGTTAATAGCCACCTCTCACAATGTTATTTATACATATATATAACTTTCTAATCTTCATTTCCCTTCTCATTCCAAGTTATTGTTTTCCTTGTTATATGTAACTGCTTTTCTGCACTATTGTTTAAATGGTAAAGTTTATTATAATTTCACCCCTGTTTCTTGTGAACCAGCATGATGGGACCACTGTCTTGAATGTTGGTATATAAAAAACTTAAATAATAAATAAATAAATAAACATACAATAGAGAAAGAGAAATATAAGAATCAGTAACAGAAAACAAGATAAATACATGAGAACGTGAGAGAGAGAGAGACAGATAATAAACAAGTATCGGTGATAGGAAGAGAAAAAGATGCAGTATGAGAACCTGAAGGAGTGTGAGAAACACAAATAAGAGTCAGTGATAGAAAGCAAGAAAAAAAGATTCAGCATGAGAACATATGCGAGAGAGAAAGATAAGAATCTGTGATAGAAAGCAAGAGAAACAGATACAGCATGAGAATATGCAAGAGAAAAAAATAATCAAAAAGCAAGAAAAATAGAGATGTAACATGAGAGCATACAAGGGAGAATGATAAGAATCAGTGATAGAAAGGAAGAGAAAGAGATTCAGCAGATGAGAGAGAGAGACAGAAAGTTAAGAATCATTGATAGGAAGCAAGAGAAAAATGCAGTATGAGAATATTCAAGAGAAAGAATAATTGGTGATAGAAAACAAGAGAAACAGAGAAGCAGAATGAGAACATGCAAGAGAAAGAAATCAGTGATAGAATAAGTAAAACCAATGCAATATGAGAACAAGTGAGAGAAAACAAGATAAGAATCAGTGATAAAGCAAGGGAAACAGTTGCAGCATGAGAACTTTTGAGGGAGGGAGAGAGAAAATAGAAAACAAGAGAAACAAATGCAGCATTAGAACGTGGCAGAGAAAAAAGAGAAAGAATCAGTGATAGAAAACAATAGAAACAGAGATGCAGCATGAGAACATGCAAAACAGAAAGATAAGAATCAGTGACAAAATAAGAGAAAAAGATGCAGCAAAATGTGAAAAAGAAAGCTAGGAATCGGATAGAAGGCAGGAGAAAATGATGCAGCATGAGAACATGTGAGAGAAAGTGAGAGATAAGAATCAGCGATAGAAAAGAAGAGAAAAAGATGATGCATGAGAACATGTGAGAGAGAAATCAGTGATAGAAAAAGTAAAACTGGTGCTACATGTTGCGACCGTCGGTCTTCGACTGCTTCGCCCCGCCTACCTCTCACGATTTGCGGCTCCCGCTCACCTCGGACTACTAGCTGCCGCGGCGTCTGTTTGCCATCCTCTCTGGCGCCCCCGGACCGGCTTTGGTGCTGCCTCCCACCATGCTCCTCCAAGCTACCTTAGGGTGCGCGCGCACGCCGCCCTCATCTTTATTTCCACATTGGCACGAACCTCAGGGGCGTCCCCCTGATATGACGTCACGCTGCCCGGATATTTAAGCCTACAGTATTTGCTAGCTCATCGAGTTAGCAATTGTAACCTTACGGATGGGATTCGCTGTCCGTCCCGAAGCTGCTCTGCCACTCTAGCACTATCTGGAACTCTTACACCCTTCGGGGTTGCTAACGGGGTACCCGCTCCTCGGGGGCCTCTTCTGCTTCTTTCAGGTGCTATCAGGAAACCGGTACTCACTCCGAGGGCCCATGTTCCCTGAGTCGCTGCCTGCATCTTCAAACCTTTCTACTCGGAAGACTTCACTAACAGTTTCATCTGTGAATACAACTACCATCTATTCCACAGTACTGCTTCACTGGAACCAGGTACTCGCTCCTCAAGGGCCTGCGCTCTGTTCCAGTGCCAGACCTCTCGTCTAGTGGAATCTCTGTTACTGCTACGCGAGTACAATACAGTTGAGTCTCCCTGCTCTAAGGGATCAGGTACTCACTCCTCAAGGGCCTGCCCTCTGTTCCGGTGCCAGACCTCTCGTCTAGTGGAATCTCTGTTACTGCTACGCGAGTACAATACAGTTGAGTCTCTCTGCTCTAAGGGATCAGGTACTTGCTCCTCGAGAGCCTACTCTCCCTGTCTTGGAGCTTCTCCTAATTCTACCTGGGACTCTGAATGCTTCTCATTGTGTACTCATAACTCTCAGTCTCTTTCCACTACAGCACAGCCTAGCAGAGGATTCGCTGTTCCAGCGTTCCGTGGGAGACCTGCCCAGCCGGGCTCAACATCCACTACTCACTACTGCCACCTTTGGTGGTTTCCAAAACTATTTAATAAAAGATTCAAATCTGTGTTTGTGTGTCCAGAGTCTAGCCTGACACTGTGGTCCCTCACAGGACTGCCCCCCCTGGGCGTGGTCAGCTGCCACAGTGTCCAAGGATCCACCCAAACATCGATAACCATAACACTACATGAGAACAAAAGAGAAACAAAGATAAATTTCAGTGATAGAGAGCAAGAGAAAGAGTTGCAGCATGAGAGCATACAAGAGAGAAATATAAGAATCAAAGATAGAAAGTGAGATAAACAGAGAAGCAACATGAGAACATGTGAGGGAGAGAGAGAAAAAATAAGAATCAGTGATAGCAAGATAAAGATGCAGCATGAGAACAAGTGAGGGAGAGAGAGCAAAAGATAAAAATCAGTGATAGAAAAGAGGAGATGCAGTATGAGTACATGAGAGAGAAAGATAAGGGTCAGTGATAGAAAAAAAGATAAATAGAGATGCAGCATGAGAACATGAGAGAGAGAGAAAGTAAAGGGTCAGTGATATAAAACAAGAGAAACATGCAGAATGGGAACATTTACATTTATTAAAATCTATGAATCGCCTAACACTTAAAAGGTCTTAGGCGATGAATAAAAAAAACATAAACATTCATAAAAAAAAACATGTTCAAAATAAAATCATGAACTCAGATAAAATAAATAATGCATCATACATTCATGTGTGAGAGAGATATGAATTAGTGATAGAAAAAAAAGAGAAACAGATGCAGCATGAGAAAATATGAGAGAGAGGGAGAAAATTAGGAATCATTTGTTGAGTTCGTGGACCCTTGAGCCGGCTAAGGATGATGAAGGCGCACTGTGAGAAGGCCCACAGAGGAGGTCGTAGCCGGGAGGCGGATCAAGTCAGGAGAACAACTGAATCTTCACCACTGGAAGCCCGAGATCCTCCTGGGAGGAGCCCTTCAGGATCCGAGCCGCTTGGACTTATATGCGGTCTCCTGAAGATGAGAGTCCGAAGAGTTGTCCTGATGTTGTGAAGCAGAGGAGAGGTTGGAGCCAAGGGACCAACAGTAACTTCACCACTAGAAGCCCGAGGTCCCCCCACGAGGAGCCCGTGAGGACCCGAGCCGCTTGGACTTAGGCGAGGTCTCCCGGAAGGAGTGAAGACGGAGCAGTCCAGATCAAGACAGGCAGCAGACAGGCAGGATGTGGAACAGACCAGGAGTCAGGGCAGGCGGCAGACAGCAGAGACCAATGACGAGCCAAGGGTCGAGACAGGCAGCAAGCAGGATACCAGAGGACGAGCCGAAGTCAGGAGCCGGGAAGACGAGCCAGGAACAGGAGCAGGCAGGGATGGGCTGAGCAGGAACGAGGGACACGCAGGATCAAGGACCGAAGATAGCAACTAGCAAACTCAGAAAGAGAGAACCTTGTTGCAAGGCAAGGTGTAAGTCAAGCTGCAGGGTTTAAATCCCTGCCGGCGTCTGACGTCCTTCCGGGGGCGGTGCCATCTTTCCCACACTGGTCCCTTTCGCCTAGGGGGCGGGGCCCACCGGAGAACGTCGGCGACATCTCCCTCGCAGAATCCGGCTCTAGTGGAAGACGTGGACGGTCGGATGAAGCCACGATCTAAGTTTTCTTGGATGTAGTTGGACATAGCTTGGGTTTCAGGAAGTGATAAGGGATATACATGCCCCCTAGGGGGTGTATAACCGGCAGCAAATCTATGGCGCAATCAAAGGGCCGATGTTCTGGGAGGAGTTCAGCCTTTTCTTTAGAGAAAACGTCCATGTAGTCCAGATAGTGTCTGGGTATGGTCAGAGATGTGGACAAGAGCGGGACACAGGGGCACGGAACAGTGGCCAAGCAGGAAGCAAAACAGGATGGGCTCCAGGATGCGATTTGGAGGGTATCCCAGTGGATAACTGGAGAGTGTTTCTGGACAGAAGGTAGGCCCAAGACAATAGGATGAATGGCCTTCTCTAGTACAAGGAATGAGATTTCTTTGGTGTGCAGGAGACCAGTGCGAAGAGTTTGAGGCTTAGTGCTGGTAGAGATGTTCCCCAGGAGGGGAGTTCCGTGAATTGAAGAGATTTGGTGTGGAGGGAAATGAGGTAGTACGGCAAGCTGTAATTGCCGAACGAGGTCGGCGAGAATAAAGTTTCCTCTGGCTCCAGAGTCAAGGAAAGCCAACGTGGTGAAGGAACTACCAGGGTATTCGAGGGTAACCGGTACGGTAGATTGAGGAGCGGGATTGGACCTACCTAGGGTCAGCTCCCCGATGATACCTAGGTCCTGGCGTTTTCTGGCCATTCACCACATTGGGCTAGGAAGTGCCCCTTGTTCCCGCAGAGGCCTAGCGAGCGTCGATGTCTCCGTTCCTCCTGAGAAAGAGAGCTTCGCCCCAACTGCATAGGCTCCACCCCTTGGCTGCCCGAAGAAGTGGAGGAAGAAGACATAGGTAGAGAGAATGTGGGTGCTAGGTTAACTGGTCTTCAGACTGATCTCCCTTCTCAGAATCATTGTTGGAGTCGGCGGTCGACCCTTCCTGCCAGGTCTATCATGTCGTCTAGGTCATCTGGAAGGTCCCTTGCCACTAGCTCATCCTTAAGCGCGAGGACAATCCTTCCAAGAATATACCATGGAGACTGCCCTCCCTCCAGTCTAGTTCGGTTGCCAATGTGCGGAATTCGACCGCGTATTCGGCAAGAGAACGAGAGCCTTGGCGTAGCCGCAACAATTCGGCAACTGCTGTGGATTTACGAGCTGGCTCATTGAAGATCTGTTTAAATGTAGACACAAATTGTTGCAAGTTTCCAAGGATAGGATCACTAAGTTCCCATAGTGGCGAGGCCCAGAGCCTTCCCATCCAACAAGGATATGATACAGGTGGTTTTCACCAGATCCGACGGAAACTGTGTTGGTAGTAATGTAAACCGTACGTAACATTGGTTAAGGAGCCCACGGCACTGTTTGGTGTCACCAGAGTACCTGGGCGGAGCTGCATGGAGGCCGCAGGTCCGGGGCTAGGCATCGAAACGGAAGCAGGAGGTGCTACCGGGGGTGTGGAATCCAAACGGCTTGCCAGTCTCTCTACTGTCGCCGTCAGGACATCTAAGCAGTTGCTGCTGTTGTAGCCGTTGGGCGATACCGGGGATGGTCTGAAAGCCGGCAAGGTCCGTCGGGTCCATGGCCTTGCAAACTGTTGAGTTCGTGGACCCTTGAGCCGGCTTGGGATGATGAAGGCACACTGTGAGAAGGCCCACAGCGGAGGTCATAGCCGGGAGGCGGATCAAGTCAGGAGAACAACCGAATCTTCACCACTGGAAGCCCGAGATCCTCCCGGGAGGAGCCCTTGAGGACCTGAGCCGCTTGGACTTAGGCGAGGTCTCCCAGAAGGAGTGAAGACAGAGCAGTCCGGATCAAGACAGGCAGCAGACAGGCAGGACGTGGAACAGGGCAGGTGGAAGACAGCAGAGACCAATGATGAACCAAGGGTCGAGACAGGCAGCAAGCAGGATACCAGAGGATGAGCCGAAGTCAGGAGCCAGGAACAGGAGCAGGCAGGGATGGGCTGGAGCAGGAATGAGGGACACGCAGGATCAAGGACCAAAGACAGCAACTAGCAACCTCAGAAAGAGAGAACCTCATTGCAAGGCAAGGTGTAAGTCAAGCTGCAGGGTTTAAATCCCTGTCGGCATCTGATGTCCTCCAGGGGGTGGAGCCATCTTTCTCGCGCTGGCCCCTTTAAATGTAAAGCCCCTGCATGCGCGCTCGCACCTAGGGGGCAGGGCCCGCCGGAGAACGTCGGTGGCGTCTCCCTCACAGAGGGAGCACCACAAGAAGGAGCCAGCCAGGCCTGAACAGGCCTCAAGAATGTCGTGGCTGTTCGGAGCGGCTCAGAGGTAGGGAGGGGGACTGGAGTGCGGCCTGGGACTGTAACATCATTAATAGAAAGCAAGAGAAAAAGATACAGCATAAGAATGAGAGTGAAAGAGAAAGATAAGATCAGTGATAGAAAACAAGAGAAACAGATTCAGCATGAGAAGTTGCTAGAGAGATATAAAGATAAGAATCAATAATAGAAAACAAGAGAATTAAAGATGCAGCAAAGAAAAAGTGCGAAAAGAAAGAGTAAAACTTAAGAAGCAAGATGCAGCATGACAACATGCGAGAGAGAAAGATTATAAGAACCAGTGATATAAAACAAGAGAAACAGAGATGCAGCATGAGAACTTGTGAGAGCGAGAGAGGGAAAGAAAAGAATCAGTGATAGAAAACAATAGAACCAGATACAGCAAACATGTGAGATAAAGAGAGAACAATAATCATCTGTGTTAGAAAGAAAGAGAAACAGATATAGCATGAGGTAATGAAATGAAACTCCAGGGAGGATGTCTCAGAACCAACGTTGGAAAATATTTCTTCATGGAGAGGGTGGTGGATGCCTGGATTGCCCTTCTGGAGGAGGTGGTGAAGACAAAAACAGTGAAAGAATTCAAAAGGACATGGGATAAATACTGTGAATCCGTAAAGGCTAAAAGATGGAAATGAAGAAAAGAGTGCATGGGGGTAACTTGATGGTGTGGTGGTTATTACCCTTAACCAATAAACCTTAATACTGTTGATGCAACTCCATCATTGCTCTCTGCTTCAACAGTAGGGTGAAAAGGGGAACTGGATTTGTATAGCAACCAATGAGGGCTCCAACTTTTACCGTCTGGGGAAACAAGTATGTGGGTAACTTGCTGATGCAGTGGTTATTACCCTTAACCAATAAGACTGATACTTTGATGCAACTCAAACATTGCTCTCTGCTTCAATGGCAAAGCATAACAGAGAATTGGATTCAAACAGCAACCAACAAGAATCCTGACTTTTATGGTCTGGGAAACTGATAAGCATGAGGTAACCTACACGGCACAGCAGACACTACCATAAGCTTACTGTGCAGACTGGATGGACCATTTGTTCCTTACCTGCAGTCATTTCTATGTTTCTATGAGCAATAAGAATCAGTGATAGAAAATAAGAGAAAAAAAGATACAGCATGGGAAAATGCAAGAGAGAAAGATAGTGATGGAAAACAGAAACAAAGATGCAGTACAAGAATATGCAACACAGAGAAAAATAAGAATCAGTGTTAGAAAGCAAAAGAAACAGAGATGGAGAATGAGAACATGTATGAGAGAGAAACATAACAATCAATGATAGAAAACAAGAGAAACGGAGACAGCATAAGAACATACAAGAGAGATAAAGAGAAAATTGAGAATCATTAGTAGAAAGCAAAAGAAACAGATAAGCATCATGAGAACATGCAGGAGAAAGAAAGATAAGAATCAGTGATAGAAACCTAGAAAAAAAGATGCTGCATGAGAACATACAAGAGAGATAGAAAGAAGTCTAGGAATCAGTGATAGAAAATATGAGAAACAGATGCAGCATGAGAAAGGAAGAGAAGAATTAGTGATAGAAAATGAGAGAAATAGAGCATGAGCACAAATGAGGGAGAAAAAGATAAGATAGAAAACAAGATAAAAAGTTATACTGCAAGAGAACATGTGAGCATGAGAGAAAGATAATCAGTGATAGAGGGCAAGAGAAACAGAGATGCAGCATGAGAACATGTATGAGAGAGATAGAAAGATTAGAATCAGTGATATAAAGCAAGAGAAAGAGAAAGAGAAGCAGTATGAGAGAGAAAAATAAAAATCAGTGATGGAGAACAAGAGAAACAGATGTATCATGAGAACATATAAGGGAGAGAAAGATAAGATAGAAAACAAGAGAAACAGATGCAGCATGAGAACAAGTGAGAAAGAGAGAAGAAGAAGAATAAGTGAAGGAAAGCAAGAGTAACAGATGCAGCACAAGAACATGAGAGAGAACAAGAGAGAAATATAAGAATCAGAGAAACTGTTACAGAAGGGGAGCGCTAGGAGAGCAATCCCATCTTGAGGGGATTGTGTGCCCTTGGGCCTCGGCACGACACCAGAGAACTCCAAGGCAGCACCGAGGGTTGGCGAGGCGTGTCCCAGCATGGGTGGAGACGGACGGTCTGACCCTCTGCCGGACCTGCATGCTTCTGGGGCCAACACATGGTGTTGGTTATTGAACAGTCCTCCGACAGTTCCCAGCCCTTTCAGACCTGCCACAAGGAATGACAAGATGCAGAATGACGAGGGCAGACGAAGGCTCTGGAACATAGAGACTCTAGACGAAGGCTCACTTGGGTGTGCAGACGAAGACTCGTGCAAGGATTTTGGACGAAGGTTCAGAAGCAAGGTACTGCAGGCAAAAGTATTCAGGAGCAAGATCAAGTACTGGGTTAAGACTGTGACGCAGTGCGCCCCTACACAGCGACTACCCATGGGCTGGTCGCGGACCATGCTTGAATGCGAAGCAGGCTCTAGACGAGGTGTGGAATAGATGAAAACTGGAACATGGCGAAGATTCGGTAGAAGCCTGTACCAAGGCGCACCCTACACAGCCCATCCTAGGTTTGTCGCGGACCATGCTGGAATGGCATAGGTTCAGTCAGAGTCTTTGGCATGGAAGGATGCAATGCAAGGAACTCCGAAGACCGGGACGGAAGCAAGCAAGGATTCAAAGACAACTCAGGGCTGAAGCAGAAGCCTTCCGGAGGCTTGTACTGCACAGGTGAAGATGGTCTTGTACCATGAGCGCCCTACACAGCCACTACCCATGGGCTGGTCACGGACCACGACATGGCATGCCAGGAAAGCAGGCGATGAGGAACCTGGGGTACAGGACATCAGGAACAGGCGAGGAACATCAGGACGGGATCACTGACATCAAGACGAGACATGGAGCTCCAACGAAGAATGAAGGCCTGACGGCACACTGGAAGGTGAGACATCCAGGAGCAAGTAACTCCAATGCAAGGCCAAGCAGAACTGAAAGAGAAGTCCTTTTACAGAGCAGGAAGCAGGCAACTCCCTGGGAGGAATTTAGATGGGCCACATCCGGCTGGCCCTATAACTAAAGAGAAGAGCTGCGGACTGACCCCTTAGGAAGAAGGGGCGAGGCCCAAACCAGAAAGTCAAGGAGGAAGCAGAGCAGACCTCAGGTAGGCCCAGATGGCAACGGAGGCCTCCAGGCCATGGAGCAAAACTGGGATAGACTGTCCAGGCAAGGCCCCAGCTTCGGTGCGGCCTCCAGAGAAAAGGTGAGAGGCCTCTCGTGGCACAGCAATGAGAGGAATCGTAACAGAAACAAGGCAAAAGAAAAGATGCAGCCTGAGAACATGTGAGGGAGAGAAATATAACAGAAAAAGATTCAGCATGAGAATATGAGAGAGAAAAAATAAGTATCATTGAAGAAGGATGCAGCATGAGAATATGTGGCACAGTGATTCAAATCAAGGGAAACAAAGATGCAACTTGAGAACATGCACAAGAGAGTGAGAGAAAAAATATAATTATTGATTGAAAACAAGAGAAATAGAAATGCAGTCTGAGAACATGCAAGAGAGAGTGAGTGAGAGAAATATAAGAATTAGTGATACAAATCAAGAGAAACAGAGATGCAGCATGAAACCATGTAAGGGAAACAAAGATAGAAAACAAGAAAAATAGATGTAGCATGAGAATATGTGAGAGAGAAAGCTAAGAATTAGTGATAGAAAACAAGAGACACAGAGATGCAGCATGAGGACATTGAGGGAGTTAAAGATAAGTTGGAAGACAAGATAAAAAGAGATGCAGCATGAGAACATAAGGGAGGGAAAGATAAGATAAACAAAAGAAACAGATGCAGGATAGGAATATGGGGTGAGAAAGAAGGATAAGAATTAATGATAGAAAACAATACATAAGAAACATAAGAAAATGCCATACTGGGTCAGACCAAGGGTCCATCAAGCCCAGCATCCTGTTTCCAACAGTGGCCAATCCAGGCCATAAGAACCTGGCAAGAATATGAGAGGGAAAGAAAGATGAGAAACAGATGCAGCATGAGAACATGCAGGAGAAAAAGAAAGCTAAGAATAAGTGATAGAAAACAAAATCAGAGATGTAGCATGAGAACATGCAAGAGAGATACAAGAATCCACTGACAGAAAACAAGAGAAACAGAAATGCAGCATAAATCATGCAAAGGAGAGAGAAAAATAAGTCATGTGTTGTGAATCAAGAGATAAAGGTGCAGCATGAGAACATGTGAGAGAGAAAGATAAGAATTAGTGATAGAAAGCAAGAGAAACAGATGCAGTGAGAACATGAGAGAGAAACAGAAAGATAAGAATCAGTGTTTCAAAGGAAGAGAAACAGATGCAGCATGAGAACATGCAAGAGAGAGAAAGATAAGACAGAAAGCAAGAAAAAACCAATGCAGCTTGAGAACATGCAAGACAGAGAAAAATAAGAGTCAGTGTTATAAATCAATAAAAACATATAGCATGAGAACATGTGAGAAAGACAGATAAGAATCAGTGAAAGGAAACAGAATCAGTGAAAGGAAACAGATGCAAGTAGAGAACATGCAAGAGAGAGAAATAAGGGTCACTGACAGAGAACAAGAGAAACAGATGCAGCAAACAGATGTAAGAGAGAGAAAAAGATATCAGTGAAAGAAAGCAAGAGAATCAGAGATGCAGAATGAGAACATGGGAGAGAGAGAAAGATAAGAATGATTGATAAAAAACAAGATAAACATAAATATAGAAAGAACATGAAAGATAAAGATAATACAAGAGTCTGTGATAGAAAGAAAGAGAAAAAGATGCAGCATGAGAATCTGCAGGAGAGTGAGAAGAGAAAAATAAGAGTTAGTGATAAAAAGCAAGAGAAACAGACATTCAGCATCAGAACATGTGAGAGAAAAATAAGTCAGTGACAGAAAAGAGAAACAGTTGCAGCATGAGAAATTGTGAGAGAAAGAGAGAAACATAAGAATCAGTGATAGAAAAGAAGAGAAAGATGCAGTACAACAACATGTGAGAGAGAGAAATATAAGAATTAGTGATAGAAAGCAAAAGAAACATGTGGCATTAAAACATTCAAGAAGAAGAAATCGATCAAAAATGTAAAACTGATCTTGCATGAGAACACGAGAGAGAAAAAAGATAAGGATCAGCAATAGAAAAGAAGAAAAACAGAGATACAGCATGAGAACTTGTGAGAGAAAGAGAAAGATAAGAATCAATGATAGAAAAGAAGAGAAAGCAGTACAAGAACATGCAAAAGTGAGAAAGATAAGAATTAGTGATAGAAAGCAAGAGAAACAGAG